>NC_088173.1:41500878-44198378 GCF_028769735.1 Zonotrichia leucophrys gambelii | reverse complement strand
ACAGATAACACAAGGACATGGTGAGACAGGACCCCAGTCACTGTCACCTCTTCATTCCATACCCTCCACCTTGGATGTGGGTCACCAGCACACCAACTGTGCCCTTACTGAATGGCATATGGTACCCCAAGCCATGCACAAAGGACACTTCCAGTACCTGCAGATCTCCAACAGCTCACCTGAGATACATTTGCCATTGTAACTATTTTACAGTTAAGCCAGCTGCCCTATTTCACCCCAGCACCAGGATCGTCTGTCTAGGTTTTCCAAAAGCATAGCAGCCCCTGGGACTTGTAAGTAAGCCTACAGACATAGGCAGACACAGGACTCAGGTTCCTGATGCCATGCAACCTCTTCCACCAGTGGAGAAACTCACCCCTGGCTCTGCAGTCTATGCTGCTGCCAGCTGACAGGGACTCCCAGCTTCCTCTTGCTTGTCCCAGTTTTCCAAAGGCCCCTCCAGCTAGCTGAACCTCATTTAATTTGAACAGCCCTTTAATACCTGCAGTTGTCTAAGCCACAAGGGCCACAGAAAGCCCAACCCAAATCAGTGAAGGAAGGACCAACACTCAGGGGAAAATTCTGTGTTCTCAGCTAAGTGAGGTATCCGGAGAGCATTGTGGCACAGAGGTTACACTGACACATCAAAGAGCATCTCCTCCCTCAGCACCAGCTACAGGTACTACAGCAGCATAATGAAGTGCCACTGCCATCATTAGTGACATGACAGACTGCCCTCCATTAATGTACCTGATGGTCAGGCCAGCCCTCTGCTCCTGTCCTTCCACCTCTCAAGTGTGTTCCTGATCCCTGGACTCCAGGAAGCACAGTCCATAAATCAGAGTTCCAGCAGCTCCTCCTCAAAGGGAGCAAATCCCATGCTCAACTTCCCTTTGGAAGAGATGCTCAGAAATTATTTTGGGAGATATTTGCAAAATGCCTATGTGACTTGGGCAGCCAGTGAGAGGTGTATTTTCAATTCACAAAAAGCTTTTGCACTATGGATATATATATGGCTAATTAAGAATGTATTGGACAGCCACAGGAACACATCATTCACAAACCATTCTGAAGAAAAGGCCAGGAAGCTTGCATCCAATTTTGCTGTACTTCAACAGGAAACAGAAAGCTGCTCCTTAAAGACTCCTGCAGATGCTGCTGGGCCTGTTTCCGGTTTCCAGGACCCCAGTGACATTGCACAAAGGCAGCAGTCCAAGAAGCCCCATGCCACTCTCCATGTCCGCCCTCCCCATCAAGCTCACATGAATTCCAAGCCTCCTGCCCTAAGGCTGTGGGAGTGCAGCCCAGCACTGGCCTGTCCTGCACTGCAACAGGGACACTCTGGAGCACAAGACTTTGATTTAGTGATGGATGTCCACCTTCTGGCAACAAGTTCTCCACTATAGCTCTCCTTTCTTCTCCTCAAATCCCACAGAAAACTTGTGCCAACTTTTTCACTTGACTTCAGGTAAACAGGTGGATTTTTCCACACATTCCTTTGCAGTGACAAAACAATGGAAATGCCACACAAGCACAGCAACAGGCCCTAAGCCTGCATTCAAGAACATGGCTTTCATGTTTACTTCTTCCAAGGGTTTATCTTAAGCCTCTGAACGAAGGAAAGAAAAGCTGCATGATAAGGCAGGTTATTCTGATTGCATCTGAGTTGTTCTCTTACTCCTCAAAAGACACTCAGAACCCCTGGCCAGAGGACTTGTAGCTGCAGAGAAACACCTTGTCACGTGCAGCCCAAGTGCTCTGGGCTGCCACTGGCAGTGCAGTGCCAGTGACCAAAGCAGAGCAGCAGGGCTCGGTAAGTCCTAACCAAACCAGTCCCTCCCCTCCCAACATTCCCAGCAGCAGCCTCCTGCACTCACCCTGCCTCAGCAACCCCAACACTTAGTAAAAATGTGGACCCAAGGCCATGGATAAAGAGCAGAGATCCCCAGAAGGGTACGTGGAAACTCGTCAGGAGCCTGCCAGCTCCCGCACTCACTGGCGGGCACAGAAGCGGCCGCACTTCCACTGTGAACTGAGGCTACATCAAAGAGAATCCCCCAGCAAAAGGTCAGTGACTAATCCACCGAGCTGTGGCACAGTGTATCACTCACTCTGCCTTGGAATGACACATGGAGACAAAGGGGAAAAAGAGACAGAAAATCTATCCTGGTAGAAATAACACCTCTGGCTACTGGCTATGCAAAGTGCATTTCTGAAAGCCTCAAATAATTCACAAATTATTGAGATAAGCAGAGGAGGCAGCAAAAGCTGAGCCACTGTGAGAGTGAAACAGACAGGTGAGAGAAAAGCACCACGTATCTATATTCGGTCACTGGCAGTTTCACAGCGATGTCCAATTCCCCTTTAATGGGAAATGCTGACCAGGATGGCAAATGTGGACAAAGAGTGAGGGCACAAATGTTAACAGGTCATCAACCCTGCAGATGCTCTCGGGACTCCCAGCCTGTCCAGCCCCTGTCTCTGCTGACCAGAACCTGAGTAAACACCCTGCTTTGCCTAACTGCAGAAAATCCATCTGGCATTTTCTGCTCAGGAAATGGTACTGGAAATCCTAGACGAGCTCCATGCTCCCACTGCAGAGCACAGAGCCCAGCTCACAGCCTTGGGGCAGCCTGACCAATGTGTGGGCATGCTTGACTCCTCTAGCCTTCATCAGAAGTTCATTCCATTCTAATCTACTCTAGAAGCAAGCCCTGCATGCTTTGAACATGTTTCAGACCAAACACAAATATCCAAGCCAGAGTAATTTGCCTCTCTTTGCTGTAACCAGGCTCCCTGGCAGAGCTGCAGTGGCACCCAGGCTTCACCTGCCCTATGAGTTCAAAGGCTGCAGTAACAACTAATGCTTATTCCACAGCAGCATATTCCACACACAGGGCAAGCAAATGAGGGAATATTTAACCAGTGCTCCTCCTCTGCCTCACAATTGGATGTGTCAGTTATTAAATTGTGTGTGTTTTCCAGCTCTGCAGCTCCTTTCTGAAAGGCCATCACACAGTCCCCATTGCCACTGCAAATTGCTTCATAAATGGGAAGTTAAAGGATAACGTTACATTTCCCATTGCAATTAGGCAGGGCTCCTGACAGACAGGGATAATGTGTTCCACATACAGGTTGTTACTTACTAGACAGGAAGCTGGCAAGGTCTGTGCTTTCACAAGCCATTGGATACCAAAAAACCCAAGTGCTGGAGGCCCTGGTGTGTCCTTGTTTCTCCCACAGACCCAGGGAGGGACTCCTCTGAAGGGACTGGCCCCATCACAACTCTGCATGGCAGCAAATCCTCATCCACCAAAGCCTCACATCCTTGCTCACAACTCACCAGGAGGAGGGAAAGTATCCGAGTCCTGCACACACTGACAGGTAAGTTTCTAGGTGAGCTAACCCTGATTAGATCTGACTGAGGTCCAACTTCATTTCTCAGTCAGCCTGTGATCTTCATTTACCTGGATGCTCTGCTGCTGCTGTCAGGTGGAATAACTCTGCACTGGGCTTCTCTAAGTCACCAGCAGAGGAATAATTGAAGGGGAGGTTTGCTGGGACCTGATGGAGCAGTCACGATGCACAGCTCCATCCCCTGGCCTTTACCTCCATGCATCCTAAAACAGCCTTTAGCCAGTGTCTATGCACAGACAGAAGGGTGAAGGAAGTTTCAGATTTAACAGCACCCCACCAGCAGACTCCTTTTGGGGGTCAACAGGAACTACTGACAAAAACGTGGCTCACACCTGTGCACCACGTGCTCATGCAGCTCCTGCCCCTGTCACAAGCAAGGATGACGTCAGGCTTATCCAGCACGGGAGGCTGCCACCAAAGGCAAGGGAACAGCCATCCTCTCTTCTTTTGGGATGGCAAATCTCCCCAGCCACGGGGCACTCCAGCAGTGTTTCCAGCTGGCACAGCTCCAGCATTCGCGACATTAAGGACATTACTCGGCCCCATCAGGCACTGCTACAGCAGTAACAAAACAGTGAGTCAGAGGAGCACAGGCAACCTGTGCTCCACACTACCTGTCTGGTTCTGCTCAAGATAGGATTACAAATTACGTAAGTCCTCTGCAGGACAAAAAGCAACCAAAATTATTTTTGTGGAGAAGAGTGGCAGAGGAGGAACTGCAATGTTAATACCTAAAATTTAGGGACCATTCTTTTCCTTCCAGTCATTTTTATAGATCAGATCCCTTCTCAGCCCTACCAGCCTGCATTTAGTTTGTGAAATAAAAGGAAATTTCACAAGTTATGGTGCTGATTTAGTTATTATTAATTATTGCTACTGTTCAGAATAAGCAAAGTGTGGTAAGAAGAGTTCAAGTGCTGCCTGAGCACAGGTGAAGTCAAAGCAACAAACAAGAGATTAGGTGCTTGCCAAAATAATCTGTGCAGGTTGCAGGGATGAATTAAATGATCCTCAGTATGAAGGAAGCAGAATTGAGGTTGGGCTTTCTTCTGCATTTTTAAGGCCCCCATTAGTAAACAAAGCTACTATGCCCTATGGAAAGGCCATCTGGCTGCTTGTGGGTGTGTGATAAATCTGCCCTGTGCAGAAAGGTGCACAGTCCTGTGGAAAAGGGGCCTTTTCTGTTGAGCCAGGCATGGGGAGCAGGAGCAGTGCCAGGTAGGCACATCTGTGTGAGACACATAATCAGCTGGGTGCTCTAGTGTGTGACTCCTCATAAAATCCAGTGCTGGAACAGCTCACAAGGCTCCCACCTCCACCCATCTCTTCTGCATCTCATTGGCATTTGAGAACATTAATTGACTCATTATTTAAATTCTTGTTCAAGGGAGGAAGCTGATTAAGGCAGGCAGATGCAGGATCTCCAGACGGCGTTGTTGTCCCGGCAGTTTACCCGAGTTATTACAATGCTTAGGAGGTAATAGGCAGGAGAACAGGGAATGAGGCCTGGGGAGGGGGGGGGGGGGGGGGTCCTTGCAGGATGAGCTTTAACCCACAATGACACAACCCCAGCCCTGCCCAGGCTCCAGCAGAACAGCCCAGACATCTCAAACCCTACCCAGCAGCAAGGGTTGGTTCAAGACACCCCATCTGCCTGCACAGCAGCTTCGCACAGGGAGAGGAGGAGGAGCCCTTCCCCACCCAGCTTTGGTGTAGTGGTGACTGTACTGAAAGCCTCACTGCTGGTCCCTTCACTTTTAGATGCACAAACACCAACCTGAAGCAGGAAAATATCCCTCACGGAAGTCTACTAGGAGTGACAAAGCAGAAAATAAAAAATGGCTCCTTTGGTGCTGTTATGATCTGTCACATAAATTCAAAACTAAGGATTTGTTAAAAGGCAGATTACATAAATATATACTAAGGTTCTTCTAAAAATGCAGGTGATTCACCCACTGGAACCAAACAGTTCCTCTGAAGCTATTCAGAAACAGACATGAACACTTGAAAGTGTCCCCATTACCAACCCTCAAGTCCTGCAGCTTCTCCCACAGTGACTTCTACAACGCCTGTAAATGTACCTGTGTGGAGAGCAGATACTTCTGGAGTCTGCTTACTTAGCAAACTGCTCCTCCACAACTTACAAGGAGAATGGGCCAATTCTATCAAAAGATGGCATTAAAAAAAAAAGACAAGCTAACAATTGCTCTCAAATCCAGACTGCACGTGGAGCCATTTCAGAACCTGATGGGTGCACTGAATTTCCATGGAAACTCAGCCACCCAAAATGTACACACACTTGTGAAGCCAGAAGTAGTCAGAATCTGCCAAGGTAGATTTTGCCCAGCAGAAGGGAGTTAAGCACTGAAAAAAATTACTGTTTTTTCCCTCCCCAGCATGGCCCAGACACCACACTAACCCAGAGGTTAATCTCTATCCACACCAGCAGCTCAGTTTCTCTCCCTGAGACCGATCCTGGCTCTCAATGTTCCCCAGCACTGTGAGGGATGCCAACTGGACGTGTGCTGGTACCAGCGTGGAAAACAGTGCCAGCAACACTTCTCCAGAGAATCACAGCCCAGGGAACTCTTCTCAAAGAATCCCTTTTCCACTGTACTTAGAAGAATGTTTGGATGCCCAAGGACAGCTTTGAGAGAGATAGAGCAGGTTTTCAGAAGAAACAAAAGCCAAAATTGCAATTGAAGAGCTAGAACAGTTACTCTGCTGCCCTAGCAGAGTAACTCTCTTGACAATATATATACAGGACAGCTTAAAAAGTGTGACATGTATGCCCTGGAAAAGGGGACAGGCAGACAGCCTGATGTGCTAAGAAATGAGAAACCTACCTGAATCTGCACAATATTTTGGAGGTGCTCAGTTTGATGTACCTGTCACTGTTTGCAGCTTGAGACTGACACCACACTCCACCCTGTTCCACTGCTGACATCTTCATATCCTCCTTCCACATCTCCCCTGCTTCAGTGGCCAACCCACAGCCTCCCCCAAAATGGTGGTCAGTGATCCATGGACTGATGAGGGCCACAAAATGGCTGTGACTAACCCACATACTGTTGAGGGCCAGAAAATGGTGGTGACTGATCCACAGCTTAACCTAAAATGGTGGCTGCTGACCCACAGCCTGCTGAGGGCCACAAAATGGCAGTGACTGACCCACAGCCTGCCCCAAAGTGGCAGTGACTGACCCATGTCCATACACAAAATGGTAGTGACTGAGCCACAGCCTGCTGAGAGCCCCAAAATAGATGGATTTCTGTGTGTGTATAAGAGGCAGACAAAAGCCAAAGATTTGATTCTTCCGGACACAGAAGGAGAATAAAATCAAGTTTCTATTTACAGGGTTTCAGTAAATTTCATCAGGTATCCAAACACTTCTTCCTGTAAAAGCTGATACCTGTGTATTGAATAAACACTGCAACCAGCAACTCCTATGACTATGAGACAAAGCACTTGGCGTGTCCACTTGGCCTCAGCTTTTGGAAAGGCTGTTTGCAGGACTCCTCCAGCCCTGCCCAGCTTTGCCAGGTCTGCTGTGCTGACACTGGCGCAGGGGCTGTGGGAATGGGAACAGCTCTGAGAGAGCAGGAGCAGCAGGAGTTAAGCACAAGTAGTGCTTTAGGGAGAATAAAAGCCACTGTAAGAGGAAAGCTGGCTGCCTGACAAACACGTTCCAGCAAATATCATTATCTTTAAGGTCTGTTGCTTTACCAGTCAGCGGTAGCTGATAACAACAGACACGACGAGAGTGAGTGGCTGAGGACAGAATATTCCCTGTAAAAGCCCTGATTTGCTTGCTCTCTCACAATGACCAGCTGAATGCCCAACCCATGTGTCGGTGCCACGGGAATGGGAAGGCAGACACTGCCTGCCCAACTGCCCCTCTGTGGGGGCACAGGGGGCCTAGGCCAGCTCCCCACCCTTGGTTTTACTCCCCATTTGAAGCTCAGTGCAGAGGAGCAGGAGCTGCCAGCTCCCTGTTCTGCTCGGGGCTGGTGCTGATGAGCTGGGCAAAGGCTTCCCAGGCTCTGGTGCCAGGCAAACCGGTCCCTCCTGGCAGTGCCAGACCGGAGCCCTGAAGGCAGGAACAGAGAGCATGGCGTAGTGGCACTTGCCAGCTCACAGGCAGAACTAAGGAAAAAAACAACCGCTTGCTTCAATCCACAACAAAAAATAGATTGTGCCATTCAAAATGTGACAGAAATAAGAAAATGCAGAAGAAAATGATCTTATAATTTCCTATTTTTTGTCCAGTCATACCCTGGTCAATTCTTCTAAAAAGGAGACTTCACAGAAAGAAAAAAAAGAAAACCCATCAACCCAAACCTTCTCCAACTCATTGCCAGAATTATTTAGACCCAGAGGAAAAGTCTGTTGTTAAGAACATAAAGCACGGTAAATCCAGGTAAATGAGTGCTGGGATAAAGTCTGCACAGTCTTGGGGGAATCTCTTCCTTTTAATTGGCCAAGACTGTGTCGGGGAAGCTCATGGAGCAGCCGAGATCCCCAGGCCTGCTTAGGCCAGTGAAGTACATGTGCCTTAGGTATTGCTGCCCTTTCTGCAGAGTGTACTCTGAACTACACTGGTTCTGTTTGTGGGGAACAACCAGCTGATAGCAATACCTGGACCGCTTGCTTCTGCTGGGGAAAGACATTTCCTTCAAGTGGTCCTTTACTGATAAAGACAGACATTGACCTTTAATTACTGCTTTGGACTGTCAGTGTCCAGAGCCTAGGACTCATTCTTTCTTCTCCACAGAGCTGGTGATATTAGTGTAGGTTTTCCTTCTGTTTTCAATTCTTTGTCCATGACAGATTTCACAGCAGGAAACAGTTCTGTGGCATATGGCCACTAAATTACTGAAACTTCAGAAACTTCTGTCCATGAGTTAATTTTAAAACTGAAGAAACATAATTTTTTTTTTTAAACACTTCACTAGACCACATAAAACCCTTCCCTATTTCCTCAGCCTTGGATACACTCTCTCCTGGGTTGCAGAACCAGCCCTGCCATGGCTGTCCCTGTACATGGGTGTGAAGCATATATAGTTGGCATAAAGTTCTGTAGATGCATCAAGACTAGAGAGGAACTGCGAAAAAAGGGGAAAACATCAAAAAAGGAAACTCACAGAATTACCAATCCAAACCCACAGAGTGACTGGAAAATCAGACAAACTAAAGCCACACATGCTTTGGGCATCTCTGGGTCTCCCTTTGCCCTGTGCCAGGATAGATTCTTCTCATGTCAGCCCGAACATGTTCCTTCTGGAATGCATGAGACAGCTCTGTGGAACCATGTGGTACAAGTAAATTGCATCTTCAGGCTCTAGCCAAAATACTGTGAAAGATAAGCTGTCTTGGGTTTCGGTTTTTTAACTTGACAAAGGAGGAACTGGGCAAACCTAATGATTTCAATGAAGGAGTTTGGGTAGGATTTCTTGTGAGGATACACCAACAGCAAGACAAAGCTTGTAGGTGCAGGGGCGGTGAAAGCAGGCAAATGCAGCAGCCCTGCGCAGGCTGAGTACCTGGGGCTTAAACTGAGCAGAGCCAAGAGCCCTTCCTTCCCAGCCCAGCTCAGCAAACCACGATAGCAACACAAGAACTGTGAGCCCAGATGAAATCATCCTAAAGCCCCAGCAGAACTTCTCTGCAACCCAGGGAGCTCTTCTGCAAACCAGGAGGCTAATGCTGCTCCCAACATCCTGATTGGATCTGGCATGGCCAAGGTTTCTCAGTGAGAAAATGTACAGCTCCCTAATGCTGTTGACAGAAAGCCACACTCAGACCTTTTCAGAGGCTCTCAGGAGTTATTATCACAGATTAACCATGGCGGGAGCAAAAAGGTTTAAAGTCTTGTTTAGAGTTAGCCCATGGCTCCAAATTAGCAACTTCTCTCTGAAATGATCAATTGAGTCGCAGGCGTTAATGAGTCAGGCTTAGCCAGGAGGGGTGAGAAAGGAGGGAGAAAGATCTAGAGCCACGGCTTTGCAAAAAGGCATTATGAAAATCTCAGTAATTTCTGAAGTCAAACTGTGTTTTAATCAATGCCTCCCAAATCAGATGAAGAAGCTACACTGTGACTTTCCCAGCTGTAAAAAATGGAAGTCTGGTTTCACATTTGCATGATTTTGAAGGTCAAATGCCTGCTATCCAAGTCTTACTGATCCATATGGACTAGAAATGCCACAATATGCAATCATCATGAAGGCAGATTGTCTCCTGTAAATCTGTCCTTTTTGTAACACATTCCGAATGTACCGTATTGGATGGATTATAAATCCATTCAGGAACCGCAGACACTGCTGTACGGAGCGGCACCGGTTTGTGGGAGGGATATGCGGGATGTGGTGTGTGCGTGGCTCTGGGAGCGGCAGGGACAGATGGCCCAGGCCTGCCCTCCCCAGAGTCAGCGGGAGCGTTGCCATCCCCTGCACACGATGGAAGCCTGCATTTGGGCAGAAAGGGGCCTTTATTAGCACAGGGCTGAGTCAGTCTACATCTAGGAATGAAAAACATTGGAAAAACAGGCAGGCAGGGCTGTGGAAGCCATCCCCTGAAGGGAGCAGGCTGCTATTTGTCTCCCAGCTCCTCACTGAATGGTCTGGATGGTGCACAGGGCTAGGGAGCAGACAGCTACAATACTCTGCTCCTCCATTCCTCAGACATTGGAAAGCACAGGAATGCTGCTTCACATGAAACCAATAGCCATTACTCCCAAGTAAGGGACTTCAGAACAACATACATTTTCCTCGAAGGGAAGGGCTGGGTGGTCCCTGCTCTTTCCCACAGCCTCTGAGCACATGGCGCTTCCCTCTCTCCATTTTAACAGATCCCTTTACACGTTGCCATTTTTTCTTCCAGCACATGCAATTGAAAAGAGACATATGGAGACCAGCATGCAAACCCTGCAAACATTTCAGCTTTGCTTCAAAACTAATGCTAATCCATTTTTTTAAACTTCTTTTCTTCCCCCCACTTCTGCTACCTCTGGAGCGAGTTCTCAAGAATCCAGGGGGTAGTTTAAGCCAACACAGCAATTCTCAGCAAGTGGCAGTGTGCCTACCCACCAAACATTCTTCCTCTTATTTTTTAAACACATGCAGACACAGGGTCACCCACAGCATTCCCACAAGAGCCTGGGAGCTGCTGGCATGGAGAGCTGGGAGCTGCACATCTGGGAAACCACATCCTGACAGCAATCCACCCAGAGCTGTATCACACACCACTTCCCCTCTTTTTTCCCGGTGTCAAGGAAAAGCCCCTGCTGCAAAATCCTGCTGCAAGGCTGTGCTGAGCATTACCTGGGAATGAGGCAGGCACGAGCTGAACAGACCTTTACAACAGAATGTGCATCTGCCAAGACAGAAATACCCGGCGAGCTTCTGGTGCTGGCAGCGTGTCAGGCGCACAAGCTGTCTGCGCAGCGTCTCCCGACGGGCCTCCTGGGCTCTGAGTGCAGGTCCACGCTGGCCACGGAGCCCACGGACCACACACTCCCTATCCCGCCACCTGAGCGTGCACCGGATCGGCAGGGCTCCGGGCAGATGAACCCTTCCAGGGCTTTCTGTGCAAACGCTGTGCAGCAGGCTTTTCCCCCTCTCGCTCTCTCTCTTTTTGTTCAGTTGCCTGGCATCCGCTAACCCACAAGCTGCTGTTTCCCTTTCCAAAGAAGCTCTGATGGGTGGAGGGCCAGGAAAAATTAGCCCAACTGATGAATGCAATCTCGACAGAAAATATGTTTTTTATCAGAGACCACATGTTGCCAACAGCAATTAAAGTAAAACTGGGAGATTTCATCGGATATAAGCCTGCATAAAAACCCCCTGGACCCGGTGATCAGGTGTCTGTCGGCTCAAGAGGATTACTCGGGTGCTCCAGAGCCTGCTGCCACTGGGAAGGGCAGACAGGGCCTGGGGAGGGTGCCAGGAATGCCCAGAGCAGCACGTGTGCTCACTAGGAGCCTGTTGCCCACCCAGTGCTGTGGCTAGGAGAGTCCTCCCAGGCCTCAGAGGGAAGCACTTGGAATGCCAGCCATGGTACAGCAAAACCTGTCTCCAAGGTATAGTTTACTTACTGGCCTTGCCTACATCTCAAGGAACAAGAACAAGTGACCAGAGAGCATCAGAGCTCCAGCTGATGAGGACTTCCCCTCATTAATGCCATTTGCACTATCTATGTCACACTCCTGAACTGACAGAAGCTCGGCCTGTCAGCCATGAGAGGAGCTGAAAAAAATCACCACAACTGGCAAAGGAATAATGGGAGTAAATAGCTCCAGCATCCATCTGAGTGCGTGCAGCAGGCAAGCCCTGAGAGACCTTGGTGGATGGATCCAGAGAAGAGAGAGCAGTGCGGATAACAAAGGATAAAGGGGTGATGCAGTGGGATAACAAGGAAAAGGGGTAGGGCAGGAGCAGGTGAGGATCACTGAGCACTTTCCTGGGAGGCTGAAACCAAGAGGATTTATTTTTTGAATGGATGAACCAGGGGAGGGCAGCTCCTGGGACCTAACTACTAAAATACTTTTATAAGCTTCTGTATAAATAGTTATCATCATGCCATAACAAACCACTTAAACCCCACAGATCTGCTTGGGGTACATCATCACACTGAAGCCCAGAGCCCTCTATTTCCATGAGTCAGGTGTTTGTTTTACTTCTGGGTCAGAAGACTCTTAGATAAGAAAAACAAGGCAAGATTTTAGGACTGTCCTGGGATCAAAGGCAAGAAAGTTCATCAGTCCCAGGATTTCAGCCTAGACTGACTGTAGTAAGATTCTACAGTGACCATCAGCACCCACCAGAGAAGCCAGAAAACTTTTTTCTTCAGACTGGTATATGAGATAACACAATGAATTCATGTCACTCTGCATACATGCAGAAGTAACTACACTCGTGTACACACAGATAGACCCAAATTCAGCCAGCCGGGGTGACAGCCAGCTCAGGTGTCTTGGACAAAGACACCTGGAAAGGTTTCTACAGCAGGACATCCCACATGGCTGCAGCAAAGGGCTACAGGGACATGTCCTTGGTGCAGACCCAACCCCCAAACCCTGCAAAGCCACTATTCCTGAAAACCAGCACCTCTCCCAGTGTCAGCACTGCTTCCACCTCAGCGTCCTCTTGTTGTCACGTATCACTTAGTGGAACATTTATTAAAAGGATAAATACCATTAAAAAGCTGCTGTACATTCGACTGCAGTGTGGCTGTGCAAGACCCAGGCCGGGGCTGCCACCAGAGCACCTGTCGGGCTCCTCCACAGGCAGAGCCACCGGAACAAGGAATCCAGGAGGCCCCACACCTTTCAGAGCACAGCTGGATATTAACATACGACAAAAAAATGCCCACATCGCTGCCTGTGAGCTCTGATAATCTGTGACCAGCAGTGTCACAAGCGATGATTTCAGCACTGCTGGCACGATCAGCTCTCCCAGGCGTGGGGCTGGAACTTGTGCCACAAACCGGCGACGCTCTCACGGCCGCGCTCATCCCCACCAACAGTGACACCAAGTGACATCTGCATTTGGCCCATAAGCAGGGCAGTTCACCTGACACAGGGTGGCCCAATTACTGCTAAAGACCTTGTCTCTCTGATCTGGAGATGGCCCCGGATCCCAATACAGCTCCCATTTAAGACTATTACAGAGGAATCAATCACCTGTCCAAAGGGAGCAGCACAGCGAGCTTGGCTGTCAGGAGAGGCTGCTCCTTGTGAGCAGTGCATCAGGCTCTGCCTGGAGAGTGGAAGTGACAAAGAGCCAGGCTCAGCAGCCAGCAGTGACCTCCAGCGAGAGCGGCGGTAGCAGCCAAGTCGGGGAGGCAGCAAGGGTGCCACAGGGAGTGCCAGGAGAAGCCCAGGAGCACACAAAGCCTGCTCCTCCTGCCTGTGTGCAGTGAGTGCCATGCTGTCCTGGCCAGCCTGCATTGTGGCGAATCTGGGCCACAGGGGGAAGGGGCACCAAGTGCCATCCTGCTTCAGATGTTCATTTCTGCATCTGTCCAGGGGAAATACAGCTACAGAGAACCATCTCCTTTTGACCCTCTGTACCACCAGGTTCTGGACAGGAAGTGACTGTGTTTGCAAATAAACAGCACAATTTTGTCAGGTGTGTGGGCCATTTGCTCTGTAACACACAAAGGCAGGGAGAGGAGGTTCTGGATTATGTAAGATATCTGCCTTGCTCCCCGTAAAACAGCCAGCCCCATGTGAACACAGGGCACCAACTGCACTGGCTTGTGTTTGTGGAGAAAACAGAGAGCAAAAGGGTTAAACAAAATCTCTGTATGGTCAGATCTAATTTAGCATCCTGATGCTGATCTAGAAGGGCAACTGCAAAGTAAATTAATAGCATTTCTGAAAAAACCAAACAAACCACCATTTAGGGGTTGTCCATAGGAACGGGAGCAGGGTACCAATACTCTGATGGAGATATCAAAATGATTACCCATAAAATGCTCATTTCTGACATGCCTGTAAAAGACATATAGTCAGAAAAACCCAGGGAAGGGACACAGAGATGAGCACCAAACAGCAGCAGTGGATCAAACCACTTCCTTTGATTCTCATAAGTCAGAAGTTCAGTCCTGATGAGTATTACACAGCCCTCAGGAACCCAACATCTAGGAAAAAAAAATCAGGAGAGATACAAACCAAACATCCTCCGCCTCTGATGGAGCCAGAGTCCCCCAGGTCTGTGACCCTCAGATGCATCCATGAATGCTAGAAGTTCATTGCAGCCAAGGGTGACACAGTGCCATGCAGCAAGGACAAATGGCAGAATGAAGTCCACCCTCCATGGCAGGAATAATTCCTTGCACTAGAATTCAATTCAGCTCTTCCCAACATAATGGGAGCCAGTGTGGGAATTAAAGGGACCCAAGCTGGGAGGAAATGTAGTGTCTTTGCTATTAATTGGGGAACAGTGAAACCACTGGCACATGTAAGACAGGGACAGCAATGTGCTGCTCCTCCCTATAACTCAGGGTTAGATATTTAGAAAGACATCTAAGGAGCTGGGGATGTTACACACTACTCTTCATTCTCCACATGCTCCCAGTAGCCTTTTCCCAGGCCTGGCTGGCCATCCAGTGCAGTGTGACACCACTCCTCACCCCAGGGCTCCTGGGGGAAAGAATTAGGAATACAATGAAATCCTGGAGGCAAATCTTTTCTGGGAGCTAAGTTGTGGCTCCACCGTGAGGGATGCAGTGCCCAACAGGCTGGACCAGCAGCACTTACATCAATGCAGCCAGGCAGATCTGTATACGAAAACAATTTGGGTTGCATTTTATTCATAACCTTCAAACACCTTGTAGTGAAAACATTTTTAAAAGGAGAGAAGCCATGTGGAAGCAGCCACCAGCCTCCCTCCATAACAGAAGCCATGACATTAGTCCGAAGAGCAATATCTGGCGCACACAAAGAAACACTCCTGAAGAAATTAATTTGGAATACCCTTGGTCATGTCCTAAACTACAGTTGCAGATAGGGTGAGTCTCTGAGAAAAATCAGACAGCATCCTCCACCATACCAGCACAGCTGCCAGCAAGGGCAGACAAGTCTTCATGGCCTTAAATCCCTTATTTGCCAGAGTATTTCCTTTTTTGTCCAGCTAAGTACCTTATTCTCATTAAATCTCTATTTCACATGCTGAAATCTTAATGGTCTGGACTACTAAATTCCATCTGATGCTTCCCACGAAGTTTGTCAGAGCTCTGCTTTGAGCTCAGTCCCATTCAAGCACAAGTGATAACAGTCCGCATCTTCCTGAGGAGCTGGGGCTTGCTGTGTTACCATGGCAGTGCCACGCTTGTGTGGAGCTGGGGGTGGTTTGTGCTTGCCTGGATGTAAAGTACTGTCAGAACACCAGGGGTTAGCGACCAGGGCCCATGGAAAAGGCCACGGTGACTGTCCAGGCATGAGAGCAGTGACTCTATGGTTTATGATGACAAGACTTCACCCTCTGCCTCTCACACCCCCAGGTGTCTTGGCTGCCCATGCCCACTGCAGTCAGGCTCCCAGCAGCCCCCAGGGGACCCTGGTTCTGCTGGACAGTGCTTGGCAGAGCCCTTTTCCAAGCTAAGTCATCCCTGCTTGGTACCAAGCTATGCACCCACTGTGAGATATCCCAGGACAAAGACTGAGAAAATTTATCAGAATTAATGTAATTACCTCTGAAAATTGTAACTGACATCTAATTAATTTTTTATCTGCTCAAGTGCTAGCTGAACACAACAGGCCACTACCATCTAATGGTCTGATTCCACTACATCCAGCCATGGAAAATTGGGAAAAAAATCCAGGGACGACTTAGAACACAACCAGCCTTCCCTCATTCCCTTCTCACCTGGGCAACCTGGACTATGGTCACAATGAGGGTAGGAACAGGAACCAAGACCTTTGTCACAGCATATGTCGTCGTCGAGATGGCCATCATAAACACTGTCACCATAAGATCTCAGAAAGCTTCAACCCATACAGAATAACATCCCATCACTTCAGAAGGCTGCAAGCATCTATCCTCCTTGTTCTTTAGCCCCACTTTTTATACCCTCATGTTTATGCACTGCACCTGTGTGCTCTCTGCTCCCTGTGGTGATTGGTCAGTGCCCCTGGGCACTCCATGGCTGTTCCCTTCAACAAGGTTCACCTGCTGCTCACAGCTGGAGCCCACTGGGGATGAGGCTCAGCAGCCCCACTCCCAATTCCACAAACTGGGTGCCTATAGACCTTCACCAAGAGGGACCCAGTTGTCAGATGGTGCCAGGCCTCTGCTGAACAAATGTCCCTTTGCACTCTCCAGTATTTTAGATCATTTCCCATACATGGACATGCATGGGAATTGATACCTGTGTCCCTGAACAGCCACAGAATGGATCGTCTCACATGGATATTTGTGAACACTTTCCTTCCAGAGGCTGTGATGGAATTACAGGTGCTGTGGGCACCTGCAGCACTCCATCCCTGAGGTCCTGGATACCTCCTGTGTCCCTCAAAACTCCAACCACAGGACACAGTAGGGAAATGCAGGGAGCTCACCGTGATACTCCATGATGCCTTGTGCTGGAGCTGCTCAGGAATGGACTGGGAGTTATTTCTGTTTAAGCAATAGGTATTTTCAGGGGCTTCCAGTTGTTGCAGGACACCTGATCCCCACTCTGTCTTTGACAATTCAGCCCTTTTCCCTGCAGGAATAAAATCTGAAACCAATCCAACATAGTGAGAACCCGAAATTTTGGGCCTCTAACACACAATCTATATCCACTTCCCAGAAGATCTTAGACAACTTGGAACAATGATTCCAGGCTGCTCTGGCTCCATGGGAGTCATTGGCAGATCTGGGTGTTCTCAGGTATTAAGGGAGCACTCCATAGGTAGAGACTGGAGCCAGGACTGCCCGTGGTGTCTGGCGTGCTGTGGGTGCTCTGGTAGCCTCTGCCCATCCCTATACAGCCCAACTCCAATTACAATCTCATTCCACTTAACGGGGCCTTGATGGCAGTTTCATTACTCAAAAAGTCACATTTATTAGTCCATTGTAATGTGTTGTGATTGTAACTCTAATGCTAATAGGAAGAAGTTTAACCTCATTCCATTTTCTATACAGTTAAAAACCTGGTTACAATGGTCATAAATCAGGGTTTCAAATGTCATAAAAGCAGAGTTGCAGCTCTACACTACGCGTATCTTTTTTTAATCCTTGCATTTCATATTAATCTTAGATCCAGTCTTTCACAACTCCACTTACAACCCACATTTTATTTAGATTATCATTATGATAGCAGAAAAAAATCCTCACCCTGCATATAATTTGCATGATTTAGGTAGACTGTGTTTTCAATTACATTAATAACCTAAAATGAGGCAGACTGATTAGAACCCTTTCTCTCACTTAGAACGAATATTTTCATTAGTGATGTCTTTGGAGATGCCTCTCCTTCCTCAGTATTCCACACACACACACCATGATGGATACTGTAAAGGAAACACTCCCAAACTTTGGTGCCAAGGGATCCTGCTCTTCATGGGAAGCCAGAGACAGAATGGAAAGACCCTACAGAAAGGCCCTGCATCTAGTCAGGAACTCCTCACCTCATCTCTTCCATTCAAGGGCACATCATTTCAATTTTTTCCTCAACTACTATTTTCAGAGATGCTTCTTAGAAAATAACTAGTTTTGTCCTAAAGGCATTTCAAAGCAATCACAGAAGGTCTGGATCCAGAGTGTCTTGGGCTGGCTTCTTTCCTGGTAACCCACAGATTTTAACAACAAGGAACATGTACTAATCACACCAAAAAGTTGAGGTTTAAGCTGAGACAAGAGGAACCTCAGCTTCAGTCTACAGAGGAATGATGGCCCTGGAGGTTGTGCCTCACTGATCTTACAGCCTTGACACTAGGTTTATCTACCACTTCACCAATGACAGCCATAATGCCATGCCATGCCAAGAAAGAAAGAAGGGATTGTCTCTGAAACCTTTTCAGCTTGGTCTTCACGATCTCAGGTGAGCTGGAAGGTAGAAAAGATGGCACATAGTAAGCACCTGTTAATCACAGTATTCTTTTTCCATCAGCTCAAAGCCTCTATAATGCTCGGAGACAGACACCAAGAGGAGTGTTCCAGTCCTCGGTTCCCAAAGCCCAAGCCACCACAGCTCTATGTAGTGCCTACTCAGAGTCCCCACTGCCAGAGCTGAAAGCAGAAGGTAGGAAAAGCTGCTCTTGGAGACCATAGCAGGGGAGAGAAGATGGGCCCATTCTCCTGCTGGAGCCACCCTGCAGGCTGTGAATTTGGGTTACAGGCAGAAATGGATATGCACTTTGCATCTCAGGCAAGGCTTTCCTTTAAAATGGCTCCCCTTGCACACCTGGAGACAGACTGACAGACCTGACACAGCCAGGCTCCCTTGCACACCTGGAGAAGGGCTGACAGGGCTGTCAGAGGTGCAATGCTGTGCTCTGCTCCCAGCCACTCCAGCTGCCATGGGGCTGTGGTCAGACCCAGAGGCCCAAATGGATCTGCTGGAACCTGAGGGGATGAGCCTGCAGAGCCACATCTTGTTCCCGGTACCGCCACTGCCAACAAAACCATCTCTGCCTTTTCATGCTGCCCAGGGAGGGCAATGCAGCTCCTTAAATATTTTAAGTCCAGGGGCAGTGGGGAGGGACAGCCAGGAAGGGAAAGCACCTCAACCCACTGCCTTGTCAAATGCGGATGCTGGCACACTCCCACAAAATGCCTGGCGGGTCCGAGCCTGAGGCAAAAAGCTCTGCCCAGCCCCCATGGCAGCTGTTTATCTGCTCCATAGATGTGGGAGGACTGCTATTCCTGCCTCCACAACCCTCCACTCCATTGCCAAGGGGAGCCTTAGCTGGGAATTGGACTCCAAAACGCATGCAGCACAAACCCAGCGGCATCTGTCTGTGCTCTGGAAAGAGACTTCTGAGAGCAGGGACCTCCCAGCCCTCCTGTCCCACTCAGACACTTGTTCCATTTCTGCATCCCTCCCTCCGGCTCTCCTGGGATCCATCCTGCACAGGCAGGGACATTGCAACGGGGATGGAGAAACAGAGACCTTCTATGAACAAATTCTGTTCCCTCCCCCCAGCCCTGGTCCCTCCTCATGAGTTTTCAACCAAGGCAGCAGCAGCATCTGCTTTCAGAACAGCCTGACTTTGCTCTGTCTCAGGGTTTACCCAACGCCTTGGACCATCTCTTACTTACACACCTGCAGTGTTACCTGGACTAACAAAACAAGGAACCTCCTTCCCTAAACCAAATGTCTTCCTGCAGCTTCAGCTTGGAGGGCTTTCACTGCCTGCTCTTGCCTGTGTTCTCCTCCAAAATTCCACCCAGCCCAGCACTGCACAGGCCAGGCCTGTCCCTCAGCTCCTTCCACCTGCCAGTCTTCCTCCTAGGCTTTAAGTCTCCCTCCTGACAGGCAAGCTAGTTTGGCTCTCTAGTGAAGGGTATCTGAGCTCTTCTCAAAGGTTCCCCCACACCCTCCAGCACAGTGGTAGAATGGAGCATGGAGCACAATCCCAGCTGTACAGAAACAGACAGTTCTGAAATGCCCTCTGACAGCGGGCACCTCCAACAGATTTGTTGGGCTTGTGACAATCCTGCAAACAAATACTGCGGTGTGTGGAATAAAATGCCAACAGCCAGCGAACTGTGCTGTTTCTGCTGACTAAACATCTTCTCCTGCATCAGGCAGAGCAGACCTGGGAAACGCGCTGAGCTATCAGCCTACAGACACTTCTGAGATGACAAACCAGAGGTGCTGATTCCTTCCCACAGCTGACATGACTCCAGGAACACCACGGGGCCATGAAATGGCCTAACAGAGCTGTCCCTACCAAGATGCCACTGGTACCATTCCTCACAGGCACTATACAGAAAAGGAAACGTCAAAACTATTTATTTAGAAGGAATTTTATCCTGCTCTGAAAGAACCTTCACCCCAAAAGGCACAGCACAGAGCAGGGTGACTGTCATGGGCCAGTGTTTGAGCTTAAACTTAATCTACTGCTTCCACCTAGGTTGTAGATGAACAGTCCTAAAAATCCTTCTCTCATATAATGTTATGGGGAGGGAAGGGGCAAAAAAGCAAATACTCGCTGGGGACTGCTGGGCATGTGGTGCCACCAGCAGAGAGCTCCCTTACTTCTGCCAGCCCACCAGCACAGCCCAGCCCTTTCCTTCCTTGCTCACACACACTCACATGGATCCAGATGCATGATGCTGTCATTCCTCATTGTGCTCAAACCAACCATAATATCAGATGATATCAAAATACAAGGGCTTGGAGGATTTCAACCCACTCAGCAGAAAAACGGGTGTCCAAATGCTGTGTGCTTACAGATATTCCACACCTTGGACTATCACAGCTGCCTTCAACATTTCCTGTCCTTGGTAAGTCTCAGGCTTTGCTTATTTTCATCTCCCAGTTCCACACTCATTTGCATTTCCACAGTGGCTACTCCTCACTGGCAACATCAAAGTACTGAAGAGCAAGAACCCAAGCTCAGCACACCTTGAGTCAGACACCAGTGACAAGTCAGGCAGAAATAAGCAGACAGCAAGAGACATCCTCTTCACATACCCTTGCCAGTGAGCCTGGCCAGGTTCTAATTCCACAGAAGGTACAGGCACTGGGCACAATCCTTGGGGTTACAGGGACCGTGCCCCAAAGCAGCTGTTCCAGTCCTCTGGCACAGCTTGTGCCTGGCACATTTGAGAGATGCCCTGGCACTCTGCTGTTTACCACCGCAGACAGACAGGGTGCAGACACCAGTGATTTCTTCCCCCATTTCCTTCCTAACACAAATGGTGTCTGTGACATACAGGATTATAAGGGAACAAGGAGCCAGAGAGCAATGAATGGCCAACTGATGGAGAGTTCTCTCCAGCCAATGTCACCGAGGTAAACACATCCCTACAGCCCCACCCCTGACTTCTGAGACTCAGCTGCCCTGGTGAACACTCAGCTGTCAGTGTTCAGGTTAATTGCCATGCACATCTCCAGCCTTTGCTCAAAGTTCTGTAATGAAGAGACGGAATTTTTAATAAAATCATAAAATCACAGCCAGACCCTTTCCCTGGAGCCAGAAATCCCCCCATTTGGTTGCCATAAGATGCTCTCAATCTGAGATCAGACATGATATTTAGGACACACATAGGCATAAAACAAAGGAAAATAAAACCCAAAGAAATAAACTTTTTAAGCATCATAGAGGAAACAGCTCCAGCAAACCCTATCCACATGTGGGCTGGGAATGTCAGTTCAGGAACACTTGCTGGGTTATCCAGACACAACTCATTCAGCTACTCAGCTGCTTTTTGACATGAGACCTTTCTTTACTCAAGAAGGAAGAGCTGTTACCACCTAGACTCTGCTGCCCCAGCCCAGGATGTGGAGAGCCCATAAGGCTTGTATCTCACTGCTTTTGTTACAGTCCACTTTTAATGCACGCTGAGTAACTGCTGCAAAAAAGGTCCATTCTCCATCCAGCACTGTACACCAAAGGTTAAACACCTGTCAGAAGGCTATTAGCAAGGCAAAGGAACACGGTTAGTAGAAAGCAAACTTGTGCTTACAAGTGAAGGAGGGAAAGAGACCTACTGCAGGTTCAGCACCCTCTGCAGTCCAGCTGGCACCCACCCTGGAAATGCAGCAGATGAGAAGCCCAAAAAACTGCTGGCTCCAATGCCAACCACTAAGGAAGGAGATTTCCTTTACTCCTTCCTCACAAGAGTGTGCAGTAAACTCGCTGCAGCTCTTTGTCCTTGAATGCCAACATCAGAAGGGAAGACATCTTTAAAGAGAAGTTATCCCCCAAGTTCACAGCTGATATTCCTTTCTTATTTAGGGGAGTCTCTGGGGGCAGGACTGTACCAACAGAACTGGGGTAGGACAAGGTAAAGGTGGGGTCTTGTGCTCCCCCTGGATTTTGGTGGAGGGCCACGGGAACTGACATGATTTGTACTCATCAAGTAAGTAATATATTGACTCCAACACAGCCAAGAAAACACCAACTAGGCAAGATATAGAGGCCCTCACCATCTTGTCACCCTCCAAATGGGAGAAGCACAGTTAACAGCACTAGAGAAATGTTTCCTATTTGATTTTATTAACTGATTGACATGAATTAATGCATTGGGATATTTGATTGTGTCATAAAATGTGTATATGAACATCATGATTCAATTTAATGTACCCATTACTGCTTGATGTGCCATTATATTAGACTAAATTAAAAGAATTTTATGGAAAAAAAATTACAATTAAAGACTCAAAATTGATTACATTCATAACTTAGAGGATATTCACTTCTATTCATGTTTTGAATAATGACAATAAAAGAACCAGAAAACAACACAGACCATAGAAAGATGGACAAAATAAAGTGTGGCAGAGATAAACAGAACAAATGGAATGAGGGGTCCATAAAACCCCACCTTCCCAGAGGCTGGGAACAGCTGAGCACAAATCATCAGCACAGCAACAGTGTCTTCCAGGACAGCAAGAATTTTGTCTAGACCACAGTGCAGCCCAGCTAAAAGAACATAGAAGGCCCACACATGGCCCAAGCTCTCGTGGGGGATCTCTGCTGGAGTTTGCCCTGTGTGAGCAGTGTCCCTGGCAGATAGCTACAACCCTGGAGCACAGCCAGTGTTAACCGTGCTGCACAACTCCAGTGCTAGGTGTCTGTTCATCGGCTCCTCTAAGGCTGAGGAGTGCTCTGTACCACCCTGTGGTGTTTGGTAGGTGAGACACTCTCAGGTTTTCAGCTGTGCTGCCAAGGGGTATCATTTGAGGCCCTTCCTGACAGATGTGCTGCCAGGCAAAGGGACCCATATCGCTCCATGGCATGGAGCCAGGGTACAACAGTTCAGTAACTCAGCCCTGTCTTGGGGACCTCAGCAGGAATACAGACAGGAATTCCTGAAGGGAAAGGACTCACTCTACCAGACGACTAAAATCAGCCATAAGTAACACTGCCTGGCTGGGGCTATCTGAACTTCCCCTTTTTTTCCTGGGAAATAAGAATGGTGCTAAGAAACCCCGAAATATTTTTGCAGCATACACAGAAGTGACCCTGGAAAAGGGGTCTGGACTCCAGACAAAACAGAATTATGATTTAACAGGTAAAACTGAAGCCTGGCCTGAGTCATGCCTCACCCTCTGTGGACTCTAAGCAAGAACTGGCAATGTTCCTCAGCAGTGAGAAGGTAAAGAACATCTCATTTTCCAGTAAATCAATACCCCGAATTATCCCACAAAATGAGCAGCATGTTAAGACCCACAGGTCTTTTTCTCTTGGGAAAGAAGGGAATGACCAGCTAGCTAGGATATGCTAACTAGCCAGTTCAGTCTGGGCATCAGACACTGGGGTTTCAGAAAGATAGGAGTTGGACTTGGGGAGACGTGCATGAGTAAGTAGCGAGGGCCTTGCGCAATATCCGCTTGAAGACATGCCAGCAAGTAAATTGTTGGAGAAAAAAAGTACAACGCATGTCAGGTTTTTAATTACATGTCTATTTTCCCAACAAAGAAGTGCAATTAAAGTTAATCATGTCTATTATATTACACAATGCCTCCCTTCCTAATGGAACCAGGCCTGCATGAAGGAAAAGCACATTAACACACAAACGCTGTTCATAGGCAGGAATGTTTTGCACCCCAAACACACTGGGATACAGCCGTGCTCAATTACGCGTCTCCGCTCCAGCACACGGCTCCACCGATGTCCTGGGCAGCGCCAGGAGGGGAAGCAGGGCTTACTTACAAACCCTGGCAGCCCCAAAGATGTGACTGATGGGCTCACATGCCCTGTGAGCACACAGGAGGGTTCCTGCCCGCCTGTGCCAGCTTCCCCCAGCCCGCTGTGCACAGCCCAGGCCCCGAGCAGGGAGCCTGCAGGGCTCCGGCAGCCTCAGGGTCAGGCAGGCAATGCACAGGCTGAGGAACAGCAGCAAAGCTCAGAGCCCTCTATCAACAGCGAGCCAGTGCAGCCTGATGGAATCTGAGGGACACCCAGT
Organism: Zonotrichia leucophrys gambelii; assembly: GCF_028769735.1. Taxonomy (NCBI): domain Eukaryota; kingdom Metazoa; phylum Chordata; class Aves; order Passeriformes; family Passerellidae; genus Zonotrichia; species Zonotrichia leucophrys. The sequence continues at coordinate 44,174,394 of NC_088173.1, read as the reverse complement.
TAGCAGGATAAATTTTGCTCTCTGGTGTCAATCCAGAGTAGTGCAGTTCATTATGGGATTTAATCCCTGTTATAGCAGGTGAAAATAACAGCAATTTGACTTTTTGCCCCCTGCAATTACCAAAATAGTATTTCCTGCTTCAGTCTCATTTTATAGCCTTCTGTGGCTGCTGCCATCACTGTCCAGCTCGGCCTTTCCATACATGTGGTGCCTGAAAGAAGCACTCAGCAGCTGGGAGGATGGAGGCAGCTCTCAGAACTGGCACAGCCAAAGCCGGTGCCCATCCATCTTCACATCCACAGTGATGGCTGTTCCTGGAGCATCCCAGGGCAGCACCCACACCCTACAGCATCCAACAAGGCCAGGGCAGCTCTGCCCAGGATGGAGGATACCTCAGAGAAACATCAATGGCAGCACTGAGCCCCGAGAGCATGTGCATGCCCTGTTCCCTGGCTGCTAAGGGTCTGGCCTCCTGGCAAAAGAGCTCAGGGTGGACACAAGCATGAACAATGTCCAGGCACACTTCCATGCAGTTTCCAGGTTCTTTTGGCAAAGCCCTGTTCCAGCAGCTCCTTGGGTGCTGCAGAGCACTACCCCTATATTTCCAGCATCAATCCAGCCACGAGAACAGGATGAGATCAATACACCACACAGGACAATGCCTACAAAAGCCTGCTGAGTCCCACAGCTTAGCCCTCAGACAACTCTTCCTAGGAACCAACTCCAGTACCTTGGTTCCCAAGTTTTTATTTTAATTTTACTTTGATGGCTTGGCTGATTTCTTTCAGGCTGGCAAACCTGAGTAAATCCAGTGGAGCCGTGACAGCTCAAACTGCTTTTGCTGTGCTGATGAACCAGCTTGGACAAAATCCTGAAGAAGCAAATAATTTGCAGATAAAAAAAGTTTTAATTTCAGCCAAGTCAAAGCAAATAACCAGCGCAGGGCATCATTAACAAAGCTGTCTGAATTTAATTTAGTCTTCAAAACAGCAATTTCTAAAAAACTGCTTTGATACCAGAGAGAAGGTATCAAAGACAAGTGGAGGCAGGGAGGAATCCAAATACAGTTTTTGTTTTGGTTTTTTTTTTTTTTGTGAGCACCTCCATCTTTCTCAACCCAAATCAGACTTATATTTTCAAGTATTTAATTTTCTTTGCTTTAAAAAGAGTCTCTGCAGCTGGCTGGGAGGAAATTTAGGTGATGGAAGTGTCCACCTGGACAAGGATTTGCATGTTGGGGAAAGGAAATCTGGCAGACAGCATCAGGAGAGGAGCTGAACCCAAGCACTAGTTTTTTAAATCACACACTAACTCTTAGAAGCTGCTTCATCCCATCAAAAGGTACATGCTGATCTGAACCAGCACTTGAATTCCAGTTCCAGAATGCTCACTATTATTGAAGAAGAAATGAAGTGTTTTATGAGAGAGACTACTTTCAGAAAATTGAAAGACCATGAAAGAGAAAACATACAATAGGATGGTGCAGTTGCCAACTGTTGTCAAAAAGCCACATTCAAAGGAAAAATAGAAATTTAAAAATCACTTAATGGCTATAGCTGGGTCTGATACATACAGTTAGGCTTACTGAAATAATTTTTAGCTACTCAGCTGATCTACATATAAAATCCTTCCACACCATGCACATTGCCAGGGTGAAGTGGTGACACTAAGCACAAGACAACTGTTCTGCATAAAGCCACAAAGAACATCATTTAGCCAGGGTTCCTCAAGAGGCAAGGGGTAACAGAAACTAATGGCCAAACATTGTCCCAGCTGGTGTAAATTAAGCCCTAAAAATAAACACAAAATCTGCAAGCCTCTGGAATGGAAGAACTTGCCAGTTATGCCAATGGCAGCCACTGCTCTCATGGGTTTTTTCCAAGTAGCCTGTTTGATGCAGCCTTTCCAGCACCCCTGTCCACATCCCTGAGGAATACTCAACCCAGTCAGCAGCAGTCCCTGGCACAGACAGCTCTGTGCAGTGCACATCAGGCTTTGGACAGGGCAAGAACATAAAACCAGATGATTTTAACAATCTCAGTGAATCTTAGCTAACCGGAACCAGATGCAGGCAGGGAGCTGAAACCGGCCCCTGCCCCTCTTCCCTACCTCTGCTCAGCTCCCTTCAGCTGCTCTTTGGGTTCATTGCTCTAACTTGCCTCCGGCCTTTGAATCCCAGTCCCTGAGAACACACACAGATAGCACCAATGACTCTGAAGGAATGATTCACCAGAATTACTTGTTTCCAGAGAAAGTGAATGTGGCAGGCTGCTGTGTCCTGGTCAAATGAGAGGCCCAGTTCCCAAGCTGGGAGGCCCTGGGCTGCCACTGGACATGCACTCTGTAATGCTCAGGAATCCCAGATGGGAGAAGAGGGCCACTAGCCTTCTGAGCAGCCTCTATGGCACATAGCATCAGGCATTTGTCCAGCGTTTATCAGCCCCAGCCCTCCCTGATGCTCTAACACACCCTGGCATTTCCCAGGTGGAAAGCACACGGCCTCAGTCTCCTCTTTGCCAGTCTCCTCGTTATACTTAGAAGAACAAACAACTCCTACACAGTGCTGCCAGCAGAGCTGCACATCACAGTGATATGGCAAGTAAAATTACTTTCAATTCACCACAAGGAATAAAGGTCAAAGCTCCAAGTGATACACTCGGAAACAACGTGCAGGGGATGGACAGCTGCTCTCCTAGGAGGAAGATGACACCTTGCCGGGAGCAGAACTCTTCCCCCCCACAGTCATCCTCACCTCTGTGCCCCGTCCTGCCCCAGAACACCCCATGACCACACCTGTCAGGAACGGCCTCAAATGATACCCCTTGGCAGCAGCGCCCTCCAAGCGATGGAAAAATGAGGTCAGGTTGCCAGGAAGGAGCCACATGGCTCACACAGCCACTCCTGGAAAACTGGGAGCTCCCCTGGCACCATTCCCCACACTGCTCCTGTGCTTTGGATTCATCGATAAGCAGTAAAAGCTTATTGCCAATGACTAGATATTTAAGGAATTAATACTGCTTCATACAAAAAGGTCTTGTAGGATGCAACACAGGGAAGCAGCTAAGCAGCTCAAGGATCCTTTTCTCAAAATGCCTCAACCCATGTGCCAATTCTTACCCAAAATCACTGGAGGATTTTCTCTGTAAATTCCCCAAGTATGACAAACATCAGTAGGTGGGACTCCAAGGCCAAAGGAAGAGCCATCACTCCTGGGGTGCCCACTCCAAGGCCTTGGCCCCCCGAGCCCTCCGGGCACATGGCAGATGACAACAGCATGGGCTCATCAGCTCAGCTATTGTGTCTCGTTAGCTTAACCAAACTCCAAACTCCATGCGGAGCGCCTTTCCCCCTCAAGTTATTAAAGGGTAGATTTCTTTTAATTAAACTCATTTACATGACTAAATTAGATTTAATTACTCCCATTCATTTTGCTAATACCTCTCTTTGATTAGAGAAAGGCAACTTTTCTAATTGCTCCAAACAGGACTGGGTGGCTCTGCCCTCACTCGAGCTGGCACAAGGAAATCCCAGCTCTACAACACACAGAGAAGGGCCCAGTGCAGATTTTGGGTATAAACAAACTGGACAGCTTTTCCAAACCACACATGTACTGTGTGTGGTAATTACTTGATCACCATAAGACCTAACATTTACGGCATGATTTAAAGCATGGGAAAGCCCACTATAAATTCTTTTCAAGTACCTTCTATCTGCTCAAGGGAAATGCTAGGAGAAAAACAGCAATTCAACTTGCTTCCCCTCTTGTACTTTTGAAACTGGGGAGGGAAAAAATCAGCAATTTTGAAACTGAGGGCTAAAGGCATTTCTACTAAGTCCCTTACCCAGATAGCTCACTGATGCAATTATCAATTTTCTTAACATCCAGCACTTCCTCATTTTTATAACTTTGGACTTAGAATGTGTCAAGCTGCAGCCTAAGTTATCCATTAAGCCGAAGCATCAAGCTTCCCAATAGGCCAGAAGTTGCCATATTGAACTCCATGGGACTGTCTGAAACACCTCAACACCTCCCATTTCATCCTACCAGTCGCTGCCTCATGCTGCTCCAGTTCAGTGATGCACAAGCACATGAAATTCCACTCAGAATTCACAATACACTGAGTTTCCAGATACCTTCTCACATGGCTCAGTGATTTCCCTCATGCAAATTGCGGTGTTGCCATCGGTGGCCCTGGGGGTCAGACTGGACACGACCTCCAGAGCACACAAAAGCCCCACTAAAACCAAGCACTCACAGCAGAAACACCAGGCTTTTGTCCCGTATATATATTCCTGTTGGTTCCTAGGTAGTGAGCCCTCATCCCACCCCAGAGGCCTTGTATCTGCAGCCCACGGCTGAGCAGAGCAGGCCTCAGCTTTGTACAAAGCGCAGGAACTGACACCTCAACTCAAACATTCCCAAAGACACTGCTTGCAGAACAGCCTTTGTGCTACCCAGAGCCCAGCTGGTGACCCGTCTGCCAGCGGAACAGTCCCCGGCCTCTGTCAGTGCTGCGTGGGCACGCTGCGCTCCCAATGACCTCCTCCTTCAGCTGAGGTGAACACACGGCATTTATCCAAGACAAACGCAAATCTCTATACTATTTGGCACCAGTTCCTTTCATTAGATACAATTTTCTGCCCCCTTTCTCAACATGTAACTAGTATTTATCCAACCACACATGATGTGTGGCCTAATTATCACTCTAATATTTTTCCAAAAAAAAGAAATGAATGCAATTAACAAGGAACTAAGAAACCAACCCCCCCACCCCTCCCTCCCAGCTTTCTATTTTTGTTGGGTTTTAAATCAGGTTCAGTAGTAATCACAGTGGTTTGGTTGGAATCAGACATGGTATTTGGATTCTTTGCCAGCACTTCACAGATTCTGAAATTCATAGAATAGTTCAAAATCAAAACCTCCCCACTTCTCTGGTCACTTCTTTTCTTCACCTCCCAAGTCACCTTAGTATTGTCACAGATTCTTCATTGAAAAAGTTTTGAGTAAACAGTGTCATCAAAAGCCCAGCTGAAATATGTACTTTTCATAGGGTAAATTATCTGACCCAAGCACAGGGCAAATGTAATCCAGGCCCAAACTCCAAAATTACTGGCATGCCTTGTACCAAGACCTTTCACTCTGTTTCAGCAGCTTTTATCAAAGATTTGAGAAGGCTTTTCAGCTGCAAGACATGTGTCTCCAGTAACACAGAAACCCTCTGCTTTTCCAGACAGACACAACAGAACCACCAATGTCTGGGGCAACTGCATTCCTGGCTCAGAGGTGACACTAAATGCAATTAAGGGAAAAAAGTATGTGAGGAAGGAAAAGTCTGAAGGAAAAAACTGTGCCTCCTGCCATTAACCCCTCACCTGTTACCTGCCATAGTGACCCACCACCCTCTTGGCTCTGATTTTGTGAGCAGCTCTGAACCATCTCCTTCCTCTTCCTCCAACAGACCCACCACTGAGCTCTGATTTCAGGAATTTCTGGACAATAACCAGGCTGTAATTACATGCTTATGCAAAGTTATACTGTCACATTTAGGAAATCTCTTGAGAACACGGTTAATTCCAGGAATATCATGTCCTTATTTTTCAAATCCTGCGTGGGAGAAACAGCTTTTGGTTCTGTTTGCATACTAAAAACTCTACGTGCCGTCGCACAACAGGTTGCCCTGTTCTTACAAAAATAAGGGTCAGATGCATCCATCAGTCTGAGGGGCTGTTCTGACTGCAGCACACGTACCATAATATCCCCAAATTCCAGGCGATGTGAGTATGCCCTGAGTGTTGAATAATCAGGGAAAAAAAGCATGTGTGGGGGTTGTTTGGGTGTTTTTGTTGAGTTTTGTGTTGCTTTATCAGTTTTACGGGAGCGGGGGAGTTGTCAACATCAAGTAAACATCTTGGCATTGCCTGTCAAGAACACCTAAATGACCCAGTGTGTGACACAAATGACCCCATGCAGGCCAGCTCTGCATCTGGGAACAGGGAGAGGATTTGGGAAATGTAAATTTCTCTAAGATTGGGGTATGGCTTGAAAACTTCACTTGAATCGTGCCCCCAACAAATGCTTTTGCTGTCGAGTAAGGAAAAAAGAAAAAAGTGCTGTTTAAAATGTTTGATAATCTGACAAGGCCATAAGGCTTAATGGAATCAATGATTACACACAGATGGATGATTAACTCTCGAGGTTTAATGTTAAAAAAAGAGTGCTGGATTGCTACTTAATGGAATTACACTGCCCATATGGAAAAGAACTATAGCCTGCCTATACCCAGAATTAGGGAACAGGTGGTCGATCTGGGCAGGACTGCTTGGAATGCACAAAAGCGTGCTGAACTTGTAAGTGCCAGAAAAAAAGAAAAAAAACTCTTCCAAAGTGTGTTAACTTTTCCTATCTCAGAATTGTAAATGGCAGAACTGAAGGCAGGGACCCTCCCAGCCCCAGCCCCAGGTACCCCATTTGCTGCAGCTGCTGAGCACAGCGTGGTGTGAGTGAGGGGACGCTGCTGGATCTGCAGAAGGAGTGGGGGTTGGGAACAGCTGGCCCTGATGCTGGAATCTGCCATGCCCAGCCTTGCCCAGCAAGTTCTGCTGCCTACCCAAGGGCTCCAAGAAGCTTCTCTATGGCAGAGGATCCCCACAGAATAGGCTTTGGCTGCTGCAGTCCATCCCACTCTCCCTAGACATTCCTTACTTGGAGAGGACCCTGAGGCCACGGCTGTAGGACAGTGTGCTTGGGTTTCCTGTGGCGCCACATTGGAGAACTGCCTCTTGTTTCTGGAAGGAATCCTCAGTGATTCCATTCTCAGACCAGTGACCCCTTGTTCACCATCCAGAACGCACTGAAAAGTGAACCCTCTCACCCTGTGCTCCTGCTGCCTGGGGGCCCTGGGGCCTGCCAGACACCCTTACTGCAGGAGCTCTATGGTATCCCATGCAGAGAATCCTCCAAACACTCTGACACTGTTCACAGAATGCAGTCATGGACAAGGTTAAAGCAATCCTCTACACATGCCACGCCTGAGATCACCATCCTGAAAAGGACGACCTTTAGCCCAGCCTCCAGAGTAGAAGCTGTACACGCAGGTAAACTCTCCTCTGGAATGAAAAGCATTCTGTACAAGCAAAGTAGCATTACCAAGAGCTTCTGCCCACAAGCCTCTGAAGGTAATCCAACAGGAAATCAGACCCAGCTTTGTAGGGGAACAGCGTCTTTAGAACGGAGACAGGACTGGGTCTTAGGAAAAATCAAAGCTAACAGATTCCAAGACCCATTTCCAAAGCAAGATTGGTACCCAGACATCCATAATCCTCCTGAACTGAATGAAGGTTACCAGTGCATGTCCATAATAAACACAGATCATTAAATAGGCACAGTTATCCAGAAGGATCCCTTATTCTACACTAAGAATAGCTTTCTGGCATCCTTCAAACAATTTCTAAAGTGACATCAACTAAATTGCAAAGAAAGTATTTTTCTGTGAAAATAACGTACTCTAGAAGATAATGTTCCTGGAGGGCACTTTAAATTCACACCTCGTCTTGGTAAAACAGTTCCATATGGAAATACCCAAGTCACACACAGGCTCTGCAAACCCAGCTAGCAGGAAATTAGGTGATCTATGAATCAGGCTGCAGACCTCAACTCACTGAAATGTGGGCTTAATACGCAGGGTTCACTTGACTTAGAGCCGAGGTGTGACATGGGGTCCCAGAGCCTGTCCCTCTGCCTGAGTTCCCTGCCAGTGGCAGGGGTCCCTCACCTTCCCCAGCTCTGGCCCAGCCAGCCTGGCTACCCACAGAGGTGAGCTGTCCAGCTTTGCACACCATACACAGGGGCCATTCCAGAGAGGAAGAGCTCTTGCTTCTTCCTCCCAAGTGCTCACAGGACCAGTTGTCACAAATGACCACTTAAAATGTACCGAGTGTTTTTTTTCCCCCATATAATTTATTCATGTTCTTCTGTAACCAAGGAAACAGAAGTGATTTTTCTCTCTCATCCAACATTTTCTGTTAAGGGTTGGGTTTTCTAAATCTGTGGGGTCTAATAGCTGTTGAAAACTGAGTGCCAAATTTCATCCAGAGAAAGCCAGCACTCCTGACACAGCAGGAGGACACCAGTCTCCTTTCTTTACTTTTATCCAGCACCTATGACTGCCCTCTCCCACACTTCCTACCATAAGCATTTCAAGTCCAAGCTCTCCCAGACAGTGCTATCTCTCATCACCTGCTGCTCCCAAGCAGGACACACTACCTGTCTCCAATGATATGACACACTGTCACAGTCCCTCATGATAATATGAACATGGAAAGGCTCATGCACTTTCAGTAAACAGATACCTGGTAGCCATGGGCTTGGCCACTGCCCTCCTAGCCATGACATCTGCATTCTGATTCTTTCAGAAGGGTTCTGTCCCTTTTTAAGTGCCTTTCTCCAAGACAGTAACTTGAAGAGCTTATAGCAAATCCAGAGGAAGAGAAAAGGAGTCCTCCCATGCTGTCCCAGCCTGGCTCTGCTCCTCATGCCAAGTCAATCTAACTCCACTGGCCTGAAACAGCAGCTATGCCATTTCTGCATGGGGTTCGTCTTGGTTAGCATTCTCCAAGCCCTGAGGGGGACTAATCTCCCGGACACAGAAGGCAGGGATCCTCCCAGCCCCAGGCACCCCGTTCGCTGCAGCTGCTGAGCACAGCGTGGTGTGAGTGAGGGATGCTGCCTGACCTGCAGAGAGAGTGAACAGACACTTCCCTCATCTCCTTTTCACTGGGACCTTTGGTAACTTGTTCTCATGCTTGACACACCTCCTCCCATTCTGTGGTGAAAAAGCACCTGTTTTCAGTTCCTGCCATACCCCAAATTTCTGAGGTGTGCCTCAGACAGCAGCCAGCCCCTATCCTGTTTGCCTGGTGAACATACCTCATTATCATGCCATCACATCCATCTAATTTCTCTGAAACCTACTCTCTTTATTCTAAACCATGCAGAGGACTGATGGATTTGAGAGGGCCCCATGATCTGGATGTCACACCCAGAGAAAAAGAGGTAAAAATCCATAAGTAGGATTTGAACTTCCAGTCCCAGGGGGCTTGAACTGAAATGAGCAGAATCCAGCCCATGTGAGGCACTAACTCACTCGGTTCTCACTACTCAGCACTTGTGATGGCAGTAACTGGCAGTGGAATTGCTGCACAGTGTCATCCTCACGGAACATAGGGTACTCTCCAATTAAATTGGTACCACTTCTGTGCTGCCATTAGGATGACTTATTTGTTTCTGATTAATTAGGTTTCAGCTTCTTCCTTTTGGCATTGCGTTTTCCTCCTGTTCAGTCTATCTGGCCAGTCTAGGTCTGTGTTGGCACAGATCAGTCACTGCAATTCTGGATCAGAAATCTGTGCCTTTGCTGAACCTGGCTTCTGGTTCCTGTCAATCTCTGTTGCGGGGTATCACGAGCCACACAGACACTCAGGCTTTTACACACACATACAGTGCGAGATCCCTACAGTGGGGAAAAAAGGGAAGAAAACAGCCGTGACAAGGTTGCCTCCTTTGGAACCACAGAAAGGTGCCAACTAAAGGTCCCAGCAGCTCATCTGCCAGAGCATGAAGAGCAAACATTTGTCTCCTTGCTCATTTAAAGGCCTTGTCGTGGCTGGAGTGCTGGATGGTGGTGGGAGAAGGCTTGGGAGGGAGGACAGAAGTGCAGCTGCCTGCAGCACAGCTGCAGCCGGTGGCATCACAGCAGCCACAGACGGGCCAGAGGGCGGCTCTGGTCAGAGAACCTGGCGAAGCCCACGCGGCTGCTTGGCCAGCAGGGCACTGCTCTCACACAGCAAGGAACAAGTAGCCATGAGGAATCAAAACTCAAGGAGTTCTATCAATGTAAGGGAGAGAAGAAACTGAGGCATTCCATATCGTTCCATGCGAAATTATTGAATGCTTGGAAATGGTGCCTTTTTTTTTTTTGGCAAACAATATATGGGGTCGCCAATGCGCAGATGGGAGAGCAGCTTATATTTAATAAAATAAAAATTGACATTGGTGGCACATTCTCATATACAGGCATACATTATGGATGATATACACTTGGTATAGTTTGCACACAGCCTAAACGTTTGTCCTACAGATGGACAGGGAATTAGAGGGATAATAGTTTACATTACACAAACATTCAAAATGTGTGCTTTTCCAAACACAAGTTAGTGGAAAATCTACCTCAGAAGTAGAGGACAAACCATAACATAATCTACAACTCCCACCTCCATGTACTCCCACCAGCCTTGGGATACGATCTCAGCAAATTAAGGTATTGCAAAGCTAAAGGTAAGTAATGAAATTTTAATAAAAGTATCAAGTCTTCTTACAGAGAAATTTTGCAATTCATATTACTTTCATCTAGCACCAGCAAACATGCGCCAATACACAGAAAGAAGACAGCAGATCCTCTGGCTCTTTAGGCCACACATCCACCTACAGCACTGCTGAGAATGTTAAACCCAAAATATGTCTCTATCAATGCTTTTCATCAAGCTGCCTGCCTTCAACTTTGTCTTAGAGACACTAATTTCACAGCACAGAAACTGCCTCCAGATACGCCTTTGTTAACAATGTCCATTTTTGTTTGAAAATGCCACTTACTGTGCAGAACTTGCTTAAAACACCATGAGAAACAAAGCTTTCCATCCCAGTTCTACCCGGAAAACGATTTTTATGTTCTCAAGCAGAAAACAGCTGTCACATTTTTAAGTACTTAACTTGAAACTCAATTTTGCCATCTTTCACCCTCTTCATGAAGTCCTTCACAAAGATCCCCCTTTATGAGCCTCCCTCAAGTCATCCCCACCACAGAATAACCCCCTTTTAAAAAAGGCTTTAAGCCTCACAGAGTGTCATTGAGAAATGCCATATTTCTGGGTATGTCCAGCAAATGTTTGAAATTGTCATTTTTTCAGTATTTCCTGGGGCTTGCTGGATAGTACAACAACAACAACCAAACAAACAAACCAAAAAAAAAAAAAAAAAAAAGAAGAATCTTTGTCTTTCCAGGAAAAAGAAACTTTCAGTCATCTTAGGGAAAGTTGGTTGTCTTTGAAAAGAAGACAAGAGAGAAAACCTGATATTAATGAAAGAAATGCCCATTTCCTACATTGACTGAGGGCTTTGCTCAGTGTTCCAGGAACAATGTGTAAGAAAACATTGTCAGGCACAGCAGCTCCTTTGCTATTCTGAATTAAGTTGGAATTAGGATTCCCTAAATCCTTCATGCTGTGCCAGAAGTACACAGTGGAACTTTCAACCACTTTTCAGAAAGGGAAAGCACTGACACCACAGAAATATCCTAAATCCCAGTTCCAAGACCACTAAAATCAAGTCAGTAATAAAAGAGACAGAGTCCCAGTATATTACAAGTCCTTAGCAGCAATATTTGATGTAATAGCTCTCACCATAACGATTTCTTATGCAATTTTAGTCTCAAAGCTCAAAATTAATTACAAACATGAAACAAATCATGCTGTTAAAACATATATTATAAACAAATTTTGCCCTCAAAAAAGGTAACTTATAGCCTGGGAAAGTAATTGATAAACCTAAAGTGTTCACAAATAACTGAAAAATGACAGGTCAAGTGATCACTGAGTGACCAACATATAAAACTACCCAGCACAAGACATAAAACATACAAACAGACTGCCGCTCACTCATCATACACTGTAAACAAACCATATGGGCTTTTTTTTGCATGTGTCCCAGTGCTGATGTTCCTGCACAGTGTTCCTAAGCCAAAACCTCTGAGCTGTTAAAATTATTTTCATGCCTCAGCTCCACCCACTATGACACAAAATTAACATTTCTGTTCAGCCATCAGTTTAGAAAAAACCCCAATATTCATGACCGTAACAAATTCCTGCCTAATTCCCAACCCAAATTCTGTGTGCTCAGCATTTTGCTATTGTGTGCCCTGCTCCAAAAGGACAGAACCTTCTGCACCTTCCAAGCCATGCTACACAGGCCTGTGTCACAGCAGCCACCATTACCAGCTACTGTTGGCTACCAAGCCCCCCTGCACAGGACGCAGCTCCCTGCCAGCAGCCAGCCCAGCCCAGCCCAGCCCAGCCCAGCCCTGCCTCCTGCTCTACCACCCCAAACGTGCGCTCACACATTGGCAGCCCTGCCAGGATGCCGAGTGCCTGGTATTCCCTGTCAGCTCATTTCCAGAGACTCATGCAGCACACTGTGTTGGACATGATGTCAACTCAACAGCACTTAATAAACCCACAGAGAACTAATGCAATTGGAACCCGACAGAGTAAGGCATTAATACTGTGCATTTTAATCAAAGGGAGAGATAATAATTATATCTCTATGTAACTAGAAAAGCTGAAAGGTTCTAATGGGAAAAAATAAAACCATCTGTTTGCTCTAAATCATTAAATGAGTGCTTTAGGACAATGTCATTCCCCTAAAGCCTGTAACAATTTGGGCCTTAAGCAGAGATGCAAATTGATTAAATCCCAGCATATTTTGCCACAAATGGCGGAATCCAAATACCACTGAACAAACAGTAATTTCTGCCACGCATCAGGAAGACAAGCCAAAGACATTTTCCCATTCCTGAGTCTGCAGACAGGAACATGATTAATGGCTATTTTCAACTTAGGTTTTTAAAAGCTATCATAAGTCTTTATTTTAGGAATCACACCAAATCCTGCTGCTGGGGGTTACAGAACAAACCCCAACCCCTAGTTCAGAGGTAGCTGTTGGGCTCACATCTCCCACATGAGAGATTGTCTCCAGTTGTGTTTTCTTGGGGAGGGTTGAGCCAGTGCAGCTCTGAAGGGGCAGGTGTTGAGGCCCAGCAAGCGGAGGTTTTGGATTAATGTGCCTGCAGGGACAGGGGCTGTGCTGACAAGCACCCAAGCATCATCCCACCAATGGCACTACTGGGTACCTGCACTCTCTCGTTTGAATCCAGGCTTGGCTCTCTCTAAATTACAACTGTTTTTACACCCCAGGTAAGTATTTCTGTTGAAACTCACTTTGTCCAGCCAAGACCTGCTGGAAGACAGGTGGCTATGAGCAGCTTTCCAGAACTACCTCAGTTTCACTGCCGACAGAAGCCATGCTGAAGGGATTCGCCACAAAGACAATAACCGAGACACGAGCTTGTAATTATGCTAGAGGACTACCTCATGGGATCAGTTCGGTGTCTCTTACACCCAAAGGCTCTGACATGACCCAGATGACCTCAAGGACACAGCGTCCAATGCACAAGACCGTGTGAGTCCTTCTCCAGGCAGGAGAGGACCAGATCCCAGATGGAACAGCCCTGAAGCACAGAGAATTGAGGTGCTTTTCCCTGGCTGCCACAAACCTGGCTGTGCAGGGAGACTTGCCCCTTCCTATGCCCTTCCCAACAGGAAGGTTCCCGACTTACACCGGATCAGATCTTGCTCCTTAGTCTTTTCCCACCTCATTCACCTGACAGCCTGACAGGCTCCTCCACAACAGACATCTTATCAGATGTGACTGATTGCTGTAATCTGTACTCTGGGCAGCCATTAAGCAAATTACCTGAATCATTGCAAGGATTAGTCTCATTAACACATGATTAGCATCAAATTAAAATAATGAGTGTTTAACTTCTGATGTCTTCCAGTTGTTTGAACAGCTTGATCAGCCACACCAGGCTGGCAGGGAGGTGGTGGGTGTCAAAGAGTCAGGGAGAAAAGCTACAAATAAATAAAAGGGTGGGCTGTGCCCCAGCAGAGCTGCAGCTGACAGAGACCACAGGGGCCCGGGCCCGGGGCTGCCAGACCTGCTCCATGCACAGCCTGGGTCAGAAGCTCTCGGCCGACCCCACAGCCCTGCTCTGTTGGACAGGTCACCTTGCCTCGGCTCCTCTGTGCCCAGAGCTGGGACTTGCCAATGCCCACGATGTCAATGCGGCCACTAAAACAACAGGGTGAGGCGACCTGATCCTTCCTTTCTCCTGGCTTTCCTGTCTTTTCCAAGTAAAGCAAATGCTAAGGAAGGCAAAACAAAAATCGCATCACAAGCAATAATCCTGGAAGGCAGTTTTCTTCAGGAGCTCTTCCTTTTGAGCTGGGTATTGTTAACGCATCACCTCTTTTTCTGAATAACCCCTCCTCTCCTTCCCCAACCCTCCACCTACTTTCCTGTCTCCCTGCACCTGATGTGCCACTGGGACTGTGGCAAAGTCTCTCCAGAGTTGCAATTCCTTCCAGCCTTCTGAAGGTTATTTGGCTTTATTTGCATTTGAGTTCACCGAGTTTCCTACTATTGTTGATTCTCCTGCAAGGCCACAGTGCTGCAATCTGAGCCTTGCCTAGCCTTGCCTTTGGGTTGCTTCCAGTTCAATTCCCTCCCCATGTCATTGACAGGCACCTTCCCTATCTCTGAAGGGAAAGGGGAGACCTAGCATGCAAGATCTGCAGGATGGGGACCTAAATCCACACTCAAACCACTTCTCTCTCCATGAAGGAATGACAGAACATGTGCAGCAGCCAATGTTTAAGCCTCAACATCTTGGTTATTTATTCTTTGAAATGCCACAAACCATAAGTACGTATTATAGACAAATCACTTGTCAAAGCTCTTCCTTAATTTAATTAAAGCCATTTTTTATTCATACAAGTGCAAAGAAGCAACTTAAACAGATAACATTTTTCACACTTACATAAAATGAAAATAGCCAAACTAAATTTTGGCAAAGCATATAAAAACAAAAGATCCAAGCAAAGACTCTATATGTGCCAACTTCCATCTCTGCTGAGATGTTAGCAAAGAATTGCACACACAAAGTCTCCTATTTCAATTTCTGATGGACTCCTGACCCTCCACACACCACGAACATACCAGTGGTTCCTGTGCTGATGCCCAGTGGTCCTTTCCACCCACCAGGCTAGAGCTGATCCTTGTCATCCACACTACTGTGAATCGCTAATAGAGCGGGCAGCAAAACACTGCTTCAAGTTAAAGGCTCTCTGCCCCAAAAGCACCTTTCGCTTATCTACTGCACATCCGACTGTTCTACTGGCAAAAGCACAGGTGTCCAGAATATCACAGCTCTAGTCCAAGCTTTAACACACATTTTTGCCTTCCGTCCAGGTGACATCACAGGCCAACCCTGACAAGAAACACCTTCAAGCTGAGCAAAGCAAGTTTGGGATCAGCAATACCAAGGAAAGAGCTCTGCTCTAACTCAAAGTTCACCAAAATTGACTGGTAGATAAAGGGACAGAAGACTTCCCATCCATCCCAATCTATCTGCAAGCACCATTTCTGTCAACTGAACCCCCCCAACCACTCAAGTCCAGAGGTAGTGTGAGAGAATTCTGCAGACTGGGCACATTGCCCACCCCAACTGGTTTTATACCAGCATTTCCCAACATGACCCATTTCACGCACATCAGTGGCCAGCACTGCTGTCCACAGCAAACACCTTGTAATTCTATTGGGTTTCTTACCCTCAGCTCCAGTGAATAGAAAATAATTTCTCAATTTACCCTCAAAGTTCCAGTTTGCTGCTGTGCCATCCCTTACGGTGCTCAGCATCTCCTGATTCATGTGATACATTCAGGCTCCATCTGTGCATATTATTGACCAGATTATGTAAACTACGCTTTAGCAATTCACACTCACTTGGTTCTGCAGTACCTGTGGGTGCCAAGCATATGTTTCCCATTCTCCTTGCTCTCCTGGGCCATATGCAATCCCCTCAAACCAGCAGCTTTCCTATAGACCCAACTTGGTGCCTGCTAAAAATCCATAGAAATCCCATTGGCTCTACCAAACCTGGGATGTCAATCTGTTTGCGCAGACTTAGCGGTACTCTCTGTGTGTGATCCCAAGGGCTCTAGGTGCCCAGCAGCACAGCTGGGTCAGCCCCTCCTTGCACCAGGCCTGGAGGGGCTGGTGGGGGATATTCCCTGAGCACCAAAGGAGACCTGGCAGGTGTGACACAGCTTGGGGGGGCAGTATCAGCCCTCATCCCAACCTGAGCACACACCCGCTGGGGTCCCTTCCAACCCCCTCAGCAAGGGAGCCAAACTGAAAAGCCAGTGTGCTAAAAACCCAACAGGACTTGTAGAATCTGGTTTTCAAAACTGAGATATTACTCTGTTGCTAGGCAAAATGGAAGGGTTTTCTCTCCTCTTTTTGGAGAAGCCTCTGCTCTCTTCTTGAGGGGCAGAGCTGAAAATCATACTGTCACTAATGCAAAATTAGACTGACAGCATGGAGACCTGCTTCTTATTCCAAGGCATGTCGCCATCCAGCCTGCTCCCTTCTGGGAATGACACCATGTACTCAAAGGATTTTACAAGGGAAAAAACAACCCTTCAGCCCACTGCTGCAGCAGGATGGTACTAGGGCTCTGCTTCACACTGCAGCACGGAACAGAAAATTGATCAGAGTCCAGAGGCACAACAAGCAGCTTCAGGCAAACAAAGAAACAGGTCCAGCCTATTCACAGAGGAAGGGAACAACTGTCTGGAATCCCAGTAGTTGGTTGGTCTTCCTCTCATGTAGCTGTCACTTTTAAGTACTGAGCATGCACTGCGATATGCTGCTCCTTTGTTCCAAACTCTAGTATGTTTGTAGCAGAGGGGGATTTCAAACACTTGAACACACCAACAGAAATTTTCCGGTAGTGCCAAAGCAAGAGATTACACATTCCTCTCTCTTGTCTGCAAGAGTGGGCACAGCACTGTCACTGCAGACAAAAGATATGCCCTGTCCTATAGAGAGTGACACCAACTAGGCATGACCCTCCAAAATAAACTTCCTACGTCCGTGGTAGGAGGAAGTCATTCACAGAGCAGAATGTGACACTGAAAGCCAGGTCCAAGAGTACTACACACAAAGGGACAGTGTTCCTGGCCCACAAGCACTGCAGAAACATCTGCACGGGCAGGCATGCTGGCACTCCCTAGCTCTAGAGCAGGTACTCCATGCCCCTGCTTGATGAGCTCATCCCTTCCCAAGAGTCAAGCACCTAGCCAAAGGCTGCCCCACGCCCACACATCATCTGCACCCCATGAAAGGTTACAACCCAAGGCATTCAGCTCTCTTCCATCACCCTTCATCCGCTGCCTCACACACCCTGCAGAACTGCAGAGATTTACTGCTACTTCATATGAAGCAAATTAGGACATCCCAGGAGCCAGTGCATCTGTGTTAGCTAACAGGCAAGCCCAGACAGGAACACTGACTTACCAGGAAGAGTAAATCATTTCCCCCTTACTTCTGCTCACCTGGCCCGAGGTGCAGGAATCCAAGAAGGATGGGGTTAGTGCACAGCTCTAGTAATTAAATAGATAACTCAGACTAAGTGTTTGCAATTTTCTCAGCCTCCGTTTGTTAGGGATGCATCTGGATCTCCATAACCATTACCTTCTGCTACCTACAGGTAGAGATAATTATCCACGAGTAAACGATTACCTAGGCTATAAATTACCTACAAAAATTTGGGCTGGGGTTTTGCCAATCACCATTCCAATTAATTAACCAAAATTGACTAGCTGGCTTTAGACCAAATATTTCCTCATCAGTATTCCATGCCAGTGCATACGAGATGAAGGAAACAAACCAGAGAGGGGAGGCAGGGAGAAATCCAATGAAGGTTAGAAGGAGCTGAGAGCAACAGAGACAAGCAGGAATGGATTCCTGGCATTAGGTGAACGCTCCCTGGTGTGGCACGTGACAGTGCCGAGGGCAGGACTGCACACAGCACCAGCAGCACACTCACAGCCATTCCCATCAGGCAAGGGTGTCACAACCATCAGAGGGAATGGAAGAGCTCAGCAGTCTCAAATGCCCCTCTGCATCGGGGCTCTGGGCACATTTCCAAGGCCCGTTTCAGTGAGCAGGGGACACAGTCACATGTAGATTACCATGACTGGGGACAGCCCCCAGGCCTAAGCCACACATGGCCAGAGGAGCGCCCAAGTCCTCAGCACTCCCTTTGGCAGGAGCTGCTCAGACTCACACCAAACCCTGCAGTAGAAGACAGAAAAAAAAATCACACCAGTATGACCAAGGCATTGCATACTTGCAGAACAGCAACTGAGGCACCACATGCCCAGTCTGTGTGACTGTGTACACTGAGTATTGAAGAAATTCCCTTCATTCTCTGCTGAATGGTCCCTGCAGGCCAACGCATGTAAATTTTTCACCCGTCTCTGTCTTCCAGGAAGATTGCTAACAGGAAAAACTGCCATTCCTAACAGAGCAATGAGCTCTTTGAAAGGCCCTCCTTGCGCTCAACATCCCGGGATACCCCAGAATGCTTCTGACAGAGCCCCACAGGAGCCCTCGCCCTGAGCAGAGCAAGTTCCCTCTGCACAGAACTGGACAGCAGCCCCTGGGAGGTACCACCCCAGGCACAGGGCTGAGCACACATCCTGCCGCACACACGGGGCGAGGCTGAGCTCAGCTGGATCAGGTGCACGGGTCCACGCAGCAGCATTCCCTCTGTACCTTCTCTGAGGGACACGACATGAGAGAAATGTCAGAACAAACCACAGTGTGATGCTGCCCGGGTCTTCCTTTCACCATCTGAGGTCTGCCCTCTCAGCCTGACAGCTCCAGGTGCATTCAGAGAGCCTTGGCTTCTAGGCAGAGCTTCACCTGGTCACCAGTAAAGGACTCACACCTGTACTGTGTGCCACAGCTCTCATACGGGATCACAGGTAGCGTGCACACAAGTGCTGGCACTGTGTGAAAAAAGCCCCGGAGAAGTGCAAAACTGCAGTGAGAAATCTGAGCTGCTTCTTCCCAGCTCAGAACAACCCTTCCCCTCTGTCATAAACAGAAACATGCAGTCAGCTGAAATGGGACCAGAATATTTATTTGGTAGTGATTTTCACTGCTAGTTCTTGAACATGTAAGGCACCTCGTGCACTTCAAGGAAGATCTAAGGCTGTAAATGCTGACAAACCAAGTGATTAGCAGCCGTTCTAGGCTGTTCTGGAGAACTCAGCAGGGAACTCCTTTCAAACCAAACAATATGCAAATAAAATCACTGTTTCAGATCATCTAGTGCCTTCCATATCACCTCAGAAATTGTTTTCAAGATGCTTTTCTCATGTCACCTCCGGTTATTGATTTATTAAAAAGCAACAAGATATTTCACTGCATAAAGTAAGATTTTTATTTATTTATGCAGACCTGTCACTGTTGATAAAATACTGTGAATGCTAGAGATTACTGCACTCTGTATAATTAAGGGAAAGGGCAGACCTCTGTGCAAGTGCTCAACAGAATCCTGATCCTGCCCAGGCAGGAGGGGTGCACAGAGAGTGCAGAGGTGCTCCTGAGGACAGCAGAGCCCTGTCCCCTCACACTGACCTGCAACAATCCCATGGCTCCCAAAAGGTATTTCAGGTCTGGGTTCATCTCTGGGAACACCAGCAAGAAGATGCAAGTGGAAAACCTACTACCAGCCCAGAGCTCACCAAGAGCAAAGGAAAACAATCAGAACTCAACCAGCAAGAAAACAACCAACACAAAGAGCATCAGAATCTCATGTCTCCACTCAAACAGCTGCACATGAGAGGCATGGCCCAACTGTATCCACCCTCCCCAGCTCCACCACAAAGCCAAGGCACTTAGGGGCTTGAGAAACACCTCAATTTTGAACTCTATTTATGTGCCTCTAAGAATTAAGCCATCATTCCTGCTTCTCCTGCCCTGATCTCATTTCAGGTTTACTCAAACATTTGCTAATGAACAGTAAATCTTTAGACTACTTAGAATTGCTCTGGTTAATAAACTGAGGGCATTTCATCAACCTTATTCAAAACTCAAACTCATTTATGAAAAAATCCACATCAGTCTGCAAGAAAGATGGTTTTCACTCCCAGGAAGGCCTGGCAGCACAACATAGGTTCAAGCTGACTGAAGCATTCTGGACAATAAGCAGAGTCTGATATTCAAGAGTTTAATTTTAGAACCTGAAAATGAAACACAGATTATGAAATCACATGAGTCTGAACATGGGCACTTGAAGTAACATGGGCACTTGAAGTGCCTGAAATGCTGAGAGATGCTAGACAGCAAGCACTTTTGAGATGCACCTAAGCAGTGTTCAGAGCAGAAGACTGAAGGCATCTAAGTTCTTGCAGGTTTGGCTCAGGAATCGAAAATGATTTTCCAAAGGATCAGAGCATGTGTGGAATTCCACATCTGGGCCATAGTTTCATGCTCACCTGGCTGCACAAGTGCTCCTCACCTAATACTGTATAGAGCCAAAAACAAGAGCAGATTACAGGCCAAGTGAAACTAAAACCAAATAAAAAGAATAACAACTACAGGAGGCAACTACATCTACCTGACAGGTTTTGGAATAACTAAAAAAACCATAAAAG
Organism: Zonotrichia leucophrys gambelii; assembly: GCF_028769735.1. Lineage (NCBI taxonomy): Eukaryota > Metazoa > Chordata > Aves > Passeriformes > Passerellidae > Zonotrichia > Zonotrichia leucophrys. The sequence goes on along the minus strand of NC_088173.1, from coordinate 44,153,994 downwards.
ACATCTCTACTAGGACGAACCATCACCTCACAACTCTGGAGTAGTTCCCCAGATCCCTGGCTACCAGCCTCCAGTGTCCCTGAGGTCAGCCCACATTGCTAGCACCGCAATCTCCTCTGGGCAATGCTAGAGAGGAATCTTGGTTGAGCAAAGCACAGACTAATCAAAAGGAAAAGCCCAGAAGGTTTATGAAAATGAAGTGGAAAACACCCTTCTCCTAAAGATCAGAGTGTTCTCAGTTTGCTTTAAACTGGTCCTCTGGATTTACTTCAAAGCTCTGCAAAAATAAAGCCAAAATACAGGTTTCCATGAGTTGGATTTCCCCCTCAAATTACAATAACAGGTGCCTTGGGAATTGTAAGTTTGCTCTATTTCAGAATGTAAAAAGGTTCCCTAAATGTCCCTTTGATCCATCACATTCCCAGTGCAGCACAACAGTCCAGTTCCCACTCCAGTGTCGTTGTGCCCCAAAACTGCAAAGAATGCCCAGAGCAGGAGGGGGCAGGTGCAGCTGAGGCTCCTGCCTTGGAAAACCCTCCCATACTCCCAACACCAGCAGCCAGGATGGGCAGACTCGAGCCCAGTCACAAAGGGGCATGTCCAGGGACCAGCTCCTCAGTGAGTCCTGCTGCCTGGCTGGGACCATGCTCAGCACTTTGCTCTCTCAGTCCTTTCTTTATTCTCAAGGTCATCTCTAGTTTATCTGATCATGCATTCTGCACCTCTCATCCTCTGGCTGGTTCTTTGACTTTCAGTGAGTTCCAGCAAAGCTGGGCCTGCTCCTTCCAGGGACCAGTGTTGTTTGTGACACCCAAGGAACCACTGCCCTGGTCCTTGGGGAGCTCAGAGGACCTCAAAGGCAATAGTTCTCTGCCCAGGAGCAAAGAAACCATTACAGCTTGTACTAGAAGATTTAATAGGTGTCATAATTTATCATGTAAACCGAAAAGTGTTTCTTAATTAAGTGCGTACGTTAATGAATTTTTTAATTTGATCCCTGTAAGTACCTTGCTATACTAATTGCAATATTCTACACATTAGTCATCCGCTGTTGCCCTTGGCTATTTTCTACCCTGAGAGGGAGAGATAGAGCTTTTCAGTTAAAGTTCATTTAACTCTTTCCACCCAACAAATTAAATTTTCTGTTCTTCACACTGGAGTGACAGCTGCATTCCAGGCCTGGAGCATGAGAATCACGGTGCTTGGCACACACACCACAAGGGATGGACACATCCTGGCCTGGTCTCCAATGTAGCAATTTGGGTTCATTTCATTACCTTGAGTACAGACAGTACCAAGGGACAGAATTTCCAATGCAGCCATTGATCCAGATTTCCATGTGCGCTCCAGTGAGGCATCAGCTTCTCTGATACTGCCCACTCATACCCAAAAGTCAAGAGGGTGCAGAACCCTGCCACTGAGCATCCAGAGAGTGAAAGGAGTGGCTGGAGGCATGGCACAGGGTTCAACCATCTCAGCAACCACCCCAGCAACTTCTTCTCCATTTAGAAGAGACAAACTGGCACGGCATGCAGCAATGCTGAGGCAGTTCACAAACCTCACAGGCATCTCTGGCTACTTTCTGCTACCTGAATAGTTTATAGTGGGGCTTCAGACACCTCTGACACATTCCAGGCTACAAAGCCAATTCTCTCTCTGCAGGAATAATACTCTTCAGCTGTGGAGGTTCATTAGACCTACCAGCACAAACAGAGTGTCTCACTTCTAGCAGAGAGGTTTTGCAAACACAGTAAATCAAGTCCTTGGACCCGTACAAACTCAATGGTATGACAGGACAAAGCACAAGGGTTACACCAACAACCAGACAATAAACTGATGCTGAAAACACACCACTTCCTTCTCAGTGACTTGACTTGTTACTTCTTCTGGTGTTTGCATAAAGGAACTACGAATTGCAACTCAATGGTGATGAGAATTGAATGGGAACGAGGAGTTGAGCTTTGTTTGGCCTTTCCAAGTGCAAAACCAGCCCCTTCTGAAGCCTGTTGAGTAGCAGTCACTGCGCTTGGCTTGTACAGGAGGGGCTGACACACCACAAAACATCTTCTCATTCCACATAGTTTTTGGGAATGGATGTGCTATCATTCTGCTAAGACCTGGGCAGCAGGGAGCAATGTGTTTGCACATGCCTGACCTATGTGCAGTACTGAAGATGATCAGCACCTGAGCAATTCTGCTACTTCCACCTGTACTTCACATCCCTGCCACTGTAACAGGGAGATAGAAAACCAAACAAAGGTAGAAATGGTGCCAAGTGTGGACAGTTACAATGTGACTTCCCCCATGCAACCCCAGCTGAGCCTGAGGGGGGAGGCTGCCAGCCCTACTCTACATCTCGGATATTCTGCTGTCCTGCAGCTGATCATTCCAACTGGATGCTTCCTGCCACACCTGACTTGATTTATACTAAGATCCAGCAGAAACTGTTCTGATCAGATTGGAATTAAAGCTGCCTCTGAACTTTGAAGAACAGTAACACACGATGGTAACTGACCACACAGTTTGTTCTCCACACACACCTCTGAGCACATCCTTGGTCTGCTTTTGCTGGCAGTTCTTCTAACAAGCTCATGCATGGAATTAAGTGGATTACATGGAACATGTTTAACTAGCCCAGGAATCTCCAAGGCCGAGGTGGCTCTGGGTACCAACATTGCATCACTCATTCACTCCCCGCTCACAGGCAGAGCCTGTGAAATTATTAGAAACAGCCCAGCATAACACACTTCAGGGAAGTGAGACTCTTTACATGGGTGGCTGTCACCTGCTTTTCAACAAATTTCAAAGTGTTGCCTACAGCATCCCGTTGTATTAGATGAAATGCATCCTGACACCTTTCTCACTGTATTACGCTCGACCACTCAAATATTGAGATGCAAACCTCCCTCTCTATTTTTCAAAAAAGAAAACACTGCCCAGTAACTGCCAGAGGTCAGATCTTGGTGTTTGGCAGCAGATCCTGCCTGTCCAGTCCTACGGATGCCAGAGGTTGCCAAGTGCACCCTGTTTGAAAAGCCCTTCTCTGATGCCCTGACCACCAGCACAGTTACTCCTGGTGAGCTCAGAAACTGCTGCCACTGTTCCCCAGTCACCTCTCCTAGTGCCATCCACCACCAAAGCTGCATCTGAGTGCCAGGAAGGGACATCTTCCCAAGGTGCAGCCCAACACCGTGCAGCTGTAATGATCTAGTTAAATCCAAGTCCTCCCTCCCACTATAATGCACCCCCACCCTCTGCTGACCAGTTCCAGGAATCTCAGCAGGAACAACACGAGCAATTTCATTAGGGAGGATCAGGTCAGCCACAGGTAGAGGGAAGAACTGGAGAAGCACAAAATAGTCTTGTTCCTCTTTCTGAATCCAAAATCTGAATTAGGAGAGTTAGGCAAGTGGTACTTATCTTTTGCAGTGTCTGCAGGGACCACAAACAAGTACATTTCCAGTACTTCCACCACACGTTACTAAAGCGCACCACAGGTAGACGTGTCAGAAAATCACCTTCCCCACTACATGTACCATATGTTTATGAAGACACAAGTTACACATATTTTATCCTAGCGTGGGATCTGACATGACACTGTCAAACAAAGCTCACTGAGTTTGTCACTCAAGCAACGACATTCTTGTCATATTTATCCTTAACCACTCCCGCAGACACTGCTTCCAGTACAGATTATCTTTGGTACACAAGATGCTGTTACTGTAATTACCCAAAGACAGACAGAGAATATACAAAGCCATGAACTTGTGCTTTGGCCTGGACACACCAAAATGCAGCTATCTCTGGGGAAAATGGTAGCCCAGATACCACCGGGCTTCTCTCTCCAGTGCTCTGCACTTGCACATGTGTATCCATCCCTATGAAACTCCATTTTGATCCTGTGCCAATTTTCACAGGTGTGAAACCATGACAAAGTCCAATATAATGAAAAACATCAGGCTTGTGATACTTCTCTCTCATGAAGATCACCTGGACCATATTTTCAGTTAGTGTAAGCCAGCATTAACACTTCTGGCATCACTGGAACGATGCCAAATTTACACCACTGAAGAACTTTGGCTCGCTGTTCCCTTGCATGACACCCCACACTTGCTGTCACACTCAGCACCAACTGCACATGGACACTCTGTCATGAGGCTGTTTTACACACACTTTGGCCTTCAGAGAGGCCATATTCCTTTTCTAAGTTCTCTGAGAAACCTTTGGGAAAGCTTAAGGCCACTCAGGTAGGGGACAAGAAGAGCTTCCCAGATTTGGACCAATTTCTGCAGGGATTCTCCTGCCTTTAGTGGGATGTCATCATTCCAGCGCTCCTCCATCTGCAGCCATCTCAGAAGCACTGGTATAAACAAGCAACAATGGTTAGGCAAGCACTGCATCAGTCTGCAGCTGGTCTCCTCAGCATCCTTCCAAGAAATTAATCTCTACACTATTCTTTCCAAATTGTTCCTCTATGACAATAAAATACCTACTGACTCTGGGTGGAGTAACCCCATGGCTCACGTGCTCTTTTAAGCACACATGCCAGCCTACCTGCAATCCCTAAGAACTACCAAAATGAAAATAAATCATCTCCGACCATAGGCCAAATAACGCCTCTCACTTGATCATTTATTTTTGCCTAAACTCTTAAACCCCTTTTCACTGTAAACAGTGAAAAGAAACCTGGAACAAGAGATGGTTCTTCATAATAAAGGTGAGGAAAAAGCAAAAATTGAACCACATGGTTTTATACCGTGTCATTCCAAGCCAAATGTCAACACACTTGAATCACACAAATGCCCTGAATGCTCTCTAAGTCACTGGTGAGGATTTTATTTATCCATTGTTCAAAGCCCATCCTCCTTGTTTATCAGTCCATTTTAAAGACCATTGCAGCACAGAAACCGCAGTTTTAGGGACTCAGTTCCTGTCGTGCATCATGCAGTCTCCTCGCCCCACGCGGACATAGCTGCTTCTTTGCTCCTGGAATGTATAAATTAGCTTCTGGAATGCGTAAGGAAGAGTCCACGGTCCACTGGCACAGTTCAAACAGTACCATCATGCTCTTCCATTAAGTTTTGCCTCTCAGACAAAGGCTGTTTCCTGGGAATTCCCAGTAAGGAGGCACAAGATGAAACTCTGAAGCTTGTTGACATCTGGTTGACCGCGCTGAAATGCCCTTTGACAGAACAAACTCAACTCTGGTGGCTGAACTAAATCTGAGGAAGTTTCTCTGCCATCATTAATCGTGTCCCCAGCATCCCCACTGAGCAGCTGACAGGTGCTCCAGACACTTTTGGGTCCAGCTGAATGGCATTTAATGCAGAAGACATCCAATCTGCCACTGAGAGCAGCACTAAGTGGCTTGATCAGAAATGACATCTGAGCCAAATGAGCTAATTAGTTTATAGGATTTTCCCTTTCTCCCCTACAACAGGAGTGGATTGGTGTTTTCCCCTCAGCTCCAACCTCACTGCAGGGTGCCATCCTATTGTTGGACCCATAGCTGGCATTTATAAAAAATATGAGCTGCATGCACTGGCAGTTCCGTCAAAGCCGGCACACACGCTGCCGGCACACACGCTGCCGACACACTGTCAGCTCTTTGTCAGGAGCAGCACAGCATCCCGGGCATCAAAAGCCGCTGGAACAACAACAGCTTCCACTTAAGTAGGAAACCAGCACTGGCAAAGCAGAACAGGACAAGCCTGAGGCTCTCTGGAGTTCATCAACAAAGTCTGAGGGCTTCTCTGTGTTCATTTCTGTTTTCTCCATGGCAGTGGCTGGGAGCTCCAACAACCCCAGGGATGTCAAAGTTGCCATTCTCAGTAAACCCACGACATCTACTCTCACAGCCATCTGGAAAGCTTGAAGGAAAAACAAAGTACCCACTCTCTTCCCGGTTCTTCAGGGCTCCCTTCACCTACCCAGACTCCTTCTTGGGGAGCACAGCAGCCACCAGCCCCTGGAACACCGAGCACCACTGACTGCGTGTTCCTCAAATCCACAGGAAAACACCAATCTTGTGGAGCAGCAGTGACACCATTGGCTAAATACAAGAAGTGCAGTGGCTACTAGTTCCAGACAAGGTTCCAGTATTTCCACTGGCAAAGCCACAGCAGCACAGTCCCAGTAAAATGCCAGTGACCTGGGAGGCTTGATGACTGAACGGTGCACCTATCTCCAGATTACAGCTCCAGACTGCCCAGCCAGTGAAGCAACTCAGGTCAGAATTTGCCAGAACAGACATCAGATGGAGCATTAACTTTGACCCAAGCTTAGAGACTGGGCTGTAAACAATTCCCTTGAACACAACATTAAAGCTGCACCAGGCTTAAAATTCACTTATGAGGAGTTTATGTTGCAGCTGGACAGAAACACTCCTTAACATGCTCTAGCAGGTCCTCATTCACCCCAGCAGCAGCTCTTCTACACTCACAAAGGCAAAGGTAACACTCGCTACCTCTGTGCCTCCGGATGCATCACCAAAGCCATGATCACCAGAAGAACCACCTAAGTTCCATCACGGAGCTGCACACTGTCATACTCGTGCTGTCCGGGACCATCCTGGAACACTTCCAATGCCCAGTTTGTGTTGCTGTTTCCAGCAGTCCCTTCAGCACATCAGCTGAGCTGCCACAAAGCATTCAGGCCAGCTGCACAGGCATTGTCAAGGACTGGTGCATACACTGGATTTGAGGGGCAGATCTTCATTACAGCTACAGTTTTAACTAATTAGAACTGATTTATGCAATTTAATATCCAATATTAGGCCATTTAATATGTGATTTATATAAGTACAGGTTTTATCAGGTCTTAAAAGAGCTGTTAGCCTGGATCAGATAGAACATATTCATGCACCAAGTCCTGCAAAAGAGCCAAACAGCACATGGAACCAGTTCAATGATGCAAGTGAAGAGATTTGAGGATGTGCACAAACATAAAACTGAGTTATCTGGCTCTGCAAACACCAACTACAGCTTATTCACAACTTTGTGGGGTCTTTAGAAAACAGGTAACTGGCAGAATTTCTCCAAGCCTCTCTCACTGTATTTTACCAGTAGCAAACAAGGAGCGCAACAGACAGGCCTCTGCACTTGGGGTATGAGCACACAGGGCTCAACTCTGACTGCACTAGTGACACATGAGGTGGCTCTCAGTGATTTTAATCATAGCCAGCACCTCTGAAATGGCTCCTGTGGTATTTCTATCCCCTCAAATATCCTCCAGGAGCACTGATGAAAAGAGCAACACTTAAGAAAAATCTGCACGTCTTGCTGAGAAACTACTTTACTACTGCACAGCAAAAGCAGGAAAACCCAAACCAAAGTCCTACAACTTTCACCAGGCCGGAGCAAGGGAACACACAGCTCCTTGGGTTCGGTACCACAGTCCCTGTCCACACAGAAAGGGCTCCTCCATGCACCTTGCTAACTGAGATCCATCTCACTGCATCTCCTCTGCCCTCAGGCTCCTTCGTGGAGCACTGTTCCTTTACTGCTGTGCCCATGTTGGCATCTTCTCCAACTGAACAGAAAAAGGTAGCAAAAGGCTCCTTCTTCCTTGGCCTTTCCTGTCTCCCTCATAGGTTCCATAGGTAGGACTGAGCAAAGCACTACGCACATGACAGGTTATGTCACCTGCTCCTCTCTGAGTGTGTACAACATTACACACCCTCCTCTAGGAAAGGGGAACTCACACATGAGAAGTCATCACTGAAGGAGGAGCCTTCCGATGCACACGCCACCTTGTTTTGGTTTCCAGGAAGACAAACCTGTATATTGAAATCAGGGGTGGGAAGGAACCTCAGAGCTCCACTCTGCAGGTTCTGCCTGGGATGACTGGGGTAGAGATGCAGGACAGTGTCACGACAAGTTTTCTGATGGGAAGCTGCTCTCTGCCTGCTACTGGTTTTTATTTCTCTTCCACCTGGTTTTTATTTCTCTTCCACCCTCACTTTCCATAAGAATCCAGGCTGATACTCTGAGTTTTTCAGCTGTGTTATTTTCTGAGGAAGACTGAGCCGGCTCAGTGAGACGAGTGGTGACAAGGCTCCACATGCACCCAGTCCAATAGTGCAAGCACATGGGCTGGAAGGAGGGTAAAGCCTGGATGCTTCCCAGTTAAACCACAGGCAAGGCTGAGGAGACTGTGTCTCGCTATCCCCAGGAGAAAGTAGGGGAACCAGGCACACAAGAAGACAGAAGGGATCCCAATGTACCCTTAATCTATAAATATTTAAGCAGTCCCTCCTCCCCCTCTCCTCAACAACATATGCCAGCGTCTCCTTCAGCTCATAAAAGCCAATTCCCTCCTGCTGTTCCCGAGCACCAGGAATCTCCGAGTGGTGATTAGTGGATTTCGTGCATCCCAGGGCCTGCCTCCAATCACTTTCCCCTGCAAATTGCTCAGCTCCGATGCAGCAGCACAGAGCAAAGTGGGCTCTGTCACTGGGGCCTGGTCTTCATTATGGCCAGGAGACGGCAGGAATTTGTTTACACGGCTGGAACATCATCCTCCCGGGCAGCTCATCAGCCTTTCCCCAGGGTTTCTGCTCCCTGAATGCTTCGGAGTAATCACCACCAGCTACCTACACCAGAGCAGCATCTCAGCAATCCACCAAGTCAACTGACAACAGCTTGAGGTAATATTAGCCCCCTTACAGGAAGGTAAGTGCTCTCCACACAAGGATGCTGGAGCTTAGCACCACTCAATAAATCAGAGCAGCATCCTGGAAAGCTTGCCATTAGTTCTGAGCCATTAATTTTTGCTGGGTCTTTGACACGACTGTTTGAGAGCACTATAACCTGCTCTCTCAAAGTTAAATTATAAAGAGCAACTTCCCTGAAGGTGCTAGTCTACTAACCCATTTAAGTCCTTGGCTAAACACCTCCACTAAATCACTTGGGAGCTGCAAGGCAGAAGGTTTCCTACTGCACAATATGTGAGAGTGAGCCATTCCCTCTCAAAACAAACCCCAGCCTGGGGCACCTTTGGCCCCAAGCAATACCTTTACAAGATACTCTGCATTGTACTGCACCAGCCAGATTAAACCAGACATTTCACCACATGGAGTCCCACTTAATGACACCTTCCTCTGAAGTCCTTTCCACTAATTCTCTTCTCAGTGATTAAATACCAGAGAGATTCATAAAGAGCAGAAAGCAAGCAAGCCCAAAAATTTTCAGTCCCGTTCCCACTGCACCCCTGAAGACACAACTGTGCTCTGCAAGAGGCCCTGTAAGCCTGCACTTCCTAACTGTTTCAACACTACTCAAAGGTGTAAACAAGTTAAAAAGGAGTTGTTTTGCAACCAACTCATGGCACACTCAACTCCAACCTCAAAAGCCTTCAGCTGAAGGTCCAAGGTGAGAACCCCCAGGTGGGACATGGCCAGTCCCCTGCCACTGCAGAAGGTGGACTTGGGAGCGCTTACACCACACCTGCTCTCTGTGCATGGGTCTGGAGCCCTGCCCACAGCACAGCTCCCAGTGCTGCGCACAGCTCTCAGCCCTGCATCCTTCTGGATGAGGCTGTAATGGGAAATCCTGGTTAAAGGCACACAAGGAAAAAAGCCTTCTAGACAACTAATAATCAACCTAGCATTAGGTTCAAGCTGCATTTTAACTGGACTGTAACGAGGCAACAATGTAGCTCTGACTCCATTCCCACTGAAAAGCCTGCTCCAGGTAAATGAGACCTGCACGTTCATAGAGATGGGGAGCAATCAACCTCCTACGTGACACAATTAATTATAGAGAGGAGGTAATGAAGCAGTGCCAGAAAGGAAATATTTGACAAAAACCTGGTTCCTTATATCTCTGCATGGAGTTCAGTCCCACTGCTGTGACCATGGGAGTACTCTTTCCAGGCTCACCTACACTCACAGCCATCACCAAGGAGAAGAGTGGCTGTATCCTCATATTATTATTTTTTTGTAATTGTCTCTCTCTTCTGCAAACCAGTCTGTTTTCAAAGCCAGTAACCTGAGCCAAGAGAAAGCATTATCTCCATTAATATCTCACCAAACTACACTTATGCACTAATACAGAGGGAAAATCCTTTCTTGAACAATGAAAATTGCAGCCATCAGCTTACTGGGTCAAACATGTTTACATCCATGCCTCTGACTTTTCCAACAGAAAACACATCTTATTCCTCCCCTTCTCTGTCTCGTCTTGTATCTCCTGTGGGCCCAGGGCTCTATCAGCACATTTACAGCTACAGTTGGCTTTCTGTCTATAAATAAGACCTCTCATATCATTAGCCAATTAATAAACTAAGGAAGCAGGGCCTCTCTGTACTCATCAGACTCTCATTACCACTCAGTGCTACCAGTGCTAAGCAGCCACAGTGCTGATGTGGTGAAATGAAGCAAAGTCTGTGGAAAAGGCAGGATCCAATACAGAGCACAGAAACACAAGGAGGTGCTGCTCTTGCTCTGAGAGCATTTATCAGAGGCCAACAGTAAAGATTACCACTTCCAAAGGATCATACATGCTAGTGACTGACACCTTGGACATGGGAAGACACTAATTCAGCCTAAGTCACTGTTTGAGGCACCAGAGGTTCTCTCTGGGGATGGGATACAAGAGGTAACAGAATATTCAGACATGACAACTGTTCCTGGCTGACACTTCCAGCTGTCTCTGCACTCACACCTTCATATGATGGTTCATCTTAGACCTCACACCTTAATTCAATACGATGGTTCATTTTAGACACAAAAGTAAAGAAAAAACATTCAGCACAAACATTGCATAGAAAACCTGCTCTGAACCACAGAGAGAGGGGGCACAGGCCTCACCTGGAACATAAAAGGGCTTGATATCTCAGCTCAGAAAGCTCCTTTAAGACAAAAATATATGTGAGACTATTTTTATGACTATTATTATTTGCAGGCTTAACTAAATTGTCATTTAAATAACATATTGAAAGGTAAACCGCCACCTGCTCCTGCCAGATGTTCTGAAATCTTTAGCACCACTTCAAGCGCGCTGCAGTACTGAAGGAAGCACAGGACTGAACCTCAAAGGTATTTATCTCCCCTGTCTCCTACTGGGGTTTAAGGAGATTTCTATTATGCAGACTCATCATCAAAATAATAAGGACTGTGCTCCAATTAGTTATGTAAATGAGAACACAATACAGCACACTGCTCTTACTCCCAGATTCCAAGTGTATATGAACACACCACGATACCCATGGCAATGCTTCCTTGCAATCCCATTTCCATTCCATAGCAGGAGGCATCCTGAAAGGGCTTTGTTTGGGCGCTGGCAATGTTTTGGAAAAGGAAGGGAGACATTCTTGTCCTTTAAAACACTGCACTTTACCCAGGGGAATATCCCTGGGAGCTGGCTGGACACCTCTAGCAGTGGCAGACTGCAAGCTGTACATGGGCATTATATGTACAAAAACTTGCCAAACCATAAAGTCCAGCAAACCCTTTTCTGCAAACAGCACTGGCTTCTGGAGGCACTTCAAGCACCAAATAACCTGACCCCTGCAGCTAATAGTCATTAGAGGGGCCCCAAAGGCCCTATTTTGTTTTATTTTTGCAAGATGCCATCAGCTGAGAGGAGCTGACTCCCTGCCTGCTGCAAACAGGTGGGACCACTGTGCAGGGAGAGGGATGTCTGTACATCAGAAAGGAAAAGACAAGCAGGGAAAGGTGACAAGCAAGCCAGGGGAGAGAAGCCTGGAATCCATCATGAAGCATGAGTGCTTGTGGCCGCACAGGCACAACCTTCTCTCAGTGCCCGTGCCTGCGCTAAAACATCCGTATGGCCTGACAGGGGACTGTGCCCTCTGTCCCTGGGAACAGATAGCTCCTCCCGGAGCCCCTGCAGTGCTGTCAGCCTCTGTGGGTCCCCTCAGTGCTATGATAAAAGGCAAAAAGCTCCGGGCACTCCAGAGTTCTGGTCCCTCCCTCCTCCTGTGCCCTCAGGCTGCCTGTGGAGCCCATCTGCCTCAGCGTCCACAGCCAGAGAGGTCCGTCAGGTACAAAACGAAGGAGCTAAACTAGAAAGGCCTGTCAGAACACACAAAGGCTGTCAATAGATATGGCTTTTTCCCCTCAAGTGACATTTTACTTGTAAAATAAACTGTCAGCAGCCAAACATTCTGCCAAGTCCATAATTTTACTCTACTCCAGGCAACTCACTTCCACAAGCAGCAAAGGTTTCTGTTCAGGGGTTTCAAGGGAGGCAGAAAGGCCTCTCAAGAGGGGCCAAAACATGGATTACTAAGTAAAACAAGGATATTCAAGTCTACTTTTCAGGTTTTGCTTCCTGACTGAAAACACAGATTTGTTACTTTTTCTACCAAGACCTCAAGCCATGAAAAACCAAGCCCCCCTTGTACCAGAAAACTTGCACCTGCAAGCAGAAAATTGTTCCAGCTTCCAGACACAGTCTCTTACCAAATGGCCTTTTTATTGCAGGTTTATGTCTTTTTACCGAAGAGCTTTTTATTATCCTAATGCCTTTAGTTATAGCTTTTATGTTTTTCAGATTCTGTACTGCACTGGTATGCGACTCTGAACTTCGTATAAAGTGTTAGCAAGTTCTCTTCATAGTTTAGTTAGACAAAACAATCCTTTTACAGCCTGAGAACTGAGGACAACATTGCAGCTTCAGGCCCAAAAAGTGTAAACAACGGCAAACAGAAGAAAGCAATCTGGGAGGATGTGACTTCATGTCAAGTCCCAGAGACCCTGGATGCTACTCCAACCTCCTCAGCTTTATCCATGCCTTCATTTCAACAGAGTGACCATGCAACTTTCCCAGAAGAGAGCTAATCCAATTTCTCCATCTTTTTCACAGTCTTCTTCACATTCTCTCAAGTTCCACTGGACTGCCAGAACAGGCAGCCCCAGGACTAAACACAGCCTTGAAAACACCAGTCACAAGCCCCCAGGGGCATGGAAGCACTTCAATCCTCTCACTGTTAACTCCTTAGTACTGTTCTAGAGCTGCAATAGCACCTTTAGCCATGTCCCTGCCGCTACACAACATCCCAGACACCTCTGTGCCCTTGCTGAGAGCCACAATGCATTTTCTTCAATGGCAGTAACAGAAAACTGTGAGGTGTAACAGTGCAGGACTAAACTACACCTGCAGGGTATCAGTACAATCACACATGCTCAACACTGAGAACCTGGCTATAGCGGTATTTCAAGACTCAGAAGTTAGCAAGTTTTTAATCTGGTGATGTGTGATAACTTTGTATCATTTCAGTTTCTTAATCAAAATCTCATTCGGTACCAAGAGAAGTCTATCAGCCAGATTCATAATCTCATCAAAAAAGATATCAAGTTCATTTGACAAGATCTCTTTTCCATACGGCCAAGTTGATTGACATTAATTATATCCAATGCTTGTTTCTGCCCCAGCCTGCCTGTGTGTGGGTGTTGCTTGCCTTTGCAGGCTTCAATCCTCATCTTTTATAGATGAGCACACCCTTCAGTCCCACTTCACGGAAGGCTGTGAGGATCAATCCATCAGTGCATACAGTCCTGGGACCCCTGGGAAATGCAGGCAGTGACAGTGAGGGAACAGGCTGCACCCAGCACTGTCAGCTAACATAGGCACCACCCCCAAACACCCAACAAATCCAGTGATCCTTAAACAGCCTTCCAAGGACTGAAGCGGACATGGGAGTGGACTTTGGGACTCGCTGCATATAGGCCTCTTGTTTTCTAGGCTTTTCATTCCCTTCCCTCCATCAGATTTCTAGTTCCTCCTTTTCAACCATCTTGTGTGTTTGCCTGGCAATCAGAAGACAGGGACAGGTCCAGGCAGAGCAGATGAAAAGGCAGAGGCAGGAGAGGAGCTTTGACACACTGTCCCTGCTCCTGGCAGAGACGGGCGTGTCTGCTCAACCCAGTAGCAACAAACCGGAGGGCTCGGGCTGCCACAACAGCCAGGACAGAGCTCAACAAGGGTGTGTGCGCAAGCACATCTTCCACACAATACCTGTTCTAAGGAAGCACCCAATGCAGCTTGCCATGATAACTAAATTTATTATTAACTGTGTATTTCATGATGTTAGTGACAATATGTTAATGTGATTTTTCACGTCCTCCTGCAGTGAACAGATGGCTCCTTTTACTTTACTTTCCACATCAAGTGTGATTATTTCTTGGTGCCAAAAGCCACCTGCCGCTCCCTGGTCTCCAGTCTAATTTTTTATGTTGGTAAAACACAGCAGGACTTGTTATCAGTTGGATGGCATCTTAATAAAAGGAGACATGCCAACATATTGACATCATGTTCAAGGGGAAATTTTAGCCCCCATCCTGGCCCCTCCCCCAGTTGATAAAAAATAATAAAATGAAACTAAGAGAGAAAAAAAGCCAATAAGCCCCCCTCCCCAGACTCCACCAGTTTCAAGATGCTCTGTCACCATTTTTGGGCCTTGAGCCAAGGCACAGCATTGGCCTCCTTTTGTTCCCACACTGAGCACCTCAGTCAGGGCTCTGATCTCTCGTCCTGTGTAATGATAATTAGCCATAACATATTCAGAAGTCAAATGTAAGCAGGAATACATTAACATTGAGATCAGTGCCGCGGTAATTTTCATTGGGAAAATGACAAAGAAGGACAAAAAAATTAAAATACGGGATGTGGAGAGTCTCGGTATCACTCTCAGAAGATGAAGGGTGAACTCATTGGTTTGTCAGTCACGAGCCCAGACTCCACAGCCAGCTGTGGACTACACCAAATAAACAGCCCTGGCTGATGAGCCCTAGCAGCCCCTCTCCAGTGCTCAGCACATGCAGCAGTGTGACACGCATAGGGAGGCTCCATCCCACACAGAACCGCATTCAGACACCTCTTTCAATGGCCCACTTCTCCCACATCCATCGTGCTTTGACTGCCTTAGGCACAGCAAAGTCCTGGACCCTGGCCAGTTGGGAAAAACCATACCAACAGCTGCCAAAGCATAAAACAATTCTTCCTGAAAACACCACTTCAAGGCACCCAACATCTCTTGCAAGGAGAAATACCAGCACCTTGGGGCAGCTCAGGCACACAGCTGGAGAGATGACTGGCAAAATAAACATCACTACTTCCTTCAATGTGTTCCCATGTCATTCAGAAGCAAAATTGAGGGAAATTCTCTAAGTGCATCAGTATTTCCAGCCTAAACAAAACCTTCAGAGATTTTGAAGTTGTTACAGGTCTTGAGCAATTCAAACAAGTGTTATTGACAAAAACACATGAGAATCATGAGAATGATATTAAAACACCAGGCACAGAAGGTTGCACTGGAGCCTGCCAACAGGTTACTGCTCTCATCAACAAATGCACCATGGTGACTGCAGACTGCAGCTGTAGCTGCTGTATCCATAGCCTGGCATCCTTGACTTGGTACTTCTCAAACCTAGGAAACAGCCACTTCCTCTGAGCCAGTGACCTCCAAATCTAGGCAAACTGTACTTTGTACCAGACTCACTGTTCCATCAACCTGTACCTCACTACTTGTAAATCTCATTACACGAGCAGCAGCCTGCAACTTGTGCCATCAGCACAACAGCTGAAACAATTCCAGCTTAACAAGTCCAATCTCCACTTGTGTATTGCTCAAAGTCCAAGCTAGGTGAAACTGGGGGGAAGAAAATTTCAGTGGAATAAGACGGAGGGAGAAACATTACACTGTGCCAAAAATGCAGCCTAAAAACTCCCAGCAAGGTGGGCTTCAATTATAGAGAAACACAAGCTCTTCTGTAAGGAAGTCCATATGTCATGACCTGTTCATTCATTCAACCACCTAGTGGCCAGAAGTTAGATCGGAAGCTCCTTCCTGGCTCCAGCTCCTAATGAAAGGCCCTGCAGGAGTGCTGGGAACCATCAATGGTGGGGCACGTGTTTCTCACTGTCTGATTTGTGCAAGCTCCAGACCTTTACAGCCAGAGGAACTCCCACCAGGGACATGTGCTTTTGCTAATCACACAGCTTCATCTCTGCACTTCCCTCTTTACTGTGTTCTCAGCAGGAGTGCTCCGTCACCCAGAGCATCTTCGTGCCACATTTACTTATTGGTTCAAACAACTGAGCCAGACGATCCACCCTGTGCTTTACCCTGGCACCCAGCAGCCAACGTGCAGCACTCTGTGCAGCTGGGTCTGATGGAAGGATTAAGCTTGTCATTAGGAATCATTTTGGTGGCTGAAAATGCAGCCTCTCTCCTGATAATGTGCAGTATCATTTAAAACAAATTAATTTCTCATTTCTTGCTGCTGGTCATAATTCTCAGCATGGGACACATCACAAATGACTTTAAGGATGGACATACAATAATCATTAGCAAATCAGAAAAAAAGGCAGCTGAAAAACAACCCAAGCCCATTACAGCCATATTTTTTTAACTCTACTTTCCTGCAGTTTTTGAAGCTCATTTCCATAATATAATTCAAGCGATAGCAGCAAATTACAGCCCTCTGATCCTCCTTTAGGCAGCTACATTGCCTCTGTATATTCTATTACCAAATTGGTTAATTAATAATTTCTCTGCACTGCCACTAAGCCGAACTACTTACATGCTCATTGTGAGATATCAAGCTATCATGAGATGATCAGTGTGTTGCCTACACACACCCAAGGCAGGACCAAGGGCAGGACCTTGCTTCACCTAGGACACTTCTCTGGGCTGCTCTTCCCATGTTTAACCAGTCAGAGCAGGGGGCTGAAGCAAGCAGGGTCACCAGGGGCAGGGTGGGATGGACCAGAGCACCCACTGAAGTACAGACTGGGTATGTGAGCACAGCCAGAGCTGCAGCTCCTCGACGCGTTCAAGGTCAAGGTGTCTCGTGCACATCCCACTAGGAACTGCTGCAGGAGTTCCCTCTCATTTGCAGGCACAGGTAACACCACAGCAGATCCAGTATCTCAAAAAGTCACAATGAAATCAACCAAACAAATCAGGTCCTGTGAGGACCACACTGCTTCGAATCCTCCAGCCCTCTGTTTGAGCATGGCTGTGATGCTTGTGTTATCACTGATATTAATGCCCATAATCCCCTGGGAGTAAGCAATTGTTTGTCTGAGTAAGCCCATGCATCAGACTAAACATTAAATTAAACTATCATCCATCTAAAAGCAACATTATGCAGCCACTTTATGTGTTAGATATTGAAAATTTGTTGCTGCTGCTTTTTGTTTTGTTGTTTTTTCTATTTTAATCATGTAGCCCAATAAGATCCCCATGAGTAATCTCTCAGCTGAGGCTGGAGTAAATACACTCTCAACTCGGTCAGTCATCCACTTGAACCTCCTGCTGAAACTAGAGCCACACCATTTGTTTCAATTGTTTCAATTAAAACAAAATGAAAAAACTTAACCCGAGGAATATTTCAATATCTACTTCAGTTTGCAGCAAAAACTTTACCAGGTGTTTTAGAGGAGACCTGGAGGAATTGCCTGCAGTGCTTGGCCCCTGTGTTTAGCATGCATTACATTCCTTACTGTCCCAGCAGCTCTATAGGCTATTTCTTATTAGTCATACACACTTATCCAGGACACAAACAACAGAGAAACCTCTGACAAGTTCCCAGCCAATGGCTTCCAGGGTCTCTGAAAGTAACTCTACCTTAACTAGGAACTTCATATCAGGAGGAAGCGAAGTCTGAGTGCAGCTAATTATGCCATCTATTATCCCTCTGGAACTGATTGTTATCTTTCCTCATCATCAGATGCTGCCTTCAGCTGAAATTCAGCCTCTGCACCATCATCACAAGCCCCAGAAATGCTGTTCCCTTGGCAGTAGCTAGGGACCCCCTCAAAACTGTGTGCACACCACAGAGCCCAAGGGTCACAAGCTCCAAGCACAGGGGGAGATTTTATTCAGGTGGCCATTAAAACATCCTTGGCCATTAGGATGTTGCATGAGGCAGGATGCACACTTCTGTTACCAGCAACGCTGTACAGGCATGCTATACAATCTGTACAGTGTATGTGCAGGCATCCATCCCCCACTCAGCCATTATCTATAATTTATTTTTGTCATAATTCCTTCTTTCTTCTGAAAACCTCATGCAATCAATTACATCATCTGAACCCTAAAGAGAAGCACAGCCTCTGATTTATCAGCCCACTGAGATTGGTACACCTCATGATAAGCCAAATGCAAACCCTTGCAGCCAAGGTTCACACAGACTAATGCAGCATTTTTTTGGCCAAACACCTAATTTCTTTTTTTAAATACCAGTTCAAGATGTATCAATTACAGACAGTATCTTGAATCCTTGTCTATGCCAGACTCTCAGGAATTATTTGAGATAAAATACTCTTTCTCTCCTCACCTGCTTACTGCAAGCTCTTTAGGGCAGAAAATATTTTCACAGTGCACTTAAACATTGTAAGGACTTGATCTGAACTGGGTTTCCAAGTCGGGCAATTACCATACTTGATTTTAAAAAAGTCCGACTGAGAAGTTCAATGCAGAAAATGTTAGATCTCCAGAAGAGTGTGTTGAGCTCAAGGATAAGATCCGTCTGTCATGGTCCCCATGTCCCCCCAGGTGACTGTGATGCCAGCTGAGCACACAGCCCCAGCTCTGAGCTCAGTAAGCTTAGGCTGCAAACTCAGCAGTACCTCAGTGCTACCCTTGCCTGGAGAAACTCCAGCAAACCCAACCTAAGCCCACCCTGAGGCCAGTCAGGGCTCTCCCCACAGTGAGATAGAGAGGTACACCTGAGGCACACTTTCACAGGAGGGCCTTTCAAAGAGGAAATGACTGCAGAGAGAGT
This sequence comes from Zonotrichia leucophrys gambelii, assembly GCF_028769735.1. NCBI lineage: Eukaryota > Metazoa > Chordata > Aves > Passeriformes > Passerellidae > Zonotrichia > Zonotrichia leucophrys. Next base: position 44,135,237 of record NC_088173.1, on the reverse strand, counting down.
GGAGCAAAACTCAAAGCCACGGGAAACAATCATGTTTGAGCACAGATTTCACCTCCCTGTGGATGTGCCTAGAGCTCAGGCCAGAGCATGTGGCAGGAACACCTGAAAACCCCCTCAGGTATCTGCAGCCACTGGCAGGGAAAGTTAGGACACGTGAAATTACTCACAACATGCCCAACATAATTTAAACCAGCCAAAATACTGCCTATAATTACTATTCCTATTTATCTTCACCATCATAAATCAAGTATGATTATCCTTCCTACTGGGACACTGCCCAGTTGTAGGCAGGACACCATAACTGTAAACACAGAACAAAGAGAGGATGCTCTAACAGGTCCTCCATGCACAAAGTTTCAGTGCACATAACCTGGAAAAAGCCCAAGCTAGCTCTGTTCCAACACACCCCAGCAGTGCTTCATTTCAGATGGAATCTCAGTGCACCATCTTCCCAGCCACCTCCATTGAGTCAGAACCCTGACTGAAAACATTTCTAAGGATCCCCAGTTGCCTTATCAGGCCAAGGCTGGCAGTCTAGCACCATGAATGCTGTCACACCGGGATTCCAGCTGGAAAAAACACAGGAAATAAACTCACCCCAAACAAAAGATTCTATTTTCAGAGGAAACTGGAGGCAGGGAAGGTGGATGATACATAAAACATTGTCTATTTTTCAGAGAGAGGACTAGAGGAAACCCCAACCCTGAGTGTTCAGTAGAAGGAAAAGGCTTTTCATGACACTGTTTCACTCAGAAACATGTTTGCACAGAAATGCCTGTAACAGAGATTTGTCTATTATACCCACTTCTAGATTATTCTTTGCCACAGTATAATTCTACTATCCAGCAAGCCTGTGAGGCAGGAAACTCCTCTGGAGTCAGGACCTATTTTTGAGCTTTCCAAGAGTTTCAGTGACTGCTGCATAAGTTTATCAAGAGTGAAACACAGCAGCTGGGGCAGCCAGGTCTGACTCACATCCCAGGTCTCATTTAAATCCCAGCTTGCAGTAGCAAAGTTGAAGCACCTACTCCAGGTACTTGCACTGAGCTGTTCCCCCTAGAACAGATCTCTCTGCCCAAAGAGAGCTTCTTCACATTCTGCTCCATGCTGCAGGAATTATCCACTCATGGAAGTCATACCACAAAGAGAACCTATTTAAAACGTGAACATTAAGAACATACTGAACTTCAAATTCAGCCACCTCCATTTCTTAAGTGCTGTTAAGTCTACTAATTGGACAATTTCACTTCTTCCTTAGAACTTTTTCACTATCTGGCATTAGAGTAGTAGTCTCCTAGATCCCAAAGTTGTTTACTTTAGCAGCTTCTTTGCCTTTTGGAAAGCCATAAGAAGCCATAGGTTGAAATAAACTTTCAATTCCACCTGTAGCTTCTTTCAAGCTTTCAGACAGTTCTGCACTTACCCCTGCACGCCCTCCTTTCTGTCACCCTTTTGCTGATAGCTCTGAGCACACAGGTAGGCCCCAGGACTTTCGTTCAGTTACAAACTGTCATTCAGCAAGACAACTGTGATGATTTCCTAGTATGAAAAATTAACTTCTTCTTTCCTTCCCTGTCAAATGGGAAGATGTAGATTACATTTTTTCTCTAAGCCCAGTGACAATACTGCTTTAGTGTCTAGAGCAGAGACACTTCAGGCTCCTCGCTGGCACCACAGCACAAGGCAGGTAAACCAGATGTCACATAACCACAAGCTTTCTCATTTCCCTTTTAAATTAGTTTGGTTTGTTTCTTTTTTATAGCATTGTTTCCAATTCAGTTTTCCTACTGCCTGGACAACTTTCAGCCATCCTTCAGCACTTTTTCCTTGTGTCTGAGTTTCTGGTTTGAGGGAAGATTCCCCAGCAACAGCTTATCTCAATGCTCTGACACAAATACATTAAGTGGCTCTCAGCTCCGTACAGAGAACAAACAACAGGCCACGCATCCGGGCTTTACTCAGGCAAAAAGGGCTTTGCAGTTTTGGGGTATTTTCACCTTTCAACTGATTACTTGATCCAAACAGTCCCAGAATACCTGAAAGTCCTTGCAGGGGCCCTTCAGTGGTACCGGCTCTCATCACTTCCTCCCTTCTCACAAGATACTCATGGTGTTGGCCAAAACAGAGGTCAGGGGACAAACCTCGGCTGGCTCTGCACTGGGCCCAGACTGGCTGCAGCCACCAACAGGGCTGATGACAAATGAGAAGCCAGGCTTCCAGCTGAATTTCAGTTTAGTTATTTTTGTTTTAATGTATGTGTGAATCAATTAATCCTGTCATAGAAGGGCATCGTAAACTGTGTGCCAGAGTTAATGAGTCAGACATTATCACATCATTACACCAGCTGGCATAATGTAGCATGTGTTGTTTGTCATAATATACACTGCCACGCTTAACAACCATTAATTGTTTACACGAGCAGTCATATTTTTCTTAAAGAACCTTCAGTGACGGGGTAATATTTTGAAAGCTTCTTAGGCGAGTAACTCTTACCAGAGAAAGATAATAAAAATTGCCCTCTCCCTTGTGGAGCTAAACAAGTTGGATTTACATGTAATAACAGTTACATCTCCCTCATTACAAAACTGAAAAACAACTGCAATCCAGTTCCAGCCATGTCCCAGAACTCAAAGTCCACTGGGCAATGCTGCTGTAAATATTAAGAGAGGTGATGCCCAAGTCCCCTCTGTTTCTCTTTTGCTCGGGCAGAGCACTGAGCATCCAATCTGAGCCTGTTTTCCTCCTCTCGGGCAGGTACCAGAAGGAAGAGGATGGCAGCCAAAGCCTCACCAGCATAACACTGACACTACAGCGCAGCCCAACCCGCACTATGGAATGAGCGGCTATGAACTTGCGCTGCCTGACAGAGATGCTGTCACTCCTTGCATCCATCACCTGTGTTTGTCAGGTGAAAACACAACAATCAGTCTTACTTTATCATAATAGTTTGGCTGCAAGTATTTTCTTGGCTGACTAAAGACAACATTTGGACATTCTCAGCAACAAATCCAGGTTTACCAGCTTTCTGTGAATTGGATTCAGTCTGCTTCTGGCCAGATTTGTTGGCCATATGGCTTCCCAAAGCCAAAGGCTAATAACATGTTTTAGGCTGAAATGACTACAGCAGCCAGGAACAGTGAATTTGACCCACAGGTTCTCCGTATGTCCACTTACACACACAAATTTTTGTTCCAGTGCAGCTCTGCTTTTAAACAAACGCCCGTGTGACACAAGCAAGGCAGTGAGAAAACAGCAGCACTAAGTCGCTGCTTTGGAAAGTAACACCAGCTATAGGAAGCCTGAAACACTAAAGGCAAGGTTCTTTTTATTAAAAAACTAAAAAAAGAAAAAAAACCCACCATAACACAAAAAACAAAGAAACAAACAAACAACCCCTAGAAATATGGAGTATTAATACCTCAAACAACCTTAATGTACTGTTAGTTTGATTTAAGACACTCATGATTTCAAGAAGTGCTAAAAACAACAGATGCTGCTCTTTTGATGGGAAGCATACAATCCTGCTCACTCACCTTATGGAATTCATTGTCACCATCCTGTGCTCTGCCACAGGAAGGGAAGATGAGGGCCACAGATGTGGCTAAGAAGACATGGTGCTGCAGCTATCTCTCTCTGATAGTTAAATCCTGTGTGCCATTTGGTTCATGCCCATGGCAGCATAGGAAGGGCTGTGTGTACCTCCCCATCTCAATTCCGACCCAGGTGAGCCCTGATTCCACAGAGCACTGGGGCCCATGCTCATCCTCCAGCACCTCAGTACAGCACTCGAGTCACACCCAGCCACAGCCTGCCCAGAGCACCCAGAGTTACCTCCTGCTCACACCTTTAGAGCCTACAGTCAAACCGCAGAGCTCGTGATTTATTCCTCTCTACCACCCTTCTGGGTCTTCCGTCTTAGCACTAAGTGGAACTAGCTTTATAGTGACTGTTATTTTCTTTTTGCCAAGCAGAAAATCAATAACCTGCTGCACAGACATAAACACTGACTGACCTGTGTGTACGTAAAACCAGTTGTTTCTGGGTTAGCAACAGTGTTTAACACCTTCTTGTATCAACCCTCACCTCCTAGGCCATCCCCTGACAATGTAGTCTTATGTACAGAGATCCTGTTGCAACTTGCCTGTAGCATTTCCCCAGCCTCACAAGGCTTTTCACAAGGGACCTCCTTAGCCAGCAGACACAAAGTTGTTTAGAAATAAGCAAGGAGAGACCCAAAGGATATTGACCTGTACAGCTTTAAGACATGAGGAGGAAAGGGCTCCAAGCATACATCACACCTGATATGCCGTATGTCTGAGGGCATATCAAACCCAGATGAAATGAAAAAGGATTCTTATTTTCCTAATGAAATTGAAGCCTAGGGAAAGTCATATCAGATCAGTATCCCTCTCCTAGTCCATCTCAAAGGAATGATTTTACCTCTTAGTTGGACTTAGGATAATTGTACAAAGGCTTCCAATCTCTGAAATCTGTAATGAAATTTGTAATCCTGACCTGCTGGATATGAGCTATACAATTACTTGGAGTATATTTAGAGCAAATAATCCATTCCCCTAAAGCTCCAAACATTCATGACTGTGGATGCATGGCCATTACCAAGGGTCTGCATTATAATTACTTGTCCAACAAGGTGAAGGCCACATCTGACTCCTACTAAGCCCTTTAGGAGAGCTCATCCTCCCTTCTGACAGTGTTCAAGACATATTAAGTCTTTGCTGAATCAATATCTATTATGCAGGAGCAGAAAACAGTGAGATTAAAAAAACTCATCCAAATAAGTCCAGTCATTACAAACCAATGTAGAATAACCCACACTAAGCAGACAGCAAAACCCATCAATATGGTTCATTTCTGTAAACTAAAACCAGCAGAGAAAAGGTTCATCAGATATGGTGATGAAAACTGTTGGAATGCCAGCTGCAAAAAGACCTCAAATTATGAAGCTCACTGAGAAGGTCAATGGAGCAGAGACACTTGGATCCCACAGCAGCCCCTCCTTGACCTCCAAGGTCAGCAGAGTGGGCCTTTATGTGTCTGCTTTACTTCAATCTGTGCTGAAGTTGCACTAAAATGGAAAAAGGCTTCATCCTGACTGTAAAGTTACCCAGATTCAGAAGCTGTTTACTCAGCTATGGGATACAAAAGCCAGCTTGACTCAAAGCATTTTTGACAGGATAGGAAGTTTGAGACTCAAATGTCTATTGACAAAAGGACTTGATTGATTAATCTGGTGATTAATCACACACACTGTTAAACCAAGCAAACATAAATGGCTGTGATATAGCACAGGTTTGAAACCCATGCAGTGATTCAAGTCAGCAAGTCCATTATTGTTTCCTAAGACTGCCTCCTAAACCCCCCCGCCCCTTCCTCAGACTGCCATGTGGTGTCCAAAGCACTTGGAGCCCCAAAGTTCTTCAAGTCTCAGTCATGCTTAATGATGAGGTTTTAAGCCCTCCATTTTCTGAATCAGGTCTGGCATTCCCTGCCTGTTGTGAGACCAAGCTTTCCCATCAAGATTCCAACACCTTGTTTTGCAAAGCCTTGCAGAGAGGGAAACTTCTCCAGACAGTAAATCTGCAGTAGCAGCTCAGCATGGGGAGCGAGGAATGAGGCTGCCCAAGTGCCCCAGACCTCTGCGAAGTTGCTGTGCTGCGAAGCTGGTAACAGATTGTCAGAAAGGGTTAAAGCAGCTGTCCGCACGGCTCTCCATGCTCTCCGGAGGGTGGCAAAGCGCATTGTTTGGCGTAATCACGACACAGATCTGCATGTGTATGTCTTCAATAATTCATGTTGCAGCTTGTCTCACTGTGGGGACAGATGTCAGTGAAATCAGTGACAGCCGATCACGCTGATCCCTCACATAATCATGGGAGAGCTGATCCCGTGGCAACACTGTGCCTTGGAACCCGCCTGTGGTGCTGATGGGCGGGATGACAAGAGCAGGCAGACACAGCCACGTACAACACCTGCGTCTGAAAACACACCAGAGCTCGTGTAGCAGCACTGCACATCTCACACCCATCACACGCTGTGGAGAGGCCAGAATAGCTGCCATGGGCTGCAGGTGCCACTGAGGGGCTGTGTCACACACACTCTACAGAAAAGATGAGTCCAAGTCACTCTGATAACTTGTGCAAGCCCTGCACAAGTTCACACGTGCTTCAAAACAAGCCAGTTGTTTCCTCTGTTTTTTTCCTGCTTCTTGAATGCTCCAATTCCTAATTGATTCACCACCTCCATTCGGGTCTGTCCCATTTCGTGTTGTATTGGCCTGCTTCAATGTCTCAGCCACTGACAGGAGAGAGCAAATTGCAGTTGTACCCACCAGAGAGCTCAGATATAATCCCTCTGGGAGAGAAAGTGAATCAGTGCTAATTAGAATGACTGGATCTCTTCATCTTGTTTGAAGAATCTATTGTTGTTAGACAAAAAAAGCACATTCTTCTCAACATTAAATCCTTCCTATTTTACTCCAGTGCCTCATCCAAATTGTTCCACATCCTCTGCTTGGATATTTAAGAGAGCTACCCAATTAACTTTTTTCTGGTGAAGGGGGAATTTTGGTTTGTTTTGTTTGTGCTTTTTGGGTTTTTGTTTCGCTATTGTTGGTTTTTGTTATTTGTTTTCCCAAATACAGAGATACACAGCTCACTTAGGTCAACTTTCTAGGTCTCTTTCTCTTTGCTGGATGGATTTCTGTACCTGTGTTTAAAGCAGCAGTTAAGCCAATCAACAGCTAACTTAAGTGGCAATATTACACGTTCTATCATTGGCAGAACTTGAGATGAGCTGACTTACACCAGAAAAATGAGAGTTTAAGGAAGAGGTAACCTTTTCACTTTTATGGCCGCACCTTAAAAGCCCAAGCGAAACCTGTCTTGGTCATATGTGAGAACAGATCTCCATACATGCGTGCACATATTGGATTTCGGTCAAGTGACACAGACACAATGCCAGGACCACAAACTGGACTCTAGGGCTAGGTATTCCCAGTTCACGAGAGCAGTGTGTTCTACACGTCTGGCTCTCTATCACATTCTTCCCCAGCAATGTCAGTGCCAGCAGAAACCTCATCTAAGATCAGTGCATTTAAAAAAGGACATTAATTCCTCATTATACTCTGATCAGATGGTTTTCAAGGCAACATCCTAGCTGAGTCAAAGTACCTCATTAGAGCTGCCATGCATACTGTTGTTTAACATCATGTGCCATTTTTCTTGGGAAGGTGCATTTACATAAACATTTCTAATCACAGCCCTGTAAAGAGACACAGTATAATAATTTATGACTTTTAGGTAATATGTCATATGAATCTAAACATATGGCATTGCACTGTATGATGGCAATCTTGGCTCTTCCAAGGGAACCTGGAAAACATCCAGTGAGATGTGAATGAGCCAAAGGCAATAGAGAACCATATCCATGCTAATCCAGGTTTACACCTTTCGTTCAGCACTCCAAGCTTCCACCAGATGGTTTTGCACAGAAGCATTAATGCTGGGAATCACTATACACCCGGTTTTCAGAATGCTCCAATGTGAAAAGAATCCTGATAAATGGCACCACCAAGTCAAAGGTGCAACGAATGGTCTGATGTCTTCAGGAGAAGGTGCCAAAGGTACCAAAAGGTGACTTTAGATCTTTGCCATTTCAGATCACTGCTCGTTCATTTTGCAAGACGAGTTAAGGGTCGGTTCCTCGTCTCATGTACAGCCATTACACCCACACAAGGATAACCAAATACCAATTCTGGAATGATGTTTGCAAGCTGCAGCATTGCAGGCTCCACAAAAGCTTGATCAAATTTGCATTGATATCTGAACTTCCTCAGATAACCACAAGGTGTTTCCCTCCAAGTTTTGAGGATACCTGAGTCAACAAAATGCACCAAAGTAAGGTACTAAGATTTCAGAGAACTGTCAACAGCTGATAAAATAAAACCACACCATTACAAACCTGGTTCCCAGATCACCTTCTTGCACCATGGTATGGGAATGTGAACACAGACAGTTACCACAAGTGGAGAAAATGGACAGGGGTGTATTATCACTTCTACTGCACTTTTCTGTCTTCCTATATATGAAACGCTGCTTGGAAGCTTAAATAAGCACCCACAATGAAGTGTTTTATCTGAGGTCACCTGCAAAGCCTACACCTGCACCAACAGACAGCATCAGGAACAATCTCCATCTCCACAAACTGTTAAGAGCTGCACAAGTGAAAATGCCAAAGCCATTGTGGGTGAGAAAGCGATTCCAGCCAAGGACTGGCCACCCCTGCCACAGTTTGCCTACAGACTGGAGCAATGCCTCAGGATGCCATTTTCTTGTGGAGGAGTGGTGATGACATTTAGTGCTCTGGTACTCTGGCATGGGCGAGGGGATTCTGCAGGAATACCCTCCTTGCCAGGAATGCATTCTGCAACCATCCCTGCCTCAAAATTCTTGTTTGCTTCATACTGTGATGTGCTGCAAGTCTCACAAGGTTCTCGTTGTGTGAGGTATCTCAAAACAGCATCTCCCTACTCCTCAGTGCTGCCAGCCACAGCGGACATGCCCCTCATGTGACACATACCAACTGCACATATGTCAGCTTTTTACTTCCTAAAAAAACCAAAAGCCCACTTTTTTTTTTCTCTCCACAGCAGCATATGCATGATGAGCCAGCTGTCAGGGAGATACCATTTTCAGCTTCCGGCCCTGCAAGTAGGTTGAACAAAACAGCATATTGCCACATTGTTCCAGGAGTGTGAGGAGAAGAAAGGAAAGGTTTAACTTTCGCTGTTAGCTCCCAGTTCCTTTGTGGCAGACATGGCTCCATCAGACACAATGGCTTTGTTACAGCACGTTTCAGGCAGGGCTCAAGTGTTGAATATTCAGCAGAGCTCCAGGCTAGCAATTCTGTTGCAGCTAGGTTTCTTGTCTTCCAGGAAGCCCTTGACAAAGGTCACAAACAATTTGCTCGTTCCTCTTATTAAAATAAAGATGGAAAGCATTGATGATAGCTCTGCCCAGCAGCTAACTTCATCATCTGTAGCAGTTCCAACATATGCTTGTGAGATAATGAAAAATATAGCATTAAATACAGTGGCAGATTGAATCTTGTTTCAGGGTAAATATAGTAAGTCATTTTTTTTTCCTCCTCATTTCCTCAGAACCTGTTTAGCATTAGACTGTTAATATCATCACTGATACATGACAAAACCATTGCATAATATACTGTATTTGAAGCCAGCCCCCCCATAAAATTGAGCAATGACAAAGTGTGAACATTACTAAGGCACTGATTGTAATAAAGTGCTCCAAGCCAGCCCTCTTCTGGATATTTCCATTCACACACCTTCAAAGAATGGGGCTATGGGGCAGGCTGTGCACCTCAGCCTCCCACCTGCTAAGTCAGGTGCAAGATGGAATCCCTTCAGTCTTCTGTCCAGTTCCTGCAGCTCTACCCGTGTCCTTGGCCCTGAGGGTGGGCACCGCTGCCCTGCTCACTGTCAAATCTTTCAACTTGTGTTCTTGTCAACAGGGAAGGCAGCAGATTTATTTTGTCGAAGGAACCTTAATTAGAAGCCTTGACAGGTTTGTAGACAAATGCATCTTGCAGAGAACTGCTCAGACAAATTCTCTGGACACCTCACTGCTGTCCTGCAATATTCCTCTCCCAATCATCTCTCCTGACCTGGGCCCATCTGAACAGCCCAAGGCCTTTTGCCTGCAAAAATTTCTTGAGCACATGCTCACACCTCTCATTACAGTCAACAAGTCCAACAAACATCTCCAGAGAGTGCAGAGTAGGCCCCCTTCTGACCTTCATGACAAGTGACAGTTCTGCCACGTGTACTGGGTGAGGCAGGAAAGTGGTGACCACCCCGTCACCTCTGTTCCCACTGCTGGATGTTGCACATTGCCATTCCAACTGTGCTGCTGAGTGTGCAGCTCTGACAGCACACACACCCAAGAGAGATGCTGGCCATCAAACAGGTCCAAAAGGCCAATATTCCACTCAGGCACCACTTTTTCCCAGTCTGCAGGTGGCATAGTGCTGTTTGTGAGCCAGCATTCCAAATGGGACACGCCACCTATGCTTACATGTAGCTACATTTTACATAAAGAGTTCACATGCTATGGACATTCAGCCTGATGCCTGCATCTCAAATCCTGATGCTTGACTGTCTTGCCTATTTCCTCCCAATTAAACCAATGTCAGCTCTGGGGCATCAAGAAGCCAAACATATGTCCCTTACTGGCTGATCTGCAAGAACAACCCCCACAGCCACGTTTAGTGAAATGCTAGGGTTTTAGGCGAGCAGTCAGTTCATTACTATTTACTATAGACTATTCTAAATAGCCCAAGTCCTATAGTTAGATTTTTCTAGGGATGTTAGAGCAAGAAAAATAAATTTCTTGGAAACTGCTTGAAGCTATTTTAGTCAAGAAGCCAAAGACTTACAGACATGTACAGATCCCTGCAGTTTCAAATCCCATTGCTATTACCAGCATTATGCAGCTGTTCTCCTGTCTATTCATACAAAATGAGAAATTAGGAAATCCATTTGCCCACACTGCAGTTGGAAAAACTGGGACTCAGCAGATCAAGGTGCCTTCTCACCCACACCAGAAGAGCTGTTAGAAGCACTTAGGCAAAACCAGGCATCAGCTGGGACAGGGACACACAGGCATCAGAGCCAGTGGTTCTGGGCTCTGAAGACAATCACCCAGATTTGCTTGGAGACCAAAAACCCCAGGCAAGAAGGAAAGATAGAAATGGAGACAAGTCCAGTTTGCCATGCCACATGCAGATTCAGCTGTTTGGTATTCCCAGCTGAGGAACCATCTTAGTGACACACACAGCTTGCCTGGGTGAGCAGTGTCAGAGCTCCCATGTATCCCAGGACAGCTGCACAGGGCAGGTGGGTCAGTGCAATGTTCTAACACTAATGATACACCCCTTGCCCAAGCCTGGCTATCTCTGAACAGCAGAGCCCATCTCCTGTGTTACAGGGAATTTTTCTAACAGTGAGTGCTTTATGCACATCTCCATGTGCCTATTCCATCTCTCAGCTCCAACAGCTCATCACCCTGACACACTCCCAACAGATGCCATCACACACAGCTAACCAAGCTGCTCTTTCCAGCCTAAACTCTTGAGATGGGCATTGCTGCCCTCTTCCCTCATGTGCCCCTGTTGCTATCATCTTTTCTGTGCCTTGCACAGCATTTCCTGGCCTTTATGTGAAATAGCAAAAAACAAAACTAGACATTAATAAAAAAAGAAAAGCATTGCTCCCCAAAACCAAACACAAACAAAAAAAACCTGCAACGCCCCACACCAAAAATCACCACTACCACCAAAACAAAAGAACCTAAGGGAACTAGATGGAAAGCAGTAGGGCTGAATTTCAGCACTTTTCTAAACATTTTCAACAGTATTTACACTAAAAGAAGAAATAGCTTTTAAGTTATTTGATATAAAACACCTTGGTAAAGAGAGCCAGAGTGCTGCAGATCTGCCACACAAGAGCAGCAGCATTTCTAGGTGTATGTACCCTCACGCTGTTTTTTCAGCCCATTCCAGGTACATGCTTGCACCAATGGCGGAAAATACTGGAACCCAATCAGTACCTGGGCACCTGTGGATAAGCATTATCGTATTAAGCCCAGCTCAGAACATCTTCATGGAGATCTGCAGCCTCTCCAAGAGCCTCAGGGAAGAATGCTGACACAAGGGGGAGTGAAGAATTGGCCAAGCCAGAGCGACAGGGCAATCACACGATCATCATCAGGGTGATAATCTATGGCCAGCTGCTGCTCAGACACCCCTCCTATCAACAGCTGGCCACTGACCTCACATAACTTCACAACTTCATTTTCAAACATTTTTCAGATGTTTCCATCCCTTTAAACCCACTCCTCCTCGTAGCTAAGTAGGTAATTTGCTATCCCCACCTGCTATGTAAATTGATTAATCACAGGCAAACAGAAGGCTGGTTCCCATGCCGAGGAGGAAGGAAATCTGTATCAACTTCTCTTTGTGAAACTTGGGTTTCACAAAACTTCCACCAAAGCTATGCCTTCAGCCTGTGCTCCAGCTCCAAACTTAAATGTCCTTGGGACAAAAGGGAACAATCTTTCAGAAAGCTTACAAACTCCCTGAAAATCACAGCACCAGGAACAGAAAGATGATTTTCTTTATTTCAGCCAAACACAATAAACATTCCATCAGGCACACAGGGCTACACAGATGGTTCCCAAAGGGAATGGACCATCTTTCAAGGGCCAGTTGCAAAGTGACACCATCACTTTGTCACTCCAGCCTCCCACTTAAGGCAGAGTCGGAAGTTCTTAATAAAGCAGCATTCTGCAGATGGCAACGTTTACACATGATGTATATCACCTTTAGGGAACCTCCAAGGTTTTACAGCGTTAAGGATGTCCCTGGCACGGTCATCCATCACAGGACCAAAGTGAGAAAGCTATGAAGGAACCCTCCCTGGTGGCAAAGCAGTCAAACTCTGTACTTGGCCAAGATGTATTCTCCCAGCACTCAGCAAGTCCAGGGACCATCAGGACAACCCCTTAAAGCAGCAGCAGTATATCTCCAACAGAATGACTTTCCCATTACAGACTCCTCATCTACTCCTCACAGAACCCTCTCTGACAAGAGGAAGGCACATCCCTTAGTTGATGGCCACTGTGTTGATTGATTGTCTCAGACACCAGAATGGGCTGAGAAGCTAAGTGCTGTTTCCTGACCCCAGGAACTCTGTGCAGCTGCCACACATCCACAGGAAACCCTGTCAGTGGGGGCCTGAGGTCAATGGCTCCCCAGCACAAGAGCACTGGGGTGACACAAGGAAGCTGCAGCTGGTCACTGCCCAGTGGGGCCCTAAACAAACCTGTACCCCTGCAGAATTCCATAGGAGATGTGGATCAGTGCAAGTGCCTGGTCCACCACTGTGACCTACAGAGCCATGAACCTGTGCCAGTAGGGCCCTCCTTTGGCACCAAAGGTGCCTCCAAGGTGCTGCCAGTTTTGTTACAGACAGGAGCCACTGACAGGCTCTCACAGCCTCAGAGAAGGACGAAGACACTTTTCTTCCTCACCAGGCACTACATATCCAAGCTTACTGATACCCAAAATTCCTTTGAAGCATTTCTGCTGAAAACTTCCATTTTATTACGCAGAGCCCCCACATCCAACCTACTGAGGACTGCAGAAACACCTCTACAGTTGCAGCTGGACAGCCCCAGCCCAGAGGAAATGTTTCCGGCTGTTAAACACCGCTCATGGATAACACACAGCTTGCTCAAGACATGACTCATAGCAGCTAAGGGCCATGTGAGGGTCAGCAGGACAGCAAGGCTGGGAAAGCTGCTGCAGAGCAGCACAATGCCGGGGTTCATGGAACTCTTCTGAAGTAGAATGCCAGCAGTGCCTGTCACACACCATGGCAGCAACAGGCAAGGCCAAAGACTCACCTGACCAACATCTACATGCAAGTATTACACAATCAGATACACGTTACCTGTAGCAGACAGTGGGCCTCCTGTTCACTAACAGCCCCAAGTCAAGCACTATCCATCTCCTAGGTCAGACTAGTGCAGAAGTAAAGCTTTACAATTAACAACTAAAACACAATCTGCCATGAGTAGCTGCATGGCTGGTCCATATAAGAAGAGACAGGTTATAAACCTGGCTAAACTCACTTTCCTCCCTTACTCCCACAAAAGCTGCTTATCCCAAGGCAGCAGCATTCACCTCTTCAGTCTGCCGTCAGGTAGTAACTCCTTTATGTTCTGATACAACCTCTCCCTCTCTCAGCACCTTGTTCTCCCTCCCCTCCTCCCACTCAGCCCATAGAGCAAAAATAAAAAAAAAAAAAACAAAACCCCAAAACAACAACCCACAATAATCTTTCCATCCCTCCTACAAGCATGTGTTTATCTCTTTATTTCTTAAATGTTACAGCTTCCCAACATCTGTCTCTGTGTGGTGTAATCTTACTGATGAAATATTTCATGTTTTCCTTGAGCCCTCATCAATATGTCTCTGTGTTATCAGCTTAGCAGATGGAGACAGAAGGAATAACCTCAGCTTACCTGGGTGATTTCTTCTTAAGTACATACTTATTTTACTCCAGGACAAGACTCACAGTTACTTTAGCAATGCAACATGATCTATCTCTGTAGCAAACTAAATTCCCCTCTCTACACCATGTATGCCCTATTGCACTGCCATCTTCCCCTCAGAATCTCCAAGTTCTTCTCACTGAAACCTAGTATTTCCAACCTCATTTCATACAGACTGAATAACTCAGGGAGGCACTGAGACCACGAGAAAAGCCACCTGCCTAGCCAGGAACTGCACCTCCTGTTCCCATACTCGACGCCACCGATACTGTTGATCTCCACAGCTCTTATCCAGGTGACTGCTCCTTACATTTATAAAGAAATGCCACTGAGACACCTCTGGGACATCCGACCTTCTGCAACGCTGTACAATGCACACACCCAAAAACCCCACCCCTTTTCCCACTTCATGTTTTAGAGGTTCCTCTCTTTTCCATGTAGGTAAACACTCCAGTGATTATAATAAGCAAAGAGGTTTCCTTAATATTACCTCACCACTATGGAACACAGCCTCCAAAAGCCTTCCTTCCCCTTTTCCAGAGGTAGGCTTTGTGTTAGCCCTCTGACGTAACCCAAGACACTTGACTGTGACATTACCCATCACCAGACCTGCTGCGTGTGACTAAAAGGAGGCAGGTATAGGTCTCACCTTTAACACTTGGCTATTCCTACAGCATAGAAACACTGCTCTGCACCCAGGAAAGTCCCCATCTGAGCAACACTGTGACCCTCATTTCCTGAGCACTAACGCAGGCACCAGCCCAGGGCACAGCCTGCAGCCAGAAAGTGTCTGTGAAAAGAGAAGCCATCCTTTGTATCAGCTCAACAGAGGTTTTGGCCAAGTGGTCAAATGCCT
Source organism: Zonotrichia leucophrys gambelii (assembly GCF_028769735.1). Lineage (NCBI taxonomy): Eukaryota > Metazoa > Chordata > Aves > Passeriformes > Passerellidae > Zonotrichia > Zonotrichia leucophrys. The sequence goes on along the minus strand of NC_088173.1, from coordinate 44,120,228 downwards.
GGCATCTCATTCTAATTCCTGGCCTCAGCCGTGCATTCAGCATAGAAACAAACTCAAGCACCACCAAGTACTTGGAAGTACCGTAAGGAGGAAATGCACTCAGCAGGGGCAGCATTCCACCACAGGCCAGTGCACCTGTCTGCATCTCCATGGACATTTACAGTGTCCCTGCCATGCCTGCCAGCACAGGGGTCCAGTGCCAGCCCCTGCCCCAAGGAGCAGGTCCAGGGGTGCATGGGCAGTGCTGCTGTGGGGAACCCCAGGTACAGAGTCTGTAGGAACTGAGCCCAGCATGCCACAGCTCAGCCCAACACATCACAGAATGAGAGCTCAGCTGAAGGGTATTTGCTGTATGTTAGGGCATGTTGGGGGGAGGGTTTTTATTTATTTGGTTTATAATCCTATCTGAATAAAGGTAAACACATAGGGATTATAAATGAAATAAATCTGAATCAGGATAGAATGGGGGTGGGAGAAAAAAAATCTCAAGAGGGTCAGGAGATAATGAAGATTATACCTCAATATTGGGATTATGATGTTAGTTCTTTATTTCAATAAAACTGGATAGAGATCTTTTATATCAGGGACAGAGCTTAGCTGTAAGGACAAAGTAATCTTCTGGGAATTATGCACACAAGCTCAACATCATTTTTATTGGATGGCTGATGAACTGGAAAACTCCAGGATAGCCTGGTTTTAATTTGTAATCTTAATTTTCATATAAATCGGTACAGTTGGAGGAAGGGGGGCAGATGTACAGGGACTCTGATGCTGTGCTAATATTGCAGCATTAAGACAGCACATGCATTAGGCTACAACTGTAACTCATCTACTATCTGATCCTGTCTTTCTGTCTATCCATCTGTCTTCCATCTTCACATCTATCTATCATTTCCCCACCAAAAAAAATCTCAACAATGACCCAAGAGCAGAAGAGACTCAATGTAACATTTCATCCAGCAAGGTGCATCCACAATACACCTATAAACTTCTCACCTATTAACATCCAGGCCAAATTCCTGGCCCCTGAGATTTGGGGACTCCAAACTACGGCTTCTCCAAGTGCTCACTTAACACAACTACGACACCAGTAAAATGGATCATCTGGCTCCTCACCCCAGCATTTAGTCTCTGCCTCAATCCACTAGAAATTGTTTGGCAACTCTGCTTTTTCTTCTGCAGAGTTCAGTTGTTTTTCCCGCCTCCATCACCTCTTTCTTCAGGAGCAAGAGTGGAAAATACATGTGAGATGGGACTATGACAGACCAGTTATGGGTCCAAGAACAGAGTACTGATCTCCTCAGCAGCTCTGTTGCAGAGGGTTTGCACACACAGAGAGCAACTACTTCCCTAATAGTGCCGAGCCACATGGCCATCAGTAGTGACTGACTGCCCTGGAATGGATCTATTCCATCACTAACAGGCAGTTTACAGAAGCAGGGGATTGCAGTAGCTGCTGCCTGTACTCCTCTACCTTCCTGCTAAGTACCAAACCCACAGCACTGACAGAACAGCTGCTTTCATAAAGGCAGCAATAACCAAAGGAGCTCCCAGAATTCCCCAGCATCCGAGCATTAAAACAAGATCTCCAGGGGAAACCTGAAATGCCAAAAAGATTTATATTTCTTTGTGCAGATATCCCGCAGTCTTAGTCTTTAACACATGGCCTACTGGTGCTGAGACAGAGAAAAACAAAGCACCAAACTTCTCCTTCCACTCCCCAATATGCAGCAACTGTGAAACATAGAATGGGCAAAGCCACGTTTTACAACCTGCTTGATAGCAAAATAGTGACTGAATAACAGAGGAGAGTCTGACTGACTTGTACATAATCTTACAGAGTAAGTTTCCTACTTTTATTCCAGTCAGGAACGCCTTAAATCAATTCCCACTTTTGTTTCTGAGGTGACATGGCGACATGCTGGCAGAAATACTGCGTGAGCAAGTAGGACAAAGTTTGTTGCCTTCCCCTGTTCCTCCTCCTCCTCTACCACATACATCTCTCCAAGTTCTTTCCCCACCTCAATCCTTGCCTCTGGAGAGCCAACAGGACACCCAAAGGAGCAGCAGCAGCAGCTGAGGTGCAATGAATCACCAGTGAGCCTGGAAAGAGTGTGGAAAATCCTGCCAGATAATGCAATTGCATCAAAGCAGGAGATCAAGATGTGTGTGATGACATCTTATTCTGGGCTCCCAAAGAGTCTCCAAGCATCTCACCAAGTCTTCTGAAAAAAAATCAGGCAATTGTACGCAGACAGACAATTCTGGCTGCAAGAGGGATGCAGGGAGGGGCAGGGCAGAGATGAGGATCAAACAGTCAATAAACATAACGGCTCAAGATTAACAAGGAGGTGCCCCAAGACACTAAGACCAGAGTTACTTCCAGTCATTAGTCATGATTTAGAGAAGAAGCTGAGAAATGAGGTGACAACCTATGCAGATAACACCAACTCATTTGGATTAGTCCAATCTATAGAGGACTTGGAGGAGCACAGAATAGATGAAAGACAGAACAATTATAGCAGCACGTAATAAGCACTGGGACCAGTAATGTCAATGCTCCTGTGCCAAATCCCAGGCAGAGACTACAGCAGAACTGAGAAGTCAGCCACAGTTTTTGGGACAGCAGGACAAGGAACCTGTCTCTGTAATGGTACAAAGAACACAGAAGTGAGCTGAAAGTTGTACTGAAACCTGGCTCCAGACACAAACATGAGCACAAGTGCCCTATTAAGGGGCTTGGATTTGGGTTTTTTCCTTTAATGACACAATCATTTCAGAAAATGATGGAGATGATTACACTCAGCAAAGTTGAAAGGCAGCCACACAAATTCAAGATGAAAATAATTTTTTGCATTTTTGCCATTTGTCCTTCAAACTCATTGTATCCAGCTTGGTTCTTATAATAAAACCAAGACAATAACATATCTTTCCATCTCAGACAGGTGCCATATGCAAGACTTTATCTTTAAAAATAGCCACCTATCATCACATTTCAAACATGGTGACAATTGGTTTTACCACTCTGCCTTGGTCACTTGGCAAATGCTGATTCTGGATTTTTTTTTTCCTTTTTAATTTTTCCCTGGAATATCTCGGCTGCTTATCACCAGAAAGAAGTCAGAGGATTGCCACATCATTCAGTGTAATGTTCTCATGTTTCTGCTGCATTGGTTCCTGACAGCAAAAGTATACAGAACATATGACACTTCCAAGACATTAATTTTATCACACTGCTATATCCGGTATACATGGATCACCAGTGATGTTAAATGAACAAGTTAAAAAAGCATCTATAAACTACAAAGCAAGCAGTGGAGATCCAGGGGAGAAACAGAACTCCTTTCATAATGAGCACTGGTCTCTCATTCAGTGGACAGAAGTGAAAACTCCTTATTTGTGAGAAAAGATCCATTTTCTATCAGTTTTATGCAGTATTTCACAGGCTTCCAGTGTTCCTGTCATTTCCAACCATTTTTAACTTCTTACTAAGAAAATATACAGGAACACAAAAATATTTCCTGGCTCCTCTGCTTGCACTTCTCCTTAGGACCATCACACCACTTATCAGCTATGACCCAGCCCTGAGCTCCATCCTCAGTGACATCCCAGAGCCCCAGGGATCCAAGCACATCCCTCAGCAAGGCAGCAAAGTGAGCACTGGCACAGAGCGGGGAGTGTGCCCTGGGGACACATGGTACACGGAGTTCTGGCAGCAGGACATCTCCAGATCACCTCAGCCCTTCCAGCTCAACTTCAGCTGGGAAGTCAGTCTTGACCTCACATAACTCTCCAGAAAGAGACAGTTGTTCAGGGAGGAACAACAGGCCTCCCACTTGCCCAGCTCAAATTTCAGCCGAAGGGATGCCTCACCACAACTCGTCATCAATGGAGGATGGAAAAGTCCATGGCCCCAAGAAAACCATGTAATACACTAACTTCCTGGAAAATGTTAAAACACCAAACTAGCTCTCACTTACCACAAACTATTTCTTGTTCTTATCTGTGCACTGTTTGTGGCAATCAAACTAAAAAACTCATTTCAGCTGAAATTATGCTTTCCACAGGTTTCACCAAGACTCACTGCCCAGAACATCTGTGCAAGCAGGCTGCCATTGTGAATAGAGAACAGAAACACTTCTCTTGCTGTATCAGGGATCTGGGTTGTATGATTCAGTAACCACAGCTCTCAGTCCAGCCTAGGTTTGGTCCTTCCCTTGCCCTAATCCCTAGAGCCTCGTACCACAGGGGCTTAGCCTGTGCATAGTCTCAGTTACAGGAGCAGTCGGGGTTGTGGTGCACTGTCTGTTCCTGATACTAGGTCCTGTGAAGTTGCCATCAATCGCAAGGAGAAGCAACTAAAAGCTCCTTTGGGATCCAGCTGTCATCTTGTCTCCTTATGCCATCTTTTCTTGCAATTTCAGGCTTGCTCCTTTCAAATGCGCTTAGTTAAAAGCTTTTCTTTTGGCTCTCAGGGCAAAGACTTCACTACTAAGTAGCTTTCCCACTGCTTCCATCTAATCTTCCTATTTATCAACCTGAAGATTCCTCAGCTTTGCTAATCTTTCCTGAGACCATATAATCCTGAGAGTGATTTCCTAGGGAAAACAGAGTTAACCAAGCTGCCTGATAATTGCCATTTGGAACTTCAGCTCTCATTTTGCACGCTATGCTCCAGCTCAGCCAGGACTGTATCATTTGGTAGCACACAACTTCAGCCTGCCCTCAATCCCTGTTTTTCTCCTGAAGGATTTCATGAGACCACATCTTTCATGCCCAGCATGGAGAAAAGCAATTCCTTGTTAGCCCCTTGACTCCTGCCTCCACAACAGGACTGTGTTATCTGTGCTGCTGTGTTAGCAGCACTGCTCGGACAACAGCTTTATAGGGAGAAAAAGCACGTAGCTGCTCAAGGGAAACCTACCCACAGGAGCCCTTTTCTCAACAAGCTGCCCAGCAGTCACAGCAGCTTTCCTTCCTGTTGCACTAAGCAGTGCCTTCATCTTGAAGGCAGGACTGCCCTTTGTTCATCTACAAACCTGCAAAAAACCTTCTCCCTCATAAATGCTGGTTGTTCTCTAAAAAGGGTGACCAAGAACAAATCCAGCCCTCACACAGTCACAGAAACCCACCACGTTATCATGTCACCCAAATTCCTACAACACTCTTAGGCAAAGCAGACCCATACTACTTATTTTCCACCTACTCAAGGTGGGAACAGCAGCACAACCAAAAAAGACTTTTAGGTGGATTTCAATAGAAATAGAACACATTATATGGATTTATTCTTTATTTATATGTAAAATATATACATAGCAGTCTCAACACTTCTCTACTAGGTTGAAGACAATGCTTCTAATACAATATAAATGCTTAGGCTTTTAAAACGTAGTTGTATATTAAACACACATATGGAAGTATTCCTGCTTTCCACAGGATTCCAAACCACCCCTTCAGCGTGTGGGAGGCAGGCATCCCTGTACCCCACATTCAGTAGCAGGTAATGCTGTCCCTCATGGCACCTTTCTTCCACCTGTGTCTAAGGGCTGCTTTAAGAACTGCCTTTGCTGCCATTTTGTACCAAGATGGAAAAAATCAGCTTGCTCTAACCTAGCTTTTTGTTGAAACTTGCTGAACATCAATCAGCTTCAGCCTTAATGAGGGGCTTTCCACTGGATATTGAAGTCCCTGATCTGGAAGAGGTTGATGCCACCCTCAGCAGAGCTACAAACCATGAGAGCAGACACAGATTCAGCACTGCCATCCTCCAGTATCAGAGACAGTAAGCAAAGGCCTAATTGCTACCAAGCATTCTGCTTGTTCACAAGGAAACTCTCAAGTGTTCAAAGAGGCGAACACAACTCTACCTCCCCTAATTCCAAATTTCTCTACTCTGGTAGCAAACTCCCTGGAAAACATCTTCAGTTTTTCTTTCTTCCAAACAAGAAGGGACACAAGCTAAGCAACAATTTTAGTACCCACCCCCATCCTCTACAATATCTTTTTAATCAAGAATCACAGGTTAATCCCAGCTTTCAAAATACAATAATCATAAAATTTTTATACGCTACAGTCATTCCACAACTGGACATGAAAATACCTAATCCTGTAAAACTACACAAATTTCTGATCAAAGTATAGCAGGTAAATCAAACCTGAAATGAAAGGATTAGAAAAGGTTACTGTAATTCTTTTCTGTTAAATAACAGAGAAGCAGATTTCACTGAATCTTACTCTATAATTCCCATCTGGAAAAGAAGCACTGGAGGAATGAACAGGTTTGAAGAAGGCCTTTTCATGACATCTGTAAAGTAAACCCTAGCAATCAGAGCTCATCCTAATCCTTCATCCAGCAGCTGTCCTTGGCATACAACCACGGTCGTACTGATCAAACCCCGGTCCTTGGGACAGCTACATTGATCCATACAACTTGGGCTTTTCTCCCAAAACTGTGCATCAGCTTCCCAACTTTTCCAACCCAGCTGACAGCCAGGGGTGGCATTTAAATTCTCTCTGCCGTACCCAGCGCCCACCTGCTCTCTCCATTAGCGCACATCCCATCGTGCAAGCATACCACGGCCAGTGGCACTCCAGAGACCAATCAAAGGGCACCCACAGGTGCTGTTTCAAGATCCCTACCCAAAGGATCAGCTCCACCTCCTCCACTCTCCCCTTTTCATTAGGTCACACAAAAGGGAGACCTTTTGCTAGCTTCCACTGAAACCTCAAGGAACACTTGGGAACATGGCATGGATACGAACTCTGCAGGCACCTAGCTCCAAAGGACAAGGAAACCTGAAGGCTTCCCTCTTCCTTGCAGATAATCTGAAACCGAGAAATCACCTTTTACTTGATTCACCATGATCTGAAACATCCCCGCGTGGGCAACTTAGCACTGCAAAGCATCACAAGGGAATTTCACCCTGCTGTGCATGGAAATGCAGCACACACAAGTTTCTTTTTCTGATTTTACTGGCACCCAGGAGGGGTTTCAGTACAACAAGCACTCATGGTCTAACCAGAATTTAGACTGTGCCCTGTATAAACCTCTTCAGTACTCACTTCCAAGCATGGCCTTTCCTACACTTGAGAGTACTTCTGAAATGCCCCCCGCAGCAGCAGCCACAGGAAACAAGCTGCTCTGTCAGGCCCTAACTATCAGCATCAGGGGTAAGAGCCTGTTCCAACATCATCCATACCTGCATCCCTGCAGCCATCCACCCCACACCAAGGGAGCATAAAAGCCCAGCTACTGGCTTCTGTGTGTTGCAAGTACCACATGCTTCAGTACAATTCTCCCTCCTTCAAAGCCAACGAATGCCCTGCCCTTGCATAACTTATCTATTTTGTCTTCTTTCAATATATTAATTATTGCTCTGGCACCTCAGCCTTCTCATGAAGCCAATAAAGCATGAAATGCCTCTGCACAGAATCACAGTTCATATTTTCTGTCTCGTGTGTTAATTACTTCCCCGCTTTTCTTCATTTGGTGGGGGAATTAACCCACATAGTCTGTAAGAAAGAACTAATACAGCAAGAAACCTGCTGTACACCTCTATTGTCCATTCCAGAGACTTTTGCCCATCTAGTATTTCATCTCCACTTATAAACTACAATTCAGGAACTAAACAGATCCATCCCATTCTGACAGCAGCCTGCAATTTATTAACCAGAGTGCTACAGAGAAGCTACAGTCAGAAAACAGCATTTCTTTGTTTTAAAACCATGTGAAAGCCATAAAATTATGCACTCCAGTACAATGAAAACAATGACAGAAAACAAGTTAACACTGACTCCAGAAAAAAAACAAGAGGAACTGTCAGGAAGTAAAAGACATCTATACAATTAACAAATAGTGAAGTGCTGTCTGATGTACCCCTTTTAATTTTATTTTGAAATAACAGAGAAAAACAAATAGTCAACTAAAAGCAGAAAAAAAAATCCATCACAGACCAAACACTACCAACCCATAAAGCTCCGCCAGCCCCTTTTCCTCACAAATACTTCAGAAGTATTGCTAACAACCCTTCCTACCAAAAGATGGTCTTGCTCTCAAATGATTAGATACTCTGTATATCAATACTCTAGGGTCTTTTTAGCTTGTCTTTCCCAGAGCTACTGGAAAACTGTGAATAAAAATCACACACTAAAAAAACTGAACACTAAAGATTTTATATTAAATTATCCCAATTTTTTGTTTTGTTAAATACAACTCATTTCTTCCAAACTGAGGACATCAGGGGTGTCATTCTGTCATTCAGAAGGCACAGGAAGCCACAATGAGTTTTCTGTAATTTACAAGGAGGATTAAAGACAACTGGTAAGACTCCAGCCCATGTCTTCTACAACGACACACCTCAGAGGGAACTGAGGGCCCAAACCAGCCTCTATGCACAATACACTTCATTGTCACTAGGTTAATGTTTGTCACCAGGGCCTTTTGAGCATATCTGAGAAGCCTTACCAGAGCTGCTAGACCCCAAGCTCTTGGGCTTCTCCTGGTGCTTCCTTTACTCAAGAGCCTCCAAACCAAGACCTCATTCCAGCTGTTGGCAAGCCCTGAGATGGACCTACGTGCCTGCCTGAGGCCTCAGGGACAGCTGCAGCTCCATCTAAGATGTATCTAGGCACAAAGTGCCATCACGGACTTCCAGCTCCAGAAGCCACACCAGCCCAAAGCTCCTGAACACTGAGTTACCTGCAGGCTGACAGGGAGCTATGGAGCACCTGGCTTCCCTCCGCTCATCCTGAAGGGGGAAACAAACCCAACAAACTCTCATTCCACCGTGCTTCACCTCTTGTTCTTCACAGCTCAGTACGAACCAGGCCATAATGCAGTGAGGGTTGCCAGCCCATCCTGATGATGTAGTTATTTCCAATTGGCACTTGGGAGCAGTGAAGATGGGAGGCATTACTCATCGCCAAGAGTACAGATGTTTCTAATTGCTTTCCATTACCAAGAATAACAGCTGTTTACATCTATCAGCAAATAATTCACAAGAGCTCCAGACTATTAAGATAACACACCCCACCTGGTCACCATCACAAGTTGTCAAGGCCAAGGTAGTGGCTGCCAGAAACCCCTTCTGCATCTCTGTTCATCAAATGACAGCATGTGTCACCTTCAGATATCCTTATGCTACCCCACAAGACCTGGCATCTTGGTGGCCTGACAGATCACACGGACATATGGATTCTTCATGGCCTTGCAGTAAATGTTTTACGGTTATACCACCGTCAAGGGCAAATGACAGGAGCCAGGGACTTGCTAATAACCCGGTAAAAGAAATACCCACGCTTGCAATAAAGTGGGTAGCAAAAAAGTGTGCCTGCTTTGCACACATCTGTGTGCAGAACAGCCTTTAAAATCATCCCAAGTAGCTGACAGTGGGTTTAATTTTGCAGCTCTCTCGTACCTCAACCAGGGCCCAGGTAAGGGGCCTGCACAAAATGGTCAGCACAGGAACTCACTGCTGCTTTCACTGACTCAAGCTACCTTTTTCAAGGCTGGCACAGGCCATGAACTCGTTTTCCTCACACCAGCCCATCTAGGGATGAGGGACTGTCCTTTTCCAGCCCTTCACAGCTGGGTACCTGGGTCTGTGGCAGGGGCTCCCCACCACTTACCCCATACAAGTAGATAAATAGCCAATTAACATTAACAATTAGGAAACAACCTAACACCCTACAAGTGACTGGTATCTAATGAGTTCAGCAGTATTAACCATTTCCAGATTATTAAAGTTGCACTATCATTTGCCTCATAGAGCTCTAAGACCACACCTCTGCAAACAAAAACCTGCTTGCCCAAATAAAAGCAGATTTCTACCCTTGAATCTAGGATAACCAGGCTGACTTCTTGGGAAAGGAAAGAACCTAAGTCCTCCACCAACTGTTTTGGTCCATGCATAAACCCCTCCCTCCTGCAGTCACTCCCTGGGAACTCTTTCTCATGTATAAATCCCTTGCAGAATATATCAAATGTCTCTAGCAACAACACTGATGTATCAGGATCTTCTTCCAACAGTGTTTTACCCATTGCACTGAACTGTTTCCACTAGAGACAGTTTTCTTGATTATCATTTCACAGCCTAATAACTAAATCCTTAAATTACTGACATACACTTGACCCCACTGCACTTTGGCCCACGCTGAGCAGCAAGTGCTGTTTTAATTAGATTAGGATCAATGGGGCACAAATCCATCAAAGGGCAGGGGTGCTATTCCCAAGGTAAATACACCAAAACCAAAAGGATTTGGCCAGAGTACATAATATGGAAGCTGCTTCTAGTTCAGATGTGTCACCTCTGTCCCCCTCCCAGATCACAAGCCGACCCCTGCTCCATCCTTTACACCTTCAAAACAAGTTCCAACAAGTTCTCCTGTGAAGTTACTGCAGTAGGACACACAGGACCCTTTGAGCTACTTTTGAGAACTGTATTCAGCTCCTCAGGCTCAGCAATGGGTCTCCTGAGTTAGTCCATCGTGGCTTTTTGCCTTAGGAAACATCCAAATGCCTGGCTGCCATCTCCTCTGCAAGTTTCCTTAAATACAGCAATCCCAGGAAAGGAATTACTGATTGCTCCATGTTTTGGTCTCCCAGAGTTGCGCAGCCACTGTTGTTCTCATCGCTTGTGCTATTTCAGGGCAGTGTCTCCTGCCCAGGGAAGGCTGCCAACAGGAGCAGAATGCCATTATGAGAGGAGGCTGCTGTGAGCTGCCACCATCACATGGAATTTATCATTGTGAGCCACAAGCATAATGGACTTCTTCACCAAACGACTTTGGATATGCAGGGCTTGGCACCGACTCTGCCATCCACATGCAATTACTAAACTGCAAACGCATGTAATAGGAGCAGGGGACAGGGACATCACAGCAGTGCAGGCAGTCATCTCTTAGCAGCTCTGTACACACAGGCACAGGAATTCACTCCAAGCATCCAGACTGCCTGACAGGCGGGCAGGAAAAAAAAAACATGGAAAAAAAATAAACTCCAGAGCTTTGCTAAACCCAGCAGCTCAGGAGAGGTGTTAATATTGAATGCTTTTGGCTGGGAGAGTGAGCTTGGCTAGAAAAATCAAGATACAGAAGCCACAGCATTATTTGTAAACCTTTGAATATCCCAACTTTCCATCTTGCCGTGCCCTACTCTGGATTATGGACCAACACACTAATTCCATTAGGCACACAGACCCTTCCCAACAGTCATTTCCTAAAAAGGCAACTACGTAAAAAGTTTATTTTCCAAAGCATTCACTCCCAGAAAATGTTTTTCCCTATGTGTGGCTACATGATCCTCCTAGGCCAAGCTAGGAAGGCAAACCTTCTACCTGTGAATACAAACAAGTGAATACATCCACTGGACCCAGAGCACAGGGGTGCACTCTTTAGAGTGCATCTGAGCCTGCAAGCCCTACACCTTCACAGTCAGGCTAGAAGCTCCAATTCTTCCAAAATGGTTACTACCATCTCCTACACTTCTATCACTTCTCAGACTGCCTCACTTGGAAGCAAACTAGGTATTTTCTTCACGCCTACATGGACTTTCACTTCATAGTACAATTACCTAGAGCCCTACCAACCTGTTGGTTTCCCATACATCCAACAAAGGAGGTGAGATCTGGATTTAGGATTCCTGCGTTTTGCTTTACCTCTGCTGCTGAGGCTCTAAGCAATCCCATATCAGCCAAGTAACCAGAGCTGATACAAGAGCAAACTCAACTGTCCATGCACATTTTTTGGCAGCTAATCAATTATAAAGAGAGCTAAACCCTTGAGGCATGTAGAACACAATGAACTGTTACTTCCTTAAGCTCTCCATTCCCCTGGGAATCCTCAATGGTTGGTGACTGGATTAGCTTCCTCACCTGCTTTATCCAGGCAGTGTGCTCCCTGCACCCTACCCTCATCCTCTTCACTCTCTTGTGGGGACTTTTTATATCAAATATATTGCTGTTGGGCACTGCTTCCTTTTGCTCTCCCATTTTTCACTGTCTCCAGCATACCTCAACCACCCTATCCCAACTCATATCATAATTCTCCACTCACACATTTCTTCCTGAAGAAATGAGCAGAGCTGTGCCTCCACTCAGTGGAGACTCAAGAGATGCAGGGAATGTACATCCATGCTGTATGCATTGGCTTCTACAATCACAGGACGGTAAAACTGTTCCCAATGGCATTTCAAAGAATCAGGGAAAAAAAGTAATAATAAAAGAAACCCCAAAAAGTTGTTTGTTCTCCTGGTGGCAGCTTCTGAAAAACTTTGAAAAACACGAACATTTAAAAATTCCAGAAGAAGACACTGGCTTAAGTTTAGGAATTTTTCCCCTCCTTCTTGTCCTGATTTATAATCCAGGCTCAGATTCCTACGTCCCCAGGCTCCCAGTGTGGCATGCTGGAGGCTGCCACCTGGTGAGAGAGCTGGGAGTACAGAGATTTAAGGGAAAAGACTAACAATTACCAGGAATGTAGCAGCTGAGTTTCTATCCAAGAGGAATGCTCCTGCAGACCCTTTTTCCACCTGTGTTGAGCTCACAATGCCCATGCAGCAGGAGCTGCAGCAGCCAGCTGCAGCCCCCCTCTATCTGCACACAGCTCTAACTTACCTGAAGGTTTCTTGACTTGAGCACAGTGCTGTGACTGATGTGGAAGATGGATAGATAAATGTCCACTATGTTGAGCCCTGAAAGATGCCAGCACAACCTGACCCAATTAATCTTCCTGCAGTGCCTGAGCTCTAATGGGTGCCCAGGCACACACCATTCATCACCCCATACATATCCATCATGCTGCAGCACGTACAGGGCCTGGCAGGGCTCCGTGACACCTGGGGACAGGGCACCTCTGCAGCTGCAAAAGGCAGGTTCTCCAGCTCATTATTTAACTTGGCCCTAGAACAGAGGAGCCAAAACCTCTCACCAGCACTACTGAGGTCTTATCAAGACATGCAAAGAAACCAGATTCTTTGACACAACTTGCTTATTTTGACAAAAAGGAAAAGCTCCTTTGCATTGAGTTTTTGAAGCTCTTTTTAATTATGGGGTGACCCTCAGAGATTCCCCCAGGATGAGTGACTCCACTTTGACACTGTGTATTAATACAATGACCATGCCACCCTAATCAGCATTTTCACATCTGCTGGAAAAGCAGCTCCTGACACCTCATTCGCTCTCACAGAACTCAACATAGCTAGGGAACTCCCTCATCAAGGCTTAAGTGGCCAACTGGGAAACAACTTTCACCTGCAAATTGTTACAAGGGACCTTAAGTGGAGTCTCAAATCCATCTCCATCCCAGTGCATACCATTCCTTTCTCACGGCTACATGGAAAGAAAACACAGCAAATGGGCACACAATACAGGAGATGCCAGAGCATCCCTGATTTACAGGACAGCTAATGAGCACATGCAACAAAGGCTTGTTGTCTCCCATAAAATCAGACGGATGTTAGCAGTGATTAGAAGCAATTAACTCCATGCAGCACTAAATAACTTGCCATCATTACCATAGTTTCTTTTCCACCCCATTAGATGTATACAGGCAAATATATGATATATAAAAAATATATATGCAGCCAAGGAACTTAGTACTCCAAAGCCACTTCTACCACATTCGGCAGCCTGCAAGTGACAAGCTTTTCCTTCAATCATCCTGATGTCAACAGCCATGCAAACACCACAGTAAAAACCCACTGGCTCCAGTAACCTAAGACATATCTCTTGAGTCATCACAAAAACGGCCACAAGGTCTGAAAACTAAGGATGGGATACTGAATACTAACGGTGAAAATGCCACAAGGACACAGCCCAGGGAATTTAGATCCTGTCTGCTCAGACAAGATAGACAGGAAGCCTCACTAGAGGCATCTCAGGCATTCCCTTAGGGCCACCAATCTTTTGGGTCTGTTTCGTAAATAAGAGATTAAGAAAGAGAAAAGCAGTTAATGAACCACTGCTGCAGGTGAATGTTTAAGAACAAGAGCTCCTAGGTGAACTCTGCTTAGCACCCCAAAGTACTTAGAGACATGAGCATGAAAAGTGCTGACTAAGCAGCACCCCTGGGCTACAGCAGAAATCAGGCTGACATAAAGGAGCATCATCCCTCACCTATAAAGGCATTGCTAGAATGACAAGCACTCCAGAGACCTAGGCTCCCAAACCAGCAAAAAAATTAACCTCCTTGTTTTTGTCTTTCCCACAGGACTCCTGTCCAGTGCAAGAATCAGCAAGCAGGATAAGAGTTACATTCCAGCTGGAACAGAATCTAATCTGCAACAGCAATCCAGAGCACATAGCTCAGGAGTCAGTGTGAAAAATTCTGCCATGAACAGTAACCAACCAAACAGCTTTTGGAAGGTGATTTTCCCCAATTCCAAGGGAATAGCTGGTTTGTACTGGAAACAGCAATACAGGGGATTTGAGGTGTTTCTAACAAAGGAATTTTCAAAAGCGGTCTGCACTGGCATTTTATCTGTTTCTGTTCCATTAGCCAACAGCAATATTTACCCAAAGGAATTATCCTCAAATGTATCAACTGTACTAAAAATTATGTTTCTATAATAATGGCATGATAATTTACCTGAACTTTCACTAAGTTTCTACAGAAGGAGTGCTTTGCAAAGCAAAGCTGGTTAGTTAGTAATCCTAGTGGAGATGGAAGGATTAAACATGATCTTTTTCCCAAATCCTCTCCATCACTTTGCAGACTCTGCTGGTGACCAGTAACCACTCAGAGACAAATCTCCACTGTTCCAGTCTTATGCCACAGGTACAAGCTTCACTTGACTACTAGGCAAAGTCAGGTGTCAGAGTAAAGCCCACAGTGCTGCTGCTAGAGGGGTCTAGTGAATATCCAGCCTCTGCTCACGGCTGCTCAATAAGCTGCCATCTGCTTCACTGAGGGCCCAGGTTCTGCTTGAACAGCATTACATAAAACCAACCACCATGGCATTCCATGGCGTTTTGCTTGGCTGGACCAAAAACCTCTTCAAAACACAGTTGCCCATACAACAAAGACATAGGACTCTCAGATCACTGGGACCCATCCCCTAGACAACAGGCACAAGGAAATCCTGTTCTGAATCAGTGCTGTTCCCAGCAGTACCGGCACATCCAGCCCACCACACATCTGCAGCTCCCTGCCAGCAAGGGCTATGCTGGTCAGATGGTCCAAAGCAGCAGTACCTGATGAAATAAAAACCTTTTAGCATAAGGTGTTGTTCATTTTAGTTCCAGCCCCCTGTTCAAATGCTTCACCATGCTCCCATGGAATTAATTTCCCCCTTCCATCTAGCTGGGATTTCCCAGTGCTCCATTTGTCCCTCTCACAGGGCACCTCCAGGAGCACTCAGCTCTGCATTCTCTCACCTTTCATTTAGCAGCTGCAGACAGCAGCAGCATCTCTCTCACTCAATATCTCTAGGGTCCCAGAGTCCCCCAAGAGCACCCACAGCCCACCTCTGGAACTCCCCTCCCAGACTGAACCACTGCAGGACCCCCAGCCTCCATTCCTACCCTCTGCCTTTGCACACTCCCGTACCGTTGCATCAGTACAGTGAATAGAAGCTCCTGGCAGAGGCCTGTGGCTGCCTGTCTGCTCCAGCTGCCCAGGCTCGTACAAATGACAGGGAGATAACACAAGGGCTACAATGAGAGCTCAGTCTTTTTACTGCTCACTACATAGTGCTGCTCACTACATAGATTTCTGCTAAGTCCCAGGATTGCTTGGGACTTTTCCCTCCTTCCCTCAGAATATAAAGCCACAGAGAAATGGCTGGAGGGGAGGGAAGCAAAAAGATGGCGTGTGGTGGTTTGAAATGAGCAAGATGTTAACTAATTTTACTTTTAATCTTCTCTTTTGCTGCAAAGTGAGCCATTCAGGCATCACATCTTCTGCATTTTCCTTGCCTCTTTCAGAGAAGCATATTGGGGCAGAACTTGCCAGCTGTCTGCCTCCTTCGCCTTCTGCTACCATTATCCTGAGGTACCACCCCACCTTCTGGCCCTCCAGCTTGTTGGGGGGGGAGGGGGGGGAGAAGGAAGAGGAGGGAGGGAGGATGGGGAACACAGTTACTCTTACAGCACATCCACGGTGGGGAAGCCAGAATGAACCAGACAAATATTGCAATAGGACATGGCATAGATGGAGAGCTCTGATTTCTCCTAGCAGAGTTTACACCTGCCTCCATCCATCCCCATGCACACCCCCGTGCCCAGAGAGAGCCCTGCACTGCAGTTTCACTGTTGCTGCCTTGCGACTTCATTAACCCTTCCCCATTAAACCCTCCGGTCAGACACAGAGCGCGCTGCCCCTGCCCCCACCACGGGAGAATATTCTGATGCCCGCATTCAGCCAAAGCAGTGACTCAAGCTGGAATGATGCATTTCACCGCCTGTGGGCTCCAAGCACATCCAGCAGCCTGGCAATCCCAGCCCAAATGCCTCGTGCAGCCTTCAAGTAGGTGTAGCTGTTTGCAAAATACACAGCACACAGAGCCTGTGTGTGGCAACAGCTCCACAGCCACAGATGGATTTAAGGGATGTGGAGCATGAGCACATCACAGAAATCTAGCATTTTTTCTATAACACTCTTCACATTAAGAAGCATGAAAAAAAAAAAGGAAACAAAAGAGCATTTCTTCTTATCCACATGCTCAAATATTCCCCTCTTTTTTTTTTTAATTTAATCAAACCCTGCCAATCTAGTGTTCCACCTCAAATGGTGTTAACCCCTTTTGAACTACAAAGTAAGCTGTATTTTAACCACTACATCATGCCCCAGGGGCATACACAGGTAGCCTTTTTTTAGCAGTACAACTGCACCAAACCATACTCTCAGCCCAGTCAGGCTGTTCACCTGCATAGAAACCCAAAATGCTTCACAAAGCAGTTGATCCGCTCCTCTGCTTTCTCTTGTCACACACCCAGCACTCACCAAGAATCAACACAGTGAACAGAGATTACTCCATTGGTACCTTATGCAGTCAAAGACAATACATAGGCTTTTGTCTTTTGCTACTGCTGCTTTTCATAGATGACCTCCTGCCTCTATTCTCCTTGTCTATCCCACAGTGCCTCATCCCACCCAAAACTCCCAGACTGCTGTCTTTTTCTCAGCTGGACACACAGTATGGCCATCAACAGTCCCACCTGATCCAATAAGCTACTCACACCTCTAAGGACACCACCTCACTTAAGTGCTCTACAGCTTCCAGAACTGAGCAGTAGTTATTAGACCTGCCACAATTTATCTACTCAATCTCATCTAAATCAGGTTTAAAACATACAGGGGAAAAAAACCCCCTACAAACCCACACTAACAAGATCAGACAGTTGTAATGTAGAATTCTCATCAAAATTATCAAGGTCATCACACACTGGAAGAAACTGGGGTTTGTATTCCAAGTCCTGAAGTATTCCCTGATAAACAATCAGCCTCACCCATACATCACCAACCATCTAGCAAATGCCAGACAAGATATCTGCTGACCAAAACAAGCTCTCCGGCCAGAATTAGCAACAGTCTCCAATACTTCCTTAGTGACAAAGAATGCTTCAAATAAGACTAATGAATCCCAAGAATTACAGCTGAAATGAAGCTCCGGAGGGCCTTTCAGCCCAGCCTTCTTCAAAGCAGAGTTTTCTGCACTTTAAACTCCTTCTGACAAGAGATGGTACCACATACCTCCAAAGAACTACTACAATTTCAGTATTTTGCATTAGCTTCTGTCACCAACTTTGGCAAGTCTGGGTAGGTGCCAACATCAGCAAGGGAAAAAGGCCTGGTTTTCCACCCACTCCAGCCATGGGAAGGTGTCTGAACAGCAACAGAGAAACAAACCAACCCACTAAGATTTGAAATATTCCACATTCCAGACTGCAGCTGTTAGGTAAGCTGGAGCTGTAACATCAAACACATCCCAACAGCCATAAAAAAAACCTTTCAAGAATCCACTACATCTTATGAAAGCAACTTACACTCTACTGAATCCATGTGCTTTCCAAACTAGGTATTTATTAGTTCCAAGTAGCAATAGCAGTAATAAGCTATCAGCTGTGCTCAGCTGTTACCAGTGGTCTCATGATAATGCTGAAAACTAGACATCTTGCCCAAAACAACAGCCCAGAAAACAGGGTACCACAAAACTACAAATGAGCAGTCTGAGAAGCAGGTCCTGCGTACCAGCGCTAAACTGGATCACCACCCATCATCCCAGACTGATGGGCAGACAGAGCCTTCATCCTTTCCCTCTGCACTGCTCCCTGCTTTGAAATCAACTCTGGAAACCATATGCCATAGCAACATAAATGAACTATTAATCTAGTGAGCAGAACTCAGAATTTACACATGGCTTTGTTTTAAGCACAGGCTTTTTCTTGTCCATCGAGTATATGGTGCCTTTCTTGTTCTTCTGGTATTTCATTTTTAAACTACTTACCCATCTAGAAAACACACAAGGTCCTAAATTATCAGTCTTCTCTAAATATCAGCAGAAGGCAACACCACAAACTACACACAAATCCACAGGAACCTTTTGGTTTTGTTACATGCCCTCTCTGACACTGGCACCTCTGCTTGCTTTCACGGATGAAATCCAGGAGGTGGCATTCATTTATACCAACAGTTAGCCTGAGTAATGGCTAAGTGTGGGTTCCCAGAGCTGCCGGACAGGCTCTCTATGACCTGTGTGTTCCAGGTACGGAGAGGGCACAAGTGGCCAACCCTGCTTGCAGGTTTTTCTTCACACAAGCAAGTGTTTGCAAGCAGCCCAAGCAAGTGACTGCAGACACACAGAACACTGCAGTTCAGCTCTCAATGTGCCACTGCTCAGCAGTGTGCCAACAGAACCCACCTCAGATGTCTGACATGCACAGACAGGTGACCTTTCCCCACATCTGGCCCAAGAGCTCTGCTTTCTCTCCAGCTGCACACATACAGCTGCTGAGTTACCCCAGTTTCCAGACAAGACTAAGACACTTGCTCCCCTATCAGGCAGGCAGGCAGCCATAACCTCTGCAGCCATCCTCTACTGCAGTGGCAGCAATATTACTAACAACAACATAGGAAATACAGAGTGCTAGGTCCGTGGGAACACAACAGAATAGTCATACCTCTTGCCTGAGCCTTTTTTCTACTCTTCCATGCAGGTTCTGCCCTTGGCATTTTTTATTTTTCAAACATCTTTTTCTGAAGCCTTCTGAAAACAAAAATGCTTTGAACACTACACTTCCGAGGCCCTTTATTCTTAACTGCTATTAAGCAAAGCTACCCAAGAGACATTTCTTGCACACAATGAGTTCTGCAAACGAGAACTGAAGGGTTAGAACTAGCCTGGCTGTGAGGAAGACACAGCTGATGCTAAGGGGGACTGACAACCTCTGGTGTTACTCTCTAGTTAGTCTGATGACTTACTCTTAGAGCAGACAACATGAAATCTTTTTTACACTGTTATAATCAGGCTCCCACCAATGAGAAAAATTAAGGACTCTTCCTTCCCACTGCAGCAAAAAACATCCATTTTAAGTGCCTGCACAAGGTTTAGGAGTTTTGCATCTGGACTCTGCCATTTAAAAACCTGCTTTGTATTTTTCACAGAAACAACACCATCTATTTATACACGGACAGAACCTTCGCTGTTCCCTTTTTTCAGCATGACATACTGTCCCCACCCAAATTCAGTCCTGGTCTACTTACTATTACTCTAATTTGGTTTCTGAAGCAACATGTTCATAGCCAACCAAACCAGCCCTCACCAGAAGCATCTGCACAAGACAACACATCTCAAAGACCTCAGATACCTCATTTGCACACAGAAACACAGGACTGGAAGGCAATCCCTGAAAAGGCATCTAAAATGACAGAAGAATTTCCATTTTATGCTTACAAACAGATTTTCAGAAGTGACTACTGATTCCATGTGTTTCAGTTTCTCCATTTTTCTCTCTAGGTAAGCATTTAAAAAACTGGATTTCAAGGCACTCCACTTTACATCAGTTCTCCCCAGGATGGAATTGCAGCATTTGGTATTCCTAGAAAAATCTTGACTAGCAAAGAGACTCAATTTCATGTGAATTAATGATGTTCTGGAGAAAAATAAGTAATAATTCAGATTCGAAGCAGTTTTAATCTACCTGGTTCACACGCCAGAAACATCTTGTGCAAGCTGCATAAACTCTAACATTTTATATTGCAAGGGGAAAAGCTTACCTTTGGAAAAGGCCACTCTCAAATTCAGAGCACAGCAAAAAACACAAGGAAGCTACTGTGCCACACCACAGTGCATGCCTTGCTACTGACCATAAAAACCCCATTCACTTTATACCTGAAGCACTGCTGAACAAAAGTTATGATGATGGAATAGCACAAACCAGACTTTTCTAAACACTGCCATCTCTTAATTTCTTATTTGTCTCCACCACACTGATGTCTTGCAGGCTCCCCTTTAATGTCTGTGCATGAGTTATTAAATAAATGACTGTGTGCAGTGGCAGTGGCCCATGACACGCAGCCATTCCGCACTCCCGATGCAAATGCAGCGGGATGGATGAAGCTGTCACGCTGCATCCTCAGAAGGATATTTGTTAGCCTCATTTTGCTGCTGTCATGGGCTGTAGATGTTACTCCGGCCTACCCTCATGCCAACAAGAGTTCAGAAGGCACTGCAGGGAAAACTCACTGTGGAAAGCGGCACAGAAAGCGCCCAGCTTCCCTACGCAGCTTTCAGAAGAAAATAAAGACATTTTATTACAAGGTAGAGAAAACGCAGGTTTAAAAACACACATATATGCTCGAAAAGGTGTCTCATGCTAGGTTTTGAGGCTGAACTTCCCAGTCCCTTTGCAGTTCTACAATAGAGTTCTCAACATCAGCTGCTCCAGCACATCTACAATCCGTCCTGGTTGGGTATAAAATTATCATACGAAGATACAGGGAATGAGTAACTACCCCCTAACTGACAGCAAGAGTGGCAGAGCAGCACAGCTCGAGAGGCTAACGTGGTTGAACACCTCCCTGCCAGCACCACAGAGCAAAGGGACCCAGCTGCTATTCACCTTCAGTCAGCTGCTGCGTTCTCCATCAGGACTGTTCATCCCAGCAGTCATTTCTGAGGCAAGTACTTGTGTACTCTGAATGGCTGTGATGCAACCAAAGTTACTTAAGGACAGCCACTAGAAGTTGGCAGCTTTTGACAGGGTAACACAGATAGGACTCAAGTGTCTCTAAGAGAAGCCAGGATTACTCACTGTATTCCTCCTGGTAATTCAATCCTCACAGATTACCTACTTCTACACATCCCACTTCCCCCAGTTTGACCCAGTCAGCAGCACCCTTATGATCCACACACAGACACACGCAACCACTCCGCCATATACACACACACACATGCATCTACAAATTATAAAAGCCAAAATAACTTTGGCACAACACAAAGAGGTGGTTGTCAACAAAAACAGATGGTCAAAGAATTGGGCAAACACTCAGAGTTCCAGAAACGAAGCTTTTGCTTTCATTCTAAATGCCACACTTCTTACCCAGCTCCAGACAAGAGGATACATGGAGCCAGTCACAAGCTCGCTTCCTGCCAGGCTTCTCTGTTTTCATGACAAAATTAAGAGTCCACAGATGGAATAACTCAAAGCTAATTTTTACACAGGTTGGTTTTCCCTCTCTCCCTCCTCCCCACGATTCCAAACAACAAGAATAACATATTGTACGAAATTAAAGAAACAACTACAAGGAGGGGGGAGTAAAGTTGCAGTGAGGTCATTTTGTTGCTATGACTTCAGTTATGCAGGGAGTTTTATTTAATTTGAGAAATTATTTCTTTCGCACTGTGCCTCAGGAAGTCTGCTTCAGCCAAAAGCCTGACAGTATCACAATCGACCATTCCAAGTTCGTATTTCCTCCAGAAATTCAAGGCAACTATCTTATTCTTGCTCTGGCCCGTGACCCTACTGCCACCAACTTACAACAGTCCAAACTTTCTCCCAGCCCTCTTACTCCACTCTTTCCTCCCCTCTCCCAATTCCAGTTGGCAAGTTGGATTCCCATTCCCACTGAATTCAACAGACCCCAGTGGAAAACAGACAAGGTAAATCCTAGAGGTTGCCTAGAGATTGCCTTGCTCACAGCACAGTATATCCTGGGTACTTGCTGGACACTCTGAAACAGTGCATACATGGAATCTAGTTCAATGTCAGAAAACAAACACAGTATTAATAAAGCAGGAATATCTAGCAAAGAATGCGTTCATCCTTATCCCTTAAATAAGTTCAGAGAGATCTCAGCAGCATATTGACTTATTTTTCGTTTCTTTCAAATGGGCATTCCCAAGCACTTGGCCAGCCCCAGCAGTGTACAAATCTATGGGCTGCATTAAGGCTGACCACCTCCAAGAGCTGCCACTTGCCAACCAGCACTGTCCTATCAGGCTTCACTTAACAGCAGAAGAATAAAATCCCGCTGCAGTGCATTTAAAAACTTAGGTAAAATGTGGTTTTGCTGGGACAGAGGAAAACAAAACATTTTTTACCTGAACACCCAAAGCTTTGAGCAGAGAGTGCCTGGCCAGCTTAATGTTAAGGGTTTCCTGGGGGTCAATTCAGTATAAATTCTGCATCATTTACAGAAGCTCTGCCCAAATGTCTAATTTTCAAACTGTAAATTTTTTTCAGGCTGACATACTACAACCCAGTGCCAACACTGAAAACAGCCCACATAAAGGGCCAGCAGCTGCCACGAAATCTAGTACAAGTAATGAGTTACTTGCAACTGATTGATACCAACATTTAAAGCAGCTGAAAAACAAAAGCCTATCAGGAGACTTAGCCACCTTCCCTCCAAGCTGTTTTCACCACTGACTGCTATGTATGGACACAGCAATACATTTCCATTTACCATACCCAAGGAATTTCTGCTCTGCTCCAGCTTGAAACAACCACCCAGTTACACATGGCTCTGTGCTGTTCACAAGGCCAAGCAGAAGCACTAAGAAAGCACAATTTCCACTCAGGTGTGATGGTACTGTCTTCATGGTGACACTCCTGGTCCTTAAACTTTGCATTCAGTCCCTTCTTCTCTATGTTAGAGTTTGCACATCCCTCCCCCCCAGCACACAGCTACCAGAAAGAGCCAGTTTGCCCACACGCACCCATTATCTGGATCTGCCCTCCATAAAGCTCCCATTATAGACTGAGCTGAGTACTCATTAGCCACAGCCAACGCTACAAACAACTGAGGTCAGCTGACTGAGAGACTGACCTTTTGAGTATCGTGCCTCCAAAATAAACTGCACCATCCACACCATTTGATGTCCTGGTTAATTGGAACCTCTTTTTCCTGCATTTTGTCAAACACAGTAAATGTCACAGCAAATTTTAAGTGACAAGAACTTGGAAGACACATTTAATTTCCCAGTGGCATACAACAAACTAATCCAGTTTGCATTATGCTTGTTAGAGCTGAACTCAAAGGTCCAATGCATAACTACAGTTTGAGGAATGTTCATTTACAGATTAGCTCCTGCCCTCTGACCTCAGCAGGGGCTTAATTTACAATGATGCAAACTCAGCTGCACTGAGCTCCAAAGGCATTCATGGGGAGCTCAAAACTCCTGACCAATACATGGACAATGCTCCAGCACTGCTGCTTTACCTCACCACAGAGCAGGTGGGAAATCTAAGGATGGGCCAGGTCAGATCCTTCAGGTCACACTGCATCTCCCTGTAAGCTATAAGAGGCTGGCACATGCTTTGGCTTGGGCATATTCAGATAGAGCTCAAAAAGTTCTGACCCTCACCTTTTCTTCCCAATCTAACTTGCAAGTGTATAAGGGTTGAATACTCTCCTACAGAAAAGTAACTCCACATGTTGATATGGATTAGAATTTTAACTCCTATGTTGAATCTCATATTTCAGACCTCAAGGAGTTTCTGAACTATCTTTCTTTATTAAATGTGTCTTGTACTAAACCTTCTCTTGCTTGTGTTTGATGGAGAATTCACCTCCTTCCAAACCCACTATATGCACTGCAGTTCAAGGAATATCCATAGAAAAACAATCTCAGCCCAGAAGATGATTATTTAGGCAACTGTTTTTTTCTATTTCATTAGTTATCTTTCCCACCTCATCACTTCTACACAACCTTGGTCAGTTTGCTCTTGAAGCCATTCATAATTTACTACACACCCTCCCTTTCAGTATATATAGTTACTTACATAAGCATACATTCAAATGCCAGAGGCAAGTCTTAGGATTAGCTGACTACTCTTAATATGTTAAATTCCAGTGTACCTTTGTAACACAGAGATCTCCAGCTGGGGAAAAAAAATCCCAAACGACCTTAGGAACATGAAACATATTTTAAGCAAGCATTACCAGGAGCACCTTTTCAAAGTCCCAGATGACAGGAAAGATGACTCCATAGCCATGATAAACTGTCTCCTTAGTGGATTTAATGGCTGTCATTTAAGATACTATTTTCCTTCCTGTTGGCTGCACAATACAAAACCATCACATACCCTTTTTCTGGTTTGAAAGCACCACGGGGGCAGGGCACACACAAGGTTTCACAAAGGACAGACCACGTCCTACTCTAGGTACAAAAGCTTCACCTAGTCATGAGCGAAATGATGACAACTAACAATGGCAGCTCCATCCAGAAAAACCCAAGATTGCCCACGGCTTCCTCAATTTCCCAGAGCTTGATTAGTGCAGCCTGCTCCTTGGAGATTGCCAGGCTCTGAACCAAGTGTTTGGGTAACAAAGAATACACAAAGCTGCAGCCAGTACACCCACACAATCCACCAAGCACATGTGATGTGTATGACAGAGCAGGGCTCCATGGACAGACACGGCCACACCTTCTCCTCTGGGACTCATGGGGCTACAAATCACTTAATCTAGGGAAAAGACAGCTCTCATCAGAAAGGTGAGCAGTGAAAGACCAGTGCAAAGCTGGGAACAAAGCCATAACTACAATGTAAGAGCAAAGTCTTGAATAAAGCTTTTCAGAGTCATTTAGGAAATAATACATTCCATTCATGGCTAGCTCAAATATGAGCTTCTGCATACTGCCAGAGTCATCCACTAACTCCACTAGCCTGCTCTGCCTTGCACAGACCACCTTGATTCACCACTGCCATAGGTCCAGGATCCTTAAACAGGGGAAAAAGTCATCTGCCCCTCTTCTCTAAAGCCCAAAAACCAGAGAGCTTCCTGCTTGCTTTTGACAACCAGTGAGCCAGGCAAATTTAGCTCAGACAGTAACAAGTCATTGATGTACTTTCAAGAATTCTAAGCTCCCTTTGTTTCACACCATTTCTGCAGTGGCTTCTTTCAGAAGAACATCTGCTCTAGCCCACACCATCCAGCCCAGCACACTCTGACAGAAACCAGCAGCACATAGTTTGTCAAGAGACACAGAATAAAGCAGGCCCACGGGGACACTCATTCAGGACACACAGCCAGTCCCTTAACAATGTGCACGTCTGGGACTACCTCAGCTCAGGATGGCTTTCCTCTGTTTAACAATTATCCCCAAGTTTCTATTCTGCACTCATTCAGACTTCACCCCTGCCAGACAAGCCATCACTCAGGCAAGCGAGACCAGTCAGCAAACCTGCACTCTGCTCCCTGGAGCCCTCCCGGCTGCCTCACTGCTCAGCCACACCTTCATCTCTGGCACACCAAATCATATGTTCAGATCAGTACAGACAGCTCGCCTGAGGATCCTCCATCACCAAAACAAAGGTCTCTATCCCCTCCATATGTGGGAGACAGACAGCAGATGTATGACAGAGAATCCTTCAGTCTTAGGCACAGTTCTGTCACACATTTGGAACCTGCCGTGGCGTGGGAAGATTGTGACACAACACGAGCAAGGCAACTACCCAGTGCTGTTCCCAACTGTGCCGTCTCACAGTCATCTCAGCTCCTAGCCCAAGCTTTCCTGACAAACCTCCTTGTTCCTACCCTTACAACTTCCTGCATCTCTCTTCACAGAGCAATGCTGAAGAGTTCAACTCCCACAGGAACTCTCCATATTTCACCATATTTATTGCTTTGCAAGAAGATAAAAAGCAAACACCAAAAGAAATGGGGAGGAGGAGGGAATGGCCAAATCCTCACTGCAAGGTCAGGCACTAATACACCATCAAAGTGGTAACAAAGAAACTCACAGTTAACATGTCCCTTGGGTGACATCATGTACATTCCTGTATATCCTGTCTCCTTTCCCCATCTGCCCCTTAGTCTCTGTGCTGATTCCCGACAGGCCAGACCTACTGAGACACATTGAACGAGGCCTGCCCAATGAGGAATACTGCATGGGAATTTGGTAAAGATCCAGTGGACACCCCACTGACCCTTCCCCTTTTTCCTTCTCTCCATCTCCACTTGGAAATGGATTCCATCTTTACCCTGCTCAGTAACTGACCTGCACTGGTTGCATCCTTTCTCTGGGCAGCTTAATTTCTAATTCTAGGCACTTGGTAGCTGGTCTATTTCCTTTCCCACAGGAAAGGAGGACCCTGCCACATGACCAGAGACACTGCTCAGACAGCAGGGAGCCTTCCTGCCCAGACACCATGATCAATGCATCCCAAACAGCAGCAACTGCTCCCTCCAACTCTTTCAACTACAGCTAAATCCTTTGCACACAATTCTCCAAAAGCTGCAGAAGGCACTGAACAGCCTGAAACCTCTGCTCAGATACTCCGCTTGGGATGCAGATTGGCTTTCAGCACCAGCAGCTGAACACGTGACTTTAATTCTTCACCACTCAAAAAACAGCCAGCACATATCCACCTACAAGCCAGAGCCCTCTAAAGCAAGCCTAGCAACTTCACATTTTGCATGGCCATTAAGACCACTGCCTTTGGCCCACAACAGAGGAACCCTGCTCAGGTGTGATTCACTCAAGTGACTGAGCACAGAGGAAGAATTCCCATACCCTGAAAGAACAAGTGCTCTTTTTCAACTCGTCCATCATATTTCTTCTCTAGGACACTAACTATTAAGGCCATAAGTTCTATTGACCTAGAACAAGTTCTATTGATCTTAAAACAAGTCCTTTGGAATAATTCCTCTTGTTCACTCATTCTCAGATGGCAACTTTTAGGATCTTGAATTCAAGTACTACACAAAAAATTTTAATAAAATACAGAGTCTCTATTTTAGTCTAGTCCATACAAAATGGACTAGGCTACACGGCTCCAGAAGCGTAAGAGCCTCGAGCACTAAAGATACATTAGCTAGAGTCCTTAGCTCTGTCCCCCTACCTCTACACCTTTTTCCCTGGCATTTACCTGCTTCCTCCATTCAGACTGCAGGCTCTGCAGCCTCACTTGCCTTGTGCCCTTATTTCCTCCAACATGTGATACGAGCAGCTTGAGCTCCAACCACTGAACACAGAAGTAGAAAGTGATCAACTCACCCTATGCAGCCTCTCACCTACATATTCCCAACTACCTCTCCAGCCACAGCACATTCCAGCAGTTTACTGCTTCAGCAAGAAACTCTGTAGTCTCTCAGCAACAGCCTTAACAGAACACTGTTATCTGTTCATCTCCAGCCATCATGTTAGCTCAGACATCATTTAAGTCTGCTCACTTCATTCTGCCTCAGGCCCAGATCACATCAAGCAGACCAACCCCAACCAGAACCACGAGCTCTCTAAAGCCTCAATTAGCCAAGCAGAGGCTTCTGTACAACTGAGGAAGCCTCTCTAATGAGAGCTTTCCTTCCAGCTCTTTGATTAAGCAAAGTGGCCAGAACAGCAAAAGTGACAGAAATGTTCACTGGGAGCCTTACATTTAGCCTGTGTAGGCAGGCAAGCCAACAGCAGCTGATGGAATATGTGAGCACACACTCCATGATGGAGAGCCCTGGGAACAGACAGGCAGAGCTCTGCACCACAGTGCTGCTGCCTATTTCTTACAGCGCTTACCCCAACAACGCTGCATGCACAGTCCATTGAGCTTTGAGCTCCCTGTATCATGGATGGTTTATCTGAAAAATGGGAGCAAGACAGAACTGCAGAGGTTTCCTCAGCTAGCAGGAGCAAAGATGGAAAGGGGAAAGACGCACACAGAATAAGGAAAATATCATATAAAAGGTAAAAATTACACATGAAATACAACTTAGTGAAAGCCTGAGTCTTTACCAGAGGTTAGTAATTCTTTACCATAGGACTTTCATGAGTCAGTATCAAGGGCAGCAGGGGCAGATTCACACTGTGCAGGTTCTGAGACCAGCGAGTAGAAGGTTCCTTCATATTAAGACAAATCACAACAGCTCTTCTGGAAGAGATAAGTGGTGGATGGCTGGGACCCTCTACAGCTCTTGGAATTCCCTTTAAACACCCTAGGGCCATAGCAAATGCAGCACTGGACACCACTTTTGAGCTGAGGCAGTGGTATCAGTGGTATACACTGGATACCCAGCTGCCTTCTCCTTAAAACAGCCATCATCATCTTATTTAAGAGCCCCCTGCCTTTATTTCACATTTCTCCACAGCTGTCCATGAGTGCTGTTATATTTGAGCAGTACAGAGCAGCCCCAATAAGCACTGCCACTAGGAGCGTGTGCCTCCTACTGAATCCAAACTTCAGTACCTCGGCCAGCAGAAGCAGGAACAATTTAGTAACTCAAGCAAAACACCATTGACAGCTTCCTTTTACACCATTCTTCTGGAAGCCAGAGTCCACTGAAATCCATGCAAAACCTTAGGTTTATCCATAATGTTCTGCAGACATGTCCTGCAGAAGCAGTGCTACGCTTCCCTCTGGAAGCCATAGCTGTGTGCAGCAACCAGAACCAGACATAGTCAGGCAAGTCACAAAGAGCTAAATGCTCATTGCCAACAGCCACTCCTGTTTCCTTTCAACCCTCAATAGCCAGAGGGTTAGCATGTACATCCTGCACCTTTAAAAATCATCTTAAATCTAACATTTTTTCTGCCATTGTCCTGTCAGATAGGATAATTTTTTAAGTCATGGACTGCTGTATGTTACACATAATTGAGAAAATTATTTCAGATAGCTATTACAATGCTCCAGTGACATTTCTTTCACTTGACCAGCAATATCTCTAACAGCAGCCATCCTCCTCAAGATTTAGTGCTGTAGATATTGTCCTACCCAAACAATTTTCCACAGTGGTAGGTGATTGGTCCTGCCTTTATTTTCCCCATCAAACATTACTTGAGGAAGTAAAACCTTCCTCCTTACTAGGCTCTTAAGTCTTCTCTATGGTTAGTTAATGTATAAGATCTGTCAGCTCTTTCTTCCCAGGAAGAACAGCCACCTCATGCTTTCCTGAAATTACCATACAGATTGCTTATGGAAGTACTAACATGATTTTCCTTATTTAGAAGCCAACAGCTGTGTAATATCACATGTTCTATTCAGGCTGGTTTGTGTCAAGCTTGAGCTGTCAAAAGCACACAGGCTGGCTACAGAAGCAAAAGCATGGAGGAGTTCACTCCTGGACCACTGGGCTTGCAATAGACAGACCAGAGCAAGTCAAGACATTAACAACCAACAATATTCTAACTTTTGGCTAGGGACTCCTACAGGAACCATTGCAACACTGGAGGGTTGCAATCCGCAAGGCTTGGCCTCACTGGGAGCACCGGGCTAGCCTTTCTTGAGGAGAACCCAGGCAAGGCCAGCCGGCCACAAACAACCCAGCAAGAGTCACAGCACTGAAAAACTATCTAAGAGTCCCTGCAGCTTGTCCTAGGAGTGGCTGGAATCCAGTGAACTGGCACATCCTCACATACCTAAAACAAAGCTGGAGGACAGACTTAAGGTCAAATATCAGCCCCTAACCCTGTGCCAAGCTAA
Organism: Zonotrichia leucophrys gambelii; assembly: GCF_028769735.1. Taxonomy (NCBI): domain Eukaryota; kingdom Metazoa; phylum Chordata; class Aves; order Passeriformes; family Passerellidae; genus Zonotrichia; species Zonotrichia leucophrys. The sequence goes on along the minus strand of NC_088173.1, from coordinate 44,090,376 downwards.
CAAGGTTAAACAGAGGGTCCTGAATGATCACACATGAAATTTAACTCCTCTTTGCCAGCCTCAAAATTTGTGACCAGAGGCACAAAGTTATTAACCAAGTGATACCAGAGGTGTTTAACTCAACTCCCCTCCCTTGGGAGAAGACTTTTAGCATATAGCTAAAAGACTAGCATGAATTAAAAAAAAAAAAAAAAAAAAAAAATCAAAAACAAAACACCAAAGCCCAAACTCAGTAGGTTTGAACAGAAAGAAAAGCATCTAGAATTTGAAAATAAAGGAGAAGGAGGTGTTTAGGGAACATTTACACTCCATTTGTCTCATGTGCTAACTAGCTAACATCATATTTCCCAAATGGCAAAGCCTTCCATTGCCTTGCATTTCTCATGTCTCAGGGCTCAGACACCAGAGACATCAGTCAGAAAATCACCCCTTTGTACCACCATGATCTACCCTGGCCCAAGGCACTTCAGAACACATTGGGCAACACACTGCAACAAGAACACAGTTAAGCACCTGCTCAGGTTAAGACCAGTCCCAGAACCCTTTCTTTCACTGCTGCACACACGCCACAACCCTGCAGGCACAATTCCTAGCAAGTTACAAGGTAAAGGCTCCTCTTGTCTCCCTAGTTCTTAAAGCCCAATAAAAATTATTTACAGCCTCTCCGGGCTATCTGGTTTAATCCTTTCCAGCTCAAGTATGACATTTGCTGGGACACTATTAGGTTTCTTACAGTGCTCTGACTAGCAATCACATCTGTACCTGACTGTCAGGGGACACTCTTGGCTGAGCCAGCCACCCTGGTCTATGCTGAGAGCTCTGAAATTTCTCAATTGAAACATTTGAAAGTTAATGAACCCTTCTAACACAAAGCTCCCACAGCTCAAGAGCTCTTTTATGAGCCCAGCACACCGTGGATGCACAGGAAAACCTCACTTCAGGCAGGCCTCTCTTTCCAGAGCACACCCAGGCAGAAGGTCAGACTGTGAGGCACAGCAAAAAGGCCCAAAAAGCACCACCCGCAGGATAGCTGGATGGCTCTGCCACGTGGTGCTTCAGGCTACAGCCTGCTCAAAATAGGGCTGGCCATAATCACAGGCCCTCACTGGATGAACACATGGCTGCTATAAATGTCAAACCACTCTTAACTCCCTGGAAACAGTCATCCACTCCCAGCCACTGTTCAAATGTGAAATAAATATAAAAAAATCTCAAGAGTCATTTACATAGAAATGTCATAATGGGGAAAAAAAGACAATCTTTTCAAAGCAATAATTTACTTACGTGCATCTTCATTTGAACTTTGGTTCATCTTTCAGGAACACTTCTCTGTCCTGTGAACTTCAAGCAGAGGGATCTAGAACCAGAGCCCATCCCCTGTGCTCCCCACAGTTCCACATGACCATTGGTAAGCCCCAAAATCCATCAGTACCCCAGGACACAAGAGTCAGACACAGAGAACTGGTGCCGTTTTTACAGGCATTGAACAGGTTCTTCCACAGAAGGCAGGAATGGGAGGCAGGACCACGGAAAACCAGTGCCTGTGCTCCAGAAGCACAATCTTCTTCCGACTTCCACTCACACCAGCCCATATTCCTCCCTCCAGAACTGCACACCTGGCCCAAATAACACCACCCAGCCTAGGGACAACACTGCATTTAACTGGGAGCATTGGAATGAGGCCCAACCCACACCCAAGTGCAGGGCACTAGGCTATCATTGCCATAGCATTAAAAGAGACTGGTTTGTGTTTTTCAGGTCTTGGGTCTCATTTTTTCCCCTTGTTTTTTAATTGCTAAGCCTGCAATTGGGGTTGAGCATGGGGAAGGGGGAAGGGAACAGAATCTGGTGAACAGCTGGGGCCTATCACTTTTCATTGCAGGTCTTGGAGAGATGTGGTTGACAGAGTGATGCACAGAGGCTGTCCCAGTTAATGACTTCACCATTCTCCATCATTATCCCCATCATTAGGAAATTAGGAGGACAGAAGGTATTTACTGTAAACCTGCCACCTCCCAAGGAGAGATAAATAGAAACTGATAAATGGGATCTTCTGGTGCTGTTCGTCTATTAACCTTCTGCTTCCCAGTTTAGGCATATGCGTGCTATCCTGCCATTAATATCCAGTAATTGGCATAGCAGTGGGCAACACGCTCCTACCTTGAGCGTCAAATATCTCCTGTGCTGCGTGCAAGTGCACAGCCACATGCACCACAGCTCTGCGGCTGGGTTTGGGGAGGGGCTGCCATGCACTGCTCACACCTCAGCCCCTCAGCTGAGCGAGCAGCCAGACCTGCTGGGTCTGAGCATCAGGCATGGATTTGATGGCAGGACACGTGGGAGGAGGAGAGGGCACTGTGTGTGCATGACCTGCCCTGCATGGAACCAACAAACCAGCACGTAGGGACATTGGCACCTCCACACGAGCTGCTGTGTGTTCTGTCAGCCTACCTGTAAATACAGTCACAAACGCATCCCGGGATGAGAGTCCCACTCACCACGATCTCTCAGCATCCAGGAAAGAAGCATTTTCCACACCACCTCAAAGCTGTGTGTTCTGCAAGCTGCTAAAAAAAAAAAAAAAAAGCAGGGTTCTGAGAACTTGGAATTGATGGACTCACCTTGCTGGTCAAAAACCAGCCAAAGTTTCAGAAACCTGGACTGACACTTCTGCAGCTCCCATATGAAGGGCTCTTTGCATGTGCTGACTTGCCTCACTCCCACAGACTGAACCTCTACAAAGGAACAAGTCCTCAGAGGGACAAACTGAGCCATTTCTTCCCTCAGCAACCCAATCCTGCAAGGTTGAAGCAAATCCATACTCAGACCAGGATATTACCCATGTGCAAAGCAGGCCCACTGGCAGATCAAACAACTACAATTCTCTTTGTCGTTTCTTCAACTTAGAAGATCATACCTCCGCTTTGGAAAAACCCTGACCCGTTGCTACTTTCCTCTACTACCTGACATTATTAACTGCTTTACTTACCCTACCTCTAGCATTTTGCTATGAACCAGCACTATAGTTCCCAATTCACATGGGTGTGCAGGTGAGTACCAGCAGGAGACACCAGCCAAGATGACAGCTGCATTTCTGATGAGGAACAATCAGAACAACTTAACACAAGTCTTAAGACACCCACGTTATTATGGCAGCATTTATCAACATGTAACCTTTTCCAGAAGTTCAAAGCAAACAGAGGGCCTATTTTGGCATGTACTAACCTGGCAAGCAGCTCATCTGCTCTGTGTTGGATGGATGGCTCCAACACCCTGGAAGACAAGTACTGCAGGCAGGAACCCCACTTGCTCCTTCCACATGCACTCTTGCACACATCAAGCCAGTGCAAAGCCAGCGTGACTGTGATGGTGAGTTCTAATGGGAACACCGGTATTAATTCCCATCTGTCTAAGCAACTGGCAGTGTCCATCAATTACAGCAAGAGCCAACTAACAGTTGCAGCTGCAAAATAATAAAAGCAGAATTAACATTTCAAGTTCCTGTCATTCACCTGAATTTTTTACAGTTGTAATTAGCAAGCTGCAGAAGCTGTCAACAATCAACATCAGCCAATCTGTCTGCACCAGGAACGCAACCGCCTGCCAGAAATTGTCTTCGACAGGTTTTTTCTCCCCTTGCTTCCCTCCATTAAAATTTTCCCTTCAAACCCCCCTAAAACTCTCATCTCTTTTACCACCAGTCACTAGAATTGAGCATGTCAAAACAGTGAGAGACAGAATGACTGACACTTAACTGATAAAGTCATAATTATTTCCTTGCTCCAAAGCTCAGTACCAAAACATGCTGCTGTCTGTCTCCCCAAGCCTCTGCGTCCCTGCCAGTAAAGAACCAGTGCTGCAACCCCTTCCCAATAACGTAACTCTTCCCAGACCCCAAACATTCCTTATGTGGAGACACTGAGACAGTAAAAGAACACTTCAAGGTAAAGGCCTGCCCTTTGAGGAACACCTGCAACTGTTTCCCAATCTTTAGAGCTTGTTACAAACTTTATAACCTGCACCGGCTCCTTTTACTCAGGATCACCCAAAAGCCCTGCACTCCCAGGGCTTCCATTTCTTTGTTCTCTTGTACCCCACCACACAAACAAGAAAGAAATCAGAAACTAACAAGTCAAAAGCAAACCAACAAACTCCAAACATTTGCTCCTTTCAGTGTCAGCCAGAAACCAATTCTTTTTAAAGACCTGAGAGTGCACAAAGCACCATCCTTGGAGACTACAAGCACCTAGAACCAGATGCTGTACTTTCAGGATAAAGTTAGGTTCTGTTGTTTGTTGGGGTCTTATTGCAGGTTTGATGTTTTTCTGTTGTAGGGTTTGGGGTTTTGTTTGTTTGTTTTTGCGGGTTTTTTGTTCGGTTTTTTTTGGGGGGGAGGGTTGGGTTTTTTTATTAGTAAATCCTCACATGTTTAAAGCTATTGATCCTCCTTGAAACCAAGTTGTGGCACAGGTAAGATAGAGGTCATTATCAGTTAGTTAAGATAAGAGCTGGTTAGAGTACATTACACACACACTGCAACAAGCAGGGACACCTGTGAACGGCCTGGGATAGATGGCTCCCACAGGTGCATCCCTTCACAGAATGCCATTACAGGAGCTCAGGGCAGCTGGGGGAACTCTCGGCCCTGCAGCGCTGCTGTGCTCACCTCCAGCCTGGCCGCCATGGGGCCGAGGGGAATGGTTAGCGCAGAACACGGCTTGTGCTCCATACACACTCTGCTACCCGACCTCCACTTAATGCACTAATCCAGCTGTCAGACGAGTAACCATAAAGGCACATAACAGAAAACCAACCAAAAAGCCCCAACCCCCCCACCAAAAATGCAAACAAAATGAAAAGTTAAAAAAAGCAAGAAAAAAAACAATACAAAAACCCCTCCAAAACAGGAAAAACCCAAGAGCCTCAACAATTTATATATCCACCAACGAAAACGCGTGAACTACTACTTTTCTTCAGATAGCACAGCACAATAGGCTTCATAGACAAGTTGCAAACACGGTAGACTTAATGTAGCATTAATTTGTTACTACGCACACTTGCCCCGAATTAGTATCACTGAGTCACCACTGCCTTAATAAACAGTAACACTGAAATAGAACACACGGTAGAAAACCCCTCCCCGGCGCTCTTACACACATCATATTGATGAACGGAACAAATTATAAGAGGGAAAATCCAGTTAGTAACACAGAAATATCTGAAGAGCACATTAGAGGAAATGTTCCTGAACACAAACATCACCAAAAGTGCAAGAAACAAAAACAAACAAAAAACATACTACTCCAGAAACTGAGACTTAAACCTCTTAGCACAATACAGGGCAAAATACACCTGCTTTGAAAATTACTCCACAGAACAGAAATCCCTTTTTTTCCCAGCGAGACAGGCTTCCAGCCTGGGACAGAGCCTGCAACCCTTGTACTGCCCTTTGGACACAAACCCACTTGTTTCCCAACACAGCCAAAACCAGTTTTCCTCAAACCCAGCCCGTGAGACTGGGAGCAGCAGGAAGGTTACAGGACCATCACCTGGGCCTAAAGAACTGCGATCTGCACTCCCATCCCAAGGGCACCCACAGCCCTGACCAGGCGCCCCTCGGCAGCCAAAATGCCGGAGAACAATCCCCGTCCGAGTAAGTAAAGTCTTCTTACCGAAAGAATGTAGCTGGACTCGCAGGGATGAGGGGATGTGCGGGACCAGCGCCTCACGCCGCGCCCTGAGGGGAGCCGCTCGCGCCTGAGGGGAGCCCTTTCCCGCCGCGTCGTGAGGGGAGCCGCACGCGCCGCGGACCGAAGGCTGCGCGAGGGCCACGTGAGGGGCGTGCGGGGACGGTAACTCACGAGCCAGGAATGGTGACCCCCGCTGGTCACTCCCGGCGTGAAGGCCGCCGGGTGCAGGGTCAGGAAATGTCGGAATAAAATCCCCAGCGTTCTCCTTATCCTCATATGTGAGACTACAAACGAACCAGCGCACCACATATTGATTCAGATCAATAAACGTATTGAAGGCAGTACAGAAACTGACACGAGGGGAGCCTAAGAATGCCTTGAAGCTCTAAGGCCTTGATTCGCAAATGGAATTAAAGAGCAAGAAATTACACATCTAGTAGAAGGCAAGAAACTACTACATATTTATCCGATATTCATTTGGCTTCAGATGATGAATTTTAAAACTGAGGAAATTCTCAATACATGCCAATCTTAAAATTTCACTAATAAAAGAGAGCAGAATCATGGGAAAGGAGCATTTTGTTCTCACAAACAGCATTTCAAGTGATTGAAATGTACCTCCTCACACTGCTTATTTTAAAAAGTGCACAAAGCATGAGTAAAGTGACCCTGACAGTGCTGTAAACCAAATATTCAAGTAAGGAATATCAGGATCCAGGACAGGCTTCTGCTCCAGGAGCCGAGCCAGCCTCTGGCCCAGTGCTTGAGGACAAGCTGCTGTGACAGGCTGGGTGGGACACATTCCCACCCCAGGGCAGGTGCCACTGCACTGTCATGCTGCCGGAGCCTCCTGCCCTGCACTGGCCTCAGCCAGGAGAACCCTCCCAAAAGGGTTCAGGAAAAGGACTCAGCAAGAGATACAATCATAGAACCCCAGAACCACCAAGGCTGGAAGGGACCTGTGAGACCACCAGGTCCAACCACGCACGCAGCACTGCCACTGTAACCCCTAAAGCACTGAAGCACATCACACATTCGGTGCCTGGAGCTGCTGGATCAGCACTGGGGCTCTGGAGCAGAGCACTCTCAAGAGCCAGTGCAGATCCAAAACCTGTGAGAGGAGCAGATGACGGAGGTCAGGGCGTGCCTGGCCGTGCCAAGCTGTGTGACTGACTGCAGGGCACCTGCGCCAGGCTGGCACTCTGGCAGCAGCAGGGTGCCAGGGCTGATGGAAATGCAGACAGCAGCGGGCATGCCAAGACCAATGGAGCCAAGGGAAGGGACAGACACAGCAGCACAACGTGCTATGCAGGAGATTCACATGAGCAATGTCATCAGCTCCACCAGCTACTTCACCTCTGAACCCCTAATCTGAAATGTTCACCTCTGGTTTCAGCTTTCTAATTCAGGGCCCATTACATCAAACACAGTCACCTAGGCTTTTTGATCCTCCGAAGTGCTTTCTCTTTAAAAAGCCCAAGTGACTCCCTGCAGATTATCTGGAGGAAAAGAGCAGCACCGGGAATGTCAATACAAGGCAGTCCAAGAACCCCCAAGTCTCAAAACACAGCAACCCACTCTGCCGAGGCATTTCTCTGAACCATATCCCATCCTGCAGGCTGGCCACAAAGGCTGAATTTACACAGCTGGCATTATATCCTAGTTATGTAGATTAAATTTGCTTTGGGTTCACTGCAATGAAGCAACCTTAAATTTTATCAGGAGATTGTTTTTTCACCTTAAAAATTATCCAGGATTTTCCTAAAAGGACAGAAGTGACAGCATGAATTCCCTTTATTAAAATCATCAGAATTAGGATTGAGACTTGAGCACTAATGCCATATGATGTAGTTTCAACTGTGCATTCCAGATATTCCAATGCCCAATCCTGTCCAAATATTTTAAAAATAAAAATTTAAAAAAAATCAAGATGAAGATGTCAATTTTACATGAACTAATATTTCACTTGACCAACAATTTTGTTCTTTAATGTTAGAATTAAATAGTTATTCAAAACAGCTTTGGAAAAATCATTAGAGTCTCGAAGTTCAGGGATTTGAACAGTCATAAACTGTACAATCGAAAGGCATGGAGGAGTTTACTTCCTTGGGCCAGCTGACAATCAGGTTTCCAGCTAACTTCCATCATCGTCTGAGGAAAGGGGAGAAAGAAGGGTAGAGCCTGGTGCCCACTGAACTGCACACCAAAACTGCTGTTCCATCAGCTGAGAGCAAGATTAGGTCCTAAACATTTCTGGGAAACCACAAGAATTCTTAGATTTTTTCATCCCCAAGCGAAGTATCAGATTTTTTTTATTTTCCTTCCATGTAATTAAATTCTCACCAGTCAAAAAGGGCACAAAAGCAATCTATAAAGAACAGTCCTCAGAAAAAGGATCTGACTCACCCTCAGTCTCTCCTGCACAGCAGCTGGGGTTTAATTGGGTTACTGGAAAGTATGTATACAAACAAAAGAGATCATATTTCTGATCAAGCTTTTAAAATTCCAGTAAATAAGACAACAGTAAATATTTCATATGAAGCATAAACTGGTGCCAAGACATTTCACACACAAAAAATAAAAAAGAAAAAATAAAATAAATAAAATAAAAATAAAATAAAAAATAATAAAATAAAAATAAAATAAAATTTAAAATAAAATAAAATAAAATAAAATAAAATAAAATAAAATAAAATAAAATAAAATAAAATAAAATGTGAGCAAACAGTGCTGTATCCTGATCCCCTGCCCCAGCTCCTGTTTCAAGGGATGCTGCTCTTATAGTCCCTGACCTCTCAGCAAAGGGCTTGGCCCTGGCTTTCACTGCAGAATATTATTTCACTTGAGGGAAATAATGAGAGATTATGACACTGAAGTGATGGGAAAAATATTTATGACTCGGGGAAGATGGTTGGGAGCATTTTCCCTCTTTTAAGCTCACAAGTCCCGGGAAGGGACACTACAGACCAAGTCTTCTTAAATCCTGTGAAGTCTCAAAGAATTGTTTTATCCTATTCTACTCTTATCAACAGCAAACATAGCCTAAGATGTTCAAGACCCGCCCACCAAGTACTCATGGCTAATTTAAAAAATCAAGTTGTGTTTAGAATTTTATTGTCACCGTGGAGTGTCTGGAGAGCCTGAGTGTGCTGAGCATTGTGTGAACATTGCAGACTCCCTCCTCCACAGAAACTTGCCAAAATAGGAATGCTGGAGCAGGGAGAATTTGCCCAGGCTGGTCCTCTCTCCACTTTACACAATACACAACTCCTCCTTTCCCTCTGCCTGTTTGCTGGCTGTCCTACAAGGTACTGCCCAGGAGTCACAGGATGCACTCCAACTTCCACAGCTGCCTCCACACAGGACAAACCAGGACCAAATGTACTCACTGAAAAATCACATTTTCACTCTTCTGATTTCCTCAAGAAAGAACCACAGGAAAGTTCCAAGTTCAGCTATTACCAGTCATCTTGGAAGGTTTTCCAATCTAAAGGGACTAGAAGGAAAGCAAAGCCATGTTTGTTGGCACTGACTGTCACCAGTGCACCAGATCCACGTGCCATCAAGGCCATGGCTACACAAGAACAATTACATCACTTGCTTGACAACATTTGTGGTGGCACCTCAGGGCTAAACCAGTTTGAACACCTTTCTCAGAAACAGAGAGAACAGAGCCATAGGAAATGAAGTTTGAAAAACCACATTGATCAGCAAACACAGTGTCTTGGAGCCTGGGTTATTTAGCTGAGGGATAAAGCCTTGTCTCTGTTTGTCACGGGTCCCTGCAGTGTGCACAGAGCTCAGCTGCACAGTGATGCCAACACCCAGCTGTGACACACCTGGAGATAATCCCATATCCTTTCAGTGCTCCTGCCCTTCCCTGGTCAAGGCAACGGAGCTCCTTGCACAGTGGCCAGCTCAGCAAGGAAAGAACATTCCAGGCAAGCGCCTGTGTTCGAGCACCTGGGAACTGGGATTCTGGTGGACAATATTTACATCAACTTACCCTAAGCTGGCACTCAGGTGCATTGTTTGGGCACAGCACCCTTGCAGAGAACAGCACTGCAAAGCCTCAGGATGCTTTCCCCCTCTGCCAGGGAAAATGGGGCAATGTGCATTCAGCAGCAGTGAAAGGAGTTATTAGAAACAGAGACTGAGGGCTGAGGAGGGAACACTGGGTACAGGATCCTGTCTGTGTACCTGCATTTGCACCTACTGCCCATACAGTGAGTGTCACCCAATCATTCACTCACCCAATCATTCACTTCAGCATCTCTTGCTGAAGCTGCCAGCAAGTGTCCCAAAGATGGTAAAAGTTTTACTCAGAATAACTGAGTTCACAAAAAAAAAAAAAATCACCATTTTCTTCACTCTTTCAGTTCCACTGATTATTATGATTAAAGGAAGAAGGAAGAGGAAAATCAAACCTGAACCAAAATAATTTCAACACTGAGACCTTTCAACATCAAGACCCAGCTCTAAGCTACTGAGCTCCCCAGCAAGACTTGCACACTGCCTCATTCTAAGACTCCAGCACTACAGTGCTGGCAGAGTATCAGGGAGTATCAGAGTATCTCCTTGACCAAAGGACCTGTGGTGTTTCCTTCACATTTGAAATCACGTGTAACTCCAGCAGAACCAAGTGCCCTGGACAGTGTTCATTCCAGGACAACTCACTAGAAATATTTTGCATAATTAAATACACTCCATTCTCCACAGAACAGGAGATCTCTCGGTGCTGGAGAAATTATATAATTTCTTTTCAGTGAGACGGTCGTGCCTTTCCAAAAATGTAAATTAATTCCTGCAGGGAAGGAAAGCGAGGTCTGGCCCAAAGAGCACTATTTGGCATGAGCAGCTCTCCTTGCTGTCTCACAGTCATTCCTGCACAAAATCTGATGTGGCAGCTTGTTTGAAACTTGTTTATTGGGAAGAGGTCATAAGCTGAGAACTGTTCAGAGCAGGTCAGGCATCTGATTAAAGGGTGAAAAAAATGAAATGCTTCACATGCATCTCTGAGACAGGAGCTTGATGAGGAAAGAGAGCTTGTTGGAGAAGAATGTTGCCAAGTACCTCGCACGGCAGGCAGCAGCAGACTGCAGGACTGGTTAGAGCAGGGGAAGATTAAATAATTCTGCTGTTGGCATTAACAAATAGTCTGTATTGTTCTTCTGTACTTCAGGACATGTTCATGCTGGAAGAAAGCCCCTCTCTAAAAGGAGGATAATATGAAATTGTGCCAGCCCTGAAGAACCGAGAGTAAAAACAGATGGGGAAAAAGAAAAACATCTTGAAATGATCTGCAAAACAAAGGAGAGGCAGATCATCCGCTTGTCTCTGGTCTTGTACCACCTCAGTGGCTGAATTCCCATGTCCTGAGCCCCAGCTCCGTGACTGCTTCCCCAAGGTGTTCCTCCCATCTGTTGTGCTTTTTGCAGTGTGTGGGGAAAAAGAAATCCAGGGCTTTGTTATGTTATGCATTGTTGCTCTCACACATTCCTGTCAGCTCCATGTGAGCTGTGCTGTCCCAAGCTTTAGAGGCTGGAGCCTGCAGCCTGGTGACACTACCGGGCTGCTCTCACCAGAACTGTCATGCACTCCAAAAGTACCAGGCAAACAGCCATGTGCTTCCTCTCCTCCTCTCACTCTGCCTTTCTCCTTCCAACTTCATTGTGACACTGTTCCAGGGAGCAGCCTGAAAAGACAAATTCCTTGCTCCCTCCAGTGCAGGTATGAGACAGTTTTCTTCTTGCCAACCTCACACACTCTCCTGGTCAAGCCCTGCAATGTCTGTTGGGGCACTCACGAGTTATTTGCATCTGGAACAGCAAAACCATTTCAGAGCCCCCTGTAAATGCTTAAGTAACTGCAAGTTAGGAAAAAATAACTTCCAGATTTTCCAAGAAGAAAATTCTTAGGAAACAGTAGGGAGAACCAAAGTAAAACATGAGAAATCAAAGTTGTCTGAGAGGCATGACACTCCACTAAAAAGCAAAACCTGATTAATTTTTGATTAATCAGATTTTCTGATCAACAGCTGCAGAGAGAAGGGATGGCCCAAGTTGTCAAGCACAAGCATGTGGTCCTTTGCTGCACTTTCCCTGGGAAGCTTTGCAACACTTCCCAGGATCTCCTGCTCTCCTGGCCAGTCCCCTCCCAGGAGCTGAGCTCAGCACTGCTTGCCCACAGGATTACTGAATCGGCAAAGGTCTTCCAGGAGCTCTGACCCTGCATTCCTCAAACCTCTCTCACTCCTTAGAGCATTATGTCCCTCTAACCTAGAGAGCACCAAATAAATCTCTCCAGCTGTTAATTCCAGGCAGGCTCTTGCTAAGAGTTCCCTGGAGCATGAGGTGCTCTTAGAGTACACCAGCCTCAACTGTACTATAACCTGAGCCCTCCTCTGGTGAGAGCCTAGAGCTGACAACAGGGACCTCCAGCCCCCCTGCTGCCCTGCAGGGGTGACAGAAGCAAACCCCCAAACCTGTGCTCTGGTCTGTACAGTTCCACACAGGAGCTGGCAGATACCATTTATGCCACTTAAAGTGCAATTGTTGTGCCTTACTAGCTGGGCTTCCAGCATGCAAAGCTAATACAGGGAATTTTTAACAGATACTTAGAAGCCCTCGGGTGAGGCATTTATTATTAAGGAACCAGAAAGTCATGAGAAGCCCAAGTAAGGCAATAATGCTGCATCTGATCCACACGTTTTGCCTGCAGCCTTCAATGCAGTGGTTCTGAAAAAACAACCAACCAATCAACCATATCAGCATCGCACACAGTTCCTCACCTCTTACAGTGCTGAACTTAGCCCTGGAGAGAGCACAGCTCTGGCCTGAGAAGCACCCCAAACATCTCCTCTTTAGCTACACTCCAGCCTGAACAGGTTTTTTGCAGAGTAACAGATGGCTGCAGAAATTACAAAGGTTCCAAAGTAGAATCATCTTTTGAAAAAAACAACTGAAAAGTGTTCTACTCTAAAATTAGAGTGCAAAGCACTGGCAAAGTGAGGAGGGCACAGGAGAATAGCATTCCCTCATGCCTTTTCCTTCTGGTCTTTAGAACCACTTGAAGGAATTCCTCCTGCCCTCCCAGTTAGGACACTGCTCCCTCATGCACTCTCACTCTCTCCTCGTCTCCCCACTGCAGTCTCCAGCAAAATGTCAGAGGAAAAGAAAAGTGACAAGCTCCTAAGAAACTGAATAGCTCATTCTGTTTGAGTATCGCATTAACCCAAAGCTCTGCTGCTTCATTTGTCAGCTTTTCCAGCCCTCTCCATCCCTGCAGCCCCCCTGACCCGGGCACTCTGATTAGCCATGATCAATGTGCACATTTGTGGGAGCTCTGTGCACACCACTGGACCCTCGGCCTCGCCTGCTCATGCAGATAATAACGGCACTTCGAGTCACTTGCCCATAACTCCAAGCTTCATTAAACAGGGGGGATGTCACCAAAAGTCCCTTTAACTGTCTTTTCGCTTGCCTGTAAGGGAGAAATTGACAGTGCTGAAAAATGGGATTTGGAATATAAATAACCCCTGGTTTGGGTGTTGCAGAGAATGCTTGCAGTTGCCTGAGCCCCTGTGCAGGAGCCTCCTTGCTGGCATGGGTGGGAGGAGAGGTGGTTGTGCAGAATGGGAAGACTGCACAGAACCATTCCCTGGGGCAGGAACAGCTTCCCAAGGAATGGTTCTCCCTGCACAGAGCAGGCTCTGGACAGACAGTCCTGGCAGTCACCTCTGCTGCTGGCTGGCACTCTATTTTCCATCTACGCTAAAAATGAAATACAAGTCCGATGAAGCACTAAGGGGAGAAAAAGATAGAAAAAACTAGGTATTTTCCCAAAGCAATGGAACCCAAACCCCACAAATCCTCAAACTCAATCCTTTGCATTTCTAGGCCATGCCAGATATTACCCTGACAGGCTCTGGGATTCAGAGGTCTGAACCCTAATTAGGGCAAAGAACTACAGAACTACTTCTTATCTGACCCCCCCCCCCAGGATGTCCAGGACTATTCTCATCTGATCCCTGAGGAGCTTTCTACAGAGCCTCTGTACAGATCATCCCTCCACTCCCTCAAGTGGGTCTGAGCTGGGAATGCTTTCCAGCAGAGCCTTAGGGCAAGCCCTGCGCCCATTGCATCCCCCCTGGACGTCTCTGAGTAGATCCTCCCATACAGCTCAGCCAAGCGTTGTGCTTGTCCTATTAGGACACATTCCATGATGCAGACAGGCTCCCAGGGATTTCCATGGACTCCAGAGCAGGTTCATGCGCTGTCACCTCTGCTGGGAAGAGCTACACATTCAGGGCAAACAGGAGCCCCTTCCTTTGGGAGACTCCTGACCCCAGACAGAATTTCCCTTGCCTCCAGAGCACAGCCTGCAGAATGAGGCACTGTCTTTAAAACAAACACTCCAATGTCACGCTTCTCATTAGCCCCAGACTTTTGTCCCCTTATTCATGGGAAGGAGCACCCTGGCCATGGAGCAGTCGTTCCAATGCCCTCCCTGAATAGGGTCTTGTTTCTCTGTCGGAGCCCACAGCTCTGCTGGGCTGAACTCCCCAAACTGTAGCAATTATTCTGGCTGAAACAAGACACAGAGCGCATCGAGATCGGGCCACAAAGACTCCAATAAAGGCAACAAGCACATAATAAAGCCCCCTGACAACTGATCCTTACAAAAGGCTGTCCTTACAGAGTGATGTATGGCAAGAGTTTTCAGCCCAGTGCTCCCTGCTTTATCCGGATCCAGTCAGCCCTGAAGCTGAGATGATTTCTGTGCTTTGCTCTCGTTTTCTCCCTCCTGGCAGTACTGCCCACGGGACAAGAGACAGACTGACAGAGGCCAGCAGCCTCAGCAGGGACACTTCTAGCCCAAACCTGCCCCTTCTGTCCTGCTGTAAAAGTCAGGGAAGATTTGAAAGGAGGAGCAAGAGGGAGGAAAGGAATGCTGGACACACAAAAAAAAGAGGGGGCAATAAAGATGACATGCTTGTGCTGTTTGAGGGAAGGCAGCCTGAATATGCAATGGGAGTGCAGCCTGAACCCCAACACCTGCTGGATGTAATGGACTCTGAAGTGTTGTTTCAGAATTAATCAAGTCATTTAAAATCATAGCTGTAGTCTCCATTCACTACTCCTGTGCATAAACGCACTGATCCCGATACTCATCCATGTCGGGTGACTTGAGCAATATATCACCATAATTGCCATTTTAGGGCTGCAAATTGGAGCTAAAATAACCAGATGCAAAAGAGATGGCCATATCATACTCTCAAGATGGATCTACAAAGTTCAAGGAGAGTTCAAGCATGGAAGAGGCAATAGAGAGGGGTCAAGTGTAAGGAGATTGTTCATGTTCAAGAGGAATTAACTTTACAAATATATTGTTTCTGAGGTGGTAATTGTACCATCTTACTGCTATTCATACCTCATTGAATCTTTGCATTCTTCTCGGCCATTACAGTGATTGTTCCTCGTTGAAATAAATTTGATTTTGATAAAATATTCTGTTTTAAAACTGCAACTAATTTCCCCAAGAATTTCTGCTTTAAAGTAATTCCTGCTAAAACCCCAGAGCACCCCAGGTATGAGATCTTCAAACTACAGGCTTTGCATCTATGAGAGTAACGGATCTCAAACCTTGAGAGCTCATCAAGAAGAGCGTTTAGAGTGCTATTCTCACCCAAAATAATGCAGTGTGGATGTGGGCCTGGTCTGGAAGCTTTCAAGTATTCAAACACTTCAGCTACCATGGACTTATGGTTGCCAACACAGAAATGCCTTTCAGCAGTCAAGGATAGTATTTTCCATACAACTTGACAAACAAAAGTTTTCATAAAAAGCCAAGTCAGTTGTTCTCTGGAGAAATCAAGTGACAGACCATCAAGAGCATCACGGCAAAGACCGTGTGAGCAGGAACAAACTGTTCTGCCTTGTTCGGCCAAGGCTTACAGCCAGGTGATGCCCCACAGCAATACAAGCACTCCTGCCCTCAGAATTCAGCAGTCCTACACATCTCTGCAAACCAAAACAAAAGGCATTCCATCAGCCATAGTGCAGGTGCTTATGGAACTTTTAAGCCTCTCATCAGCACTAGTTTAAGAAACTGCTTATCTTTTACGCTTTAGAGTAAGGTGAGCCCATTATTTCTGTTTCTCAGCTTCAAATTGCACTACTTAAAGTCTGATTTCAGGTTATTGCTGGACTGCCCCCAGACCTAAGAATTACTGGCAGCATCTAGTAAGTCACATGCACAGCCAGGGAAAAGGCGCTTCCCATTGTTCCTGTAAGGCTGGGTAAGTCTCCCCTGCAAAGCTGTGATTCCAGTGTGCTGCTGCTACACCCCCAGCAGACAAAGGGGCAGCCTCCAGCCCTGTAAATCAGCCCAGCACCATTGTGCAGGGAGAGCTGTGCTAATTCATCCTGCGAGGAGCCGGTGACCTGAGCCCTCCCCACAATGGCAGTACAGAGAGCTAATGTGCTATGGGTTACTTGGTAATTCCTGCAGCATAATTGGCCAACATGGAAGCGGTAGCAATGATTGAAGTTCATAACTAATTGCAGCCATTACCGAGACAGCATTATTTATGATTAACTGCATGTAGTAGGCCTGATTCTGATTTCACTCACATCTCATTCCAGGCAGTTGTTTGACAGGTAGCTGGTGATGTTTCCCTTCTGGAAGAGGCTCACCCTCATGGCTACAACTGTGTTTTTAGCATATCAATTCTACATCACACTGAGAACACCAGGAAAGCAAGGGTTTTGGGGCTTGAACTCTAGGCTGAGGGGGAAAATGTCTGCATTTAACTTGTTCTTTGATTGCCTGACAGCAGGACTCTGTTAGCCCACTCCTGTTGCTTCAGGCAGCCTGCTGACCTGTCTGCTCCTTTACTCCCATGTTTACCTGGCTGTCAGGTCAGGTGGGACTGCTGCAGCCTCACTTGACAGGTTCAGCACTGGCAATTACCTGTGTTTCAAATCCTCACATGCTGCTTTGTATGAAATGGGAACAGAGAAGGCAGATTGCCTCAAGAAGCTTACATGCCATTTACAGTTCAAAATAAATGGCGTCCATTTCTCATTTCTTCCAGAGGTCTGGCTGCTGAGTTTTAGCAGGAGTTTTTGGGAACTGGCCTCCCTTGGAAGTCTGCTTTCAGCTACTGGTGCTCAGCAGAGAAACCCAGTCAGAGGGAAGGCGGCTCAGGGCAGCCCTAAACACGGACTCATACACAAACATACAAGAATGTGTGTATGCACATACATAAAATGTATGAAAATGAAGTCTCTATAAAGAGCACCAGTTGGACACACTCATTAAATTTGATGCAACCAGGTCAGAGCCTGGAGTCCCTTGCACAGAATGAACAGTTCCATATCTTTATTTTACTGAGAGGCCTTGTCTAAAAGCCATCATCTGCAAATGGTAATTTTTCTCCACCTTTCATAAACACCAGCAATAGCACAGCCCTCTCTACCCCTCTCTTTTTCTTATTCAGGATATCAGGCAGATAAGAGTTATCAGTAAAGGTCATCCTCAATTTCTGTACAGAAATGATCTGTCTCCGGTATGTAATAAACATTTATCCATGCCTTTATTAGCTATATTGGATCTGACAGTTCTGTTAAACCATTTTCTTTCATTTTGCTAGGTCATGACGGTTAATGCTGCTAAAAAATCTCATCACTGCTTTTGATCACTGTATTGTCTTCCCAGCGTTAGCAGGATTTTGTAAAGGTAAGCACTGGCTGGAATGACCTATTAAAGTTACAGCCCGTTGAGCTCCTGGCTTTTTTCTCCCCACAATAAAAAGCGAAGGAGTGCAAAGCATAAATTCTACTCTCGGGGTTATATTTAGTTGGGCAGCTGACATTTAGGAGAGCAGCCACTTCAAGCCCACTTTGCATTGGTTTCGCTCCATCTTTTTCACATCCTCGAGTGTCTGAAATGGTGCTGGAAGCCACAGCACGGCAAATGAGCACAATTAGTGGGACCAGGAGGTGATGTCCCTGTTAACCCCCACCATGCCAGCAGCATGTTAGGCACCTGCTCAGAAAACAGTAGCTCATCATAAAGCCACACGATATACCAGAGAGTGTGATGACCCTGCTGAGCCTTTCCAGAACTGGGATCTGTAAAGGCAGCAACAGGAATGCAGCTACCTCTCATGCACCTGGGCAAGGCACATGATCAATGCCAAGTCTGCCAGCCTCTGGAGGAAGTTCACTGTGAATTTAACCTGCAGTTCCACGTAGAGAGCAGCAGCCGCCTTAGCCTGCTGTCCTGCCAAGCACAGCAGTGAGAAACAACAGGTTCACAAGGTACAGGTATCCCCTGTGATGGCTGGAAGAGAAACCTGTCCTCAGAAGGAGCCTGCACTGAATTATGAACAGCTTGCACACAGCTACAAACCCCAAAACACCGCTCTGTTGGGGGTGGAACAGGGCAATATGGGGATGCTGCAGCCACAGAGACTGCACTGGAGCTACCTTAAACATCTGTAGCTAAAAACTGCCTTCTGCCTTCAGCCCTGTTTTCAGACTGTAGCAAGGACTTGAGATCAGTGGTACAAAAGAGCATATCATCTCCTTTTTCTGTAAGCAATATACGGCTTTTCAGTTTCCTCAAGCAGCCCCTTATTCGGCTGCAACAACCCATGCTGTTCTGTTCTCTTCTCCAGCTGTACCCAGCTGTAGCTTCACCAACTTCCAAAGGAAAACAGGAATGGATGACTGCAGCAACTCACAAGAACAACAGCAAAATATTTTCTCAGTCTCCACGACAACAGGCATATCACAGAGACAAATCTCTGTGACTGATTCTCCCCACGCTCTCCATCTCCCTTTGTCCTGCCCGTCTGTGTTCCGCGCTGTCTGTGTGACATGTACCTGAGGCAGCAGAAGACCTCCTACCTTCCTGATAAAAATGACTGCCAAACTTGTACACACAGGGGCTGGTGTCCCTGCTGCCAGGACCCTGGTCAGCCCCGGGGAAATACAGGATTTCCCATCCCTGGTTTTCCTCTTGCCAAAAATACAACTTTCAACAAAGGAAGCTCAAGGGTGTTAACCCTGCCACTGCAGCTGGCTCAACCTAAACCTTGTTGCTGGTCCCCAGGTTCCAAGGGAGAGGCCTCTCTTGCTCCTGGGTGGCCACCCAATGTTACAGCTCGCTGTGATAATTCATGACCAGGCACAGCCAGCAGCAAGGGCTCAGCAGCGGGGACTGGTCAGACTCCATTGTCCCTCTCTCCAGCCCAAGCTGGAAGGACAGACAATAGACACACAGCCCCAGAGACGCACTCTGACCCCGATGCCTCAGACCACCAGGCTGCTAAACAAGGGGCAGGACCCCTGTGGTCATGGGAATATCCAGCCTGCATTTAAAATTCACAGTTTGTCGGTGAGCTTGGCCAAAGCTGGCTCCAACACTTCCAGGTGTACACCTCTCTGCAAGATATTCTCACTCTGGATACAGACACTGAGCACAAAGAGAGAAAGACAGAATGCCTCAGAGCAGATTTTGCATGAGCAGCCACTGCTTGTGATTTTTCATGTATTGCTTTAGTTTAGCTGGTAAACCAAAACTTGCTACTGAGACTCTTCATACTACAAGCAGGCAAATCTGTGCCTTGGTGAAGACAGCAGCTTAGGCCCAGGGCTCTGTTTCCTGTGTTCTGCTTAAACACAGTAAAATGCTTTCTGTTGGCTGGGAGCAACTCACATGCTCCAGAGAATTCATGCTCAGCAGCCAACTTTGACCAGCTCACCTTGTACAGCTCCTCTTCTGCACATCCCAACAGGACTCAGAGAGGGTTATGTAACAACTGGTTTGGAAGAGCCAGTCTTCCAGGAAGATGGTGGTCCTGACTTCTGTATTGTGGGAACTCAGCATATCACTCCGGAGGTCCAGAGTTACCAAGAGAACCCTTGGGGGGCTCGGAGATCCTGGAATGTTGCCAAAAGCACCTGGTGGCTTGACTTTGACCCTTCGAGGCATGTGCCACCTGTTTGAGGACATGAGAGTCACTTGGGAATGAATGGTATAAGAATGATGTATTTACAGGGTGAAATATAGATTTTAGGTTTTGGTACAGGGGGTTATGGAGACAAGATGGAGGGATCAGGGCGTGTCTTGTCCTTCTTCTTGTCATCCATTTTCTGTGGTGATGTTGGCTTCTTGGGATTGGTCCTTGGTGAAGGTGCACTTGCTAATATGGGTGAAAGGTATTGGGAAATAAAGGTAAATATGATGTATGTAGTTTTTAGTACAAAAAGAGACGACCGCCCAGTGGGAGGTCAGAGTGCCCTTGGCTGCCTTGCTGGTCAGACCTCTGTTGGGCAGAAAGAAAATTCTATAGATAAGAAATAATAAATAATCTGAAGTCTGAAAATCTGAAGAGTCCAGACTTGTCCTCTGAAGCGCGGGCTGCCCCAGAGCCATCCTACGTGTGTCCGGGCAGAGACAAACAGCCGACTGGACATCTATGACAAAGCAGATTTGTGCAAAGAAATGAGAACATCTCATAGACCAATTTACCAAGTTACTTGTCTTTACAGTGAGACAGGTAACATATCCTGCTATATGCTGATGGATTGGAGAACAAACACAGTGCTAGAAAGTAAAATCCATACCTGGATAATGCAGCTGGTAGTTAATGACTACAGTATGTGATATTCATATCCACCGAGTCAACACTGAACTGATCTGCCTTGCCTGGTTTCTGCTAAGCAGGTTGGCACAGAAGGACAGTGGTTTATCCACCAATGTATGCAACACAACCTTGAACTAAATTACAATCAAAAGCCAGCAGCCTGCCTTATATTAGTAGTTAAATAATTTATTTCCAGGACAAAAAAATAAAAACATAACCCCCAATCCTACCCTGAAGTCATTATCAGCATGATCTTGTATTTGAAGTCTTGCAAATGCTGAAGGAATGGTGCCTGTGATTTGGCCAAAGCAAACTGGGTACTCAGCAGCTCTACACAGGCCAGAGGAAATGCAGATCCCAGTATGAGAAGATTAAATTATTATGGCTTTTGCAACAGGGTGCACAACTGTGAGTGGCCCCCTTCCTCTGCTGACCAGGCTGTGCTCCTCCCTGCTGTGAGCACTCACTGTCATACCTAATACTGACAGGCTTTGATAATAATAACATTGTCAAGATAATAGCAGGGAAGTTTCAGTAGAAACTCCATATTCAAGAGCCAGCTGTGCACAGCCCCAGTTGCTTTTTCTAAGATGCCTTCAAAAAGCAAAATTCAGCCTAGCTTCTGAGGAAAAAAAATTCTGCTCCCCAGAAATAAAAAAAAAGGAAAAGGAAGATGTTGGACAAGAGAGGGATCAAGACATTATTACATGAGTTTAAACTTCTCAAAGTTCTCAAAGGCATTTTGGTCACTGCAAGCAAAAAACACTGCAAACATAGAAGCAGGCCTTAAATCAGAGAGTAATTACCTTTGTGAGGTTTACTGATTGCTCTGATTAAACTGGAAGAGTTTGGGAGCTTTTCTCCCTCACCCACCTTCTTGCATGACATAACCATTCCACAGCTCAAACGAGGTGGGACATAATGTGATTTTTGGCAAGAATGGTACTATTGCCGAAGTCTGAAGACTCTATTTCTTAGGGTTTTGGCAAACTTACACCTTTGTCTGCACAAATAAAGGCTTAACAAATGAAAGGTGAATGAAAAGGTCTGCTCGCTCCGCTCTTTGTCCTTTCTCCCTGTCTCACACTGTGTCATCCTGAGTTACCCAGGCTGAGGGCTTCAGAACTCTTGTGAAAAGCCCAGCAAGTGAATGCCATGCACTGAGCCCTCAGGGCACTGGAAGCTCACCCTCTCCAGCCCTGCAGGCACCCCAGCAGCCCACAGCCACTGGAGGGCTGATCTGTGGCACTCAGGCAGTCTTCATCTGCCTTTTCTGTGCTTTTTGCTCACCTTGGCCTCATTCTACTTTCTTTTGAAAGTCATCTGAGTTCAAGTAGTTTCTCCAGTGCTTTACACACCTCTCCGAATACATTGAGACATAAAAACTAGATATTTGCTTCTAGATTCAGGAACTTTTGGTCAATGGACTGCACTGAGCTGTGCTGGTCTGTAACCTCAGTCCCAAAGCCCTTTTCACAGAGAGAAAGGATCAGAGTTAAAACCACCACAAGCAAAGCAAACCTTCATTCTCTCTTGTTGACACCTCTGAAATTCTAACAGGTCTCTATATAGTCTTTTAGCATAATTCAACTCACAGAGCGCAAGTATTGGGGAATCCCACAATATTTTACATCATTTGTCCTCCCTTGTAGGAGTCAGAAGCAGGTAGTGGAGGCACAGAAACCTGTTCTTCCCATAAACTGGGGATGTGTCTCTTCAGCGGCTGATGTTCTGTAGAGTTATTTATACAGCAAGAGTGACATGAGCATAAATTACCAAGTGGTGAAATGAGTTCCCTAACTCTCATTTGCAGGGCATTGCTGTGTGAGCAGGGACCAGCAGGGAAGGTGCAGCACAGAACAAAACCCCACAAGACTGAGCTGGAGCATCAGGCCAGAACCACTGGACAGAGCATTTCTTGAAGGTGGGAGGCTACTGAGGGAATAACAATCTCTAAAAGAAATCAACAACAAGGAGCAGAGATGGTAGCTAACTGGATAGGCCTAGGAGACATAAATACCAAAATAAGAATGGCAAGTCCTTCCCTTGTTTCTGGCAGTACTGCTTTCTTTGGAGGGGTTTGGAAAGCAGATCACAGCGCTAATAATTCACCATTTCCTCCCATGGACCAATCCAGACAATGGTGTCCCACAATGACCTCCCTATCAGGAGACTAAAACACAACAAAGCATTTCTTAAATGCTTTCAAGTACACCCTATAATTCTAGCAGAGTAAAGACAGAAATATACATATATTGCAAACAAAATATGTCTCAGCAGCACAGCCTCACTGCCCCAAAAGCACCAACCCCACGCAATGGGTTACCTGCACACCCAGCTCTTCCTGCCTTTGGCAATCTTGTGCCTTGGACAGCCAGTCTCCCATAGGAGGCCGAGGAAGGGGCTGCCTCAACCCCCAGTACTGGAAGCAGCACTCCCAGCTCCAGTCAAGAGAGTGGAAAGAGCCTGAAAACCCTGACAACTTTATTTCCTTCCCTCTCTCACCAGGCTCTGCTCTGTGTTTTAGTTGTTAACTCCTGCTGTGTCACTCGCCTTTCAGGACTAACAAGTGGAGATCATGATGCCTTGCAGAAGGAAAGGTATCAGCAGGACATAAGGAAGAAATCCAAGGGATAGAAAGGAAGGAATAAACTC
Organism: Zonotrichia leucophrys gambelii; assembly: GCF_028769735.1. NCBI lineage: Eukaryota > Metazoa > Chordata > Aves > Passeriformes > Passerellidae > Zonotrichia > Zonotrichia leucophrys. The sequence goes on along the minus strand of NC_088173.1, from coordinate 44,067,372 downwards.
CGATGTTTTATTCCAAAACATAGGAGTCCTTATACAGCACATAGGTTTTGAGGGGTTTCCTGTTTTTTTTCTGTGTCTTGGACAAGCAAGGAGCAGGCATTTTGCTGGGAGCTGGTGAGTGTGGAAGGGCAACTTCAGGATTCCTGCCCACAGCCCGAGTGGATCCCCAAGCTGGCTGCTCTCTCCTTTGGGAGGGGCACTGTGGGACAGGCAGGAGAGGGGGAAGGAGGGAGGCTTTTCTTTACACTTGTGCTGTGCTGAATGTGGACCATCTGTGCCCCCAGCTGGAGTGCTGGAGATGGTCTGGCACTTGAACCACACCATATTTACAGATCTAAACACAAATGGCTACTGCCTGATTGTTTCATGATTCATTAGTCAGACAAGCTCTCCTCTCCCGCCAGCACAGCTGTTACAGAGTAAACCTTTGTCACTTAATAGGCCTGATTATTACTTTCCATCAAAGGTATTGATCTGTGTCATCTCTACTTAAGGGAAAAGGGGAGAAGCAAAGAGGGGACCAAAATGTGTCGGGAAAACAAGAAAGGGGGGAAAAAAATTCCAAGAGAATGACATTTGTGTGGTGAGCAGGGGCAGCGGTCAATGCGTTCCGTCTCTCCTGGCTGTGCTGTATCCCTGTATTCATTTGCCACAGTGCCGAGGTGACTGGTGGAGATGAAACGTCTCACATGATGTGGCGCTCCTTGCGCCGCACCAGACTGCTGCAGTCACACAATATGGCCATGCATATAATTGCTCGGCCAAAGACACAACGTGAATTAACAAACAGTATTTTTTAAAAAAATAGAAATCAATTAAGACAAGCAGCAGAAGGTAAAAATACAGGTTCATCTCCAAATGGCACTGCAGAGATTGATGGCGAGACTTGGGTGAGCAGCCCCAGGGCTGAGGCCTCAGCCACCCTGGTTATTGCTGCTCCCCAAATTTACACCCATGGAGAAGCTGGTCCTTTTTGTTCAGCACAGGGGCTTGGGGTGGGATGTGGCTGTTACATCATTGCCATGCAGTGTTTTACCACAGCTTGAGAGCTCCTCGTTGCCCCGCAGCCACCTGCCAAGCTGCCATTGCAGCAATCCAGGGTTATTGTGGATCCACTCGCTCCACTGGCAGGAGGAGGTTTGCATCAGCCAGACTGAGAGTTTCATGGGCCCTCTGACTCCCAGCACTGTTAACCAGCAGCATTTTTGCTTCCTGCTGCACCCAGTGTGCCAGCAACCAGGGAGGCAGTTCAGAGCCACAGATGTGGCAGTGGGAAGCAAGCAAGTTCACCAGCAAGGAGTTTCACTTTCCATTTTCCTTGCACTTAAGGGATCATCTGTCCTGAAGCCAACTCCCAGAGCCCTCAGTCCCCTTTTCAGACCAGGTGAACGTCTGGGAGGTATGGGACAGAAAATGAGAATAGTCAAGACTGCTTGGCTTGCACCCACAGCAGCACAACAGTGTCACAACTGGGATCACAGGGGAATAAAAGCAATAATAATAGGAATAAATGAGTCTTTAGAGCCAAACATGACATACAAAACCAGTGCAGTTCTGAGTGCTGTGTCCAGTTCTCTCTCCCAATTCAGGAACAGTTTCGGAGCAACCCCAAAATTACCACTGCTCAGCTACCCCAGAACATGTTCTTTCTGGCTGAAACCCACTCCCTTTGCTGCAAATCTCAATAGCTGTAGGACAGGGCAAGGAATCATCTTGTAAATCCTTTTGGAACAGAGAATTCCAAGACCCACACACATTTCTAACAGTACAGCAAGGCCTTTTCCTCCCTCAGTACCTCTCAGGAATAGTCTAGAAGTACAAGGAGCTTGTCCTCAATCCCGAACTGTGTTTTCCAAGCAAAGAGGTCAGCAGGACATCACACAGGGAAGACCAGTCACTAAAGGCAAAGCACTGGTGAGAGAATGAAGGAGAAGGAGTGGGAATGCCCATCACTGCTGTGGAGATCTGCTCAGAGCACATGGCTTCCCCTGAGGTCAGCCTGCCTTGGGGCCACCAAGGCCTGTCCAGCTGAGGGTTGGAGAGGGCACTGACAGACACTGTCCCAGCAGTGGAGACAAGGATACAGGCATGTGCATGGCTCTGACATGGAACATTCTCTTCCCATCCAGTTTCCATCCAAAGCTCCAAAACAGACCAAAACACGCATGCCAAACTCGGTGCCCCTCAGGAAACCTGCCATCTCCACCCCAGCATTTTCCTCAGCCTGGCCAGGCCCCATCATACCCCCTGACTCCTGCATTTTAGCTGCGTGGAAAGAGAACTCAGAAGGCTGCAGCACGTGACACCAAGCGAGAGCCGTGGCACACACAATCCCTGGAAAGAGTAGCTTGGCAATCCTGCGTGAGCGGCGCTCCCCGCCAAGGGCCCGCGCTGTGACGGTGCCAGGAAATCAGGCGTGCAGGCAGCAGGCACAGCAGCAGCACGGACACGGAGAGCAGAAGGGAGCCGTCAGACCCCGGAGACACGCTTGTTCTCTGCTCCTCCCGCACTACAACAGGAGCAGGGGGCTGGGCGAGTGGGGAGGCAGTGAGATCCTGGAAATGTTAGCTTAACCCATTTCTCTTTCCAATGCATCAAAAGAGAAAACTGCTTAGCCAGTGCTTCAAGAGAGACCCAAACCAACAAACTGAGATGGTGCCTTAGAGCTCAGGTTGTGAACAAAAACCTTCCCATTAAGAGCTGCCTTGCTGTGGCAAAAGGTGCCCTTTTGTCTCTGAGGCATTCAGAAGGAGGCTGAGTAAAACCATCAGGAACAAGCTGTTGGGAACAATTCTGCAGCAAACAGGTCCTCATCATTGTCAACACTTCACTTCCTTCCCTTGGAGACCTTCTTAGGTTCTGGTAGTCGGTGACAAGACTAGAGCAAGGAACCAGCAAGGGAGATGAAAGACATGAAAAACCCAAAACCAAACAACCAAAAAAAACCTCAGCCAACCACACCTCCAATCAAGTAGCTCTTAAAGCCTTAGCTTCCAAAATCAGACATTTCCAGGGACTTGCTGAGAGCAGGGGTTTATTACTGATTTTTCTTCCTGTCCTCAGGAGCAATCATACATGAGCCCCACATCACACCTGCTGTGTTTGCAGCCCGGGAAGACGCTGCAGAGACCCTGCAGCACTACCAGCAGCATCTCCTCACCTTCACTGCAAAACTCAGATAGCAGCTTCTTCCTGGAATACATCACAGACTACACCCCAACACCTAGCATTATGGATCCTTCTTAAGTCAACAGGCACTGCTGGCTGGGGTGGATTTCCCACCAATTTCCAACACTGATGTTCTCCCTTCCCTGATGTTCAAACAATTCCCTTGGACATCCTTGGCAGGCACCAGGGGCCTGAGGCTGGTGACATGACCTACCTTCCATAAGCATGGCTCTGACTTCTCTGCAAAAGGCAGCAGCAACAGCTGGCCAAGTCCTTTCCCAGATTTTCCATATAAATATCTATGTTGCTGCTGGTATCAATTGCAGCAGGGCTTTGTCAGGTTCCCTCTGTGAGCCAGGTGACGTACTGCCCCTCGCAACTGAATTGTGTCATCAGCCCAGGACACCTTCCCTGGGAGGGGAGGGAGGAAAGGGAAAAAGAAAAAAGGGAAAGCTTCAGGTCAAACGATTGATTACAGCTCTGAGTTACAGGGGGCTATTGATTTTTCATTAAACATCATGTACTGCTGTAAAGCAGAAAAAAAGTAATTCATTGATCCGAGCTGTGGGCCATGTTCACTTATTGGCTTCCTGCCACTTCCCATTATTCCCAGTTCTAAATGTATACTGAGGTCAGTTCATTCTCATCATTGCCTCCTGTCACCAGAAATGTCTCTCAGTAACTATTAGTTTAATCACCCCTTTCTTACAATGATAATGAGTGATAATATCCAGCATTATGGCAGATTCACGAATATTATTTGATGTATTCTTGTATTGCATTCCACAATGCTCCAGTTAAGGGTCTGTCAATGTGTCCATTACAAAGCCCTCAGGCCTTGAACTTTATAAATCACTCCTCAAAATTTGCTGCTGGCAGAAGTAAAAAGCAGAGGATGTCTCAGTAGTTCTGGAGAGAATATTGCTGAAACCGCACTCAGCAAAGTCTTTCTGGCCATAGTTTAGCTGCAGTGAATGAGAGCTGGAAAGGGGAGGAAAAAAGGGGGAGAAAGAAGAGGAACTTGGCCAGCTCAAGCTGCTTTTTCCAGTGAATTAAAATGCCATCATTTCACAAACAGGATGATCTCGCTGTTCTGTTGGACGGCGACTCAGGGACAGGCATGCTCCTCCTACAGCTGATACACAGGCAGCACTGCCATCCTGCCTGGCTGAGAGTGACACTGGAAATCCAAGGACAGCTGCTCTGAAGCTTTTGCCTTGTGCTGGATAACCTGCACTTTCAAAGTGCTACCAGTGTAGGGCCAAGGGCTGAAACCCTCAGAGTTTAGGAGCACCTGCTCAGGTAAAACTCGGCCTGGGAACCATGGCAGGTACAGCTTCCATAAACAGTTTGTACCCGACTCCAGCCCAGAGATTTAGGGGGAATCTCAGTCAAATTTGGGATTTACACCCACACCTACCGGAAACCTTGCTGTTTACAGTGATAAGCATTCCACAGAGATGTCAGTGGAACTGGATGCCCTAAAAGAAACAGTAGGTTCTGAAGTGTTAATTTCAAAACTTTGCACTGATGATTTGCTGAGATGAATAGTCATCAAGCAAGAGAAGGACAAGTAGATATGGCAGGATCCAACTGTACTATGATGAGAGAAGAGAAATGAACAAATAGAAACTGCCTCCCAGCTGCCTCCAGCAGCACACAACCAGGGCTGAAATAATGTAACTATGAGCAAAAATACTATATTTATAGAAATATCCAGATAATAATTTTCTAATATTTAAAAAATTTAAATATTTTCTTTGTCACTGAGACAACAAAAAAAAAAAAGACTACCAAGTGGCCATAAATTTCAGGCTACTGTATGACTTCTTACATTTTTTGATTTTGTTTTAGTTTTCAAGAATTGAAAGACTTATTACAGGAGAAAATAGAGAAACAAAACAGATGAGCACCCAACCATAATGTAGCATTACACTAATTCAGCAGAATTACTTTTAGGTGGAAGCTACTCCAGCACCCACACACTGCTGGCTGTGCCAGTAATGATTTTTCTCTGCCACCATTTAGGGATGCTCCAAGGAGTCCAGTCTCAAACCAGCTCTCACCAAGATGGAAGAGCTTACAGACCACTCAACTCCTGCACATGAGGTTGTTATTACAACCAAACCTGCACGTGTTGTTACAGGCCAGGTTTGGCCTCTGCCACCCTTCCCATCAGGGTCCCGTCCCCGCCGTGGCCATCACCAGCAGCCATTGCTGGCACGGACAAAACAGCCACAGTGACAAGGGACATCCACAGTGCCACCCAGCCCAGGGAAGCAGCTCTCAGGGACAGACTCCAACGGGCAGCTAGAGCAGCACCGAGTGTCCCCTTGCCCCCTCCAGGAGGAAGGGACCCCTGGCATGAACATTTCCACCAGACACCTGAGGGAGGTTCTCTGTTTCAGCGGGGGTCTCTGGGCCCCCCCAGCCCTCTGGGCCCCCCCAGCCCTGCTGGAAAGCGAGTCCCAGCTCCAGGCATGACAGCAATCACTCATTTCCTTCCCCACATTTTCTCACATGAAATGGCTTCTCCAATGTGTTCCGATACACTGCCTCCCCCTGAAGCCAACCTCCTGCCCAAGCTCTTCACAGTTTGTGGTGAAGTAGAGTATGAAGCTGGCTAATTCCTGCTTCTGAGTCCAGAGCCTGTTCGTGAGAGGATGAGTGGGACTCAGAAGGGCCATCTGGACAGAAAAGGAACAGCAAATTCCTACCAGGAACTTGCTTTTGTGCAACAGGGCTCTGCAGAGGGAGAGGGAAGGGTCCTAAGCACAAGGCAGAGGTGGTGCCTACTGTAAATGAATTCTAGTGAAGAAAAGAGCTAAATGGGTGAGTTACAGGGTGTGGGAATAAGGTAGGGGATGATGGCAGGGACAGCAGTGATCAGCCTGAAGGCATCAGGTGCAGCCCAGAGGGAGCTCTCCATTCTCAGAGGACGCTGCAGGGATAAATAATACTTTTCTTAGCAGGCACATGAACAAAAGAGCAGCATGTCCATGTCAGGTAGTTATATGGCTCCTATTATCAATAAGCACTTGGCAATCTCTGCTGTGTTTATCCTCACAACACCCTGATGAGGAAAGGAAAAACAGTCTTTGAAGATGGAACAGGTTTGCCTGCATAGATCTTGAATGTGACAGGGCAAAGTATCTGTGAAGCCAGAGAGCAGGACCCAGACTGTTTGAGACACTTCAACCTCAGGATATCACTTAGGAGTCAACATGCAAACACATCTGGGAATTTTATCGACCTCAAGACCAGGAGCCTGCAGCAGGGCAGACTTACCTCCCATGTTCTCTGGGAAATGTTACTCTCAGTGCTGCTGAGACAAATGCACCCACCACAGACAGGAGCAGCCTGCACCTGCAGGGCATTCCTGCAGCCTCCCAAGAAGTCAGAGGCAGCTCAGAGCTGTTATTCTGGCTGCCTGAGCACTCCTCATCTTCCAGAAAGCCCCATGCCTGTGGGAGCCAGGTCATTTAAAATGGATTGGTTGATGTTATTACATATCACCCTAGGAATGAAGCTCTTACTGGCAAGACCTGTTTATTCCTCTAATATCTCCACCTTGTGCCAAATAAATGGCATTGATGTCACATCATTTGCAGAGGACAGAAAACCTCTGCAGAGCGGCAACCAACAGCCCTCTCTTGTGCCAGGACATAGCACACATCCCGGGGTAATAAAGGCTTCATTTCATGCTTCAGCTCACCTGGGCTGAGGCTGGGATTCAGCAACCTATCCAGGCACAGCTCTGACTCCACAGCAGCTCCTGCCTAGTCTTGCTATGAATGCTCTCAGATTTTATTCACATTTTTAACTATTAATGCCGTTTTTAAAAGCAGGGTTCAAAGGGAGGGGAAAGAAAAGGAAAGCTTAAAGGGAAAAGGAAGATAAAACCCATTCAGACTCTGTACTTTCCACTTCTCTGGTAACTTTTGTGCAGACCAGTCTGCCGCAACCAAACCTGAGGGAGCACTGACGCATTTTAAGACAGTTCAGCTCCTGCAAGGACCATGAAAATAGGTTGATTCTTGGAGAGAACAAACATCTTACTTCAGCAGCAATTTACAGCCCATCTTCAGGGCAGACCTCTCACTCAGTGCTTCACCATCCGTCCATGTGAAGGGTCTGTCAGAGCCCATGAGGCTGCAGAGCATCATGAAATATGTGTGTGCTTTGTCAGAAGCATGGCCTAAACACTTAGAGTGCTGTAAATATAAACTCAACAGCTGCTGTGCCTTACAGTTCAAGGTAAGGGAGAATAGCTGACGTAAATTGTGCCAGTGGGCTATCAACATAAAACAACAGGGCATGATACATTACCATGAGCCCTGAGCCCCTCACATCTGTCTTGACACCACTGTGGGTTTGACACCCGTCAGTTCAAAGGAGAAAATACAGCTTGCCAAGGGAATCATTCCGGCCCTGCATCAGGGCGCTCGCCCCACCACAGAACAGGCAGACAGCACTCTCTGCTCAGGCAGCAGTAAAGGATTTGGGCCATGACACACAGGCAGATATGCTGATCTGTTCCATGGGAAAGTATCTGTCAGGATGAGTCTCAGTCCAGCTGGGTGCCTATGCCAGCACATAACCCCGAGCACCCACTTGAAGAGAGCTGCTTGCAATTTCAATTTATGCACATACTTAGGCTGTGTTCATCTACGAGGGCAGGCTAAACCAGGCTCTGCCAGCCCCTGCCTCGTCACAGCCCTTCAAGCAGCCCAAATGGCATTCCTGACCCAAGCCAGCCTGGGGCCCAGTCTGCCCTGCACCGCAAATGTCACCATGCCCATTGCCCACTACCAGCTGCACTGATTTTAAAACCTCTCTCCCCCATTCCGAGGGAAGGCTGCTTACTTCTGATCAACAGGAGTCTTGGTTAGATTGTTTTTGAAAACCAGCAAATACATGGCACTCATCAAACAGGGTACAGTCCTGAAGGCTCATGTGGTAACTGGACACTAAAAATTTGGGATACAAGCCCTCATGGGGGCACCCACATTCCTGAGCTAAGCCTTTCCTGATCTAAGCATGGCTTAGAAGGCAAGATAAACATAAGTCATTCCTTAAATAAAGTTCTTTGTCCTTTAAGATTTTTTATGGGCTCTAACCTGACAGAAACCCTCGACTTTTGGATGTTCCGCACACTTTAAAACCCCAAGACCCCACTGTGCTGTGACAGAAATCTTTTTGTTGAGGTTTAACTCAAGGTACCTGTGTGATTCTAGCAACACCATTGATGGCATCCACACACTGAGCAAGACATGTTGCTGGAAAATCAGGGTGGGAGACAAGTGTGTGCTCAAGTCCCCTTCCAGCACACACATGGGCAGGGCCATTTGCCTGTGCCTGGGACCTGGGAAGCAATTTAGGATCCCTGGGTTTGAAGGGATCCAATGAGACTGCACAGCTTCTTTGAGGTAAAGGTTCAGGGCTTTGTGGGATGTCAGTCTAACCTGGTTCAGAGAGTTCAGGTGGTACAATAGCAAGGCACATCCTCACAGGCCGAGCCCCAAGCACATTTCCTATCACACTACAGCCTGGAACACACCTAAGTGCTAGGCTGAATCATGACCAGGAATCATGAGAGCTCAAGGACAAGGTGTACCCTATGGTCACCACTCCTCCATACTCGTTCTGCAACAGCGCCACTATTCTGGACACCACAAACGGGGTTACTGATTTTCACAGATAACCACAGTTTCCTTACTCAGGCTCCAACCTTCAGACACAAGCTTTGCCCTAGGGAACAAATGAGAGGAGCCAGGCACAGCAGGTATGTGTGACTGCTAGTGAGCACTGAGTATTGCCAACCATTATAAAATACAGGAGAATAGCAAGCATGGTTTTAGCCAGTTTAAACAATCCTGCAGGGAATACTACCAATAGAAACTAATACATATGCAAGTGAGAGCAAGCTGCCTGGGAAACGGAGTACTTTGCCTCCAGTGTCAAATAAAGCACAACACTTACACAGCCTTTGGTCCACTGTTAAGTGTATTATTTAACATGCATATATCCCCAAAAGATTCCCCCTGAATATCTACATAGATCTTATCCACTTGTGTTCAGAGCTTTCATGCAGTAGGGCAACATTATGCCTGTGGTCTGAATGAGGAGTGACTGGTTTTGCTTGTCTGGAAACGGTCCAGATTTCTCCCTAAGTACCTGGGAGCAGAATTTGCCCATGTGGAGACATTCCCAGCCTGGATGGTGACAGCAGTCACTTGGGATTTCTCAAGAGTACTCCAAGTCCACGTGCAACCATCCTGTAGTTTACTGTGGATTTGTCTTAGATCTGCTTGTTCATGCACCCCTGCTGTTGGTGTCACATCAATTTGTCCCAGTCCTGTCCTCCTCTAACAGGAGAGCTGTATCGCTCTCTTGAGCGATCCTGCAGCATATGGTTGTGAAACAGTCCTGTCCAGAGCAAGGGCCCCCACACAGAGTGGCAGTGCTGTGCCAGGAACAAAGATCCCAAGCAGGGGTCAGCAGCACAAGTGGCTGTCACCTCGTCAGCCCAGCACTCCAGAAGCTGAGCACTTCCAATTGCAATTCAAATCTGCCATGGAGTTGCTCGTGTTTATTTAGGCATTAAAAGCAATTTCCCAAGCACATGTCTGTCACATTTAGACACAAAAGGCTAGCCTGTAATTAGGATGTATATGACCTCACTGGCTTTAATTGGAAGAAGCCAGCATCCAACCCATTTCCCAGATAGAAGGAAACTGGCATTAGGAGGGAAGTTTGGTGTCAGCTGGTAGAATGTGCACAATACCTTCTGTAATGGCTCCCAATTCATCATCAGCCCCTCCACCATCAGGACTTTGTCACTGGTTTGCTCATCAATTTGCTCATGCACCAACACATGAGATCAGGAGACCGATACTGTGTCAGAGAGAATGATCAAACAGCAGGAAAAAAGGATTTTAAAAAAGAAAAAAAACACCAGGACTAGCAATTTCTGCTTTGGCAAGGCAGCAGGGTAGGCCCAGGGCCAAAGGCAGGGCTAGCCCAAGGGCTGTAACTCTGCTAACTTTGCACCTGCTCATGCAGGTCAGAATTTAGCCCACCGGGGTTTGCTGGAACTGAACGCACAAAGAAAATATTTACAATTTAAACACTCCAGCAAGAGCCAGTAGTAAGGAAAAGTCCATTTGTTGTAGGAAAATGCAGCAAAGAACTCCAAATTCTGCTCCACCTGTCCTGCTGCAGAGAAGGTACAATTTTGGCCCCTTTGAGAGCTGACAGCCACACCTCTCCCTGCAGTGCACAGCTCCCCACCCAGCCCAGGCCCAGCCAGACCCACCCTAGGGACACACAGAGGCGGTGTCAGTCACTCCAAACACAGACCCTCACCCTCCAAAGGGATCTGCGCTCAGGCCCAGACTGATTGGTCCTGCCAACCAAAACTTTTCAAAACAGGGAAAAGGCTGGGAAAAAACATTGTATATGAACTACACCTAATTTTATCACTTATAATTTTTACTGTGATAGGAAGAGAACCTGCAACTCTGCTGAACTGGAGAAGTTCAAGAGATGGGGCAAAGAACATGCAAAATAAGCTTTAGAGGGGAGAGCGGCTCACCTTCACTCCATCACCAAGAACCACTGTATGCCAAAACCATGTCCTCTGTGTTCTGGTAGAAGGACACAAAGATTTTTCACAGCTTTGAAAACAGATGCCAGGTCAGTCACTGCAGTTACTTTTGTTGGTTTTACTGCTTCACCTCCATGAAAAAAAATCATCTGCACTCCCTCCACAATGAGCAGCCTCACTCTTCAGCTAACAACATCATATCACCAGGAAAAAAAATCTGATTTTTCATGCCTCAGGAATTTCCAGTATTTAAATATATTAACAGTCAGATAGAAAGAAAAATTAACAGAGAGACGGACAGCTTTTTATACTGGTTTGGGATAAAATCTTAGATCTCAGAACATTTTCTAAAATTAAATACTTACTTCCAATCTATATAAAAAAGTTTTTTTCTCCCTCAAACAGGCTAAATACTTGGTCTTTCCTGACTAACATATTTCACCAGGCCTACAGAAAACGTAAGTGAAACCAGATGACTATTCAGGCTCAAGGAAAGGCACCAGGTAGGTGAAAATCAAGGAAAAAGATACCAAACTGTATCACATAATTAGTCTGAATTCTGTTCTTAGCACAGTTAATGAGCTCTAACACAAAGAAACTGGCCCCAAGAGACAGCCAAATCCTGCACTAGCTGTAGAAGGCCTCTTGCTTCCTTCCACTCCTAATTCCCTCCTTCATGCCTCTGCAAAATAACCTGCTTCTCCATGTCCCCCTTCTGTTGGTGCCTGTCTGCTCTTGTTCTGCTTTGGTTTTCCTCTGACATTCCAGCTCATGGGGGGTCATCTTGCACTCGTGTCCCAGTCCCCCCTGGCAAAGAGGAAGAGCTGCACGGGTTACTGCAGCGTGCCTGATCTGTATTCTGAGCCACAGCTGGGGGACAGACCCCAGCCTGCCTCCAGCCACAGCTCCAGGATACAGAGCTGGGCCAATGAGGGAGAGACGCTGTCTGCTCGCTGTTTCCAGCAGACATAAAACACAACTCCCAGTGTGTGCTCCCAATAAAGAGGGGCTGGAGGGGTGGAATTAATAGCTGCTGAGCATATCGTGCGCAGGATTGATGGGTTAAATAAGTAACAAACAAAAAAAGCACACACAGCAAACATGCAGGGGGAGCCAGGAGGGAAGGAGCAGGCGCCATGGAGCCCCTGGGTATCGTGGAACAGGCAGGGCAGTGAAAGCCATCGACATCAGAGCCTCAAGAGCAGGGCTGCTGGGAGGAGGGCAGGGATGGCACTGGGTGGGTGGGCCTGGCAGCCCACAGACACTGAGCACTGGGGGACCCCAAGGGCGTGGGGAGGTGTCAGCCGCGGGAACACAGTACCTGGCATTGCCCACGGACAAGGAGCGGAAGAGAACATCATTTCTTTAAACTCATCTTGCATTCAGCCAGCTGCATATAAATTTCCCTCTATCTCATCAAGCTCTCACTGTTTGGCCTCCTCTGACTGATATTGGCTCATCATACTTAATCTAGGGTGAAATTTCCTCGTCTGAGCTAAATTACTCGCAGCCATCAAGGGAAACGATATTTATTTTTCGTGGGGCTAATGACCTGTCCCCCGGACCCACCCACTGATGGTTATTTACTAGGGCCCAGATGCTTGGGCTCAAAATGAGTGCTAATGTCAGCGGGGGCCATTCCTCATCCAGGGCTCTGATTGAATTGGAGCGATCCCATTGACATTGACTCGGTGACTTTTAAGGCCATTACCCTCAGCAAGAGATGAACCTCTCATCATTGCTCCGACACTGACAGCTGATTAGCGACAAATTACAAGCGGGAAGAACCTAAGACTTTGTTGGGTGACGGAGAGGAGGGGGGAGAAAGTAGAGGGGGACTTTGGAGGAGGTGTGGGGAACTTGGAGCAAGGAGTACAGGAAAAGGAAAGAGTGGGAGGGGACAGCAACACCCAGAAGCTGATGCAGCCTTTGGCTGATGCAGAACAGGGCCCACAGCCAAAGGCTGCAGAGAGGCAAAGACACGTAGTGACTGTAGGGAGTCAGAGTCAGAGCAGGGCTGGGAGGAAGAACCTCCACTTGCAGTCAGCGTGTGAAGAATGGACAGTGGGGCCAAACATAGCTGGGGCACGCAGACAGTTTGGTGGCAGCTGTGTGCCAGCTCTCAGGAATGACAGGTCCTGTGAAAACAGGAAAGCCTCCAGGAAAGGGAAGGTGAGAGCTGCCTGACAACCCTGACATGCATTTCAGTTAAGGCCCTTATTTTCTGTGTTCAGACAGCAACACCAACATGACTGAAGGTACTGTCACCCTGACCTGTTTTGTCAAGCACACTGGTACCCGAGTTTCTCTTTCCACTGCTCCTACATTACTGAGGGATAAAGATTTAATGACTCCAGGTCACACAGTTTCAGTATTAACCACAGAAACACAGATACTTCTGCTGTCAAACATGGGAGCAGGCAGGAACCCACACCAGTCTCCTGTGCCAGCTCCCCAAACAGGGAAGAATGGGTAGGTGTTAATTTTAAAGGTAACAGGGGGATGCTTCCCCCATGCATACAGCTTTTACCTGGATGATTTGTGAATATATATATAGCAGACTATACTCTCCTCTAAGTAAAAGGGAGTATTTTCAGTGACACTGTTCATAATGGAGTGATCCTGAAAGGCATTACAAGGAGGCTTGTTGCTCTGTGGTCCTGAGTAAGCAGGCTCACCACACTTCACAGCTCACAAAACACCAGGCCCATATCAAAGAACAAGTGTCATGAAATACAGACGAAGAAAACGCTGGCGAGGCTGAACCGCCACGGTCACAACTGCCCTCTCTGAAATAAAACCTGGCTCTGGCTCCTTGGCAAACAAATGCAGTGTGCCAAACTCAGCAGTTGGCTGAGGTCTGGAACTCCAAATGCACCTTCAGCAGCAGTCATGGCACTTTGATTCTCAGCCCCCAGCTAAAGGAAAGCTGCTCTGAGAGACCCCAAGCCTGTAGCTGAACCTCCCCTTGCTCCTGCTTTGCAGCTGCATGTGGCACCTGTCTGCCACTGCTTCCAAGGAAAGGCAGCCAAAGCAGTTGCTCTGCTCTCCCCCTCTGCTCCACACCAACTCTTACAGTGATCTCAAGAGGTCACTAGGAAAGGTAGCATACACTGACATCCTAAAATCCTCCAGGGGAGGAGCAGTGAGCAGTGCATTGGACTGGCCAGACAAGTTACTGTGTTTTATGGCCTGCCAAGAGCACCTGTGACCTCAGCTGTGCTCCTGGGGGTCTCGAGCTACTCCATTTCAGTAGATGCAGATCCCTCACTGCAGAGCTGACGGGGCTGCCATCAGGCTTGGCTAAACATGACCAGCTGACACATACTTTGATGCAGTGACTTACCAACAACCCCACACAGTGCTCTTCACAGCTCCAAGCCTTGTCCCACCTCCAGTCCAGCAAGTCTGGACAGCACTCAATGGCCGCCTCAAAACATTCTCTGAGGGAACACAGCTTGGCTTTTTTGACATGAGCATAAGCTATGGCAAGCATATTAGCATGAAAGATGTGCTAAGGGAGACATGTCTGATCCTCATGGGAAGTTCCCTGGCTTTAAAAGATCATAGCTGCAAAATTTCCACCTCAGAGACCACTCCATGAGCTCATCACCCTCACTGAGGTTTTCCTCATAGAGAGAACTCATACTGCCGCAGTTAAGTTCCTCATTTTACCTAATTTCCATCTGCTATCCAGACCAGTCCATCAGTGTACAGGGAACCCACCTGTCCCTTCAGCACTGGCCAGCCTGCTTTGAGAGAAAGCTCTGCCAAACCACCACCTCCCAGCCTTGCAGCACTATCCTCCCCGGAAGCAGGACAACAGCAACCTGGAACACTCAATAGAAATTTAAAAAAAATCCTTCTATAAACAGCAGGCTGTATTTGATAAGCTCTTAAGGGAATGCAAAGAAAAGGTTCACCAGCTTGCAATAATATTGAGCAGACATGGTGTACAGCAATGCACATGGCTTCCATCCTAAGAAAATCCTGCTCCAAGAACAGGACAGAGAAGCTTTTCTCCTTAGAATTAATCTCCCCAATAAATGCAGCACTGTAGGGGATTTGTCATCCCCTAGAACTGAAACATAGGTAATTGGAGCAAGTCTAGCTGTCACCTGTTCAAACAAAACACACTCTATTCACCAACTGCAGCATCACAATACTTGGTCACCAAACTGCATCTCAGAGCTCACAAACAGTATAAAAGATCTCACATCAACCCTTTAAAAACCCTACCCATTAAAAGGAAAAGATTTCTTGCAACATGTTCTGAACAAGCCCAATGCCACCTGCTAGTGGGAGGAGGTCTGAGCCAAGCTGCCAGGTAAAAGCAGCTCGTCTCTCCGGCTGCGGAGCGCAGCAGGAAGCTGATGGACTGCCTGGCTGCCTGCGTGTGCTGCACAGTTGCTGGGGTGGGTCTGTCCGACCACGCATCCAAACAGGCTGATGCTCCCTTTCCCAGCCTGATTGGTCAATTTAGGTGACATATTTTGGGCATCTCTGCTTACTCAGTGACTGCAACTTGTACCCCGTCCACAAATCCCCATCTGCAGCTACAGATGGCCCTTTTTTTTTCCCCTTCCTCCCTTCTCCATTGTGTAGAGCAGCTCTTGGAGGCTGCAGAACAGAGGCAGGGATGCAGAATTGCTGTGCTCTGCCACGCAAGCCAGACAGACATTAAATTCAACACAAGCAAGGAAATCCCAATTCTGAACCTGCAAACTGTCCACTGTGCAGCCAAAAGTCCCTTTCTCCAGGTCTGGCTCGCACACAAAGCACAGCCCAAGAGCAGCAGTTAAATGCTGTTATAGGACAAACCAGGAAAAAATCCTGCTGAGTTTTTAACTGTGCAAACTTGATTCTTCCTTTAGTGTTTAATATACTTTATGCCAGACTTTACAAAGTGTTCTCTTCTTCTGCACCTTATGAGGAACAATAAGACTTACCCCAGCCTGGGAATAGTTCCAAAGCCTGGGAAAATGCTATGAGGAAATCCACTTTTATTTCTGCTGCAAAATACCTACTGGTCTTTTCTCACATTGCCTCCTTCATTTTATACTTCACTACTAAACAGCGACAGGAGATAAAAAAGAGCTGTTTCACCACTCATTTAGTCCCATTTCTCTTAGCCTCTAGTGAAACAGGACCCAGACCAGTGGAAATGAAATACACAGCAGAGAGTAAAGACACAACTGTTTGTACATAGACCCACCTCTTTCAAACTGCCTGTGCTGCAAGGAGGAGGTAATTTACCTGTACAATGCTACCTAATGCTGGGCTGTTGAAGCTGCCAACCAAGCTGTTCTCAAGCCCTAGGGCTTTTGTCTAGGAATGTATTTGTGGTTGTTCTTTTACCTAGGAGAGTAACTGTGGTTATTTTTCATGGTTATCACCACTGTTACCTTCAAAGCAAACAAGCAAGACTGCAGAGCCTAACCATGCTCCAGTTCTGCATGAATTACAAGTGCTTTTACACTTCAGCTGAAGCAAAGCAAAGCCTTGTCCTCCTCCCTACGTTGTTCAAGTGCCTTTCCTGCATTTCAGTCCTTTACACCACAAATACATCTATTTCTTTTTTTTCGGATTTTTTTGAGCCTGTTTATTGCAAAGCCCTGTGCTTGTAACAGGCCCACCTTGAGCAATGTTAGTGGCATTTATTTTACATTACTCCTAGTCTGAAAACACATTTCATGTGATACTTTGCCAGCTGGGCCTAAAACTATTAATCCATTTTTAAAATGCAGACCATTTTGTTTTTAATCACACACTTCTATTTTGAGTTGGGTGCACTGTAATCCATGGAGTTCTGCAATTTTCCACTTCATTTATTTTGGATTTAATGAGCTGGTAATAATGTATAATTCCAACTGAAATGACTGCCTGAAATGTGGAGCAGAAAGTCACAAAAGTAAAGAACTTGGGCAGGGAATGTTGCTGCCTGAAGTTTTATGGAAATAAATTGAGCAACATTAAGACCTGGAACTATAAAAGAGTACACGCCATGGTTAAGTGCTGATTTTCTGTTTTCAATAGTTCTTAAAAAATATATTTAGTGTTTACTGTTGTGTTAGGCTGAACAAGTCTTGGTACACCTCTGCACAGCATCAGTTGGAGCTGTGATTTTTAACTGCAGAGGGGAAATCCTCCTTAGGTGTAATTCCCATTGCAATCAGCCCAGGAAGACTTGGATGATCCAGCCCCCAAATCAGGCTCCTATCCTCCACTTGGGCAGCTAGGCCAGGGGGGTGACTTCAGCAAGCTCTGAGCAACCAGAAGCTTTGCAAGATGCTTGAAAATTAGGCCACTTAATTAGATGTACAAATATGAGGCAATGTTCAGTACCTTGAAGTGCATTCTTGATGGCTCCTAGGTGCAAATCACTCTTCCTCTGCTCCAGATGAGCAGGAATTTCATGCTAAGCAATAGCAACGAAAAGTTTCACCTGTTAAATGCGTGTTTATGTCTGATATGTATTCTTCTGTGTTTGTATGCTCCATCTGGGCACAGACAAAATACACCATCATGTCATTATACCTATGAAAAAAATCCTTTTTGGTTTGCCACAGAGAGCAAGGATCACAAAGTAGTCAAGTGTACAAAGCAGCCTTGCTTCATGTGAAGACACATGGGGTTTTCATCTTGGTTAATTTTAAAATAATCCTAAAAGTTGCATCTTCTTGCATAACAGCTCTTTAAACAGACTAATAGGTCCATCACCCCCACGGTGCATCCCTGGTCAGTGCCACAAGTGCCAGAGAAGAGGCAGTGCTTCCAGCAGCAAACTCAGACAAGCATTTCAATGGTTAGCAGGCACAAGCCAAACATTGTGTTTGGTATGGCAATCCCAGCCATGATCTAGCCTGGCCAGGATGTGTCATCTAGAGCTCAAGAGGAAACTTGGCAAAAAAAACCTAGGCTGTCTCTTTAATGGCAAAACTGCTTTTAAAGATGATGTTTAAAATATTAGTTTAAATGCTACATTCACAGTCCTGTTCTGCAAACTGTAAACAAAAGCTGATTACCCGAAGACATTTTCCTCTGTAATTAGGTTCACTCCTCAGTTTAAAAAAGCCCCACATAACTTGTAAGGAAAAACAGTCATGTGGTACATATCCCCTGCTCTCCTCAGAGCCTCTGAATAATGTGGCTGTGCTAATTGGTACCCATTAGGGCAGGAATCAGAATCCCACTGCCCCAAACACGCTGCCTTTTCCTGGTAATTACAGCGCTGGCAAACACCCCCCCAATAATTTCGGGGCTAATCACAGTGAATCCTGTATACATTGTGATGCTGCATTATTCAAAAAGGTAATGAAATTCCAGGAAACATCAGATGCAGCAGGTACACGAAGATAATTCTGTTTTTATAACCAATTTCAGTCAGATAAATACTAGAATCCTTTCCAATTTTCCCCCCATGAAACTAAAGTGTCACTGAGATTTACAGCCCCCTCAAGTTCTCTTTTCAGAGGAACATTCATTTACATAAACAGATAATCCCAGATAAAAATTTCCATTAGACAAAGGTGAAATGGATCAATTTTCTCTGCCAAGACAAATCTTAAATCTTGAACAGATAGGGTCATTATTACACCAGGCCCATTTCAGAAATAATGTGTTAAAAAAAAATCAGCCGATAGCAGCCATTTCCAGCTTTCCAATTATCTTTAAGAAAAGCTTATTCTGTGGACAATAAAGCACATTACTGCACAATATGATACAGTCCATAAAGATCACAATGTTTTATGAAAGGTTAAAGAAAGCTCAGCACATTTAGGGGAATGTCATAACCCACAAAGTCTTTCAAGACTTAACCAGATCCCCGCGCAGGCCGTGCCAGCGCTGTGCTGGGCGTGCGGCGCTGCCTTCCCGCTGTCGCAGCGGCGCTGCCCGGGGGCACCTGGACACTGGGGCTCCGTGTGCTGTCACACGGAACGGACGGGCCGCTCTTCCCCCGGGAAGAAAGAGAATTACGGCTCCTTCTCAGCCTGCTGGGGAGGAGGAGACGGGGGTTGATGACACTTACCACACACGCGGGGTCCCTCTGCCCCTGTCCTCATGACCAAAGGGCTCTTCCCAGCCCGCAGGGACACCTGGCGCACAGAGAAACATGGAGTGAGGTCACTGCGCTGCCTCCTCCTGCTCCACCTCCACCCCCGGCTGGGCACTGACGGGACAGAGGCAGAGCCCCAGCCTCTCCCTGATCCCCAGCACCTGCTGTGGTCGTCCCTGCGGTGCCAGAGCAGAGCACCCAGCTCTGCTGCTCTCCCCCGGCCCCAAGCTCCAGGGGGAAGCCGGGCAGCTGGGGCAGGAACACCTCCCTCGGCAGGGAGGCCGTGCTGCTCTCCAGTGCCACACAACTTTGTCAGGCCCCTGGGAATGGAGTTTATGAGGGGTGACAGCAGCAAGGAGAAAGTGCCAGAAATCACTGCCTAATAGACACAGCAGTCAAAGCAAAACAAGCAGCAACTTACCTGAATCGATTTTTAATCCAAGAGGAATCAGATTTATTTGCCATTTAACTAACTGCTCCTTACAGACATCACGGGAGGAACAGGGAGAGGAGTGGATGGGTGTGAGTGACACGTGTCTAGTGTCAGGAAACAAGATCCCCTCACAAGAGATAACCTGCAGGAAGGCTTTATCCTGCTCACTGCCAAATCCTGTCCTGCAGATCCCTAAGCCTGCTGAGGAGTGCAGGTGATAAGGCTGCACAAATCCCTGGGAGAGTTATAAGCACCATAGGAACTTCAGAGCTGGGGATGTGCTGCCACTTGCTCTGAGGAATGAGAAACAGAAATTACCTGCAAGAGAAATGGACACCAAAAGGTGCATGTGGATGTGCCTTTCCAAAGCTTTATCCTATACCAGAACATCAGGCAAATTTATTTGCATTCCTTTGCTAAGAGCACCACAAGATCACCAGGTGAACCCAATAGTCTCCTGAGTGGGGACCTGGTTCAGTGACTTTCTCTGAGGTATTTTAATTCCTTTGTTGTGATGGATCTTCTGGACCAAAAAGCCCAGGGGGACAGAGGCTGCTTGGTGTCATTTACCCTTACAGCAGCCAGCACCCAGGACCTCTGGGCTCTCTTCTCCATGGCCATCACCAATAGACAGTGACAAAGCTGTGGAGTAACAGCAGCTCATTCCTGTGTGCAAGGAAGGCCACCATCTATCTAAATGCAAAAAACATGTCAAACTGCACAGGCACTTTTTAAACTTCTCTTAAAGAGTCTTCTGGTTCAGCCACCAAAACCAGAGGCATACCAAATCTGAAAAGTCTAATGATATAGAATCCCTATTTGCTGGTGAAAAAATCTCTGCATGAGCAGCAATGAAAAGTTCCTTCCTACATTGCTAGAAATGTGAGAACCTTTTAGTGACACCAGAAGAAAAAAAAACAGACAGGACACAGCTGAGCCATTGGGCAGTTTGCTACAGCTCTATCAGCTCACCAGAGAGCTGGCAGCACCAATGCTGGATGGAGCTGTGCAGGCTGCAAAGGATTAACACCACCCTGCTATCAGTTCTCATCAGATTTTTCAAGCCATGTTTGTGCGTCTATTTCTGTCCTACAGGAGCATGACAGAAAGCCTGCTGTCACCTTCTACAGCTTGAAACTACTTCTAAACTACTAAAATAATGACTTTGTGCAGAATTTCTGAATGATTACTGGAATTTCAACCAATACTCTGGTTTGAAAGAAAGGGGATTTTCTGCAAAGTAAATAAATGCCCCAGTGCCAAACTTAAATTAAAATTAACCACAAAAACCATGTCTGCTTTATCTCACCCCAGACAACAAAGAGCCCATAGATGACAACACTTGTTTTCAACTTTATAAACTCTTCTATCCTGTGTGTAAGTAAAGGATCACTACAGCTCACAGGGGAGGCAAGAAAGAACAACAAAGGCCAGAAGATCACAACTATAATCTCTCTCTTTCAGACACACACAAACACTCAGATGTCCCTCTCTGTGGTGGAAAAGAGGTGAGACATGTTCAAGAAGAACAGTGCTTGACTTGCTGCTAGGTTTAGGCTGAAGAGAAGAGATCTCCAGCAGGCTGCATGATTCAATGATCTCTGCACAAAAGTCACTGTACAGGAGGGACTTGGGTTACCCAAAGAGGGATCACTGGATCACCTTTCAACCTGAGACGTGGTCTCAAACACTTCTAAATAAAGCAAGGTAACTGCTGCAACCCAGAAAAAAACCCAAACAACCCAAGCAGGATTTCCTACAAAACAAGACAATTGTGGTAGATCACGCTGGGCTCTCATCTGCCCCATTGTGCAGCCTTGCAGCTGAATTTTGAGTAGCTAAGGCTGTAGAAATCACACACAAAAAGAAAATAATGTTGATGTTCAAAAGCGTCAGGCGATGTGATTAGAGCTGTCAGGCGCAGCAATCAGCATGGCTTCAATACACAGAACTTGCAGCTCACTAGAAGACAGTACATGGCTGACTTCATAATTTTATTAAATTGCTTTAATTTTGAGCTGAGAAAATCTTCCAAGTAGAGCCATACTTCCTTTAACTGCTACTGGAAACTTTTTTAATGTGTGGAAATACTTGCTATTGCCATCACTGGCATATCAGTCATAACATCTAATGGTGTGGAGATTGTTGCCTTATAAAATTCACAGCTGGGTAGCTACATGGCTCAAGGCTAAAACCTATTTTAAAATCCAGTATTTTAGGAGGGAGAATGTTTATTAAAACATTTTGCCCATTAAAAATATATGACATATCATCGGTCATTCCATGTGATGCAGTGCCAGCCCCTTTTTAGGCAGTCCACTTGGGATGACTGCTGAAATCCTGGCAAGCCTGTTTGACAAGACCACATCCTAATAACTAACTAGTTCATCAAAAAAAAAAAAACCCAAAGAAACAAACAAACAAAAAAAACCCCACAAACAAAAACCCCTAAAAAAAGCATTCCCGCAGCCTGAAAGAAACTCACCACTGCCCCTGAAGTAGCATGCCCAGAACTCGCTCACATACAGAGCTACAGTTGGTCTCTTCACGCTGACAGTCACACACTGACATGCTTGCTTGATCTCCTCATGGCACAAGTTACACTGAAATAATAATGAGGCTGCAGGTTTTAGTTGGGTTTTGTTGCAGTTTTTTGGTTTGGGTTGTTGGTTTTTTTTTTTTTTAATGAAATGTGGTGAAGAGAGAAATGTTGATATTGTTTCAGCAACTCCAGAGGCATTTGGCATCCAGTTCCATGAGCTGATGCATGTCTTAACCTGGAGAACACAAGGATGAATTCTTGGAGGCTAAACAAACCTCCAGATTGCTGTCTCTTTGAGCATTTCCCCACCTGTACTCTGTCTGCAAGGAGAGCTGCTGGCACTGCACAGCAAGGATCCCCTTGCCCAGGGTGAATCTCCCTCCCCAGTGAGTACTCCCACTGGAGTCAGCGGGATCACCCACCACCAACATGAGTGACCGAGTTCCCCACCTGATCCCACCTCTGGAACAGCTAGCATTTCAATCGTTAATTGAGAAAATTATCTGAAAAGCTCTGAAAAAGTGGAAAGGACTCAGATATGGAGAGACGGATGTGCAGTCAAGGTCATCTGTTCTCCTGGCTTGTAGCTGCCCATCCTGCAGCTCCCTCTCACTCTAGCTGGCAGCAGCAGGGCTCACCTGACCTGAGGAACCACAGCCCTTCCCAGCTGCCTGCAAGACATGCTTCCTTTGGGATTTTGCTTCCTGCAGCAGCAGGACCAACAAGGCCAGGCAGGAACTATGAGGTCTCTCTTCCCAAACCACTGACACAGTTTCTGGATAGCCAAGGAGGTGAGGATGAGGGCAGACTGGGCTGCCTCAGCACAAGAAAGATCACACCTTGGATGTGAGGTGTCAGTCATGTTCAGTGTGGTCTTCATCCCATCAGGCCCAGCCAGACTCCTCATAGGTGCCAGAGTTACCTGCTCTTCCTACTCGATGTGCAGAAGAGAAGGCCAAGCTGTTAAAGTCACTTTCCTACTGCAGGAGAGATTCTTCTGGGAAGTTGACTCAATCATGTCCTGTGGTCCCAAGGAAGCAAAGCCTGTCCAGTATGTCCTGGTTCAAGTCCCAGCTGAGTCTTTGCTTTGGACTAACTCTCCAGCAAAAAGAACACCATGTTTTTATACTTGCAAGTATGCCACCACTGCTAACAATCAGGAAAATAACCCTGACTGCATTGCACATCCCCTTGCAGGAAAAAGCATGGATACTGTTATTCATACTTGTACTGTACAAATGTTCCCAAAATGTCAGTCTTCTCTAATGACCCTAAAGAGACTGAAAATTAAAGTGCAGTTCTGGGCAGGGAAGCAACTCTATTAAAAAGATACAGACAGAGAGAGCCCGTAGCTGTTCCGAGCAGCCTTCCAAGTTCTATATATTAACTAAGCCTATGCACCAAAGCCATGTTTTTAACTACTGTCAGCACTGCGGAGTCACTCCAGCAGCAATCGAGCAAGCTGTTCTGCCTCATGCCTCATCACCATTTCTCACACTCTGCATCAAAGCACCAACATTAGCAAATTCAGCTGCCCTTCAAACTCCCAGCTCCAGTCAGGAGGAAGCATCTGCGGCCATTCAGCTCCTTGCGAGGCTGCCGAACAAAGTCCCAGTTGCCAGGAATACCCGGAGCAGCCCAGCCCGATGGCTCTCCGTGACACGTGGCCCTAGCACAGGCAAGGGAGCTGCGAACAGCTCCACATCCCCACGCCGCTCTCGCATTCCCACTCCAAATCCCTCCCCGGCAGCATGGATCATCTGCAGGCTTTCAGGAGTCACTCCTGCCATTCAGCACGTCGGCGGGAATCAGATTTCAGCGGGGGAAGAGCACACTTCCCATGTTGGTAAGATCAGTTCCCAGTGACACAGCACAGGCTGACACAACTGCGGCTCCAGCACCGTGCCTTCCGCGAGGCACAAAGCTCCCATTCCAACAGTCACTCCGACGGCAGAACACCGTCACAAGGCATCCATCAGCTCAGCAGACTGTAGGAAAACAGGAAACAGAGTCAAGAGGGGCTTTGGGCAAGAGTAGTAGAATTCTAACTCCTCACGGCTCAGTGTGCACAGCACAGACAGGGAGTTCAATCACTGCCTCGTTTCTCCCAGAACACGGGGTTACTGTCATTCTGAGGTCGCAGAGAAAGGAGGAGCAGAGGCAGAACAGAATTCTCAAGGCTGGCCAAATCCAAGTGCTCTGCAGCCACTTGCAGGACACGCTGCTGAGTTTTGTATGACTGATGAGACACAGTACACAGCATGATTTGTGAAAGGGAATGGCAAGGAGGGAGCAACTGGAGAACAGAGGAAAATTCCAACAGAATTTGCTTAGAAGAAATGCTTCTAAGACTGAGAAACAATCTTCTGTGGACCTTCCTTAGTGTTTGACAACTTTAAAAAAATCAACACATTAGCTTAAATATGTGGAAGTAATAGATGAAATGGTCAAATAATTTTATGACAAAAGGGAAAAAATTAGGTAGGAAAGCAGGTTAGTGACTCCCTTCCCTCTCTTCTCGCAGAAAGTTTTTAGTCCAAGTAATAGCTGAAAAGGAGCATTCCAGGTCTCCCAGGCCCACAAGTAGATGGGACTGG
Organism: Zonotrichia leucophrys gambelii; assembly: GCF_028769735.1. Taxonomy (NCBI): domain Eukaryota; kingdom Metazoa; phylum Chordata; class Aves; order Passeriformes; family Passerellidae; genus Zonotrichia; species Zonotrichia leucophrys. The sequence continues at coordinate 44,042,967 of NC_088173.1, read as the reverse complement.
GGCATCTACTAGCATGAAAGGTGGACAAACACATGACCTTACAAATGAGGGACTAAAAGCAATTGCAGGGCTTGTTATACTGTACTTGGCTCTTCACCAACTTCCAGCACTTCCTAATACACGGCCTCCTCCTCAGCACTTAAAAGTCTCCATGATTTAATGAAGCTATACAGAGGATGAGGATAAGAGAGGGAAAATGACCTGAGTATCGTCAGAAGACAATGGAATTCCAATTTTAGTAATGAAAACCACTGAGGAAAACCTATCCAAAGACAAACTAAGTGGCAAGGGCAAAACCCCAATCTGGCAGGCAGGTGACAATATCCAAGGTGCAGTGAGCCAAACAAAACAATCATTTCCTCCACATTTCCTGGGTCTTTCTGGACCATTTTTGGACGCAAGGCAAATCTTCATTTTGATATTACTAGTTCTCAAACTACACCACTGCTGCTTAGCAGAGATTGTGGCATTTAGCAACACAGGAAAAAAACATGATGCGCATGTGTTCATCTTGGCAGATGATGAAAAAACAAGCCAAAAGGAAGTGCAGTGAGATCATCCCAAATGTCAATACCCAGGCCTTGTTTGGGATTAAAGCAGTGCTTCATAGATCAGATTAAAAAGCCCACTAAAAGCTTGGAAGGACTTTTGGAAAAGGCCCAATTGATTTCAGCATAGGAATCCTCATCAGAAGCAAATGAGAACGTGTGTCTGTGGTCCTGCTTACAGCAACACTCAAATACCTGGAGATATCCATCAGCACCAGTGAGGCTTTACAGCAAAACCCACAGGATGACTTTACAAAAAGGCTGGTTTGACTTTTAAGTGCCTTAGAAACACAATCCTCTTTGGTAGATTTTCTGCCAAACTCCAACCACGTAAGAGGAGCCCTAGACTTCCACAGGGAACAGTTTGGTTCTTTCTTTAGCAAAGTCCCAAACCATGTACTTCTCTAAAATTACCTTATGGAACAAAGTTGTCCACAATTCCTGAAGATTCACTCTCACAATAAATACATCAACTAAACGTACCCAGCTAGAGAAGCAAAACATCTCAGTCAAAATAATTGGTCTAGAAATGCCTTCTGTTGTGGCATGAATTCCAGCTGTGATAAAATTTTATAGGCAGACTGGAGTTAAAGAGACCTTTAAATATGAAAAACAAAAAACTCAAATCTGATGCGTCTAAAATTCAGGACTCCACAGAAGTGGAGGACATTTTTTGCTCTACCAATTTTTTTTTTCCTCTATCAATTTCACTAGAAGCAGACTGTTGTGCTAGGAAACACCACCCATATGATTAAGAATCTTTCCAAAGCAGCTTCTCTCTCTCCCTGAAAATCCCTTAAGTTCTCAAAAAAATTACTTTATTGTCCCCATATCACTTCCACCTTCAGAATGTATCCAGAAAAAAAAAGCCATTTGTCAACTACCTCCAGTTCTTTCAGTTCAGGACTCTATTATGCTGCACAATTGTTTGTGTGCATCAGCTTAACGTGGAGGGAAAAGATGTTGCTAAATTGGCAGCGGAACAGTGGGCTGGGCAGGAGAGGTGCCCTCTCCATTGTGTGCACAGGGCGGCTCTGCTGACTGCAAGGGCTCACACAGCAGGAAAAACCCCAAATGCCATCCCTGCTCTTGCTATTGGCAGCTGTTCTCTTATCACCAAAGAGAATTTATTGCACTACTGACAGATGCTGAGATTCAGAAGCTGGAGCTGAAAGCCAAAGGGATTGATTCAAAAAACAAAAACACCCTTTGAAAGAAAAAAAAAAAAAATATATATATATATAGGAAGAGCCCTCCCAAACCAAGTCACTTCAGTGCACATGGCATCTCTCCATGGGGAGAGGAAAGAGAGAGCTGAGCCCCCACGCAGATGTCTGCAGGTCTGTCTGCAGCACTCCTGGAAGCTGCTCAGTGCTAAACCAAAGAGCTGCAGGAAACCACGGAGAACTTGGCCACAAAATCCCTAGTGGGGGCAGAGAAGACTTTCAGGGAAGAGGACCTTGAAATCAAGCTTTCTTGGTATTAAAGTCATTTTCAAACACAAGATACTTGCATTCCCAGTGCTGTCTCATGAAGGGAATTGGTGGAGCAGGGCTGTCTGGGATTTCTATTCTTGCACACACGGACACTTTCTCTGTGAAAGCCTCTTTGACTCCTATGAGGCTACAAGTCTTAGTTCCTTATATGTGACTCCACAGTCAGGAATCCCCTGCACAGCTGCTGTGGCTGCTCCCAAGAACTGGAGACAGGATTCCTGTGCTGTACATGACAAGAGGCTCTAACACCTCCCCTCCCAGTGCACATGGACACTCCCTGCACACGAACAGCTACGTGGTCTCTGTGGCCCTAGAGCAGAGCCTGGACTTCATCCACAAGTTTTGCCAAATTGCTGCACACAGCACGCCAGTACATCCCTCCTGCTTCCTGTCCCCAGGGAAAACACAACTGTGTTTTTCACAGGCAAAGAAACCCTGAGCTATCCACCAACACTGCTGTAGGCACAATGCGAAGGAAGACATGCAGTGCCTTCTGCCAACACTCCCAGGTGCGTTTTCCTAACTAAGGCAGCCTGATACAAGGTTTAATTCCTGGGCACCTGTCCGGTTATCCCGGCTGTTTGAGGGGCCTGGAAAGGCCCGGGGTGGCCTTGGGGCAGCCCGCGTATCGAAGGACGAGAAGAGGCTTCAGTTCTTCTTTCGGTTTTTATGTTTATTAATTGTTTATCTAAAAGATGTTCTTTCAGCCGAACAGAGATCTGCTCAGCAGTCAGCCATGAGCACACTGTCTGCCCTCCCGGGCAGCCACGTATCTTTATACCCATTGTTACGTGTACAATATTTATCATTTTTCCCCAATACCATCTATTCTTATAACTCGGTGCACTCTCAGTAATAACCAATCCAAGAGTGCCACCGTGGCCAAAGAAGATGGAGGAGAAGAGGAAGAAGAAGAAGGACAGGACACACCCCAATTCCTCCATCTTACTCCTCTAAACCTCCCTGTACATAAATCCTAAACCCTGTGTCTCACCCTCTAATTAACTAATCCCTTCACCATTCACCCTGGTGAAGCCCTCATCCTTGTCGTCTCCTGTGTAGGGTTAAAGTCCAGCTACCAGACACTTCTGGCAACATTCCAGGACTCCCGAGCCCCCCAAGGTGGTCTCGGTGGCTCAGCATCTCAGGACTGAGATCTTGAGATCCGACAGGCACCAATCTGTCTTTTCTGGAAAACTCAGAGTAAGCTGAATACTCCCAGAGCAGTGGACTCCAGCAGTGGGGAAAGGAGTCCCAGAGCACTTCCCATTTCCTTACTTGTAACTTGGAAAGTCCCCGAACGAAACTCGGGAGGAGGCATTTTGCCGGGCACTTCAGAAGAGGGCAAACTGGGAGGCACGGCAACTTTAGGAACATTAGCACCACCCCGGTGGGGAGAGCCCCGAACTCTATGGACTGAGGGTGAGGATGTCGCGCAGCCGGCGGGAGGCAGGCCCAGGTGCAGCGGCAGGACGGGCGGTACGTGGAGCAAGGCTGACACCTGCAGGGAGAGCTGGGCAGCAGCGGGGCGGAAAAAACAGTTTCAATGCTTCAAAAATCAGCACCGAAAATATTTCCACTCTTTCAGTTTTAAAATTGAACCACTTTGGGATTTGCTCACATTCTGCCATCAACATTTGAGATATTTGGTTAGGATCATTGCTCTTCCCCCGGTTGCTCCCTGGAAAACCACAGCATAAATGGAGCAGGGCACAAACAGATCCTGGGATCCCACACAGGCTGACCAGGCTTCCTTACCGGCTCTGCTCTAGGTTTCTAGCAGCACAGCCCCACACCGCTTGTTCCCTAAATAATTTAAATGTGGCGCAGGCACATTTGGGCTTGGGCTGGTGCCTCGGGAAGCTCCGGGGACAAAGGATTCCCCGGCGTTTGTCAACTCCCCGGCGGAGCGCCCCGAGTCTGGGAGCTCCCAGCTGAGGAGCCTGCCTGGTCACCGTGCGGAGCCCCGAGCCCCGGGCCAGGTCACGGCTCCTTGCTGGGGGCGCTGTTCGCTCCTCCGCCCCGGGCACAACCTGCAGCTGCCCCTGAGCTCCCTGCTCTCAGTGTGCTCCTCAGTCCGGCTCCTGGGTGATCTCCTCAGCCACCTCTCTGGAAGCCTTCCCTACCTCTGTCTGCACAGCTGACTCCAGTCCCAACACAAAAGCGCTTTCATCTTTTCTCCCAATTAATCTTATCTGCCAGAACAATTCGAGATCCAGTGCAGGAATTAGGGCAAGCTACTTACTTACCCGAGAAGGTCAATTTAGGTCAAAGCTACCGCACACAGATGGCTAATTTCAATCCCTTACATATACCACACAATTGTTCAATAAACTCGAAATAAATAGTGTAAGTAATTAATTTAAAGCTGCCCTAATTGTTTCTCAATTTCCCCTATTAGTTTAACCTATAACACTCCTCCTATCAAAGCTTCAAAGCTCTAACTTAACAGCCAATTAAAGCTTCTTTAGGGAAAAAAAAAGAGCTGTCAGCGCCGATTTCTTCTGACTGAGCCCCTTGAAGCACTTCGGAGTTCATTTAAATTGCACTGGGCTTAGAACCAAAGTGCTTTTTGCAGGTATCCCGTTCCCAGTAAGCTAATGAGACAATGGACAATTAAGATTAATTAAGGTTTTTAACTCGGTATCAACTTTCTGACCGCCCTTCGGCTCGGTGAAAGCCGTCTGGCGCTGGAGCAAACAAGAAGTCGCTGGGTGTGTCAGCGGGAGCTGGCAGGAGCACACGCAGTTCTCCCCAGCTCACTGAGACCCGGGGCTCAGCTACGGCTGAGGATCCCCCAGAGAACGCCTTCTCTCTGTGCTTCTCTCCTGAATTAGCCTTACTAACCTCACTATGGAAAGCTTGGGTGGATGGGAAATCCTGAACCAGAGCAGCAGTATGGAACAGGAAACAGAAATAAGTAAAACAGGACTGAACCATTCCGAGCCAGGCTCCGAATATATGCCGGGAAGTTGAAAAGCAAGCATGTTAAAGCTAAGCCTGCTCAATTATTATTGTGGACAGGATTCCTCTGAGAAACTCCTGGGGTTACATGAGGGCAAAAGGTACCTAGCACACAGAGCAGCTGAGCAGGAGGGAGGAGAAAGCTCTGCAGGGGCAGGAGCAACAGCACTCCAAGGGCACTAACAGGGAGAAATCTGAGTGAGTGAGTGATTGATCGGTACAAATATTCAAAAGCTGCTGCCGACCAAATCCAACTTAATTTGGGGAACCAAATGGCATAACACATAAATCTGGGAGTGACACAGCACAGCTGGTTCTGCTGAACACCTGGCCCTGACTGTCAGGGTGGATTTTAACCTCCCTTCATCCCCATCTTTTACTTCACATGACACATCTCTGCCACGGGACAGCCCCGCACACTCTTCACACCATTTGGTTTAACGAGACCAAGGACCTTTGCAGGAGTCTTCCCAGCACAGGACTGGCTGGGAGGGCCAAGTGAACCAGCACACTTGCCTGCACCTTTGAAACCAAAACTCTTACTGTTATACCTGGAGAATCAGTGCTTTACCCCCACTACTTTTTTTTCTTTCTTTCTTTTCTTTATTTTTTCCTTTCTCTCGCCCTTTTTTTTTTTTAATTAGCAAAAAAAAAAAAAAAATTTAAAAGCAACTGGTAAACACCATACAACTTTTCTTACTGAGGCCATGCAAACTTTTGGAAGCCTTTCTTATTACTAAGACTTTTTTGTTACTTCCCAGAGTACACAGGGAAGCCCCCAAAATGCTAGTAACCATGACCTCAATTAACCAGGTGTTGCTCTTGCTCAGTGCAATTGCAATTCCCAAGGAGAAGGACAGCCCTCAGGGTTGTTTGACCTGACAGGTGTGTTCTTGGCCTCCCTCACTGAGATTTGCAGCCTCAGGCCTACCTGAGAGGAATGCCTGACTGGCCCAAAGGCACATTTCTGTTGTTTCAGACAGCTGAAGGGTCCGGGGGGGGGGACCAGGGAGTCCCTGTGTGTTCAGAGGTTCTGAGGAGTCCTGGAGGGTTCCGGAAGGGCTGACGCACATCAGGGCTTTGAGGAGTCCAAGGTACCTCAAGGGATCCTGGAAGTCTGAGGGGTCTCAGAGGGTTGTGAGGGTCTGAGAGCTCAGAGGGGCCACAGGAGTCTGAGATGCCCTGGGGGGTCCTGGCAGGTCTGAGGGGTCAGAGGCACTCCAGGGCTCTGAGGAGTCCAAGGCATCTCAGGGGGTCCCGCGAATCTGAGGGCTCTGAGAGGTCGCAGGGGCCTGAATGGTTCCAGGGGGTTTGAGGGGTCCCAGAGACCTGAGGGTTTGAGGGGCCCCGGGGGTGTGAGGGCTCTGAGGCACCGCGGGGAACTTGGGACCCCAAGGCGCCTCGGAGGATCCCGGAGGTCTGAGGCGTCCTGTGGGGGTCCCGGGAGTCGAACAGCTCGGAGGGGTGCTGTGAGGCGCCCCGGGGCGCTCCGGCGGCTCCGAGGCCGCTGAGGTGTCCCGGAGCCCGGAGGACTCTGAGGCGGCTCTCGGGCGCCCCCTAGCGGTCACTGCCGGGGAAGGACGGGGCGGAGCCGCGCCTTGACGCCATCGGCGCGCGCCGCGCAGTGACATCATCACGGTCCTTCCCGGCGCCGTTCCCGATCCCGATTCCCATCCCATCCCGGCCCCGGCCCGTGAGGGCGGCTTGGGGCGGTCCGATGCGGCGGCGGGCAGGATGCACCAGAAGCTGCTGCGCAGCGCGCACTACATCGAGCTGGGCAGCTACCAGTACTGGCCGGTGCTGGTGCCCCGCGGCATCCGGCTCTACACGTACGAGCAGATCCCGGTGTTCCTGAAGGACAACCCCTACATCACCGATGGATACCGCGCGTACCTGCCCTCCCGCCTGTGCATCAAGAGGTGAGCGCGCCCCGCGGCCCCGGGCTCCCCCCGGCCCCGCCGCCGCTCACCCCCGCCCCGCCTTGTGCCTCCTCTCGCTCAGCCTCTTCATCCTTTCCAACGAGACCGTCAACATCTGGAGCCACCTGCTCGGCTTCCTGCTCTTCTTCACGCTCGGCATCTACGACCTGACCGCCGTGCTGCCGGCCGCCGGCGCCTCCCGCGAGGACTTCGTCATCTGCTCCGTCTGCCTCTTCTGCTTCCAGGTGGGCGCCGGCTGCCGGCGGCGCTGAGCCCTCCGCCGTGCGGGCACAGCGCGGGCCCGGCGGCGTCGCTCCGCGGGGTAAAAACCGAACGCAGCTGGCACAGGAGAGAGTCTGTGATAAACGAGTGCGTTTGTCCGGGCCGTGTGTCAGAGCTGCCGCAGCTTGAGGGGGCCTGACGCGGCTCCAGGTGCTGCTGGATAGGGCCGAGCACCCTGGGATCCAAGGGATCAGCCGCGGCCCAATGGTCGGGAAGGGCAGGAGGGCTGGTGGCCTCACTTGTTACTTGTCAGAGGAATGTGTTTGCACAGCAGACTTGAGGCCTGTCTCCGGTGGGCCCCTGCACCTTGTGAGAGCACAGAGAGCTCAAGGCACTGTTGGTGTTCTCTGCAGGGTACAGGATGCCTTTGTACAGCCACAAGTGGCTCTAGTGCCCCTCCCTGCCCCTGCAGAAGGTCACAGAGAACCAAACACTTCTCAGGGAAAAGATATTAAGGCAGTCTAGGAGCAAACATGCAGCCTGTGCCTAAGAGTTAAAGTTCTGTGTGTTCCCTCAGTCAAGGCACACAGTGAGTGCTGGGCAGTCAGGGCAGATCTGGGCTTTGGGCTCTCCCCTCTACTGGTGCGGATCCGTCTCCCTGGAGCACTGCCAGCTCTCTGGCCTCAGGAGCCCACTTTTGCTGCTTGTACAACTGGTTACCATGGTTTGCAGTGTCCTGCTCCTCCTCCCCCGTGCCAGAGAAGCTTTATGGTCGGCTGCCAGGGATCACAAGTGCCTGCACTGGGGTGCACTGCACAGCACAGCTGCAGGGCTGGGGCTCCTTTGTAAGGAACTAACCCTCCTCCTCTGGCACTCTGCGTAGGTGTGTATGCTTTGCTCAGTAGGATACCACCTGTTCTGCTGCCACCGCTCCGAGAAGACCAGCCGGCGCTGGATGGCGCTGGATTACGCGGGCATTTCCATCGGGATCCTGGGCTGCTACGTGTCAGGCGTGTTCTACGCCTTCTACTGCAGTAACGTGAGTGGGGAGCAATGTCCTTGCAGGGCTTGGTTCCTGTGTTCTCACTGCAGTTTCTGTGTGCAGGAAGGGGTTCTGTGCAGGTGTCCAAAGAGAACAGGAGCGATGAGGCAGGGATGGGAACTGGAACATGTCCCTCTGACCTGAGCTGAACTGTGCTGGCTGGAGACAGGCAAATGCAGGTTTTCCTTTCCAGCTGCTGATTGCACAAGCCTCAGGAAAATATTTAAATTTCTTTCAAGGTAGGGAAACTTTACAGGTCCTACCTGTATCCAGTGCCTGAGGCTGGTAATGGGATGTGTCCCATCACAGGTACTTTATTCAAACAGTATTGCCCACGAGATAGCTGCTGTGAGGCAGAAACAACCTTGTTTTCCCTCCTTCTAACAGAGGACGAGTAAATGAGTTCCCTCTCGAGGCCTGCCCTGGGCATGGCTGTCCAGGAGTTGAGCTGGACAGGTGAGGCACAGGTGTATTGAAAACATTTGGTGCAGGAAGTGCTTGGAGTGAAGGATGTGGTGCCAGGTGCCCCCCAGGAGCAGTCCCCTCCCCTCAGTGCCAGCTAACAAGCACAGGGCCCTGCACTCAGACCCACAGCAGAGACAGGGTGAAGCACTGCTGTGCTCAGTCACTGAAACCTCCTGCCCAGAGCTGACTTCTGCACACCACAAACTTGCCTTTGTTTCTTTGTGCCCTCAGTACTGGCGCCAGGTGTATTTGATCACTGTGCTGGCCATGATCCTGGCAGTGTTTTTTGCTCAGATCCACCCCAGTTACCTCACACAGCAGTGGCACAGGCTGCGCTCCATCATCTTCTGCTCCGTGTCTGGCTACGGAATCATTCCCACCATCCACTGGGTTTGGCTCAATGGAGGCGTTGGGGCATCCATTGTACAGGTAAACAAAAAAAAAAAAGAAAGGAAATAAGATTCCTTTTTGCTTTTCATTTGCCTTCTTGAGTTCTCTTACACTTGGGAAACAATGGAGAAGCAGGAGGAGTTACAATTCCTCTAAGGACAGAATTCCTTTGGTCAATACAATCCAAGTGGGAACACTGAGAACTGTGTTGAGAGGGAAGTTTCATTGTGCTGTGCTGCCCTAAAGCTGCACGGTGGGAAGGGGAGCAGGATCCAGCTGTGTCTGTGCCTGGGCATGGAGCAGCCTGTGTGGGCAGACCACACCCTCGCCAGGGCCCGGGGCAGGAGCTGAGGCGCCTGTAGAGCAGGAAGGAGCCTGTCAGGCTGCAGGAGTGCTCAGGGCTGGCCGCCTCCACAGCTCCAAAGGGCAACCAGGAGACACTGGGATGATTACTTGTCTCCTGCTCTGTTCCCTACGATGGCAGCAGAAATCAGCATTTACCTGCTCAGCCCTCTGTCTCCTACACAATCCTCCTCTAACAGCTCTTTCACGTTACTATTTTCCTGTTTGTTTCACTCCTTGGAATTACATTGTGGCAGCAGCAGCCCAGTACAGCCAAAGGCAGTCTGGTGTGCCCCACTGTGAACCACCCTGAAATCAGTGCAGTTTAGCCAGTAACACCTGATGGTGCTGAAAGAAACATTTCCTTTTCAGAGTGAGCACAAAACTGCACACACCTGGGCTGGCCTGTATGGATGGCTGTCCATGGGGTGAGGGTTCAGCCAGGTCCAGAGCTGCTGTGGAATGCGGCAGAGCACCACTTGGAAATAGACGTGACCTTTATACAGGACATTTCACACTGGCCCTCTAAAAATCATCAGTAGCAGTTGTGCCCCCACACTTCCCCATCTGGCTTCTCTTGGTATAGCAGGATGGTGTCTAGGGTACATTTTGTTTCCATACTTGAGGGAAAGGGCCCACTTTTGGTAACAAAACATTCTGCTAACAAGATGCACCTGCTGGCTGAGTTGCTGGTTACTGACCCCCCACTGTGAGCAGTCCTGTGTGCAGCTGCTGTGGTCCCAGCCTAAGCGGGATGTGCAGTGCAATGTCCTCACCCTGGCTGCTCTGTGCAGGCTCAGGGGAGTGGCAGGTGACCTTGCACAGACACATGCTGTGCCTGCTGAACAGAGAATCTTGCATGTAGAAGCAAGAAGCTGGAATACAAGAGGTTTCCTTCCACTCAGGCTTTCCCAGAGTTTGGCATGTGCGTCCCCACTGGATCTGTGCATAGCTAACACAGGCAGGGAAGGAAGATTCGGTGCTGTCGTGCCTTTTGCTTTTTTATCTTTAGGGACATTTTTTTCTGTTTTTGCCTTCTAACAGAATAGGAGAGCTTGCTTTTCTTTTGCAGGAGTTTGCTCCGCGGGTATTTGTCATGTACTTCATCGCTGCTGTAGCTTTTCTCTTCTATATTTCCAAAGTTCCAGAAAGATACTTCCCAGGTAGGAAATTCTCTTCTGGCTGTTTTCTTCAGTTAAGCTTCCTGCAGTGTCACAGTCCTTGCTGTGGGTCCTGAACTTCCTGGGAGAGAACAGGCTGACCATGTTCCCCATGCTGTGTTCCCATACAGAGTAAAAGAGTGGGAAGAGGCAGACAACTTCCATCAAGTTCGTTAAAGAACTTTCCCTGTCACCCCTCAAGGGCAGGGTGTGGCTGAGCTCTGCAAGAGACTGATTGCACTGCACAGTGTGGAATCATGGTGGAAATTAACAGCTGAACTCCATGTCCCTGTTCTCCCCCACAGGCCAGCTGAACTACCTCGGCTCGAGCCACCAAGTGTGGCACATCCTGGCAGTGGTGATGCTGTACTGGTGGCACCAGTCCACAGTGTACATCATGCAGTACCGACACAGCAAGCCCTGCCCCGAGTACAACGCGGACCTGTGAGCCAAGGTATGGCTGCTGCCATCCTCAGGGGAACAGGATACCCCAACCACAGGCTTTGGGAATGCTGGCCTGAATCTCAGGTCACTGTCCCAGACTGGGTCCTGATTGGTGCCTATAAAAAGCAGGGATGTGATGCCAGGCACTCTGCTCACCTGTGCTGCTGCATTGGATGAGGCTCTGGGGAGCTGCTGGGCCCTTGAGCAGTTTTAGAGCAGGCTGGACTTAGTCCTGCCAGATCCCTTCCAGCTCTGCGTCACAATCTGAATAGTCTCAAACCATCATCAGTATGTGTCCTTAAGTAGCATTTTCCTCAGGCTTTTGTCAGGTTTTCAGTCTGCTTAGCATTGATCTGGATGTTGTGGAAATCAAATGAGTTGCCAATTACATGTGCACAGTGATTTACCTCGTTTCCCTGCTCTATTTCAGAGGCAGCACGAGAGGATTGGTGACTGGGGGCCTCACGTGAAGAGCTGTGCTATCAAGGACTGAGGCAGTTCCTCTGCTGACTCCTGGGCTCTTACCCCCTTGCTGAGACAGTGTGTTACTGCAAGCTTTGATAAACACAGCACTGCCTGGGTTGGAGGAGCATTTCCTTCTCAGCCAGTTCCTGCCCTGCAGTCAAGCACCAAGCAGCTCCTCCTGGAGCAGGACAGCAGGAGGCTGAGCTCACTCGGCACGCAGATCCCAGCAGGATGTTTTGTTGCTTGGCAGACATGAATGGCTCAGCCAAGGGTACTCAGGCCTGGACACCAGGCTTTCAGCTGGTGTGCACAGTTAGGAGAGCACTCCTGGCAGCATGCCTGTAAAATTGTTGGAACTGTGGGAGCTGGTCCTGGATCCAAACCACAGGCCTGTGGGTGGTGCATCCTTCAGCCTTTATGGGGAAGATGTGTTATGCTCCAGCACTGGCACAGGAACGCATGAACTGGAATTCAGTGGATTTCTGTCCTGCTCTGGATGACCCCTTTCCCATTCCCTGGGAGATAACATGATGGCCTGCACACCTAGATCTTCATTGCAGATCTTAAAAATAGCCCGCCCCAAGGAGGGTCATGGTTGTGCCATTGCTTGAAGAAATTTCTCTAGATCCCTTCAGTAATCTGGAATCAGTATTCCAGGAGTAGCACTAAGGCTGCGTGTCCATGTTTGTTGTTTTGCAATCAGGGAACCTGCTGGGCTGCAGATTCCTGACTTTTGGCCTTTCCCTATGTGCAGGATGATACTGCACTCACACACACTGCTGTCTCCAAAATGACTTGCTTTCACAATCCTGCCACCGTGCCAAGGCTGCTTGGAGTTTCAGGACGTGTTGCAGAACCTTCCCTTATAAAATGAACACCAGGGAGCCATGGAATACAGTGGTTAGCACACAGCTACTGCCCAGCACCATTAAGCTCCAGGGGTGCCAGTCTTCCAAACAGCATTAAAATCCTTTGGACTTCTGGGTTAGAGGCAAGCATGCTGTTGGCTACATCCTTGTGGAGAGGGCTTCCCTCAATGCACTGGGAGAGGCTGGCTCTGTGCAGTGACTAGCCCAGGGCAGGCAGGCTCTGTTGGTTGCCCAAAGCTGCCTCCCTCTGAGCTAAGGCAGAGGAGCAGGACTTGGTTTCTGGTCAGGGCGTGCCAAGGAGACATGGAGTGGAGGTGGAAAGTTACAGACAGGCACCTGCACTCCTCGGGCACAGAGAAGGCAGGATGGGAACTCCTCCTGATGTGCTGGACAGGGATGCTGTCTGTTTAGGTCAGAGGGTGGTTGTGGTGCTTTTCTGTTGGTCTTCTTTAACTTCAGAAAGAAGTATTGGCAAAACTGACTCTGCATTAATGATTCGGCTCCCAGAGTTTTCAGCCTGATTTTTTTTTTTTATAATTTTTTAACTTGACAGCCAAGCAAGTTTCAAGTGCACTAATTACTACTACTGAAGCCTGACAAGGAACTTGCAAGTGTAAAAGTCTGTTTCCAGTGTTATGTGTACAGTAATATCTCAATAATGTGTCTGTAATATTACTGACTTGATCATTTGCTAATGTATTTTTATAATGGAAACTCAACTTCTCCAGCAGTTTTCACCAGATAAGAAAACTGATTGCCAAGCTGTGCATTTTTACCTGACAATTTATCAAGCTGCATGATTATCTTTGATGTACATACTGAACTTATAAATAAATTCCAGTTCATTGGCTTTTTCTTTGGACTAACGTCATTCCTGCACCTCATGCAGCAAAACAGCTGATGTCAATGGCTCAGCCATGGAACTTGTGCCACAAACAGGGATTTTTGGGGGAGACTCTCTAGCTGAATTCGCTGATGAACTCAGCTTTTCAGCCTACTACCAGTACTCTTTATTAACAGAGTCCTGCTGCTGCTGTATCTGTTCTTGACCATTTCCATTCTTACTTCATCTCACGCAAGAGTAAAATCAATACAAGGAGCATCCAAACACCCTGCTCCAGTAAACAACTGCAGGAAGGGGCTCACACCACATTACAGCTCTGTCCACAAGTGCAGATCTCAGTCCAGTGCCATTGGGACCCACGCAAGACCTTTCTGCAGGAAGGCTTTAAGGAGTAACACTGAACTGAAGGATTTTCAACCAGCTGGACACAGCAGGATGATTGGGCAGCAAATACAACTACTTAAAACAGTTTTATGAGAGTCACAGATACTTACATGGCAGCTAAAAAATCATTCAGCAGCAGCAACAGTGCTTATAATGAGTAAATGAAAGCCTACACACAAACACTTCACCATGCAGTGTTGAAGAGATCTGAAAAGGCACTGTTACCAGGTTCCTTTATTTAACAACTCCAAGGGTTTTATGATATACATCAGCTTCACAAAAAAAGTTAAAAGTTCTGGCTTTAGTAGTACACAAAAAAGCTTTAGAAACTCCAAGTCTAACAAGAAATGGAAGTGTAGTTCAGGCAAGTGCACTTAAAAGCTGAATGCCAGCAATTTTAAAATAGTTTTTATGCTCTTTAATAGTAGGTGATGCCTCAGTCACAACTTTACCATACACACCATCTTCTTGATTTCCTTTCAAAATAAGCTCTATGGAACAGTAGCACAGCAGCCGCCCTTGGTGCTTAACTGATATTCACTCAAGTCACAAACATAATTGTGGCTGCTGGGTTACCAACACTACAGCAACTCCAAGGGGTACATGATGTGTGCGAGCATGTGTATATTTTATATATACTCCTTGGATATATAAAAATACACCATATAGTATAAAAAACTCCAGATAAACTCTTTGTCTCACAGTAGCAAATATATCAACTTATTTTCACAGTACTTGGTTTTACTAACTGGGACACCCAGAATGATTATAAGCTTTTCCCTCCAACACTGGTGCTCACAGAGCCCCCCACCACAGCATTAATTACACACCTAAGGGCCCTTCGAGTCCACAGGCAAACACAACTACCTGGTTTTTCCTTGCATCACCACAACCACTTAAAAGAGGTTGTGCTTCTTAGCACTTCGGGGCAGACGCTCTCTCCAGCAGCTGATCCTACAAGGCCTGCGCTTCAGTCCCTAAGCATGCAGAGGGAGAAGCTGTAAAAACCCATTGGGATTTCTGTCTGGGAAGGGAACTGTCAACCCCTTACCTTGCCCTTTTGCTACCACAGGCAGCATGTACATGACTACTGCAAAAAGGCCTTTCCTGATTTCTACTAAGGTCACATTGCACTCCACACACACTGAAAAAAGGCAAAGGATACCCCATTCCCTGACAGTCACACATTTCACCTCCTTTAAATAATGGATAGTGGCTGAAAACAACCCCGAGCTTGGGTTCAGTTGTGTATAAACTACATACACCAGGAAAAGTCAGCTTAGCAGGGTGCACCAATCTCACATCGACCATGAGAAAGAATAAAATAACTAACTCTAAAGCAAAAAAAAAGTGTAATTTAATCAAAAACCTGATTGGTGTCTCAAGCAGGTTTGTTAAGGCCATTAGTAGGCAAATATCATGGACCATAACTTGTGCCAGCTCTAGAGTCAGTGGGGTCTGCAGTTTGCTGCCTGTGCCTTGTCTCTCCCTCCAGCTTGGCTGTGCTGCAGTGTAAGTGCACAGAGACCTCTGCCCAAGACCCCTGCAGCCCTCCTCAGCCTGCAGCCCCAGGGTAAACCAACAGCACTGAACACATTTACTACCTGTAATTTACCTGATGGCTTCTGCCCACACAGGGTCTGCTGGTGCCCAGCCTCCTCCCTGCATGTACAGCCCCCACCTCTCCTCCTGGGCCCTGGAGCCAAGCTCCAGGGCCTTGTGCATTGTTAACCCTTCCCACTGGGAAGACAGCAACAGCCTGGCTTTGGTGAGGACTAGCCACCTCACTGCCACATTTGTCATCTTGCTGTGTTCCAAGGGCTCTTCAGGCAGGTAACAGCTCTGAAAGACATTGAGAAGGGCAGCTCATAAGCATGCACAGAGATTAAAAAAAGGGAAAAAGACTGTTAACCTGAGTGTCAGAAATGCTACAAAAATTGGCATGTGCTTCTTGCAGCCTTTGGCACCAAACAGGTGAGAAGAGCAGTAATAAAGCTTGGAAAGTCCTGTGTTGAAACATTTCTACTCAATCTCCCAAGGGCTTATCTCCTAAGCCTGGAAAAGGCACACTGAAGTAGGCACAGCTGGAATACCCCACTTAGACCCTGTGAGAAGTGAAACTGAGGAAGGTGAAGGTAGCTATCTGTACACCATCACTATGAGCTACATTCAGATTCCAGAGCTAAGGGAAGCAATCTCACATATATCCTAGGGGGCATTTTATCCAACTGATCCCAAAGAAGTCTCATGATTTGTTTTCAATGTGTTTTCAGTGAATATTGAAAGGGACCAAGTGCCCCCATCATCTCCTGAATATCCAGCAGGAGGCATTGGGGGGAAAAAAGCTCACAGCCCTGAATATTTCACTTCACCTGTGACAGGGGGGCACGTGAGGACACCCAGCCACAAACAGGGATGTCCCCCCTGTGCAAACACCCAGCTACAAACTCCTCAGCCTCCAGTGGAGCAGGACAGAAAGGTGGGACAGGCCGAGGAGCCACCTCCTTCTGTGTCCCCATGAGGATGGCCATGGAACCCAGGCTGGGCTGTCCCAAGGGACTGTCTCTGCACACACCAGCACCTCCTGCACCACAGGAAGCACACACTGTGCTCGGCAGTGGCCACACCTCCTGCCATCATCCAAGGTGCCTCCTGGCGCTCCTGGGCAGCAGGACAGGGCTCCCTCCCAAAAGGCTCCGAGGGGTGAAACGCAGCTTGGTGGTCTGGCAGCCAGCAGCTCCAGCTGGAACACAGCCAGGGCGGGAAGCATCTACAAAGCTCAGTGCATTTAGCGATCCTTAAAAGAGCATCAGGTTACAGTCATATCATAAAACTATTGTGGTAAAAAACCAACAGAGAGGACACATTTTCTTTTCAGTCAAAATCCAAGAGGAAAACAGACAAATCCCAAGGTGTAATCAAACCAATCCAATGGTTGTACCTCACAGTCAACTCCACAAGTCATCTGAAGCACTCCACGTGCCCAAGGACAGCCCCTCTCTTCCAGTGTGCTGAGGAGTCTCCCAAAGTGCTGCAATCCCAGCCATGTCCCTGCTGGCTCCCTCCCCCACACATTCTCACACATCAGTCAATCACCTGCTTCTTTAGTTTTGACTCTACAATTCCAGTTTGCTACTTTACATTAACGGCACTTACTATTAAAAAAAAAAAATCAAAATTGACCATTTAGGCACATAAAAAAAACATCTGCCTTTCATCTCTGCAGCTGCATAGATGTCTGCAAGATCCCAAGCCATAGCTTTGCTCTGGAATTCTGGGCCACAACCCCTTGAGGATGTGGCTGCTTTATTTTTATGATTAATAAAGGTAGTTTTCACCTAGGAAGCAAAGACTTGGCCATTTCCAGCACATAATCTGGATATCAGTATGTCTTGGTTCTTAGGTCTGCAGAGACACAAAGAAGCACCGCAGTTCATCAGCCTCCTGTACATGTAGGAAGCATTTTGCATGTGCTCCCTGCCTCTTCCACTCCAATGGGGCATATGGCACAGGGATGGAAAGGCAAGACCAAAGTGCACAAACAACAGTATGTCCCAGGGCCCCAAGTCAGTGACAGGGATTCATATCCAATTACTCATTACATTCTGGGAGCCATCTGCCATAAGGAAACAACACTTCTGATTTTTTTTCTCTTTCTCAAAAAGATTCAATTCAGAATTAGCCATTATTTGCAATTCACCATGCAAGCAGGCCACTGCCTCCTCACCCTGAACAAGCTCTACAACCCAGGCCCCTAGCATTTCAACCACATAAATGACTCCACTAAACCTTTACTAAGGGACTTGGACAGATATAGTGGGGGGAACCCATTGCAAGCCTCTACTGTTTAGAAGGGAACGGAGCTGCTCCAAAGGGATCCAACTCCAGTGCCTGCTGTGGCTGACTCTGTGTGCTCTGCACCACCAGCTCTGTGAAGGGCACGGCACCAAAGTCATCTGTTTTCAGCCCATCCCCGCCGTGAACGGCCCCGTGCAAGGAGCTCTGCCTGGGCCTGCCAGCCACCACCACCGCGCCGTGGTCCCCGCGGCTGTCCCCAAAGCCCTGGTGCTGGGCATGGCGCATCAGCTCCGGCGGGTGGAAGGGTTTGGCCCCAAAGGGATCCAGCAGCGCCTCGTCAGGCTGCAGCGGGTTGGCTCGATCCTTGCTGTCGGTCAGGGCCACGCTGATGTTCTCCTTGGAGTCCGAGATGGTCAGGAACTCGTTGCTGCTCTGCGAGTCCCTGCGGCCGGCCTTCCTGTGCCGGCGGGCGCGCTCCGGGGTGCGGTAGCTGGGCTTCAGCCCCTTCTTGGTGCTGGTGGGAGTGCCGTGGTGGCGCTTGCCGTTGTTCTTGGGCACCTCCTGCTTCATGCGCCTCTGGCGGGAGGACAGCTTCTGCAGGTTGCGCTGCTGCTTCACCTTCTGCTGCTGCTGGCTGCCTGTGATCTCCTCAAACGGAACCAGCCCAAACAGGTCCTGTCTGCTCCCAGCAGACTTGGGGACGAGGGATGGCTGAAATGGGGTACAACCAAAGATATCCACACTCCGCGGAGAGCTGGGGGAGAGCAGAGGCTCCATCCCTGACCCCTGCCCATCTCGCTGTGGCACCTTTTTGCTGAAGGGAGCTTTTATGAAAACATCAAAGTCATCCTGCTCTTGGCTTAGGCTGGGAAAAGCCACCTGAGAAGAAACATCTTTGTCCACTTTCTCTCTTGCCTGAGGCTGCAGGGTGAAAAAGGGCACAGCTCCAAACACATCAAATTCTTGGCCAGAGTTGATCAGAGTGCTCGGTACCTCAGGCGGGGACATTGGCACCAAAGTGGGCTCTGTGATTTCACTGCTGCCCACCCCATCTCTGAACCAAGTGCCCAGGAGCCCTTCCACACATTTTTGCTTGGTTCGGTCACAATCCGAATCAGAGCTCTGCTTTTCTTCCTCCTCTTCTTCCACCTCTTCCTCAGAATCCATGAGCAGAGGCCGGTGGCCTAAATTCTCTGGTTCTGTATCATTGTCATCATTGAAGTCCCCATTCTCTCCATGCAAGACCTCTTCATCCTCCTGTTCTTCTTCTTCCTCACTGCTCTTGGGAGAAGGAGGATCTGATTCAAAATCACTCTCTGACTCCTCACCACCTTTTTGTCCCTCTGCACTTTTCCTCCCTGCCCGAGGATCTCTAAATGCATGGCTCAGTTTTCCAGCCTTTGTTGGGGTCCCTAAGTTATTTCCTTGATTGCTGGCTGAGTTATCCACTTGTTTTCCAGGGGAACCTGCGGGTCCAAAGAAAAAAGCAAATGAAAACTTAAAACACAGAAAGGCAAAACTTTCTCCACACACTCCACAACCACACACTCCAGGAGCTGATGCAAACATATATCCTGTACTTAGGGAGCGAAACAAGCTAAAAATCACATCTGACATTTCAAACACCGCACATAAAAATCAACAGACAGAGCTGCCAGCTTTACTTCTAAAGCACAAGGTGCCTGGACATACAGTACCAGTATTTGGGGGGCACACAGAAGGGGCCAATGGATAAAACAGATCTCTAGAGACAGCTTTTCAAATCCAGTCATTACACAGCCTCTCTCCTCTGGGGAAATGGGAGGCAGCAGAATTTCCACACTAATTTTCTGTATTTTTTTTTTACGCAGACAAGCTATCTTTTTATGTGTTTCTGCTTTGATAGTCTGCTCTGACACACAATGCTCTAGTCATGAGAACAGTCCCTTCTAATTTCTGTAGAAACTGAGGCACAAAAGCTCTTGCTTTTCCTCAAGTTTGAGACCAACACTTTCTGCTTGGTGTCTAAATGCAACCTGTCAGCTCA
Source organism: Zonotrichia leucophrys gambelii (assembly GCF_028769735.1). Taxonomy (NCBI): domain Eukaryota; kingdom Metazoa; phylum Chordata; class Aves; order Passeriformes; family Passerellidae; genus Zonotrichia; species Zonotrichia leucophrys. Next base: position 44,023,589 of record NC_088173.1, on the reverse strand, counting down.
GCTTCTCTACGGCAAGGAAATTTATCTACTTGTTTCCCTCTGTCATCTTCCCCCCTACTATTCACTGACAACTACAACTGAAGGAACAATTCACTGATGAGTCTTTTGTGGAGTGGTTGCCTTGGGAACACTGGAAACAGTTCAAATTTTGCAGTGGTACAAAAAAAGAGATGGCAAGAGCAGGCAGAGCAGGGGAGGCTGTACAGTGGCAGTGGCACTGCTCTCATCACTAGGCACACCCAGTTTCTCCCTGTGTAAAAGCCCCATGATGTGGGGAGACATTTACAGGAGTGTAACTGACTGCGATTTCTAGTGGAAAGGAAAGAGCAGGAGGAAAATCAAACCACTCAGGTCTCTTCTAGGTGAAGCACACTTGCCCTTGGAATACCCTCTTGGCCACAGACAGGGTGCATAATGTCAGATGTAATGCCAGCAACAGCAGTGAGAATTCACCTCCTGGCAGGCCCAGAGCCACTGCCCAGAGAGGCTGCCAGGCACCCTGGCACTGGGGACAAGCCTCTCATGTGTCCAGGACCTGACAGCAGCTGGGGACAGGGCTGCTCCTGTGGAAGCAGCTATTAGAGAGCTCTACCCACAACACTGCACCCCTGACCTCACCCAAGCAAAACTGATGTCTTCCACTTAGGGCTTTGTAACACAAACTGACATTTAACCCACTCCATGTGTTCAAAGGATGGAAAAAGCCAGGGATGGCTACAGGCATCCGCTACTTCTAAAAATCATCTTCAGCCAGAATCCACCTCACAATTCTTGTTCTTGCAATATACCAAATATTTTCTCAGCTAACTCCTTCTTTCATGGGGAAACTAGTGTGCAACTTCTAGGTCAAGTCAGAATCTTTACTTTCTATGCTCCAGTTTTACAAGAACCACTTCTTCCATTTTAAAAGGAAATTAACAGCAATTTCCTCATCCATCAGCTTCCTCACTCCTTTGCAGCTACACATAAAATAATCAAAATTCAGCAGCAATACAATGTATGTAAGGATTTAAAAACAAGATGACCAGAATGACTAAAACCATCAGGTGATTAGGGCTTTGAGCTGTTTCTTCTTGCCTTCTAGTGTCAGATTGCTTCTTATCTACTGTAATTTTAAATGCTACATATTTGCTTTACCCACTAAATTAGAATTTGGATTATTCTGCTGCTTACTTTAGATTTCCCAAAGGTACAGCCTTCACATGGCACTAAATAACCCCCCCCCAGCCCCCAAATCCTGCTGTTTTCAATATTTACTGGAACACTAATGTTAGCATAAATGCAAATAGATTTAAAAGAAAAAGGGACTACTTCTAGGTAAGATGTTAATACTACTTCCAGAACAAAAAGCCCAGACCTTTTCTCTGTGTCCATATCCACAAGAGTTTACAGTCCCACAGAATGGTTAGACCTTTGCATTTCATCTCAATATGCAGTAAACAACTAATACAGCATTTGTTTTTCAAAGAAGAACTGAATCACAGTGTTACCTAACACACCTGACTTCTCAGCAGGTTGAAGTATAATTGGTGAAGTGCCACCACAGTCAGTCCCTAGAAAACACTGAAACAGGCACTGACGAGACAGAGCACAACCTCTCCCCCAAGCAGCTGAGCTGCATCAGGCACACAGGGTGCAGCTCCCAGCTCCAGAGCTCTCCAGACAGACAGCACAGCAAAGAGGACATTTCCTGCAGCACACACCACGCACAGGCACCCCAGCTGCTCCAGCATCCCAACACACCCACCTGCTACTCACAACTGCGATTCTTGCTGGCAACACACAGCAAATCATCTTGGGAATTGGGCATCACGACAACCCAGCCTTTCACCCTAAGGTTTCCTCTCTTCAGTCTAACAAGCACAACCTCCAGAGGAACTCTGATGAAGCCAAGAACAACTGACCAAGCCATCCCTCTTGCTGGAGACATGCATCCACAGCAACACAGTGGCCAGGTGCTTTCCCCCTGTACTTGCAGCTCTGAACCTCTCTTCAAGGAAATGCTGAGCACCTTCCTGGCTGACAGAGGCAGACACAGGGTAAGAGCTTGAAAGGCAATGAGAACACTGGAAGTTTGATGTACATGTTGATTTTTACTTTGCCCACAGCAGTGTGTCTTGGCCCTGGTCAGCTCTGTGGGCTCTTGCTCCACTCAGGGCAATGCCATGGCACACACCAGACTTCGTGCAGACAGGAATGAGGCAGTCGGCAGGAAAGGGGAAGCCTTAGGTGCAGGCTGGTAAATATCTGTCCCTGCACATGAGAAAGCATGGTCCAAAATATCTTAATTTTGAGGCCACTCCAAGAAGACTTTTTCCTGTTCTAACAGCACCACAGCACAGTCAATAACTGTATCGCAGCTCAGTGGTTTCTGAAGAAGGCTTCCAAATTTCTACCTCTTCAACTGAGATTGCTCCTTATCCAGTCTCCTTGTGGGAGTTAACAATGTGACTTGGTTATTGCAGCACAAATCCAGTGTCTAGGTATTAGGTACAGACTGGAAATTATCCAACAGTGAGTACAAACTCAAATCCTCACTAGGAGCTCACTATTATCAGAGTTGCAGAGCCAGCAGGTATGACCCGACATGGACCATGTCACCTGGAAGGCAAGTGGCACGCAGATGATGCTGTGAACAGCAACTGCTCCTGATATGTGATTTGAAGAGAACTCCTGTACTCCAAAGAGGATTTCCAGAACAGTGATATCACTGCTCCCACACTGCAGTGTGTCAGGAGAGAACAAGTATCTTCCTTTATCCTTCTGTGTGTGCTGAGGATAGAAACAAACAGAGCCACCTGCTCCAAGCAGAAACTACTCTAAGATGCTCATATTGCACACTTTTAGCCCTACCTGGCCAACTCTGAGGGAACAAACCATCTCTGCACCCACCTTTGCAGCTGCAGTGGCTTCACGTTAGTCCCAGGAACAGGGATCAAACCGCATCAGACAAGAACCAAAACCAATCCAAACAAAAATACCCTCACTAGAACTACCATATTTTAAACTAAGATAGAATAGTTTGGCTTTCTACACTACAGTTGCCCCTGTTTCACTGCTAATGAAATCAGCAAATGAAAGAGAGCAACACACAAGCAATCCGCCAAAAGGGAAAAGCCCCTGCTTAATGACAGTTGGATGCTCTGGCCAAACAGATTTCCAGCCTCAAGTGTTGTGTCACATTGATTTCATGCAATCTTGTCAGGCTACACCACTGCAGAGACATTCAGATACATATTTATACAGCACTGCTGCACACTGGGAGCAACATCTGTTTGCAATGTGCTGCTCAGATTACCACACTTCTAATCAGGTTTGCAGCTTGTAGGGAACAATTGTTCTTGCCTCAAATGCGAGCCAGGTGGAACATCTTTAATCATATAAGAAGATCCCAATCTTCAAGGAAATTTTCTGTTCCGATGTTCTTTTTTGAGACACACGATTATAAGAGGATGAATTCCCTCTAACAACTGCAGTAATTACATGCCTTCTGCTGGTTTTTCTTTTTAGGGTATCGTGGGGGTAGCCCAAGAGTGGGGCATAAGAGCTTTAAGCTCCCTTGGAATTGGGAACATACTGCCACCATCATTTCATAACAATTTGCCACATGTCAGCCCAAGGATTAGCAGCAGGCTGCAACTAAATCTGCACCAGTTCTCTGACAACAGCCAGGGCAGCAGCTGCTCAATACTGTAATGGATTTATATGTCTTACCACCTCTATTTTCAAGAACAACAAAACTGGAAGAAAACCATGCTTGTGTCTGGCACTATTGCTGACATTCTTTTAAATAATTACTCCAGAGATTAAACAGCAATATAAAAAAAATAGTGCAACATGCCCATGACTGCTGCAAGATTTGAAAAAACTTGAAAAAAAACCCCAGTAAAGAATTTTGGAGAGAAAAGGCAGACCCTTGGCAGAACTTAGACATACCATTTATACTTTTGATGGGTGAACAATTTCAGGTTACTTTGGAAGGGGTATCTAGAATAGCTGAGGTTTTAGATGATCTTGATACAGGGAAATAGCCTGAACCTACAATCAGCAAGTACTATGAATAACTGAAACCACAGCCAAGAAGGTACAGAATAACATCAGTGAAGCTTTCAATGAATACAGATATTGACAAGAACTTACTCTGCCAAGTTACCTAAACCTGAAACACTTTACAACACCCAGATCACTGCACACAGGGCTGGGCACCTTTAAACCATCAACATCAGTTGCCAAAGAAACACGAGCTATTGCCAGTTGAGTTTTTCAAGTTCTAAAAGCAGTTCAAGTCTTGTTTCTTCTGGTCTGGTATTATTAAGTTCTTCTTAAGTTCTGTGTCTCAGTGAAAGGCCCAGACTGCACAGTGGTCCAAGGGCTCCACAGCCACGGTACAGAACTTGCAGAGGTTTGAAACCCTGTTGGAAGCAGTACACAAAAAACCACTAAATGCATCATCATCCCCCATGTCTGCTCCTGCCAGGACATGACACATGTCCCGCTGTGATGCCATGCACATCCAGCAGCACCCACTGCAGCAGGGCATTCCCAGGGATTGCTCAAGGCTCCGGATGACTCCCATGGCACTGCGTCTGGCACACAGCCAGCTGGTTTGCTGCAAGATCCACAGAGCTGGGACAACACAGGCCACACACGACACAGCCCCTCTTATCCCAAGGCAGACACCTGCAGCCACCATTGGAAGACATCACCAGGTTGCCAAGTGTGGGAAGTCTGGAAGGCAGAAGGAAGCTGCTACAGAACTGTACTCACTTTTATTCAGTCCCTGCACAAAGAACAGGCCTGCAGTGGCTTGGAAGGGGTTACCACAGAGACACAAGAACCAAGTGACTTGATCACACCTACAGCACACATGAGCTGTACAACATTCAGCACAACTGTTAATGAGATGACCTGAACCAGAACTCCATCCTGAAATCCCAGGCGACAGCTCACGGAGATTCTTCCACAGGAGCCAAATGTCTGAAACAGCTTCAGGCAACATTGCCCAACATCTCCACTTATCACACAGCCCATCCATGAAACCTGGAGTGTTACCTCAATTCTTGTGTTCCTTCTGGGAATTGCAGTATTAAGCTGAAGGAAGCAAAAGGCCATCCTATCCCATCTTCATCCCACAAATCATTAGTGTGAATAAATGCAAGATGGCCAAAGGCACCACGTACAGCTCACCAGCCAGCTGTACTATATTCATGACACTTCCTTCTTACATTTGAGAGTACCACAAAGCATCCTTCTCCCAAGCTTCTGAAACACTTGATAATAACAAAGGGGATTACAACACAAGCTGGTTAACACACTTGAATCAAACATTTCCATTCCAAAATGCTGTCCACAGATGTTTTTTCCACCGTTACCATACAGTTCAGACATTCCAGAAGCAGAACCTGTTTTCCACATGTGAAGTGCATAAAGTGCCCCAGTGCTGGCTAGTTAATTCTCTCTTTCATTAAGAAGTTAGCAATGCAGGGTTTGTTTCTATCAGATCAAGAACTGAATTCTTTCCCAGGGTAGGTTTCTTTCCAGTCATGTCAGATCTTAAGGCACTACTATTGTCCACAATAATTCAGGCATAAAGTAGTGTGTGTAGCAAGTTTACTTGTGAGAATGCTTCGAGTAGGATACACACCAAGGGTGAGAGACACCAAGAGCTTCCACAGTGGTTCCCTATTCCCCAAACTAGGAGGAACCCAACACCTGTTAGCTCATCTCAAACCCTTTCCCTCTGTGCACGCCAGGGGACAGAAATGTTGCTGCTGGCTCTCCATTCCCACCGGACAAAAATAAGCACAGAAGGTCTAACAGACAGGCAGCTACAGTCCATCCAGTTGCAGGTTTCTTCTCCTGGTGATCCTTGCATCAGTGCCAGCCTGAAATGCACTCTCAGCTCCACAGGAAATATCCCAAGTCACAGCAGCCCACAGATGATCAAAGGCCATCAAAGGCCAACATCAAAGATGTTCCAGCCTCTGCTGCTCCCTTACCTCACCTTCCCAGACAGAGGTGAACATACTGGTGACACCTGCTTAGCCAGATTACCAGCAGTTGATGTTGGTGGGTCCAAAGATAACACATGACATTCACCATCTTGCTGCTCTCCCCCAGGAGGTGACCCAAGTCAGTTAATTACTGAGTGAAGAGCTGCTTTCAGCAGAGAACCCTTAGGCCTCCAAAACAGGAGAGATCCTCTGAGTGGCTCTACTCAGCCACAGGCCACACACACAATTTATACATCAGACCTATGCCGGAGCAAGGAAAACCAAGCAGAAAAACCCCAACCTCTGAGATGAAACTGTGGCAACTACAGTAGAACACAACTTCAGTAAGAACTGTCATTCTTCAAGAAAGTCAGTTTTATTTACTTTAAAGACACCATGTTGATAAGGTCACCATTTCATGTCATTGTAATTCAACAAGTCAGAACTCAGTGGCCAGAGCCCTGGGCAAACACTGTTGCACAATTCCCATTTGGCCTGAGACACATTACAATAAGGAAATGAAACTTGTGCTTGAACAAGATCCCAGAATCTCTCTTGTAAACACAGGAATTGCACTCAAGGTATTAATCCTCTGTTCCACTTGCCAAGCAACCACCTGCCCTTGGATGCCCTGACAAAGGGACACAGGTGGTTTACTGCTCAGTTACACATTTCACAATCACAAGGAGCAAACCAGAAAGAACATGTCACACAACAGTATTAAGTACAAGCAGAAATCAAAATATCAGGGAGGAACATTTGTCAAGTTGGCCCCAGAAAGCCCTCAGTTAGAAATGAAATATATCCAAATCAACAGCTTTCTTCATTTCTTATGTCTTGCAACTCCTCAAGACATCACCAAGAATAGTTCAGTGGAGAACATAAGCTTTTAGAAGATCAATATTAACATTTAAATATTTTTTCTACCTGATTTGTTTACTAAGTGCAACTCACAGTTAACACATCATTAACAGTACCTTTCTTGAAACCAAACCAATATTCAGTCTTGTTTAAGTGCCAGTTAAAAGTCCACAGGAGAAAAGGCTATAGAAAAGTGCACAATTTTTTTCCAGTGCCACGGCTAACATTATACAACCAGCTCAACATGTCTCAAACAGCCTGGTTTTTCAGTCATGACTGAATTTCAGGGGATTTTTCCTCCCCTTAATAGAAGCAACTCCTTTTTCTTTTAGTGTGTCAAGAATTAGAGCTTGGATTCCAAGCAACAAAAATAAAGCACATGAAAAAGCACAGTGAAGACGTTTGTTACAATCTAAAGCTATATTATAACTATCTAAAAAAAGGCAGCAAACATTCAAATGCACTTCCAGGATGGCAGGTAAGGAAGGCAATACAATAACCTCTGGACACAAGGGTATGAATACAAAATACCTGATGGCCCCCATCTTAAATGGAGTGTAAGCTATTTTCTGTTTGTTTTGCATGTGAATTCAAACATACCTCTAAGTCAAAGCAACCTCTGGAATGAAGATGCTAGAGAAACCTTTCCCAATAGCACCTGCAGAGCAAACCCTTCTCCATTAAATGGCTTTTACACGGCACTGAACTACTGACCATGAACAAGGTGACAGAACGCAAACTTGTCCTGAGAGAGCAAAACACCAGGACAAGCTAACAACACAGTCCTACAGCAAGGAGAATGAATGCAGGTCCAGGGACAGGAGCAGGCACAGGGATTTTCACCGAAGGCTCTGCAGAAGACAGAACATTACCCTGCCCACCCTTCACCATGTGGAGCACCAGAGCCCTTGTAAGCACTTGCAGCCCTACCAGAGCATCTCCAAGAATGCAGGACCGAAGTGAAAGAAAACACAGATACTACCTTAGGTTGACCCCAGCTGATTTATTTTAAGGCATGTTACCTGAGCTTTTGAAGTTTCATAAGAACAGTCTGTACATGTCATACTAAGGCACCTTTATCACATAAGAACTCAAAACAAAATCCAAGTGGTTGCAGACGTGACTGATCCTCCTTTTACCATTCAACCACCACACAGGCTTTACTTTGTCAAAGGTACCAAAATAAATACTAAAGTGCTGATCAACCAAATGTTAAAACTGCTGCTTAAGTTGCAGGGTGATGCAGTTTCCCACTCACAATGCCCACATAACACGTTATTTTTACTTCTATTCAAGGTAAACATAGTCAAAGGTGAACTGAAAAGCAACAACAAATGCCCACCCTCCCCATGTATAGACAATGTAAAATATTTGCATTTGACTCAACTTGTACCAAAACTGTGCATTAAATGCATAGAAGCATGCCAACTGTCTTCACTTGGCTGGACAACTGAACTAGAGAAACAGCGTGAGTCAGAAGCAGACTACAGGGAAGTAGCAAAATTTGGCCTTAGCAAGCAATTTCCCTTCAGCAAAAGCCCTTGTGGTTCTGCCCAGGTGATGCCCATTGCTCTGGCTCAAGAGAGCCACAGCCTACACAGCTGGTCCCAAGGCTCCACAGGCACCAGGAGCTGGATGCACAGGTGACTTGAATTGGAGGTAAAGAACACACCAACACATCCCTTCAACCTAAGTGCTGTTAGGAGGCAGCAGAGCCCTTGGCCATTCTTTGGTCCTGAACTGCTGTGCATACTTCAGCAGATACATACACCTACAGGTATGTATGCATACAGCTATGAGGTAATCATGTCACAGATGGAACTTGCCTTGCTGAGAAATGAAAGGAACAGAACCAAAGGGATCTTCAGCAGGACTTGTCTGTGGAGCAGCATGTGGCTCCACACTCTTATCTGAAGATGCTCTCCTGTCCACCAGCCTGTCTGTAAAAAACAAAATGGAACAGAACAAAAAATAAAGTAAAATAAAATAAAAACAGAAGGACTTACACCTATGCAAAGCTATGCACTGTACAGGGTGAGGGAGGAGTATCCTGTATGCTTGTAAGCAGCACAGCTCTTGCCTGCACAGCTGCTCTGGGCAGCTCTTTCCTACTGCAAGGAGACAGGTGGAGTGCCTGAGAGGCTCTGCACCCACACCTGTCCCTGCACGAGCACCAGGGTGATCCCAAGCCTTTGTGCAATGCTATGGAAGCTGGGCTGGGGGTTCTTTCTCAGCAAGGAAGCAGACTCACTTTCTTGGCTCCCAGTTCTGCACAGATGATTAAGTGGTTACAAGAGCTGTGGAAGAAATCTACTTCTTCACAGTGCTGTCAGAAATGCAGCATCAGATGTCACTTCTGGCCCATCACTAACCCATGATCACAGCAACACCAACAACAGAGAAACAGCAAGAGCCAGGAGCTCCAATCTGTCACTCTGTGTCACAGCTCTCCACAAAGGTGCTCAGTTCACAAATCCATCCAATTGCACATTACCTCTTACTGCAACCAGCACCATTCCACTAGGAAAACCCTGACCAAGTATAAGCAATGTGCTGTCCTGGGAACTGGATCCCCTTTTGTGAGAGAAGTGATTAATCACCCCAGCAGTACCCATCACTGCACACACTGACATTAAGCCCTTCAACACATGAAATCTGATGGTCATGCCAGCCTGACAAACTGTGGCAACATTTTCATCCTCTAACAAAGGCTTTGCATATTTACTTAGGTGTTACTGTCAAACATGCAAGCTTTAAAAATATTTGTCAGATTTAGAAAGATCTTTATGTAAAAAGCATCAGCTCAACAATACAAACTAGGCTTCTGAGAAAAGAAAGAAAGGATTCATGTTTTGAACACTAGTGAGCAGCACCAACTTACACACCACTGTATGTGAGTTATAAACTACACAACAGCAGCTGGCTTTAGTAAAAGAAAAACAGAACCACTGATCAACTCTGCATCCACAATTCTCTTTTCTCTGGATGGCAAAGAAGATAATTAGTACTCAACAGCCTTTTTCCCACATAGGCAATAACCTACACCAAACAGAACTCAGCCTTCAACCTTAATGCATATCTAAGGAACTTCCACTAAGTCTCACATGCTTTGAAACAATTTTATAGGTACAAGACTTAATTTTACAATAAATCTCCTGATCTTCCATTATTCCAGCCAAGTCTGAGAAAGCACCAGTAGACAACAAGGAGCTTAATTATTCCTGCTTTGACTGCAGCAAAGGCATTAACACTGCCACATATGCTCACATGATCTTTGGCACAACACCCTCGGTAACAAATAGCCAGGTTAAAAGGTCTCTGAAGGCTGTGATGTGTGTACCTGCATGCCCAGCCAGACACAAACCAGCAGCGCTCCCCCTCCCGAGGGACACCAAGCCCCATGAGCTCAGAGCAGCTGTAAGGTAGCCCATCCCTACAGACAAGGCTGCCATCTAGCGTGCTGCTGGCAAGGGAGCAACTCGGGGTCATTTCTGCATTTTCTCTATGTGAGTAACTAAAATCCCTAATGCTGGTTACTACTGAGCAGAGCTGTGCTGTTGGGTTTGGTTTGCTTTTCAGATACATGATATCAGGTGAGTTATCACATCCAGCTCTCTTTTGCACTGAATTAACTTGAAGAACTGAGCCCAAAATGTACTTATGTTATCTCCTTTGGTCGTTGCATTTGTTCAAAACTTGCGGCTTAACCAAATCAATCTCATCCAACTTGTATAAGCAGTGCCAGCAGTCCTGAATTCAGAACACAGATGCCAAAAGTGGGTGGCCTTGTGCTTCGGTACAAACTGACCTGCTCCAGATTCACAAGTGCAAAAAACTAAGGGCCACATTTGGAAGGAGCTTGCTTACAGATTTTCTATTCTATTACTGAATCCAATCCTTAACTTGGACTTGAAAGGAATGCTAAGTTTCAGTGAGTACATAAGCCATTTTTCCCAGCTACCAGAGAGACATTTGACTGTAAAATGTGTGCAGGCTACATTTCCAACTCAAAAACAGGAATCTGATTCAATCCACACAGGATACAAGGGAAAACTAACAATCAGAGCCTCACAAACAAACCCACCCAGTCACTTTCCTAAAGGATTAATGGGTAAAGTGCAAAGTGCACATCCAATAGGAAAAACACTCAACTGAAGGCAAAGGTATTTTTTCCAGTTACTCAAAAATCAACTTTACTGTACTTTTAATTGCAAGAAATTTGCTGATAGACAGCCAAGCATATACAATCTGTTTTTTAACATTGTCACATCTTCCAAGTCCCACTAATAAATCTGATCTCAACAAAGCCAGTTGTAGGAAGAGCAACTAACAAGCATGTGTTCAGTAATTAAGAACAGAAGGTAATTCCAAGTAAAAACCATGGAGATAACTGACTTCACGAGGAAAAAGTTTATTCAACTATTGCCATATCAGTACAATAAACCAGCCCTTACATGTAGCCACTCAAAAAGGACAGTACAAAACATTAACATAATGTAGTAGATCAATTTTCTTTCAGGCATTTTCAAAGGACATATCAGACCCACACAATCTTCTGCTCTGGTGTGCAAGAAAAAAGCTGGAAAGGAATAAAGCAAGCAGCCAAAATTCTCTTCCCATCTGACAACATACCTCTGCTGTTGAGAGCCTCTTGGCAATGCAGGTGACACAAGCAGTGTAGAAGAGCTAGCATACTACCATTTTTGCAGTAATTGAGCCAGTAACTACCAGTTTCAGACGTGAGTTCCTAGTGCACGTGTTTTCAAAAAGGAAAAGGAAAGGAAGACAGGCCCAACCGTGCCCTCAAATGCTCAGAAAGAATGTTCTGTACACAGCCTGCACGGTCCTTGGACAGGCAGGTGTTGGAACTGCTGAGCAACCACAGAGCCCTCATTTACTGGGAAGCAAAGTAAGCCTTCAAGCGTCCCTTACTTGATCTGAGCAGGTCAAACTCTCTGTCCAGCAGCTCCTCCTCTGTCAACTTGGAAAAATTGTCCTCTCCAAATGGGTTCCACCCTGACATGTCAGGTGGGTTACTGATGTTCTGCTTGGGGTAACTGGCGATTGCTTCAGCATCAGGAATGCCTGACCTGTAGAGTCAGTTCAAGGAAGCAAATAGAGAAACAGCAGGATTGGTTATCAGGGTCAAAATCTGAGACATGCTTCACAATGCCAAGTCCTACACACAAGCAAATAAGAGCTCATCCCAAATAAAAAGCTGAAGGCTGATTTAAAAGAAGCTTAATAGGAACCCAGACAAATATATAACCTGATTTCTAACATCAGTGAAACTGGACAGATCTTTAGGTTCCTTTAAGTCTGAGGAAGGGGATTTTTTATTACATACACCACTGTTCAGAAGAATTAATGCAAAAGTCATCATTTATTACCATTTATTATGCAAAGGCAGGTCTGAGGGCCACTCCTCAGGGACTGTATCTCTTCTGAGGTGTACTTGGTGTTACATACTCAGGTCACACCTCTGAGCACAGGAGTTGGCAGCCCTACCACATCAAGGCCAACTACAAAGCTGCTCTTAACAGGGTGTTCACAACTCATTTCAGATGCACATAACCTCATTCAATATAGACCACTGACCACCCCCCAGGTGAAGTGATTAGCACTGAGCTCCTGGATTAAATCTGTGAACAAGAAATACTGGAAGAAATAGTTTTAAAAATTACACCAGGCTCATCTGTTCATAAACTGTCCCACTTTGCTCCCAAAATATCCTTTATCACTGAACACCCACTGTCCAACTGCTCTACGTAATCTCTTATTACCAAAGCAAGTAACTTCTAAGAGAAGGATTTGGCAGTGCTCACCACAACTAGCAATGTAAGCCAGGAGAAACCCCCAGGCTCAGCTGAGCCACAATCCTCACCTGTTTGTAGGGTAGGGAGGATCCGCCACTGTTCCACCATGCACTGGGAGCGACCTGGGGTAGGAGATTAAGGCTGGTGCAAAGTCTTGTGGAGAAGTGATGTACTCAGGGGACTGCACCTGCTGCGCCCGCTGCTGAGCAAGCATCTGCTGCTGCAGGAGAGCCTGCTGGTACTGCTGCACCTGAGGAGATTGGGACTGTGCTACCAGAAGATGCATGGGCTGGCTGAAACTCTTCTGCCAACTATCAGTGCTGCTCTTACAGCCACACACAGCCACCTCCACCCCCCAGAACACATGGGCACAGAGAAACTGCTCCAACAGCTCAGGAAGGCAGCTTCTCTTCTCCAGCCTATTACCACTTCCATTTCTGTCATTATTGCAACCCAAATATATGTCACTGTAGCACTGCTAATTGTGTGTTCATCATACTCTATTCTTAAATCTTAATACAAGATTTCAGGACAATTTCTCCTGATCTTTACAAAACAGGCTATAGCAGTTAACTCTCCTGCTTTTCAAGTAACAATTGGATGTCACCATCTTCAGTCACTCTGTTGTGTAACATGTATTTGCTGCTGTGGCTGGTACTGGAAACATTAACCAAGCACGTTTCAAATGAGCACAGACAGACTTTATGAAACCTGGGATAGATCCCATCCTATTATTAATACACAAGTGCAACTCCAGACAAGCTGGTTTGGATTAACTTCCCACCAACTAATTATTATTTTAGATGCCAAACTGCACGCTATTAACCAGGTCCACAGCTCAGTACAACTTCTCTTACTGCATCTACACAAGAGCAGATTTACAAGCTCAGGCCATATTTTAAGACTGTACTCTCTCTATGACTTACCATGGCAGGATACTGTGACTGAGCAGGCTGCTGCTGGTACACAGATTGCAGCAACAGCTGCTGCTGGACCATCTGCTGGTGCACTGCTTGGTGATACTGGAAAGAAAAAATAGCTTTAGAAAGTAATGATGCCCCCTCAGAAAAAAGCTGGTATTTTAATTAATGCTTCTTCTGACTATCACAGCTATGACTCCACAGCATTTTTTAATTAAGATATCTCAATCAAGAACCAGCTCACAATTCAGTCACTGCACTTCAACCACTCTGTTTGGAAGCTTTTTCCTTCCTCCACTCCCCAGCCAATTCTTAACAAAAAAATCAGACAACATATTCAGCCCTGGTGCATGTACAGCCATCTACTGCAAGCACAACATCACCTATAATCACTCCTAACATGTATCCAGAGCTCCTTTACACATGGGTAAAGCCTTGAAATCACACAGCGGTGATGCAAAGATAGAATTCAGGATCAAACTGCAAGAACACAGCACAAGGCAAGCAACTTCCTAGGACAGACATTACAGGGCCAATGAAGGAACAAAGTCAAAAGGAACAGGAGTTGTTTTAGCTGGAAAAGTACAGGCAGCACCAGCAGAACTGCTGAATGATCCCAAGGGTTACGAACACATCCAATGAGTCTCCAACACCTAACAGATCTGACTGTACCTGCTGGATATAAGCATCCTGCATGGCGGGCTGGTGCTGCAAGTGGTGCAGCTGCTGCAATCTCCAGTCTCCCTGCTGCAGCTGCTGGAGGACCCTGTGCTGCTGAGGGGTGGTCCCTTGGGACTGTGAGATGTCTTGTCCATTCCCTGGTCGAGTGGTTCCTGTGACAGACAACACTAATAACATCCAGACATCCCAGCTTCAGCCAGAGCTGTCCCTGGCTGTTTTTCACCTCAAGCTGACACTGTCTTTCAACTTCTCTTCCCAGTCTGACAACCAGGACAGCTGGTAAATACCAAGTTGACTTCTTTACAAGTAATTCCAAGCCTGCAAGTGAACCATGTCTACGTGCAAGATGCTGGGAGCTTCCCCCAATCTCATGACAGCAAGCTGGGCTGCAGACTTTTGCTTTACCAGCATTTAAGTTACACACTGCAGGATCTCCAACCCTTATCTCAAAGCATGCAGCTTTGTATGCATTCAACACAGGCAAGCATACTTCGATTTTTTTTTTCCCTAAGGAAACTATTAGCTCATCTATCAAACTCCCTTAAACAGAGCACTTGATGAATTTTGCCACTCAATTGCTTCTGCACCTTTTAAGAGGCAGGTAGTACCATAAATTTCTCTCTATCACAAAGTGTTTTACATTCTGAAGTGCCCAGGAACGATCTGTTCCTTGCCATAACAGAAAAAGCTTTTCAAGCTGGATGTTACATGGATCCCACCTAGCAAAAAGTACTTATACCTGGGACAAAACATTCTCAGAGGCCTTTTGAGACTTTTCCAATACCATCCCTGAAACTACTCTTTCCTCTTCTGCAGCAGGCACATAACAGCATAAAACACAATTAGAAAGTGTCCTAGGTATAAAGGTCAACTATTTCAGTAAGTATTTATCACAGCCATAACACTTTCTGAATGAGAAAAAACAAGGATTTTTCAAAAACCCATTTCACTCAAATGAGTCTCCCCTAACTCCTCCTGCACCCACAGTGTCACATGGAATCCATCTGTCAGTCATGAGAGAAGTGACATGTTTCCAGCCTACAAACAGCACCAATAGGTTGGTGGCATCTCATGACTTCTTGAGGCACAGGAGAATCTTTTTGCTGCTACAAAAAAACCCAGTTTGATTCAGAAGGGCTCTGTACTTTTTGCAAATTATTCACAAGTCAAAACAAGTGTGAACTTCTGTCTGCAGTGGGCAAGTTCATTGAAAAACCAGTGTTAAGCACAAAGAAAAAACACTTGCACTTCTCAGTCTGAATTTAGTTTTTGCAGCACCTCAAATTTACAGCTCATACAGTCAGAATCTTTCTGAAGATTCGGTTTTTGGTATGCAAAAAAATAAGACTGATAAAACTGAGTTGTAAATGTTTTCTCTGGTAGAGCAAGAAGAGGAAGAAAGGCATAATTGCTTCTTTATTTTGGTCCATCCTCAGACTTGAGGTTACCTTTTTGCCCACGATTAGCAAATTCCCCAGGAACTTGCACTTTGACAGGAGTTGCTGAGCTCTGGATCGCCAGCACACTGGAAGGGGCAGTGCTCGAGTTGGCCTTTGGTCTTTGTCGTGGTGCAATTGAGGTTTCTGTTGGTCCAACAGCATCTGTTATTCTGAAGGGACAATTTTCCCATGTAAGATACTTGATGAAAAGACATATTTCTACTTCAAATTTGACACAGTACATCTCTTAACAGCTGAGTTATGTCCCAATAATGTGTTACTCTGCTTCAGCACTGCATGTAAGTACCTTAAAATTCATTCCCTAAAACTCCAGTCCTGTGCTTGAGTCCACAACACTACAATTAGAAACAGGACTACTGTTCATACGTACAAGAAATAAGAGAAAGGAAAGCATTATGTGTTAGGTCAAATTATTTCTACTGCTGCGAATTTCTTCGGCTTTTGTTCCTCTTTTTTTGTAAACGAAGCTGATAATTATAACTGAATGTAGAAATATCTGAGTCACACATGCTGGCAGATTCAAATCCAAATACCTTCCACTGACAAGGAAAGGAAAGGTAAAGGATTTACCCAGCATCAGCCTTATGTGCATACGCACTGGATCATAGCAGAAAACAAGCCTGGAGAGGAATTCCCATGGTTTTGGGTTTGTTTTTATTAACAAGGACAAAAAAGTGAATATTTTTCCACAAAAATTTCAATTTCTCAAAAACAAAACCCATTTACCTACAAAACATCAGTTTCCCTCCATGGATTCTCAATATAATGAAAAAAGCAAAGGTGTGGAATCCAAACAGACTTGAAGCTCTTAGAAACACAAGTTTATCTAATGACTTCTACTGAGGTAATACTTCATTTATTCACAAGTGTATGAAAACAGATTTTAAACAAACATGTAGCTTAACAACATTAAGAGAAAGAAAAGTCACATCCCCCTGCTCACCTTGCTTTTATTTGGCTTTTTCTAGCAGCTGCCTCACTAGCTGTCATGGGTTCAGGAAGACTTGAGGGGACAGGAGAATTCTTGGGAAAAACAAATTTGAATAAATTAAAAAACCAAAATCCTGAAAGAAAAAAATTTGATACATATTCAAGAGGAATATTTGGATTCAAGACCTCCACATCCCAAGGCTTCATGCAGAACTCAGAGCTGTACCTGAAAAGGGTTTACCTTATCAGTATCTCTACCTCCTCTCAGTGTGTGGCAGAAGTAAAGCGGCACCTGACTGGTCTGACTCTTTTGTCAGCTGCTTCACTGCAGGTACACTGCCAGCTACCAACAATAAAGTGCAACATGGTCTCCAAGCACTTTGTGTGACTGCACAGAAACTCACTTCAGCCACATGCTCTAAAGCAAAGACCAATCTTTGGAGGAAACTTTTTAGCACACGCTGCTCCTCCACCACAACACAAATTCCAGAAATCCATACAGCACCAAAGCTTCAATGGCCTTTTACCTTACCCCACCTGAAAAATTCCTGAATTAATCCCACATCACCTAGACTGTTTTATGAGAAATATGACAGTTTGGAGCAAAGGAGGACACCAATCCTCTCTCATGACAAATGCACATAAATACAAATCTAAATCTGGTCACAAATAGAGACAGTTAATTATCAAGTATTTCAAGACTTCTTGGTTTATTTTAATCTGTGTTGCCAAAAGGCAACACTCAAATTTACTGAGGACATCCTTCTACAATGATAAAGGAAAAAAGGAATTCAAAGGGATCTCAGAAAATTCACTGGTCTGCCTCTGAAGACAGATGCTACAACCAATATTTGTTGTAAACTCAATTTTGAGATGGATCTTTCCTGATGCTTGCCTTGAGAGCCGCTCTATAATATTCAACATTAGCTAAAGTCCCCAAATTCCATTGTAGTACAGACACAATAATATCTGTGAAGCAAGTGATCTTTGAGACCAAGCTCAGACCCCCACAGAAAGCAAGGCTAAGAAGGCAGGCTGACTCAACTACTGCTCTGTTTGCTTTCCAGCTCCCTGGAGTCCTTCCAATGGACTACCACAATTGCTAAGGATGCCTAAGCAAAGGGTTTATCCAAGAGCAAATATACACACTCTTGACACTCCACTTACAGCATTCAGCCTTCTACTGTCAACAAGGTAATATCTATTTCATACTGATTGTGTTAAGAGATTACTAATGGCTAAAATCCTAAGCCAGGTATTGGAATGGTATCAATATAGCCCACAGAGCTACACCCTCACAATTAAGAACATTTTATTTATAGAGATTTTTTAATCTATATTTTATTTACTCATACTGCATGCACACAACAGGAGCTCGACCTGTTCTCTACTCTGTGTTACCATTGAGGAACGAGGCATGTGACAGAACTGATGTCATCTCTCAGCTCCTCTCACTGACTTCTCAATATTACCTACATAACACACTGAAAATACAAGCAAAGTCAAGAGTACTTACATTTATATTAGACACTGGACACTCCTTTTTGGCAATTTTAAAGGCAAAGTAAGATACTTGATAGATATCAGGTCTCTTCTCTTGATCTGGTTCAAGCATATATCCTGCAAAAATTGATAAGACCTATCACTGGCTAGATCACAAAAAACCTGGTGAGACACAAAAAACTGTTGAGACAGCTACCAGCAAGGCAAAAATCCAGCATTTGCACCAAATCAGCTTACCACCAAGAGTCATTTGCAGTGTTATTAAAACAAGTTCCCCACACCCAAGATACTTTTTGTCCAGTCAAATAGTTTATAGGGTCAAAAAAAATTTGCAGAACATGCATGCTGCTCGATAAGCTGATGCAGCTGTGCAAAAGGGAACTTAACTGAAGTAGGAATTAGTAACTGCAGAGAGAAACAGCACAAAACCAACTCACTGCACTAACATTTTCCAGGATTAACACAAAATTCAATGTAGCTAAAACAAGATTGACACATCTTACTACATCAGGCTTTTCTCTGTAGGTTTCATTGACTATGAACAATTCTGCATATTAAAAAAATAGTTTCATGAATAAAAGGACCTTTCCCTGACAAGACAAAATTCCTTATGTTCCCTCTTAAACACTTGCCTCCCAAATTAAAAGGTTTGTTGCTTTCCCAAGAAGTCAAATATAACACAGTATATATAATCCAGCAATCTTGCCTAGATAACCAGAAAGCAAATAAACAGTGAAATACACTTTCTAAAAAACTTAGGCCTCTAAAAATATATTCTGCCCTGAAGTAAATGAACACTATGAAAATTCAACTTCTCACTTTTGATGAGCAAAGAGAAGCACACTTGCACAAATGCTCAGTAGAACAGCCAACCTACCATGTCATTTTACAAAAATCCTCCATTGTTGAAAATGGAGGTTTGAAAAATAGTATCAGACAGATCCTAGAATTTTACACAAAGTTATTATTTCATGTCCTGTATAGGTCACTGAAAGTTTAATTTTTAAGAGATTTAACAAAATAACAGATTCCAGCACTCAGCTGCAGCACCATGAGATGGAATCAAAACACTCACTGAAGTGACTCCTGCCACTGGATTCTGAAAATGTTTAACTCATGGGGTGGGGCATGAGGAACTTCTTCCTCCCCAGTCACTGCCTTGTCAAAGAGCTCAGATGAAGCCACAGTCCCTGAAATACCTTTTATAACCAAGTGCAGCTTTTTATGACTTCCACTCCAAATGGAAAGAAGGGAAGTTTACATAAGGACATTCTGCCTCACCCAGATACATTCCATGTCAGTACTGCTCATCTTGGCACAGTCATTCATTGAATTAAAAAAACTGCATTCATACCTAGGAGAAAGGATTAAAACCTGTACTTCTCTTTAAAAAAAGTAACACAGCGACAGAGAAAACTACTTAAGTCCTTTGAAAACTCACCTCATTTTGTCAGTACTGGCAGAAGGCAAGTGCTTACTGTCATTACTGCTGTTTCTCAATTATGAATGTG
This sequence comes from Zonotrichia leucophrys gambelii, assembly GCF_028769735.1. Taxonomy (NCBI): domain Eukaryota; kingdom Metazoa; phylum Chordata; class Aves; order Passeriformes; family Passerellidae; genus Zonotrichia; species Zonotrichia leucophrys. Next base: position 44,003,914 of record NC_088173.1, on the reverse strand, counting down.
TACTCAAAAAAGTGGTTTGGATTTGGTATTGCTTATTACATCAAAGCATAACCTGTGTGGTCAATGCATCCATAGCTTAGGGTTATAAGAGCTCCTATTCAAACCTTTTGAATTTTTCATATGCTGTCCATCTCACTCTTTCAAGGGAGCCTACTCTAAGCTGAAAACAAGGACAATACTGATGATTACTGTAAATATTAGTTCCCACATCTGTGTCTGGGTAATGGATAAATCACAAGCCTCAGAACTGCTTCATGTCCAAAATTTTCCTTAACACACTTAGTGCTTCCAAACTGTTGCCAGAGCTCAAATCTGACACTTGGGGTCACACAAAACTTCCCAGATTTTTGTTCTAGTATAAACTACGCAACTACTATTAAAATTGTCCCCAGTGCAATTAATCTCAGCACACTCATGTTGCTATGCTAAAGCAGCACTTCAAATTTATCTAAGCACAACTGCACAACTTGGACAGCAAAGTCTGACATTCCACAGAAAACACACACTTAAGGGTAAAAAGTATTAACAAACAGAGCTAAACAATAAAGAGAAGCAGTCTTGGCATTCCCCCTATTCCTCTGGGATTTATCAGCACCTAAAGAAAAAAAATCATCCCTGAGTCCCAGAGAAACCAAAGAGTTTCCCTTGAGCTTCAAGGGCTCTTGGGGAGTTGAGAGGCACAGCTGGAGGTGGCAGGGTTTGACAGCAGAGGTGCTGAGCAGCAGCTCAGAGCTGTGCTTTGCTGGCTTGGTGAGCTGGAGGGGCTGCTGCAGTGCCTGTGGACTTACTGATCAAGCAGTGCACGCTGTGCGAGTACCGCGAGCCGTCTGGGATGGTGAAGCTCCCGTCGCAAATGGCCACCTGACTTTCTCCAAAGGGAAGGGAAAAGAAGCACAGCTTATACAGCAAGCAGCCCAGTGCCTGTAAAAGAAACACAAGCCCTGTCAGGGGATGAGAACAAGCCCTTGCTACCACAAGGCAGCACTAACAATGCTGCCCCCTGGCCACAGAGATGTTCACATGCTGTGTGGGAGCTGCACTTTGGAACACAGCTGATGTGACGAGCTGATGGGTCAAAGCTGCCCTAACAACACTTGCTCTTGCTCTGATTCCTGCAGCACACCCAGTACAAACCAGAGCACACCGAACGCTGCATTCTCAGCATCATATCATGACTCTTTGCACTAAATTTCCTATCTTATTCCTTGTCTGCTCATCAACTACTAAAAATACCTTTCTTGATCATGCTGGCAACAGGTTTCCATAAGAGATCACTGGGGGCTATCAAGGAGAAACCAGAGCCAACATAAGAAATGTTCTAAATCACATCCCCCTTCCTTTAAGTTAAAAAAAAACCAAAAAACATGGGATTCATTTTATTTACAAAAATCTAAGTACCCAAGACACTTCTACTGTTCTGTGTTCTATAACTGCCCAATGTGTTTCATTTGCCAGTAATTAGTTTTTCAGTCAGTCAATACTGGTTTTAATTCCCCCTTCCTTTACCAGTCCCATAGATCATGCTGCCCAATTTTTTGCTTACCCAGATATCTGCCTTGGTAGTAATGGGTTTTCCTCCATACAGATTGATCATCTCAGGAGCTCTGTATGATAGTGTAGTGTACCTAGAAACATAAAATAGAGCAAACATAGCTAAAAATCTAGCATCACAGGCGAGAGGGTGCTTTCCTGATCCACCATGCACACACCAAGCACAAAGTTTCAGACATGTGCCTGGAATTATCCTGCATGATGCACATCATTAGCGCATTGCAACATCACAAATAATATCTGGAGCAGCAGTATGAACTATCATACACAAAAGTAAGCATTAGGTCAGGTTAAGTTATTGCCCCAAAGTGTTATTGCCCCAAAGCAGACTTTTGCCAGAGTGACAGTGCATACACAGCCAGTCACCTGAGGGGAACGACTGCTCAGCCCTACAAGGGCTGTCCCTATCTCACACTGAAACATGCAGAATGCAGACTACAGAACACCAACACCCCAAAACAACTCAGCTGGTAGTTCAGATACTTCAGAGATAGAAAAAGCCTCTAATCACTTCATGACTCGAAAACAAGCAGCCTGTATTTACCCCTCTGACGCAGATAGGCCAGAAGGCCAAAATCAAAATAATACATGTTTTCACAAGTGTGTCTAAGAAAAGTTGAAATATTTTTCTGATCCGTCTCAGGAGAATGGACACAGACCATACTCTGCAAATGAGACTCAGCATAAATGCATTGCAGGGCTTCTTTACATCAGTTATTGGTATCTTAGCAAGCATTTGCTTAGCAGTATTAAAAAAGCACAAATGAAAAATATCCAACTCCTAAAATGGCCAGGAGCCAGACCTATATTTTTGAACAATTTACTTTCAAAACAGCATTCTTTTTGCCAACAACTATTTTTAAGAATCACAGTTTTGAAAAACAATCTGTGAATAAACAGAGGAAATCTTATCAAATACTTGCAGTCTTTTACTGTATTTATGCCAAAATGAATTCAAGATCAGCTCTTCATTTCAATTCATTGGTGATACATGCACACCACATTATAATATATGGAGTTTCCTGGCAGCACAGTCATTGCTTATGACAGATCACCTAAAAGTGAACTTACTTTTTAATTTCTTCTTCAACCATATTAACACCATCTTTTTGAGGGTTCAGGTATTTGTTAGTGGCACTGCCAAAGTCACAGAGAACGTAGTTCCCATTATCATTTAACAACAGATTCTCCACCTTCAAAGAAAACCAACACACAACAGGTAGGTTAACATAAAAGCAGGAACTTCCAAGTTAAGCGTTACTACATGTTCTCACACACAAACAGGAAGTTTCCCCAAAAATCAACTGCTAAACTTTGTTTCAGCAATAGGTGATGTCCTATAGGTAATGTCTGTTTATAGCTTCACCAACAGCAAGCTCCCAACTAGAAATCGGTCTTACAGAAAACTCTCCCATATCCTCACCCCTCTTCAAGCAGATCCCTGATTTTAGCCTGGATTTTCTTACAGTGAAGGTCATACCTTGAGATCCCGGTGAACTATAGGTGTTTTGCACTGATGCAACCGGGCAACAGCTTCACAGGTGTCACAAAATATCCTCATTACTTCTGGCTCTGTGAAGCCTGTCTGCAGACGCTGGTTCATCTGGTTCACAACTTGCCCAGCTAAAGAAACAGGAGAAATATCTTTCAAGTAATTCCTAGCAGGTACAGAAGTAGAGTTATATGCATTAAGTCCACAAATATGATGCAAGAAAGTTTTCCTCAGTTACTGTATGGGAACAAAATAAACCTTATTTCCCAACCACACACTCTTGTATTACCCTAAAGAGAAAAATTATTGGCACAAACGAAAACAATCCAGTCCCTGAGGCTGAAGTGTGTTTGAAACCAAAAGCTGCAAACACAAAAAAAGAACCCATCACACCAATATGTCACCTAAAAACTATCTCTTGCATTAGGATCCAGAACCCAAATGCCAAGTGAGTTCATTAATTTATCCTCTGAACACCCTCTGTCTTTCTGGGAGACAAAGGAGGAAGAAAGGGGAAGCAGGGAAGGAGGGAAACAAAGCCCTGAACTCATCCTCCAAGGAAGAAGACCTCCCTTTCCCTAGGTTTCTTTTAAGACTGGCAATCAATACTTCCCTGTTCCTTGCAGTAATTGTACCAGACGCCACTAAGTTCTTCCTACCACAATGCTCACTGCACACAGGGATGAAGAAGGATTCTTGCAGAGACACAGCAGGCCCTTGGTGGGCATTCTGTCAAACAAGGATGGTTACAGCACGGGAAGCCTACCACTGTCAAGTTGTCTGACAGCTGACATCCACAGGGTTACTTACCAGGGCCATTAGGGAAACAATACTACCAACAGTGAGTCAGAACTGAGCTCCCAGAATGGTACAGAAGTTCATCCATACAAGCAGGGTAAAGGGCCAAAAATGTGGCCATTAGTTTTCAAGTTCTCTTTAATCCATTCCCCAAAATCTACATTAAGCTACATGGTCTTTGGCTCCTTATGGTACAGATTGCACAAACTGTAAGGCTCACTGCTTATACTGCAAATAGAACCCACATACACCTCAGCTCAAAGTACTGGTCGAGCAGTACAGACTATGGGAGGCTTCTTTCCAGGAGTATTTACTTTGTGCTGCAGCACTTGGGGGAGAGTATCCCCAATTACTTGGGTTAACCACCATCTCATACTAGGAGGTCTGCACTCAAGTCTCCCTAGATTTTAGACAAACTTGACAAGTTAAACTCATTGGCAAGTTTATACCCTACATATGTGAACTGAGGGGAACAGAACCCCAAAACAGCCAGTCTCTGACTTAGGTATCGTTTCAAACAAAGTTACACTGTCAAGCAGGAACACATGGCTGACATCTTTTTGGACAGCACTATCAACCTGAACTTTACTATGCCTATTTGTAGGAAATCACCTGTCAGGTACAGCTTCTTCAATGTTGTCATCTAGAACAAAAATAGCAGAGGGAGCAAAGTGGTAAAAATTTTCTAATCTTTCCTATTGAGTTACATTCCAGACACCTGTTGCTTAGCACCACCAGCAGAACAGCACAACTGCACTTCATATATAATTAATTTCCCTGTTTGTAACCATATCTAATTACAAAGCTTTGCAAAACTTTTACGTTTTGGCCAGTGCCTAGGTAGCAATGCCAGCAGAAAAGTGAAACTAACTACCTGGATTCCAGCTGAGACACATACATGTTAACCCCCTACATCAAGGGAACAGTTTTAATCAAAATCACAGGTGATAGTACAAACCTTATCCTCTGTATACCTAGGTGATGACTCTTACCTCGACAGTACTCCATGAGGATGAGCACCTCCCACACGTTATCACTTAGTGAGTTTACAGCACAATCCAAATAAGTCACTATGTTCTTGTGCCCAGATAACTCTTTCTGAAAGAGAAAATGGCTATTACACTTCAGTACTGAGAAAACAAAGAGCAATTTTCAGTTGCCACTAGAGCACTGGAAGAAAATCCTTTTGCTTGGGAACCAGACATACTGACCAAACGGAATATACACATTCACGTGAGGTATCAAATACATACTCGAATAATTCCCTGAGAAATTAATCATGCACCAACCCTAAAGCCAGCATTAGTTTCTGTAAGTAGTGGTAGAAAATCAGGAGCAAGCACCAGAAGCAAAAGGTGCCTAGAAACACTGGAGAGGCATTTGCTGGGTGTACACTACAAAGTGACACTTTCTCCAGTTCCAAGCAATGGCCTTCTTACCATGATGGTGATTTCCCTCTTGCAGATGTTGAGGTCTGGCACATTATTCACACACATCCTCTTCAGTGCACAGCGCGTCCCGCTGGGCGTGCGCACCAGGAACACCGTGGAGAAGCCACCTGGAGAGCACAAGTGAAAAAAGCAGCTGCTTGAGCTTCTTGCACACATCTACTCAACATCACTACATCCTAAGGATGAGCAACAAAGACTACATCAGTCATTGAGTGACTAGTAACAAACACTTCCAAAGTTAAATATTTGTTACCTCAACCCATTTTTTGTAAATCAAATACTCATGACAAAAGCAAAACCATTGAAGTCTCACTACTGTCTTACAACATTACATGAAAGCATTAGAAAAGCACTTTCACATTCAAATGAATTCATAAAGCACAAAACCACCATGTATTGACACATCAACCCTGCAGTACTTAGTCATTCAAAAACCTGAATTGAGTCGAGATACATTAATTCCCTAAACCCACATTCTAATACATAAAAATATTTAGCAAAAGTCTTGGGACACTGAAGAAGTGATGTGACTTTTCAGGCCAGCCTCAACAGCCTCCCTGGAGCCCCAGACAGCACAAGCAGCCAGCCCTAGAGAAGTGGTTTTATTTATACCACACTCAATGTGCGCACTGGAATGAAGCATTTTCTTAAAACCACTCCCACTGGAAACATTCTTATCCAACAGCAGCATGAACTGGGACCCACAGAGTCAAGCCCGCTCCCCAGAAGGGTTTTTTGAGGGTCTTTTTCGCTCTTCACTGGCAGAGAATAATCAAGGAGGCAGCAAACACACAAGTGAAACAACCTACACAGGAAGTAGTTCCCAGTGCTCAGGACATCAAAGTGAAACCCAGCAGGCTGTTTTAGCTGCCTCCTGCTCAAGGAGGCACAGAGGCATCACCTCAAGGCTCACATGCACAGCTTTCCACACTTTGAGGAAACCCACCTCGCAGCAGAGCCCATGTCAAGCCCTGCTTTCCTGAAGTGCTGTCTGATCCAAAGCCAAGCAGCACCACAGGAACTCTGTACGAGGGCAGGAGCTTGGGAACACCACCAGAACACAAGTAACTAAATTAAAACAACTAACTACTCCAATAATCAGGCAGCCACTTGAAATGCACACATTTCATGGTACCCAGTAGAATCTGCAAGTCATGTTGCTTAAGTACAGTGCACCTCATTTGATGCAAGTCTCATGTGCTTGAGCAAACAAGCACATAATCACTGCCACTCAAGAAGCTAAGTTATATCAATTCCTCTTGAAGATTAAATATTTATTTTTTAACCTAATTCTAATTTAGCCAAATGAGATGGTAGGCTGTCAAAGCAGAATTACCACAAGTTTAACTCAACAACCTCATCCTTGTTCACACAGGGCCTTCCTAAAAAATTCACAGGACGCCCACTCTTAACAGTTCAAGTTCTTAACACTGAACTCCAGCTGGCACTGAAATGATCATAGAGGGCTCCAGCCTGGAGCTCTGCCAGAGTGATGTGCAAGACCTTCATTAGCAGAAGAGTTTTTGTACTATCCTCACAATAAAACTACCTGGTTTTTAAGCACCAATATCTGACCAAAAATATAAAGCAGTAATCAAGTAAAGCAAAAGACTCATGATTAGAAGGTAATAATCACTTTTTGACTTTTTAAGCCAGTTTTACAGCCTTGAAATTCTCTCTGCCTAGCAGGAGGACAAAAGAACTCCATATTTTCAAGCCTCCCTGACAACTGTTCCGATGTAGCCGGAGCAGACAGGCCCAGGTAGAAACCATCAGTGGAAAGCAGCAGAACCCTAAATGCCGAGCCTAAGGCTGCTCTTGCCATCAGGTGGCGATATCAGCCAGCAGTTGAACCCGAGGGACTGCAAAAGCAGACCTGGTCCTGGTTTGGCAAGAAGCAGATCCCTGACCTTGAATGGTCTGCCATCAGTGAATAGCGCCGCTAGAAAAACCCTTTCCTGCAAGAGTCAAGGGGCACAACCCTGGGCAGGGCTGGGTGACCTGTCCTGCCCCAGCTCACAGCTTTCCTCACTGCTCCCCTTCCTGTTCTCTCTCCCCTCCCACCGCGGCAGCGTGGGGCTCAGCTGCTCTCTGGGGCTCAGCACAACAAGGAGCTTCATCTCTTTCAGTTGGATTTCCTCCAAAGTCACTCGAAGTTTAAATCCTCCCAAGGACAGCCACATTGCACTTTTCCCTGGAATGCCTCATAAGAAGCCTTTCTAAAGAATCTGTAGTTACATAAGCCAATAGATACTTAGCACAATTAAACTCTTTAAAAAGCTCACACATCTTCCTTACCTTTCTTTACTTGAACTATCTTTGTGTCACCTTAACTATGCACTTTTGGGATCACCTTATCAGCTAGCCAGCAACGATTAGGGCTTTTTTCTGGGCTAGTTATTTTGTTTGTTTTTCATGAAATTCTACATCAGCCACATGTTTGTTTTTTTTCTATGTATATTTAAGGTCGACCTTGAGTAATTTCACAGGCCTCAACATGCCATTTACACTTTATCATGTTACATTCCTGAAACACGAACCAGGAAACAGTGGAGCTGTCAGAATTCTAAGCACCCTATTTGCTTACTCAGGTAGAACAAAATAAGGCTGAAAAATCTTCCAGCAACTTTACCATCTTTCAGACTGTTACACATTATGTGTATATACAGACAACACTTTTTACATCATACAGATTTTTTTTTGAAACATACAAAAGCATCAAATGTTGTTTCTCCAAGTAGTGAAACCCTTGACTATGTATTCAAATCTCAGACAAACAGTACAGAAATTCTGGCACAGAAGGATTTTACCTCTACAGTAGCAAACAGCAGCCACTAACCACATCTGTAACAGCTGAAGCAGGAATGGCAGCTACTACACTGTAAATGGTTCCTTACAAATCCATTAAAACTTGGATGTTTTGGACAGGTGACAGTTTTTAGCATCCATCTCTATTCAGACAAGTAAATCCTCAAAAATAAGTTTTGATAAAGCTAATGAGTATACAAAAGTATATTTTCAGTTACACATGTTTTTTCTGTACATTTCAAAATCTGAAATTGAAGAAGCAATAGATGTGTACACCAACAGATCGTGGTTGTTCTCATGTGCCTATGCAATGCAGACAGGTATTTAGGAACTTCCTCAACAGCTCAGTATGATCTTGGGTTCAGGACAGTTTTTGAGGACACGAAGCCTTGGAGCTGGGAGCCCTAAGAGGTGTTCCAAGGCCAACCTGACTGCCTCCATCACAGCACAGTTCCACACTGGCTTTACATTCCCCATGGAAAGCTGTTCTTAATAAAGTTGAGTGTAAAGCTGTTGTTAACAAAGCCCAACAACAACCAAAAGGATAGGTTATTTCTAATTTGAAACCCACTGCCAAGACAGGCCCTCAGCCTCACATGACCTTGGTCAAGGAGACAGCCTTGTGTCCCTCTCCACAAAGCCAGAGAAACAGGTTCAAGTGCAATTACCTCCCTGTGACCCATCTACCCACACATACCCTCTTCTTCCCCAATTTTGCAAGAAGCAGCTACCCATCTACATGCAAATTTCCTTTAAAATACCAGGTCTGTTTCTTTGGCATTCCAGATACTCCTCCCTCCAATGATTATTTCAGTACATTTATCTGTGTCCTGAATAAATTTCTTCACTCAACACTTCCGCTGCTAACGTACTGGGAGAATCACTTGATGCCTGGGCACTTGTGCATGTTTGCTCCCTGTTAGTTGCAGAGACACATTTTCAAGATCAGGCTGACCTGCAGCCTGAGCCAACTCACTCCAGAAGTGACACCTCCCAGGACTGCATAGCCTTCCAAGCACTGGAGCTGCAAGCCCAACAGACTGGAAAGAACCATTTTATGGACTAGGAATCTACTCAAAACACAGAACAAGACCAGTTCAAGCACAAATGCCTTGAAACAGGCTCCCAGCAATACAAACTAATAAAACATTTACTGCAAGTCTGCAATGACAGAACAGTATGACTTCATTACATGTTTTAAGCATCTTTCTTCCACAACAGAAAAATGCCCCACGAAACCAAAACAAGAAAACCCACAAAAACTCCCACCAAAAATAAAACAAAAAACCAAATCTTAAAAAACCACCAAACCAAACAAAAAAACCCCAAGCATCCTCCCTTCCCCCCGGACTCTAACCTCTATAGCTTCTGTGGTACTCCAACACAAAAGAAATCAGTGTCCAAAATCAAAGGACATTACAAAGAAAATCTAAAAAGAACTAGTCTTTCTCCACAAAAAAAAGCACAACCTCAAGAAAAACAGCTCTTCATATCCCATCCCCTTTTGTATGGAAGACTGAAAAAAGCCCTTTTTCAACCTGCATCAAACAATATAACCATGTGCTATTCTACCAGGAATTTGGTGTCTGCTCCTTTGTGCCAGAGTTGCAGACAAACCCACACCAAGAGCTGTTTCCTGCAGCTCAGTTTTGATTCCCACCTTCAAGGTGTGTAAAACACACATCAGCACTCAGGCTCTCAGGTGTCCTTCCACGACTGCTCTGGAGCCACAGAGCCCCCTCTTCCATGCTGCTGCTCCATTTCCCTGGTGGCGTGCTGCCACAACATCCATAACTCTGTATGCCCACTGGACCCTGCTGGGGTTGGTTCACTTGCACCAATTCCCAGAACCTCTCTCCTCCCCACAAGGATGGCAGTCCTTCCCTCCAGAGGCGCTGCCTTGTGTCAGTCAGCACAGATGGTGCATTGCAAGTACTTGCAGGAGTGGCAGTCTAAAAGCAGACACAAAAACCACCTGAGTTTTGCATAGAAAACATTAATTCTTAAAGCTGTGCAGCTTTCCATCTGTTTTTGATGGTGAAACCTTTAAAAACGCACAGAACTCCAACATCCGAATTTCTCATCAGATTCCAAACACCATGTGATTGTTGAGGGAGTAACCTTTAACAGAAACTTAAAATGCCTTTTTCAAGCCTTATGAGAAATTTCTGATGAAACATTTAGGTTTTGTCACAAGTTCCACCAGCGAAGGAGGCAACAGTTCTGTCTGCCCATTCCTGAAGCACTTCTGCATGAGAAGATGAGGCTGAAAGCAGCTCAATAAAGGCAGCGTTAACAAACACCAATTACAGACACACATCCACCTTTCCCTACATGTACATCTGTAAATTTCGTGAGCATGAACATGGGCAAGGGTATTCTCAGTGAAGCTTACCCCACGAGCCTCAGTCATGAACACAAGGCTCTGAGACACAGCTCCACCCTTGAAGATTTGACAGATGTTGCTCCCAAGCTCAAGAGTTCAGCATTTGCCAAACCAAGAACAGAAATAGCTCCCTACTTCTAAAATACTCCACTTCTACACACACATTTCAGAGTTCAGTATTTCTCCACTTTATTTTAAGCATGCAGGCAATGCATTCCAAGGGCCATACCACTGCTCCCTTTCCCACTGCCCACACAAATTCCCACCATGTAACAAGCTGACTATCAGGGCCAGTTTAGACAAGTAGCACTGTTTTTCTCAAATCTGCATCCGCTCCTCCAGTGGCACTGGGAAAACAGCAGCCGTGAATCACATCCCAGCAGGACAACACCGTGCAGCCACAGCAGGCAGCTCTGCCATGCCCACCTCTGCTACTGACACTGCTGCCCTGCCCCAGGCTTGCACGTCTGGATTCCGCTCTCCGAGCATCAGCTGCAGGCCAACCTCACAAAAAAGCTCTGACAGGAGCACCAGCGACTGCCTGGGGGATCCAAGACACTTAAGTGACTGAGCGAGATGGGAAAGCTGAATTAAGGTCTGCTACAGACTTTTGGGAAAAGTTGCTGTATTTATCAACACCCATGCACCAGACATGCCCCAGGGCCAGCCCTGAGACGCAGCAAACAGCAAAAGGAACAGAGCTCTGTGCCCTGCAGTACAGCCCATCACCACCCCACCTGCTTCTCCACATCCAGGTGACTTGCTAGCATGTCTGACTACTGCTTCCATGGCATCCCCTGCTGGACAGCCTCAGCTACTTGGCTGCTAGAGAAACAAAAAACACCCATTTCGTAAAGCAGATAAATTCCCTAACACACCTGCAATTCCTGCAGTAACCTAAGTGTAAGGAAGATGAAAGCAGATGGACTGCAAAGCTCACTTAATGCACACTTTAAAAAAATGAACAGACAAAACCAAAAAACCCATGCATTTGCTACACCCTGCAAGGAATGCATCTTAGGCACTCAAGACAAAATATTTTATTTCTTAGGGTAAAGCTGATGCCTTCTCATACCTGGCTGGAAAAAGACCAAAAACTTCCCCATGTTTCCATCTTCAATCAGGAGATTTAGTCATAACCACTGCACTACTTTCATGTATTACACCCTCACCACCTCCTTCTGTTCACTGGGAAAAAAACCAAACAGCTAACGCATTTAACTCTGCAACTGTGTTTAACAGAAGTCTGTATTTAAGTCAAGTAATACTTCCTTCCTGTCTATAAGGAAAGGGCCACCGAAGGTTGCCAGCAGATCACCAACAGTTCAATTTATTTACTATGAAAATTACTGTTAACATCTAGTTACTCACCTGTGCTTTTCATGAGAAAGCTTTTCAACTCACCCAAGACATTGATAAGACACCTACAATGAGCATCCACTAGCACAGTTTACAAAAAAAAAAACCACAAAATCTGAAAAATTTGAACAGCAGTTTTATCTTCTGCATGTCTTCCCCATCTCCTGTCTTTGTTCACTGAACTCAGCTCCAGCTGCAGTTTAGTCTGACCTGAAAAACCACAAAGACATGATCCATGCATAGAGGCCTGACAGAATTCACCATTCTACAATGGTGAGGTTACGAGCATGAACTCATTTTGTTTCCTAGATGAATTTCAAATGTCATTCTCTAATTTTTTTAATAAAGCTTGATTTTAGGTCCAGTAAAATCAAAAAATCAAATATAGTTACAAGTTAGTTAAATCAGCAGGTAGATGATCCATAGCCAATATGCAAATACAATATGCATGACTTTTTGGATCTGAACTTAACTGCCATACCATATAGTTACCAACCAGTAATTTAAAGTTTGTTAAGAAAACAAACACCTTATCTCTACCAAACGCTAACCTGCTCTCTAGCTGGCCTTTCATTTTCCTTGCACTCACAGCTGGGATTGTGATTTCCATGCGGAGGGCCAGGAATGCCCAGGCAAGCAGGGCTCTCCGAGCTCCTCACGCCTAAGAGGCACTGAACGCCCCCGAGCCGCGGCACGGGAACAAAGGGCGGCACACAGAGCCCGGCCCCGGCCCAGCGCCTGCTCCGCGGCGCCCTGGAGCGGTGCCACCTCTGGCTGCCACACAAAGACAAGAGCCACCAGGCCACGCAGACACAAACCAAGCCGTTTGTAACGCCTGCGGCACTTCAGGCTGAGGCAGATGTCACTGCAAGAGTCTCTGCTTTCCTCCTTTTCCAAGGCATCTCACACATACAAATGAGCAAGATGAAGCCCATCTCTTCCCCGCTAGCAAGAGCCTACAGTCTCACTCACCCTCACATCAGAGCATAATTCACTGACCATTTCTTCCAGGAGCATGACTAGAATTAGAGCTAAAACACCCAATATGGATAATTAAGAAGGATTTTCATTATCTTACCTCACAGTCTTTAGCAGTTTGCAAATACTGATGCATGTTTAAACTCCAGCATACCAAAGGTGTATGCTGAGATACAGACTTAGCCAGTCTAATACCAACAGGGGACCAGTAACCTGTAACAACAGCACAATATCTGAGATCCGACCTGCTTACACCAATGAACAGATTTATAAGCCATTTTAGGCAATAATACTTGCTTAGCACCTGCATGGGGACAGGCAGTTCTTGAATGTCTACCTGGTACACGCTGAATATATTTGAACACTCCAAATTGCATATAAAGCATCTCTCAAGACCTTACAGCACTTCTGTGCTTGAGATTTCAAACTTCACACTGTAATATTTGACAATTTTAAAAAACCAATACACTTAAATTTCATAACAGTCTAAGCAGCTTGATAATTTTAAATAAACAAGCTAGGCTGCAATGGCAACAGGATTACAAATAGCAGAATCAAGATGATCAAAATCATTTAGTATCTCTCATACAACTCCCATGTTTCAAGAAGCCAGTCAACAGTGGTAACTCAGAATAACACATATTTATTAAATGGACTAATCTGGAAATTCATGGGTTTGGGGAAGTCTCAGAAAATCAAAGTGCTAGGACTCAACTACCACCTATACTCCAAGATGTCCTTGAGCAAAAGCCTCCTCTTAAAAACACAGCCATACAATTTGATGTCAGTTTAACAAAACAGCAAATCATGAGAAAATCATAAAATGTTTAATGGAGAAATCAAATATTTGAGGAAAAGCACAAAGCTGAAAGGATAATACCGTAAAGTCACACCAAGATGGATGGAACTCTAAGACTACAAGACTAGACCAAATAAAATGCAGCAAACTACTTCTTTTGAGTTGCCAAAATAACAAACTTGCTTTTCTATCTTCAGATTGCCTAAGACAACTCTGGATAGCTCTTTCTGGGATCAAATCCTCTTCCTGTTGCCTATACAAGTTCTCCCAATGTAAAAGCCAAGTGACAATTCACCTAAACTCATGGCAAGTTAAAGGTCTCAGCTCCATAGATGCAGGCTGTGTTACTGAGCTCTACCGAGACACACCAGCAAGGTCCAAAGAAAACCATTATTTCATTTGCTTTTCTCCAAACAATTCATTTTCCTGCACATCACACAAACCAGACCTGACCCCCATGTCTAATGCTGACACACTAAATTTCATTCACTCTTCCTATTCTAGTCTCATCAACACAGATTGTATTCAGGTCAGGTTCTTATACAGACACATCAGCAGAGCAGAATTTAGTGCCTTACATTCTTTAATGATCTATTTGCTCTGCACCACTCTCATAGTTATATGCAAGTTAATCATCCAGAACAAGAAAAAACTTGTTCAGCAACAATTTCTCTAAATAAAAGCACATTCAGTTTTTTAACCTGCAGGAATTGCAAAAGAACATAAGAAAATGTCATATTAATCACTCACTTCCAAAGCTATTTTTTGTTTCATAAGAAGCTGCAACAATTACTCATTACAACTGCTACTGAAAGACAAGATGCACAGATAAAAATCACAGCCAGAGTAACAAATTTTTAAAAATGAGTCAGTTCAACAGAACTGAAACAAACCAGGAACTGGACCATCCCTATGTTTGGGCACGTGATTGGTAGAGACTTGCCTACTGAAGTTTCTAAGCACCACAGGAACAAATCCACCCATTTAAATAACATGCAAGTTTGGAAGGAAGCCAAACATACCCATGACTCCGAATAAAATCTCCTCAAGCCTGTAACATCAGAATTCCTATCTTAGTTTTGCATGTGGCAATTAAGGCACAGCATGTTACAGAAGGGATGAGGAAGAAGCCATCACAGAGCCAGGACGTTCCAATATCTCTTGTACAGACTCATATGACTCGGGGCAAATCCCTCCATCTTTGTTTCTCCATCTCTGGAGTAATGGCTCTCCAAGAGCCATGTGATGCTCTTGGCAGCAATTCCAGCTTTGATACCTCTTGAAGACCAAGATAAAGACTGCTCAGAGATGTTCACCCTCACCTGAGTCTCTATAATCAGTTGTTCAGTACTTTCACCACTAGCCTCAGAAGGAAAGCAGACCTAAGCAGACCTAATGATCAGCAAGACTAAGGGAAGACTCCTCTGTGTTTACAGGGAGAACACTCCCAAGTATGCCAATTTTCAGTTCCACTAGACAAGAGTGCTTTAACACGTGATGCTCAAGGACAAAGCAGCATGTTTTCTGCTATCAGACCAAAATAAGCATTCCTTATTTCATCATGACAGCCACCTAGGATCAAAGCTGGGGTTTTTTTTTATTTCCACTTGGCAACCTTCATTTGTCTACTTTCTTCCACCCTGCCTCTGTTCAGAGACCCAGTTTCACAGATGACCCCACCCATACCCAAGACAATCCCACTGGAACCAGAAAAATGTAACCAACCCAGACAAGCGTGAGAAAGGAACATGCAAATGTGGAGAGGAAGGGAAAGGTTCCTACCTCCTTAACCCAGGAGACAAACACTGAAGGAGACTGTAATCCATTCCCAAGACAACCAGGGAAGCAGGAGCAGAGCAATTCACGCTCCTTTCTCATCAGCAGCTAGGCAGTGATGCAGAGACACACGGACTCCCCTTGGAGGAGAGCAGGGGTTTCATGATCGCCGCCCGTCTCCATCCGCTGGAGGAGAACGCGCAGGACAAGCCAGCCCTGCCTCAGCACAACCGAGCAGCGATGACGTGACCTGCACCAGGGCACTGCTGCTTGGCACCACTGGGACCTGCCACCACCCTCACACTGCCAGCTCCAGGCATCACCAACAGGAAAATATCCCAAACACATCAGGAAGCAGCTGCTCATCCAGCACATGAACAGATTTTAAACTAAGTCCATGAACACAAATGAGGGAAAGCTGGCATTCCCTAACAGATGCTTGTAAATCTAACGGTTTCTTAGGAAAAGGATGGCATCTGACGCAATCAAGTTACAATCAGGCCAGTGACTGACCCTGCCTGTGCTCTGGGGTAGTCCCCAAGGCACCACCCCACTCTCACACTGCCCTTTGGCAGGCACAGAGCATTCATAGTGTCAGTTAACACAGCTCAGCTTACAAACACCAATTCCTTCAACTGCTGCAGCCTGCTTAGCTAGAACATCACAAAGGCAAAAAATAGCTACAGCAAGCAAAATATAGCACAAGGTTAAGGAATTAGGAGAATGAAGACAAACAAAACACTGTAAACCAAAGCAATGCCAGAGACAAGCAGCACAACCCAACTGAGCACCTCCAACACCTCCCCTCTGAACCAGAGGCGGCATCCAAAGAGCATAAGTGCACATTTACAGAGCCAACCAACTGCCACAGCTGGAAGGACAGCTGAGCTCACTCGGCTAACATGCTTATGCAATATGACACGCTCATTCTTTTTTCCCTGCTGCCAAAGCCAAGTGTGCCAGTGACTGTGCTGCTCCCTGGACACTGAGCCCATCCCTGGCATTAACTTCTGTTCTCCATGCACAGAACCACTTCAGGAACCCTTCCCTGTGGGTAACATAAGGGTTACTGATTGACAGCTCTGCTACCACACTGAAAACAGCCCAGAGAAACACATACTCTCTTCCAACAATTACTGGCTCCTAGCTAACCTAGGTCTGAAAAGGAGTTCTACTGCTTTTATCCAACCATTTTTCTTTTCCACACTGACATGCCAGACACAGATTTAATTTCTAAAAAAGTCTGTTAAACCAGCAAAACACACCCCAAAAAAATTCAAGATCCTGCATAGCCTTTTTAAAAGCTATGCCATGTCCTTCTCAGACACAGCTAACACAGCCTCCATTCTCCCACGCTGCCTTATCCTGTGAGGGTGTCCAGGAGCTTTCTCCAGCAGCACATCTGCACACATACCCTCCCCTTAGGAATACTGTAACATTAACATTCTTTATCAAAATGCATCTGCAAGGAAGAAGGCAAGTAGATGGCACACACATTGGCATTGTGTGGCAGTGTTTTCCCTCAAAATTTGGCAATGGAAAGATGGCTTGAGTATTTGTGTGATATTAACATGACACTGCTACAAACCAAGTTCCTTCTCCTGTAACCATCTGACTCTCACCCACTAGCCTGAAAACTTAGCTTGGAATTACTACTTCCTCTTCACTTAACTGCTGCAGGCCACACAAAAATTAAAGGGATAACATCCTCAAAAAAGACCACAACTGTGTGCAGTTAAAGGTGCAACACCACCTGTCCATACACGCACGATGCAGGAAGGAGTGTCCGCAGGGCATGCGAGGAATAATAACTGGATAATCAAAGAGCATCAGACCACGTGCCCTAAAAGCTGAACTTGGCCCTGGCTGTACAACAGATGCCTTTGTCGGCCTACAGATGTTTCCCAACCTGTTCCTTTCTCCACTTGTGTCCCAGAAGCACACAGCAGCTCTGAAGAGCACAGCAAGAGCAACTGCTCTGCCCAAGTGCCACCACAGTGCCCAGCACACCACATGTGTGACTGACTGAGTTGGAGCTTCATTCTGTGAGCTACATTATACGAAAACAGACATTTACCTGCATGACAAGGGAATGTGTAACACAAGGACCACATACAAATCCCCAAACTGCTTTCATTACACAGAGCACAGCTCCATGCTGTGCTAACCAAACAACACTTTTTTCCATGTGAGCTGCCTTCATGAGGCTCAGGAGGTCCCAAGAAAATCCCCACACACAACACAGACTCCCCATCTTTCACCACGCAGAAATCAAAAGCTGGTCTAGGATCTCAGCACCTGCCAGTCTGCAGATACACTTGATGTAAGGCAGCTGTGACTATTTTGGGGAGTGTAGAAGAGCTTCACGTGTATTGTATTATGCTTTCAGCCAAAACAAAAGTCAGTTTCAAGTACTCACTCTGCTTTTTCTCCCTTCTATCTTGAACTGGAACAAACCATATCTGCTACTCCATTATTAGCAAAGCAGAACTGTTTGAGACAGAATAACAGGCTTGACCTTTACAGTCATGTGCAAACAGATTCAGAAATGTTTCACTCTGGAAAAAAATCGACATGACCAAATCAATTCAAATGCCACAAGTTAGCCTTCCAGACAGCCTTCCAGCTCATAATCCACCTAAACAACCGAACTAGATTACAACTGAAAATAAAACAGCAGCTTCCACAGAGCAGCAAGTCACATGCAATAACCAAACTAACCAAGACCAGTAGTGTACATGTCACCTTGTCTCATAGGAGAAGACCAGCACACCCCAGCAGAAGTAACCCTGCACCAGGTATACTACATTCATAACACCTGCCAGAGAAATAAACTCTCCCAGAGTTAAAAACTGGGGCCACACCTCGTGGAAACACTTGGAAGTACTAAAGTCCACAGTTCCATTACAATGGCATCTCTCTCTATTTACCTCTCCAGAAAAAAGAACAACAAACAAGCTCCACCTTGAGAGGAGATGAAGCAGTGTCAGCCATACTGCAGCCTGCTTCCAAATTTACAGAAGCTGCTGGAGCTGCAAATCCTCACAATGCCTTACTCTGGGGACCAGAAATGATGGTATAAGAGGTTAATTGAGGTGGGGGTAAACAAAGGCCAATAGTAACTTATGCACAACACAAAGTTCGTTTACTTGGATCACCAACTGAACTGCTGTTGCTGAGACATAAGGTAGAAAAAACAACCACAACAGAACATTCAAGACAACCCCAATTTCAAAAGCAGTTTGGAAGAACTTAAATAAACAGCATGACTACCTACAAACGCACAGCACAAGTGCTCACAAAACAGGACCTGGATTCCTCTCAATTAAGGCTACATTTTTCTTAGGCCTCAACTAGAACAGTATGAATGTAAAAGGCAAACCAAATCACAAAAGTTCAAGTACTTACAAAGACTACACACCAAGTAGGACAGTAGAACTCACAAGCAGCTCATTCCTTCACTGGTGTAAGACACTGGAGGAACAGTTGACTGGCTCAAAATAACCAGGTGGGAATTGTGTGGGCTCACAGGGTGAGCTCTGCAGGGTCAGCCAGCCACTGCTCCTCCCCTGCCCCACACTATGATGGTTTGACTGACTCCTCCCTGCCCCAAAATGGCAGCGACTGACCCACGGCCTGCAGCAACCCAGACCTGCTGAAAGGTTTTGTCTGGGAGAAAGGCAAGCTGACCCCCAGAGCAGGTAGATGGGGAGAGAGCTGCTGACCCTCCGTGGGTTGATGAGCAGTTTGTCACAGAACCACCTGGGAATTTGGTTGTTTCTCTGCACACCACCTAGAAGGAACCAAGCTACCTTCCCTATTAAGAGGCCCTTTTTCACAGAAAACTGTGCTTTAACCACCATATCTACTTAAAAAAGCAAACATTCTATTACACAAAGATGAACTAATCAACTTGTAAATACTTAACAAAGTACCTAACAGATGAACTTCATACCACTTGAGTGGCCTTTCCCCTGCCTCCCTAGCCCCAGACACAAGGTCACTTGGAAAAGCAACACTCTTCCAAGCCACAGCAGCAGAGGCCCAGCACCACACAGCCCCGGACTCACTGCTTTATCAGCCTGGACAACAGAAATAAACCACTGTACCCACTAGCACACCACTTCTTTCCACACACCCCAGGGCACAGCAAAGTCAGAGCACAAGACCAGCCAAGTGTCATGCTCACTCTTTGCTGTCCAGAGCGGAAGAGCTGCTTTGCATCCCCTCTAGGTACCTCTGAGAGCTGGGGCACACAGAACGACCCAGGCCTCCTTCAAGGAGCCTGGCATCTCACCTCCACGCTCCTCAGCAATCCACTGGCTGGACAGCGTGGAACCGCTGCGGGGGAACACTACACAGCACTGCTTTATTTTGCTAAGATACAACAGCATATGCCCCACAACTCCGTTAACCAATTCTGAATGAAAACAAAAAGCAGATGATGACCGTCTTTCCCCATCCACATATCAGCTTCCGAACCAATCTAGTCAATTTTGAGAAGGAAGCTGGAGAGTCCTCTGGCCTTTTCTTTAACAGCTGTAACTGCCTCTTCCTTGCTTCATCTGCACTTGTTAAAAACGTACCCATATATTCAATTACACTTCCCATAACCTCTTTGGTCTGCTCCTGGTGCAAATACAACTTAGAGCCTAGCAAAGCCTTTATTCAGTTTCACCATCTCAAGCCCTGCCAAGCAATCAAGACAGTAAGACAAATGAGCATCTTGCAATGCCTACCTTTATAACAGGCAGAAAAATCACTTTTACTGCAGTTATTAAGCAAAAAGGACTTAGTTGTTTGACTTGGACTTCACTAAGACAAACAAGTAAGTAGTATCACTATGTCAAGCCACAACTTTCCATCTCCTCCCCATGTAAGACAATATTTTGACAACTTGCTAATTTTAAGTTTCATTTTCACTCTTCACAACATAAGCTGTTCTGCATTGACATTTTTAAGCATGTTTCATACCTCACCATTTCCAGCTTGCTGCAATTTCTGAGGTATAAAGTCTTTCAGTACTGGAGTTCCCATAACATCAGTTTCCCAAACACCACCTCAAACTTTCAACAGAGAACTCCCTGTATTTTCATTAGATTTCACTTTCCCAACTTGAGCTGCATTGCAAATACTCTGCTTCAATAAAAAGACAGACAAGGCCTTCACTCTGTATCGGGCATTTATTCCACATATTTCTACCTTGCCCTCAAAATGGACAGGAATTCATTTTCTACATCAAACCTTCAGCCAAATGAACTGCTTTTCCCCCATCTCTGAGAAATAAAATGTAAAAACACATACTTCCATCAAACAGCATACTGACCACTAAGTTATGGAGGCCAAGAAGTCATCACAGATCAGGTGAGTTTAGAACAAAACAAACCATCCAACAGCCTAACTGCAGCTGAAGACTACAGCTCTTCAACTTCACACCCTCTTTAGTCAAAAAGATGCATTTCCTTTAGATAGCATTATACTTTATTCAGAACAATTGGATAATAATGCTCCACACTCTAAAACACTTTAATAAAACCATTTTGTCAAAGACTACAGAAAAGCATCTGGAGGGCAACACCTGCATCAACATGGGAAATCTGCACCAAGATCCAGCCCTGCAACCCAGGAAGGTCATTACAGCCCCAGCTTTTCAGTATGACCACTGCCAGTCCTCCAGTTCCCAGGAGCCTCAATCCTCCACAATGCCAGGAGATGCCTTCCTAAGATTACTCAGAGCAAAAGCTGGAAAGAGGGTGGGGGTTAAACAGCTTGCATAAAACAGACATAACATGCTATTAATTCTAATAGCTAATAAAAACACAATATACCACAGCTCTGCTAACAGAACAGAGCTGTATCTCCTATTAAATAGATTTGTTAAGATCTTTAGATTCGTTAACTAGATCAATCATTAATGCCTCATAACACAAGCTCTAACTTGGATGGCTATTAGCATCTTAAAAGCTATTTCATCAGCATGAGTAATAGGAACTACCTGACAAGTTCACAAGCTTCAGTTAAACTCAGTTTCAGAAACTGAAAGAAAAAAACGCCTTGTGCAAAGAGGACAGGAAAAAACTCTTCTCCTCTGCCCTCCCATGAGAAAGATTATTAACCAGGGGATTTGTAAAGTGTTCAGCATTAGTTACAGGTAGCAGTATGACTAATGTAACAGCAGTAACACACAATTCTTACTATTAATTGCTACTGAGGCAAGGGGTTGATTGTCAACGAGTTATTCCCGGATAAAGCGCTATCTCCTGAGCCATAAAGCCTGGTGTCAGTTCGGAGCAGCCGAGGGCCACCGGGACACTCGGTCAGAGAGCCCTTCCCCCGGCACACACCTGCGGCACACACACCCGTCACAGCCCAGCTGCTCCCCGGCAGGCAGAGGAGCTGGCAGAGCCCGGCCCCTCCTATTCCCTGCACTTGTGCCACCTGTTCCTTTCTGATCCTCCAGGCCCCTTCGGCTCCTCCCTACTGACCCGCTCCAGGGACAGCCTGGAGACTTTTCTCAGGATGCAGCAAATTTCCACTGCCCCAACCCTTATCAGTTCTCGTCCTAAGCATCTATACTCAAAACAACACATAAAACCTGAAGAATAAAAAAAGCAGTAGAAAACATCTTTCAGACTCGAAAGTAGGAAGTTAATTCACACAACAGTCACATGGTAAATCTGGACTTCCCCTGGCCCCCAAGGGCTGTCAATTTGTTTCTGCCAGCTACAGAAAAGAAAAAAAAAAACCCATAATCTGTACAGACTCTAAACACAGAACACTGAGAAAACTTTTAACACCAAATGTTAAATGTAATGTGCAACACCGAACAAAGCACTATAAAATTTCTCTCCTCTCCACTACATACGTTTTCTGTGACACCACCTCAATTTGTTCAAGAGCCCATTGTCTTTTTTTTTTAATCTCCATGTTGCTATCAGCCCAGCCAAGACATGACCTGCTGTCAGACCTTCTTCCAGTGACTTGGAAGTAGCTCCCAGCAAGGCCAACCAGATATGCAGGTGGCTAATTCCTGACACCATCTTCATACCCCAAATACAAAACACTGCATTCCAAATATTGCATACCAAATCCACTTTTCTATGAAAATCATTCCTAGACAGCAATGAAAAGCTAAGTGCCACTTTTGTGCTCCCATGCCAATTAGTGATATTATCTGCATGCACTTGCTAAAACCACATCTTAAATCTCCAGCAAGAAATGCATAAAATCAGTGGAAGTTAACTAGTGTACTTACACATAAATATACTTACAAAGTCTAAGCGACACACTGATGAAATCGACAGAGATATGTTATTTCACCCACAACATCCTAAGCAGCGCATTGTAAACATTCAGTAACTACGAAATATACAGAACTAGCCCTAAACTCAGTGACCTGGGAAGCAAATTACTCTTTACACATCACATCAATTACCAGTTCTGGAAGACAAACACCACACTGTTTCCCACACACAGTGCAAAACTCAAAAATGCCTCTTCTGATGGTGTCCCATGGCAGTACCTAGTGAAGCAATACAGCTGAGAAAGTCCAGCCAACCCCATGGCTACAAAAACCCGCACAACTCTTCCTTCGGTCCCAGTGCAAGTCCGACGACACCAAGTGCAAGTTCACCACAAGAAGCACAAGCCGAGAACCCTTCAGCGAGGGGAGAGGCTCCACAGCACAACCTGCCAGCACTGCACTTCCACCCGTGACCGTGACACCAATCTGCTGCCTTACACCAAGAAAGACCAAGAATTTTATTTTGTCGGGTTTGTTTGCGTTCTCTTGCCTCACCGTAGGGGGCAAAAGCAAAACACGCAGCTGACGGAGGCGCCGCTGACACCTCACCGCGCCTCACTCACCCAAGGCACCGAGCCGGGGAACCCCGAGCGCCCCGACGAGCCCCTGGCCCAGGAAGCGGCCGAAGCAGCTCAGCCCAAAGCCCCGCAAGCCGCTCCCCGCGGGCGAGCGACTCCGCGGGGCCGGGAGGGCCCGGCTCCGGCCCGTCCGCGCCGCCCCCGGCCCGCTCTTACCTTCGGCAAGCGGCTCCTCGGGGGTCACCTGGTACCGCCCCACCGCCAGCGCCCTGCCCAGGGCCACGCCGCTCCCGGAGCCACTGCACGCCGTCCCGCCGCCGCCGCCGCTCCCCTCGGACTTGGGCATGCGAGAAAACTTCTTCATGGCGAGCGGAGCCCCAGGAAGAACCGGGCAGGAACCGGAGGCAAGCTGCGGCCAGGGGGTGCCCCGCTTCACATGCCGGCCGCGGCACTCGCTTCTCCTCGCCCGCCGCCGGCTCCCAAAGGGGAGGAGGAAGGAGGAGGAGGGGGAAGGAAGAAGGAGCAGCCACAGCTCCGGGCGGCCGGGGCGGCTGAGGGGACGCCGCGCGCTGTGCCGGGAGCGGCCGCCCCGCCGGCGCGCGGCCTGACGGCGCAGGCGCGGCCCTGCCCCTCACGAAAGTACCCGCCCGGCCGGAAGTGCGGCCGGCGCTGCACGTGCCGCGGGAGCGAGGCGCGAGCGGCCCGCGGCTTGCCGCCCGCGGGGCTCCGCGCGCTCCCTCAGGGGAAATGGCGGGAGGCGCTGAGGGGGACACGCACCGCGCAAAACCCGCCCTCAGGCTGCTCCCTCTCCGCCCTCACGGACCGGGACGTGCCCTCGGGAAGGAGTGTGTGGGAAGCAAAGCAGTGTAGGGACGGTGTGGTAATGATCGCGGTGGTAAAAATGGTTCCCCACGCCCGGGCCTGTGGAGCCTCTTGGGTCCGTGGAGTGCTTCAAAGGGAAACCTTAGGGGGGTGGTGGAGTCCCCTTCTCTCCTCACCGGGCTGCTTCCTGTGTTACCTGCTCAAGGTGACCCGGCCCTGGCAGGGGAGCTTGACTGGATGATCTCCAGAGGTCCCTGACAAACCTAACCTAAAAACTCTTCATCTGGGAAATACGTGTGAAAAGTGTTGATGATGGGTACAAATTCTAGTGGTGTATCTGCACATATACTCTGTGCAGAGGTGTGAGGGTGACTGAAAATAAGGGGTGGGACAGGGCTGAAATGATGGGTCTGAACAGGTAGCCATCAGCAATGAAATTTAATACGAACGTTTCCCCTCTGTTGTGGTATACTGACATTAACAAAACAAACCAGGGAATTTACCACCACTGATTCACAGGCTGATTTCACATGGTAGTCCCTCCCCCGCCCCATACAAATAAAAATGTAGTACTTGTGTGGTTGTTTTTTTTCCTAACCAAATGCAAACATATACAGTAAGACCAAAACTGGTAAAGAACACTCTATCAGTTATTGCCATCTTATTTCAAATCTCTCATACCGTCTCAGTGATTTCTCATGGGCATCTCCTCACAGCACTGACTCCTGCACAGCCAGCAAACTCCAACTCTTTCCTGACCCACCCTTTTGTAGCCCTTGTCTTCTTAATGGACACAGCTGTGGCCTACTAAGGGCAGGCCTGTTCCTAATCTTCGGTGATTAGTACAGCTGCAACTCCTCAGGTGTGAGACTACCTTCTGCATTTTTTTCTTACAATCTGTCCCTCTACAGTCAGTCTCTCATAGGAATGAATGAAGCTAGATTTGTGGTTGTTGGCAGTGGTAATTTAACAAAACTTTTCCTGCTGAACAGGTAAGTTTTGGATGGATATCACTTGCAGCCACTGGTTCAGTAAAAATGGAGAGGTCTGAAGTACAAATCTTTGGGATGATATTTTGGTAACCAAATTACTTTCACTTAACCATGTTGCCACAATTTTAGTGGGTAAGAAAACGACAATGTGTTTGTACTGAAGGGACAACGTATGGAAAGCACTGATAAGCTGTTTGCATGGGCAGTCCCCTTTCTGAGGTCACTGCTGTCCTCAGTAACAGCAGATCTGTTTTTCAACAGCATACAGAGATTAATTTGCAGTTTTCCTTGGGAGAGAAAGGAATTTTCAGTGCAGATGAAGGGAGCAGAATTCTGTAAGTGAGATGACATAAACAGGAGTGTTGTGTTAATGAGGGCATTCCTACAGTGAGATATGGCTATGCCTCTTAAACATTTAATGATCTCTTTGAGAAAAAAATGCAGCTAGGTTACAAGCATGTACATTTGGTGCCACTGACCGCTGTGATTTTGGTGGTGCTCAGTAAAAATAATGTATTTTCTAAAAGCCACTGTGACTTTGAGTGTACAACTGGCTTTTAGGTTACCTGGTAAGGTTTTATTTGGCTTTGGTGTCCCCATCCCCACCCATGTGTTCTTGTTCTTTTTAAAGTAAGAGGCTGAATTATTGCAGGAGTTATTTATGGGCCAGAGAAAATGAACCCTCTTGTTACACTGGGATTAACACTGCTAATCTCTACCTTGGCATCCTGGAGAGCACAGAGGTTTCCTGGGCATAGCTGGCAAATGAGTGTGTCAGCAGTGCACGCTGAGCTGCACTGCTGAGCCTGTAGGGGCTGCAGGGCTGGCTGGTCTCCTGGCAGGAATCTCCAGGAATCTCTACTGCCTCACAGTGTTCCACAGCACCTTTCACCTCAGCCTTAGCACCAAATGGGTTTTTCCTGTGAGATGCCAGCATGTCTTCATGTTAAGGAGTCCCTTTTAAGTATAGAGCAAGGAAGTTCAATAATAGGGAGGATTTTGACAACTCACTTAAAAATACAGGCCCTCCAAGCAGGTAACTGAGTGATAATTTTACAAATGTGAATAGGCCCCCTCTCTTTTGTTTAAATCCTCACCTGAGCAGAGCAACATGGTGACATTTCTAGAAGCTATATTAATGTCCAGAAAGGAGGAGTTGTGAGTTGTCTTTCACTGAAGGTATGAAACCCAAGGTAAACTTTGCTCCCTCTGTACTGAGGTGAAGCCTCTCCTTTGGTTCAGTCACAGCAGAGATGCTTTGACCTCCTGCATCTGCAAAGTGTGCAGCAAACCCCACCTACTTCATGCAACACGTTTGGCAGTAAGACAAATGGATCAGAAAGGTGTTTGCAGTACTTAAAAAACAAACAAAACAAGTTTTAATACCATGAAAGCACTCACAAGCAGATATTTTCTGGTTGGTGTAAAACAGTACATGGTCTGAAGAAAAATCTGGTGATAAAGAACAAAAATCAGAAATACAAATCCTGAATTTAGAAGAGATCATTCGGGGCGGGGGGATGATGGCCTGTGTAATGGTTTTTTTTCTTAAACTGTCAACTTGATGAATCATGAAATCATAGGAGGTACTCAGATTTCATTAAAAAAAACCCCAAAACAATATGACAGTGGAGCCAATACTGAACTTTCACTGCATGAAAACAGTGCTGGTCACTTGCTCTGTGTGTCTCCACCACAATATTGGAAAGTTTTGCTTCTTCCTTCCTTTTACTGCTTGGGGTCTAAAATGTAGATACATTCCTTCACTTTCAGTAGTTGTGTGGCGGCAGATCTGTGTGGCATATAAATGACCCACTTCCTGGCCCTGTTTGGCACGAAGGTTCTGTCCCACTTAGTGTCACAGGAGCAGGTCTGGAGGGGATTTTAGTACAGCAGTAGCTGCTCTCCACGTGCAGACTGCGAGAGGCACTGCTTGTGTCAGAGAGCATATCCATAACTTTGTTTATTTCCCAGCTCTGGAAAGCTCAGTTCCCAGCCGCGGGCACCTGCCTCGCCTCAGAGCTCGGACAGCTGTCCTGTCCCTGGGAGCGCCGTGAGGCAGCTTGGAGCACAGGGACTCGCCTCCCTGTGTGAAGCACTTTGCCGCCTATAAAACAGTGCTGTGTTTAGCTAGACCGCTGTAAAACCTTTAAGGGTTCGTGGAGGAAAGCTCTAGCTGAGAACACTGTGTGAACATGAAACACCAGATATTTCACGTGCGCTCGGAGTGTGAAACGTGACGGTTTAATCCTCTTTAAACTGAATAGTTCAAATGTTGGCACCTTGATTACTGTTTGTCGAGCGTTTCTTTCCTCACATCTCTCTCTTCTCATAACTCTTTCCTCTGTACAGTACGTGGATTTGCTTTAAAGCAATCCCATGAGGATAAAACAACTTCCTGCAAAAATATTGAAAATCCATTACAGAAAGTATTTATTAAGGCAAAAGAGAAGTAGAAAACTTCCTTTGTGTGGGTGTTGTTTTGGAAATGTCTCTTGCTGCTTCTGGATAAACTCTTTTCATTCTATATACCCAAACTGAGTGTCAGAAACAAACAGAAAAAAAATCTAATTTTATAGAAAGATGTCCTTTATGTATTAAAACTTTGAAAGAAATTGGTAATAGGGGATATCAAGTGTTCAGCAATTACTGCAGCAAATTGGCTTTTTGTCTTATGTGGGTATGTGAGGGTTATTTTCTATTTTGTAATAATTCAGTCAGTGCGAGCAAAACACTGTCAGAGAGGGGGTTTGCCCAATAAGCTCTTCTAATTCATTTTCCCCTCTTACTGCTTCATTGTTCTGCTGTTTTGCTTCTGGTCCCCTGACAGCCGTGAGAAACATCATTTTACACATTTAAGTAGCTGTGCAAACTTTCTATCTCAGTAAATCCTGTGTCTTAGTTTTGTACTGCTGACCCTCATGCAGTCTGGTTTAGGCACAGTTACTGAAACCACACAAAATGTTTATGACGAGCTAAAAACTAAGAAAACCCCAGGAGACAACTGGTTTGGGTTTGGGTTTGCATTTTTTCTAGGATGAAGTCATATCCCAGCTCCACATCTTAAAGCCAGGAGTAGTAATGAAAGGCTCTTTTGCTTTGCTTTATTATAAATATAAAATTATATATACAAAATTGCAGAAAGAGTTTGGCATGTTGTGAAATATCTTGGCATGGAAAATATGGATGTGTGGGGAAATAAAAAGCAAAGAAAAGGAGTGGAATCACTTGGAGCAGAGGGGTGGCACAAATCAGTCAGAAAGCAAGTGCACCCTCTGAAGGCTGCTTTGGTTCAGAGGGTCTGAGCAGCCCTGCAGGCTTTACGGTGACCTTGTGAAGAGAGACAAATTTTCATTCCTTTCAGTTTCTATCATCTCTTCTAATCAGGACAGAAACAAATGGAGCTGTGGAAAAAACTAAGCTGCTGATTTCCATCTTTAAAATGGAAACGAACTGAGGAGCCAGCTGGTGAAAATATTCAAGGTGCAAATAGCTGACATCAGCTGTGGTGAGTGACACCCAGCACAGCTCTCATTGACACTGAGGTCAAGAGTCTTTTATTGCAACACGAGATTCAGTCATCTGTACTGCAGCCAGCGTTGGTACCAAACAAAATATAAATTCCTTGTTGAGATGACAACCCCTGGCCCATTCAGTGAGGCAAAGTGGGGAAAACAAAGGCAAATGTGCTGGTAAGAGTCCTTGGTAGAAACCTGAAGGGAAGGAATTGCAAAGAGCTTCTGAGAGGCTCAGAAATGTTTGCATCTGACCTGGTAAATTGCTTTACATTAATAATAGTCTGTTTCCTTTCTGGAACAGAGCAGTCTCCTGTGTTTGTGCTGATGACCAGGCTCTGGCTTCATTTGATAGGGTAACGTGTTCCTGCTCACTGTGTGAGAGCCTTCTGAGATCCCTGGATTTGGCCTCCTGCAGTTGAGCTCTTTGCCTTCCCTTGTCCAGGTTCCTGGTCATTCCCAGCTCACCATCAGCCTAGTTACTTTCATTCTTACTTAGAAGCAAGGCCTGATCTTCCCCATACTTACTTCTGCAGTCCTAAAAATGTCTAAGGAGTTTATTTTCTAGAAATGCAGTGTGGCCTGTGCAGCCTTTTTAAGGAAGGCTGCCATCCCAGCTAATTTAATGAGTAAGTCTTACAAAGTTGTTCTCTTCCTTGAAAAAGTTACTCACGTGATTAAAACACGTGGCCTTTCTCAGCAGTTCCTAATCGTGGTATACGCTTCACAAAAGGCCTGCTGACAGTACTCAGAGATCTGGGGCGGGGCAGAGTGTTCCCTTCCTGAAAGCTAAACTTTGTTACAAGAAAACTAAAGTGCCCAAATGCCAACACTAATACTGCTTTGCTGCTTCTACAAATGCTTTTGAGATAAAAAGGACAAAAGGTGAAGGTCAAGCACAAGTGATTAGCCTGAATGGTATCCTACTTCCAGCAGCATACAAATTTCACTGTGGCATCCTTTGTTTAAGTACTTTTGAGAACTAAATGCATTACTTCGTAAAAAGTATACAAGTGTCACTGAAAAACTCGAGAGGCATTGATACATCCCGGAATTACTTGCAGCAAGTGAAAAGTCTTGGAAGAGCCACAGGCATTGAGGTTCAAGAAATAATTTTATTGCAAATCCTTTTACTGTTTGCAGAGGTAGATTTTACTGTTGAGAATTGTTCTATAAAATGAACAATGGCCTTTTCCCTCTCTCACTCCCTCCCTCCCTCCCTCCATGTATTTTTTGAGTTGTAGACAACTGCAGTAATATCTCTGGTCATTAGTCCTTACACTAAAAATTCTTAGTTCTTGATATAGACTTACAAGCTTCCAGAAAGGGGAAAAAGCTCCCTGGAACTGAGAGCCTGAAAGAAAAAATGGCTTTTGGGCCACAAGTGAACACTGTGTGCTGCTGCACGTGAAACCACACTGACTACAGATGTCACTGCTGGATGGCTCCTACCTTTAAAGTCCCACTTATAAATACAGTTATAAATACTTAGGCCCAAGTTCACATTAAATGGCACGAGGGTGTCTTGGGCACAAGATGGAAGTAACTTTCTGTCCTGGATAGGAGAGATGGTCCTGAGGGGAAGAACTATGCTGGATGTCTGTTCATTTCCTTTGATGTAAGGGCTGTTACATAGGAGAAATTTGTCAGTGTTTGTCAGGGTTTACTACTAGGAAGACAGGAATAATTAGTCCTAATCTACAGGAGAGAAAATTTAAACTAGACAGTGAGAAAACCTTTCCTGTAATTAGAATGTAAAGAATCAATAGAAGAAAACTCATTAAATGCAGTATCCCCATCAAAAAGGTGGTGAAAGCTTTAAATTTTTCCGTGTTCTATTGATTCTCTTTAAAGGCTTGATAGATAAGTGTTTGTTCAGAGCAGGTTGAAGTTGAATTGTAGGTGCACATAGTGGAGCTGACTATGTTCATCTGAACTCAGTATTTATACATATGCATTCATGACAAGGAAATGCTGTGACTCAGTGGAACTTGATGTAACCTGTAACAGAGATGTTATGAGCTTTAGATCTAATAGTTCCAGCCCACAATGTGCTGGCTGCTTTCTTTTACTCTCCTGTTCATCTGTGCTTGATTGGAATGGGCCTTCAAGCTGCTATAATGTGGAATTTACTGTAGACATTATTTCAAGTTTTGTTGCAAAGTCAATAAAACAGTACAGGTTAGCTTACAAAGCACATGAAAACTAGATTTAACAGTAAAAGAAAAAACTACTTGTGTGGCAGAAGGACCTGCATAGGGCCATTAATCTGGATTTGTGATAGGATATATTTGCGAAAAGGGACTGTGAACTAAACCCAGCAGGACTGTAAAATGTTTTCCAAGTTCACTTTTTAAGTTGACTAGGAAGTTGAAAGATGATTGAAACAATCTGACAAGCCTTCAAGACATACTTTTTTTCAGAGCATGCATTGGCTTTTCAATTGTGTTGGTTTTGCCTATAAAATTGTGTAATCGGTTTTAAAAAGATCCTTTCTGCATTTTTCCTGGGTTTTTTCTCAGTTTGCAATTGCAGTAACAATTTCCCTGCAGGACTCTGGCCTATCACTTCCTTCTAGCCTTTGATTAGTGTCTAGGAAATGCCTACACCTAGTCACTTCTGTTTAAACAGAGCTGTCACAAACCATAGTAATACTCACAACCTTTACGAATTCAGACTTGCAGTGTCCTTGAGAGGAGATGAGTAAAAGCAATCCAGTGAGCCTTGAACAAAACCTGGGCACTGCCCCTGTAAATGCAGTTGGTGCTGACAAGGCAGGAGCACTTGATGCTGCACCTGGCTGTCCAGGGTGAGGGGTTCATCATTCATGAGTGATTCCTACAGACTCCCCATCCAAGTGCACCACCAGAGGGACATCAGCACAGACAGAAGGGAAGGAGAGAGTCGGTGGAGGTTTGGTAGAGCTGACTGTCCTGTGGGAGCAAGGGCACGGTTTGAGGGACAGCCCAGCTGTGCACCGTGCCAAGTCCAGGGTTGGCAGTGAGTTCTGGCAGAGATGAGAACACGGTGCACATCAGCTGATGCCTCAGACATTTGCCACTGCCTGTAGTGATTAAACTCTGGGGGCTCACGTTCACTCCAGCGTAGCAGGACCAGTTCAGACATAGCTTAATTAAATCACTGCTGTGTGCACACCGCTCAAGCAGTTTCTAAACTGATGTAATTAAATCCACCAGGGCAGAGTCTTTATTCAAACTTCTGCTCAAGTGCTTCATCTGTGATCAAAGAGATCATTTCTCCCTGCTGCCTGTGTGCCCTGGGCATCCATGGAGTGTAGCAGGGCATTCATATTTATTTGTTGCTATCCTGCCCTGTATCAGACTCGACTGTTTAGAAAAAAAATCAGCCAAGTCCCACTTACAGATCTAAGGCAACCTTATCTGTTAAGCTACTATCTGTTAGCATTGCTGTATGAAACCCCAGTAAAAGGCTGGAGGAGGAAATCTGGTAAAGATTGGACTGAACAATGTTGATAAGGCCATGACCCTGATATTGACATGTAAAACATGAATAAGATAAAATTATTTATTTAGTCTGCTTTGTATTTTTATAAAAAAAAATATGGCTAATTAAACCCAAAAGACAATTTGAACTGCCTCTGGGAAAAAGATATAACTATACAACAGCAGATATACATAAATATACATAGGAACAGTTTTATCTATGTATGTAATACTGGACTAACCTGTAGAACCCTTTTCCACTAAGGTCATGGAGCTTAATAGCTCAGGTAGATGCAAAGGAGGAGACATCTACTTTGATAATAACAAGACTCACAATTACCTCAAGCATGCTGATTAATTATTCAGTCATTAAAGTGCAGTATTAACTTTAGTGCTTCATTCCAGGTGATGGAAAAGGTGTCCTTATTATTTCGATATCTGCTGTATACTTCTTCCTTTTTGGCATCTGGTGTGATGCACGTTCAGAGCCTGGATGAGTCAGTGTCAGTTACCAAATTATACTTCACATGGCAGTATAGTCTGATATTGTTATGTAAATCCTGTGGTTTACCTAAGAGCTCATCTATCTGCAGAACACATATCCGTGTGTGCTAGAATTTTTAAGCAGTATTAAGATGTAAACATTTTTTCAAAAAAATCCAGTCCATTTATTTAAAAGCAAAACCTGTTGTCTTCTGTTGAGGAAAATAATGGTTTTTTCTTAGCTTTCTCATGTTTGATACACTTTGGGAAATGAGGAAAAAATGTCTCAGTTATGCTTCATTTAGTTTGAATTTGTTGATTCAGTAAATGTCATTTCCAAAAGTGTTTTCAAGCCTCACTGTCATAATGAAGCCAGACACTTTGCAGTTAATAACTCTGGAGTTATCTGGAAATGAAAACACTGGCTGTGACCTAAGAAAGCAGGACCTTCCTGCATTTCCTCCTGGTTGTTTCCATCAGCAAGAAGTCCTTACTGACAGTAGCATCTGTGCTTAAATATCTTTTTTTGTAATGTGTGTTCAGCTGGGAATACATAATTCGATAGATAAGGTACCAAAATCTCTAGCTGGACTTATGCCAGCCTTAACTCCTTCTGAGAAGATTCTGCTTGCATTTGTGAACTCTCTGCTTTGCACATAAAATGCTTTAAGACATGGGAGAATACAGACCCTAGATCATCTTAACGTAGGCTTGCTACAGAAGGCACCTCTGTCTACCAGAAAATGTCTACGGCATTATAATGCACTTGATTTAACAACTGTGTGGCAAAAGTCACAGCTTCCTGGGGAAAAAGAAAATTAGAAGTCATGCTTCTAACTCCTGACGCTGGCCAGAAGGCCTGCTTGTACCACAGAATAGCAGAACTAGGTTTCAGTGCGGCTTGAAAACACAGAGGATCCAAGAGATGTGAGGGAACCCTTCCATTCCATATCCAAAGTGGTGCTGTGTTTGAGGGGCACACTGCCTTTTAAAATGAGGTGGTATCAGTGAGAGCCATCAGATGTCTGGAAACCGCATGGCCTGTGAGTGAACATGAAGTGGGAGGAGTTGTTTGTCCCAGAAAAGAGTCAGCCTATTAGTGACAAAAAATAGCAAATGGGAAGTCTGCACAGTCACCTTCCCTTTAACCAGGGCAGAGATAGGGGTACCTGAATCATACCAAATGAAATTTAAGTTAAACATCATGGGCAAGTTGTGTAGCTGCAAGGACAATTAAGCATTGAATGAGTGGCCAGGGCAGATTGGTGGTGTTTCCAGCACAATGAGGAGCAGCCTAGACAAAAGGTGCTCAAGAGCAAGCGTATTCGTTTTTAGTTATTCTCCAGGCAGTCTCTTTTCCCAGGGCTCTCCCACTGATTCCCTGTGGATTTAACTACTTTGTCAGCACCCCACCTACGCTAGCTACCTTCAGAGGGCCTGACAGGTTACACATCCTGTGCAATTCTGGGCAACTTGCTTGGGTTTGGAATTTACTGCTTCTGTGTAGGATTGGAACACAACCTTGCGTGCCTTGCCACTGAAATATTACCTGTCCACTGATAGTAGTTCACCTAATAAAGGTGCAGCCTGCTCCACATCATGTGGCTTGCCTAGAACCTAAACCAGCAACACCGGCACTGTCCTCCCGCTGCCACCTGATTTGATCAGGACAAGTGCACGCAGCATTCTGCAAGGGCTGAAAACCAGACTAGAATCCCGAGATTCTCAGAGCCTGAGTACACAGCCTTGCCCAAGGACAGCTTCCTCCTTGCTAAGTGAGCATTGCTGACAGTCTGTTGGTGGTTTTCAGTGTGTCTGTTTCCTGCCCTGGAAGCTGCCCCTTTTTTGTGTTCTGTGGTCTGGCTGTGTCCAGTGCCTGATGATGGCTTTACTGACAGCTGCTACCAAACGCAGTGGGAAGCACAAAAGAGAAAATGGGTGTGTGTTCCAACAGCTGCTATCCAAAAAGCCTGATGGAGCTTAATGCACAGCAAGCACTTTGTACCCAGCTAGAGACAGTCTTTTTTCAGCCACGTTGCCTGACTAAACAAAAATCATCCCCTCTCCACGTAGTCCAACTGTTTCATAACAGCGTCTGTTTCAGCAAAACCCCCGTCCCTCCAACTGGTAACAGACCCTTGTTAGCAATGCAAGGTGTAACGCTGCTGCTCAGCTCCTGGGGCCTGTTTGACCAAGGCCTTCTGACTTATTCCAGGATGGGTGAGAAGCTAACCACTTGCTGTCCTCTCCACTCACCAAGATAGGGAGAGCCAGGTTAGCCATGATTCCTTACTGACGTGGCATTTCTGTTCATGCTTCCATTCACACACGGAGGATTATGATAATTTATAGCTAAAGCTCATGCCAGGTCTGCCTGGCTCTGGCCCCAGAATATATGGAAGTTTTTCTTGAAGCTAATGTTGGTGATGCATTATCAGTGACTGACCATTCAAATATCCCAGTCCCACAGGGTTTTTCTGCTTCCTCTAGTCTCTCACTTGTCATTTGTTTCTCCTGAAGGTCCCATGTACCAGGAGCTCTAATCCTCTAGGAAAATCTAAGTTCTCCCTGTAATCAGGAGTACAATAGTGTATAATCTTTAAGGCAGACAGCATACTCCCCATGCAAAGAAAGCACTTGCATTTACCATGTGAAGCCTGCAAGACAAGTTTTCCTTTAGCCACCTGATAAGTAGAGAGCTTTAGCATGGCTGTCAGAATTCCCTAAAGCAGAGGCTATAAAGAAGTAGTATTTGGCAAGAGCTGCTGTCATCTGCAAGACTGCCTCTTTGATCCTCCTTACACTTGTGTAATCATGCCAACATCTCTGCAAAACAGAGCTGTTGCGTAAAGGTGATCTCTCTCACTTGCTTTTTTCCTCTGATGGAAGTTTTGCTTGCCAGCTTCTATTTCTGTACAGTAAGAAAAGCCCTGCATCTCCTTCTCTACAGCCTCTACCTTTGTATTGCAGCAATTACCCATGTTACAGGTATTTTATTGATTTCTCACTACATTTCCAGTACCATATTGTACTGCTCAATAACTGAAAAATAATTAATGAAGTCAGGTAGGAAACCTGGTCCTGAGGAGTCACCCATTGGCAAGAGCTGACTTGGCAATGCCAAAAGCTGTGGCAAAACTCCAGGCTGTCTCTTCCAGGGACTGGTATTCATGTACTGCCAGTACATTCACATACCTTTCAGAACACTATCATTGAAGACATTTGTCAGAAAACATTAATAAAAATTCAGGCGTGTTTCCCATGTGTCAGGATTAACAGTATAAAAGTACAGGTGGAATACAGAATCAAACAGAAATTACTGTTTTACTTGAGACCCTCTGTACATCGGATGAAAGCTGAGGGAGATAAAAATATAGGTACAGCTAGCATGCAAGCTTTTGCTTCCAATTATGATCAAACTACCAAATCCTTTTGCTGTTTATGCTTCACTAGACTGTTTCTGAAAGGAGCAAGCTGTGTCCAAGCTGCTGAACTGAACTTATCTAGAAAGCATGAAATCAGAGCTTCCTGACATGTGCCTTTACAGTTAACATCCACCACAAAATTAGTACTTTCTTTAAGAACATGTGTTTTAAAGTGGGAGCATCTTTGAAACCTTTGATTAGGTATTTATAGAATCAAAACCAAACAGAAATTGGACACTCAAAGCACTGCCTGTATTCTGTGTTAGTGTAGCAGCCGGTAGAACAGGTCTTGGTTGACAACCAGAGCTCCTGTAAACTGACATGATGTTTGTCTTTTAAAGAAAACCAACTGCTGCACTGTCATCTACTGCTGTGGGAATTATGCAGAGAATCCTGCATTTTACACAACTCTGGATTATGTCCTTTTTAGGGGCAGATGGAACCCTTGCATTACCAGTACTTTAGATAAAAGGTGCCATTTAGAAAAGATCCATTGCTGGGCTCCCTTTCCTTTGGGACCTGCAACACAGCTCCGTGTTTCTATGAAGCAGTTGCTGGAGTATTCTGAACCAGAATTGGAATGTGGGAGCAAGTCCAGTATTAATTGTAAACATGGCATGAATTCAGTGGCCAGGGGCAGCAGACCAGGGCAAAAAGTTATCAGTTTGCATTTGACCTTAAATATTGGGCTTCCACAAGTGTGTCTATTTAACAGGTTTGTCCCCTAGTGGCGTATCTTATTCTTTGAACAGTCATTTATACCAGCGCACAGAGACGAGAAGGTTTATCCAGATCAAAGTGGTAACATGCACTCACTTAACCCTTCTGTCCTGCATAGTCATCAGTCCTTTTCCTTCTCTTGTTCTCAGTTTACATCTAAGATGACATTTTGGACAAGAGAGCTGAAGAAAAGATCATTATTCTTTGCAGCACAAGGGCCAGATTTTCCATTGCTTTCCACCATGCCAGGGAAAGACAGTTGTCTTCACTGTGGCTCAGGAGGAGCACAGAGCAGCCCAAGTGCTTTGTGCCCCCTCTTTGAGCCAGCTACAAGGACAGCAGGAGATGGGGTGGCAGGCCAGGTGTATGAAACCTAAACAAATGCCATCAGCTCTGGGCAGTATCATGTACATGTGCCCTCTGAATGCCAAAAAATCAGTAAGCACATAGAAATTTTCTCAGGACACCTGAGCTGTAGGATGGTTTTCCCTCAGCCATTCACAGAAAGGGACACAGCCTTAAGTTGATCTGCTTGGTTCAGCAGCATTAGCAGGCTCCCTCACTACACAAGAGCTCATCTCATTTCTCAAGAGCTCATCTCTCTTGGAACCAACAAGAAAATTCCTTGAATGCCAGAAAAACTAACTCTTGCTCTTTCTTGCCCAGGCAGTGCCTTTGGATCCAAATACAGTTTTAGCAAAGTAATTGAAGTGATAAATCAGGTAAACTCTGCAGCAGAGTGACTTGGGGATCATGTTGGTTATTACTGAACTGCATTGCAGCGCACAGGAAAGCAGCAAGCAGACCTGCTCTTTCACCCCGTGCTGCAGGTAAAGAACAGCCCAAGCCATATTTGACTAGCAGGAACCTCTACAGCAAAATTTAAAACTTAATGTAATTGTATTGTTGGGATGCTCTTCACACCAGTGTTGCAGTGCCAGAGGGAGGGAAAGAGAAGTTTTCCATTTATTTTTGAAACTATGGAAAACATCCACCAACATTAAGGGTGAGATTTGAAGTGTTTAAAGAATATAGACTTTGTAAGCAGTGCTGCTCCCCAGTGATGTTTGACATCTCAGATGGGAATCCTAAGGCTTAGGCAGGATCAGTCTTTTCCTTCTCCTGACAAAACTGGTCCAAAACTCTGTTTCCATTTTTCTGTCCTGTGTTCTCATGTAATGATAATTTGCAAGCTGTGGATATTCAGCTTTACTGAAGGGACAAACAAAAAGCTTTCTGCCGCAAAACAGTTTAAGCAGTTGGGAGGGAGAGCTCAGGCCTCATCTCTTCTCTGCAGAACACAGCCTAACTAATCATACTTTTTATTTAGAGGCATTTCAGCATCAGTATATCCTTTGGTTTTGACCTATTAAGGGAGGATAATACACATGGTCTGTGCACTCAACATATTTCACCACTTTAATGAGCTAATACACATTATTACCAACATCATATTTCTTGTTTTAATACCTTGATCCTGACAGTCTGAAGTATGTCTTTAATAGCGCAGAAACAGTCCTGCTGTGAGGGGAATGAGGCAGGGCAAAGCAAGCCTGAAACACGTAAGCCTGCTCCAGCTCACCAGCACCTTGTGCCAGCAGAGCACTGCAAGCTGAGTGTCACACAGGGCTTGGTTTCAGACAGGTGGCGGAGCTGGGAAGACAGAAATCTTCCCAGCATAACTCCCATTAACCTCTGTACCCGTTTCCAAAGGGAACTGTCATTTCCCTGTCGGTAAGTTTTCATCCAGGCTGTTGCTGACAAGCCATCAAAGCATTTAGCCAATCCTGCTCACACAACCAGTTGTACAGTCACAGGGGAGAGGACAGGAGCTAGACCTGAGAAGGCTTTTGGCCTCCTGCTGTGCTTAGATTATGATTTAATGCTAAAAAAGTTGGCATGGCAACCAAATACTTGGCAACAAAAGGCCAAGGAATGGGTCCAGAAGAGGGCCAAGCAAAAAGCACTGCCCAGATCTTCCACGGGCAGATCTGTGCCCTGCATACCCATCTTGTCAGCGCTTCTGTAGCAGCCAGGGTTACAGCAGAAGAAGGCATTATTAATAAGCTAGGCAGGTCTGCAATAAGTGAATAGCAAATTTCTCCAAAACACTTGAAATGGACCCTGGCGCCTCATTCAGGCTCCTTTTTCTCCATCCACCAATTGCCACACGTTGCCAGGAGACGGTCTTGCTCCACAGGAGGACTCGCCACTGGCTGCCATTGTGCTGTTTCTTTGTGTCCCCCTCCTCCCCTGTCCTGCTCTTGCTCTCTCCAATAACAGAAGCCTGGCAGTGCTCTGTTTCTCAGTTCTGACACAATAACTTATTTTAATTTGAAAGTTTTCAAAAGCTTTTTGGTTTCTCTGCAGTGATTAACTGAGCAAAATCCCCAGTCTGCACAACTCCAGGCTTGCGACACGCAGGCTGGAAAAGGGACATGAGTGCCTTAGAGGGTAGGCCTGATCTAAAGGGGGATTTGCATGGTGAAGACCACTTGTTTGCTGCATGAGCACCTTGGTATTAAGTCCAAGTATTAAGTCCAGGGTATTAAGTTTGGATGCCTGGTTAGGGTATGCAAGTTTCGTTTAGTCTCACTTGTGCTGGGAACTTACTGTAGTCCATTAAAGCATGCCCTTGGCTATTTAAATGTTCCCAGAGTGTTTTTGATCATATTGGGCCTCAGAAACCTCTTTTGCCTTTGGATACCAGCAAACTTAGTCCCATGCACATCAGAAAAGAAGCCAATGAAGCAACATTCTTCAGCCTTCCTGAGGCACTTCCCTTACACCCCTAAGGAAACCTTTTGAGTATAGACTCAGTGTGGGCCAATACAGCGTCACCTTCCCAAGTCTGCTGCTGCCAGTGCCAGTCTCTTGCTTCAGAGAGCCAGGCTGCTAAACAGATAAGTGAAGTTAAAGGTTAATCAGTTCCAGGGTTGGTTTGCCAAATACTGTGAGCCAAGGATCAGTTTATGCTGCCATTTGGCATCATCTTCCGTGGTCAGAACAAACTGAAAGGTGGCAGCTGAGGAGGAGACTGCTGCTGTGACAGAGACCTGGGCGCTGAAAGGCTCCAACACAACAGCGTGGCCAGGGTGTAACTAGAGAACGCAGTACTTCAGCTTCCTCGAGGACCTTGGAAAGCAGACAGAAAATGAGCAGGGATTTTAACGTGCTCTTTGCGGGGACTTAATGACACAGCCTGTCCCTGTGCCTGTGGGGAGGGCAATTCCTTTGCCTGTTATTCTCAGTGCTGTATCCAGACTGAAGCATCATCCTTTCTCTACCTGGATGAGAAATCCTTCACTGTCTGCAAGTAAATTAAACTGAGTGTCCAATCCCTATCACTCCAATACTTTTTCTAATTCCAGCATTCCTTTTCTCGGTCCGATACTTCACCATCCTACCTCTTTTCCCTCATAATATCAGAGATTTCCAGATGCTCTTAAACAGACACACATCAGCTCTCCCCCTCCATATCATTTAACACAGACAAACCGACACAAAGAAAATAATTTTAATTAAGTGGACGGGCTAATTAGACTAATGTATTTCATTTCACCAGAATTTCGCTGTTCCATTTCCAATTCACTCCGGCACCATGGGACACATTCCCCTCGTTTTTCCTTCCCATTGCTAGGAGCAGTGACAAATGAGTTACATCTTGTTGCTCTTCTGAGACTCCACAGTTGAAAAGGACATTGGAAAATAAAGCATCAACCTCACTGTTTCCAGCTTTCACAATCTGAACAGAGGATCTGTCTTGTGATCCAAGAGCACAGGAGTGGATTGCCTATCAGCAATCCCAGCTCCTTGCCTTGCTAGCTGAAGATAAACGGTTGAGAGGTTCCCTTGTACAAAACGGAAGGGGAATTTCAGAGTACTGGGGCAGCAGTGTGACTCTCCAGGGTGCCAGGTGACACAGTGCAGCTGACCAGTGTTGCGGTGCACTTAAGCTGTGTGGGGAGCACCAAGCTGCTCATTTCATCGTCTCTCACCATGCAGTCCTAATGACCATATTAGTAAACCAAATTAGTGGTGCTTATAAGCCTCACTTATAGATGTTTTGTTTGGAGAGCTCCATGAGATAATTGTAGCTTGTCCTGGTTCATGTGAACTTGCTTTCCAGCTCTGCTTTTATGAACATGTGGAACTACAGACTGAGATCTTTCATATACACCAGAGACAGACCATAGGCCTGGCGCTAACAAACTGCAGATCCCTCGGTGTATGGAAGGGTTATGTTTGCCTGTCACTGCCTGCCCATCCCTCTCCCTTTGTCCTTGATTAAAGGTACAAGCCACACACTGACTGACCAGCACGTGGACAGCCAGCAAAGTAAGTGCAAGGAGGTTCACAAGCACACACACATACAGCTGAGGCTTTGTTCTGGTCCTGTTTACTCACAGGGTGAACAACTGGGCATTGTTTCTGTTTGACAAATTGTAACTGTCCAGCTAAAAGAGATCTAGTTCCAGCTGGTTAGAGCTGCTTGCATGTCTTACCTCCTCCCCCTCCCTCTCCCATAACTCACGAATCCATCTTACCTAGGGACAGAAAGAACAAGTGCTAAGCTCCTTGTTAGATTCCTTCCCACTTTGAATTGACCCTGGCCTCCTCAGGGTCCCTTCTCCGACTGGCAGCAGAGGTAGGGTCCTTATGAAACATGGCTCAAAAGGTCAACTCACACCTCCAGGTGTCCCAAAGACCTTAGGGTCCTGCACTTATGTTACAGTTAGGAGCAGTGAAGAGTGACCCTTTCACAGTCCCCACCAAGTGCTCTCAGCTTGCCAGACACTGAACAGCAGACACTTGATAGTGTTGGAGCACAGCCACAGGAACCTCAGAGCTATTTACTACCTAATTACTTTTTTGCCTTGTGTAGCACCTGATGCAGAAGAGACTGACTGCCCACTGCACAACAGCAATGTCATGTACAACTCTTGATCCCAGTCTGAGAAAATGAGTATCAGAGCACTCTATTGTCAGAACAAAGCCACTCATTTTCTGTTTGACAAAGTAAGGCCAGAATGCCACTAAGTGCTGGATTTAAATCCTCTTTCCATCAAGTAAATTATGTTACCTTTTTCAAGACAACTTATACTACTACTTTAGAAGGACATTGAGGCTCGAGCAGAGCAGAAGAAACAGCTGTCTCAAGGACTGTCATCTCAAGTCTTCACAGGGTGGCAGAATCAGTTTGGTGCTAAGTGACATAAGATAGGTTAAAGATCTGCAAAGAGAACACAGTGATTCTAGAAATACAGAACCAAACTCAAATTCCTGGCTTAGTGAGGCTTAAAGTCTTACTCCTAAAGATATCAGTGTCATATGAACTCCACATGAACAGGTGCTTGCTAGCTTCACTCTTCAGTCAGAAAGGTGGATTCAGAAACTCTCTAATCCATTTTCCAATTTATCCTACTTATGTAGCATTTCAAAACTGGTTTCCATTTCAGTTTTTTCCTTTCTGAGGGAAGGGAAAAAGGCCAGTGTTCTTTACCTAGTGCTGAAATGCCTCTGAATAGAGACACACACAGAGGAAAGTCTTTGAGAGCATAATTAAAAGCTAAATTTGTCCCATCATTCAGAACCCTGATCTTTGACTCCTGACCAAAGAGTGGACCTGGACACTGAGTGCACGGTTCATGTGTATGTAGTTTGTATATGTAGTTAAACTAATGCAGTTCAAGTACTATACAACATGTCACAAAATTCAAATGTAATAAGCAGAACATAAACCCCAAAGTTCTTAATTTGTTTATCCCACCATCAGTACACAAGCCAAGGCTGAGTACCCTGTTAACATTTCTGCTGTACTGCATTTAATGGGCTGCTTTAACCTCCTTTGCATGCCAGCCTTGTGTGCTAGAACACTGATTTGCCATTCAGAAGGGGAAATTGTTCTTGTGGGCCCTGTGAAGGAAGGCATGCTCAGCTTCCTATCAGCAGATCTCATGATTGCCCCTCTCGCTTGTTCCTCCAGTTGCTAAGAATTCTGTAGATAAGCTTCACTTTATCTGAAGGGAGGAAGTTGCTGCTGGATGCAGAGTCAGGAAGGACAGCAGCCTGTTGCACACAGCAATAGCTTTAGAGGAACAGCCATTTTCCCCTGCGGATGGGAAAACAAGGCAGTTAACCACCCATGTGCCATGGCACCCATTCGGCCTGTACCGCTCCAGCAAACTGGAAGGAAAGGCCTTTTCCCTTATAATTTAAAGGGGTGAAATTAAATTAGTGAAGCTCATTGGTAGCCTGAGCTGACAGAAATCTTTAATGAAATTAGAGGCTGTGAGACAGGGACTCTGAATCTTGCACTGCAACAGGAATCGAGCCTTTTCCTCTGCTCTCAGCTCCCCATATAACCATAACTGGTTGGGCTTAGTGATTTGCCAAGAACACAGTGCCCAGGAGAACTGATAGCTGCCGGTCCAGTTCAGCTGCCAAGGGTCAAGAAAGCTGAAGAAAGCACTGTATGCTCTCAGGACTTGATCACACAGTTGTTTTAAGAGTCACTTGGGCTGTCTTTGCAGGGCGCTTGGAAAATTAAGGTGATCTGAAAGAATGCAGACAACTAGGACATTCTCTTTTCACATGTGCTCTGCTCAGTCATCCTTTCTTTTCCTCAAGTAGGACGTCTGAGAGCAAGTGATAGCACCTTGCACATGAGGCTGCCAAACCCTCAATATTTGTTAAAATTATACTTCTGGCAGATGGCTTCTGTGGCAGTAAAGCTTACAATGCCCATCTCTGGGCTCGGATTAAGTGGCAACATCTCCAAGCTACAAAGGTAGACAGTACCTCCTGGTTTCAGCTGCTAAGCAGATAATTTAGAAGGAATGAAAAAAAAGAGTAGAGCCTTCAAGCCTTCCAGTGGTTATCTCCCCATTAAACACTTCTTCCTGGGAGGGCTGAAACAAGCAAACAGATGCAAGGGCTCATGCCTCCTGACACCACAAGACAAGCCTCCCTGTACTGAAAAAGTGCTTTGCTGAATTCCAGCATAGTACAATGCAGGCAAGCAGCCCCAGTGCTGGCTCTCCCATAGGAACTGGAGCAAGTGGATCAGGATCTTGTGTACAGAGAGCAGCCACTTGAGTTTGGAAACAGTGACATTGAACCTCAGAAGCTGGGAGGACTTGAAATATCCCCAAGGATGCAACATGTGTGTATCCCAAGCCTTAGCCCCCTCTGCTCGTGTCTGCTGCTTTATGGGGGAGTTAGTTAACAGTTCATAGTTTGAAACGTCATGTTAATTTTTTATTGCTCTAGGATTAAAGTCCTCCAGGACTTGCTCACCTTAAGGAACCAAGGCCCATCGACTTAGTGTTTACACAACCAAAAATTTACCACTTGGCCAGCCTCTCAGAGGCCTTATATCTGCATATCCTGATAAGATAAGGATACAT
This sequence comes from Zonotrichia leucophrys gambelii, assembly GCF_028769735.1. NCBI lineage: Eukaryota > Metazoa > Chordata > Aves > Passeriformes > Passerellidae > Zonotrichia > Zonotrichia leucophrys. The sequence continues at coordinate 43,959,865 of NC_088173.1, read as the reverse complement.
CAAAGGTGCGATTAACTCTCCAATTGCCTCTCTGAGCTCCTTTAGCTTTGTCCCTGAAGCATTGTTACTTTGAAGTGCAAGTCATTTGCTCGCCACTTACATAAGTCCTTCAGGGAAATCTCTACCTCGCGTGTTAGGTGCAGTCTGGCCGTCCCTCTGCCAGAGAAAAGTTACAGCAAAGTCCTACCTGCAGCCTGGAGGGAACAGCATGCCATAATCTCTTCTAAGCATGAACAGCCACCCTGCTGGGAAGTACAAGTCACCCACCCCACGGCTGGGGTGTCACCTCACTAGTCTCGAGGTGCAGTGCTCCCCCAAATGAGTTCTTCTCTTGAGAATAGCATTCTTTTTAACAGTTTAGAACAGATCTGAACTTATCACATCACTGAGCCCCCCTAGTGCAACACACTTGTATAACTGGTAGTCCCAGCTGCTCTCATTCCTGGAGCTCTTGGCTCTCAGTACAAAATCCTTATCTTTCATCCCTCCATAACAGTTTGTTGGATGTCCCAAGTGCTGTTGTGTAAAGGTTACTGGGTGCAGGGTGCTTGGACTAAAGTACAGGCATCTGTAGCCAAAGTTAAATGATTCCTCCCCAGACCTGGGACTCCATCCCGTAGGGAGCCACCTTTCTTGAGCCATAAGTGTGGATTGGAGCAGCAAAGCTTTCTTTGTGACTGTGATACAATCTTCACTTCTAAGGTCTTGATATGTTTTCTGGACAGGACATGGCTAAACAAACCTCACTGGCAGTCTTCTGGTTACACATGGTAGCATGTTATGTCTCATCCAGTGGTGTTTTAACTTACTCTGAAAGCAGAGTTTCCCAGTTAAGCATGGGTGAAGGATGTTTCATGCTTTCTGAACTCAGAGTCTCTCTGTACACATGCAATGAGAGACACAAACACCTGCTTATCTCAGTAAGTCCTCTTCATATTGATACATCCTCTTCATATTGATAGATAATCTAATCAAATATCTGGGGAAAATGGCCTGACAACAAAATCTTAAAATCTGCTGGAAGCTACAGAAAATTTTTATTTTCATCCTTTGAAACCACCTTGATATTTAACCATGCAGTGTTTGAGAGAGGCTTTTTTGGGGAGAGAGGAAGTTGCGTTTCCCTTCATGCACTGAGCACATGGGCACCAGAGGTGCAAAAAGCAAGATCCATTCCAGAGAGGGAAGGGAAAGGAGGGGGCAGTGAGAAGCATGGAGACAGACCGCGTAGGCAAAACAGGAAGTTCCTGCTGAAGAGGAAATGCTTCAATGCTATCTTAAAAACATTTTGCTATGAACCTCCATGCAGCTGTAGAGAGGTGAAAGAAAAGCAGTTTTCTGCAGATTCAGCAGTCTGAAGCTCACACGCTGCCACACACAGGCTGTTGTCCCTTTGTCCCTGTCCCTGTTACAGCAGCTGGAGAGAGGAACCAGGCTGCCAAGGAGCAACCTGAACACAGACACTTCCATTTCATGTGTGCAGGCTGCTTGTGTCCTTTCAGGTGGTTTCTAGAAGTAGATGAGGCATGCTCATAGTCCTTCAGTAGCACGTGCTCTTCTACTTTAGAAGCAGCTTGTCTGGTGAGCAGACAGCTACATCATGCAGCATCATTCCCAGTCTGGTTTTGGCTGTCAGGATCCCACACCGGGAAATATGGTTCAGCAGCAGCCTCAAAGGCCTCAGCAACACTTCACTTCATCAGCATATTAGTTTCCCCAGGACTCTCAGAAAGTCTTCTGCTGTATAGGTTTTAAGAGAAAATGAATCAATGGGATCACATGAACCTCTCTGAACAGTCCCAATCAGAAATGATGTACTGCTCATCTGCTTTACCTCATTTTAAAGCCTGTGTAACTAGAGAGGAAGCACACTCCTTTTTAAGGGCTAGGAGAAGGAAAGTGTGAGCAGTAAGAAAAGGCCAGAAGTGGCAAGTGTCTACATACAAAACAATGTTTGTGTATCAGGTTGTGGTGGCCACGTAAGTCACAGATACCACTAATGCCCTGCATGGTGGCAGCCACACAGCTCCTTCCTTCTGTGAATAACAATCTTTATGCCCTCAGACAGTCTTTCTCTGAGCATTTGAAGGTACTCTCCATGAATGACAGGATGAGAATCAATGAGCACTGTTCCTCCTAATTCTGACATCTCAAGAAATAATTGAAACCTCATGGACCTCAGTTGTAACTTCCCACTTAGTTTGTTAAATGCCAGGACGCCTCTTGTGCAAAAGCAAGTCAGCCTCTTAAAGCCAATTTAGATAATCCCATGATCCATGGCACAACAAACAGGCAGAATTTCAGAGTACAAAGATAGCCCTGTAGTCAACATCTCTGCAGCTGAAAGACTCTTTGTGTTGTGCACCCAGCATCATCTCTGAGTTTTCTCAGAAGCCAGTGTAAAGAGGCTCCCTCCAGCCTCCGTTCTGTAGAGGGTAAAGCTTTCTTCCCTCCTGTGCAGGGCTCCTCCAGCACAGAGGGCAGCTGCTGCAAGGCTCACACATGCCCAGACACACATCATCTACCTAAACTGCTTTTGTTGCTCTGGGGCTTCAGCAAAGCCTGTTATCCATTTTGCTGAGTAGTCTTCTTTTTCTTTCTAATAATGGTGAAAGGCAGTTTTCAGTTCGCTGTCAGTGGTGATCTCAAAATGACAGGCCAGCGAAACATTGCGTAGACCACAAAGGAGTGTTTTCCTTGGCAGCACGCCCAACTCTGTCATATTAATGCTCAGCCAAGAGCTATTGTCCTTGACAAGTGACTCTGCACTGGCAGAACAGGATCCACTGCTAAAGAGTTCTTCCCATGTGCTACACTGCTGGTGACTTCCAAGCTTTTAGGAAGGCTGAAATATCCGACAGTGCTGGAAAGCTCACATCCCCTAAACCCAGTTATTTACTTCCCAGAGTTATGGGGCAACGATTTGGTATTGGAGAAGAGAACCACTGCCACAAGGTAGCTACAGAATGGCACTGAAGGCACCCAGTAAGACACCCAGGCCAAACAGAACCAAGCAGGCTGGGGGACACTGAGGAAAGGGCATTCACACTGTGCAAGGGTAGACAGCCAAGGGAGCAGGGCAGGCAGTGCACAGCTGGCTCCTTTAGCAGCTGGCTTAGGGCAGGGGGTAGAAAGCACTTTGAAGACTACTAAAACCCCATGTTTTATCAACACTGAAATATCCTGACCATGCTCTGCTTTTGTAATACCCTCTCATTTGTGATCAAAGAGCAGGTTCCCAAATACAAGATGGAAACATTTTCTTCTGGTGATGAACAAATCCTTCTCGTCACAGAAACCCTCCTGCACAAAATTTTCCTTCCATTAATCTGTGACTTCCAATTAATAAATGCTTTGTTGTAAAGTTGTCAGCCCTCCTGAGTGGAGCAGAGCCCTATCAAACTGCTTAAATACTGACAGTAAGGATTTCCTTTAGAAAAAAGGAAATGAAAGAACATGATGTGAGTCACAGAAAACTTCCTCTGAGTAAGAACAGATCGGAAGGGGATTCTGGGGAGCCAGTGAGAGCCGAGAGCACAGCACTGGCACATTGGGCACTTCAGATAGCTTTTAGCTTCTGTCCAGGGCCTGCATGTCAGCAAGGCCTAGAGGAAGTCTGTGCATGCTAACTTTCACCTAGGAACAGAACTACCTGAGTGTGCCCACTTGTGTGTAAGAGAGATGACTTTCCCCAGCAAAAGGTGCAGCTTGGTTATGGCTGCTGTCTGAGCCCAAAAGGGAGGCGCAGCCAGCGTGGTGCACAGAAGAACCCCACTCACCTAGGGTGGCCTTGTAGGCCTGGAGCCACCTGGAAGGTGTTCCCGTGCTCAAGGAGATATTTGTGTTCCCCATTACTGAGAATGTGGTTAGCTTGAGGTCATGGCATGTTCTAGTCAGATAAATGCAGGAGCTAAAAGGACATCCATAGCTCCTATGCTGGCTGCTTCTGAGGAGAGAGATTTCACGGCCTGAAAAGTCAAATGATTCCAGCCTCCACTTATTTGTCTTTCTGGTGCCTTGTCTCACGCACAGGGGAATCTCACCCCTGTCACTTTCATTTTGCTTTTAAGACAGAAGAGGAAAGGACGCATTCTTTTCATTCTGTAAATCTTGGAACAGAACACTGTGTGTCTGTTTTATTTAATTGTTGATGTTATTATCTCTTTCTTATTTGGGATATTAGGCAAACCTTCCTTTCCCTGGTGAAAAAGCAAGAACACCCACTGCATGTCTAAAGCAAGAATATAAAAGAGAAGCTCCATAAATGGTTTTGCTCTGTTTTTGAGATGGAATCTGAAGAGGAGGTTCATGAATGAAGTCTGAGCTGTATGGAAATGCATTACACTTGTGGATTTTAAAGAGAAATCTGTGATTGCTCTGCTCTGCCACGGGTAGCTTTTTGGTGTTCTTTACATAGACCTTTTCTCTTTTCAGACTTAGACAAGGTTGTGCTTCCTTTCTCATCCCAGGGGATTGCCAGTGAGGTTTGAATAGAGTAATTTCTTTTCCTAAGTTCAGAAAGTGTTACATTTCTTTAACTGAGTCACCTATGCATGATCGGAGCTTTAAAGACACAATTTTGAAAGGTGGCTGGGGATTTGACTACTCAATTAAACCAAGAGAAACTGAATCTCCCAATCCTCTGAGGTGCTTTGGGAAAATCTCTTGCTAAATGTAGCAGCTTAATGATGATATAAAGATACATAAAGACATTTTCATCTCTTTTGAGTGAAAAATCAAGGGCTACTTCCACACATTGAAAACTTGACAGACATTAAAGAACATCACAAACTCCACAGAGGCAAATTTTACTCCATTCTTCTGGACTGCAGCTCAGTAGCCCTGTTGTTTCTTTCCTGAAGCATGGCTAAATTATAGGGCTAGGGCAGTATATCTGCTGTACTTTGGGGCTACCTTCCCACAGGAAGCATGGAGAATGGCACATCAGAGATCTGCAGCACACTGTTAGGGTACAGGAAGCGTTTGTCTGGGTCAGGTGGTTTGATTCAAGTTCACATCTCCGTATTTCCTTTTCTATTCATAAGTAAAATAACAATTGGCATTAGAACACTGACACGAAAGCTCTCAGAGCACTGAGGGCACCAGGTACCCCCGGTTCCCTAACCCTCTGCCCATAGGCCCAGCAATCCTACTTTGGTTCAGGCATTGCCTTCTCCTGTAGGTGCTGTGCAGTTGGTTCAGTGTTATTAGTCCTTGTCCTGGCTGGACAAACCTCAGGGTTTGTCTGACTGCTGTGGAATGGCTGGCGCAGTTTGAGTGCCACAGCTGCCTTCACAAGGCTGCTGTGCCCTGGGCCTGCTCTCTGGCCCCCTGTGCGCCTGTGCCCATGCCTGGGGCACGGCTGTGGATGGGGAGCTGGACATCCCAGCTCAGCTGCTGTCTGTGGATGGGGCTGGACATCCCAGCTCAGCTGCTGCCTGTGGATGGACATCCCAGCTCAGCTGCTGCTGCTGCTCCTTTGGGCAGGCGTGCTGAGTGCTGACCTGCCCCCCTCCCTGCAAGGGCTAACAGCAGAGGGCTTCAGTAAAACACTGAGCGCCAGGGTGTCCTGGGCACCAAGTGCCAGGTACCACTGCATGTACCAACACACTGCACGCCTAGGGTCAGCTCCAAGGCAGGTTTTGACTGCTCCGTAAATTGTCATCACACTTTGGTGACTGCTGCATCCAACATGAGTCTGTAATCACTGCAGAGGACTTAGCTGTCCTGTTGCTTCTTGCATATTGAAAGCTTTTTAGTTCACAGTTCTGTTTGGTGCAATATTTGTTTTTTTCACTAAGTCCCTTGATTTATTTCATTTAAAACTGTACACATGAGCCTGATGAGTCATGTGGTTGAGCAACATGGTGAGAATCAGAGCAATAGCTGGTGGGTTGTTCTGTTTATTGATAGGCTGTATGTCCCTTAGCGTGAGCTATAAACAGCAGATGACTTATGGAAAGAAAATTTGTGGAAAATGATGGATATTATCTACATAAAGGTAGTCTGTGACATTCAGAAAACATGATTTGCACAAATTCTGAAGCTGACACCATAGCAGAGGATTGCAAAACACATCCATCTGGTAGCTCCCTTATGTTTTTCTAGGCCTAATCTGTGAAGTGGTTTGGCTTCAGTGATAATACAATCCAGATGTTAGGCTACAGGGAGCAAAAGTATTTACTAAGCAGAATAATTCCCCTTTTTTTCTGTGATAAATTCACTAGATTCCCCTCACCTTGTGAGAACAGAACACACTATGCTGAACAGTAGCAGGAAGCTCTGCATCTTATTAAAGAGCTCACTTATACAAGTTGCTGACAGGCACCCAGTAATGGCATCAAGCTTTGTTTTTGCCAAGGATTCGAAAGGGGGAATTTGGATTCATTTTACCTCACAGGCCAAAGTTTTTTGAAATCTGGTGTATTCACTAAGCAGGACACAAGCTGGGATGATTTGCTGTGAGAGAGCATTTGCTCTGAGAGGCTGTCAGCAGCCAAGTGCTTAAGGGATGGGGGGAAGATTTGGGATTTATTTGCTTGGAAAACATTCATGAATTTATTTGCTTGGAGAATATCATACCTAATTGTTAAGGAAACTCCTTTTTATCCTGAAGCAGGCTAGCCAGCATGACTATTCATCTATAATCTTTCTACAGCACTTGGCTTTCACTCTAGATCATTCCATGAGTGCATTCTGCTGATGTTTACACAGTTGTAAATGCTGTAACACTGAGTCTGTTCATGAGTGAAACTGGGTGTTGCATCCTGGTGCCCTGATAATCCAGGTAACTGCTTCTTTGGCAGTGCATTTGCAGCTGGTTCTAAGTGGAGCTTGCTACAGAAAACATGGAAGTATATGGACCTGTGTTGCTGGAAGAACTCTGCTCAAAAGACGGCTGTTGGTGAACATTTAGGGGCATAGGCAATAAAGCAGCAGGAGTGGAAGGTTTTTTAAATAGTCTGAGACTTGCTGCAGACCTCTTGGTTTCTGTGCAGCTCAGTGCATACTGCCTTTCATGGCTCTTTTATGAGCATTGTTATCTTGAGTTCTGGGAGCTGAAGTTAATTGCAATACTGGTAGCCAAAGCTATTGCCCCAATAGGGAATGCACATAGGGAGAAATCCAAATCACACTCAGACTGTGGAAAGGATATCTCTGTTGCACTAAAACCAACAAGTTGCCCCAGGAAAATGCAGGCAGTGTGTTGATTTATCTTCCCACCTGTTGTCTATAGATTTCAGCCAATTTCTACCCAGTGGTTACTTTTAATCTATTCCCTGTATGGAAGGATTTTTGTCAAGGAAGCCAGACTAGTCACTGATTTTTCAGTGGCTTATTTTGTATAATTAAATCTTGTGCAGAGTTAAATACAGGAGCCCTTGCTACAAGGGAAGGTAATAGTTTTACAGACCTGGTCTGTAGAGAACTTAGTGGAGATGGCTTTCAATAAAAAGCATCTGGAAGGATGCCAACATTTAATTGAAAGGCCACCCCATGGAGCAAGGTGAATGCTGTAACAGGAGGGTGTGGATTGAGCCCTGCACTGGCCAGTGTGGCCATCAATGTCTCATCCTGTGACAGCAGTTTTCTGGCCCAAACAGGTACCTGCCCCAGCAAGGCTTTCCTGGCTCCTGCTGGGAATATTTTATGGAATGCTGTGAGGGGCTTCCCAGCTGCGTGCCTGCAGGCAGGCCTGCACTTGTAAGGGCTCCACGTGTCCAAAATGTCGTGGCTGGTGCCCTGCTGCTCTTTATGTCCAAGAGGAGCTTACAGGACCTGCCAGCAGCACCTTGGGGACGCATCAGAGTAACCCAAGTAACATCTGTGCAACCCTGAGCACCCCAGCTCTGCTGGAAAACCACGAGAACCAGGAAAACTGTGCTGCCTAGGTAGAGCTGGGAAGGTGATGGAAGTTCCCTAAGCAGCCTTTCATTGAGAAAATGGTTAAACAAGCTTCTACTGCCTGTGCTTCTAGGTAAGTGTTTTGGTTTGGCGTTGATTTAGGAGTCACAGCAGTGCTGATCCCTTTCCTTATCTGGTGTGGTAGGCATGAGCTCTGTAAGTGGCTTCTATGGTCAAGGGTGGGCACATGTTGGTGGCAGCAGCTCTCCTGGGAAAGAAACTGGAGCCTGGATCTAGGAGTATTGTGGAGCTTGGCAGGCAGCTGTTTGTCCCATGCAATGCAGTGCCTCGTGTTCCATTCCCAGCATGTTTCTGCTGGGGAGGTGACACCACCTGGTGCCAGCCTGCAGAGCTGCCTCCTTCTCTCCCTGGACACAGGCACCTGCTGAGAGCCTGTGCTGGCAGTGCTCTGAAGCTGGGACAGGGAAATTCAGGCATCAAGGACTCGAGTTTCTCTTAGCAGTGCGCCCATGGCTGGGTGGCAAGGCTGCACACAGAGTATGGGTTTCCTGAGTGCCTTCAGGAAATCCTGACCAGATTTGGCAGCTGGGAGATGAGCAAGCAAGTACTCCTGTGCTCTGCACCTGGCCTGGCACTTTGTAGAAGGTCATCAGGTCACCAGCAAATGAGAGACAACTGTCTCCTAATCCCAGAGATATAAAATCATGCCAAGGGGTGGGGAGAAAGGGGAAGAAGACTTCATGACTCCTTATTGCAGCTGTAAAAGATTTAAAAAAACAAAAACAAAACAAAACCCAAACAACCAAACATAAAAGCCCACTAACAAAAACAAAACAAAACAAACAAAACAACAAAAAAACCCCAAACAAAAACCCCATAACAAAACATCAACAACAACAGAAAAAACCCCACAACTCTCGCCCTCTCACCACAGTAACAGGTATTTCCCTTTTGTGGTGGCCTGGTAGATTTAGGGGTTTTCTGGAACACATTATTGGAAAGGGCTCCTTTACAGGCTACATCCTTAACTGCTAGAAAAAACAATCAGTGTAGCAGCAACTTAAATAACAGTGAGGCATAAAATCAGAAACAGACACTCAAGCTTGCTATAAAAACAGGCAATGAAGAAGCTCTGAAAACTATTGCTGTTTCTAGAGAATTTTTGTGAGCATAAACACCCAAGCTGAAGTGGAAGTGACCATGCAGAATCTTCAGCCATGAGAGGGCAGGTCCACATGAGAGAAACAAAAACCTGCCCTCATCATCAGCTGGGTCCTGGGGAGCTGCTCTGTGAGCAAAGACAGAATTGTGGGCAGTTTTGCTACATTCATGGTCTTTGATTTATGTTGGATAGAGCAATGCATTGCCATTTGCTTGCCAGCTTGTTATGACTTCTACCTGCATTTTCACAATCCTTCTGTAAGGTTTGGCATCTCTTTTTGCTCCGATAATATATATTGGGACAATCTGGAAACTTGTCTTTAAATGTCCAACTGGGTCTCCAGGACTGGTGAAATGTGACTGGCACTTCCTAGCATGAAGCAAACACATTAGCAAGCAGAAACAAAATGTCATACTCAGATATCTGTGGATTTCTTGGAGAGGAATCCAAGGTCTAGGCTGTTTGCTGGCAAAACTCAGCTAGAAAATTGGGATTGGAGGCAATTGTACCATTTCAGTGGCTCCAAAGTTATGTCACATTTCTTTACTGCCATACAGCTGCTGTAGGGCTGGTGGTGCTTTCAGAGATGCTTTTACCTTGCAGGCAGCCACAGACTGCATTTGGCAGAATCAGCCTCCGATAATGTTTAAGCACAGACCACAGCATGTGGCAAAAGAACTGTTTGCAACTGCCTGAAGAAAGCCATTAAAATAAGCAGCTGTTTATTCTGATGCCTAATGAGACAGCGGTTAGAGTGTTGCAATTTTGCACTTACTGAAACATTTAAGCCCTCTTCAAGGCAAATGACAGCAAACTGGGGTAATGTAAGTCTTGTGTTTATTTAGAGCTTGCCTTCAGGTGCCTCCTTAGAGCTTGTGCAGCTCAGAAGAGTACGACTGCCCCAGAGGGAGAACAAGTGGAACCACCCGGCAGTAAAGCCTAGGGGGCATTTCTGTCAGGTACTGCAACAACAGCTGTTGTTCTAAACATCAGGTTTTGCTGCTGTTAACCTGGAACTCCTCGGTTTTTGGATTATTTTGACCAAAAAATTGATGCGTGGAGGTAGAGATACTTGCTTTAAAAAAAAAAAAAAAAACAAAGTTCTTGGGTTTGGGGGATGAGAGTTGGGTAGAAGATGATTGCAATTAGTTCAGTGGAATTCATAATAATGAAAGATGGTGCTCTAGAACAGACCTGCTCAGACTCACCTATTGGAGGGTGGGGTATTTTTTTTGTTTTGTGTATTTTTTTGGGGGGGGTTGTTTGTTTGTTTGATTGTTTGTTTAGGGGTTGGGGGCTTTCTCTGTTGTTTTTGGGGGTGTTGTTTTGTTTTGGTGGATTTTTTTCTGATTTACTAAAGGACTAATATTTTAGGAAGCATGCTAGAGTTAATTGCTTGTTAGAAACTTAAGGTCAGTGGCCCCTGTTATGGTTTAACTGGCAGTGGTTTAAACAGATCCTAGCAAAATGAAGCAGTGCTTTAATTGTGGCTGACGCTTTTAAGTTTAAATGAAGCTTTGTTTCCTAAGGTCATTATGGTACCAAGTGCAATTTCTCTTCTAAGGAAGCTGGGTCCAGGGATATTTTAGATTACCCTGAAAAGATTCTCATTTAGACTACAGGAATAAAAACACATATCTGCCAAAGGGTTTGCCCCAGGCCATCTGAATTTAGCTTCATTATTTTAGCAGAGCCAACTTCCTTAAGGAAATGTGATTCATGATGGAGACTTTCATTGGAGGGTATTTGTAGCTAACATAAAAGCTGCTTATGTACACATGTACATATAAATTGCAGAATATCCAAATAAATCCTGATGTGAGTTTACAGCACTTGGAATAAATGCAGTGATGCCAAACTCTTGAGGGAAGAAGGGGACTTGAATACTTCATCAGTGTTTGAAGTGGGTCTGCAGCATCTGTGCATCATGGGCTTCCTTAAAGAAATTGATGTGGTGTCATCCATGTCATAAGTAATGGTCAAAATTTTAGGACTTAATATGCAGGGATTTGAAATCTTCAAAAACTTAGACAGTGATGACAGAACAGTGTTCCTGCATATATCAGCTCATCTCTAAATTCAACATGTCACAAGAAGGTGTGCAGAAACATCTCAACAAAAATTTCCCAAAGCAGTCCAAGTAAAAGTGTGCTTCATTTCAGATGTGCACCAGCCTCGTTCTGCTGGCCTCTGTAGCGGGTTGGACAGCAGCTAATATTCCTTCTGGGAACGTGCTGACACCTGCTCAGGATGAAGCTGATACACCTCACTTACTGCCTGAAGTAAAAAATACTACGCAGAGTAATTACCCCAACAAGTGTGTCAGAAATAGATACTTGGAAATAATACTGTCATGCCAGTATTTCATTACTTTGAACATTCTGTCACTCCCCCCAGAGTTCTCCTAGCAAGGTAGGCCAGCCCAGGCCCTGCAGTGATCGTGTTTAGCAGCAGCATAAGGAGAAGTGACAGCCACCGTTCCCTCCCACGTTATTCAGTGCAGCAACACACCCAAACTGAACTGGAATACATACACACATTCACTGGATGATGTCTGTATCGCATTAACAAGCTTTGACACTAATGCTAATGCTTCACTAGAAGAAACATGACAAGGGGGCTGGTTCGGTGTGCATTCAGCACTGAAAGATTTCTAGCACACACAGTGAGACTTCTGTTGCTGCCTGTCAGCTTTGGCTGTCTCAAATCCTTGCTCAGTCATAGGGGAGGTGCAGCCAGCAGTGCTGCCTTCCCTCCCTTGGCTGCACGGGCGTCCTGGTGCAGAGACCGATGATTTGTGTACAGGCACGGACATTTAATCCTCAGGACTGTTTCCTTCGGGGTCTCCCTCGGCAGACGCTGCAGAGGAGAGCAGAAACGGGGGCTGTGGCTTTGCCGAGCGGTCGAACGGGACAACAAAGCCAACACTCCTGACGCTGCAGAGCTTGCAGAGAGTTTGGAGCGAGGGAAGTCGTTGCCGTCTCGTACATGGCAACCCGACCTAATCGCCGCAGCACAGCATCACCGAGATGAAGCGGCGAGAGCATCGGTTTTAAAAGCACTAAACCGCGCCCGAGCCGGGGTGTCTCGGAGCGGCGGCACCGCGGGCGGGAGGGCGCGCCCAAGGCGGACGGGCCCCTCCCACCGGGAGCAGGTGCTCGGCAGCGAGCCGGCCGGGATGGACGGGAGCCGGGAGCGAAGAACGGGAGCCGGGAGAGAAGAACGGGAGCCGGGAGCGAAAGGAAAGGAGTCGGCCGCGAAGAACGGGAGCCGGGAGCGAAGGAAGGGAGGCGGCAGCGAAGGAAAGGAGCCTGGAGCGAAGGAAGGAAGGGAGAGAGCCGGCAGCGGACACGCGTCCTTGGGCGGCGAAGCGGGGCTGCGCGGGACAGGGACCGCTCGGGTCAGACAGCGGCTCCCCGGGCGCGGCGTCGCCAGCGGGACGGTCCTGCCGCGCTTCGGGGACTGAAATAAAGCTCAGGCTCGTGTCAGCCAGGGAGCCCTCGGTCACAGGCACCTTTGCGTTTGCAGAGCTTGGGGGAGCTGATGCAGACCTGGCTGACAGCTGACGGCACGCCCGGCTAGAAGATGCTTCTCAGCTCTCCGACAGGCTGGGAGAGGGGGAAACAGACACCGCACAAGGCCACTGGGCCCTGGCAGCTCCTTCCCAGCCTGCGCTTTCTGACTGCCAGAGATTTTAGGGACTGCCTGTCTCAGAGAATGGTCAGAGAAACAGAGGTTTCCTGTGACTGGGTGCAACACACCACCTCGGCAAGATGGTAAAATCACCCCGGTTTCAGGTAACCATGTCCATATTGAGGTTTTTTTAACGCCAACGGCGCTTCTTGCCAACAAGTTCTTAATATCTCCCAGCACCATATCCATCAGCCCAAACTGGTCCACAGCTACAGCTGTCATTAGAGAGGTGAATTTCTGCTTTGTAGTGCCCTGCAATGAGCGCTGCAGTGAGGAGGGTGATGCTCCAGCTGATGCTCAGGCATAGGCCTCCTTACCCGTGGCAGGGATGTGGCCCCGCTTCCAGCTGGACTTTGGGGCTGAGCCAGAGAGAACCACCCAGGTCTCAGCTACACGGAATACTAAATGTGCACAGCTGGAATTAAAGCACTTGCACCCTCCAGGACTAAGTGGCTGTCCCTCAATCACATGACTGAGGGTCAGAATTGTGATATGTTCTCTTCCCGGGCCAGAATTGTGATATGTTCTTGTCCAGGGCTGGAATTGTGATATATTCTCTCCTGTTTCTGATTTCTTTGCAGGCTGTGGAGATGCACATACAGCCCTGGCACAGCCACGCCGAGTTCCTTTCTGCTGTGCCGGCTGGGAAGCTGTCCGACAGAGCCACGGGTGCTCCGGCAGCTGGTGAGTGGCTTCCTGGAGATGCGCAGGGCACACAGTCCTTCACACAGGACTTTTTCCCTTGGGCTCCGAGCTTCCACTCTCAGTTGTTGCAGTGAGCCGTAGGCAGCTGCTGTGGACAGCAGGGCTTTGTCAGCCACATTTCTTCCTCTGTCTGTGACACTGCCACTGCCAGGACAAACCCGTGACCGAGGCAGGAGCTGACCCACACAGACTTCCCACTTGCTCCCCATTTCCTGGGTGGGTGCCCACTCCTCCTTATCTCCTGGAGGAACAGATTGCGATGGATTAGCTCCATTTTTTCCAGAGAACCTTTGATCCTCCAGGAGGAAAGTTTTGCCCAGCTCATAATTGTGGCCTGGTGGGGCCGGGCTTCCCACGTCTCCGCAATGCCAGGTGCCCTGCCTGCCCCTCTGTCCTGGTGCCCGCTGCAGAAGGCTCCTTGCAGGCAGCCCTGGCACGCTGCCCTCCCTGTGAAGCTGGCACAGCCCAGGGCACTGTGATGCGGGAAACTCAGACCTGCCAGTCTGGTCTGTGCCTGCCGGGACATTTGGGTTTTCCTCCAGCCTTTTTTTATTTTGGTTTGGGTTTGTCTGTTTGCTTGTATTTCTAGGTTTGCTAGTGTTAGCTTGGTGATTGCTTTAGCTCCTGTTGCAGTTTCTGCAGTGCAGGTCCCTAGGGGATCCCCACTCTGGGAGTTTAAGGGATGAGGTCCATCCCTGTGTCCCCAGATGTGCTGTGATCAAGCTCCCTCACCCCCGGGGCGTGACGGTGAGGCTTTGCCTGGGGTAACTCTTGTCCCCACAAGATGTAACCACCCCGCTGTGACGGTTCTTGCTCCCAGCACCCGATGACCGTCTCATAGGGAGACTTGTTCCCGAGGCTTTTTCCAAGGCTTGTGCCCGGCTGATGCTCCATTCCCGGAGCAGCAGGGAAGAGCAGTGATGCCTCTCATAAGGAATCGTGAGTGAACCGAGCACGGCAGAGCCGAACCGAGCTTGGCCGAACCGAGCTTGGCCGAACCCGGCAAGTGGCACTGAGTTCGGCCGAACCCGGCCTGCTGCTCTCGTGCCCATTAATTAGCTTGAGTGCGGTCATAGCCTAATGAGCTCCTGCCCGACCCCGCTCTGCCGTCCGTGTCTGTGCCACGGCCGGGCCGCCCGCGGGACGCGGCATCAGGAGAGCCCCGAGCTGGGCGAGTTTAACGTGAGGCGGCGCCGCTTTCCCGCCCTCAGGGAGCCGAGCCGAACGGAGCCGAACGGAGCGAGCGACTCCGAATTCGGCCGAACCGAGCCGAGTTCAGCCGAAGGCACGAGCAGCTCCGAATTGAGCCGAACCGAACGGAGTTGGGCCGAACCAAAACAAGCTCAGCCGAAGGCAGCGAGTGGCTTCGACTTCAGCCGAACCGAGCCGAATCTAACCGAAAACAAAGCTTACGGGTCAGGGATGGTTTGTTAAGGAATGCAGTAAAGAAAGGGACGTGACAGAAGTAGGGAAGATGGGATTTACTGGAGGGTAAAGGGGAGCCAAGGCAGTTTTGGGGTAAGAAGTTCAGCAGGCTGAGACAGCACAGGGAGGGCAAGAGGGAAGCAGAAGCAGGGAAATCAACAGGGAAAATGCCTTGATCCAAAAGTCCATCACAGGCGCTCATTAACGGGCACGAGAGCAGGAGGCTGGGTTCCGCCAAGCTCGATTCGATTCGGCTCAGTTCGGCTGAGTTCGAACCACGAACTGGTCTGGTGTGAAATGCGACCCGGCTGCCCCCTCTCCACGCCGGGCCTCTGACAGCAGCGGCCGTTCGGGAACGGGGAAGAGCTGGTATCGCTTCTCGCCGGGAATGATCAGGGACCAAACCTGGCTGCCACGGGTCCCGTTCCGGGAGCGGGCGGGGCCCTACAGGGACACAGGGAGCCGTAACTCGGGAAGCGCCGCCGTGGGGCCGCAGCACCGGCTCGGCTGCGTTGGGATGCGCTCGGGGGCGCTGCCTGCAGTACCGGGACGCGTCCCGCAGGGGGCTCCTCGGCGGGGGCTGCGCCGCGGGGCGGGGCCGGGGCGGAGCGCTGGGGGCGAGCCCCGCCCGGGGCCGGAACCGTGCGCGCCCCGCGGCCTTTTCTGGGAGGGCGGCGGGGCCCTGACGGGGCTGTGGTTTGGCAGCGCCTCGGGGAGACGGGCACGGTCCCCGCGGCCGTGACTGGGCTGTAACGGGGAGCCGGACGCTGCCCGGCCGTGTGGTCGGGGCTGGCCGCTGGCAGAGGGGCCGGGGTCCTCGCCCTTTCCGGGCTGCGCTGTGCGCTTGGGGAGACCTGTGGGTGTCTGCGGGCACGGACGAGGCGTTCCGGAGCTCGGGCCCAGGGTGAGTACGTGCTCTCCCACCTCGGGGCTGTCCCGAACTGCGGTTCCCAGCCCGGGGGCAGAAGCAGCCGTGCCGGGGCTGTGCCGGCAGCTCAGGGCTGCCCCGGCCTGGGGCCTATCCCGCGGCAAAGTGTGAGATGGCAGAGAAGGGAGTCGAGGGTGCTCTGGAACTTGGAGCCTACACCAGTGTTTTCCAAACATACTCGCAGGGATTCAGCTGCGGGGAGGCTGCAGAGAAGGCTGCCCGGCACTGCTCCCCAAAATGGACCCTCCCCGAATGGGGTCTCGCAGAGGATGGAGCAATTGCAGCCACCGGGTCATTGCTGTGAAATTCGGTCAGTCTGGGGAAGGCTTTCCTGACTGTCCCTGTCTCCGAGCCAGCTGTGCCTTGTCCAGCGGCCCTGCCTGGGCAGCCCGGCTCGGCACAGCTGGGTCCCTGCTCCCAGGCTCACCGGAGGGAGGCAGAGCCACCAAAGGAAGGGGCAGGTGGGGCCTGCAGCCACGGCAGGGGGAGGAAGAGGAGGCAAAGCCTCTACACCCGCCCTGGGCCCAGGAGAAGCTTCTGAGAGGCACCGGGGGCTCGTGTTTGTCCAGAAAGCTCAGGAGCTCCAGGGAGACTCAGGGGGCTGCCCCGGCCCCTGCAGCGCTGTGAGAAAAGGGGCAGTGAGGGTGCACAGGGGTCGGCTGCAGTCCTTAGAAGCACGGTCAGCTTTCAGCACTGCGTTGTGCTGCCTGCAGGGACCTGTGGTGTGCATTGGGAGCTCCTGCTGGGGCAAAAGCTTTGTCTTCCAAGGGGCAAAGCTGCAGCCTCTTCCTCACCAGGGACTGCCTCCATACAGGAAGCAGCACAGGGGACTGGCCAAGGGGCTCAGCCTGGGCACGGCCCCAGCAGGAGCAGCCCTGGGCACACTGGCACAGGAGGATGAGCCCAGGTGAGGAGCACGGCCCCAGCGTGGCACCAAGAGAGGCTGGCACAGGAGGATGAGCCCACGTGAGTGCTCTGACCTGGGCAGCTTTGGGGAAGGTTGCGGGATCAGGCAGGAAGGAAGGAATGCCTCGATTCACATGACCTGAGGAAGCTGTGCCGGGCTATGGCTGAGGGGAACGCGCTGTGCTGGTTCCGGTGCTGGCCCTGCTGTGGGCCCCTTTGGGGCTGGCAGCAGGCTGCAGCAGGGCCAGGGTCACGGCTGTGCCTCTGCACTGTGCTTGGCTGTTCCTTGGGAAGAACATGGTTGTGCTGTGGTTTCTGGTTGTGTGGCCTGTCCTGTCCTGGCGTGGTTTGGGGCTGCACTGGCAGTGCTCCTGGACAGGGCCCTGGCTGCAGGGGGGCTGGGACAGGAACTGGGGCTGGGATTCAGCTGTGCCTGACAATGGTGGGAGCCGTCACTGCGAAGGGAGCAGGGAGAAGGGGCTGCACCAGAGCTGCCCGGGGGTGGCTTCTCCTCACACCATCAGCAGCCACCCAGGGCTGCTGCTGCTTTGGCTTCTGGTCCCAGACGGGCTGGGGACGATCCTGCCCCGCTCCCCCTCCCGGGGGACTTCTGGTTGTTCCGGGCCCTTCGTGTCCGGTGTCATTTGCTCCTTAGTGCTGGCCTTGGCTCGGCGTTGTTTGAGGGACGCGCCCTGAGGCGTGTTCAGGCTGGGATCGGGGTCGTGCTGTGCCTGGCCCAGTGGTGTTTGTTAGGATGGGCAGCACAGTCTGTGGCTCCCCAGTCCTGCTCTGGGGCAGGGTGAGGGTGGCTGGGGGAAGGTGCTGGGCCAGGCCAGGCTCAGCCCCAGGCTCTGTTCTCACAGTGCCCCTCACTGAGCAGGGGGCTTCCAGCAATCTGTGCCTCCTCCTCTGCTCTTCTGGGGCTGAGCCCTGAGCTCTCCCGTTGAGATTTCTGCCTCCCTGTCCTCGGTGCACGGTCTGTGCCCAAAGCAGGGGCAGCAGGGAGGGAAGGGCTGCCCCTGCCTGGGAGGGGGGACGGGCATCTCGTGTGGGGCTGTGCTGCGCACCCCGGGCATGCTGAGTGACCCCCTTTCTGCAGAGACAGAGGAGACGCTGCTGCAACTGCACCACGTCCCTGCAGAGCCCCCGCCTCCCTTCTGCTCTCAGGGCTGGGACTGGGAGCCGCCTCCGTGCAGACAGAGAGCGGCCCCTGGTCTGGCTTCGCTCCCCGAGGGAAGAGGCTGCTCAGAGCTCCTGATGAGGGACATGCACGCCTGCGCCTGGCTGGGAATCCGGGGTGCACCAGTTCCAGATCCAGCCACGAGAGGTTCCTGCTGCAGCTGCAGGTGAGCTCAGCTCTCGCTCAGGGATGCCTGTGCCTGTGACAGCTCCAGCTGATGGACGCTGGACAAGAGCTGTTCCTGGTGCTCGCAGCTCCTGCTGATGGACCCCTGCTGACTTATTGCTCAGGAAATCTGAGGGCCCAGGTGATGTCTGTTCCTTCTGCTTGTTTCACTTGCAGGTGTTACCCAGTCCAGCTTGCTGAACCTCCAGCTCTGGCTGTGGCGTGTTCTTCATTCCAGCTCTGGAACTGAGATGCTGCAGTTGGTGGCTGCTCCAGTTCCTTCCAGCTCTGCCTTAATAACTCCTGCTTTTAGTTACAAGCCACTTTAAAACTCCAGCTAATTGCAGTTATCTGGGCTTTTGGCCAAGTTGTCCATGACTCACTGTCATCAATTACATATAACTATTAACTTTGTTATAACTATTAATTGTCATAAAGTTATTGTGTAAATAAAAGTCATAACTGTTGTAGTGGTTGTGCACCATAAACAGTTGGATGTGGAAAAGGGGCTGAAAAGTGCTTTTCTTTCCTGAGACTGTCTCAGACCCCTAAAACAGCCTGGGGCGTGCTGGTGTCCCTATGTTTGGGGACCAAGGCAACCGGACCCCTCCTCCAGAGAAGGGTCCTCATCCCCAGCCCTCCCCCCCAAAGGCCCTCCCCAGCCTCTGCTCTGGGGGCTGAAAGCAGCCAGCTGAGCTGCTGTTTCCATGTTTCTGGGAAGTGCCCCTTGGTCATTTTTCTGAGTCCCAGAAACACTGGACTAGACCTGCATTTTCAAGAAAAGAAAATGCAAGACTTACTTTACTTTTTCTGAGCTTCACAAACATTGGGCTGTGCTTCTGGGACCCAAAATCATCCCCCAGAGCTTGGTTTCAAGGCCCAAAAAAATGCAATATTTAGTGTCTGTTCTCAAAAGGTGAAAATAAGACTAAATTTTTGCCTATAGACCCAAACCCACTGGATTTAGTCTCTGTTTTCCACTGTGAAAAATGCAGGACTTTGTCCCTTTCTGAGCTCCAAACCTGATCCCCTCAGCGTGTTCCAAGCACCCAAAACATGGCACGGGGCAGTCGAGAGCCAGCACTGCAGCTCTGTTTGTGACCCCGTGTGTGATGTAGCAGCAGGCAGCTGGACGGGTATTGCCCACCCCTACCCCATATCCAGTTTATGGGAAATGCTTGGGACCTGGGATGGAGGCACCCTCCGTGCCCGGTCCTGTGTCTCTGCGGGGCAGCGCTGGCAGATGTGGGGAATCGCTGTATTCAGGCTCATTTCAGCTGCAACACCTCCCACCCCGCCCGGAAACACAGCCCGGCCGGGTACACCCGCTCCCAGGGGAACATCCCTCCCTCACAGCCCGCACTGCTCCAGGCCCACCATGGCCCCGACGCCCCAAAAACTCCTCCACGATGAGCCTCCCGCCTGTCCCCCACCCTCCGCCAGAGGAAACCGCCGGGAGCGCCGGGCCCCGCCGGCCCGAGCACAGGGGTGGGACTGTCCCCGGTGCCCCTCGGCCCCAGAACTCCCTGCCCCACCCGTGGCAGGGCAGCTTCTGTCCCCACCGGTCCGGGGAGGCTCGGGCCGCGGAGTGCCTCAGCCCCGGCAAGGCCCCCGGCCGATACCGACAGGAGCTGAACCAGAACCGCCAGTCCCGTTCCCGGCCCCGCCTTGGAGCCCCGGGCTCCGCGCCCGGAGCGGCCCCGGTTCGGCCCAGCTGCGAGGGGCGGGGCCGCGAGCGAACCCGCAAAGGGGGGGCGGGCTCAGGGCGGGGCCAGAGGGCACAAGGGGCGGGGGCTGACAGAACATGGGGCGGTGCCAGGGGCGGGACTGGGCGGCACAGGGGGCAGTGCCTGATAGAACATGGGGCGGTACCAGGCATCGCAGGGGGCGGAAGCGGGGGCGGGGCCAGCGATGGGGCCATGTGGCACAAAGGACGGAACCAGGGGCGGGCCCAGCTCAGGTGCGCGGGGCCCCAGCGCGGCTGCGCGGGGCGGGGCCGAGGCGATTTAGACCCCGGAAATCACCTCGGCCGCCATTTGCTCACTCAGAGCAAGGTGCGGACGGGAGCTCCCTGTGCGGGCTCCGCAGGTAAGGCGCGGAGGCTTCGGCCTCCCCTTCTGTCCCTCTCTTCCTCTTCCCTCTCTTCCTCTTCCCTGCTTCCTTCTCCGCGTATTCCCTTTCTTTCTCTCCCTTCCCTCTCCCCCTGAAACGCTCCTTTCCTCTCCTCCCAAACCCGACCCCCCCCATTCCTTCCCGTTCTGTCCCTTCCCCGCTCCTCCCTTCTATTTCTCCTCTCTCCACCGTCCCTCTTCTGCCCCTCGGCCTTTCCGTTCCTCTCCCGCTTCCCTCCTCACTCCGACCCCTCTCCCTCCCCGTCCTCACTCACCACCCCCATCTCTCCTGTCTCCCCGTCCTCCCCTCTCCTCCTTCCCTCGCACCGCGGGGCTCGGGGTGCCGGGCAATAATAAAGCCCTGAGGGCCGGAGCCCGGCGCCCCCGCCCTCGCTGGGGTCCCCACACGGGGCCGGAGCCGCTCTGCGGGTTCCCCCATTGCAGTGCAACACAGCGCCCCACACCGCCGGGGCTCCGGCTGTCCCTACATCACACTGGGGGGGTCCTGGGGTGGGGGGTCCGTGTAACAGGGGCCCCCTCACTAGCAGGGGATCCCTGGGGGGGGGGTCGGGGAGAGCCCCCTTTGGAGGAGGGGTTCGGGGAGGGGCGGGGCCTGGGGGTAGCTCCCCCTCCAGGCCCCGCCCCCTCACCCGGACCGCTCCTCCGGACGGGGCCCCGGGGGAGGGAGGGGGGCGCGTCACTCTGCAGTGTGAATGCACATTAAAAAAAAAAGCCCGACACACGACCGTCCCCAGGGGTCCTCCCTCCTCTTCCCCCGGTCCTGAGGACGGGGTCCCCGGGAGGGGGCGGGGCCCCACCCGGGGGAGGGGCCTGGAGGGGGAGCTACCCCCCGGGCCCGCCCCCCCGGTCCATAAATCCCCGCGGATCGACGCCGGTCCCGCTTTCTGCGGGGCATGCTCAGCTCGGGATGCAGTGGGAGCGTCGGTCGGAGCGCTGTGCGGAGAGTCGGATCGGGGGCTGCTGCTCCTACCCGGGGTCCAAGACGCTCAGGTAGGAACAGGATCTGGGCCCGGGGATTCGGGTCCTGGTCCTGCCGGTATTTCCTGTGGGAACCGGACCGAGCCACTTCTACCTCGGCGGGCAGGGTGCGCGTACTGGCGCCAGAGGATCAAGGCGGGATTGGGGCTGGGATCGGGACCGGCATCGCCGCGTTCGGAAAGAACCACTCCGGGACAGGCGCTACCGCTCCGGCTGCGGCGAGCGCAGGGCTGGGTCCTGCCGGGGCTCCGGCTCCGGCTGCGGCAACAGGGAGCCCGTGCCCGCCAGGAGGATGAGGCTTCCTGGGAGCAGCCTCTGGATCGCGCTGGAAGCGGGAAGGACACGGACACCGCCCGTACCGGCCCCAGGACCCCATCGGTATCGCCGCCCGCCCCGCGGGGCGCCCCCTGGCGGACACGGCGCCGCCCCGCAGCCCCCCGGCCCGGTAACCCCACGAGCCCCGCACTCCCCTACGAGCCGCAGCGCCCCAGCCCCTTCTCCGTGCCCGCACCCCCGGGGCTGCAGCGCCCCGGCCGGGAGCAGCCGCTCTGGGACGGCCGCTGGGGCCGAGGCGCTGCTGCTCCCGCTCCCATTGTGCCTGGTGTGGGACTGGAGCCGCAGGGAAACGCTAGGGAAAAACCCCCAGTGTTAAAAACCAGTGACAACTGTTTGTTCTTTATTTCCAGAGCCGTGAGGATCACCAAGTCAAATGCTGAGAAGTGACCAGCCCAGCTGCACATCGAACACAGAATTTTGGTCCTCTCAGCACCCTGCTCAGCACCTGAGCCAATCCCAGGGCTGTTCCAAAGGTCCTGCATGGGATGGGAATGACTGCTGCCAGTAAGAGACTTCCTCTGCAAATGCAGCTCCTTCCCTTCTGCTAATGCTGCTTTACACACCAGCCCCTGCAATGGCTGCAGGGCAGAACTGGCTGGCACTCAACATGTCAGCACCAAACTCTTCCCCATAACCCTGATTTTTCTGCCCTTCTCAGGATTTACCCAGCAGCTGTAAATGTGCTCACACAACGTCCCTTTGTTTCCCCAGGAAGAAGGGAACCAGACAATTCCTGAGGGTTCCTCTGGAGAGTGGCAGGGGCGTTTCCTGCAGGTGAGCGCTGCCAGGCCAAAGCCATGGTGGCTGCTGAGGCCGGGGCTGTTTCTGGGCCCAGAGGCCTCGGTGTCTCCTGCTCGCTGCCAGCTGTGCTCCTTGGTGTTCCCTCAGGGTGTCCCAGCTGGCTGGGAGCGCAGGGCAGGAGGAGCCAGAAGCTCCTGAAGGCAAGCAGCCCCTCGTGTCTGTGGGATCTGCAGGAGGAGCTGTGCCTGCACCGTGGCTCCTGGGCCAGGGGCTGCTCTGAGCAGGCACGTGGAAATGCTCCAGCCCACACAGAGCACCAAGAGCCCAGGAGGAGCCCAAGGAGCAGCTGGCATTACCTGGGAATGGAGGCACGGCCCGTTTGCACAGGGGCTCACACAGCAATTCCCGGTTCAGAGCTCCCACACAGCTGCTGGCTCTGTCCCAGCCACCCCAAATCCTTCCCTCCTGCCCAGCCTGAGGCCACCATCCATCAGCAGCACTGAAGCCAAGGCAATCTTCCCCCACAGATATTAAATCCCAGGCAGGAGCCCTCAGAGATACCTGAAAATCAGTGGGATGCAGTTTGGAGTTTTTCAGGGATCCAGCTGCAAGTGCACAAGTGGTGGAGAGCTTTCACAGGTGGGTCCCACTGGAGGTGTGCTGAAGACAGGGATGTGCATCCCTTTCCTGAGAGAAAAGAATTTGGAGAGGCCACTGCTGAGGCTCTGAAAGGAGCTGAGCTTCAGCAGGGAGAGATGTCCCCCCCTGGGCACAGGGGCTGCCCCAGCACAGGCTGGGAGCACATCTGCCACTGCCTTCTCCTGCTTTAAACACCAACTGAATGTTCTCCATCCTGGAGCTCAGGGGGTGAAACCAGCTCAATTCCAGGCAGCTCTGTCCAGTGACCCCAGGGACACTATTGGGGTGAGGGTTAGAAACAGCCAGTTCTATGGAATATAGCCCTGTCCTTGTCCCTGTGCTGCTGAGCTTCCTTGGGAGCTCTGCTGGCTCCTGGCACAGCTGCTGTCCAAGGCAGCAGCTCTGCATGGGAATGCCCACACTCCATGGGGCACTGGGAGGTTACTGCAGTGGGAATGGAGCAGGGAATTTGGGGCTCTGGGTATAATTCATCACAACTAGCACAGCTGACAGGGAACCCCAAATCTGGGCCCCACACAGAGAACAATCTTTGTCCTGCCCTGTCAGCTCAAACCCCTGGGCTGGGAAGTTTTGGGAATTAAATGTATGAAATTATACAAATCACAGCAAGTGGCATCACCCAGAGGGACAATCCTGGTCCCAGACAATTCCTCCACAATCCACTATGGGGGAAACACCCTGTGCCTGCCAGGAGCTCTGACTCTGCTTTCCCTACCAGCTCCTGAGCAGTGTCAGGGCCACCATGAGAGCTTTAGAATCCAAATAAACCCCACATCCCACACAGTCATAATCCAAATAAAGAAATGCATTCTTGTCATCAAAGCTCAAAACTGTGTTAGGAGTTCTGACAACAAGTTAATGGGATTCCCAGGAACCTCATTAATGCTCTTGGTTTCATTTTCGTGTTTTTAATCCCTCAGTGGGCAGCCTGTACAACTTATCCTGGGATTTAGAGGTTGAGCAGGGTTGGCTTTGGATTGACCTTCACCTCTGGCTCCAGGCTGTGCAAACACACCTTGTGCCAGGGTGGGTGAGCTCCTCACCTCAGCTTTTCCCTTCTAAATATCCCTTACTTATTTCCCTGTAGATGAACTCAGACTTTGTCCCAAACCATCCACTCCTCACCTCCATGTGGCCTCCAAGTGTCCATTCTGCTCCTCACAGGTGCCCTGGTGACACCACGTTGGTCCCTTTGCCCTTCTCCAGCCTGAGGCTGCTCCTCTGCTCGCTCTCTCCAGCCTCATCCCACAGGGATCCTCTTGTCCCTTCCCTGCTGGCTGCTGCCAAGGAAGGAGGACACAGTGAGTCCCAGGGCTGCCCCCTCAGCCCTGGAGAGTCCTGGGTGTGGGCCCGAGGGGCCTCGGATTTCCCAGGGGAATTGTCTGCTGGGCTCCCTTCAATGACCTCAGCAATTCCCTCACAAATGCCACCTCACTCCCCCTGACATCCCCTCACATTGCATTTTCCTACACAAACAGTTCTTGTATCCCCTCTGGATTACACCAGGTTTTCAGCTACATGAATGGCATCACCTGTGCCCACTGCTCGTTATTCACCCAACCAAAATCAAGAGCAAATGTTGGTTGGGCTTTAAGAATTTGAAATAAGTTTAAATCAAAATAAATCACCTTTTTCTTCTGGGTTTTTTTCCCTTTGGATGCTGGACTTCCCTCTGAGGATGTGTGCTGAGCTCTGGTGGAGGGGCCTGTCAGGCTGAATGGCTGAGTTTGTGTTCTTCTCACTGGGGCATCAGAAATTGCCCCAATCCCTTTCCCAGGCTGTTCCCAGGCTGTTCCCAGGCTGTGGCAGCACAGGCAGACTCAGCTCTCAGCACTCCCTGCTCCAAACACAACTCTGGCCTCCACTGCAATCTGTCTCTGCTGGGAGGTTTTCTCCTAGAGAAATCAAAGAATTGCTCATGGCAATTGGGAGAATGAATTTCCACAAAGGAGTAAGGAATAAAATCCTGCTCTAGGAGCCCCTGGGATCTGCAGGACTGATAAGGGAAGGGACATTCACTCCCTGCAGTGCCCACAGCCCACCTGCAGCACCAGCACAGGCTGCCAGCTGGGCTCTGCCAGCCCCTCTCTGTCACCCTCCCTGTGCTGCTCCCTCTCAGTGCCCTGGGCAATCCAGCCCTGGATTGAGCAGCCCAAAGCTCTGGCTGGCAGCCCAGGGACAAAGGGACACTGCCAGGGATGAGGCACATTCCCAGCAAACGCTCCCAACAGAGCACACAGGCACCCCTGGAGCTCCTGGGTGGGGCTGGCAGGAGGGCACAGCCCCGGGGGGGTGGCAGTGGCAGTGGCAGCAGCAAAGTGCCACGGTCTGGTGGCACAGCAGAGACACCAAGGGCAGCAGTGCCCATGGGAGGGGCACAATTAATGCTGCTCCCTGTGCTGCCCCATCCCAGCAGGAAAGCTCCAGGGGGGATGGAAACTCCTCCCCTGCCCCCAGCCCCAGGTAAGCACTGCTCAGTTTCACACACCCAGCTCTCACCTCCAGCTGCTCTGGGGCTGCTGCCACATCCCTGCCAAGGTGCCAAGGCCACTTGGGACAGGGCTCCCTCTGTGTCCCAGGGGATGGCAGGGACCAGGGTGCTCCAGCAAGGACAGCCTGAAACCAGAGCAGATGTCTCAGGGTCAGCAACGGGCTGGGGACAGGAGCTCTAAACCCAGATTGCTGAAAACAGCCCCCAAAATGTTCTATGATCACACCTTTAAAATGGCTCCAAAGGGCAGCAGCTCCACTGCCAGACCAGCACCTGCACCATTCCCTGTGCCAGCCCTGGCTCACTGAAAAACAAAACAAATCAGCCATCACCCAGGCCTTGTTTGCAGAATTCCTGACCCAAACCCTCACCTTTCCTGCCCAGCACTGAGGGAAATCTGACACAGCATTATAAATAACCTTTGCTGAGAGCAGCCATCACCCCAGTCCCCCAGCCTTGGCAAGATTTGCAGTGAATGGACCTAAGTTCTAATCCTGAACCTAAATTCCTGTCAGTTTTTGTTAGAAAGATACTGAACAGTAAATCATGCAACAGAATTGAAAAACTGCACAAGGAAAAACAAGGCCCAGAGCAAACTCAACCACCCCCATCACTGCTGCACCCCAGTTTTGGGAGAAATGCTGATATCATTTCTAAATACTCCCCTTCCCTCCCACTCAGTCTCCAGCCCAAAGCCCACTTCTCACAGACACAAACTGAGCAAGCCTGAGGCATTGTTCCCAGCAGCAGATGCAATTCCTGAACTCCCTTTTCCCTGGATTGCTCTTCTAAGCACTTGCAGGAAACTCACCTGAGCCCAGAGACTGTTGTGCTTTCCCAGAGGGAAACAGAGCCCGATGGGCCCCAGCTCTGGCACCACATTGCCCTTGTTCCTGCTGACCTGGGAGGCCACAGGTGAGCCCAGTCCCTCAGAGCCCATCCCTGGCACCAGGAGAGCTGGAGCTGTTCCCAGATTCCAGGGCCCTGCAGGGCTGAGCTCTGTGCCCGCACCATCCCTCATTCTCCTCCCACTGCTCCCAAACCCTCCCAGCCCTGCCCCTACATCCGTGCCAGGCCAGGCCCTGCCCCAGCCCCAGCCGAGGCTGTCACCCAGCCCTGCAGCAGCTGCCACCCTGGCAGGGCTGGGAATGCACCGAGAGCTCCTGAGCCCAGAGCAGTCCTGGGGGCACAGGCAGTGCCCAAGCTGCCCCTCAGGGCACAGCAGTCCTGGGGAAGGCATGCCCAAGCGCCCTGGCACGCAGCCCTGGGCACAGCATGCCAATGCCCCTCAGGGCACAGCAGTCCTGAGGGCACAGGCAGTGCCCAAGCTGCCCCTCAGGGCACAGCCAGCACCACAGCTCCCTCAGCCCCAGGGAACTCTGGCATTTGTCCCTTCACCTCTGCCCTTGTCCAGCAGACACAGCTGGGGCTGGGCTGTCAGGAATGGCATTCCCATGGCAGTCAGTCCCAGCAGAGAGGAAAAGAGGAGCCCTGTGTCCCTCTGACTTACCCCACAGCGTGGGCAGGAGCAGAGCCCTCCAGTGCAGAGCCCTGGCGCTGAAGCCTCTTGCCTTTGGCTGCCCAAACACCAAAGCTTTTGGCAAAGATGGGAGGAGTTTGATGATTTTTGCTGCCCTGAAAGAGAGGAGAAAAAGAAAATTAAGTCCACTGTGGAAGTCAAAGGATCCCAGCTCTCATACTTCTGCCCTGATTGCTCCCTATGGGGTTTTATCCATGAGAGGTGACACCAATTCAAGCACCAACGTGTCCTTTCCCAGCATTTTTACTCCTGACTATTTCAGACAATAAAAGGATGCTCATTTTTCATATTGCATTCTCTGCCTAATTTGAACAGAACCATTTTTATCCCAGACCCCACGTGTCAGCCATTCCATCCTTTACCACTGGATTTGGCAGAAAGGCAGGGACACCTGGGATGCTGCATCAC
Organism: Zonotrichia leucophrys gambelii; assembly: GCF_028769735.1. Taxonomy (NCBI): domain Eukaryota; kingdom Metazoa; phylum Chordata; class Aves; order Passeriformes; family Passerellidae; genus Zonotrichia; species Zonotrichia leucophrys. The sequence continues at coordinate 43,932,549 of NC_088173.1, read as the reverse complement.
AAGAAATCCCAAAGAGAATCCCCCCCAAAACCTCACAGACAAAGGTTTTTGCTTTTGGGACACAAGAAAGGCCTTTGACCATTGGCATCTACGTGCAAAGCTCACACTGAGCACTTGGTTTTAAGGATGTTGCACTTGAAGTTGCAGACATGGAATTGCTTTGGGATTTGGCATTTCCTGCACCCACACAAACACATTAAAGGAATGAAGTGCAGAGTCCTGAAGTTTGGTTATTCCAATCCTGTTTTGGTAGTGCCACTTGACACACCAAAATCCACAGCAACACTTCAAAAAATGAAAAGCAACTTTCACCCCCACATCCCCCTTCCTTTAGATTTTGCAGGTTTGGGGTCCTCTTAAGAACAGGTTAAAGGAAAGAAGAAGAAAAGCCCAGGACCTGCTACCAGCCAGTGCACCAACCACCTGTTTTCCACAGATTCCCCTCACAGCTGAGGGCTTCTCTAAGAAAGCTTCAGTTCCCCCTTACCACAATCACCTGCAGCACTCACTGCCAGCCCCAAAGGCCAGTGCCCATCTCTGAGCTATCCCAGGGAGCTCAGTCCCTCTCTGTGGGACAGAACCTGCTCTGGGCCCCAGAGCTGACTCCAATCCCTGCTGGCTGAACTGTCCAGCTGTAGGATCCAGCTGGATGCTGCAGGGCAGAGTGTGTGACCCTGTGTGAAAGCCAGACTCCAAAGGCAGCCCCTGATGCCCCAGCACTGCTGCTGGAAGCGCTGGCAGCCCGTGGCACAGATGGGATGGAGCCTTCCCACAGCTCTGTGCCCTGGCACCGAGGGTGGCACAGCAGAGAGGCCACTGGAAGTGAAACCAAGGCTGCATTTCCATGGGCACTGATGGCACTGAAAGCCCCAGCCCAGAGCTGCTCCTGCCCAGCACAGCAGCTCCAAGTGCTGCTGCAGGCCCAGGCTCGGAGGGAGCCCTGCAGCTGTGACAGCAACGCAGCCACAGCAATTCCCAGGCACAGAGAGATCCATCCCCAGCTGCTCCAACAACTGAACCTCTGGCTCAGTCAGGGCTGTCCCTGCTCCGGGCAGGAGGAGCCACACAGCCCCGAGCCCGCGCTCACACCCTGCCCTGCAGCAGGAAACAAGGGGTTCATGAACCTTTGGGGACACATCTGTCCCCAGAGGGGTCTGACAAACATCCAGCAGTGTGGATCTTTAATGAAGACAGCTTGTGCCTATCCTTGCAACAGACTCACCCATGTTATTGCCTCAAAGTCTCTGTTTTAATGTATTTTGCTATTCCAAGTGTTTAAACAAGACTGACCATGAGCTCTGCACCCTTGCCACGCTCCAAGCCCTAAGGAAGAGCTGGATATCCTCACACCCATCCAATCTGAGGGAGCTGCTGCAGCATTTAAAACATTTAAAAGCCACCCCTGCCCCGAGGGTGCCAGCCCAGCACTGGATATGGGAGAGCGAGCAGACAACAGCCACTGCAGCCTCTGCACTCTCAGCACTCCAGCTGCACTGCCCTCATTGCTCAGCCACTCTCAGCTCTGTTCCCAGGACTCCCAGCAGGAACCTGAGGGCCCTTTCCAGATGCAAATCCCCAAAGAACCACTGCTCTCCTCTCTGCCCACCCTCCTGCCCCAGCTTTTACCCCTTTGATCGCCACCACCCACCCAGGACACAGAGGAGGCTCTCGGGTGCCAGCTGAGACCCAAATCGTTCCAGGCGCCTCAGGAAATAAATACAAATAAACTCGTCCCTTCTAGGGTAACAAAATGTCTCGGTGCCCAGTTCCTGTTTCCTAAGGCAAAACACACGGAGCAGGGGAAATGGCAAGTCCCAAACCCAACAAAACCCGGTTTGCCATCGGTTTCCATCAGGACTGCTCAGGTGGCACCACAGGAAGAAATAAAGTATATTGGTTTAATCCACAAGATGGCACGAAGGTTAAAACCAAGCAAAAGAACATCTAAACTCCAAGGACTGTTTGAACATGTATAAACTCTAATGAATATGCACACAGCACTGCAATGGAACAGAATCTAGAGAACACGGTTTAAAGTGACCGGGTACTCCTGGCAAACAGCCAAGCACCCCAGCCCTGCCTTTTATCCCTTAACAAACGTGTAAAAATTCTAAAGAGTGAACTTTGTTTCTCACACAATGAAGCGCTGCCCCTGCAGCCGGGACGAGCCCCAGCTTTATTCCACGGAACGCGATCCCAGAGAGCCGCAGGCCGGGACAGCCCCGTCCCACCCACAGCGGGTCCCGCGCAGCAGCAGCGCCCAAAGCAGCCCCGTCCTGCTGAGGGCGCCCCCGGCCCCGGTGCCCCCGGCCCCGCTCCCTCCGCTCCGGCCGCTCACCTGAGGGCACCGCCCGCCGCCTCCCGCCGCCGCTGCCGAGCCGAGGGCATTGGCCCCGCTCCTGGCTCCGAGGCCGCGTTCTGCGCTGCAGGGCGCGCTCCGGGGGACGCGGGCCCGGGCAGGGACAGGGTGGCCCGGGCCGAGGCGGCTGTGCCAGCGCTCTGTCCCCTCACGGGGCTCAGGCCGGGGAGCGGGGCCCGGCGACCGGCCGCCATTGCGGAGCAGAGTCAGGGACGGCCGAAGAGCCGAGTGCGGCCGAGTGGAGCCGAGAACAGCCGAGTGTGGCCGAGAACAGCCGAGCGTACCCGAAGGGCCGACTCGGGCCGCGATTTGCCGAATCGATCCGAGTTTAGCTGAGGTGAACTGAACGGAACGGGACGCAATCGCGTTCAGCCGAACCAAACTAGATAAGCGGAACCGAACTAGAAAAGCCGAACCAACGCGAGATCAGCCGAACCATCCTGAACATTACGAGGTCGGTCGAACCGAACCGAGCTGAGCTCCGAGTCCGGCCGAATCGAGCCGAGCTCGGCCGAACCCGGCCTGCTGCTCTCGTGCCCATTAATTAGCGCGAGTGCAGCCCCAGCCTAATGAGCACTGAAAACGCGTCACAGACACACCAGCCACCCTCCTGACACTGATGCTCCCAGGGCTTTTCCTTTTTCCAGGGTCCAGAACTCACCCAAAGGAGTGAGAAAATGCTGTCGGCATAAGGAGCTGCACAGTTCTTGGGAATGTCCTCGCTGGACAAGTGACACAAAGGGCACAGGGAGCATTTAATGCAAACCAAGTGACAAAAAGCCACCTTTAGGTCAGTGAGAGGCTGAATCCCTGTAAGGAAATCCACTGAAACAATAAGCTAAGCGATGGAAAGTCAGGATTTGGCTGTGGTATGAAATGTTATCATCTTATCCCAAATAGTCACAGAACAAGATAAAGGGAGGCATTTTAAATCCTAAGCTTATGAAGTGTAAGTGCAAATGAGATCAAATGCACAAATTCAGGTAAGATATGGACTGTAATCACTGTTTCTGTAGTCAATGGCTTCGTGTTTGAACCTGAATGACCCCCCCTCCTCTGTCACCTGGGTGTCCTTGCTGTGTTTCCTTGAGTGTCCCAGAATACCTTGGAAGAGATTCTTCCCCTGCTCCTGCCTGTATTTGTCAGAAATGGTTCATTTAGACAGCACAGCACTCACAAAGAACCAGCCCCGCAGGAGTCACAGCACCATTGCACTCACCCTGAAATCCTGGCCAACAGCACCAGCTCTGTGCCCTATCCCCAAACTTCTGTCTGCCCAAAGTTTTCAGTCCCAATTCAGCAAGACAAGACAATTGAAAAGGATTCAAGTCTTGACATCAGATGGTGACAAAAACGGCCTATTTAATTCTTACCTCAACCATGAGTTATTGTTATTTCTGCCCTCTGTGCTCCCTTGTCCCTACCCATTCTCCTGGGCAGGATTATAAACTGTACTTTGAAATAACACACTTGCTGCAACCTGAGGAGCTTCAATATCAGCACCTTGACCTTTACTTTCTGAATTCCCATCCCAGTAACAGGATTTCGGGCAGTGTAAAGTTTTACAATTTGATTTACTCCATACAATTTCGAGGCCACATATTCTGCACATCCCTTTCCTCCCTCACAAGCATTTGTTACCTGCACGAGACAAAGGCAGTGAGGTAAGGCACAGACGCCAGGTAAAGACAACCAGGTAGCGCAGGAGGACAGAGAGCTGTGCACAGCTTTATTTTATTTACATCTCTGTAACTGCAGCTCTAAGATGGAGCACAGCTCAGCCAGGAAGGACCTGGCAGGGGCTGCAGTGCCCTGCGTGGGGCTGGGCTGGAGCCAAACTGCATCCCTGGGAGGCCGTGGGCCCAGCCCTCCCTGGCTGTGACACGCGGCCTCTCACTGAGCACCTCCATTCCCCGTCAAACAGAACACTCAGGAAGGAACACAATCAACAATTCCAAGTACAGAAACCACTGAGGTGCCTTTCAGGACCCCACAGTGTTCAGTCAGTTCTTACTTTGCAGTGCACAAGGTATTTCAGCAATAAATTCCCTGTCATTGCTAAGAGCTCAGCAGCTCCTCAGTGGGAGGGTTTCCAGTTATGTTTTTCTAACAGCAGCTCAAAGCTTAAGCAGTTTCAGCATCCATCAGCCTGAATCCCATGGATTTCAGGCATCTTGCATGGATGTTTTATAACTTAAATGGAAATCCTACCTGCAGTCTTAAATACATAAATATCTTCTGCCACTTGGCTCTACTGAAAAGCTTTCTGCTGATATAACACAACATTTCTTTAACAGAGGGATAACCATATTCCTAGTTTGCACATTTTCTATCAGCACATTGGTTATTGCAGTATTTTTCTACGCCAGCCTCTTGGTGCCAGGTCACACATGAGCAGGATTTAAAGCCTTGGGCTTTTCAGGGGAGTTTTTGCCCAAGTTCCAAGTCAGAGCCAGCATCTGCAGTTTGGGCAGTGTGCATCTCCGTGGGTGCTTGCAGCCCGCACCCCAGCGCTGCAGGGGTTAATTGTGAGGGGACACCTCTCCCACGGGGCACTGTCACTGCTCAGTCCCAGCCCAGAAGGCAGCAGGACTGTCCTTCAGCAGCCCAGGCGTTCCAGGGGCATTCCCAGTGCTCTCCAGGGCCGTCCCCTCACACCGTGGTCTCTGTTTTCTGAACGCTCCGACTGCGCAGGTGCTGCTGGATCAGCCTCTTCTCTCGTGTGTACCTGAGAGGGAGAAGGCATTGAAATAACCTCTGCAAACCTTCAGCCCAAATTCCAACCAGCTGCTCACACGTGGGTCCATTCCCAACCTTTGTGGCCCTGTCCCACTTTCCCAATGCAGGCAAGTCTGGTATTTTCTAAATGTTTCCTGACACTTGGATTCAAGGTGATTATCAGCCCTTCATGCAGTAACAGATCTGTGGCTGCTGCAGCCTCTTGGTGCTCCTGGACTCAGGAGAGGCTCACAAATATGGCAGCTCCTCTGGCTTGTACCTGTGGGACAATCCCCCTTTTTGCCAGGGGCATTTCCATCACTCACCTCAAGTTTTAAGGGGACATCAGGCATTGATGTGGCTGAAATGCTACAGAACCAAAATGGTACCACGTGTGGTACTGCATTTACCCTTTCCAAGGGAACAGCAGCAAGTACTGACCGATCCAGCCGAAAGCCCAGAAAGCAAACAGCAAACAAAATAAAGAGAAGCTACCCTGAGGGTCCAAATTTTCTGAAGACTCCACTCTGTGTGTAGTCAGTGTTAATTATGGAATCTTTAAGAGCAGCCGGATAGGGAAAGGATTACAAACCCTCCCAATCCCTGCAGCCTTCCCATCACAGTGTTCCACCTGCACTCTACTACATCCATATGTTCTCCTCATGAGCCAATTATACAGATTGCCCTGGACTCTGTGACACCTCATTTTGTGTCTGTTTACCTTGCAGTTGTCTGTTGAATCTCCTGCTTCTCCTCTTCATTTATTCTGTGCAGAATGGATTCCAAGAAGGGAAGATGGAATGAAATGTACTGAGCCACCTAGCAAGGAGAAGACAAGAAAGGCACTACTGACTGTGGTCACCGAGGAAAACTCCACGAGCTATGAGAAGTGAGGATATACATACATCACTGCTGATCTCTTCCACATCCCTATCCATGAGAAAGAACTTGGCAACCTTCTGAGAGGGCCCCTGCAGCAGCCTGTGCAGCAAGGGAACATCTCTACTCCTCAGCTGCTTCTTTTCTGGAATGTATAAGCAGTGTCACAAAACACAGAACCAACCACAGGGGCTCCATCTACCACCTGCAGTCACGAGCCTTTGTTCCTGACAAGGATCCCATACTGACTCGAGTGCAATGACCAGATACCTAACAGGTCCCTGATGTTGTGCCATTTAAAATACCTTCTCCCCCAGTTCCCTCCTATTCTCTAGGTGTTCCCTTTAATAAAGATCAAATCTCCCTTTTCCTCGAAAAGTAAACTGCTATGGAAGTAACCCTTTTCCACTGACCAGTGAGTACTTTGAACTCAGCATACGCAATGCAAAGCTGTCAGCTGAAATACACACAATTATTCAGCTTTTCCTCTCCAGAGGAGACATCTCTGAAGGGTCCCTGAGAAGGCAAAATGCCACAGCACACACACAGTGCACAAACAAGGACAGAGGCCTGGCACAAGTCCTGTTACTCCAAGGGACACATTCCACACACACAGAATGATCAGAGCTGAAGTGCTCAGGCAGCAGTGGCTGGCTTACCTCCAGATGCATGGATAACGTAAAGTGCAAATTCATGGGGGCTGTTTTCTATCTGTGAAAAAAAAGAAATTCCATTCAGACTCACAGACCTTCCCAGCACTTCCCTCTCAGCACATTTTCCCTGTGTGTCTCAGCTCAGAGATTTGGATCAAAGCCTGAGACAGGGATCCTGTCTGTACAAGAGTTAAAGATAGTGGATCTGGATAAAGCAGAAAGCTGTGCTGCCACATTCACTGTCCCTGTGCCAGCCCTAACCCTCGTGTTCCCATGTGCCCAAACCAGAAACACACTGCAAACCCAGATCTGTCCTGCCTGCTTTCCTTGCAGCATCCTTAACTGCTTCCTAGAGCTTATTCTCCCCTCACACGTGGATCTGCTGTTTGTGCTGCCATCAAGGTAAACCTCTGTGACCTACCCTCGTGCCTGACAGCCACATTCAGAGAACAGCACAGCTTTTGAACACTTTCTTTGCAGTGTATTCCCTACAACTCTACTCCCTGCTCTGTAATTCCCTTCCTTGCTACTCCTAGAAGCTGTTTTCCTTCCAAGACACTCACAAGTCTTACTAACCACTCAAAGTAACTCTGTAATAGTGAAGTCTCCAGACAAGTTAAATGGGAAGTTTAAGACCATTAAAGTATTAATTAAACACTAAGCATGAAAAATCAAGATATTTGAGAAATATGCAGCAATAAGGGCAAAGCTGCTTCTGACCACATACGACATTGTTGGTGGGAGATGGTTCCAAGGAAATTAAAAAAAAAAGTCGTTTCAGGCAGCATGGCACTGGCCTCGAGCAGTACTCGTAGCTGTAACCTTCCCATCTTTCCACACGCCCGGCTCCCAGGGAAAGCGCGTCCCAGACGGGCGCTGGGATAATCGCTGCTGTTTCAGGCGAGCCGCAGTTCCCGGGCTGTCCGCGGGAGGGCAGCACCGCCAGGGTTAAAATTGTCCGTCTGGGTTTTTTACACTTCTCTCCATGCACTGTCCTCGCCCAGCTATTCCACATCTTTCCCGCAGTGCTGGAGCGAGTGCACATGGGAATGAACGCTTCCAGAACACGGCCACGCTTCCTCCTGCCAGCAGACTTACCTTAAACTTCCGAAGCAACTGCTCTATCACTTGTCTGGTTCTCATCTGGCTGTTGATTCTTATTTTGGTTTCTGACCCAAAAGCCGGAGTGAAAACGGATGTCTGGGAACAAGAGCAGCCACACCACGGCCTGAGCCTGAGGCACACCTCACCGGGCAGGGCTCCCTGTCCCTCAGGTGACAAAGTCAAGCCTAAAATTTCCTACCTCGTGGTTGTAGAAGTGGCCATTGATAGAGAACCTGTGAGTTTCTACTTCTGTCCTGGTGATGGTGGGGAGCTTGGTCCTCCTGCGCACGGCTGCGGCATCGCTGCTGCTGCGGGGCAGGGTGGCACAGTCGAGCTCCTGCTCCCTCCTGGACCTGAGAGTGTGACTTTCATAGCATGGATAACCTGGACAGAAGAGAACCCGCGTCCTGTGCAGCTGCCAGCACCCCCAGAGGAGGGAGGCTCTCAGGGAAGGGCTTAATTTACTGTTTACTATTTGTTATTTTTGGGGGGTGGAGCAGGAAGGGAACAAGGCAGAGGCATATGATGAAGAACAGGCTGCTTGCAGGGGTTGCAGTTTGCTGATTTGCTCCCTCGGGAATGATTTCTTGGATGAAAGCACAGCTCATTGCCACTGGCTGTTCACCAAGTCACGTGCACAGCCCTAAGCAGCCCTAGGTGGGTGTTTCCCCAGCTTGCAGGGCATGTGACACACAGCAAAGAGATTTCCCTTGGCTGGCAGGGAAAGGCTGATGTGTGAGGGGCCTTTTGCACTGTCACAGAACACAGAATTTTTGGTTAACCTGAGAGCACCGACACTAACTTTGCTGGAGATCTGGCTGCTCCTCAGTAGATTTCAGTGTATCCCCGCTGATGTGATGGAGGTCATCAAACTCTCCCCAGCGAGTCATTCCCCTGAAAGACAAACACGGAGTTACCATTGACTGCTCCTCAGTAACTCAGTGACTGAAGTTTATCCTGTGGCCAGGGGTCATGTCATACATTCCTATCCCTGCTCAACATACAGACTTCAGCATGGTAATTTTAGTGTAAGTCATAACAACTTCATATTAAAATATGGTATGACCAGGGATCCCAAATGTAACACATCTAATGTAAAACCTGTTGAACATCAACCAGGACACAACCTAAACAACTTGCAGTAATTCCTGATCTGTTTTACAGCAACATCCTAGATTAATCACACTCAGACTACCAGGCAGACACACAAAACACACATATTGTTGTTTAATAGTTACAGAACAGAGTTACACAGGTTACACTTATGCTGTCCAAACCAGCTGTGTACGAGAGCAGGAAGTTCCATCCAGCCTTTCAGATGTCAATATTAAATCATGCTAACTCAAACTTATGCCCAAACTCTTCAGCATAAGGTCTTCATCCAGTTATTGCTCTGACTGAGAATAAACCAAATTGTAGTGCAATGTTAAAATTAATTTCATATGTATATGTGTGTGTATATATATATATGTATATGTATTCCCAACAATACTCAGCTAGCCCCAATTTACATGCCAAACAAGATCTTGGTTGTATTGCACACATTTACCAAGTTCCTTTAAGATCAGACAGCCAAGCTGCTCTGCATACCTTAAAGCATGTCAGGGCAGCCCCACGTTTCTGGGATCATGAGTGAATGTTTACTTTAGCATACAGATTTCCACCAGCCAGAAGTTTTTAAAGAACTGCCCTGCAGGCCACGTGCAACCCACACCAGCAGACCTGGTCGAGGTAAACTGAGAGCCAGATTTGCCTAAAACTCAGGTTCTTTCCTAGTTACTCCTGTCAAAATTTATCCCTGAATTTCAGCAGCCAGAGATGGGGAAGAAGACTTTACTGGAACTCCACAGCTGCAAAGGTGGCAGAATTAAATCCCCAGTTCAGTTCCAACATGCCTCACATGCAACCTAAGACAATAAGTCATTAGAAAAATAAACTCTGCAATACTCAATTTATCAGGGAGTCATCCAGGGTGAACATTGGCTCTGTCTCTGCATCACAAGATTCAGATTCAGCTTATGAAATTCACCAACCAAGGCTGGGGAAACAGCATACAAAACAAAGGAGAAGTACACTGAGTACCTGTATCAGCTGAGCACAACACACTGGGACATAAAATGCCAGTTTATGGAACAGCTGGTCTGTGGGTATTTTAAGGGGTTTTTAGACCAAATTTTGCACAGACAAAGCCAGTATCCGTTCCCGGACTTGAACTTCACCTGAGCAGCAATGGTTGCAGACCTCACATACCTGTAAGCTGGGACAGACAATCCCTCAGCACTACCCGCTAGATTCTGGCTTCATGCTCCAGTGTGTGCACCAACACGAGGCCTCTCAGGGGCTACCAGTATCAGGTGCACATGGAAACACAGGGGGATTGTTTGGCTCTTTTCCTATACATTTATATACACCAATTTCCCAGTCCTTGTATAGGAATTGTCAGTTGCCATGAAAAAGAGCAGCCTCCTTCCAGCTCCTCAGGCTGAGGGCCAAACAAACAAAGGTGCTACAAACACACACTTTCCTGCCCAGCAGAGGCTGCTCAAAGGCTCTGCTGTCCAGCAACCACCATGGCCTTTGGGGAATCTGGGATATCCAGGGCAGCCAGCCACAGCCATTGAAGCCACAACACGAGCTATCTTGCAATGCTAGCCTCCCTAGGGAAGTCCACCATTACCTTTTACTGGGGAAAAAGCTCACATTCTCTGTTGACTTCAGGGTTACAAAAGAGGGTATTTGCTTCTCATCCTGAATCTTTAATCTGATAGGATGCCGTACGCCCCAGAATATCGACAGGATTCCTTCAATGAAGGGGGTGCTTCCTTCCTGCTGGAGAAAAACAGGGAAATAGTCAGTGCTGCATAATAATGGAGTAAAAATAATCAACTAATAATAACCTGTCTCCCCTCAAAGTAACAGGACTACAATGAAATCTCTGAGGCTGGCACAGCCCTGGAACAGATTACCTGGAGAATGTGTAACCTCAGTTTTGAGCAATTTCCAAAACAGCCAAAGCTGCAGGCTGACCTGATCAGTTCAGGAAACCAGTTCTGGTTTATTACATTAGATGGAACCTGTCGTGCAATAACAACACCACAGCGAGTGGAGCTGGAGTCCAGGGCTGGGAGGAGAAGGGAGCACTAATTTGTGACGTCCAGATTAGTGGAGTTTCTCACCCCTAAATCCTTACCTGATTATATGTCAGTTGCAGATTCTCTTGATCTGAATAGTAAGAGTTATAATTCTTCAGAAGAGAACTGAGCTGCTCTCTAGAATGAAGATCACAATGAAAAAGAAATGTTTTTAACATCTCTGTAAAATGCAGGTAGTACATGGCAGGGTAACACCCCATAACTGTGCTACCCTCCGCACCCTTGTATAGGTTTATTAATGATCCATACATTATTTTCTGAGAGAAAAGTTTTGCCAGGTTACTGGGTTGCTCATAAGTTGCTCCTTTAATGACCCAGAAGAAATTAATTAGTCAGCCTCACATGACATTAATAATGCTGCCCCAGCATAGCTTGTACTTTGCACCTCTGTAGCAGTCATGAGGAGGAAGCAAACAGAACAACATCCCCATGCACCAGTGCTGCAGGTTGCTTTAACTAGGCTGCACTTGGTTTTCCCTGCATGCTGGCTTCCATTCAGTCCTCATACTGCTGCAGATACTTTTCCTATCTCCAAACACTTACAGGGTGTCTAACATTTCTATTTCCCTCCGTCTGAAACAAAACAGCTTTGCACCATGTCTTTGCTGAGAGGAGAAAGATAGGAGATGAGGAGAACCTCTGCCGAGAACAAGGAGCCATGGAGACAAAGCCAGCTGCAGCTCAGGCTATGAAGGGCTGAGCAATGACAGAAGTATTGAAATGCATTTAGAGGCCATGAGAATGAAACACCCTTCCCCACACCATTTAAAGATGGCTCAGACTGTAATTCAGGCAAGCAATTCCCAGCAGCAGAGGTGGTTAACCATGGGGAACAACTGCATGGAAGTGTACAAATCCTTCCTTGTGGACTAAGGATTACAATGGTTTCATGTCACACCTCTCAGTGAGGTGTGAGGACACTGAATTTGGTTCCAAATACTGCCTGTTATTTCCATGTTTGTGGGAGCTGCTGGAACAGCAGGCCCACAGACGGAACACACAGCACCTGCAAACTCTGCAGCACACGTATCTTAGAGAGCTGCTGGAGCTGTTCACAACTCATGTACCATCAGAAACACTATTACAATTCCTCCACCAGTTTTACATAAAGAGGTGCCTCAGAGAACTGACAGCTCAGCATGGGGACAGGCCCCAGGAATGTGGCTTTCCCCAGGGCCCAGGTGTGCACACACCGGAGAGGAACCAGGGACAGCCAGGGGGGCAGGTAACACGTCCAGGCTGTGCTTGGGGCACAGGGCCAAGCAGAGATGAACGTGGAGAGCTTTCCCTGGCACACCTATCCCTCTCTCTCCACTTAATAAACAGGACAGTGTCCTGTTGCTTCAGACAGCCTTTTCCCATGGTGAGAAGGGAAAAGATCAACTGGGCTTTTCAAACTTTTTTTTTTTCAACCTAGCACATAACACAAGGACAGGGGCTGCAGCACTAAACTCAAGGTTCATTGCATTCCCTGCTAATTCTGTGGATGTAAATTATTTATTTTACATTATTGCAACTCCACACACAAAAAATATTTTTAACTAGCTTTATCAACTGGATTCTAAACAAGGATTCTCAACATTATCTTACTTTGTTCTTTAATCCTCAGAATACTGGTGGCAAAAGCCCTTCTTTGCACTGGGTTGAGATAGCTCATTCCAGGTTCTTTGTGTCTCTGTGAGGGACCACATTCAGACCATCCCACCAAAAGGAAATGCAAGGAGGTTTGGATGTGAATCAGAAGCAAGCCCAGCTCTGATCACAGAACTGGCTACAGACAAGTGAAAGCAAGATGAAGCACGCCTTGGCCTCGTACACAGGCAAGCTCCAGATGCAGCTCAGGATTACTAGGCAAGTAGGAGATAGATCTGCAGTTCTGTCTGACAGATGTTGTGACAGACCTGCTGATCCTGCTCCAGAGGTGCTTCAAACTCAAGTCTCTGCACTTCACAGCATTTGGCAATCATTTATTGACAGCTGTTATCTCACAGGTTTTTTCCAAGTAGGAAGTTGGGAAGGTGAGCTCCCTGAAGATGGATTAGAAATACTTAAGGACTTGGGGCACACTCTGAGGCTCACCTATTACTCTTAGTCCATGTTGACTGCAAAGGCAAATAAAATCATAGACTAACAGCAGCTAGTGGTCTGGTAAGGGTCATCTCTGAAGCAGATTCGGTTTCTCAGACCAAGCCCTCAAGATTTCCAGAGTTTCTTGCCTTGTCTAGAAAAACTTGCCATTACCTTTCTCAGGAGTGTGCATAAGTAGATTTTTCAGGTTTCAGCCTTGCATTAGTGCAACCAACAGTGACAAACCACACAAGCAATTAGAAAAGCCCTGAGGGAGAGATTACCAGCAGCTCACTCTGACTTGTTTGTCCTTGTGTAAGAAACATAAGAGAAAAAAAACCATTTTCCTTCTTTTTGCCCCAGAAGGGAATATGTGCACCAGCCCAGTTCCAGGAGTGGCCTTACTGTAGCATGTCTTCCTGCTGCCCTAACCTAGAGACAGATGCCATCACTGGTGAGTTTGGTGTCTGGAAAATCAGCAGCTGTTGTGACAACAGCCAAACACAGCCATTAACAGAAACCAAAGCCAAGTAACTGGCAGAACAACTCAGCCCAAAAACATAACATGCACTGCAGATTCACCACTTTATCCAGTAGCAAATGCAGGATACAAAGGAGCTGCAAGGTCAGGTGCCCCAGTGGTGAACCACAACAGAGCCCAGGCTGCTCTCTGGAAACACCAACCCAGGACAGCTCACCTGTGCTCTCTCCTGCTCAAGCCCTACACACAATCCCTGAATATTTATGGCAGTTTTGCTGGAGAGGCAGCAGTTCATCCAGCCAAATCATCCCACAACCTTTGGTCAGCCTTTTGATCCAGCCATTGTGCAATTCCCAAACAGCAAGCTTGCCCCATCAGCAAGATTGCAGGATAGAACTGGAAGAGAAGCAGTGCAACAGCAGATTCAAGGCAGAGATGAGGGATGACAGCCTGGAAATTGCATTGGAAGCAAGCCTGAGTGCATATGGAATGTCAGTGGTTCTTGAAACACTTATTTCCCTTGATGCAAGGTGAAGAAAGTTTAAACCATGGCTGTCATGCAGAAAGGTCTCAACTGGGATGCACATTTCACCACAGGAACAGGCAAGTACATAGAGGAATCAAGCCCCAGAGACTCTAGTTCACCTGGTACATTTCCAAAGGCTTCTGCATGCCAAGTTTACACACATGAATTACCTCTGACACAAAAGCACTGTGTCCCAAACTAACAGCAGCATAAAGGGAACAACTCTTGAAGAGAAAGGGAGTGATGCATCTGCTGCCTTTGTGCTCCGGGCAAATCCCTGACAGTCTTCCTTGGAAAGGGAGAAACCAGCATTTCCCAGGCCACACAGGAAAGTATAAGGAGTCAGGAACAGATCTCTCCTACAGTACAATAAATTGCATTGCAGACCCATCCCTGGCTGAGTCCACAGGTAATTTCTTTCCCATGGGAAGACTAAGAGCCATGGAAATGAAGAAGGGGGAGAGAAGAAAGGCTCCTTCCAGCTCATGAGCTCTTGTCACCAGGCAAAAAACAATTCCCTAAGAAAGAGGATGGAGCTAAAGGCCAGGTGGCTCAGAGTTTGGGCCAGCAGAAGAAAAATTCCTTCCAGGGAGACTGAACTGTGGAAAAGCATCCCACAAATGACAGTTAGACTGCAATTCTGAGCTTTTTCTACAAATAGGTGAAAGAGACACTTCCTCTGACCACAGCAGAGAGCTAGCAGCCCAAAAGTCTTTCTGCACAGATACACTGCCATCCAGGGCTGCCGAACCCCAGGCTGCAGACAAGCTGAGCTCAACGCTGGAACTTAGGGCCAATTCCAACAGATCTCCAAGACAAGAAGGTCTTCTTCCCTAACTTGTAATTTTATTTCAGAATCCCCTAGAGGGGCTGTTCTCCTTAAGGAACAAATCCCACAGACCCTAAGGCTTAATGCTCTGTTCTTTTGATTCCATGTGAAGGCCAGCTCTGCTCTGTAGACAGCTTAAACTAAGTGGTAGGGATTGCTGTGGCTACAGACTCAGTTGTCTACAGGATCCCCTGTCAAGGAATACATGTGGAATCACTTGAAAGAAAGCAGCAAACTCATTAAATATTCGGGATTTTAATAATTTACCTGGTTACGAACTTCTCTTCATTGATGAAAACAGAAGGCAGATGCTGTGCCTTCATAGTCACTTTCTTCATTTACTCAGAAGAGATGAATCTAAGCAAAAGGTGAAAAAAAGTAAATACATCCACTACTGCTACTACAAAAGATGGAATAGTAATCAGGCACAAAGCTTTAGTTGGCTGAGTGACACAGGCTGGGACAGTCAAGCTGAGGGCTCACTACACAATATTTTGACTACTTCATACTTAGCCTTAATACCCAAGTATTTCCCACTCATAGTAAAAAAAGCCATATGCCATTCCCATCAAGTGTATAACAGCACCTTAAATCCCAAGCACTACATCTACCAGGACTTTCTCAAGCAGTTTTAGGAGTTGTTCAACTCCAGGATTATGCTGGAGTTGTTAGCAGTCTGAGATACTGGCCAGGATCCGTGTGTCCACTATGGACAGAGCATGACCCAGGGACAGCAAAACACACTGCGACTCTGACAACCACCCCATCCAGATTCCTAAAACTAGGCAAGGGAAGGAGTGGTGATGGTTAGCAGTGTCCTGCAGCACACAAAGAAAGCAAAGAGAGAACCAGACAGTAATTTCAGGGAGGTAGCAGTACAATTAACAGGTTTCCACGTTGGGATTCAAGCCTGTTATGCAGGCAATGAGCCAGAGCCACGAGACTTCAACAATGCATTCCTCAATAAACTTAATTATGGAGTCTAGGCTCTTTCCTTCACCCTCAGGTACTAGAATAAAAGGAAGACTGAGGAGTTAACTGAACAAGTGGCATCACACATGGCTGGGGAAAAAAACCTCAGAGAATCCCATGAAAAGCAGTAACATCTCCAAAGACTGCACTGGAAGTTGATCATTCCACTTCCATTTCTCTTATTTGGGCAAGATGACAGAGGAATTCGACTCACAGCACTCAATGTCCATTGTCCCTTATGCCAGGGGATTGACTTGAATCTGATTTCAGACTGCATTGGATAGGGCCTGGTCAAAGATGTCTGAAAAGTGGTTGATTGTCTATAGTCCCCATGACAAGCAGCCTTCCAAAGACTGATTTAGGGAACATTCAACCTTGAACAGATCATGGCTGGGCGAAGAGTAAACACCTCACCTCTGTATACTGCAGTACTGAGCTGCTTTTTCAGATGCCACCTATTTTCCAAAATCATAGATAAATAGTTTCTAAAAAACAACATATGTGGACAAGTGAGAACTTTTGCATATAAAAAACCCATGACATTCACCCTACAAAATATATAGGAAGTAATTTCATAACCCCTAAAAAAACCAGGGTGCACCCCCCTAAAACCAGGGTGCACTACCAAAATGAGCTTTACCTGAGCAGCTGGTGTTTCTAGCAGTGCTCTGTCAGGAGCTCACTAAAAGGAGGAGCAGTCCCTTTGTCCTTTGGGTGACATCCATCAAGACAAAAACATACCTGCAAGCCGAACAAGCCCAGGGACTTCTGTACAGACATGAGTTTGTGTGTGAAGAATACACTGCTATATACCACTGCTTGGGTTTTCCCTCCAAAATGACTTCAGTAACCACTGGCCACACCTTGAAATCTGATTTTATGGGATTTACTTAAGACCTCTAAGTGAAGCAGCTGCCGGTGTCAGTGTAATTTCAAGCCCTTTTTACAAGATGCAGAGGAGTTTATGTACTTTGGCACCTGAATAACTGAACGTACACCTCAGCACCTGTCAGGAAACAGCAGTAGATGGCCAAGTCACCTCTATTAACTGTAGAGCAGTGACACTGGAGAGCTCCAGCACTGCTTCACTGCTTGTGGCTCCACTCTTTTCTACACTGTTTGGCCTTAAAATGATTAATCTGAAGGAAAAAGCTGATCTCTGCATATAGAGAGAAGTGACCTTTACACACACACACAAGAGAGATGAACACTGTGTTTTGCTACGCACTGGATGGCTCCTAGTAAATTATTTGCCTTAAACACCCCAAACAGATTTTAAATCAGCCAGGTGCCATTAAAATGCTAAAAATAAAACTAACTGGAAGAGTGGGTGGTGACGGGGACAATTCTTCACCAAAGCCCTTCTCTCCCTCACAGCTGCATTATCCAGGACAGAGCCTTCTCTGCTGTGGCTGGGGGAGAAGCACAACTCCCACTGTTCTCCTCAGTTACGTGACCTGCTGTGCTTATCAGCCTTGCACCAAACACTTCCACAGCACCAGCTCACTGCAGAGGTGAACCTCTTCTCCCTGGACCCTTCCCATGGGCACATTCTGGCTTATTTTTAGCCAAGACCCAAACCTGTGGGCTGCCATGGCTCAGTGCCTTACCCAGCAGCAGTACCTGACACAACAGATGCCAGGATGTTTGCACTGGCGCTCCCTAAACACACAAAGCTGGGACATTTCCCATCACCTCCTGCTATCCTGCTCTTTCCATGCCACTTCCCTGCAGCCCTTTTGAGGAAGCAAACTGAAGTGAAATGCCTTCTCCACTGCTCCCTTTGATTTGAACTAACCAAACCATGCTGATTTTCCAGCCACTCCAGCCATATCTGCCTGTGCCATTTATCCAAAGCCTTCTCCTGACTTACTTGGTATCACACAGGTGTCTTTACCATTATGTTAAACAGGATTAGAAGGGCAGAATTTCTTCAGGTAGGTTAGGAAAGTGGGATCTTGGCTGGACTAAACTGCTAGCCTGAGACTTAGTCAAGTAGATACCTAATGCTTGGAAGAAGACTGACTGAAGCCTGAAATATGTAGTGAAGGACAGAAAGGAAAGCAAAGGAAAAATCAGGAGGACATGAAAACTGGGGGAGCTGCAAACTGAGCATCTCTAGAGGAGGACTGCAACTATTGGAGGAGTCTAGGAAAAGCAAAGGAAAAACAGACCAGTGCACATTTCAAAGCTGCAAGAGCATCAGCACATCAGGGCACAAGGCAAATCTCACAAAGGTAATGAGCTGTATTGTAGTAAACCCCTCAGGTTTAGCCAGGGCCCCTTGGAGAATAGAATGCTGACACAGCAGCAAAGAAGTTTCCTGTCTCCAGGGACATCCGCCTTGTACCTTATCCCTATAGCCATGTAAGGCAATATTGTGTTAAACCCTACTATTGGTCACTTATGGTCACTCTAACACCTTTGCCATTGGTCAGGATTGGATCCAGGCCAAGGGTATAAAAGTAGCATACTGTACCCCTACTAACTCGGAAGAAGAAGAGCTGAGACCCTTCACGGACCCCTACAATAAAGCCATACTCGTGGAACAGCCAGCGTCTTCTGCTTCTCCTCTCTCTACCGTCTGCTGAAGCCTTAGGCCAAGGGAAAAGCTACCTAGCAAGCAAAGCTGAAATCACAAGAGCTGCCTAATCACTAAGAGCTGAATATCTCCCTGCTTGCTAGGGGCTAACCCGCGGCCTTAGTCTGAGAGCGAGCTGGCTTCTAGCACCCAGTCCCCTTGGGGACTGAGCTCTGGAGCTGTAACAGCTTGCATAGGATAAGACCAAGCAAGGCTCATTTACTGTACTTTCCTGTAAGATTCATATCTTACCTGAAATAGGTTTTTTTTCCCCCTCAAAGAAAAAGTCCAAGTGTCAGTGCAGAGGCAAATAAGAGGACTTACTCCCTTTTATTCAGTACAGTGATATTTAAGTCATTTACTTAAGGGGACAGACCAGGCACAGTAGAGTGCAGGAATGACAAAGCAGAAGTTAAGAGCAAATGGTTACACAGATTTTTAGACAAGGATAAAAAAAGGAAGAAGCAGAGGAGAACAGGAAGGAGAGGGACACCCAGGATCCAGAACTGAACCAAGCAGGAGCAGCAAGGCAGCAGCTCAGTTTGTGGAAGAGCCTGGATGTGCTTTCTGGTGCATCCATATCTGAAGACAGGGCCCGCAGAGTGCAGTGCACTGTGCACAGCCTCTGCCCCTGCTAGAGAAACTGAAACCCCAAAGCTCAGCAAAGACCCCCAGGTATTTTAACCCAGCGCTCCCCAAAGCCCTTCCAAACCCACAGGAAGTCAGGATAGGGCAAATCTCTTCTATTTCTTTTACAGAAACCACAAGGCTCAGCTGCCTGTTAACTCAGCTATCCACTACACGCACATAAAATATTTTGTACACAGGCACAACACCATGTCCAGCTGAGTCATCTTCTAAACTCACAAGTGGCTGGTATTTAGCAAATTTTTCGACCCTGATTGGTTTCTATAAAGATGAATTCAAGATTTGCTCTGATAGATAAACTCAATATCAGCAGAATAATTTTACTAGTCACATACACTAGTTGTGGGACTTCACGTTCCCCTTTTTTGTTCTTTTTGTTTACTTTAGATGTCCCTACCACCAAAGAAAAAAGTGGTAATTTAAAAAAAGTACTTATCCTGAACAACTGTGTTTTCCCCGCTAAAAAAAGGGGGCTTTGTTTTTTTTCCTCGGGCTTTCAGATTTCTTCACACCTTATTTTAATAATTAGCTGCTCAGTACAAAGCATTAAGAGCACTCCTTGAGTACAAATCACAGCATAAGCCCTCTGCTCAGGCAGGCTCGGAATGGGATTTGACAAAACCAGCAGTAAATTGGATTATGTGAATATGGCCCCTTAACTTTCCCAGGCACACCGCAGGACGCGCGCACGCTCCCTCCCCTCGGGCATTGCCAGAGCGGGGCTCGCACACATCCCCTTCAAACACTGTGTTCCCCCATTTTAGGAGAAGTTACTTTGTGCCCGCAGCCGAGCGGCACGGTCCGTTTCCAGCCGCCGAAAAGAGCGCACAAGGTCACCGCTGTCGCTCCCCGGTCACTCCCGGAGCGAATGAAGGGCACGGCGGGCTCCTGGCCACGGGCACAGGCGGAGCGGCACTACCTGTGACGGCCCGCCCAGCCTCAGCCGGCTCTCACACAGCCTTTGGGAGCTCCTGTCCTTCCCCCGGCACCCCCATGCCCCAAAGGAGTGTGCCCGGAGTTCGGGTGGCTGCAAGCACACCTCGCTTCCCCCGAGAGCGCCGCAGAGCTGCCCCAGCCGCCCTCGGCACTCACCTGGCCGGGCGATCGGAGCAGGAGAAGCGCAGCAGGAGCCTCACACGCCTTTCCCTGAGCCGCGAACGGGGCATGGCAGCATGGCCAGCGCGGACAGCCGCCTCCGCTGCTGCTGCTCGGGACCCACCGGGCTGGTAATTATTGTTTTGCTTAACAAACTGGGAATGCTGGAAGCCCAGGACACTCCCCGCACCTCGGTGCACGTCGGGAATATTTACCTACCACTTTCTCCAAGCGCTGACAGGAGCCCGCCCTTAGTCACGGTTCCACCTCCAGGAGGCTCCGGTTAACGCTTTAATCACTAACTTGACCAAGGGAGGCAACCTGCGACTCCCTGGAATCGTCTGGTGGACATGCCGTGAAACATCCTGCCCCCAAAACACTTGTTAGGCTTCTTCTGTTTCCTAATCCATCGGATAAAGCAGGCTTTCCCTCACATACATACATGCCCATCCTCAGTGCTTGGGGGAATAACTGGTACAACTCATCAGATCGTGCCCCAGTGTAGATACACAGATTTAGAAGGTTATGACAAATTGTGACAGCACAGCTTGATCCCTTAACCCCACACAGTTCTTTTTGCTGAACTGTATAATACCCTTATGAACATTACTGGGCAAGAGCTGCATCTTCAGGAAGGAAAACATGGCCTCTTACTTTAATTGCTCAGCAGTAAATTGCATAAGCAGATGCTTAAGCTAGAAAAAAGAGTTGAACCAAGACACACCTTCACCATTCCTACTGTTTGCCCATCTGTTTCCAGCAAATAATTCATTCACCAGATCAGCCCCAAAAGCAGAAGTTATTGGGCCACATGAGGAGAAGTTATTGGGCCAGAGAGGAGCATGAAAAACGCCAAACCTGAATTTGCCTTCACACCCATCTTATTGCACTGATTCATATCAAGTTCCTTTTGCTTTATATAATTTGATGTTAGGGAGAGGCAGACCAGACTCAAATACTGAAATATTTGATTCCTGATCGCATCCTGTCCTGTGGCATACTTCTGTCCAGAGACGGACACACTGCCAAACACACACCACAGCAAGTCTGATGTTTGGGATTAAAGTTTGTGTTGCAGTTTCTGGCTTTGCACCTTGAAAATGTTGACACAAAGATTTAATTGCTATTTACAACATTGAGAGTCACTGAAAACAGGAGGGAGGCAGCATGCAAGGTTTTTTAACTCAGTTCACAAGAGCATAGAAGCTCTGTGCTGGGGCTTGCAGGTTTGTGCCAAGCTCAGTCTCTGGAGCTGCTCTATCTCAAGTGAGACAGTTTAGCACAAACCCACACAGCTTCCCAACTGCTGTAAAATCAGAGGTTTGGTTTTTCCTCTCCCAGCTTCAGTTACTTGAGTGTGCTGCCTGACGCTCTGGGATCAGAGAGCTGGTGCAGAGAGCAATAGCAGCCTGACTCCTTGAAGTCTCTAACCCAAGATAACATCAAATACCTGTTTTTGACAAGTCTGCCACCCTGCTGGACACTCACACTGTGAAGCTGTTGGGAACCAGGAGATACCTGGGTATTTTTATGACTGAAGGCCAGACAATTGACTTACAACAGCAAAATGTGATGTTAACCCTCTCATTCCCCCAAGGATAAATCAGGCTTCATCCTGACCCCAAACTTTTCAACTTAAAAAGCAAAAAAACCCTCAGGTTTCTAGGGATAGCTCTTTTCTTTTTCCTTTTTTTTTTTTTAAGTTTCTAACCAAGTTTTGAAAACCCAATGCTTAAAATACTTAGATTCATGCAAAGATGTCTCAGTAAGACACTAATACTATAAAGCAAAGAAACCTCTAATTGTAATAAAAAACTGCGATTCCCATTTCCAGTAACACCAGGTGTGTTGGTCCTTACCTTGGCCTGGGCAACGTGGCTCTGCTTTGTTTCTAGCTCTCTCTCACCCTTGAACTCTTCCTACCACTGGGCAAGTTCTGACCCTATCTGAGTCACACAAAATTACCTGGTGAGTACTTGGGAAGGACTGGTCAGCGCGGGCTGGGAGCAGGTGTGGGGAGGGGAAAAAAGTCCTCAGGGCCACAGAGCAGGAACTACTTTACTGTCAACTCCAAGAAACAGAAATCCTTGATCCCTTTCATAGAAATTCAATCATCAATGCACAGAGACAATTATTTTTTCCTCTTTCATAATCAGCATAGTTTGCATGCCCTGAAAATCTATGAACAAGTCACAGCTTGGTAATAATGTTTCACCTTTTGAGTGAAAGGGTAACAATAATTTCTTTAGAGCAGGCAGGGAATATGATGATCCCGGAGTCTTTACGGACTTTGTTAAACTTCTGCTCCTTGCATGATTAATAACTAAGTAATTTTAGGTTAATAAGTAATTGAAGGTTGCAGTTGAGCTACTTCATGACTTGGCCTCCAACCATCAACAAACACACTGCTGAAGATAGAAGAGAACCTCTAACAGGAAAAACAGAGATTCCTGTTCTATTTTTGTAGTAGACAATCACAATAAGCAGGCTGCCATGGCAGCATCACACACACTTGCTGCACTTCAGTGGAAGGACTTTGATAAACACAAAGTATTCCTTTGTTTTACAGTGAGAAGGAAAATCCCTAATCCTGTTTGCAAACACCTCTTTCTAGACAATTCATTAGCTTCAAGCACAGAAAATTCTTCCAGGATTTTCTGAGCTAGCTACTCTAATGCAAAAGGAGAGCCTCATCTGAAAAGACATGAATTTAACTCAAAAAACAAGTGATCAATCCTTTCATTCTCATTACAAATGCTACCAGAGGGGTGGCATGATCATAGGAACAAATCAAGGAATTAAAACCTGAATTTAGGCTACATAGGGCCTCCCACTCCTTAGCAAGATTATTTTCTGTCATCAGAACCAAGTGCCAACAGCAGTACTTGTGTGCCAGGACACGTTCTGGAGCCACGACTGATAAGCACAGAAAGCAGAAAGTAGATAACAGATGCTAGCTCAGACACTGAAATATATTACAGAAATGAAAATCACACAAAGGCTTGTGCTCTGCCATAGCCATAATCCCTCACTCACACCATTTGGTGGATTTGAGGGCCATGAGCTTTTAAGGAACAGAAAAGAAGCAGAGCTGAAGTTAGCAGCAGCACACCCACTAAAGTTTATGTTTTTAAATATCACATCAAGAGCTGGAGCTTACCAAACGCTGACCTTTGCCTGCATGGAGAGCAGCTTGCAGGTGTCACTGTTATTATCTCATGAGGCACTGCTGGATGGGCAGGTCTGGCCTAAGCACCTGCAGCACCTTTAGTCATGCCTCGTGGCTGTCACTGCCTACCCACACCCATGAAGTCACCCATTTAATAGTACAGGACTTCATAGAGGTACACCCAGATTCTTACTGCCTGGAGCCACAAAATATCCTAGAGGGCAGACCCAGAGGGGACTGCCCTGTCCCAAAGAGCTACAGCAATACATCTTGTCACTCCCATTGGAGCTCAGGCAGGAGTAAAATCACCACATCACACCCAGCCACCTTGCACAGCCCTTAAAAACTGTGACTGGGCCACGATCAAGGTTTTCAGATGTGCATTTTTCTTAAGTCCATAAAACATAATTTGTCCATTTTCTTTTTCTGTAGGTCATGCTATATATATGGATTTTTCTGTCTTCAAAATACAAAACCCTGGGTCTCCCTTACTTTTGACAGGTGCTATCAAGACCCTCCCAATCCTCACACAACAACCACCCACCAATGCATTACAGGATCCTTTTATGCTCAGTCACTCCTCTGACCAGTTGAGGCCATGTGACTGTGTCCCCTGACTCCTTTTTCCCATTAACAATGACTTTTCCTCAATTTTTCCTTCAGACAGGTGAGTCATGATGAGGACTGTCTCCTATTTTCTATTTCTTTTAAAAATGTCTGTCCAGAGCTCCCCTCAATTGAGCAGTCACTTCCTAGAGTTCTGGGGAAGATTCAGATCTTAATCCTGAACTGAAATTGTTACCATAATTCCTGGAAGGGCAGACTCACCTGCTACAGCTGGGGCATCCTTCCAAAATAGTCTGTCATTTTTCCTGATACTTCCATTCAGATGAGGTGTAAATATGCATTTTCAGTATGAAAGGTATTACACACCAAAGCCTCTCCTGTACAGACAAGAGGACAGTTTGTCCCTGCAGCAAAACACGCTGAAATAAGCATCGGTAATCCTTAAATTTGTACCAATTAGTGCAACAAAAGGGTGAGAAACAGCTGTCTCTTCTTGTAGCTCTGCCTGAGCAGCAGGGGATCAGAGGCTGGTGGGCACGGGGCAATGGCAGCACTGGCAGTGTGCCTGAGCAGCCCACGCTCCTGCCCTCACGGCCCCTGAGCTCTGCAGGCATTCTTCACATTTCTGCAGGGCACACAGCTCTGCACTGTGTGCTGCTGAGCACAAATCTCCCCACTGACACCACAGACTGCTGGGAAGCTGTGAAACCAGCCACATCTGACACCTAAAAATGCCCCTGTAGTGAATATTGGCAAGCAACAGCCCTGAAGCATTAGAAAAATTCTTCACGGAGAGAACTGTGTAATATGTGTGCATTGGAGATCCATACAGACAGTAGAGCAGATGGCCCAGAAGCACCCATGGCACTTATTTATTAATTTGGTCTTGAAACCATGAGCCCAGAGAGCACTGGGGAGGAGAAAGTGCAAAGCAGAACAGACCAGGCTGACTCACTGAGGTTCTGCCCTGAGCTGGCTGTCTTGAGGGGACCACTGTGACTCCTCTCTGAGCAAGTTCATGCTCTCACACAGACACTCCTTGACTCAGCTCAGTCTTCTCACTGGAAATCACCCTGCAGACACTGCAGCTGCCTGCTCTGTGTCACTCCTGGCCTTCCATAATGCTGCTTTTCCCTTACAGGATCAAATAACCCCTTGGAGCATTGTGCTGCTAAGCACATTTCACCAAGAATAAATTCATTTATATACTTACTTCATCAAATTCTTATCCTTCTCCTAAGTGTCCGATTGTATGGATCACATTTTTCTTCTCATTCAGATACTCAAGGCCCAAATTCTTAGGGTCTAGAGCTTATGGTGGCATTTATATGTCCCCCTCAGGGCAGAGGCGGTGGCATTTCAGCAGCATTGGAGGAAACAATAGAGTCTCTAATTTGAAGGGCCAAACCCTCTTTCATGCTTGGCTCATCCATTTACCAAACTATGCTAGGCTTAGTGGGAATTAAGGGGGCTAAACTTTCATTTGATTGTCGAGCACATCTGAATGTCTTTCTGGCATAGAGGGGCTTTGGAAAAACAAATCCAGATGAGAGGGCCATGGAACGTGATGGAGTATCAAACCACTATCTGATTTGGACTGTGAGCTCTGCCTGTGCCTGTGCAAGGCAATATAAACAAGTCAATAGCTGTTTGGGAGATGCTGAAATTCTGGAAAGATTCTTCCCTGCGCAGTTTTTTGGAAGGTGTGTCTTCTAATTTGGAATTTGATCCGTCTGAAACTGTCATTCTCAGCCCCATGGGCAAAACCTTGATCCTAGCCAGTGCACATGTCCTTACAAGTGAAGAATCTGAATGCACTGGGAATGCAGAGTCAGCCTCTGAGTTGATGCTGCCCTAGCTTTTAAGAAGCACGCAGGAAACCGCAGGATGCTGGCTGACAGAGCCCATCTCCAACAAGAGGATGGTCAGTCAGCTAAAAAGCTGCAGAGTGTCTGTAGGACTGTTACCTGGAAGCTGTGCTCGCCCTGGTCTGTGCACAGCGCACAGGTTCTAACCAGTGCAGGAGCAGACACAGTTTCAGGCATGAAATGCTATGCCTGAGGTGCTGCAGAAACACGAACTGCATTGAGCAGTAAATGTCAGCGGTGGGTCTCAGGTGAGAGCAAAACCCTCTCGTACGTACACAGCTCGGGTGGTGTGAACTCGGTGTGCGTGACCGGGTCCGGCCAGACACGCAGATTTTGGCTCTGCTGTTGGACTGCCCGCACCACGGCGGGGAGCGGTGCCGTGCCTGGCCGCAGCCACGAGAGGGCGCTGCTCCCCAGCGGATCGCGCTGCGTGGGGCACCGAGAGCAGCGTGTTCCGAGCGTGGATGGACACGAGGGGATGCTGCTCACCCTGCGGGCTCCGGACCGCCGTGACCCCGGGATGTGCCTTGATGCTCCCGGGAGAGGGGTGTTCCGAGCGTGGATAGCACTGCTACGAGGGGATGCTGCTCACCCGCCTGACTCTCAGGGGGCTCTGGACCGCTCCCGCTGTGCCCGCAGGATGAGCCTCGGTGTTCCCGGGAGCAGCGTGTTCCGAATGCGGATAGACACGAGGCGGTGCTGCTCACCCGCGAATCGCTCTGCGGGGCGGCCCCGCAGTTCCTGGGGGATGAGCCTCGGTGCTCCCGGGAGCAGCGTGTTCCGAGGATGGATACCCTGCCTCACAGCTCTGTCATACACCTCCTCGCTCAAACACACACGGGAACAACTTGCCTTCCCAACTAGCCCGCCCTAAGAAGCGCTGCTGTTACATTCTGTTGTGCTGCGCTCTATGCAGCGACCCGCGGCAGAAGAGAGAAGGACGGACGGACGTGCAGCTGCCCTCCGCACGCTGCGTGGCACATGCTGAACGCCCACACCAGGGTTTCGCTGCCCAGGACTGCCCCTGTAGGCTCTGGGGCTGCAGGAGTGGATGTGGAACTTAAAAAAGGAATCCATCCTCAGGGATACTGGGACATGAAAATGTCAGTTTTGGTTACAAACTCGACAATGGGTCAGTGACAGGAAAGATAACTGGTCCTGGACAATACAGTACTACAGGCTCCTGTTTGGCTGAAGGTTAAAGAAGCACTTGAAAGAGAAATCCCAATATTCCTAGAAAAGCCAAATACTATTAAAGGAAAAAATCTGCACCAAAAGTGCTGAGTCCTGGACAAAACAAGAAATGGACATGGCCAGTGTAGCCTGTTGTGTCCTAAGGGCAAGATGCTGCTTCTGCCCTTGTGAACAGGAAAAGATCCTTTCTTTTAGCTTGCAGATTTGAGTTGCTATCAGGAAACAGTGTCTCCTCCCATCAAACACTGCAGTCACATAAACAGGGATCCTGTCAACTGGATCTAAATTGTTTGAGATACTGGTACTGCGAGGTGTACCAGCATTGGGTCACCTGCAGGAAGTGTAGGAGCTGTTTTTTACCCCAGCTGCTGCTCTGCCTGTCTGCTGGACACTGTTTGCATTGGCTGCTGGATGGCACCTTGTTAAATATTGTAAGCTTCTGACTAGTTATGACCCATCAGGATAACCTGACAATTTCTGGGTTCAGGCTGATGTGTCTGAAACTGACACAGCAAAATGTTACAAGCACAAAACTCAGAACAGACTAACGACACAATGCAGCACTTGTCTTCCAGAGAAAAGGCCCACTTGGGCAGTCAGCAGCTTGCTATTTCCTGGGTGGTTTGTGGGTGCACGCAGGGACGTGCTGCTGCAGGTTACTTCCAGGGTAGCTTCAGAAATTAATCTGCTTCTCATAAAATAAAACATGAGTATCTCTTTGTCATCATTTCTGAAAGTCATGTGGGCATCAGTTTGTTCTATTTCTGGAAAACGCAATCCTCAAGGACACAATTCAAGTCCATGTTTGGACACTGTTGGAGCGGAACCTGAAATTCAATAAGAAAACTTTTAAATATGCAGTTCAAAGCCTTTACAAGATGCAACCATTTTATTTTGGGTGTTTTTATACACCTCTCATGCATTTCACGGCCAACCCTTCTGGTGGTTATCAATGTGCCCTGCCATTGTGTTGTACCTTGTTCAAAATAAAAGCCAGACCAAAAGGTATTGGAAAACATTTAATCTCATTGTGTGTGATGTCAGGAGAAACTATTTAATTCTTTTTTTGCTAGAGTAGAAAAAGCAATTTCCCAGGGAAAGAATGTGCAGTAGCTGTTAATAGTAAAGAGCTGCCTCTATGTAGCACCTTTCACCTAGGAACACGAAGAAATTTAGTCTAAAACTTCCCCATTAGTGACTGAAGCATTATTATTAAAAACCTAAAAAATAGTGAAATCCGTGGACAAGGATTTTTCTAAACGCTGACATGACTTTGAGTAACCCAGATTCAAATATACCTGGTTTACAAAAAGAAGAGAAGGCTCACTCTGAAAATCACCCCACATCCAGGCTTTCAGAAAAACCAAAAGCATTTGCAGCCAACAACTGGACCAGGAAGCACACTAGGTAATTTCTGCCACCACTGCCAAGGAACAGAAGATCCACCCTAGAGCAAGCACATGTGATTTAAAGTTGTTCAGTTTCTCACTGAGCAAGGAACCTCACATAGGAAAGTAGTAAAGGCCTGTTTACATTGAGGCATGTATCCAAGACAATTAAAAAAAAATAAAAATCAGAGATATGTGTCTAAAACTCATCTGTCATTTAAAGATGGAAGGCCAGGAGATCCAGAAAAGGGTTTTCTGGTGTGCTGTAACTTGAAGGAAAGCTTCTGTATTTTACCTTTGCTGTTTCAGAAATTATTAAGATTTGAGTTTTATTTTTGGTCAGAGCACTTAGGAAAAAATCAGGCATGCAGAAAGGTCACAGAAGGCATCACAAGCTGAAGCTTGTTTGCAGTCTGTAGCTGAAGGAAGTTGAAGGACAAAAGTCCGTTGAGTCTTTTCTTCCTGCAGTATTTCCAGCTAAATCCTTTCATGACCCGTCAAGCTCCTCTAGCAATTTACCTTCATAGTCCTGGGACCTCTCCATGCATCCCTTCTTGCCCACAGGCTCAGAGGCCCATTTAAGCTTGGGCTTTGGCAATTTTCCTGGTTTTGAACTTGGTTGGAGGAGCGCTTGCGTTGGGCTCAGCCTCAGCTCCAAGTTTTCCTGGCCATGGATGGCACTGATCCGGGTGCCTGCCCTGTCACTTGGTTTTCTGGCTTCACCTGGGACTGGCTTCATTGCCCTGAACTTTGCTGCTGCTGTGGGCTTTTGGCTGGACTCAGAACTGCCAGGATCTCCTTGCTCAGGCTCTGTGGGAAGGAGCAGGGCCAGTGAGGTGCCTGCCCAGCTTGCTGGGTTTGGGTGCTTGGCTCCCCATTCCTTAGGGAGCTGCTGGTCCCTCCTGGGCCCCTGCCAGAACTTGCCCACTTGCTGCAAACCTGAGCACTGGCTGCTGGTAGTATTTTCTGGGTGCTCTCTCACTGAAGATGTAAAATCAATTGAAAATAAATGTGGAAAAAAATAAATATTATGATTCATGTGAGAGCAGGGGAGACACATAAAGATGCTTTCAAGTGGATGCTCTGAGTTCACTTCTGCTGCAAGTAGCAACATTCTCAGCTGGTACCCTGTGATAGCATCCCCTTCTTAGTGGTGTTTGGCCATCTAATGCTTCATCCTGGACCCTTTGAAGTGAAATATTAAATGATCAGATGCTTATTATATTCATCTCTTTCACACCTTCTGAAACAGCCATTAAACCTTTGAAGCCAAAGAGTAGTGAAGGATGCCCACAAGAAAGGAATGCCTCACATACCAACAGGAAGTCTTGGCACTGTTCTTTACTTTAAGGATCTTGTTAATGCATGTGAGATGGGAGGAAAATTATCAGATTACAGAAGAGGAAAGTGGGACAGGGAAATCACCTCAGTGACTTCAGTGGGGTGAATAAGACCCTTGCAATCCCCAACAATGTGTTAAGACAAATAATGCAGAAGAGAAGAGAAATAAATCATGCAAATCCTTCATTAAAGGATTGATACCTGTGTCAGCTACAAGCAGGAAGTTCAGCTTTCAGGTGGTGTCTGTAACAGGCACTACTAGGAAAACAAAATGGGCTGCGTTGAAACCAGTGTGTCACTGGTGGCTGAATTTCCTGGCTCTGAGGTGTGGAATGAAATGATAATCCACCTCAAATCCTTTATCCTGTGATAGTTTATTTGTTTATGAAACATGTTGAGGGTGAAATATATTGCTTGAGTCCTTCCCAAAGGATTATAAGGCAGATCTGTCCCAGAAACAAAGAAAGCAAGACACTATGTTTCTGAGTCACAGATTTACACGATTTATTTTCAAAGGCTTAAAGTGCCCAAAACATTAAAGATAAGATTATGTACCCATGATTTGTATTGTTTCACACAAAACATACAGAATAAAGTTGATGTTTCTTTCAGAGGTGTTCTAAGTCCACACTTCTAAGTATGCTTGGTAACTCCCATCCTTACTTTAAAAAGAAAGAAAGCCCAGTATCACTTACATTGTCCAAGGTCTGTACTACTTGTGTTTGAGAATTGTGCCATTTCCTTATCTGTGTAATCCATGGCAATCCTCTATTCCTGTTTTTAAAATGCATATATATGTATATAAATATTAAAATAATAATCATGACATTCTCAAGGCCACTAACTTTTCTCCATATTGTGTATTTTAGTGTTTCTTTTTCTGAACCTCTAGCAATTATTCGGAAAGCCTCAGTAACTCAAACTCATCTCCTGGTAGACAGGCACCTTCAATCTGTGCAGCCATGTAATTGTGTTGAGGAGAAGTCAGGCTTAAAGAAATAAAAACTTTGATCTTCAGCAGTAATTAATTTTCTCTGGCAGTACCTTTGAGGATGAGTCTCATCTTTGATGAGGACTTGGCAAATCCTGGCTTAATCAACTATCCCAGAGTCACAAACCTTTGCTCCAAAGCCAAGAGCTGCACTGAAATCTCTGCAGTTCCAGATTAACACTTTAGGCACGTGGTTGTCTTTTCTCTGAATCTATCCATCTTCCAAATCATGTGCATGCAATAAATATAATTTACTTGCTGAATTTGTCTTGGATAGTCCTTATAATTTTCTTTCATCACAGACTTGCCTAAAGCTGAAAATTCCCAATGCAGTACATTGCATTGCATTCTCTTGATTACTGCTTTCCCAGATACCCAAAGACTTCAACTGCAATTAAAATGTGAAAATCAGACCATTTATTCAATGGTACAGCTTTAAACATGAAAGGCCAGCCTGTTAACTTGCCTGCGAAAATTAGCCTCACATTCCACACATCCAGAAAATAGGCATATCACAAAGTGATTTCATATCCTTGGCTTGAGCCTGAGGGAAAATTCCTGCTCCTGGCAGGATGGTGCCCTGCTCTCCTGAGAGCGGGACCACCACATCTCTTCCAAAATGGCACTGTCCTCGTGTGTGTGCCACCAGGGCAGAGGTGACACCCCACACAGGGCTCCCAGGATGACACTGCAGTACCAGGACATTGCAACATGATGTGGGGAGGATTTGATTGTCTTGCTGGAACTCATTACCAAGTTCCTGCCTCTAAGAACAGGAATCACACGAAAATGCCCTTTGGATGTCCCAGCAATGAATCACTTTGAAATGGGTGATGGCTGCCTCACAGGTTTGAGGATGAGGCCCTGAAAAGCAGCAAAGGTGCAATGTAGTGGCCTTTTGCAATTCCCCTGGGCAGCAACTGCTCCTGTGCCTCCAGCCTGCTTGTTCTCCCTCTGTCCCATCACAGTCACATGCAGCTCCAGCTGCAGTGCTCCAGCTGGGATAGAAGATGTGCACTGCAGGTCATCCCAGTATGGTCTGATGGCTTCCTGAGCAGCACTGAGTGCTCCATGCCCTTACTGGCTGCTGCTGAGGCTCAGGGATCCAGCATGCTGTCAAAGATATCCAGCATTTCTTTAATTTACACCCACTTCTCCTAGCAGGAAGAGCAAATGTGACCCAACTTGTCATGAAATGAAGTGACCTTTATGTTAGTAAGGCTAGTTCTGTGATAAAATGGCATTATGCTTTGAAGTTCCATTGTGTTGTGTAATTGAAATTCATGGTGCCTTGGTTCATAAGGGCTGTAGAGCCATTGCCACTAATCCCTCAGGTATTTTCTGTCAGCTAATACAGTGTCTACTGTCTCTGGTGCTTCATGCTATGGATCACAGTAAATAATTTTCCAGGCTGTGCTGTTACACTGAGACACACAGTTTTGAGGAAGCCGCTCAGATGTTTTTATTTCTTTTCCAGTCCTGGCCTCTTGTTTCCACCTTTGCAGCGCAGCTTTTGCACCACCTACTCAGTTATTTCACCACTGGTGTCCTAGAGTCAGATTATAAAATGGACCCCCTCAAATAAGAATCACACTAAAAGCAAAATGACCAGCCCTGAAATGAAAGAAATCTGTCTACAATGACAAGCATCCCAGAAATCTCAGCCCATCCTATTCCCAGGTCTCAAAGTCAGTTCCAAAAGTCCTCCACTGAAAATCCACTGTGTCTGCATATTAAGGAGAACCACTATTCCTTTCTGGATTAATCTGTAGAAAACATAGTAAAACAGCACAATAGATGTATATTGGGAACTATCTTTGATTCAGAGAAGAAAGACAGACAAGCAAATAAAGGAGGACTCCAAGGAGCTCTCAATGTGTAACACAATTTCCCTTAATGCTCTGCTTAAAGAATAAAATGTGATTTTTGGTATCTTCAAAAGGGAGGCAATCAGTTTTCTGAACTTCTGCCATTTGGCTTATGTTTCCTACTGTCAAAAAATCACATAAGTACTCAAAAAATGTGTTTAAAAATCAAATTGCTTTGCTCTTATGCCTTCTGCCCCAGACACATGCTTTTCATCTGCAATTTCTTTTGGTAAATGATTACCATTATGTTTGGCATTTCCTTTTGGAATAGGCTGTGAAAAGGATAGGACATGCAGTGGCTTATAAAGGATTGCAAGGATTACTCTCAGAGTGCTCTGGGATGAGTTCAGACCATGACACACAACTTTGTAAACAGGGATCACAAAACACCCAATCCAGAAAGTGCATGATAAAAAATTCTACTGTGACAGAGAGCCTTGGACAGGATCTGACTGTCCATCATGGCAAGCTTGTTTACACCAGGACAACAAGGAATACAGCAACTTTTTCATTCTGCGTGTGCATTTCAGGGTTTTGAAGGTAGATAAATGGAGCCTATCCTGAAAGTGGACATAAAAGACAAAAAATTTTAATGAGGATGCACAAACACACTCCAGAACTCATTTTCTGCTTCCTGTCCAATTCTGTACCTTGAAAGTGAAGCTTTATTACTTGAAGTTTATAATAAGTTTACTGCAAGCTGAAGTGTGATCTGTAGCTATTTCCCACACCTCTATAATGTACTTCAGGAACTTGTGTGAAAGGTGAACAGTGACGTTCAAGCCAACAAGTGAACATCCTGCTCATCTTGCAACATAACTGGAAGGAAATTGTTTTCAAACTTTAGTTAAGTAACTGTTCTTTGATCAAAACCACTGTCCCATAGCTCTCACTAAAGTGCAAACCAAATCCTGATGTACCAATAATTATGCACCACCACTGCTACAGGCCTGGTAATTGCTGTTTATGACACTCTTGCCTGAAAACTCTTTGTGTCCCAGCTGTAGGAGCTTCCTAGGCCTGCTATGCTCATGCCGACTTTTGTCACTTGTCACACTCAACATGCAATCAGCCACCAAGGTGCACCCACCTATTGTTACAAGAGTAACAATAAAGCCCCTGTGCAGTAGGAGAAGAGTGGACTCTTCACTCCACTGTGTCAATGTGCTGTGAGAGTCTTAGTGGATTTGATGGGACAGAACTTGGCTAAATGGCTCAAGTAGAACAGTAAAACTAGAATACATGGGGAAAACCTTTTCAGGAGACAATCTTTAAAACCTTACATAAGCCAAAAAGTAGATGAAGCATGAAGTCCAACCAAGAAGAACTGCTCCTAGGTGTTATGAATTTCATATTTACTCTCTGACAGTCTGTGAGAAACTCTTCTGGAGGATATCTTACCAGCCAAGGAGTTTCTGTCCTCTAAGGCTGCTGAAATAATGGGGGTTTTTCAGGAGATACAGAAATGTCCTCTGAAGAATATGTGTGATTGGTGGCATGAACCTTATGAAAGGCTGCCAGCTGGCATGCAGTCACACATGCCAGTTCAGAAATGAAAATGATAAAAGAGTGGCTGGCATCAAAGCCCATAATGACTCCTAGCAGTTTCCAAGCTCTCTGGTGGTTATTGCACTTCAGAGGAATGGGGAAGGGATATGGTTTTCTGTGGGTGATTAAACATTCGGCTCTGTGCCCTGTGCTCATAATGGATAGTTTCCTGATGAATTGTGCTGGGATTGGATATCTCAGCTGGTTGGACCTAACAAACAGGTATTGTCAGACCTCCGGGAAAAAGGTGCTGGGGAAAATCAAACTGCCTGCTGTGGGTTTATATCCGTGATCTACATTAGATATTCAGATGTCTGAGTTTGGTATCGACCGCTGATGTTCTGTGTCATACAGCAATGCAGGTCTTCATGCTAAATAAAAGTGGGTTAATTCCTGACTTCTAATCATTCCTTCATCTAAGGAAATTAGCTCAGTCCTGAAAGTAGGAGAAAGAGTGGCATACAAGAGTAATTTCCACATTTCATTGAATCCAAATGACAAATACTTTTCCTAAAATGAAGAGGGGGATATGCCTTTAGTGCAAAGAGAATCCAAGCCCAGAAATAACAAACACGGAGCCCCAATACTGAAGAGAGGATAGGGTGGGAATAGCAGAAGAACAGTAGAACTTTTCCAAGTTCACAACACACCTTAGGAATTGCTAAAGGTATAGACACATTTGGAGTTCTAACAGTGAGTGTCCAAGCCAGCTGAGATCTTGGCTGGTGGTGGTTAGGCAAACATCAGGTCCAGGGACATGAGTCAGACATACAGAGAAAGGATCTTCCTCTGAGGAAGAAGATTGATCTGGGTGGGAAGTGATTACAAATCACTACTTCAAAATGTCCAGTCACTTTCTTCTGAAGAGTTAAAGATTAGCTTCATCCTTTTCTCCCAAAGCACCAGGGTGAATTACAAGCACACTAGGAAGTTAGTGTGCAGAGGAGATATGATTCAGTGTATAAATACCAAGAGAGTTAGGCAGAGATTTACACTCCTGAACAATGGTATTTTAAATGTTAAGTCCACAAAATCCAAGATGCTTTACACCCGTATAGTGTTGCTTTCCAAAAATGTTGTAATTCTTTAGGCAAGCTACAGAGGCTTAAAACGATATGAATTCTGTCTTTGTACCACAGGGCCTTTAAAAATCTAGAGAGCTACTTGTGAGTGCTTGGAAAAATCCAAGGTGCAAGTTCCCAAACTCTCCCTGTCACACAAGTATTCTGGTTTGCTGTTACATATCTGTGAGGAATGGGAGACGGCAAACAGGTCATACCTGAAGCATTTGTTTGACCAGCTGCTAACTCATGATCAGTGTTACAAAATTCACTGGAGTTAAAGGAAGTTCTCTATGGTAGGAATTCCCAACAAATCAATATAATGTAAATTATTCCCTTTCCATTTCACATAGGAATGAAACAATGAAGGAAAGAAGAGGAAAATCCAGTGACAAGAAAAATCAGTTTGATTTTCCTATAAATCATTACCTTCCAGCACAGTGTTCCCAAGCAGGGAAAGTAGATGCTGGAATTTGAGGCCAATGCACCCACTTTGTCTCCTCATAGCTGTTGTGCTTTGCACCATCTCAGTGCCTCTGAGTTCAGGACCTTGTTCTCTTTAGATCTATATCCAGTGCTGAGGTGTGACTCCATTGATTTTAATTTATTCCCGATTTACACCAGTAGGGGGGTGATTAGAACTGCAATGCCCATGGAGTCTGCCATAGGGTTGCTAATTCTTCTTCAATTCTTGAAAAGATGATATCTTTGGAAAAGCTGTCATTATTTTATCCTTCCCTCCCAAGCAGGTAAACCCTAGAACACAAGCTTCTAGATTTGGGACAACTGAGGCTGCTAAAGAGGAGGCTGGGGGGTAAGAAAGGGAGCATAAGCAAGTGCTACTCCCAAAGATCTTCTCCAGTCCTTTCCCTATTCTCAACTACTCTTCCTGCTCAGTCCTGGAAGTCTTGGCTTTGTCACACTGAATAAAATATTTTTCTGAGTAACTCTTGTTCATGCATTGTAATAGGTTTTCAGTTAGATATGATGATTAATGAAAAAAGGTATCTATCTAATAGGAAAGACAATACATGGTGATACCATGTATTGCAATACTGCAATACTGGAAAGTCCCTGAGTAATCCTACTGCAATTAGTTTTTTCCTTAAAAATGCAGTTAATGCAATTAAAATGGTCTCGTCTGTTCTTTGAAAAAGTTGCTGAGTAGCCTGAATGCCCTGAGAGTGTTTCAGGCACCATCCTGTCCATTTCTTCCTTTTCTTTTTTTTTTTTCCCCCAATACTACTTCCCCTTCTGGAGATGATTTCATTTCCTATGCAGTTACTACATACATGGGGAAAACCCAGGAATACACAAAGACAGATATTTTCCATCAAACTTGATCAGTAAATGGCTTTTGTTGTGTTGTGAATCTGCCAAAGGGCACAGAAAGGAAGAATTGCAATTTTGGAGTCCTTCAAAGCGCTGAAAAATGTGAAACAAGTTGTGAGTCAACCACAAATACTCTGCTGGAAGCTCAGGGTGTGCTGAAACAGGGCTCAGCATCTCCATTAGTGAATTTTAGATGTGCAGCTGCAAGCATGGAGTATTATATGCATAGCACCAGGACCTAGAAGAGCCAGCAGGATTAACACTGGGAAATCAAGCTGGCTGGCAGAAAATTCAGGAGAGAGAGAGAGAGAAGTGCTAGCAATGACTTTAAGTATGTGATATGATTGTGTATTTCTGGAGCAGCTGTGTGTGCTGCAGGGACATCCACGTTCCGTCTGCTCTCGAGACAGAGATCTCATCAGCAGGGCAGGTGGAAAAAACCATTCACCAGCTGAGATGTTGCAACTGTGCCTCTCTGCAGCAAGAATCACGGGCTGCACGGAAAATACAGGAATAGGGATCATCATCTCCTCTGCTCTGAGGAAGTAGTGCTGTGGTCCAGCAGAGCTCTGCCTCTCATCCTTGTTCTCAGAAGTCTGTGCAATTTTATGACTAATTAATACTCCTTCCTTAAATCACTTTGCACAGTGACCTCTGTAACACCTTCCCAGTGCAGGACTGATTTGGCAAAGACCCTTCACTCCATGCCCAGCACTTCTACAAGTGAACAATTGCTATTTCCATTTTTTAAAAATGAAGGTAAATATCAAACACAAGCAGTTTCAGGAAGTGGGGAGGCAGCCACACAAATTTCAGCTAGCGTCTCCTGAGATGGAGGGCTCAGCAAAACAAATTTGGCTTGCAGAATTGCACATTAACTAAACAAAAGAGAATTAATATTTTTGCACAGGACTGATCAGACATTGTAGAAGCTCATAGGAGACAGATACTAAAAGTGAATCTCATGGTTACATTTCTTATTAGCCCTTTATTCTATATTTTTCATGTAAAAGTCATTCACTGAGAAAGCTGGCAAATTTAAAATCTTGTGGAGTTTGCTAATATCTAATTAAGGAATAGTAGTGGGGAAAGACATAGAGT
This sequence comes from Zonotrichia leucophrys gambelii, assembly GCF_028769735.1. NCBI lineage: Eukaryota > Metazoa > Chordata > Aves > Passeriformes > Passerellidae > Zonotrichia > Zonotrichia leucophrys. Next base: position 43,895,057 of record NC_088173.1, on the reverse strand, counting down.
TATGGCATTTGTAACTATAATTAATTCTTTGTTTGGCCCTCTCAAGTCTGTCAAGGAAAGGTTCACATTAGAGACCATCTCACTGCTAAAACACAAATGAAACTAAAGATCCCAAATGCCAGGAAAAAAAACCACAAAGATGTTGAAGTCTTTTCCTATTGCAGATCAAAAATATGAGGAGATTTTGCATGCAGGGTCACAGAAGCGTAAGAAATTAAGAGGAAGAGTTTGCCTAAAGGAAATGTAAAGCAAAAGAAGACTACCCTTTCCTGTGGAACCTAGCACTCTTTCAAAAAACCCCATCAGGTCACAGGGACTGACTCAGCTGCTCAGCAATTTTAAAATCATCTTTTACATGTTTGGATGTAAAATTCCAGGCATGAGGCAGAATTACTAAAGATAGTAGTGAACAGTCATTAAGGGAAATGAGGACAGGGCACTGCAAGGATCCCCCCAGGGGAAAGAAATTCCTCACTGTTCATGTGGGCATAAGGAAATGTAAACTTTCTGGGCACTCAACACACAGAAAATTATCTGAGAACTGCAGTATTTTCACCTGGGTATCTCAGCCTCTCTCCTGCCCTTTGTTTTCCATAGTATAACTGATGTGGAAGCCTTGATTAGTGGAATTACTGAATCCTATGCCTACTGTAGCACCTCCAGGTTGATCTGAACTAACCCTACACGTACCAGTTTGCCATGTGATTTGGACAGGTACTGTTGGACCACACACCAGTGTCAGAAGTTGACACAGGACAGCCTGTGTGTCATATACTGCTGATAAGCATCAGTACTCAGAAATCTTATCACTTGGTAGCTGTTAAGGCACTCTCCTGCCAAGAAAGTGGAAGCTTGTCAATAACTGTATTCATGACCCTTATGACAAAAAGGTATTTATACAGCTGGGGGATATCAGATATTGTTTATGACACCCATATTTAAGGCTTAGCAATGGCTCTTTTCAGAGTGTGTGTGAACTAGAATCCAGCAGCTCTTAATTCACCCACCTCACGTCTCCAAACAAGATCCTTTGAAATCAATTGGAACAGCAGCCGCTTTCTTTGGACCAAATCACATGGTTTACAATAAAACATGTAACCTTTTCATTCAGAGTTCATTTCTTCTGACTTCTCTCTGTAATCACAAGAGAGATTTTATCTTTGTGGACTGTGAGTTTTTGCAGGCCACTCCTGAGCACTCTGCTCCCTACATCATAGCTCACAAGTCAAAGCACAGCCTCCAGTGCTCAGTTGTCCCACTGCTCCATATCAACATTTGTTATGCTGTAACCATGATGTTGTCTCTGATAGATGTAAAACACCTAAGCCCTTTCTTTATATTTGAGTAAAATACACAGAGCCACAAACATCTGCTCTGTCTGGACCAAGAAAGCAGAAATGGCATTTCCTTAAAACCAAACAGGCAGAAGGATTTGCACAAAGAGAACAAAGGATAAAAGCTTCATTGCATATAGAGTCCAGAAAGAATATCTTCTTCCTTGGGATACAGAAAATAATTTGTGAAATTAAAGAGGAATAACAGTTTGTTGGAAATATTTGGGAAAAAAATCCACACTCCTTAGGCCCTGCAATTCATCCTCCCATTTTCTCCTTGTATGCAGGCTGGAAGACTTTTCCATTGATGCTCTAGCTTGCATTTCTGTAAACAGCTTGCTCTGCATGGAAATGGAGTGTGAGAGGAAAATAAAAAGTCCAGAGATAGGAAGAAACGATCCAGTCTGTTGGACAGGACAACACTTGGTAAAAAGAGGTTAACCTGGAGACATGATAAAGCCTACAGAAGTATGAAGCTAGTGGAAATCAAGGATAAGGATCAATATCTACTTCTTGTAATCCTGTAAAAGAATCAGGAGGCAGCAAACGAAACCAGAATCAGACTGCTAGGGATAAGTCTCAAAGACACAGTCTTTTCTTACAGATTCCTAGACACCTGCTGATTGCCATGATTGAAGAGGAGAATCCCCAGGCAGACCTCAGGTCAGACAAGCAAGGGCTGTGATGAGGGGTTTTTCTATTTATCTCTTAACTAATCCAGCTGTATTTGCTGCACACAAAAGTGACAAGGAAACCAGGTGCTTAATTCCATAGCTTCTGGAATAGCTACTGTTCAGATCATGTGCTCTAAGGCAATTTATAAACTACAGACAGGGATAGATATGGTAATGGGAACTGGAATTCAGTCTGGCATATGTAAATCTCTGAGACCTTCATGATCAGCCAGAGAAAAATAACCTGCATTCATTCATATTTGGCCCTATGTTTTGTTCCTTTGACTTCTCCATTACCTGGCAGAGGAATAGTAATGAGAGTCCTTATTGTTTAACCCAAATAAGGCCTAGTTGTATTATAGTATTTGTGTCTACTGTTGAAAGAAATGGTTGAACACCTCTGACATTGTCAGAATAATCCTTCTTCATGATCCCATCTTCAGTTTTCTTTATTTCCATCATAATCAGAAGAAATCTTCTCTTTACAGGGTCAAATTTAAATTCACAAAAGTGCCTCACTTTTTTTCAGAAGCAGAATCCTACAGCAGCTTTTAGAATTTTCCTTTGCCCAAATTCAAAGCAGCAAATAACTAAGAAGTTTTTGCTTCAGAAGAAGCAGTCATCCTCAAAAAACAAAATCCAGCTTAGGTTAGACAAAGGAATTCATTGTATTATTTTCTGTTTGTTCTCAATGGTTCTACAGAGTCTCAGTGGTACCATTGCTTATTTCAGTGAATCTAGATTTGAATTCATCAAAAGAATACCGTAAATATTTCTGGTAAAGTTATCTCAGCATATAAAACAGTTTTTTAAAATGTACATGAATATAAGGATATGGAGAGCTAGTATCTATAATTTCTAGAATTATTGGCTCCTACTTCTGTCATGTCTTACAACAGAAAAAAATAAAAGTGAAGTCCAAACACACAGAGATAGAAAATCACAGAGCAAATGCCTTTGAGCTGTGGTAGAAAGTCACAAGGAGGACACAAGTACACATAAAAATTATTCCAAGAAGAAATTACAAACTCTCTACAGACTCCACACAGGTCACTGCAGGGCAACTCTACATGTCTTTACTTCATAAAGTGTTTTCTATGAGTGAGAAGCAGCTTTGTGGTCACCAAGGGAAAGGGGCTTACCCATTGACCTGTGACTCAGAGCTCAGCCGCATCTCGCAGGTTCGGAGTTTCCCGGGTATGACCCCCCCATCCCTGTGATGCCGGAGTGCCCCGGCTGGCCAGGCAGGATATAAACACAGCCTGCCCCAGAACACAGGCACTTGTCACCCTGGGATCTGCCACAGCTCACTCCACCACACAACCAGGCCCAGGCCACACCAGGAAGACACTCTCTTGCATCATGATTGGCAAGACTGCGGCTGCTGTGCTGATCCTGCTCCTGATCTCAGCACTTGGAGCACAAGGTAAAGAAACCTTCCCTCGAGCTCTGCTGACTAGTGGCCAGAGGAAATGCTGGAGGGGAGACACTGTGCTGTCTTACCGGTGCAGCAGAGGGCTCTCCCAGTGCTGTCAGCAAAAACCCCCAAGCTGTGCTTCCTGTGAAAATAATGAACCACTCCACTGCTTTTTTTTTCCAGGTGAGGCGGTGCCACGCTCAGCCATCGAACTCCGGTGCCAGTGCATAAGCACCCATTCCAAGTTCATCCATCCCAAGTTCATCCAAAACGTGAACCTCACCCCCAGCGGACCTCACTGCAAGAATGTTGAAGTCATGTAAGTGTTTTGCAAAACCTTCCTGATTACTTAACAAGAAGGAAGCAGATTTTGCTCTGGATAGTGTGCAAGTGTTCTGTGAGCAGTGTGAGCAGTCTGTAGAAGCAGCTGCTTAGAAAGCAGGACAGCAACATTCCCTGCCCCTACAATGTGCTATGTGTTGGGAACTGAGGGTTGTTTTGCCAATCTCTACTTGTTGAACGCATGCAGTATTTTTACCTAAATTCACAGTCATCAGGCAGCAAATAACTTTCTAAAACTCTGAATTCCACTGGCTTGTGAAAATGCATGGAGCCATGCTGAGCAAGAGATAAAAATATACTTTTTAAGGGTTAGGTCAAAAAAATGATCACACTTCTGCTCAAGTCTATGAAAAAAACTACCATTAGCATTCAAATCGTTCCAGTTACATTCCAGAACTTTTTCTGTAAGTAACCAAGTTCCTATGGACTGGTAGCTCCTCTGGACTGGGCAGTACAATTTCTGAATCAGGATGGAAAGATTTAACTCTTCAGTGAAAGACTGACACCAAGCCAGTTGGGGAAAAAAAACAGTTTTGAAGAGAGGGAGAGCCCTGCAGATGGTTTAATGCATCAAATAGACATGAGAATATACTAAACCAGTGAAAATGATCCCTTTATGTTAGGCTACAGCCTCAGTTTATACAGCTTAAAGTGGAACATGTCAGTGTATGCCTAGAATGATGTTATTATGAGAGAAAGGAGACATTGCCTTGGATTTCACTGAACAGCCCTTTTCCCGTCCTTTCTTCCCTGTTGCAGAGCTACCCTGAGAAATGGCAGAGAAGTGTGCCTGGAGCCCAGTGCTCCCTGGGTGAAGCTGATCATCAAGACAATTCTGGACAAGTGAGTAATTTCTCCTCAATAAGCACAGCTTATTGAAAACCAGTATTTTAATTGAACTACCAAACACAGACGGGTGTGAAGGGCTCCAAAATTCTGTCTCCTCAGGCAGTTATTGCCTTTGTGTTCACTAATTGTAACAAACACTGTGATTGCTTTGAGCCTTAATTACAGCATTAGCTATTGAAGCCTTACTGTGCCACACATCTCTGGGAAGGTTACCTTCCTCTCCCTTAAGGCAGAAGCATTTTGGAAACCTGCAGCACAAATGCTCAGAGAATCTGAGCATTAACTGACTGGTTTTCTCATGCTTGCAGTGGCAGAAAGCAGCAGTCAGTTTTTCAAACTACTGGCACATAGATAAGTGGGGGGAAAAACAGGCTCCAGTTGTCAAGTGAAGCATCAAATGATGGAAATGCACTGCTGTTGAATCATTTTGGGAATGTTATGACATACCCGTGTCCATTGGGTTCTGTCATAGCTTTTCAGGGTCCTGGGTACAGAAGCAGAGAGTGGTGGATTTCAGCTGACGTCAGCAAGCCTTACCTGTTCTATGGTTGTTTTTAATAGCTTCCTTTTCCATCTTCTTTCTTTCTAGGGCCAACACCAAACCTGAGACAGAGTCCTAAAACAAAGAAGAAAAATGTCCTGACTTCTCCAGCAAGGCAAGATAGGGAAGACACTCACCCAGCTTCTGACAGTTCACCTCCTCCTGCCTCCTGCAGTCACAATGTCACATCATTTAGAATATGGATTCCCTGGTCTGTAGTTAGTTGACAACCATACTTTTAGTCTTTTAAACTGGTCTCATTATGCAGGAAAGAAACCACTGCCACCTCAACAAGAAGGCAGGAAAAATGTCTTGTGAAGGAATATGGAGATGATTCTGGAATAATTTTTGCTAGACACAGCTGTAACAGTGCAGTGCATGCCCAGTGGAACTTCCACTAAATGACTCATTCTCTTTGTGCTAACAGTTTAGGAAAAGACCAGCAACAATTTCTCCCCAGCAAAGCATGGACAAGTAACTTCAAGTGCACCTGGCTCACTGGCACTCGCAGTGGGCTACTGGCTGAAGAGGGGAGTTCCACAACTAACACGCCAAGATTCTTGTACATCAGGTTTTGTGTCATAATTATTTATTGTGAATGAGTGTTGTGAAGGTATAAACATATATTTTAATGCCGTCTTTTGGCCAGAAAAAAAAAATTATTATTTATTAATTTATAGAACAATATTTATTTATTTATTTATTTGTTTGTTTGTTTACTTATTTATTTATATAAGATTTTTATGTTTACCTACCTAATAAATACTTGTTGAAATGTTTTCCCTTCGATTTTGTTTGTTATTAATTTCCTTGTTGGAACAGAGAACTGAAAAAAAGAGGAAGCCTTTTCTTTCAGTTTGTATCTCATAAGGGGTTCCAAGAAGGGCAAGGGGAGGATCTCATTTGTGGGAGCCAGCAAACTGAAACAGCATATTGCTGTGTCTGTAAGGTGTAGATAATGAGAGGAATTATGAAAGTTATCTACTGTCTTCCTCTTTCCTGTCAGTGTTTTCACAAGTCTGGACAATAAAATGCCCAGATAGTAATGACCACATACAGGTTAGTCACAAAAATCACAAGGCCATAGCAGTGTGGTGCTCTGACAGCACAGCACCTGAGAACGTGGCAGTGAACAAGGGGTTTCACTAGCTTAAAGAAACAGGGAAATCTGATAAACATTAAGGAAATCACTGATCATCCTCCCTAACTCCAGTTAGGGGGGAGGACTACATCAGGGGAAATCCTAAGACACAGAGCTCCAATTATATGGCCTTATATCTACCTGTAGCAGAGCAATTTACAAAGGAATGTTGAAATTCAAGCAGCAAACACTTGTGAACTGGGAAAGCTGAGCAAATATTTTGATATTTGTTTAGGTTTAGTCTTTTCCAACAAGAAGCCACTCCATATTCTGCACAATCATCTCATGTTTGCTCATGGTGCAAGACATAAAAGGAGTTTTTGGCAGTGTTTGAGCAAGTTCTTGTGCAAGAGGACAACTATTCTGACCACATTTTCCTCCCTGTCCCCATATTTGCCCCTGTCCCACTGCACAGCATTGTACAGGCTGCTACTCCTCAGAATGCAAAGGAGTCAAGGTTTCTTAAGGAGACAGGTTTTGTTCAGACTTGTCTTACAAGTCTAAGCCTTCCTGTAAATAATCCTGAGGGATTTTTATAAGATATCTCCTTTCAGAGATGTAATTTGGAGATAAGGATGTTGCAAGTATCAGCCAAGAATGGGGAGAGGTTGGGAAAGACCACTTGATCTGCACAGCCATAAAAATCTGGGTGTATCCTAAAGGATTGACATCAGTTTTAGTGTAATGCAGATAGGCATAACCTCTGCCACCAGCAAAATCCCAGTCAGGTTACTGGGAGCTGAACCACAGCTGAGAAAGGGCTTTTCTCATCAGTTCTTCTGTCCAAAATGTCAGCAATGGCTGCACTTGTAGGACCCTGGGCAGAGCATCTGCACCTTCCTCTGTAGGCTCATTGGTGAGACGCTATTCCAAGGGTAAAAATTCCAACATATCACATCTCTGTTCTGTGTGCAGTCACAGAATACCTTCCTTGGAAGCACAACAACCACTCTCATGCTTCCAAAAATGTGTTTTGGTGCTCTTGGAGGCTGCTAAGTGAAGCACTGTGGCTCTTCTGACTTGGTGTCTACCTTCACCAGACTGGGCTGCTCTTACTTGTCAGTAGAAGTCACTTATGACATGTGTTTATCTGCTGTCTTAAACACCTGTGATTATTCTAAAAGCATGAGGTTAGAAAGAAAAACAAGCAACTTCCTAAGTGTTTATTTTAACCAAGTATCATTACAGCCCTTACTGCCAGATACTTTCTCCTTTCATATTATGAACAGATTAAAGTTTCAGAAGAGCTTAAGTGACTTTGGTGATGATGCCTCAGTCATTTTAAGCTCATCATTTCCTCCTTAATGACTAGAGAGACTTCTCAGTACAGAATAACTAAATCCCTTTAGCCAAACTGAAAAAGACAAAATCCTTTCAGAGAGCAGGAGAAATTAGTTGAGTCTTGTCTTCATAAAACACTGACCAAATAACTTCATCCAATTCATATCAAAATATAGTGTGCAAGATTGGGATGAAAAGTTCTTGTAATTATGCTGGGTAAATGTTTGTGCACAAGGCACTTCAGCATGATGCAAAGAGCTGAACAGAAGTTCTATATGCACAGAGCAGGGGAAAAGTCTCTTTATTTTGGCTCTCTCTTGGAGAGATGTCTGGTAATGTTGCATTGATTTCCTAGTGCAAGCTTAGCATTGTTGGCTAATGTCAATATTCCATGAAGAAGTGCAAACAGAAAGTGATGGATAACAACAATTTAAAGAATAATAGAAAATATACAGCAGCAAAAGGCAGGAAAGTTTGAAGTGCCACTGAATGGACTGTACAGAAGTTTGGGTTTCTTATGCAACGCTCTCCTGTGTTAGGAAACCTGCATGTGCAGATCCCACCTCTCAGCACTCAGGCTGCTGGGAGTGCACCTTTCAGGTATAAAACCTGATGGGAAACAGCACCAGAGCAGGACCTCTGTCAAGAAGAAAATCTGCACAGCAATGGATGGCAAATCTGTTGCTGTCACTTTGGTTCTCTGCTTGGTCTCAATGGCAGGGTCAGAAGGTAAGAAAATTATTTATTAAAAATCATGTAAGCAATTAATCAGTATACACATGCAAATGCAAGTGGGCTTATGCTACGTCCATGACAACTTTTTGCAAGAGAAGTGCATCCTCAGTAAACTGTCATTCAGAAGCAAAAAGGATCATTTGTACCTCTTAGGAAGCTGTGGATGTTTCCAGGAGTAAAATATGCTTCTGTCTGCAAATGGATTTATTCCTATGCTACAATATATGCTTGTCTCTAGATTTTAATAAGTGCTTGAATTAAAATAGGACCTTTTCCCCTAAATATGTCAATAAAGATCTTCTTTTACAATTGACAATTCTATCCTTTTTGCAATTTTATTCTTAGTAGGCAGGTTGATGACAGAGCAAGAATTATCCTGTTTGCAAGAAAGAATAAGGAATATCTTATTCTTATCTGCCATGATCAGATGATCGTGGCAGAACCTTAGAAATCCAAGTTTAAACTCAAATGCACCTGCACATCAACAGATCTGAAAACGCAGCTGCTGTGTTGTGCAGATGCAATTACTTTTATCTTAGCACGCAGCAAATCTGAGTGTCTGAGAAACAAGAATGAGGCTACAGGAGAGAATGCAGTTTGCTTTACAGGGGGGCAAATAAAAACACTGTTCATGTACCCAGAGACAGCAGAATTTTGTTCCACAGGTAAGGCCCTGGAGAAGACCGATGAAAGAGGCTCCCAATGCCAGTGCATAAGCACTCATTCCAAGTTCATCCCTCCCAAGACTATTCAGGATGTGAGATTAAGACAAAGAGGACCTCACTGCAAACATGTGGAAATCATGTGAGCACTTTTCCTCAGCAGCACTTTGCTTCCTACAGGAGGAACCAACCCGGCATTTCTCATCCTTTTTACTCAAGTACTTTGAGTGGCAGGATGTTTCCCTAGCAAGCCTCAGAGACATCAAGTATCAGGGATGAGGCCCTATGTCCAAGTGAATAAGCTATTTCCCAGCCAGTGTTACTAGCAGCTTCCAGACAGTATTTTAATTCTCTTTCTGTCATCTTACTTATGAAGAACATCAGAGGGGAGAATCAGATCCCCACAACACAGAGCACAATTAATAACTTAGACATTGAAGAATCAAAGATACAAGCTTGATCCTCTTGACATGAATTAAAATGATTTCCTCTGCATGTGGCAAAGTTTGAAAGGCCCCAAGTTATTTCTTGTGTCAGAATTTCACATGGAGCATTTCCCTGTTTGAGGAGTGGGGAATTTGGATTATACTCCATGTGGGTACGAAACAAAAGATACAGTAAGCTTCATTTAAAACCACTCCTGGAACTATTCACAGGAACCAGAGCAGTGCAGTCAGCAAACAGAAAGGCTCTGTCAGGCTTTTATGCTTTCACTATGGTTTCTTAAGCAAATAATGGTTATACAATTATACCCTCTGTGCAGCACTGCATGGCATCCTGTTCCACCTCACTAGGCATTGGTAATTTAAGCCAGGCTTGGTTAAAAGAAATACTTTTAAAGATAATTAAGTTCCTGAAAGATCTGCTAAAGAGTGGCCAGATAGAGAACTGAAACCAAATAGAAAATTCATTAGGTTCATCATAAGATTATAGCATAAACACCTATACTGACATCATTCATAAAAACCCCCAAACACATAAGATAAAACCAAACAAGTCCTTCATCTACTGGCTAAGAGAAATTTGCAGCCATTAGCAGAAGTGTGAGGGACACACCTAACTCCTGTGCTCCTTTCCTGGCAGAGCTACGCTGAGAGATGGCAGGGAAGTGTGCGTGGAGCCCGCTGCACCCTGGATCCGGCTCACTGTAAAGACTCTGCTGGCCAGGTGAGCTGTTCCCTCTCCTGGAACACCTGCACCTAAAAGCTCATTTTAGAAGGCTACTTAAATTCTTGGCATGCAAATGTTCACCCTCTTCAGGCATAGGTAATTCTTTCCATCAGTTCTCTCTAAAGCAATATTTCTACATGCCTGAGGAGCGAAACAGTTTCCTTTGATATCTTCCTGGTGTGTTAAACAACCCAAAAGGCCATGGCTATGATGGCCCTAAACATCTGCTGACAGACAGCACATTTTGTGTGTTTGACACCTCCAAAACCCAAGATCTCAAAAACTCACTTCCTCTTTCTGGGTGTAATTCAGACAGGCAGCTGGTATTTCCAAGATCTCTCACTGCTGAAGACAACTACAATCAAATCCCTACTTTGCACACAGGCAGATGAAAGTTCTTTCTGTGGGAGCAGTTCATGCAGGAACAGTTTTGGTTTTGGTTTTTTTTTTTCTCTGCACAAATGTCCATTGGTTGGCACAGTAAAAATGAGTAATTAATGATTGGTGAGCACTTACTGCTCTCCCTTAGCTTGTATTAATATTAATTGTTTCTTTAATTTCTGAATTTACTTTATACTTAATCTAATTACAGGGCCAAGGACAATGTTGAGTCACCAGTCAAAGAAAAGTCAAGGAAGAATAAACCTTGGATTTCTGCAAGGATGTGAAATGAGAGAAAGCATTGCTGCTGAGAATGCCATAATTTCTGATGAGAATGCCCCTTCTGCTACATCATTACAGTTGATTATTTTTCTTTCCCTGAGATGGTTGCTGATTCATGCTATTTTCTTTGCTGTCGCTCCCTCTTAACTTCTGTCAGTGATAGATCAAGAAGCTCAAGGTTAATGAAAGTGTTTAAGTGTTGTAAGGATGAGAATAAACAAGATTAAGTTAGTTACCCCTAAATGGCCTGACTGAAAGAGAAATAGAATGGATACAATTAGCAAACACATGAATAAACACATAATAAAGAAGCATCTGTGTAGCTTTGAAGGAAGTCATCTCTCACACACTTGTTGCAGTTGTTTGAAGATGAAAACAAGACAGCATGGACAGATGTGATAGGTCTCACAGGCAGAGCCAAACTGCCTTTCTGAAATGCTTTCACAGCCCTCACTAAACATTGGAAATAATGAGGCAAAGAAACATGTCTTGGAAATGGATAAGTAACAGATGAATACATGGAGATGAAGGGCAGAATGAAAAGATCAATTTATCAATTTTCATTGATGAAGGGACATCACCCATGGATTCTTACACCACATTGTGTGGGGTCCTGCTAGGTTTGGCCATCCCACACAGGATCTGGGAAGGTCATTTGCCATGAGCTGAAGTACTCTGGTGATGATAAATGATGATGTGCAAACAAGGCTTATCTATGAAGAACTGCAGAAGGACCTTGGGAGAGTCACTGATTAGGCAACAAACTACTAGGAGAAATTCCCTGCAGGAAGTAGCCAAAGTGATTGACACAGGAAAAAAATTAGAGCTCCTACAGAAGTAAAACATTCTAGGCTGACCTTCAGCACACAGGAGAGATCTCAGGGAGATGCTGGGTGCACGATAGGAATACCAGATCAGGAATGAAGAGTGTTTGTAAGTGACTAAATGGGATATGACTGGGTGTAAGGAAGGTGCAAGCAAGCACGGGCTGATACCTGAAATACCTCCTGTCTCATCAACAGTTCCAAGTCACTGTAAGCCTGGGGGTAAAGACTGGGAGCTCAGGGATTTCAGAAGGGAGCAGCTAAAAATAGAGACACTACATCACCCTTGTTACTTCTGTTTGTTGTGCTGCAGTTTCCACTCGCAGACAGGAGGATGCAGGCAGAAAGACACACATACATATATATACCAAGAGAAGTTTAGAAGTCATCTTTCCAAAGAAAAAAACCACATTATTTACTTCAATATAACAGAAAATATTAGGTCAATATTTTTCTCTCATGTTAGTTTACAGATTAGTCTGAGTTGGAAGGGACCCAGAAGGATCATCAAGTCCAACTCTTATGTGAAAGTCCAATATGGGGATCGAACCTGTGACCTTGGCATTATGAGCACCATGTTCTATCTGACACCCTAACAGACCACATTCTTTATTATATAAAAGGATTTTGCAGCTTACGTATTTATTCTGTGTTGCTTTTCCAGGGTCATGGTGAATGGTTATATAGCTTAACATTATTGTTGATGTGTCAATTCCCATTGATTTATTGGTAATTTCTTTCTACAGTCAAAAAGATGTTTTGTCTTAGTGACTTGCTTCACACTGTTTATGGCTGGCCATATAAATCTGATTTCTGAGGTAGAAAACACTGAAGTGCAGATTCTAGCAGCATTCATCAGACTAGGCACACATGATGAGAGTGATGGAGGACTCAAAAATGCCATGAGTGCCCTGTGGGGTCAGTTTTGTGAGCCCCAGGGTGGGTGGTGGGGTTTGAAGTTTGACCCCCAGCAGCCCCCTTGTGGAAGCAGCTTAGGACTCAGATGTGAATCCATGAGCTGACTGAACATCTCCACTGTTCCTCCCTGCAGCTGCACCACCAGGCTTTGGTGAGCAGCAAGGTTTTACCTGTCCATCAGCCTGAGATCCATTGGGTCATCAAAGTTACATATTACAGTTTTTACACCAAACAGATCTCAGTTATGAGAGTCAGAGATGAGGGTGTGATGTGTGTTATGGCCACTGACCTCCTCTAATTTAATCAAAAGTTCCTGGCACAAACTTCTTCAAACTCACCATGTGTTTCCTCCTGCCACTTCCAGGTCCTACTTACATAGTCAGAAAATGCCTCTGGCCCAGCTGATAAGAGGCAGATGCAAGATAAGCAATAAATGCAGCCTTATAGGGCAGGTAAAGCCCAGGTGGTGGTGCCTAACAATTCTCTAGGTGGACTTAGTATCTCTTCTGTTCACAGCGCGTAGATAAATTTTATTTGTAGTAGGTATATTTGTTAATATTTTCTAGTATTTTATGTTAACGCTACAGGTGATACTAATGTATCCTTTTCTTCTATTACTTTACACCTTATATTAATATTTTCAATGCATTTTCATGTTGAGTTAGAGCAAATGAAGCATTTCATGGAATGCACAACAATTTTTTAAGTGGAAGCTACAATACAGAATTGAATCTTTTCAAGCAGAGCTGAAACACATATCAAAAATGAATATGCAGTAACATACAACTGTTTTTATAAATACATACATTAAAAGGCAAATCAACCTAAAAGCTGTGCTGCTACTTTGTGATTCCAGAGGGATTCAGGAAAGTCCAGCACTTGCTGTGATCTGACTAAGGCTACATAACCATCTATATTTAAACACTGAAGTTTGAAAAAACCCCACAAGCTGTCCTAAACCTTTCTCCTTTCCTTGCTACCACTTCCCCCTATAGCAATTCTGATGTCTAGCAGATATTTTGCTTTTTGCGTGTCTGTTCCCTAACCATTGCCTCATTGCAGACTTCCACAAGTGTTTGCACAACACTGGGCACAGCTTCTGAGCAGCGGAAGCGATTGTTTCCCAGCTCCTGTATTTGTCCCTTCAGCTCTCTGCAGCTCAAGTCGAATGGCAGCTGAATGCCAAGGCCCTTGTGGGCAAAAGGAGGTGGTTTCAGAGGCCAGAGTGAGATTTTCCCTGGGTACAAGAGTAGCTGGAACAGAGGACACACAGGAGGCAGGAGTTGACAGACCAGCTGAAACCTCATTCCAGCAAAAGCTTGGCCTCCTGGGCCCCTAGGTCTGTTTGCACAACTTCTCAAGGGAGAGGATGGAATTTGCCTAAAACAAAACAGACTCAATTTTCTCAGGGTAAATTTATCAGCTCAGGAGCTGGAGCATTCTTCTGGACCTGGAGCTACTCAAACAGTTATGGACTGAAGGTCAGCCTCAGTACACCAGAATCCCCCTTAGTGTGTCCCTTGTGCAGGGGCATCCTTTGCTACATGCAAAGACTAACGGGTCCCAGTCAAGATCCTAAAGATGCCCTTTTGACTTTTGTGCTTATTAGACAAGCTGATGAGTCACAACAAACCACTAGTTTCCATCCTGCAACATGGGGAACACAAGCTATATCCTGCCTTAGAACATAGGCACGGGAGGTATTTGCTTCCTTTTCAGTATTCTTTCAGTAGTCAGACTGTTGTGTAAGCGCTGTTTTGTTCCCTGCCAGCGTGGTTTTTACAGGGTTCAGCCTGGAAGGAAGGTCTCTGCTCGCGGCAGTATCAGCTCACTCAGTGACGCCATCCTTCCAAAGGAGCAGCAATTCCATTTGCACAAGTCATCTCTGATGGCTGGCAGGGAAACGAGCTGCCACAATCCCATAATGGATTTGCAGTTGTCATGACAAAAGCCTGGATGAGATCCTGGGCACAGTACTGAAGGGATGTAGGGAGAGCTTGGGCAAAACATGGCACTCCCAGAAACACAGCTCAGGAGTGCCTGGCCTTTGGGCTTGATCTCATGCCTCAACGTTTTCACACCTCAGATTGTCTCTCTTACTCCCCCTTCACACAGTCCCAATGAAACTGCAACTTTGGTGAAAAAGTGCAGGGATTTATATTCCATTACAAACATCCTGCTCTTTTAGACAGATACTCTTAGTTCAGGGCAGGGCTCATCATAGGTGGAGCAGGCTCTTGGCTTCAGCTCTGCCCTGGGGATTTCTGCAGATCTGTTACTGCCACACGCAGGAAATAGCTGAGCCTGGTGGTCAGGAGCACAAGAACTCACTGATTTCACTTGGGGATTTGAAGGGGAATTCTCTTTCATTTCCTCAGATATTGATAACATTTCAGCACACATCAAAATTATAGAATAAGGCTGCAAGTAGTAACTAAGAAAAGTGTGATCTCTAATCAAATGTTAATTTAACCTCTGTGTGTGTGCATACATATGTGGAGACACAGAGAGAACTCAAAAGAAAAAAAACCAGCAAAACCTTCCAAGTAAACTGGTTAAAACTCCAACATCTACAATCTGGCACCAATGAAACCACACAACATATACATCATAACAGAACATTAGCAATAAAATATAACCCTAAGTTCCTAGCACAACGCTCTCCTGATTCACATCTTTAGAGAAGTAAATATATTTTTCATTGCAGTTGTCTAAGAGACACAGTTAAGGAGCAGCACTATCAGGAGCCAGTATCTTTTGTCAACTTAATAGTCAGTAAGAGTTAGGAGTGACAAAGCTGCTGAATCTTTTTTTGACATAGCCCACGCAGTGATAGGAAACAAATTAATTTTTATCACAAAGTTCCTCTTATCAAGTTAATGATAAGTGGTAGTACACTTGAAACTACAATAAATTATGGGCAAACAAACATTCTTACTTTAAATAAACTGCAATGCTTTACATGCTAAAGAGGATTGAGTTTTTATGAAGGCCCCAGATTTGGGGAGAAGTGCCTCATTCAATCCACAGATCCCAAAACGACAAAGCTTTGAGTCTGAAGACTACAAGGAGCAAAAGTCATCGTGTCAAAAGGACGGTGTTTTTACTGCACTGAAACAGAAGGCTTTCTCCCAATCACACACATTCCAGCTGGGTTTGAAAATACAGATCTTAATTCAAGCAAAAGTTCAGCATTTGACCCCATCCTCCCTTGGAATTGTCTCCCTTGCAAGCTATTATCCCCAGCCACGGCAAATAGAAGCTCAGCATTCATACAACAAGGATCCCCAACAGAAAACTCTGTACAGTGCCATAGCTCTCACTCTTGTGTCCCTTTGCTAGGACCTAGGGTTGCTGTCACTGAAAAGATTCCAGGAAATACTTGTTAAAAATGTCTGGAATTATGGAGGAAACAAAATCAGCTGTGTTCAGCAGGTCATGCTGTTTAGCTTGCATATAAAGCTTCCTCTGTTTATCATCCATTAACACGTGTAACATGAAAAGTACAGGCACGATTTTCAAATCCATTCAGAATTGAGCATCTGCTTCCAGCAGAAAGCTTTGAATACTGCAGCATTTATTAGACACAAAGAATTAGTGATGAATTTACTTTGAACCATGCCCCTTGAACAGAGGAAGAAAACAACTAAAATGAAAATATTTTATGTCAAAATAATGCTGAGGTAAAATCATGACCCAGTAAAGAGCTTCTCAGTAATTTCAGCACAGCCTGAATTCCACTCTGGTGGCTTGTATCAGGTAAGCAAAAGCTGTCACCATAAGTGGGAATAAGAAATTCAGTATCTCAAGTATAGACTTGATACATCTACAGAGAACAGTTATAACCCTGAAGAAAATAATAATAAGTGACAATCTATTATTATTATATTATATATTAACTTATTATATTATTTTGATAAATGTAACTGAAACCCTTCTAAAGTTGCATTATTAAATAAGGATATGCTTTAGAAAAAACACAAAGTTTACAATTCTACCAAAATAATTGGAATGTGTGACTATCACAGACATATTTTAATAAATTAATGCATTATATTAATTGTATTTGCAGAATAATTCCTCGTCATCTAGGAAGAAGTTTCACAATAGTCATGTGACTCATTTTTACTGCATCTGGGAAATTCCTCTAACGCAATCTCTGTGCCAGCAGAGTAACAGAGGCTGGGCACAAAACAGTATATAAGCAGGAATCAACAGTCCCCACACACAGCAGGAATCAACAACCCTTTGGGACTCCAGCTCACAGAACCAGACCTAAACAGGCCAGCAAAAAACTCCTGTCCAACCATGAACAGCAAACTCGTAGCTGTCCTGGCTCTTTTCCTGATCTCAGCAGCTGTGTCTCAAGGTAAGTAAAGCTTCTCAAACTCCCCCTGGCTGCAGTTTTGCCGAGGCATCAACTGAGATGCTTGCCCTTGCAGGGTAGCTTTCTATTTGTCTCACTAAGTTAGTCTCTTTGAGAGATTTTCAGCACCTCTCTTCAGTCAGAAATCTACCATGTAGACCTCAGACTGAAGAGTTACTGACATTTTGTGGGAAATATTTTAAGGGTGCAACTTGCATTTGCTCTATTTCTGTTTCTATTGAAGTGTATAACCTAGAGACAGGTTCTTCTATGGCTAGAGACAGATTTTTGCTCTGGAGTGCTTTAATGTTTCTCTCCCTTCCCACACATATAACAGTTTATCATCTCTTATTTGTTGCTTAGTGGCCATGCCACCTCAGGCAAGTAATACATAGTTGGAAAGGGAGAGCAAACGATTTGAACATAGAACATGGGCAAACCTCCAAGTAGTGAACAAATCTAGGGCTTTGTCTTCTGCAGAGTGGCCAAGGTTTTTATCCAGATATTAAAACAATCCAATTAACCATACTGTGCAATCAGTGTGGTTAGTAACTGCAAAATATGTGGGTTCATTTTTAAAAGATTAATTCATTTAGTTTCCAGTGTAGTTGGGCATCAGTTCCCCTGGAACCCAAGTAACCCTCCCCATAAGATGAGGATTTAGGCAGCTTGGACAAATGCAGTGTTTTAACTGAGAATGTTGTTAAAATAGAGCAGCTGTGCTTTATGTCTGATACATGGACCATAAGAGCACCTGCCAAACCCCAATGTGCCCTCTGTGCTCACAGGCAGGACCCTGGCAAGGATGGGAACCGAGCTGCGGTGCCAGTGCATAGCCACTCACTCCGGGCTAATTCCCCCGAAGTCCATTCAGGATGTGAAGCTGACACAGAGCGGCCCCCACTGCAAGAACGTTGAAGTCATGTAAGTAGCTCTGCAAGAGGTTCCCTCCCCTTCCCCTTCTGCTGCCACTGCTGCTGGGCTTTCAGGCTTCACAAGCACCACAGTCAGCATGCTGACCTCATGCAGCCTGACTTGGCTTTTATTTCGGGAGGGATAGTTTTAAGTGAAACACCCTGTTTTTCACCATCACTATGACCTTAAATATTGCTGAACTGACCATTGTTCAGCTGTCAGGGGACATATGAAACATTTCTAGTAGTAGAATGTGAACTTCATGGACTTGTCAGCTCTTAGTATATGAGGTGATTATGTAGTTTGAATCCTGCATTCGTTAGGCAGGCAGACTCAAGGAGAAAAACTGAATTTCAGTAAGCAGATTTGGGGAAACAGTGAACCAACCTAACCTGGTCTGAACAGTGCAAAGGAACTAAAATGTTAAAGTTTTTATTCTGCTCAAACAAACCTTTTCACCACTGGAGGTTTCAATAATTGTGTAAGAAAGCTTTAGTAACATAACTACATCTGAAACAGGTATTCATATATAGAGGGAAAGATTTTTGGGAATGTGTGTCTGCTTTGAGAGCAGACACAGAGACTCACAGTTCTGGATGGTTCTGGTCTCTTCAGTTGTATAAAGCAAAACAGCCAAATCTAACCTGGAGTAGCTGGGATTAATTGACACTATCTGATCTAAAAATGCAAGATTACATTCTGTGAGTAAAATAAATCCATATAGTAATTTTCTGACTTTTCTTTATTCCCTGCTTTGCAGAGCTACTCTGAAGAATGGCAAAGAGGTGTGCTTAGAGCCCACTGCTCCCTGGGTGCAGCTGATTGTAAAGGCAATTATGGCCAGGTAAGTCCCATTACCTTTCTGTCTGGGCAGCTGAGTGGCAAACCTCCCAGAAAATGCCAGTTTGTAGGATTCTATGCTGATACTTCCCATTCTTTCTTAACCAGATTTAAAGCACAGAGAAGCTTCCTGCTCAGCTACAGAATCAGTCTCAGTTTTTCTGGCTGTGCTTCAGGGTCCTTGCTCAAGCTGATATGTCAGTACTAAACCTCTGACTACCAGCAACTCTGTCTGCAGGGAAGCACAGAAGTGTTTTTCTCCCTTTGAAAAATAAGGCTTTAAAAAAGTCATCTTCCCCTTACTTAGTTGCTATTTTTGAGCGAGTGAGGTTCTTGCTGTGAGGAACTGCAGAAGCTTGTGCTGCAGAGCTTTCCCAGCTGGACACCAGGCATGCACACAGTGGGATTTCAGCAGTTTTGAAACATCAACTTTATTCTCCCTGTGCTTCAAGATAGCACAAAGAATGGGAAAGAGACCCCGCACCCTAAACTGTTTGTGCTATGCTAAGCAGAGGTAACTTGAACCTTATTTTAAATTATCCTCTTCTCTCACCTCTTAACAGGGCTCAAAAAAATTCTGACTCTCCCCTCTAAGAAACGCCAGGACAGAAAAAATCTGGGAACTGCTTCTGCTCCTCAGTCAAGAGAAATATATGGGAAGAGCGTCATTGAAGCAGTGCACAATCTTCCACATGCTGCACCCGTGTTATGATGTTAATGCTGGATGGTTTTATTTATTTATCTATTTATTTAACTGTGTGTATTTAAGGAAGTCTCACTTTGGTCAGTGTTGTCCACGGGACAACACTGAAGGAAAAGTGGTTTGCTGAAGGACATGGAGAGCCCTCGGCAGCCACTTGAGCCAAACATTTGCAGTGAGGTGCAATGCACCTGCAGCACAGTTTACTCACACTAAGCCTGATCATTTTGCTATTTCACCAGCAAATTGATGAATCCTCCTGCTCCCCTGGAGCGCACCAGTATGTTGTGTCAACAACAGCTTCCTGAACCACAGTCAGCCTGTGGCCAGACTGTGAACTGTAATGTCTCCCTTGAAAAACCTAACCTACAGAAAGTGTAATGCTCTATTTGGTATTTATGGGTTGTGATTTCCATGGTATTTATAAATGTATTTATTGAGCGGTTTCTATGTGAGAAAGAAAAGTTATAATTTATTTAATTTTTACTGGATTTTTCATTCCTGCTATCTGTTGGTGGAGAAATATTCACAATCTCATTACTCTGTACTTGATAATATGTCTAATTAGCTACTCCATCAGCTAACGGAAAAAACTGTATTTTACATACCTAGAGTTTGATTATGAGAGTGTAATTATTCCTAAAAATGTACTATTAAAAGTTTTAAATTAAAAAAAATTGGTTTTCTGCTTGATCTTTTAAATCTTCATTTGCTTTATTTGAAAATTCTACTTTATTTTTGCCAGCCTGATTTCTGAAACTGAAATGAAAATTTTTAAGTCCATAGTGCCATAACTTTCCCTGTTATGGAAGCCCAGCAATCCTGACTACACTAACACAGACTCTTAAGGTGGGCTAAGTAGCTCACTCTCCTCTCTTCAGTCTGTTCCCAATCCATGGGGACTAGTGGGCTCTAGAGCAAGGCCCCTTCTTTAATTCCCTTGCAGATAAAAGAGTTTTATTCCCAGATGCCTAAACACCACTAAGTGTCCACTTCAGCCTCACACTTGTAACTACTACAACAAAAGGCCACTATCTGACCATCAAAACAGGAATTTGCCACCTTTACTTTGGATACCCAAAGAGCAAGCACTTGTCCTGATGTAACAACTGCTTCCTATTCTGGTCCCTGATATGCAGTGTGCTGAGCACATGATTCCTCCCTCTCTTAAAAACTTCCCAGAAGGAAACAGGGAATAAGAGACAAAGGGCATAATTTAAAGACTATTGTTTATAACTAGAGTATAACTGGTTTTTTTTGAGGGATGCACACTCTTATCTCACTTTTATCTATAATCTAGATAGTAATAAAACAGCAGAGAGATTTTTGCTGGGTAAATTTGGGATCATAAAATAAGACAGCTGTCTCTGGCTTGGTTTTTCTTGAAGACCCTTCTCAGTAAGCTTGATGCCAGTCCTCTTCTTCACCATTGTTACTTTGGCATCAGTCAGAAGAGTTCTGCCACCTTAAACAACGTGTCCTGGGGCCCTCCAGCTATCAGGCCATGCAGAAGCCACGGGGGAGAAGTGCTCACTTTGGAGACATGCAGGGCCTGCAGTCTGTGTCTGTCTGGGTACATGTGCATGTCTGTGTAACTCAGCAGGCAGCTGGCCAGCGAGTGATGAAGGGTCAGATGTTTGCACCACGGGGAAAGGATGGACCCTGAGATTTCCCTGCAGCTAACTACGTGCTCTTGTCCATCTCCTCCTTTTCCCATTCCCATGAAAGTTTCTGCTCCCCTCGGTCACTTCATTTAGCATTTAACTGTCTTTCTACAAGACTGTCAGAAGACCATTCCACTTTACAGCTGCTGTGTGCATTCATCACCTGTCTTTCATTTCAGCGCCTTCCACGTCATGAAATGCAGCAGAGGTGTTTACATATCCTTTCTGTCCTCTGCTATTCTCTTGGCCCCTTTACTTCACCTTCCCTTCAAACCACTTTTATTTTCTTCTTGCACCAACAGGTTAATTTGGGGGGCAAGAGAAGTGGCAACTATCAACTGACCAAGCCATGACCTCCTGTCATTTCTCTTTCCTCAAACTCCCCTTCCCATGCCTGGTTGCTGGAGCTCTGCTCTTGTATGAAGAAGTGCAATTTGTCTCCTCAAGTGTCTATGATTGCTGTCCTTGCAATAATGAAAGTATTTTTCTCTCAAATGTATAAACACTGCAAACTATAGAGGAAGTCATGAGAAGAAATACTGGAAAGTCCCTGAAAAATACTCCTAACTCTTCCTTAGAAGTACAGAGAATGCAAACATGAGTTTCTCGGCCCCAATTTCTCTGTCTGTGCTGAATATTGGCTAACATAAACATAATGTTGGCTAACATAAACATCCTGGTTTTGTGTTAGGTGAAAAACGTGCTTAACTTGCTTTTGGTTATGGACTGCTTCCCATTCTAAAATGATTGTTTTTCTTATGCTCTTATCACTTAACAAGGGAAAAACCCATTTTTCCAGGAAAGTTATGCATAGGATGGACTTAAATTGCAGATTTGTTTCAGGAATTTATTCTTGTTTATAACAAGATATCATGAGCAACTCTACAGGAAATGGATCCTTTGAAAATTACACAAACTGCCATGGAAACTTTGGGATCAGCAAATAGGCATTTTGTTTCTGAGTGCACAGGTGAAACAAGAATTTTGCCACCTATAAAAATAAGCCTGAGATCTCTGCTGTTGGAAAATGTCATGAAAATTGACTTTTATATTACCTGCAGTTAAATTACTTTTAGTAACAGTCATTGGTGTCAGCCAGTGCAAAGACTACTTCACAATCCCTGTGGAATTCTGGAGAGGGAGATTCTGTGGAAGAATCAGGAAGGTTATAGGTATAACCAGGCTCACTGATAGTGTTTCCTGTGCCCTTTCATGAAACAGGCAGCAGTGAGACGTCTCTACAAGCTTCTGTGGGCACATTTCAACATAGCTATGCTGAATAACTTTTCATCACTAACAAATGTCATTTATTTTAACAAGCATCAACCTCTGATACACCCAATTATCTTATTCCATGGAAGTTCAAATTCATGAGGTATGTGATCAACATTTTTTTGAAAGAAAAGGGTTGCACTAGGTTTCCCAGAACCCATCTCCACTGACTCAGCCAAGAACACTAGCAGAAAAGTGAAGCTAAGACTGCACTACCCAAAGTGCACATTGGCAACTCCAGTATCAGTCTGTCCATTTCTCCTATTCCTAGCTAGAGGACAGGTGAACTCAGGAAAATACTAATATTTTTTATCTTTTGCAGAAAACTTTTTGATACATAGACACCTTATAAAAATCTGTGGAAATAAGAAGTTGTTAGGCAAGTGGCTTGAGAACATATTCGAATCATCTTACCTCCAGTGAATCAACTTACCTCCAAAAGAGCCTTCAGTTTTCAAGAAGGAGAGTCAAGCAGCTTTTCTGACTCAGCTAAATACAACAATAATTTTTAAGCATAAAGTAACATTCTTGCTGCACTCCTAAGATTCACAATTTCTAGCTTTTTCCTTGAAATAATTTTCCAGAATGATGAAAGTTTCATAGCTCATAAGAGAAGCAAATTAATAAGTCCACTCTCTTAGCCTGATTGTTTTATTAAAGACATATATAACGTTTGCACTGAGATAAGGAGACTTTTAAAATACTGAGAATTCTTCTTTTCCTCTTCTGTTTTCAAGGTCACAGTTTTTACAAGTTTGTAAGCAGACAGGAGAATCAGAATTCAGCTGTTGTGCTAAAGCCAAAATGTTAATAAAATTGCAAACGCTTAAAACACCATTTCTGTGTGAAGAGTGTCTAAAGCATCAGTGGCAGATTTTATGAAGAGTGAGACAAGATATGAATGAGAGCATGGACCATATGGGCTTCTTTTTTACTTGATGCAGAACTTCTTGAAGGAATGAGAATGTGTGTAAAAAGTACAGGAGATGCAAGATATACTAAGCCCAGAAAAGGACCAAAGAGCTGAACTTGGAACACCCCCTGCATTTTCTTGCTATTACTGAAAAGTAAGAGTTTGTCCAGGCAGGTGTCAGACCTTTGTGTGCAAGGAACTTAGTCACTCAATACAAACAGAAGAGCAAATGACTTGTCAAAAATCCTGACTCTTTGAAAGCTTTGTGGTTGACTTATCAATAACCAATGAAGGAATGCACAGCCACCCAGCTCGTTCATTGCTGAGCCAGACATTGACAGCAGCAGACCAGTAATAAAGCAAATAAATCTAGATTTGCTGACTTACTGCACCCCTGTAGTCAAAAATTCCATCAGTTCCTCATTTTCTGCTTTCTTCTCTGTTTGGTGCTTCACCTCTGAGAGTAAAGCCCATGATCCTGCAAAAGAGAAGCAACTGACGTGAGCATTGCTCACTCTGAGCACAATCTCAATGAGAAGAGCCAAAGAAAACAGGCTCTGCTGTAGCTGGTTCGTGTTGAACACTGCAGTTTCACCCACTCCTTGTTACCACCAAGGAAAACCCAAGAGGTTTTTGCATACACCAATCTCACAAAGGTCAGCAGGAGACTCAGCTGAGGAAGGAACACGGGAAAGAGCTGTCAATCCACCTGCACACACCTGACCTGTTGGCAGGCCAAATGCTGGAGTCATTTCCATGTTGAAAAGTTCTCACAATACTATTCCTGCTTAGAGGAAAGGATAAGGGAGAGCATGCAAGGTCTTCTGGTACTAAAATGACCATTAAAAAAAGAAGAAAATGCATGAAAAATCCCCTGTGCTGTTTGTTTCAAATGGCGTGCACCAGGAATACAAGCCAGGGCCATCCAGATGGAAAGGCTGCTGGTGGGACAGTGCTCCCTTAGAAAAATGAAGATTTGAACAAACCAAAAAAAAACTCATTAGAAAGCAATGATTTTGTCAAATTCAAGCTTGTTTTCAAGAGCTAAGGGCAAAGTTCATCTAAATTAAACTAATCTTAGCTCACATCAAAATAGAAATTGGAGCTAAGTGAAATTAGTATTTCAGTCAATGTCCTGATCAATTTCATTTTATGGGGACTTTCACTGTCTAGAAGAAAACCAAAGGTAAAAATGCTGCATTTCAATGAAATCAAATGTTGCTTTTTTTCAGTAGCCAGTTTTTCATGGAATGCTCCTAGCTTGCTTATTCTCTTGCCCCCTCAGTTTACTCCTGACAGCAGCACTCACTAGCAATTTTAATTTCTTGGTTCTTAAGAAAGAAAAAATGCTTTCCTCATGTTTGTTGCCACAGCTTTTAGCACAATGTCTTGGCATAGTCCTGTATCCTGTGTGTACTGAAGCAATTTGGAATCACACTATCTGGAAATTTTAAAAAAGGAAGGGTAAAAAGAAAGAAAGACAAGATAATGGGGAAGAAAACCATTGACAGCAAACTCAGTGGTGATCACATTTATCAAGAATGTTACCTGTGTGTTTCCTCCAAACATCTCCTTCTCTAAACACCTCCCTATAACAAGCTGAAAGGATGCATGTCCCTCTTGCTGCTTTGTAGGCCATTTTGGATAATTCAGTAACAATTAAGCAAATTCATTGGGATTATTTTTCCTTCCTTCCAACAAATAGCAGCCATTTTTTGTTGTCAGGAACAATCTAATTCATTTTACTACAGAGCCCAAGTACTCTGGAGACTAAACCTGCACATGGCACCCAAAGGGCTGTAAGGAAGCATTCATTCCCTGAGATGGCAGCTTCAGTGTCACCTAGGGTGTATGTCAAATATGACTTCTTCATTTTTCCTTCATTGCAACACAAGCAACGAAAGTAACAGACAGGACTGAAGTCTGGGGGTCATGAGAGAAGACTTCAAACATTTTGTGATTATTCCAAAGAGTGTTCCCATTTTCTTGTGGTCAGATGTCTCGTGTCACTGTTTTCCCAAGTGATGCCATCACTTTAACCAAAAGACCACAACTATTCAAAGCACACTCCCAAAAATTACTCAGCTCCACTGAGTCCAAAAACTGAAATTGCCTCAAGCCATGTTGGGGGGAATGTTGATTCTGGGACCATGGATTGGGGTTTTTTGCGTTGAATAGCTCATTTTTTAAGCGACTCATACTTTCTTTACTTGCAACTCTCTGCAGATGGAACAAATTTTATTGTATTTATTTCCAAACAGATAAATTCTAAGTTGACTGAAATATTTGTTATGCAGTTCACACAGATCCAAGGACAAAAGCCTGCAGGCAATTTGTAAGATGAAAAGCATTTTCTGCTCTTGGTAAGGCCAAGAGGAGCTCTTTCTGCCTTTCAGAAGCTGTGATGACCTCAAAGGCTTATCAATTGAACAACTCTGTGGGGGTGGAAGGAGTCACACAGTTGTAATCTTTGTCCAGGATCATGCCTGCCACTAAAAAGCCAGGAGATTTTTCCCCCTCAGCAGAGGTAAGATCAAATTGCTTAAAGAGTTGGGTCCCAAACTCAAAATAAAGCCCCTCTTGTCTCCTTATATGTTAGGTGTAAAATACCAGAACCAGTGAATCCACCACCAGTCACTCACTTTTTGGGAATTGTTGTGTGTCCAGGAGTCCCACTTAGTAAGGTGACAGTGAAACCAGTCTCCACAGTCCCATCAATGATCTCAGAAAAGGTCAGCTGGCACCTGAAACAGAAAAACAGAAATGATGGCCAAACACATGGATTGCAGAGCCAACAGGTCTGTTTGCCAAGGTAATGCCTGAGTAATACAAACACATTCCTTTCAGCTATCAACAGTGTGTGTGTGTGTGTGTGTTCACGCTCTGATAACCAGCAGTGGGCACAGATGAAAAACCTCTAACTCTGGTGAAGGGAAAAAAACCCTGAGGGCTCCTGAATGTTAAATTCAGGTGAAGATGCAGGAAGGCAGGCAGGAAGATACTGAGCATCATTTGCTATAGATCATTTTTTTAAATGTGAATTTTCACATCTCAAAAGGTATTACAGAAAGGAGCACACAGAAACATGTGATGTGTGCTCCAATGCAGCTGGCAAAATGGAGCTGGGGTTCTCCATGACACAAGGTGAACACCAGGACACTTCTATCTCTTACATCTTCTGGTATTATTTTCAAGGGCCTATGGACTGGAAACATTTCAAAACTTGAGAAACACACAGGGAAATTGAAGGAAATAAAACATCTGATAGATATAAAACTTACCTTGCACAAAACTGTAGCTTGAAATTTGGTTTCTGCCTCCAGCAAATACGTTTGTACTTCATGACAGAGCTGGATCCACAGGAGGAGTTATAGGTGCTAGGGAGCAGCACCTCATACAGACAGGGAATGCTATGAAACATACTGCTATAGGTAAAAAAGGTAACATAATGAAGATGAGAGGATATCAGCAGTCCATACCCTCTGACTTCAGTCTGTACTATGTAGCAGTGTCAGCATTTTACAGATCAGAACATAAATAATTCCTAATAAAAACCTTGGAGGAAATAAGACTGCTCCTTCAGAGATTGGCCATGTTAAATGGTTTCTAGGCCATGATCAAAGTTGACCTTAGTCTTATATGTGGGACACCTCCTCCAAGGTAATTCTCGTGCACTTAGGAGAAGTCCTCACTTGTTGAAGTGAGACATCTCTTGTTTAATTGTCTTGTAGCTCTCCTGGGCCTGCTGCCAGTGAATGGCTCCCACTACAGGTGCCAAGCCAAATAAATACCTGCTGTGGAAAGGCACACAGCCAACGACTGAAACAAAGGAGCTAAATCATTTCCTGCATGTAATGAATTAAGGACTGGATAATGTGAAGGCAATTGAGCCATAAGGTTTATTGTCTTTATGTACCTATTCAGGGCCTGCCTGAGCTGGGAGTGCTTTCTGTGTCCCAGTAACCCCAAGACCCAGGCTAAGGACACTGAGAGATTTCACAGAATCACAGAATCCTGGCGTATCTTCACACAACAGCTTCTGCTAAAGAGCTGGGTGAGTTGAACGGGAACTTCAGTGAGGCAAATACAAACCTTGTGGTGAGCTCTGTCCCAGCTACACTGACACCACAACTTAAAATAACTAATTTAAACTTAATCCAAAATTACCTTCAAAGTCTCTTTCCAATTCAAGCCATTTCACGATTCTATTTGTTCCACCTGCACTCAGTGCATGGCAAACATCTGTAATGAAAGAGGGCAGCAGGCAGGGAAAACTCAGCTTTCTGAAGTGATGCTGTCTGTTCCCTATCTTTTCTGTGCTTGCTAAAGGCATTTTGTCAAAGGTGGTGAAGGGAAACAGGGCAAAAGTTACAATTGAAGAGAATTACTCTGCAGCTCAGCCTTGTTGCTGCTGTCATCTAGACTGAAGAGACCTTACTCACATTTCCCCACAGAAGGGAGCTAGAAGCAATCTGAAGTCTGCAGGTACAAAGCCTTGCTCAGGCAGATGGTCTTGCATGTTGAAATAGCCCCAGAGACAACCATTTCCCTTGTTCCAGGCCTGTTTGTGCAAGCCCTGAGTCAGAGGACCAGGCTCTGTACCATCTGCTGCACCGCAGCATGTCCATGACCTGGCTGCTGCTCTCAGGGAGAGCTGGCCGCAGAGTTTCACACATTGCTGCTCCGTCTAAAAACAGCTTCACACTCCAGACCCCAGGAGACATCTGGAATTTCCTCAGCAGTAACCACTGTGGAATGAGGCTGATGGGTCAGTTCTTGTTAGCAGTCATGCAAGCATAAAGCCAAGTGCCGTCACGTAAGCTGTCCTTACTCATGCGTACTGTCCAGAGCAGTGTGTAATCTGACTGCGCACGAGTGGCAGTGAGGGATCTGCTCCCCACATCACTCTGAGCTGGATCTGCCAAGGATAACTGCAATGACCCGGAGCAGACTGTGCACCATCCTACCTGCTTGTTGCCTCAGTTTGCTGCAGCTGGGCAAATCCTTCTTGCTGCAAAGAACATGGCACTTCCTTGGGACAACCATATGGGGAACTCCCAGTCCAAGGCTTGTGTGGCTATAACCTGGAGGGAATGGTGATTCCACCTCCATCATCTCAAAGGATCTCAGTGAAGGTTTCTAATTAGTGGCTACCCCTAAGCAGACCATGTAGCTTCCTTTTAAGACCAAGCTAAAAGCCAGATGCTCCCAAGGATGTAGTTACCAAACTGCATCTGGATAGGGGTCCAAACTAGTCATTAGATATTTCCTGACAACATGGGTCAATCACCATTTGCTTGTGACATAAAATCTTCCTGCAGGGCTGATCTCCTGAGGAACTAAGCCAGTAGCTGTATGAAACAGCTGAGCTGTAGATGATGGAGCCCAGGAATGAGAGTCTTTGTGTCCCATCAGCTTGCTATCTCCTTAATCCCTTTTCAGGACTGCTTTATACACTGTATCTTATCTGGTTTGGGTCCTGACTTGGTTTTGTTCTCAGACAGTTCATCTAATCTAAGGCATTCAGGCAAATGGGGCAAGACACACACGGCTGACTGATCCTGGAACAAATTGATTTGCTGAACCCCACTCATGCTCACAAAAGTCTGTGCAAGAAAACAGATTTGCTAAAAAAAAACCACCCCAAAACCAAGACAAATAAAGTGCAATATTCTATTTTGTACTAAAACTTATTACAAAAGAAAGTAATCTAAGTGATCTAAACCTGTGTGTAAATGAAATGTAGAAAACCTGTATCATTTTGCTTCTTTATAACTGAACTCAGCAAAATGCCTTGACAGGAATGAAGATAGAGAGTGACCTCTGTATGTGAAGGAGTGGAACAGAAGGCTGTCAGTAGTAGAGTGTACATATGGAAATCCGAGGAAAAAAGTGTTTTCAAAAACTAGGTGAATGAAGGGGTGCTCAGGAGAACAATGCCCACTGAGTAAGAGTGGGCGGTTGCACATGGCTCGGCAGCAAGGCAGCCTCCAGAACCCAAATTCCCCTTTGGCGCAGCACCCTGCACCCTGCAAGCTAACGGAGAGCCCCCACAAAAAGCCGCCGCTCCTTTCGGAGAATGGGGTCCCAGCAGACGCTGGGCGGTTCTCGGGACGGTGCAGTGCCACACTTCCCTCGCTCCCGGACCTAAAGCAGCCGCTGTGCCGGGAACGGCCGCTCTTCTCTCTCCGCCCTGCTCCTTTAGCTGCATACACCCACCGGTGGAAAGGGGCCAACGGGGCACTGCCCTCTGGCTACACTCCGGGAAATTCCCCGGCAGCTCCCGGCCGGGAATAAAAGCACGGGAGGGAAAGGGGGCCGCCTCGCCGGCTCCTGCACCCTCTCCGCCGCCAGCACCAGCCATGAACCCGTACCTCTCTCTCCTCCTCCTCCTGGCCGCCGCCGCTCTGTGCCAGGGTAAGCGACCGAGCCGCGGTTACCCATCCGTCCGCGGCCGGGCCTCGGCAGGGGTGCGCGGGGGGCCGGGCCCGTCCGGGGGCCGGGGGGTTTCGGGGACTCCGGAGCCGAGGCTCAGAAGGCTCCTCTCGCCTGCCAGGTGCGCCGCTGGCCGGGGAGCTGCGCTGCCGCTGCGTGCGGACCGTGTCCGAGGTGATCCCGCCGCGGCGCCTGGCCCGCCTGGAGTTCCTCGCCGAGGGGCCGCACTGCGCCGTGCCCGAGGTCATGTAAGTGCCCGGCCCCGGCCCCAACCCCAACCCCGAGCCCGGCCCCAGCCTCACCCCCTCCCTGTCTCGCCCGCAGAGCCACGACGAAGAAGGGACTGACCATCTGTCTGGACCCCGTCGCTCCCTGGGTCAAGCTCCTGGTCACCAGGATCCTCCGTAGGTACGTGCCGGGCCAGCTGTCACCAGAGCTTGGGACCAAACTTACCTTCTTAAACCCAAGAATAACGAGCCACATTCTGTTATTGATTCCTGTGAGGAAATCTGGTTAGTTACTCCAAAAATATGTCCAGAAAGTGGCTTCTGTGCTGGGGAAGAGACAACCCAGCAGGCTGTCAGGGAGAGTATCCACAACAAATGCCTGATTAATTGCAAATCCAGCCACAGTACGTTCCATCATCACCATCAGGCATCTTTTCCACACACCCTATGCGATTTATTATCTGGTGTATGCAAAAAAAACTTATGGAAAAACTTCCTAGTGGGCTTTACAATTTGAATTCTACCTATTGCAGCTCAGCCAACAAGCTGTGCATGAGGGAAGGAACTCCTCGGAATGAAGTTACCTGTTTGCCACAAGATCCCAGGAAACAGATGCTGTGAGGACACAATAGCTCAACTCTCTAGTTTTGATGGATTTGTAGATCAGATGTTCTATGTTTCATTCCCTCTCCTCATAGTTGTTATTGCCTAATCCTCTGTATGGTTTTATTGACTGAGACAAAATGATTGAATCCATTTGATAAGACAGTGGAAACTTTGCTGGACACCTCTCAGCAGCCTTCTCAGAACTTGCTCCACCTTTGTGCAAACTCCTTCTTGCCAAATTCTGTTTGCCAATAAGTTCCTATAAAATATTGATATCTGAAAAGAAGATGAATGCATCATGAAGATGATTTTGTAAAGGTCTGCAGAGAGTGTGACAGGAGAGGTTTGAATGGATTGTGCCGATATCCTTGCATCAGGAGTAACAAGAGTGCTGGCTGGCACTTAACATTGCAGTGCCTGTCCAGGATTACATGGGAATAAAACCTGGTTCAGGCAAGAATGTTTTGCTGAATCTCTTTTTCCTACTCCAACTCTCCAGCCTCTAATACAGAATGCCTTGGACCTTTTTGCACAATGTGCTGTCTAATGAAATCACAAATTTTGCCCTTGAAGTCTTTTTCTCCTATTCAATACTTAGAAGGATTTAATAATTTCTATGAAATTGTGGGGGTTTGTGCCATGGCTGGTTTGGGTTTTAACCAGATAATGTTGAGGTTGGTTAGCTGGTTTGTTTTAAAATGAGTTTACATTACAATATTTGGTATTTATGCACAAGATCTAAAGGAACAGTAAATGTTCTGGAGAGACTTAGACATTTTATGTCTACTCGTATGACATAGTGTCATGACTCATAAAGAATAACTAATATTCATTATTCTGCTTTGGAAAATTGTATGTAAAGAGGTGGATTTCTCATGATAATGTAATGAAATATATAATGCAATAAAAATGTTTTTGTGAATTCCATGTTAACTGGAGCTGTGTACCGGTGTCAGTTGGGCCAGTGGGATGCAGAGAAGCAGCGACCTCTGTGTACCCCGGGATTCCTGGACACACCTGCAGAGCAGCTCCCTCTGAAGGGTCAGGGGCACTTTGTGCCAAGCAAACGCGTTTCTATATTCAGAGGCACATTACTCAAACCCTCTGATGTGAAGCTGACCTGAGCTGCTGGTATGAAGAGAGATTAACCCCAGGACGGATGAATGGAACCCAGGCCCACCCCTGCAATCTGCAGGAATTTCCATTCTTCTGTTCTCCAGCCCACCTTGAAGCTGGCTGTGTTTAAAGTTAAAGGCATTTTGCTGGGTGGGAAGGAGTTAACAATGTTTGCTATGGTAGGAAACAGTAAAAGTTTGCAACAGTAAATTTGTTTCCAGAAGAGAAATGGTTTGGGTCCCAGCTGTAACAAGGATCTCTGGCACTTCTGAAAGCCAAGAATTCCCTTGTCTGGATTCCTCAGTGCACATTTCCAGGACAAACAATCTCTTCTGTCACTAGGTACATGGTACTACTTGTTTAGTGACCAATCTACTGAAATGAAATCCACATGAAATCCACATGAAATCCGACAAAACCTTATCTGAAAGCACACCCACATGGTGGCCTTGCTGGCATGGGGCAGTCATGAGTGTTCTCCTGTGACACCTGAGGAAAGCTGGCTCATCCCCAGAACACGGGACAGACAAATGAAGGTAATATGGAAATCTGTCTCTTTGACACACCCATGAGTAGAGAGCATGAAATGTTCTTCTGTTTCCTTGTGAATTTCCTTGCACATTCTTTTCCTTGCAAAAATAAAAAGGTGAATTTTTTCCCCTGCCATTTAAAGGTGACCTGAGACTGTTGCTCCCTCTTCAGAACCTTGAGAAAGACCTGCCTGCCCTGGCCACCTCTCAGCAAACTCCAGTGTGTCTGCACACATGATGGCTTTCCCCCTGGGAATGGTGTCTGTCTGAAATGACCACATTGCCCTGTTACACCATGTCTGTCTCAGGAACAGCCCAGACAGAGCTACACACAGATTCACTTTACCAGAGCAGCAGACATTTGCAAAATCCCAGGGCAGATTTTTCACTTTCCCTGCCTAGTACACACCAAAGACCGTGACCAAAACACTAACAATAACCAGATTCTTTCAAAAACTGAAAAGTATAATTTACCAGCAGCAATAGATGCCTATTTAATATGCTCTTTTTTTGGAAGCCATGGCTCAGTAAAAACTTCTATAGTTCTTCCCTTGTGCTCTATGTCATATGTTTTTCTTCAGATGCAAGTTAATAGACTAAAACAGCAATGGAAGAATCTTGTGCAACTCTGGATTTTTGCCTCCCTGTTTACAGCAGGAAAGTACATTGCCCAAGAAAAAATG
This sequence comes from Zonotrichia leucophrys gambelii, assembly GCF_028769735.1. Taxonomy (NCBI): domain Eukaryota; kingdom Metazoa; phylum Chordata; class Aves; order Passeriformes; family Passerellidae; genus Zonotrichia; species Zonotrichia leucophrys. Next base: position 43,862,239 of record NC_088173.1, on the reverse strand, counting down.
CTGGTAAAACAGGACACATCAAAAGCCTCCCAGGTTTTTAAAGTCCTCATGAGGTCCAAGAAGTGTTATCATCCGTTCTTTGAAATTGTCAAGATATTAAGCATGAATAAAGTTAATCTTCACAGCACTCTAAGGGATTCACATAAGTGACTGTAGGTAAGTCAAATGTACAAAGTCACAGTAAGCCTATCATTGCAACTTAAAACTATGATTTACACTTGAAATTGTTTGGGTTTTTGTTTTGGTTGGCTGGTTTGGGTTTTTTGGCTGTTTGTGTGTTTTTCACCCTGGAATTGAAAAGAGTGTTTGATTTTCATGTAAAATTCCAGCTTTGAGTAAATAGCATATTTTGTGCTAACTGGTAATGAGCTTGATGAACTGAAAACACTTTTAAAATATTGGAAGGAATGACTAGAAAATTGCTTAGTTTTCAATAGCTGCAGACCATGGAGCCAAATGCTTTCTTGGTGAAAATAAACATGCTTACTCACAAGGGTAAAATTATGACAATCAAAAATTATGATTGTCACCATCTGAATAACATGTCAGTCGTTTGTAAAGACCTCTCTAGGAAGGCAGGAAAAGTCCTTGAAAAATATATTCCATTTAACATCAAAAATAGAGGAACACTTCTGCAAAAACCCAGCCAAACACCTTGTTCCGTGGACCTGAGCTCACTATTCTCTTCCATACAAAAAGAGCACATTCAGAAGCTATCACCCTCCAAGACAGCAACAATTATTATAGAGCTTAGGGGTTTTCACCACTACTATTTGATTAAAGCGGCTGAACACATTTCAAATGAAGGCGCTACACTTCAAGGGTTTCAACAGAAATAAAAAGCAGATTCTTCTGCCCTCTGCAGAAACGGCTTGTCACGAAAAAGAAATAGCAGACAGGTTTTCTTAAAGCTCCCCTACGGACTGCGGAGATTTACCTTAAGGATGAGCTTCTCCCGCCCTCAGCCCCGCCCGTCCCTCAGCATCTCCCGTCCCTCAGCCGCCACCTGGATCTCTCGGTCTGTCCCCAAGCAACGTGGCTTCCACCTGTGGGGTGCGGCCGACATGGCTGCGGCCTCCTCAGGGCTCTTCTCCCTCTGCTCCGCGCTGCTGCTCCCGGCCTGGGCGCCGCTGAGAGGCTGGCGAACCTTCCTTCGCCTTCCTCCCGGAGCCCCGGGCCGGCTGCAGCGCCAGCAGCGCCCCTCGCAGCGCCGCCAGCTACGCGGCCCCCACCGGGGAGGTTTCCTCCTCGCTCCTTCCTCCTCACCCTCCTCGTCCCCCTCACGCTGAGGCGGCAAGCGCGGGGCGGGCGAAAAGGGCGGGAAACGCCTGAGGGGACGCCGAGGAGCATTTGATCAGTGTTTGGGTGAGGGACCGAAAGCGGCACAAAGGTTCTGGTACTGCTTTTACAAAGTAATAACAATGAAAATAGCATTAGAAAAACAATGATTTTAGAAAGTAATAACAGAAAAAAACAGCGATAAACATTTATAATGCCATTCACAAATATTACTGGATCATTTAGACCTATTTTTCATGCATGTTTTCGAGTAGAAACAATCTGATTTATCTGAAATAGCAGTTTCCATATTACGAAATAAGTGATAGACAATAATACCTATTCCTACTAGAAGTAGTAACAATTCTTTTTATATAGTGACAGTCTCCAAATTCTGTCAGATATTTGCAGAAGTGTGTGCTATTTTGACTTTTTCACTGGTTTCCATCATTAGGCAAGAGAACAGGGATTTTCAGCTTCTCTTAAGCTTGACTGACATATTTTAACTTGGTTTAACTTGTCTTTTGGGTAATTCTATAAGAATGATTAAGAATTACAGATGTTGCCAAGAATTCTAGTGTGTAGTCTAAGCACGCATTACAAATTCTGTGTGGTAAGGGGATCTTCCTGAGGATCTCACCTTAAAGCTTATTCTATTAAAGGGGGGGAGGGGGAAGAAAATCACACATTAAAGTTCTTTTTCTCTGATAACAAATCATCAAAACAAGCCCAGCACTTTATGTTTCTTTTACTTGGGTATGCAGATGAAATTAGCGCTGCTACTGAAGTCAACAAAAGATGTCTTTGTGAATTTAAAACAAATCAAACCCACACGGAAGTTCCCAGCAATCCCCATACCTGTTATGTCTGTCCTCTTGTCACTTGCCCCAAACCATTCTTCAGCTGACTTTGGTTCTGACAGATCACTCACCAGATGATTTAAAGATTTGGGATAACACTCATTTGTAGACAATCCCAGAAATTAACTTCTCTCCACGTCAGTCACATAACTAAAAAAAGCCCCAGAAAATTTATGTCAGGTCACAATTTTCAATGTGCTTTTCATATTAAAAGTTCAGCAAACGTGTTGCATTGCTGATGTCACCTATATAAGCCTCTCTAAGATTGTGGCATTTTCCTTATTGAAAGTGTGTGTTATTTTTCCAAAGCCTCTTGAAAGTTGCATAAACTCCAAAGAGTTATGCACATATTGTTGGTATTCCCTTCTATACCTTCGCAATGTTACCATATTCTTCGTGGGAATTAGACACGCTGTAGCATTAATGTCCCATAGCTGCAGAGTTCCCGACTCTAATCTGATTGGTTTTTTCGATTTTGGTTTTGGGTTTTTTTTTAACAGCACAGAGTTTGTGCCTGAAATTTGAAAGTCTCTACTTTACCCTGGCTGAACTTTCGCGTCTTCTGAAAGTAAAACCAGGACATTTGTGCCTCGTTAGGTCCCTCACCAAACACTGATCAAATGCTCCTCGGAGTCCCCTCAGGCGTTTCCCGCCCTTTTCGCCCGCCCCGCGCTTGCCGCCTCAGCGTGAGGGGGACGAGGAGGGTGAGGAGGAAGGAGCGAGGAGGAAACCTCCCCGGTGGGAGCCGCGTAGCTGGCGGCGCTGCGAGGGGCGCTGCTGGCGCTGCAGCCGGCCCGGGGCTCCGGGAGGAAGGCGAAGGAAGGTTCGCCAGCCCCTCAGCGGCGCCCAGGCCGGGAGCAGCGGAGCGTGGAGCAGGATGAGGAGCCCTGAGGAGGCCGCAGCCATGTCGGCCGCACCCCACAGGTGGAAGCGGGGTCGCAAGCGCGGGACGAGGGGAAGGGCCGGGACAAGCAGCCGAAGCCGGTGAGCGGTGGCCGGGAGATGCTGAGGGACGGGCGGAGCTGAGGGGTGGGCGGACAATGGCGTGTTTTTATCCAGGGTATAATGTGATAAGAATAATATTTTAGAAAGGGCAAGCCATTAAAACCCAGCATGCACATTGTCTGTGGAAGCACCTGAGCCACATTGCTTTTGGAAACATTTAACTTGTCAGAATCTTTGCCAGGACCATAGCAGAGCATGAAGCCTCACTAAGTTGACACATCCAAAGCTTTTCCCAGCTTTATATAGGAATTTTCCCGCTGTCAGTAGGCTGGTGAGAGTGCTGTTATTTTGGCATGCTTTTTAAATGCTATTTCAGATCTTGGTTTGTTTACTCCTTCCGCTCTGCACAGGCGATTTTTTTACTATAAAATCTGCCATTGAACATGACAGAAGTCACCAATATGCAATCTGCAAGCGATTCCCTGAGTTTTCCCCTCAGAAAACACGGGGGTGCGGGGAATAACTATGAGCGGCAGCAGCGATGCTTGTCCGTGGAGCTCTGTGTCTACCCACCCCAAATTGCGACGGGAACAGCAGCTCACGGGAGCCAAAGGCTGCAGCCAAGGCATCTTTTGCGCGGCTCCTGCTGTACCCTGAGGCTCCAAATCCCTGTCACGCAGATTCCTCAGCTCCAGCCGTCCCCAGCTCCGCCCGCTCTGGCCGCGGTCCCGGTGCCGGCGGTGGCCCCGCCTGCCGTCGCTTGGTTGCGGCGCCGCTTCCGTCGGTGGGGACCGACCGAAATGGCGGCGGCGGCCGCCACAGCCTTGTCCTTCTCCTCCGCCTCCTCCTCCTCTGCCGCGTTGCTGCGCCCGGGCTGGGCGCCCCTGAGGCGGTGGCGAACCCTCGCTCGCAACGCCAGCAGCTTCCCCCGCAGCGCCGCCAGGTACCTTGCGCCGATCGGGTCTTTTTCCTCGTCATTCTCCTTCCTTCCTCCTTCTCATCTTCCTCATCCTCGTACCCCTCATGGCGCGGCGGGTCCAAAGGGCGGGGAACGCCTGAGGGATCAGCGGGCTCGGGCCCCCCGCGATCGCCCTTCGGAACGGATGCCCTCCGATCCCCGCTGAGTTCCGCGGTTCTTCCCGGGGAAACGGGGAAGAAGCAGCGGGAGAGCGGGGGGCGAGCGGGCCGTGGCCCTGGCCTTGGTGATCCATTGGGGATTTAAGCGGTGCCCTTGAAATTGAAGAAACCCCTCGCAATGTGACCTTCCTGCCCCCTGCCTGAGGGAGGTCTGCGAGTTTGCTTGCTCCTGATACCTTAAAGATTTAGACAGAATTGCCGTGTATATTTATCATTTGGTGGCAAACAGGGCATGCTTTCTAGCGCTGGGGATCAGTGTCCGGACAGTAATCACCCCCTGCATTTAATTTATTGTGCTGTCTGCAAATGGATTCTGGTGTTGGTTTTGCAGCACTGCAGCTCTGAGCTCTTGCCTGGGTCTGCAAGGGAGGGTCTGTTTGAGCTCCTGCTTATGAACCTTTTCATTTACATGTAATTGTGTTAAGACCTGCCTGAAAGCTGACTAAAGAGGTTCAGCACATCACAAGTGCCAATGCTGAGAGCACTGTCTTTGTGATTTCAAGAATGAAAAGATCAGCGAGCTGAACAGCCATTGAGATAAGCATCTGACCCCTTGGATGTTCTGTGTATTGGTATTGATTCTGTCAGTTTTGGGAGAAACAGCTGTATTTCTGGACCAGTGCATATTCTACTTCTGTGCTACGCTGCTAGTAACTGTTTTTTCCAGTTCTGCAAAACGCAGATGTCCCTGCACTAATAGTTTTCCAGAGGTTTTTATGGGGTGTGGGACATGTCCTGTCCTGTGATGCTAGATGTGATCTCGGGCTTTTAGAGTACAAATTGATCTAAAATAGCAGTGCAGATCTTAGTTTGTGTCATGGCCTGCAAGTCACCGGGTTCATAAACAAGAAGAATTTTCTGTGGTAAATCCATGGTGGGTTCAGAGTAAGAGCATCCCTGGGTGGGTGGGATGACAGTGGGACAGGATGGTGCAGTGACACATATTAAATCTGTCATTTTAACTTGGTCATGAAATCTGTCACAAATCTATCATTAAACCTGTCATTTGCCAACACCTGGTCAATGTTTTAATGTGTGTAAAATTTACAATAATAAATTATTCATGACTTAGCTTCAATGTCTTGAATAGCCTGCTGCAGTGTAAGCTTTCTGTACAGGCAGTGATTTAATTTATTCATGCAGTTCTTGTGTGATATAGCCATCAAAGGACTTATCTAGGTTCTAAACCTAAGAAGCATCAACGTATTTCAGTATTTGCTATTTTTATATTTTACAGATGTGAGAAGTGCTATGTACTGACTCCTTTCCCATCAGCTATGAAATATGAGAACTACATCTTTGAGGCTTGGACAGAAAATAGTGTAAATAATGCTACATCAAATCAATTTTTAGGGAAATTTGAGGAGGGAAATGGGTAAAGTAAAACTTAAGGGAGTAAGACCATCCTCATATTTTATTCCAAAATGCAGGAGTTCATGTACATTTACATGGCTGGCTGTGTGTGTTGGGAAATGAGTTGTGGCTGGTGAGCTTCTCTTCCAAGTGCACTGATGGCACATCCACACTCTTCAGGTAAGAGAGTGGATGTGGGCACCCAGTTTGTGGAATTGGGAGTGGGGCTGCTGAACCTCATCCCCAGTGGGCTCCAGCTGTGAGCAGCAGGTGAACCTTGTTGAAGGGAACAGCCATGGAGTGCCCAGGGGCACTGGCCAATCACCACAGGGAGCAGAGGGCACACAGGTGCAGTGCATGAACATGAGGGTGTAAAAGGCTGAACAAGAAAGAGCAGAGGCTTGCAGCTTTCTGGAGTTGTGTGCTGTTACTCTGTGTGGGTAAGGGCACAGAGTCATCTGAAGAGCCATGGTGTCACTGTGTATGGATGAGTGCTGAAAGCCTTCTGAAACTGTATGGTGATACTTAGTGTATTGTGGCCATCTCAACTGTGACAAGTGGGAAAGCACTTCTTCTCCTGTGTAGGTTTGTAGTGTTTTAGGGTTTTTGAAGTAATAATTGAAGTACCACTACATGAATCAAAACATTTGGGAGTGTTGAAAATAGTAGAGTACACACTTGAAGGTGCCTTCTTCCTGATGCAATTTTAGCCCTAAGTACTGTGTACCTTTTTATCTTTGTAGTGATGAAGCAGCTGTTATCTCAGGGACGAGGCTTGCACACCAGGTTTTGAAAGAAGTTCGAAGGGATGTGGAATTGTGGATATCTGCTGGCAACCAGAGGCCTCACCTCACTGTCATATTGGTAGGAGACAATCCAGCCAGTCACATCTATGTCAGGAACAAGATAAAGGCAGCTGCAGCTGTGGGTATGTCATATGAGTCTTCCTTTAGTAAGCTTTAAAGAGAAAAAAATAAAGCAGGAGGAATCGCCTTAGTGTCTTAATTTAATTTTGCACCAACTTCTTCTACATGTGTTCTGATGCACCTAAGGGATTGCATGGATGTATGGAGAAAGTAGTTTTAATGTGATTTGAATGGGTGCTGCAAGTGTCATTTTGTGTTTGGAAACAGTTCTTAATAATCAGAATGATTTTTGGACTAAATGACTAAGCTGATCACTCTGTGTTCTTATTCTGACATGTCCTCTGTCTTTTGTTTTTATCAGGCATTTCTAGTGAGATCATACTGAGGCCTAAAGACATTTCACAGGACGAGCTCTTGGATATGACAGCAAAACTCAACAAGGATTCCAGAGTTAGTGGCTTATTAGTTCAGCTGCCTCTCCCAGGTGTGTGGCATCTTTGTCCCACTTCTCATATTACATGGTCCATATAAGAGGAAAGAGTTAAATAGTTTTGGGTTGCAAGTGTACCTTAGGGCCATAGGAAAGTCTTGAAAGAGGATCTGCATAAGGAAGGGTTGGGTGAGGTGTTTTTTGTTGAATATGCAGTTCATTTTAAAGAAAATAATTTCATATGTAAGAGTTGCCTTTTTTAGTGATCTGTCACAGTGGTGTTTCAAGGCATTTCACTTAATTTATCCGGTTTAATCTTCTTTATTTTTTTGCAGTTGTTGCACTGGTTTGCCTTGAATTTTATGCTTTCATTCTCTATATCATGCAGCATTATGATACATAGCAGGTGATGCTCTAGTCTTTCTCATAGCGATTCCAGGTTTTGCCTTAAACATTCAACATTTGTTTTCATTGTTGGTCCTAATGTTCCAGGTGAGCATTGTGCTAAAAAGCCTTGACTAAATTTTTGGGGTTTTATTTGCCTTCTCTTAATTTCTAATAAAATCTCACTGAAATATCACTGGGGAGTAGTTGGCCAAGTGGTATTTTTTCAGGGATAAAACTTGCAGAGAAATAAAGAACTAAACTGAAAATGTTTTTTATCTATAAAACAGCCAAACTGAGTGTTATGAAGGAAAAAATGCTTTGGTTGTATTTGTAATAAGCAGCAGTGCTCATGGTGAGGAGGGTTTGCACTTGGCAGTACATGAAAGCTGCCCAAAATGGGCCATGTAGTGAAATAAGTTCGCCACAAGGTGGGAGAATAACACCAGTCAGGAGCCACGTCCAGGCCTTCAAGGTAGGAGCTGATGGAATGTGGGCATTTTCCTTTGGAGGAGCATCTCTCCCAGTGACAGGGATTTGCAGCAGCAGGTGATGTAATTAACAGAGTTTAATTGCAGCCATGAGAACTGGAGAAGATGAAGCACCAGCAGCTTGGGGATGGGAATCATCCTGTCTGACACCTGTAGCAAAGGAAGTAGGCTTGTACACTGGACTCCCAGTGTTCCCTAAAAATGAGATGTCTCATGTGTCTTGCTGGTGAGGGTACTCAGGGGAATGGTTAGGTACCACTCACAGAAATGCATTTATTAGGAGAATATCAGGTTGCTAAAGTCTGCTTTCATCAGTGCACAGTTCAGAACTTCTTTTAGTCTGGTCTTCAGAACTTCTTTTAAACCTGGTCAACATGAGGAAAGAAAAAAAGCATGATGATAATTCTAGCTGTGTCAGTTGAACTGTTTGATGCTTCTGTGCTGAAGTGCTCAAGTCCTTAAGTAAGGATTAGTCCTAAAATTGTTTGGAGATTCCTCCCAAGAAGTGACACAATGACTACATGAAGACTAATTAGCCTCCCTCCAACCTAGCAGACAGGCACAGATGTTGCTTGTGGTAGGAAAAGCTTTAGAACAATTTAATCCATAGCAGAACTTTGTCAATATTGCAGTGTCTGTATAGTAAAGTAAAATGTGCAATTTGTCATGAACTGGAAATATTCAGTAAGCTCTTGCTGTGTTAAGTAGTTTTTTTTTTTTTTCTCGAAGGAACTTAATAAACTAAAGGGTTAAAAGCTAAGTTAGCTCATTTTCCAAATTTTATCTTTATATCTTTATAGTGACTAAGATGTAATGGAAGGAGACAAAGCTCAGAAGTTGTGAAAACTCTGTCAGTGGAGGCTGCTTATTCCAGAACTGCGGTTGTGGTGTGGGGTTTGGGACTTTTTTGCAGTAAACTACATAAGGTGTGGCTTTTGATCAACTTTGGGTTAAAAAGGGAAATAGCTTTGTTCTGTTGCACTATTGTAAGCTGGGGCAACTTAACTTTGAGGATTGTAATCTTTGCCTCAGGAGAAATTATTTTCTGTGCACTTTTGAGTGCCTTTCTTGTGATAGTTTTCTAGAAATTTTCCTTTTTTATTGGTTTGAGTTGCCTGGGAGAGGGCCACAAAATATTAATATATTTGGGACAGATGATGAAAATCCATGCAGTATTTTTTTCAAATGCCTTTTGTACTATGTTATTATTTTCAATACTCTTCCCTTTTGAAAACCAGCCTTTATTTTCCATGTCTTAGCACCAGAGGCAGTTGTTGTGTAAATAGGAATTTCTCTGTGGGCAAATGCTTGGCCAGTGATGCCCAGTGTAGTCCTGCAAGTTCAGCCAAAAAGGGAGAAGAGGAGTGGCTTGTAATGACAGCAAGGGAATTTGTATGGGTATCAGCTCATGTTTTATGAGACTGACAGTAAGATAATTAAGAAATTATTTTGTTCCTCTGGAAATTAAGAAGGCATGTGTGAGCTTCTTCTCTGGCTCACAGCTCTCTTGTCCCCAGCTGTGCAGCAGCATTTCCTCCCAGTACTGTAAATCCTGCTCTGGAATTCTGCAAATCAATTTTGAGTGTTGAAAATATCCATGTAAAGCATGATTTTTTTTTTCCTTTAACATAGTTGTGTCCATTATCTGTCAGGTTTTGGGAAGCTAAAGACAGTGTGGAGGAGGTGTTTTTCAGAGCAGTGTTCTGCACATCCTAGGCACAAGGAAAAGCATGGCTGCCAAGTTTGTGTTGGAAGAACAACTGACTTGCCTAAGGGTAACAAGTTCTTTTGCAAAAGCCATTTAATAGGTTACTCCAAATTTCTTCCTTGGTTTTGTTTTCCTTTTTAATTCCCAAGTTGACACGAAAACAGGGTTATGGTTGCTTTCAGTCTCTGTGAGGCAAGTTTCAGTTCTGAGAGACTCTTTCATCAATGTACTTAATATCTTAATTTCCGCAGTCTTTTCTCATTAGGATTCAAAAGCAAACTTGCTCTCATCATAAAGTGGAGAATTAAACTGTAAATCTTAGCAGCCTGGTTTAACTGTAGGGGTTTTCTAATTGGAAATCTTTTAACAGGAGATTAGCATGGTTTAAGTTCTACAGCATGCTTATCTTTTAATTATCTACCTCCTTTTAATGGAAAACCACAAAAACCTACTAAATTAAAACATCCTGTTTATGTCTTTAAAATATTTTACTGGCAACATCTGAATTTCCTTGTTGATGCATATTTTCCTTTATTTGGTTTTTTTAATCCTCCTGTACTGCTCTCTGACTTGGACACTGGGACATTTTGCCACACAGTTGCAGGATCCTGTTCAGGTTGTGGGTCATGTAAGGGATGCAAAAAGCAATTGCTCTGAGATGGAAATGATAAACCCTCAGCCTACTTGTCGGGTTTAGGGGAAAGTACTTTGGTTCACTCTTGCTGGGGAGGAACAACCAAATTCCCAGGAGGTTCAGTAACAAATAGGTCATTAACTCATAGAGGGTCAGTGGCTCTCGCCCCATCTACCTGCTCTGGGGGTCAGCTTGCCTTTCTCCCAAACAAAACCTTTCAGCAGGTCTGGGTTGCTGCAGGCCCTGGGTCAGTCAGTGCCATTATGGGGCTCTCAGCAGCCCATGGGTCAGTCATTAAGCCCAGTTTGCTTTTTTGGGTTAGTATGGGATGTTTTGTGGAGCTGTTCCTCTGTGGTGTTATGTATTCCAGGTTTATGCTTGGGTTTGTAACTCTGCAGGGAGAGCTCTGGCAAACACTTTTTTTTTTCATAATCAATACTAATGTTTATGCTGTGTAAGCTTTAAGCAGTTACAGAACTGTCTTGTATCAGTGCATATGAAAAATGTTTAGTATGAGTACACATGAATACAAAATTTGTGCAGGCAATGCCATTTAAGCCATATTCAGGGTTTTGAGATCACCAATATCAAGCAGTTTGGTGTCTTCTTGGTTTTTTTCATGAAGTACACTGTGTTTTGGTCCTACTGATGAACAGTTGACTAAAAAAAGTGTTGTTGGAAAAGGACAGCTAGACCTTCAAACTTACTTCAGCTTGAGATTTCCATTAATTTGTTTAAAAACTAGCTCGTGTGTCTTCTGTGGGCTTGGAAACCAGAAAAATGCATGTAACTGTTCTCCTGTGGTTTGTTGGGTATTGTACTCATATAGCTGTTATATATTGCATTCATATTGCTGTTGTTATATTTCTAGAGTCCTGTGCCTTATGAGCAGTTCTTCTCAGCAGTGTTGTTTATTCCTTCACAGTCAGGGCTCCTCCAAGACTCTCCCTAACTGCAAAGCCCACCCCCTTTTATCCCAGTTGCCTTCATGAGCCACAGCTGCTGTGGCACAGTCCAGTTAAGGACTTCACAGCTGTAGCTCATTTAGAACAATTAGGATTGGGGCACAGCCATTTACATAATACATATATTTTACAAAGACTCCTACTACAGTTGGACTTCTTGAGTCATTCCATGTTTTAAGAATTCCAGGTTGCAGAAATTACTTCCTTAAATATTTCCTCTAATAGTTACTGTCCTCATTCTCAGCTGCATACTGGGCTCTCATATTTTGGCAGGGTCTGTTGTATCAACACTGTAACAAATGGCTTAACCTAATCTTCAGTAAAGTGTTTGTTTGAAAAGGTAAAGCTGCCTTTAGGGGCAGTGTAGCTGGCTCAATGAAGAGCAGTAATTGATCACCCTGGCCAGGTCTGGGCTGTGTGATGATGCATTGATAGCACCTGACAAGGGAAGGAGCTGTAGCTGAGGGCTGTGTGTCTCCTAGATCACATAGATGAGCGGACAGTGTGCAATGCCATCGCCCCTGAGAAGGACGTGGATGGGTTCCATATCATGAACATTGGGCGGCTGTGCCTGGATCAGCCTTCCATAATCCCTGCCACCGCTGCTGCTGTCTGGGAGATCATCAAAAGGACAGGTAAGAGACTCTCCTCTCCTGGAACTCTTCTTGTCCTGGGAGGTGAACAAGGGATCAACTCAGGGTCAGGGTTCTCTAAATGCGTTGGGCTGATTGAAGAACGAACATTTAGAGTATTAATCTGAATAAGGAGCTGCCAAGTCGATGGCCACTTGTGCCATTAGCACAGCTATTATTTAAGTGTAGACAGTAGTATTTGGTGGAACACTTCAGTAAATTTCTGGGTTTTGTAGTTTTGCAGGAAATTTTCGGTGCTGTTGTTGTTCTATTTGTCAAATAAAAGATGGGATGCGTAAGCTCTTGTAGAGAAGGGAGTAAAACAAGAATAAAAAATGGGAGCACTTAATTCAGTACTGGAAGGGGGGAAAATGCATATGTTTTCAATAGTTGTAATTTTTTATTTACCATGTACGTGTCCTTACTGGTAGACATAAATACTTCCTGTTGTGGCTGGACTGAGGAAATTAAGTCTTTGCTAAGGGTGATTCAGGTACCCTGAATGAGCTGTCAGTTTTCTTTCTCTGAGGTGAAAGCTGAAAGTTTTGTGGATTCATCCCTCAAATTCAGCCTTGTGGATTTTCAAGTCGTGTTGATGTCAGCAATCCACAACCATAAATAATTCTGTTGTGGGGATTGAGAAGAAGGGTTTAGATATATCAAAATACTGGAATATAATTTTTTACTTTTTTTTTTCCCTGCAAGGAATACAAACATTTGGAAAAAATGTTCTTGTAGCCGGAAGATCCAAAAATGTTGGAATGCCTATTTCAATGCTTTTACATACTGATGGAGAGCATGAAAGGCCTGGAGGTAAGTCCAGGAATGTTATCCCAATGTTTCCATTTGTGAAGTCCTGAAAATAAAGCTGGCTAGAGGACTCAGATTTAAGACCAAGCTTTCCACACTTTTGAATACTTTTGACCAGACCAAGAAAATAAATTTGCTAACACATTTCCTGCCTTATTCTCAGGAGAGCAGTTTCTGGACTTGACTTTTTCTGGTGTTAAGTCATCACTTCTTCCTCCATTTGAAACAGCTACTATTTCAAGTGATCCTTGAGCATAGCCTTGAAGAGCTGCAGAGGCTCCTGTGATGTTTTTACCATGTAGCTGTTTATATGCCTTACCCTCATGCTTGTTCAATATTGATTTTGTTGGTCATGCACCAGTGAGCACACGTACACATATGTCTACATGTACACACACAGATTTAAGTATGAATAAACAAAAAAGTGTGGCATGACCCTTGAGTTGTGCTATGTCAGTGAGGTGTTGCTTGTAAAAGTACCTGAATCACCAACCAAGGAACTCTACAGTGTGAGTACCATGATTACTTGTTGGCCTGGGGAGTGTTTCTGCAGTGCAGTTTATATCCCCCTGGAAATTGAGTGCTGTGGTGGAAATATTTTTAAGGAATCCTAATTACAGAAGCCTACATGTGCTGCTATAATGGTGCTGTAGAAATTAAAACAAATATAGCTTAGATAGAATGCTGCCCTTTTGCTGCTTCATTTTGATGTTAGAAACTGCTGTGGTGGTATCCACAAATGAGGTGAACATGGACATTTAATTCCAGGCCTGTTTAATTGGAGCAGAGTGAAATCTGTTATTAATATAATAAAACACTAAAAGCTTTATACTAATCATAGAGTTGGTTTTTCCATTCAGCCTCTGTGGGAAAGTTGCTATTTGGAACTTCTCTCAGTGCCTGGATTGTAATTACCATTGCTGCATAGTTCTGGTCTCATCCTCATTCCCACGGAAATTAGTAGCATTTTTGCCATTTGCTGCAAATATTGGGTGACATTTGTTATTGGCAGTGCAGCTGACGTTTGAAGTAGGCTTGGTAGAACACAAGGTCATGTTACAAACTACTTACACATTTCCCACCTGGAAATGAGGGGACCTAGTGACCTGTGATGCTTTCAGCAGCTTGTTGCAAAACCCTCAGCAGCTGCATGGGCAGATTCTAGCTGTGACTGAATACTGTTTGCAGCTTCCAGCTTTTGAGTGGATTGGATCCACGGCTCAGTTTTGTTGTCTTGTATCCTGGCTTTCTAGTTCCTGTTTGACTGTCTGGTAGTGCAGCTTGGTTTGGGGGGTCAGTCCATGAGATTTTTGTGGTGCTTCATGGTCTTCTGCTAAAGTTGTGGTTCCTGACACGTCAGAAGGCTTTGATTGAAACCCTGCTTGCAGGCATTGCCAGTGGTTCTAGGTATGTCACGTATTTGGTGCAGGGACAGAAGAATCTTCATGGTCCCTTGCTGACACTGGAGCCTGGATACAGAAAGAGTTAACTCATGGAAGTTCTTTGCCTAATCTGAAGAAATGGATTTATTTGTCAGGTAGTTTCATAGTTTCCCAGTCTGCTGAGTGCTGGCACACAGTATAAAACAGCTGGCAATGAGAAAACAAAAGAATGTGTACTCCTGATAATCAGCTGGCATTAAGTGTCTATGTGCTGTGTATATGATGGTAAATAATTCTGTATTTGGGGTAATCTGGTGGAATTTTCCTCCCTGACTCACAGATGGGGCTCTCCTTGAAGTTCATCTTTTGCATTTGGGTTTAATTTCTGCTTTGAGCAGCGAGAGATTGGCCTGGATGGCATGTGAAAAGGAAGGGGGGCCAGGCCATGGTTTCAGCTTTTTTTCCTTTTTTGAAACTCGGGAGGATAGGGACTAGAGAAGAACTACAGTAAGATGCTGAAAAACCTTTCTCAGGTTATCAGTCAAGAAAGAGGTTTTTTCATCAACTGGGCTGATTTGGTTAATGTTTTTACAATTGAGAAATGATGCAAGGGGTGGGTATACATGGTACTACTTTTTGTTGTGCATTTTGTTTGGTTTTCTTTCTAGATTATGAACAAAAATTACAAGTTGGGGACTGTCATAATTTGTGACGTTTCATATGTAGATGCACTCATGTCCTGCAGGTGGCAATATCTGATCAGATGGAAAAGCTATGTGAACCCCTTCCAAAATAAATACTGTTCTGTGTTGGTAGGTCAAGAGACTATCTCTGTTTTGTAAGCTAGAGAATTGGCTTGGGAGTATGATGTGGAATCTTAATTGTTAAATATATTCCTCTTCTTTCACAGAAGTAGCAGTGTAAAAGTAGTTGTTTATTTTCTGTTTGGGCATGATCACAAAAAAAATGGAAAACCTCCCCTTTCTGAGGTGTCTGTAAGCTTCTGGACTGCTATTCTCAAGGTAGGGGCTTTTTTTTCCCCTTTTTTTTTCTCCTTTCATTTTTGGTAGTGAAGGCAGTTGCTTGATTTCAGGAGCTGACTACAGACACATTAAAACTTTACAGACAAATTAGCACCTATTTTATTCCTCAGAGATAACCTTGTAACTTTGGCTTTTATCCATTGGTTTTTCTCAACCTTTATGCTGAGTCATGATTGTGGTTTTGGGTGAGACATACTTCTTTTGCTTAAAGCAGGTATTGGAAGACTCCTCTATTTTTTTCAGCCTGTACTTTTCTGGTTTTGTCATCTGCAAATATTTTGATCTGCTTGTCTTTGGGGAGATAATGTGCACTGTAGAGCCTGGAGAAGAGGCATAAAAACTGAGGGGAGAGAGCAGTGAGGCCAGGGCACAGAAAGGTTGAAGATGAGATGCCTGAGAGAGATGAGAGGCACAGATTAGACCAGTCAGACACATTCCAAAGGAAGCAGATGTGATGGGCATGTCTGGGAAGGCAAAAGGTTTCAGTTTAATTGTAAATAACATGGCCTAGGTGTCTGTGATGAGCGGAAGGCAGAGATGGGGGTATGTAACACCTGAACACTGTGCAGTAAAAATAATTACAGAAAGGCTTGGCAGCAGTTTCTTGGAGAGCTGTTCTCTGCTTGCTTGGGCAGCCTTTAAGGGAATAGCACCCTGCTGTTGGATGCAGTATGAGCCTTTGGGCCCTCTCCCTGTGACTGCTCATGTTGTGGTCTCTCCTCAGTGTCTCCAAACATCACAAGGGTTTTCATGTCTTAGCAGGAGAGTTTATTATGTGTGCTTCTTGTGCTTCTACTGATGGTCTTGTGTTGAAGTTTGTGTGTGGCAAACAGCTGAGTCATGTGGCACCCTCTGCACACTGACCTTGGTAAAACACACTGGCTTCTGTGCTGGGTTTGTTTTGTGGCATTCCACTGAATGTAACAAAGCCATGGAAGGTTTTCCTTTCCCATGGAAGGGAGTTGAGCCCACAGTACATAAATGAATTCAACCTATGAGAACTTTTAAGATCAAATGTTTTTTCATGTGTGTGAGCAGCAAGTCTTGTGAGTGTTCTGCCTATGCTGATTTAAAAGTCACATCCCGAGACAAATCTGATCATCTGTTCTGTTGTTAATGTACCAAAGTAAATAATTTGCACCTGAGGGTAAATGCTGTGCTTTTTATAGTATTTTACATCTGACAATTAATTGTTTTTCTCTTCTGTTTCAGGTGATGCTACAGTGACCATTACTCACAGATACACTCCAAAAGAGCAGCTCAAGATCCATACACAGCTTGCTGACATAGTAATAGTTGCTGCAGGTAATGCTGGTTGGTGTTGATGCTCCAATTGCAGTATTTCAGACCTTCTGAAAAGAGGACTTTGCAGTCTGTGTCTGTGGCACTGGCTGTTTCACACCTCACTGAATAATCAGTTCTTGCTGAGGGTGTTGCAGTAGGTAGGATTTCTCCCTGTAGGAAGGGCAAGTGATTTGGCTCTTTGTTCTTGCCCTTCACATTTGCACACTCATAAACTGCTTCTTGTCACATGCGACACCTTTCCCTTAGGGAGACTTTGGAGTGAACTCAAGATTGGGAACTAGTCAGTGCATAGTTTATACAGGTGTAATTATGTAAATTAAAACATTCTCTGTGCCATGGAAAAATCATGAGTCATTTAAATTTTGACAGGAGGGTTTCTTTAAATCAGCTGGAGCCTGTATTCGTATGCCCACAGTATCATTCCACCACTGTTAGAATTAAGGCCAACCTTGCCAAATTAACTGGAGGTTTGGGTAAATGTTAGTAATGGCTGGGGCTTTTTTTCCTTTACAATTATCATGTCAAGAGAAAGACAATGGTAATTGCCTAGAGGAAGGGGACTGAAAGAGCAGTGTCTGTACTCTTAAAGCAACATAAACTGAAATACTTGGGGTTTAACTAATCTGTCCCAAAGAAACAAAAGGAACTCTGCTTCTAAGTAGCCTTTTTTATTTGTTTACATGTATTTGAAGTAGAATACAAATTAATTTTAAAAAATCAAGTGACCCAACTTAGTATGACCTTGGTAAAATTCTGGGTCCCATTGCAGCTCAGGGGTATCATCCTTCTCTTGTACTGTTTTGTTGGACTACAAGAGGATTGTCTTTCCTTTTTTCTGCTCCCTTTCCTCCTGTTTCTCATCCTGAAGACCCAAGACTTCCTTATTATTTTCTAGATGAAGACAGACAGGTACCTGTGTAAAACTTGTCACTTCATGTTGAAGTGACATGCCCTTGCCTTCAGGGTTTAACATTCGCTGGCAGGCCAGGATCAAGAAACAACTTATTTATCCCACATCTAATTGTTCAACTGTGGGCCTGACCAGAATTCACCACTGTGAATAAAAGACAGCAATGGTGTGCTAACTGGAAGTAAACCAGTGGCATTTCATCCAAATTCACTGCTTCCAGTTTAATCATTGCTTCTGATTTCTGTGCTGAACACGGTTTGTCATTGTTTATGTTTGGAGTTAGATGGTCCGGTAGCCATTCAGCCATGTTTACCTTTCACATTATTTTCCTTCTATAATTTGTAACAGGAGCATGATACAACACTCATTACACAACTTGAGATATACTTGGAATGATGAAAAAACCTGGGGCTAGGTTGTGCAAACAGGACTCGGCCCTGCCCTGGTGTGTGCTCTCGGGAAAGTTGTGTTTTAGAAAGGTGGAATCACTTCAAGCTTCCTTTTATTGCATGAGAACTGTGCCCATTTTACCTCTGGGATCACACACTCCCCGGAAATGGGTGATCTGTTGAGTCAGTGTTGCCTTTCTTGCAACTTGTACCTTGCCAGGTTGGAACAGCTGCTTTTACAGGCCCCTGCAGAATATGTGCAGAAGAAGAGAGCTTTTTTTTGTGTGTGCCTGCATTGGAAGAACAAGGTTCCTTTTCCTGTGTGGTACTTTTGCAAGAGCCATCTGCATCCTGGCTCCTGATTGGTGACTTGTTGCAGTGAGTCCCTTCTGATCTGGTGTTCCACCTCTGAGTGCTTTCCTGTTCACTTGCATTCATGGTTTTGGTGGTACTTCAGATCAGGTGCTTCTTTTCTCTTACTCCTGAAAGTAAGAAGATCTGGCTCTGTGTGCTGTCTCTCATTTGCCCCCAGGCTTGGGGCACCAATTTTCCTGATTTGGATTGAAACTATCCATGCAGTTGATTCCTTCTTATTCCTACCCAACTCCTTGCATCTTAAATTCCAACAGGCTGCTTTTGTCCAGCCTACTCCTCCCTAAAATTTCTTTCAATACCACGCAGCTTTTGGATTTCTATCTAAGGCATTGTTTCCTGTTAAGCACACCTGACACTTTGTATCTCGCCACAGGAGTTAGCCCCCTTGGCCTGTACTCCCTGCCTGTACAGACATCCCATGGAGTCTGTTCTTTTTGCCATCAGCCCAGCCCCGTGGCAGCAGTGCAAGTGCAGCTTTACCCAGCAGTGCTCCTAGAGCCACCTCAGGACAGGCAAGGCTGTGATGGAAGCAGCAGGACTCTGGAGCCAGTCAGTTTGCTGCTCCTGCTCTCTGGGCTTTCCAGTCTGCTGGGAGAAACAGGGCTCATCTGCCTGCCACGTTTTGGAGGGGGGATAAACAGGAAAAGTAGTGACTGTGTCAAATTCCAGACGAACTTCTGCTTGGACTGCTTGTGCTGTCCCTCAGGACATAATCTGTGGTCTTCTTGTGTCGGAAGTGCTGGTTGATCAGACCTTTTATTCTGGTTAGCTTCCTTGGAAATTCACAGTTCTTGCACCTAAACTCAGATTAGGTAGGGCCTTGTTCTTCCTTTGTTTAAAATGTGATTCATCATTTTCTGCAAAAATTGCCAACGAAAAGTTTTTCCATATTCTTCACTCAGTGCAGTTTAGGAGAACCTACCCTAATGTTTATCCCTTCCTACTTGGTATGTAAAGCAGGCTTAAGTAGCTAGATATGCTCATTTGGTTTGGGGGTTAGTTCATTTGTTGCTATTAAGTATTTGGCTTATTATCAAACCATTTTACAAAGCATGTAAC
This sequence comes from Zonotrichia leucophrys gambelii, assembly GCF_028769735.1. Taxonomy (NCBI): domain Eukaryota; kingdom Metazoa; phylum Chordata; class Aves; order Passeriformes; family Passerellidae; genus Zonotrichia; species Zonotrichia leucophrys. Next base: position 43,843,283 of record NC_088173.1, on the reverse strand, counting down.
TGTGCAGCTTCCATTAATATACTTGCAGCCCTATCACACACAGATCATTTACCCCCATAAGGCTGAAGCATTATCCAATTACCAGCCAGGTTACCATGGATTACATCAGATTGGGATGAAGGAGATGCAGTCAGATGTTATCAAACAAGGTAGGAAAGAGTTTGTGATCTTGGCTTGCTCAACATGAGAAGCAGAGTTTCAAGCAAGTATCTTATGGGGGAGTGAGAAATGGAGAGCAAGGAGTGTCCTGGTACTGTCTGTATCCAAATGGCTGTGTCAGTGCTTCAGCACTGCACATGGAGCCAGAGCCTTGTACACCAGCCCTTCCCTCCAAAAAACTGCAGTTTCAACCCATATGGATTTGGTTTCTTTTCCTGTTCGCCTTCTCCCCACCTGAGAGAAAGCTGCTTTGATGGGGAGAGGGGAGTTCAGACTCTCTTTTTGGAGGTAGTTTAACATTGCTTTCAGAACAAAAAGCTGATGGCATTGCTCAAGAAGCAAGGTGAGTTGTAATATTTAGTTTGGAAATTCCCACTACTGAAAGTTGGAGGTTGCACGGTAGGGAAGAAATTCCTGACAGGAGTCATAGGGCCATGGATACATTTCATTAGCTAGACTTTGAAGTGACCTTTTAGGTTTTCTGGGTCCCCACTGAAGCACATATTTGTGATGAGTATCAAGAAGCTTCACATTTAAATGTGCTGGAGAAATATGGTGCATATGAAAAAAGATGAGGTGGTTTGTTGTGGCACTTTCAGGTGGAATTTTTCAATAGCCAAATACTCCTACTCCAGGACCCCACACAGAGATGAAGAAGCCCATAAAGTTTGCAGTGCCCGGGGTGGGTCTCCCAGGACAAGTGCAGAAGTCTCCCAAATTGCTGTAAAGAGCAAGAAATGGTCCATTGTCCCTGTGGAAGATCAGTGTTGTCTGCTGGATTACTGTAACAGTTGAAATTTCCTTCTGGTTGAGTGTGTTTCTTGGCCCAAAACCAATCCCATGGCACAACTTCTGGTGGGATGTTTTTTGTGGGTTTTTTTTCCTCTTTTCTCTAGTAGTGGTTACAAACAGTGTGCAATTGATGAATAGTTGTGTTCAGTGTGGGGTGTACCAAGAAATATTCAGTGTTGTAGATTTCTATTCTGTGCATGCATAGCTGTGCATGCACACCCCTTGATATCATTCAAAAGTGATAACTTCAGGTTGCCTGGCCAGGATAGTGAAATGTGTGTTTATGATTCCAGGTATCCCAAAGTTGATTACAGCTGATATGGTCAAAGAAGGTGCAGCTGTGATTGATGTAGGCATCAACCATATCCATGATCCTCTTACAGGAAAAACCAAATTAGTTGGTGATGTGGACTTTGAAGGTTAGTGAAACACTCTTTATACAAATCCATTGGATAAATATATTGAAGTTCATAGCATTCACTCATGGTAAGTTTTTGGACTAGGCAGTGTTTCAAATAAGACTATGTTTTCAGGAATTTTTTATAATGTGTTTACTTAAATAAGAACAAAAATCTATCTGCTATTAAGAAATTGCTTGTTAGTTAGGAGACAAAGTGTCACTTTTAATTACAGGTACCAGCAACCCCGAAGAGACACAGATGAGCTCTTTGGCAGTGGTGTAGAAGGTGCCTGTGTCCAGTTCCTTTAATCTTTTGAGTTTGTGGAATGTTTGAAAAGTAATCAATGAAGACAATTTCTGCTCTTTCTCAAGCATAGGGTCTCCTGCTGTTTGTAGCAACTTATTAAACCACAGCTTCTCAAAGCCTCCTTTTGTTCTCCTCCTCTACACTTGTCTGTGAAAATGCTAACTTGGCTTTAGAAATATGCTTTATGCTAAAGTTTAATGTGTGCTCGTCTAAAGTGCTTAACATCTTAGTCCAGGCAAGCCTTACAGATAAAAATTGTTGTTACATATTGATCTTTTTATGTTTAACTTGTTGCAGAGCAAGTTCACAATGTAACTTGATTAAATATCTCTGCTCTGGAGGAGCTCCAGACTGGAATAGCAGGATTGTTGCACTTATTGGCAGGGTTGAGTGTGGGAAGCTTAGACAGCATTTACCCACATTATTAATGGTTCTCAACAGTTCCTTGTTTTGATAAGTATGAAAATCACCCACAGGTTTTTTTTCCACAGTTATTAACATCTTGGCTGGCATAATGTTTCAAAGCTTAATTATATTCAGAATGGTTTTAGCCAGCTGTGTGTATTTCTAATTACATCACTCCCTTAGTTCCCTGCTGCTTTTATTCATCATGCGTGTTACCTGTCTGTTAAAGTCTGTGAAATTACCTGCATGAGTATAGCTGAGCGACTGTCTTGGAATGTGTTTGGAAATGTGTAACTGGATGTGTGCAACAGGGCTCCAGGAAAAGAAACCTTTTGGAGGACAGCTTGAAAAAAAAATTTCCCCCTTATCCTGCCTGATTTGTGGTATCACAAAGAAAAGGTTCTATTTTCTGTTTTCAGAGCTGAACTAAAGTACAGACAGTTTCCAGGTATTTGGTTGGCTTTAGCAGGTAGGGGAGTACAAAAGCTGTGGGAACTTTGGGAACGTTTCACGTGAACCTGCATCCTTCTTGTTTATTTCTCTTCAAACACGGGACCTTGTGCCTGCAATAAAGGTGTAGATTCAGTGGCAAGGCCATGATTCAGAGTTTCAGCAATGTGCTGTATCTGTCTCATCATGTCTGCTGTGGGCTGTTCTCGAGATTTCACCTGGGGGGAGGGAAGATCCAAAAAAGAGGGAGGAACTTCAGCTTGGATTATGCCACTGCAGTTACAAGTAGCATTTCTCTGTGCATTGCCAAAGGGAAGCTGTTGTTGGTTCATTGGTATCGGTGAAAGTTTCACTGAATCTTTAACAACAACAAAAATCATCCCAGTGTATACAGTTCTGAAGACTAGCAAGTAAACCACCCTTGGCAAGTACTTGATCTGGTAGTTAGGAAATGGAACAAGCCAGCAAGTTTGTGTAGCAAATAATTTTATCCTTTTCCCGTTTGATCACTTGGTTGGAACTCTATTTAAGCCTGAGTGGAAATGGATTTTGCAGGTTGAGGCTAGGCACATAAATGGCTGTATTGAGATGTGGCCCCTGTGTAACATCACATAGCCCACCAGTATGTATTGTCTCTTCATCCACTTCTTTAGGAGAAAAATCCGGAGAGAGAGGTTTAAGTGGCCAATCAGAGTTCAAATTTCATTTACAAAAACTAGAGGGAAATGTCTTCCTTCACCAGGTCATCTGGCTGAAATGTTCCTGTAGTGGAAATTAATTTTATTAGGTGGGTGGAAGGTGTTTTGATTCAGTTGCTTATCTTGCAAGTACTTGGATCCCATCTTCTAATCTCTGCAAGGTAGGTGAGACAGTTGAAGTTTATTTTTATCTCCTTAACAACTAAAGGATGCATTTAATTTCTTTTTTGTGTCTTTCGTTGTTGAATTCAGTGTACACATTTGTGAAATTAACGGAATGCCTTTAGTAAGCAGTATTTGTGATTTCCCATTTCCCCACGTGTCCTCTTTATTTTGACACTCCAAACTGCGTGCACATCAAAAACCAGTAGTTGCTTGGTCCAGAATAGTTTACTGTGCAGTTCCCAGGTATCTAAAAGAGCAAGACAGGAGAACACTGTGCATGTGGAGGTCACTGCCAAGCACTGAGTTATCCAGCCTGATACTGCAGGGATAAATGGAACTGCATGTGCTACTCTTCATGTAAAACTACCACAGCATATGGAGAATCCCTGCTTTCTTAATTTATGTTAAGAATTCTATGCTCTGGGGAGTGGCTGTCCTCCCTTGTGGAGGCATCAGGAGGAAGAGTGAAGTGCCAGGAATGAGGAGAAGCAGTGGCATCCCTGTGTGATCCCCAGTGCCGTTTTAGCTGCTTTTGGGCAGCAAATTTCAGTTACAGAAAGGGAGATCTGTTTCTCTGAGCAGCCTAGTGCATGTGTGGGTGCACTTGGCCCTGTTTTATACGCTTTTGTTGCCACAACTATAATACCAAGGGAGGAGGAGGGCTACAAGGACCAGGAACGTGAAATAAAGCAACAACTTACCCAGAAGATTTAGCTGAAACAGCTCTTTTGGGTGGAGCATCATTTCCAGGAGTAACTGGTTGAGCAGGCTACTAACACGCTGCAGTAGTGGTTCACCTGTGCAAGTGGAACTGGAAATACCAATGAAACCGAAGTTGCTTGTATTTCTTTACAATTCCTTCCAGATTTTTGACAAACAGCAGTGCTGATTGTTCAGTCTTGATTAGATGCCTATGTAGAAAAGGTATCCTTTGTGTGAGATTTTTGTTAGGTGATGCAGTTGTGATGTGAGTGGAGGGCTTTACACATGAGAACTGTTCTTTCTGACTGGACAGTGTGAAAGATTGTGGAGAATTGGTGCCACCATGAGCAGGGAGGGATTGCCAGCACTGAAGAGCAGAAGAGGGAGCTCCAACAGGTGATTGATGTGGTCTGAGGTGATGGGCCTATATTATGCATTTTCTCTAAATAGGATTACCCACCATAGTCTTCAATTCCAATGAATTGGTGGAAGTGGTGGTCCTCAGGTGTGTCTTGGCAGCAGCATGCAGGAAACCTGGCCTCTGTGACAGCCACTGCATCTGACGGTGTTTGCTGCCTCTCCGCGTTCATTGCAGTACCTGCCTGGCTATAGGCTGCTCCTGACTCCTTGAATCTTTTCCAAACTAGCTCCCTGTGCAGCTTTCCCAAACAGTGGTCACAGAAACAGAATGTGCATGTTCCAGGTGCTTTTGCTATAACTTTAGTTAGTTCCTTTCTCAGTTGATTTCAAAGATCTGGCGTTTATTTTGCCATGGAGAAGAGCCCAGTCTGTGTGATCACATCACCACATCGCTGCCCTGCAGACCTTAGGGGAACCATTGCATATTGTGCTCCATGACTGCAAGGAATGAATCAAAAGGTTGGTGTTAGGCTGTGACAGAAGCCAGTAGGCTGCTGGCTAACTGGGGTCAGTGAGCTGCTGCATGGCCTGTCAAGGTTCTCCTGCACAGAAGAGGGTGGTCTTGTTCAGCAGTGTCACTGATACACACTGTTGGAATTACAGCACTGCACCAGAATTCCTTAGTTTTCCTTTATATTGCAGTTAAAATAGCTACAATAAGAGAAACAAGGATGAGAAAAAGCAGGAACTCTGAGAAATGGGGTAGATGGTTGCTGGTTGGTGTCCCACAGTGCATAGTGAGAAGAATCCCAGAACATGTGGAGCAGAACATGGGATATCTAGTGTGGCTGCTGAGCAGTGATTTCACACTTCGGCAGTGCTGCAGGGATCTGGTGTAGCTTTACAGGGACTCGTAAAGCCGTGTGGAAACAGTGCTTAGGCAGGAATTGCTCTGCATCACTTAATGCAGATGCATAGGACCCAGAGCTGCCTTCAGGTTGAGACTTGCCATTGGTTTGTGTGATTAACCCTATTAGGTGTCTGATGTCCTCAGCTTTAAAGGAACCTAGGAATGAAGGGCTGTCTCCAAAGCAGTGGATCCTGTTTTTCAAGGAAACAATCTACATTTCATTTCTTCTGAAGAATCAAAGGAAGATTTCAAGGTTCTACAGAAGCTGCAAAACAGCAGCTCCTCCCCCATAGGTGTCTGATTTGCATTTTCCAGATTGTCAGGGGAAGGCCTGGGAGACCAGGGCCCATCTGGAGAAAGCAGGAGAAAAGCTGTGGACTTTTTTACTTTGAAGTAACTGAAAGTTACTTCATTCCTGAGAAGCAGAAGCAGGACCTGATGGAACTGACAGCACACCAGCTCACCTGCCTTCATGAGATCAGTCACACATTTACGTGGTGTCTGAGAACTGTGCTTGGGCCTATTTCACTTGACCAGGAAAGTCTATTGACGTTTTTGAGGCCAAGCTATCTCCCCCCTTTGGTTGCTGGAATTCATCTTGGAAAATTGCACTCACCATATCTGTATTTACTCTTACCAATGGAAACTTATCAGATGGCAATTTCCCCAGCACAGACACCTGTTGTGTGTTCAAAAATCTGGATCAGCTTTTGTGCATGAGCTATCTGGGTGGTTTTATGCTAACTGGCAAAAAATTTGGCTTCTGCCACGCCTCTCCACAGGGATTTCCACAATGGTATAATATGGGCAGAGGAATTCCCCAACAACTTGGGAAAACAGTGCACTGTGTGTTTCCTGCTGGGTAGGGTTACTGACACCACAGGCAATGCGTGCTCTACCTGATAGTGACCTGACAGGCATTGAAAGCCTTTCTTGAGGAAAGACAAGGTCTGGTTGTGGGCTGTCCTCTTTGTAGGTCAGGTGGGAGTACTTTGAATAACACCACAAAAAGAGGTAGGTAACATTGCCATGAAAACCATCATATTTCAGTTTAAAGTGCCTACAGTATTTTCTGTGTGAATGGCTGTGTTTTCTTCAGATGTGGGTACATTTCAATAATTATGACATTAATCTGAAAACTCATAGTAACTGTATTAACTCTAAGCACCATTCTGAAATGGTATGTACTTCAAAATAGTATTACTATTAAAAAGGTTAAGTGTTTGTTTGAGAATATTGAGACGTAACTGTCATATGATATCTTAATTAAATTTGTTGAATTTTACATCTGAAGAAAAACCACATTGTAGCCTGATTTCCTTTCCATATATTTTAAGAGTTTACCTGGTGGTGCCAGTCAACAGGGTAATTAAAACCCTCCTGGTTGTATTTACCAGCTCTCCTCAGTGAGGGTTGATCTTCTGTTCTTTAACTCAGCGAGATATTTGCTGTTGACTTTGCAAATGCTCTCATGAGTTCCCTGCCATAGGGGACGTTCAGACAGCATTTTAATAATTTCATTTATGTCTGGCTCCTCAAATCTAGTGAATATCATTTTCCAAAACTCCCAGTGTCCAATTTTTCAAATTCTTTTGTAATATTTCTTTTTTTTGAGATCTTATTCCTCAGTTGACAGACAGTTGAGCACCACATAGATTCCAGAGAGTCAAGATAAATACCCTAAAAGCAGTAGCAAGTGATCTTGTTTGTTCCAAAGCCAGGTGCCTAGTTTTCAGTCTCTTAACATCTTCTGATAGGCAGGCAGAGTCTGCTCTGTAGGGACTTCAGTAAAATGGAATGTGTTTCTGTCAGTTATGCTTGCTTAGGTGTCTCCTGTGTGTTAGTCTTTGAAAAAGCAAAGCTTCTGTAAGTGGGAAATGATTTACCAAGAACTTATTACTAAGCAAGCCAGAAAAAGCCCCAAACTAACAAACAAAAACCTCTCATGGTGGTGCCCTAAGAAAACCCTGACTCTCAGTATTAACAAGGTGAGCTCCTACAAAGTTGAGCAGAACTCTTTTGGCAACAGCCTGTAATTCTGATCAATGGCATTTTGCACAGTAGATAAGAAGATCAAGCCAGGATTTATTGCTGTGTTGTATGAATTCCTCATACAAACAGGTTAACTTAAATGCACTTAAAGTGTACACTGAATTTCAATAGTCTAACATGACTAATGGTTGGAGCTGCTTTGGTAAGATTTTCCTTTGTGATACTTCACAAAGAACCTGCCCCTTTGCATCCTGGTTTAACCTAGGCACCCTAGTAAAACTGATCTTTAAAAATGTCTTTTCTGGAGGAGCTGAGTGTTTCCAGCTGAAATTGCAATGGGAATTCTGCCACTAGAATTGTTTTTTTTTCCTTGAAGAAAACTCTTGCCCTTGTCTATAGTGTGAATCAGAAAAACAAATCAAACAGAAAATAGTACTCTCTCCCTCTTCAGTTTTAAGTTTCTTTCTATGATCTCAGGGTGTCTTTATAGCTTGTGGTGTAGGAGAACAGATTATGGGACTGAGGGAGTGGGGCTGTGGCTGAGCCTCATCCCTAATGGGGTGCAGCTGTGTAAAACAGGTGAACATCATTAAAGGAAAATGAGCAGGGAATGCTGAGGTGCATTGACCAATCAAAAAGGAGTAAAAGGCCATACAGGTGTTGTACATGTGAGAAGCAGGGTAGAAAAGGTTGTACTGGGGAGTTTAAATATGCTGATGCTTGAAACCATTCGTGGTGTTGGTTGTGTGCTCTCTGTCACATGGGGGACAGAGGCTGACTGGGTGACTTGGCTGCTGCTCTGCTGTGGATGGCAGCAGTTCCAGCAATCTCGTGCTCTGCGTGCTGCTCCTCAGGAACACAGAGTTGTGGGGGGGGGCGGGGGGGTCGCCTCCTTACCTACAGAATGGCATCCCCACCTTCCATAGCCCTCCTGGATATTGGAGGTGCAGTGTCCCAGCTGACAGATGGGTGTGATGCATGTCCATGCTGCTCTCCTGGGCTCATCCTGACCACCTGTCACACAGATGTTCCTGGGACAGCTGGTCAGCTGTGTCACATGGGCAGAAATTTTACCTTACCAAAAGAATTCCTTGGGATTAACGTTCCATCTGTCTGAGCACAGGCTGTGTGAGTGCCTGTGCTGCCATGGGGAGAGGGCAAGGTGCTGCAGGTAGATCAGCTGGAACAGGTTGTGCAGCCCTGGCCCAGAACTAGCCCTGGGTGATACATTCACATTAGGAGAAGAACCTTGCAGCCCCGATGCTGGCCCCGTTCCATCCCTGCCCTGGCTGGTCCCTTCCCTGCAGTACCTGCCAGTCACAGCCCTTCCTGCATTATCTGGGAAAAAAGGTTTGGAAGTGTTCTTAGTCAATGCCTTTTTCTCTTTTCTCTTAGAAGTGAAGAAGAAGGCTGCCTTTATCACTCCGGTGCCGGGAGGGGTAGGACCTATGACTGTTGCAATGCTTCTGAAGAACACACTCCTGGTTGCTAAAAAGCTCATTTACTAGAGCAAATGGTTTACCTTGGAAGAAGAATCTGGGTTGTTCTATTTATTGATACACAAAACACTTTTTTACTATAAATATATTTATTTCTACCTTGTATTTATTTTTACATGTCAGGTATGTTAAATCTGATGGTTTATAAAATGTTCAGATACTTTGTCTTTCCTCCTACTGACTTATTGTGAGCAAAATCGACTTGGAGAATGCAGCCTACACGGGTATGTTGGTGGTGGTGGCCAATTATGCGTTGGAGAATGAAGAATGAAGCATAAATTACAACTTCACCTATGTATTGGGGCAGTTATCAAGGTCCTGTAAACACTTGGGACCTGTTCAAACAATATAAAAACTAAGACATGCTAAATATCTTTCAAATACATGGTTTGGGTTCTGAGGTCACTAAGCACTCTGGATGTAGTTCAGGGTCTTTAAATACTTTTTTTGAACGAGTAGAGCCAGCAGTGGCCAGGCAGTAATGTTGACATGAATGCGAATGTTCAGTAAATGTTTTAAAAGAGTCAAGCTTGAATGCTGGTGAAATTCTGACTTGAAACACCTGCAAGAGGTAAGCGTGAATAAGTAGCTAGAATTGAGACTGGAGTTATTTTTTTTCTATGTCTGGGCAAATTGCTTTGGTGCCTAATACTGCCATCTCATAAAAACCCCTCAAACCTGGCCAGTTGCTTGGGCTGAATTTGATTGAAATTGAACGGAATGGAATCAAATTGATTGGAATTGAATGGAATGTAGTTAAAACTTCTCTATATGTACAACATTTATGTGTGGCAGGAGATCAAGAGGAGGAGAAAACCAAAGCTTTATCCCTCATGAAATATTTGTGTTAGAACTTTAAGCCATTTAATTATTCTCTTATTTTTCAAAACTGCATAAAGAGGGCTTTTTTTAATCCATGTTGTAAGCCTCGCCTTCAATGGCCACAGTATTTTGCTGGTTAGAGAAGAGCACATGGGATGAGATCAGTGTGCCTCTATTCCCAAAGCTGTTTCTTGGATGGATCTAGAACAGTTACTGCTGAGATGCCAGTTCAGCTGAATGTGTGCATGCTGATGTTCCCACTGAAGGCACTGGTAGACAGTTAGGATGTCTACATCTGCACCAGGATTACTGATTTATTTTCATCAGGAGCCATAGGTGTTTGCTATTGGGCTATAGTTAACTTGGAAGGGGAAGGAAAAAGACTGTGGTTAAGTTCCCTTGCTGTTAAAGGGGAACATGCCTTTACTGTGATAAGTCAAGGTGGAGCATCCTTTCCATGCTCACTGTTCTTGTGATGGATTTTGAGTTTGCTCTAGCACAGTGTTTGCACAAGTTTGACAGGATTATTGCTAAATATACAATGCCAATGGTGCAGATGCTTGTCTTTTTAAATGTAGGTGGTAATATAAATTTATGTGGTAATGTAAGTGGTAGGAGGATGAAGGCACCTATGGAGACTGTACTTGGACTCATCAACCCATGTCTGAAAGATGGAATAAAACTTGTTTGCTGTTACCTTGGTCTTGCTGGAGGCTGTTGATGTGGTTTGGGGCATGGTTGTGTTCTTCCTTTGTTTATTGTGTTCAATCATTGCTGTGTCCATCTGTTTGCGCTGTTGTTTGTTTTCTTTGGTTTAACTGTGATCATCTCTGTGATTTTTGTCAGAGTAGCCATTTAAGGCACTGTGCTTGTATTCCTTGAGTGAGCCTGCCTGTGTCATGCCCTCCAAGCAGGTCACTGTGCATGGTAAGCCTTTCCCTTGATCCTGTGGGAGCTGGGTTAGCATTACAGCACAGCCTGTGGGGCCTGGGCTTGGCTCCACTACATGCTGTCTGCAGAGCTGCTGGAGGCTTCCATGAGAGTGCTCTCTGCTGGGAGAACATCCAGAGGGAAGGGCCCATTAGACAAGCCAGAAAGCAGGCTGGTGTGCCTGACCTGGTCAAGGTTTGTCCAAGGACAAACGCCCTGCGGCAGACAGAGCACAGCCTTGCCCATTGCAGCCTTGTCCCAGCCTACCGCACCCGCTGTGCTGCCTGGTGACAAAACCTGCCCTCGGATTCAGGCCAGATTAAGCTGCCATTGTGCAGCTGAATGTTGAAAGCAAGGCTCACCAACCTCATCCCTGCTTGGGACTGATAGCAGAGGTTATCCAGGTAGGCATAAACACTCCTGTCTGTCCAGGGAGCGTGCAAGTCGCACTCAATCAGTGTGCAGGCATGCAGTAATTCAGGATAGCAAAGGAAGGGAAAAACCTTCTGGAATGCAGTCCAAGAGCAGGAAAGGGCATAATTAAAATATGCATAACTAGCTTGTGTTTTTTCCTGAACACGTGAAGTGGTTGGATGTAGTCCTACAGATCACTGAGGAGAATGCCATGGAGAGGGAGGATGTGAGCTGATTGGAGTTACCAAGGCACTTATTAAAAGGCTTTGGGTTTTAAAATCTAAAAATTGTGAAATGTCTTTGCTGCTTGGAGCTCACAGTTGAGGAAGTGAGAGTTGCTGAGGTGAGCCATGTACCGCTCCTTTGGTCAGTCAGGTTGTGGATGTCTCAGTGTGTTACTGAACTGGGATTTTCCAATTAACTGCTCTAGTCTGGGCACATCAGTACCCTTCACAGAGACCAGTCCTACTTGTCCCAATCTGCCTGTGACCAAGGAAGCTGTACAGTGTTTGGAGTTGTGGAGAGTGGTTTAGTACAAGAAGCGTGTTTGACAGGTCTGTTCTAGAGACCCTGCAAACACTATGTAACAAGTATGAGTGTTTGCATTAAGCATAGTCACTTCTTGGAGAGGCAGAGATGGGCTTTTCTGGCAGGAATGAAGGGCACTGCTTCTATGGGAGGCAGCAGTTTACCTGCTCTTTCAGCCTTTGTCACTGCTTGTGCTTGGCCAGGTCTGGACTTGTGCCCCGCAGCTCTAGCCAGCAATCCCAGGCCTGGCACCGGCCGGTGGGCTGCCTGGCTTCCCGGGCTGTGCACAGCCAGGCTGAGTGCAAAGTGATTAGCACAGCCCTGGGGCTTGCAGGGCCTGGGATCAAAGGCCTGCCGCTGGCAGCCACTGATGAAGAACACCATCCATTATCTTTGTGCCTCATCGCTTCCTAATCTCGGCACTAGCTGTTCCCGCAGTTCCTCTTCTGGATGGCAGGGACTGAGAGATGGGAGGAACAGGGGAGCAGAGCAGGGACTGGCGTCTGCACTTGAACTCCAGTGTAGCATTCTGAGGGTGAATATCCTTCTGGAAGTAATACAAGACCTGCATTATGAGGAGAAAAAACCACCACACTTTCAGTCGTGTTTTGTTTGGCTCACCTTTGTTTGGCTGTTTTTTTGTTCTTCTGCACTGTCAGATTCTGGGTCTCGCTCTAAAACTGCACCTTTATGCCCACAGGTAATAGGAAACCAGGGTTTCAAAAGAAAACCTGATGCCATTGCTAGATAATAGCAGTTTCCTAAATAAATGTGTGGTTGCCCCGGGGGTTAGGTTGTTACCAGATGCACCTTTTCTTGATTGGTGAGAACAGGAGATGACGCTTCCTGGAGTATAAGTGCAAGAGAAAACACGGGAGCACAGATAAGCACAGCAAGCAAGCCACCTGGAAAGAAGACCTGAGAAGGTGTTAAAGCAGCTGCCATGGCATTTGGAATGCTAATCTATATTTTGCTGAAAGGTAGGTTTGGAAGAGGCTTTTCTGTGTTGTGAGGTGCCAGGGTTTGTTAAACAGAAACAAAGCCTTTCTCCTTCTGAGATAGGTGGTGGGGTGGGAGCAGTGCAGAGATGTAGGAAGCAGAGCTACTTCAGCCATTTGAAACCTGGATGGAATTTTAACTGATGGGGTGTAATTTAGACTCTGAAAATAAGCTACTTAAACTGGTAAATAGGTGTAAGGTTGTACTATGCTGCATGTACCTATGCTGCCAATTGTGCAGGATAATAGAATGGAAAATAGGATGGATTTGTATTTTGGGACATTTGCAAGCCATCGTTTGTTGTCCCACAGTCATAATTATGCTGTGTTAAAAGGAAGTTTGAGGCAAGAGTTTTAAGTGAATTGTTATTGTATTGCTGCCTTCTCTGGGGTTTGTTTGAAGTGCATCTTGTATGAAGTGCTTTCTGGGTGAAATGAACCTTGAATAGATACACTGAGTTTTCTGTTCCAGTAAGCATCTATTTGCATTACACAGCAATGGGGGCACTGAGTGAAGAGTCTGCTATTACTGCTTCATCCCTCAGCACGGACTTACGGATTAATTGGACAAAAAACAATGCTGAAGGTATTGGTTTTTTGTTCTGTTTGTCTCTGTTAATCTGTCAACTGGGGGAAAAACCCAACCAACAAAATAAAACTTCCACCAAAATCTGTGATGCTCCATCCCTTGGACACTGTGGGATTTGTGAGACAAGCTGATTTCTTCATGGAGCCTTTGAAGCCTCTCTGGACTAAGGGCTGCCACCCAGCTGGGATAGGCTCAGCAATGAGCAGCTGAAGGATCATTGAACTCAAGTTTAGTCATGATTTGAAGGATACATTTTAAGGCTGCTGTCCAATTTCTGTTACTTTTACCTGGTGCTTGGTTTCTGTCTGTCCTCAGCACGCACCTGAATGCGCAGAAGTGAGAAGGAACAGGCACAACGTCAAGCAATGCCTGTCATGAGTTGTTACTCAGTAGTTTCTGTCTTTTGTTGCAGTTTTGCTTTTGGCTGTCTGGGCTTTCTCAGCTCTCATCTGAGTGCTGGCTCTCTCTTCTTCCTTTCTCTTTCCTGACTGAAATGTGAACTCAGGCTCTTTTACCTGCCAGCCTCTGAGAGCAGAGCTGTGTTTATCCTGCCAGCTGCATTGATGTTACCTGAGATGCTGGTGATGTCATTGCTTTTGGAGAGCTGTGCCATCTGGGAATGAGGTTTTGGCAGGTCAGTGAAGGAGGAGAGGAATCTAACTGCAGTACTTTTTAGTGTCTCTGTACTTTGAAAGGCATATAAACCTGCATACAAATAATCTTCTGTCAATTCTATGTCATCACAGGATGTCTTCCAAGCCTTTTTTAGTAGATCCATAAGCTTTTTATTATTTTCTCATAACAAGTCCAGCTGTTTTGTTTTAATTTCTGATCTGTTGTAATGGCAGAGTGTTACATATACATTCATCCACACACATACTGTATGTGTGGGTTCTTTATACATATACACATAAAATATGGATACACACACTTGTATGCATGTGAAATCGGTAAGGTGTTGGTTTTTGACCACAGTACTTTGGTTTATCAGTGCAGCACTGTGGTCTGGTTTAGTCTGTGACGTGATTCTTGCTGAGCTGCATACACCAAACAGGAGGATAATGAAGTGGAAATACCCTGTGGCTTGTTAAGTGCCCTGTTAGTGTTTCTAGAAAGCAGGAGCAATGGGTCATGTTTCAACAAAGAGGAGGCTTATTTACAGGGTCACAGCCATGTCTGCAGTATTCTGTGAACCTTTGTCGCAGCTGGAGCTGTGGTAGTCAACTGGACACACCAGCATTTTCCTTTAAGAGAATTTCACTCAAAGGTAGTAAAGGAGGCTCTGGAGCTGGGACTGAGCCCTTCCCTGCCTCCTCATTCCCACTGCCTTTCCTCCCTGATGCACCATACTTGTGGACTGAGCTGTCATGGTCTTACTGGCTGCCTCCTTTTGTTGCCAGTCTGTTAGTTTTGGCAAGCCCAGGCTTCCAAGTACCTGTAACCCTGATTTCATGTCAGGTCTTGCCAGGTGCATCTCTTTGAATGACTCAGTTGCAGGCAGCTGTCAAGTGCTTACATGGCATGTTTCTCTCTCCTCATGTGACATGAAAGGGCACATGGACCTGTTTATTCAACAGCTTGTTTAGGATCTAGGCGGGCAGTATGATAGGAATTAACATAATGCTCTGGGGCAGGCTAGGAAATCATCCTTTTTGTTTTTGAGACTCATTCTTTCAGAGGTAATTTGTACTTCTGCAATGTCAAAATAATTAGCTCACGGAATTTTTGTGTGTAGACTTAATAGGTGATGTTACCCACAGTGGACCAAGCTGTTCCTCCTGACAGCGAAGGAGGAATGTGCTGGTCTGTCTCAAGTGCTTTCTAGGCAGGCTGCTGCTCCGGGCTGACCTGGGTTTCTAATGACACTGGCACTCAGGGAAAGGGGTTCCTGTGCCTGTGCAAAGCCAGGTTTCCTGCAGGTGTGGGTAGGTGGAAGTCTGCCACCTCTCGGCAGAGCTAGCATGAGCAAGGAGAGATTTTGGGATGTGGCAATCCATCTGGTCGAAGTTGGGATAGAGGTGGCTGGGGATTTTGTGCCTCTGGGGTGTGAATTTGTACCTTCCTCATGTTTATTTTCTTTCTTCCCCTCGTGGAAGAAATGGAAATGAAAGGCTAAACGTGTGCAATAGACACCTTCTCAGGGCCTAGGAGAAGAGCAGTACTTTGGGTAGTGGGAAATGCTGGCTGAAGTCTCCCATTGAAGGATATTTTTAGTGGTTTTCCAGTGCACTTTGTGCTGAAATGGTGATTCAAAACAGTTGGTGCCTGAGTGTTTGAGGAGGCTCCTGGGAAAAGTGTGCATGTGCCATTGTCTGTTTTCTGAAACTCTTCCCTGTGGAGCTTAGGTAGCTGTTCTGCAGGTACTTTAGACCTAACCAGAGTGGGCTGTTGAGAGTCTCTGGCACCCTGGATCTCCTTGGCATGCTGAGCCCTGCAGCTCTGCTGCCTACATGCTTTCCTTTGTGCTTTCCTCATCAGAGAGCAGTGTACAGTTCTCCTGTGCAGCCAGTAGGGTCATCCATCCCTAGCCCCAAAATCTGTCTTTTCATCCTGAAAACTGCCCTTTCTTAACTCCTTCCTGAAGTCTGTTCCACTAAGGCCAGGTCCTTGGCTGACTGTGCTCTTAGCCAGCAAGCCTGTCTCCAGAGATTGTCAGCAACCTTCCCAGAAGCAGCCCAAAAAGAGCCAGAGCTGGACACTAAACTCCTGTTTAGCCAGCACAACTTCCTCACTTGCATTGTGTTTCTAGGCCCCATAGTGTGAAGAGAAGCTTGGGGGTAACTTTTTCTCTGTGG
The DNA here is from genome assembly GCF_028769735.1 of Zonotrichia leucophrys gambelii. Classification (NCBI taxonomy): domain Eukaryota; kingdom Metazoa; phylum Chordata; class Aves; order Passeriformes; family Passerellidae; genus Zonotrichia; species Zonotrichia leucophrys. Next base: position 43,827,368 of record NC_088173.1, on the reverse strand, counting down.
AAGGATGGCTAAGATGCCCTTTTCTCAGCCATTAGAAGTTCATTCTGAAACAAGACATGCTTCTCGCACCTCTGTAGGTTTTCTGAGGAAGTGCAGTAAGCCAAGGTGTCATTTTTTCAGGCAGACCTGAATTGTCACTTGTTCTCTCTAGGTCTCATGCTAAGCTGGGAGTCTGGTTACTCTGTCAGGTTTGAGAGACACTGTTCTCAAAGGAATTGTTTGATCTGAGTGTCAGTGATAGCATCATGCCTTTTGGGTGTCCAAACCACATCATTCACAACTCAAGCTGAGAGCTGCTCTAGTGAGAACAGCTGTTTGCCATTGCTTGTCGCCTCAGATAAAGCTGCAGAGAGGAGGAAGGAAAAAACCTCAAAAACTACTTACAAGAGCACACAAAGGAGGTTCCTGCAGTTAGATGGTTCAGACTGGAATTTGATTGGGAATTTAGGGGATTGGTGCTGTTAATCCTGAAAAGTGTGTGGTGGGCTCACAAGTTGCCCTCAAGGAGGCTTGAGGCTTGTGTGTGTGGCAATGATTCCATGATTGTACCATCTCCAGACCTTGATTCAGCACTTAGTCAGAAAGGAAGGGTTCTGCTTGCTGTACCTTTGAGTCACCTTTGTTGGGTAGACCTTGTCACCTTGCTGCAAGATGTTATTTTTGTTGTGGTCATAACTGAAAGCTGCTGTTGACATGCCCTCTGTTAGGAAATCACCTTCAGCTGTCACTGATGCAGTCCCCTGAAATAGCAAGTCATTGCTTGGACACCCCACCCCACCAGTGATTCCTGGAACTGGGTAGAGAGACCAGTTGGAACAGATGCCTGCAGTGATGGCAAAGCTTTGGAGCTTTCTCCTCACCTGCTGCACCCCTGTTCCTGTGACTTCTTTATTCCCATTTGAACCACCATGAATAAGGGAATAAGGTAGTGTTTTCTGTGTGAGAAGTGTGCTTGCTGACCCAGTTGTGTAGAATTCAGCACAAGTTCACAACCTTGCTGGCCATGGACTGTGCTTTTGCACAGCAAAACCAACCAGGCAGTCTTGGCAGCTTAAAACTATCCTGGGACACTCAGCTAACATTGAACCATGGAGAAGGGAGGGGAGGGAAGAGTCCCACCATTCATCTTCACCCAGAGCTGATAGGCAGGAGCACCAGAAGTGCAGTAGTTTGTCTTGGGACAAGGAAAAATTAGCTATTAATTGAATCCAGCCTGGGACAGATACTGAGAGTAATTCAGTGCTCTCCTTGTGGCCTAAACCCCTGCTATTACTGGGGAAGTTTTTCTGATTGCATTGCAGATTGGATAGTGCTGATGTTACCCTGTGTGAATCTCCCATAGTAATTTCTGTACGTGTTGCTCAAGAGCAGATGATTTATTTGCAGTTAGTGCTTTCTCAAAGCTGTGCTGGACTGTCTGGGAAGCTTGCTCTGTTCAGTGCTTGACTGAACCAGCTCACGGGACACCACACAGTAAATTGACATACGGAGTGTTTGCTGCACATTGTCTATTCTGCTCCGGGTGTGAAGATATGTTCAAACAATATTCTGTCCTAAAAGTAACATGACTTTGTTCTGTTTCACAGTAGATTATTCAGAGCAGCCAAAGCTCTTGAAGCTGATGCAGACCTGCCTTGAGGAGCACCACAGCTATTGTATCAATGGGCTCTGCGCCTTCCACAGCGAGCTGAGGAAGCCCATATGCAAGTAAGGAATGCTGCCTGTTATACCCTTCTTCAAAAATGGCACTGGCATTGATTATTCATGTGCTGCATGTGCAGCTTCACAGTGTCAGTCAGATATTTGCAGGATTAAACTTTGTCACAGACCTGAGTGCTGTGGTGTTTCAGGACTGCAAACAAGGCTGCAGTACTGTGCTAGTGGAAAACTGAGGAAGGGAGAGGGGGAATTCACAGCTTTGTAGGTCACTCAAATCACAGCTGGTACTGGAATTAGTAGTAGAGGAATCAATAGATGTTCACAGTGAGTATTAAGAAGGGAATGGCACCTTCCAACATATCAGCTCTAACTGCCTTATTCCACAACTCCATACCAACCAGAACCATGGTGTCCTTATAGTTCTCTAGGATGCTTAGTGCACAGCCTTGGCCTCTGGAGACATAACAGCTGCTGAGGATCTGCAGAGCACAGTGCTCTTGTGCACACCCTGCACAACCAGGGGATGTTTAGACTGTGTTGCTGCTGTGACTGCGGTACTCAAGTGAGCTTTAACCTAGATAAACTGGGACAACTGGTAGTCTTGGTGGAGGGAAGAGGTTCTGAGTGAGCAGCAGGTTCAGCCCCTCCTTGTTTAGACTTCTTGTGATCTGTTTGAAACTGATGGAAACTAATGTGTATTTGAAATAGAAAATGAAACAAGCTCTGAATGATTTTTGCGTGATGTGTATTTATTTTGTAGGTGCCTTGCAGGTTACAATGGAGAGAGGTGTGAACATTTAACACTAAATTCATATGCACATAATTCTTATGAGCGCTACATTGCTGTGGGGATTGGGATTGGAATACTGACCAGTGGAATACTCGCCATCATCTACTGCTATGTAAGAAAGAGGTATGGGAAATCTGGAGTCTTCTGATTACATTGATCTGAATTTCAGTGGGCAGAGTTTTAGGGGCACTGGGATTGTGTCTTCACCTGCTACTAATCTGTGGTGTGATTTTCAAGGAACTAACTCTCTATACTTCTGATTTCTGATCTACCAGTGGTGCAGTTGTCTGAACCGTGGGGCTCCTCTGGGCTACGCAAGTGAGTTAGGGGACTAGATTTTGGTTCTGTGCAGGCTGCTGCAGTTTCAGGTTTGGCTGATGCAAATCACATGCTGGTGTCTGCTTCAGATGCAGGAAACTGCAATCCCCCTACAAGGTGTGTGTGGGTGAGACGGCGCTGTGAAGCCCTGTGCTGGAACTCTCACCGGTTTGCCTGCTGAGGAGGAAGGCCCCTGCGCCATGGGCCAGGTGCCCCGGCCTTGCTGAGGAGATGAGCCCGAGGGAACGGCGGAGGAGCGTGCCAAGGGAGCTCCTGCAGCACTGACAGGCTCTGGGTGTGGTTGAAGAAAGACTTCCTCTCTTGGGTGAGGGTGGATGGTCCCCAGGCCCAAGCAGCTGAGGACACTGCAGGCATCTCAGCACTGTCCTGTGCCTAGTGTTTGCTCTGGGGGAAGGACTGGTTGGTTTTAGCTGTTTTCAGTCATTTCAAGCACTCGTACAGTGTTCTGCTTTGGTCTTTTGTGTGTTCTGTTTGGTTTTGTTTTCTTTTTTTTCTCCTCTGGAGGATAAGCACCACCTCCCTCATAGTGGAGCTGTATTCTGGACATCATGTGCTGACCACTAACCATTTGGGTTCTGATTTTGTTGTCTGCTGGCTGTGTGTGGATAAACAGTCCTCTCCCAACCCAATGGTTACCCTTGGTGGGCTGGGCCACGTATGGGCTTCTGGTGCCATAAAGGACAACAAATGTTTTGGACTGAGGAAAGTGTCTGGTTCTGAAAACCATCCTTAAATTAAAATATAGAGACTAGGCAATTCTCCTGGAAAATCAGACCATGACACCTCTGGGCATGGCATGTTCTTATTGTTTTCATAAGCAAAGCAACAGGACGCCTTTCTCAAAATGGATTGTGGAGTGTGATTGTGACAAAGAACTGTCTGCTTCCCAAACATCCTACAGCAGGTCCTCAGTTCCATGGAATTTCAGGCAGAACATTGCCTTGCTGCACCCTGATTCCTGCACAAGACTTGAATTGCTAGAGAAGCTGGAATTTTGATATGAAACTTCACTGCAGTTTTTCCCAGGAAACAGACTTTCTCTATTCCATTTGCACATTATGGGGACAATGTAACCACTCAAATAAGAAATTATTTTAGGGATTCAGTTCCACCCTGGACTAACAGATTGCATATCGGATGCTTGGTTCCATTCATCTTATCTACAAAGAATTGGTAAGGTACAAAGATTTGGTTCAAGGAAAAGGGAAGAAAATTGGTTCTGAAGATGATGGCACTAACTGGGATGTCTCACAGACAGCTGGAGTGTTTGCCATGTTGATGTGGCTAGAGATGGCTTTCAGACATTTTTATTTCAGCTGTTGCACATTATAGACTCATCTGCTGTGCTCAGCCATCTACCAGAGAAAGGCAATTGGTACTTTGAAGTCTTGTGGAGTCATATTGGCTCCAAAATTCAGGTGCCCTGCTGAAAGCTCAGTTTTTTGGTTATGTGAGTTAATTTTGACAAGAGGGATGCATGTTTTTGATTGAAAAAAACTGTGTATTTGTGAGACTACAGTGACAATGCTGAAATGTGTATGAAAGGTGGGGTTTGAAAGGGTAAAGGTGCGTGTGGCATGTCAACAGTCTGAAGTTCAGGGGCTTCTCATGTGGGCATCCTCATCAGTAGCTGAGCCATCTTGGCTCTGTGGTACCAGTAAATAAAACAGCACATCACACACTGCTTGGAATCCCGTGTAACAGAGGGAGCAAGCAGCATATGCACACACAAAAAGGATTGCTGGTGAGAAGTGGATGGACACCACTCCTCTGCACATTGACACCATTGTATTCATCCCTCAGCCTTTTTGTCTTCTTCATCTCCAGTCAAATCTTCAAATCTTTGCACTGCTTGCTTTTTTCCGTTCTTCTGACCTTTTCTTAGGTTCTACTGCTGGGTAACTTGTGCTCGTGACTATCTTCAAGTCAGCTTTTGGTAGTGGCCCTATCATTTTGTGTCACACATATGTGGTGAGAGGACAATTAGGTATAAATTACAGTCTGCACATCCTCACAAATGCAAAACACTCTTCACCCATCTCACATGGAAATGGAAGATGTGCATGTCGTTAGGAAAACACAGGTGAGAGATCCTGCTTGTTGGTCTCAGGAGAAAATGGTGGAGCTGAATATCCAAAGGATGAAAAGCCTCAGGGTTTTTGTCACATGAGTGAATCTGCCTCTCCCCAGTGAATTGTCTCTCGTGCTCACACTGCTGGTGTTGGATTCACTTCCCAAGGACCAGCCCTTCTCCATTGCAGAGGCTGTCTTGGAGCAGACACGCACCCTGCACAACTGCCTCAGGGGGTCTGTGCACTTGGCACACAAGTTCTAAGGGCATGAGTTGGAACATCTGGACTTCACCTTGGCCAAAGAGAACTGTTGGAGAGAAGCATTTTGATTGCACGTTCTCTTACTGATGTTTGTTACACCCCTTGTGTACCAGAGGCCAAGCAGGTGTCCTGCAGGATGTGCAAGTGCCTTTTCACTGATTTTACTCATTGCAGTGAGCCGTTTTGTACCTACAGCAACATACTCTGATTTTTTTCAAGTTTGGTTACTCGTAAGTGAAAAGGAAGGTCTACTTAAGGGCCACAATTCAGCAGGAAACTATATAGTGAAATGTTTTTCTAGTTGTCTTTCAGGCCCAAGGAGGCTTTGGAAGTGAGAGTTTGCTGGTATTTTTTTGCCAGTGGAAGTGCAAGGTGAAGCACCAGGTAAGCCTGTGCTATGCAAAATGGGACTTGGTGTCAGGACAGCATGAGAATAAAATAGAAAGATGACGATGGGAAGAAGGCAAGGCAGGAAGGAAAAGAAGGTGCTTGTTTTATTTTATTTCTCTTTTTCCAAGTGGAGTCATGGCTTCCAGCACAGTGTTCCTCACCCCCTGGGTGCTGTGTGCCCACCCTGCAGAAGCACAGCCTCAGAGCAGGCCCTAGCTGTGTGTGAGGCATGGCTGCCTGACTGACTCACGGTGCACTTGGGCTGAGGGAATCTGCATGGCCTCACATTGCTGCAGGGAGTCAGCCCTGCTGAGCCCTTCCTTGATAAGTGACAGATGCTGCCAGCCTGGAATGGTGTGCTGCTGCTTACGGTGCTGAATTTCCTGCAGAACTGGCCTGTCAGAGGATCAGGATCATCTTTCCTAGCTCATTTATCAGGCTCACTACTCTTTGTGTAGTGGCATAATTAAGAGAGTCTTAAGCTTCTTCCCTTTCCAGCTGCACGTGCCAAAAACTGTCATTTCAAGAGGAGCCTCTGCTTTATGTGACTTTTAGGTAGGGCTGCTTCAGCTATGGGAGACAGCAGCTTAGCAGGGGCAAGCCAGAGACATCAAAGACCAGGATATTCCTTTCTCAAGGACAGAGCACTTGCCCTGTGAATGATCCAGGCTGGTGGAACCACACTGGCTTTTGCTGCAGCACATCTCTCACGCTGGGTTGCCCTTAAGCTACCCAGCCCTGAACCTGCTCCACTGGCACCTGCAGCCACTGTGCAGGTGTGCTGGGCTGCCACTGGAACATCTTCCCTGCATTCAGCTCCCATTTTCTGCTTAGCTGTGTGGGTGGCCTACAAGTTTCCCTGATCCCAGCAAGGTCTGTTGCAAACACTGAGATGTAAGCCTGGGGACAAGATGGCTTTAAAGACATTTGATTTGGTTTTGGAGGGAAGTGTAAGGAGTTGAATTGATGCTCTGAGTGCACAGTGTCCCTGTCCCTCCTGCTGGCTGGGGCACACTGGTGGCTGGCACACAGGTAAGAGACAGTTTTTCCTTGGAGGTTTTCTGTTATTCTTAGTAGCCCACAGTATATTTGGAAAATGACACACCAGGGTTTGTTCTCCATCCCACTTACAGTAAAAGTACAAATCTCATTGGTGCTGCTGCAGCAGTGCAACCCTGCCTTGTGTTTGTGTACTAAGAACCAGCTGTGAAACTAATCGCTTCTAAGTTACTCTCAATTTCATGCAAAAAAACCCCAAAACAAGACTGAACCCCCCTCCCCAAAGAACCCACTCCAACTCTCCCCTCCACCTCCAACAAAACCCCAAAACCAAAATCAAACCCAAAAAATCATATTCCTCTTGGCAGAAGAGCTTTGTAATTCTTTGTACGTGTTATATGTTTTGTTTCATTTCTGGTCCATGAAATACACTGTAGCATCCCACAAGGAGAAGGCTAATTTGGTAATGCAATTGATTTCATAATTAAGTTCAGAATAACTCCTGTCACCCCTGAAGGTTGCAGTTCTTAATGGATTGCCTTTTGACCATCCCTAGGAAGCAAGGCTTTGAGAATGATGTTCATTATTCTTCTGTGAGTTCTTTTAAGAAATGGTGCTTGGGTAGATCAGTAACACAGTAAGTGTTAAGAGACAGGAAAGATGGGTCAGATTTGGTAACATGCAAGTTTGAGGGCAAACAGCTAGAATTTCTTTCTGAATAATCATTTCAGTTCTCTCTTGTGTGATATGAGTGCAGATTTACTATTTGTGTTTTAACTTTTAGAGCTATCCTGAAAAGTATCATGGCAAAGTGTAAGTGTTAGAGAGCAGACAATGTGCACGATAAATAATCTGAAGGATTCCGATTCAGTCAGAGCTGGATTCAGTGAGCTCCAGCCTTGTCAGAGGCAGGGTCTTCATAGCCCTGCTGATTTCAGTGAATGCTGGCACGGAACCCAGAGCTGGCTGCTCTCTGGTGTGTGTGTCACAGAGCTCTGGTGTGGCTGCTCTTACCTGTCCTGAGCCTTGCTTGGAGAAGGGAAATGCCTGTAGAGGTCCCTATTGTACTGCAAATCCAGGAAACCGCTTGGGACTCCTCCTTTATGACCCAGTTGAGGAACAAAGGCAAAAAAAGTGCAGGTACTCATTAAAATCTCAGTGTAAGTAGTCATTAATTATCATGGCAGCAATAAAATCTTGTACTATGACTAGACTTGGGGCTGCTCCTACTCTCGCTGAACTGAGTGGAAGGGAGAGCAGGTTCTGTGAGCAGCAGAGGTGGCTGAGCTGGAGGAGGTGTGTGTGAGAGGGGACTGTTCACTGGGCTGCTCTGCGAGCTCTGCTACTCCGGGCCCTTTGGCTCTTGGCTCCTTCCCTCTCTGTGGCTGCCAGTGTTGGGAGCTGGGACACAGGCTGGGTTTGGTTGAGAGCAGGGTTTGACTTGGTATGAAGCCCATGGCCTGTGGGCAAGCAAACCTGTAAATGAGAGGTTGCTTGAGTCAAATTAAAATTCTAATTTCAATTTTCATAAGTATAAACATAAAAATAGCCCATGAGACACAGTTTCAACAGACAAATTAGGGTTAAAACTGCTCTAAATGCTTATTCTCTGGAGCAGTTTGGGATGAGCTGAACTTGCTAGTTGAGGTATGTCTTGCATAGCCATTCTGGGGGAATTTTCCATTTGATGGTTTGGGGGTTTTGCCCCATTGTGGAATTAGGGCCATCTGTGAATGGTCACCTGCCTTAGCTCTGGGCTCAGTTTTCTAGTTCATAAAAAGGTTAAAGGTATCCAAAGGCGAGGTTTTGATTCCATGTTTAAGGCCAAATCACTTAAATGGTAATTTTTAATCAAAACTTCTTGTTGAATTTATCTGGTTGGTATTGGCAAGGAAGTTTCCTTGTATAGATTCCCCAGTGCCTTTTTTGCCTTTCTGTGAAGGTGTTTTGTCCTTTAATAAGCAAAAACACAGTTTACTGCATTTTTAATACCTGATATTCAAATGCCAGCTGTGTTTCCTGGCTAGGACTGAGCAAAATTTGGCATGGCAGCATTGCCCCTGTTATGCTCTTTGCATAAATCTGTTATGCTCTTTGCCCTTTTTATAATTGTTATTCAGGTTTTCTTGGGGGGCACAGGGAATGCAAGAACCTTCCTTTTTCCTCCTTCTCCAAGGCTTTTGTGCAGAGAGGCCTCTCCACAGCTCCCTCTGGCAAACAGCACAGCCAGGGTGAGACACCAGAGGACAGGGCTGAGCTTTGCAGGAATGTCTGAGTAACTCGGGCAAAGCTAATTTGTTTGACATCATTTCAGTACGTAAGGCTGTTTGTGTCCCATTGTTATGGCAAATCCCGCGATGGATGGAATTTTATTGACTCGTGCTGGCTGCTCGGCAGAGCCCGGCAGCGGGTTTGGCCAGAAGCACTGTTCCAGGAGCTGCCTTAATAGGTGCCAACACTGAATTCAGAGGCTGTGTGGCAATGTAGGGGGATAGAATATAAGAAAATAAAGATAGGGTAGAAAGTAATTTTACCCCTAAGGAGTTGCAGCTGGGCTAATTATCAAAGACTAGGAACAGGCCTGACTTTAACAGGCCACAGCTGTAACCAGTGAGAAGAAGAGTCTTTAAAAGAGTGGGGTGGCTGGTTGAGAAGGGAATTGGAGTCAGGTGGCCACTTTGTGAAGAAGAAAGAGTCAGAGCTCTGAGGAGCAGTCCATGAGAAACACCAAGAAGGTCTGAAACTTCTGTGATAAGGAGACAACAGTATGGAACCCCTGCAGTAAGATGACCACACGGCCACAGCGGGGCCTCGCAGGGAGCTGTGGCAGCCTCGCCACAGGGAGGACCTGAGCGCTTCCCCTGAGTGCATCCCTGGTCTGCCGCCTCTGGGCAGGATGAGTCAGGGACACGGGCTGGGAGAGAGACCTTCGCTTACAGACCGCGCCAGAACATGCAAGATGGGGCTGAGAATTTTCTGCTTTTCCTCATATTTTTAGGTAGCTAGGGCATTGCATGTTCATGGGGGTTTCTTGTAGGGATGCTCTTCTGGCAGGCAAACTCAATGAGGGCCTCCAAGTGACCTTGTCTGTGTGATTCTTGGAAACTCAGCATCTCAGGTGCCAAGTTTTTGGGTGTAAGTCTTTGTAGTTCTGACAAAGTAGTTCAGGAGCTTAATCTGCCTTGTGTCTCAGGATGGATGACTGCTGCACTGCCCTTTCAGGCCGTCCATGTTTGCCAAAGCAAACCAATGCCCTGAAACACAGGCAGGACTCCCAAGGAGCTGAAAGAGGAAATTCTCTTGCCCTTTCCCCTTGCCTTGTTAATGCTTCTCTTGACTTTGGTGGCATGTTCACGACGTGTCTTGTGCAAATAGATATGAAAGTTCTCCCTCAGGCATTTCTCAGCTGTCTCCTGAATTCCTTTCTCCATCACTAACAACGTTTTCCATCAAGATTACAGCAGGAAAAAAATGTTCTCTATGGGCTAGGTGCTCCCCTTTGCGTGAAAAGTGTGTGCAGGAGCCAAGAAACACCCGGAGTTTCTTCCTGATTGTTCCCAGGAAGAATGGAGAGTGACGCAGTGGAAGGACACGACCTTACACCAACACACACACTCCAAGACCTGCACAGAAGTGTCCAGGACCTCAGCACGACAGTGAGGAATTTGGGGTGCCCTGACCCAGTTGGGTGTCCCCTTGCATTCCTCCCTGACATTTTCCTTGTGGCCCAGCAGAGTTCCTTTCAGGGTCATCCTTCCTGGTCTACCCAAAAGAGGTGCCTCCCAGGCAGGAGCTGGTGTCCTTGTGTAATTCAGGTGCCACATCCAAACTGCAGCCAGAAAGGAGTTCAAAAGGGTTGTAAAGGTGATTCTAGTAAGGGTTGGTTTGATTCCTTTTTAAACCATGAAGCATTTGTGAAATGTACTGGTGGAATGGCTGTACTGAAGGCTTTTCAAGACAATCATAAAGTAGGGCTCTGTGATTTTCCCAGTCAGTTCTGGCCTAACTCCAAGCCCTGCTGCAGGCTGTAATAAAGCATTTGTTGCCTTCAGAGGGTGCAGACTCAGGCTACTTGCACTGCCTTCAGTTCACAGGTATTTAGGTGTTTATGGCTTTTGAGTGCTGTGGGATTCTTAAAAATTCCTATTTGTTTGTGGTGATTTCTTGAGTGAGAAGCACCATGATAATCAAGAACAAGGTGAGAGATACAAGCCAAGGTGACAACAGTAAGACAACAGTAACAGCATGTACTCTGAATGCTACTTGAAGGTTAGAAACCCTGGGTGGAGGAGGAAACTCAGGGGCACTTGGCCCCAGTGTGTGTGTGTACATAGGCACATTTTGGGTAAAGCCTCTTCAAGTCCTAGGCTGCCACGAGGTTTCTGGGGACTGTGCATTGTCCATAATTTCAGTGAATTGAAGTGAGACTCTTTCTGTCAATACAAGTAGTCCTGTGTATGTGCAGTATGTGCATTGAAAGAAAACATGACACAGATGGGAAACTAGTTCCCTTTGTCTTCCAAACATTGGAGTACATTTGTTTAGGATTGTGCATTGCTTCATTATTTGCACATCTTTCCTTCAGCACTTAAGCTGTGTGCTGAATTCCTATTATGCCAAAGGGTATTTTCTGTGATCAGTGTCCAGGTGACATGGAAAAGCATGGTCAAATATTGACAGGAAGTGCCCTCTATGTGTCTGATAAAAAATCTCAGACTTTATTGTGCATACCATACCTTGTGCTGATGAGGAGCTGAGGCTCTGCCCTAGTAGATATCGGGTGGTTCTGTAATGTTGAACAACAAGTTTGTCTTTATTTCTCATAAAAATAATCTTTGTTGACCCAGAGCTTGGGTTCATGCAAATCAGTACATCTGCAGAAAGCATTCCATTATCCTTCAAAAAACTCAGGGAAGCCCAAATCCCACCACTGTGGAGTAGAGTTGGAGCCCCTGTGCCCCCTGCCCTGTCCTTCCTGTGGCCCGTGGAAGGTTTGGAGTGGGGGGCTCTGCCTTGGCACAGGGGGCAGGTCTGTATGCAAAAGGTGCAGATCAGGGCCTGCTCCATCTTCTTATTCTGCACCAGAGCTGTTGTCCAGTCCTTTCCACACAGAAATTCCCCTAGGGTCTATGGTCCTGTGCAGAATGCAAAAATGATAATTGATAGAAATTACAATTAATATAAATAAGACAAATTACACTTCTATGTGATTTAATGCAAGCCACTGCCAGAGAAGTACAAGCAGAGCTTTCCACATATCACCAAGAGTGAGATGTTGGAAAAGCAGCTTGATCTGCTTCAGGTGGCCTGTTAGTTCAGAGGCTGGACTGAATGTGGTTCCTGTCTCTTGCAAAGCAAGAAGCTAGCTGGGCCCCAGGTAGGAGCAAACACGGATTTAGCCAGTGCTAAGGGTGAGCAAAGGGAATAGCATGGATTGCTGGGCTGAGCCTGCCGTGCACAGGGTTAACCTGTCTTGGAGGAAGGAGGCCCAGGGGACAGCAGTCATGGCATGGGAATATAATAACCTGATGGTTTTCCACACTTAACTCTCTCTGTGGTCACATTTAACTTTCCCTTCTGCAGTATGGATCAGGACTGCAGCATCAGCAAGAGGAGCCTGGGAGGCAGCAGCGCTGCTCTGGCTCAGCATCCACAGAAGAAGTGATCCATGAGAAGGGCAGGAGTGGAGCACAGGGACAGAGATAGGAGTCCCTACCTCTGCACATGTTTGATAAGTTGCAGACCCTGTGCTTGCCTCCCTGCTGCCATCACACAAATATCCAGATAGCTACAAGGATGCCACGGGGATGAAGGTGTTACAGCCTTTGGAGGTAGTTCAGAGATGCTGGGGCATGGTAAACCAGCACTTAGTCCATACCTAACACTTTGCATCTGTAGATGAAAATGCAGCCTTGCTCCCAGTGTGACCTCTGGGGAAGCAGACAATGTTGCAGTAGCCAGCTGAAATTATCCAGCTGAAATGATCCAAAGCCTCCCTCGGCCTGTCACGCTGCAGAGAAAGCGGAGCCTTCTCTGCCTCTGCTTTTGCTCCTTGCCTCCTTCAGCCCTGCCATCCATAAACAACTGGGGGGAGTTTCGGGTGTTACTAATTTTAATAAAGTGGTTTTAGGAATGTTTTGCCTCTCCAGAGCTTTCATAACATACAGTAATAGAGGCTTTTGGCAGGAGCAGTAAAGCCAATTGCTCCCACCCTCCCTTAGCATGCGGTAAGCTGTGTGTGTCCTGGCAGCCACGTGACTGAAAGTCGGAGCACGGCGCAGCACCTGGGAAACTGGGAATGCCCTTGTGGAACACACAGGCTCCCTGTCCTGCACACAAGCACCAGCCTGTGTTCTCCTACACTTGCTGGGCCCACAACCTCTGCCAACTGGCGCACTTCTCTGGAACTGCTTATTTTGGAGATGATGGGGAGTGTTCTGTCACTGGGGATGCACATCCTTGCACCATGTTTTACTCTAAGCCTTAATTTTCTTTGCTTTTGAGGGCTTGCATCAGATTGTCAGGCACTATTGAACAGAGGCATTTGTGTTTATCTGCCTACCTGGTGAGGGAAAGGTAAGCAATCTTTATGCTTCAAATGCCTCTCATATCTCCCCAAGGGCATTTAGTTATCTGGCTCCTTGGCTGTAGGTACACTTGTAGTGGGTGTAAGTTACAGCTTCCTCCTGCTCTATCTGCAAAGCAATCTGGATCCCAGCTGAGTTCATAGTGCAGTATGCAGTGATATACCTTAGAACAAGTGGGGTCAGGACTTGACATTGCTTCCTTTGCCCCTTGTTTTAAATAAAACCAGTTCCTGATGATTTCCTTTCCAGTGAACGTCTGTTGCAGGTGCAGCTGTTGCTGTCCCGGTGGTGCTAATGATGGGTTAGAGGGGCGTAATGCAGGCCTGACATTTGCAGGTGACAGTAGGGATGTCACCAGAGCAGTCTGTGCCACTCACAGGAACAGAGGAGAAGAAAATGGTGTCCCTCTGGGAAGGTTTTGGGAACGCCACTGAGGTTATGCTGGGAATCAGACTGAAATGAGACTGGTTCTAGTATTTTCTGGCTTGTGACATAGCATTAAAAGTCTTGTCCTTTTAGCCAAAGTCAGGGGGAAGTAGCTGAATGCTTTGCTGGCATCTGACCTGATGCTACCATGATTGTAGCCTGGAGTTACAGTTCTTCAAGGTGCTTTTTTTTTGTAGCTGGGGATGTCCTGTCAGACTTCTTGGCATCAGCATACTCCCAGTAGTGGGTTGTTCACATGCGAATGAGTGGTGACTAAACTCGGTGCTTCTGCTTCTACACCAGAGTTCTTAGTATTGCTCTTCTGTTTTCTTCCAAGCTGGGGCTTCCCTGTGCATGAAAGCAATTCCTCCATCCCTCAGAGCTGGCTACCCAGTTTGTCAAATATGAGCCAACCAGGAGAGGTGTGCCTTGCTTTTAATAAAGTATTTGACTGACAGGGAACTTTGAGCTTCTCTCTAGCTCTGCTAGGAGATTCTGTCCTGAGATGCCCTGCCAAAACAAAAGAGTTAGGTGTTATGACTTCTTTTTGAAAGCTATATTTGGATTTACTGCAGAAAATTTGCAGATTACAGACAGGTATCTAATTATTGACCATCAGAAAACCCCATTTTGCAACACTGAAGAAACTCACAAGAAAATTTAGGTTTTTCTCTGTGTGTCACTTTCTTTGTTTAGCTGGAATGGATTGTTTATATGAAAGAAAAAGAACCCCTGCCTTGAAGTAAAATGTAGCAACAAGCATTCCACCAGTGTAACTCCTGGCCTTCTCTACCTGAGTGAGAGCTACACAGCATAAGCCTGTGGGAAATAATGCCAACAGTAATGTATCATTCCTATGACTTAAAATTCCCCAGAAAGCGCTCTCCAAGTGCACCAGCTCTACAAACAATTTGTAGAAGCCACGAGGTAGAAGTCCTGGTATGTACCACGAGAGGCAATGCGTGGTCAGTAGGGGTTGTGCAATGTTACCAGTGAAGCCATAGAGGAGAGAGGCAGACTCGCCGCAGACAGGCATGCATCAGCAGCTGAGGGGCTTCTGACAGGATATTTACAAATGGGTGATATCCTGTTTATGGGAGCCACGTAAACAATCGAAGGCCGTTGCCCAGAGGCTCCACTGTTACTCAGATGTGCGTAAAAGGCAGTTCTGACACGAGCAGCGCAGCGGGCGCTGCGATGGTGTGGCACGGCCATCAAAGCTGCTGCGCTGTAATTAAACGTGCTCAGCAATGCACAGCATGTTGCATAAGGTGCAGTGTGAGATGCTGGGAAAGGGCTTGCAGAGAGACCTCTGGTTTAGTTTAGTTAACCTGTGTGCCCTTTAAAGTGGCTGCTTTGGAAAGATGGGTAATGAGCTTTGTGTACTGTAGCTCTTCCTGGAAATCTCTCTCCTGGTTCACAAAGGGGACTGTTACGGGAACAAAACGAGGGGGAAGGGTTGAGGAGGCAGGGTGGAGACAGAAGAGCAGAGCTGTGTTCTGGACAGGATCTCAGGTCTGGCATGTTTCACCTGAGACAGATCTTCTCCTGTGCTGGCATAATGGGCTTCAGGCTGATGTCAGGCTGCTTGTGTGATGGGTTTGGAGGTTTGGACAGGGAAGCTTAATCTGGGTGTGGAGCTGGAAAGGGAGTGTGTGATGCTTGAGGGGGTGACCTCGGCTGTAGGCACGCTGCAACTCAGAGGCCAAAAGTGTCTCATCCTGAGCATCTGATGTGCAGCCTCACAAAAAAGGGGTTCTCAGGGATGTCTGTTGAAAATCCTCTAGAGGAACTATTGTTGTTCAGAAGTTTAATGAGGTTCAGAGACCAAATTTGTGGTTGGCAGCCTTGGCCAATTCATCCTTCTTCCCTAGCCCTTCATTTCCTCTCTGAAGGACAGAGACCCTGCCTGCAGGAGAATCAATCAAGAACTGCCAGCCATAGCTCAGTGCTGTTGCTAATTTAATAGCATCACTGATCTAATTGAGCCCAGCCCTGGCCTTTGTCCTGTCCCACTTGATTTACACGCATGCGCTCCCGGTGCCATAAAGGAAATCTCCTGCCTCTCTTAAATAACACTAAGCTGCAGGAACGAGGACAAGGGGGTGGATGTGTAGATACCACATCGAGAAGTTATGTGGGAAGTGGCACAGTCAGCCACTGCCACCTCCCCCCCAGGACATCCCATGGCAGATTCCTGCCTTGTCCTGTCTCCTACTTGCACCTCAAACAACCAGCACCCCCTGTACGTATGGATGGAGAGACGGACAAGTTCCCTGGGGCTGGGGCCTTCGCCTCCACTTGGCCTTTGGGCAAACCCAGAGCTCCTTGCTGAGAGAGCAGAGAAACATGCAGGCACTTTTATTTTGCTTTTTGGTGTGGGAGGAATCCAGGCTGCACTCTTGAGATAGGTTGGAAAACAGCCAGCTCTGACCAGAGAACTGGGGTCTGTCTCCTTTCCTGGTAGCTGACAGCAGCCTGACCTGCATAAATGAGAGAAAAAATCAGCACTGTAGGCAGATTGTTTCCACCTGTGCAGGAGCTCTCCCTGCCCTTCTCAGCCCCACAGAGGCCTACAGTCCTTCCCTGTGGCTTCCAGTCAGTACCCAGTTGGCTAATCCGTTTCTTCCGTGTGTAACCTAGGAACGGTGTCCAGGGAGACTTGGATACCTGAGATGATGCTCAGATCATTGATGGGAGGAGAGGGTGACTAGATGATTTCTCGTAGTCTTGGTC
Organism: Zonotrichia leucophrys gambelii; assembly: GCF_028769735.1. Lineage (NCBI taxonomy): Eukaryota > Metazoa > Chordata > Aves > Passeriformes > Passerellidae > Zonotrichia > Zonotrichia leucophrys. The sequence continues at coordinate 43,811,109 of NC_088173.1, read as the reverse complement.
ATTCCCAAACCAAACCCCAGAGGTTTCCACATACCGTGTGACTCATGGACTCTCAAGAGTTGGTGGTATTGAATTCATTGGAGATCAAAGAATATGGATTTTATAGCAGGTTGAGCCCAGTGAGGGAAAACACCGAATGGAAATGTCTTGTTGGGTGTTGCTACGTCAAGGTATTCCTGATCAGCTTCTTTCCCTTCTATCTGCATCTACCCATAGGCAGAGAGCATAATATCCAGCCTGGCTCCCAGCTGATGTGAGCTGGAGGGATTATTTTTGCTGGAGTTGTAGGAGATCTTCATTGGGGGCCACAGTGTCCTAGTTTGAAACATGACTACAGCAGTGATTTGGGCACCTGTGTTTATGGGCTCCCTAGGGCAGATTGTCTCATCACCTCTGCATGACAACAGCCAGCACAATAAAGGCCTGATCCTCACAGCCTCTTTTTTTTTTTTTTTTTTTTTTTTTTTTTGGTCACTTCAGTAACAGTAATGATTAACAGTAATTATCAGAACAGTAGTGGGAGTGTCCCATAATGCTAGTGGATGGGGGAATTCCACTAAGTGCATCTGCTATAGTGCTTAGTGCCAGTTACCAGGCCAAACAAATACACCAGAGACCTGTGGCTCTTTCCTAGATTTGGTTTCTGGAACATGTGCTGGCTGAGCTGGTTTCAGGTGGATTGCTGTTTACTCCATCATCCTTAATGACACATTGCTCCTGCCAGTGTGCCCCAGCTCCCGTGTGCATGGCTGGCGTGCAGGTGACAGTCACTGCTGTGCTGCAGCCAAAACGTGGAGTCTGTGGACAGCTGAAGTGCCAGTGGTGGAGCAGGGCCTGGGGTGAGTCACAGCTCGGTGCCGCTTTGGATTCAGCAGGCCCAGCACAGGCAGGGAACAGCCTGCTAGTCAGCCTTTCCTCTGCTCATATATGCTTGAGGTATAAGAGCAAAATATTTATCAAGGGCCAAAATAAACTTGCCAAAGGGATTGAAACCAATGCAGCTGAGGGCCTGTGACAGCCAGGCTTCCCAGATGGAGCAGTGAAGAGTCAGGGGCTCTACTTATGGTGTGTGTGCAGCACATATTGCTCAGGCTTTAGCACAGGCCTTAGAGGCTGGTGCTGTGCTTCAGCAGGTGTGTGCTTCTCACTGACAGTGTCTTCCTCTTGTCTTCCCCAGGCTGGCACCAGCTGTCCTGATGGGAGGTGCAGGAGAGGCATGGAAGGTCGAGATGGAGAGCCCACAGCTAGGAGAGACTGCTGTGCAGAAAACCTGAGAGCAGCTGGTGAGTTCCCTGTTGCAGTGGGCTTGCCGTCATTTCACTGTCCTGAGGGGGATGTCTGTCTCTGGGCAGAGCCATCGGGTGGGTGGGCCATAGGGGCATCCTGCCATGTAGGAATTTCAGTTCCACTGGCCACTGATCAGAGGCATGAATGATGCTCCCCTGTGTGCACATGGTGACTTGTCAGAGAAGGCAGTCTTCACCTCTGCATGTGTTCTTCCTCTCAGTGGTTAATCCTTGTCCTGGAGAACAAGAAATTCTGTGGAAGAGATGACTTAATAAACTCAAAAGAGCTGCTGATGGACAGAACAGCACACAGGACTCATGGGTAGGGGGCTGGTGTTCTCCCAGCTTGCTTGCAACCTAGTACATGCTGTGGGGAAATCCCCTTTGTTTCAGGCTTTGTTCTTCTATTATTCTGTTCTATGTAATTGTTGTAAACAGTTCAGCCAAAACAAGGAGAAACAATTAATATATAATAGGGACAGTGATATTGGGGAGGACTTGGCTTGATACCACTCTCAGCAAGGGCATGAGTTTGTTTATCACCAAGTAAAGGCAAAAACCATGGAAAGACTCCACAAATTAGAAAGGCTTCAACCCCTCAGAGGCTAAGAAATCACTCAGCGTGGAGCTGTAATTAGGAAAGGGAAATCACCAGCTGAGCGTTAAGAAGCTCTTGCTGTCCGTGAGATGCGTTGAGGCATTTAGGATTTGCCCAGGGGAGAGTAATGGCAAAGTCATACAAGCCAGGAGAATGAAGTTTTAAAAACTGCCCTTTAGGAAGGAATGCAGCATGAACTGGGAGACCTGTCTCCCTTTTCAATGCCATCTTCTGAGATGGATGAGAATTAGCTGCTTGGGTGGTTTTTTTCCTTTCTTTTTTAAATTGCTGGTTTATGCTGACCCAAGAAGTTGGTAAAGAAGTCAGTGAATTTGGGGAATTGTTCTTTATTTTTAATAGCACAGCATCTTTGTTGTCCAGTAACTTTGACCTCGAGCTGTGTTTACAGGAAGAGGCATTGGCCACTTTCAGCCCTGGGTGCAGAATTTGAACTCTCATAGTTTATAGGAGAGAGTGGTTGTTTAATTCATCCCTTGCATTCACGGCAAATTTGAATCTGACCTTTAAACGGAGTAATTTGGCTCAAGGTTTTTCTCTACTCCATTTCCTCCAGCCAGTTGCGTCTACGTATTCCAGTTAAAAATACTTTCCCTTCTTAGGGCATTTGTCCTAAGGGCATGTTCCCATGAGTCTCGAGATTTTTACCATTTATGATTTTCACAAAATCATGGAATCTTTTGGGTTGGAAAGGCTCTCTAAGATCAGAGTCCAACCATTCCCCCCAGCACTGCAAAGCCCACCACTGAAGTGTGATTCCAATTGCACATCTACTTGCCTTTTATATCCCTTTGGGAACTTTATATTAACCTTGGGTAGTTCAAATGAAAGTGCTGTCAAGATTGAAGTGCATTCCAGTTGATGTCTGACCTACTGAGAGTATTTCTTGAGCACCTCTCATTTTGTGCAATGAAAGCTTGCTCTATGTAAGTCTGCTAACGGATGTACTGACATGTGCACTCATGCTGTTTGAAAAATTCTAGATGATTTTCCCAAGAATTTACAAAATTGCTGCTCTTTGTTACTTTGTGGAACAGTGGTGAGTGCATCAGTGCAAGGCTAGGAATGATATTCTTTCCATTGCAAAAGTACTTTCTAGCAAGAAAATATGTTGATTCTGCAAATTTATCTTGTTTTCAGGAGATGAAACCAAGGCAGATCTATGCCCACAGCAGCAATGCATAAAACCAGGTACAAACCCTACAGAAGGCAGCTAAAGTAAGTGGTACAGACACTCACCATGTATGGTTTTAAGTATGTAAAAACGCACAGATAAAGTGGCTGTTCATTGCTGTGAAAACATGTATTCTACAGCGAGTCACCACAGAAAAATATACATTTCATCTGTGTTTTTTCCTCTTTAAATCAAAAAGGGCATGTTGTTCATAGAAAGTGCAGTGCCTCATCACTGATGGATGCACTGACAGACAAGGCTCAGTCAGTACCCGGGAAATAATCACTGCTGTGAATCTGCTGCTCTGTCCCAGAGGGGGAGGTGAATGCTTGAGACCTAGCAAGGACTGACACAAGCTGAAGCAAGCACTTCAACTGAGCCTCTGTACTTTGTAAAGAGAGATTTCTTTTAAAGGTGGTTATTAAGGCAGTGCAAGGTAATAAAAGCAAGCAACTCTTTCGCACAAATTCTTGAGGTACTTCCTCATATCCTTGTTACACTTTGTAAAGAAAAAAATCCCTAAATGTCGAAGCATTCAGGGGTGGTGAATGCACCCCACACTGGTGGGATGCCAAAGGGCACAGATCCCGGGGTGCCTTGCCCTGGGCGTGCCGGTTCACCCCGGCAGGAATCGAGGCCAGCAGCAGCGGCGATGCACCCGTGATGCTCTGTTGCCCAACCAGCGCTGCCTCCCAGCATTGCACAGACTTGTTGCTCCTACCGGCACCTGTGGGATGCAACGAGCCTGCCTTACAATGACCCCATTGATGCTGCAAGGCCTCTTGGAAAACTGGCTGTTAAGGTGCGTGCCAGCCTTACCCCAGGAGGCATCCTCCACGTGGAGGAGGGGATGGTGAAAGCCGCACGCGGGGATGCCGGATGCGAAATCAGGCACTGTGAAACAAAGCACATTACAGAAAGGTGAAACAAAGATGTGTCCGTGATACTTGTTTTCCACATATTCAGATCTGAAAGAGGAAATTCCAATGAATTGCTCCAATTGTGTCAGCGTTACTTGGTATCTGGGTACCGGTACAGGACTATAATTAAATGTTGCCCTTCAGAGGATAAATCATGCAGGAATTTAAGGGTAAAATTAATTATAAAGTGGAAGTTCTTCGGTGATGCTGCTTTTTAAGGCATCTGTAAGCCCACACACAGAAACAGGTTGCTAATAATTGCAATTCCTTCCTTTACTCATTATGATCCCTGAAAGAGCAGACAATAAAATCCTTAATAAGGGGGATCAGCACAAATTAAGGAAGCAACAAAAACAGTCATGCGGCATCAAAAAAGACACCATCTACATGGCATGACTCATTAGAGGGGAAAAAAGGGGACTTAGAAAAAGATTCCAACTGTATCATGAAACACTTGCTGGGGAGGGCATCCTTCTAAATGCTACTTTCACACCGAGCTTTATTACTTTATCTTGCCAACTCTCATACCACTTAGGTAATTAATAAGTGGTGCTGACACACAATTCTGTAGCAACACACTGCCTTTTTTCACTTCAGTATCTCCATGCCACTGTAAACCTAAGAAAATGATCCGAAAATAAGGAGTATTATTAGTTAGTACCAGATCTATTGCAGCCCCCTGAATGAATGTCTTCACTCCTTAGAACTGCATTCTGAACATAGAGTTGTGGAATATGGAATTCTGCAGTGTCCAGTATATCTGCATTCTGCAGTATCTGCAGTATATCTTCTACAGCTACCTCTCTTCAATATTAGTATCAATAACTGCTTATAAAACAGAGAAACTAGGGACACTTGAGTTACCAGCTGGTGCAGTGCAGCTCAGTGTCAATTCTCGGATTCCTTTCAGTGTGAGATAGGCTTATCAGTGCCACAATAAACTGGGTATCGATGTGCCTTTATGGAGAGCGGTAAGGCAGGGAAAGATGATTTCTCCTTTAAAAGGAAAAGGAGTAAACCATCATTGCTCTCAGCAGCTTGTTGAGATGAAACACACTTCACATTTTAGGCAAATGCGTGCAGTAGGGATTTGGTGGATGGGATCCCTCGCTCACCTGATGTTGGGATGTAACTGCTGAATGAGGTCTTGCCTAATATAGCAACAGAGTGCGTGGGCTTCAACAGCAGGCTTGAAAGGAATTTTTTAAAAAGTAGCTGTTGGCTGCTCTTTCAAGGATCTTATAACTGATAGAGATGTTGCTTCCAGGAACTGCCTGGACTGTGGTGCTGTTGGGCTGTGGTGAGCCAGGGGCTGGAGGGGAAACATGGCAAACACATCCCCTGAGCTCAAGACCATTGTGGCCAGCCCAGGTGCCAGGTGAGGTGCTGGCATTCCTGGTACCTGTGCTGTAACCTAATAAGCCATTTCTGCCCCTAGCTCCGGAGTTCCCTGGCAGCTGCTGAGGGTCACTTCAGAAATGCCAGGAAGTGGGAGATTTGCCCAGCAAGTTTCCAGCTGCCCACCCTGGGGTGTTTCCCAACCCTTGGTTTAGGCACAGGTGCTGTTCATGGCAACGCAATGACCCAGTGGTCCCTTGTGTGCTGGCAGGGGCTACCTGGGCAGCTGGCTCTGGGTCTGCAGGGCCTCTTTCCATTTCAAAGAATCCAGGATGGATGCTTTGAAAGCAAGCAGAGGCAGCGGTCCCGAGGTTGTGCCGTAGGCATCCACAGCCCCGGGAAGTCAGCGCATGGGCTAGACTGCTCAGAGGGCTCGAGTAATTTTACGGCCCCAGGTACTATTTGCAGTGCTACTTGCTGGAACCAGGGACACCTAATGTACCCGGGCACCAGCCGACGGCCGGAGTGGGCAGAGCTGCCCCCTGCTCCGGGCAAATGGCTGGGACAAGCCGGGCCGGGGATGCTGTCGCTGCCCACGGTCGGGGCACGGCCCGCGGGCAGAGCAGGGGGCGGCCGAGGGCGGGGGGCAGGAAGCGTGGAGGCCGAGCCGAGCCGCTGCCCCGGCCGGGCGGTGTCAGCGGTGTCACTGCAGCGGGCTCCGCCTCTCCGTGGGCACATAAAAGTGCTGCCGGCCGGCCGGGCGATTGCACAGCGCTGCGCCGCTCCTGCCGCCGCCGCCGCCTCCTTCCCTGCCGCCTCCTTCCCTGCCACCTCCTTCCGTGCCGCCTCCTTCCCTGCCGCCTCCTCTGCTCCCCGGGCACCGAGGGCGATGGACGCCGGCTGCCTGTGGGCCCGCAGCCTGCTGCTCTTCCTCGGTAAGCGGCGAGGTCCCCGTTCCCGCGGGCAAGGGCTGGGAGGGCATCGGGTGCTGCGTCCTGGGGCTGGGGCATTCTTTGGCTGCTGGGATATCTGCGTCAGAGCATAACGTTCAGGTTGCCTTCAGGTGAGGCTGATGCGTTTCTCTCCGAGATGAAGTCCCGGGCGCTGACAGGTGTACCCGGGTGGATTGTATGAGCTGAGGAGTGGAGCACACAGCACACTGTGGTGTATTCTTACAGGATGTTTTGTTGCTTATGCGATGCCCAGGTGTGTCCTGTGACTGAGTGAAGGTGGACATTCTTTCCCTTCTCACCAGCTCTGCTCTCAGTGCAATCTTTTCACTTTCACCTTGACCTGTCCTGTTTGTAGCCTGGTCCTGCTGCCTTTTCCCGGGCCATGCTCTGGGTGAGTTCAGTGGGTGAATCCTCACAGCAGCAGAGACTTCCTGATCATAACAAAACAGGTTGTGGCCTCCTTCTGCTTGACACTTCTCCACCTCCTCGCTGGGAGTGTGTTACTCCATTGTATGACATAAGCTACCTGAAAGTCTCAAGTGAACACGTGTATCCTTAGAACATCAAGAGTCCTGGGGCCTGGGTGTGCTGTGATGCAAGAGCTGATCCTTGTCACACACCTCCATGGGGTGCTGGCAGTGACAGGTGATGACTGCTGAGAGCTGACCCTGCTGGGCAACTTGAGCTCTGTGGGCAGCAGGTCCTGAGACCTGGCACACTCACACCTTGCTTTAATAACAAAGCAGGTTCTCACACTCAGGAGATTGGGCTCGAGGTCGTAGTTGATGGACAAACTCAGTTCCCAACACTTCTCTTTTGGGACGGATGTTTTCCTCCCCTTCTGAGCCCACTGCAGTATGAGTTTGTGTCTTTCCTCTTAGCTGGGTCTTTCCATAACAATTGATGGAGCAGCTGCTGCACAGCATCTCAGTTGTCAGGACAGCAGGCTAAACGTCTTGTAGTCTGTGAGTCAGCCATGCTTTGCACAAAAATTACACTGGTAGGAACTGGTATGTCTTCATGGATCTGTATATGAATTTCTTTGTTTCCGGGGCAGGCACAACATCTAATAGTAAGGGATGGGTTAGTCATAGCTAGGTGCCATCATAACAGCTGCTATGAGCACTTTACTGCCTTCCCCTCCCAGAGCAGGACTGTAAGCAGAACTTGGTGCTTCTGGGAAGACTGGCACTGGTGTTATGCCAGACTGGAGGAGGTTCCCTGCTGAATGGCTGAAGCCGTACTGAAGTGACAGTCTCCTTGCCAGGTTCATTTCCTGGCTATGGTGGGCTTGGAGACAGCAGCAAGGGAGTGGTGAGATAGAGATGTCTCTCGCTCCTGAGGGGACACGGTGCTATGCCAGCCACATGTGGATGTGGTGATGGTGGGGACAAGCTGGGGACCTGCCTTTTGTGGGAGTTGTTGCAGGAGCCTCGGCACTGATCCCCTTGTGCTCCCTGTAATGCCCACTCAGAGGGGAAGGCAGGAGTTGGACCTCGGACTCACTGGACAGTTCCAGGACCTGCTGTCCCTATGTTTTCCTGTGTCACATTCTCCTGGCTCTCAGCAAACTGGCTCAGCATAAAGGCTGCTGCATCTGAGGATGGGGCAAGTGTTAGTGGCCGATGTGTCTGGCTGGAAGTCATAAGGGATTGCTGCTTTTGTGGCATAGGGACCTCAGCCCCACGCAGGAGGTGGGAAGCAGTGTGGCTGAGGCACAGGGGCAGCGCCTGAGTAAGATCACTGGTGTGTAGGTCTCCAGAGGGATGGGAGCACTACTGGGATGATGGGGTGCACATAACTGCATTATCTCTGCCCAAGGGTAAGTCCTGGCACGATGGTGAAGATGATCCTGTGGGCCTGTAGCAGTTTTGGAGCACCAGTTTTCCCATGATAGACTGGTATTTCCAGGGCTGCCTTAGAGCTGCTGTGACCTGATCCTGGACATCCACAGCTGTGAGTCTGTGGCTCTGGAATTAAACAGTGGTAGTAGGGATGCTCACAAAGCCAGTGGGACAGACTGGGTAGCTTCCATGTTCCCGCTTGGTTTGCCCAAAGAAGACAGAAGACAGTGAAGACATCCCCTGGATATCCAAAATCAAGTGGTAGGGATGCACCTTGGTCTGTCTTTGCAGTTAAAAAGGGCTGAGATCCTTCAGGTATGTGTCACCTGGGCACCTCTACTTTGGAAGTGCAGCCCATGGGGAGGGTATAGGTGCTGCTGCAGTGGCAGAGAGACCATAGAGATGCCAAATGGGAGGTAGCACCATTCAGGTGAATTAGTACAGGACTGGCAATCTCAGTGACAGACAAAGGCAACTCAAATAATGATTGAGCTCTCAGAAACTTGACAGTTCCCCAAGTATAAATCCTCCACAGAGCAGTCCTCAGTTGAGTGTATCTTGCCTGTGCATCCTTCATCCTTGGCAGTCATCCTGCCACTGGAAACTACGGCTGGCTCACAGTGGGCAAACTGATGATTAAGCCTTGTAGGTAATCTCTGATGGAGATTGCAGGAAATGAAGGCATTTGGTCACTGGCCCTTATTTTCCTTTCTTCCCTCATGGAAGGACAAGTAAGCAGCAGCAACATTATTCCTGTTCCAATGAGTGCTGTCAGTGTGAACCTTGCAGGAATATCTGTGAAGCTGGATGGGATTATGATGTAGGAATACAATTTGTAACACTCACATTAATGCAAGACACAGACGAAAATCCACCACCTAATTACTCTTATCTTGTACCCTGTGTTTGCTTAATGAACAGTGAAGGAATAAAAATATAACCTCTCCCAGGTGCTGTGTTTAGTATGCATCATCTGATAAATATCCTGGGAAAGGCTCTCCTTTGCCAGGGCTGTGTGCGAATCCCTTATCCTCCCGGTGATGTCAGAGGGGAAATATGTGCACGGGGGAAAGGGCAAAACAGAGCAGTGCAGAACAGGAAGAACTTTGCCCAAAAGCAGCAAATACTGCTGGGTGTCAGCAAATATCCACACCTGCAGTCCAGCCTTTCCGGCCCTGCAGTCTGCAATCAGGTGGAGGAGGCACCTGCACATGGCTGGGACTGGGAAAGCCCTTGGGCAGTGTTGGAGGAGGAGGTTATTTTTAATTTGTGCCCCATAGATGTCTGAGTTGTAGCCTTTAACTGGAAAGCCATGCTCCTTTCTGGAGCCAAGAGGAGAGGTAACCTGTCTCTTCCATGGACCTTTTGGTTGGAGTTTTCTCAAATGTGAAAGCCAGGTTCTGCTAAGTCTCCAGCTGAGAACTCCAGCTTAAAAAGCAGCTGCTGGTGTTATGCCCAGGTCAAGGAAGCGAGCAAACTGTGACAGAAATGTGTAGGCTGCATGAGATCCTCAGCTGGCTTAATCCATCTGCTTAACAAGTGGGTATCTCAGGTACCTCTGGCAGGTGTAGCCTTGACTTTTTTTCATTTCTGTCTTAAATTCTTTCTGTGACATGATGTGTCCTTAGTCGGACACTGCTGTCTTGTACCGTAGCTCCTCCCTTACAAGGGAGCAGCTTAGTCCATGGAGCACTCCTCAAATGTCCCCCTAGGCCCTGGGAAGAAGAACTGGCTTGCTAAATCTTTTTCCAGCATCTTTTGGGACCCCACGTCCCTGGGCTGCCTGTCTGACAGCTGGTGGCTCTCCTTTTACACACTTGAACTTATGTTTTAGCAACTCAGATGGGCCTCACAGAGATGTTAAACTGCTGCTGCTGAGGCAATCTACAGTGAGCACACTGCTGCTTAAAAAAAGAAAATCCCACCCTGAAAGTAAACTTGCATGTCCTGCCCCATTGGAAGTAAAGGCAGGTCCTGCTGAGTCATGCCAGTAGGAGGCACAGGAGTCTCCAGCTGGTGCAGGTGCTGGCATCATGGACCTGTTACTGTTGCTCTGGCTCTGGGGGACCTGGGCTTTGTTCTTTCTTCTAGAGCTTGGTGGAAATCTGGTTTATTAGCTTTGCAGAGGGAGGTAAGAAGGAGGAATGATGTTTTTAAAAATGCAAACACAGGAAGAGGCCCCATCCCTCTTAGATATTCCAGCTGCTTTGGTGTGTAGCTGGAATGAAGGATAAAGGAAGCCTACCTATCACCCAGAAGTAGATGAGGTGCCGGAAACCCATAAATTACCACTGCTAGATTTAACCCTGAGATGTAATGACACTTTCTAATAACTGGAGTTGAATTAGAATGATCGGGAAATTATGGAGGCACACTCCCTCCATTAGACATGCATGACCTGACAAGTTAATAGAGGCAAACAGCCCAAAGACACAAATTACAGACTTCCGTGGAATGGGGCTGATGACTAAGCAGTTCATGAGCAGGTTAATTTGTGACCACAGCAGGAGTTTTAGCCAGGTGGATTTCATGGCCAGCCAGGTCAGATATTCACTATTCCTCATGGACTCACTGTAAAACTACAGGCACCTGTGCTGGCTTTCCAATCCTGCTTGCAAATGTTCATTTAACTACTGGAACAGCTGAAAGCTGTGCCTGTTTCTTCTGGTATTCTGCTAGGTAACAGTGGCCCAGGGTCCATAAAGTGGTCAGTAACCTCTCCAAGCCCATGGGCAGATGAGGAGTGTTTGGTATCTCATGTTAGTGGCTTTGCAAGCGGGCCTTTCAGCAAGGAACTTCCAAAGGAGTGTCAGTGCAGGAACTGTCCAGCCCTTCAGCTGTCTTCAGCAAGGAGAGGGCTGAGCAAGTTCTTTGCTGGTAAAGAGCAGCTTTTGTGTTAAGCCTACCTGGAGCAGTTTGTGGTCTCTGAAGCCAGTGGTGGGGTGCTGAACCTGGCTCAGCACTGACCTGGTGTGCTCAGTCACCAGCTGCACTGACTTGCAGATTCCTAGGAAATTCTCTTCCTGTGGGCTGTTGTGAGTCAAGGATATCTTGATTTTGATCAGCAAAAGGACTCCTCCTGTGATGAGTGCTGGACTGTCATGCCTAATTGTGGAAGCCTGGCTATTTCCCTTGCACAGGTGCCATGCCAGACCAGTCAGAAACCTAACATAATCATCAAATGGCCTAATTCCTGCCTCTCCCCATAATCTCTCCAAGCCTGTTCCTGCCCAGTTTCACTCACAGTGAGGGCGAGAGGTGGTCACAGACACCAGGTTTCTGTTGAATCTTTTTGTTCTGCATTATAAGTTTGCATTTCAGAGATGTTTCTTTCGGCTGCCGTATATAATGTAGGCAGCACATCACTCAGACCTGTAGTTTTTCAGCTTTCAACCACAGGTCTTTCCCACCATGATGAGAAGCTTCTGTTCTTCTTGCATTAATTACTACAGCAGCTTAAACACTTAACTCAAAATACATCTAGTTTTGACTGCTGTTTTTATTGTCTTTTAGGTTACCTATTGCAAGCAGTCCTGGGCACAACAGTGATCCCATTATGTGGGCCTGGTGAAATGGAGAACTGCACAACAGCACTCAGTAAGTACTGCACAGCTCTGTGTAAATACCAGGTCTTTGGTTCCCATCTTACTTGGGCTGGCAGCCTCACTGAGGTGCCCTTGGGAGTCATTTTTCTCTGAGCAGCATTGCCCACATCCTGAGGCGCTAACGAAATATCTTTGCAGTCCAGACAGAGAACAGCCCACGTGTGGCCCAAGTTGGGATAACAAGATGCAAGCCTGAAATGAAGGACTACTGCTTCCATGGGCAGTGTGTGTACATCGTGGACTTGGATGAGCACTACTGCAGGTATGGACAGGCCCCACTCATCCTGCAGGTCTCCCTGGGGTGGGCTTTGAGGTGGACTTTGCTCTGGCTGCCATTGACACTTAGCTGAAACAGCAATCCAGCCAAGTATTAAATGCTCACAAGAAAGTGAAGAGGAGCACCACATCTGTAATGCTCAGCTGCATTTAAAGCAGTGTTAAGCACATGTGCTGCCTCCAGTGATCTCTGTGAGAGTCTCAGACACCTGAAATTAGTGACCAACCCAGCTTAGACTTGGGACATTCTTTCTGATATGCTTCCCTGTCCATCTGTATTTATACTAGTATGAGATCCAGAGCTCAGGCACAGCACCAAGGTCTCTCCTTTGATCCAACCTATGAAATAAAGATGCTTTAGGCATTTTTAGCGGTATTGCTCGTTTACCTGAACAATTTGCAGTCGTCTCTAGGGCCACGTGGCCTTGAGTTACATCAGTTTAAGTGTTTGGTCCCTGAGGAAACAGCAGGCCAGCAACCTGGGATGCTCTGTGAGCTGCTGAGGTGTAACTCCGGTGCTGCATGTGTGACTGTGCCTCTGTCCCCTCAGGTGTGACGTGGGTTTCTCGGGGGTCCGCTGTGTGCACTCGGAGCTGGTGCGGCAGCCCCTCAGCAAGGAGTATGTGGCGCTGACCGTCATCGTGGTCCTGCTCTTCCTCGCTGCCCTCTCCCTCGCCGCCTACTACGTCTGCAGAAGGTGAGACTCGTGCTCCTGGTGGCTCAGGAGGCTGGGCCAGCTGGGGGTGGCAGGCATCCTCTGAGCCCCCGGGTAGCCTGGAGCAGCTCACTCTCCGGGCAGTTCCGCACACAGCCCCGCTCAGCTGCGCCTGAGGCGCTTAGGGCAGGCAGCGTGCTGGCAGCGTGGCACAGGCCCGGCTGCAGGCCAGGCAGCAGCACTCCCAGTGCCTGTTCACTCTGGGGCTCTGTAGGCTGGTTCCTATCTGGCTTAAAGGGTGTGTTGAGCTCAAGCAGAGAGCAGACAGGGAGTAGGGAAATTCTAGTTCTTTCATTGGTAATGCCATTCCCTCAGACATCAGGGGCAGAAGAGCAGCTGGATTTCTGTCAGCTGATTTGTTGATCTGGTAGGTTATTGTGAGTGTGACATTATGAGCACTGCCTTATCAGCTTTACCATGGAGGACAGTACTCTTCTCCATGAACAGATCCAAAGCAGCAGGAATCCTTCTCCAGCCTAAAAACTAATGGTAAGCATTTGTCAGAGAGCTAAGGAGATGGAACAAGTCCAGAAGGAGAGCTCAGCTTCCCAGATCTGGTAGGCAGCTAGATGGTAACCAGCAGGATTTCTCAAAGACAAGCCTAGTACCAGCAGGAAGACTTTAATGCAGATGTGGAATTGTCAGTGAAGGGTCAAGAAAGGAGACTGCATTCAAATGAAGTCAGACCTGGAAATGAGCACAGAGAGAGCCCAGCTGCTAGAGATTTTAAACAAATGTGAGGAGCTGGTACAGCTTTTTTCCTTCTTTCCTTTGCTCCCACTCCCCATCACTCCCCAAAAGCAACTGGCTTTCCAGAACTGACATTTCTGTCTTCTACTCCAGGTACCGCAGCAAGAGGAGACAGACAAACGCCAGTGAATACAAGGAAGTTGGTGCCCTATAGGAGAAGCTGTGGCTTCCTGCAGTGTTCAGTTCATCTGGATGGACTCAGCGCCTACACGTCTATTTAAATGTTATTTTTGTTAATAATATTTACAATATTTATAACCTTTAAAAAATTTCAATTGTTTGGTGATTCAATAAGCATAGGTCAAGCGTTTTATGTTCAGTATTTTATTTTTTTATTAAATAATATTTCCTAAAGGGAATCCCACCTAGGTGGTTCTTTGGGATAGAGATATATTTTTATAAAAACTCATCTTCTTGCTCTGGAGAGAAGAATTTTATATTTATTCTTGTGAATATACTCAAAGCAATTGTATTCCTTGAAATAAAACTTCTAGACAAAGCCAAAATGTCTGCTGATTCCAGCGAGTGGTGGTGGATGGAGTTATCTCCAGCTGGCTGCCCCTCACTGAGCATGTTCCCCAGGGCTCAGTCCTGGGGCCAGTCCTGTTCGTATCTTCATCAACAAATCCTCATGAAAGGAAGGATATTGAGAGCCTGGAGCATATCCAGGGAAGAGAGGTGGGGAAGGGCCTGGAGCACACTTCTGGGGAAGAGCAGCTGAAGGAGCTGGGGGAGCTAGGCCTGGAGAAAAGGAGGCTCTGGAGGGAACCTTCTGTCTCTTAACAACTCCCTGACAGCAGGGGTGGATCAGGGGATCTGTTTCCAGGGCACAGGGACAGGACAAAAGAAAATAGCCTGGGGAGGTACTGATTTACCCCAATATCCAATCAGTACCTCTCCAAGCTCTGCCTGGGGAGGTACTGATTGGATATTGGGGTAAATTTCTTCTCTCTAAGAGCTGTCCAGTCCTGGCAGAGACTGCACAGGGCAGTGGTGGAGGCCCCATCCCTGGAGAGGTTTAACAGACACAGTGATGTGGCTCCTGGGGAGATGGGTTATTTGGTGGGTTTGGCAGTGCTGGATTAATGCTTGGACCCTGTGATGTCAGAGTGAAACCCAGCGTGGCTTGACTGAGCCGTGTCTTAGAGGCCTCAGCAGTTATTCTTGGAGAGAGAAACCACAGTGCTATTAATGATTGTATCAATGCACCTTAGTTCCAATGGATAATTTTAACTGGCACAGCTGTAGGAAGTCTCAGAGGACAGCTCCTAATGCAGCATATCCAACATGGACTGCATGACAGCAGCAGGGATCTTGTCTCATCCATACCCTCAGGAAGGGTGTGCTATCTGCATTTTGGATTTCAGCAGGGAGGCACAAGCCTGATGAGTAGCACAGTAGCACAAGCTGATAAGCCTCTGTAGCTGAGCACGTGAACACGTGGCAGCTCAGGGTGTGAATATAGCTACAGCAGGACTCCTGCTTTGGAACCAGCATAAATCCTCCCCACAGAGTTTCTGCCACAGCATCCATTGCACAGCTTGGAGCAGGGCAAGGAAAATTTTTGAGTTTGGCCATAAATATTTTGTTGGCCTAAAATAGTGATCAAGTAGCTTGCTGAGGTTTAGCTGAACCCCAGGTGTTGGCTCTCTGTGAACAGGAAGGATTCTTGCAGCACCTGAATCATCCCTGCTAATCCCATCCCTTCTCACACTTTCAGAAGATGTGAGAAAAAGCCCAACCTTTACATCATTCCTGGTCACTGCCAGACATCCGGGCAGGCTGCTTTGGTGGGTGTGAGATGGGTGATCCCTTGGCTTATGCAACAGTGGGTTATCCTGTAGGGATTATGCTCACCCTGCTGGGTCTGTGCAGGTAGCCTGTGGCTACCTTCTGCCACCTCCTGAGGTGACCTAAGTGCTCATTGTTGGTGCTACAGGGCTGTCTTGGCCCAGCCCAGTCCAGGTCAGTCAGTGGTTAAGATGAGTTTGGTTTGTGCAAAGTTTTCCCTGCTCCTTCTAGACCCTCAGCATTGAACTAGAAGAGGATTGTTGGTCATTCCCAGTTAACTGGGTTAACTCACAGGGCCCTCATTACCTGCCCTTCAGCTTTTCACTTCCTCTCTCCTTCTCCTGTAATCCGGTTGTGACACAGGAACCTGTTCTACTGCCTAACTGGTGACAGCTAATGGCAATCCCAGCCACAGCCTCGTTGTTACACAGCCTTTCCCAGTGGGAAGATGCGGCAAAAATCAATTCTTGGAGCCTCCTTCCATTCTTGCTGTGACCCAGTTAGGATATGTGATGACACATCCTTTCCCCCTGAGGCTTCCCTGCCTGCCTGTGAACTACTCTGGCCTGTCCCTGTTTATCCTCCAGAAACTTTTCCTGGACTCCTGGAGAGGCTCAGCCCAGAGGCCTGGCCCCAAACACTGACCTTTTTGCTCCTCTGCTCCGCTTGGCAGGAGAATCCCAGAAGGGGACCTGAGCAGCCCCTGGAGCTGCAAATCAATCTTTCTCAAACCCACACACCCTTTGCTGCTCTTGCAGAAGGTTACAAGTGCAGTAACAGCAGCAGCCTGTCATTTATCGTGCTCTATACTTTGGTCAGACACATCTAACAGGAGCAGTCCAATTTCAGGCCTGTGCAGGATTTGTTTGGAGTTTTTTATCTGTCATGACTTTCAGCTGACTGTCGTGATCTGGCTTGGGCTTTCTCCACCTATCCTGTTGCTCATCTGACTCCCAGCCCATAGCAGCCCTTCCAGCACCTGTGTTTTTCTCGCTCCTGCACATGATTGAGAAACTGCAGAACTTAGGGCCACATACCAGCCTGCCACCTCAACAGCTTGTGCTGGCTGGACGGAGATTGCCGGTCCAGCAACCACACAGCCGGGTCCTGGGGACACACCCCAAATAATTTGCCTCTGAGAATGAACCTCCCTCATTCTTTCCATGGTTTCTGCTGGCACCACCTCTGTCCCTCTGGTGCAGCTCTTCCTCACCTGCACCACCCACTGTCAGAGTCACCTTTGGCTGCCTCTTTCCTGCGGTGAGAGCACCCGTGGTGTGTCTCCCGGGTGGCCCTGCCAAAGCCTTCCTGACACAATGGCTTTGCCTGCTGCATGAGTATTACAGGCCAGGCCAGTTTTTCCCTGCCTGTGACAAACTAATTCACAGCACAGGGACTGTAGGAGGGTGGAAAGGGACTAGAGGCTGGTGCTGGAGAAACCCAGCTGATGACCTATCATCACGCAGATGGGTGACAGGTGGCCGTCAGCCTGTCCTCAGGGTCACCAGCAAGTCACTGTGCAGGGTTTCTGCCCAGGACATTTGTGCTGGCAGCTCTCTGGAGGACTGAGCAACCACAGCTCCCATAGCTGCAGGGGGGCTCCATTTGACATATCCCATCCTTTCCAAACCTGTCTCATCCCAGATTTGCCCTCTTGGTAACCCTGCCCTGGGATTCCTGCCCACAGGACTGTATTATCTGAAACTCATTCCAGCCTCTTGGGATTCAGGCAAATGCCAGCTGATGCTTGTTTTCAGGCCTGGGGCTGTCTGACCTAGAAAGCAGCAGCAGCACTCCTTCCTGGTGTCCTGTGGAAGGATTGTGCTGGTGTGAAGGCTCACTGTAAACCCTCCAAAATGCTCTGGCTTCATGCAGATGTCACTGGTGTTGCTTCCCCTGGTCACTACATGGCTGACTTGATTTAAGAGAGCATTAGAAGAAAGACCTTTCCAAAAGCAGCCACCAACCACAGAACTGCAGAGATCAGAGTGTGAGTTCTCACAGCAACGTGAAGCCACCCACCACCTCATCACTTCTTGAGGGACAAACGCTTGCAGTGCCTGCGCCGTGGCGAGGCACCAGAGGTGGAACTGCCATTGGCACGGTGTCTCTGGCTGCTCGAGCGTTCCAAAGCCCCCCCTGCAGGGCTCTGTGCAGCTGCAGCCCACGGGGCAGAGCTGTGCTCAGCTCCAGAGCCGAGCCTGCTGCCTCCAAGGCTGCTGCCCTGGCGTGCCTGCCGGCTTGGGCAATCCCGCAGCGGCTCTCCTGGGAGTGCGTCAGCCGCGGAGCTCAGGAAGCCTCGCTGAGTGTCCCGCTTACATCACACAGGCGGGGGGCGCTCGGACAAATGGTCCTTGTGCTCGCTGAGGCAAGCCTGGGATTGCACAGCGCATCTGGCACCGCGTCCCGGGGCTGCTCGTGAGAAGGGCAGGGATGGGGCTCAGGGAGGAGAGAGGAGCTTAAGTGGGCTGGGAAGACTCACAGGTCATGTACTCATCGCATATCTGACCCGGGTCAGTGGCAGTCATCCTTTGTGTCTGCGCTGAAGAAAGGATGGGTGGATAGACCAATGAACGGATGGGAGAAGGGAAGAAAGGACGGACGTAAGGAAGGATAGATGGAAGGTGTTTCATCAGTAAATGTAGAACTTTAGTCTTGCACAAATAGACATCATTATTTTAATAAAGCCAGTGCCAAACCTAAATTACCCCAACACTCCCATGATATAATCCCATCCTATATGATTAAAAGATTTCCCAGCAAACTTGGAGATTAAGAAAACTGATCAAAAAATATTGAGAAATCTCTGTGCCCTACCCTGATGGCTGCTAGTCTGATCCTTCTGACCCAGTCACCAGAGGGCTTCAGCCTCTTGAAAATCCAGCTAGAATTTAGGAAATGAGATACAGTAATGAACAGACACCAGGCACAATTTGGAATCCCCGTTTGTCCATGGATATTTGTTCCCGATGGTCCTGTGGCAGTGGCTCTTTCTGGTCTGGTTTGTTGGGCTGGTTATTGATGGCCTTCATTATAATGGGAAGCTGAGGAAGTTGGAAAAGCCACATGAAGAGGAAGAGACATCAGTTCAGTTGCCTCTCCCAGAGCTGCTGGCATTAGTGCGGTACAGGGAAATGGAGGCTAAATTTAGGAGAGAAAACTGGCTGATGGGAGTGGATATCCAGATTCACACAACAACAGGGGCATAAGCCTTCAGATCACTGCTGAGGGGGACAATGGAAACCTGAATGAGAAGTTGTAATAAGAGGACAGAAAATCAGAGAATAGAGTTGCAGTGAGAGCAAGAAAGGATGGTGGATTTTGACAGCAAAAAGGATACAGAAGCCAAGTCTGGAGGATCCAGGACTCAGTACATCACAAAATCAGAGCACCTGTGACCTTCCAGACACATGGAGCTGACTGGGGGTCAGCTCCTCCAGCCCCTGGGAATGCTCACCAGGAGGAGAGGAGCATTTAAAGGGGGAAGGGCAAATATGAGAAATCAGACTGGTAATCAGATTCAGGGTTGTTTCTTCTCCCAGCACATTCACCTATTTATTTAGATTTCCTTTCTGCTGTGATAACTGAGCTTGGGCATTTCATTCCAGCTGCTTCATCACTGGTCAAAACTTGTTGGTTTTTCCCAACTCGGCCAGGTTGTTTTGTTTCAGTGAATTCGTATCAAACAGACGATGAAAAAAATCTGTCCATCAGCTGGTGTTCCTGACAGGTTCGGCGTCCCGTGGCGTTCCTAGCGCTGCTTTCGTTCCCATCTAGTGGCCACCTGGAAGATTACACTCCCGGATCCCCAGCTCTTGGCGGGAGCGTCACCCCGTGCTGGCCGCCGTGGGGCTCGGGCATCGGGACGGAGAGTGGGAGCACAGCTTCCCTGCCTTGTTTTATGGCAGGCCATGGGGAGTAAGCCGGGAAATTTCCTGGAGAAAAGCAGTAGTTTATGCTCATCCTAAAAATGGCAGAGAACGATCTGAGCTTAGGAATACTGATATTTTTGTGCGCATCCAAAAAAGGGTGGAAATTATGGAAATTATGGTGGAAATTATTTGCATTTCCTTACTGCAAAATTTGGAGCACCTCCACCCCCAACATGGATAAAATAATAATGTTTCTAGCATGATGCCCTGTTTTGGATTAGAAATGGAAGCTGGAAAACCACACTTCCCAAAGGGGCACATGCATGGCCTTGGTCAGTCCTGGTCTTAAATGCAGAGTTTCTTTGGAAAGTTGTCACCTGTACCTGGAGTGATTAAGCACTAATGCAAGACTCAGTTTCCTGACATTTATGGCAAAGTGTCCCTATCTTTGCAAAGCAAAGGTGAGCATCAGCTGTCTCAGAGCTGTGCAGCCACCGAGAGAATTTGTCAGCCTCATCCCTGACTTCTGCAGGAGCCCTGAGCTCAGCCTGCCTTTGGCAGAGGCTGGAAGCCATGCCAAGCTCTGTGATGGATTTTATTCACCCCACAGCTGCCCT
The DNA here is from genome assembly GCF_028769735.1 of Zonotrichia leucophrys gambelii. Classification (NCBI taxonomy): domain Eukaryota; kingdom Metazoa; phylum Chordata; class Aves; order Passeriformes; family Passerellidae; genus Zonotrichia; species Zonotrichia leucophrys. Next base: position 43,791,352 of record NC_088173.1, on the reverse strand, counting down.
TCCTGCAAATTCATCACCTTCCAAAGGAGCTGCTCAGGCTCACGGTCTGAGAATGCAGGAGTCACCACCGTGCCCTGCCAGGGTTTGGGCAGTGAGCTCAGCCAGCCCTGACACACTGAGCCCACCGACGGACACCTGGATCTCTGACTGCCACGGTGCTCATCTGGCAGTTGTGGTGGCAAGGAAATGCAGCTTGTGTCTTTCCTAGCAAGGAAATGCAGCTTGTGTCTCTCCTGGCATGGGCTTTGACCCGGCTCAGAGAAGGCTGGCCCCTGGCCTCCCCTCTCTGATGCTTTGTCTGTCTGTCTCCTTTGCAGGTTTCTGCCCCTGGCACAGCGTGGAGTCACCACTTCCAGCAGCAGAGGTCAGGGACTGGGGAGAAGCTGCCTTTGTGTCCCACTTGCCACACCAGAGGTCTGGGATGGCCAGGTGGGAACCAGCCAGCCTGGCAGTGCCACAGAGCACAGCAGCAGTGAGGTGGGTACAGCCCACAGGCACAGTCCTTTGGGCTGAAAAACCTCTGGGAGCCTGCACTGGCCTCTGAGGAAGGGCTGCAGGGATACCCCCAGGGCTATGGGCACAGGCACGCTGGGAGAATAAGGACCCTGTGCTCGGCAGTGGGGCTGGGACAGAGCATGAAAATCCCTTTTGTGGAGGCATTTTAAGATTGAGCACAAGGCTGCTTTTTGACCACCAGGAGAGCCCTCAGCAGCTCTCCTCCTCTCAGTTTCTTCCAAACCAAAGTGTTTACTTCTTCTGTGGCTTCACATGTAGTGCCTAACACCTGTGAAATGAAGAATTTGCCATTCACAGGGGTCAGGATAATTGAAATGTGATTCTTATGCTGTCACTGTAGGACCACTTCTGAATTTTCATACAGTCTTATGCATTTTTTTCAGTTCAGCTCCTTTTAAGGTTTTTTTTATTTTATTTGCCACCACTCTGCTAATGGGAGGGAAAAATGGCTGTCTGGCTGCAATGCTTATTTTGTGCATGTTAAGATAATGTGTCTTCAAATCCTGGGCTCTGCTCCAGAGGGGCAGAATGTGCCTCCTGCAGTCAGGCTTGGGCGGACCCAAACATGCCAGGATGGCATCATGGCGTGCCAGTGTAACCTGGACCCTGTCCAAGGCCTTCAAGAATAGGGTTTTTCCTGCATGGAGACAAACCCACCTATAGGAGGAAATGAGCCTGTGCCTAGGAAACCTCCTTGGCAGCATGAGTGTGCAATCTTTATGCAAATGAGCCCTTACTCACGCGGTGTCTCAGCAGCCCCATCCTGGGAACACTCTGGCCCACGCTGCCAGGACACACGTGACACACAGGCGACGTGGGCACCAGGTGACACGTGGAGAAGGGGGGCACCAGGTGCTCTCCCTGCTCAGGTTCTGCTGACAGAGGGAAGCAGTTTCCAAAGCCCTCACTGAGCTGCCATGAACACTCCAGCTGCCAGGACTGGCTGATTCCAGCAGCACCTTTCTCCTTTGCCAAGTTTCATGCCCCTCTGCTGGCACCCTGGCACGGTTCAAGGCAGCTGGAGTCACGAGGGCACAGCACTGGCAAACGCAGGCACCACCAGCAAACAATGGGATTTCCAAGGGAGCATAACTAACATGCCTGTGAAATGGAGTGTTCTCCTGAGCTTCTTTGCTTGCTCATGGCCTGTGAAAAAAATCAAAATCCAGAGTGATCTACGTAATCCTTGTTGTGCGTAGGAAGCCTTGCCTGGCCTTTGTGCTAGGGAAAAAACTTAGCTATGGCAAAGGTGAGAGGAAAGGAGTTGCTAATTGCTGTAGGCTTCTCCTGTGATTCATTCTTTCTCCACATACCAAATGACTTCAAATAGGTGAAGAAAATTCACCACCTGATGTGCCCAGTGGGAAGGCACTAGGAAGATCTCAAAGCAAAAAGGCTAAGACTGAAGCTGCACTTCCAGGAGAAAATTCCCAAACAATCCTCACATGTCCTTTATTTCTCTGCTGCTCTGGACACAACTGGAAAAAATGTGCAATGTAGGGGGAAAACATCACAGCCTCTGTCATGTGCTCCCAGTCCGTACGTGGGGTTGCATTCCCCAAAACAGGCAGTACTCTATAATTTGCTCACAGGCTCTGTGCTCTCAAATGAGCTGTGATAGACATCTCCCAGGTGACTTCATACCCCAAGGTGAGGAAAGGGACATAACAAACTCAGTCAGAATCCCTGCTGCAGCTCCCATCAACACCAACACGCTTTAACTCAGCCAGACTTCCATGGCCAAGACCCTTAAAGGCAGGCCCAGGTTGTTGCCGCTCCATCTCTACCACCATACAGTGGCAGTTTGCTTTGGGGAGGCTTCTCTTAATTTGGAGGTTTGTGCTCTGGCTCTTTTTCAGCTCAGTCTCTAAGACACTGGGCCAGACCACCTCTATTTTCCCAAGTATAGGGATAATTTTTCAAGCAGCCCCCCTGCCCACATAACTACACTTGGTCTCCAAGTCAGTGCATCCTGGGATTGAGCTGGGAGATCTCCAAACTCAATGAACAGTTGTCACACAGCTTCTGCTACCTTGAACATGCTTCACATTTTAACATGTTTTTCTCTTCTCTTTAGAATGAGGACCTCTTGAGCCCGTGCACAATGATCCAGTGGTTCCATGCACCTTTGGGAGGTGCTGAGCTGGGTGCTCTCCTCTGCCAGGCACTGTTCTGGGCTGCAATTTGGAGATGTTAGAGAGATGACTGGATGATTTTCCTCATCTAACAATGGTGTAGTAAGCTGAATATGTAAAATAATGTGCACTGCAGGTGGAGCACTATCATTCTGAAGGTGAAGGGCTACAGTAATGTTGTCAGGTAAATGCGTGTAGGCACTGGCCACAGCAGCTGAGCCTCGGTGTCCTTAGAGATTCCTATCTAAAGCACCTTCCCCCTTCTGTCCAGGGGTGCCAGCTGGGTGGCTTTGCTCTGGGGTACCACTGGGGAGCCTGGCTTGGGCTGCATGTGGGGATAGCCACGAGCCTGCCCTCTTCAGAGAGTCCTGGGACAATCCTGCCAATTGCCTCAGGGAAATAGAAGAAAGGGCAGCAATTTTCAGTGCAGCATGGCAGCATGTGCTATTTTAGAGAAGAAGATTGCTAGCTGAGGGGCAGCTCCCCATTCTAGTGTAAATCCAGTATTGCCTCACCCATGTCCTGGCTTCAGGCCCTTAAAATTACTGCTGGGGTCAGGATGTGCCCCCAAGCATTTACAGGCTGAGCTATTGCACAAAAACGAGTGGGTGAGTGCTGGAGGATGTGTTTGGTCAAAGGAGAGCTGTTCAGTGCACACTGTGTGAAAAACAGAGCAGCTGAAGCCCAGGACAGTGTGCTAACAGCAGACAACTTCCCAAAAATCTTCCTAGCAGGCACCGGGATGGCTGTCCTGGGCAGGCTTGCAGCACCCCTGAAGCAAAACCACGCTGGGCATGTCCTGCTGAGCTCTGCCTAGTGCCAGTGAGAGGCAGTGACTGCAGCCACAGCATGGCACAGGGCATTTTGCAAATGATCAGGCTGTGCTCCCCACTGCCTGCCTTTCAGGAAAGCCTGTGGAAAGCAAGTGTAAAGCCCCACTGCTGTCATTTGGTAGCATCACACTCCTTAGCACTGCTGTGTGTTTCATCAGATTAAGCAGAGGTGCTCTGGGTCCCTGGAGTTGATGTTGTCTGCCTGATTTTCAGGAGGGACCTGAAAAAGGCACCATTTTTCCATTTGTATTAATATAAGTGACAGAAAATTCCACAAAATCTTGTCATCATAGGGCCAGCAGATTCTGTTCTTTTTGTTTATTCTTCTTAGACATGCTCCAAACGACATGCTCAAATGTGAAGGAAAATACAGAGCACTGGGCAGACTTTCCTGGGAGAACAGTGCATAAATTCTCCCCTTTCTGGACATGTTTTGCGACCCCCGCTTCAGTCAGGTCTCCAGGGAAGGAGGGGAGCACAGGGAGAAGTCACGATCTTAGGAAAAGGATTCTTTGCTGAGAGCTTGCTCAGCAGGGAGACACAGCCACCTCAACGCCTGCATGTCTCAGAGGCCAACAAACTCCACCAAAATCCAGAAAAACAATATCCAGGCCTTTCCCTCCCTTCCTCTCCAACACCCTGGCTATGCACTTGCATGCTCTTTATTAGAGCAATCTTGATTTACATCAGCAGGAGCCAGAGTCACACATGCCTCACTTCAAAGCTCCCTCCCTGCCTGTGAGGGAGCTGCTGATAGCAGCAGATAGTGGTGTCTGCAGCTCACAAGAGAAGTGAAAGTCTGGTGAGCTTCCCAGACAGACACCACTCTGGTTTGAGTCATTACCCTTTTCCACCTGTCCTCAGCTGGATGGATGAGAAAGGATAACTCATGTTCAAACACCAGGTCAGCTCTGCCCACCCCTGCAAAATAAACATTTGATGTCAGTGAAGAACATTAATGGGATGGTATTTCAGGTACTCCCTTTCCCTTCACGCATTTCTCAGGGGTTTTATCAAAAGTAAAGAGAGTGAATAAGATCCCAGCAGGCACTCAGACTCTCCTGGAAGCAATGATGTGCCAAGGACAAGGCCCAGCAGCTGTCAGCATGGGCGGCACTGCTCCTCTACAAGCCCGTGCCTATGCCCTGGATCATCATGGCACAGCTGGGAAGTGGTGGCTGTGTGCTGGCACCCCCTGTTCCACAAACAAGGACAGGGATCCAAGGGACAAAGAGATATCACCACCAATGTCACCTGCACTGGGTGCTGCCAGGTGCTGTCTGAGCCCAGTCAGTGCTGAAGGTCTTCAAAATGATTGTCAAGGCCCAGGGAGGACTGGCCAGGCTCTTGAGCCCATCTTGTCTCACTTCACTGCCAGCCTATGGAAATCCAGGTCTGGCTCAGGGCAGGTGCCAAGAGCTGTGCTGAACATGCAGCCCCTTGCATAGATTCCCTGCTCATCTGTAAGCTGCACCCATTGGGGCTCACCAGCCTTTGGGGCAGCTCCCTGTCCCCTGGGACCAGCCCCATGGAACAGCCAGGGCAAGGACTCTCTGAGCAGCAGCTCCAGCCTGGGTGTCCTGCCAGAGAACCCCGGGTGCTGCCGGGAGCGGTGGCTCAGTAGGTGGCACTCTGCATCCACAGGGAACCAGCGCCTTCCCAAAGGGGAGCCCTGCCCTTGCAGCCCCAGCAGCTCAGCCCCAGGCCCTGCTGCAGTGGGGCAGCCCAGGGGGCTGAGCCTTGCAGCCCCCTCAAGGCTTCTCCTCCTTGTACCATGCCTTGCAATACCTTCTGGAAATTCATTCTGGGGACAGAATCCAAATGTCCTTCTGGAAGAGAGCAGTGGCCAGGCTTAGTGCCTTTTCCCTCACAGCACACAGAAAAGCTGGGGCTTGTGGCAGATCCCGTCCAGAATGTCCTGAAATGTGTGGCCTCTGGAGGGTGTTCTCTCCAAGAAACAGCCAAGCAGAGCTTGGCCAGGCAGCTGCCATTTGGGAAGAGCTCCCCTGATGTCCCTACCAGAACCTTTCCATGAGTTACTGGGTGCCCATCACCATCTTGCTACACTTTCTGGACTCTGAGGAGTTGTGCTGGTTGATGCCAGGCTGCCCCTTCTTCTTCAAGGTCACAGGGAGGACTAGCAGGAGGAAGCTGATGAAATGACCAATTCAAAGCATGGCAAGCCAAATTCCTGGCTGCTGGCGGTCAGTGAGATGGAGCTATCAGCTGGAGACTGGAGAAGAGAGAGAACACGGTGAGTCAGCTGCTGGATATGCAGTGTTTGGTCTCTAAACAGAGCAGGTAACATGGGCAATTGCACTTGGGATGGGAAATGCAACCTTTCCCCCCCCCGCTAAGCCTCCTCCAATTGCTCAGCATTTTGCCAAGTGCAGCAAACGGGGCAGGAGTGTTCAGTGCTCAGTATATTTCTCAGACTGGACTTAACAAAATTATTTAAATGTTTCCAGTGAATCTCTGATTTTAAAAAAATGGGAGAAATATTTTGTTTTAACAGCTGAAGAAAAGAAAAATTTGTGGGGGAAGCTGTGGTGCCTGGCTGAGGAAGCCAGCCTTGAGCAGAGCAGGAGGGAGGAAGAGAGGGAGGATTCCTGGCTGACCTTTCTTTTGCCATTCTCAAATCACCAACCCCATGTTTCATCAGAAGAAACTCCAAACCTCAAAGTCTCTGCCTCTGGAGAAACTCCCCTCACATGCAAATGATCTCTGTGAACTCCAGGCACTGAGACTTATGGAGGTCTTGCAGGAAGGGAAGTCCAGTCCAAGGGGGAAAGGAGGAGCCCTCTGAAGCCCCTGGCTGTCCCCCAAATAGCCCAGGACCTGCTTGTTGACTGCCTGCAGAGCTCTCTGACATGAGGTTGCAGTAATGAGTGGGATTTGTCTTTTCTCTGCTATCCCTCTGAGGACAGGCAGCGAAGGGGAAACAGGACAAAACCCCCAGAAGTAAAGCTGTCAGCTCCTGCCCGCTGTTTCAGACAGTTTCAATTGCACAAAAGGGCTGTCAAAGGTTTGCTGGAGCTATCTGTGTCAGCATAACATCTGAATGACTGATTCAGCATCTTCTTTTCCAGACCTCTTGGGCATTGCCTCTCAGGATTGGCGTGACATGGCAAAAACTCCGGGAGCCACATATCATGTGTGCCTGTCAAAGAAGGGAAAAGGTTCAGTGACTGAACCACTTTGACCCCTGCCACCTCGAGCAAAGGCTCCATCAGCTTCCTGAGCCGTGAGTAACATGCTGTCCTCTTTCAGTTAAAAGTCCAGATCCTCCTTTCCCAGGGGAGCATTGCCACCAGCTGCCCTCCTAGCCTGCTGTGCTGTGGGACCGGAGCAGAGGGACACCACTCCCTTAATCCTCGACCCTCTGGGCTTCTCTGGGTTCTCATGCTGTCCCAGTTCTTCTCCTCTCAGAGCAGCAGCTCCCTCTACAACTACCTGAAAGGAGGTCGTAGTGATGTGGAGCACCCGGTCTCTTCTGCTGTGCCTGCAAGGAGAGTACGAGAGGAAATGGCCTTAAGAGGAGACAAGAGAGACTCGGATTAGATACTAGAAAAATGTTTTTTGCTGTTTGGGTGCTCAGGCACTGGGATAGGTTGCCCAGGGATATGGTGGACTCACCATCCCTGGAGGTGTTCAAGAAATATCTGGATCTGGTGCTGGGCAATGTGGTTCACTGGTTTAGGGGTTACAGTGGCAGTGCTGCGTTGAGGTTGGACTTGGTGGTCTTACAGGTGTCTTCCAACCTTGGTAATTCTGGGATTCTTCAGCAGGTGCCACAACAGCCCGGAGAGGTGGCCGTGAGGAGGTGCCCTCCGGGGAGCTCTCCGAGGCAGCAGTGAGTCGCAGTGCCCCCGAGGAGCACGTTTGTCCCTGCCCGGTGGGTGCCACCGCTTACTCAGCCCTTACTCATCCCCGCTCAGGGAGACGTAGCCAGCGAGGCGGGGGGGGGGGGGGGGGGGGGGGGGGGGTTGATGACCGGGTTTATCGCTGGAAAACACTCCTGTGGGAGATGCGGGAAGAGCAAGGAGCAGACAGGTGTGTCCGCAATAACCCGGCGCGCTCCTGACTCGCGGGATCTAGGTTGCCCAGGGAGGCTGCGGGTGCCCGATCCCTAGAGGTGTTCCAGGCAGGCTGGTTGGACGGGGCTTGGAACAACCAGGTCTTTTAGAAAATCCCCTTGTCCATGGCAGGGGGTGGAACGAGGTGGTACTCAATGTCCCTTGCAACGAAAAAGCACTGGGAGATTGTATGCTTCTATCACTCTGGGACTCCGTCATTCTGCGATTCTGGGATTCCACGATCCCGCCCCGCTCGGCCCCGCCCTCTTATGCCGCTCCATGTCCGCGCCCCCAGCTCCCGGCGCCCATAAAGTGGACGGCGGCGGCAGGCGGCTCCTCATGGAGAGCTGCGCGCCGCCGGCACCTGCTGTGCTACGGCGACTCCTTTTGCCCCGTTCTCTCTGTGTCTCTGTCGCCTCCCGCCCCGAGTACGGACGATGAGGGCCGTGGTGCTGATGGCCGCGCTGGCCGTGCTGGCAGGTGCGTGAGGGACGGGACGGGGGAGATCGGCACTCGGCCGAGCCTGCGCTCGCGTCTGAGGCGGGGGACTCGCGCCTGAGGGGGGGCTCGCGCCGCGGCCGTGGGCGGGAAAGCGCTGAGGCGAGTGAGGGACTCCGCGCTCGGTGGCGATCCCTCTGCCCCCCTGCTCACTGCGCTGTTTGCCCTCCTTCAAAAGCGAACCGTGCGTCCGCCGGGTCCTCGCCCAACTCCACGGAGCCGCAGCGGCACGAGGAGCGGGAGGCCGGGAGCCGTGAGGGCGAGCCCGTGCCGGGTCCTGACTATGAGGAGGATGAGGAGGAGTATGAGGAGGCGCTGCCCGTCCACCAGTACATCGTGGACGACTTGATCCGAGGTGAGTCGGCGGCTCTGGGATCTCGCAACTTGCGAGTCCCAACTTACGCCTTTTCTTTCTTGTAAACGCTGCTATGCTTAGCTCGTGGAGTATGGAGCAAAAACGTGCTTGTGCTTGAAGCTGCTGCTTTAGAAATAGCTGTCGGGGTGGAAACCTAGCTTGAATGTGCCCAGGGTGAGTGGAAGCTGCAGGCCAATCGGTAGCTTACTGTGCATAGCTTTATTTCCTTACAAACCTCACAGGAGGGCTGGGGTCAGATGGTGACCACCTCCTTAGTGTAAAACCGTCAGTGGAGATTTAGGTGCTGTTTGGCCCTAAAGGTTTGTTTTACATCAAGTTGTTGGTCTTGCTGCAAGAATTTTTCTGGATAATTTCTGACGGTGGCCTATTTGGATTGGAGTCAAATTTTGTTGGGAAAGCAGGCACTTAATTCCTTTAAGTGGCCACAGGAAAGTTTGTTAAACATCTTTAGGCCAGTGCTTCACTGTCAATAGGTATTGTGTGTATTTATTCTAATTTGCCTGCTTGCTGAGCTGTGAGGAGATCTGAGCAGTCTGCCTTACTGTGGGAACGGAGCATTTTGTTGGTTCTGGGCTGAGTGTAGTTGCAGTACAAGCCAGGTATCTGCAAGTGATTTGAACCTCAGTAGGTGTGAGTAGGCTGGTCCTGTTGCCTCCGGGGTGGATCTGACTACTGATTTTCCTGCAGAAGCACCCTGAGACTTGAATGTGACTAAAGGACCTATTAAATTAAGTGGGACCATGCTCATTGTGGTCACTTGAGGGAACTGGTGGACTTGTGCTTAAGCTCCCTGTGAAGATCTCTGGGGGAAACGCGCCTGTTGGTGTTGTCAAGCAGTTTAGCCTGTCGAACTACTGGCTTGATGACTGAAGTGCTGTCTTAACTGCACAGAAACCAGACTTGTTACCTAAGGTGGTTGGTTTGTAGACCAGCTCTTCTGCTTGGCGTGAGGTTTATCTGTGGCTAAACCTTGAAGCTGTTATGATTCAGCTGCGGATGGCTTTCCTGGCCGTGCAGCCTGCAGACAGGGACACTGAGATCGAGCTGACAAGCTGAGCCTGGGAGAGGGAGGGCGGGAAGTGGCCTCAATTATGAAAGCGCGAACCTAAAGATCAAGTCAGACGGGACAGAACAGGGGCCTTTGACTGTCAGCAGTGAGCTCACACTGCCAGGCACAGGAAACCTTGCTGCAGGAGCTGTGTACCTCGTTTACATATTAATATAGCTCATACGGTTTTAATCAGACTTCTGGTTGCTGAAGGCATTTTTGCTTTTAAGTAACTTCAAGCCAGGCTTGTTGCTCTAGAAGTGAAAATGATCAGCTGTCTAGACAACAGTGAGCTACACCTTGTTTCTTTGAATGGGCTCTCAGCACCAGAAATACAGGGTTAGGAAGTAGTTAGATCCAGTTGTGCCCTATTGTGGTGATTGCCTGTATGCATAGAACTGTGGGTAAAATATTAATCACCCAAAAATGATTTTCATCAGGTCTTCAGAGCACAAGAGCAAAATTGGAGCTTGTTGTAAATAGCTTTGCTGTTTCCTAGGGCCTATTTAAATCCCTGGGGTAACTGTTACTCCTGAGCAGCAGTGTTGTGCTGCCGGCCGCTTTAGGGCTGGCAGCGCAGGAGGCGGGCTCTTGCTGTGCCAAGTTATTTCAAACCAGTGCTGTTGAACTCGGATTGCTGCATGGGGCTGCTCTGGAGCTTCTGATCCTCAGTCAGTGGCTGGTCTGCTCTCCTCAGTGAAAGGAACCTGTTTGCCCTTGCCTCAATTCAAGGGCTACTAAGTCACCAGGATTTTAAACCACACTCTTCTAGAGGTTTGTGTTAATTGAGATAATGAGGGGCGGCAGTAAGCGGCAGAGTAAATAGGCTGAGTGTCGCAGACTCTGGCCTTCACTCCTTCCCTGCGCTCAGCATCTCTCACAAAGCAGGAGAACTGGAAAGGAGCGCTCTCCTTCTGAAGACAGCACTGCAGGTTGTTTAGGAGAAACAAGTATGCCAACCGGGACTGCAAGCTACTTTGCCTCGGCAAGTGCCCAGGACTATGTAGCGAGTTCCAGTGCCTTTCATCACTGATGCAAATGGAGAGTTTAGAGAAATGGAGCTATTAGTCTTGTACCTGTGCCCATGTAACACTGGAGCATGGCTGGGCTCAGCATGAACTCCCTGTTCTTTACAGGCCTTTGCTTGAAACTGTGCTGTTGCTCTCAAGTGTCTTATGCTATGAAATGCTGCAGTCCTGCATCTCTGCTGCTCTTCATCTTTGGTGGATCTTGGCTCATCTGCTGCTTCTGGCTCTGGTCTGCATGGCACAGGACTTAAGTGTAGCAGAGTTGTGCTTCAATGTGCTGCTGAGCTTGCTGCCTTTGTGCTGGGTGCGAGATGCCCAGCAGCATTCTCACTTGCATCCTGTGCTTCCTGGTCACAGATTCTCCTGTGGTGGTGGTCCTCCTGGCTCTCATCAAATTCTTCAATTCAATTTTCTCAGAATTGTGCTTTTTTACACCAAGGCGTTATGTCCTTTTTTCAGTGGAACCTGTGGTTAAACCCAAGCCAGCAAAGAGGGGGGGAGAGAAGAATGCTGGCAAATCAAGAAGGAAGAAGAACAGAGGGAAAAACAAGAAGAAAGGGACTCCCTGTGAAATGGAATACAAAAACTTTTGCATCCATGGAGAATGCATTTACCTAGAACATCTCCAGATGGTGACCTGCAAGTAAGTTATTTATAGCTTGTGAGTTAGGTGTCAGTGCCATGAGCCAGTGGCATCTGAGGGCTCAGAGGAAAAATCAGCTATCAGTTTGGTATAGGTTCATCTCCTGCAGTATTTTGACTGAGAATCCTTCTGCCATGTAAATTAAGTGATGATGGAATCTGAGATGCATAACAAGCCACTGAACTCATCAGTTGGTCATAAACTCAAACCAAAAGAATGAAAAGGCGTGTCTTTCTGGAACATCACACCCAAACTAATCTCGACTTGTTGAAATGCTGACAAACCTTGTGCTAGAGCAGTGACTGCATTTCACGAACCTGCTCTGAAGTGAGCACCTTGAGATTCATGGGAAACTCAGAAGATGTCTAAGTCAGGTCTGATATGTGTGGGTGTCCTTGGCTCCAGACAGCACAGGAGCTGATAAGAACTTGTGTTAATATTTACTTGCAGATGTCATCAGGATTTTTTTGGTGAGCGCTGTGGTGAACAGTTCATGAAGACTCAAAGGAAGAATGATGTGGCAGACTACTCAAAGACTGTGCTGGTAGTGGTAGCTGTGCTGCTCTCGAGCATCAGCTTCATTACTGTACTTATCATTGTGATAGTGCAGTAAGTATTATCCTCTTTGGTGTCTGTCTTCCTTAAGTGTGAGCAGGGCCTGTGCCCAATAACACCTGAATGTGCACGGCTCATCTGAGTTACCTCTGTGAAAAGCAGCTGGAAAGGATGGGTTCTTATCCCAGCTTGCATATATCTGGAGGGTAGAAGCAAGGTCTGTGACCCTTACATGGTAAACCAAGAGCCTTCCTGCTCTTGCTACAGCCAGGGTAGTTAGAGTGCTGCAGAGCAACAGCAGGAAGCCCAGGAGGAGCACTAATGCTGACACAGGACTGCGTTCCCTAATCCTGGTGGAGAAACCTGCAAGCAGCAATGTGATAGCCTCGTGCATGGCTGTTAGCCAACAGCTGCATGCACAGGTGGAGGGTATGAGCTCTGAGAGTCCATTTGTTAATGGATGTTGCTGGGCTTAAATGCCTGCACTTGGAGGGGAAGCAAGTGGGGAGGCAAATGCTGCTGGTCCCAAATTCTGCTTGCTGTTAATAGGAAGGAAGCACTATTTCAGCTGAACCAGCACCCCCAGTTCAGTGTGGTGGGTTGTCAGAATCTGGAGTCCTGGTGAGAATTAATTCAAAGAGCTTTTCTTGGTACCTGTTTCAAACCATATAACAAACAGAAATACTGAAACAGTCCTGCAGTTCTGTCACTGCAGCTCCAGCACTGTAGGGCCTGGGATATTATAGCAACTCCAAGGTTCAGTCTAATTTTAGATCTAGATGAAGCACATAATCTGAGTTGGGTACGTGCTGTACCTTTTTCTGCAATTCAGGAAACAAGGTATGCTTTGTCATTTCAGTGTTGCTTCATATTTAACTCTGAACTAGAGGAATGCTGGGATGAACACTTGTTCTCTGAACACTGCCCCATTCCTTGCTGCTAGGAGAGGTAACCAGTTCTGTAGTGCTCTAAGAGCAAATGATTATTGGTAGTTGATGAAGTGCATTTGCTTCATGTTCTGAACTCTCACAAGGTGTATGCACACTAATCTGTACCCTCATCCAGAGAAGCTGCTGGGAGTAGTCACTAAAAAACACTGGAGAAATTGGGAGAAATCAGTAAGGGGCTTCCTTATTATGTATTCAAGGGACAGGGCCTAGATTTGAAGCCTGCAGGGCTCTGCTGTGGAGTTGAGGAAGGCAGTGTGGTCTCTGCAGATATAAGCTCAAGCCACTAGAAAATCTGTCACCCAGAATGTCTCCTGTTGCTTTGCTCAGTCCCAGCAATAACCTCTCTTCATCTTGCTCCCTAGTCTGGTTTAAGTCAAGAAGCTCAGTTTCTGTGAGGTACAAGTGTTGACATCTAGTTCAGAGATTCCTTGATTTTTACCAGCAGATACTGCTTGATGCTGAATGCTTAAAAACTTATCTTGCTTGAAACTCCCCGGTGCCAAGGAGTTGCTTGAGGATTCACAGAACATGAGTCCAACATGTGAGGATGGGGAAGCTGGTGACAACTGGATGTGCATCGGGGTTCAAAATTGTCTCTAACATGCCATAATTCCACAGGGTCAGGAAAAAGTGTCCTCAGTATGAAGAGAAAGAAGAAAGGAAAAAACTGCGACAAGAAAACAGAAATGGCAATGTTGGTGTGTAAATGGGGAGAAAGCAGGTATGAATGCTGACTTCAAACACCTCTCAGTCCTTCCGGGCTGGATGGGAATTGCATGTTTGTTTTGCAAAGCTAGTGCTTGCTTTTAGTGCTCCAAGTGTCTTGAAACACGTAAGTTACACGTGAGCAGCTAGCTTGGTTCTCTGGTTTCTCAAAACCACCTTGAATTGTACAAGTTGTTCAACAGCTCTGTTAAATTTCTGGCTCTGTTGACCAAGTGAGGAAGCTGTACTGAGATAAGTGGAGCTATGAAGAGGAAGTCCTGAATATCTGGACAGAGGCAGATGTAGTGCAGGAAACAGTGGTAGACTTCAGTCATGGAAGATGGTGCTAGAGCATCATCACCTCTTAGAAGAAAAGTACTGAGCATTTTCATATGTTTCCTGCAAGGAGAATTTCAGGAAGTTTCTGGTGCTCAGAAGCTGTGGACCAAAAGGAAGCTGTGAGTTCTGTGAGCACCACAGATAGCCTCTCAGTCAAGTTGCTTACTGTCACAGCAACTGAGGCCCAAAGCTCCTTGGCATGTGTGGATTGCTTCTGGGAGTGATCTAGTGGATTTTACTGGGCAGGCAAGTTGGTCTTTTCTGAGGCCAGGCGTAAGTAACAGCAGACTCAAGGACCATTACTGGAAAGGAGTTACACTGCGAGCTGAGGAGAAAGCCATACAAGATAGTCCTGCAGAATTCCAGCCGACCTGTCAAGTTTTGCTTTGCCACATGTCAGCTATAGATATTTTCTAGCTTTGTCCAGTGACAGTTGGAGGGTTTTGCTCAGAGCTTGCTTGAAGCTGAAGAGTATCTGGCAGTGTCCTCAGGCGTGGGCACGTCCTTCAGCTACCTGCTTTGCTCGGTGGTTTGCCGTGGTGCTAGCACAGGGTGCTTGTGTCTCGGGTGCTGATTAATGTGTCTGGTCTGCCTGTTACAGAGCAATTCTGAAGTGGCCATGGCCAGGCTGCGGGGTACCTCTGGCTACCTGTCACATCCACCTGGACACTGTGGGCTGGAGCTGTTGCCACTAAGCCCTGATTCATCCAGAGAGAGGCTGCTGCAAGGAGATGTCAACAGGCCACTTGCTGCTGAATCACTTGCTGAGGATACCAGTTATTACTGCATCTTGGCACAACGATGTGGAAGGAGCTGGCTTGTTGGGGGACAGTACCTGCTGTCAAGACCTGCTGGAGACTACTGCTACTAAGCCTCCTCTCTCTACGCTAGAGCTCCAGTCTCAGCTGTTGTGTGGATGGACTTTGTTCTCTTAGCAATTCTCCTTTGGCAGCTCTAACTCTAAGGGGGAGAACCTGTTGCTGCTTTCAGGACTGGATGGAAGGGAGGAGATTCCCTTCCTTCCCTCTACAAAAGTGAGAAAGGGAAAGAGGTTGGGATGGCTTCTCTCCCTAGACCTCAGTGGATGAAAAACCTAATTCTGTTGTCACTGTGCTCCATGTCCATATTGGCTTCCAAGAGCTTCATCTGTAGTTGTGACTTGCAGGGCGTTGGTGACAGATCTTTGTCAGCCACACCTGGGCTCTGTTGCTGTGTGTGTGGAAGTAATCCCTCCGAGCTGTGTGGGACTCGTGGTGTGAGTGGAGCTGTCCATTTGCGTGTGTGCTAGCCCGAGTTCAGATTTGTCTCCTAGGATGCTGAGACAGTGGATGCAAGACCTGAAGGTTTGCATCTAAAGGAAAAGATCCGTGCTCCAAACAACTGATAAGGCTGGATCCATCTCTTCTAAACACAAAGCTACTTCTGTTAAACAGATACTTGTTGCTGCTTTAAGCAGTGCTTAAATATAAAACACATCAGATCTCATCAGTTTAACTTGACTACTAAGAACCCTTTCCTTTGAAGAATTTAATTCAGGCACTGATGCTTTGCAAGCAGTGGTCTCTTGTGCTCTACATTCAGGTGTGAAGAACTCATCTTACCTCAGTCTTTTCTGACCCAGGTGTCCTTGGTTTCTTAACTGTCCATGCAGTTTTGAGCACAGAATATTATTTGAGTTCAGTTTCTTCTTGGAAGAGTGATTGTGTTCTGTATAAACAGAGCAGAAATCTTCTGGTACCAGAGAAACAGCATTAATTGTCAAGTTGTATCTGTAAATGTGTAAATATTTATTACTGTATTTAATATTTAATGTTTCCATAACAAACTTATTTATTTTATAATTAAACTTTTTACATAACCTAATCATGGTAAGATTTTTTTTTCTTGCTCTCAGGAATACATGTAAACACTTGAAATTAGAGCTTGGTTTCTCCTCAAAGCAAGAATTTCAACACTTGGGAGCACAAAGTACTGCTGTGAGGAACTGCAGCCATGTGTCAGGCATGGGCTTGGTGCCTTTACAAGAGTGCAAACTGTTTGTAAACAAAATGTTCATATGCAAGTACCTGTTTGGGTAAGAGATCCATTTCATTCAGCTACGAGGGATCTTCTAGTTCCTGAATTATTGTGAGGCTAAGTCAGCTGTCTCCTTGGCAGCCAAACTTCAAACTGAGGTTTGAGCAGATGTAGCCCTTTGCACTTGAGTCAAGAGTTGGAATATTGAATGGCAAGAGCCTTTCATCTCTGTGCAGAGAGAATTTGGACAGCAGCTTGAAACCTGGTCTTAAATAAATGAGGAAAAGCAGCATAGCCTCAGGCCAGTTACTCCCTAAGCAGAAAGGGAGCCTTGGCCTCCACTGTCCGCTTGGCATTTCTTCTCTTCCTTGGTGTTTATTAGTCCAGCTATGTATTAATGTTCCCTCTAAGCACTTGTAGCAGTGAGCTGGGGTCTAAGTTCAGAGTTGCCTAAATAAAAAGTTTCAAGGAGGAGAGTTTGGCTTTATACAGTTAAAAAGAAGGGGATGGAGAAGATGGCTTTGGGGGCCTTTTTTCATAAGCATCTTCAAGAGGTGTTGATGGCTGGGACGTAGGTCTCCTTCAAGTTGAAGAAAAACCCCAGCCATCAGTTTTAATTAGGATGCAGGGGGTGTATCCAGTGTAGGACTAGAGCTCAGTCCTGCCTGGAGTTGCTGAGATGCCTTGGCCTTCTGAGCTCGCCAGGGAGTTCTCAGGCTCTGAAAGCAGCCTGTATGGTATGTAGCTGAGGTACAGGTAAGGTATTGCAACACCTCTTGGGAAGATTGCAAGACTTCATTCCAGGGAACTTGCTTCATTACCAAAGTAAACAGCATTTCTCCAAGTGGCTTTTCCACAGACATTTGCTATTAGAGCTCTGGCAAGAAAAGCTGTTTCTGTCAGTCATGCCAAGATTTTTTTGCTTTGGAGTAAACAAGCTTGATCTCAGTGGTAACCAAGCCATGGCCTAGTGAGACTGGGGATGGATTATAACTCCCTTTTAAGAGCCATTAGACTCTTTTTTTTCAGAAACTTTTCTCTCTCTGGTCACCATTTTGGGGAAAGTAAGAAGCTTTTTACTTGTTAAGCTATATTAGCACTAGTGTGGGAAATAGCTCTTCTCCCTCTTTCCTGCCTGGGTTCTAAACCTGACAGGAGTGAAGCTACCAGTGTAAGTTGTAGATTCCATCTGTTGTATACTTTTAATACCCTGATTACTGAGTGGGCTAGAGAGTATTTTGTGAAAGTAAGGAGCTGGGAACAGCAGAGATCAGACTTTATAGAAGACCTTATCCTCTAAGGATTTAGGTTACAGCCAGGTTTTCTGGGAGGTTGTGCAGCCAGCAACTCTACTGTAGAGTTCTTGTTTGTGCTTTGCCCTTGGTCAGTCTCATCCAGCACTGCTGTAGCTCTTGCTAGCAGAGCTTTGCTGTGCCTGAGAGATGATGCTGTCTCATGCAGGGCAGAGAGCTGCCAGTGTTCCCTGTGGTGGCTTGTTGAGCACTCAGAACTGCTTTCTGTGTTTGGGGAACTGAGGGCAAATCTCACTGTCCATGGATGGCATGAGTAATTATAAATCCAGAACTGATGTATGTAAGAAAGTAAAATTTCCCTTCATTTTGCTTTAATCAATTACAAGTTCTGGCCAGCAACTATGTGTTTTTTCTACGATGGCCCTGGCTAATAACAGCCTGCTACAAGCTTCTGAATAGAAGTGTGATGCACAAGCACCATCCAGACCTGCAGTGTCCAGTGGGTTGGTTACTTAAAAGAACCCACAATAAATGGGTGGAGCTGTGTGTCTGGAAGTCCCTTGCTGTCCAAGGATGCTGTACTTGTGTGACAAGAAAATCTGATTTGCTCCAAGGCAAGGGCAAAGATAATTTTTACTGTTGATCCTGCACAGCCAGGTCTAGTCTTCAGGACATATATCATCTGGCTTTTGACCTCCTCCCCTCACCGTGGAGTTACCTTGGTTTCACTGAGAATGCCTGGATTTCTGGTTGCTCATCTTATTAATAAGTTATGCCTCCAGGTTTTTCTTGGCCTTCCATTGCCAATGCTACTTTGAGAGGAGCGCATCTGTGTCCTTCTCACTTGTAGCTGCTTCAGGTAGGACCTGAGGGAGGAGCCTGATGTGCTTGCACAATTTTCTGTATGCAGGGTTGATTTGGCAAGGTATTTTTGATATCCAGATCAGTATCCAGGGATAATGTGATGGTCATGCCTTGTTGCACAATTCCTTTGTCTCTCCTGAACGTTTTGTTCTCTGTGACTATTGTAGAAAGAACGATAGCTTATCAGGGTGTTATCTATTGTGCACTTAATGGAGCTTTTGAATATTTGCAGTTGTCTCTGACCAGGGAGCTTCCTGTCTGCTTCTGGACTTGGCTTCTCTCCTCCTGCCCACCTCCCAAGATGCCCCTTTTCCCTCAGAGCAGTAGCAGGTGTTAGTCTGAACTTAAGTTTTCCTTGGTAAATTCAGATGTACATGGACGTCTGTAAAGGTGTTTGGACTGTCAGTAATCCCAGGTAGCTGTGCAGTGGTTTGCTTCACCCACATTTGAGTTGTTTGATGCCATTTCCAATAACTGGTGTAAAGGTTTGAGCCCTTAAAAGACTTGGGGTGTTCTTGTAGTAAGTATATTGCTACAAGTATAGGACTACTGATGCCTCAGTAAACTCCCTGAGCAAGCACGCCTGAAAGCAAAGCTGTGAGCTGGGACAGGTGCTTGTCTGTCTTTGGAGGGGATTTTTGATGTGCTAACAGTGTGTTGTGCTTCAGAGAACAGTGCTGCATCCCTTGGCTCTTGAGGCGTTCTTGGATAGGGAGCCATGGCTGTGTGTCCTTGGTGACTGCTGCATGCAGAGAGCGAGCATGTGCAAGGAGCAAGGGCTGCTTTTTGCTGGCACTCTTGGACTGTTCACATGGGACAGATGAGTGGGCAGAAGGGTCAGACAGTCCTTAGTAAGCAAACCTAGCTGCCTTCTCATTTTGTGAGTAAAGATGTGCATACCTATCGTTCCTCTGCTGGTTACACCTTTCCTGAGCCAGTAATCCTCGTTTCCTGCAGGTCTGGCTTTGTCTGTGACTCGGGAGTCGCTCAGCTGAGGCAGCTACACCTGAGAGTGTCAGAGGGAAACAGCTTTTGTTTGCTTTCTCTAGAGGCCCACAGCCAAGCAAGCAGGATTTGTACCTTCTTCAGCCAAAGAAGACCTCAGAGTAGCACATTCTAAGTCCTAAGTAGAGAAATTATTTCAAAGTGCGTTTTCCTAGTAAGGACTGTCAGTGCATCTTTTTTGAGAAAGATCAGTTTTCATTTATAATTTTTTGTATCATTAAGGTGTATCTTTTTGCATATGGTTCAGAAAACCAGTTGTCAGCTCAGCATTTTTTGACTGAAATAATGCAGTCTGTTCTCTTTGTATATTGGGACAAAAAGCAAAGCTAAATAGCCTGGGAGTCTGATCTAATCCAGCATTTCCAATATGCCTTAACCCAGATATGATACCCTCATTCCAGCACCATGCACCCAAAGTCAGACTGTCATCACTTCTAACTGCATTTGAGTTCCTGCCTTTTGATGCTTTGTTCCAGACCTTGGAAAATAGTTTCCTTCTTTGAGTGTGCTTTTTCCTTACACTGCTGCAGTGAATTTGTATTTGGGCATCAGACAGCAGTCGGAGGCTGGATTGGTTTGTGGGTGGTGCTGGAAACCTGCTGTTCTTGTAGAGGATAAAGTGCTGCTGATGTTGTGCCATTAGTTAGATTCTTTTTGCTTCGGAAAGGAAATATTTTCAGCACTGCAGGTAACAAGTTTAAAAAAAACCCAGAAACAGAAATTACTTTTAGAAGTTTGAAGTGAGGAATATATTTTAAAATGTTTCTGTTACAGCATCCACAGCTCTTGTCAGTGCAGGGTCATGTGGGGGGATAGAATGTAAGAAAATAGTGCAGAAGGTAGTCTCACACCTGAGGAGTTGCAGCTGTACTAACCACCAAAGATTAGGAACTGGCCTGCCCTTAGTAGGCCACAGCTGTGTCCAATAAGAAGACAAGTGCTACAGAAGAGTGGGTTAGCTGGTTGTGAAGAGAGTTGGAGTTTGTTGGCTATGCTGTGAAGAAGAAGGAGTCAGTGCTGTGGGAAGCTGCCTGTGAGAAATCACCAAGAAGGTATGGGAGCTTTGCAATATGATGGCAACGGGGTCATAGCATCTCAGCAAAATCTCAGACAGGCCAATGTCTTGTCAGGTCTCCCTTCCTCTCCTTGCATCCCTGCTGGGGATGGTAATGTGAATTGTTGGTGGTTGAATAGGGTCTGAACCTGGTAGCTGTCCCAGGTTTTACACATAAGACCACCCTTTTCTTGCCTTGTTTTCCCTCATGTTTCCACGTTATGTCATTTGTGTTCAGAAATTATTGGAGGTGCACACAGCAAAGGCAGGTGAAGAGCTTCAGACGAAACTCGTAAGTGTAATTTGGGTAGGTACAGTGTTAGTGTGGCTCCCATTGATACTTGTCTGCATTGCTTTCAGACCGTATCTGGCTCCTTGCAGTTAAAAGGCACTTCCCTGCCTCATGCCTGGGGATGATTACTGTTGGGGATGAAAGGCAGACACCTCCTGGGTGGAGCAGAACACAGCCAAACCAAACCAGGGCTTAGGGCAACAAACGTTCTGTCAGGTCTCGGTCCCCCTTGTTTATGATGAAAGCTTTTCAAAGACATGCACAGTAGTGACGTGTGTCGGTCCTGTGGTGTTCCAGGGAAGTACTGTAGCATGTTGCCTGGTAAAGACAGCAGCAGTTGGGATTTCAGCTGGAAAGAGGAGTGAGGTGGAAGGATAGGGTAGCAGGGTCGAGCAAAGTGGGCCAGAATCGGGACAGCATTTGAGCCCCCTCTCTCCTACCACAGGCATAGGAACACTAAGGCCTATTGAGGCATATTAAGGAATGACCCCTGTGCTAAGTGCACATCAAAGTGCCAGTGCATAGCAGTTCCAGGGCCTTTGGCAGGCTCAGCAGGAAGCCTCTCTTCCCTTTCTGCACCAGGGGAGAGACTAGAGGGAAAGCTGATACAGTGCTGTGTCAGGGATCAAGCCAGAAACCATTCACAGACTTTTGGGGAGGTTGCCTTAGCAGCAACAGGAAGAAAATGATCCCCTTAGCTTGCCTGCACACTCCTTTTTCTTGATCACATTTACAGTCTTACAAGGTTATGAGACCTGACATAGCAAAGATGTGGTGCTGTTAGCTATGTAGCCATGCCTTTACAAGATTAAGTTAAGATTTGAAAGAAGACATGATGTCCATAGACAAAAATGCTCATTGGTTTTTCAAGCCTCTAATTAGGTGCACAGAAACTGCTTTTGTAGGTGCAGGCTTGGTGACAGTACCTGCAAAAAGATAGATGGTGGCATTTTGTATTTGGGAAGGTCTTTCTGCAGGTGTGAGGGGATTTCTGCTTATAGTGGAAGACAGGCAATGACTGATTGTCCTTGGTTTTCTATTAAAAAAGAAAAAGGAAAAGAGAACATTAGCACTTCTCATTTGTTCTGTGTCCATCCCAGCAATGCAGACTGGAATTGAACTGGTTTTTCTCTGGGCTGACACAATTTACATAAGAAATCAGTTACTGCAATGCTAATGAGCAACCAGTGCAAGACTCAACAATGCTGTCTGTTAGCAAAACTGTCACAGGAGCAGTGGGTGCAGGGGTCTAACAGTGATGGTGGGGTGCTTGGTCATCGTCAGCCCTATCTCACCTGGGTCCTAGGAACATCAGCTGGGTTTTGTCATGGATTTAGTGGGAACTAAAGGAAAACAGCATGTTCAGAGGATCCCATCTTTTTGCTGGGGTCTGAAAAATTCTGCTTTAAGACATGACTAAAGCATTTCATAATTCTTTTTGTTGAGATGATCTTGGCTTGTGCCAAAAGGATCTTTCATTCAGAAGGAATTCATAGGTAACTGAGACCTTGTTGGTGCCTTGAGACTATTGTTTGAGCACATGGCTTGAGTTTGCATCCTTCTCTCTGCTAAAACCTCATTTCTGGTTTTATCTGGTTCTGTGTGTGCTTAAACAGTGTTCACTGTTAGGCTGTTTGATCTTCAGGATGTGTTTCAGTCCCTGTTCTGGTGCAGAGCATGTGACATAAAGCTGTTATACATTGAATCCTGAGTGGGAGTAGGGTGAGTGTTGCCACTGAAATAACTCTGTGCTTTTCTGTCTCACGCCAGTGTTGCACAAGAGTCTCCAAACGAATCCCACTCAGACATCCCAAGCAATTGCACTATGGTTCAACACTATGATTCAACATCCATGGCCTTGCTGGTGCTGGGGAGATGCTCCACAGAATGGTAAACTCTCAGCAGAACAAGGCAGCCTTCTTGGGAGGAGCCAATTAATAACAACATGATCTTCATCAAGTGTTCCCACCTTTAATGAAGGTGGAAAGCCTCTTGTCCCCTTGCTCACATTTCATCACAGCCATCCCCTGGGCTCGGTGTGCAAGCCAGTGTGGAGGGAGCTCTTTGGAAAGCGTCCAGCTGGTCCGCCAGGAGATTGGATCCATTGCATCAGCATGGGAGCAGGAATGCTCCCAGGGCTGGCAGCACCTGGCCTAACTGGTTTTCCAAAGCTCCTCCCATAAGAGCTCCTGCAAGGACATCTACTTACCTCACCAAAACCTGGATGATCTGACCATTGTGGAAGTAGAGCAGCTGTTACCTGGCAAAAGCAGAGAAGGTTAACCTTTCCCTGGGCTCCCAAGCTGAGGACAGCATGAAGTGATAAGTGAAACAGCACAAAAGGGCTGTCAAGCCATACTGCCTTAACTGTAGACTGTCACAGACTAGTATCTATCAAAACAAGGATGAGCCAGGCCCTTGTTTAGTAGAAGATTAGATCAATTGGTCTGTGGTGATTAACAGCTGATGCTGCAGATAATTTTATGGAAAGCACTCCAGCCTTTCAGAAGGGCTGTCTCGGACCGAGTGCTTTGTGCGGGGTTATCAGTGCTCGTGACTTTACTGTGAACCTTTCTATCAGCCATGGTGCATCAGTGAGGAAACAGTTGTAGCTTTTGGTCTTTTATATGAACAGTGTTTTGGTGTGAAGCTTTGTGGGAGCTTGAAGTTTGTTTTTTTTTTTTTACTTGTCCTTCTGCACGTCAGGTCTGAGTGTGTACAGTTGCCTGGTATTGTGAGGCGCTCCCTTCAGGGGCCAGTCCCTGAGATGCTGATTTACACAAAGGACACGGAGGCATGGCCTGGGAACCTGAAGTTTCATGTACCTCTTTGGAGCAAGGGCATTGATGGCCCCTAGGACCAGTAGGGATGGAGGTGATGGAGTTCAGTGTATGACCTAAATATTATTATAAAGACTTCAGAAAATAGCAAGACTTAACTTTATTTCCTCTCCTAATTTTGAGTCAGTGTCATGATTTGGGGGATCTGTCTGCCAGCTGTAGTGTGGCTTAAGCTGGGAACCAGGGATCATGAGTGAGAAGTCAGCAACAGCAGCAAAGTTTCCGTCTCTCATCTAGGCAGCACAGGAGCAGGATATGGGCTGACATTCCAGCCCAGCTGATATCTTGTGCTTTGAAGGAAGTAGGACAGGCAGCAGACAAACCCTCAGGCCTGTTTATGAAATATTCCTGTACAGTAGCTCCCAAAGTGAGGTGCAGGGAGACTCACTGTTACCAGGGGAAGGGGGAGCAGGAAGCAGGGCTTGAGGGGAGGCTCTTAACTAAAGCCACGACCTATGCAAAAAGAAGCCTGACAATTCCTTGTTCACCCCCCTACCTCGCTAATGACTGCTGGAAATGCTCACTCCAATGCAAAGCATCTGGGATGACTTTGTAGCACAGAGAACAGTGATTAAACAGATGGTATCACCCACGAGCACGGCTGAGCGTGGCTTGTACATGTCTTGGGGAGAAACAGGATATGCCACACAAGAGAGTGCTTTGCATTGGCCTGCTGTGCCCACACACCTTCTGCATGACCTGGTGTGGCGTGTCTGCCGGGCTCACATGGCTCACTGCAGCACAGAGGCATGGCCACTGCCACTGGGGGCACCAAGCACGGGAATACTGGGCATGAAAGATGCACTGGAGGTGGTTTTCTCTCTGCTGGGAAGGTTTCAGCCTGCTTAGATTGTAGCCTCCTGGTACCTCCTGTTCCTCCTTGCTGTGTCTCTCTGTGGACACTGTGTGTGTGTATAGCTGTTCCCCCCCAATACATGTGCCCTGTGTTTCCTAAGGAACCCTGACCTTCTGCTTTCTCTTCCCTAAGAAGCTGAGATTCTTGATACTTGACACTTCTAATGATTCTTTTTCTCAGCACCCCTGTCAGATCTATGAAGTGTGCAATGCTGTCCCAGAGAATCAGAGTAGCTGAGTGGGGAATTGATCCTTGGCACAAAGACCTGACGCTTGCAGGATATCTCATGAGCCTCAGGTCTGTTTGCACGTTTCTAACTGCTGTGATTAATTTGTGGCCACTGAGAGTCCTGTTAGTGTAACAGCACTGCTCTCATGTCCTGGCTCAACTGCAATGGGGTGATGATGCCTCTCCAGGACCTCTTTACTGTCTCCTTCAGGATAGTGCTCTCTAAGCTATTCCTGGCTTTTTATCCAAAGCTGTGTGCTTTTGGCTGTTGTGGTGAGGGATGTTTGGCTGGAGGTCCCAGCAAGGTGTAGGCAGTGTCTTGCAGTGTCTGAGACTTCTCCCTGTGGAGCCTTTCTTGAAGAGGTTGAGCAACCAAGACCTGCAACAGGAGTGCTTTGTGACCTCCTTTCAAAGCTGTAGGAAACCAGCAGCAGGGCAATGACCATTGCCTCGTGCTTCTGTCAGTCTGCATGGCTCCATGGTGCTCATGGAATTTATAACTTCCAATGCATAAACCAGCACTAATCTCTCCCCTCTAAGCAGTATTAGACTGATTGACTATTGAGGCTTAAAGGTTTTTCCAAGAGAATCAGAAAGTACTAGGAGTACAGGAGTTTGTCTGGAGATTTGACCCTGCTCTGCGTACCCTCCCAGAAAGGTTTCTATCTTCTTTTGGCCATTTTCTTCGTTAATGACATGCCTTCCATGCAGAACTGTTCCTTCTCCACCTCCCAGCAGATGAGGTGTGAGCTGCAGTGTACAAAGGAGGCACTGAGCCAGGCTTGGGAAGCCGACCTCCCTGTTCATACTGTCTTCCTGATGCAATCCTTCCTCCCAGTGCTGCTGCAACCAGAGTATGGCTGCCTGCTGCTCTGAGCTGTACTCATTACAAAGGCCCAGCTGCCTGAGTTGAGCCCCGAGAAGAGAGAGCCCAGGTGAAGGTCTCTGTCAGCTCTCCTGCAGCCCTGTGGGATTTTTGGTGAGTCACTGGAAAATGGGAGGTAAAGGGAATTTGCTCTGAGAAATTCCATGCAGTCATCTATTCCTAGCCTGCCGCTGTGGGTTTGTTTCTCTCTGTGCTACCAGGACAATGTGTCGAGGCTCTGCAACTGGTTCTCACCCATCCACTATTTCAGGATCTAGGTGTATCTACTTAGTAGCAGAAATTTATATAGGTTAATTCCCACACTCCCAATGAATGAATCATTAAGGGAACAAAGAAAGGTGCCTCCTTTAAAGTATCACTGCCACCTGCATTATGAACATACGCCCAGGTTGCCTGTATGTGTTTAACCCCTTATCAGAGCAAGTAAGTGACAGTCAGCTCTGGCACTGGCTGCACCCCTGTCATAGATGGCCAGGAGAAAACCTGTTCTCTCACTTGGAAGTGATGTGCAAAATGCAAAAGAAAGCTGAAAAAAATCCTCAAACGCCCATGTAGGGAGGTTTGAGTATGAAACTACACCTGCCCAGAGATATGTGCCACGTCCTGAATGCTTTCCAGACATACTGAGGAGGAGGGGGGATACCCTGCATCTGCTTAGCATCTGCTGAAACTGAGCTGGAAATTTGTCCCTCCCACTAGGAAAGCCTGAAAGCCTCCTTGATAGTAAATGATGAGCACTTGCAGGGGTGTAGCTGATGGTCCAAGCCAAAGGATGCAGTAGCTTCCCAGTAGAGCAAATTGTTTCCTCCTGGATGCAAGTAAGAAAATGCAGCTCTCCCTTTCAGCTGAGAGCTGCATTTTGGCTCGAGCTACAAGGGGGAGGAAGGGGACTGCTGTATCTCCTGTCTGTTTTTCCCACTTGGTTGGGTTGTCAGTGTACAGTCTGAAAGAGGTGTGCCCCAAGAATTCGAAAGGAGATAAGCCACTGAACTCTATTAGCACATGAAAGAAAAAACGGTGGGAGCTTCCAAAGGATGGCAAAGATTCAAAACTTGCTCACAGAAGCACATAGTTGTGGATGATTACTGCAGCACACTCCTCCAGCTGGAGGCGTGGCAGTGTAGCATGAAAAGAGAATGGAGCACAAAGTGATTAATGCTACTGCCATTCTTAGTAAGGAATCCTATTTTTAGTACAGATTGGCTTGGAATATGCATGGCTTTAAAATCAAAGAGCCACTGAAAGGAGAACTCCAGAAAAAGGCACCAGCTGCAGAGATCAAAGTACGGATGACCCTGAGACACACAATGGCAGATGCTGAATGGTGTAGGCCCTTTGGTCCAGTGCTCTGTACTGGTGCTGTGCCATTCCCCTTCCTTTCAGGCACTATTAGGGGTGGGATCCTGGGCTTCTCTTTTGGCCTCAGTACTGTGCTTCTAAAGGACTCCAGCACTCAAATGAGAGCCACATAAATAAAACAGGTACTGTCTCTCACAGTGACTCAGAAACTGATAGTTTGGCTGATGGTTTGTATGTGTGTTGCAGACATGGCTGTGATTTCTGAAGAACTAGCGCCCTGACTCACCTGCAGGACGTCTAGAAATCCTGGGCAAATATCCAGACGCCTGAAATTCTGCGTAGACACCATTTTGCAGCAGAAGAGGAGGAACAAACTGTGGAAAACCCTGGGAATCAGTGGCACCTACTGTGCGCTAGCTGCTCTGACTGTTTCACTTTGCTTCAGTTAATCTAGAAGTGACTTTTCCTCTTCTGCTTTTCATAGTCCTTTGGAATAAATAACAAAAAACCCCTCTTTCCACTGTCATATTGAAGCATGTCTGAGATTCAAGGCACCTCTCAGAATGGCCTTTGCTGCAAGAGCATCTGTTTGGATGTTGAAGGTAGGGGGATCACAGAGGTGGTTGGGTATCACTCTGGAAAGTCTGTGGTGGAGAGGGATGGGCTTGGGGTTTTCTTGTTTGGTTTTCCCTTTGCTGTACAATATTAGCGGTACCATTTGGGTTTTCTCTTCTTTTCCAGTTTTGGGACATGGCACGAAATTAGAAATGGCAGCCACAAGACCTGTAGGGAGCAGAGCTGGTGTGCTGTGCTGCACAGGGTTAGCAGCAAGGACCCCAAGTGACCTCCCTGCTGTCAGCACACGTGGCTGAGGGAGGCAGCGAAGTTCACGTGAGAAGGTTCAGGTATGTGAAACAATGGGTGTGATCTGAAGGCTTCTGTGTTTGTTTTAGAGCATAATGTTTGCGTTGTTTGTCTTTTATGATTAGCACATAATCTCACATGGGGAGACTGCAGGGGAAATTCTGCCCTAGGAGGGTTATTGGTAAAGTACCTGGTTTAGTAAAGTACCCATGGCTGCTGGTCTGTGATTACAGGTGAGAGGCTTTTTGGGGACCATGCTGCTTTCCTTTTATCTGATCACAGTGGCCGTCTAGCACATCTGGGAAGTTAGTTCAGGGAAAAAGAAATGTTGCAGTAAGGTCTAATTTCAGTCTTTTCAATACTAAATCTTGTAATTATTTTTTAAATGATCAGGTTTTAAATGTTATTTTTCATTTCCTGTAAATGGAAAAAAAAAATCAGTCGCAGAGTTATTTGTTCTGAACAAAAGATAACATTTTGTTTGACCTGGAGTTTTGTGTTTGGGAGTGTTTTCACTTGGCTGAGATCACAAGAGAATAACTACTGTGAGATGAGAGTTCTCCAGGACGCCCGGTGGGGACAGGGCATCCACGTATGTGTACGCAGGTTCCTGCCTGCTTGTCCTCTGCTCTGCAAATTAATGAAGATATCTTTGTTTGCAGTGAGGTGACTTAGGTGCCTGGCTTTGTCCTTGCTGCTTACCCACCCAAACACACCTCAAAGTACAATGCTAGGGACTATAAATAGTTTGGGTTCCTTTAAGGCAAAATACAGGTACAGCGTAACCACTTCGTTTGGTCCAAGTTTCATGGATGACAGCAGGAGTCCTACTGAAATCTACACTTGGTTTTCCAAAGCCAGGAACACACCCTGAAGTCACTAATTGTGCTGTTTCCCCATTGATCTCCACAGGGCAAAGTTGGGCCTGTGCTGAAGGCTTCTGAAAATGCTGCTCTGCAGTTGTGGATCTGGTGCCATCACCTCCTGTGAACTCACTGATGTCTCACCACTGTAAGAGACAGCAAGATCTGGCAGCTCTGCTCACCTCCAGTGTAAGTGCTTAACAGATACCCATTGGAAACAAGTGTTCAGCATGGCTGCAGAAGAGGCCCCATGCTCTTACTAACAAATATTGGCAACATTTCATGAAGTCCTTGTTCTCTGTTGGGGATGCAGGGGAATACAGGTAGTTAACTGCACTCACATTTGGACACTTTGCAGCCTTCTGCATCCTCATGTTTGTTTGTTCTTTGTTTCCCCTGTGGTTGTGTCTGTGTGCAAATCCCTGGGGTTTTATGATGTACTCCAGGAATGTGGAGAGTGAGAGGACCAAGCCCAGCTAGGAGGACTGAAGAAGTTTGTAATGAGCTCTTGGTTTCAGCAGGAGACAGTGAGGACCTGCCATGAGTTTGGGTGTGGAGGAAATACAACAAGACTCTGAGCCAGGGCTGGGTGCCACTGAAAAGCAGGGAAAGCAGAAGTAGAGTTGGTATGGTCTTGGTGAAGCCACCTGACGAGTCCATCTGAGGTGGAGCAAAACCAAGCATTGTAAGGCCAGCCCACAGAAAAGGAGTAAGGTGGTGGAGAGGTGGAGACAGCAGAGATGGGCAGAGTTAGGAATGATGCCTCTGCCTGCCAGTGCAAGGCTGCTCTCGTGCAGCCCAGAAGCTGGGCTTTTGTGCTGGCTTGAACTTAGGAGGTGGAAGGAGAAGGTATTTTGTGCACAAGCAATCTCCATCTGTATATGCCAAAGCATTCAGTTTATGCTGTACTAACCTGGATGTGTCAATGTTGCTGAGGTGCTGCCTGACCTTCCTCTGCTCTAAGGGTTAAACTATGCAGCCAGGCTTTTTTTGACAGTACTGCAAACAGACAGCTGTGAGTGGTCTGAATGTCTTGCAAGAAGGACATCAAAGGCTCTGTGTCTGAAGCCCAGCTTCAGGTGGAAATAAGGCCTTGGTCCTGGTTAAGCAAAGCCATTTGATTGGGCTCAAACTAACCCCAAACAAATATTCTGGGAACATTAACATATTGTGAGGCAGTGAAGCAGTTGTTTGACTTCCTTTTCTTCTCTCCCTCCCTTGTCTATTTGCAAAAGAAGGTCTTACTCAGAAGAAAGGAATGAGGAAAGTGTAAGCCAGGATCTCCTAATATTAATGACAGGGCCCATCATATAGAAAGACTCATGCTTTTCCATTGGAGAGATTGTGTGGGTCTTGGAAGAATAAGATGAGTTAGTAATTGGGGCTGGGGCTAGACAAAGAATGAGCTGTGAAACCCTCAGTCCCTTTGCACGTGAATGGGAAGAACCCAAAACTTTTCCCAAGTTATTGAAATGTGTTGTGAAGTGAGAGGCCATTCGGAGTGTGGGTGATGGAGCAGGCAGGCTGTGGAATCCTGTTTAAATGCAAGTCTGTGTACAGGAATTTAGCTCCCTGGGACCTACCTGAGCTGTGCAGGTAGGTACACTTTGCTGAAGTTACTTGCAAGTAATGTTTTGTTGGGTTTTGTTGCTGTTTTACTTTCCCAATCCCAGTAGATTCTGTGTTGGCCAAGGATTCTGCAGTTGTCCAGGTTTTAGGCTATTTTCTCTTTCTGAATCTGAAATCTGTCTGCAAGGGATTTGCATGCAGTAGCACCTCTGTATCTCAGGATGCCTGCATGCACTCTCCCTCACCTATCTGCAAACATGGCTTGTCTGTGTCACAAGCTGAATGCGGGGATGGAAAGGCCCTGTGTGTCCTGTAACAGCATGGACACTTTCCTGCCCTGCCATGGTTCTGCTCCTCTGCCAAGATGCTGGCCTTGCTTACAGAGCATGAGCAGGGAGGTGTGTGGGGACTGGTCAGCCTCACCCCTCCAGAACAGCCCCCAGGA
This sequence comes from Zonotrichia leucophrys gambelii, assembly GCF_028769735.1. Classification (NCBI taxonomy): domain Eukaryota; kingdom Metazoa; phylum Chordata; class Aves; order Passeriformes; family Passerellidae; genus Zonotrichia; species Zonotrichia leucophrys. The sequence continues at coordinate 43,761,316 of NC_088173.1, read as the reverse complement.
GCCTGGCAGAGCTGTTGCTAGCTCCAGTGAACAAAATCAGGAACAGGTCCCTGGGTTCCTTTATCCTGTCCTTACTGAGATATTTCAGGCATGCATGATATAATGACAGTGTGCTGCAGCCCAAAGGTGTGGTGGAAAATCTGGTTAAGCATGCTGGCTGAGCTGCTCTGTGGATCCTCAGCTGGGACATGCTGTAAGGCACAGCTCAGCACTGTTAGCACAGGAAAGACAAGAGCTGCTCCTCTCACTTCAGCCTGAAGAAACCGCATTTTTCCATTTAGATTTTTCCATCAGCTCTTGCATCACTACGTAAGTGCTTGCCTGTGTGTTTGTATTTCTAGCTGTTAGGTGCTAGTTCATATTTTTACTAAGATCATCTCTTGAAGGCCCATTTATACAGATCCACTTGTCTCCTTCAGATACAGCTTTTGGAGTCAAGTCATTCTCTTTCAGCTGCACTGCCTCTCTAGGCACAGACTGCTGTGTCTCACTCACCCCAACCTGACACACTTCAGTGCAAGTCAATATTAAGCCAGGTTTTCCCACAGCAGTACACTGATTTATGTGGCTTGCTATCCTCTCTGACCCAAGGCACCTGAGCACAGCAGTCATAAGGTCCCCAAAATCACATGTTCCCATGCTGTACCTTGCAGAGGGATTGGCAGGGCACAGTCAGAAATGTTGCCCTCCAAGGTGTATTAGGGATGATGGAGTTCAGAGAGGGGAATGAGGACTTGCCATGTTATTCAGTTAAAGCAAAGTCCAGCAGAAAATCCAATGGCTTAGTTCGCTCTGTTGGGTAAAAGTTCAGAAAGGGAAAAAACCTGTTTTCTTTTTCCAAACTCATCAGTTTGTGATTTTTGTGGAAGAGTGACTTGTGAATCTGCAGAACTGCATTTGCAATGACAGCTGCTAAAACTTTGAGATTTTACATTTATAACCACTAAGAATTTCTGAGCAGAGGAGAATAAGCAAAACAGAGAGAAGCTGAACGTTACAGCCTTTGTGCCTTGCAGTCTGACCTGGGGACTGTTTCCTTTCATAATGGCTGCAAGTGCCGTGTGGTCTGGTGTTTGATTTGGGCCAGGGAGTGAGGCCAGCTGTGCCAGAGACACACCTGCCCCTGTTCCTGCTGCCTGCCCTCTGCTGTCTGGCAGCTGGGGGCTCATTCCCGGAGGGCATGGCGGTGGCGCACGGCATCCCCGCAGACAGGGCTGAGTGGGGAGATCAGAGATCAGAGCTGACTCAGATAAAGATCACAGGTAGAGCTGACTCCAATAACTTCCTTAGACTTCTTCTAAAGACTGCTGGGTCTCTGTGGCTCTGTGTTTTTGGGCTGCTCCCCCATCTCGGAGTGAGAAATCCAAGCATCCTCTCTCCTGGCACTTGGAAGGAGTGCTTCTTGTTCATGTTTGTGAATTTCCATGCACAAAAACCTTCTGGAGGAGGGGAAGCACAACTGCCAGGCCCACTGGCTGGCATAGGTTTTATTACTCCTTTCAGCTTCCTTGTTGCTTCAGTTTGTGTGCCTGCAAAATGAGATTAATCATCTTTGTCCTGTAAGCTCTTTCCTGGAAGAGGAAAAGGATGAGAGTGCAGAGAGGCGTTGGTGCTGGAGTAACACACCTGCTGTGCAGCAAGGATGCAGTTACTCCCAGAGGCTGTGCTGGGACACAGGAGTAGATTCCCTGTGCTGCCAGATGCTTCATATCCAGATGGTTTCATATCCATACCCTAAGAACTACCCTTTTTGCTCTCTTGCCCTAGGAGAACTGTCTCCCCCTCTGTAAACACACCTAAGTGCTTGCATGGGAGAATGCCCTGCATCAGCATTCCTGACTGTGCGATCTTTCTTTGGATTGCCCTTAATATTTCTTTACCTTCCTCTTCTTGAGAACTCAGGGCTCTTTTCACCTGGGCACTGTGAGCAGTTCATGCAGAGGTGTTCATGCCCTTTACTCTTGCATGTCTTTACTTAAGCCACCAGAGTGAACACTTGCATGGGTGACAGGAAAAGGGAAATACAGTACCCAAGCCAGCAAATGAGGTTTGGAGGAGGACAAATAGCCCCACTTGTTGTAGTTCTGAATGCACACAGGCTGATCTGTATTAGGGCAGCATTACCTGGTACTGGGAATCAAATGTTGTTTGCATTTCCTTGGCAGGTGGAGCACACCAAAGGCAAGCCTCAGAAAGCCCCAAGAAACCCTGTTTTAGTTGAAGGGCTTTGGCTCACGCCTGACTGCAGCATGTGTCAGGGATTTAGAGCAGGAAAGGCCAAGGCCAGCTGTGCTGTGTACAGCCCAAGGTTTGCTTGTACTTGTACCTGGGCAGAAGTTTCTGCTGACATAAGCAGCAGGGAAGTGATTAGTGGTACCAGCCTTTGGCTAGAGTCAAGTAGAACAAAACCCCAGGGTCTTCTTATGGATTATGTGCAAACAGGGACATTTTCCTGAGCTCAGGTATTTGGAGCTAGGAATGTGCTTTTAAATAACCCACTCAATACACAATTCAGTGACTTCAGCTATAAAAACTCGATTGAGAACTCTGAAACTGTGGTATAACTCTTAGAAATTTGTTTGTGTGATGATTACAGGAGTGGCCAGACTGATGGATGTCTGCTCCTTTGTATTCTGTTCTGGAAGTCACAATTCTTCCATCATGACAACCATTTCCATAGCAGTGCATAAATGAGAGCTTCTAGATTCATGTTAAAAGGGAAGGGTATGAACATGCAGGCTTTTTACAACAAATCCTGTGAAACAAGCCCTCTGAGCAGCCACTGGTAGAGCAGACACACAGAAGGGTGGTTTCACAGCCAGGAGCTGCAGTCGTAGCGTAGGAGCAGATAAATTCTGATCTATTGAGATAGATTTTCAGATCTGTTGAGGCCTTTTGTGGGTCTGCCAAGCCAGATCATTGAAGTTACTCTCTAACCACATACTTGTATCCTAGTGCTGATGATCTGGGTGTTTCAGGCATGGGAGTTGTTCAGAAAAATATCTCATTTTGGGTGGGTTTCTTTTAGTTGAAATTTCACTGAGGCTACAATTTATATGTGACTCCATGTCACTTAACTCATCATACAATGCCCTAGTACAGGGGGAAGGTCCGTGTGCCGCTTGTGACAAGAGCTTTATTGTGTGTTATTTGCAGATGGCCAGGCACAGAAACTTTTCTGTTGTTTAATTCTAAACTTTGGGTCACTGCTTCCTCTATGTAATCTTTACTAGGCTTAGTAAGCATCATAAAATCACAGAATGGTTTTGGGTGGAAGGGGCCTTGAAGACCATCCAGTTCCAATTCCCTGCCATGGACAGTGACGCTCCCTCTTGCCCTGTCACTCCATGCTCTCATCCCAAAGTCCCTTTTCTCCCCTCTTGAAGCCCTTGTAGGTGCTGGAAGGTCTCCCTGCAGACTTAAATCCTATATCACTAGGAGGAATAGTTATTAAAATCAATAATTGGATTATTATAGCCTCAACAACATGAATTATACTTGTGCATGGAACACCAGTGTCATATTTACATGCAAATGAATTTATGTTGTTTATATTGTGTTGTTATTTACTGTGAGCAGTGATAATTGCTAGGCTGGGCTGAAGCTGTGTGGGTCATTTTGAGCCTGGATTCTGGAGGAGGTGAGCCTGCATGAGTGTATTATCTGTCTCATCATTTATCAGTCTCCTCTTTAATAACTTTTGAAGGCATTGACTAATTTCATCTACATTTGACACAGGGGCAGAGGTTTTTGTGGTGGGGAGATTAAGGGACAAAGGACAGAGGCACTTGGTGAGCTAGAGCTCATTAATTCCTCTGCTCAAATAACAGCTTGTTTGGAATTAACTTCAGGAAATGCTCTTTCACTGGGTATAAACTTTGCTGCAATTATGTGGTGATTATCACAACATTTTACTGAATTCCCAGGGATCTTTCTGTTTCAGCTTGCTGGACAGGGATGTTTGTGTTTACCTTCCAAAGCGTGTTTTCACTTAGATGTTTGTTAAGTTGTGAGATGCCAAATCAGATCAAAATTGATGAGCTGCTTCGGATAGGAGAGTTGTGAGAGTTGTGCTCTGAGGTATTAAGGAGGAACATAGGAAGGACATCTAGTCTGGTCCTCAGGGTCCTCAGGATAGTGCAGCCACACAAACTCAATTTTGTCTTTAGAAACTGCTGATGCTGACTGCTGTTTGTAGTTAGACAGAACTTGTATGGGCGCCATCCCTCCAGATCAAATGCAGTGTTCCTCTTTGTCACTTTGGAAGGTGCAGGTGTTCCCAGAGCAGTGCTGCAGAGCTGCTCCCTGCAGTGGCTGTTGTGGCTGAGCTGCAGGATGGTGCCATCCCTGCCCTGCCCTCCCAGGCGTGGAACCAGCCCTTCCCAAGGCTGGGACCTTGGCATGGACAGGCCAGCTGGAGTGAGATGCCTCTGGATGTGAGTAGAGTAGCCAGAATACAGCAGTTCATGTACAATAAAAGACCTCGTTCTGTAGATCAAGGCTTCCAATAGCTTGCAGCCCCAAGGAGGAGGTTCAGGTCACATTGCAGAGCAGTTTCTCATCTCAGGACCATGCAGTTGTCCATGGCCATTACCATGACAGCAGGCAATCAGATCTCTAGACCTTTTCCCTTTCTGTATCTCTATGAATTCCCAAATAAATATGCCAACACTGTGACACTCATGAAGTGGAAACTGAACAGAAATAATGTGAAGTACTTGCTTTTGAATGCCAGCATGACTCATTTGAAATACTTTCATGCAGCTTCTATGTGAAGTCCAGTTAGTGTTGGTCGCTGCACAAATATCAGGTGTGTATCTGCAGGGGATAAGGCAGGGATTTAACTTCACATGGCGGGAGCAGTCCACCCTAGAGAGAGCACTGCTCACAAAGTGACAAGAGTCACCACATCCTCCTGTGGGAGCAGCAGAGTGGGTTATGTTCAGATGCTGCTTGTGCACAACTGCTCTCAAGGCAGGAGTGGAGTGAAACTTTTCCTGTGATCCCGCTGCAAATGAAGAGGGATCTACATGGTCACTGCCTGCAAGCTTGTAGCCTTTCGTTTCTCAGTCGAGTCCATGTAGCCTCTTTTCCTCTCCTTGGATGTGGAAACTGTAATCCTTCTGTAGAATCCTTTATCTCTCTGGCTGTGGATGGGTCAGATAAATAAGATAGTTTTGACCAGAATAACTGTAGTGAATAAGATAACATGTCTAACAAAAACACTTCTTTCATGAAAACCTTTGTGCACACACCTGACATAGGGCCAAATCACTTTGTTAGAAGGCCCATGACAGTGCACTGGATGGTTCAAGTTGATTTTGTTCTTTCAAATTCAAAACATAAACTCACTTCACACTTTTTCTTTATACCTGAGTGTCCTTGTTTCAATTTCCAGTATAACAAGAGTTGTTCCTAGATGGAAATAGCAGAAGACCAGAAGAGATTCAAAATGAGGCCAAATTACATAAGGGGAGGAAAGCAAAAGAGGGGAAACAATTTTAAAAAAACACCTTATTTTCTTTCCATAAAAATATTTCAGTGAATTGCTTTTCCCCAGCACTGATGTGTTCCCCATGATGTGAGGCTGAAGGAGGGAAGATATGTTTTACAGGTAAAAATTATGTAAAATAATTTTTATAAAATTTAAAATATAAAATTTATGTTAAATAGTTATTCTTTATTATCTTGCTGCTGCTATTTTTATGGGCTTCTCAAAGAGGAGATTTGAATGGGGACCTGTAACTAAATGAAATCCTTCCAGAAGTGAGCCTTTGCCTTGTACTTCTCATCAGCCTAATTCCAAGGAGTGTGAAGTCTGTTATTTGACATTGCCTCGAAGGCAAAGTTTTATGCCAAATTTGAAATAAAAGTCTGTGATCTGTATTTCCTCCTTTTCATTAGGAACAGGGAATGTGCAAATGAAACAGACCTTCCTGTTTCCAATCTTCCAGCAAGTGCATGTTTCAGTTTGTCTTCCTCTCCCATTGCAAGAGGGGGAAAAAAAAAGATGCACTTGAAAAAAGATGGATACTTGCCTTCATATTATGTCTGCAAGAATAAGAATGGAACATGTCTGGACATGAGAGGATCTTAGCAAGAGCTTTGATTCACAAGTGGGAGCACTGTGTATTGGGACAGCTGTTGTTATTCCTGCCTGAGCTCCCAGCTCCAGCCCTCAGAGGATCCTGCCTCTGCTGCAGGGGTGTCTGGCTTGGTCACAGAGCAGCTGAACTGCCACACTCTATAGCCAGAGTAGCACCCTGCTGGTTTCACCAACCTTACAGTGTGACCAGAGGCACAGGACCTTCATTAGTGTCCCATCTGCAGCTCATGAATAGCCCCCTCAGACTTCCAGTAGACACAGCTATTCTAGTTACACCAGGTGAGTATCTGGTGCTGGGTGGCCCACCAGCTACCATGAGGAACTACGCAGAAATTAGTTGGTGTAACTCCTAGTGGAAGATGAGATTGTGAGAGAGTCAGTGTTCTCAGTTCTCTGCTTCTTCACCACTGTTGAAGGCACACCATCGTGCTAGGCCTTTATTTTAGAGGTGGGATACCAGTTGTAGTTCTCCTGGGTAAGGGCAAAGTGCTTGGACTCTCAAGGTCTAAGCTGAGCTGCCTGGTTTTTGGAGTGCACAGAGACAGAAACATGAAGCATGATCAAGGGGGCCAGCCTTGCAAGAGAAAAGCAGCACCAAATGTGACCAGGCCTTGTGATTGTCACAGCCACAGAAGCGGTGAGGATCTCTCTACAGAGTGCCCTGCAGCAGCGGAGGATCAGCAGGGCCTCTTGGTGCTTTCAGGAGGAACTACAACTGATGTGCTGCCTCTTGGTTTTATTTTCTCTTGCAGCCATCCTTTGTCACAATCCTGAGCTGCAGAGTTTCTGAGGTGATGTGGCCAAGCCCCGTGGGGTCCCTGCCAGGCTCTGGGCTTGGCAGCACATCAGCTATCACCTTGCAGTGGGTCCCACTGCAGTGTGTCCCACAGTGCTCCTGTCCTCCACAGTGCCCTGGGGCAGGCATGCCAGGGGCTGCCAGGCCCAGCATAGCTGCTGCTGCTGCTTCATGCCCGTCCCAAACTCCAGTGGGATGTCTGAGCTGCCCAGCCAGCTCCCTGTCAGGCCGTGCATTTCAGCAGTAGCATGGCTCATAGGCTGCTGGTTAAATGGCTGTAATTAGGCTTCAAAGTAACCATTATGATGAAAGGGGGAAATCTCACATTCCTCTCCGCTCTATCATTTCAGGGTGTCTGGCAGCACCCCAGAAAGACAAAAGTGCATCTCTTGATACCACCAGAGCTACCCATTTGCAAGGAATGCCTCACCTTTGCTTTATGAAGACCCTTTTTTCCAGGAAAAAAAATATGTTCACTTCTGAACTCAGTACTCTATTCTCTCCATTCCTGTGGGTTTTTATCTACCCCGTGTGTAAGCACTTTGCAAATATTTGACTGGAAATTATGGGAGATAAGACAGGTCTGCCCTTGCTGCAGCAGGCAAGCACCTAGCAAGCAGAATAGGAACTGCAGGGATACATTTCAGCCTATCATATCCTAGAATGAGTATGGTGTTTACTGAGAGACTGCCTCTTCTATTTGTGCATTGATCCACTTCAAATTGTATTTGAATATCTGAAATGCTGGCATTAGTTTATTACACTGCTCCTCTTTGTCCCACTTTCCATGTTTCAGACACTGGGTTGTGCAGGAGAAATGATAAAGGTGATGCTGCTGGTGTCAAATGCCAGCATGGGTTCAGCACTGTCTTATTCCGGAAAACGACCTCTCCCATACTGAGCCTTTCTGCTCTGGGAGGAGAGCAGGCTGGGGAGTCCCAAGTGCAGTCCTCTGCACTGTGCTGTTTGTTCCAGCTCCATTTTGGAGCATATTAGCAGTTTCCATCGTCCTCCTAATTGCACTGCCATAAAACATCCTTCTTACTCATGAAGCAGAATACCTAGATCCACCTTCTTGCCTCCTGGCTAATTACTGTCATTATCTGGCTAGACAAACTTGTCATGAGATTAGAATCTCCTCACAAAACAGGGTCATCTCAGGAAGTTCTTGCTATCCGGTTTTGTGTAAATCAGTCACCTCTGCAGCTGAACAGCAGCTTGGATTGTTGAGAATTCACACGCTCCCAGGAGGGGAGCAGAGGAGCATTTCCACACAGGAGATGCTTCAAAAGAAGCTGGGTGTTCCTACTGACATCAGTGGGGGAAGCCAACGCCTACTCTCTTGCACCTGCTCAAGGAGTTATCCTTTAAAGACACTGAAAAGAACTAACCACTTGCAGTACTTTCATTGCCTGGATGGATCACTGCTGTAATAAAGTTGTTATATTCTACTTAGTGTATCCTTCACCCCTGTGCGTTGGCAGTTCACCTCACCTTAACTCCGTAGCAAGCCTCAACATGGACAGAGTCCAGGAAGAAGCCACAAATCAGGCTGGTCATCTTCTTGTGTTTTTTAAGGCTTCAGGAAATTCCAGCTGAAGATGCCAAAATAAAATAAATTCAACTCCCCATTTAAAACAGAAACTGAGCTTAGTGTTGTAGGCACTGGGTGCTTTGCCCTCAGCTCTGCAGGGTTTTTCTGCAGAGGCTCTTGGGGCTGGCTGTTTCCATGCGTGGGGAATGTAGGTCTCCTTGTGCTTAGGCAACTGGAGAGCCAAGCACCTCTTACCCAATGCCCTTCCTACGTAGGTGAGCACAGCAGGAATCCTTGCTCCCATAAACCTCTGGTGACTTCACTTTGCACACTAGCCCACACAGGGCCTGCCGTGCCAGAGAGCGCTGTCACCAATGCACTAAATAACTGTAACTGCATTTTAACAGGCCTGTGGCAGCAAGGAAACCTGTGTTACCCCAGCAGTACTCCCCAATGGAAATGTGTGCAGCTATAGGTGACTGTAACCCTGGCTACAGTTAAACAAAACACTCCCTTCCTCAGCTATTGTAGCAACCTAAATTGCAGGTGGGTCTGGCTGTCTGTAGGCCTGTGATGCTCCAGTGATTCTCCTTCTCATTCTCTAGTGAGAAATACACAGCTTTGGTGTAAGTTCTCTCATTTTCCATGTGAATGTGTCTTGAGGCCTTGCTGCAATCCACCCTTCAAGTGGTACCCTGCAGACTAAACCAATGAGATGGTTCTTGAGCTTTTCTGAGCCCTCCACTGCTGTGATAGCTGTGTATTTGGCAAGTCTTGTTGAAAAACTTGCCAAAGTCAGAGACGCTGGTCCATGTAGTGCAGACTAAACTGAGGCTGGTAACACACTAAGCTTAAAACCAAACCCATTCCTTCCTTTCAGTGTCCAAGTTTGCTGTGTTTCTGCAGGACCGCTGCAGATGGACATTCAGAAAAGGGGTAAGTGCACTTTCTTAGTGAGGAACCCTCAGCAATTCTGGTTCTTTTCTTTGCACAGCAGGGCAGGAGAGCAGCCAGATCCTCAGGGCAGCAATTGGTTGCCTTAATCCTTCCTCTTCCTACAGTTTCCTGCTTCACTTACACACTATTGTCCCATTTCAACAGATATTGAAGCTGGGATGCTGCAGACAGTAGTGCTCTCCTCTGATTCATCCTTGGAGCAGGCCCTGTCCTGTGTAGGAAAGGAGGCAAAAACACAGTTTTATCTGTGTGTGTAATGAGTCTGTTTCATAATACATTCACACAGGTCAGCCAAATGAGGGCTGTACAGACATGCTATTTCCAAAGGGTACCCAAATAAATGAAACTTTCTTGCTCTTTAAGGGCCCTATTTGGACAGATTTGTGAACAGCCAGTTCTGGGGTGAGTCTAGGGTATGCTTGGCAGTCTATACAGCTTGGGAATGAACACTATGGGTGAGGGTGCTTGTGTCAGACTGCTGAGCCATTCCTCAAGTAGTCATACCTTTGTCTAGCAGTGCTGTGAATTGTCCCGGGGGGACAGAACTGAAAAAGCCTGGACACTAGTCAAAGGATGTGTTAGGATCAATTTGGTCCGCCCTAGAAAAGACTTCTTCCAAACCACTGGTTCTTAAATCTAGCCTGGATCATATCAGCTGTAGCAGATGTTCCTCCAGGTTAATCTCAGTTAATATCACTTTTTCACACTGTAGTAACTGGTCTCCAATGTACTACCAAGTGTGCTGGTACAGCCGAGCGAGAGCAACACATTCTAGGCAGCTGGTGGTGGCTGCAAGGATTGCCAGTCAGCCCTCAAGAAAATGTCCTTGGTGAGGTGCAGACTGAGGCCTGAGCTGCCTCCTGTTCCTGCTGAGGACATGTTTATCTGCAGACTGTTAAGGCAGCAGGAGCCATTTCTACATCTCCTTCCTTCCTGTTGAGTTGCTTCTGCTTTGGTGTCATCTGCTGTGTGAGATTTGAGAGAGGCTCAGGGTCACTCCCCAGAGTAACTTGTTAGAGTAAGCTGTGCCATGCTCCCTCAAACCAGGGCCACATGTATCTGAAGTGTTCCCCCCAGCTCAGCTCAGTGTTAGTAGAGAGGAACAGTTGGACTGGCAGATGGTCCCCTGAGAATGCCACGTCTGTGAAAGGAGCAGGTTGGTCCTGTCCTGTAGTGAGCAGGAACAGTGCTGGCTGTCCTGCTCTTGGCAGCTCTGTTGGACTCTGGAGGTAGAGAGGTAAAATAGACCACTGGGCACCTATGGGTAAGGGCAGCTCCAGCAGAAGAGTCTGAGGGGAGAGAAAAGGACCCAGTTTACAGGCCACTGATCTGGGCACTTGCCTGAGATAAAGCTCTGCTTCCAAATCTTGTTCTGCTGGTTTTGGGTCTCAAGTGTTTCATCTCTCCCAGAGCCACCTCTCAGTGTCATGGAGCTGCTGACCTCCCAGGCTGTGGTGCCCTTCCTCTGTGTGACCTCCAGCTCTTCTGTTGATACAGTGATACCATCAGAGGGGCCAGGGTTTCAGTGCTGGCTTCTGCAGTGTGTTGCAACTCCCAGCACCTGTGGGCTGTCAGGGCAGCAAGGGCAGCAATTTCATCCTGACAGGGAGGAAGAGGCCCTTGAACAGTGCACCCAGGGAACAATTAAACAAAGATTTGGGATCTCTGCTTAGCCATGAGGGGAGACAAAACCATGAATTTTAGTCTCCCATCCTTTTCTAGACTTCTGCTAGCAACATCTCTTATTCCCTCTAATTAGCTTAGGATGGTGAAGAAAGTAGAGTAGGTGCCTGGTGCTCCAAGATGCTTCAAAGTGACCTTTGTCAGAAACCTCCGACCTGACTGGCAGTCTCCATATTCTCTATATTGTATCTCATGATCCACACAGCTCTGTGACCATTTGGGAAGTCTGGTGGAGCATAAACAAAATATATTGATATACTTAGCAACCAAAACCACCTGTCAGATCAACATGTAGGTTTTGCATTGAATATGTGGAATAAATTAGACATCAGACTTGTGGTGCTGGGTGCAAAGTACCCAGGGTATCAATAAAGCTTCCTAGATGTCTGTAATAATCTTGGCTGTGACATAGCAATAAAGAGAAAAAGAGATCTGGCATTACTTCATGTATGTTTGTGCAGAGGTCTCTACTGGCCTTCCAGTGAAAACAAAGCAGTTTCTTTTGTTTGCACACCTCACGTTTTGTGGATAAATGAATCATTTTAGGGTTTGCTTGTTTTGTTCAACAAATGCAAAGTAAAAGCACTCTCTAATTCCCTCCTACCTTTCTGGCTGAGCAGGCTCATGCTCACCTGAGAGCCACGAGACCTTGAAAGGAAGGTTGCACCCTTCAGCTGCCTTTGCTCCTGCTCTATTGACTCTCGCCGAGGGATCGCTGCCTTCTGCCAGGCCCTTTTGGATTTGTGCTGGGAAGCAGCGCCCCAGCACAGCCAGCCTGGTACTGCACCTCCTGCATTTCTTGCTTGTCCTCCGCACTGCAGGACCCGCTTCCCCGCAGAAAAACCTCTGTGGGTGTTTTCCCTCCTGCCAGCGGGACCTTCTTGCTTCAGTAGTGAAGTGACTGAGCCGTGCTGAGTGCTGCAGGGCTGCAGCACCCACAGCTGCCCCCGTGGCCACGGCACAACCTCCCTGTGAATGTGCGGATTGTTTTGTCCTTCAGCAGGTAAGGGAAGCAGCAGCGAGTCCCCTCCTCTCACTGATGAGGCTTCTCTGCTGCATCGAGCTGTTCAAGTAGGACAGGCATTGCAGGTCCTTCACAAAGCTCCTGTGGCTGATTTGTGGCAGAAAGCTCTTCCCTCACTCCCATTTCTCTTGCTGCTGTGGTAAAGAACAGCTTTGCTTTCCAGCACTGCCTCACACAAAACACTTGAGTGTCTTACGAGGTTTTCTTGGTTTTGGAATGCTACTTCCTTGTCCTGTCTGGAGGATTTCAAGTTTTGCCCTGGGGCAAGCAATCTCCCTGTGCACTTTCCTCCCTCTCTTATCACTTCCTAAAGCCAGGCCCATCTCTGCAAACCCATGGGACAGTGATGGGGAGCAAGGGATGAGGAAGAGTTAATGTCACTGACGTAAAACCAAAGTGTCTTTCAGTGTTTATTTAGTATTTCACAAACTATAAACCGCTCTGTAGGGGTGCTGGAAACAGAGATAAATTAGTAACTTAACAAAGATCCTTGTTGGTTTTGGTGGGTCTGTGAGAGCCCTATTCTGCACAGGAAGCCGTGTTGCCACACAGCAGGTAGCAGCTCTCCCCTGGGCTGGACATGGGAGTCATGTGTACCATGGATCATTTCTGATAATGACCTCTTTAGTGCAGAGACAGTGGACAAATGTTTATTAGTTTATGTACTCAGAACCAAGCACCTTCCAATGACAAGGTCACATGCCTTTATAGTGATCTGCAGTACTTGAAATCCAAGATACACTAAGTTGAAAAATAAAGAAGGATCCAATGGACAGAGAAAAACTTGCAACCCTTAGGAAACACTTCTGGGGCTGAGCCCACCTGTTTGGGACAATGGATTCTCTCTATTTGTTGTCAGTCCATGATCCTGCCAAGCTTTCTGGTACCTGGAAACCTGTTTTCTGATGAAAAACATCTCATCACATCCTAAAACCTCACTGTTAACTCCTAACTATAGTGAAATGTAGTTGCACCCTGTTGCTGAAAGGCAAAGAAAAGGAGTCATCTCCTCAAGCCCAGGACTAATACAGAAAACCTCTGTGGCCAGAAGATGGTGTATAGGTTTAAGAAAGGAAAATGATTAGGAAAAAAGAGAAAACAGAAACAATAACGTTACATTCACACCACTATGCCCTCTAGACTTTGATGATCTGTCTTTGAATTCTTTCAGGTAGGTTTTGAACCAGTTTATACTTTTGATTTTCACTTTGGACAGTGGCAGTGAGTTCCACAGGCAAATGGTGGACAAAAAAGGTGAAAAAATGCTGGCTCCAGTGACCTCTTTCAGGCAGCAGCCTCAGAACACATCACTGGATGAAACAGCTCCTCCATTTCACACTTGCAGTCTCATAAATACAGTTATTTTTTGCCTACTTCTTGTATTACAGGACAAACTGAAAAATCATTCCCTCTTCACATTCTTTGCTTCACTGCAGATCCCCAGCATGTTCCCTTCAGTTGCTTCTTTTCAAGTGAAAGGGGCCTCATCTCTCCTGCTGCTACAGCCATTTAAAATGTGTCACCTTTGAGTTCCCTAGTTCTGAAGGTAAAAAAGAGCAATGGGATGGGTAAGACTGCAAGTGGATTCAAGATAGTACCCCATTATCAAAGTACATTGTGGCACAACTGGGTTTTCTTAATACCTTCTATTTTCCTCCTGGCCTTTTGTGCCTCTGCAGGACACTGTGAAGGAGGAGGAAGACTTAGGCTGCACCATGCTACACAATTCTAGAGAGGTCTTTGGGGTTTACTGCCACAGTCTGATGAAACTGTAAAGGAAGAACAGGCAAAGTTTTGGCAGCTTGGAGAACAGCAGTATCTAAGGGCAGAGGGAATTCTGTTCTAGGAAGACATTTGGGTGAAGTTCACAAAGAGGAGGAGTTAAAAACTGAATGAAGCTTCTTTGGTTTGAGCTAAGGTAGGGGCTGAGCACAAGAGCGTGAATGGGAATCAAAAGCTCAGGTGTACCTCAGGCTCCTCCAGAGGCCTTGAGTAAAAGCTGCCCTCCCAAATTGTCCTGTCTAGACTATTGCTGCCAGAGCACAGCTTGGCCCAAAGAGTGAGGAGTCAGGACTCTCAAATCACAAGTTACATTTGCATTTCTTTGCTTGTAAATGAAGTGTATTTGATAGGAAATTTCTAGGACAACAAGCATGGCTGTCTTACAGCACAGTGTAACTAAACCCTCGTACTCAGAAATCACAAGTAAAGCCCTTGAAAAACCTGTAGGCTTGGTATAAACTTGATGTAACATGGTATCTCAGACTAAATATTTTGCACTGCATTTATTTGCTAATCCTTCAGAATTCAGGGTTCAAACAGTTCAATATCTTTCTGAAACCCTGTGGGCTACCAAGGTATTTCCTTTCTCTTTCTTTCCTTCCTTAAAATGAGAAGTGGTAGTCTCATATAATTGCTGGAGTTGCAGCTGTAAAAGGGAGGAATTGCTCTAAGAGCACTGTCACCATAGCCAGTGACGCTAAAGACTGTTTTCTGGGAAGTGCTGGACTAGGCTCTTCTTCATCCTTCTGGGGAACACAATTCCTCTTTCTGATTTTGTTTCATGACACTTCTCTTTTGTGTCTGGAGCCTGTGTTTCCCACCCCCCCTGAAGCTGGTGACAGTGTCAGCCTGAGATGGGGGGAGCAGCAGTAGGCTCCAAGCAGTTCAGCAGGCACCCCAGTCTGTGTTCACTAGCTCTGTCTTCTCTGGCATGAGGATGGATCCTTTCCTAAGGGCATCCCTTTAGGCTGCCACATGGATGTACTTTAACCCAGTGTCATTCCTGTCATTATGATACAAGCCTTCAGCCCAATACCCAGGGCAAGCATGTGTCTGTCCAGGGTTCCTTCTCTGGAGCAAATGAAGCTGCAAATCCACCTCCATCCCAGGGAGATGTCACCCTCTGGGAAGGACAGCTGAAGCTTCCCTGGTCATTCAGACAGCTGTCTTGCTGTTCCTGACCCCTCCCCAGCCCCACAGCATGAGGAGTTTGTTTCCAGTTCCTCTCTGTAGCAGAGAGACTTTGAGGAGCACGAGGCGGGATGTGTTCTGTTGTCGCACATGCTCAGCACCTTCTGCAAATGGGCAGTGAGAAACTCAGAACAAAACCAAGGGCCTGAGGCTGGTTTCTCTGCAGACAGACAGACCTGCAGTCTTGCAGAGCAAAACTCTTCTCCCTGTCCTCTCAGTCAAACCCGAGCTTCCTCACTCAGCTCAAACTTTGCTTTGAACAGTCAGAGTGACCTCTCACCCGGGGCTTGCCTGCCCAATTTGTAAGCCCTTTAATAGTGGTAATCCTTTATCCTACTTTGCACATCAAAACACATGCAGGCTCCTCCCAAACAAGAGAACTTGGCAGATGAGCCTTGGGTAAAAAGCCCAGTAATTTATACAAATTATGCTGTTCAAAGGTGTCATTTCTCTTTCTCCTTAGCAGAAGGAAAAGATTTCTTCCCATCCAAATGTTACAGAAGCAGTGTTTGTAATTAATCACTGCAGTATTAGGTTTATCTAGGCACAAGACCACTCTGCTGTGGATGTACCATTTACTGAGGGTGCAGCTGGCAAAGCCTCAGTGTGTCCCAGTGCCTCTCCAAGACCAGGGCCTAGAGAGAGGGTCTGGGTCACCTTTTCGCTTGCTGCAGCATTGCCTGTGGTTGTCTGCACTGCATCATGGCCCTTTGTAAGTGCTGTGCTTTGTTGGTCTCCAAAGGGAGCTCGTGCTTCCTGTGATTATGGAGCATCTCACACAAGAAGTCTCAGATCTGAGCTGAGGATTATCTAGGTGTCTGTGGCAAATTCTTCAGGGAGAAAATGAAATCATTGTAATGTGTTCCAGCTTCTCTTAGAGGTGATGGCTTCTGGTATCATTGTGGAGGGGGGCAGTGAGCTTGTACAGTTGGCATGAGCCACAAATAATGTTTCTGAGAGCTTCTTCACTCCTGGGAGTGTGGGAGATGCAGGCAGAGCAGGCAGTGGATGTGCTGTACCCTGCCCAGGACGGGGATGGATTGTCACTGCAAACAGGTGGATCTTGCTGCTCCATGCATTGACACAGCTTGTCACTGCCACAGAGAAGCTGCTGGCATCTTTTAGACCTATGTAAATTCTGGTGTTAATAAATTCAGCAGCTTCCTCTTGAAAACCTTTATTGGGTGACTTTCACACTGCCCCCACAGAGCCCTGTTCCTTGAAGTCAATGGGAGATCTGGGTGTGGTGAAAAGTCAAGATCAGACCTGTAAATCAGATGATAAAGAGAAGTGCATCAGTAGGAAATGCTTTTGGGGAGCAACATATTCCTCTCCCATCAATTAAAAGTGCAGGGAATGGCCCAGAAAGAGCTTTCCTCTGACATGTAAGGGACTGCATTTCAACAGCATAATGTTCTAATGGGGCTTTCTGGTAGGCTGGGGACATAAAAGCACATTTGTGCCAAATATGTTGTTCAGCCCATCTAGTCAAATCCATTTCTGAAGAAGGATATACAAATCTGTGTGGTTCTTCCCAGGATTCATTGAGACCACCTTGTGCAGTCTTCACATATCCTGTGGCAGAGCCCAGTCCCTGGCAAACTGACATGCTGTGTGCCATGGCCCAAAAATGTCTGATGTGGCAATACAGGCTCAGCTCTAGGAAACATATTCTGCTGGGTCCAAATCCCTTAGGTACTCTGAAAGCCTCCCTTATTCACTGGCCCCTCCTGAAACATCTGTGGCAGCTCACTGTGAAATTATGTGCCACTTCTGTCCTCTTGGTTGCTGAGTTCATTTAATTAATGTTATTCCAACTTTCTTCCTGACTTTCTTCTTCCTTCATTGTTTCATAAGCCAGTGGTACCTAGCCTTCTGTGGGTCATAAGTCATCAAAAGGTTGCCTCTGACATCATTGCAAATAAAATAAAAATGCATTATAACAAGCCTGTGCATGTGCAGAGCCCAAGTGCAGAGACAGAAAGGGCAAAGGAAGGTGCCAGCTTTCAGTGCTGGCAGTTGCAGTGCTCCTGGTGCCATGCTGAGGTGAGCTATGGGGGCACAGGGTGACCCTTGGCTTGGTCCCCAGAGCATGAGGTGGGCGTCCGCAAACACACAGACCGGGAAGTGCGCTTGCCAGCACTGGACATCACCACTCGCACTGTCTGTGCTCATAGCATTTCCTGAGGTTCTCCCTTGCCCCTGCACCGTGGCTCTGCTTCTGCCACCACCCCATCCTGGCACTTTCCGTGCTTCTGGGGCAGTGCTGGGAGCTGAGTGCCTTTTCCTGAGCTGTTTTGTCCTGTTGCTTCAACCTTGAACAACAGCGGAGCTAATAAAAGAACTTTTGAGTGCTCTGCAGATGGAACATGTCATAGTGGGAAAATCAATCCACAGATCTGCTCTTTGATGGTATCTAGCTGCAGGCAGATGCTTTCATGTGAAGCAGCATCTTCCCAGACAGATTATTTCCTTGCTCACATTGTGTACAGACGTGCAACTCCTGGCATAAGCAGCTTTGCGCTGCAGCACTTTTCTAAACCCAGCCTTTCCTTTCTCATGCAGGCCCTTCCCTTTAGGAGTGTTTTGGAATGGCCCAAAGAGAAAACTGGCTGGCTGTGCATCTGACTAGGTAAATGTAGGCCCAGGAATAACAAGTGGCAATGCAGCAGGGGATCACAGGAGAGCTACAGGCCCCCCTCCAGTCAGCGTCAGCACAGTACACAAATATCTGGCATGTCCAGTTGCTCAGAAGAAAAGGCAGGAAGTTGGTCTGTCAGCATTTCCATCTCATTTCCTCAACATTTTTAAAGTGGAAAAAAAAAGTACAGGCACCTCCATTGCAAGGAGCAAAACTATAAGGATCAGCTGGGAGCTCCCTTCAGACAGCTGCGCAGAAATGGTCTGGAGTTCTCAGCAGATGAGACACACATTGAAACATGTTGTGATACTTTGTTCTATTACTCAGTTATTGCATTTGTTCCTAGAAACAGCATGAAACTCCCAACAGGCCAAGTGTCCCACATGGCAAACTTCAAAAAACCTCCATGAAGAGAGAAATGGCTCCCTTTATCCATACACTTCTCATATTGCACACTGAAACCACAATAAACTCAACCTGTGAACTTGTTACATTTTTACTTGTAAAATTTTACATATGGGGCAGGTATTTCTTTTTAGTGAGATTGTGTTTGGTGTCCAGTAGCTGAAACTAGAAATAGTAAATTGCCGCCTAATCTAACCTTGCATGACTCAGGTGCTTTCTTCCAAGTCTGTTTGGTTTTTATCTCCATGTCAATTATTGACTGTTAACAGCTTTCCACAAGACAACTTCTAGCCAGGTCCAGGGTGAGCACAGGAAAATGCAGTGCAGTGTGAGGTCTTGTGAACTTTGAGACCTGAGCTCACACAACTTTTTGGAGCACCTCCCCACCCCTTCTGCTTTTGTAACCCCCTCCTTCCCACCCATAGTTGTCCTAAACAAACCTTGTGGCAATATGAGAAGTCATGTATTTACATGGAAAAGCAGCCCTGGAATAGTGCCAGTGTGTTCTGCCTTTGGGAGGAAAAGCAAGTGGGGTTTGTCCTTTAAAAAAATAAAAAGTAATTTCTTTTTTTAACTTTTGTGCCCTGTTTTACACCTCACAACGTTTTTCTC
Source organism: Zonotrichia leucophrys gambelii (assembly GCF_028769735.1). Taxonomy (NCBI): domain Eukaryota; kingdom Metazoa; phylum Chordata; class Aves; order Passeriformes; family Passerellidae; genus Zonotrichia; species Zonotrichia leucophrys. The sequence continues at coordinate 43,742,585 of NC_088173.1, read as the reverse complement.
TCTCCCTTGCAACCCACAGCCTCAGAAGCTGGCTTCCATCAGGCAGGGCCACTGTGTCTTTGCTGAATTCTGGCTCTGCCACACATCATGCATGAGAAGGATGGCTAAAGAAGGACAGGCAGAATGAAATTTCACTCAAAGCAGTTCATTCAGTCATCCCCGGATTTCCCTGTAAGTCTTGCTAAGATTTACTATTTGGCAAATCTGGTTGTGGGGCACAGCACTATCTATCTATCTATCTATCTATCTATCTATCTATCTATCTATCTATCTATCTATCTGTCCATTTTTTTCTACACAGCACTTCAGTGACTTCCTCATAGCAGATTGGTCTCTTATTTGTTCTGCTGTTCATTCTTCCAAAGTGCAGAAAGGTCATTCTGCCTCAGATCTCAGAGTTAATGGCAGACAAAAGGAAGTGGGTGTGAAGTAGCTCATATGTACACTGTGAAAAGCTGGTGCCCTTTCTATTTATAGCCCTGCTTGAACTTTCATTCATTTAGTTGCTATTTTGGTATGGCAAACATTCCATCTCCTGGGGAAAGTACGTTAGCAGTGCACGTGAGCAGGAGGGAAAACACATTGGTCATGCAGGCAAATATTGAAAGGCCTGGAAACCAGTGCCATTCCCAGAAAGCATATAGAGCCAAAGTGATACTGGAGGGAAGCTCATTCATTCAGCTGACAGGCACAGCAGTGCTTTGAGGTAAACCCAGACCTCTTATTGACCTCATGTCTTTTATTACATTTTAAATCCAAGGAATTGGTAATGTATCTCTTCTCAGTGGTAGAGGTTTGATGAAAGGAACACCCTTGGTCACTAATTCTCTGCTCTGCTTTCTGGGTAGAGAGCTGGCTGATGAACACTATAAAACCTCAGTGGGGCTTTCTAGTGCTGGCCAAGGGAGTTTCCTTAGCTGGTCAGTGTCTCACATCTGTCTGTTACAGAAATGTTTTGTTCTCACCTGCTTTTCTCTTTTTTATCTAACATGAGTTGTACCTACCAATACAGACTTTGTGCACAAAGTCAAATGAAGCCCTTTGTGGATTTCACTGATGTTTACCTGCCGATTGTGTAAACAGTCTGGCCACTGGCTTCAATTAAAGCAAACTGATGAAGGAAAGTTCTGGGCATGGCCAGGTGTAGCCTATACTTTGAGATCTTCCATGAGGCACTTGTGCAAGGAGGCAGAATGAAGGTTCATTATGAATTGGGAGTGCTTGGTATGACAGCCTTCTTGTGGAAGGCTCTTAATAGTCAATAATTGACATTGAGATAAAAACCAATAAATATGTGTGTTGATACCTGGGGATACTGGGGACACAGATGGAAATGGTATTTACTTCAAGCTATTAGGTGTTTAATAAAAAAGAAGTTGGATACACTCAGTGGTTTTGAGCCAGAGGAGCTGCTTTCTATTTAGCGAGGGTATCCCAGTCATTCCATGGGACAGAACAGGTATGCTCAGTTCCCATGACCACTGGAAACAGTGAAGCCACAAGTCTCATGTTGAAGAAAATGGACAACCCGTTACTTTGACCTCCTTCTAATTGCAGGTGAGTTTGTCTGAGGAGGTGGAAGGTCTTCCAGTAGATGGAATAATAAAAGAGAATTTCCTTAATCCTTCTCTGAATTCGGTTTGCAGAAGCAAAGAATTTTGCAATCTTGTTGTTCAACAGGCATGGTGCTTTCCCTCTGTTCTGGGGTTAAGATCTGAGGGCAGCAGCAAGCACCGAGGAGAGTCCTGTGACTGTGAAGGAAGATGTGTGTATTGATACTGACATCTCCTCTGGCTTGAGTAATCCTGGACGTGGGGCGAGGTCATTCACACTTTCATGTGCTAGCCAGCAAGCTGGATTCTCACACCCTTATCTATTATACTGGCTAAGGCGTGCTCTGTTTTCTCTTCTATCTGCATAACCAGGTGTTGAGCAACTGGAATGTCATTCCAGAAATTCTGACTGCCTTGGGTGTGTGCTCCTCGCAGGAATAACTTCTGGGAATTACTTTGGAGGGCCAAACAATATGGTTTTCAAAAATGATGTTACTGTACAGTATGACTTTAAATGAATTATATAATTTACCAAGCACCGTCCCTCTACTGCAGAGTAGCAGACTCCTCTGCCTGCTGTTTCAGAGGGTGATCCAGCTCCCAGGATGTGGATATGATGAATATGTGTGCTATTCACACAGTTATAATGTTTATTCATACTGCCTATATGTGCCAGCAGGGAATTGAGATTTATTTCATATTTTCTGTTGTTTTAAATTTGCAGCCCCACATCTTCATAATTCAGCCTCATGATTCATTTCACTCAGTTGCAATCAGGACACATTCCCAAATGGAAGTGACACTGCAGAAGGCACAGAAACTGGGAGAAAGCAACCTTTAACCCAGTCAAACATTATTTGCTATGGCTCTGGGCAAAACCCTGGCCTCCAGAGCAAAAGGATGGTGGTAGTAAGAACAGGAAGGCTTGGCAAGCTGGGGAGCCACCTCCTGATGAGCCCTGATTTCAGGGGCACATGTGTAGCAGAATCCCCTGCAAGGGCCACAGTCAAGGCAGGCTCTGCCAGAGTGGAGGGCAGGATAAAGCCCACATCCCTCTGGGCACCACAGTGGCATCAGAGCCAAAGAATCCCCTGCAAGGGCCACAGTCAGGGCAGGCTCTGCCAGAGTGGAGGGCAGGATAAATCCCACATCCCTCTGGGCACCACAGTGGCATCAGAGCCCCCCAGACAGGGGGAAGGTAGGGAGCAGCCAAGTCTGTGTTGTGTGTAGTTGCTGCACTGTGTTGAGCTGGCACGGTCAGCTCAAGGGTCAGGACACAGACAAGTGTCTCCTGACACACTTCTGTGTCCCAGCCACACCTTTGCTGGCAGGGAGCAGGCAGTAGAAAGCTGATTGCTATAGAAACTCAGGGCTAAGTCCTGCTTGTGCATACAGAGCTCCACTGGCTGTTACCTGATGGCCCTGGGATACAGCCGGCCTTGGATTTGGGCTATGGTGCAAAGATCCTTTATCAAAAGTCAGTCAAGGGCATTTCAGTGAGGCTGTGGCAGAAGAGGAGAAAGAGGGCCTTAAGAAGACGTATTAAGATTCTCATAGCAAGCCAGCTATGGATGAGACAGCTGCCCTGGGTGATGGGAACTAACCAAAGCTGCAGAATATGAAAGAAGGCAGCTCTGCACCTGTGTGCAGCACAGCAGGCTATAGCAGTTTTTGTAAAGGTTGAGGTTTCCATTGTATCTCCATGCTTTGGGGCTCCCTGAGGGTTTGAAGACATTGTGCTATCCTTGATACTTGAGCTCCCTTTCAGTTAGATGCAGAGACTGACCGAGGCCCTTCTGGACATCTCCTGAGGTTTTGCTCCTGAGGTTTGCACAGAGAGCAATGACAAGGTGAGCTCACACCTCTTTCCAGACCGTGGCTGCTCATGCAGCATGTAAGCAGAAAACTGGCAGCACAACTTTTTGATATCTGGAAATTTGGCCTCTCCAGAGCGTTTATAATCAAAGATAAATTCAGCTGGAGTGGTAAGGAAAGCTGCCCATTAAAAACTTTTCCTGGCAATGGTACCTTGTGTAGCTGGGATATGTTCTTAGCTGTACAACCACATTTCAGCTGTGCATTATGCAACTGCTATTAGCATTAATGAGTTACAAGGCTCATATACTGATACTGTTCCTAGAAACAGCCTGCACAGGGATGCACTCCTTTGGATTAATTTGGGGAGTTAGATGGAGCAGAGGCCCTGTGTACTTTGGTCCTCTGGTGGATACCTGGATCCAAACCTAGAAAAGGGTTCTGGTCTTCAGCTCTGGTTTTCAAAAGTGAAAAATAAAGCTGCCTCTGGAGTAAAATTTGGATTCTGGTTAGGAATAACATCTCCCAAATGCTTGTGATATCCAGCCTGATATAAGGATCAAGGGGACAAAAGCAACTATTTAAAACCTACTAACTAGAAATCAAAATAAAATTAATCCCCAGACCATGAAGATAACCTACCATGGAAACCTCATTAAATTCTTATTTTGAGTAAAATGAAAATTACTGTCAAATACTAATACTTCTGATACTGGTATATAGAAAATACACTTAGAAGAAGGCAGAAAGATCTGCAGGGGCTCTGAGTGCAGCTTTACCCGTCTCTAATAGGTCACTCAAGTCAAGAAATTAGCATTGATTTCTAGTGAATTTCTTACTTGTTTTTGGGCTAGCACAGTACGCCTCAGTTATCTGGGGCTGACAGGAATGAGGTTTGGGTCTCAGGTTTGTGTTGTCTCTCCAGAGGCTGTGCTTGCTCTCACCAAGGATTATGTGCATGTCCAGACTGGGCAGTGATGCAGCCATGGACTTAGCACACAAACTAGTACTGACTTTGCTGGTGCAAAACACAAACCCCCTTAATTACCCATGGAAAATCCTGGCCAAGGCTTAAGATTTGTGATCTGCTTGGATGTGGCCCCTCCTACGGTGTTCCCTGGCAGCTGTGCAGGGCTGCCTTGGGAGCCTGGAGGAGCACAGGGAGAAGATGGTAGGTGCAGTTGAAAGGCAACCGGATCAAAGGTGAGTGATTAGCATCAGGACAGTGTGTGTGAGCACAGCCTTGCCCTGGGTGGCACCCAGAGGTGGGTCACTCCTTTGTTTGCATGCAGCCTGTGGCTGAGGGGCAGCCTGTGCACGAGACACACAGTGAACAGGCACAGAGAGGAATCCAGGCCAGCCCCGTGGCTGGGACCAGCAGGATGCCACTGGAGATTCCCAGGATGCTCTGGGCCAGACACAAGAGCAGGAGATAGAAGCTGGGGTTCTCAAGCATGTAAACAGCAGAAACCACAGAACAGCCACGCTTGCTCTGGAAAATGGCACTGCACTTTTGGGGCCAACAGCTGGCCAGATGCTCCAGCTTGAAAGGCAGTGACTCAAAGCCAGTACCAGCCTGGGATTTGCAGTCTTGCATCAAGAAGCCACGACATCCTCACAGCTGTCAGAGAGAGGTGCTGAGGAGAAAAATTGTCCCATTGTCTGCATGCCAGGCTGCAGTGCTGAGCCTAATGCTGATCTGTGGATATGGATCAGGAAGAGCTTGGGTAAACTATTATTCCAGAGTAAACTGGGAACAAGGAAGAAGTCTGCAGACTTCATTCAGGCGTTCTCACGGTGTTTTGCAAGCCTGAGCATTCCTGTTTCATAGCCAGACAGCAGAAGCACGTTTAGCTACGTACACATAACTTGATCTGTGCCACCCAAGGACCCTGGGCTCTTTTGGGATGTCTGTAGAGATTTAAGGAAGAAGAAATAGCCAGGGGAGTCTTTGAAACACCAGAGCAGGTTAGGCACTCAGGGGTTCACAAAAGGCTGTGTGCCACATCATGCTAAGAGGAGACTCCCTGAGTCTATCCACTGCTTCTTGCTGTTCCCCTTGGGTTAGGAGAAACATCTTCCAAAAGCCATGCTGTAAGCATGGCCCCTCAGGTCTGCCTTTCTCCAATGACCTGCTTTAGGCCCTGCAGTGATAGTAGTCTTTCCAGATAGATATTTAGCTGTTATTATAAATGTGTTGTTGGCCTTAGCCACATTCTGTCACTTGGTGTCACCAACTGCTCTGCTTTAGGGGGGTCAGGGCTGGACCACTGCAAGGATGGAGGGAACTCTGCCCTTCATCACCACCTTCCCCAAAGCTGATTGCCAAAGCATTTAGTGGACACCCCACAATTTCGATACCTGGCACTCACTGTGAGGAGCCTATTCTGAGTTGCAGCTTTGAGTTTTTCAACCTGTGGTGGCAATAGAGGGATCCCAGGCAAGTTACCACCCCTGTTAACTTCAGGCAGCTCTTCACAGAAGTCTCTTCCCTAAACCCTGCCCATTTCTTGAATGTATGGTCTAGCAGTATCACCACTTTGGGGCCTGAGCAAAGGCCCTTGGTTAAATAGCAAATGTCCTGTGACTAAGCAATCAGCTGCAATGTTGGAGTGAAGGTGTTTTAAAGATTAGGACATGTTTGACTACACAGAACAAAGACAAGTGTCTCCTCACTCATGGACTTAGCACTTACTGAGCTGCATGTGGCAAATTCTTTTGCTTTGTGTCTCTTGTTTTCTCTTTCATGGTAATAACTGGGCATGAGCTTGTGGGTTTCCTTGTTTGTTTTTAAAGGCAATGGATGGAGTTGGCAAAAGCTTTCAGTTTAGGAGGTCTGAGCCTATTGGTTTAGCTCTGAATAAGGGGATTATAGTGTCAGAAACATGGGGAAACCCTGTTCTGGTAGATCTTGTACACATTCCTTCAGACTTGTTTTGGCATCTCTCCAAAAACAATGATAAATTATGTAAGATGCTGTGAGAGAATGGCAGGAGCATGAGTATACATCTTCCTTTGGGTGAGAGGGGAAAATATGCTTGCTATTTCTTTCAAGCTCACTCAGAGGGAGGAAAAAGGCAAGTGGGCATAACGCCAAATACTAAGGCAAGTGTTGTCAGTATCCACTGAGAAAACCAGGGTGCTTTCTCTTATTAGCAGGGGCTCCTCCTCTCATTTTCAGCTTGACAGTGCCTGAAACTGTAAGAGCTCTGGGAAAGCAGTCCAGTATCATAGCTCAAAACAACAGTGCTTAGGAACACCTTGGGTTTGCAGGGATGCAAAGGCCGAGGCTAGGATCAGCTGGGCCATTCCAGCTGTACCAAGTCAAGAGGCTTCCGCCCCCTCACTCAGCCCTATCCTACTCAGGTGGTGGCTGCTGGTCCTCACCAAACTGTTCCCTTGGGGCTGGTCCCTGTTCTTGGCTCTAGGAGGAGGCAGGCTGAAATCAGCAATTTCCTTCACAGTCAGGAGCCTGTCTCACCTCTTCTGTGGTCAGATCCCACTGCCCTAGTTTCTCCTTCCACCTTCCTCAGAGAGTGAATGTTGACTTGCATGGTGAAGGTGTTTCCCTCTTTGTGGGCTTGTGAGTTATATCCACATAAAACTCTGCTGGGTTCTGTTTTTTGCCCAACCTGTCTCTGTCCCAAAACACAACTCTCATGAGTTCCATTTTCATCCCTGTACCAAATTTGCTCCCTAAAAATAGGGAAAGACTAAAGACTACACTGCTCCCTCTTGCTTACTCTATGAATGAGCAGTGATTCTGCTGATCCAAATCTCTTCCAAATTGCCAAACCCATTCATTTTGTCTTTTTAATTGCATTGGTTGTGCACAGAGATCCTTTGGAGCACACTGGAGTCAGACAGGCAGTACCTCCTGGGCTGTCAGCTGCAGCCAGCCCACCTCTCAGTTGTCCAGGAGGTCAGTGTGCTCTGTGCCCAGCGATCCCCCAGCACCTTTCTCAGGGTGACAGATCTCTGCAAAGCCAAGGTGAAGACTGCCACCTACTGAGTCCCCAGAGCTGGCTCTGGGGACACCTGGCTGTGCCTCAGGTTTCCCACCTGGCACACTGCTGGAGGGAAGGATCTCAGTCAGGGTCCCTTGGATCTCAAGTTTTCACAAGTGGCATCAATCTCTTTGACTGTATTTGTATTTAGACATATTGTGTTTGGATAGCAGGATTTTGGAATGAGTTTACTCCATGCAGTGTTTTCTTCTAATGAAGAATCACCTTCAAAAGCAACCCAAGGGTGTTTCTCTATATTACCTGTTCATAGCATAGGACTCCCCCAGGAACTATTGAAAACGGCTGCTGCTGGGAACAACTAAATTGGGTTTGGTACCTGTCCATTCAGTGGGTAAGTATAGGGTGGGTGAACATGGTGTTAATTTCTACAGGTAATTCAGTACTTCAGAGCCCACTGAAATGAAAAAAAAGAATTCAAGGGATGGACTGACTGTGTTTAGCAGCAGAGATTTAGCAACAGAAGACTAATAGGAGTGGCACTAGAGGCCAGATTTACTAGAATCACATTCTTAAAGCAATTAAGATCCGATTGTATAATGAATGAATTGGAGATCACCACAAAGCTGCTAGTTTCCAACCCTTGATTCAAGTTGCAAAGACCTGGGATCATCTGATTTAGGCATCTGTTGCAAGTACAATTTCTCGTGCTGCTGCTGGGAGGATGATGATAAGGGAACAAAGCTGCAGAGTGAATTAATTAATGGAAGTCGGCAGTGGGTGGGGAGGTTTGGAGGCCACAGAGTTCTCTGGCTACCTTTTGCAGGGCTCTTGTTGTTCTGGAATGTGCTCCTGGCTGATGCTCTGAGGTGGGATCAGCTTTGATGTGCAGTCACAGGCCTGCTCACAGCCAGTGAGTGTGTTAGTGCTCCCCTGTCAGGCTTGGTGGCAGCAGCAATTAAACCCCATTTCTGTAGGAGAGAGCCTGGAAACGAGAGAAGCCAACACCCCAAAATCTGGGTGACATGGCCAGCGCTGGGCTCATGGGGTGCCTGGAAGGGTCTTGGTCTGCAGCTCACATTCATGGGGGAACACACCCCAGTGCTCTTTGTGTTAACATAACGTGTTCAGAAAAAGATTGTTTTCCTTGTTCTCTCCAGTGCCCATTTTAATCAATGTTTGAGTATGCCCAGATGAGTTTTAGATTCAGATGAATGGGAAGTTTAATGTGACTACCTGCTGACACAGGCAAGGCTGCAGAGCTCTGAGTGACGGCACTGAAAGGGACTGATAGTGAGGTACTGCCTTCAAAAACTTCAAACACATCCCTTTATCACAGTGTGATTCAAGGCATCACTCAGCAAGTTGCTACAGGTGTAAGTTATCATTTGAATACCAAGCACATTCCAATAACTGCCTCTGAAACCAGGAGAACACATTTCTCAATATTGGTCAATGTTACATCCTTCCCCTTTTGAACAGATGGGAGAGCTTTTTTGCTTAGCAGAGGTGATAGTCGTGGGATCCTCTGCAAGTTCAGGGAATTAGCAGCAGTGTCTAGCAAGAAGAGATCAGCATATAAATATGTGCCTAGTTGTTTAGAAAAAGAAGCATGGAATATTTGCAAAAGCTCCAGCAGTCCAGCGAGGAGTCTGGAGTTCCAGAGGCAGAGGGGAGCCATGAAAACTGCTTCCTCATGAGTGCATGTGGACTGGTTTACTCCCTGCTCCCTTGCAGAACAGTTTCCTTGGATTCAAAGCTGAACTGACCAGAGAGGGAGCCACATTGGATGGAACTGCAAGCTCACTTCAGAGAGCCTGCAGGCTCCAGCTCTAGACACCAATCCAGAGGAAACCTGGGCTCATGAGTTCCTGAGGAGCAAGTCCTTTAAACAGGCATGGAGGGGACAGACAGACAGTAAAACAGATAAGAAAACTGTAGGATAAAGCCTTTCTAAAGCTCAGCCCATGCTTCCTTCATTCTTGCTCTGATCCCAGTGTTTATGCAAACAGGGTGATAAGCCCCAAGAAGCTGAACCGGTTGGCAGTTGCCATGAGCAGCTGTCAGTGCCCTGTCTGAGGGCACCCCTGCTGTGGCAGGGGGAAGGTCAGTGTGAATCCAAGGGCTGCTCTCACACACCTGGCCTGCGCTGGCTGCACCAACCACAGGCAAAGCCAGTGGAACTTTTCTGGTCACCTGTTTTATTTACAAGGCTCAGGCAGCTCATCTCAGCTGCAAAGCACTGCTGAAAGAATTAAAGAGAGCATTTAGCTATAGCTTTCTGTTATGGACCACACCAGGCATGTAAAAAGATAAATGACTCAAAATGTTATCCAGCTAGCAACACCTGGAAGTCCTTAGTTTAATACCTTGGAAAAGTTTGCATGGATTGTGCATCCATGTAGTTAATGCTATGCTAAATATTTTATCTCCTGCTCCAGTTAAAATTTAGTGATGCCTGGAATAAAGCTGCCTGCTCATCTCAGCAAAGCTGCTTCAAGCATGGCCATCAAGTCCTTTGCACCCAAGGCCTGCAAAGCCTTTAGAAGTTAGAGACTTGCCAGCTGCAAAGGCTCTAGAAGTAGATTGGTGTGAGGTACTTCACCAAGCAGCATTAGCTCTCCAGTGCTTGTCTGGGGAAGGTACTGGAGCCTTGCTTGCTCGTGCTGACATACATGGAAACCCTTGAATTCCTGGAGCTTGCCACTAGAGGCAGATGTTCTGGTTCAAGGCTCTTGTCTGTTCTTCTTGTCCTTCCGATTTGTGAAGAGCAGAAATCAGCAGCATTGAAACTATGTATTTGGTGGGCGTAAAGGAATGACTCATTAGCTTAATGGAGAGTTATCTGGGCAATAAATGCATGAATAAGGATTATGACAGTGAGTCACTGATTGTATGCCTTGGTAGAACAGATGCAGGTACCATTTTGCTAGGGATTGGTGTAGGGCAGAGTTCAAGATGGGTTCTGTGGAGGCAGGATGCTGTTTTCAGAGCTTACCTAAAGACTTAAACTGTAAAAAGTTGTCAAGCTGCACTGGAATCACACTTCCCAAACAGGGTCAGTCTCGCTGGATGGAAGGTTCTTGGAGCTGCTTAGTTAGGTGTGCCCTGCAGGGACCATCTGCAGGATCCCACAAAGAAAGCCCAATCTTGTCCAAAGCATGTCCAAAACAGAACCAGCTTCCATCAGACCCTCGCTGCTCAGCCCTGTGTGAGCTTCAGAGCCTGGCACGAAGCTGAGAGTGGCTGTGCTTTGGTGTTGCCATAAGTCTGTCAGCACTGCCAGGACCTGTAGCCTCTGCCACAACCCTTGAGCGTTCCTAGGCTCTGCCCCTCGTGCCTGTGGCACCGCTGCACCTAAAGCTTGTATGTGGTCCCACAGCTGAGGGAAGGGTGCATCCCTGAAGGGATCTGGGCCGGGATCTTCATCTGGGGGTTAGAGCTGACATTTTGGTTCAGGAGGACCTTTTGTACCTCATCTTGAACAACTGTTAACTCCACAGCCTCAGTAGGGGCTCTTGGGGTGACACACAGTTTTGGTGTCTGTTCTGAGGGAAGAGGTTTGGAGAGGAGGGCTCTGCATGCCTGGTGAGGTGCCTCAGTTGAAATGTTTAGCAGTCATAAGATCCTAAGTCATTAGTTGCTCTTTAAAGCTCTGGCCTGGAATTTCTGATGGATGGTAGATGCCCAAAAGTGAAATTGCTCTTTTGATCAAATGAATCCTCCCAGTGTGTGAGGGAGTTACAAAACTTCATTGGCACCATTACACAACAAACAATTGCAGCTGGTTTGGGGAGAAGAGTCTCCACCCTGAACTATGGTCTGTACCACTGCTCTGCTCACGTTTTTCTAGGGACAGAACTGGATTTGCAGATGCTTCTCTATGTGAGGCCATACAGTAGTGGGGGCTGCAGCTGACCAGGCTGAGTTTGTGGGCCTTCTGAGAAGAGGGCAACCAAACCTGATGATGCAGATGTGGATGTACCACTTCAGTCCTGTAAGGTTACTTTGTATTTCTTCCCTCAGGCTCACAGCTGACTTGTAGGATCCCATGTGTAGCCCGTGCCAGGGGCTGGGATGTCTCCTGCCCCGGTGCTGTTATCCAGAATCACTGTGCTCCCCACATCAACCCCATATCATTTATGGACATCCTTCCCACCGTTCCCATTGGTGCAGAGACGTCTCCTGGGAGGATGGACTCCCCCAGAGCCCCGAGCTGCCTGAGTGCCAGCAGGGAATGAGCAGTCACACCATCCCCGTGTTTGATGTGGCTCGCGTCCCCAGGCCAGCCAAATTTCCACCCGCCACAGCTTGGGAGTAACAGGACAAACAAGCAGCACCACACGGCAGCCCTGCCAGGTGTTTTGACACCAGGGAGCTGGAGGAGTTCACAGTGGAAAAACAAACAGCACCAGTTGGAAAAAATACTTTTGCCCTCTGTCTAACAGCTCTGGAAAAGGCCTCTGTCAGTCCAAAGGGCCACAAGGGTGTTAGGCCTTGATGATTGCATGGAATAATATATGGCCTCCTGATGACAGGGCACAGCAGTCCAGGGGCACATTGCTCAACCCTCTTGGCATCTTTCTAGATCTGGAGTGGCTCCTTTTCTAGGGCAGAGTTGCCAAGGGTATATAGCAAGGAAATGGCCATGCTAATATGGGTTATTGGAGTGAATGCCTTCAATCCAACCTCAAAATGCAGGTCAGCATCTACAACCAGCAGTCCTGTAAATTGTGATGTTAGTGTAAATATCTAATGAGCAAACGTTGCATGCAGATAGTTTGATTGTTCCCCTCTGTGCCACATCCATGCAACATCCGGGAGATCAGGGAGCACTTTTCATAGAGGACTTAATAAGTATTTTTGTGTAGGAATACAGGACTGGAAAGTAATTCAATGCATCAAGTCCAGGCACTGGCATGACAAACTAACACCTTATGTAATCCAGTTAATTAATTTATCACACTCCAGTTTCCAGCACTTAGTTTCCTGCCCCAGCTTCCCTGGCTGAAGGATCACATCAGATTGTCAGTGTGCGTCCCTGCTGAGTGCCTGCACACCTCTTACTCTCTGTTTGACTGGATTTGGACACAAGTTTGGTCCTTAACATATTTCACATCACCTTGCTAGTTTATTATGGACTCATGATAAACCTCAGAACTTCAGAAAATTTGAGCTTAAGAGTTTGGAAATCCCTTCATGAAAAAAACCAAACAAATAAAGCAAAACTGGACAGGCTACAGCAGCCTGTAAAATTTGACACTCATGCTTATCAGAAATTGTATTCCAGTTCTTCATTTTGTTTTTGTATTAAACTCATACTTCAGAAATGAAAAAAGACTCATAGCAAAAAATGAAAATCATTAATTTCTACCAAGCCAACAGTTGGTGAAGGTGAAACAGTTTCTGGCTGTTGTGGTACTTTGCATGAGGCTGTGCCATAAACAGTCTCTGAGTGACAGTAGCCACCAACAAGAACCTGCAATGTACATATATATTAATGTAAAATAAGCTTTTCCTTGTCCCCTGGGATTGTGAGCCTGAAAGCTCAGTAAATGTTGTTCTTATTTAGAATTTTAAGTATAAGAGTAATGATTCCCCTGAACAGTCCTGCTGTCCTCTCCAGATCTGATTTTCTAGCTGCTTTATGTCTGTCTTTCATGATGGTCCCTTGTCCTCTTTGTTTGGCATATCATGAGCTAATTGTCTGTAAGATGCTTGGTACTGAGAACGCAAAGGACATGAAATGCTTTTTTTTTGGCAATTATTTGGGAAATAAATATCCTCAAAGCAACAGTGATAACATCAGCAGACTGCTAGGGAGCAACAGCATGTGATGTCTGCCCCAGGGCTGGTTGTGAGTCAGGGTACAGCTCTCCTGAAAGTCCCTGCAGAGGTCCCCACTCCCCCCCACAAGGATCAGACCAGATGTTTTGTTCTTTTCTGAAAGAGCAGGACCACGGAGTGTTTTGTGAGGAAGGAGCAACGCAGGGACAAGGTATTTGTTTGTGCACACAACTGCAGAGACACGTGCTGGCAGAGGTAATTACAGGTTCACATGCAGCTGCTGCTCAAGTGGGCATTTTCCACTCAGGTTAGGACTTCGTTGGGAGATCCAGCATGGGTCCAGCAGACAGTCTCGCATCTGCAGACAATCCCATTTCATTCACCCCTCTGCCATTTCTCATGTGCCACAGAGAGGCCAGGAGAAGGAGAGGGAGAAGGACAGAGAGGGAGAGCCGCTGCTTGTGTTGTGAGCGTGTCCCAAAATCTTTAGCAAGCCCCAATAACTTCAGGCTTCTCTTGCTGTCAGTCAGGCCCCTCTTCACTGAGGTTGGTGGGCACACATCAGCCCTGCAGTAGCAGATGCAAAATAAAAATCAGGGCCCAAGTCTGAGGATTAACGCCCTTCCCAGAGGGGGAAAAAAAAAAGAGCTCTCCCTGTGCTACGCCCTTCCTTTCCAACCTCTCCCCTAAAACCAGGTTACCCAATTCCAGTATGATTTACCTCACAACTGCCACTTTGCAATGCTTTCCTCCTGTCATCCTTGTCTACCCCTCACTATTAACCACTCTGTCACATGCCTTGCATTGCATGACTTAATCATTTGAGACTTTGGACTCGATTTACATATATAAACAAATAAAGAAATACACACCTGCAGTGGCTGTGGCTAGCTGGCAACTGCCTGAGCAGTAGCTACATTCCTAGATCATGACATTGAACAGGGACACAGATGGGACATGCATTAAGTGCTCCTCACTGAGAGCCATTGGCAGCATCCAGTGCTTTGCTCCCTGTAGTCCTTCTCCCACTAAATCCAAATCCAGCCAGGTCTGTGCCTTTCTGTGCAAGAAGTTTGCATCTGCTCCAACACACAGCCCAGGAAGTCCAGCCAGGAGTGAGGGAGTGGTTGGGAATCTCCATGCAGGAGCTGAGATGCAGCTGGGTCCTGGTCATACACACAGGTAGCACACCAGGCCTGGTCCTCAAACCTCTCTGTCTCCATCTGACAGCTTGCAGTGGGAAAGAAGAATTGCAAGGGCATGATGAGAGAACAGATTGATGTCAAACCCTGGCTTCCTGTAAATAATGAGCAAACCTCCCTTTGCCTTGTGCATGTGAGCAAAAGATGGAAGCCCTCATACAGCTTATCACTGCTGTGAGCACTGCCAAACATCCTGATATTTTAGTTTCATGTGAAAACGTCAAGCTTAGCTCCCATCTTGAAAATTTTGGCAAAAATAGTTCTTGATATTACAGACCCCAGCTGTAGGTGGCTCAGAGAAACCCAAAAATTCTGGGTACCTATTGCCCTGACAGAATCCACACATTTCTTATTTTAAGTCCTACTGGAAAGAAAAATTTATTCAAAGCCCTGCTTTGTCTCACGGGCACATTAAATGCTCAGCTCTCCCTGTTGAGGGATTTTGGATAGGACATGTGAGGAACTAAGGTTAATAAATGGTCAAACATGGTTTTAACAGTTAACATTTCTTGGCATTGTGTGAAAACCATTGGTAGCACCTGTGTCAGGAATGAGAATGCCCACATGCTGTAAGTCAGGCATGTGTTTAAACACTTGAGTCAATTAAAACTCCAGGGCAGCACAAGTTTCATTAATAATGATCCAGTGTTTCACCACAGGATACTCTAATTGTTCCTCGTGGGGATCCCAGGCACAGATTAACCTTTTAAGAAGCTCAAATGATAACTTTCAAAGCATTACTCAAAATGATAATGAATTGCCTGTTCATCTTGTAGACTTTGATGACAGCAACCAAAACAATGTACTTTGGGTAGCTGGTTTGGGGGGCAGACTTCCCCTGGATTCCAGCAAATTTTTGGATAACAATTTATCACGGTCTAATATGTCATGATACATCACTTTTCCAATTCAATATTCATAAGACCCTTGGGAACTTTGCAACCCAATAATTAAGCCTCTCTTCTCTGTTGGGAAATAAGCAGGTAGGAGCAGCACTGCCTCTCAGCATAAGCCAGGAAAAACCCAGATGATTGATGTGATTTGGGAAATCCCATGTTTAGATGGCCTTGGTGCCTAGTCCCAGGAGGCAGCTCGGAACTTTATCCAATGTGGGCCTCCTTGCCACGTGATAACTGTGCAGGAGGCACTGCCTGTGGAATTAAAACAGCAGATTAAAGCAACAGAGATCACCCAGAGAGATCAAGGCTGTGTCAGAGACACCTGAGGAACACTTTGTAAGTCAGGATTTGTTCTCTTCACCTAACCCAGAGCCACCCTGGCCTTCTCTCCACACTCTGCCCCTTGTGGCTCAAACACCTTTAGCCAGGAACCATGCAGGACAGATGTCTGGAGCCAGTGTGCAACCACACAGGAGACCAGCGTGTGGAACCCATGGAGCACTCACCGATCCATGGCACCAAGAGAACACTTGGTGTAGCAACAGCTGGAGCTTAGCAACTCAGCAAAGTCATTACCTCTTTCCAAAATTCACGATAAGCACATGATAGAAGCAGATAGGAGCCTATGTGACAGAAAGCAGATGAGACAGATGCAGTCTAGGTGAAGGGTGCTCATGGAATATACTCAGAGGGGCTGGCAAATGGTCCCCTTTCCATGTGCTGGTCAGCCGTGGTTTCCATGGGCCATGTCACCCTGAAGGAAGAGGCCTTCCTGTGCAGCCCTCTCTAGGATCTGTCTTTATGGGTGGGCAAGGCCAGGAGCAGTTGAATCAGAAGCCGTCTCTGGAGCACTTGGGCTGCATCCAGCGGAGGAGCAGCTGCCTGCTGGGTGCTTATAAAGGGAGGGGCAGCCCCTGGAAGCGGCAGCAGCAGCACCTCGGCATGTCAGCACAAAGCAGCCGGGCACCTGGCTCTGTTGACTCACCGTGACAGCAAACTGCCCTTCTGCACTGAGAGCCGCTGTGGGGACCAGGCCCCAAAGGCTGTCCCCAGGGCCACCCTGCCTTCTCCCATCCCTGCCGGCAGGAGGCAGGAGCCTGCGTGGAGCCGGGCGCTGCACGGAGCTCTGCCTGCGCCGGGGCCGCCGCACCAGAGCAGAGATGTTATCCCGGGGCAGGGTAAAGCTGGACAGAAAGTCAGCATTACATACAGATCCAAAGATAGCAAAGCTCAGATTTCCATCGATTTGCTTCGCCACATCATTCGCAGAAGCACTTTGATCTCGAGTCATCTGTTGCTATAATTACTGAGCGATGCTTGATGCAAACACACTTCCCACCACGGCTGGGTCACTGCAGCGAAGGCTCCCTCGCTCGAGCACTGACCCAATCCTGTGTTCCCATCCTTCTCTCCTCAAACGACTCCACACTCAGGGATTTCTTTTCTTTGGAGGTCAGAACTTGCTGACCGGCAGCCAGTTAACTCTCTGCCACGTGTATGGAGCAGTCGCCATGGGAAGAGGCTCTGGTACGAGGACAGGCTGTAGGGGAGAGCTCGTCGCGGGCAGACAAGATGCTGAGCTGTGCCTGGGGGTAGCTCAGGATCAGACAGTTGGGGTGCTTATCTGTGGATGATCGCTTCTACCTTTGATGTTCCCTGGCTGCTGTTTGGACAAGCCCATTGGGGAGCTGTTCCAGAAAAGCCACTCCACTTTACAGTTTTAGCAGAGTAAGGCAGGATCTGATCCTTGCTGTAAACATGCCTTCAATAAAACAGGTGCATTTTATCTTCTGCAGTTCCCTGCCTCCAGCAGCCAGGTCAGTCCTGTGTGCCTCCCGCTGCTCCCTCTGCTCTCTCTGCTCCCTCTGCTCCCTCTGCTCCCTCTGCTCCCTCTGCTCCCTCTGCCTGTGTATGGCATTCCAGGGACAGGCCACAGCTTGCCCTAGGTTCCTTTGATGCTGCCTGTGCAGGCTGCTGAGGACAAAATGCTGCTTCATGGAAAAGGGAGAAGGGAAATCACTGGGAGCAGGCATGACGGAGAGAAAAAGCCCTTAACCTCCTGGGGACAAGAGGGAAAGGAGGGACTTTAAAGATGGTGTCTCCCCTGAACTTGTTTGCAGGCATGCAGGGGCAACTGGGATGCCACTGCCTTCCTCCAGTCTGGTGGGTGACATCCCACTCATTTTAAATGAGAAGCTGCCTTGGTCCTACGTGAGCTTTCTACCCTTTCTTTCTTTTCATGCCAGTAGCAGGAATGACCTCAGAGGCCCTGAGTCATGGACAGCCACATCAGCCCAAACCTGTGCCCTCTGGTCTTTAAAAAACTCTTCCTAGAGCAGGTCTCTCATCCATATTTAAAGGCCAGTTGAACCTAGTGAGTTATTGCCAGTTGGACAGGACTTTTTATTGCTTTACCAGTTTGCACTTTGCCGTATCAGTGATTTCCATTTTCACTTACTTGTCCTTCTCATGCACGGAGTTCCTCTTGCTCCTGCAGCAGTTACAGTCATCTTCCCTATCTTAGCAATTGCCACACGGTGATTTGACTTAAACAATTAACGTAACAAGTAGCACACAGGAAATGAGAGGAGAAAATATTTATGAGAAATGGAATTTTTGAGGAACAGCCACTTAGTGAAGTTTGACTCAGATGCTCTGCTTGGAGGCTCTTTTGCTTATATGTCACAATTTCTTAGGCAGGGGATGGAGTGATTTCCTTGTATATGTAACTCTAAGTTCTTTGTAATAGTACCACAGAAGGGAGTCAGATAGGAATGCTGACTTTAAAAGGCTAAAATTTCAGGAGCTGAAGATCAGTGTGGGAAGTTCCAAGTTAACCTTTGCTGTTGCAGTGGTGGTACAAATTTAAACAAGATGAGCCTTTTCCAGGTTTCTTTTGCAATGGATCAAAATCTGACTGGCTTGTTCCAGTAGGTCACAGTCCAAAAAGCCTGCAGTTTGTCCCAGGCCTCCAGACATCCTTGACATCCTCAGCCCTGAGAACCAGTGGTGCCCAGGCTGCGTGCATCTGCTCATCAGCCAGCCTTTTGGCTTCCCAACCACACTCCTGTGCAGAGCATTCTCCCTCTTTCTTGTCTTCAGTTTTCCTTTACAGAGGGACTGCTCCCTTACCCTTATCATAACTCCAAAGGATACCTGTAATTTTCATTGATTTCTTTGTGTTGAAATTTGCTTTCACAGTTATGTTTATTACCATCCCATACGCAATACATCATTACTTCCTTTTGACAAAAAAGGTATTGTCACCAGTGTCAAATTGAAACACTCATGTTATGGCAACAAAGCAATTGCATTGAGACAACAAATTCATGCTCTTTAGGATTCCTCTTCTATTGGAAATTGACGCTCTGGAGTTTTGCTCCTCATGGAAAAAGCTACAAAGTACTGCTGATTGAAAAGAGTCTCAAGTGACTATTGATACAAATCATTCCCTAGATAATGGGAGGTGCTTTTTGGAAGGAAGAAACACCTGAGAGCTCTCATACCTGAGCATAACTCAGCCTTAGCATCACTGAACTACTGAGGCATTCCAAGCTACATCTGACCTCTGTCCCATCAGCCTGGTTACCATCTCCTGGGTGGGAATGCAAGTGGAAAAGTACTGCTGAGGTGGACTTCCCTCACCTCCTCCTCAACAGCCAATGACAGCTATCCTGCATTTCCCAAGCATGCCTGGTATCCTGCATTTCCCAAGCATCCTCTCTGCTAGGGAGGGACCTCTGAGATGTCTGCAATAGATGGAGCTGATAACGTGTGCCCACGGCACCTAGGAGGAGTAGGTCACACAAGGCATGGCTCAAGATGGCAGCACCAGGAATTCTGTCACATCTGGTTGATCCACCTTGATTGCAGAAAGGATCTAAGCATCTATAAATAGTTTAAGTCACCTGTCCCCTTGTGAAGGACTGGAAGGAATACTGGGGTTCAAAAAACAAGCAATTATGTGCCAAGAGGAAATTGCCCAAATATCTGCAGTGCATTGTTGCTTTTCTTAAGTTCAGCTTCATGGTGCATCAGTTTCAGAGGGTCAGTCATATTTCCAAAAGACACATGTTTCTGAATTGCAATGTGTGTCCAGTTAAACCAGGATATGCCCTGCAATCTGAGCCTGACCCTGGGGAATGTGGTGGGTACAGGGACAGCAGGTCAGGAGCCCCTGGGTGTCCTCCCTAAGGCCTGATTTTCCTTGCCTGTGGTTGCTGCTGTGCCCTGGGAAGCAGCACAGCTTTCTCAGGCTGCCAAGCCTCATGCAGCTTTTAGTGGTCCTGCTTCTGGAAGGAGTCATACTGAGTGGGAGAGAGGTGATAAGCAGCCCACTCTGAGCCCCTGCCCACAGCCTTCTTGTATTTCTTGAGGCTTTTCTGATAGGAAACAAAGGGAAGAGAAGCCCACCTGTGGGGAGAGTCCTGATGTCAGGAAGGAAGTGATTAGATGGTGACATTCAGAGCTCCCACTCGTAGCTAGCCCTTCCCTACCAAAAGGAAGTGCTCCTGCTTTGAAGTTTATTTGGAAAGCTTTAAAAATACTTACTAATTGAGGAACACTTTGCAATGTAAATATGCTCCCTTGGTACACTAAGAATTAGATAACAAACTCATACCTCTTTCTGGAGCACAGCTTGTCACTGCCAGAGCCTCCCTTGAAGGCCTTGGGTTATCCTTTTCCCTTCATTGACAGTGAATGGTTTCTGAGCTGAAATAATGCCATGTGGAAGTGTGTATGCTGGGTGTCTCTCTGACCAGTTTAGTGTCCCATCTCTAGCACCAGTCAAAGAACTCCACAGTTCACCCAGCACAGTCTGCCTTTGCCAGCAGACAGTTAAAATGAGTTCCCATTTCCCAACAAAAGCATCCCTGTGGATCCAAGGAGTTGCTGGCCAGTGGGGTGACAAGGTCCTTCCCTGCTGTATTGGAGGGCCTAGCTGAGGGAGCTGGTGCTGCTCTGGAGCTGGGAGCCATGGCAGTGTCTCCATGAGGACACGGAGGTCACGTAGCACAACAAACCCTAATGGAGCCATGTGCTAGATGGGAGAAGGTCAATAAACCACAAAATGGAAGTGATGGATTGTTTCTGCAAGATAAATACGTGTGGAGTTGGCTGGAGCCAGTGTGACCTAATGGGGGCATGCTGGGGCAGGAGAAGGGTGGGAATAGGAAAATCAGAAATTGACTAGTCAAAGTGATGAGTGGGGTTCAGAAAAGCCGTGCTGCTCGAGCAGAGATTCAGACCTAGTGAAATGGCATGCCAGGGAGAAAAGCATGGGCCTGTTGCCCCAACCAGCTTCCTCCTTGTGAGCCCTGTCCATATTTGCCTTATCTATAAAATACCCACCTCTAGGTGTTGCCCTGTAAGCTTTCCACAGGGAAAGAAGTGAAATCTTGGATCTCTGTGGAGGAATAGTAAAGGTGGGAGCAAACATGTTTTATGTAAGCAGCACTCCTTGATGCATCCCACTCTGGTTCTAGCAATAAATCTAACCTTCCTTGCAGCTCATGGACTTAATTCCCTTAGCACATTCCTCAGCCAGTCCAGGGTGCCCTGTGTCAGACTGTGACCCAGCTGTGGAGGGAGGCTGGATGGCAGCAGGGCTCCTCTTTGACGCTTGCGTCATGCTGCAGTGACTCAGGGGGTCAGGAGCAGGTCTGCAGAGAGCCTACTCCTCAGAGGAAACCGGTGGCAGGAGATAGCAAGGGCTGGTTCTTCGCTCATTTGATAATGCCACTGTGGAACTAAGAATGAACGTAATTCACATCCAGTCATTTGCAAATAATCAATCTAAAGTAAATCGTCCAGTTGCTTTTCCTTCAGGTGTAGACAGCTTCCAGGTCCTGGCTGGGTGGGGGATTTCCTGTCTGCGTTTGGTTTGTACCTTTTCCAAGGCCTGCGGTTTGCCAGCTGGTTTGTGCCTCCCATTAACACCTGCTGCATGTTTAACTCATTTCTAATTGTATGACCGGGGGAATGAGACCTGCCTCTGCAACTGGCAGGATCTGTCCTGGCAGCTGAGTCTGTCTGTGCCTTCCTCTGCCTGCTGTGAGGCCAGAGGTTTGCTCAGTTTTGTTTTGCCTTGAGAATATAGAAAGGGAAACCAAATAGAAAGAAAGGGAGCAACATGGAAGCACAGCTTCCAAGTTTTCTCTGTTCAGCTGCCAGCAAGCCATGCAGAGCCGTGCATTCCTCTTGAGTTTTCTTTACCCCTTGGTCTCTTGGCCTGTCACATTTTTGAGAGAGAAGCCATCTGAAATGGGGATTTTCATGGCTTTCTTTCTTTCCTGAGGAGTCTGGCAGAGGGGACTGCACATTAGGAGGGGCTTTGGGAAACAGCTGCTCTCATTCTGTCATCTTCTCAGAAGTGGACAAATGTGCTACATTGTCCATCCTGTTATCCTGACACTTCATTTGGGACATTCTTCAGGGAAATAAAGCCAAAAGAAATATAAAAATCTGCAAGTAACAAGTATTTGTAGACAGGTTAAACAGTGTGTACCTGAGAAGCAAATATTTTGGCTAATGTCCTGTTGCATTCCCAAGCACAAGGGAAGAGGGAATATGACAGTCACGTTATCTGCTGAATCAGAAGTCTGCTCCTCTGATGAGGAGCTGGGAGCACCACCAGGAACATTCAAACAGGAGTTGAAGATTGAAGAAAACTTCTGCATAGCTGCCCCATTGTAAAAGCTGCAATGCAAGGGCAAAAGCAGAAATGGGGTGAAATTTCTCCCTTGTTCTTCTCTGCCCTCTGTCGAGGTCAAAGCAGGAGATTTCTGGAGCAAAGGGCAGAGTGACTCAAGTGTACATGAAACATTGCCGGGAAATTGTCTCAAGTCCCACAGTAGTGACATCAGAGCACTTCACCCCGAGCATGGGCCCAGCTCAGGCCCTCACACGCTCTGTGTGCTGGGCAGGGGCACTCGACTTTGGGTGGCCAGCTCAGGATTGTAGGGATGATGCAACCAGCCTCAGAGTGCACAACCAGTACTCAGCTTCGGCTAAAGGGCGCCTGACAGAGCTGCACTAAGGCCAGACACTGCAGAGCACACAATAAAGGAGGGCAAGTGGCAGTCCCTGTGGCTGACTCTTTCCCTCTCACAGGACGGGGAGCATCATGCTGGGTGCTGCCAGCATGAGCAGGGAGCAATGGGGTGCCTGCAGCTGAGAGTGCTCAGAGCAGAAGCCTTGCATCACTTGCCTCACAATTGCCCCCATGGTTCCCAGTGGAGCCCATAGCGTGTGAGATAACATCAGCTGCAGACAGATGATGACAAGGGGAGTGTAGGTGTCTGAGAGGTTTTAAAGAAAACAACAGAGAAAGTTTGTTCTTATCCAAGCGGATTTCCTGGAGCGATGAGTGAGCCTGGCATGTTTCCACTCTACCTTTGGCATATGCCTGTACATCTGGCAGGCTGACACAACCTCATTCATTTCTAGTGAGAAAGGAGCAGTTGCCCTTAAAAGTACTGTGTTAGAGCCTGCTCTGTCCCTGCCTCTGCTGCAGCAGCCCCTGGTCTTGTGCCCCCTCCAGGGCAGCTCAGTGGGAGGGAGCAGGGAAGAAGGAACCTCCATGGGAGCATCTTGCTGCTGTCACCTTGGTATGCCCTGCCTGCTGTCTACGCTTGCTGCTTTGGGCCAAAACTGTCTCCTACCACAGGCAGATCCAGTAAGTCAGACCCTTGGTAACCCCTCATATTCCTGTGCTCATTTGTGGCTGTGAGAGGCCACACAAGCCCTTTGCCAGTTTGCTCATCACCAGGAATCCTAATAGGTCTTCTTTGCTTTAGCCACCTCGGAAAATGGTTTTCCTTTGTTTTAAATAAACTTATGTCCTGACACTGAGCCAGCTGCTAGAACTATTTTAGGATGAGGATTACCAGGATTAGATAGGAAGAGAGTAAGTTGTATTATAGCTGTTTGCTGACAGCCCTGTTTAAAACCAAAAGCAGCCATCTAGTTCGCTTGGAAACCATTCCATTCATGTAACCTCTGCATCCTAAGGCTTTCATTCCAGCCTGCCGCCGCCTGGGTTTGATCCATCCGCGAGTAAAGCCTGACACCTGGTGGCCGCACTCGAGCTTGGCAAGCTAGGACCCCTGGTAGCAAACCATTCCCAGGGTCAGTGGCAGGTGGTGATGGATACAGAGCCATGCCAGGAGATAAACAGGGGCTAAATAATTACCTTAGCAGCTTTCTGCCTCCTAGCTGCACTCATGTCCCCGAGCCACTGGGAGGAGAACCCAGCCTGGGGCAAACCTGCTGGCCGGTCTCAGTTTAGGAAATCTGGGGTCAGCATGATTGAGAAGGGCACCAGCACCAGCTCTGTCTTTGGCCCCAGCATGGCTCCAGTGCAGAGCCAAGAAGCCCAAGAACAATCTGGTTTCCTGATGTGGATGCTGAACTTGCCTTCCTCAGGATCATCACATGGCTCCCTGCTGTAAGACAGGGTGTTTAGAATTTCCTGCCTTGCCTATGGCCCTGCTGCACCTGACAAACTGTCAGGGAAGCTCTGGGAGTTCCTCTTTGGTGGTGGAACTCAGATGAGAGCCTTCTCAGTCTGTGTAGTCCTCTTGTGCTGTCTTGGATGCCCTCAAGCACCCCTGAGTTGCAGGGAGTGCAGAGCCAGGCACATACCCGTGCTGCTCTGCTCATTTTCATCGGGACATTTCGAGGCACAGCCAGGGACTCACACAAAAGCCAGGCTGTCCTGCCCTTGTGTAAATGAAGGCAAGAGGGGAGTAAGCAATGGCTCGTTCCTGCAGTGTGGGGCTGCTGCTGTGAGCTGTGTGCTCAGTGCCAGCCCTGGCCGCTGGGAAGCACGTCTGTCTGTCTGTCTGTCACGTAGAGAGATAGGATCTGGCTGCAGGGGCTGCACCTGCTGACACGGCTGGGCTGCCACTGTGCTGTGCCTCAGGTCTCACTGTGAGCAGGGCTCATTCATTTCCTTTGGTGCTGAGCTCATCTGTCACTGCTGTCCCAGGGTTGCTGTGAGGCCACTCTGTAACACTGACCCCAGAGCACGTTTTTTCTCAAGGACCTTCCCGTGTGTAGAGGCAGCAGCCCGAAGGGCCACATCCCTTCTTGATTGGCACTGCTGATTGCAGCATTTCCCTGCAGGCAGGAGGGCTGGCTGCCCTGGGGTCTGCTACAACAGTGCTGCCTGCCAGCAGTGGTAATGGCCCCTGACTGCCCCTCCTTGCCCAGCAGTGACACTGGGAGCCTCAAGGCACAACACTGCCCCAGTGGTATTTTCAGCCTTGGCCTGACCTTCACATCAGCCTCAGCTGATGCCATTGCAAAGCCATTGCATCACCATCTGCTCCCAGTAGGATGTCCTTTATCAAGAACAGTGTCATGAGGTTATTGGTTTCTTACAGAAGTGATAAGACATGATCACAAGCTTGTTCAGACCCAGTTCTTGTTTCTGAAATGTCATTTCAAATAAATGTCATGTTCTAGCACCTGCTTCATGGAGAAAAGGAGCTGGATATGTACAGTAAAATCCAGAGCCTGCACAGCAGAGTTATAAAATTTGCAAAGAGCAGCTTGGAAGTACCACAACTATATGTCTAGTGACAGATTCACCACCTGCCTCCACAGAGAGGCCCTGTGGGTTTTCAGAAGTCATTTTAGCTGGCTCAGCATATCAGGTGAGCACAGAGACTGGAGCTGTAGGAACCACTTCCCCACAGCCATTTCTGCAAAGGGACACACTGAGGCTGTTCCATGCTGTGTGTTCCAGCAATGCCACACAGGTGTGAGGTACAAATGGATCCAGTGACATGGCAGCCACATCTTCAGGAGCAGCTGAGAGGGGCAGGCAGCTAATGAGCAATCTGTTCACAGCAGAGCTTGGCTTTAGAAGCAAAGTGCAAACCTAGCCCCTCACAGGGGCTCTGCTCTTGTTTGGTGGCAGCTGTCCTTCTGCTGCTGTCCATCTGCACATAAATGCACAAAGCTGGGGTAACCCAATCAGCATGCTATTTAAAGGAGGTGCTGCTTGCTGAACACTTGGGCACTCATGAGGAACAGCAGGAAAGGTCCTGGTTCTCCTCCAGCTCTCTTAGGGGCTAAGGGAAGAACCTTGCAAAGGGACATGGGCAAATGACACTGCAGGGGTACAGGGGCCCCTCACCTACCCCAGGAGGTGTTTGCCAGCATTAAATCCCCCTCAACCACCACTCATGGCACTGACAGCTGTCCCAAAGGCTGTTGTGGATAGCTGTGTTCTACAGACCCCCACACCTGCCTCACCCAGTGCCACACAGGCCAGGGCTGATTGGCTGGCAACCAGTTTCCCCCTCAATTAGTCTCCAGTCTCTCCCCATTCAACCTTCTTCTCATTCCTATGGTTTGAAGAAGGGGAGACAATCTTTCTAGTAAAGTATTTACGAAAAGAACTTTCTCTTAGGCTTGTATGCACTGTTGAGCCCTTTGTCAAAAATAAATTCTAGGAAAAACTTCAACAAATAAAGAGGGTTTGGAAGTTTTTGAGCTTGCAGGAGACCAGCAGCTGGCAGAAGCCAGTAACACAGGTCAGGGTGCTTTTGCTTTCCTAAAATCCCTTTTTTGCAAACAACTGTTCCAGAAAACTGTGTAGCACCTGTCTTAAAGAAATGACAAAGCCCTCCCGTGTTCAGACTGAGCAGCACAGGACTGCTCCTGGAAACCCGTCATGGAAAGGGTGGATGTGAAGGGACTGCACTGCACTGCCGGGTCTGGAGATGCTGTTTAGGCCCCAGCTGTGCTGTTGGGCACACCCTCATCACTTACTTGCTCCTGCTCTTCTCTCCTGGTGCTCTCTGCAGCTCAGCACCTCCTTCTGTTTCTCGGTATGTGAGCACACATACCAAGCAAAGGAGAAATCTGTGATGGATTTCCCTTCCTGCTGACAGCAGCTGCTTGCCTTGACAGAGACCCTGTGCAAGGGATCTGAACACTGTACAGAGTGTGAAAAAGGCCCCTGTGTTCATGATAGCCCAGTCACAAAAAGACAAGAAAAGACTCCAAAGAACTAAGAATAAATCTGCTTTGCATGACACAGCCAAGAATGCAGACAAGTGAATACCTCCCTTTGACAGTAATACAGTTATCACCAGACATGTCTCCTATGAGCAGGAAGACAGACCACTAGGATGGTGCAATAAAATAATGCAAAGAACAGGTTTTCTAATTGGGAAAGGCATTTAGAACAGGCTTTTTTACAACCTGTTTCAAACCAGTTTGTCTGTCTCCTGAACTCCCTACCCCCCACCTCATTCTCTCTTTCTTCCTTTCTTATGATTTTAAACATTTTGAAGTTGCATCCAAAAGGAAGAATTTCCTAAGCATAACACCGCAGAGGACGGCAACAAAAACTTCATTGCAGAGTGCCATCTGGAGCAGAGTCCAGGTCTGGCTGCCAGATAAGCCAGTGCCCTACAGGTAAGGCCAAAGCAGTACTCACATGCCTTTTGCTTTGTAAACAGTATGTGGTGGATTGTTATTACCTTAATCTATCAGTGTAGACTGATTGTAGATGCTCTTACACATATTAAAATGTATGCAGTTAAGTTAGGACAAGAGAATTAAATGAGGACAAAGTAGACATTCTCTTTATTACCAAAAAGAAAAAAAAGAATTTAATGCATTTACCATTGTGTTTTCTTTTAAAATTTCATCTTTTATTTACTCATAAAGAGCCAATAAGTTATATAAATCATATTTTTCATTTCCTTACTGAAGTAGTCAATAAGATTTTAACTTGGATTTATGCTGACTCAGTAGCACTTTAGCTCAAGTGTACTGGTCTTGGTTTTCCACAGCAATTGTTCACCCCAAGGCTATATCTCTTGCACAGCTTCCAATGAAACCTCTGCCACAGTGTTAGCAGAGCTCTGTGGCTCCCCAGGAGGGGCCAAGTGCAGCCAGGGCAGTGTCCAGGCACACACCTGTGTGCAGGGCCCCTGGACCCCCAGAGCCAGACCCTGGGCTGGTACAGGCTACACCAACCCTTGTGCCTCCCACTGCTCTTGAGAGGAGGCCACAAACCACACTGAAGCTCCATGCTGAAGGCAGGAGGAATAACTCCATGTGAGAGATGTTAAACCAAATACTTCTGTATTTAATTATGTTAAGAGCTCAAGGAAGTTAAAACCATAGACAAATGCACAGAACCGTCAATGACAATGAACCAAGGCAGCAACATTGTCATTCCCTGCTTGAAACAGTGTGTGAAGCAACTTCTAAACAAGTACAACCTGGGGTATTCATGTAGAACTGAAACTGTGATTTCTGTTTGCTTTACCTAGTACAAAGGATTTTCCAACACTTGAGTAACTTAGAACTAGGCCCATGGTTGTCATTTCCCCAATCTGCTTCCCATAAGCAGATGTTTTCCTTTGTACACCAGTAATAGACTTCTCCCCAAAAACAATGCAATCTAGTTTTCTTGGTAACACACAGCAGCATTCTCATCTTGTTCCTCTTCATCTCCATCCTCATCTTCATCCCCCTGATCTCCAGATTCAGTATCATCTTCATCTTCAACCTGAAATACAAGATCTATTGTGAGCAGTAATACCCCTTATTCTGATCCAACCTATTGAAGGCAAGACATATGCTGAGTGCAAATAAGCTTAAAGATAACCTAAACCAACAATGCCACATCAATTAATGCTTATTAAATGCAACTGTCATCTTACCATGTCCATAGTTCTTTACTTCTCTGCTGAAGAGAGAAGTGGCTGACCACTGGGGACAACAGGCAGTGGTCAGCTTTCTCTGATGGCTGCCAGTAGTAGTTGATAAAGTAACTGATGGATTTAACTTGCCTCTATAGAAAGGGGCGTCCCCAGACTTTGTGGATTGAGGATTACCATGCCCAGGCCTGTCTCAGACCCAAGAACTTCCCAGGTCCATTCCTTGGCTTACCGCTACACCAAAGTCCTTCAGTTTCATCTTCTGTGCAGATATTTTCTGATCCTGGTCAGCCAACAGCACCAGGAGATCATCCTGTTCTTTTTTGGATTCTGCAACTTCTCGCTCCAGCCTATTGTTCTTGTCTTGCAATATAGCAACTGTGCTAGTGGATGAGTCCAGCTGCTGCTTCAGTGATTCCTTCTCCTCAGAAAGGGCCTTGACTTGACTCTGACAACAGGGGAAATCCCACATCACATTACAAATACAAGCACAGGTAAAGCTGAAGCCCTGTATCCTTCAAACACATCCTGTACACAACCTTCAGCAGCTCCAGCTGACCATTGGTTCCTGTGGCCTTGTTCCCACACACACACATCCTTACACAAGCTACTATAGCTTGGATAAAGCAGGAACAAATATTAACAGTGGTTACTGGACTGTCTCTGCCACAGTAAAGCTACACCCTAGACTGTCCTTATCAAGGCCTTAAAGACACAAATTTTGATTTCCCATGTGAAAAATGAAGGAGACATCCAGCTTCCCTACCAGAGCCTGAGGATGCTGATGAAACAAACCACTTGCCCCAGCCCTGGCTACTGCAGAGGCCTCCTAATGCAAGGCTGAGTATCCAATGGCCGGGTTTGGTGTTCACCCATTACCCACCTTCAGCTCTTTGATTTCTTGCTCCAGTCGTGCCTCCAGTTCTGAGCTCGTAGCTGCTGGTGCACCACTGTCTCCTAACATGGGATCTGCAGCTGTGTTCTGTGGACAAGGAATTCTCTCTCAGCGTTGCACATACTAAGACAGCAAGCTGGGACATCACAGAGTCAGTTCCTTAGAAGCATATTCTCTTCTTACAGCATAGCCAAGGTATGGTGATGACATACACCCCATGCTGCAAGGCATCAGCAAACAGATCTGTGCTTCCTCGGGTCTCAGACTCGTACACACATGTACACGCCAACAAGAAGACAAAGCAAAACCTTTATTTCCTAGTAGCTGCACTTGAAATTGGGAGTTTTTTTCCTAGGCAGATCCTATTACAGGCAATCCGCCTTTGCTCTGATAGTATTCAAGTGCCACAGAAGTCTTTTTATTAGGCTAAACATCCAATTTATTAGGCTGAAGTTGCAATTCTTTGTATAAGGCTACTAAAAATAGCAAGTTTCATCTCAGTCAGCCCTACACAAAGTCATTTCCAAAATGCAGCAGCTGCCTGTCAGCTACAACTGCCACATGGCACAAATTTGAGACCAATGCCTCCCAGTTGGAGCACACTTAAGCCAGTCCTCTAAGGAAGGGAGCAGTAGGAAGTAGGATAGCCATTAGGTGGCCTGACAGCTGGAGGGACACCAGGACACACCTCTGCCTCCAAAGGCACTGTCACAAGCACACATGGGCAGCACAAGAGCAATGGCATCTTCCCTCCCAGCAGCTGAGTCTGCCTCTCCCAGACCCTGTGTACATTGAACACTTGTTTGTCAGCTGCTTGTGGCCCCTCTTACTGCAGCAGGATTTAGCTGTTAGCTCTGCTGTGGAACTGTCTGGGGAACACCTTCAGACAACTTGTTCAGGCTCTGCAGTCCAACATTCCCTTTCTAAAGCAGTTTATCAGTTTTGAAGACAGAGAGATTTACATCGCCACAAGGCTTTACTGCCTCATCAGTTCAGTTCACAGGCAAAAAACCTCTGCAGCATTTGGAGGCCTGCACAGACAGATGTCCCTATCATTTGCCCTTCAACTAGACATCAATCTTCATATTATTATCCTCAACTGCTTGTAAGAATAATGATCTCTCTCATGTGTATAGTTATCACAGTTGTGTCTCACAAAGGCTATTACTTTAATTAGAGCTTAAGCTTGGAACAGCCAGTAGTTTATAATTGTTTAAAAATGCCAAGGACCAGTGCCATCAGAGAGAACTAACTTAACTAAAAGTGCCCTCTATGCTCATGAAGGATTTGTCTGGGTAACTCATAAATTAATTTGAAACACTGTTGGAATCACTTGCTGATGTGTGCACTTAAAAGGAGCTTTGTTTAGGAAAGTAGCTACAGACAGTAGCAGGAAGGCAAGTCTTGAAGATTTAGTTCCCATAGACAGAAGAAAGAACTAATTCACCAGTACCATCACTTGTAGCTTTTGATTCTCCATCTGAAGCTTGGATATTTCCGCAGCCTGTAGCTGTAACTGACTCCTGAGCATTTCTAACTCCTTTGGGAAACACAGACAAAACTTCTCAGTTAATTTGATAAAACAACATATTCACATGAAATTTTCCTAAGGTGAAATGCTCCCAGACTAACTGCTTCACACCAGGAAATGTAACAGGAAAGGTGCCTCAGTGAGACCACAATAGCTTTTCCCTTAATTGACAAGGCTGGACAGCAACACACAGCACTGTCCACCCTGCTTTTCCAGCCCCTCTTCTGTGGAATGGCCAGCAAGGCACTGTCTGAGCCTCAGTCACTTCTATAAAGGTGTTTCACACCACTTGCACTGCCCCTGGTGTCCTCTGCACTGCCCCTCTCAGTGCACAAACCCATGATGCCTGGGTAATCCAGGCACCATTAGTTCTCCAAAGAGAGGAACTCCAACAGGTATTTCTTGAGCCACAGCTACCTTAAAGAACTGAAGGTCCAGTTCTTTATTCTGTGCTGTACATCTAATACATCTAACCTCATATCAACATTTAAACATACATTCTGTACTGGTTAAAACCATTTTGCAAGTCAGTGCAAGTGTCTTCTGCTGGCTCAAACCTGCTTAGTGAAAACAACCAATTAATTTTTAGATGCATAAACCTGATGCTTCAAGATTAGGATCATCACAAAGATGTCTGATGAAAAACAGCAACACATTCAGGAATCAATGTTCTTCCCTGAAGACTACAGCTCTCTTCCCAACCCAAGCCATCCCTGTTCAGCTGCACTGAAATACCACAGGTTCACCTTCTGTAGCTCATTACTGTGCTCCAAGCCACCAAATCTGCTGGTCTGTAAAGACTGCTCTGTAGCTCCCATCTCTAACTGAGAAGAATTCTGAAAGAAAAATGGGGAAAAAATCAGCTTTAGTACTAGAATTCTAAATGTAGTCATGTCGGCAAAAAAGTCATAGCTGTCCTTGTATTGCCAAACTCCCAGCAGAGGAGCTACAAGCAGACTGAGCAATGCACATCAAAGCTCTCTACTGAGAGCAGCTGGTTGTGTCCTCTGAGGTGAGTGCAGAAGGAGGTCTCACCAGTGCAAATGCAGCACTTACCAATTTTTCTATCACAGAATCCTTTTCCTTTAACTGCCCTTGCAGCAGCTCATGCTTGTTTTTCCACTCTTCCAGCTCCTCTTTCAACTTGCTCACTTCTTCTGTCTGAATGCCATTCATTTGCAATGTGTCACCATGGGAATTATGATGCTGGGTGTCCTTTCCTAAACAGCAAGAGGTTACAACCAAAGTCAGACAAGCAGTTCCATAACTTGGTTTCCAGGAGACCAATCAAAGTAGTTGTTACCCATCCTGCTCCTGCCCCACAAGCCCTTCTTGCCATTCCTTCAGCTATGTGTGTCAGCTTGCTGCTTCAGCCATTCTGTTCATCAAAAATAATGGCATGGACAAACTCTGAAGGTGATTGATTCATGGTTTTTATCATAAGTAATGATGAAGGCCGTTTGGGTATTTTTAATCATGTCATGTATACCTTATCAGGCATTTTGACCCTGGGATAAGGAGAACATACTGCCCTGATTTACACACTAAATTAGCAATTTCTCTAGTGACAGTAACAGGCTTCATCTTGCACATCAGCCAGACCATCTTCCCCAGCTCACGCTTGCATTCCAGACCCAAACTTCAACCCACTCCAGGGCCCATCTGGTCATGTTCTGAACCTGGACAGGCAGTAACTGCTTTGGATTGACTTGCTCCGAGGCAGAGGCAGCCTCTGCCAGCAGTTCCCGGGCAGCCAGCAGTTCTCACAGCAAGGGTCAGCTCATACACCTGCAAGGCTGTCTCTGCTGGAGCTCTGCTGCAGTTTGCCAGAAGCCACATCTCTGCACAATGATTTTATATTGTCACTCATGCAGCCCACCTAGCTGTACTTTGAGGAGA
This sequence comes from Zonotrichia leucophrys gambelii, assembly GCF_028769735.1. Classification (NCBI taxonomy): domain Eukaryota; kingdom Metazoa; phylum Chordata; class Aves; order Passeriformes; family Passerellidae; genus Zonotrichia; species Zonotrichia leucophrys. The sequence continues at coordinate 43,710,347 of NC_088173.1, read as the reverse complement.
TTGTACTGGTCCTTATGCTGTTGGATCTGGGACACTTGCTGTGTGACTGTAGCCTGGAGCTGTTCATTCTGAGATGTTAAAGTGCTGATTCGCTGCTTTAGTTCTTCAAGCTCCTGGTCCTGTGAAAGAAAAGAGACACCATACTAGATACATACAGTAATCATACATATAGTTGTACTAGTAACTCTTGAATACAATTCTGTCAGGAAGGTGAAGGAAAGCACCAAAACTGAGTTCCACCACCCAGTACTGCCCAGCAAAGCCCCCTGCAAACCTAGCAAACTATGCTAGAAAAAACACCTGGCAAAGACAGCAGCAGCCTATCACACCACTAACAGGAAGAAAAATGGAGAGGTGGGAAGGTGGCTGATTGTAATTTTTATCTAGCATACCAAAGCCTGCATTTGTTTTGTCTACTACTTCAGGAGTCTTGAAAGAAATCAAGGTAACTACACATGACATGTTCAGTAAAGCCTCTGGTAGTTCCAAAGCATCCTTAATGCCTCATGTACCCCATGCTCTGATCTCTGAACACAGAGCACCTGCTTCAGTTTCCCATTTGCAGTTTAAATTAATTAGCTTTGTTCCTCTACTTCTCCATCTAAGCTGCAGCAACCACACAAGTTAACTACCCCTGGAAAAAGGTTTTGAGAGTCCAATCCCAGCCGGTATAGCCAAACTTCACTAACAAACCATTTTTTCATTCAGCCCCATTTCATCTGTCCAAGTAAGAGCCCAGAAGTGAGAATTGCATCTCTGAAGAGCTGCAAGTTCTCCAATTCCTCATTTGAAACGAGAACACCCCAACACAGGTAAGTGCATGTGGTGCAAGGGAAAAAAAAAGGACCTTAACCAGTGTTCCAAACACTGACATTTCAGCTCAGTCTTGACAAGAGCGTTGTTAGAAGCATTTCTGCATTGCTAGAATCCCTGTTACTTGTTTTGGAACAAGGGGGATCGGAGTGCACTGCAGTGCCTCCAGAAGACAAAACCAACAGCTTTTAGAGGCACATGTCTGTGCTCCCTCTTACCTGTTCTCTAATGACTTTTTTGTAGTGAGTCACAATGTTGTCATGCTGTTCCAATGTCTTCTTGACCTCCTCTTCCTTTTTATCTTCCTCACTGGACTTGTAAATTGCTTTACTTATGACACCTGTCAAAAACAGTTTCTTTCAGCTAGAGCTCAGTTCACATATTTGTCCTCAAAACAGTCTCACACTTTGAGGTCACTGCATTACAAACTCAGCCTGCACATTGAAACAGGGATTGTCACAAAGGCTTAACAGAAATGGTGACTTTATTGCAGTGTGCACATTTACTGCTTTTCTCTGTCCCATATAAGTAAATGGGTGTTTTGAGTAATTCCTAAGAAAAAAAGCTGTGCTCTACTTGCACTATGGCTCCACTACAGCTGCAGCCCAAATCATTCTGCAAATAAGTTAAAGACTTAGTCTGCAAGAGCAACATGTGGACGAAATTGCTTGGGCAAATCCATCTTGACCATTGCTGCTTTCAGGATTTTTCTTTCTCTAGACTGATTTAAGTTGAGATGAATATTAATAAACAGGACACAAGTGAGATGTTAGAATGATGACAATCGTGAAGCACACACTAAAGCAAGTGTCCATTTCCTAACGAGCCAAGAATTTCAGCATTAGTTTATCAATTAGAAACAGCAACTGTTTGGATTATGTACTTCAACAAATGAAGCTCCTATGACCATGGAATGTGCTTAGTACTTTAGTTTCTGTGTGAGCACAGGTCAACACCTCTAGGCCAGTGTGCTAACTCACAAAATCTATTGATCATCATTTCACTGAAGAATACCAGGTAATCCAGTTAGAGTATTTTCACTTAACACTTTAACTGCAACTTGGTTATATGATTACTTACAGCTATTACCACAACCTCTGGTGTCATCACACTACTTTCAGGAGTAACACAACATGGTGGGTAGCTCATCCATCAGTACATGATAAAACCTAGAGAAATGAGGATAACATCTCACCTTCCAATTCCTTCACCAGCTTTGTAAATTCATGGTCAAACATCATGTGGTCTGGACTAGAGAAACTAGGCTGTGGTTTCTGAGCAGCTCTGGAATAAAGTTCATGCTTGCTAATGAAGCCAAGCTTCTCAATGAAGTTCTCCCTGCCAATCCTCTTCTCAATCAGCTGCTTCAGTTTCTCTCTACAAGGAACAGACAAATCAATGCTAGTGCAACAACAAGACAAGAAGAGAACCCATCATTGTATCAAGGTGAGTTCTGCAAAGAACTCCTCTATCTCAAGTCTTAATCCCCCTGCTGTCACCCTTCAAAGCCTCTTGAACCACCATGTGCCTTTCACAGAACCTTTACCTGCAGTCCTGCTACTTCTCCATCATACTTACTTCCTGTAATTCTCAAGGGAATTGTCATTGTAGTAGATGGAAATGCCAAGCAAAAGCGCACACAGGCCTTGGACAAGCTGCTCCTCTTCCCCAAGGTTTTCAGCTATCTGCCCTGTGAGCTGGAACTCTTGATAAGGATATTGGAGATAGTTCATAATCACAACACATGTAACACTTCTCCCTGTACACACTCCCTTTTATTTACACACCAACCCAAGCTTTGTTAGGAAGCAAGACAAAAGAGCTGACAAAACCCTTGCAAAGTTAACTCCTCTTTTGAAGGACTCCGGTGATCAGTGGTTTCCCATAAATTTCTCAGTAGCTGTCTGTTTAGCCTGAGAGATTTACTTGTTCCAGAGCACACCTGCAGTGTAGATAAAGGTGGCAGTTTAGCCTTACATGCTCATGCACTTGACTAGTTTCTCCCTGAAAATTAAGCAGGGAAGTTAACGGAAGTACAAAGCATTCTCCTTGCCTCTTGAGTGTAAGTTTAATTCACACTAACAACACCAACAGGCTTGTTGCACTGAGAACTCATTTAGCTGTCAGACTGAGACTGTTTTCCACACTGCTTTGGTATGTGCATCTTACACACAAGTCAGTGTACACAGAGCACTGGCAGCTAAAGGCTGATTTGGTCTCTCGGCCCAGGGCATTTTCTGTTTTGCAAAACCCCCACAAAGGGACCTAGACAAACCTTTAAGCTAACCATGAATAACCCAGCTCTGGCTAAGCAGGGGTTCCACTCTGCCAGCAGGCCAAAGGATACAAAAGGCACATTGGCTGGGTTGTGAAGGAAGTGGGTGACAGCAATGGAGCAGTTGCTCAGCCATGTACAAAGCAACATCAGCAGTCCAACTCTGGTCTGTACTTTGCTGCCCTGTGAAGAATAAACACCCCCCGTCATTACCTTTCCACAGAGAGGACTAAAATACAAACCCAAGCTGTAATGGATCAGAACTCACCTACTTCCACCTTATTTTTTCATAAAGTCCAAGTCATGTCTTTCTAAACACCTGTTTGTTAGTTATACTGAACAGCTTTAATGCTTGGATAAAACAAGGATCAAACCAGTCACATTGAACTGTTCTCAGAGCAAACCAGCAAGCCACACAGGTGTGAAATATTACTCAATGCAAATCAGCACCAATATAAAACCACAACCTGTTAGTTTTGCATTTTTAATACAGGGGTCACATGAAGGAACAAGGTGCACATTTAGTCATACAAGGATTCCCTGGAAGATGCATCATCAAGACCTAGCCTGCTGACTTTAAAACTGCCAGGTATTCCTAGTATTATTTTGAATACAAGAACAATAGTCCTGTAATGGCCTTTGGTTCAGACTATATGGACATCAAGCCAGCACAGCAAACCCTAACTGCAGCCTTTTATTTATCCTAGACAGACAAAATTAGTTTTCATCTCCAAATCAGCCGTTACCAATTGTGTCTCAGCTGCAGGTATTTGGGCCCAGCTGAGCTCAGACAAGCACCCATCTCTTCCAACAGTCAACATTCAGATGGCAACCAAGGAAAGTGTTCCCTCCCCCACTTACACACACCGGCTCCAGCTGTCCCAGCAGGATTTGCCAGCCCATGCACACTGGGAATAACCTCTGTAACTGGCAGTGGCCCTATGGCACATGGCTGTACCTCAACCTTCTCCAGCCTTGCTACCTGTGGCCCTTCCCTCTTGAGAAACATGGAGCTTTGTTTCTGCAGCCCACCACTTCAGCACACCCATATGCTGGAAACAGCTGCAAACCACATTTATTCTACAGCCTGCCTGTTGTTCAGAGGTCAAACTGATGTGCTCTGCTAAGGATTTTCACAGAGCCCTAAACATCCTCTCTAAAAATCAGCTGTGTTCTAGATAATAGATGATAATAATAGATGATAATAACACCTACTCTGACAGATGACAGCCCCCCGTGGTTGCTGTTCCACAGTTCAGAGCTAGTAACAACACTGACCTGCGATCAACAGGGTAAAATAACATTTCCACAGCAGAAATACTTGCTTTTTGTGCTGCCAATAACTAACTCAGCTGTGTTTTAATAAACAGCCTGGAAACCAAACAGCTCTGCAGGGATCACGTGCTCATAACGAGATCCCTGCTATTCACAATTAGGCAGGCTAAATGGTTTTTCCTCCAGCATCAGGACATCAGCAGCATATGCCCACTTCTGATGGTACCCTTGTTCGCTACAGGCCCTTCAGGAAACACTGTTTCTAACAGTTTTAGTTTTCCTTAGAAGGAACCCCACCTATTCTGTGAGCAGATGGTCCATTAGTGTGACCCCCAGGAAAGAAAGCACCAGTGCTGCCCAAGGTACACATCCCATAGTTTTGGGAGCACTCCCAGAGATTCCCCTGGAGGCACCAAGAGTTTGTTATGCCAGGGAAAACCCAAACCACTGCAACACAAAGCTGTAAGTGGAAACACATCAAAAAGCAGTTAAAGAAATTCTCCCCAGCAGACCCCAGACAAGAGGGAAAGGCCTGCTTTTGGCAGGAAAACGCACAAGCTGTGCCAAGAAATACATACCCGTCTGTCGATCTTATCACCCTGCAAGTTACACACAGATTACTTGAGAACCTTCCAGTGCAACATTTCAGACACATCCCCCCATACCCAAGTCCCTTTTGTCATGTAGTGCTGAAGAATCACAAGCATTTCTACTGACTCAAATTTACCTTACACAGAAATTCCAGGAACAGGATAAAAATGAATACTGGCAATTTTTAGCTACAGCAGGAGAAAAGGCATAGGATCAAGTTCAAAACTCCAGTGTTATTTTCACCTGCAAAGAAGTCTAATTGCCACCAGAGTTAGCCTGCTAGCAGGGAGCTGGTTTTCTCCCTGAGTGGTTCTAACACAGGTTAACGTCACTAGGAGGCACGGGCCAGGAGGTGAACTTCACTCACTTAACATTTCCCAAGCCAGGTATTAACATACTGAACAAGCTCAGAAAAGTTTTATCTTTGCATAGCAAAGCCAACCATCAATACATGACAGCCTGTTTTTTTTCATGATATTTCCCATTAGCAGGTTCAGGGTAAACACCAAACAGGCACTACTTCAGCAAAAAACATGAGTGGGGATTCTGCCAGTTAAACTTGGTTTGAAGGACAAGGGTAAGACCTGGATGCTTTGGCACCACCTGAGAACAGGCAGCATCAAGGAGTAATGTGATGGACAAGTAAGATTTGCTGCCAGCTGTGTGCCTGCCATGCCATGCCCTGCCCACAAGTGCCCCCGTGCCTGTCCCCGGTGCCGCAGCGGGCAGCGGCGCAGTACCTGCGAGAGGATGTTGGTGCACTGCTGCAGCAGCGACACGGGCGGGTTGCCGATGCTGGTGGCCAGCTGCACGCGCAGCAGCTGCTCCTTGAGCGTGCCGTTCTCCTGCAGGGCGTGGGCCAGCGCCACGGCTGCGCACCAGTTGGACAGCGAGTCCGTGGAGAAGAGGCCCCCGCAGAGCAGCTGGCCCGCTGACACAGAGTTACCTGTAGCTACCAGAACGGCCAAGAGGAACAAGGGGGGTTAACACAAGCCACTGAAAATATTTCAGACCACACAGCTAAAACACAAAAAAACCTAACTAGTGACATTTTAGACAAATCTAAGCCAAGTCACCCTGCCCAGACCAGTCACTGAACAGCAGATAAATAATCCCTCATGAGACACCAGGTGGTGAATGAACAGGTGCTAGCTCAGAACCCCGTGCAGAGATGCTGCCCTGGCCTACCGTCAATAGTGGATGGCAGGAGTGTGGAGACGATTTCTCCTTGTCCTTTTTGGTTTTTGTACAGAAAGCACTGGAAGCAGTAGAGAACAGCACAGCGCAGCACGAAGGGCTGCCTCTCGTTCACCATGGACATCAGCAGCACTACTATGGCAGGCCTGTGGGACAGCAAGGAAAAGCTGAGAACTGCACTGAGAATGAAAACAGCTGCAGGTACATAATATGGATCTACTTCATGGATAAGGAAAGCTACTGGGGCCTAGCACTGCACCTATTACTATTTCAAACAAGGATATTAAAACCCAAGGTGTTATATGTTTTCAGTTATTTATACACAAAATAAGAGATTGATTATTCATTTCCCTTTCTTTAGACTGTCCTCTGGCTGACAGCAACAGCAGCTCATCCTGATGAAGGATTTTTCGGTCATTGTTAATTTGTTTTTCAGGTGCCACACAACACCAGTTGTAGGCCTCATCTCTCTGCAAACACACCCAACACAATGCTGTAGCCAACACACCCTATATGAACCTGAAGCCATTACTCCAGATCATAATTCCAAGTGTGGAATTAAAGAAATCTTTTGGAATCCTGGAATACCACTACCTTATCCTCTAACAAAGTTAAAACACTTTTCTTCCTCTACCTTGGTGGATTAGAAGGTGCATTTACAGAGGCAAAGTAGTCTTGATTTGTCTGGCATCCTCGGATGACCTCTGACACAGTATTAATGGTCTGGGGAAAGGGCAGAGAAGAAAGGTAAATTCATGTTTAAATCTGAGCCATGGTCTACCACCTAGAGCTTTCAACACTACTCCAGTTTACCCTGACAGTTCAGTACTGAAAAGCACATACAAAGTCTCAGCTCAGAGACTTAAGTAAAACCAGTGTGCACAAAATCAAGGCATTTAATAGCTGTAAGAGATACTGAGCAAAGCTTAAGGGACACAAAGCTCAGTCACCTCCAGCTTAACTTTGTATGCCAGATCAGTTTTTCTATGACAGCAAAATAACAGCTAAACTGCACATCTCTAATAAGTGAAAAGCTGAAGCCTTTTAAGAAATTATCAACTGCAATAGAGGCGTCCACGCTCAATTGAAGCACATGGTTTTATCAAGGGAAAAATCCCTCACCCTACATTGCTAGCAGGGCTTTCTAGAAGCTAAAACCCCTCATCACTGGTAACCTATCAAATTAGAATATCTGTAGACTCTCCCAAAAAATTAAAACAGCAATAAACCCACCCCAAAACCAGGAAAAGTCATTCATCAATTCAGCTGCTCTGGGAAATGCTGAAATCTAAAGAAAAAAAAAAGGCAAATCCAAATCCTTCCTGGTTGCAGGACACCAGAAATTCAACGTAAATGACTCTTCATTTAGGCTGCCCACAGAGGAAGCTGACACCTCTGGCATATGAAAGAGGTGCTTAGCAAATACTGAGTGAGCCTCTGCAGCAGCTGCTGATCCCTCCCTCCCCTCCAGCCCCCTTACTTCCGTGAGGATGTCAGCAGGAACACCGGTGGCCATGAGGATGGTGCAGAGCTGCTGCAGGAGCCCACAGTGGAACATGGCCTTCTGACAGCTGCTGGTGGCACCAGGAGGGTTCGTGGGGGACACCAGGACCCGCACCAGCTGCAGAGGAGGAAACATGTCAGGGCCATGTGAACAGAGCCTGGCACCTTCTGAAGGCAAAACCTAACTTATTTGGGGTTTCACTGTCAAACAGAACTGCTTCTAAAAATGGACACTGGAGACAATGAACAGAATGTTTATTTTATTGCTACCTAAGGCTGCTTGGCTTTCAGTTTTATACCAGGGAATTCTTCACATAGAACACCCCTAATTATGTTCTTAATTTAAATCTGCTACATCACAGGTGACATCAAGTTATGTGACACGCCAGCCATCACACACTCACCTGTGACAGGGCTTGTGCTGAAAGCAGCACAGCTCCAGAGCACTGGTAGCAAATTCTGAGCTGAACACCTGGATCTTACAGTTGTGACATGACACTTTGCACTGCACAAGAGCTGACAGTGGTAATTAGGAGCTGTAACAGCACCTTACCTGCAGCATCAGGTGAAGATTAGTGACCTTCTGTGCAGACCACCCACAGTTGTCATCTCCAACCTCAAACCAAGGCTTCATACGCTGGATGTAGGAACCTTCCTTGAAGAAATTCTGATTGGAATTATTGTTCTTCAACAAGTTTTGCAACAGGAGGAGACAGTCTTCTACCACAATGCCTGAGGAGACAAAGTATCACATGGTGAATCAAAATACACCCCATGGAAACAAATTAGTTTGTCCATACACTGAGAGTGTTCTAGACAGAACAGAGCACACATTTCTGAACTCTTCACTCTTAAAACACATTAGGCTTGGATCAACAAGTATGAACCTTGTGAACCCATCCCTGTTTTTCTTCCCCAAGTCCAAAGTAAATTCCCAAAGTATGTACAGCTCATATCTGTTAAGTGGGTAAATGGGAACAACTGCCAACAAAACCTCACTATCATTGTGTGTGCCCAAGTTCACCTGTTCTATAATCAGACTACACTGCCCCTGTGAAATGTACTCAAAGTTCGTCCTGAACTCCATTGTGATTCCAAGGTAGCACCTCCTTCAGGCTCACATATTTGTTCTCTACGATTACTGGCTACCATCTTCAACTTATTTCTAATCTACTTTTTAGTTTTCAAATTACACTCAGATGAAGGCTCCTCCCATCAGAGGAACACAAGTGGCAGGGGGAAAGCAGAGAAATCTTAGCACACAGGAATTTACATAACAAGTCTCCTAAAAATATTACCTGCCTAAAAATAGCAGATTGAAATCAAAGGTTTTCTGAACACTCCCATGCCAACATACCTGGAATAATACAGCTGGGAGAGAAGCAGTAACTGCTCCTGCAGCCCACAGAAAGGTCATGGAACAGCAACCTGCCATGCTACTGAAATAGACTGTAGTAAATGCATGCATCATATATTGCTAATAAAAAAACCAAGCCCTCAGGTGCTGAAATGTTTTTTTATCCTTTTTAAAATTCTTTTCTCCTCCCAACAGGTGACTGACTCCTCAAAAAATGGACCAGAAAACTGAAGTTGTTGGTGCAGCTGAAGGAACTGAGCAAGCTATTACTTCCAGCCACTCCAAGCATCCAAGGATCTCGTGGGAAGAATGCAGATGCTTAACTGGGTAAGTGACAAATGCAGCACACACATGTGACACTGCCATTCCAGGAAGATACAGGCACAAGCCCAGGTCAAGCAAGAGCCACTAACTCCTGCACACACCCTCAGAGGAGTGACCCGGTGTTTTAAGCAAGTACACTAGCTTTCAAAAGACACTGAAACACAGCTACCTGGTCAATCTGGTCTTGCTTATTTTGTTACAAGCAGTCTGTAAATTGTGATCCTTTCACCCACTGACCAAGCTCCAAGGTAAGCCTGGCAACATCAGCTCACAGTTGCAGAAACACAAACTAAGTCTTAGATTTTGCTATACCTCCATCGCTGTTTCCTTCCTCTGTTATGATATCCAGAAGCCTCTCAAAGGCATTTTCAAAGGCAACAATCTTCTGTATGGCTGCATTGCTTTTGGTCAACTGCTGTAACAACAGGACTCCCTTGACAGGTGGAGGAGAAAAGAAATCAAACCTGGGTTTTAACAGAACTCCATTGCTTTTCACAAGTCCCAGCTGCTGTGAGGATGCTGAATCAGCAGCATCATCCTCAGCCAGGATCAGAGGCACACCCCATGGGCAGCAGCTCCTCAGGCACTGACACTGAGGATGCAGCACACCCTCAGCCAGGATCAGAGGCACACCCCACACCCCCAGCTCAGCACTGCACACCCCCCATGGGCAGCAGCTCCTCAGGCACTGACACTGAGGATGCCAGGGCCCTGCAGAGCCCCTGCACTCACATCATTGCGGATCACCTCCCTGGAGTCTGCCAGCAAATCCATCAGGCGGGACACACCTGAAAGGAACCATTTCTAAATGTACACAGGAAAGGGCGCAGCTTTTCCAGGCTGAGGTCTTCAGGACACCTTGCTTGAGACCCCTCCAGGCCTCTGCCATGCCTGCTGAGCATCAAGCTCTGAATGAATCAGCAGTGGATTCAAGCACTCACCCATGGGGCTGACCAGAATGATCTGCTGCACTTGAGGCCCCTGCTGCTTTAACAGAGATGTCAGCAGCTTCACTCCAGGCCAGCGAACATGGAAATCAAATTCCTGAAAGGATAGGAAAGAGCACATTAGGTAACCAACTCCTCAGTATTTAACTCAGATACACTAGCAGTTCCTTCATACTGCTCAAAGCATGACATGGGTTCCACACAGGAAAAGTAGAATATCATGTTTCTTACTGAAGTTGGACCACAAAGCAAAGGGAAAAAAAGGAGAGAGTATTGTATTGTTCTTTCTCAAGTACAATCATATTCTTAGTTTGGGAACAAAAATTTTAACAGCTCCAAGTAAAAAGCAGTCCATCAGGACAAACCCAGTGGAAAATAAGTCAAATATCATGCTGCTGGAAAGCAGTTATCCTTTCCACTTGAACTGCATCTCAGACATAACTGTGTCCTGATGTTTTAATCCTCATCTGAAAAGTAGTTGTTGTGCAAGGGACAACAACTGCTGTTTGGGGAGCAATAACTTTTATTCCTTCTAATTAAGTAACTAAACCCCTTTCTCAAGTAACAGTATGAGAGAACATGGCCACAAGGTGCACCAGGGCAAGTTTAGATTAGCTATTCAAGGAAATTTCAAAAGGTGGTTGGGCATTCCAAAGACTGACCAGAGCAGCAGTGGAGTCATCCCTGGAAGTGTTCAGGAATCGTGAATGTGGCACTTTGGGACACAGCTTAGCAGTGAACATAGTGATGCTGGGTAGCAGTCAGACTCTATGATCCTGGAGGCATTTTCCAACCTAAATGGTTTTGTGATTCTCCTCCATGTCCCCCTGCTTTAAAAGCTGCACCAGTGGTGTTCATCCAGGTCACTCCTGACTTACCTCCAGCCCCACCTTGACTGGATGCTGGCACACCTCACCCCTGACACCAGCTTCACCGGGACAAAACCATGGCTCTCTGCATTAGCAGCCTCAACATGACTCAGTTACTCACCTCCACCAGAGTCAACAGCAGAGTGACATTTTCTTGCTGTTTAATGAAAATCTCTGTGAACTGACTTCCCAAATCATCCACTTGTTTTGCTGAGTTTTCTTCTGTAACAGCAAAAAACAACATATTGCAACACAACTAGAACAACATCAGCAGCTGTGATTTTTATTCTTACTAAAGTAAGGCCATGGGTGACCAGAAAATTTTCAGTCCCTGTTATAAATGTTAATTGAATTATTCTCAAAACAAACACCAAAATAAGCTTTTCACAAAACAAAACCCCTACATTATTCCAAATGTAGCTTTTGAATCTCAGCAGTTACATTCCCATATAGCTCCACTAAGCCAAGACAGCAGCCCCTCATGAGTACCTACACTGATAGGCAAAAACAAAGTCCATGTCACACCAAGAGCCTTGAAGGGTAAGGAATATAAATATCTAAAGCTAATTGGCCCAAACATCTTACTCTATTGGGTTTAGCAATAGAAAAAGACCTGAACATCAGGAAGGGAAAAGAAGAGTCACCCAAGTAAGCATCACAGCCTGTCAGTCTAGGAATCTGAATTTATTTTGAATGTGCCAGAATTGACTGCCATCCCATTCTTCACCCTACAGTTACACAGAATTGGACTAGCACATGAGTTGTCTTACAGATTTCTTTCATGCATCACTTGCATGAACAAAAAACAAAGGCTAAAGTATCCACAAAATCAACAAACCCCATGCAAGCAACATCTCTGTACCACTGCTATTTTTCTAGGCTGAGTGACAATTTACATAACTGCTCCACAAAACAGGGGCATGTAGGTACTACTGGTTGACATAATTAAGCTGAAAAACTGAGCAGGAGCAATTCTAACTCAAAGGGAAAGTGTTGGTTTTAATAGAAAGAAACAGAAAAACAGTAAAGCAATTCAATTTCTGACTTGGGATTTTCTCCTCCAAAACCCACTCTGCTTTAAATTTCTAGCTGTAGAAATTACAATATATTACAAATACAGTTAAAAGGGAAGATTGACCGTGTGCAAGAATAGCCCTAGCCCAGGCTGCCAGCACCTAACAGGACCTAAGTCCTATTGTGACCTGCCTGAAGCTGAGGGTCTTAACTCTAGGCCATTCCTGAACTAACACATTCATTTACAGAAATTAAGGTTAACAACTCCACACAAATTCAGCTCCTGTACTTGCTGCTGTAGAATAAAAGGCAACTCAGCTGGGAACCACACAAGGATTGCACATCCTGTAGCTGGATGCTGGCCAAGGAGAGTCCAGAAAACCTAAACATTTTGACATCAAAATTCAGTCAAAATACTTGACTTTGACTTTTCCATGAGCTGAACATCCTTGTCCCACCCTCAGCTGCAAACAGCAAGTGTTTGAATCTTGCTGCCAGCTGCTGTCCTTGCACAAGCTCCAGTGCTAAGGCAACCCCTGAGCAGCACACACAACTTGCACAGCCTCTCTCAGGCTGCAGTTGGTTTCCCTTACTCCAGCTCAGGATTCTTCTATGAAAGGGCCAAATCACATTTCCTCTGTTCAAGTATTTCTTCTAGTAGGTTTAATAAAAAACTAAACAGCAAAGGCAAACTATTTTCCACTTACACCAGAGATCTTGCAACCAGCCTTCTACCCCTACTTGTTCCTTAAATCTATACAATCCCAGGGCTACCTCCAATCAAGCCAGCAGCTTCCATCTAGTAAGATCAGATCAATTCACTACCAAGCAGCACAGCAGACTAGAATTTAGTTTAAAAAATAAAATCAGTTTCAAAAAAAGAACATGCAAAGCATTAGTGGTAACCTAGAGTGGAAGTGAATATTGTGAATATTTTAACATGCATTGCTTAAAAGAGACACTGTGAAGGATGCTCCCATGCAGCTGATGCACTGGTGTCCAGCTCCAGGGCAAACAAACTCTGTTCACCAACTTAGGTCTCTTAGAATCCTACCAGTCTGGGGCTGCACACCTTCCACATCCTTACCAGGAATTTACCATCACTGCAGTCTGCAGGGATCTGCTGGCATTCAACATGCCAAACCACAGGAGAAGTCAAATTGGAAACACACTTGAGCTCCAAAGAGTAAGCATAGAGCAGAAGGCAAATGCCTTCCCTGAGCTCCAGTGCAAGCTCCTACAGTGTCCTTTTTAAACAGCAGCAAGTGTTACCAGCAGGAGCAGTGACTAGGGCTAAAACTAAGTGCCATATTATACAAGTAAAGGTTCTTTTACCTTCAGAGTCATCTGGCAGTGCAGATAAAATAAAAAGAAACAAGAGACAGGTTTACCAGTTGAACAGCTTTCCACACAGCACAACCAATTACAGCATAAGCTCAGATTTGCAAAGCAGCCATCCCAGCTTCCTACAGCAGCTGGACTCCTGTGGGAAGTTCTTAGGAAAGGGGTCAAACTGAGGCACCCCAATAACCCTCACAACCCTGGTCATCTCTCACACACAACTCCAACTGGACAAGTTTGAGCTCTTTGGAAAAACCTGCCAACACTTTCCTCCAGTCCATGATCAAGGCCTCTACCACAAACATGAATTCACCAGTGCTATGAAACCCTGATCTTGTTCTATAACTTTTTAATCAAGATGGGGAACTGGAGGAACATGAAAAAGAAAGCCAAGCACAATTTGAAACATGGCTTAAAATAACATTCATTGGCCTTGGAGACCAGTTTAATGGCCTTCAAAAAAAATCAAACAGGTAGGAGTGGCATGGATTTTCACAGCCCAGCTGTACAAAGACAAGTAGAATCTTTCTAAGTCTTTTTATCCACTGCCACAGCAGGGTTGAAAAAGGTTTTCACACTTATATGTGGCACCTTACTGCAGGTACCTGAGATTTCACATCTCAAAATCCATGTTAAATCAGGAGATGGTAATGCCTCATTTGGCAGTAACAGCCAGAACTGTCCTTTCCCAACAGCAGAGGATTTGATTCTTGATTTACAAACTAGAAAAAAAGTTACCCCACTCCAACCTGGCTCCTATTCAGAGAACAAAGTACTTTGTCATTTATAAGCAAGAGATCCAGTGTTACTTTAATGCAAGCTGCTTACAAGTTCTTTAGTGTTAACTTAAGAGCTATATACAATAACAGAGCAGGTCTAGGTGAGCATTAGTAAATGAGTTTTACAGCTGATAACTTGAACAAAGCACCAAGGAAAGCAGTGCCACAGTTCAATACAACTATTACTACAAGGGCTTACCTTGCTCCTCCTCTTCTAGGTCATTGGATATGACATTGTAGAGTGTGTCCAAAGCATAGCCAATTATTTCAGAATCTGAACTGCAAATGAAAGAACCACTTGTCTTTAATGAATTATTTCCATCTGCTCTTACAACATTGCTCTTCTGCCCAGGCAGTTCCCCTTGCAGCACAGATTTATTGCAGCACCACATAACCATGAGCTATCTGCTCCCTGAACAGGGTCAAGCTCCTTTTACCAGTTCCATTCCCTCAGGTGAGTCTCACAAGTCTGGTGAAACCAGATGACCACAGGACGCTTCACTGTAGGTGAATCTGTAATTTTCCAAGTCACTCCCTCCAGCCTGCTCCTGTTCCAGCAGAAATCCCTAGGAATACTTCAAACTTGCCACAGGAACACCCAGTGAAGATGCAGACAAGCTTCAGCATTTCCCAGGTGGGACCCTCCCTGCTACACTGTCAGACAGAACCAGAGCCAGACCTCAGAGCTGCAGGGAATGCAGCAGCAGCTGTGGATTCTGATAAACAGGCAGCCTCTGTGTCACCAAACCCACTAAAGCTAATTATTACAGGGTTTTGAGCTCCAGCATGCCCAGGGAGTGCAGGGAAGCCCAAAGCATTAGTTCACCTGCTCACACCCAGACTTCTCTCAGGAAATACCTGTTCCTTCTGCATTACCAAGGCTGAACCATCTCTAAACCGTATGCTACAACCAAGACAGCACTATATCATTTCTGCTACTTGCTTTCTTGGTCTTAAGACAAAAGAAAATGAAAGCAGTTGGTTTAAAAAAAAGGGAAAATCAAGGCTAAAACCACAGAGAAAGGTGTATCCAAGTGCAGAAGGACACACCTCACAGCATTTTCATGACTCTATCAAGCATCTGAAAAGAAGACTGTGAAAAAAAGTCTCTTACTCCAGCTTCTAAGTACTTACTCACACTGATCTCCAAGGCATTCCAAGTAAGGCCTCCACAGCAGAGATGTATGAGCATTTCATGAGGCTGCTAGGCTGGTTTACAGCAGAGGCCTGAACAACCACCTAACCTTTTAGTCCATGGAAGGTATGACCACACCTCCAGCCTGCTCATGCTTTCCCTTCACTGCCCTTTTTGTTCTTCAACACACTACCACAAAGTCTACACTTCCCTTTTCATAGAAATTAAACAGATCACACCTGAAAACACACAGAAAGCCTTCCTTGGAAAGCTGAAAAGCAAGGCTGCAGCTTGGTGGGTTAACACCCCTGGATAGGGAAATGACAGCAGCTCCAAAAGAATAAGCACATTTAACATACACATGATTAAAAGGAGGCCTTGTTTCTCTGCTTGAAAGACAGCATAAAATGAGGACAGCAGCATCCCACCTCTGCTGTTCACTGCCTTGCCACCATCTGCTGTTCAGCACATCCCACATCCCATTGATTATTCTGTTAATGCTGAACTGCCCAGCTCTTACTGTACAGTAAAAACCATTCAAGAAACAAGACTTCCCAGGCATCCATGAGAGGCAGCCTTTGCAAGGCAACATTCCAGCACAAGGCACCTCTCTTCCTAAGCAGCTGCAGGGCAAAAAAAAAAAAAAAAAAAAAAACCACAACAGGCAGAAAAGAGCATTTTCCCCTTCTGCAGAAAGCTTCAGGGCATTTCAGGTGGACATTGGAAAGGTTCAAAGATCAGACCTATGGGTACACACCAAAAGAGCACAAAAGAGCAGCCTCTGTCACGCCAGCAGCCTCCCACACTGGGTGACAGCTGAGGGACAGCTGAGCCTGTGACTCACTTATTAACCACTGAATCAGTTCAACTGGTCTGGATTTCCATTGAGAGAGTCCAGGAAACCTCACCTCTACCATTACTGACAGCAAACACTACCAGGAACTCCAATATGTAACATTGCACTGATCACACACAGAGATTACAAATCTGTCTCCAAGCAGCCACAGCAACCAAAAACTGTCCCAGCTCCTGTGCTGCCCCACCAAACATGCAATAGGAAATGACTCCAGCAATACCCCAAAGCCAGCATTTCTTCAGCTGAAAACTCAAAAAACCCCCATCTACTTAATTATTTCCTTTCAACTGCAGCCTGAGTCACACAAAATGTGCACAGAACCCCAGGACACAATTTCTAAAGTATCAATTTAGAATTTCAGAATTCTAAATTCAGAATTCAGAAAAGCACTGAAAAGCCTCAACTGGATCAGTAGAGCCCCACCTCCCCTCTCAAAGTTCAAATCTGCCCTCAGAGCAGATAAGTGGATGAAAGTAGGCTCCTTAACCTAGTTTCTTTAAGGGCTTTCCCTCCACATCCATGACAGCTACTCCTATAACCTTCCCTTTCACTGTTTGCACCGAGTCAGACATTCAATTTTAACTAGCCAGCCCACAGAAAAGCAATAACAGGGACTTGCCTAGACAGCAGCCTCAGACCTTCCTCCTAGCTGGCATAACTGGCCAGGCAAGAAAGGCCTCCATCAGCAGAGTTTCACATCCTAGATCCATAACTGGGGCAGGAGGCCTTGCAGACACTGAACTGCAGCTTTCCTAATTCTCCTCAGCACTGCCATCAAAGGACATGCTCCTCCTTCCAATGGATGCACAGCTAGGTATTCACAGGCTCACAACTGGCTCATACAAACTGACCAGCCTGATGTTCAAATCCACACTGAATGACTATCTCCATACATCTGCCTACCTAAATACCAAGTATGTGCAGTATTTGAGGCTTAAATCCAAGGACTGCAAACAGGTTCCACAGTACAACATGTGGGCACCGTCAGGTACAGCAGTGATTGCAAGGATGGATGACAAAGACATTCCAAGCACTGGATTGTGTAAGTATTAAATTCCAGTCCACACATTGCACTCAGACTCATGCCATCTGCCCCAGCCTCAGAGTCCTGCTCTTCCATTTGCCTGAACCCAATGTTTTTTAACACACATGAGCAAAACCACACTCCTGGTGACTTAACTCTTTTTCTCTTAATTCTGTCTAGCTCACCTTTTGCCCAACAACAGCTTGATCTGGGTTATTCCAAGCAGTGTATTTAGTTAACAGGATCTGTTTGGACTCACCTCTCTGGAGTAGTGCAAACATAACCCTAAGAAGCATTAAGACACACTTTGGTAGTACCTTCACTTTCAGTCCCTCATCCTGGTTCCTAGAATTCTCTTCTTTTTACCTCCAAACAATCTCTGAGGACATGGACCAGCATAAAACGCAAAGGCAGCAGAGGAGTTGTCAGAAAGCCAGCTCCCTCCCAGCTCTGTCAGTACAGGGCAGCAGGTGTGCATATGCTGCGTCAGCAGCAGAGCAGGGTCAGGCCAGCAGCGCAGAGCAGCTGCAGGATGCTTACCGGTCTGTCTGGAGAACGTGGATCAGGTGTTCCATGGCCTGGATGCCCACCTCCAGCCGGTATTTCTGTTTGGAAAACAGACAAACGCTCAATGGTCGAGCCCAAACACCGAACAAAGCCTTTTTAACAGCACCTGACAAAGCTACTTCAAATTCACGCTGCTGCTCAGGAAGTTGGCCACGTACCTTGGATAAAGACTTGAGAGCACGTACGGCATCCCTCCGGTCATCCAGCAACGTGGACGAAGCGACTCGGTCACAGAGCTTCTGGATCTGGAAGGATAGGCATAACACACACACGGGATAAGCCGGGGGGGTGCAGGGGAGTGCCCCGGCACCCGCCTGCGGCCCGGGCCGCACGGCAGAGCGGCTCCGGGCGCCACCCGGGCCTGTCAGCGGCAGCACCGCAGCCGCCGGCCACAGGGCAGCCCCGGCCGGGGCTGTCGCGGCCTTCCGGCCCTGCCCCAGCCCGGCCGCGTCCCCCGCTCACCGTGTCGGCTCCCGAGGGCTGCGGGCCGGCGCTGGGGCCGCCCATTACGCCCCGCAAGAAGTTCATGGCGGCTCGGGCGGCCGGCGCTGCCGCTCCCCCCGCCGAAGGAAGCGGCCGCCGCGCCTGCGCTGCCACGTGGCGCGGCCGGGCCGGGGCGGGGCCCGCCTCAGGGGCACGGGCAGCCGGGCCCGCCGCGCTCCGCGCGACCGGGGTCGGGCCCTCGGCGCCGCTCGCCTTCCTCCTCAGGCCCGAACAGCCCCGAACCGCGGGGCAGCGCGCAGCGAACAGTACATCCGCACGGGCTGGGGGCGTTAACCAGACCGAGAATAAAAAAGCACACAACTTTAACACAGCTCCCCCCGCGTCTGTGCATCCACAACAACCCCTAAGCAAACGCTCCGGCTTGGAACTCCGAAATTGCTTTCACTTCTAATGAAGAAACAGCAAGGGAATAGCTACCCTTAACTATAAGAAGAGAAGGTCCAAGCACTACTGAAACTGAGTCAACTCAGTGAGAATCAGAAGCTTACCTAAGTAAGACTGATGTTTCAAGTCCAAGAGCACCACGAAGGTCATAAATTGCTTCCAGATGCTGAATGCCCCCATTGGATGCTACTGCAACATATTTGAGATTCCTGCTGAGGAGCAACAGCCAAGGACCAGAACCTCAAACGCTTCAGGCACTGCACCCACATGGCAGCTGCCAGTCTGATGGTGCCCTCCTCATAGTTTCTGGTAGGGTTTGGCAGTGCTTGGCTTATTCTACATATCCAGCCAAAGCAATTTTACTTGCAGCCCCAGCACATGGGCACAGAAAGTGCCAATACCATCAGTTCATTTCAGTCCAGGGAGACAAGCCTTCTCACATGACAGTTTAAATCAAGAGCTCTGAGGATTTCATTTTCCTTATCAACTACAGAATGAAATTAACCACCCAGCACGTGGTCCAGAGAGTTTTTAATTTGTTGGGCAACAAATAGCCCTTCCGTTGGGTTTGGTCACCAAATAATGAGGCACCTATAGCAACCATAGCCATGTCAGCAGTTTCCTGATGCAAAGGAGGGAAACTCCAGCCTGCAGTCACCACACAGCCCCAGCTTCGCTGAGCACAGTCACGCATACCCGAGCTGTGAATCCCCGACTGCTTGCCTGCCCAGCAGCACACCAGTGCTACAAAGCCCAGCTGGAGCTCACTCACAACAGCCCTTGTAAAGGCCCAGATGCTCCTACACCTCATTGCCCACCAGCTGCAAAACAAGGCAGAGAAAAGAAAAAAAGTCTTCCTCCTAAACTGAAGGTGTTGAGATAGTCAGAGGTTAGGAATGGTTCCTCCTCCCCTTCCCCACAGTGAGGATTCCGGGCAGACACACAGCAGAACTCACCTGATATGTTCAAGTTGCCATAGCAAGATTCTGGTCCTTGGCAAGAAAACAGGAAACAACCAACATCAGGTTCCTCCACAAGCCAGAATTTATTTCACTATTTGCATCCTCACATACACAACCCCAAGAAACAAAGTGAGCTGCTTCCAAAAGCGATGTCTAACACACCCAAACTGTACTCTTGGAGATGCAATACACTCCAAGGGACAAATTCTGCTACCCAGTAAAGGAATTATCTGGTATTCAACCTGCAGGCATGGATAGTTCTTTATTCCAGCACAACTCAGAAGCGTTTCTATTTCCATGAGAAGCTGTGAAGTGCTAACTTTACAGAAGAAGGAGAACAGGCACAGCAGGAGCAAAGAGCGGAGCCGGCCCTGCCCGCGGCCCCGCTCCCGCCGCCGCTGCTCGCGCACCTGGGAACTGCGCCTCCCTCCCGGCCATGGTAAATACGCGCCAGCCCCTGACGTCACCGCACCAGCCCGCCGCTGATTGGCGGAGAGCGCCGGAGAACGCCCAGCCCTTCCCGTGGCTACCCCGCCCTCCCCCCGGATCTGCGCAGGCGCGCGCGCGCACGCAGGCACGCACGGGAGCCGCGGTCGCCCGCCCTCCCCCGCCCGCCCGCCCGGCTGTGACACCGCCGCCGCCGCCGCCGCGCCCCGCTCGCCCTGTGCTGCCCGCGCCGCGGGACGCGCCGCCCGAGGGACACGCTCGCCGCGCCCGGCTCCGCGCTGCTCCCGGCGGCGTGGGCGAAAACGCGCCCCGGCCCCGCGCCCCGAGACTTTTGTCCCTTAGGTGAGCGGCGTGGGGGGCGGGGGGCAGGGTAGGCCCCGCCGCGGGCTGTGTTTGTGTGCGGGGCGGGGGCGGCCTTTCAGCGGCCCTGAGGGAGCGGCGCGTGAGGGGCTGAGGGCAGCGGCGGGAACGGTGCTGGGGCGGGCAGCGCCCCGGGGCCCGGCTTTGCCCTTCGCTGCCCGCCCCGGCCGCTGGCTCCCGGCTCGGCTCGGAGCGGGGGGGAGGCGGCTTTTGTTCGCCGTCACCTTGGCGGCTCTTCCGCCTCGCCCCGGGCGGCCTGGGAAAAGCGCCCCCAAGCCCCGCGTTACGCGATGCTGGCTGTGATGTTGGGCCCTGCGGGCGCCGCTTCCTGTCTCATTTCATGGATCGATCCCTGTGCAGGGGCCTCCAGAGGTACGCGGGATTTGGCATAGGCAGGGTGCTGCTGCGCCGGCCTCGGTCGTGCTGCTGAAGCTCCCTTAGCTCCCCACCCTCGGTTCAGCGGGCCCCTCAGCTCTACAAGTTAGCACAGCCGTGGCAACCTGGCTGTGAGGGCTGCCCCAGCTCTGCAGACCTCACCTTTCTGCACTTCCCCTTTCCTCAGTCGTAACCCAGGCTGCTCTGTTTGCACATGGAGTGATATTGCAGAAGTTGTTGTGAGCTCCTTTTATTCTGCAGAGCTGGATACCTTGAGTAGTTTTTTTCTGAGCTGCTCTCGTTTGTCGCCTGAGTTGAGCTCATTGGGTTCTCAGGCTTCTGCCACCCTTCACCTCGGAGGTCACCGCAGTTGCAGTGTGGGTGCCCAGCAGCATCTCCACAACAAATCTTTTAAATCCCTTTGGGTAGCTGGGTGAGCCTGGGTCTTGATCTTAGTTCCAGCTACCACTGCATAAGAGGACTATCACAGGAGGGAAGGAGAGCATATGACATTATTGTTAGTTTCAACCAGTCTCAGTCAGTTGTATGGATGTTGTTATTGTGGCCTTCCGTGCTGGTTTGGCAGCTCCGAAGCCTTTCTGTGTGTTCTTCAGCTGAGTGTACAAATGATCTGCTTTCCTTCCTGCAGAAAGAAGTGTAAAGATGCCCAAGGTACTTGGGAAGAGTTGAGAAGTAGTGGAAGTAATATCGCTCTATACCCAAGTTCTGAATGTAACATGGCTCTGTTACTGTAGCACTGCAAGCGAGTGTAGGATTTGTCAGCTTGGATTGGGAGCTGAGAAGTGGTTGCTGACAAACTGGTGTTTCCTTACTTCTGGCCTTGACTTCTCGTGCGGGAGGCATTTCTGCATCCATTGTGGGTGTGGGTACAGGGCCATGCCTCCCCTAGAAAGCTTGTCATTCTGAAGGATTCCTCCTTCTTGTGAACCCTGGTCGCCTGGATGTCAGAAACATCATCTTGGGTTGCCTTTGGAAGTGTTCTTAGAATCGTCTGCTTGGCAGATGTGGGGTTGCTGTGTGAGATTATGATCTGTATTTGGTGATTTTTTCATAAATCTTTTCTCTGAAAACTGGCTTTAACTGAAGAGAAAACCAAATGTCCATCAACCATGTAACTGCTGATGTCAATATGAGTGTTTCTGAATGTAAAGGAATATGGAACTGAGGATTCAAATTCAGCATCTATTCTCATGCTTAAGGTTATTTCACAGCACTGAAAATACAGTGAGGAACCACCGTACCTTAAAGCACAGTGTTGCATTTGAGTCTTCTGCTGTGGTAGTTGTGGCGCTGGATGCCGCTGCTTTGGAGAGCATTTAACAAATAAAGAATGTGTTGCAACTCAAGTAGCATGAGAAGATGGGTATGTCAGACTAATAGATGTATCTGATGAGACACTAGGAGAAAGGCACTGAACCTGGTCTTGGGTGATGACACAGAGGTGGAAAGGCTCCCCCAGAGCAGATCACTTGTTATTGCTCTTTGGGTGGGGCTTGGCCCTTTGGGCCAATTTTGCACAGCTAAATTGCCCAGAGGATGGTGCCCTGTGACAGCTGTGTGCCTAAGATACAGGGTGCTGTTAAACTCCTCCCAAAAGCCCAAGAACAAACCAAAACTAAAGCAGCCTCTGAGGAGAGCTTGCTTGGAGAGAGCTGCGTGCTGTGCCTTCAGCTCAGCCGGTTCAGGATGCAGCACAGAGGCAAAGGAGATCATAAAGCAAAGGGGCTCTGGTAGGTGACACAGGGCTCCTGGTCCTTGCTGCAGATGAAGGATGCTCCGGGTGCTGGCTGGCAGAGCATGGCACAGGGGTGGTACTGGCAGTACTGGGGTGTGCTCTGGGGCTTCTCATTGCCCTTGCAGGATATTTCTCTTGCAGTTTGTGCTGCTTTGCCTGTCCATGGGCAGTGGACAGGCACTGCCAGGGCAGTGCCAGGGCAGTGTGTGGGATGCCCTGCCTTGGGCCTGCTGGGCCATGGGTTTGGAATTTCAGCTTTATTCCAGGCGTGGCACCGATGGCTTCTCAGAGGTGCGCTTATGGATCGCAGGAGCAAACGCGCCCTGCATGGCATTAGATTTTGCTTGTCTGCTTGTAAGAAATGCAGATTGAAACTGATAATCTGGGTTCAGGACTAACGTGTCCAAGATTGTGAAAGCTGCTGTCCCCTTCCCTTCTGTTGTCCTTCAGCTCCAGAGGTGTGCCAGGTGGCACCGAGTCCCTTGTGGCTTTGCTTAGTGTGCCTGCTGTGTGGGAACATCTTCCTGATTTGCAAGAACATTTTTCTCAAATTTATTTTCGTTTTAAGTGGTGTATTCAAACCTGATTAACAACTTGGACAAGAGTTGCAAGCTTATAGATGTACAAACAAGCCATGCTGTTGCTGATTTCTATAAAATGATAGCTTGATGTCTGTGTGCCTGTAGTTATGAACAAATTGATCTATGGATGACTAGTTCAGAGGATGAAGTTTGCTTGCCAATAAAACAAAATTTTATTTGCTTACAGTTTTTTTTTAAAAACGACTGGTGAAGCCCAAAGCTCTCTGGCAAAGCTTAGAAGTTTCTCTTGATGGAGGTTATGTTCAAGTTGAGGTGATGCTTTCTTCAGCGACTGTCAAAATTCAGTTCAGCTTTGTTCTGGTTTGTTTTCTGTTTCTTTTGCCCAAGTGCAAACTAATGGATGATGATTTGGGTTTGGTTTCTCCTTGCTTTTTTCATTCAGTTAAACAAGAGACAAACACAGCTTAATGAAGTTTTGTGTATAAAGATGATTACAGGTTGAATGATTTTGCATGCTCTTGCTGGAGTGTGGATCTGAGAAGTGATTGTAGTTGATTCTCACGTGCTCCTACACAATTGTCCCCATGTGGGCTGTACCTCATCCCGTCAGCCCTCAGCAGTTTCACCTTGTTGCAAAGGCTGATTCCTTGCTTTATTTGTCATGGCCATTGGAAGGTGTTGGGTGAATTTCAGTACTGTGCAGTTGCTATTTGGAGGAAATTATCTTTTCTGCTTTTGTTTGTTTGCTTATTTTTGCCTGCACATAGCAAATAATTCCTTTCTGTGCCAGTTCTCTCATTGTTTTTGTTCTCCTGAAAGAAATCCTGCCTGTAGGCTGAAGTTATTGTTATAAACTTGAGTCACACCAGTTGAAGTTGCAAGGATGCTTCACTGGTGTGCGTGTGTGTGTGTGTGTGTTCTTTAGTTTTGGAATCACGTTCCTCACCTCTGAGCCTTGGGAAGGAAGAGATTCCATGTTGCATTGTGCCTTTCAGCTCGTGAGTGTACTGCAAAATATTTTGTGTGGCTCCTGATTCTCCTTGGTTGAGGAAAGCACTGGAAATCCAGTGTGCCTTCCTGGTAACAGAGGAACCAGAGATAGTGCCTAAGGTGGAAATGAAACCTTGTCCATGAGTTATTACGTCAGCTGGATGTAGGTAGGAGTGCCTGTGGTTGAGCAGCAGCTGCTTGGCTGTTCCTGGTACCCTGTCCAGGTGGCTTATGGTTTTTGACCATTGTGCATGGTGCAGGGATTATTTTAACAGGACAGTTGTACTATAAAGGAGCCAGCAGATGAGTGTATTTGATTTCTGGTGGGTGCCACCTCAGTGCTGGGATCTCAGACTGAGAGCAGTATTTTGTTTCTGGCTAGTGTGTACCTGAGTGCCTTGAGCCATAAGTTCTCATCTCTCAATGGCTGCTCAGGCTGATCTAAGAGTGTGGCTCATGACATTCAGCTGAGAAGAGCACTCGGAGTCTTCTTTCTTAGTTTGGTGTTCACTGACTCTTGAGTGTGTGCTGATGGAAACTGGAAGTGGAGCTTTTATAGAGTGTTGCTATCAATGGGACTTCCCTTGGTGCCTGGCAATCCATGGACATACTGTTCCTTGTAAATCTGGCCTGTTTGAATTGCTGATGCTCATGCCCTGACTTTGGGCTTACATTTCACTGGTGTGTTTACCTCCAAACCCCTTGAGCCTGCTAAAGCTCGGGTCCTTGACTTCAGGGAGGTGCTGTACTAACTGGCAGATTTACTAACGTGGAGATTTTAATCTTTGGAAAGCCTGGTTTCATGGCACCCAGGTTGCTAGCAAGGAGTACCTCTGATTTTATTTCACTGCCTTTTAATGACCTGGGAGACCCAAACAGTTCGTTAAGGCTCTGCTATCCCTATTGAGATCTTTCAGGAAATAATGAGAGGAAATAACGCTGAGACCAGTGAAGGATTGTACTGAGACATCCTCTAAAATTATGTGATGGTGTCATGTGTGTCAAGCGCCGTGGTGCTGTCACGTGAAATGTGGAAGAGGTGCTGGGCAAGGAAATAGGACAGCTTCCAATGAAGCCAAGATGCAGTGGGATACAGATCTCCTGTAGTGGAATGCCTTGTCACAGATTATGATGTTTTGTACCCAGAGACATTTGCAGTCTTCATTGAGGAATGCCAGAAATTTGTTAACAAGTATGCTTTGCTTCTTGCTATATTCATACGAACGTGTGGTGGCCATCATCTGCTTTTTAACAGGTTCTTCAGAATATCCTGATGAGGCTCCATCTTTGTGTATTATCCCAGGTGCTCAGGGTGTAGATCCTGTTACCAGTCTTGTGTTCATCATCTGCCTGTGAGGCATGGAACAAAAAAAAGGATACTCTCACCTCTAGAATGTGTGAGATGTCCTTGTTTTTTAAGGCTGGTTTCTAAGTAGAATTCCTAGAATTCATATTTTGTTTTCTTTCTTCCTGCTTTGAAAAAAAAAAACAAACTCCAGTGTTTTGGTTAGTTCATTTCAGGGTGGCTTTTTATCTTTTCAAAGCACCTGTTCTGTAGGGGATTTGTATCCATGCACAGGGCTCAAATCTTTGATGTCCCATAGTATTTTGACATTTGGTTCTGTGTCTCATTAGCATAATTACTTCCTCTGGGGCTTCCTGTGAGGCAAAACTAATGCTGTGTTCCAGAGTCTTGGTGACTTATATCTAAGGGTTTGGTTAAAACCCCTATATTATGATAGGATTTTGGATAACCCTGTCATCTGGAGGTTCAAGACTTGTTTTTCAGGCCTTGCCTTGTGCATTACCTGCATGTTCTTGGGACTGTTGTTTCAGGTGTGATTCCTGACTAACTGTATTTGGGGCCATTTCTTGGTATTGTTTTGTGGCTTGGATTAGTGGCTTGAGGTAATTTGGGTTGTCCATGAAGTGTAGACTATTGGAGCCAAGTATGTGGGCTTTTTTCTCCAGAGTTCAGTTATGATGCAGGATCTGACTTGTTCATGGCATTGTTCCTGCGTGTCTTCTGCCTTTATTAGAGGCCTTTCCTAAGCTGAGGTTCATCTCCCAGTTTCACTTCATGTGCTTTATGTGCTGTCTGTCTGTAATTGCAAACAGTCTTTTGTTTGGCCCTTGGTTCAGATTGATGGGTCAAGGTTATTTTGGTTAAAAGGCAAAAATCTTACTCTAGGATTACCTCCCAAGTTGGAAACTTGGATTTTTGACTTGGTCTTCTTTGCCTGTTTCCTTGCATACACAGTAATTTTTGAAGAGAGAAAGTAGATTAAGCATCTGTGTGAGAACTGGAGGGAATTTCGTGATCACAGACAGTGGTAGTTTTAAATGAGCTGGCAAAAGCAACATGTTGGGTACTGGCAAGCCATTAAAAAGTGTTTTAGAGTACTGAGGATTATTTTATGACATGGATGATCTGTAGGACAGTATGGATAAGTAGGAGCATAGCAGGTGGAAGCACGTGGCCCCCTGGAAGTCCTTTCCAACTTAGGAGATGCTATGACAAAAGTGAAATGCAGTTGGGTTGGACAACCAGTACCTAAGGCTTTGGTCATCTCTGGGGCACTGAGATTTCCCTTCCCTGTCCTCATGGAGTGTGGGTCCAGCCCGCATGGTTACTTCATATTGGTACTCTGGCTTCATCTCACAGATGTGACAGTAACCTTCTGAAGCAGAGCTACCAGCTGCTTTAAGTGTGTTCCTGTTTGCTTTGCAGGGCTGTTGAACTGGGCTTTGAAAACATTCATCAGCCAAAGGGATAAGTAAATGGTGCAGGAGATTTTTAACAGGGTTTTTGTTTGTTCATTTCAAGGTGGTTTTTTATGTTTTTCAAAGCACCTGTTCTGTAAGGGACTTTGTACCCATTGTTCCCTTTTCATCAAGGTAATACATGAATAGACTGAAATTTTATTGTTTTTCCAAAAGAGGTGGGAGAGGGTGTCCTGAATTGGTTGAGTATTTTCTAGTGAATTAGGCCCTGTATGCATAACTGTTTCAATCCTAATATCACAATGTTTATCCTTTTATGGGGAAGTTGTGATTCATGGGGGTGCCTTCCAAGTAACATGAATGTTTTCACTTCCAGCGTTTGACACTGAGTACCAAAGAAATGGTGATGGAGAAGCCAAGTCCCCTGCTCGTAGGGCGGGAGTTTGTGAGACAGTACTACACCCTGCTAAACAAAGCTCCTGACTTCTTGCACAGGTAACACTTGCACTCACCAAGTGATAATGTTTGGGAACAAAAGCGTGTCCTGATTGATGTGAATCAGACATTTGTTTCTGAGGATGGGAGAAAAGGAACCTGGCTAACTTCTGGGCTGTTGGAAAACTCTTTCATCTTACTGCTAACTCCCTAGGCTCTAGAACCAAGGCAGCCCATGTGGATGTGGGGCATGTTATCAGGTGATTGCTTTTGTGAAAAGTGTGCTGCTTCTGAGGCGATAAAATGGTAATGTGGACAGATGGCAGAAATGCCTGCGGAGGCTGGATAGATACTCTTGAGCATCTGCCCTGGTGCTGCAGGTGTTACTCTGCTCAGGGACATTCTCTGTCCACTTGAGAGGTGGCACAAGTGGCACTCACAACAGCGCCTGTGGAATTTCTCATAACTACCTCTGCAGAGAAGAGTCCAAGAGGTTTTGATTTGGTTTGGTTTAATCTTACTCAGTTTTGGAGCTGCTTGTGTGAAATGTTTTCTAGCCCCTTGCAGTCCCTGCCACCGCTGTCCCTTTCTTCTGGTCAGGCTCAGATATGGATATTTGCCTTTGTGTTCTTTGGCTGCACCTTTCTTCTGAGTGATATTCTCCAGAGAGGGCGTCCTATGCTTCCTCTTTATCTTGCTGTTAGTCTCAACAGCAGCTTGCTCTCTGCCACAGAAAGATTTGAGTTTCCCTGGTGTCCTGGTGCTTGATGTGCTCTTTGCAGCAGTGAGGGAGTTAGGGCAACAAGTGTTATTGTTTCATCCTACTAAAAGCTTGAGAAGAGCACAGAGGATCCCGTTGCTGGTGATTATCTAAAGCTTGCCCAGGCCTCAGGAGCAGCAGAGATCAGTTGGCCCTCTGAAGGGATATTACTCGATGTGGTTGAATGCCTGTTGCATTTCAGTTGAATTTGTAGGGCTTTTCTGGCCCCTTGACCAGAAGTCTTTAATTCCATTTAATTGCGGGCTCTGCCACCCAGAGACTTTGAGCAGTTCCTTAAAAACAAGTTGAAACTCTTGGTCCCCTGTGAAGGCCTTTGGTAAGAACTGCCGACTTTCAGAGAGATTGCTTTGGAATTTAGAGGGAAATGTTTTAGAGAAAAGATGTTTTCCTATCTGCTTGTGCTCTGCTTCAGCTAAGTTTCTGTATTTCCTTGCTGTTAGGAAGTGCTGGACCATGCTCAAAGTCATGGTTTTGTGGTTGGTACCAAAGAAAACAATCTAATATTTCCCAGAACCTTTCCTGGACATAGTCAAGGGAGTAAAAGTCTCGGGCTTTTATTTCCACAATAGTAGGACTAAAAAGAGTTTCTAAGTTCAGTAGAACAAACCATTGTTGCCACTCTTGTGTGACACTGAGTTCATCAAGGTACTTCATGACAACTTATTTCCTATAAGCCGTACAAGGGTGGATAATAAAGGTGCATATTAGCATCCGTACCTCATGGCTACCACCCCCAAGGCAAAGCATGCTCCTAAATAAAAACACAGGGTGATACAATGTTTCTTTCTATTAATATAAATCTACTGAAAATATATTTGTCACCTGCTTTATAAGCTGACAGTAACAATCCAAATCAAATCAGACTATTGTAGGCTCAAAATGTGGAAATGGAATGAAAGTGCCAAAGGATCTCTGAGATATCTGAAAAATACTGGGAGTGAGTGTACAGAGTTAAATATCAAAACCACTCTCTCAGTGCTGGCCAAGGCTGTGCAGAGAACAGCGTTCAGAGGAGTGGCAGGAGGGCAAGGCAGGGGCTTCTGAGGGTGAGGAACCTTCCAGCCAAAGTGGCCACCTTCCTTAAAGGAAGCAAGCCAAAGGTTGAGGTTGATGTAAGAGTTTGCAGCTACACCTCAGGCAAACTGCATGCTGAATATTAAGTTTGTTCTGGAGCCTCTTGAATCTGTGAAATTTGTGAAATACTGAGCTCTAGAACTTTTGGCTAAAATTCTTTTTGGATTTGGTTCTATCTTTTCACTTCTGTGATTTTTACATCTCTTTGCTTGCAGGTTTTATGGCAGAAATTCTTCTTATGTTCATGGAGGACTGGATGCCAGTGGGAAACCACAAGAAGCAGTGTACGGTCAAGCCGTGAGTATTAAAATTTGTCCTGTAATCCTTGTTAATGTTCAGAATAAACAAGGTTTTTTCTTCACCAGTGACTTTGACTTTCTTGCCTGGTGAGTAATGGATTGTGATACTGTTTCCTGTTCAGAGACAGATAGGAATTTGTTAGCTTGAGGGGTTTTGTTTGCTTATTTCTGCCTTCAGTGGCAGTTGTGTTTGATTCTTCAGCTTTGCATCTGGGCTGCAGAATATACCTTTAGGATGGGAAACAAAATTGAGAGGTCCTGATAGATTTGGGTTACAAATGTATCTTGTTTCAGTTAGCAGTAGTTCCTCAGGAAAGGACTGATCTTTGCGAGTTTCATTCATTCTTGTGTGAGCAGAGTTTTGTTGAAGTGGAACATAACTATGTGAAGAAATGAATGGTTTGACTACTCTGAGAAATAGTTGAATCCTAGTGAAAAAGTTCAGATTTGAAGTTGAGAGAGCTCAGGAAGACTGTTCTCAGTGAAAGAGAACACTCTTTCACTTGTTCTCACTTGTTGATTCCTGTATGTATGTTTTGAGCCTCAGAGGAGTGCTCTTTTGGGGTTAGTTGAGACTCAGCGAGGTAGAAGGTGTAAAGCTCTGTACAGAATTCAGTGCAGCTGAACTGTGTCTGTCTGTTTGTAGGAGATCCACAAGAAGGTGATGTCCCTGCAGTTCAGTGAGTGCCACACCAAGATCCGTCACGTGGATGCCCACGCCACTCTGAGCGATGGCGTGGTCGTGCAGGTCATGGGAGAGCTGTCCAACAACGGGCAGCCCATGAGGAAGTTCATGCAGACTTTTGTGCTTGCTCCAGAAGTAAGGATGTGTGAGATTGTGCCACACTTCAGATAATGGTGGAAAAATCTGACCTCACCTGTAGCTACCATTTGTCATACTGGGACAGAAAATAGGATAGGCTTTAAAAAATAAATAGGATCTGGATCTAAAAAAAAATAGGATCTGGCTTTCAAACTTGGTCTGCAGAGTACCATTAAATGCGTCACAGAGTGTGAGTGCAGAGAAACTAGTGTATTGGACCCATCCTGAGCTGTTTTATTTCCTTGGACTTGAAATGTTACAGCAGTAATACAAAGAAAATTGAAGCTTGCATTTAGGAGCTGCCATTGGCAAAAATAATTTCTTTGAAAAACAAGATTCAGCTCTGTAGATCAAATCTCTGCTGTAGTGGTGTAGTTTCCTGTCTAATGGCAAAGGGGAGTATGGGATGCACAAGTTACTGCTCACATTTAGCTCTTGGTGAGAGCAAAGCTGTGCACAGGTAGAAGGTGTCTTGTGTTCTTTCTGCTGCATCACAAACTAATGTGTGGTTGGAGATTAATGTTTTAGGTTCATGTTGAAGTTCTTCATTGTTTCCCTGCCCAGTGCTGTAAGCATATGGCCACCCTGTGGAAGTTCAGGGTTTTCATTGCAAAGTTTTTGTAGTAGAGACAATTGAAATTCCTCAATGAAACTCAGGGGCTGTACACTTAGTTAAAATCTATGATTGCTGTGACTTAGCAGAATTAGCAGATTTTATTCTGCTTCAGACTTCCTTTTTCAGTTGGGCAGAAGCTATTGTTCAATTGTGTGCCTAGAGAAAAAGAAAATAGCTCAGAAAGTAACTTAGTGACATAGTCCTATTGCATAGTGTCAGTGTGTACCCCGAAACTTAGGTCTGTGGTCTGTCCTTGAGTTGTCTGCTGATACTCCATGTATGCTAACCACTGCATGTTCCTCTTTTACAGGGATCTGTTCCAAACAAGTTCTATGTCCATAATGATATCTTCAGATACGAAGATGAAGTATTTGGGGATTCAGAAGGAGAACTTGATGAAGGTGAGAAGGACTCGTGTGTAGGGTTTGTGTCATTCTTGTTCCTCTCTCTGTGTGCAGAGCTGCCAGAAGTGTTTGTGGAGATGTTGGAATGCAAACTGTGTTGCCTGCTGTGGGGCACAGAGGTAGTGTTACTGAAGTTCTGTGGTCCATAATGTTCTGGAAAATGAAGTCCTGTAGTAGTGCTGTGTTCCCTGAAGGGATGAACTGGCTCACAGAGGGTGAGGCTTGACAGAGAATGGAAGCAGTGAGCAGCAGGACTTCTGCTGGCATAGCTGCAGCAGGCACACTTGTGTTCTGTGGTCAGTCAAATTTGTGTGCAATTTGAAGAAAAGTCTTTACTGGTTTTCAGGTATGACACATAGTTCATTTTCATGTCATCCTCACACTCAGTAATACATTGCTACTTTAGGGCTGAAATGGACCTGAGTTGGGCTTTTTCCCCTCTGTTCAATGAGACACAGCAAATTACAGTGTAGCCAGAACATGTGTACAGGTATTCACTGGGTGGTTTCTCGAGTTTGTTCGTCTCATTTCTGTGGAACAAAGCATTTTAGGCAATCATCCTTGTATTTGAGCTTCATCTTCTTAGTCTGAGGCACTGAGATTTATGAGGTAATAGTGCAGTTTTTCTCTTTCACTGCCACCATACGAAAAAGCACCTGCTGCTTTAAAAGAGCCCCAAACCTCCTCCCTGAACTTCCTAGCAGTAATATGCCTCTGGTTTCCTCTTTTTGTGTGAATCATAAACAGCCCAGCCTCTTGACTGAGAGGCAGCCTCTTCCATTCTTTTTTTGCTGCTCATTTTACCACGTATTGTTGGTAAAGCTTTATTTTGATTGCTGCTAACTTAATATGCTTTTATTTTACTGCGGCTTGTGTACGCATGTGGAGATCCATAAGAGATGACAAGTTGGTTTTTTTGTGTCAGAATCTGAGGAAGAGGTGGAAGAAGAACAGGAGGAAAGACAACCATCACCTGAACCTGTGCAAGAGAATGCAAGCAGTACTTATTATGAAAACCATCCTGTAACGTAAGAAGTCCTTTTTATTATATGAAGTTGCTTTCTTAATAAAAACCACAGACAGAATTGCTTTGGCTTTAGGTTCTGTATGTGATTTAACTGGTTGTTTAGGAAAATTCACTTAGCTTGATAGGGATCTGTGTTAACATTACATTATTTTGAGACATTCCTTCTTTATTGAAGAGAAGAAATGGGGTATTCTTTAATGTTTGTTAGTTATTTTCACTTCTGGTCTCAAAAGTGAGATGAAAAGGGAGCCACCCCCATGTATGTACAAACTTAATGGAATCTTTGTAATCCAGACTTGGACCAGAAGGTTTGGTATGATGTGACTTAGGTCACAGGTACGTTAGCAAAAGGATGGCTGATGAAACACAGACTAGTTTGAGTTGGAAGGGACCTTTTAAGGGTCATCTAGTCCAACTCCTTGCACTGAGCAGGGATATCTTGGTATGTTACTCAGATTTGGGGATCACTTGGAGCTGAGAGAAGGATGTACTTTTTGAAAGCCTGCTGTTCATCTTTCTTGGAAAAATAGGTCTTTGTCCTGAGTGTCTGCAAATCTAAGCCAGATCAAAGAAAAAAATATATTTATGGTTTTGTAAGAAAAATACAACCAAATAACCCCCCACAAATACAAAGAAACAAACAACACCAAACCCTGTGCTTTTTATGAAACATAGGAGTGGTGTTAGGATGGTCAGATCTGACTTTCTGTTTCCCCTATTAAAAAATCATGTATAACATCACTAGACAATACCTGCTGTGTGCATCAGTGGTAATACTAAACACAAGTCATTTAATGCTTCTCATGAGAAATATGATGGAAAAGTGGTGGGATTCTGGCAGGGGTTTGCTCAGGATAATGCAGTAAGTTTTGGGTGCCTGAGAGCACAAAGTCAGGTCGTGTTTTGGGGTTACTGTGTCATTTGGAAAGGGGCTGTAAAGGCATTGATCATCATGAAGTCACTTGGGCAGTGGTGGCCTGCAGCTGGAGCTGCAGAGACAGAGGTGACTGGAGATAAGGTAGCATTCTGGGTGGCTGGAGAGAGGGGATGTTCAGATCCCCTACCTTTCAACCACACAGAGCACAGAAGTTGAATATGATTTTCTGTAGATGGGACTCACAGCTGCTTTGGTAAGGAAGCTGTGTAGCATTTTGGTAAAGGAACAGTAGGTTTCATTCCAGAATTGGCCTTGGTTATGTGTGTAGCTTAATCGTCCATTGGTCCTCACTGTGTTCGTGTTCTTTTAGAAGCAGCGGTGATTGATTTGAGCACCTCTTCTCCAGGGTTAAAAGGCTGTGTGATTCTCTGCAGAGAACTGTAGAAATGTCTTTGCTTCAGCGCAAGTAAAATTTGGTTTTGTACCCGGCAGGGGAGTACAGCTTCACTTCCCACTGTACTGTATACGTACAGACCCCATTGTAGCAAATGGAGACACAGCGATCTTTTTCATAGCAGGGCTGTTGCCATAGCACAGCTTACAAAGTGTGACAAAATGCAAAGCAATTGATAAGCTCATCAAATGCATTTGGCTATTGTAGCAATGGGATAGAGGAGGCACTGGAAGAATCTTCTCATGAACCTGAGCCAGAATTGGAATCTGAAACAAAAGCTGAGGAGCTGAAAGCTGAAGTGGAAGAAAAGACCCTTGAGGAACTAGAAGAGAAATCTCCATCTCCACCTCCTGTAGAACCTGTTTCGCTACCGCAAGAACCACCAAAGGTTAGTTACAGGTCACATCTGTGCTACTAAGTGCAGATGAAAACTGGATTGGCCTTTAAACTTTGCCTTTTTGGGTGCCTAAACTGGTACCTCTCTTTAGTGTCATGCTGTATGAACAACTAGGCTTGACCTTTGAACTTGTAAAAATGTGAAGTTTCACTAAAATAGAGATGTTATTTTAAAGTGCTGCTCATCACCTATGGTAGATGTTAAGCTCTTCTTGTAAATTGTGTGTGTGGGTATATGCATGTGTAGACATTTTTAATTGTGCAGTTAACATGTTAAGAAAACACCTGTGGCTACCACTGCCAAAAATCTCATACAATGGGAACCGCTGCTTTTTCCTTGAAAATACATGGAACACACTGATGCTTGTGGGATTGCTGCAGCCTAGGTTCAAAACCAATGTGGGGGCACTGAGTGTCTCCTGGAGGCAGGATGCCTAATCTTAGAAACCAGAGTGCGCATGGTGCATCCTTTGGTCTCTGGTGTGGTTAACCCTGCGGGCTTGCAGAGTGCTGGGAGCAGCCAGGGAGAGCTGGAGACAGGTCATTTTCTAGCTCCAGCATGTCTCCCATATTTTTTTCCAGTCCTTTTTCTCTTCTCCATTTTTGATTGTAACTTCAGGCATCTGCTCCCTTTCTTCATGCAAAAGACACTGAACACTGCAGGGTTTTCAGCCCTAGGTTTGGTTACATGATGGAAAGCAGTTGTCTGGGAATGCTGAGGGCACTGGGCTCACTCAGGTAGCGACAGTGGGCACGGTACACACTTGTTCCATGCCATTGGAATCCACAGACAGCTGGGACTGCAGACCCTTCTGTACCTCCATTGTATGCTTGCGCAACCATTATTTAATAGTCAGATATGAACCGAAAGTGTGTTTTTAGCAGCCAAGTTTCCCTGTAGGAATGTCAGTGGTTTGCCGTGATTAGTAGCCTAGGTTTGTTGCATTTCCTGCAGGCTTTCTCTTGGGCTTCAGTGACCAGTAAAAACCTGCCTCCTAGTGGTACTGTTTCTTCCTCTGGAATTCCACCCCATGTTAAAGCACCAGTCTCACAGGTAACCCATCTGTGAACACCTTGGATTGTCTCATTACTTCTGCAAACTGCTTCAGTTTTTTAAATTAACAGATCAACTTGTTTGACTTAAATTGCACAAATTAATTGTGTGTTAAATGTTAATGCACTCACCTCCTTGTCACAAATAAAGCCACGAATGTGTAACTGGTGGAACTTTGGGTGATGGTAATGTTAAAATCTGGCCTTGTGGAAACAGGAAATCACTCCTGGGGTTTTTTACCTAACTTAATGGCTTGGTTTAAAGGGGAAACACCAATTCCTAACAAAATGTTACTTTTCTGAAGTGTGTTTGAAAAGGGCATTGGTGGAAGTGGCCCAGCAGTAAAAAGAGAGTGCATCATTTCTGAGGTGCAAGATTGCCTTGAAAGGCTAACATCCACAGGCCTATGCTGATTTCATTATCCATGGATAATCAGCTTATCACAGAACCCTGTACCAACTTATGACTGTGTGAGGAATGGAAGGATTCTCATTTCCTTTCCTGGACAATGCTATCTTCCCATTCCTAGGTTGACTGGGTGAGGAGGGAAAAGAGGAGAGCGAGTTTGACCCAGTGGCAACTCATGTCCTGCTCATGCCAAGGTGGTGTGAGACCTTCTGAGACTCTCAATTCAGCTTCCTCCATCTGTATGAAAGTGCTCAAACCAGAAAATATGTCCTTGACCCCATGCATTGACAGGGTGTGCTGGAGTGCTGTATCTTGAGTTGCTCCCGTCCAGCCTTTGTGTGAGGCTGCAATTTTCAGTAGAATAGCTGTGTTGCTGCAGCTGTTCCTCTTGCACTGGTTTCTTCTCAATTTTGTGGTAACAGAGAGATCTCTGTCTAGGACTAGCCTTCATGCTTTAAATGTATGTTAAAAAGGAAGCAGGGAAGAAAAAGAGAAAAATGTAAGAAAATTAACCAAAAAAACCCAACACCCTACGTGGTGTTGCTTCTGGTCTGCTGGGACTATCAAGGACATCAAATAATGGCTATGGAATGATTTGGGAAGTCTGCTGTCTTCATCAGCTTTGAATACCTAGGTGGTATTTAACCTGTAAAAACTGGGTTTTCTAGTGCACGATAGATTTTCCTTACAAAAAGCCAAAATTAGTTTTAATTTATTTGCCACAGAAAAGGTGGATGGTTGTAATGTGGCTGCAAAAATAATTTCAAGTGATCTGTCCAAGAGAGCAGGAGATAGTTTATAGATGTCCCCTTAAACGCCTCTGTCGCTTGTTGTGCTTTGTGCCTTTTGATTTCTGTATCTTTGACTTTGTGTTTTAAGTAATGGTGTGTGGAAGTTTCTGAACAATACTGACATGGCAGGAATTTCAGCTCTTCTGTAGCTGGAATTAGTCAGTTCTGAGCTCTTTTTCTTGAAAATATTTTAGACACAGTGTGTAGAAGTCGGGTAGAAGAGGCACCTGGACAAGGAGCTGCAAATCAGTAGCAGCTTTTTCCTATTTTCAGGGATCCTTTAGTGCCAGACACTGTGCATGTAAACAAGGACAGAAGATGCCCTGGTGGGTGGGTGAGTGGCTCCTTTGAGATGCTGTTGTAGCTGGTGTCAGTGATGTTACAGAGAAATAACTGCTCTGCTCACTCTTTTCTCTGCATCACTCCAGTTTCCCCCCCTCCCCACTATTAAGTTAAAAATACAGCCCCTGTAGTGTTAACTCCTCAAAGGACTGCATATGGGTTGTTCTGGATACAAACTGGTTCAGGGCTGGTTCCTTACAGCTGTGGAGTGAAATAGGTCAGCATTTCTTGCTCTTTTTCTAATTGTAGATTATTAGAAATCAGCCTGCCTACATTGATAAACTAGGACTTTTCCTTGTAGCATTTTCAGTTACTTTTACTTCCCATTTTTATTACTGCATTGTTTGTCATAGAGCTGCAGAGAAGCAGGGGTAGGCAGGGCCTGATTCTTGTCTTTTGGGGAGAGTCCCTTCCCCTCCCCATGTGAGCTCCTGAAGAGAAGAGACGGAGCCCCCTTTCTTTAATGGCTGTCAGAGCTCTGCTAGGCTGAGGTTTGTGGCATTCTTGGCTCCTGTGGTAATTGGGGTTTCTTGAACTCCTTACTCAGTGTCCTTCCGTCCACTCTGTGCTTGCTGGGACATGCTGGAAGATGTAAGTTGCAATGAGCTGCTGCTTGGGCTGCAAATGGCAGCCGTGATCTTGTGCTGCTGCCAGTTGTGGCAGTGTTTTGGGGAGCAGAGTTCTGTACAAGGGCTTTCCTCTTGAGGCACTGAGGCAGCCTTTTTCTGTGGGAAAGGATGGGACTCCTTAGAAAACAACCAGAGAGATCAGTGACACACAAAGCAGGCAGGTTCAAGGTTGCTGGGATACTTGGGATTTAACAGCAGGACATCAGTGATTTAGTAAGAGTTTAAGCCTGATAGCCATGAGTATCCAAGAAATGGGGCTCTGAAGGTATCAAGTTTTGCTCTTGAGGTGTAATTTATGATGTTCTCAAGATATGTAAGTGAAAGATGGCAGAGGAGCTCCAGTGACTCTCAAAATAGAAGGGAGCAAGATTTAACAGGAAGACTGATTTTCCAAGCTTGTTCTTAAAGATCCTAGAAGTGTTGTAAGGACAGACTACTGCCTACCTGCATGGAGCACAAGTGACAGGAGGGTTAAGACATTTGTTGGGTGTGTAACACTTGCATGTTGCATGTGAAATCCGGGTTTTTTTCCCCTGGGAAGTGCTCTGTCTGGAGGTACCAGCTGCCCTGAGTCCTTAAAGGAAAATAAGGGAGATGTTTAATATAAACTACTTCTCCCCAGCAGTCTGGGCCTATAGCTGTTCACCTTGTGTTTAATCTTACTTGCAGGCTACTTGTGTATTTTTGTGCTCCTGAGGATAATTTTGTTTTTCGAGATAAGAACCCAGCAAACCAGCAGCTGCTTAACTGTTGTACAGAAATGGAATTTCAAAAATGTTGGGAATTGGTTCAGTGACCAGTAGTCTGCATAGAAACATTTTTATTGTTCTGTCTATTTATCATAAAGTAAATTTTTAGCTTGCAAAAAATGGGAATGGGTGTTCTAGTACCTGAATATGAAGGGTGTACTTTGAGCATCATGGTCCTGACATCAGGAAAGGTGAATCTTATCCTAAGAGAGAGTCTGTAGAAACTAATTTCAGGAAATACTTCCAGGGGCTTTTGTTCTCCTCTTTCTTTTTGATACTTTTCATACAGCTGTTCTGCACTGGAGGGAAATAGTTCCTTGGGGACTTGGACAGAACTTTGATATGTCTGTCTCTTTGTGTTCATCTTGGACTACTTCCTAATCCATGAAGTTTGAGCTTGGCTTGAGGAAGCTTAATGCCCTCTACAATTTAAGTCAGGCTGAGGGATTTGTGAATAATGGAACATTGGGGTCTCAATGCCCTGTCAAACATGGAAAATTCCCCTTAGCCATGTTTTGGGGAGATGCTCTGATTGAGAGATGTTTGCTTTGCACATTTTAACAGTGATAAACGAACACTGCAGTCCTGGATTGGTACAGAGGAATTTAGACAGGTGAAAAAACCCCAAACACATTGACACCGATGTCTATCTTCCAGAGTTTGTTTTGTGCATGCCACTTACCCATGTCTTGTGTTGTGGGGGTTTTTGTGAGTTTGGGGTTTTTGTTGGTTTATTTTTTTACCAGCTCAGTGTTAAATAATGCACATTCTCCTCTTTTAGCCAAGAGTGGAAACTAAACCTGAAGCTCAGTCTCAGCCTCCTCGCGTTCGTGAGCAGCGTCCCAGGGAAAGACCGGGTTTTCCACCACGAGGACCTCGGCCAGGTAACGTGGATGAGCTTGTGTGAGTGCTTGGGAAGAGTGAAGGAGAGGTGTGTGCTGAGGTCTTTGTGTACCTGTGTCTGCCTGGCTGATCATGAACTGCCTGTGCCTGCTGCCTTCAGCCAGAAATGAGAGAGCATGATTTGGAGTCCAGGCAGGCTGGAGGGAATATGCTTGTTGCTGCCCCTACATGTGTTCATTCAGGTTTACACACATCTTTTAACCTCAGTGGTTCTGCCTTCTTCTTTGTGTTGACGGTAGGAAGGGGAGACATGGAGCAGAACGAGTCGGATAATCGTCGGATAATTCGCTATCCAGACAGCCACCAGCTCTTTGTTGGGAACTTGCCACACGATATTGATGAGAGTGAACTGAAAGAGTTCTTCATGAGTAAGTAGTGATTCCAGCTGCAGGGACTAAGATGGAAAGCTGGGTTAAAAAGTCAGCTAACACTGATTTGGACTACATGGGTAAGCTGTGACATAGAGCCACACTACAGATGTCTGGAACGAGCAGAGGGTAGAGCTGGCACTGTGGGTTTTCATAAAGTGTCTCTTCCCTTGTGTTTCTCCAGGCTTTGGAAATGTGGTAGAACTTCGCATAAATACTAAGGGAGTGGGAGGAAAACTGCCTAATTTTGGTTTCGTGGTGTTTGATGATTCTGAGCCAGTCCAGCGAATTTTAGTTGCAAAAGTAAGTATTGGCGTTGGGTACTGAGTATCCCCTTCCAGGGATGGACCAAAAGGCCTAAACCTAAACAAGTATTCTGGGCCATCCTAGTTTGCATTACCATTGGCTCTGGCATTCAAAAACAGCTCAAAGAAAAACAGTTTTGACATAGCCATTCTGTCAGGAGTGCTGTGTAGCTTTAAAAGCTTTGCCAGTGTTCCTCAAACTGCACCATGTGGAATTTGGTGTTTTTACCTCTACACAAGTGCTCCATACAGAGCTCAGAACTTATTTTTAGAGAAACTTTAGCTGAAATTGGAACAG
The DNA here is from genome assembly GCF_028769735.1 of Zonotrichia leucophrys gambelii. Taxonomy (NCBI): domain Eukaryota; kingdom Metazoa; phylum Chordata; class Aves; order Passeriformes; family Passerellidae; genus Zonotrichia; species Zonotrichia leucophrys. The sequence continues at coordinate 43,670,403 of NC_088173.1, read as the reverse complement.
GTAACCTTTCAAAGAGCATCACATGGATCTCTGAATTCTGCACCCTGGGGTTGAGAGGAGGGAGCAGGGTTATTTGCAGTTTTGCTTTGAGGAGCTGGAGGGGAGAAAGCAGCGGTTTTCATTTCCATGGTGTGGGAGTGAGACCTAGTAGAGCAATTCTTCAGGAACTCGGACCCTGAAGTGGAAAGACTAAAGCTGGCAGTGAAGAGGCTAAAGACAACGTTGCTTCTGCTTGAGACAAGCACTTTAATTCTTTGGCTGCCCGAGTGAATGTAAGAATGGCATTCCACAGGGCTAAGGCTGCATGCTGCAGGGAACCCCTAACGGGTCATGTTTGAGTTGGGCATGCACGTGCAGGAGGGCTGGTGCCCACAGCCAGTGCAGAGCGTTCGTGTGCCTTGCATGGAAGGGGCTTGGTGCCATGGTGACTAACGTGTGCCTGCCCGCTTTTCCCCACAAGCCCATAATGTTCCGCGGGGAGGTGCGCCTGAACGTGGAAGAGAAAAAAACCAGAGCCGCTCGCGAGCGGGAGACGCGCGGCGGCGGCGACGAGCGCAGGGATCTCCGCCGCAATGAGAGAGGCCCGGGGGGGCCCCGCGGGATAGTGGGCGGCGGCATGATGCGGGACCGGGACGGAAGAGGACCTCCTCCACGGGGTGGCATGGCACAGAAACTTGGCTCTGGACGAGGAACCGGGCAGATGGAAGGCCGTTTCACTGGACAGCGTCGCTGAAGTCTCCACTGTGGGCAGACAGTCTTGGCAGTGGTACATTACCCATCGTGTTTGCATTCTTGTTGATTTTTTTTTTAGCTTTGGAATGTGACACAGCCCTTCTGATCATTTCTTTGATGTGAAAACATCCTTTGGTTTCCAGTTTAAATTGAGGTGGACATTTTTTCCCCAGTTTCACAACAGGAGTCACACTCTTAATTTATAAATGTATACGTGGAGAATTGAAGACTAAAAAATAAAGAAAAAAGAAAAAGAAACAAAAGAAAAGAAAAGACCGGTTAACTATCTGCAACAGAATTTGAACTAAAGGACATGCCCAGTAGAATTCAGGTCCTTTCAGTCAAAAACCCTCTGCTGCACATTTTGTGTAAGTGTTACCGTTTCTGCCTACTACTGTTGGAAACACAAATAGTGCAATTTGTGCAATTGGAGAAGCTTGCCTTTTTTTTTTCCTTCTTAGAACACTCGGCTCCAAACAAACTCGTGTTTACGCACTCATCAAAATGCACTAATGGGTCCTCTGAACTCATTTATACTGACAGCTGCAGGAGGCATCGGAGGGAAAACCTTCATCCTCTTACTCAGAATAGCTTGGGGAACGATGCGGGCATCTGCTCTGCTTGCTGTGACCAACCTCTGTACACACACAAACCTTAATAAGACTACACCTTTGTTCCAGAAGGAGTCCAGTTAGCTGTAACCAGAACCCAGAGTTTCCAAGTCGTAGCCCTGAGTATGCAACAAGTTTGATAGCTCACATCAGATTTTTCTATCTGCCCCTCTTCAGTGCAGGGATGGCTGCTCAACACACTCCTCCTTCCCCTTCCCCCTTCGAGAAGCGTTGTACAGTGAAACTTGTCTTGACTGTATTTGAGTTCTCTGGTAATGTAATAAGCATGATGGTGCCTTCTATGAATACATCATTCCAGTCTTGCTGGTGATTTTGTACAGTATAGTGTATGAAGTACTGTGCTGCAAAGCCAAGCGGCTGCAAAGCATTTAAATAATTGGAAAATTGTATTTAAAAAATTGCAGTATCTTTCAATGAGTAAACGTTGCTAAAATGATCATCCACCTTGCTCTTCAATTAACAAGTTTGCCTGGTTTTTTTGCAGTGGGGGGGAAGGGAGGATGAAGGCATCCATGTAGTCTTCAGGTTGTCTCTTTTCTTTAATCAGTGTCAGAGTTAAAGCAAGTGGAGTTCTAATCTCTCATGGACCTGAATTTCAGAAGTCAGTTGAGAATGGTGGACGCTTCTGGCCAGCTCATAATGGGTAGACCTAAGCATCCTTTGTGAGGGTGAGCTTATCAAACGGGGATACTGCAATTTTCAGAGAACTAAACAGCAGCTCTTACGTTCTTGCATTTTCCAGTTGCACTTTTTTAAAAACTTGTACTCATTTTGCACGTAACTCAGCTGATGTTGACACTGACGTGGCTCTGGCCCTATGGATAGAAAGGAGGCTCTTGTGCAGTGTGACCGGTGGGTTCTCTGTGGCGAGGTGTGGGTGGCTGATGTCCCACGTTCCCACGAGGCGCCGCTGCCGCAGGCAGTGCGGGCAGGCCCAGTGCGGGCCCTGTGCTGAGCCACGGCTCCGGGCTCAGAGCAATCGTGTGTCTGTGCGTGGGCCGGGCAAAGGTGGCACCGCCAACAGCTGCTGCTGAACGTGGAAGGCTTCAAGCTAAAGAAGAGAGGCAATTTCAGCAAAAGCAGGGAGGACATCCTGGCAGTCTGGCTCTGGATTATGCAATCATTTGCTGGTTTGGAGTAATGTGGAGGATTTTGCTCATCTTTTCTGATATGCTAGGCAAGGGGAAGTGGCATCTGTGTCTGTTCTCTCCCAGACTTGAGGTCTTCTGTGTTCCATGGTAAGTCTTGCACTATTTTCATACACTTTCTTTTCTGGGACACATTTATAGCAATTGGCATTTTCATATTTCAGTTTTTTTGTTGAAGGTCTTGCCATTTCAGCTGTTACCTGGAAATCTGTAGTACTTGAACTGCTTGCCACACAGCTCCACTCCTTAGGTTTGAAGCCCTCGGACAAATTGCTGTCATCAGTTAGCAGTTTGCCACCAGTGTGGTTTGTGTAGCCTGGAGGTTCTTTTTTCCTTCTGTAATGCTGTGGTGTTATGCTGCCACCTAATTCATTTGTATGGCAAATGGCACTGGAAATAATTGACAACAGAAACAGAGTAGTAAAAAGAGCTCCTGAGCCATTCTGCTTTTTGGCTTGCTTCTTGTTTGAGTGACACGAACCCTTGGAATATCATCCAGAGAAGTTTACATGGTGATAGCTCACCTGCTGTACTGTGGACTCTTACGTGTTCTTGACCCTCTCAATAGTAAATGTACCTCTTAGAGCAAAGGAAGGGATTCACTGACCATAAATGTTAGTTGCTGATTTGTGAATGGTGGGAGTATTTTGTCATTACGGTTCTACTTCAACAAACTTGGCTGACCATCTTGACTTTAGTAGGTATTTGAGACAGTGGATTACCATCTTTATTGCTGTAACTTGTCGAGCATTATATGCTAGTAGATTCTAGTTTCATTGTTGCAGGTGGAAAGTATTTTTTCTTTTAAGTTTCCATTCTGAATGTGTTTTGACTAAACATGCCAATAAACTACTGATGTCTGCAGCATTTATCCATGTCCCTAATTCTCTTGCATGCAGGTGGCTGTAGAGCCCTGGCACCCCTCACTCACAGAAAAGATTGTAAGAGCATCGTTGCTGACCTGGCCGGGGACAGTGGCAAGCTGCAGCAGCACAGCACCGTGTGCTTTCAAGTGTTTGACTTTGGTGGTTTCTTTCACCTTGGGGGGTGTGTGTGTGTGGCCCAGGGAGGCTGTGAGCTCCTCTGGGACTCCTGAGTTTTGATGGTGCAGAAGTGATTGCCCCCAATTTCCTGTTTTTTTACTTCTTGTGTTTGTTGGCAGTTACCCAAAAAGCTTGGTAAAAGGGTTATTCTTGCACTGCTCATAGATAAGGTGTGGCTGAATCATGGAATCTCTGAAGTTCCTGGTAGTTGCTGTTGGCTGTATCTTGTTGAGGGTATGTCTTGCCTGTAATATTTCCTGATGAAAGGCAGTTAGGAAGTGACTGAAAAGTAATACAGTCTTGTGAGCTGGAATACTGGAATGAAAAACCTGGATCCTGTAGAAGTCCCAGAGTCGCCAAAAACTCAGAGGAGCACCCTCCACAGCTACAAGATGTGCTGATCTCCAGAGATCTCCAGAGAAACATGATCCCCTGTGCCAGTGATGAGGGCCTGCAGCTTTCAGACCTTGGTGCCTTGAGTTGTGAGATAAATTGTGCTAGTTGATGTTATCTGGGCCTGAGGGCAAGGGCAGGAGATAATGTTGTCTCAAACTCCACAGGGTCAGCCAGGACTTGCTTTCGTGCCATGAAGTCTTGTGTATTTCAGATTGTTCAAGAGCACCTTCCATCAGCATCGGAGCTGGCGTGACGGCCTTAGTGCAGGTAAGAGAGGAAATGCCAGGCCAGCTGAGGGATGTCACACAGCAGTGACCTGCTGGCTGCTGCACAGGCCTCACCCATTCCCTGGCAGTGCCCACGCTCGGGTACCTTTACAAAGCCCAGTGCTTGCACAGCAGCCTTTGCAGTACAGTGACTGCTGGGCTTTTACATGTCATGGAGAACTCCAGCTTGGAATGGTGATTTTTTGGACATGGTAAAGGAAGATAACAGGCTGCCTGATAATCCTTGGGAAAGCCATTGATGTCTGCTTAAAGCTTGGCTTCTTGCAAGGAGAAGAAAAGCAGATTAGGAAGTCATTGTCCCTTTGGCTTGTGCTCTGCCTGCTGTTTCCTGGGCCTGAGCTGAAAGGAGACATCTTGGTAACAGTGGTGCAGCGCTTGCTGTTCCCTGGGAAGGGTGGGAACTGTGGCAAGTGCAGTGTGTGTGTGTAGGAATTAAAGCTGAGAGCAGCTCTTGCAGACACAATGTTCCTCTTGGCTGCCTTGTTGCAGTAGGGGCTTCATTGCTTGCCTGTCCCTTACTCTGGAGTCCCTGAGTGCCCTAAGAGGTGATGCTGAGTCGTTTATCCAGAACTGGTCCAGTGGGACACCAAGGAGTGGGAGTTCCCTGCCCTCAGGAGCCCATATTGCCCTGCAGCCCTCACAGCCAGCAAGTCCCAAAGTGCAGCTAAACAAGGGCTGCTCTGGGTAGTTTGTGGTCACATTTGTCCTAAGAGACCAAGAGCACACATTTGGCTGTTGTGTGACCTCCTGGTCACTGTGCCCTGCCAGAAGCCAGTAAGGAGTGGGTGTGTTCTCTGCCTGGAGCACATATGAGGGGTGTCTGTCTGGGACAGAGTGGGTCATTGTGGGATCAGGACCAAGTCCCTTCACTGGCTCAGACCACTCCTCAGCAAAGAGGAGAAACACGAGCCTGTCAGGGCACGTGCAGAGCGCAGGAGCTCTGCCAGAGCCTCTCCTGGAGCATCACAGGGGCAGCAAGAGCTGCTGATGTTTCCCCGAGGAGGAGCACTTGGACTTTGCCTGGCATGTCGGCCTCTGCTGATCTGCAGGCAGGCATTGCTGTGCTGGGGGCAGAGGAGGGCTGCTCTGTGCAAAGCTGGCTCAGTGCCCCCGTGCTGCCCCAGGCCTCCGGCTCCATCGACCTGCTTACAGGAAGGAATAAAGATTCTGCAGGTAAGCATCGACCAAGGATTGTGTTCTTGTGCAATAAAACATGCTGCAGAATGAGCCTCTTCATCACAGCGGGCTGCAGGGTGTGACACCCGTGTGTTACTGCTGGGTTCAGGACAGGAATTGGGCTCATGTGAAATGCGACCCGGCTGCCCCCTCTCCACGCCGGGCCTCTGCCAGCAGCGGCCGTTCGGGAACGGGGAAGAGCTGGTATCGCTTCTCGCCGGGAATGATCAGGGACCAAACCTGGCTGCCACGGGTCCCGTTCCGGGAGCGGGCAGGGCCCTACAGGGACACAGGGAGCCGTAGCTCGGGAAGCGCCGCCGTGGGGCCGCAGCACCGGCTCGGCTGCGTTGGGATGCGCTCGGGGGCGCTGCCTGCAGTACCGGGGCGCGTCCCGCAGGGGGCGCCTCGGCGGGGGCTGCGCCGCGGGGCGGGGCCGGGGCGGAGCGCTGGGGGCGAGCCCCGCCCGGGGCCGGAGCCGTGCGCGCCCCGCGGCCTTTTCTGGGACGGCGGCGGGGCCCTGACGGGGCTGTGGTTTGGCAGCGCCTCGGGGAGAAGGGCACGGTCCCCGCGGCCGTGACTGGGCTGTAACGGGGAGCCGGACGCTGCCCGGCCGTGTGGTCGGGGCTGGCCGCTGGCAGAGGGGCCGGGGTCCCCGCCCTTTCCGGGCTGCGCTGTGCGCTTGGGGAGACCTGTGGGTGTCTGCGGGCACGGACGAGGCGTTCCGGAGCCCGGGCCCAGGGTGAGTACGTGCTCTCCCACCTCGGGGCTGTCCCGAACTGCGGTTCCCAGCCCGGGGGCAGAAGCAGCCGTGCCGGGGCTGTGCCGGCAGCTCAGGGCTGCCCCGGCCTGGGGCCTATCCCGCGGCAAAGTGTGGGCAGAGAAGGGAGTCGAGGGTGCTCTGGAACTTGGAGCCTACACCAGTGTTTTCCAAACATACTCGCAGGGATTCAGCTGCGGGGAGGCTGCAGAGAAGGCTGCCCGGCACTGCTCCCCAAAATGGACCCTCCCCGAATGGGGTCTCGCAGAGGATGGAGCAATTGCAGCCACCGGGTCATTGCTGTGAAATTCGGTCAGTCTGGGGAAGGCTTTCCTGACTGTCCCTGTCTCCGAGCCAGCTGTGCCTTGTCCAGCGGCCCTGCCTGGGCAGCCCGGCTCGGCACAGCTGGGTCCCTGCTCCCAGGCTCACCGGAGGGAGGCAGAGCCACCAAAGGAAGGGGCAGGTGGGGCCTGCAGCCACGGCAGGGGGAGGAAGAGGAGGCAAAGCCTCTACACCCGCCCTGGGCCCAGGAGAAGCTTCTGAGAGGCACCGGGGGCTCGTGTTTGTCCAGAAAGCTCAGGAGCTCCAGGGAGACTCAGGGGGCTGCCCCGGCCCCTGCAGCGCTGTGAGAAAAGGGGCAGTGAGGGTGCACAGGGGTCGGCTGCAGTCCTTAGAAGCACGGTCAGCTTTCAGCACTGCGTTGTGCTGCCTGCAGGGACCTGTGGTGTGCATTGGGAGCTCCTGCTGGGGCAAAAGCTTTGTCTTCCAAGGGGCAAAGCTGCAGCCTCTTCCTCACCAGGGACTGCCTCCATGCAGGAAGCAGCACAGGGGACTGGCCGAGGGGCTCAGCCTGGGCACGGCCCCAGCAGGAGCAGCCCTGGGCACACTGGCACAGGAGGATGAGCCCAGGTGAGTGCTCTGACCTGGGCAGCTTTGGGGAAGGTTGCGGGATCAGGCAGGAAGGAAGGAATGCCCCGATTCACATGACCTGAGGAAGTTGTGCCGGGCTATGGCTGAGGGGAACGCGCTGTGCTGGCCCTGCTGTGGGCCCCTTTGGGGCTGGCAGCAGGCTGCAGCAGGGCCAGGGTCACGGCTGTGCCTCTGCACTGTGCTTGGCTGTTCCTTGGGAAGAACATGGTTGTGCTGTGGTTTCTGGTTGTGTGGCCTGTCCTGTCCTGGCGTGGTTTGGGGCTGCACTGGCAGTGCTCCTGGACAGGGCCCTGGCTGCAGGGGGGCTGGGACAGGAACTGGGGCTGGGATTCAGCTGTGCCTGACAATGGTGGGAGCCGTCACTGCGAAGGGAGCAGGGAGAAGGGGCTGCACCAGAGCTGCCCGGGGGTGGCTTCTCCTCACACCATCAGCAGCCACCCAGGGCTGCTGCTGCTTTGGCTTCTGGTCCCAGACGGGCTGGGGACGATCCTGCCCCGCTCCCCCTCCCGGGGGACTTCTGGTTGTTCCGGGCCCTTCGTGTCCGGTGTCATTTGCTCCTTAGTGCTGGCCTTGGCTCGGCGTTGTTTGAGGGACGTGCCCTGAGACGTGTTCAGGCTGGGATCGGGGTCGTGCTGTGCCTGGCCCAGTGGTGTTTGTCAGGATGGGCAGCACAGTCTGTGGCTCCCCAGTCCTGCTCTGGGGCAGGGTGAGGGTGGCTGGGGGAAGGTGCTGGGCCAGGCCAGGCTCAGCCCCAGGCTCTGTTCCCACAGTGCCCCTCACTGAGCAGGGGGCTTGCAGCAATCTGTGCCTCCTCCTCTGCTCTTCTGGGGCTGAGCCCTGAGCTCTCCCGTTGAGATTTCTGCCTCCCTGTCCTCGGTGCACGGTCTGTGCCCAAAGCAGGGGCAGCAGGGAGGGAAGGGCTGCCCCTGCCTGGGAGGGGGGACGGGCATCTCGTGTGGGGCTGTGCTGCGCACCCCGGGCATGCTGAGTGACCCCCTTTCTGCAGAGACAGAGGAGACGCTGCTGCACCACGTCCCTGCAGAGCCCCCGCCTCCCTTCTGCTCTCAGGGCTGGGACTGGGAGCCGCCTCCGTGCAGACAGAGAGCGGCCCCTGGTCTGGCTTCGCTCCCCGAGGGAAGAGGCTGCTCAGAGCTCCTGATGAGGGACATGCACGCCTGCGCCTGGCTGGGAATCCAGGGTGCACCAGTTCCAGATCCAGCCACGAGAGGTTCCTGCTGCAGCTGCAGGTGAGCTCAGCTCTCCCTCAGGGACTGTGGTGGTTTGATCAGGAAGAAGTGGGAATTCTGGGATGCTGTGGTCAAACCAATGGATGCTCGGAGTTTGATATTGGCACCTGGTGTGGCCAGTGGGGTCTGGACACACCTCCGAGAATACACAGGGGTTAAAAAGCAGACCTTCAGCCCTGAGAGGTCTCTTGGGACGTCAAGGCGAAGAGGTCAGATCTCCCTCCCCTGTCCAGCCGCTGCTGCTGGGCGGGGGAGGGGCAGCCATTCGGTAGGCCCGGGGCCTGGACAGAGATGGGGGTGAGGAGGCCCTTGAGGATGGAAGGGTGGAGGAGCCCCAAGAGACATTGGGCAGCCATTCCCCCCCCCAGGAGAGAGAGAGGGAGAGAGTCGGTGATGACGAATGTGATAGCAGCCGGTCCAGGAGGAGAAGTGGGGGGAAGAGTGCCGGCCGGAGCAGCAGCAGCGAGTGTGGGAGTGCCGGAGTGCTCCGGGACAGACAGAGACTGAAGTTTTAACCCCTTTCTTTCATGACTGGGACCTCGCAAAAATGCTGATCCTCCTCAGAGCTGAATAAGAAGGGAGATAAGAGATGAGATGAGACAAGGACCTGGCCCAAAGGACGTGGAGACGATTGACTGAGTGGGGAGAGATGATTGGAGTGGCCTTTTGGCTGGACTTTTCTTGTGTGGCCATGGACTCAGTTTGTTCCTGTGACACACAGACTGCATTTAGGGGGAGGCAGTGCCTCAGAACCAGGAGGGTTCATCGTGGGGACCCCTCGGCCCCAGGGGGTTGGAAAAATATTGGGGGGACAGATGTCCCAAAGCAGAGACTGTGCCTTTTTTGGAGTGAGACAAGGCATCCTTAAAAGACAACCCTAAAAGCAGCTCTGGTCCATGCACAGTGGTGAGAGCACTGGGCATGGAGGGAAGATGTCACAAGCGGCAAAAGGACTTTTTCCAGGCGGTGCCGAGTGACATTGGAAGCACACGAGGTTTCAGCGTGTTTCCAGACGAAGCCTATGGTGCGAGAAGGACTCCTCTCCTCTTCATGAACTGAAGTTTGAGTATTCTAAAGGGTGGTGCCAGGCTGGGCAGTTGGTGATTTGGGAGAATGTATCGGATTGGGAAATTCTGGTGGTTGGGAGGAGGAAGGTGTTTTTTTGTAAGGTTTTCAATTTTTTTTCCTTATAGTTTTTCCTATTTTTTTTTTTCCTGTCGTTTAGGTAATAAAGTTTTCTTTATGTTTAAGCTGGAGCCTGTTTTGCTTATTCCTCGTAGCATCTCACAGCAGACACCAGGGAGAGGGCATTTTCATGGGGGCACTGGCTCTGTGCCAGGCCTAAACCATGACAGGGACGCCTGTGCCTGTGCCAGCTCCAGCTGATGGACGCTGGACAAGAGCTGTTCCTGGTGCCCACAGCTCCTGCTGATGGACCCCTGCTGACTTATTGCTCAGGAAATCTGAGGGCCCAGGTGATGTCTGTTCCTTCTGCTTGTTTCACTTGCAGGTGTTACACAACAACCACCCACCAATGCATTACAGGATCCTTTTATGCTCAGTCACTCCTCTGACCAGTTGAGGCCATGTGACTGTATCCCCTGACTCCTTTTTCCCATTAACAATGACTCTTCCTCAATTTTTCCTTCAGGCAGGTGAGTCATGATGTGGACTGTCTCCTATTTTCTATTTCTTTTAAAAATGTCTGTCCAGAGCTCCCCTCAATTGAGCAGTCACTTCCTAGAGTTCTGGGGAAGATTCAGATCTTAATCCTGAACTGAAATTGTTACCATAATTCCTGGAAGGGCAGACTCACCTGCTACAGCTGGGGCATCCTTCCAAAATAGTCTGTCGTTTTTCCTGATACTTCCATTCAGATGAGGTATAAATATGCATTTTCAGTGTGAAAGGTGTTACACACCAAAGCCTCTCCTGTACAGACAAGAGGACAGTTTGTCCCTGCAGCAAAACACGCTGAAATAAGCATCGGTAATCCTTAAATTTGTACCAATTAGTGCAACAAAAGGGTGAGAAAGAGCTGTCTCTTGTTGTAGCTCTGCCTGAGCAGCAGGGGATCAGAGGCTGGTGGGCACGGGGCAATGGCAGCAGTGGCAGTGTGCCTGAGCAGCCCACGCTCCTGCCCTCATGGCCCCTGAGCTCTGCAGGCATTCTTCACATTTCTGCAGGGCACACAGCTCTGCACTGTGTGCTGCTGAGCACAAATCTCCCCACCGACACCTCAGACTGCTGGGAAGCTGTGAAACCAGCCACATCTGACACCTAAAAATGCCCCTGTAGTGAATATTGGCAAGCAACAGCCCTGAAGCATTAGAAAAATTCTTCACGGAGAGAACTGTGTAATATGTGTGCATTGGAGATCCATACAGACAGTAGAGCAGATGGCCCAGAAGCACCCATGGCACTTATTTATTAATTTGGTCTTGAAACCATGAGCCCAGAGAGCACTGGGGAGGAGAAAGTGCAAAGCAGAACAGACCAGGCTGACTCACTGAGGTTCTGCCCTGAGCTGGCTGTCTTGAGGGGACCACTGTGACTCCTCTCTGAGCAAGTTCATGCTCTCACACAGACACTCCTTGACTCAGCTCAGTCTTCTCACTGGAAATCACCCTGCAGACACTGCAGCTGCCTGCTCTGTGTCACTCCTGGCCTTCCATAATGCTGCTTTTCCCTTACAGGATCAAATAACCCCTTGGAGCATTGTGCTGTTGAGCACATTTCACCAAGAATAAATTCATTTATATACTTACTTCATCAAATTCTTATCCTTCTCCTAAGTGTCCGATTGTATGGATCACATTTTTCTTCTCATTCAGATATTCAAGGCCCAAATTCTTAGGGTCTAGAGCTGATGGTGGCATTTATATGTCCCCTTCAGGGCAGAGGCGGTGGCATTTCAGCAGCATTGGAGGAAACAATAGAGTCTCTAATTTGAAGGGCCAAACCCTCTTTCATGCTTGGCTCACCCATTTACCAAACTATGCTAGGCTTAGTGGGAATTAAGGGGGCTAAACTTTCATTTGATTGTCGAGCACATCTGAATGTCTTTCTGGCATAGAGGGGCTTTGGAAAAACGAATCCAGATGAGAGGGCCATGTAACGTGATGGAGTATCAAACCACTATCTGATTTGGACTATGAGCTCTGCCTGTGCAAGGCAATATAAACAAGTCAATAGCTGTTTGGGAGATGCTGAAATTCTGGAAAGGTTCTTCCCTGTGCAGTTTTTTGGAAGGTGTGTCTTCTAATTTGGAATTTGATCCGTCTGAAACTGTCATTCTCAGCCCCACGGGCAAAACCTTGATCCTAGCCAGTACACATGTCCTTACAAGTGAAGAATCTGAATGCACTGGGAATGCAGAGTCAGCCTCTGAGTTGATGCTGCCCTAGCTTTTAAGAAGCACGCAGGAAACCGCAGGATGCTGGCTGACAGAGCCCATCTCCAACAAGAGGATGGTCAGTCAGCTAAAAAGCTGCAGAGTGTCTGTAGGACTGTTACCTGGAAGCTGTGCTCGCCCTGGTCTGTGCACAGCGCACAGGTTCTAACCAGTGCAGGAGCAGACACAGTTTCAGGCATGAAATGCTATGCCTGAGGTGCTGCAGAAACACGAACCGAGCCGAGAATGGCTGACTCTAACAGGTGAAGCAATGAGCTGTGGGTTCAGTGCTGTGTCTCCACAGCCCTGCAGAGTGCACATAGAATGAAGGCTACTCCTCACACCCTTCCAGTACATCAGAAATGTGTTTGCTCATAGCCCACCTTACTCCCTTTACCTGCAGAGGCCCAAATAACTCCTCCCCTGCTCGATAGGCTCCTCGATGTATAATCCTCTCCTGATGGCCGAGGCGGGCACCAGAGCTGGCAGGGGGAGCAGAGTGGGACTGTGCTATGGGTGCTGCCACAGCTGAGGACAGGGTTGGGCCTGGCAAGACAAGCCAGCTTTTTGTAGGGGACTGGAAAACATGGCAAAGGCTGAGGATACAGCTGCTCTTTCTGGCGTTGTCACTGCACTGACAAGAATCACAGCCAGTGACCTCTTCATCAGATATTTTGAGACCTGACAACTGTTGTAGCTTCGGGCGGTTCTCTAATGCTGCTTCTTGTGCCAATTGCAGAGTCAGACCTGGGATATGGTGAATGTTTTAAGGTGCAGGTGAAGCCATTTGGATTTACTTCCTTAGGGAAATCTCCTGGATTTGGAAGTTGCCTGCTATCAAAGGCCTGAAGTTATAGGCTGTACTGTGTGGAGTATATGGCTGGTAGCTACAAAATCCACAGGTAATCCACGGCATGACCTGTCAGCAGAGAATTCAGTCTGTCTGTGTTTTCCAGCTGATTCGTCAACTTAAAGTTCACTTCTTCTCACAGTATTCAAGTTCTCTGATAACACAGCAAAAGATCAAAATAAGAGGTGAATAACCATTATGCTGTTACACAGAACATCATCTGCACCGCAAATAACACAACAGAAATGCATTTCTTGAGAACCGCATCCTTGAAGACCCTCCTGTGCTGTCTCTGACAGTCAGGACTTGTTTACACACAGTTGTCTGTCATTGCAAAAGGAGGAGGAAGAGAGGAAAGAGCAACTTTTGGCTTAGGTGGTGCCCTTGACGAGGCGTCACTGGGTCTGTGACGAGTGAGCAGGCTGGGCACAGAGGGACTGCGACTCTGATGGTGCCACTGAGGTCCCTGCACTGGCACCATCCCTCATCCCACCATGTCAGCAGTAAAAGCAAGCAAGCCACCATTGCTACATTTAACACTTGTACATTTTTATTTAGTTAAATCAGCCATTGTACACATTGCAGCTATGTATTGTTAGTGTTGTATCTTTTTAATTTTTAACTAATACATGCCCTCATAGATATATTCAATTAGTGTTATCACCATGGGAACAAGATGCTGATTCGTCAACTTAAAATTCACTTCTTCTCACAGTATTCAAGTTCTCTGATAACACAGCAAAAAATCAAAATAAGAGGTGAATAACCATTATGCTGTTACACAGAACATCATCTGCACCGCAAATAACACAACAGAAATGCATTTCTTGAGAACCCCATCCTTGAAGACCCTCCTGTGCTGTCTCTGACAGTCAGGAAGCCATGATGCACTGTGAGATGTTTCATCAGGGGTCTCATTCGATTTGGCTGCCAAAACACTTTTTTCTTTAAGTTTCTTTTCTTGCCTGCCCAAAAAGTGTCAGCACGGCACCTATTGGTTCTGCCCACGGGAAGCCAGAACTCCAGAGGTGTTTCCATGCTTTTGGCATTATTACCTTAATGAGGAAGTGCCCTTGTTCTGAGCACTGAGTGAGTCATTAAAAAAAAAACCAAAACCAAAGAACCCTATAATTGTAGAAGGCCAGATAAGCTTGGACAAAGGATTGCTCCTAGAAGAGAGGGTTGGTTTTACTCTGGTGCTAAGTCTACTGTTAAAAAAATGAGATAGCTGTTTAAAAGCATTAAGTTGGTATGTTTGTGTGTATGCGTGTTATGCTAAAACCCTACAGAGCTTCCTTCACTAAATATTAAGGTATAGAACACCCAAAACATCAGATCCTTACGTTCCCTGTGTGGAAAATAAAAGTGCAGACATGCTAATGTGGTTTTCAGAGGGTCAATTTAGAAATATATATATATAATATATAGTTACATAACAAAATATGAACAGAAACCGGCTGCTGAGGATTGTGAGCACTTGTTCTTTAAAAAACACTTAGAAGATAAAAACTGCTCGCTCAGTGCTAAGAGGGCCAAGAAGCTGACATGGTTCTAGGAGGGTTTGGTTTTGACCTTCAAATGCCACATGCGTGTATCGGCTAAGAGGCAATCTCGATAAAACACGGTGAATTAATTATTCTCCTTGTATAGTGGGTAAGTCTTTGTCCCGTAGTTATCTACAGTGCAGTGGCCAGCAGGAAGCACCCCCAGTCGGTTGGTGAGGTCGGCTAAGCAGTGATGGAAACGGGAAACTACCGCAATCAGGATTGTTTAATACACCCTGCCACAGGTCCAGATCTATAGGCTTGAATACCATATGTGAACATGCCGCAGGTAGAGCTGCTAGCAACTTGGGTACCTAGTGGGGAAGTTTTACTTTCTTTTTCTTTTGGAAATGTTGCAGTGGCTGTGTGAAGGTGACTGCACAATTAATGGCCACAGCCAGCTGTGATTCACGTGAACAGCTGCTTTTTGCCTGACTCGCACAGCCTTTGCCTGGACCGGATCTCTAAACAGTAACTCTTAGTACTCGGTAGCTCTGCAGCGCTTCCTCCTGGGCCAGTCAGCGTCTGTGGTCCGGGTGGTGCCATTCCGTGATCTGCTGCCATTCCGCAGGGTCACTGCACCTCACAACCCACGATGCCCATGGGCAGTGAGTGTTCTGCAGTCTCGTGAGTTCAAATACTCTGCTATTTACAGTTTACACGTCAACTCCTTTGTATGGTGCATGTACACAGTCAGTGGAAGGAAGAGGCCTGTCGATGAAGTCTGCTTGGCAAGGGCCGTGTCGGTAAGCGAGCGCCAGAGCAAAGGGACAGGGACAAGTGGTGACGCTGACAGGGCGCCAGCATGGCGGATAAATCATCCTGCCTGAAGGATGCTATCTTTGGTCACAAATTAGCTTACAGGGTGAGAAATCATAACAGCACAAAACGCAACTTGGGATGGGGAGAAATGAATTCACTGCAGCTGCAGAGGTAGGAGCGGCAGTGACGGCTCTGCTACCCAGGGATGGCGATGGCAGCCTATGGGAGGGGTCACGTGGCGCTGTGCAGGGGCGGCAGCTTCTCACTTGGCCTCCTGTGTCCAGTCCTCTTGGCAGAAGTGCCTAAGAAGCTGCTGGAGGTCATGCTGGAGGTCATCCCTGGGGAGCGCTTCTGGGGTGTCTTCCAGCTCTTCTATGTGAACATGTTTTCCATAGCGGTCCTTCATCACAGTCCTCTTCTGTGTGCTGGCTTTACTTAGTATTGTCCTGGAACCAAAAAAAATGAGACCTGACTTAGAAACGTCACAGTTCTGGAGGTCTGAGAGAATCGTGGTTTTCAGGCTTTTCCAAGGCAGAGTTACACATGCTGGAGAGAAGGCACAGCAAGGTGTAATTATGATGCAATAGTCAACTCCTATGGCTTTTTATCCTTTTTATTTTATATATTCTCTGTATTCTTTACACAGGTGTTTGTAGCCTATTATTATAACCTAGCTTCAGTATTTTCTTTGGCAGAAAGAAAAAACAAATTCCAGGACCCCTATGCTATCTTGGTATTCCTTAGAAACCAAGGTTGAAATCAGATCTTTGAGATATCTTTTTATCAACAGAGCTGAGTCCTCATCCAAGGAGGGGTGGATTTAGAAGGTACTAGAGCTGGGGCATTACTTCTCTGGGAGTGCTTTTAGTTGGGGACTCTTGTCAGGTATAGTAATTTGCAAAATCAATAAAAATTTTACATGCATCATGCAGGATGTGCATCCTCAGCATTTTCCAGCTGAGGATCCCTATATAAAGGTACCCCTGATTACCACCCTGTGTCTGCCTCTTATTTCTAGAACTAGAGAGAAAGGCATCCAAGTGCATGGAGAACGGATGGATGGATGGATGGATGGATGGATGGATGGATGGATGGATGGATGGATGGATGGATGGAGAGTTAGAGCATGATTGGATGCATGTATGGAGACTGGATGACGAATGAATGAGGAATGGATGTACGGAGAGTTGGATGATGATTGAAAGGATGTATGGAGAGTGGATGATGAATGAGGAATGAAGGTTGGATGGATGGAGGGTGGATGATGAATGGAGAGTGCATGATGATATTTATTGATCTCTAGCTATTCTCCAGCCATCCATTCATTCTCCATTCAATTAGAACTATGCTACTTTGCTAAACTTAGAAACTGTAGAAAATAAAGCCCAGCCTTTGTATTAACCCCTGTACCCCTGTTGCGTGCAAAGTGCTTTATTTCAGTGCTCTGTACGCCATTGCCACTGCCAGGTTAGTCGTTGCTTTAGTACCACTGCAAGTAAAGCTTAGCAGGCACTCACTGCAATCCACTCCTGTGATTGGGTTAATTTGTTTGCAGTAATACTTCATCAGCTTGCCAAGCCAAACCTTTTAATTACTGATCCATCATCTTTCTTGATTTCTTTCTCTACCAAAGCAGGGACTTGCACTGTCATGTGGTGACCTGTATAGCTCAAAGCCTCCAACGAAAACATAAACCTTAAATTAAAACACCCCCAAAACACCTGGAACTCTTCCCACCTTAGTCCTTCATACTCACACAGCCCAATGCTGAGAAAATGCTGAACAGGCACCTGTAAGAAGCACCTGCATCCTTTCAAGCATCCCTCCCTCCTGCGGACACATGGCATACAGTGTCTCCTAGGGGGCAGTTTCATTTCAGTAATGATTGTATCAAAGCATGTCGCAGTAGTGGCTCCAGACGTGTGGATTTACTGAGACAGTAGCTGGGTGCTAAGTGCTCCTTCCCAAGCAGTCTCTTTGAATTTTTACCAGACAGGTCATGCCCCCTTGTTTGGCCTCTGTGAGAAAAAGGGGACCAGGCTGCTGGTCTGGATTCCTGGTCACAAAACTTAAAAATGCATATCCACGTCACCTATTGCTGCACTGCTTTTATCTATTTATCTGTTTTTAAGTATTTATTTCAACTTCTAAGACATGCTAATAAAGGGGACGAGAGACAGGATGGAGGGGAGGAATACATCCATGTACCCAGGATGGGGGCTTAACTGTAGCCACTTCTACAATAACCTCCACTGTGATAACACAGGAATGAACTTTAACTGCACTCACACCCAAGACTTCTAAGAATGTCACACAAAGCCTCCATGATATTTTCTTTTAGTCTTAGCAAGTGCCTTTGCTAAGTCTGCAATGCCAGCTTTCACTACACATTGTTTATAGATGCATATTTTTGTAACACCGCTGAGTATAAGAAAGAATTACCCTCAGCTTAGGACTGCTGGGCCACCGGCTGTGGTCCTTTCAGGAGAAGAGACTCTGTCCCTGGGGTTGTGGCCACACTTGCTGTACTGCTGTAATATATAAAAGTTGTTTTTACCTTTTCAAAGTCCTCTTTGGCTGATGGAAGATCAGAAGCCAGGCTGGCATCCCCCAGGTGTTTCTCCGTCCTCTCTCCATGCACTACAGTGGTCTTTATGACCTTGCTGACTTTCCGGCCCTCCACTGGTTCAGACTGGAATTTGGAGGCACTAGAGAGAATGGCAGGTTCAGACAGGGTCACCTGCAAGGTTAGAAAACACAAGTGAGATGGAGATGAATTCCACACTTCATGATGTGCACTGGCCAAATTAACTGCTGTGTCTAGGGGCTCCACAGGGTAAAGTGTAGATCTGCTAAGGTCAGCTTACTGGAAAGAAAAAGGAAAATAAAAAACAGGAAAAAGAAAAAAGGAAAAAAGGGGGAAAAAGGAAAATAGAAAACAGGAAAAAAGAAAAAAGAACAAAAGAATAGGAAAAAAGAATATAGAACATAAAACACGAAAAAGAGGAAAAAGGAAAAAATAAAAAATAAAAAGGAAGTAATGTAAAAAGAAAATAGGAAAAAAGGAAAAAGGTAAATAGAAGAAGGAAAACAAAAAGAAGTTAAAAAAAACAAGAAAAGAAAACAGGAAAAAAGCAAAATATAAAAAAAGGAAAAATAAAAAAATGAAAAGAGGGGAAAAGAAAAAGGAAAAATAGAAAAAAAAGAAAAAGAAAAATTAAAAAAGGGAAAAGAGTAAAAAAGGAAAAAAATACATAAGAAAAAATTTTAAAAAAGAAAACGGAAAATAGAAAAAAGGGGGGAAAAAATCAAGGCTTTTCTTTCTTGTTACTTTACTCCTAAAGAATTACTTCTGATGAGTAATTCCTGCAAGCAAAAGTATCCGTGATGTTTTTTACAATTCCAATAACTGCTTGCTGCACCTTGCTTTTGGCCCAGCACTGTTGAAAGCACACCCACTGCCAGCTTCTGGCCCTTCCTCACAACTTGGTTGTGCTGATCCAATTGCCTGTAGGGCCAGACAGTGAAGTACAGCAGGAAGGCACTTACCTTTTCAGACTGTATGTAATTACCTCGCTCTAAAACAGTTTTTCTTTAAATCACAGATGTTTTTAGCCTCTTCAAAGCAAGAACAGACCAGCAAGGTAAACTTACTGCAGCTATGGGGTTCTAGGACTGAGCGGCAGAATGAGCACGCTGATCTGCAGTGGTTAGGAACCCTGCTGGGGTGGTGCTGCTCTGTGCCACGGCAGGCAAAGCACAGCCTACCTCTGAGTGCTCACTGTCACTCTTCAGCACAACTCGCTTCACCACTTTGGAATAACCATCTCCCTCTTGCACAGGGACAGGGGCTTGCGGTGCTCCCTGCATTAGCACTTCCTCTTTTTCCAGGCCATCTGGAGCAACGTACCGCCGGATGATCTTCCGAGTCACCTGAAGGAATGGAGTTTAGTCCCCAAAGATGTAGCAGTAAAATATTCCTCTTTGTTCTACTCATTTGAGTAGCATTCGTCAAAATGCTACTCAAAGGGCATTCTGTCCTGCTGACAAAGAACCTAGGTAGATGGTCCTGTGGGTTCTGTGTTCTATTCCTCATCTCCTACTCAAGAGACTCATCTGGTGCTAAAGCTCTCGAGGCACTGGCTGGCCAAAGCAAGAAGAGAATTAAAGGGTCAAGATGTGAAATTGCTCAGGAGAATGGGTGTGCATCCCTCTGCGGATGACCCAAAACTCTGCGTGGCACAGTTCAAGGCACAGACCTGTCCGTAAGAACCGTCACACTCGCCTCTGTGCAATGAGACCAAGGAATCTTTGGCTGGGGTGGTTATTATTCTACCAGGAATTAAACAGGTTCCAGAGACAATCCAGCTGAAGGGGTGTGATGTCTTCCCAGAAGACAGAAGATGGGGTTTGCCACCATCCCACCTCAGCCAAGTCCTAGACCTGGAGCACCAAGTTGTCAGATAAAGAAAAGAGCACAGAAGTTCCCCTTTCACTTTCATGCTGTGCAGAATTTGTTCTTCTAAGCATGATCTGATTTTGAAGATCTAGACTCTGGGTTTATCTGACTTTTACAGACCCAGCCTTCCATTGCTTTCATCAAGACAAGCAAACAAACAAACATCTCAGATAAGACTGCAGTGGAGTGGATTTTTTGGTGGGGTTTTAAAAAAAGAAATAAACAACTTCTTCCTAAAATATGTGGATCTATGCAGAATTTTCCTTGGCTTTAAATGAAAGTTAAAATACATCCTGTTAGGTTGTACACTGTAACAGAACAATTTTGAGAATCTACATTATTGTTCAAACTTTGGTATCTCTCATGAGATGAAATTCTCATTCCTTCCACTCTCTACTCTTCAAATCATGCTCCTTCATAGCAGAAAGTCTGGCATTTCTGTAGATGTTTTTTTCTTCCTTTTACAGGGAAGAAAGAAGCTAGCAGGGGGCAGAACGGACAATACCTTCTTTACCACTGTGTGGCCATGTTCATCTGTGTACTGCTCTTCTGTGACTGTTTCTGGTGGCATTTCAGGCATACTATCAGCCTGTATGACAAAGAACAAAGCTCTGTGAAGCAAGGCCTTCATGTGGGTCTTGAAATAAGTCACTTCAACATCAGTTAATTGGTTAGGGAATGGAAAAAACCCAGCAATGTTAGGGGAAAAAAACTATTCTGCAAATAAATCCTTAGAAAGACATGCACAGAAAAGTGATGCCACAGCATCACAAAGATAAATTATATTGTTACAACAGCCTCGTTGTTTTCGGGGCTGACAAGCCTTCATCTGATCTTCCTCTTACCGAGGCATCTAGGGAGTTTAGAGAGGGGTTAGCAGTGTTACTGTAATCATAAGGTTTATCCAGTGGAGATGCATTATTTGGGAGCATCCCAGCTTGAGGTGCAACACAAACTCAGGCCTAAGGCAGCACAGGCACATTCAGTGCAGTCATCGAACACTCGGTACCTGAATGATCACCCGGCGCCGAATGACTCTGGTAGTGACCATCTCGTCCTCATCCGAGCTGAGCTCCAGCCCACCTAACTCCTCTGCTAACTCCTAGGGGAAGCATGGAAGCAAGATCTGTATGTGGCACTAGCAGTGGCTACAGCTTCTGTCTTCCTACACCAGCTCTGCAATTCCTACATTTTGCATATGCTTGGTGGGTTAATTACACAGAAAAATATACAAAAGCCTTTTAATCCTGAGGGGGAAGTACAGACGGCAGGGTACAGACAGCAGGACTGAACAGTTTTGACAAGAGGACAGTGTAGCAGTAGCCTCAGAAAGATCAGGAAAAATTAGTAACAAATGCTGAACTTGTCTATTCTGCATAAGGAAGAATTAAAAGTTTAAACAAACACCTTGGATGGCAAAGAGAGGCTGGAAAGAATCCACTGGGAAATAGCTGTAGTATAAAAATATAAAAGGGAAAATAAATAAGGGGAGGTGGTGGTACCTGCTGCTGTTGTTGTTTCACTTCAGTGAAAGAATCAGAAGGAAAAAGCAGTGCATTATTTTGAGGACAGCTGTTGTCCAGCTGTACTGAGCCCTGCTGTAGATACCCTTTCAATCATCTGATACACTTGAAATTCCACCTTTCCCTGAGATCCCAGAGGCAGAGCTCTGAAACCCTTCATTCTAGAGGTGATACTTTTGGTCACATAGTAGCCAAGAGAGAAGGCCTTGTTTCTAACAAATACAAAGGTGAAACAATTTCTGCTTCAGTACAGCTGCGCCTTCTCTGCTCTAACTTGGCTTATAAAGCTAATTTCCTACCCAAGGATGCCTTCTCCTTTTCTTCCACTTAGAACGGGAAAAGCAAGCTGTTTATTCTGAAATCTTCATCTGCCAGGAAACTTGAGTTCTCCACTAAAAGTCATATGGTTTCTTTCTTTCCTTGCTGGTGGATGTCTTCTCCTCTCTGAATGCTGCCGTGGAGTCCCTTGTCTCACACAACCCAAGACCTACCCTGTACAGTTTTTGATATCCTCTTCACTCTTCTGTCTCTGTATCTCTTTACTTCCTGTGTGCTACACAAACACCATTCTTCCAGTACATCCTTAGTAATCTGCAATGCTCAGCTGCTGTCCCTTTTCTGTCTCACCGACTTTAGAGACCCTTCACACATTTCTGATGCTGCTCTGGGCTAGCCTTGCCTTTCTTTATGAGCTTTACTGGTATCACTTTGTTAGCATTACATCTGTTTTGGTTTGTTTCTGCCCCTGTTACTGACACTCTCTCAGGCACAGATGGAACTGTCACAGTTCAAAGGACAAAGAAGGGTAGAGCAGAACCCGAATTACCAGCCTAGACTTTGGGCTCTGGGGTTTGCTTCAACTTTGAAAACCTCAGGAGGAAAGCTTTTACCTGAACCTTTAAACCACAGAGGGAAGGAGGAAAAACAGCGCCAGATGCAAATTAATTACAAATATTCTTATGTTAAAGAATCAGCGAGTCATAAAAATTAATTTATTGCATCGATTACATTGAGGCAAAGTTGTTGACTTACCTTTTCTAAAGATTCCTCTTCAAAGCCCCTTCCAGACTTCTCCATTTGCTCCTCAGTGGACTCCACAATCACGAGACTAGATCTCCTTGGAGAGAGGCTTTCCTGGTGGAGCTGGGGGTCCTCAGGCTCTTGGATGATGGGGGAGTCCCCTCTCTGCACTGGGGAGGGAGGCTGAGGGGGGCCTCTCTGAGCCTCTCCCTTGGCCGTGCTTGAGTGCGCAGATTTTCCACTCGCTGCTTTTCCAGCTCCCACGGACTGCTCTGTTCCTGGAGTTGTGGCACTGTGAATTACAGATCCAAGTGAGTTATTACTGTGCAGTGCTTCATAATTTCCAGCAATGGAACATTAGGCAGTGACTTCATATTGTTATGTTGTCTGTTGTTCGGCAAAGTCTAGAAATAACTGATATTCCTTGACAGGAACTACAGAGCAGTCTGTCCGGGAATGCCACCCATCTTCCTGAGCAAATCTCCAAATGGACATCCAACCTTTCCATGCAAGTCTGCAAAACCTGGTATTTGTAAAGTATTTCAGAGAGCTTTGCTTTAACTTGTGCCCTCACATCTCTACATACTACCATTTAGGTTTTTTTGTGGCAGAGCCTGGATTGCTAGAGAAGGATGTGAGGCACCTACAACACTGAGCACAAGCTGTGCAGCTGCAAAGTGGAAAAAACAACTTTCATGTAGAATTCTGGAGCTTTAGCAAGCAGAAATTTAGTAGAGGTTCAGGTTTTCTTTGTAATGGCATTTTTATGGTTGAGCCTGATTCATGGTTAATCGCTGCCCCAAGTTAGTTGAACTTATTATTATATTAGTTACTATGTAACATATTTATAAAGGAAATACATCTAATTCCAGCAAATGTACATTCAATATTGTATATTTCCTCTTGGAGCATGTTCCTTACATGTTCCTGTTTAAATCTACCCTGATTTTCCACCTAGTTAAAATCAGACCTGCAGTGTAGTGAAATTTCCCTGTCTTCATTACTCTCATGTAGTGTTGGCACTATTGTCTCAAAGTATTCTCTGTTCCTCAAAGAAATTAATTTCCTGATGCAAATCCTTAGGAAGCATTGGTATTTTTGCCTAACACTGCAACAGAAGATTTCCTAGATGGTATTTTCTCCCACAATCTCTCCCAGCACATCCTGAGCAAAGGAATCCCCCTAAGTCCATTTGGTGGACTCAGCCGTCCTTTGAGTGCTGGGAGCTGCATCTCCGCATCAAAGCTAATCACCTCCAGGAAAATCACTTCTTTGAGTAGGGATTCTTGGTATTTTGCTGGCTTATTAATACCTGACTCTACCCTGCAAAGAGGTCTCAGCATGGGCACATAATCAGGGAAGCTGTGAAGAAATAAACGTGATGATCTATTTCAAATTCCATTCCAAATGACACCAACCCCACTGACAGCCCCACCTTAGAATTCAAGTTTTTGCTGCACAGGTCTTCTATGTACACTCTATCATGTGTTATTCCTGTAAGTACTTGTCTCTGTAACACTTTGTTTCTGCTCCTTTGGCCATCTGAAATGCACTTTTACAAGTCCAGTTCTTAAGAGGTAGTTACGAGTTTTGTAAGTTATGATTAAATTGAAAAAAATTGCCTCCATTGAAAAAGCCATCCAGAATCTGAAGAAAGATTTTGATTACTTTCATTAATATGTCATCACTTGTCATCCAAGACATGAGTACTGAACATATACATAAAACCCCCTTCACTTCTCTACTAACCTGAATTTCTTTCCTATGTACCAGACACAGTTATTGCTTTGTGCTCACAGTGACAGACTGACTTTCTCCCCTCAGCCTTAAGGCTTCCTCCTCATGGATTAAAAAGTGAAAACCACAATTGGAGGAAAATTCTAGTGTGTTTGTAAGTTTCAAAGGCAACTGTAAAATCCTCTCATTACACAGAGAAAAGAGAACCTGTTCCCTATGGCTTCATCCTGCTCTTTTGGCACTTACAAATATTCCTGTTGTGAAGCAGATGGTTTCCCTGGCACATCTTGGGGTTTCCCTGAGAATTCAGCTTCTACTTGTTCCTTGTGTGCTTGCCTCAGAAGCTCAGCCATGGACACTTCGGCCTCACTCCTGGGAGTACTGTCCTGGAATGGGGAATAACTGACAGACACGTCTTCCTCGGAGACCAGAGGGGGGTGCTCAGTTGGCTCGCCATCCTTAGATGGTCTCTGCTGCTCCTGCTTGTGTCTCGAGCTGTACACTTCCTCTTGCAGTGCTGAAAACCCTTGCCAAGACAGAGAGATGAGAAATATCCTTACAAGTCTGACCAGAATGCAGAGGTCCTTCCCGTCCTCCGTGTGCATTGGAAATCCCCAGACACAACACATGACCTGAAGTTCCTGAACACCTTGAGTGGGGGGGCACCTGGCCTCTAGGAGTAGCCCAAGGCATGCCAGATTGCCACTACTATAGCCAGATTTGGACAGAAACAGGCAAAATAACATTTACCCAGGAATTTACCTCAATTTACCCAGATTTTAGTGACTTTTCCCTCCATATCCATTATTTATCTGCTTCTGGAAAAATTAACTGTACAAAAAAAGATGAAAACGCTTCATAGAGGGCTAGGTGGAAGAAGCAGCTCATTTATGTACCATAGTCACTGGAAACCTAGCAAACTCTGAAGAACAGAGAAACTGGGGGGAAATTAAAAAGCTTGTACTGAATTTGAGCAGGACAGAGAGGTTAATATTCTAAAACTACTTGGCTGTGATATGAGAATGCTAATTGTAACAAACAGTCCTCTAGTCCTACATTCTCTTCAAGACTGGGACTTTTGCAGCTGTCTAATATGCTTCAGTATTGAGTTAGGCACCCAAAAGTGTCACTTCTGGAAAAGAGGATCTTAAACCAAATAATTTGGAGGTGTTTCTTTAGTTTGCAACCACTGGATCTAATCCACTGAACTTTCAAACTCAAGAAATGCAATAGCATCCTAACAGAATTACAATATCCTGGATACTCAAATCCAAAGGGATTTTCTATCAAAGCACAGAGTAGTTTCCATTTTTAATATCTTGGTCAAATTCTAATGCAACCTTCTGAACTTTCATGAAAGCACTTGTATAAGCAAAAAAACTAAACCCCAAGGTAAACTGGGCAAACGTTGCTGGCCACAGTGTTTACTTCTGAAGAAAGCTCAGGTCTTCTACCCAGTGAAATGTGACCCTTGTGATGCTGTGCTTACATCCATCTACACTGTCCATGCCTTCAAAATGGGATTCCAGTGGTCTGTCATGAGAGCAGACAGATAAGCCTGGGCCAACACTTCAGAGCAGAGTGCTGCTTGGAGAGGTACCCTAGGCAGTTTGGGTCAGGAGCCACTTACCTTCACTGTGGTCCAAAGCCAAGGACTGCTCCGTGTCCGCGTAGGTGCGCGTGCCGTGGCCCTGCACGGGCTCTATGCCGCTGGTCTCCATCAGGTGAACAATGTCCATGCGGTTGATTTTTGTGAGACATTGGGTCAGGTTGGTATCTGTGCCATTGGAAGGACACCATGCAGCTCAGTTAAGAATCAAGCACACTCCCTCCCTTCTCCATAGGAAGGACATATACAGGAGACTGCCCGGTGTCATATATAAATTATAGATACATTTAGAAGCAGTGCTATGTAAAATCTAAAAAGAACCAAATGGCAGCCTATAAAAACTAGCACTTTGGGTTTTTTCCTTTTAACGAATTTGTTGAGTTACTGTGTTATACAGACAAGACTAGAAACAACATTGAGTACAATCCATGGTCATCCTTTCTGTAGCCTAAATTTTCCCCAAATTTTCTTTGTGATTACAACACACCTGTCACCTCAGCTAGCAGACTGGAGACAGTTACACACAATAACGAGACAAACCTGTTGCATGTTTCCCATCCCTTTCAAGCCAGTATTTGAGGAGTGCATGGCTTTGGTCTTGAAGAGAATTGGGATTTTCAATTCGGATCTGGTGAATTTGCTCCTCTGTGAAGTCCAGTTCTCTTGCTAGCTCTGAAAAAGAAATCCATCTCTCTAAAGAGGTCTGCTAATACCACTACTACTCCCCTGGTCTAACTTCATTCAAAGAAAAGTAAAAGTCTGTGAAGTACAGTTTAATCCCAAAACCTGAGAAAACATTTCCACCTCGTTCCATGTTACTTTCACTTGTCCCCGCTACCATTTGCTGCCTCAAGTCTATTAAATGCACCATATTAAAGTGACTGTTTAGAGCAGGTTCCTTTGGTATCCATTTAGGACTCTTGGTATCCCAAACAAAATAAGCTTCTGAAATATTTTTCTAAAGTATCTTTAGCTAATCAGAAAATCATCCAAAATAAACATGAGAGGAGTGTGGACCATTCCCCTCCTTTCTCTCTGGAGCAGAAAGTGTGCACTTTACCTGTCCAGCTGAATCCAAGATGATCCGCAATGTGGGCCAGTCTTTCCTCTGTCCTTTCCTGATCATCCTGTTGATCTAAAGGTCAAAGAGAGCTGGAAGTTGCCTTTTGCAAGTTAAAAAACATTTCCATAGGAGGGAGAGCCCAAGAAGGGAAAGCACGGCTTTTTCCTAGCTGCTGTGCCTAAATGCGGACAGGCTGCGTAACTCAAGTGAAGCTTGTAAATCCCTAGGTTCAAAATGAAACCAAAAAGCTTGGTTTTTCGAAAAGCATAGGACTATCTAGTTTTTCTATTTGGAAATCAGATGTTCATGTGAAAACCTCATCTAGGACTGAAGTACCTACTATGCCTATTTTGGCCGGGCATTTTACTCTAAAACATCTTTGTAAAGTTCAGCTGAAGACTTTGACTAAGTCAAGAGCCATAGTTTTCCATGCCTCCTTAGTAAATGCCAGGTTGAAGAATTCATCGGCACCAGTGCTTCTGATCATGTTTCTTTGTGTTGTAAGGCAAGTTTAGCTCAAACATACAGCATGTCAGATTATGGTCTGTATTTGAGAGACTGTTAATTTTAGTGTCTTTGACCCTTTGGACGGGGAGTGAGACAAAATACCAACAATGAAGGCAAGGAAAAATCAGATGGTCATTCGTCAGTCCTCATTCACTTCACTAATGGTGAGAACGACAGCTCCTCCCATCCCCAAAGCTAATTTTAGGATGGTGGAATTTGAGTTTTGATTTTCCCTGAATGCACATGTGAACTGTGACACCTCTGAATCAGGAAATTGCTTAGGGTTCGAGATATGCACGTGTCATTCCGGCTCCTGATTTCCATTAGGGCTACTCACTACTAGCACACAAGTAGGCGAGAGGAAAACCAAGCACCAGAGAATGTGTACTAAAAGAGTTACTGGTGACTCAGAGTTTTCCTCAGACACAGACTGTCAACAAAAAGGAACATAAAATGCTTCATTATTTAAAACTCCTGCAGATCTCATTGTGTACCAACTCAAAAGTCTATAAATTTGCCTGTCTTACTTTCAGTTGATGCCTAAGCATTTCATTATTAGTAGAAGTTAATAGCTAGTAGGGTTAATAGGGCCAGGGAAAGTCAAAAGCCAAAACGTGCATGACCTAAGCAATCAGTTTAATGACAAAACCATACATATTTCTAGAAGTGTTTTTGCTTATTAAGATAACACTTCCCATAAGCATTTATGGTTTGCAATCTTGAGATCGTTTCACAGACAAGAACACAGACACAAGACAAAAAAAACCAAATACAGCTCACAAGGGAAAAAAAAGCACAACTAATCACCAAAAGCTGAAAAGAAAATGCCACACGCATTACACCAGCACACAAACACACACACACACCCCAAAGAAAACAAAGAACAAAAGAGTTTAATTCATGACATGCGTCGCACAGGGAATCCCAGTCGTTGGCAAATACCTTCAGCACGGTCATGGACATTTTCATCAGGGATACGTTCAATCTGAGTCTCTACAGACTCATCCCAAATGGGTCTGATGTCAAAGATGTCTTCAGGAACTGACTGCTGATTCTCACTGGATGGCACATTTTCAATAACTGAAACTTCTAGGGCACTACTACTTTCATCATCTGAAACTAATTCTTGTTCTCTCTCTGACTGCGTGAGTCTTTCCACTAATTTAGACGCTTCATCACTAATTTCTTCAAAAAACTCTATGGAGTTTTTGTAAAGATCAAAAAAATTGTCCTTACTCTCTTTTGTGGGACTAAAAGCACTGTGGGAGCCTGTAGCGCTTCTGCTTTTAACTGGCAATCGTGAAGAAAATACCTTCGATCTTGCTGTTGTTGCCTCATCTGAATCTAGCTCAAACTTCATCTCACTCTCCCTCTCCCTGGCCTCAGCCTCTGCCTCAGCATAACTCCTAGCTTTGATGGAACGTTTGGTCTTTGTGTCCACGGGACTGGTGGCATCAGATTCCGATTTACTGCGGCTGTCTGGCTTTGCGGGGACTGCACTCGTCACGTCGAGCACTTTGGGTGACTCTGGCTTGCGGACGGACGTGTCCGCGTGTGAGTGTTGTGGTTCAGCTTTTGGGAAAGCGGATTTCACAGGAATTTTAGACTTTGGTTTTGCTTGGTCATCTTTTCCTTCACACTGCGAACTGTCCAGGAAGTCATCTGGGAGAAGGCTCTCATTTTCCGATTGTTGCGAGCATTGCAATGCGGCAGCAGCTGTTCTTACAGGGATTTTGGATTTGCTTTCACAAGAAGGCACACTCTCCATTAGAGCAGTGGGGATTTCAATCACAGATCTCTGTTCCTCTGGGGAAGAGTCTGGGGACTCCTCACCCTGTTCAGAACTAACCAATCGAGTGACTTTAGAAAAATCTAATTCATCTTCTACCGCACACTGCTCGGGAGAGATGGGGCAAGGCACCTGACTGCTATCAACCGTGTCAGTCTCCATTCTGGAGAGGGGCTCAGCTTCAGAGGCAGCAATTTCTTTCTTTGGTGATTTTGAAGAAGCTGAAATACCCATTTTAATTGGAATTCTGGATTTAAGATCTGCTTTTGCAGTGCCTGTGCTGGCACCTTCACCCATCATTTCTTCAGATCTATCACTAGACTCAGGTGATGGGGGTGAGTATCTCAATGCATCTTGTTCTTGTATATCTGACTCCTCTGACTCTGACGGTGCAAATGGGTCCACTGACCCCTTCAGCTTTGAAGATTCCACCTCTGCTGCTTCTTTCACTTCTTCACATAAAGAAACTTCTTCCTGAGGCTCCTGCCCCACCTGGAAGAAGTGAAAGCTTTCATCTGGGTAGTTTCTTTTGGTCATGTCAATGGCTCCACTTCTAGTCATCTCAAACAACTTGCCTTCCTGAAAAAGAAAAGGATTTTGTTCACTGAGTGGTGTCCCTTCTTCGGTGGGTGTCCTGGCCGGTGTCGTGTCAGGGGTTGTGCCTTGGGATCGCCTGTCTACCATCAACCCAAATATCTTCTGTTCCTCTTCTTTCACCCGAGCTTCAAAAGCTTCATCGTCTTCACGTATTTCACTCCACATGTCAGAATCCACATCGGTTCTGGTGATGACAACCTGACCCACAAATTTCTCTGTTTCATCTCTTATATCCTCAAGGGCAGATTCAGATATTTTTGTTGATTCTGAGGTTGGAGACCCTTGTGATATTGTCTGAAATCCATCCTCTGGTTTGGGCTCTATTTCCATGTACACTTCCTCTGAAGAGCAATATTCACTGCCCATGTTTCTGCTAAGTAGAACTTCACCAGTCTGATCTTTCTCTTCTGCAATAGGATAGGTTTCCCTAGATAGCAGACTTCTACCAGACCCTACTTCACTTTCAGTGTCAATGAAGAAATGTCCAGAAGACACATTTTCATAAGGGCTCACTATGTACGGAGCACTACCATCAGCAGCGTCTGCTGCACAGCTGTCGAGTTCCCCTGTGTCAGTGGTTAGGGATGAAGGCTCTGGCAAGGGCTCCTCAGCATGAGCAGCCCTGTGAGATGTCTCACAACCTGTATCTGTTTTACCCAAATCCCTTGCCGAAGCACAATTGTCAGTGGTGTAACCTTCGGCCAGTTTGCCATCGCATGGGACAGAGTACTCGGTGGTACTGTGTCCATGAGAAAGACCATCTGCCTCTTCCGACACAGCTTCCATAGAAATGAGATCACTGCGTGGTAACAGGGCCGCGGGCTTGACACCTTTGTCAGTAGCATCACACTGTCCCATTGTTAGTGAAGACTCAGTGTGAACCTCTTCTTGACAACTGCCACCGACAGAGTGACAGGGAGTACACCCAGATCGTGTGACCGGGCCGTCGGGACTGACCATCTCACAGTCACCTGTACCATCACAACATTTGGATTCTGCACTTTCTGCTGACGCACAACCGTTGGAAGGACAAGTGCCCATGGAAGGCTTACAGCTGTGCCCAAGGATAAGCAGCTCCTCTTTGTCACCTTTGCCCGGTGCTTTAACCTCACCTATCCCGACAGAGCATGGCTGGGAATCAATGGGTTGGAAACCTGCTTCGTCAGGGCTAGAGCTGGAGTCAATACTAGGTGGTAATGGTGAGGGTGGCTGCACTCGGATCACAGGCTCCATTAAGAGGCCAGAGTCGGCTTCCTTTTTGAGCCGAGTCAATTCTGGCTCGCTTTCTGAAGAGGAAGAATTCTTTCTAGATTCAGCAGCAGGTGTCACCACCGTGGGTATGCCTTTTTCTACTACAGTAGTCTGCTCTGATGCTTCAGCCTCCCGTGAGGCTTCTGAATTGGCAGCCACAGAAGATTCATCTTGTTTACAACTCCTTTTATAATCTCTCTTCTGTTTTGCTTCTTGCTCCAATTCATCAAACATTTTTATTTTGGTCACCATTTTAAACATCTCTTCTTCAGGGGTGAATCTCTTCTTTGGTTCACTTTCCGAATCGTCCTCTGGTTCTTCGTTGACTTCAGGGATGGTGGCTGACTTTGGTATGTCTGCCATTTTAGGTGTGATTTCATAGCTAATTTCTTCTGAACTAGGAGTTTCAGGGGAAACAGGGCTTTTCCCTGAACTCTCCATGAGGGATGTTTGCTCCAGGCTGTCATCATCGGCACTTCCCTCAGGGTCACGGAGAATCCTGGAACGCACCGATGCCAGCTCTGGGCAGGCTTCTGCTTTGCTATGAGCAGACGGAAGAAGACCCTGCCCCAAAATACAAGCCTTCACTGTTGGTTCTACGGGGCTGCTTTCAAGGGAATCGCGGCAGGGGGACTCTTTCATAGGACTGGGCTCCAAAGAGTCGGGAGTTTTGTGTGATGAGTTATCTTCTAGCACTGGGCTTGCTTCCAGGGAGTCTTTATGACTTATAGTCAAAGAGTCATCTGCAACTGGGCTAAAGCCTTCACTATCATGGCTAGCAAGTGCAAGTTCCAATTTCTGGGGACTTCTAACTGTAAGACGGCGTTCACAGGCTACATCTTTTTCTTTCTCTAAAGCAGTGTCATGTGTTTCAGAAGACTTAGTGAAATGTGCAGTGGCTCTGGATTCTTTATCCCTGCTAATATCTTTCACAATGGAAGCTGAGCTACTTTCTTTAAGTTTATCAGCCTCTTCTTCAGAGGCTGGAGGTACATGCTCTTCTGATAAATGGTCAGAATGAGACTCACAAGTCTCAGTAACAGCATCTAGCTGCCTCTCGGTAATACCTTTTTCATCTTCCTTTGAGGAGACTTCCTTCGTAGAACACGTTTCTGCTGTTGTGTGTACTTGAGCTGCTCCTTTAGCGTCTTCAATTTGCCCATCAGTTTTCTTTGGTGAGAATGAAAGGCTCTCTGGGCTTGTTTCGGGAGTCTCTGCCAGACCCTCATGCTTGTAACTTTCCTCTGAGCTGATCTGAGGGGTTCCATCAAGTAGGCTGCCTGGAGAGTCAGCCACACCTTCATGTTTAAGGCTCTCTGAGCTCCCATCGAGAGCAGCACTTTGCAGAGAAAGAGCAGGAAGGAATCCATCTTTCCCATACTCTGTGGGAAAAGCAGCACCAAAAGGACTGGTCAGTACTTGCTCCAAGTTAACCTCTCCCTCCTCTGTCACTGAGAGATGTCGGAACTGTTGGTATTTGTCATTATCCTCCAGTTCTTCTTTAATGACATCAGAAAAGTCTGTTGAGGTTTTCCTGTCAGGGCTGATCTGGAAGTCAAGATCCCCCTGATCATCAGAAGTCCTGCCTTTCCCAGCCGCCGTTTCTTTGGCACTTTCAGCAATCATTACCGGAGGGAGAGTTTGGGTTGGCTTTTTGCTGCTCTGCTCTTTTACTTGGTCTTTGCCACTAGCTTTTTTGGCAGTTTCGATGGTGGAAACTTGAGTTTTTCCTTTCTTTGATTGTGGCTCTTTCTCTGCTTTTGACCCCAAGCTTGGTTTGTCCTTCTGTTTGTCTGTCTTGAGATTTGACACTCGCTTAGTTTCACTCTGCAAAGGAATTGTTTTCTTGCGGGGAGTTTCCTTCTCAGGGGCCTGTTGCTTTTGCTTGACAGATTTGTGTTCAAAGAGTCCGGAAATATTCTTGGACGGGTCTTGCCCTGACTGGAAGGCTTTCATTAGTTCCCGAACTGACATGGTCTCTTCAAGTCTCTCTGTCTTAGAAGAAGGTGAGACAGGTGGCTGGGCTTTTTGTGCTACTGGCTTTTTGACTTGCACTGATTTTTTAGGTGCCTTTTCGGCAGGGCCTTCTTTTGCCTGAACTCTGACAGGCAGTTTTGAGCGTACTTTTTGCTCATCTTCCACTCGTTTCTGAAGAGCTTTCACTTTATCCTTTATTGAGCCAATGGGAGTTTCCTCAATAACAGGGGACACAGCTTTAGGCTCCGGAGTGCCTGTCACCTTTAGGCCAGGCTCCCCAGCCGGTGCCTCATCTGCAGTGAGCTTAGGCAGTCTCAGTTTCTCTCCGCTGCTGTGTACCTTGCCTTCCTTCGGCTTTGGCTTTTCTCGTAGTTTTGGCCTAAGGGGCTTTTTAACTTCCGAGGCTGCCTTCTGTTGCTCCTGCGAGGTTGGTTTCCCAGTTTTTGGAGATTCTTTTCCTTTTTTTTCAGAATCCCTACTTACTGCTACAGCTTTGATTTTCTCTTCTACTACCTCCTTTTGTAAGGCCT
Organism: Zonotrichia leucophrys gambelii; assembly: GCF_028769735.1. NCBI lineage: Eukaryota > Metazoa > Chordata > Aves > Passeriformes > Passerellidae > Zonotrichia > Zonotrichia leucophrys. Next base: position 43,637,443 of record NC_088173.1, on the reverse strand, counting down.
GTGGCTGTCCCTCATGAAAAGAAACGTCTGTTTTCAAATCCTCTGCTAGGTAATCCACCGCTCCTGTCATGTCCGGCTCCCCTTTTTTTGTTGTCCCTTTGTCTACCCCGACTTCTCCGTGGCTCGGCTCTGTGACTTCTGATGGAGCATTTCTCCTGGCCTCTTCAATTTCTTCATCACTGACAATGATCCATTCTTCTTCTAGGGGTTCTTGTCTGGAAAGGGACTTCTGCAAAACATGTTCTTCTCTGGTGTAGGATCCGCCTCTCAGAATTTCATTTACTTTTTCTAAGTCCTCTTTCACTCTTTCAACTATTTCAAAAGGTTCTCCTGGCTCTTCTTCAGCGGACTTTTCGAGATCTTTCACCTTAATGGAGCCTGATTTATCAGAAGGGTCACTTGTCAGGATGGCAGTCATTTTGATCAGATCTTGTTTCATCTCAGAAACTTCAGACAACAGGTCTGGACTGGCTAGTACAGGGACTTCATTAACCAGATGGCTTTTCAGGACAGATGTTTCTGTAGATTCTGTCTCGTCATCTTTGATGCGAATGAAAAACATTGAAAGTAAAATGGAAATCAAAAATAGAGATTGGAAAATGTAATCAGGACTGAAAATGACAGTCTTTGGCTGTAGTGGTGGGAAGGTCAACAAAATGGGCTGGGAATGGTGGATCCACAAGATCTGAGGGTACAAGAGCAAAGCAAAGCTAACAGGAGGTGGGAAAAAAAACTGAAAAGGAAAATGGCAGGAAATAACTTGCTTCACTTTATCTCTAGAGCACAACCACACATACAGTATCAAAGCTGGAACAAACCAAACCAGGACACCACTAAAAAAAACCCAAAACAACAACAACAAAATTTCAAATCAAAACCAGAAGAAACACAGTGAAGTTACACAAAGAGAGGCATCTCAAGATTGTTCAGATGTTACAGATCAATGTTCAAATAAAAAGAAAAACAAGAAAAAAAGGGGAAAGCATTAGAACTGATTCAAAGTCGATTTCCTCTAAGAGAAAGCCAGTGTTAGCAAACTGTCAGAATAACATTGGGTTAACAGTTTTGTTTTTCTTAATGACCAAAATAAAAAGCAAAAAGTAATTCTGCAGTAATCTGAAATAGGATCAAATATGTGGAGATCTGAATCAGCTGCAAACCGGCATTTCATCTAAGGGGATTTCACACCTACACAATGAAACAAACAGGCTTTTGTTTTAAGAGGCATGGTCCTTTCCTTGGAACATCCTCATTGACAACTAATGAACTGACTGAGGAAAGAGAAGACAGAGAAGAAAAGGAGAGATAATAAGAAAAAACTGTGAATCAACTTAGAAGTGATTTCAGAGTTTTAAAAAATGTAATGTATGGCAACCCAAAGTCACAGACAGTCACACTAGACACATACATACAATTCATGTAAGGCAAGTTATTTCCATGCAAAGCAAAGGTGTTGCAAATGCTGCTGGGTATGTAGCTTCGGTTATAAACAAGAGCTCTAAAAATTATTCATATAAATTAAAGGTACATGAAAATACTGTAAACATACTGTGGTGAAATATTTGTCTAATCTGGCAATCAATATACAGGAAGGTGGCTGCAGATAATTCCCATTATGCCATAACTGTCTGTTGGTAGTATTTCATTTCAGCAAGGACTAGCAGAAAATGGATATTGAACAGAACAAAACACTGGAGAACTGAAGCAAGTTACAAACAGAACACAATACTTAGGAATCACAGATGGACATTTTCCCTTTAAAGGTAGCATGTCACATGAAACTGCACATTTCAGCACCCCAGCGAAAGTCAAAGAACTAATGCAAATAAAGAGACCTTAAGCAACACATAATTAGCTGTCTTTATTTGTAAAAAAGATCCATTTTGCTATGCTGTTCTCCTGAGTGTAACGAACATTAAATATTTGTGCTGCATATTAATTAGAGCCAGATTGCTGCAGGGTATTGTGGTGCTGAAAATGTGGTCTTTTGGTGCTGCTGCTTTACAATGAATGGTCTGGTGCATGCTGAAATGCCAGCCAGTAATTTTGTAAATTTGTAATATGTACTTTCATAAATATCAAATGTATGACTCTTTCACTGGCCAATAATTGAGTTAATCAGCCTGAAGCAATGCAACTCCAGCGGGAAATAAATTGCAAGTGCTATCCAGACAGTGTGTGGCTGGAGCAGGAACACTCCCTGGCAGAGTGGGCAGTGAGGAAGTGGCAGGAGGACAATGCAAGACACTGCACTTTAACTGCAGAGGAGGCGAGATGCTGCACTCCAAACTGGAAACGAGGCAGATGTCATGCTTTTCCTGAACAGATCCAATAAATGGCTGCATTTGGAAGCAGCTCTCATTAGAGACACTCCTGTGTGTGTTGAGATTCATTTGATTTGCCTCTCCCATAAAGGAGATACTTGTGAACCGTTCGCCCATGGTCTCCCAAGGTCACAGCCTGATTGGGCGTGTACAGAGGGTGTTTGTGCTGTGCCAAGCCGTCAGGTCAGATTTCCAGCCATATTTCACCACAGTAAAGGAAGGGGCAAGGGAGGGAGGGTTAAACAGGCTGATTCCTTTGGACAGTATCACTTTTTGGCATGGCTGTATTCCATGAGATTAACAAAATAGATTGGTGTCCTCATTAGGTTTTCATTAAAAGTGATACTGTCATTTGTCTCAAATATGAGGCAAGAATGTGTGTCAACAAACGGAGAAAACAAAAAAAAAAAAAAACGGAGGGATGAGCATTCATACAAGCAAAATAGCAATAGCAGGTTCACTAGGGATGTCAAAGGAAAGTAAAGGCTTAGATGAACGGTTTTTAACTGTATTACTTGTTAATTTACATGTTAATTGTATTGAATTGGATAGCTGCTGAGATATTAAATTGGTTTTCATTATGTATTTAAAGTATTGATGTTATTAGCAATAGCAGTTAAAACTTAGCTTTTTCATGCTTATCTTTACTCTTAACATCTCTCATACAAATTGCATTATAACATTCTCAAAGAAAAAAAAATCTTACTTTTTTCTGAAGTCATATCAACCTGGAAGAGGAAAAATCAGGAGATTTAAAACTTCAAATACAATTGCCATACAGAAGCCACAAGTGAAATGCTAGTTGTATAGAGATGCATGGACTTAAATGGAACCAAGAATGCATTTAAAATAACAGTAAAAGCAGTAAAATAACAGTCAAAATAACAGTAAAAGTTAATTTATTTAGGGTCTCTAGAAATGGTTACTTCACTATAGTTATGGCCAACAGTAGATGCAAAATGTTGCAGTGTATTTTCTGTAAATGCTCTTAGCAATCACAGAGGACCTAAACTTTTGCATTACCAGGTTTGTGGTTACATTGCTCTTAATTTATTTCTTTCTGTCTAAAGCAAAATAGTGAAGGCATTTGGTCCATCTGGAAGGCAATCAGGAGGTTTCATGCATTGTGTTTCCTTGGACACATTCATTCTGAGAGCATGAACTGCATTTTTGCCTCTGTGCTCAGTGATGATGAAATGCAGGTGCACCAATGATGGCAGAACATGGGGCTGGATGCCACTAATGGCTATTGATACCTTTAATGGAAGCTGTGATGGCCCTCACAGGCCTCTTTTTTGATTTTTCAGAGTTATGTGGGTACATCAAAAAACCTATACAATTTTTCTGTTATTCAAAAGATAACACAGTCTTTGTCAAAAAAGAATTGAACAGAACACAATCTCAGACCATGAAAATTGAAGAAGTAAATTTTTAAGGTAGCTTTGTAATTTCAGTTTATTTCAGTTCTGCTAGCATTTGTCCACACCAGTACATGTTGTTTAAATTTGGCTCTGGAAAAATTTGCAAACTCAGAAGTAGCATTAAAGCTTTAATTTCCTATACAAACTTGTGGTAGGAATAGGACAACTGTGAAGAATGCAAATCAGCTGTGCAGTACTGCTGGTACAAGATACCACACATGGTAAAATCCCCAAGGTTTTACTAAGTGCTGAAAAGGTTTACAGAGTTCAAACTATTCTTTATAAAGATAAATACAATATGCTGTCTCAGTCAAGATGTTAGAAACCCTTGCCTTTCCATGAGCTGACACTGAACAGAAGGAAATCCCTGGCCATACGTGCGTGTTCATGCATGCCTGGCAATCCTTTAGGCTCACATAATTACATCTCACAGCCAGCAGTGTGTGTAACAGATCTGTAATAGCCTGAATTCCTCTGATGCACACATTGTCCTACATTGCCTACCCTGCATCCCTAACATGTCCTAGCTTCCCTCACTTTCAGTTCTTCCAGATCAGTCCAGATTTATGTCAGCATACTAATTAATATTATTAACATATAAATTAATGAAGTCAACAAAAATAGTTTAAAAGCTTATAGCCATCAATGAGCTTGTCTTTTTGTACTTTAGTTTCCTATAAAAATAGAAGTCATATTTACCATAGGAGTGGTAAATATTTTTGTAATGATAATAGAGAACTGCAAGCCATGCCACAGAGCTGCTGAATCTGTTGTGCAGGGCATGGGAAAGATGTCCATCATCTTTGGGGAGCTGGCTAATCTCACAGTGTTCCCAACAGCTGAACACCATCAAAATGTCAGGGCGCTTTTCTAACATTCCTCATCCGTGAAGGGGTCAGAGCTTAAGGAACATCTCTAAGTGCCAGACCGGGCTGGGAGCTCAGGGGGGAGCTGATACAATTTAGTTAGGGCTAAAGATGAACATTCCAAACCTTTATTTGTTACTTCTGGTTAAACACTGATTTTGTACTGGATGTCCATCACCCAGCTCAGTAAAGTGAAAAAACATCTACTGGATGTTATAAATGGAGAAGACTGGCCATCTTAACATAGGCAAAATTCAAGTCTGCCCATTCCCAAAGTGAGTCTGTGCAAGGCCCTCTTTGCTGTGTCTGTAGCACTGAGCTAAGGTCAGTTCTGAGTTGTGCCTGTTAGTTGTGTTTAAGCAACGTGTGTAGGCAAGAACATGCTGATTTAGCAACATTACCTCTTCTGGTTCTGGGTCTGAATCTGATTCCTTTTGGTCCCAAAGCGCCATGCAAAAAGAGAAGGGGGAAACAGAGCAGGCAAAAGGCAATTTTTTTTTCAGAAGAGAATAGGAAAAAGTAACTTCCCACAACATTTAACAGAAAAGAGGAAAACGCAGCACATTTCTGCAGTTGATTTCTTATGACAAAAAGCAATAAAACTGAACTGTCAATTTAAACACAAAAGGCTATAGAACCAAGCAAAATACAAACTGAAAAGTTAGATGTCTAGTGATCCTTTTTTGTACCAAAACTTTAAATGTATACACGCTTTTTTACCTATAAATTAGCATATATAAACACTTAAAATATTCAAGAACTATTACCATTTCAAGTCACAGAAATGTTGAGATGCTTTGCTTAAAAATTATGCTAAAATGCTATAATAAAGATTTACTATATTCTAAAAATGCTGAGAAGAAAATGATCATCATTTTGGGCAAATACATCTCTAAAAGGCATGCAGCTTCTAATCCAACCAGGAAAGGAAAAAACCCCTAGTGTTTTCAGAGAATAAACATAAACTGACACTTTCTAAGGAAACAAGTGTTTACTCTCTGAGGGCACTCCCACTCATCTCTTCTGAGACCTCAGGAAATACCTGATGATGTCTCCCAACACTGGCATTAGGAGTACCAAACCCAAGACACCAAAAACCCTTGCATGGAATTTTTTCCTTTTTCAAGCCCCTGCCCACAAAGCTTTAACCCTGTTTTGCCCTCCTCCTCATTTCTTGTTTGCATGATAATGCTGATGCCTGCAGCTGGGTATAATTTCACAGTACCTTTGTGTAAATGGGTAAAGTGATGTTTAAATTACATATGGCTTGATGAACGAGGCCTCTGGTAGATTTTGGCTCCTTCATGAACGATAATCGTCCGCAGGGCTCTTGAGTGCTATCTCGGACCTGGCACAGGAAAAAGAAACATTTAACCTGCTGCTCTGCTGTGTGACCTACTTGTGTTTCCCAAAAACTGTTCAGCAGGAGGGACCAGATGGGGAGAAAAAGTCCACTTAGGCAAAAAGAATGTGTTTTCACTTTTTTCCCCGTTGTTTGTAAATGTACATATGGATGTGTTTGTGTATTCGATATATATTGAATGTTGTTGGTGGAAAAGTCAACAGGGTGAGGAATCTGCAAAGCCAAAGGAAGGCAGTGGCACAGATAAAGGTGTAAATTAAAATAAGCTTACAAAATATTGCTGGTAAGGAGGGAGAAAGTTTAAAATTTGTCTAGCAGCACACAGCAAAAACAACACAGAGACAGAGTGGGTTGATTTTCTCCACTTACTGGAAGTTTCCATTCATAAATAATTTCTCTAAGAGTGTTATTTATACAACAGTAATAGTTTTCTTCTTTGTAGTGGGAATTCCTGGGTAGAAGGAAAAGTCTGTGGAAGAGGTTTCAGTGCTCTCTAATCTACCTCTCAGAAGAGGTGGTGATGGTGCCTCAGTGACAGCAGCCCTCCTGACCACAGTGGGTTAATACATTACTTAATTTGAGGGGAATGAAGGGTTTTTACTTTGGCTTTTATTTTACAAATTTTCCTACTCATAAAAAAGGTTTTTTAAGTGAAATAGTACAGGGATAAAATTAGGCTCCAGTTGGGAATTTTTATAAATTAAGTAGTTTGGCTTTGTTCACAAAAAATATGGTGAAGTGATAACTTGAAATATCCAAAAAGGAGTGAGCAACATTACCTTAACAAACAGAGGAAGTCTATTTTCTTTGAAGGCAAAGAAACTGAATATATGGTGCTGCCCACTCTTTGTGAGCGGCACTAGATTGCCAAAGCAGTCAACGTAAATGGGTTTTCCTTCTAACACCTGTTGGAAAGGAAAAAAAGCAAACAGTTAATTAATCCTTGGGAGGTGACTGGGATTGCTTCTTGCTCTACAACAGTACAAATCAGTTTCTGGAATTGTTGGGACTTGTCAGCATTTACAAGATTTGTTATGTACAGTGACCTAGAATATGTGGAAACATATCAGATTATTAAATCCCAAAGAGATCACATTGCTAATTTAGTAACAATAGTGCAGTACTTTAAATGACAACAGTATATTACTCAGTGTCGTAAATCCAGGGAAACTTTTAAATCTAGATTTTAATTTTGATTTTTGATTGACTCCAATTTTAGCATACCTTGCTAACCTGGCCTCATCACCACAGTCAAATAATTATTCTCTTCAGCTGTCAGAACTCAGAGTGTGTGCCTACTGAGTCCATTTATTTCAGCTGGATATGCAGAGGCCTAAGAGCTTTTGAAAGGCAGACTTCAGGTAAATATCTCTCTGAAATCTCTCTATAATGGCACTGCTTGTATCTTCAGATTGCTGTTGTTATGGCCCCTCCACATGGTTGAATATCAGATCAGCAGTTTGGGAAATGTTCCATTCAAACTGCAAATCCATTTGTGGCTTATCTTTACTTCCCAGAAATTCAGCCTTGTCTTTCAGTTTGATAAGCTCATATTTTATCTTGCTGATCTGCACAAGAGATACCTGTCAGAGCTTCAGGAACAGCGAGGACAGTTCTTTTAAAGGTGGGATTCTCATGGAAAAGAGACAGAACTAAGCAGAATGTGCCACCTAAGTTAAAGCACCTTCAACTTGTCATCCCTTCTAAGGAAGCTGACAGAGTCAGAAAAACTGCATGTAGCAGGCAGTTTGCTGAATTCCACATAGGAAAGCTTTTGCCTGCTCAGCAACAGATTTAATGTAATTTTATTTTCATGAAGCAGAATATTAATCAAACCTGCTACTTGAACTTCTTGGTATGTGAATGTGCTGACAAACAGTGATCCCTGTCAGCTGCCTTTCTGGTTAGTGATGTGCATTGATGAGGTTGCTGGAAGTCAGGATTTAGACACCATTTTTGGCTCCATCCCTCTCCCTTCAGCCCTGTGGGCTGAGTTTGTCATTGCCCTCTGGGAATAGGGTTTTCTCACTGCTTTTTCCTTACACCTGACAAAAGTCCAAGTTTCCATCTTATCATGGCTGCTGATACTGCATCATGACAGTACTTGTTGACAGATTATTTTTCAGTCCTTGTGGCAGATAGAAGGTGGAAAATACTAGTTCAAAAGCAGACAGTAGAAAATGGAGAAAACTTAAAGTCTTGTACAGTACCTCTACATCCCTGCTTCTGGCAACTTCAGCAAAGTTTTCTTGTTGTTCTAGAGTTTTATCAACCTTGTCATCTGTCATGCAGAAACATCTTAACCGTGCTTCAATGGGATCATGAGATTTGGCAAACACCACAAATTTGGCCATGTAGGGGACACAGATAATTTCTCTGTATACTTGGGAAGCAAAAGTAACAGATTCTTGTGTCTGACGACAGTCTATCAACCAAAATCTGTAAAAGAAAATGAAGAGTTGAGCCATCAGCAGAGAAGGTTTTAAGAAAGGAAATTCTGTGTTTTCCCATCCTGGCAGCACTAGCTGGCAACCAGAGCAATGGGAGATAACAAGTCAGAGGAGTAAAAAATGAATTGTCACTTCTGGTTTTTGTCTCCCACCCATCTTAAAGGAAATAGCAGCCAATTCCTTACATACAACAGCAAAACCTGAGGTCTTTAGGTGAACATAAATTACTTTGTCCACTGTGCAAAGCTGCATGCAAAATCAGAAACTATTCCTATGTGAATTTAGTCACCAAGCATTTTCCAAGGAGTAACACGTCCTGCCTTCTTTCCCAGCTACCACTTGAGTTTCTCTGGAGCTGATGCCATTTCTATTCAATAAAATCCACTGTGTGGGTGGAAAGCTCAAGTTTCCCAGCTGGCGGATGAAGGCGGAAGTCAGGAGGGGTCAGAGACAGCTCAAAAGCTGCTCTGATCCGTAGGGATGTTATTCCTCACGGTGGATTACGTGGCATTAGAACCCCAAAGCATACCTTTGGAGTGTGGCTGTTCTGCACTTACTCATCTGCAGCTGAACAGCAGCAAATTCCATGCTGTGCTCATCTTAAGAATGCTTAACAAACACACTGCCCAAAACCCCAGGCTGCTGACATTCGCAAGAGGGAAAGCATGTGTGCTACAGAAAGGCTCTGCACACTGATCCTTTCCTTTTCCTGCGTGGGAGAATTATGCTGTGCTGGGCTACAACTGGAGAGGCCACATCCTCTGAGAAACCACCAGATGCCTCAGTGATTTGCTGTCAAACACCAGGGGCTAAAAGGCCCCAACAGATATTAAGTCTTTTAAAAGCTGCAGCTCAGGAAATGGAAAACAAACATTGTGCCTCCAAGTCTTCAGTGTAATTCACATGGCAAGTATATCTCTTTCCCAAGCTCATCTTGGACAGAATTAGTTTTATGAACGGTGAAATTGTTGTCCATCATTAATGCTTAACTAGACATAAAAAAATTACTGTGAGTAGCAAAGAATCAGAAATCAGATGAAAAATCCCCTTTTTAAACTGCACCAGCATTCAAATCATGTTTGGGGCAAAGTAGATATTTGAACATTCATTTGGATTAAAAAGAAGAGGCAGAACCCATTAAAATCTCTACATGGAACCCTGCCTGTATCACAGAACATGAACAACAGTAATCAATTTTCCTGTCATCATCAGGATTAAGAAAAGATCTACCAGAAATATGAATTGTAAGACTATACAGTCTCTGGCTATCACATGTAGTCCCCTGCTGTTGGGGACTTGACAGTTTTAGGGATCTGGACCTCTCAAACTCTGTCTTGTTTCCACAGGTGGTTTTTAAATCAGCCTTTAATTCCTGCCTTTGCACAGACCTCTGCAGCAGCAGCAGCACTGAGCAGAATGCACTGTAAGATCCCCCTCTTGTGGCTACTGCTGCTACAGTGGAAAACTCAGTTACACCCAACAGAAATGTGCATCAGCAACCAGCAGGGGGAAACAGCCCGTTCTGAACTGAGAAAGGATAAAAAAATCTAATACTGTATTTCACCTAATGTTAATCTGGAGGTTGGACTGCATTTTAACACTGAATACACTATTTCAATAAATAACAAACCTAATTAACAGCAATAACTGCCCCAGATACTGAATGTTTGCACTGAATTTCATGAGCAAGTTATCCATGATGTTTTTAACTGTTTGCTGGAATACACAGCCTAGACAAAATATTTTCCAGGTCACAGATTGTATCTCCTCTTACAGAGGAGATTTTGGAGCATTTCTCTTATATGCATCATGAACACAAACTAAAATACATACCTACATTCATTTATATTACTCTTTTTTTTTAATGAAAATCTGTTTTCAGTAAGAGAGCAGTTAAATCTCATTACAAGAACAGATGTATGGAAGAGAGGCTTCTAGACCCCAGTCTGGCACACCTAGAGTCCCTTTCTGCCTGACTTCTCAGTTTTGGATATTCCAGAAGTAATATCTCTTACAAGATGTATGTGTGAGGTACCCAAATAAGGGACTTCTGCTTACATGGAAATTTGAATAATAATCAATCTGTCTGTTTGTTCTACTCTCCAAATGAAAATCATGTAACAAAAGTATTTGTGGAACAAAGGCATGTATTTGAGAGTATTCCTGTAAAAGTCCTGTTTGGTTGTGTAGGTACCTGGCAGACACATTTGTCGTGAAGGAAACACATTCATTAACAAAGGTCAGTGGCGTTGTCCCAGTGATGTCTTCCCATTGGGCAGGAGTAGTTCCTCCTGTAATGATAGAGGTTTAAAAATAAAATCAAAACCAAGCAAGTCTGCAACTTTTTTCCTTCTAAGAAATTCTTTACAGTTTTTAATTGCTGTGAAAAAAGTAATAATCCCAGATATACTTTCTCCTTGGATCTACAGTCTTCCACTAATGCTAGCAGGACTGGATAGGCTTACCCTGAAAATACCAAGTATCCAAATGATTTTTAAGTGCTGAGCCCTGTAGCACAGCATAAAATTAATTAATTAAATTAAACACTTGCAGCTCATTTCTGTCTCTTAAGGGAGACTGAAGGAGATGCTAATCACTTGGGAGCCATGGCAAGTCAAGTGTTAAACTCCAGTATTTTCCTCCTAAGTAAACTGCAACAGTAAGCCTGCACTACTCTTACTTTGCCAGGCAGAGGTATGTTGGTTCTCAAGAAGCAAACAATAAGGAAAATGCAAAAAAATCACCAAACCCCAAGTCTGTGATTATATTACACATGTCTTGTTAGTGCAAACAACAACTGTTATTTCTGGTATAAAGGAATTGTTTGGAAAGTAGCATATTTTCACAGCTTCTCGCCCCATCCAGCTTCCCCTGGGTGTAATCAGTTCACCCTTTGCAGCCCCAGGGCCTGACAGTTTGAGGAAGATCAAGGAGAGCTCCAGGACTGGCATCCCACCTGTTATGCTGCACAGTAACCTCAGCGTGGGCGTGTCGCCTCCGTAGCCGTTCATGAGCCCCTCGCTAGAGGCCTTGGGCACGGGAATTGTCATCGTGATGGGCTTGTGGAACTTCCTTCTCCTGGGCTCCAGCGTGACTATGGGACTGAAGGTAGCCTTGTTGCCCAAAATCTTCTTGGTAAGTTCAGTGTGCATAGGTTGTGCCTTTCCAAAGCAACAGGAGATAACAGAACAGTTACTTGAAAACAGTTAATGATGTGTAGAGAACTGGGTCTGTATATTGCCCACAAACTCCTCACCTTTTCAAATAGCACAATTTTCTATGAAAATCTGCAGACAGAAGAACTGACTGCCAGTGACAAGGGGAGACCTCACTTTTTAAACTTTCCCATGCCTGCCTCTTCTTCCGATCTCTTTTCTTGTTGCTTATCAGATTTTCACAGCATTAATTTAAATTCACTTAACCACTAGCAAATGATAACCTGGTTACTCTGGCTGTTTTAGGGTGCTATTCAGCTAGTCCCAGGATTTAAACAACCACAGTTTCCTGGAAGAAGTAAATCATGGATGCATGCAGCAGCAGGACAGGATGGAGATAGAGGAAAGACTTTCCTCTCTGTGGGAAGTGAATTGTTATACTGGTTCATTCACACTGAAAATGTGTACATTTAATAATAGTTCAGCATGTTTAATTATTGCAGCACTTTGTACTTCTCTGATGCCTTTCATAACAAGTATTTAGGAAATTCTATGACCTGACACTAATATCAGCATAATCACCAAAATTTCTTCCCAACGTTATATAGACAGTTAATAGACAAGACTCTGAACTAACTGGAAAACTCAAAGCTTTACCACTTGCTTTGATTCTGCATGGAATTTTTTCTTTTATTACTTTTACTGTAAGTGTTGTAGATAACGCACAACACGACAAGCTGGATATGCTGGTTGTCCATCCAAAAAAGGTGATTTGTCACCAAAAATAAAAACAAAACTCTGTGCATGCTTCAGTGTACCTGGAGGCCAACACGAATTCGCTTGGTGAGTGCCCCTTCTGGGAAGACAGCCTGCACCTGTGGGACCACGGTGCTGCTGAGCACACCTCCCTCGGGCCCGATGAGGTTGCTGTCCTGCTTGATGCGGGACACCACTGCAAAGTACTGGGGGAAATCCCGCGTGATGATGCGGCAGATCCGCTTCTTCTCAAGCTCCTCTGGAGTGTCAAGCACTGAGGGCAAAAGAGCAGAATTTCACAAAAACAATACAGCCACCTTCAAAATCCACTCAAGCTTTTCACAGTTTTGGGCAACTTAGGCAAAGTATTTTGTCTAGAAATAATGGGAAAAGGAAACACGCCCCTGTGTTCAGCTAAACCAGAGCAATCAAGAAAGAACAGACAGACAGACGAAGGCAGCAAACAGAAGACATTGGCAACACCTCCAAAATCATCAGCCAAACAAGCAAAGGGGTTGGTTCCAGCCCCTTCTCTCTCACCTATGTCCTGAAGTAGCATCAATGAAACAAAACTTCAAAACACTATCAAAATAGGAGTGCAGTTTTAATGCTGTGAGTTGTCTTGTTTACTTTGGGATTTGTGAAGTTTTTTGCAAAAAAACCATAACAAATTAATAACAACTTTTGCAGCTCCTAGACAGCCCAAGGCCATTCTGTTCTCTCAAAAAGCAAGAGTACCCATGACTGACATTTCCTCCCACACATGGAGCTGCTCCGAAAGGATCAGTATGATAATTGCCTTGTTTTGGAAAGTTGTGTGCTGTGTAAGCTTTTTGTTTAACACTATGAGAAGGAACAGGAGAAAACACAAGTCTGGAGTCTATTGTCAGCTTCATGAAGGGAGACATCCTGCCCCACTGCTTCAGCAAAGGAAGTGAGCACCATGGTGAAAGCTGCTACACCCAGGGTACAGAAGGAACACAGGAGCAGGGTAAGGAACCAAGTGCCACTGGATACCTTCATCCATCCCATTCAGGATTTCATTCAGTTCATCCTCGGTGTATTCACAGAAATGCTCCTTCCAGCTGTCCCCGTTCTCGCTGCGCAGGATCACCAGCTCTCTCTCCTTGCCACGCAGGGCAGCAAAATGGGGAATCTCCACAATCACGGGCCTGGCACAGCAACACAGCGCATTAAATGCACATGGGAGAGAGGAAAAACAGGATTAACAGCAACTCTATTCAGTCTGCTACAAAGTGACCTGGAATTCTACCTATTTAGCTGGAATACTTTGGCAAAATCCTAAACTAGTAGGTCACTAACACAGACTAGATTGTTACAGGGACCCAGTAAGTGCTGAAGGACAGATGAGAAAGTGCATTCACCTCTTTCCACAGTGTGAATGAGATTTGGTAAGATAATAGTGCTTATCTGCAAATTTGGTGATTGTTTTTGCAAATCCATCAAAAACTCATGCTCATTTTATTTGTCACTACTGTCTGGGTTAACCTGTGCAACTTCATTTCAAAGAGAATCTACTGTAATGTATAGGAACAGTAGGACAAATTCTGATCTCACTTATACTGGTGCAAATCAGAATAATTTCATTGCAATTCAGAGGCAATTGTGTCCTGTGCCAATTTCACTTTGTAATTCTATATATTCCAATGAATTTATTCCTGATTCACACCCTGGGAGAGATATAGGAAGTCTGAGATTGATTGGGTTACTATTGCAGTATAAGAGATAAGAATTTGCCGTGTTGCCTTACAAGTCAACATCTGCACCAGCATATGCACTCACATATATATATATATATATATACACACATATACAACACATATGTGTACATATAATATATCTGTATTGAGATATACATATACATACATACTCTTAGAAATAAGAGAGAATATATAAAGATATTTGTAGATACACTTCTCTAATTAGACGACTCACACAGGTTACCAGGTATGTAGTAAATGCCATGTGTTCTATCACACTGGTGGTATCCAACATAAAATTTATTGATTGATCAGTCCTTGATATAAAAAAAAGAGTTTAAAATTTACAGTAGATTCTTTTTTTTTTTTTGTGGTCCCAATCCAGGTTGCTTTGCTACAGACATCAAGCACAGAACTAGGAAGATTTCATGCCAAAACAAAAATGAAGGCCACAGTACTTGAAGAAAAAGATACAAACATACCACCAAAACAAAACCACAAACCACAAAGGTTGGAAAATGGTCCACTAAGGGTTAAGTGTACAAAATTTCAAATGATAGAAAGGGACAATATCATGGGCATAATGACATAAAAAAATCATATTGCAGAAGGAGGAGAAGAATGGGGAGGTCAGCATCCATCAATTTGTTTCAAGTCTCTCCTACCCAAGGAATTTGGTCCCAGGAGGCCCCAGCTGAAGGATTCGGCTGACCAAGCTTTCTCCCTCATTAAGTGGGGGAGGAGCCGTAGGCAGATGAAGTTTACTGAGTACATCCAAAGCAGCAGTGAAAGAAAGAACATAAATAAACTTTATGTATTTTTTGTGCCAGAACGCCAGTGCCACTGTCTGGTCCACAGAGTGGAATTAGGCTGTACACTGAATAAGGTTCCGTCCTAGCCATGACAATTTGGTGACCCAAATTAGAAAATCAGATTTGTTAATTTAGGATCTTTTCTTTCTCATGGAGGTTTTGGCCGTGTACTCAATGAGAGCAGGATCTGGACCTTAGAATGCACCCCTGCAAACAGTACAGTGAATTTTTGATCTCACTGCCAGCACAACACCTTGGAAAAGGCTTCCAGGAAGGGCACAAAGATCTGAGAATGAGTAAACTACACTACATGCCTGTCTTGCAGGGGAGACACTCTCATCAGATAGGAAAACCATTAAAAAAGAATGGGAGACATACTTAAAATCCATTTTGTGTGTGACAAAGATAATGGGAAGACTGAATGTGACAGCACAGTATTTCTTCTGCTCTTTAGATTTCTTTCTCCTTCTTTTTAGAAATGACCAAGATGTGAAAAGAATAAGTGGTAGCACTAACAAAGATGGTGACTCTGATGACTGCCTGTTATAAATGGATTTTAAAGCAATTGAGTTGTTTCCAAATGGATTTAAACTATTGGTGTGTCCAGCCACTTTTTTTACAGATTCTGAATGAAGTTTTCTACTGCATTAGAAGGGGTTTCTTCAGTCATCCACTTTTGGATGTCACAGTTGATAGGGCAGAATAGCTGGTGAAACAAATTTTCAGAAGTCCAGAAAACTGCCGCTTTCAGCCAAATATTGCTAAAGTGAGCTCAGCAGCAGACATAAATCTGATCTTTCTATGGGCTTTTCAGGGTGGGAAGGAAGAAATAGCCAAGAAAATCCAGAGTTGTCCTACTGTTTAATCTAGCAATTTCAACACCAGAAAAATCAACAGCACTGTGCTTCTGTTATAGTCCAAATTTCTGATACCACAACACAAGACTAAAATAAACTCCTGGACCTTGTGTTGTGTAGGTAGCAGGCTTCACATTTGGGGGTTAGTTCAGCACAGTGCTATTAGGTTTTTAAGTATAGCATGAGCTGCCATTTTTGGCTGCAAAAGTCTTTTCCCATTCTAATATCACAACACTGAGAAACAATTATATCCAAGGAAGCACATCAACCATGTTTGAAATACCTGTGTTGAAGAAAAAAGGTGTAAAAGCTTTGAGACTCATTCCCTGCCAGCTGCCCTGCATTTCACTCAACTGCTCTATTTGTTACCATGTGCTACAGAGATCCTGTCCAGCTCAGCTTTGCCAAAGGAACCATTTCAGTGCAAGGCAAACACAAAGAGGCTGAAGGTTTCCCTTCGGGCCACGCGGCCCCCTTACCCAAGGAACTGAGCCCCAGAGGGTCCCACTTCGATGAGGCGGCTGGCCAGCCCTTCTCCCTCCACCATGGGCGGCATGGTGGCCAGCCTGTGGCGCTTCACCAGGCGGCACGTCACGCGTGTGGGCGCCGTGCACTTGCGCGGGGGGATGATGATGCGCAGCCCGTTGTGCCGGCAGCCCCGCATGGCGCCGCCGCGAGCGTCCACCATGAAACTCACCAGGAAGCTGCAAAATCAGGGCAGACAGTGAGACCCAGAGCACAGCACTGGCTCCCTTGGTTACGTCCCACATACGTACAAACGTATGTTAATAGAGCTCTTGCTCAAGAGGTACAATGAGAAAAAGCCTTTCTCCCATGTGAAGCACCACATCATGCTGAGTTCACTACTAATTAAACTGGCAACTGCTATCCAACAGTTCTTGACAGAAAGTCTTATGTCACAGGGGTGCTGTTGGTAAAACACCAGCAGACATTAATAAATGTGAACACGTGTACCTATTGCAAACTGCAAATGTCACTACTCTGTACCTGCGAGAAGCTGTATTTAAAGTTGGCACTCTTTAAATACTTCACAAGTAAATATTATTTATGAGTCAAAAATAAAAAGTCAATTCTGATTGGATGGCTCAGGTTTTTTAGTTTTTTGGGTTTTTTTTAAGATTCTCAATATAATTTTCTAGGTATTTGATAAACAATAATTTCTTAGAAAAATGGGTTTGGATATTAAAAAAAAAATCAAATTTCATTCTGGAATTAATGAATAATTCATAGTCCATCGTGGGGTTATCACAAATTTATATAAACAAACCCCAGCATGTTGTTATCGTTTGAAGGCAAATTTGGGGTTTGGTCAGATGAGAAGAGCGAGGGTCACTATATAAAAGGTTTATTTATGGATTTTGGGTTTTCTGTGTTACCTTGCACAGCAATATATTGGGAAAACCTTGAGATGCAGAAAGACATCTACAGGGAGCTTACTTCTAGCACAAGGTAAATAATTGATTCCTTTTTTTTTAAGAGGGATAAAAACATTTCATTTTGTTTGGAACTTCTCTTGTGCTGAATTCTTTGTAGCTCCACATATACCAACAGGTTGATACTGGGGACATTCTTCTGCACCTGGGAAAGGTGTAGAACTACTTCCAATTTTTATTTTTTTTTTTACTGTCTGATTACAGGATCATGCCTGCTGTGAGATGGTAATGTCAGGTTGCTGGAAGTGAAAATAAGAGTAGATGAGACAGAACGGTGTCAGGCCTACTTCTAGTCACTAACAAAGAACCAGCACAATGGGGAGTCGCAGAAATGCTACTGAAGGACCTGCAATAGAGAAAAGCCCTTATAACAGGTGTAACAAACACAGGGATTTTTTCACTGCCCCCTTGACCGTTCTGTGCAACAAACATTGCATCCATTCATTGTCCACACAGCTACAAGAATTCCACATGCTGTAAAAACACAACACTCGACACACCGTGCAGGTCAGAGATGGACGATGGGAAGGAGCCACAAGCGCCAGTCGGAAGCACACCATGCACCACGGATGCCAGTCTGTCTCACACATGCAGGCTCCTAGTCTACTGCCATTCAGATACCTCTAGGCTTTGCTTAGGGTAAAACTCTGGGTAGTACAACCATTAGCTCATTCCTTAGAGGTTGGTGTTTCTGTGGTTTTAACAAGGGGGAAAAAAAGAAAATGAAAACATTTTACAGCTTCGATTGTCTGGGGATTTGTTGAGAAAAATGGGAGCTTCCTTCACAAAATACATTCTTTGTACATATTAGAGCACAGATGAAAGAAGAGCTTAAGAAACACTAAATGCTCAATTGTAGCACTAATGCTCTTGGCTTGTGCTTCAATTGCCCCTGAAGTACACAAAGTAGTGTTATCAAAACAGGTCTGTGTGATGTTTCAGAGAACGTGTCCAAGTCTCCAGTACAATGGGTGTGTTTGAGGCAGTCAATGACACTGCTGGAAGAAGAGTTTCTCATTTTAAAGCTACTGCTAAGAGCAACACAAACACTCCCCCACAACTCCCAGAAGCTAATGAGAGCTCTGACTGAATTACAGCAGCATTCACATTCCTCATTGTGCAAGCTGTCATAAACACACTATTTAGGATTAAGTTGTTTTCATTATCGACATAATACTCAGGATTGCATTCTTTAACACCAGGATCACCTTTTTTGGCTGTCCATCACTAAAATATTAGTGCTGGGTCACCTGCTGTCCCAGGTTCTCCTTAGCTTATCTCCCTGCTTGCCTCGGTAATGTCAAACCCACTGCTCACTGTTAGAACACAGACAAGCCAAAGGGGAGCATCCAAGCCAAGTGATCTCCCTTCCGGCCCTTGTGGGTTCTTTTTTTAGTATGGTTGCAACTCCTTCTTTCAGTTTGAGTTTACTGAATGTGCCTCGTGGGTCAGTAAATCCATCACAAAGTCTATCTCACTTCAGCCCTCTCCACTGGAACAACCACAGCTCTAAGGAGTGGAAAACAAGCAGAGGTAAATCTCACTGGGAGGTGGACACAAAGATAACAAAGAAACAGTGCTAGGATAAAACCAGTAGGATATTATCAAGAATATCTGTAAAAAGAGCTGTTTCTATCATAAAGAAGAACTAAGGTTGTTATTCAGACAGCACAGAAAGATTAGTGCCAATTACCACATTAACTATGGAAGAGCCAGTTCCCAAACCCAGCCATAGAATTCTATGGAATTGCTGGAAAAGGGATTTTGGAGAACTAGCATGAATATAAGTGCAAAGGAAAGAAACTGAAGGGGAACATTTCTGAGCTTTAAGTCTGTACAATAAAATCCTGGAAGGACAGAGCACCGACACAGGTTTTGCAAACACAGAATGTAAAAATACATCTTTTTCCACTATACCACTCTGCTTCTTTCCCATCTTTTTACTACATTTATTTTTTCATCCACATATTTAATCCAATTTTTTTCATCTTTTTTTTTTTTTTAATCAGCACATTTCACATAATTTTGGCTATACAAGAGAGTGAAGCAAATAATTCATAAGAAAGCTTTTTCTGAATCATAGCGGCCTCTTATTTTGCCTATTTGCTACATAATAGGGCATCTGAATGGGGCCACTGCTGTTCCAGGACCAGAAAAGCCTTTCCCTTTTGAAGGAGTGTGTCTATCAAGACACAAATAATTCACACAAAACTACTGCATGACATAAAACATGCTTTCTGAAGTGTGCATTTAGGAAAGTGAAAAAATTGTATGACTAATATAGAGTAAATGTAAAATTCAAACTAATTATTTTGTTGCCCACGCACACAGATATTATTTTTCCTCTTCCACCTCTGTTACCAAGTGTTGTTAAGTGACGTGACTGAGAGAGGAAGAGATTGCACTCAACAAAAAAAGATTAGCAGGGATAAATGGCAGATGAAGCCATCACTCTGGGAAGTGATACCTTATCATACTAAATTCCCATGGTCAAAAAGAAGCTTGTGCATAACGCTAGCACATGAATAACCCTAACATTCTATATACTCCCCAAAGCTAAGGAACAAACTCGGACCTTACTCCATGTTCCAGCTGCATGGAACACTACTACAGCACTATCAGCCACCTACATACAGGAAATAAAGGGGAGAGGGATCATTAAAGAGAAAGACAGATGGCAGAGAAGAGTTCGGGGTGGCGGGGGGGGGGGGGAAGGGAAGAAAGAAAAACCCAGTTAACAAAAGGGATTAAATGAACTTTAAATTAAATTAAGTGACGACTCAAAGTCAAAGCAGATTGCAGGTTAAAGCTGCATCTTTCTCAGTACTAAGACAGCCTTTAAGTTTCATTTTTAGTTTTAAAAGTTCTGTTAGAAATGAGGCATGACACAAACATGTGACCCAGGCAGTCTTGAAAGTTGGATCAATACTGAGGTGGTAGTACAATATAAAAGCCAGATTGGGGAAACAAATCAGGTTTCAACAAATCACCTTCTCTCTTTTAAAGAGAATGAAAAGAAAATCAAAATTATTTTTCTAAAGAAAAAATAAAGTACAAAAGCAATTCTCTCATAGGAATCAGTTACAGACTGCAGGGGAGTCTATACACGCTTCAGTTAAATCCACAGCAGTCAGCTCAAGCATCATCCATTCTTCCTCAATTTAGCAACCTTAGTCATAAATTAGTGAGGCCATGTCATCCTCTTCAATTTTAGAGCAATTAAGAACTACATGCTTGCCATATGAAAGATATATCGAATACCACTGGCTGTCGTGGCCTTGTGGTGGAGTACACACACAGAAGGCCCCTAGTCCTAAATCCTTCAGGCTGTTTCCTCACCTTCTACAGGGAGCAGAGCAAGAAGCTCTTGGGGCTTCTACTTGATCAAAACACAGACAAAATATGTGCATTGGATAGAATCGGCAAAAAGTTGGGGTGTATTTTCATGAAATATTTGTGTTTTAGATCTGAGCCTGAGTTATTCCCTTTGCTGCCTTTATTAATATAGAATTAACTTGGGTTTATTCTGTACCTATCCTCATGTGAAAGATAACAGCAGGATGAACAAAGACTGGAAACTGGATGTGTCAGTGCTGGAGGGGGTGAAGGAAGCCACTTGTGTGCTTTGTGAGGAGTCCCTGTTGCATCAAGGGCTTGGCAGAGGCAGAGTTTCAGGCGGCCGTGACCGCAAGCATGGGGGCACTCGTTCTGCAGAGTCACCAGGAGAGCCATGCAAACCCAGCAGGTCAGGGGCTTTCTAGGACAGGCAACAGCTCTTGGAACACACAGAACCAAACTAGACAAAGTCTCCAGCACCACTCCCATACTCTGGGCTCAGGTAGGTTCTCTTCCCAAGCAGCTGGGCAGGCACACATGCGCTCGGCAGATAGCAGGGAACAAAGCTCCAACCAGAGCACACCCGGTGTAGACACAGTGAAAAACTTCTCAGCACACATTATGTCCATTTATCAAAGAAACTGGGAAACAAGGAGATAGCAGCATTCAGTGTTAGTCGCAGTGTGAAGAAGCAGAAACAAACAATCAGGGTGCTTCAGCCATTGGAAAGTGTTCAGCAGGAGAAGGAAGCCGGAGAGAGGCTGAAACTCAGAAAAAAGGCCTTGATCCAGCTCCCACTGAAGTCAACAGCAAAGTCATTCAACTACCTCAGAGTGCTTTCCAGCAGGCTGTAACTATGCCATCCAGAAACAAGGCAAAATTCACATTCCAGGAGGACAAAAAACATGATCCTAACATAGGAAACCTCTACTATATTAACTTCTGACATCACTCTTCACTGCATTAGTCAGCTGCTGAGAAATTCAGTGACTTGACCTAAAAGGATGAGTCTGTAGTTTGGGGGTTTAATTAGCCATTTTACAATTTTGCAGAGCTTAATATTTAAGGCAATTTTCACCTTTCTAGGGTTGGGCTGAAGGAAGTAAACAGGTACTGTGCCAATTAACATTTATTTTGCCAAGGGAGGATAATCTCCTTTGGGATGGTTCAGCTTCAGGTGTCCTGTGCAGAATGTAATGTGCCAGTCGTTCAAGCACTGACTGACCATCACACAAAAAATATGGGTAGTATGAAAAATAAGATATACTAAGGTGGGCTGTTAATTTACTAGTTCAAATACAGTGGTACAATTTGGAAAATGTGGCTAAGAGAGTGGCTCTGCAATATTTTTTACACAGAAAAGTGAGATAAAAAGCCCACTTACTAATAATTCAATACTTACAGTGGTTTGTGTTGAATTATCTGGGGAGGGACTACTTCTTTAAATATGAATATTAAACCATGCCACCCACAAAGAAAAGCTATGGTTAAATACATCAATGGTTAAAACAAGCTAGGATGGTATAAGGAACTTTGTTAAGACTTTTTGCAGTGGGCTTATTAACAATTCCAGAATTGTTTTGTTATAGATGCCAAAGCAGATGGGAGAAAGTGGACACTTACTGTAAAAGAGAAGTCATGCTATATATAACTATTACTGCTGGTTAGATTTATTTTTTTCTCTTGGCTAATGGGCACTAACAAAACACTAAAGCATCCTGAAGTGAGGTAAGAGGGGAGGACAAATAGGGTGGGTGAGAAGTGCAATGTAATAAAGAAAGAAATTATGCAGAAGTTCACCTGCTGTTGTCAAGATCAAGACATGGAGAAGAGCATCTGCAATAGAATAGATGGTTTAACATCAAAAAGGAACAGAAAGGGGGAAAAAAAAAGAATGAGTTAAATGAAATACTGGAAAAATGAAACAGATTTCTAAAGCAAACACATGAACATATACATATATATGCATATTCCTCACAGGTGGGAAGGTTGAAGTGAGTATGGAAAATAAGCCTAAGTAAACAGCCTCAGTTCCAAGAGGCCACTACCTGTACAGCAGTGAAACTGGAGGGATCTGCTTTCTCTATGGACACCCTCACACTGCAAGCCAGACAGCTAAAATGCACAGCTGGATTCCAAGTAAAACTCTCAGAGGCAGAGAAGGGGAGATGCTGCTTGGTTTAGGTATCCACATCTAAAATGTGGACTGTGGGACACCAAAGGCTAAGGCACCCAAGGTAATTCCAGCCAGCATTCCTGATAGCACAATAAATCATGTTTGCCTTTCCTTAAAATCCTCTATCAATATATTGTCCTCTACTTCCTTCCATTTCAACATGTTTCTTGTCCTCCTTTTGTTCTACAAAATGACAAATTTCAAACTCTCATTTTGACCTGTTTAGGCCCTCAGTAATCACTTAATGTCACATGGACAATTAGTTTTCCAACTTCCCTTTTTATTTTATGGATCTCCATTGCCATTTTCTTCCATTAACATGCTTTGCTATTAATGAAACACTCACTCTTTTTCCTCATTGTAACTTTCTGAACAAAGGCCATAAAGCTGCAGCATAATTTGAAATCACTTAGACTTTCAGATTTAAGAAATGACTATCAGCTGGTCGCTGCCAGGTCCTGTTTCCATAACGATTTCCAGGAAATCAACCTCACATTGGGAAAAATATATTATGGATTCAAAATACAACACTTGAAAGATATTTTGTTTACCTTGTTAGCAAGGATCCAGCCTCCTTTTTTGCAGACATGCAGCTAAGAATGATAATTCACATTATTTATCACAGTACGAGCTGCCCAATCCCTCATCTTTTCATAGATGGAAACAATGACTTCCAGCAAGATAAACTCACTAATAGTATCCCAACTGTGTCATTTATTTCAAGATATAAGTAATGACACACTATGTTCATCCATTAGTCAAACAGGGACTTCTTCAGCAAATTATATAAAAGAAATCAGGATTTTTCATGAAACAGGAGCATTACAGTGAGTCAGAGTTGGAAAACCTGCAGAGCTGCTGTGTATTTGCTCTAGAACACAATACCAAGTTCATATCATAGCATGGACCCAAAGCTCCTTCCTCACAGTGCCATGATCCTGATAACACATCAGATTTGCTCTCTTATCTACTGTGACTCTACACAACTGTCAGGAAAATTCTTAGAAATATAATCTATACAAATAATTCCACTGTATCACCAGAACACAGCTAAGAAAACAACATAGTTTTGCACACCACTGATATTTTAAAAATCTTACAGTCATTCTTATCTTCACCATTCATGTATATTCTTATGGAAGATAAAAATATGGTACTGACGGACGAGCAATATCTAAATGCTGCAAATCTTTCACTTCAGTGATTTTTTTTTTTTTTGCATAATAAAAATACACAGGTTCTTCCACAATAGGATATTGTGTGGTATGAGACTAAAACTGTGAAGCATATTTGCGTTTATGTAGGCACTAGTTCTGTCTCTCACATTACAGCAGGAAATTATAAATGACACCCCATAACTTCAGCAGTAAAGTCATACAACTCTATCTTATTGGATGTTCAGCATCCAAACTTTTTGGCATACTCAGAGATTCTTAACTTTGATCAACACTTAAGATCAAGTAGTTTTATGAGAAGAAGAAAATCTGATTTGCTTGAAAGGGAGTTTAAGTGCAGGAATTAATACTTTTTTCTTCAGCTGAAGTTGGAAAATATCTGGAAACTGTCAGCTGCATAAAATGACCAGGAGACCTTTATGTTGAGATTTTGAGCCCCACAAGAGTGTTATCTCTTAGGAGAGAAATATTTTTGGGTTTCAAAATGTTTGCAAAAAACTTTGACCAAAGAACTTACTTTTTTGTCCTTCCTGATGAAATTATCAACATATTGAATGAACAGTTATATTTAAAAGTTAAATGGATGGTTAAAACCTTTTCCCTTCTGAAACTTCAGACATGGCAGAAGATTCAGGTAGTTAAGCAAAGGTTGAAATATGTGCCTGTGAAGTTCCAGGCACATATTTCAACCTTTTCACATTGAGAGAACCATTCCCTATGAATTTATCCCTTTGCCTGGGGGTGTTACACTGTGATCCACAGGAGCACTTCCCTACAATGGGAGATCTGTAAGAACCCTACAGCAATTTGGGCTTCATCACTGGAGTGGTGCAGGGAGAAAAGTGCAATTTTTATCCTCAGATTGTACAGAACACTAACTTATAACATTTGTGACAAATAAATTACCACTCAATACTGTGCTGATGTGTTATTTCTCAAAAACACCATCTGAACTTAATACATTTTCAGTGTCTTGAGCAAAACCAAGGCCACACCCTTGCATAGGACCACTGACAGTGTTTATCTAGGATTTCTTTCAAAATTCTACTAGTTTCCTTTCGTGATAGATAACTACTATTTCATTGCATGCCCTAAATGTCAGCCTGCAGCTCAGTCATAAGAAGCCACTAACAGTGTGTGTCTGCATGTGGAGAGGAGTGTGGCTGACAACAGGGCTCTGAATCACAAATACATTTGTTGTTCCAGCAGAGTGAGTGCGGCAATCATGAACTTCTACAACTGTTTCAATTTAAAGGAAGGTCTTAGAAGCAAATCTCTAGTAGTCAATGTACTTTTCTAAGAAACCATATGCACCCCAACAGTTTATGACTCAGACCAATCTAAACAAGATAAAAATGAAGTGTTGTACAGTCTTTTTCAAAGGCTGAGAAATTGTTATCAAAGCTTTCTTTCTTACGATATTTAGTGTCAGTTTAGTGCCTATATATAAAAGAAGAACATAATTTGACTTAAAATTCACTATTTCATGCAAGGCTGCAGAGAGTGTTGCTCCTATCAAAATCAGATCTTTTATCCTAGCACTAGCATCGTGGTCATCTCAAAAGATGGGAATATCACTCATACTTTTTAAAAGAAAACAACAAAATAATTGCACATCCAATAAATAAGTGCCACTCTTCTAGAAAGTACTTAGTTCATCCTCAGCAATCACAGGAAAGACCGACCTTTCAGAAAGGGCAAATTAATACATCCTTTGGAAAAATCTGTAAGCTCTCTAGGGTTAGAATAAAGCACCAAAGCAATTTTAAAGCTTTCATACCAAAATATATATAAACAGACACATACTTTACATATTAGGCATTTTCATGTCACCTGTTAGTTTTGGAGCTCACGAGAAGCAAATCCAAGGAATGCTGGTCACAGACAACTATCCTACAATCAGCTAACAGACAATATTCTCATCTATGTCACATGAGTCAATTTGGCAATGTTGTCCCTCCTCTAGATCAGGACTGCCTGTCATTCCAAATGGGGCTCCAGTGCTAGTTTTTAAAAATACAGACTGTAAGATAGTAGCAAACTCATTTGAGATTGACAAAAATAATCTTTCCCCTTGTGCTGTTCAGACATGCTGTGTACACACAGCCCACAGAGATGAAATGCTTTTTGATTACTCCAGCTTCTTCTGAATTCATCTGCACCTTCCCCATCCAATCTGATGGCAGGACATAAGTGTAGAATTCAGTGTAAAGACTGAAATTACTTAAAACACAGTAAGGAAGAGCATTTAAAACAAATGCAGTCACAGATTTTAAGGCCAGCTGGGATAAGGTTTGTAAATATGATCTTGGCTGGGCCTGCACTTTGACCTGTGTTATGCCATGACAGTGAGTTTGTCTAAATGCAAATGCTTACAAGGAGTCAGTTGGACATGAGGACAGTGCTCAAATACGTGCAAAGCACGTGATGTTTATGTTGCTTGTCTATTCATGTAATTTAGAAGGCAAACACTGGAGCTGGTGCTCACCTCAACTCCACCAGCACAGTAAGTGCTGACCATCTGGAGTGATTAAGCACTTGGTGTCAATTATTATTAACACTGAAAGGCATTGTACTTATGTCTCAATAAAATGCACACAAATGCCTGTGTGTCTGTGTCATTTATCACATTCATTCCCCTTGAGCTTGACTGAGGGCCCACTGACTTGCAGTGATTTCAGTGAATAGTCTTGGTACTCGGCCTTGCTTGGTTGTCAGCTTAAAAGATCATAACAATTTATTGGCAGCTCCAGGAGGCAATGAATTAAAATACAGCTCCTAGTTAAGCATTAGTTGAAGCTTGTGCCACTGCAGGTACTCTGTTTCTCATTTTGTAGTGTAATGCTAATTGATGCACTCACCCTGAATGAATAGGGCTGGAAGAAAGAGCCACATTGTCCAAGATTTCAGGGCCCAAGCTTAAGCGATATGAATTCCTTTCAGCTTCTTTGGCCAGAGTTGTTACCTTGGGAAGAAAAATAACCCCATTTTACTACAATGAAATCCATTATTGAACAAAAAAAAAAAAGTATTTTGCATAGTAGTGCCTAAAGAATTTAAACATTTTCTTTTAAAACAAAGGAGTACTAATAGTATTAAGATACTAGAAACCTTTATGGTAACACTTAATATTTCCCTAAAGTAATCCAATGTTAGTGGTCTCAGTGAAAGAATGCTGTGATTTCACTAAGAAGGCATTTCCTAAATCTCTTCTTTTTTAACTATAAGCATGTTTCAAGACAGTAGTTTTTAGGACAATGGCTATGTGTTCATTACATACCCTGAATGTGTAGCACGATGTCTATTAGCAACATTCAAACATCAGTTAAAATAGAGAACATTAACAACACAGTCCCTGTGCTACATTCACACAGTGTATTCATATTTTTTGGAATAGACTTCAATAGTGCACAGCACAGTACGCCATTAAATATGCCTAGAAAATAGAGAGGTTTGTATACAAATGAACCAAGCAGCCTACACCACCCAGTCTCATCAGAACAATTTGCAGAGCAGCCTTTCTCTGTTCCCTGATCTCTGCAGGCAAGAAGGAGCTCAGAGAGGTTTACTCATGTCCTGGGTTGACTATATGATGCTTTTATCTCCAATTGTCTTGTTCTGTTTATGCTGGATAACAAGTTTTGCACCTTTAAGAGTGTTCCAGAGAGTGAAGGGGGGAGAGAAGAAGCAGCAGTTTGTTTTCAGACACTGCACTCACTCCTCCACATTCCTGCTCCTGGGCTGTGCTGTCTGCAGATGGACAGACAGTGGGACGGAGGTCTCCTTTGCTTTTAGTAGTTTAGCTAGCTGAGGCAAAGAAGTTCCCTGGACTGTAGGGTTTTTTTTTTTCCTTTTTCTTTGGACCTGTTCAAACCTGCTCTGGACTGAACACCAGCAGAGCACTGGGAGCTGCACCTGTGGCCCACCGGGCCAGGCCTGGGCCACGACATTTCCAGCACCGGAGGGACTGATCAGAGACTGAGTGAGCTGAGCTGCAACCCGGGGAGGGGACTCTCTCAGTTGGTCATCTCTTTTGGAGCAGCAAGGGGTTTTATTGATTAATATTGTTTAGGTTTTATTGTTTAATAAACAGGTTTTTTCCACTTTTCTCCAAGGAGGTATTTTCTCCCAGAGCAGTTGGGGGGAGGGGCTGATTGAATCTGCTTTCCTAGAGGAGCCCCTTTGGGGGTTCTCTTCCAAATTTGCCCTGAACCAGGACAACTCACCTGCTGGTTGGGGATGAGCACGGTGTCATCGATCATGGCGCTGTCGCGCAGGTAGGAGGCGTGGCTCAGCGTGTGGGACCTGTCGGAACTGAAGGACCGCAGGCTGGGAGGTTGGTAGGGTGCCAGAGCAATGCATCAGCAGCACACAGGATGTTGCAAAGGTGCCATGACAGATCGAGTGGGAGAATGAGAAAAGCGTGCTATTAGCAACACCATGCAGCTTCCAGGGGCAGCAGAGCACAGTCAAGGGAAACACAGCTTTGCACGCCTGTGTTGTTGTCTGACCACAGGCCACAAAGCCTTTGCACTGACCTATTTGTTTCCAAATGCAAAACCTAGAGATTAATCTAGATATACTCACAAATCCTTTCAATTTGGCTTTGTGGCATGATGGTTTCCTCATAACAAAGAGCATTCATTTCTGTTAAGGCTCTTTGGAGAACTTCGCTGCTGCATCACACAAGCAAACAACTGTGGAAAACCAGTATGCTACCATCCTTAAGAAAAGCTGGAATGACTCTTTCTGAAGCTTTGTTGGGACCTACTTCCTCCCCTTCAAGCAGTAAGCCTGACATTGTCCCCTGGAAGGTACACACAGCAAGGCGAAGTGTGGCCAGCCACAAGCTCCCGTGTAAAACAGAACCTTGCTCTGAATGGCAGCAGCATCTGCAGGGAGACAGCCCCAGTGTGAGCACCGACCTCGCTGTAAGTACACGCAGCTCCACAGAGCACTGGTTGCTGTAGCAATGAGAGGTGCAAGGCAGTAAATAAGCTGCTTCCAAGCACTGGCTCAGAATGTAGCCGCAGTAACCACCAGCAAAAAGCAAAAAAAAAATCAACAAATACAACACCACAGAAGGACATATTGAGGTAAATGGGGTTTCTGCTACCAAATAGCATGAGTTTTCTCCTTGTTATGTTCACTAGCTGCAGTATGACAACAGCGATTTTTAAAACCAGATCATCCACCTTCAGATGTTGTGCGTGTACTCTGTGATGTTGATGTAGACCTTGAGGAATATCACATCTCTAACTGAAGGAAGCAGTTTTGCGTTCCTGGCTTACACATCCGTGAGCAGTGCTCATAATGACTAACATGCTGGATCAGAACAATGGGCCATTTATCCAGATGCACTGAGTTTTAAGGGATAATTCATTTTCAGCAGTTAGCAATAAAAGTCACCGGTTCATTACAGACATGAGTTTCAAATGCTTTAAGTGCATATTATCTGATTCAGAACACAGCCTTTTTTAACAATAGTTATGTGCACTCAGTAATTTCTGATCCATTTATAGAAGCAAATGGTAATCTTATTTTTATTAGAAATGTATGACATTGAAGAACAATCAGTGCTGCTGATCATTAGCTTATACCAGTGGCCTATTCAGTATCCCAGGTGGACTGTACAAAACTGGAAGCAAAGACAGCCTTCAGAAAGCCTTGAGAAAAAAGCAAACCAAAATTTAACACTTTTTCTTTGATTGAGGAACAAGCCTCAGTAGCAGACCCCATTTGCCATCATTATCCTGTGTTCATTTCCATATTTGAGACTTCCAGAACCACTCTGCAGAGCCATGCAATGCTCGTGAGAGAGTCACCATCCAAGTTGTAGGTTCTGCTATTCAGCTAACACCATATTCTGGACAGACACCGAGTGAAGGGAAGCCTGAACTGCCTTTGGCTGGCTATCCCTATGGTGATCCTGTCCATCCTCACTGCTACTACCACCACTACAAGTAGCCCAGTGCTAACCACAGTGTGGTACCTGTACATCAGCTCTAATAAATACAAAAGGGAGCTGGGATTTATCTGGAGACAAGATAGGCACATTCATGACTGAGGTGTGCAGGTAGCTATAATAAAATTACATATTCTGATATAATACATAATTACATTTAAATTCCCTGCTACACTCAATTTCAAAAGTAGAGCTCAGATGGCACTGCCTCATCTGTGCACTGGGCCAGCTCAATGAAGAGCAAACCAGGAGTTAAAAGGTCTGTGCTGCTCAGACTTAGGAATAAAGGTATTGATTGAAATGACAGTCCCCTTGAGCAATGGATTTATTGTTTATTATTGCCATAAGTATTCTGGAATTCCATGAAACATAAAAAAGCCTACCTAAAGCAGACACAAGACCAACACTTAAATGCATGCAGATTCTTCTTGAATGTGTTTGATAAATCTCATGTCTGAAGGCTTGTGGGACCAAAAGCACTCAGGCCCACAGACAGAACTGTGGAACCCAGGAATGCTGCAAAGCTCCTGAACCTAAGACTGTGCCTTGCCTGTGTGCACAGGCACACATCACTCACCTCTAGGCCCCAAATAGGGCCCTGGTGGTATCCAGAAATTAAGACTAGCATCCCCAATGCCAAGTTTCTACTCTGCCTCACTGTGGGACTTGCAATGCACACTCACTTCCCAGCTTAGACAGAGACCTAATGAGCTCCAGACCAGCTCAGCATATCTCTTCTTTAGATCTCAGTGTATATTTGCATATGTTCTTTCAGAAGCTGAGAAAAAACCCTGGGGTCACTGAACACTGTAAAAATGGACCTCAAAAATGTTTCTCAACAGCAGCATGGTTCCTTTGGTTCTCCAACTCAATTTTCTACATACAGCAGGCCTCCAAAGTGGATGAACAGAGACAGGTGCCATAGGAGGAGATAGAGACAACAGGTGTTCATGCCATGTAATACCTACCTGGGCATGATGCTAATGAAAGCATATGGAAAAGAAAAATGAAGGGGAGAGAGAAATAAAATAAATAGGGAAGATGGTTACAAATGAAAAATACATGTTTGTAAATCAAACTGTTTAATGTATAAGATCATATGAGTCTAGAGTGCTAATACTATCTTGCTTTACTGAATTTTCTGAAAAACCAAAGTCATTATAATGCAATGAAAATCACATTCAAAGGAAATGCAAAAGAACTGAAGCGGTCTCGGTGAAAATTCTTAAAATCGGTAACCTGAAGGTGACAGAAAATGAGATCATGGAGTTAGAAAGATGTCCTTTCATTATTTCTCCCTTTAGAATTTTGCTGCATTTCACACAGGACTTGAAATAATTTTCATACAATACAAATGAAATCGTATCAGTGACATATCAGTGAGAATCTACTGAAATCCACTGACAAGACTTAAAAGATAAAATATTCTAAATGGGAGCCTAACTTAAACTGGGGTAACACTTGCCTGCACAATCATTTCTATACAACATCTTAAAACCTAAAAAACTCCCAAACATTGCTACCATTGCGAGAATGAAAGGTTCTGATTTTAGGCATTCTGATGTAGTGCATAGACTTCCTCTGAGAGTCAAAAAGCCACACAGTCACTTTGTTTTCAGTGGACTCACTGTCTAAAAACCAACAGAGATCCCAGGCTTGCAGGACCTGAATGATGGGATTTACACATGCTGTGAGGCAAACCAAACTGTTTCCTGACATCTTTTGTTCCAGGAGCAATTCCCAGCCTACTCAAGTAAACAGAACGGATCCTACTGATTCCACTGAGCTTCAGAAATGCTGCCAGGATAACAACTAAGACTGGAAAATGAGGTAGCTTCAAAACTCTGTTGCCAAGGTTTCAACTTTTTTCCTTTTCTTCCCTTTAGTGCATCCCAGTTCTAAAGACAGTGAGTTTGGAGACATTGCTGATTTCACCCAGGAATGCCTGGGTGGCTGTTCTGAACTAGAACTGTGGGGGTTAATCTGCCAGCTTGAGCCTACACTTAATGCACTTATGCTCACTAATGAAGTCTTTCCTTTTGGGAAGGGAACTCCATATTTTTTGTAGAATATAACAACACTCAAAAAAAAAAAAAAAAAAAAAGGAAAATTAAATCAAAGCTGCATGCATTATTATTCCACAAAGAGATCTAGGTTTAAGATCAACTTTTCAGATATAAGCAAATCAGTACGTTGTCTGGACTGGACAAACTAATGTTTCCATTATTATTATTACTATTACAGTTGTGTCAGTAGGACAAGTATTCTGTGTCCTGCTAATTCAACCACGAGGAACCAGAAAGAGTGGAGGTGCTTGCAGACAATACACTCACTGCCAGCCCAGTGCAGAACGACCCAGTCCATTGCTCCTCTCCTGGTACCTTGAGCCAGCAAAGCACTCCCAAAAAGTCAGCTCACCTGATGCTCAAAGCCCCTGTCCACCCATCTCCTGCTTGTGGCAGCAGGAGATGGGGGTGACCACCCCTTCCTCCTGCCAAGTGGTGACTGCCACGCTGCTACACTGAGTGAACAAATGCTGAGCAGCTCACCAAGCAGAGAAATACCCCACAGAGGGATTTCACACACTTAGAGCAAAACAAGTTCTCATGCAGAAGTAGCATGAGAAAAGTTCTATATCCAGGCAAGTACCTGTCTGAGCGTCCTCCTTCCAAGCTGTACCTCAGGTAGTTCATTCCATCTAAGAACTGGCTGCTTGGCAAAGAGTCATCTCCCAGCTCCCGGAGGTCTTCTGGCCTAAGGTACTCCCCTCCATCTCCTGTCATTGTGTCATCACCTGCAAATCAACCCACAAGCGATAAGTACACACACGAGTTTGATTCCATTGGCACCTCAGGGTCTAACAGCTGGATGGCACAAGGAACAGGAAAGCATTTTCCACTCAGGAAACACTGCAAACCACAAGCAATTAATGTATTTCATCAAACTGGCACATCAAGCAAGATATTTTGAAAAGTAAAATTAAAATCAAGGTGATTAATCAATTAGATTTCATACATTTCTTGCTGTTGCACACACTGGCAAGGAGCATGCTTCTTTGCTATGCTCTCAAGTGTGGTCTTTCTGTTCTTTAATCCATTTCAGTTTTCTGGACACAGCTATGCTGCATCCCAGCCTGACAGTTTATGGTTAAATATCGCCACTTATTTGATTGTAATCTACACGTATTCAGACAAAAACTGCCTTATGCCTTATAGTTGCAAAGGTTAACTTAAACTCTTGTCTATCCAAACTTCACATCATATAAGGCTCTGTCACCCATATTCCAAGATCTCTCTGTAATCAGCAACAAAATTCATGTTTCTAGAACATGGCAACATCCAGAAACTGGAAATAAGCTCACTTGCATAGATGGGAATGATCATAATTCATAATGAATCCCAGGCTAAGTGATCATTTGTTATCTGACACAGTAACCTTTATCCATATACTCTGAATAATGAAATTTAATCCTTTTTTTTTTTAGGTCCAGCATTCTTTTCCCCAGGAAATTCTGTCTATATGAAGTCACAGTTTGCTTTTCCCCAGCAGACTAACAAAACAGATTCCATTGCCAAGCAACGTGTAGATGTTTCTTTTCATTCCCACTTGCAAGTCACTTCCTCTCCACAGTTTCTGCCTGGATATTTTAGTCATTTTCCCTCTGGTAAATCACTGCAGTGTGAGCCTGCCAGAGGCTTGGTGTGACCCACAGAGCCATACAACATGACCCCAGGCCACCAAGAGCTTCCTGCCTTCTCATCTGCTGGGCTGTGGGCAAACTGAGGCTCATCTTGATACTTATTTTCACAAAGCAAATCAAGCTATTTTTTCTAGATGACATTTCAGCTAAGAAATAAATAATTTATTATTTATCATCTAAAACTAAGTAAACTTTGGAGGGTTTAAGATTTATATGCACACACAAATATTATATATAAAAATGAGTCTCGAATCTTTTCAATATAACAACAAAAACTCTTGAAAATTCCATCAACCCACATTAAGAGGGAGAAACTGGGCACAGTTTCACAGAAAACAATAAAATGCATTTAATCACTTCATGTTTCCTGTCTTCTGACAGATGATGCCTCCTGTTTCCTGGGAATGTCACATTAAAAAGCACAGGGCTTAGTGAAAACTTGGAAGATATTAAGGCAATGCTGTTAATCAAACAGTAAAGAGAATTTCAAGTTATATTTCAAATAAACTAGATAATGATAATCATGCCAGACATTCCATTTATAATAGAAACAAAGGCAAAATCTTTACCGCTTTCATCATGCCCACAACCTTTAAAAAAAAAAAACAACCAAAGTCTACTTTGATTTCAGCTTTGGCCTCTCATGTGAGAGATGTCAATAGTGGGGCTAAGTCACAGTGTTTGATGTGATGGGACATCTGCACACAGTAACCAGACCATGCACAGATATCTCAGAACAGCCAGCAGGGACTGAGGGAACTCCCCCCACAGCCTGTGCCCTCCATCTTCCTGTCCTGAGATGAATGCCCCAAAACCATAGCACCTCCTAGCATATGGAGAGAAAAAATAGGTGTTTAACTCTAAATGATTGCATGTTCAGCTGACCAAGGGCTTCCTGACACAGCAGATCTCACCA
Source organism: Zonotrichia leucophrys gambelii (assembly GCF_028769735.1). Lineage (NCBI taxonomy): Eukaryota > Metazoa > Chordata > Aves > Passeriformes > Passerellidae > Zonotrichia > Zonotrichia leucophrys. Next base: position 43,602,996 of record NC_088173.1, on the reverse strand, counting down.
GATGGTTGCTTTGTGGCAATACAGGAGCTGCCCTTTTTCAATATGCCAGAAACAATCCGTCTGCCATCTCATTCCTCATCAAATTAGTGCCAGGAACATTTCCACCACTTACTAACCATTTTGTGACAAATATAACCATTGACATCGATGGTTTGCATGCTCCGTGGTTTGCAGTGGCCATCTATGAATTTGCAAAATTGCAAAATACAACTGCTGCATGAGAACTGTTCTGGATTTTTTTCTCACAAAATATAGAGAAAATACAGAGAAAATTTTAAAATAAAATAATAAAGGAAAGGGAGCTGTGTCAAACTGCCAGAAATGGCTTTTAATAGATGTTTTTAAAGCCAGATACAGTTATAATGGTTTGCCAAAATTATTGTTTTCTCTGCAGCACGCAGATAAGTCTAAAGCTCACCACAGAAGCGCTGCAGATGGAGAAAGGACAACTATGGCAATAACAATTTTTATGGAATATATATTCCATAACTGCAGAGTTTCTCTGACACTTTGTTTGGACACTTTCAACTCCCTAAATCAATCCTCTATTTAGTGGCCCACATTATAAGCTTCCCTGGATTACAGCTTGACTAATGCTTTAACTTTGTTTCTTTTTAGCCAGCCAGGAAAGTGGGGTTTCACATATGGTTTCAGATGTTGATACATGACTTAAAATTTATCATCATACCAGCTGTTGGGAGCTCAGGGCAGCACTCAGAATGGCATAAAGTGAAGCAAATTTCCAAAGAAGCGCATTTCTACTCTCAGGGACCTCTGGGGAGGGAGAGACACTTTGATTTTGTTTGCTTGCCTATTAACCCATTGCAAAAAAGAATTCCAGTTCTTGACCTTGGTATTTAGCAAGTTGCTATGTTGGATCTAGGTAAGAAACAATAAAATAACAAACTACCCCTACATCCCTAAGCCACCAAGGCCTTACTTGTGTAAATCAGCATCCTGTGGCTACATGTTATACTACTGGATACAAAGTGCTTTATTTAGAGGGTGAATTAACTCAGCGGTGCTATTCTAAATTTACTGAGCTTCAATGCACAGCAACAGCAACCTAAGTCTATTAAGAACAATTCCTGTCTGCAACTTTAACTTCCAGGTTTAATTAAGGGAATTAAATTCCACTAATTCAGGTGCTTCTTCAGAGGAATTATGTGTGTGTATAACAGCAGTGGATTCTGCCTAGACTTAGCTGCTCATTTCTCACACATATGCAGCAGCATTAGCTACTCCAAGGCCATGCATGGGGGCACTCAGGAAATTTGTTGTTGTATTTAAGCACTGTGAGGGATTTTCTTTCTTATTAGAAATCTGATGCAGCCAGATATAGGATCAGCTATGAACTGCTTCCTGGAATCCAAGGTCACTACGATGCAGTAGTTCACCGACACCTTGTCCATGAGCTCTTTGCACATGACAACCTTTGTCTGTCCCTTCTCTGCAATTGCAGTGTCAGCACTAATTACAGTTTAGTATAAGTCAACTTTTCTGGTTGCCATCTCGGGCCATGCTGCTCCTGACAGTGATGTTTCACCCTCTACTTCCGCCTTTCTATTCTCTTCTGCCTGCAAAAGTTGTCTGGCTGGAAAATAACTAGTCAGGACAAACAGATTCATTTTCAGACAGATCAGTTCTCTGGGCTGGGTCATCACATGGTGAAACGTTCATGCTGCCAGCATGGAGGATGTGGGCTAGCATGGCTGGAGCTTGACAACTTCTGCAGCAGCCAGAACTTTGTCTCAAGCAGACACTGAAACTACAACTTTTGAAAATTAATTGGTGATGAGGCGGCTCAAAAAGAAACAAGCGAGACCTCTTGACCATCCTGTTTTACTGGTTGTATTCTCTCTCTAGAGCACTACACTTACTGCACTATCTCCCATGGGAGTCTCACAGACAAGCCACTGTTGGTTTGTGCAGCTCTTCTGGCACAAAAATGAGGCATGGAATGGTTACAGAGGTGCATATTAATATATGGGGAAATAAGAAAGAAACCAGGCTCCTGCCTTTTCTATATTTTCTTCTGTGTTTACACAGACTCAGCCCTAATAAAATATTTGCTTGCACTTAACTTCACTAATTCTGTAGACATCATTAAAATACATTTCACAAGAGGCTTTGCAGTAATTTCCCTTTACTGCACTAAGGACCTCTCAGGTGCAAAATGCTTCTTTTGTGGTGACAGGTTTAAAGCAACTGAACTTAGCAGCAATACAGCCAAGGCTGATGCAAAGATAAAAACCTGCAGAGATTTTAGTGCAACTTTATCCACACTGAGCATTTCTGCTGGCAGGGGTACATGTTGCACAAACCACATCTGTAGTGCAATTCCCATAAGCAGGGATTCAATGCCATTTTAAATAAAAAATATAATTTGATTCTGTTCAAAAATAAAGATTTTGTTTAGCAGGTAACATAAAAAGTAAAGAATTCTGAATAAAACTTCAGTAGATAAACAAAAAAGGGTGCAAGAAAACTGAAGATGAATTAGTGGCACTCTGTCCATTCAAGATATTTTAAAATAGGCTACCCAGAGCAGGACCTTCCACACCAAGTTGAGCTATCTGACAGATATTTGTCTTTTATTTTATACTGCTCAGACTGTATGTTAACTTTGTTTTAGGAAAACAAATGCTATATTAACAACATGACAGCATACAATTACACAACGGAACAATTTTCCAAGCAAAATGCAAAGTACTTATCATCAGTGATGAACATGCTCCACTATGGGATCTGAAATACTTTGCTCAAGTACTCTTGTGTTCAACTTGATAATTATGTTAATACAGCTGGCAGGTTTGCAGCAGCACATGGATTTATTTCAGAACATATTGTGTCACTTCAAAGAACCCAGTACCACAGAAACCTTACTGCTGGCCTCTTGTGAAGCTACCCCACCCCTAAATGGTTCATCCTCACTATAAAACAAGTTCTGGAGCCTTCCTGTCCCCAGCTATTTAAAGTTACTGTGACAAGCACCATCCACATTAGGAGTGCTTGCGGTGAATGTTAATTCAAAGCACAGGAGAGCATTAGTCATGCAGGACAGCCCCTTCAAGTTCTGCCAACACACTCAAGATATAGGTAATAAATCTGAGATTTTCTGGCTTCCCTTCTTCCTCCCACCTTCATGAAACACACAGTCAACCACACTTCAAAAGTAACAGAGAGAAGCAGTGTTAGATACCAAATTCTGCAAACATGTGTTGTTACTACACGAAAAAATAACAGTCTGAGTCAGACAAAAAGAGAAAGTCTGTAGGTCTTACTCCATGAACTCCTGCTAACAGCACCTGTGCCACTACATGCTTCCCCATCACTGAAGGGTTCCTCATCAGAGTGTTTAAAGACTGTACAACACACAAATTGGTTTGAGAAAAAGAAACACCCTGGATTGATCCAGTAGAAGCAGGAAGACAAACTAGGCTTAGTGGATTTAAAGATGATTCAATGGTAGATCAAAAGACTGGGAGAAAAGTAAACAAGGTGAACATAAGGCAATAAGCTGTTTAAAGGTGATTCAATATAATAATTACACAAGCAGTTGAATGCTTCTTAATCGGAGACAAAGCAGCAAAATAATTTCACTGGTCATGATGCAGCAGAAAATAATTGATTTTGAATCACACTTGTTTGTTTTTGCATTTTAAAACAAAAAGTTGCATCTGGAGTCTAAGCATCATATTTTCTCAAGAGTGTAACTCATTTATCAGCATAATTCCCATTTCTAAAAGCAATACAAGCACTTATAATTAATGTATGCCATTAACTTCGTACACCATTTAGAACCACAAGTGCATCTGTTTTCTTTGTAAAAGAAAAGTACCAACCCTGTAAGCTGAGTTTCCAAATTCCCAGGTCTTCTGGAAACAAGTCACTCCACAAATTATTTGTGTGAAATAATAACAATCACCATAAAATGGCACACATGGACTATTGCAACATTGACACTCTCAGGTGTAAAAAGGAACATAGAAAATACTTCCAACTGCATTTATATTTATTAATATTGCTGTGACTAAAGTTTCTAAGAAGTCACTTGCGAACCCTTAGAAAAGGGCGGGTTTAGTCCATTTCTGCAATTCTGAGCTGCACAAAAGTGTGATACCTTACCACCGCTCCCAGAAGGTCAGAGAAACTCCTAAGCTAAGTGGTGGGATGCATCTCCTATCTGTGTGTGCAAAGGCCTCTGACACCCAAGGGCTGAACTTGCTGCGTGTTCTCACTTTGTATCACACCCTGTGTATCCCTGAGCTCCCCTGCGCCAAAAGCTCCCTCCAGGGAATGCTCTCCTCACCTTCCACCTTATGCATCTTCCACAAATGTTTCCAATTTGGCAGAACTCCTGGATATTTCTATCTGATACAAGTGGCACAGATCCAAAATATTTACTGCTCGGACTCCTCTTTATGGGAGGGTCAAAGCCAACTTTGGGACAGTTCTACAGTGAAATTATAAAGCCTGGAGTTGAGAAATGGTCTCATTGGCCAATTTGGTTCAGAAAAGCTTTTTCTGGAAAAGATATAGGGGTCCAGGATTTTACTTAGTTTCAAATTTTGGCATCTTTTATTTAAAAATACCATGATGATTACATCATTTAAAAGAGAGGTTCATTACAGGCACAGCAAAATGAAGATGTGAGAGTATTCAAGCAGCTTCTTGAGCCTATAGAACAGGTTACAGAGATGATATGGAAGAGGAATTTACCAAATCACTCACCTTCTTCATCTGACACATCCAGGACCTCAGTCATTGTCTCGGGTACATTTAGCTTGTGCTTCTCTGTTACAGTCTGCAAAGACAGAATCATCAGTCAGGGGAGCAAAGTCTACAGCAGGGCATTTTCAACAGACAGCAGTGGGACATGCTGAAGCATTTCATCACGTTTCCCCTTCTCCTAACTTCCTTTTTCATCTTTATTCCAGAAACTCCTATTCTCAGTGCTGCATAAGGTAACATTTCTTCTGGCAGAAAAGTACAAAAACATAAGATAATGAGCTGGTCAGAGAAATAAAATTTATTTATAAATGGTGCATGTAGAACAATTCAGCTCAATGTTTCCAAGATGATTTTAAAATGAATTAGGTAATGTCTACAGAAGAGCTTGAGAAAGTTGTATGGGGCATATGGAAATTATTAAATTGTAAAACATTTGGAAATGAAGTTATGAATGATGTGAAATTCCTCAACTAAAAAAAGATGTGAAGGATTTACACAGATCACTTGAAACATTTCTTCCCCCTCTCCAGAAAAAGGTGACTACAGTGCATATTAATTATATCCTTTTCATAAATCATGTATATTCCCCCTAAGCACGTATACATCAGAGGAAAAAAAAAAAAGTTGTTTGAAGATTCTGAAACATCTTGTGCACCTAAAAGTACAAAATATTGTGAATCAAAGCAAGTACGGACTGAGGAATAGTGGGAGGATTCTGGTTAGACATAAGAGTAGGAAAACACTGGAAGTTTGTTGGGGTTTCTAAAATATAATTTTATCTTATGTGAGCATAAGGATAGGTAGGATGGTGGAGGCTGATAACTGTATTTGGATAGGCCATATGGCTGGGGAACGTACATGGATAGTATTATGCTTTCTAGACATAGCAGGGCTGAGATTAGGTGGGTTCAGTGGAAGGTTAGGCCTGGCCTACTTAGGGTGAAGGCTGAGTAGAAGCTTAGGCAGAGGTAGGACATAAAGAAGGTTGTAGGCTGGGAGCTATAACTTGTTGAGTCAAAATCAACTGTCTTAGACTAACTTTCTGTTATTCTGCTCATTCTAATCCGCCTTGAATTCATTTGTAGACTAGTCCTAGGGTAAGGAGGAGGATGAGTGAGGTTCAGGCTAGGGTGCTGAATTAAGAATGGATCTTTTTAGCATCCAGATTCATACTGCAGAAGGAGATGAAGAACATAACAAGAGGAACTACAGGAAGTGCACAGGAAGTGCAAGTTGTCTGGAGGGAGCTCTTCAGTGTGCTAGGATACAGGGGACAAAATGCCAAGGGCTTCAAAAGGAGCAGTGCTCAGAAATGCCTTGGTCACCAGCAAAAGGTACCCATTTCCCTGGCTCCTCCCAGTGAGCTGGGGAGCTGCGGAGGGCAGCTGGCACACAGCCCTTCAGGAAGTGCGGGAGCACAGTGTCCCTGTGGCACGGAGAGCAGTGCCAGGAGGCCACGTGTCCCCCTGAGCAAGCTCCCTGCTGCTCACACCGCCTATCGGGCATACACGAACATCACGTGCAAAGGAGCCAAACGTTTCATGGGAGGAATGGTGAAACCAGCCAAACCCTGAGTCCCTTATGCAATATGCTTTTGGGAAAATGCCTGCTGATATCAAGCAGTGAAGTCAATAGCAGCTTTTGTTGCACAAAACTTACTAGTTATTTCCTGATCCTGTTATGCACTTCTCTGTTTCTAACAAACTGAAAAAGCTTTCTCGTTTATTGTAAAATACTGCACTTTAATAAATAACTAAGTTACCAACTGTGTAATTACTTCGGAAATTAGTTTTCAAAGTCTGCTTTACGTTTCTGAAATCTATTTAACTCTGACAGCAGTTCCAGTTTACCCTCCTGAGGTACAGGGAAAGAACAATGCCCTTTGCCTCAACTGGCAATCCTAATTAGGCTCCTAAATTCACTCTTCCCCATGAGTAAAAACAACTCATTATTTCTGTTGCAGCAGAACACATGTTCAGGTTTGCAAATTAGTTTATATTCACCGAATGGCTCCACCATCGGGACTGACTTTTCCCCCGTATTCCCATGGCTTTCCTGGGATAGAAATGTCAGGCAGCAGTAGGGTGACAAGGCCGGTGATGACAGATGGGGAGGTGCTGTCATTCAGGTGGCACTGACTTTGTCTCCTCAACACCAGAGTTAACAACTGAGTTGAACAATCAGCTAAGTAAAAGCACAAACTGCAGGTAGTAAGGATCACTGTCCACCTTTTTATCTCCCAGGTAACCAAGGTTTATGGACTACTACATCCATCTATTTTTCACTTAGGACTTTATAGGCCTCCATATAAAAATCTGGTCTCTAAGGCTTGCAGATATTATCTATTTACAGGGAAGCGAGGATACTTTACTAACTTCCTGGCTTCCTCAGCAGTAAGAAAAAAAATACTTCATAATTTGACAATTGAAACAAAATTTGGAAAAGAGATTCAAAAGAGTGTGCATGCATATGCACATTACAGAACAAAAAAATATTCATTGCCAATTTTGGAACACTGAACTCAGTAAGAATCATTAATTCTAATCCCAACAACTTCTGTTGGGAATTAATGTTTTTAAAGGAACTTCTAGTGTGACATCAGAATTTTTTTAATTGATAGGAACATCAAATTCTCTCAAAATGTAAAATCTATATCTAGCCCCATGAATGGTCCACATGGAAGTTTGCTCAGTGTGTATTTCCCAAACTCCCTATGTTTAGTGGGAATACCATAATGGAGTTTACTTAAGGCTTCTGTATTTGAGCCTTTCATTGTAAGGCCAGATTTCACTGGGTGGCATAGAATAATTCCAATATATAATTCAGGTATGTAAACCCATATATGCTTTCAGGAATGACTTAGTCAGAGCAGCACACTGCAAACAACCTGAAAGCTCCTCATATATTCATTTGTCCACAGGAAGGCTGTGCTTGTTTGTATAAAGGGCCCCAAACTTAATTGCATAGAAAACCTCTGAAAACTCAGTTTATTCTCATTTCCTATTGCCCTTTAATCTTTCAGTAAAAAATGTGCACTTTATTCTCCCTATTGCTACATATTCATGTGGCTCCACTATTAACAGCACTAATGCAAGTAAGAGGAAGGTTTGTTCCAAGATAGAGCAAAGAAAGGCTTTGGCACTGGGGATCTTTTCCTCATCTCGAGTGGCAGTGACTTGCATATCAATCACTGTGTACCATCCTCGTGCAGGGCTCAGCCCAGCCTCACAGGCTGAGTAGCCATGGTGACAGCACCTTCTCTCAGGCTCAGCACTGCCCTCAGCCCTGGCCACACCAGCCCCACCATCTGGGGCACCTGACTGCAGGGAGCACCTGCTATCTGCCCTCCTTTGCAGGACTTGTTCTATGTTGTGTTTAATCAACATCCCCCCCAAAACACCACCATTGCATACATCCCCCTAAGGTACAAGGGTTAGATGTGTTCCTAGCTGGAGAATGTGAGTTATGGAGGGCTCCCACCTGACCTTCCAAGTGTGCAGACACAGATCAAGATTTCAGATTTCTCTTCTGTGCGAGCACTAAAGGCCAACCTTGCAAGTATGTTTCACTACTTGATTCAGTCCTAAACCCCAGACATCAGGGACCTGGTAGAAAATAACATTAATCCTCAATGTTTAAAGAAATATTTATCCAAAATTAATAGCTCACATGTGTCCTTTTGTTGTGCAATTCCTATTATTTCAAATATCTAACACCTACATGAGACAAGGTCCAAGGCTGCACAGTGAAACATAGTGGAAAAGAGCAATAAATTAAAAACCTGTGCTAGGACACAGCACAGAATATGTGACAAAGGCATCCTCTGAAGCTTAAAAATCTAAGAACTAAAGTTTCTCAAAAAAATTTCCCTAGGTTTTATTTTTCCTAAACTTCTGATTAGATACATATGTGTTTATGCACGTACATGTGTGATGCGCTGTATGATTAAACAAGAACGTGAAGTAATAACAACAGAGACACACAGTCTTTATTAAGAGACTTCTGGAATTACGCTGGAATTCCTCTTCCAAACCTGACTCAGCCTGATCTTTGCAAGTCATTAAAAAATTATGATTTATTCTATTTGTAACCTTATGCCATGTTATCTTTATCGCATCTTTCTTCGTTCATATCAAGTGGGATTTGCTGTCAGCATGCAACAAAATCAAAATTATATTTCTATTTCTTTACAAGTGATTTTGGACTTCTCTTCTAATCCTCTCCATGACTGAGTAGTGGCATCTTTTTAGTAATCTACAGATTTTTACAGCTCTGAGCCCCTAAATGTCATCTAGAGCTGATGGGGTTTGTATACTGTTAATCTTAAAAAAAAAATATACTGTTAATTAAAAAAAAAAAAAGCACCAAATCAAATAAAATGAAAAAGCATCATCTTACAGCAGCATTTCAAGATAAATGCACTAATCAAGACTTAAATAAAATCTGATTTCTTAATTTATGCACTATTTCTAATGTTCTCCCTTACTACCTGCTATGACATTTGTAGATAGGAGGTAAAAGTGCAAGAAGAGAAAACCTTCTCCTCTCAGGGTGTCCAAATAGATCAGCTTTTCCTGGCTTAAAGCTGCAGTACCACCTTGCTGATGTTCAGCACACACCGTTGACCAGCCCTGATGTCAAAATACAGACTCCAAGAGTGTGGAGCACTGAGAGAACTGTGCCCATAAGGAAAGATTCCTATGCATTTTGGAAAACAGGATCTGTTTGAACTGGAAGTGACTTAAGTAAGAAGATGATGGATGTGATTCACAGCCATCCAGTGAGCATCCATGGCTTGGCTCCAGGCCGTGGCTGGTGCGGTCCAAATGTAGAGATGCTGCAAGGATTGAGCCTCAGGAGGTGTCAAAAGTGTGGAGATGTAAGGCCAGATGGGAAAGGAGAGGTGAAAAGACCAACAGAGAAATGGCAGGATCTAAACAACAGCACAAAAACTTCAGGAAAGTTTGGGTTTGCAGCTCAGACCCAGGTCTAGAAACAAGTTTCACTCTGAATTGTTATTTTCCATCGGTGTGCACACAGACTTTGTTCCCTAGCTCAGGGGAGCCCGTTGCCGTGCACACACTTCCACATGCTCATAAGATACGCTCAAAGCACTGTAGCAAAAATGCAACAGAAAGGGAAGGGGAGGGGGGGAGCTATAACTCCCCAAACAAAACAGAAAAGGAAAGAGGTGCACAGAGAGCCTGAGGGAAGAGCAGAAAGACAACACTCTGAGTAAAGAAGAGCCACATCTGAATGCATGTGCAACTCACAGTTGTGGTGGTGGTGATCTCCTCTGTGACAACCTTCAGCGTATCGACCACAGAGATGTATCCCAGGCGCCTGGCGATGGCTAAGGCTGTGTTACCATTCTGCAGGGAACAGAGAGGGGGAGAGCGCTGAGAGAGAGGGAGGATTGTGATGTGAACCAATGAGATCACTCTCCACGCTGCATGAGCCAGCATTTCCATCCAAAACAAGGCACAGCCTAGGAAAATCATGGCTTTTTACCGTTACATCTGACTCTGTCTTTGTAACTTCTTTAAGACTATAGCCCCAATTGCCATGGTAACACAACACACTCACATCTGCCAGCGATTCCAAATACTACAGCGCTGTATGGTTTAACCCTTCAGGGCTCACATTGCACTATGCAGCCTGGCTTGCCTGCATAAGTCTGGGGGTTATTTTGCAGAAATACTCTTCTAGAAAGTAAAAAGTATTTTAACTTTTTACAGTTTCCCTCCCAGTTGAAACTGTTATACCTTGACCAGGTATAATTGCTTTTCTGGGGAGTACAAAGTTCCAGCTGTCATGTCCACATATACTCCTATTCCTTCACACGACAAGAATGTACTTCCATTAACAGTTCACAAAAGCTAATGATTTAACAAATACAAGCCACAAAAGGCTTGGGGGTGAAGAATATAGTTCCATTTAAATACATTTATTTGCAGTTTGACTATTCATAACATGTCATTCATCAAAAGGACGTTAAAATAATTTAGCAAGAGTTTAAGCCTATTTCTCCCCATTTCGTCTCCTGGAACACTGGCAGTCCACAGTCCCATGTCACTGAGTTTGGGGAGGGGAGGAAGGAATGTGTTCCATGGTTCTCTGTAAAGAGTTCTACACAAAATTGCTCCACGCTCTTTTGCACTGAACCAAGGGACAACAGGCTGGTCTCCTGTGGAATCATGGACTGTCACTGTACCACTCCTTGCACAGAAATGATTGCTCTTGTGACCCCACTGCACCATGTGCAGGATTTATCAGCCTGAGGCCTCTCTCCTTCAGCAACAACTTCAGTTATCTATAATTTAAACTCTTCTGTATTACCCTAGCTCAGCCACCCTGAAGCAACACTGAGTTTGGGGATTAGCACAAATGAACACAAAATGAACAGATTAGCATCTTCACAGCACAAATAATTTGACTGTTACTTCACTCGCACATTAGTTGCTCATCCACCACTCCCATATCTCCCTGCCACATGTCTCAGGTTGAAATTCTCTCTTATCTCAAGCCAGAGGTTGCTCTGTGTGGACAAGGACAGATTAAGTATCTGAGGAAGCAGCCAACCGTGCAGCAAAGACACATCCCTAAGGCTGCTTAGACCTGGGCATGACAGCCCCAGTGTGAGGACTGAAATCAAGTCCAGGGACCCTCAGCTAAACACCCCAAACAGTGGGAGTGTTTAATTGAGCAGCCCCAGAAGTTGGCTGCAGTGGTCTCTCACTTGATGATCCAGTGCATAAACTGGGATTTTGGATAACTTTCACACAAGATTACTCCACATGATTGTTCCAGGATCAAACATGGTGCCAGTGCTGACTTAAGCACACACACTAAAGGCATAGGGAAAACTGATCCCCTCTAGGGAATGACGAATGACAGGAGTTTTGGACACTCTGGGAGTGTTCTAATGATTACCCAATTAGAGGTGACTAGTAACAACATCAAGATGAAATAGGACAGTCGTGTTCCTGGCTGGCTGACTGCACAGAATGAGCTGTGCCAGGAGCTATTGACACTCTTTGAGGAGGTATTAACTTCACTGAGTTCACTGAGGTGAACTCCCTAAGAACCTGAAATCAATTCAGTGGATAGAGGGACAGAAATCTGGGTCTAAATTAAAAAAAAAAAAACAACAAACAAACAAAACAAAACAAACAAAAAAAACCCAAAAAAAACACCACCAGGTTCTGAGCTCCCCTTGATTTTAAAGGAAAACTCCAGGAGATACCAATTTCCAGAGAGAAGTGTTGAGGCAAAGGGAAAGTGAACGAGCCTGGCACAGAAGCTTTGGCCAGCCAGATCCTGCAGCTCAGCAATCTGCATCTCTGCCTTACGTTTAGCTTAGTGCACAGCTAGGTCAGACGTGACTACCTTAAGAGGATAGGGAAGAGCAGAGGAAATTACATTTCCACATATGACAACCAGCTGTGTGAGGAATACTTTCACCAAAATAGCAGCCTGCTCTCAAGCCCTAAGGAAGGCAAGAAAAGAACTGTCCAGGGAAGCAAGTTTGCAGTGGCAGGTCAGCCTTACCGTGGTGATGGCGTTGGGCTTGGCCCCGTGCTGCAGCAGAACGTTGATGATGTGAGTGTGGCCTTGCTGAGCAGCCTGGTGCAGAGGGGTGTACCCATTCTGTTATCCACAGCGGTGACAGCAAAAGCAAACAAAGAACAAGAGCCAATCATTAGATCAGACATTTCACTTTGCTCCATTCTGCTCCTTTTGAGATATTTCAAACATACATTGTGACACCAATTGACCCAAAAATAATAAACCTTCCATAATAATAATTCTCCTTCCGCAGGATAATGGAAATATCAAGGAAGGTAATATTCTTTTTCAAAAATAATTTCTCTCACAATAAAGGAAATCCATGAAAAGACATTTCTCCCGTATTTTCTAAATCGGGGGAAGGAACAATGAGGAACAACAAAGTTAAAAGGGGCAGGTTGAGGGCATAGAATCATAGCTGAGGCAGAGAACATTCCTCTTCCTCTCACATCCTAGTTTTCAACAGAGGGCCCAAGGTTTGCCTTTAAAATATCTGAGTCTATTAAAAAAACACATCATTTTTAACAGCAGTGATTAAAGCCTGTTTGCTTTTTAAAAGGCTAAAAACATATACCTATTACAAATGTCAATCAGGTTTAGCTTCACTTTGCCTCCAAGAGGCTGGACCAAGATGTAATTACACTTAGGAATTTGTACCGCATGTCTGCCTTAATCAACAGGCTTAGTTCAAGATACTCATCTGCTCCAGTGGTTTGCTCTCGTGTCACACAATACAGAAACATAACCAAAGTGTGCTTAAGCTGGCTGATCTGAGATGGTATTGTGACAGTCCAGTCAGGCAATTGATTTACAAAATTATTTGCAATTGGCTTTGAAAGCAGGCAGAGAAGGAACTGGAAGAAAACCTTGGGTTGATCACGCTGTACACTTAGGTAAAGCCTGGGGCAGGCTCTGACAGTTATCTCTGCTGCAAACAAACAGATGGCAGTAATGCTTTGCACTGCTGATTAGAAGGTGATCATCCAGAACTGTTACAGTTCTTATACTGACAACACATACAGTTCATATATGTGTGGACTGCTAAAACTACTGCTTACTGTAGGTTCTAGTGGAAAGCAGATTCACCACCTTTGCTTCAATAGCGTAGTCCATCAAAAGAGAAGCCATATGTTCCTTGCCCCAAGCATTGTGCAGGCTTTCTCTAGTGAAAGCCCAAGCTGCAACAGGCATTATTCATTCTTTAACATGCCTATCCTGAATCCAGGATTTATTCTTTAAACTGAGTCCACAACACCAGTTGACAGATTGCCAGTATTTTTAGTGGTCCCTAGGTGTGAGATTGTGGAGAACTGCTTCCTGATACAAACTTGCTGACTAAATGAAACTATTCTAAATAAATATCTGGGTGAATGGATTCATAATCTGTCCCAGCAGTCCTTTAAACAAAAAGAGAGACCTACTCCTAAAGACATAATTTTGTCTGTCCCTTGAGTTAGCCTCCAAATACCTCAGCTGAATGTCTTGGCAGCTACAGTTTGGATCCCACTAGTGTCTGCTTTACTAATTCTCATCAGCTGTTTTTCTAGCACTGTTGCCTGTCCTTTTGGAATCCCTAAGTTTAGCCCATTGAGTTTGGGTGATCCCATGAGGGATGGGCCAGAATCTTTAAATTATTTACTTGGATTTTTCTTACCACATTGAGTTGTGATCACAGTGACAAAATAATGCTACTTTGAGAAATGAATAATCCCATAGGTCCCAGCTGGGGACAGGGGAGCTGACCAGAGGAACAAACAACCAGTGATTTTGATGGGATTTTAAAGACAATCTCAGTGGGCTGCTTCCTGTTAGTCCCAAGACATCCAGCTTGAATCCAGCAGCCAGGGATTGCCTGAAGTCAGCATTAACCAAGCTGGAGCCCTACAGTTCCTGAGTTAGCTTTTTCTTTCTGATAAGGGTGACATGATGATTTCTGGGATGCAACACACCATTGCTGTCATCAGAACCTTTCTTTGTATTCTCAGCAGTTACACAGCTTTTACTACAGAATGCATCCCATTCAGCTGGTGTGCCCACCAGTTTATCCCTGGAGAAACTGTTGAAGTCAATGGGCTTTGTTCTGACTTTGGCTTTAGGCAGTCAGGCCCATTTCAGTGTATCTGGTCAGATTTCAGCATAGCCAGATTCCCCTCAGAAAACCCCAAACTCTCCTTGAGTAAACCACATTCCCTTACCACAGCTGCTTCCTCTCCCAGAGTCATCCCACCCACACACTGAACAGTGGTAGCTCTTCCCACTCTTCTCCCAGCATATTGGAGAGAACTGGCATCACCCTGAAAGTGTCTGAATTGTTACTTGCTATTTGGCAGCACAGTGGTATTGCAGTGGTGTAAACCATGTGGTTTAAAATGAGATCAGGAACCAACTTTGATTTGTTAGTTTGCAAGTAATAAGAAAAAGAAAAACCAATGAAATGGATTGTCTGTGTTGTTTTAACAGAGTTATCTGGCTTTTCTTTCCTGAACACCACACCATGAGATGGAGCAGACTGAGGGCATTCCATTACAGCTACCACACGTTGATACCTCCCATGCCATGGTCTGAGCTCCCAAGGGTAAAAGCAAGTATGTCATGTAGGAGTGCTGTGTTACCATGTTCAGAATAAAGAGCAAAAGCAAAGCAATTGAAAATTCTTTACCTTTGTTTTAGCATTGACATTTGCTCCGTGCTTGAGGAGAAAATTCACCATTTTGATGTTTCCATAGTGACAGGCCACAATTAAAGGTGTATAACCAAGCTACAGGAGGAGAACAAAGAAGTAAAACTGCAAGCTCAGTGGAACATTCCTTGGACAAGGGTAAGCACCCTTTGGCACGCTGGAGACAGCAGCCACTCTGTGATTTACCTTTGTCTGAGCATCCTGGTTCGCACCGTGTTTGGTGAGTATCTCGGCTACATTCACTTTATCCTCTTGAGCTGCAAGGTGTAAGGATGTCAGTCCAGCCTGGAGATGGAATATAACAGGTAAAAGTAAGAATAAAACCCTACTTTACATAAGGAAAAATCTAGACTTCCCGACCTCTTCATTTTTAAAACATAATCAGACCCTAATTGTAGCTTTTGAGTATGGGTGGTGGTTTTAAACAAAGTAGAGTCAATGTTGCTCCTGTTCCAGCTGACAAACAGCTCCAAACCAATTACATCACCATAACCATAGAGGAAAACTTTAAGGCATGAATGCTCAAGATTTGCTACAATAATGTAATTTGGGAAGCTGAGAATCACATTAATAAAAAGTGCTTCCCACTCTTCAGACAGAAAGAGGAACTTTGACAGCTGCAGGCACAAGCCAGATGAAAACATTAACTCCAGAAATAGATCCCATTCAAATTCCAGGGAAAAGGATGCAGCCTTTAACTGACAGTTCACTGTGATCACATGCAGTGCTTTCCTGTGAACAAAGCACTGAACAAATTTTGTAGAAGAAATTAAAATCTCCTTGTTTCTATTAGCATAATATAGTTACTCCATGCAAGGAGATACCAGAGTCTTCTATTCTAACTTGAGCAGAAGCTGCAGGCTTTTCACCTGCATAAGTAAGATTTGCAAATATCCCTAGATAAACCCAGTGACTATGAAGATTTATAGTAATGGTTTGGGGTTTCTTTTTGATGACCTTGTTTTCTGTACAAAAGCTGTTAGGCACAATAATTGAAAAAAAATTTGGAAAGGTCTTCCATAGAATTTTTCTTAGTCTACTCCAGTAATATGATTGTTTTCTTATTTGCCAGAGAAAGTAAATTTCTTCACTTACCACTGAAGGATAACGACATGCAGAAAAGAGCCTTTGCAGGTAAGAGCACTGAATTATTTCACACCAGAGCTCTCAGGTTTCTAGTATAGGTTGTTAAACCCACCCAGGGACACGAATGCTGCATCTTACTGGATACTCCCACCCATAGTACTTTTTTTCCAATTGTGAGTTACCTTTGTTGCCACGTGGATGTTGGATCCTTTCTCCAAAAGTAAAGTCACCATGTCAGTGTGACCTTCCTGGGAGGCCAAATGAAGTGGGGTGACTCCCTGCTTGGTCAAAATGTTGGTCTCAGCCCCGTAGTTCAACAGAGTGGTAGCTATCTGCATCTGGTTTTTCTTGGCAGCGATATGGAGAGGGGTGTATCCATTCTGACACCAGGCAGGAAAAAAAGGGAAAATAAAGTTACTGCAACAGCCATGTAAGCCTAAGAAGTCAGGCGCCATAAACCAGTATTATTTGATGCTATGCCTGTTATTAGAGATGAGAGTTCATTAAATTTTCAAGGCCAGACATGTCCCACATGGCCCTGCTGTTGTGTTGCTTTGTCCATCTGTTATTTTCGCTGCCTAAACCAGAACAAAGCCAGCCCTCACCAGGATGGGCAGGTCTGTTCCACCAATACCTTCAAATTAGTCTGAGTTTGACACCTACATTTTGTACAACCAATGTTGCAAATAATCCCTTTTGAACAGTGAGTGACATTGCCCATGATGACTGATGGGTGCACACCCTTCATCACATTATGCTTTTTTAGAGCACATGAGTAGAGATGTGTTTGCATATGAAATTTTGATACACATGTCAGTCACAGGCTGGAAAAAGCAATGGGGTGGAATGGTTTTGTGATTAATTCAATCATTTAAGCATAGAAGAATGGCACTTTCTGGCAATAAGACAACTTCCTAATTCTTTATAACACATTGTGAGGGAAAAATCCCAGGTGCCAGCACACAGGTACTGTGGGGGGTGCTTGGTTGGGTTGTCCTGTGGCCGTTTTGCTGTGTTTTTTTTAAGTTTCTCAAACTATCCTGCTTCCTATGCACTGCCAAGGAAA
Source organism: Zonotrichia leucophrys gambelii (assembly GCF_028769735.1). Lineage (NCBI taxonomy): Eukaryota > Metazoa > Chordata > Aves > Passeriformes > Passerellidae > Zonotrichia > Zonotrichia leucophrys. The sequence goes on along the minus strand of NC_088173.1, from coordinate 43,585,861 downwards.
CCACATTCCCAATACAATCCTTGAGCATTTCCTGAAAGCCTGTAGATCAGCAGCCTTGCATAGAGCAGGACACTATCTGGTGTTGCACCTATCTGGTCACCATTTTCCCCTTATAGCAGCTTTTGCTTTACACAGCAATAGCACACCACCACTCCTAACCCTGGAATGATCTGTGTGCACGGTCAGAATGTACATTTCTAAAGTTATTGCTAATATTATGTAATAGTGAGGTGACTTCCAACTGCAACCAAACCTCTGACAGAGCTGAGTCCCCTCAGGGCTCCACAGTGTCCCCTCAGAGCTCCCCTCACCTGCACAGTGATACCACTACACCACTCCTAACCCCGGAATAAAATGCTTAATGTCATTGCTAACATTGCACAATAGCGAAGTGACTTCCAGCTGTAACTAAAACTGGTGGGACTGACTCCCCTCAGCGCCAGGGCTCCCCTCAGGGCTGCCCTCACAGACGCAGCGATACCGCGACACCACTGAAATTAACTCCCCTTGTGCTCATTCCCTGTCTGCCTGGCCAGAATATACATTTTTTACGCCGTTGCTACCGCTGCGCAGTAAAAAATGGCCCGGCTGCCCCCGGGCTCCCCTCATGGCGGGCGGGCTCACCTTGGCGGTGGCGTGAGGCGAGGCGCCCTTCTCCAGCAGCAGCAGCGCCACCTTCTGGTTGTCGTAGTGCGCCGCCACGTGCAGCGGGGTCAGGCCGTTCTGCAAGGGCGGCGACGGCGTTAGCGCGTTACGGGACACGGGGACACGGGCCGGAGGGGACACGGGGGCTGTGGGATGGAAGGGACAGAGGGGACGGGGGAGAGGCAGTGGGGATGGACAGCAAGGGCATGGCAAGCAGGTCACTGTTAGTGGGGAGAAGCAGCGCACCAGGCGAACCACAGTGGCAGTCGCTGGCTTTCATCACCTACACCTGGGGATGGTGGGGCTTTGTCCCTGTGTTTATCCATTGGGAATTTAGGTAGCTTTATGGAACCCGTCCTTCCTGAGCCAAAGATACACATCTGCCCTCAGAGCAGCCATGCACCCTCCTGCCATGGACCCAAACTCAGCATGCTGGGTAGCAGCAGTGAGCCACCACCCAGGGGAGACACGATCCCAAAAAAGCCACAGCCACCATGCAAAAGAAGCTGCAGCCTTCTTAGGGTACATATTTCACACAGTTCTTCCTTAAGGAAAGGCTTCTGACTTTTTCTTCCCCAGCAGTACCTTGCCAGCAGAATCAGGACAGGCACGGCGCTGCAGCAGGAGCTTTGCCACTTCTAGGCTCCCATATTTGGCTGCCACATGCAACGGTGTGAATCCCTTCTGAAAAATTCCAGAAGATAAAACACAGATGTTTGTGTTAAAGGTCATGCTGACATCTCATGTCTAAGAACTATGTGTTAAGCACCTGCTCTTCAACCTCAGAATTGATAACTGAACCTAGAAAGAGCAGCCTCTCTTGAAAGCACTTCGAGAAGCACAAAATACAAGAAAATACTTTCCCTTTTATTATTCTTCCCTACTTATGTGCTCTCAGGCTGGCAGACATTTTATCTGATATAGACTGTACTAGCAACACACACAGCGTGGGGGCAATGAAGGCACTTCTTCAAATTTACACCCCAAACCAGCTGCATCTTTTTTTGTTCCATGATGACAGCTTTAGAAGTATTTCCTGCATCAGTCGTTGCTAGTAACAATGAAACACCAATAAAATTGATTAGATAAATCCTCCAAACTCTAATTCCCTTCCTCCAGAAGGGTTGGATGAAAAATTTTTTGTACTTGCATTTGTGTATTCATACAGTCACAAAGTTCTACTGAAGCTAAAAGGAGCCCTTCTCTTTGCTTGTTTTAATTAAAAATTTGGTAAGGAAAGCTCATGGATGTATGACAGTAGGTGGCAGCCTGCACCGCTGCCTGACAGTAATTTTGGGAAGCTGCAATGACCTATTTGCCTGGCACATAAGTCATGTTTAATGTTTATTATCATTATCATTTAGTTCCATTAATCCCACCTCAGAAAGAGTTTATATCAGGTAATCTCAAACATTTTCAGTTCACAAATCACAAGTCTATAAAGATATTATCTAGTGGACTCCATCTTCTCCTATTCATAATTATAGAATGTTCCTGCAATACTAATTGCCATCAAGCAATATGGGAAATTAGGAAAGTATTTAGTGTATTTTTAGCCATTCTAATGTGATTTAACAGCTGGATAAAAGGAGAACAGCAAGCCCTTCCAGTAATCCATGGATCCTAATTTGAAAATTGCTGGTTTAGTCTTTTAAACCCTGGAGGTACACGTCGTTGTTCATAAACATGTTTTAAGCTCCAGCTGTAAAACCAAGGGTACTTTTATAAATAGCGAAAATGACGTGCTTCAAATTTGCTTTAAATTTGCTTTAAATTTGGAAAAGATACCTTGATACATCATTCTCTTCACAGTTATCTACTATCTTACATATTCATCTCTCTGTTAGTAATCTATTGGTACCGTTTTTGGCTAAAAAACTCACTAGTGATTCTGGAGGGCAATTATTTCACAATTCCAGACAAAATGGCCTGTTGTGTCACATGGCATCTCATTTTAGAACTACTGAAAATAGATCCAGCATTTGATGAGACTGGGCAGATGCTGACTTCTGTGTTTTAGGAACATTCCTTTTAGCTAGAACAAGGTACAATTATTCTATGCTATTTAAGTAAATAAGGTATTGAAGAATAAAAGGAGACCTGTTCATAAAAAATGTATCATTGCCATTCCCTTTTCTTTTTTGGAAATTCTGCCAAAAAAAAGCTGTGCCTTTAAGTGAAAGGGAGAAACAAGGACATTTTAAACCTGCCTTTGGCTTCAGTGGCAACCAAACCCAATTTTAGATAACAGCCAAGTTGAAATTTGATTAGCTTGCGATACGTCACTCCAGCCTACTGGATTGTTGCCAACCCAATAAGAAGACAACAAAAGGGCCCAAAGTGCTTCAGTTCCTCAGTTCAGCCTTACCTTGGTGGACATGGAGTGCGAGGCGCCGGCCTCGAGGAGCACGGAGGCGACGTCGAGCTGCCCCTCACGGGCAGAGATGTGCAGCGGGGTGTAGCCGTTGGTGGTGGCGGCGTCGGGGTGCGCCATGTGCTGCAGCAGCAGCTGCACGATCTCCGTCTTGCCCAGGCGGGAGGCGATGTGCAGCGGGGTCTGTTCTTCCTACAACTCAAATCCAGTGGGTCGTTAGTGCTAGGGAGCCACCCTGAGCCCAGCATCCTCCTGGGTCCCCACACGCCTTCCTATGCGTTTCTCTTGCAGAGTCATAGGAAGTGATAGCAGAAAAAATGGAGTAATGGAGGAGAAGAGGGTGGTGAATGATTCCTTCAGCCGTGGTTTTAAGAGAAAAAGAAAACACTGTAAGCAGAACACCTACCCTCGCTCGGGCATCCACCAGGGCCCCGTTCCTCAGGAGGCAGCGAACCACTTCCACCTGCCCGGCACGTGCTGCCATGTGCAATGCAGTTTCTCCACGCTGCAGGAAAGCAAAAGCATTTCAGTGTCCTAAACTTCCATGAAGAAAGATCGTTGCCAGCGCCAGTCCCACCCATGGGACTGAGACCCGTCCTTCTGCCAGCTGAGACTCTGGCTTCTGCCACAGGGCAGGGTGTAAATACATGTGGCTGTACCTGGAATGCCTTGGTTTGCCATCTGGACAATCCAAGACTCAAGTACTGAGAGACAGAATGAAAATCCTGGCTTGGGAAAAATTCTGTCAGATAGACTTGCCCTGGTCACGTATGCCCCTCAGCTTTCTACGTACCAGAGCATCAGCTCGTGTGCTGTACAGGAGATGAGAGTACACTGAGCTGTGTCTCTCTAGGGATTGCACGGCACAGGAGCCTCAAGATGGAAGGGGATAATTTTCCAGATGGTCCCCTCCTGCACACTGTGTGGAGCTGGCAGCAGTAAGAGGCCTTGCAACGGCTGAGCACAACTCAGCCAGCACACGGAATGTGTAAAATCTGTACTCAGCAGTGTGGCTCTGGCTCCAGGCTGTGGAATGGATCTTGTTTCAAGCCTTTTGTAGCTCTCAGAATTTGAAGGATATGAAATATTGGAAAGCATTTTCAGATCAGGAATATTCAAAAAAACCACTGAAATGAGGATTCCTTGAGGACAGCATTCCTAGTTTAATTGGGCTCTGTTCTTTGCGTGCAGTGTCCCAAAGTGGACTGAAACGGTCCCCGGGCAGCTCACCAGCATCTGGTGCATCAGGTCTTGGGACAGCTCTGCAACCTGAAGCTGTATTCATCTCACGTTATATCATGAGAACACAGCAGGACCCATCATTTCTTTGTGTTATTTGTTCATAATTCTAACACCAGAGCTGGAGAATATTCTGTTGTAAGGCCTTTCTCCCCTTGACTACCACTTAAACTGCAACTGCCAAAATGAGCACCCTAGTCAAGACCTTTTACATCAGAATGGGGAATCATGTCCTCTTGTCCTCATCTAGATGGAGGGAAAGAAGTAGCTTTAGCTTGCCTGCTAATAGGGATTTTTACTTACAGCAAACCCTCCTCACCAGGAGTTGACTTATCTTGTCATTCTTAAATTAACATTGTATTACCAGCTGTGATTAGTAGGTATGCAAGAAAAAAATCCCACAGCCTTAGCTAAAAATCTTTATCATTCCATCTATATATAAAGTTTATTACCTGAAGAATAAGCTGTTTAATATGTGAAAATACTCTAAAGATCAAATTTCTGCAACGACCCTTTTTGGTCGAATTAGCAAAGCAATTGAGGTTTTGGAAACAGTAATTCAACAGGGAAACTCAGCTTACCAAGTGAAAGCCAAGACACCTGTGTAGCAGAAATTGGAAAGTGTTAAACTTTGCACACAAATGCCTGGTAACACAATATTTTTAACTGCTTCCACAAGGATTTTGTGTTGGTATTTTTATTATCAATAAAGTTCTTGCATAAGGATTGCTTCCATAAGAAAATATGGAAAGTCTATTTAAATGATTCACATTAACAATTCTGCTTGCTAACAATTTCACTGGGTTGCATCTAAGGTTTTTCTATCTGAGAAAAAATAATGAGCACCAGGATTACTAAATTTTTGTTGTTTTTGCTGCTGGGAACACTTACCTATAACCTTATGTACTGAAAAAAGCTGCTTCCCAAGTACAGGTGGTCCCAAGTTGAATATTTGTTTACGCTGATAAATTCAAACAATAAAATATCTTACGAAATACATCTCAGAAAATGATAATGTTGTTTTTGTTCGTTCATTTTTTTCCCCCCTATTTTTGGTAACTAGGCTGTTGGTATACAAACACTGATTTCTATGGTAAGTCAGGTTCTGCATTTTGTGTTACTTCCCAAAGGTCACATTTTCCAGATTTAATCACTGGTTCCTGGAATTTCCTGTCTAAGAAGAACATCTTGAGCTTCCCAGGTTTGTTTTTTGTTTAATCATTGGGGTTTTAAGCATTTCATACCCTTTCACTGACAGGAATGACACAATTTCATGGCAGCCAGCGAAGTCATGCAGGCAGAAATTAGAGCCATTTGGACTTGAATTTCATCCTTCAGAACAGAAACACAGACTTTGTGGGATTTGGTTTATAATCCATTTTGGATGGTTTTGGTGTGCTTTGTCTGTTTCTAAGGAAAACTTTACCTATTTGAGCATTGTTGCAGATCACATGAAAGCAGAGATGGCTTGTTACACATGCAGCCATCGCTTTCCCCTCTTCACTAAAAGTGCTACAATAACTTGCACTAATATTCAACAATGTACCATTAAAATGTGACCCTTGGGCTGAGCTACAGGGTAACCAGGGACTTTCTGAGGGTCCTGAGCAGAAGGTTCTAGTGAAAGCCATACTCACAATGTTAGTGACATCAGGAGAGGCTCCGTTCTGCAGCAGGAGGAGGACTATGTTCAAGTGGCCCATAAATGCAGCCACGTGTATTGGTGTGAGGCCCGACTGCGAAACAAAGCAAGAGCAGTTTTACTCCTCTGCACGGCTCAAGGGATGGGCTTCTTCATTCAAATCAAACATGCAGGAAAGTGAGATGGGACAGGAGAGACAGGAAGAAGAAAGCAAAAAAGGAGAGACAGAGAAGGGGTGTTTCTGCAGGACATGAAACGTTTTGCTACCTCTGTTATAGCCTGGATTGAAGCCCCATATTTCACCAGGAGTTCCATGACTTTGATGCGATTTTTCTTGCAGGCAATGTGCAGTGGAGTAAAACCATTCTGTGCAAAAGACAGTGGTGTTAGTCAGAAACATGCAGCTACACTTCCCACGCAGCTCCATGCTGCCACACCGGGAGCACAAGGGTTAGGCTACCACAAGTAGCTGTTCTTTAAGCACAATAGGTTATGGATTACAGACATCTCCCACTATCTGAGGCACAACAAAGCAGTGCTGCTGCTTTCTTCCCAGGCCTGGGAGAGAAAGGAAACCTCCACCTCCAGACTTCACATACAGACACATCTGTACTGCCTGCCAACTGCATGTATGTATGTGTATGTGTGTGCTTCCTGGGGCTGCACACACATCTGTGAGGAGCACTCCCAGTGCTTCCCAAGACTGCCTAACACAAGGGAAATGGAAGAAATTACAGTGAACAGTTCAGAATCAGCACCTTTACAAAGCATTTCCTGTACCTCCCTAGGAGAATCATGGAAGGTTTGGGTTGGAAAAGTCCATCTTGTTCCACCTCCTACCATGTGCAGGGACACCTTCCACTACGCCAGGTTGCTCCAAGCCCCATCCAACCTGTCCTTGGAGATTTCTACCGATGGGGCCGCCACAGATTCACTGAGCAACCTCTGCCAGGGCCTCCCCATCCTCAGAAGGGAGAATTTCTCCCTAATCTCTAACCCAAATCTACTCTCTTTCAGTTCGAAGCCACTTAAACTGAGAAAAAGAGAGGAACAGAGTGCTTATTACAGGTTCCACCTTAATCTGTCATTTTACTTGAAATCTAAGGACCTGTGTGTGTTTATTTTTATATTTATACCCATATATACAAAATGTGTGTACATTTTGATGTACCTTAAATAAAGAACTACCCCTTGAGCTGTGGTATCATGATAGTCTGATGACAGTTAATGCAGGTTAAGTGTGTCTCTGAAGCTGAACCAACACATTATTTACCACACGTGAACATTTTAGTGAGAAGCACAAATAACATTTTTTAGATAATGTTGAAAAATTGGTAAATTTTCTAATGAAAAGCATCAGTATTGCCAAACAACCAACCAGTAGTAACCAGAACCTTGCAGTGAGATCTTAGTTTATGGGAAAAGATAATCAAGTAACAATTGTTCTACAGGCTGCTTCTGTTAAAGGAAATGTTAATCACTAGTTCATTTGAAGGTGCTTTAAAGCATAAAGACATTAAAAAAGCTGAGAACTCACATAGTGCTTGTATCCCCAAAGCATTTTGCAAACATTAACAATTTTTTAAAGTGGCTGAAAAAGCATTCTTTATAATACTTATTCCATTGCTGAACTCTGCTGAATATGATTACTGTTTCTCTGATTTCTAAAGAAATAATCAAAACCATTTGATATTTTACCTCCCACACAACATCTCTCAATATATTTCACAGGGAGTTTTACTGTTTCAGAAGTTTCAATATTTTTCACTGAATTTCATTGCCTCAGTTGATTTAATTTTGCTACTTCTATTTAAGTGAGGAACACTTTGACAGGGGAGGGGAGAAGGCAGAAAAAAAAATCAATCACTAACAGAAATTATGAGCTTCATTTAATATATTAAACACTATCAACAAGCCAAAGGCGACAAGTCCCTGATGGGAGAGAGAAAATGAGTTTGGTGGGAAGGGAGCAGAGGCAGCAGCCTGAGGGTGTTCTCCTTTTGTTTCAGATGTTTCACAGGGAGGGAGGCATGGAGGGAGGGGAATAGAAGATATATTTCTGGTCATGGAAAGAGAGAAAGAAGACGTAGGGGGTATTTGTGAGTAGCTGAGCAAAGTTCAGGTAATCAGAAGACTGGCAAGAAAAACAAGCAAGGATAAAAACAGCGTCAACAAAGATCACCCAAGTGAGCACGGCACTGAAAAAAGCAAAGCAAAGAAAGTGTAAGAGGAGGAAGCCAAAGGAGCTATGGGATTTGTGGGTATGGAAAGGCCAAGAAAAATGAGGGGGCAGAAGAAGACGGTGTCGGTTCCAAGGAAGCAAAGGACAGGGAGAGCCTACACAGAAAAACAGTGGGTCCTAGTGTGGGCAGGAAGCTGGGGAAGGCTGAGTGCCCTGCAGTGGGGTTCTGTAGAGGCCCCCAGCACAGCTGGCCATGGCACAACTCTGGCCACACAGGAGAACCTCAAGTGTTCACAGACTCCTCTTCCTGACAGAGTGCAATATGTTGGTACATGAACTCCCAGCCAGCTAACAGTGCCTAGTAGAGAAAATTGCAATCTTGTCTGGCTTTGGGTACATTAAAGACTCCAAATGTTTCCAGAGTCAAATGTGATGTTTTCCTCATTGTTAGGGGCAATGGTTCGATCAATGAGTAAAAGGAATCATACCTGCTGTCCTGTAAGGATAAGAACTGTTTTTTGGAAAGCAAAATGGCACCTAATAGAGGAAACTGTCATCATTTGATAAATGCAGAAATATTAGCTTTTCAATATGTTTTGCCTTGGCAATTAACTTACTAATTCAGTTGAAAGTCCAGAAATTGTGTATTCTATCACCCGGTATGGAAAACTGAGCCATTAATTCATTAAAACACCAATGTATACATCAACATCAGCCAGAACCTGCTCTAATTTTAGGGACTCTGCAGAGTTCCATACCTGACATACCATACCACACAGCCACTTGCCAAGGGGTGTGTTCCATGACCAGGCCTAAGCACACAAGGCACAGGACTGGTAACCAGCAAGTGTGACACCCCTGTGGCTACTGCATCTACTTAAGGCTGTGGAGTTTGCTGACAGTTCTCACTCAGCTTTCCTGGCAAGAGCTACCAGGCAGCTTTGTTCCATGACCCATGTGGGACAGCTTTACCAGGGCACGGGCGTTGGGGTTGGCTCTCTTGTCCAGCAGGAGCTTGGTGACACGGTAGTGACCGCAGTGAGCGGCCACGTGCAGAGCAGTCAGGTAGTCCAGTGTCACATCATCCACAGGAGCCTTGTGCTGCAGCAGGTGCTTGACACATTCCACATGGTCCCCCTGGGCTGCCATGTGGAGTGGGGAGAGTCCATTCTGTGACAGAACAGAACAGCAGCTTCAGTAATCCCCACTTAGACTGTAGTACATGTAAGAAGGACATTTGTTGTTGTGAGGTGCTGCTCGGTGGGCTCTGCTATTATACAAATATCTTCCCCTCATTAGTTTCACCAAAGACACAGAACTTGTTGGAAATGCATTTATTTTAGATGTATGTTTTCCAGATGTGAGGAAGAAGACACTGGAATAATTTTCCAACTCCGAAATAGTTGGAAAAAATAATTAGGAGAAACTGTCCTCATTATTGTATGTGACGGGTCAGAAAATATGTACCAGGAATCACCTCTCAGGAGTGACTGACCCAGCTTTCACATCTCTGTGTACTACAGGCTCAGGAAGCAGCACAAGGGAAGTGCTGGCAGTAGCACTCCACATCTTGTGTTTAGTCTGATACTAGAGAGATGGGCAAGCAAGTGTACAGTTTTCATGCATTTGGAAAGGATTATGTAAGCAAACCTTATTTTGGATCATTCTTCCCATTAATACATCTCCTTTGGGAGGACAGTAACATTGCTGTCTTCCTCCTTGTCCTCTCAGGGACACTGTAAGCTCTGTGGAAGGTTACAGAGGTGTCCCATACTCTGACAGAGCCCATGCACACCTTGGTCCGTGCGAGCAGGGGGGCACCTCGCTCCAGGAGCAGCTCCACAACCTGGTCGTGGCCACTTCGTGCTGCACAGTGCAGTGGGGTGAGTCCATCCTTCAAGGAAAAGGAGAGAAAACAAATGAGCACATCCCCAGTTGTTTGTCCTGGCACTCTGGGGAACAGCCTGTCAGGAGTGCAGCCCCACACATGAGAAAAAGCTCCTTTTTCGACTCCTAACTGCAGCTGGCTCCACAGCGTGAAGTTTCATCCCTGTTCTTGCTTGCACCAGTAAAGGACACACTAAGGTTACTGTTTGAGAGACAAAGCTCATTGTGTGCTGAAATCTCTTCTCAAAGGATAATATGAGGGTGCACTGCCTCCTCCCCTCCCTGGCCTCTGCATGGCTTTGATACAGCATTGCCTCTCCCTGGGTTGAGGGTGCTCCATGAACAAACCCATGTCCTTGGATTGCTTTTGATGCAGGGATGAAACAGATGATGTTTCATCACCAGAAAATTTGCTCCAGAATTTTCTTTTGCTTTTAAACAGGCATCAATATAAAAAAGGTTTTAAAACAAGAGAAAAATAACCAAATCTTTCACTTTTGAGATTTAGGGGTGAACACGGAGCTAACAATTCTTTTCTAAAATTGCTGTCAGACCACCAACTCCACAAGAGTTTTTTCCATTGCAGAACACGATTCTGTATCAAAAGACTCAGGGTACTATTAATGATCACAGCAGTAGTAAAAGATGTGTTCATGAACTATTTGGATGGGAGAATGAATTCTAGGTAGCTTTTGTATAGTTTGGACTTAATGCAGAAAAATAAATATGAGACTGGAAAAATGGTTGTGAAAGAATATTAGTGCTGAATGACTGAAAAAAGGTAACACGTAGGATATGAAAAGCCAAGTGTTCATCTCCTTAGCCCTCAGCATTGTTCAAGCACACACTCAGAGATGTCATCAGCATTCACTCAACAGAGGCGGCTTTACCAAGGTGAAACAACAATGTTTTTAATTGCAAGAAAAGCCTTCTCCTTTTGAGACATGCCACTCATCTTGTGTGACATCCACGTTGTTATTGCAATGATCCCATTGAGGAATCCAGAAACAGCTTGATTAAAAGGACAATATGCAGGTCTGAATTACATAGAGGCTAAAAAAGTAGCAAAACTGCCAAAACATGGCACTAAGGATGAGTTGGTGACCCTGCTTCTTACACAGATGGACTGTTTACCTTGTTGGGGTTTGGAGGAAACCAGCATCACTATGCTTTTAAATTAAAAGTAGCATTAGACTACACAGTGCCATTGCAACTGCAAGCTCATTGTGGCAAACCCTGCCCTATAACACCCTACAAAAGGCAGTTCCAAGAAGCAGAGCGTCTCTCATGCCCAGTTTCCAAAGCACAAAGCCCTTTCCAAGTGAGCAGCACCACAAAGCTCCACAGCTGCAAGGGGCTGAAGTCCACAGAAAGAATTTTCACCCTTACTTATCTCCTTTTTCCAGAGGCTTTTGTGACACACTGACAGGGTTAGGTGTGCCTGGGTGCTCACTGTGTCAGAGGCATTCCTAAATCCTACAGAAGGTTTGCACTGAAATTACACAGGTGAAAGATCAAACCCAAAAGCAGAATTCGTGGCCTTCAGCACTGGTAGATGGGGTCAGTGGGAAGAATTAGGTGGAACTAATTTACTTTTTTTTATGAACTGAAACTTCAGAGTCCTCTGAGCCCTTTTTTATGACCAACTGAGGTATGCTATCATCTCATTACCAGAGGGATTCCTACAGATAACTCCCACTGGCATTACAAAGGTAAGAATATATCCCAAATGCACTTCTAGGGAAGGTATTTATTTGGTATTTCTTTCCAGTTTCTGGCCTCTTGTGCTCTACATTTTTAATCAATGTGGGAGGTTCACTTTCTTTATCTGCATTGTGGCTTTGATGTTACTCTATTTAGTAAAACAGCAAAAAAAGAAAAATTGCATGAATCCTTGAACAAAAGCAGGACAAATCCCAAGAGGGAGAAAAAGAAGAAAAATATCAGCTAAGAAGTGCATCAACTCCTCAAGAATGTCTGGGTAAAACAAAAAAAACTCTATATAATTTAAAACAATGATTTCTTCTTTGTTCTTACCTACAATTCCCTTTCAAAGCAGAGATAGAAATTTGCTACCTATCCTACTCTACTCTGCCATAGGTGTTTTGAGGACCTCCTACAGAACCCTCTTCCCTTTCCTCTTTCTGCTGTGAGGAAAACATCATGTATTGTTGCCATTACATTGCAAGAATTCTATTGTCACTATATTGCAAAGGTTCCACATTGCTAGAGAGTTTGGTACTTCCTTGATGTTTCTGGTAGGCAGCTCCTCTCAGCACTGACTCTTCCTTCTTCTCACAGTAACCCAGACTGATCTGACTGACTCCAGGTCCCCTCAACCAACCAACCCACTTTTTTATAACACTCTTCTTATTATTGGCTACAGCTGTGGCCTGTTAAAGTCAGGCCTGCTCCTAATCTTTAATAATTAACCCGGCTGCAACTCTTTAGGAGATAAGATTACTTTCTATACTACCTTTATTTACTTATATTCTATCCCCCTACAATGTATATTTAAAAATTATTGTGTATTTAATACTTCTAATTCTTTTGCTTATATCTGTTGTTTAAAGATGAGGGAGATTTCAAAGAGAAAGCTGTTGTAGTAGCAGAATCAGTAAAGAAGACAATGCAGACAAGCTGACATGAGCCAACATGAAGAGACACACTGGTGTACCAAATAAATCCTTTTTTGCACCATTATCTATTTGCCATGAGCCTCAGTGCTCTCAAAGAGGCTTCAGGAGCTGGCCTAAGTACTTTGTCAGTCATTCCTTTGCTAATTGAAGAACACACAGTGACCAACACATCACCTGACAGGACATCTAGCTCTGGATCAGAGTGACACAGACTTTGAAGCACAGATAATGGATATCCCATCAACACAAAGGCTGCCATGTCAGGAGACAAGAAATTCAGCAATTTGATGTTTAGAGAAGTTTAACAATTATCTCCTTGCCCTGCATTGTATGGAATGAAGAGTTAAATGTTTGTATCTTCCCAGTGACATTCGACACCTGGTGCTCTGCTGCTCCCAAATGTGGTACTCTCCTAACTCACTCTGTGATGTAACCAACAGCTGGGTCACCCTGAGAAATGGCAATGCAATCCCCTCTGTGTGCATGGAAGGCAGGAAATTCCATCAATCTTAATTCTCTCTCAAACGATTCTCAAAATATGAGGAAAACTTGTGCCTTTTTTTTCCTTGAAAATCAATCACTGGTCATTTTTAACCTGCAGAATTAATTCTGAATGCTGTGCATGACTCCTAACTGTAGGGCTTCCAAAGATGAATTATTTGGTCATTTCACAAATGTTTTCTTTCAGCTTAGCAGAGACACAGAGACAAAAAGAAGCTGTGCTTATGAGGGATGTTTAATGGGAAATGATGTGGGCAGCAGATTCACAGGACAGTTGCTCACATTCAGTGCTCATTCAACCAAAAACTAATTCTAGAAATGAACAACAAAGGCCAAATTATCAACAAATTATTCTAAACCGCAGTTGCATGTTCTCATTTTCATAAGGGTGAAGTAAAGTTTTAGTATTTCATATGTCAAATATGCAAAATTGTCTAAATTTTCTTGACAAATAAAGGGATTTTAATTTGTTCGTTTTTCATTACGACTAAACCCAATCTCTTTAAAAATGAACAAGGCGAGTCTTCCTCTTGCTTTAAGCTCTTGGCATAATTGAACATGCTGTAAAGTATTCCTCCAGGTCGCCATTCACAGCACAAACTTGAAAAATACAGCAAAAAATATACCATGTGCTTGCTTGAGTATTAAGATAGTAACATAAGTAACTCCAAATAATAGTAATTTTCTAGATAACTTGCTTAGACAATTCATACAATACACCTTCCCACTCCCTTGTAAACATTATATGGAGCCACTAAATTTTTTATAGGAAATATCTGCATTGTGATTAGATATTTATAATCTGCCAGAGCTTTAGGAACAGCAAAAGCTGACAATGAATTATTAGTGCTCTGTGCATGTAAGAAGATGAGGAGAAAATGTCACAGCAGCATTACTGCAGGAACAAACACAGTACAGAGCACAGTGCCAGGGAAGGGCCAGGTTCCTGCTGCAGTGGTTACTACTCCCATGGGGAAATAGCAGAGCCAAGCCTATTTTGTTAGGACACAGATGTACAAAAGAAGATTTATTAGTAATAATATCTCAGTAGGTTTCCAGAATGAGTGTTAAGGGGTGTCTGAAGCACATTTCCCACAAAAAAACCCCAAACCAACCAAATCTGAGTTGTGCTGCCCAGTTTCCTTCCTTTTGTTTTGCTATTCACATGAGTGACCTGCCACTCCTCTGAGCTCCAGCTGAGTTCCTCCTTTCTGTGGCCCTTCTCCAAGCCCAGGGGTGCACCAGCCCTTGTCCCACCATTGCCATGCCTCTCCCTGCTCCAGCTGCCACGCTGCGGGCACACAGCACACTTACTGCCCCACACAATTTTGCCCTTCCAAGACCGGATGCTCTCCTTCATTCCATGGATTTTATTCAACTGTAAATATTCAGGATGAAAACCTGCAGGAGGAGACTTAAGAAAAGTCCCAGAGCAACAAAAATCCAATTTCAATGTTGGCAAGATTGAATAGGAAGACGACAAAGTGTGTGACAGCTTCAATGGTTGAGACAGGGGAGAGTGTTCCGCCCCCTCTGAAGGGTGCTTGCTTACTCCCACAAAAATGGAAATTCCAGTAAGGTGATAAAAGCCTGTGAATTAAACAGCATTTAAAAAGAAAAAAATCATGCAAAATCAAAACAATCTCATATTCTTGGTTTTTTCCCCATGCAATCTATAGAGAGAGATGATAGAGATAATACAAAAGCTGCATTCAGAAAGGATATTCCTAAAACCTTGTAATAGCCAGCAACATTTCCACATTCTGAAGGTGCACACTCTTATGATTCTATTATATGAAGACTCCTTTTTATAGAAATACATGCATTTTGGCCATGCTAAAATTGCTTTTAAATTCTGACAATAATTCCCTGTAAGAATCCTTAGTGTGTTCCAGGAAGACTGTAAATGCTGTGGCCCTGGCACTGTGCTTCCTTCCCTCAAAGGGAGAACTGGGAATTGCCATGCTACCCTTGACCACCTGACAGTGAATTAAGCATAAATTAAACTTTCCACCATCTTTCAGAGAACAAATTTCTGCACAATTTCTCTGACTCCCTAACTCTAACTAATCATCAGAATCTGCAGGAGTTAGAATTTTGGCCAAATATTAAAATTTTAAATAAAATGATGCCACTTAAATTGTTACTAATGCAAGAAAATGTAAAGATAACATAGGATTGAGTAAAATTTTGAATATGAAATATTTTAGGATAGGTAATTTTACCCATTAATTACTTCATGAACAAAAGTCCAGAGAAGGCTTGCATGTAAATGGAAGTCACAAAACATATAACAGACATTATATAATAATATATGTTAAAATAATATTTTAGTATTTTATTATAATATAATAATTATCTACTGTTACAGATGATATTTTGTTATTATATAATATTATAATAATATTTCTAACAGATAGTAGTAATAAAAGTATCCTATTATTTTAAGAATGGAGTTTCCATTTCTGCTTTGGATGTAATATAAAAGAAATTAAATTTCACATTTTAAAAACTTAGGACTTGATTGAGAAAAATGGTATGCCTTGCAAAAAAAAAAGTAAAATATTATTTTAAAATATGTACTGTGTCAAGAGATTTACCATTATGTCTACATTTTTATGGCTTTGTGAGAAATGCCATAAAATTTCAGCAAACACATTCTGAAATGTATAGAAAATAAAAATACTAATTTCTGCAGAAAGCAGAGCTTTCCTTTGACATGCTGCATTAACTATGGAACAGCAGGACACATGCATCATTTACTCCTTTTGAGGAATAAACATTTTAATTTATATTTTTAGGCAACACAGGGGCTGCTAATAATCACTCTAATGGAAGATTTTCAAACATAGAAAGCTTTCACAGATTAACTTTGCAAACCTGAAGTACTGAAGATCATCTGCAATCCCCTAAAATAAGTTTTTGCATCTTAATTTATGCAGCGTGAGATTTCATGTAACAAAGCAAGCTAAAAATAAACAGACCGAAAGCAGCGAGGGCTGCTTTAACTGCAGGGTGTATTTTGATGCGGTGTGGAGCACAAGAACTTGGCGGTGAAACATTGCAGTGTTTTAACTCCTCTGTTCTGCAGTGACTGTGCCCTGCTGGAAGGCGGCAGGAGCTCCTGGGGAGCCGAGGGAAGGCAGCAGGGAAGGCGAGGTGTGTTAGTACTGCAGCAGGGCAGGCGGGTCTGTGCCAGGGACAGAGCACATCCCGCCTCCTCACAGCCAGAGCCAGGCACTCGAGGTGAGTGGACAGAGCACAGGGAGAAGAGAGACACACCCAGATAACACCAACAGCTGACACAAAGCATGGACAGCAAAACCAAAGCTCTGGAATCTTCCCCACCATGAGGCGCACGCCATCGGCTGCCACCGCGAGCCCCGGAGCAGGGAAGAGGCAGGAGGTGAAGGTGACAGGAAGAGGGAGCCTGTGCAAGCTGGAATATGTGTGCCTTAGGATACCTGTATGGGTTTTCAGGGACATCTCTGTACTGACATTTTGAGCCCATGTAGCAGCTGACACAGGGCAGGGAGCAGAGACAGTGAGACAAATCTAAAATTGGTCCCTCCCACCTACGTTTGGCAAATCCTGTTCTCTCACATTCATTCACAACTGCGCTCAATGTTTGCGGGTGAGCAGGGATGGGAAAACACTTTGACCTCTTAAAACCCAAAACATCCCCACATTCATCTGTGTCAACTTGTCTAGAACAATATCTAAATACTGAACAGGAAATAGGTGAATTCAATACTGCCATTCCAAAGGCCAGATGAACTATTTCTGTATGACATGCTCAGGGGCATGTGGAATATCCTGACTGAAGGGTATTATTAGCATTTCATGCCTCTTCTCCACGAGATTTAGGTGTTTATTGTGGAAAATGTGAGCAGGGGTGATTTGCTGTACATCTGCCTGAGAGACAGTTTTTTCCATCTGCAGGAGTTTTTAAAAAATAAAAAAAAAATAGTGAGATATCATTTCACAATCAGAAACCAAATCACAGTCACATACAGAGTTCACAATAATCATGACTGGTCTTCAAAGTTTATGAAGCAACAAACGGTTGATGTAATTAAAATCCAAGTAACTGCAGAGGTTGAATCAACCCCAAGGGTAGCTGACTGTAATATCTTCTACCTTCCTATCAGGTTAAACAAAAACTCTCATGTCCAGCTCTAAACTTTGTGTTCTAAAACACTCTTGGTCTCTTGGACATGTAATTTTGCAGACCAGCTACCTAAATACCAGCAGCTCCTAAGAAGGAGCCCTGTGCAGCTCGGTCTGAATAAATGACAATGTTTTCCCAGATGATTCCAAAATCCCATTTGAAATATTTAACCCTGCCCATATAAAATGACGGGGGTTTTTTTGCCCTGAATGACTGTGAAATCACCCTTAATAAAGGGCAGAGAGATGATGTGACATTTCAATAGGACAACAGGGAGAAGGAAACCAGTGAGTCACCTAGTTACCTACCCCATACTTTGTCTAGGGAAGAGACATGCGGCTCTGAGGAGATTGCTTGACTCTGTATCAGCTCTCCAATTAAAATGGACTGAGCTCAGTAGAGCTTCCACAGGGCATACTGCAACTAGCATGGACATTTAGGGGTCAGGGGACTGAAAGGCTTGGATGAGTCCAGACCTTCCATTTCCTTTTGCTGTGCATCACATGTGCTGTGTCATGTCATGACCAAATAACAGGCTTATTCCCTGAAAAACATCAGTTTCATCAGCTTTTTCTTGTATGATGTAGTCAGGTTATACAGGAGATTGAAGGAAATAGCATTTCTGCCTCCTACTGCCACTAATACCAGCTGCTCTTGAGTCTGATACCCTAGAAAACAGTCTACATAAAATTAAAACACAATAAATCCCCAAAAGCAAGCAAGGAGAAAATCCCAGTCCCTTCCCCAGAAGGGACAAAATCATATTCAGGGAATAGAAAGACTCACCCTGGTTTTGGCATCGATCTGCCCTCCGCGATCCAACAAGAGCTTCACCATGTTTGTGTTTCCCCTTTTGGAAGCCACATGCAGTGGGGTGATTCCATTCTACACCATGAAAAGAACAAACGATGAGCTGGATGGATCTGAAGGTGTGCAATGGGGGTGAATTTGAGTTCAGATCACAAAAGATGAGACCATCACATCGTAGAGAATAAACAAGAATGTGCTAGAGCATCAGAGCTAGGCACACACCATATAAGCTAGAGTTAGTAATTCCTTCCTAAGCAAGAGTCCTTCTCCATTTTGGGGTCCTTGAATGAAGGAAGCAGAGCATCTGCCCAAGCAGCAAACATCGCAGCCCCAGGGCCAGACAAATACACAAACATGTATCAGAGTCCCAATGAGCCAATAGTCACAAAACACTGAAGCATTTCAATCACTGCAACGTACACAGAGGACACAAATGCGTCACTCCTACACAAAGGAACCTTCTTGCGTAGTGCCAAGAGCATAAAGGAGTGGTAGGCTGTGTAGGCTGTGTAGGCTGAAAGTCCTTGAAAACACTTTGGGTGAGGCAAGAGGTAATATTAGCAGCTACTCCAGATTGGAAGCAGGAGGGAGTCAGTCTGGAAGGCAGAACCCTGAGGTAATTCAAAGTGTGTCTGGCAAAATCGAACAGCAAACTTGTGACCTGGAAGCTGGGTTGAGATTACCAGAGGTTTTCATGCCAAACTACGTAATGTGCAACAGCAAAGGGACTGGACCATGTGACTCAGCAGTTGTTTACCATAAAAGAGTAGTCATGATTAATTAGTTCTTTTACTGTTGAATTTGTATAACAGCCATATACTTTACTTTCTGGTTTTGAAAAAGAGTAACAGGTGAAAACATGGAATTCAAGCAGTATAGAAATATTGAATACCAAAAAAGCCAACCAATCCTACATCAATTTCCAGAGTACATCTAACAAACAGAAAAGCCACAGGGAGCTGACACATTATAAGAGCACCAGCTTTCTGGAGCTGCCAAAGGATCATGCTCCCTCCAGCTGGGAATACTGGCTGTTACACAACTCCCAAGGCCTCCAGGACATTGCACAGAGACAACCTTTCAGAATTACTGCAAAAGAGACAACTTTGATCCCAACAGAACTTCAGCATTACTTTGCTCCTTTCTTCCCTCAGTTCTTGCCTCAGAGTTACCCAAAGAAACCCCCCCATTTCTGCAGGCCCCTAGAAGCAGGCAGGTGAAGGGGCGAGTCCGTACCCTGGCGGTGAAGTCGACGGCAGCTCCGCGGTTGAGCAGCAGCGTGGCCACGTTGACGTTGCCGTAGTGCGCGGCGATGTGCAGAGGGGTGAAGCCGCTCTACAAAGGGAAACAGCCCTCGTTACACACATCTTCTCTCACAAGGTCAGCTACTGAACTAGAGCCTGAGTCCGAAATGCTGCCCAACTAACACACCGTGGCAATTTTATCCAGAATGTGAATAGCTATTCTAGAGCACAGCCTTTGGGCAGAGAAGTCAGTTTACAGGTGGGAGATAATCAAAAGTGCTTCATTCCTTCATTCCCCATCTCAACCCCCTGCATCAGTGGCCAATAAGATCAGTTTTCATAACAGAAAATATTAATGTATTAGCCATCCTTAGAGAAAATAAAGCAAGTTCCTTATCACCATTTGGAAGCAACATGGGTCTTTTAGGCTGGGTATATTTATTGGGGTTCAAAAAATGATCACAAAAGTTGCTGGACTCTTATTTTACTCCTCTTAGAAACAGAAATATGGACAACATATTTCATATTGAGCTTTTGTTTGTTTGTTTTTTTCAAAAGCAGTAATTATTCAAAATGTAATTAAAGATTTTGGTTTACATGAGAAACTACTTAGAAGCATAGTAAAAGAATCATAATTATTTATATACAATTTGGATTGCAAAGGAGCTGAAGAAACCTCGCAATCCATAAATAAAAAACCCCACACTTTACTTGTTGTGTTTTGAATACTAGAAGGTGAAACCTGCTCCAGCTATGAGATGTACAATCTCTTGACAACAACATGAAAAAAGATTAAATTTTCAGAAACTAGGACAGAGAGCAAGCTTTTCTTCTCGTAAGTAATTCAAGTAGAAAGGGCCTTGCTTTTGAGGTTTCCCTGAAGAGCTTTACACTGATTTGATTGGATCTTGCTGATAGTTATAGAAAGGGAGGAATACTTCTGGCTTCTTGACTACAGCATGCTCTCAGCTGGGTTTCCTGCCTCTCAGTATCCAAACCACCATTTTAAGCTACTCCTGGAACAAAGGAATGTGAGCACGTGCTGCTCTCCTTCCACAGACACTGCAGCAGCCCTTGCCCTTCCCCTCAGGGAAGAGCACGCCCCATGGAGCAGGTGCCCAGGGAAGCTGTCACCCTTCAGTTCACATCACTGCTGCCTCCTGGCAGCCTGCTCATGTGTGCACACACCAAGAGGGAAGCACCTTCCCGTGGGCATGTGCATCCATAATTCATTCCCTCCTTCAGCAGAGAAACTCCATTATTCAAAAGCAGGTATTGAAACAACAATCTCATCCTTGGAACTTTTTCTTTCTCCTAAAAGTGGCAATGATCTTTTGGAAAAATGTCAATCCAAGCCAATCAACCTCGTGATTTTTAGTGGAAGTAAAATCCATATAAGAAACGTGTTATTTACTGCAGGTAAATTCTGAATATATACTGTCCCTGAGGGCTTTGCAAAACTATATGGAAAAGATAGTAATAGGAAGAATGGTAAAAAGAAGCAGATGCCCTGAACAAGTTTTTACCCTGGAGAATTTGATTATGCTTATTATTGTAAGAAACAGAAAATTAATTTTAGCATTATTCTGGCCGAGCCAGACACCCAGATGTAGTTATGCCAAGTGAGTGCATTTTCATAATTAATGAAATTGAGCTAAAAAGCATCTTTATCCTCTTAGCTCCATTACTTGCTTCAGACTCCTTTGGACAGATGTGAATTCTCAAAAAAGTCTTTCAATACTGACACAAGTAAAAAGAAATTCTAAGACAAATGATGAATAAAAATAGGTTTTGAGCCAGAATTTTCTATGTATTAAAAAAAGAATAATATCTTCACTTCTATTGCTAACTAATAAGGAAATATTGGCAACGAGCAGTGAAAATAATCATAAGTAACAGAAAGAGTAATTAAAAATTGTTGATGTCGGTACCTCAGTCGTCCTATTCACCATCATCTGATGCAGCATGGTTTGGGAAAAAGAGGAACAATATTAAAGACTGGCCGCAAAACGAAGAACTATGTTGCTTTTTCTGAAATGAGTTATGCTGTTAATTATGAGAAAAGCCATTCAAGCATGCATTAACTTTAAACATAATCTATGCTCCCGTGGGCAATAAACCAATATCCTACTTCATAGGGAAGCAGTGATTCTGCTTCCGTTCCAGTGGCTTCTGGTTTGCAAATAATGAGAAAAATCTGGTTACCAAAGAAATAGGAGGCAAACTAAAAAGTGAAAAAATTAGCACTTTGTAATTACTGTGCAGCTTAACACCGCAAACTTATGGGTATTACTGGCGATAGTGGTGGAGCAAGTTGTCCTTCCCCGCCAGAGCCGTTCCGTTTCCCCGTTAGGATACAGGGATTCGAGGTGCTGTCCCCGGGCCCGGAGCCCGCCCCGTTACCTTGGACTGCACGTCGGCGTTGTGGTCGTTCTGCAGCAGCAGCGCCGCTGACTTGGTGTCATCCTTCCTGGCGGCGATGTGCAGCGCGGGCAGCCGCACCTTGCCCTTGGTGTCGTTC
Organism: Zonotrichia leucophrys gambelii; assembly: GCF_028769735.1. NCBI lineage: Eukaryota > Metazoa > Chordata > Aves > Passeriformes > Passerellidae > Zonotrichia > Zonotrichia leucophrys. The sequence goes on along the minus strand of NC_088173.1, from coordinate 43,564,006 downwards.
TCCAGCAGGATGGCCACAGCCTGGTTGTGCCCCTGCTGCAGTGCCACAGCCAGAGGGGTGAAACCGTCCTGGGGGCAGCAAATCAGGGGTGCTCAGCATGGCCGGACAGCCGTGGGGAGCTGCACCGCGCCCTTCGCGCACACCGACCCGGGGAGCACGCTCCCAGCTGTTTTCCACCTCTGCACTCCATCTCCAGGGACATGAGATTGGAGGCACAACATATTTTAACTCTCTCAAACACCTTCAAAAGGCTTTCCAATATTTGAAAAGCTTTGAAGGATCTTTCACACTTCAAAGTAATCTTTTTTTAAGCCAAGTGCAAGCAAAGAATCATTCTACAGCATCTCTCTTAATTACTTCTCATCTTAAAACGGGCTACAAAGCCTATCTTTAGCAAATTTTTGGTAAATTCACTGAGCACTGAACAGTGTCAATGTGAAAAATATAGACAGAATATGTTTATGAATATCTCACATATCTGAAAAAGGAAGTGTATCAAATGCATTTGCTGCTGTTCCCGTTCAAAGTTACACATGAATCATGAGTCAAGAAATCCAGATCATGTTTAGGAACATGATTTGAAGGAGGAAAACTTCACATTATTTATGGTTCTTTTAGAAAGAAAATCAGAAAATCAATCTTTGCTCGTCATAGTTTTAGGTTTGTTTCTAAATTAGTTTAAAATTGTCTTGTTCCTCCACACGTGCCAGGGATGGCCAGTACTTTAAAATCCATCATAACAAGATAGCAGCTTGCTCTCCTGGCTTAAGTAGTACAGGCTACCAGATATTTCATTCTGATTTCAAACTGAACCCTTGCTGAAATGGTCATGCATCCTCCCCAAGCACAGGTGCTCTGTAACTACATGAGAGATGGGACAGCTTTGCTTTGGAATAGAAATACGGAAAGATGAGAGAAGAATAAAGGCCAAGTTAGGAAGGAATGAGAGCTAACATATGTTGAAAGAAACATCTGAAGAATTGCCAAGGCAATTTTTCCCCTCAGTAATCTAATAACTTTCTCTCCCTTTTGCGTCGAGCTGTGGGTAGGTGCATTGTAACAGCGATACTGCTGTGGGTTCTGCCTGTAATAGAGATTAAATTCTGTACAGTGAATTAAAAAGGGGGGAACAGCTGACAAAACAGCTGAACTGTAAAGATTATTCTGAGATTGGGGCTACATAAGGTGTTGAAATGGCTTAATGCATTTGCCTTTTGCCTCTGGGAACATGAGAACAAATCCTGGATTAGAGACTCTGAAACCGAACTCACCCTTACTCTCCTTTTTTATCTGCACATATAGAAGCGTGAGAGGAAATGAAATGCATCCAAAGGCAGGGCAAGTTTCAAGGCTTCAAAGATAAGTTCATCCATTTGATTTGCACCATTTCATCATGCACCCTCCTCTAGAAGGACACAACTCTTTCTGCATTCCCCCTGCTATTGCCTCTGCAAAGCATGGCTGACCAAAGCTTGGAGACAGCTTTTCATGTCCTCGCCTCCCATGAGGAGGGCCACTCTTTGATGCTAAACAGAAGGACCTTCTCCCTGTATTTGAGTGACATCCACAGTTCAGGCTGTCATCCCACCCTATGAATGTACCATTTCTTCATCCTATTCATGAGGTGAACTCTGGGCACCTATGAAAGTGATGGTGGCTCAGGCCTTCCTACAGGAACACTCACACAATCATGGAAACCATCCCCTCAGCAGGACCTGAACCTAAAATTGACCTAGTTAAGCAGCAAAGAGATCAATAGCCTTTACTTTACAAGCTACAGAGTGAAAACTGATCTTTCTAAAGGCACAAGATAAATTTGGAGTCAGGGTCAGAGTAGGAATATATTTTATTTTTTCTCCTCTCTGCCTCTTCTACAAAATGACACTACAGTGTGTGTTCTGTCAATGTCTGCACTCAAACAGAGGCCACATGAATTATAACCATCTCACCCTCTCAATTCCTGTAAACTGAATGAATTCCCAGCCAGCAGAAGCTGCTGGGAGCTGGCTGCCAGCAGGTGACTGTGGGCTGCAGCAGGGCTGGGCTCACGGCAAGCCCCAGTTCCACCTGGCTCCTTCACAAGGAGTGTGTGTCTGCCTCGTTGCCTGGCAATCATTTGGCATTTTGTGTTTCAGAAAGCTGACATGTAATGTGATCACCGCATCTATGAAGGGATTATTTTATGAGCTGTCATCAAATAGTACAGTACCCACTGAGAGGAAGGACAGTAAGACAGCTGTTAACACTGACAGGTTTGAAGGGAAGGAGAGGGAGCATAAATGCACCAAACTGATCCACTTGTGAAGGCAATCCAGAAAGGTAATGTTTCTGAACAGACCAGAGAAAACAAGAAACAGGGACAAAAGCTCTGGCCAGAGAGAAATTTTGCTATAGCTACTTCACATGTCACACACATAGAACAAACAGGAAGATGACACAATTTGCAGCACAGAGCCTGTTCACTCACTCCCTTGGCTGGAATAAAGAATATTTGGCAGAAAGAGGAAACAAAATGAGCATAGTCCTAATGACCAAGGAGTTTTCTCCACTGCCCCTAAACCCCCTCATATGTGGAAGGAAGCTTGTTGGATTCAGTTCCTCTGGAGATGGAGTCTCCTCTCTCCTACTTAGGTGTCTCTCCTGCTTGCAGAGGAGTTACTGCAGGTTTACAATCCATATCCCCAGTAAATATCATCCTTCTGCCTATTTACACCAACGTGGCCCAGCAGCAGAAATAAAGTGTCCATCAAGACAACAGCCCGCCAAGCTCACTGATGCAATCCTTGTTAGTCATTTGGTTTCCAGTTTACACCAGTCAGAGCCAATAATGAACACTCACAAGTTACACCATGTCACAGGAGAGCCTCAGAATCAGAGTAACTTAAGGGAACAGCAGCAAGAGGCTGGAGTAGGTGACCTCCCAAATGGTTCTGTGAACCCAGCACCACAGAGGGCCTCACCTCTTCTGAATTCAACTGAAATCACAAGACTCAGGTGATGGGTTCATGGTTGGACTCCATCTAGAGATCTTTTTCAACCTAAACAAATCTGTGATTCTAAAACAAAGCTTGCTAACAATGACCTGTTGGTACCAATTGACACAGACAAGCCCTCTGGAGGCAGTCCACACAGTTCTGACTTCAAGTGATCCGAATACACAGGCAAAGAAAAATGTGAGAAAACCCCCTCACCTCGGTAGCTGTGCTTTGGTTGGCTCCATTCTCCAGGAGATATTTCACCACCTCAATGTGGTTCTCTTGAGCTGCCATGTACAAAGGAGTAAAGCCATTCTAGGAAGGACACAGGAGAAAATAATGTCACGTTGAAATGATAGGTACCAACAATAATGAACCACAAGTGGATACACAGCTAAAAACGCATTTGTGTTCTTGTAACTGAATGTAAAAAGAACAACCTTGTATTTTTCCCTTAATACAGACATGTTCAACGCCATTTAAACAAACCCACAGAACTCTCCAGGCTTTCACACTCATTTTCTTCTGACATATTTTAAGGAAGCAATGGACACACAAATTATTAATACAGCTATTCCTTGCTGATAATGCTCAGGGATGTAAAGCTGGCAATAAAGCTTTATGAAAGTTGACAGGAAAGCAGGAGTTTCCTCCATTTATTACATTTACTTAAGCAAAGACATCATCCCCTGGAGACCATGAAGCCCATACATTCTGACAAGCTCAGTAGAAATGGCAGAGGCTTAGCATACTACGAAAAACTTCTAATACATAAAACATTGCAAAGCATCCAACATAAAGGAACTCAGCCTTGCTAAGGAACAGCTGCATTTCTGACCATACAGCAGGTTCAGTTATCATTTAATTAAAAACTTAAAATGACCTAAATTTATTAAAATAATTTGCTCTGAATAAAATGTAATTTTAAAAATTTATTCTAAATCTATCAGCCTACAATAGAAAATCTTTCTTTGCAATCAAGTGATTTAATGAAAACAGTTGTAATTAATTACCTACAAAATCTTGATGAAAGAGAGGCATGGAATTCTGTCTACCTGAACAATAATTTATAAGAATTTTTAGGATTTCTAAGAAGACCTTAGAAAATTCTTCAATATTCTGTACATTACTATGTAACATAAGAGGACAAAATCTTCTGGCTTGAAATGTCACTTTAAGCTAGAAAATAAACCATAAACCAGACTTCAAACATGCAATTTATTTGATTTTTTATTATCTTGTGTGCTGTCACACAGAATGACAGGGTTGTGCATTCACACAAGCAATCAGAATCAAAACAAATACAATGATAATCAAAAACCTTGTTTCAGGGAAGCCAATATTATTCTTTCTAGGAAACCTGCTGTGGAGGCATTCTAATAATTTCCTAATGAAATAAAATCTCATTTTTCAGTCACTAGATAACACAAAGATTGTAGAACTGATGTCTTTACAAACTCCCTCTGTGTTTACAAATGTAGAGGACTTTTCAAGCAATAAACCTAATTTATGTTGTGGATGTTGTATGATATCTGCCATAAAAGTTGTAGCAAATATTTGAATGCTGGTTTGTGTAATATCCTGGCATTTCCACTGACAATCTTGGGACACAGAATTAAAAAATGGCACCCAGAGAACATTTAACAGCAGTTCAGTGCCAAAACCGGGGGGATGTATTTTGAGTGGCTTTGCACAGGAGTCAGTTATTATCCAATATTCTCAGAAATTATTCAAATTATGGACTCTTATAGTCACAGATAGTATGACCAACATAGTCTGCAAGTCCATCACATCACAGGATCATCATTTGAAACCACGGTCAAAAGACCTGGAAAGGCAATTTAGTAGGGACAAACACAAGCATCTCTCTACTGCTGGGAAAATAAACTGTCCACACAGAGAATGACAAGTAAGACAAGAATTCTGCAAAAAAGGCCCTAGAGGTCACAAATGTCTTCCAGAGACTGGTCACTGGTCAAGGAGCTCATTCTGCTGTAATAAAGAAAACCCTTGCTCTGGCATAAAAATGTATCTCCTTGGGGAAGCTAACTTTCCTTGAGAAAAGGCTAATAAATGGTGGTGTTCTGGCTGGAAAGGTCAAAGTGAAGGAAAACAGTCTTTAAAGGGAAGAGCTCTGTTCTGCATATCCATGACAACTAAAACACAAAAGCAAAGTTTACAAGGCTGCTGGAGGGAAAATTCAGATAAGACACCAAGAAAAGCCTCTTAACAATAAAGTCAGGCTGATGGGAAGCTTCCTCTTTCCAAATCACTGCAAAGACCAGGCAGCAAACTGGAAGCTCACAGAGCCAGCCTCTCCCATGGCCCCTCCTGGGGCAGGAGGTGGGGAGTCAGGGAGCTCTGGTCTCCCAGCTGCTCCTCAGACAGCTCTTAACACAGAGGGGGAGGTAAGGGATCTCATCATAGCATAAAATGATGGAAGGCTGCTCACCAAGTAACTGGGAAGGTGAACAAGAGGCAGAGGCAAGAGCTGGCAGAGGGAATTAGGAACAGATTGGCTTCTTTTCCATTGCAGTTGTAGGGAGCAGCACTGAGGAGCCTGCAGGTAACCAAGCTGGCTCACTGTTCCAGCTCATTCCCACTCCAGAAAGAACCAACGTGGCAAACTACGAGGGATAACTCATAGTAATTTTCCACTCACCTCATCAGCATTTTCATGGCAAAGTCTAATCCTTCGAATGTAATACATGCCACTTGCAAAATCCTTCCAGCTTGGAATATTACAAGGATCACACTGACTGAATTGGGTGAATATGACAATTTTCCAGCCACAGTAAATCAATTTGCTTAAAAGCTTTGAAGAATCTAATTTTTTTAATCAACTCAAGTCCCTGGTTCTGGAACAGAACTAGGACAATAAATCCTGGATTAGGAGACTATAAACAACACGTACATGACTTCATGACCTTTTAATACCTTGAAATACTTAATGTTTTTCTACACACAGGTCCAGAAGAGTGTGCCCATTCTATCATACTTGTGCTATAATCACACCTGAAATTACAGAAATTAGGAGAAAGAAAATTCTCACACAGAAAGACATAGTATCTTTGTTTTCCTTCAAGCTTTATTTATAGTCAGAAACTACTGTATGTATTTTGTTGAAATCTGGCTCATTTTGGGAATTACAACATGCTAAGAGCTACGTGCAAAACTGCCTTTACCAGACATGCTGTAAAACATTCCTCTGAATTTCTCCCCCTGGCAAGGTCAAGCCTGATTTTGTCTGCTGGCAGGGAGAAGGCTGCTTTCTCAGTGTGCTTTCAGTGAAGCTCTGGTTTCAGAGCTTCTAATTGCAGTGTCCCCAATGCAACAGTCCTGGCCTTTGGCCAGGAAACTCCTATTTTAGGATTCCCAATATGCCTGCTCTCCTTGGAAGAGCTGTGCCCAGTGGGATTAAGCGTTAGCCCTCCTGGAGCTCTTCCTTCTCCCCTGGCCACTGGAGCCCAGGTGTTCCATCTTACTCCCAGCCCCACATGGTTTCTGTGATCTGCCTCCTCCATAGTGAGTTTCTCTCTCTCAGCCAGTCCTGCACTTCCTGAATGGAAACACCCACAAAAACCAGACCCTTCCCTTCACTTCCTTTCCTTTTGTCAATCTAAAATCCCCTGCCCAGTTTCTCATCTTTTAGATGAGCAGCTCTCTACTCTGCTTCTAGAGATATGTCAAATCTCAAGTCCCATAGCTCCCCAAACTAAAGAAAATATTTTCCCTTGACTTTTGTTTCACTGTCCCCAAATGTCTCCTGCTGTACCCATGGGAAATGATTCTCCATGGCCATACTGCAAGGGAGACTGACCTCTCCCCTCGGCACGTGGAATGGGACTCTGCAAGTTTACTGGGCCACTGGTGAGCACTGTTTATTTCAATAAATTTCCATTCAGTTTATAATCCCATACTGTCCAAAATTAAAGAAAGAATACTGACTGTGACCTGGAAAAGGAGAAATTAACTACATTTTTCTTTCCTGTTAAACTCAGCTGTGCAATCATACTCTGTATGTTTAGATTTGGTGCCTCATCTGAAAAATCGAAATTAATTGTGTAATGATATATAACATTCATTTCCAAACAATGGTTTCATCAGAGTATTCAGGGTGAGAACAGAATATTCCAATTTCATTATCCCCACAAATGTGTACTGCAAGATGTTTACTGCTATAATATAAAGCCAGAATGAGAAATTATCACTAAACAGATTATATTTCATACTCTGTTCTTTCTACTACATTCACTGATTTACTGGCTAATTGGAGAAAATTAGTAGCTCTCAAATGATTTTTCAAGCTATTAATGTAAATTGGCAAGTCTATATATGACTCAGAATTTGTATCATTAAATTGTCCCCAAGCCCTAATGAAGAACACAGGCTGAAGAAGCAGAGGGATTATTAGGGTATTGAGAAAATCACACAATTCTATAGCTTGGTGGAGCTTTATTTCATGGCAGGCTTTCAAGGAACTAAGGCTCCTCTTCGCAGGCAGTACTGAGTTGTTAGCTGTGGACTTCAGCGTCCATTTACATATTGTATCCATAAATCCATATATTTTTTTAATACTGATATAGAAAAGAGAGAAAACAGAGGTATATAATCTCTACATTTTGCCTATTTGAAGAGGATTCACGAGGGTTAGCAACATATCCTTTGACTAAATAGTTTGCATAAACCCACATGAATATAACTATTTTGTATTATTTTATAGGCCTCCAGGAAGTGTTTAAGACTGTATTGGACGACAGTGATTACCAGGAAAGAGAAGAAAAGCTGGCATCTCATGCAATGGTTTACAATCAAGTGCTCATATCTGCTTAGTTTTACTCAATAAAAAGAGATATTGACATGAAGGATGAGACAAGAGCGAGACAAGCTTAGATTATTCATCAAACAGCTCACACACATTAGCATATCTGTGTGTCATGGTCCTGTGCTAAAATAGTGCTTTATGCAGTAAGATCATGATCATTTGGGGACCTTCAAGTTCAAGACCTGTTTGAAAGTGTTATCTGTTCTTCAGAATATTGCTCAACTTCAACAAGAACAGAAAGATCCTGATCTGAATCTTTATTCACCAACAGACAATCTTCCTGTTTTCCCCATTTTCCACCAGCACCGGTGGAAAACCGGTGACTTCTATGCCTCACCCTAATAGTTCTACCTTCAGGCACTGCTTCCCTCATCCCAGCTGCCAGGAATCTCTGCAGGAGAGGAAATATCTCCAGCAGGTTATTCTGTCTCAAAGGGGAGAACATTATGCAGGGAAGGAAAATAAGCAGTGGGAACAAAGTTTTGGGCATCACTTTTTTACTTTGAGGGGGACCAAGCACTGGCATCAGTTACCCAGAGAGGCTATGGAGTCTCCTTCCTTGGAAATACTCAAAAACCAGGAGATGTTCCTGGGCAGCCAACTGTGGGTGATCTTGCTCAAGCACAGGAGGGAACAAGATGAGCCCCACGGGTGTCTTCCATCCTCAGCCTTTCTGTTACTCAAAATGAAAAATCCTCCACCAATCCAAGCAATAAACTAATTGTAATCAATGAAACATGAGAGTGACAAACACAATCTGCAAAGTAAATTCAAAGTACACATCTTGACAGAACCATCAATTTCACAATTCTGGAAACTTCGCTCAGTGCGTTATGCTCAGAGCATTATTTTCAGTCAATCTATAAATAAACACTTCATAAGAGGATTATATCTGAGCAGGAGAGATTCTGTGTATAAAAGGGTGAATTAAGGATAGATTATGGTACTATGTTAATTTTCTGAAGTCTCTTTTTTTTGTTGCTCTTAGCTTACATCAAAATCCAGCATTTTAACGTAGCAGTAACTTGAACAATTATTCACCTCCATATTTCTTTTCCATTAAAATATATTTTCCTTAAAACAGATGTTTTCAAATGAAAAATAAACTCTTTCATTAAAATCTCATAAATAATTGAACTATGACATCTATATTTACATTCAATCTAACAGCAACTGGGAAATGTGTGAAGATCAGGGTATAGATAAAAGGATAAGATAAAGGCAAATTAATATAATTTAATTATAAGGTGCCTAATGGATATCACTTTGCCATACTGTCAACAGAAAGCGGCCTACTCTGAAGAAAGACTGGGCATATTCAAATCAAGAACTCCTATATCCACATTATAAGAGGGACTCAGTAAAAACACCTTTTAGATACATCCACAAACAATTAAAATGCTGTGGATTTCTGATGAAAACATCACATGCTTTCAGAGCAGAAATTTTCCTCCATGCTTCCCAGTGAGCAGTACCTTATATATTCACTCACCTGAGCTATCATTTCCTTTTTTAACAAAGCTGGAAAGCGCTAGTGAGGATGTCACAGAGATTACATGTAAGTATCTGTGCACACAGAGGTGCTGGATGTAGGGTGGCACACCCCTTAGGGGGAAAGCAAGTTACTCTATTCTGACCTGCTGTGAAATCCCCCAGCCAGTGTCAGCCAATAATTTAGGTGACAATTCTTGCATCCATGACACATGGCAGATGTTGAGGCCTGCAGAGTCCCATAGATTCAAGATGAGACAAGTAGTCAGGAACACGATAAGAATGATTTGATTTAGGGAGGCTCGTCCTGAAACTGGTTCAAACAGTTAAACAAAAAACCCAAAAAAATAACAGCCAAAAAAACCCCTAAAAGATTATTTACTGATTTGAGAATAAATATTTCTTTTTTAAATGTAGTGACACAGAAGCCTACATGGAAAATAGCACCACCCCTTCAGCTGTCCCACTAATTCCCTAGTAATATAAATAGTGTTTGCCATTCTATACTTACACCACAGCAATAATGACAAAGCCTATGGATAAATGATGCTGCCTGGGCTGTGATAAACTTGGCAAGTTCATTCATGAGGAATCACCCAGGACTCCAAGAGAAGCACTACATATATGACACCTGCTGCCTCCCCACTGCAAGGCCCTTCTCTTGGGAAGTGTGAGTTGAAGTCACTTCTGAGCCCAGATGCTAAATGTAAAGAGCACAGATATTCTATTTCAGTAGCTTCAAATATCACAGTTTTTTCCTCAAGAACAGCAAAGTAATAAAAGGGCTTGAAACACAGCCAGTCAGAAATCAAGATGCTCTATGCTCTGGAAATAGCATTTTTACACCAAGGGAGCCTGTAATAGAAATGGAGCTGATGGAGAATAATGGGATGAGAACAGAATGGTCATGTGCAAGAAAACACCACCCTGATGCTGGGCGTAGGTGAGGGCCCAAAGGCTTAGCCAGGGAACAGTCTCAGATTTTAATCAGGGCGCCCATTCAAAACTGCATTTGGGGTTTGCCTTCTAAAGCATGGCAAGGGAAAAGCAGTCCTGAAAGCATCCATTTATTTTGTGTGGCTGAGGGCTGAAAGGAGGACAATAATGCAGTAAAACCAAAAATAAGATGTTTCTATTTATTTGGTTGTGGCTCAGTCATCCCCACACTCATAAATATACATGGCCAACACTTGCACTGCCTGGTTCTAGCAGTCACCAGCTGGGGAGGAATCTGGTGTGATGGTCTGCTGAGCCCTTACCCTTCCCATTGGCATGTTGAGTACCTGGAGCCTCCTAGAGCTAAGATGTTCTCAGAATAAGTATTATTGACTGAAAAAAACACTTCTTGTTTCAATCAGAATATTTCCATCTGGACTATTTATCCTTTCATAGCAGTAAAGTCAAAGAATTGGCTAAGACATGTACTGTAAGTATTTCCAGTTTGGTTTCAGTCTTTGTTGAAATATTTGGGTTTTTTCATTCTTCTTCATGTATTACTTTTGTTTACATCTCTCAAAATCCATATAATCCTCCAGAAGGCATTTCTTCCCTTTTTTCCCTTCCAGTGAAAAAATAATGGGTCTGTACCTTTATTACATTTGCCATGACCAGCTGTGGCTAAATGACTCCTCTTGATACACAGCAGCTAAAAATCTGCCTCTCTAAATATATTGCTATAAAAGCAGAAAGCACCATTGGTGGAATTAAAGCCTTTTGTCATAATGGAGTAGCAAATTGTGCTCCATTCCAAAGGTTGGATTATCCTCACAACCCATGGGGGGAGCAATCCCTGGTAAAGCAAATCCTAGGGCATCCTGACAGAGACAAGCCGATCGCTTATCTGAGAATCACCTAAATCCCCCTTTGCTTTTGTAGTAACACAGAACGTGGATGCTCTCAGAGCCCTCATAGCTTCTTTTGGGAGCACACATTAGGGCTGGAAATGTGCTGCCCTAAGGATTGCTTCCATCTGATAAGAAGTCTGGATAAGAGCTCAAGCAGTCAGAACAGCCTCTCATGGATATTGACCTAGGAAGTGGTGGCCGTAACAGGGGCAAACTTAAGCAACAATTTCTTGGCTAATGTGTTGCCAATGCGCTTAGAGCAGGATGTCGAGGAAAGGAAACCGGAGGGCTTTTAAATAACAAAATCAGCTTGGGGGAGGACTGATTTATCTAATCCTTGCTCTCTGTATCTGGGTCGCTTTAAATAATCTGATGATTAAAGGGTAGCTCCTCCTCCTTTCAAGAGGGCCCCTATACAAAACGGTGGTCAAAACATAACTGCACTAATGGGGAGCACATTCCCTTGTAAACTCGGTGGCAGGAATTTTAACATTGAAGAGTATCACCTCTTTCTTAGGTGTCTCCAAGGCGTGACAGTTCCCTTACCATTCCCAATCAGGAGCAGATTGTATTTCCTCATTTTGCCTTCTACTTTTCAGCTTTGTACCTTAATCACTTGTCATTTGTCAAATTGCCTCATCCTGGCAATGTCAGGATGGACCCATTCCCTAAGGAAGGCATGATCAGGACAGCTCAGCATCACTGCTGCAGGGACAGTCTGTAGGTACACTCAGTTATGAGGATTGCTGCAGTCAGGCTATCAGCACATTTGGAAGGATGATTTCCAGTGTTTGGACATCTCTGATGCCTCTACATGAGTCAGATGGTCCAGGATGACTTAAAGAGAAAGCAACAGGAACAAAGAGTGATTTGTCAAAGGAAAGGGTTGGACTGATTAAATCTGGTGATATTTCTTCCACCTGGAAAAAATTCAAGAACTCATGTAAGAATTCCCAATATGTTGAAATGTAATCTCATTGAGAGGAAGAGCACAAAAAATAGTTACTTTTCTAATGCACAAGCAACAACTAGTACTAGGTTTGGGGGGGGAGAGATGATGCAGCTGTGGAAGAAGGGTAACACTGGACTCAGTGAAGGTGTGTGATGGGGGCATGAGTGTGGGTGGATGTGACAGAAATGAGTGGCCAATTCCACTTCCATAGGTCTGCCGGACGGAACATTCCAATGCTCCCTGAAGACTTTGCCTGAATGTCCCACTGAAATTCCTAAGTACCTAGGGGATCACCCACCCCAGTGAACACATAGTTCAGCATGTATGGCATCAATCATCAATCCATGGGTCAGACCCTCATCTGTTGCTCAAGGAAACACAAAGCTCAAAGGAACACCTGGAACACCCCAGTGGATTCATTACCTACTGTGTTTTCTCCTTCACACCATCCCTGTATTATCAACAAGAGCAGCCTGGTCAGATCTACACAGGACTAAAATAATGGTCAAATCAATAAGAGAAGTTGCAAAAATTGAGTTTTCACCGGATGATACCTGTCTAGATCCGCCCACTGAACTACGTATGTAGTCAACCACAGGGGCTTATAGATACTAATTATATAAATATATTTACTATTTAATATTTGTAGCAGGAGGCACTTCTAACTGAGCAAAAAAAAAAAAAATCCACTCTTGTCCGGTTCTAGGTGGAAATATGCCAACAAAGAGCCGCATCTTGTAGATCTTTGGCCACTGTGGGTGTGCCCTCGTGCCAGCCTCTGCCTGAAACATGCTCCAGGAAGATGTGAGCTCTCAAACGGCACGCACGCAACTGGAAGTGGAGTCACTCAATTAGTAATCACTGTGCAATTAGGCTTTGCATCAAAATAGAAATTTCTTCTCTAAAAATAGCAGTGATGACATGTTAGCTCAAAAGGAACAGAGTTTTTAAAAGAGGAAGATGAACAAAATAACATCTCTGAAGGCCAACATAAAGCTGAAGGGCAAAGCAAAGTAATCTAATAGAAACCCAAAATCTATAAAATCAGAGCCCAAAATGCTCAACAGCCTCAGATAGCACAGATGGGGTTTGTAAACCCAGTGGTTTCAGTAGATTTAATAGCATTTCCTGAGATAATGCTGTTATTTTGCTGTTGCAAGGAACTGGAAAATGAGTGTGGTGTTTCAGATGTCATTGCTTGTAAGTTTTGATGAAGGCCAGTGTTTTTACGCCATTTAATTGAGAAAACTAAAGAAAAAACAACAAACTGAACAAGCTCAAGTCGCAACTTCTCCTTTATCTACCTGTTCACCCTCAAAGAAGAAATTCTGTCCCTATGGGAAATTGTCATCACTGAAAATGAGAATGGCTTTGACAGATACTGAATTCTTTAAAGAAAAAGTGATGCTGCAACCAGAGTAACTCTGCTGGCACTAAATCACTACCAGCAAAGGGCATTTCACAGGGAACTAAAAAATAAAAAGTGTGAAATAACAGAGATACCAAGGAGAAGATGCAGTATACCCTCAGTAGCAACAACTGCTGCTAAAAGATTTGAGGGTGACAACAGGGCACCTATTTTTAAAAATGGAATTGAGGGAAAATGTAAAAATTAGAAGTTGAGCATTTCAGTTATAATTTCTCACTTTTATGTTCCATTTTACCTATAATGTGTATTTTTGTTCATTTCTCACTTTCTCAATTGAGCTCTTTCCTGATACATTTTTTGTTACCTTTTTTTATCAGTGACATCTTTCCAGACAAGAAAACTCAAGTTTTTGAGAACTCAAACACATTCTGTTCAGTCATTCTTTTTCCTTTTTTCCTATCTAATTTCATATTTTTTCTTTTTTGACCAGCTGAAGTTTGAACCTTGCTTCATCTGTTATCAAACCACATGTCTATTCTTTATTAATTTCAGAGTTTCTGGTTTTTTCTCTGTAACTTTTATTTTCTATGCCATGTTATTCTTGACACATCAATGCAACCTTGAGCAGAAAGGCAGCATTCATCAGCTTCATTCCATTCGTGGAGCATTAAAAAGTTCCTTTGTAATTAAGGGACACCTTCCACTGGAATGTTTCCCTTGGCAGTGGCAACAAGAGCCTCTGAGTATCTGCCTGAAGCAGCTTTTACCCATGTCATCCATCTCTTCTGGAAAAGCACAGCAAGGCAGAAAGATACAACCCAAAGGCCCCTAAGCTGGATGACACCACATTAAGGACTCCTGCTCCCAGTCAAGTCAACAGGACTTGTTTAATTGAGACAGCAAGGCACAAAGGCAGGACATCTGTAAGCCAGCAGTTCCAATCCGTCCTGCCTGGAGGAAACCAGTGAGCAGTAATGGGGAAAATGTCCTCCATCAGATTAACTCCATTATCTCAATTAGCAAATGCCTGTTAACAGCTCTGAGCACCTTATACAAACCATCCAGTGCTAACAATAAATGTCTTCAAAACTAGAATACTACAAAAAGTAATATCCACAAACACATATTCCAGTTCTAATTGGATTTTCTTTTTTTTTTTTTTTTTTTTTTTTTTTTTTTTTACTTTAGAAAACCTCATTTATTTTTTCAGCATAAGGAAAAGCTATCTGGGGAGACTTTTTAGACTTTTTGAGGAATAATGCTTCATGACAGTATTAATTTTAACAATTATTTCTCTTACCATGCTCAAAACAATAAAGACTTTTTCTTCTAATATACATAAGAAGGCTGGCAAATATATGAAGAAATCATCCAGCTTGTTCATTATGAAAGGAGTTTGCTAAATTTTTTGAACAAAGGAACTACATTTCTCATCTTTAATGGGAACAGAGCATGGGGAGCAACTGACCATCAGCTGTCCTGAGAGAGTTGTTCCATCATTTTGGGGCAAAAAGCATAATAAAGAAAATATTTTTAAAATCTTGGAGTTGGGCAACTTAAAGGATTTTTCAGTTTTTTTCTCTTGTTTTAAAATGTGCTAAAGGAATAGACAAACATTCATTCTGCAAAGCAGTTCATTCATCTCCTGCTCTCCACTTACCTTAGCCTGTCCATGGTGAATTTGTAACACCAAACAAGAGGAAAGGCTCCAGGTCCCAGTTTCCCAGGTCTGGGCAAGCAAGGTGTGGAGCTAGTGCCAGGAAATTTTTTTTTTTTTCCGAAGATGTCACCAGCCAAGTGCTTCACAAAGATGCAGTTTCTTTATCATCTATACCACCTGTTCAGCCCCTTATAGCTACAGACAGTTGCTATAATTAAGGCAGCATTTATGAACATTGATCAAATTATTCATTTGATAAATGGTTCTTAATCCTAATCAAAGGAAATCATAGGTAAGGGACACCACCCTGTCCTCTGGAGTGTTTTAGAACACCAGACAAATTTCATGCCAGTGCAAATAAGAGGGCAGTTTTAACAGCTGATTTTCCTGCCAGGACAAGAGGATTTTCCCCAGTTCAAATGTACACCACAAACTTTTGATTGAAATTCTCTCTGATACAGAAGGAATTCAGAAGCCTAGAGTAAGTTATCAGCAATCTTTTAGCCAAAAAGTAACCATAAAAAGCAATGGTAAAAATCAAACCCTTCAGAAATTATTTACTTTGTTACTGCTCACCAAATTCCACTCAAATATTTATACCCTTTGGAATCTTTTAGTAATTCCTAGCTTTCTTCCAGAAATTGTTTCAGAAATTTTTCTATCACCAACCACAGGAGTTCCTGTATCACACAATGAGAACATAATGACTTCAATTCAATATTTACTTTTATTCTACTTATGAGAGAATGCCTCATTTTGCCTTGATTTGTCAGGCTTGGATGTTTAGAAGCAGTGTCTAATATCTCAGACCTTACAAGAGCTCACCAAATAACTTTTAGAAGTGAGAAGGGAAAAGAGCATCATACCTGAGATTGTGCATTGATATTGGCTCCCTCCTTCACCAGAACTTTGACAACTTCAGCTTGTCCTGCTAAGGATGCAATGTGCAGGGCTGTATTCCCTTTCTGTTAGAGGGAAGGGGAAAATACAAGTTATAATTATCCTTTTTCAGGAATCATTTCAATCAGCAGGGTTTTTTTATAGCATTCATGTGCATGTGCCTGGCTATGGAAAGGCTAAAGGGAAAATAATTTATCCCACTGGTGTTTTTCCAATTGTGCCCACGGGTAAAAGACACTGGATATTATAAAGTCAATTACTGATTTTCACAGATTGGAAAAAATCTACTGCTTGGAGCTATACTAATTCTCCTTCAAATAAGGAGGACATGTCACTGGAAATAATGAAAACCTGACATTGCTAAAAACTTCTAATGCTTCCCCTGTATTACACCACAAATTATATTTTCCTCTTCATTTACTACCAATGAACTTCAGCAAAGCCAATTCCCAGGCCATAACAGAAATAACAGTTTAAATATCTGTGCAGTATTTACATTATTCTCTTATTTTGTACTTTTTGGGGTTTTGTCTGTATTTGCCATATGTATTGGATAAACTCAGAGACGTGCATCACTTACCTTAGTGGCAGAATCCACAGCCGAGCCTCTTTCCAGCAATTCCTGCACCAGTCCCACGTGGCCTTCCTTGGCTGCCAGGTGCAGAGCATTGAGCCCATTCTGTAAGCACAAGATCCATTACAAATATCAGATACACATTCCTACCTCGCCCTGGGATCAGGGGAAGCTTAGGAGCTGGAATGCTTTTACATCTCTGAGCTGACTGTCTGCATAAGTCAGATACTTTGGACATGGCTATTTAGGCTGAGGCTCTGTGGGACAAACTTCTCCCAGAACATTTTTCTCATAGTAACAAATACATCAAACCAAACTGCATTTCGTGAGTATCCAAAAAAGATTGCTTATTTTCTAATAACTTCTCATTATCACAGACTACTACCTTGGGTATCTCCATGGAGCCAAGTATTTAAAACCTTGATTTTTCTGCCTCACTTTGCTGTAACCTTATCCAGCCTGCTGAGATTTTATTAATACTGAGAAATCACAGGACTTAGCCAAATTTACATGGGATGTGTCTACTCAATCAGAGTTACTCCATGCTGATGTAACCATCCTGAACCCTGCTATCTCCTCTGGCATAACTGGTATCAAATGAAAACCCACAAGCACAAACAAGCCCAAACGGCTGTTGATCACTTTGACTTGCAAACTGATCCTTGATCTGGGACTTCTGCTCATATTTGATGAGCAAGTCTTCACTAAATTTCAAGGTTTTCTAATCTCAAAAAGGAAAAGAAAATTAATTAAATAAATGTGAGGATTATTGAAAACGTAACCTAAGAAAGTCAGCATCTAAATCCTCTCCACATTAAACACGAACAGGATACTTTACCTCATATAAATTCCTGCCATGGAAACTTGATCTCCTTCTTCCTAGTATCCCCCTTCCACCCAAGGAAAAAATTAAATTACAGTCTATTGTAGCTGAATTGCCAGCCTGTTTTTCACAATGCTGAGGTATTTTTCATGCTACATCAGGCAGGTGACAGCAACAAACACTGCCATTCCCTCCAGCATTCTCCTGGTTTCCATATTGCAGGCATCAGGAGCAATACTCAGGTGTTTGAGTAACCAGCAGCAAATTCAGCACTGTGGAATTTTTATCACTTTGCTTGTCTCTGAGCAGTTCAGAGTCATTTCAGTTGTGAAATAAACAGGCAACATTCTGGCTTTTATTTATCCATTCACAGAGGCAGCTGGAGCCTGTAATTTCCAGTGGGATTTTAAAGCACTTAGCACTTCACAGGAGGTATTTGATGGGAGTTTGTCCAATGGCTTCAGACACAGCAATGCAAACACATTTCAGCACTAACTCCATTTGATTCTGCACCCATGTGAGCAGCACAGGCAGATTTTGTGGTCAGATTCAGAAGTGGAACTAGGAGAAAAGCAAAGGAACTAAAGGAAGGCCATGGTCACAGGCTGCCAAAAGCAGAGGAACACCCTTCTGCAGCCTGGTAGTCAGGAAATGTTAATGAGAAATGTGGTTTCAAACCCCATTATGTGGGAAAAGCTACAGCAGCCAGAACATCCTTATTCCAGAGGAAACACTCTTACTATGGAGCTGCAGAGCCCAGGGATAGCAGTAGTTCCATGCCCTGGTCAAGGATAAATCCTTAGCCAGAAATATGCAGTGAGGTTGACCATAATCACAGATGAGGAATACAGTCTGTGTCAGGGAATATTGTGCAGGCTGAACATGTTTCAGAAAACTCTGGTCTTTCTTGGTTTTTAATCTCAGCTGAGTATCAACTAACCATAATTGCTACCTACAGTGGCTGAGAGCTTTGAGCTAGTATTTTGTGGGAAAGCACAGTGTTCTCCTCACTGTTTAAGAACAAAGACCCGTTCTGTATCTGATCTCGCAGATTCTCTCATCAGCACTTTCCATGGGAAGCTGAAGGGCAGCTTGTCCTCCTCACAGTGTACACAGCTGATGCATTGCAACATGTCATTAAACTTCTTCGCTCTTTAGGAAAAAACAGCAGAGAAACTGCAAAATTCATGGCCCATAAATGCCTCTGAATACAAAAGGATGAGGATAAGCCTCTGTTTTAGTCTACTATGTGCCAAAATATGGAGAGAGCAAGGCTTGTCCCTGTGCTAATCTCTGAAAATACTTGTATTCCTACCTCTGAGCCACGTATCTGTTGATGTCATGTTAAGCACCTGAAAGTTGATATTGCTGCACTCACTGAGTTTCCTCACAACACAGTACTTGTTTTTAATGCATTAAGACGTGAGAAAAAGGAATAGTTGAGGTCCAGAAAAAGCTTACAGGAACAAACTCCATCTTAAAAATAGGACTATAGACATTCAAATTCCATAATTCCTTAAATAAAGCAAGCTGGGGTAAAGAGTAGCAAGCCCTGCACATTAAATGCTGAGGACCAGTACAACCAAAGCCTTAAAGCAACTTTTGTTCTCTTTCTCTCTAATCAGAACCAACGCTGCAATTATTTCCCAGCCCACGTGGCTGATCCCTGCTACTTCTGATGATGGAATCTCAGATTTAATCAATGCAACTCCTCCGTTCCTGTCAACTGGATTTTTGTAGCTCAGAACAACAAAGGTTTCTGACATGTCCCTTTTTCTCTCCCCTGCCCACCAAAAAGTTGGGGAGGGTGAAATTAGTTGTCTGCTAAGCAAAACTGTGCCACATAAGGACAAAGCCTGCATATGCCATAACTGCCATTCTTTTGGAGACTCCTTGGTGATATTAACTCCCATAAAACAACCTAATACTAAGCCTTGCAAGCTGGTGGTTCTTTACAAGTGTTTCTTCCCTGCAGTGCCTGATTCCCTCAATTCCCTTTCCCCTCTACCACCAAGGCAGAGACGTCAATGCTCTGTCCCATGGAGTGCTACAAATGTGCATGTACCACCAACTGCTCACACCACTTCCTGCAGGGCCACCCTTGGTATTTTCACTGCACTGGAAAACTCCCAAGGGAATGTCCACTCCCTTGGACATTCTAAAAATCACCAGCCTACACTTATTCCCCATAAGACAGTCACTGACACTGCTCTTGTCTGGAAATCACCCAGACAAATTCCCTGCTACCTGTGCCTTTGTGTTCAGGTGCCTCACAGAGCAGTCCTCATGCAATGGAAGCTCTTCCATCACTGCCTGGTTCAGCACCAATCCTGCTGTGCCATTTATTCCTTCTGCAACATCACCCAGATCCCATAGCTTCTCCCATTCCCACCTAACCCTATTGTGCCAAAGCCAAATGACACCATGGAAAAGCTATGTCTTGGCAGTGCATCAGATCGACCAGCAGTTCACAGGACATTCTAAATCAGCCAAATCAGTGCTCTGTGAGCTTTTACACCCTTCCCTCTAAGCTCAGCTCTAACTGACGATAACCTGGCAGTCCTAGAAAGCTCAAGTCACCTTCTGCTGGTGAGAATTAGTGACAATGATAAAGAACTTGAAACATAGAAATAGGGCAAAGAAAGTATTTGAAGGAAGTGGGGAAAAGGTTCTATGATAACAGCCCAATTGCAAAGCATAACTTCAAAACACAATGAAAATTAAAAAGCTTTTGTGATTAACACTGTATGGTGGCACTAACTCCTTTTGCCAGCAGAAGCAGAAACTAGAAAGAAGTACCACAGTCTTTGTTAAACTCAAATACTTTTCTCTCTTTAATAGATGGCTCTGTAAAGTCTCTCTGAATAAATCTCTCAGGGAAGTAGAATGTGCATGTGGCAACCTCTTTTCAAGAGAGATTTGGGAAAGGGTACATTAGAGAGCTGGGCATGGCTTTCTGAAGGCCAAATGTTTGTCGAAGTTCTTGCTAAAAATATCACAAAGAAATTAAGTGGACAGTGGGGGGAAAAAAAGAAAAACAATCAGGTTATGAAAATTCTCCTTTTATGTTGCTTTATAGTCTAGGAAGTCAAGAAACTGAATTAACCTAGAGAGTGACATCAAAGGTGGTGCTGCTGACCTCATTATGCTGCAGGGCTCCTTCAGACCATAACTGGCACTGCTGGGAGAGGCAGTGCCTTTCCCCTTGGAAGGAGGGAGGGAGGGAGTAATGAACAGCTGTGCTCTGCCTCTCTGGCACCGAAGGAATAGAGATCAGCTGAATTAAAAGGAAGCCAACAAAACGAGAGCAAAAGCCAAACTGACAGAGATTCAAAAAGCCTTGGAGATGGAGGCCCCCAGAGCAACCTCATAGCTGAACCCTGATCTGTTCAAGGCATTAGACTTCACAGAGGAGCACAGAAGACTTGCTCAAAGCTAATGCCAACGCCCATCACATTTTTTCTTCCAAGACATCACCCTGAAAACTGACAGGTCTCCTGAGACAAGATGGAGAAACGTTACTTTATGCTGCCTTTGGATCCCCAATTCAGTTTCAAAAATCAGCAGGCAGCTGATGAACTCAGTCAGAGTCTGGGGTCTAATTTCTGCTAGAACCTTGGGTTGCACAAATGCACAGTGCAACATTTGTTTTGCTAAGAACATTTTGAACAAGATGCAGTACCAAGTAGCTTTCTCTTGCTATGCTACCTAGAAACAGTAACCATATCCTAAAAAACTACATTTGTAGCATAGAAATGCAGCTTTAAAGGAAACATATTTACAATTGCTATTGGTTATACATCCCATAAAATACCCGCAATTGGACTTTTTTAAGGGACCCCTCATAAAACTGGAGAATTTTGTCCCCTAACATTTTTAACTCTCTTCAGAAATAAACAGAGTTGGTTTATGATTTTTGGAAGAGATGATGGTGCTTGAACTCGGATTCAAGAGGGCAATACTATAATAGGTGAACTTGTTACGCTGGTAGCATTCAAAAAAGCGTATTTAAGTCATGTCTAATTGTTAACTATATAATTGTTTTATTAACTACTCTGTGTTCAGTATATCCAGAAACATTAAGCTCCATTGTATTTTGGCAACAGTTACACTGGGAAAATACTTTGATTATCTATAAAGATATATCACTCTGAAAACTCAGGATGTGAGAAAAAAACATTGAAACTGAAGAAAGAATCTCCTGGTGTTCTCTCCATTCAGGAAAGCTTCTCTTTAACATTATGTATGGTTTTCTTGTATGAGATCTAATCTAAAAATAGCATTTTACTGAGGAAAAATACCCTGCACATACAAAGCTCCATTTTTAAAAGAGCCTTGAGATATCTCACTGTTAAAAATAAAACACACCCCTGCATTTTGCACAGACTGTGTTTGCTTCTCCCCTCAGACAGCTGGAACACAATGACGCAGACACCCCTTCCAAACCCTGAGGAGGAGACAAAGGAGGAGGAATAACTTCAAGACTGCCATGGCTTACTCAATATTCCCTGACCTCTAGCAGAGGGAGTCTGATCCCACTCCCAATAAAATTTACAACACACCAGTGATGCTTAATCACTGGAAGCATTAAGCAAGGAGGGTCTTGGTTACAAAAACCTCTGTAAGCAATTTAATATGGCACCAGAACTGGAGTCTGCCAGAAGCTGAAGTGCTTGGCTGCGCTCAGTGGATGGTGAAAGCTTTCATCTCCCCTACATGGCACAAGTGGAGCTTTGTCACCAGCTGCAGGTGGGAAGCACTTTCCACAGAGGATAAATCTGCAGCAACTTTTGCCATATTCCTCCCATAACCAGTAAGAGAATATGAACACTGGGAAAAAAACCTTGTAATGTTCCTAAGTAGTTATCATATTAACTGTGCTCTGTCTTGGGGGTAAATCTCTTTGTTAATATTGGTGCTTATAACAAAGATGGAAAACTTGTGGGATCTATTTGAACACAAGAACTTGAGTCTAGCTTTACTCTCTCCTAACTGGGAAACTTGAAGTTTGCCAGGTCACATCCCATAAAACTCAGCAAGTTTTTCTTTACAGTAAGTGTTTTAAAGGAAACTTTCTCCTAGACAGTAAGATGAGAACATTCCTGTATGTTTTCAACAAGCAGAACATGAAAAGCCCCAGCTCTTATTCTCCTCATCATTAAATTCCTTGGCACAGCCAACAGATCTGCTCTCACTCCTGTGCCCCAGCTTCCATTTGACACATGCCTTCTTTAATCATCTGCAGCTTTCCTTCAGCAGGGAGGGTGATAGCACCAAACATTTCAGATTATTTCACTCCTGATCCCCCCAGTTAGTCTTTTTTTCTCCACACCCCCCCCACCCAAAAAAAAAAAAAAAAAAAAAATAGTGGTCATAATTCTGGGATTTTACTTCCAAATGGCATAACCACTGTCCAGTTAGTGGCTACTGTGATCAAATCTGGCTAAGAGTTAGGGGAAAGCTGGGCACCATAAAAGCCTGAGCTGTCAAATTCCCCATCAAAGAAACTGCAGTTGTTTCACTAGAAAGCCAAGACACTTCCCAGAACTGATGCAGACACTTACTTGCATATTTAAGTCACAGTTAGAGTCTTATTAAACTTGATGGTTTTAGTCACTTAAATAAATGCTGCAAACGTAGGTCCCTAAGCTATGAAGCCAAAGTAATTGGATTTATATGACAGAGCTACAAAAGAGCCAAGCCAAAACATTGTGTCACATTACAGTCACATCAATGGTGAAACTTTAACAGTGTACTTTTACAGCAGTTATAACTTCCTTGAAAGGAGAGAGAGCATGTTAAGCACAACATTTAAGTATCTTTTGTGTTATATTGTAGATATTACTGACCAGTGATAACAACACATTTAGTTTTGTGGAATAAGGTGAAAGCCCATGGCTACCCCTATAGCCATCTGAGAGTACCCAGAGCTGCACTGCCAGTGCAGGTGATTGCCAAGGTTTTAATCTGCTTGGGCACGAATTATCTGGGCAGCTACAACTACATCCACTCAAGTGCTTACCTACCCTCTGAGACCTCACAAAAACAACAGGGGAAGCCTCAGGCTCCCACACCTGAGCTCTCAGGGGATCAGGGGCTTCACGTGGGACGGCTAAGGAAAATCCATGGGCTGAGCACGTCACATTCAGCAGGATAAAGAGATAAATCACATCTCTACAGTGCCCAGGTGTTTTGCAATTCACTCTTACAAGCTTGTGTCCATGAAATATCTTACCTGATTACAGGTGTTAATGTCTATTCCACTTTTCAGGTATTCCACAACTTTGTCCAAATTGCCAGCTCTGGCAGCTCGGAGAAAGCTTGCATTGCTGTCAGACTGCAAAAAGAGAGGAAAAAAATTATCCCATTAGCCCCTGCTTAAACCAGAGCAGAACCTCATCAGTGGAGTAAGGTTTCCACATTTTATGCTGCAGGAGAATAAAGCCATTAAACAACTGAGTTTGAATTGTATCTGCATTAATTAGCATATTTAAATTAGACTATAATGGCACAAAAGAACTTCAGACCTGTCAGAGTGAGCAAAACAGAGCAATAATTGCTGACATTCAAAATTTAGCAAGAACCAAAAAAACCAACCAAACAAACAAACAAAAAAACCCCAAACAACCATAAATCATAGTAACTGATATTGTCAACAAGAGAAACATAAATGCATCAACTTGCTAATTGTAGTTTTCTGGAGAATTACATATAAATATATAATCTCTTTATATATATAATTTTCTGTCTTATTTATGTATTTATGCATGTTGTTTACAGATGTGTATAAATGTTATTTACAGATGTAGATCTATTATTTTTAGATGCCTATGCTCAAAGTGGGCAGCACTGCACATGTAGCTAACCTTAGAACAAAGCGGATGAAGTACTCAAGGCTGAGTATCCAAATCCAGGATCATGCTGCAAACATTCCCACCCCTAAACTGCCTGCTCTCGTTAAAAAAAAAAAAAAAAAAAAAATTTAGAAATTCTATGAAAATAAGCTTTTATTTTTCAGCCAGGTTGTGGGACATACTGTTAAGCAACAGAATGTGGAACACCTCAGCCCTCTTGCCTTTGTCTGTGACACAAAACAGAGCCCAGAGGTAGAGGACAGCCCGCACTCCCTCGGGCTGGGACTCGCTCCTTCTCATCATGAGAATATCCTAAACCCCTCCCTCTTCCAGCCACTTATTTCACTTGCCCAATCCATTCCAATGCATTTTTTTTCGGTCACCCTGTTTATCACTCGCTTCACAATCCCTGATTCCAACCTATTTTAATCTGCGACAGATGGATGTCATCAAAATCAGCCTCCTTACAACTGTGCTACATGCCAAGACAAAAATATGTCTTTGAGAGCACATCCTTTCCTGGGATCAGGATATGCCCATAAAGACATCAAATTATGTTTTAGTATTTAAGTATCTTTGAAAAAAATCATGTCTTGGTAAAAACATTAACAAACAACAAATATCTGAGTGCATGAGGGGTAAAACTGGACACACTGGTTGGAAAAAGCAGCTTTGCCCTCAATAATAGACGTTTTACCTTCTTTCTCCCCATTTTTTTCCTGCTTTACTACTACAACAATCATTTACCATAGCAAAACTACAATCACCAGCTTTATACTTTTAAAAGGTTAAGAAAAAATGATGCAACAAATTACCATCTACAACTTTGGGTTCTTAGGGATGAACCAATCATTGCTTTTTTTTCTTTCACACAGAATAACATAAAAAGCTAAAAGTGCTGACATCTCAATTATTGCTGGGCCCTCAGATTATAGCTAAGCCCACACAACTCTATGTCATTTGTTTCTGGCTAACAAGACACAAGTAATGCTTTCCAAGCAGATTCTCATTTCCTTGATTCATAATTTTATTACCTCATAATCAAATTACTGCAGTGTACATCACTTCCAGTACACTTTCCATACACTGGAATAATGATCATAATGCAGAACATTAACTTCTTGTCTACATGAAGACTATTTCAGCAGTCCATATGCTTCATATATAAACTCCCATACAAGTACAAGAGACTAGCCACAAAACATTGAAAATATTTTGCAACATGTTACAAGGATTAGAAGACTTAGAAATTGAGAATACTCAGATTTTCCTTCCCAGTTGGCCAAATCTAATTTTTCAATAGGTTGTCATTAGTTTCTCCTTTGTCCCATTCTTCTAATGCTTTTTAAAAGCATTTTTATCAGCACTACTGTCTCAAACATTTATTCTCTTTAACACACTTCAAATTCAAATGCATTTTGACAAAATCCCTCCAGTAAACAACAGCAGAACTTTCCTGTAGTCTTACCCTGTCAGACAAGACAATGAATCTGGATCTGTCAGCTTTTCCAAGGATTCCGTAATCTCTTGAAATATTTTGTTACACAGCCCCTCACAGTCTTCAGAGCTCCTCACGGCCCTCAAGGTCCCTCATGGCCTCCAGAACCACTTCTTGCAGCCCCTCAGAGCCCCTCACAAATCCCTCAGAGCCCCTCATGTCCCCTCAGAATCCCTCACAGTCCATCATGGTCCTTTATGAGCCTCCCAAAGTCTCTCCAAGACCCTCATGGCCCCTCAAAGTCCCTTTAGAGCCCCTCAGAACCCTTCAAAGCACTTCAGAGCCCCTCAAAGTCCACCACAACCCTTTAGTGCGTCTCCAAGTCACTCAGAGCCCCTCGTGGACCCTTGCAGAGCCTCAGAACACCTCACAGTCCATCACGGCTCTTTAGAACACCTAAAAATCTCTCAGAGTCCCTCATGGCACTTTAGAACCCCTCATGATCCCTCACAGCTCCTCACTGCCCCTCATCATCCCTCATGGCCCCTTAGAGCACCTCACAGCCCCTCAAAACCTCTAACAGTCCATCATGGCCCTTTAGAGCCTCTCAAAGTCCCTCAGAGACCCTCACAAGCCCTTTAGAGCCCCTCAGAACCACTCACAGAGCTTTAGATCCCTCACAGTCTCTCAGAGCCCCTCAGAACTCCTCACTGCCCCTCATAATCCCTCATGGCCCCTTCGAGTCCCTCACGGCCCCTCACAGACCTTCAGAAGCCCTCACAGTCCATCATGGCCCTTCAGAGCCTCTCAAAGTTCCTCAGAGACCCTCACAATCCCTTAGAGCCCCTCACAGTCTCTTAAGGGTCTCTCAGAATCCCTCACAGTCCATCACAGCCCCTCATGGCCCTTTAGAACCCCTCATGGTCCCTCAGAATCCCTCACGGACCCTCTGAGCCCCTGACAGCCACTCATAGCCCCCAAGAGATCCTCAGAGCCCCTCACAGCCCCTTTAAAGCCTCTTAAAGTGTGTCAGAGACCCTCATGGCCCTTCACAGCCCCTCACAGTGCTTTAGAGCCCTCATGGCCCTTTCTAACCCCTCATGGCCCCTCACAGCCCTCATGCCCCATAGCCCCTACACAGTCCCTCATAGTGTTTCTCACTGAAACCACCATATCCATCTTTACAGTTTGGTGACCGGTGAAGAAAAGCTGTCAACAAACTGTCATTTGAAGGCACTTTCTTTACAAGAAAGAAGACAAAACCACAGACCCAGCGTCCCGTGCACCATATGGTACTTATCACATCCCCTCCTCCTAAGCACACGCCCCTGAGCGGTTTTCTTGAGTGTTTTACACAGTTTTACAAGTAGATCATGCTTGAAAGCAAACACTCTGCCAGTGAGGAAAGGAAAGGTTTACAGGAGAAGAGCTCACCGTAAGCAGCAGCAACATGTGAGCATGAGAACATGAGTGCCCTGTAATTTGGGAAGTCTCAAAGCCAACATGGTAATGTGCAAAGTCCCAGCTGGCAGCTCTGCCCTCCAGCCTCAGCCCAGGCAGCCAGAATTAAGCTTCACGCTGTGTACATGCAG
The DNA here is from genome assembly GCF_028769735.1 of Zonotrichia leucophrys gambelii. Classification (NCBI taxonomy): domain Eukaryota; kingdom Metazoa; phylum Chordata; class Aves; order Passeriformes; family Passerellidae; genus Zonotrichia; species Zonotrichia leucophrys. The sequence continues at coordinate 43,536,709 of NC_088173.1, read as the reverse complement.
GCCCTAAGGTCAGTCAAATCTGTACATTATAGACATGATATAAGAATATGGTGTGAGGGATTAGAAAATACTGAGATGGTATTTTATAGTATGGGTGGAAATCATCACCTGTGGATTTAACCAGCTTTTTCTAATGCGCTGCTCTCAATACATACGCAGTGACAGAGCACGACAAGTCCTCACTAATTACTTTTTTAAAAAGAAATTATGTTTGCAATGCAATTCCAGTACAAAATATAGATACAAAGGTAAATTTATAGTAGATAACATAAGAAATTGTTCCCTGTTAGGGTGGTGAGGCCCTGGCACAGGTTGCCTGGAGTAGCTGCAATCTGCCCCATCTCTGGAAATGTGCAAAGCCAGTTGGACAGGGCTTGGAGCAACCTGGGACAGTGGAAGGTGTCCCTGCCTGTGACAGGAGGTGGAACTAGATGACACTAAAGGTGCATTCCTAAATCTATGACTTTTGGGAATATTTGGTTTTATTGGACCTTGTAGACATCTCCTATATTTTAACTTTTCTTATGAACTTTTGACTGAGGATAGGTAATTCCAGCTATAAAAAAGAATTGTCAGATCACTAGGAACAAATAAACTGCAATGTGAAAAACATCAATACAAGTACACTCACAACACGGACACAAACATTACTTTATAACTACCTAGCTGTCAGATACTGCATAAGGAAATACAAGAAATTATCAAGTGACTATATGAATATATGATTGTGGATTCTCCCTCTTTCTTGCTAATTACATTGCTGCAATTTAACCTGAATTCGAAACATATATTTCAGGGAATCTCAGCATATATGGAAATTAGTATTTTAATCAAATAGACCTTCCCTTCTTGTTTCTCTGTCCCCACTCCAGCTGCCCTTCCTATTTTGCATTATGTACCACATCACTTACTGCACACAGCCTGTTTCTCAAAGGCATTTTAGAGAGAAGTGCAAAAATAAATCCTGAAATCATATGCTGTACCAAATCCATAAAATATTCAAATTTGCTAGTGAATATCAGCTTCATGCATAAGAAGGAAAGACTGGGGGAGTAGAAGCCTTCAGTTTTCAAAGGATAGCTTTCGTCATAACAGTATCCAACAAATATTTGTTTTCAATTGTTTCTGTAGAAAACCTATTCCTACATGTTGGATTTGGGTTTTTTCCCCTGCAAGTAAGTTGAATGACCCCAGTCTGTCCAAAATCTGAAATATCTCTGTGAGAGAACAGAGTCCAGCACTATGGGCATCCGAACATTTCTCATCTACTAAACACAGTTTGTTAATGGAATGCTGGCAAAAAAATAATTCAAAACTCAAGCCCAATGTCCAAATAGGTTAAATTAAGGTGCATTGCTTGTATATTACAATGTGTATCTGAGTGGCAATAACACTTTCTGTCTTACATTTCAAGCATGGGCTTGGGAATGCACTGCTTTGATTCTATGGAGAAAAATTTACTCAGCTCTAACTTTTGAAGGTATTGTCCCTGATCAGGACATGAGTAAAACCTGCTTTACATAAATAAAAAAACTCAAATTGTTATTGGTTAAAAACCTTCGATGTTCAAGTGAATCCTGTGCTATCACTGCAGGTAAAGCCAGCGTTAAGCCACAATTAATCAATATGGCAGGGGTAGGTGACAGTGTTAATGCCATTTAAAAACTTCAGAGTTGTGAGGCACTGTTTGTACAACAGCTGTTTCTATAATTAGCAAAATGCTGATAGCTTGTGAACTCTTCCTCATTAAGAAGCTCCTAACTGACTGCTGGCTCATCATGTTAGTATATCCAGGGAATGCCTGGAGTTGAGAATTCAGCTCATGGCAGAAGGAAAGTTGCACCTTCTAAACTCAAATTTTCATGGTTTCTTGATGCTATTCAGTACTTAAAGATGCAAATGGAAAAACAGCAGGTATGCGAGCACATATTTTTCTTTTTTTTATTCCCTCCTTTCTAATGTGTCAGTTTAAGCTCCCATCCTTGAGACAACCACTAAATTTTGTCCCAGTTGGCTTGGCTATTCTCTGATTTCAGGAACCATCTGTTCCAACCAGCCATCATTTAATTGGGTGCAACTCTAAAAGTGGCACAGACCAGGTGTTACCGTTACCCAACTCACTCCTCCCATACGGATTTTTGCTCATTAAGGAATCTTCCTCCATACCAGCATTCAGATGCAAAAGATGGGAATTCAAATAAAATGCTTTTCCTCATGGAATATTTTCTGTAAAACTTGCCAGCAAGTTTATCAGTGGCTCACATTTTATCTACCATACACTGATTTTTTTTTTTTAATTCAGCTGAAAGTGCTGCTGATCTCCAAAGGGCATCACACCAGAATAAGGAGCAATAACTACAAAGAGGCAAAGGGTTTCTCACATGTTTAGCTTTTAATTAAACCCCCAGAGCAGAGTCTGAGCCTGCAGTTCTGATACACATGCCATAATGAGAGCTAAATATTCCACTTGCAATGGCACAGGCTCAGTAATCTAACACTGATAAATGACTTAAATGAGATAATAACAGCTATAATGGACACATATTTTCCCAGCCCTTAATGAAATAACATTCATCTTCTGAAAGAAAAGAAATACAACAGTGCTTTGCTCTCAAAGCCACTTCCTTTGCCCATAAAAACGTATGTTTTCATTCAATTCATTTACTGGGAGTGATGAAGGAAGACAGATTAAATCACAGATCCTAAAGAAATTTCAGTGTCTAAATTCCTGGATAAACAATGGGCCAAATTTTCTTATTTCAATATGAAAACAAGAATTTTTATCACTCAGCTTTTGCCATTCAACCATGTACAAGCATTTCAGATCAGATTCATCCTGCTGTGCACCTTTGTTTGTATGGAATTTTTTCATGAATACTCGAACTGAAAATCCCACAAATGTAAAATAGTAGCTTTCACTGAACAAACATCACGTTCTCATAATCTAGAGCAAGTTCTTATCCAGGAAAAAGACACAAGTGGCCTTACAAGAAACTAATATTTGTTAAGAAGAATCCCAGGATTTGTGAGATGTGAAGAGGAAGATAAGATTTCAGAGGTAAGAGATCTCTAACAAATTAAATATTCTGTGCCAAGAGGGGGCTAATAGCATCTAGTAATTAATTATTTTAAAATGTCAAAGGTCTGTCTCCCTAGGTTGATATTGATGGTTATAAATCAGAAAAATAAAAATATTCTTTAAAGCACATATCATGAACCTGAATAATTTAAGGTGCTTGGACTACTTAGGCAAATTAATCATAGAACATCATTAAGGATATGGAAAAGCTGGCACTGTTGCTACTTTTTCTGGCACTGAGCTGGAGCTGTGGCTGGAGTTGCCCTCACCACACTGTTGCGGACATTTCAGATGTGACCCCACACTTTGCCATGAAGATTGTGGATATTTTCAGCAAAAAATATTTTGTAATAACAAGCGGGTAAAAGAGGTACAAGAAGAAAGAACACTTGATTCAAACAATCCTTGATTTCAAATCAAAACACTTTTAAACACGGAAAATTATTCCCTGACCCAGAAACCTGGGATGGCATTGACCAGATTCCTTCCAGTATAGGCTGCATTCCTCAGAATGAATATTGTCTCATTAGCTCTGCTAAGGGATGTGTGGGAGCCCAAATCACACACTGCCAGAGCAGGTGGGAAGGGTAATGCTGTTTGCATTTATTATACATCTTGGTAAGAGCTTTCTTGTGTCAGACAAAGAGGCTGCAACCCAAAGGAGACATTGCAAGATTCAAGATTTAGTGTGTCCTCAAAAAATTGCTTTCATTGGTATGACTGGAGATGGAAAGAACTATGGCAAAAAAAGAAGCTGAGAAAATAAACTAGGTTAAGTGATTTATGATTTATGCACATTATAAATAAAAAATATATTACAAGTCCAATATATATATATTCATCAACTTCTGGGGGTTTCAAGATTTGCATAAAACAGTTCTGTGGCAGTTTCATATCTTTTTATGAGACTGTTCTCAGAAAGATGCATTTGAAATTTAAGAAAATTTTTATTGCTGCTACACAATACCAACAAACATATTTTTGAGCAACATAAGGAGGAGGAGGAAACTGCCCAGGTAACCTGGGCTGAACACCACTTCCTGCACCAAGATTGCTCCAAACAGACACAACTGAACAATTGGTAATGCTGATAGACTCTTCTAATTTTTACTAGTGGAAAAGCCAGGCTTCAGCTATTCCATTTCTTGTTATTGATAGGAAAATTCTTAATTATTCATAGGGAATTACTTTAATTTTGAGCTGCTTGTTAAATTTTGACATCTTTGACTCTCTTGCCAACTCTGTGAAATTCCAGAGCTTGCAGGATACCTTCCAGCCACTCTTTTCTCTCTGCTGGAATGCACAAATGCCTGATCAGTTCAGCTTTGTTTTTAACCAGGAAAAGAATAAAGGGATATTTTGGAAAGCCACTTTAAACTATGCTTAATTTTTGCCACATCTTTAGGTCTAATTGATCTGAAACTAAACAGATTTAAGTTATTTGCTAAAGGGAAGGTTTAAATGCACACTTAACCTTGTTCCTGAATTTGGCCAACATTGGCAAATACAGTAGCAACAGGAGAGGAAGAGAAAACTAATGTAAAATCACCCCTTCCTCAAGCCAAGAAGCAAATGCCTTCTATAAACCTTTTATGATCCTTAGCTGCCTCAGACTTCTGTAGGAGTCCTCCCACTCCGTTCATTAACTTGCCATACTGGCCTGGCTGCTGATTGTACTGTGTCAATGAAGGATTTGTGAGAACTGAGGCAAAACTGCATAGCTTTCTGTGGAAAAGAATGGAATAAAATCTTTTGCCCAGCTGCATGTCCCTTCCAAAGGCAGTACTTGAAATGACAGATGTTATTTTAATCCATGCTGATTTTACAGTAAAAGCAACCTCAGTTAGCAGGGTTCTAACAAGGGACAGTGCATCAGTACTAGCTGAACTTGAGGCATGTGTAATCCCTGTCCTTCCCCTGGGCTATTCATCTTCTCCAAAACAAACTTTCTGCTATAAATCCCAGCTTGGAAATCCCGTGTGGGTGTCAGAATTATCATCAGCACATGTCTAAAAAACAGACTCTCAAATGTACCTGGGAAAAAATCTTTGCATTTAAAAAAGAATAAAGAGAAAAAAAAAAACCCCACAAACCACCCTGAAAAACAACAAAACAAGCACATCACAGGATTTGGGCTTTGAGAATCAAAGATTTTCTAGTTTGATTAATAATAAAAGCTGGAAATCTCTTCATTACTCTAAAAAGCAGAAATGTATAATCCTGTTGTTTAATGGGAACATTTCTTGTGTTGAAATTTGAGACAAAGAATCATTTAGTCATATCCTGAAAAGGTAAGGATTTGAGATACCTTCAGATGAGCCCCAGGATTAGTCTTGGCTCTCCTAGTTGACACACGCATTTACTCAAGTCTCTTAAATACTGATATGAAACCAAGATCTCCTCTAGGGGAACTGAATAATATTAAAGGAAGGAAAAATATTTAGCAGTCTCTGGATACCATATATTGAAATGTTGAGGTGCTGGTAACAACTGTAGAACTTGGCAGGCATCTAAATGGTTTCCATGGCAAGTTTCCATCACTGATGGTGCTCCTAAACAGAGGTAATAATGCTAGAACACCTCTAGAAAGAATTAGGATGCCATTCCAAACCTTATCTAGCAGGATAATAACCAGGCTTAATAAAAATCCAGGTTGTAAGTGAAGTTTAAGACAGACTGTTGACAGATAATCCTATCACTCTCAATTTTTCATTCCCTATGGCCAAAGTGACATTTCCTAATAAAGAAATGTGTGAATGCTGTCTGTGCTAAAGGGTCAAACTGCTCTACCCACCCAAACACCATTAACCGATCGCCCATCGATTCAAATGTACTGGTTCCATAAAACAGAAAAAAAACATTTCATGCTGCTTTGAAATGGGCTAAAATAGCTGTAAATAAATGGTGTTACCACAGTTGCTAATTCAGCAAGACTCATCGCACTTACTTGTACAGAGAGGTAAAAGGAACACTCAAGTGGTAAATGAAGAACCTTGTAATCCTAGGCCTAAACCTTAAACAACTCAACTCTGGCTAGCAGAGAGAGGCACCAGTTTCACCTAACTTCACCTGCAGAAAAGCAACAACGATGTTAAAATCCACCTTGCCACCACTTCTATCTTGAGCAGGGAGGGAAAACTCCTATGAATGCTGCAGTAGGAAAATCCTGTGCTGCAACTCAGAGAGCAGTCTGTCCCAGGCAATTTGGGATACCTGGTTCTGAAGCAGCAGATTGCATTGGATTCTTAGGTTAGACAAGATTAGATTCGCAAAGCAATTTTGCCATCTGAGTTGGCTGAATATCAGCTGAATTGTTCTGAACCTCGTATCTGCTACAAGGCTCCTGGAACCATCATATTCAGCTTGATGTGGCAACTCTTTTTAATGAGCCAAGACAGGGAGCACGGCTACAGTTACATAAAAGCAGAGGAAATCTATAATAGCTAACAGGGTACTGTGCTGGATACCATATTCCTGTTCAGGGGAAAAAAATAGATACACAATTTCTCCCTGCAGAACAAAGCTTTACTGACATTTCTAATTTAGAGACACCTCTTCTTCTTTTAACTTTTTTTCTTCAGAATCATAAAGATGATAAGAGACTGAAACATTCTTAGGGAAATACAGGAACTTTCTTTTGTAATCCCCCAAGCACTGTAAACCTGAATCAAGACAGACATTCTAAAGAAACTTGTCCAGTCCCTACCAGGGTCACATAAAGCCAAGATCTTATGATTGAACACATCAAAGACATTATCAAAGTGCCTGATCTCTGCCTGCTCTGAAAAGCTGCGTAGGCTGAATGAAAAGTATCCAGAAAAATAAAAAGGAAGAGAAGCCTCAAAGATCACATGCTGCTCACTCCTGCCTCCTCTGAGGGCTGACCTTATGCCAAAGGGCAGCTCAGAGGCTGGACGTGCCAGGAGAGCTGTTTCAGTTTGCTTATTTGTGTCACAGGGGCTTCCATACCTTGGCTAACAGCTTCAGGGAGATCCTCTCATGCCCACTGAAACCACCCTCGGCAGGGGAGGCAGGCCCATCCTCCCCCACAGCCCAAGGAATCCCACTGGCCCTCCCCCTGACTGCATGTTTCCCACCACAAACACTGGAGATTATTTGTTAATTCAACCAAAAACTGCTTGGTAGGAGGGAAAAAAGCCTGTCTGTATCCAAAGAAGTAGGTTACTTTCATGTTTTAGCTTGAAGAAAGTTTTATTTCAGAGGGTTTGGAACTAGATGATCTTTAAGGTTCCTTCCAACCCAAACCATTTTGTGATTCTATGAAGAATGGGTCCAGCTGTGTTGTCAGCGAAATACAACATAAAACTGCTCAGAAAAATCCAGCCAAAAAAATATGCTACCAGAAATCCAATACATCATCAAAAGTGTTTTCTGGGACATGCAAAACTCCTTGTGAGCTGCTGCTGGGAGTGCCTTGGGTCTCCTCTTCCCCTACAAACACTGGAACTCAGCTCACCTGCTCCTCTGTGCTGCACTGCACTAACTGAGGCATGTGCAAAGCACCAGGTCAGACAGACCAATTCTAGTATACATCAGCTGCAGACCACATGAGATTTGGATACACTGACACTGAAGGTTTACTGATCTTCCTATGCTGCCAGAAGTTCTGACACAATATACTTCCATTGCCAATTTTGAAAGAAATAGCCCCTTAATGAATTTCTCAAACAGAATGAGAAATAAAGAGAAAAAGAGAGAAGAGACACTTCATTTACCATAGATACCGCAAGCATTCACATCTTAATGATTTTCTTCTGGTTTGCTGCACAAATGCTGACATTAGTGTCATAAGTGGGATCCCTTGTCTGTGCCTGGTCCCACTCACTGTAACCCTCATCTACATGAGGATCTGTGTGGCTCTGTCTCTATTGCACACAGAAAACAACATGCAGTGGGCAGGCAGCAGCTCAAAAGTAAACTACTGACTTCAAGTTTGGAGAAATATCAACACAGGATCATTCCTAGCAGTTGTGCAAACCAGGATAACTAGATAATATCCATTCATTGCAGGGCTTGTTTAACCCACAGGGTTCTCTCTTCACAGACCTCAACCTCCTGGTAGCTGACAATGCTTTGAAGCCACTGCACAGCTCAGTGACAGCTGCTTTTTAATCACAGTCAGGGCAGCAAAGCTTCTGCACGGACAAGTTTAGCAGACCCCTCAGTACTGCAAGCTATCCAGTAAGGTTGTGAGCAAAGCCATCCTTTGCAAATGCAACATGCACAACCCTGATCTGAATTTTTCCCTGTGATTCCTGTTTTCTTCAGCCAAACTTACCAGGGCTTCAGGCTCTTTACTTTCTTCACTGTTGTATCCATAATAATCGGGAGTTCTATCCAAGTCCTGTATGTTCCCCTGTGTCCTTAAGCCCTTCTCTGAATGACAAGCCTGGCAAATGGGTGCATTGCCCATATCAGTTCTTCTGCTCCCTCGGAGCAGGGGGACGGTTCTGGCCCCGCAGCGGGCGCCCGGCACTCCCGGGGGACGGGCACCGGCCGGGAGGGGGGTCCCGCCCGTGCTCCGCTCCTCGGCCGCTGCTCCCGGGCCCCCCGAGCCGAGGCGAGTCCCGCAGAACCCGAAACCCCAGCAACTGCGGGCAGCGCTCGGTGACCATTTCCAATTCAGGCGCTGCCCGGCTATTTTTACACCTACCAGGCCAGCTATGCATGTCAATGGCGTGGGGTGGGCCGGGGGACGGCTCTCCAGCACGGAGCCGGCCGGCCCAGCTCGCAGAGTTAAAGTCCCGCTGGGTGGAATGCCCTGCACACACGGGTTATTGAGTTACCCAGCTGCGTGCCTTTCAATGGTTTGATTTTTTTCCCTGCCCTGCTTGGTCTCACTGTGCTTACATAAAGCACTGAATTTCAGAATGTCGCCAATGCCTTCTGAGATTCTAACTCAAAAATATGATTTATTCAAGCCTATTATTCAACATCTACTTGATATTTACCAACCAAGACAAAGTGGATGAGCATAGATTTCATGACCATTTCATTTCAGTGATTCACACGGTATTTCATGTTGATGTAGCCAATAACTGTGATGAGCTTGCTTTGGATTGATATGTCCCCTGGCTATGATTTCAAATGAGCTCAAATGTATCCAAAAAGGACAATATCTGTTGTTAGATCACTTTTTCTCTCATCTATGCCACGTTTGGGATTTTTATTGTCAAATTGGTTTAAGGTTGGTGTTAATCTTTTAGAATAGTTATGATTAAAAACCAAGGAAAAATCCCAAACAAACAAACAAAACAACCCAAAGGAAAATAAGAACAATCCCACTTATTACTTATCATGCTTGCTCCCATTAGGCTAAAAACAATGTTCAGGATTGCACGTTGGAATCTACCTCTTATCCAGAAGAAGCTCAGAGCAGAATTAAAAAACACTGACACCACACCACCAAAACCCAACAAAACAAAAGGAAAAAGATAGCTTAGAATTAATTTTCAAACGTGACCAGCTGGGGACAGCAGAGGCAGAAGGGACAAAGTGTCTGCAGATACCAAAGCCCTGTAGAATATACCACCCTGCACACCCAAGCCCAGCAGAGCTGGACATCTATTTAAAAACTTAAGCCCCAAATTACTCAGAAACAGAGATCCTCACAGAACTGCAACAACCAGCCAACTCTTTTCCCTTCGAGTTTCAATCCATAGCCAGTATGGCAGCCCACATCAGCAGGCAGCTCTCCATGGCAGCCAATTGATTCCCACCCAGTTCCCCTCCACAGCAGCACCAGTTATGATTCAAGAGACCCAGCTCCCCCCAACCCCCCCACTATTGATGGGGTTCTCCTTTTTGTTAATTATCCTGAGGAGATTTTAAGGGGCTCTGTAATTGTCCCTTGCTGATGAATGCTCCAGGATGGATCACCTCAGGTGCAGTGATGGATACATGCTGGATAGACACTTGCACAGAACAGTTAAATTGTTGCTTTTGCCCTTTGACATGTTTGCCAGCACTTGGCAACTGTTCCAGAATGTTTGTGCAAGTCTCATTTGCCCATAATTAGCTGGTAACGAGTTCCTTCAGCTCTTCCAAATCACCACCCGTGACAATGAAAAGGCATGTACACACTGCCAGAACTTCTTAATTTAGTTATCAAAATAAAAGGATGGAAGAAGGAGTCCCACTAAATGCTTGACCAGACCAAAGTTCATGTAACCAAGGTTCCAACATAAACTGGAACTACAAATCTCTGGATAGAGGAAGCTATTTAATATGCAAATAACTTACTGGAAAACATAAGGCACCACTCCAGGGGAGAGGGTGGAAAACTTGAGTAAGAGGCATTCCTGGGAAATGCTGCTTGTGGAAAGCAATAATCTGTGAAGCCATCGGAGGGAGAACAGGGGAGAAGCTTCCTGCCAGAGTCTTTCAACAATATTACTGTTGTTTGTCCAAGTGCCCCAAGACTGTAGGGCAAATTGCTCAGAAAGCGAACACGTTCATGTCCTGCCAGACCCAGGGCACGGTATCCTAACACAGTGGATGTTGGAGGGAAGCCTGTGTGGGGGAACATGGTGCTGTATCTCTGCATTCCCATGCTCCTTGCTGTCTTGGTAGGGCTGCAAACCCACCCCAGGCAGCAGCAATGAGGAAACCAGAGGCACAGCTGGCAGGCACAGAGCACCTCAGCCCTCCTCAGCAGCCCAAGAGACCTTTTCACAGCACTAACTCCAAACCACAATCACCCCCTGACCCAGGAAACCTTCAGAAACTGAATTTAAAGTGTCTGCAAGAAAGAGAGCAGAGCATCCCATGTATTGAAGAACTGGTGCTAAGGCAGGGTCCCTCTTTTCCCCCCAAATGGGGAAAACATTCTGCTCTGAGTGTTTCTAAGCCTACAGCATTTATGATTGTCAGCCTTAGGGCAATACAAACCATAAAGCCCTCAGCAAACTTTTGGGCATTGCAACTTTCCCGAAGATTCTCACAGTAAATGTTGCAATGGCTTGATACTCTCAGCTGGTTACTACTGGCCATCCAAAAAAAGCAGCGTGCTACAAACCCACTGCTTTGCAGTGACTTGCAGAATCCCAGCCAAGACCTCAAAGACCAACAAGTAAGAAGCAGTGAAATCCAAGCTGCAAGTTCATCTCCAGAGGGAGACTTCATTTGATGGGATAGCATTCCACAGCCCAGGAATGGCACAGCTTAAGTATTGTAAGATAAAACACGACTAAGGACAGTCACACACACCCAGGTAAGCAGCAACAGAAGAAAAACTGCCCTGCTGTCAGGATAAATGTTTCTTTATCTTTTTTTTACCATTACTAGTAAAAGGGGGAAAAAAAATCCAGCAAAAATGTAGAGAGAAGAGCTCCAAGTATCAAGGCAAATAACTGTTAGCAACAAAAATCCCCACTTTTATTATTGTTAAATCTCTCCCCAGAGAGCCATTCCCCATGACACTTGTATGGTTAAATATAGTAATTTAAAAAAAAAAAAAAAGAGACAGAGAAAAGAGACTGCACTGGGACCTATATACTTCTAGATCCCCCGAACTTTGAAATTATTTAATGATTTGAAGTCTTTCACTCCTGGGGATTTTTCTATGGGAAGGTCAAGTACAACTGAGCTCACTTGCTTCTAGCAATTCTTTTGGGTCAGATCTTGAGCTCATGTAGACAAACTCTGATGAGTCATGACTTCATATCATTTATGTCCACCTTTATGCTTTACAACAAAGTCACTGATGAGATCACTATTTCCCAAAAATTCAGCCTTTTCTTCCTCTGGTTACAGAGACCACAATAAACAATTCCCAAACCCTAAGCAGCCTTTACAAAGGGGCCATTGTCTGCTCCAGAGAACCTAGCAAAAAAAAAAATCCTCTTTGACTTAAATATTTTGAGTCCAATCAATTGCAAAAATCTATTTTGTGCCATTTATAGAAGACTTGCTCTGCTTTTGATGATGAATCATTTGACACATTAAGCCTAATGATCCTCTCTGGTCAGCTCTTAATCCAAGTGGCACCACATATATTTTAGCCACTATGAAAAAAAGGAATGAGATAACCTGAGGTTTAATCACTGCAGCTACAGATCCTGTTGGCACTGGAACCTACAGATCCTGAAAAAATTCTTTCATGGATAGGAAAGTATGAAATAAATACAAAAAGGCACCTGAGCCTCCAGCATTGCACAGATAAAATACATCCTTACTTTACAGATACAGGAGCTTTTGGATGACAGGTGTGGCACAAGAAGGCAAAAACAACCCCAGATTTCACAGAGATGCCTTGCAGGCACAGGAGTTTATGTATCACCTATTTTTCTGACAAAAATTGCAGCTGATATTTATTTTCTCTCTCAGCCTTGGTTCCACCTCATGGGCAACAAAAGGCACACGTTAACACAAAACACTGAGTAACACAAGGGAAATCTTACAGGCATTGTTGACTAATCACTAAAAATCAATGCACAGAGAAATATTCAACATCAGCCTGAGAGTAAAGGGTTAAGATGCAGTTCTGGGCCACCCATGCCAACATAGCTATAAAGTAAATTATCGCTTCTCATGGCCAAAATAGCTTTTTTGCTCATTTCAACAGAACTAAGGCATTCTTTGAATATTTCATGGTTGTTATATCCTCCTGTGGCACTAAGCTCTAATTGGTGCCTATTTGTATCAGTCTAAATCTAAACCAAATCTCTGGCCCTTTATTAGCTCTGATTTTTCTTCCTTAACACAGACCAGATACTAATTCTGCCTCTAACCATCTTGTAGGATATTGTGAAGCTATCACATTCTGAATTTGGAATATGAAGTAAAGCCTCAATTCTCCAAGAAAGTAACTCAGTTTTCTCTTCTGAATACATCAGCAGGAGCTCACTGCTGATTCTGAAAAAACCCAAGTCTCCTAAGCTCTTGTTGCTGAAATGCAGAGGCTTCTGAAGTTCTCACTTCTATTGGATTTCCTATGAGTTTGACACAACTTTCAAAATTAAATATTGCTTATTTTAATATAAAATCAGTTTGTGGGGGGACCACATATTTCATGTATAACATAAAAAACAGTTTGCCTCATATACATAGGAATACAATGCATAAAGTTTGCCATGTGTTGCATCTTTTCCTTTACTGTAGCTTAACAGAATCAATTAATTCAATGAGGAATGAAATAACAATGTTAAATACGTAATTTTTCCTTTGCCTAAGAGCACATTCTCAGGAATTCTCAAAGAATTACATACTTTTGGTTAGTATTGTGCCCCGACTTGAGCTTTTCCTCACACATTGTATCAATGGCTGCTGTCATGGTGCATCATTGATGGTAAATGATACAAAGTGGTTCTTCACAGGTTCTTAAGCAAAAAGCCAGAGTTCATTTACTTGGTTGCTGTGTTATTTTGCACCTCGTGCCTGTCTGTTATCTTGGGGCCCATTAAACACATCTGTTAGAAATGAGAGTTGCTAAGTTTCTAAGTTTCACATTAGAAAATCATTATATCTTGAATATTTGCTTTAATGACTTGCTCTTGATGGTTAAATTAGAAACATAAAGAGAATATTTGTGCCACTGAAAATAAACTAAACCTAATGCCCCAATTCCCATACCAATCTGAGTTAATGCATACAGATCTAGGTACAGGTGCACACACACACTGAATACACATGTACCAATGCTTAAAACAACCTGGCCATGCCTAGTGCACCCACATTTAGTTGAAGTGCAGCCATAAAACTGCAATTTTTCTATTATTCAATATCATATCCATGTTTTATGTGCTCAGCTAATGGCGCTGTCAGCTACTTGGGAAAACAAAACAGAATGCAGCATTACTGACTCCGAGTTTCTGCCTTTAACAAGGCTCTGGTACAGATGAACATACATCCAGTTTGGAGCAAGCTCCAAAGACTTCATCTGCCCAATTTTTGAAGAAAGAGTGAGTCATGAAAGGAAAAAATTATCTGCTCTATTCGTCACATGTCAACAAACAGTACTTGAAAGCTTGGGTTTTTATCACTCCTGTCTAATATTTTGCCTTTCCCCACACTGACAAAGTTGCAGTAGATGATAAATAAAAGATTCCAGTCTTCCAAAAGCAATTCCCTCTGATCAAAAGGGTTCTAACAGAGTACAATCAAGAATTTTTGTTTCTGTAAGCAAGCAATTTGTGCCTTATAGTGACATACATCATCCAAATGAGGGCCAGAATAGCATGAAAAGCAAATAAGTCTCCTGAGCAAGAGACTGAACTTCATTATCGCAACCACACATGCAGTTCTAAATAGACAATTTGAGATCTTGTGATTGAAAACACCTTCACATCAATCATCAGCTATTTAAGGCCTGCCACCCTGGGGAAAAAACCAAATCACCTCCATAAAGTTGATAGAAGCACCAAAGGTCATCGGGAAGAGCACATAGTCTATAAACAAATCTGCATCAAATTCTGCTGTAGTTCTGAATAACGAATAAATTAGGAATTGGGAGATTATGACCAACTGACAAAGCAAGTGCTTGGGCACTGTAGTCTCTCAGGGTTGTTAAAACCAGCAGTGCCTAAAAATTAGAGAGAGCCAAGAAAGGCATAATGACAAAACTGAGCCATTTATCTGCAGAGAAATCCTAAGAATGCTGTAAAACTTTCTTCAGCTGCCATTTCTAAGTCATGATATTGTGAGATGCACAATAATGGTGCACATCCTGTGGCTGCTAAACACGAGGCAAAGTAACCAAGGTTTTAATAACTTCACATTCTTATGAGAAATAAACACATAAGAAAGAGATAATCAAATAAACATTAGCTTTGTAGATAAAATATTGGAAAATTCAGGGAAGCATGGAACAGAACAACACCTTTCACCAAAAAAAAATCCCACAAACTTTTGAAGTCAAAGAGGAGGACCTTCACGTGCTGTCTGCAGTTCTCAGTAGCAGCCAGCAGATGGGATTGACACAACAACTGCCCTCAGGGACACAAGCCCAGATTTAAACTGCACTGCAAACAGGAGTTATCCCTTTTCAGTCTGGTACCTCTGAACTGACAACTAATGAACAACACTCATCTGGCTTGCCTGCAAGCCATAAGCTATGGAAAGGAACATGCTGCATGAACAGGTCCACACAGAAAAACTGGTTTCTCTCAAAACCCAACAATGCAATTTTAAGAAAAGCATAATTACATAGGAACCAAAATTAGGAGTAAGGTCCATTAAAGGAGCTCAGTTAAAATAGACAAACCAGCAAAAATCCCAAACATACATAAACCCACAGATTTACTGCCAGCAAGAAACACAAAAATTTACTAAATAATCTTGCATTTACTTGCATCAAAAATGTACTAAATAATCTTTCCAAATTTTCAATTGCAAGAAAAGGGCTACAGCATTTATTGGAAATTTTATGCTAAATTATAACTGTAACATTTGATCATTACCAAATACATTACACTACTGAATTCTCCTATATACCCTACAGTGTCCCAGGCACTGAGAGAGAACCCTTGGCCATGACCACTCCCCCACCCATCCTTAACAAAGCCCCAAGGCTTTGTGCCCAAGACAGGCAGGAGAACTCAAGTAAGCAGCAGAGAATGACATCCCTCAGGCCACCAGCCTCTTCCAGCTGGGAGCACTTTTCCCACCTGCATTACCTCTTGCCAGCCCCACTCGGTCTCTGTTACAGCTCATTTATTTGGCCTCCATGGCCCCACATCAAAAATTGGCCCCAAGGCAGTAACAAGATGGAAAATAGGTCAGAACCTCCACATACCACTCCCTTCTCCAACACCTTCTCTCAATACTGGATTTCCATCTTTCCTCTCTGACAGCATCTTCCCAAGATCAACTGGGACAGAAATACGTGAAATTTCAATGACATGGAATGGAAAATTCATTTACTTCCTATTAGGTAATAGGCAAGATCTGAAATAGATTCCAATCTATCCCAACCTGCCTCCTGTTACCCTTCCTTTGTGAGAGCAGCACTTTCTCCTACAACCCGCCTGGGCTGGGAAGTCCCATGGACTTCTTTAAGTGCTCATCAACAGAAAAAATAATTCTATACTGCTCCTTAGTCTGTACTACAGTAAATAAGTATTTTTAAAAAACAGGGAAGAAGAACCAAGATTCCCATCTCATTGGAATCAACTCCCTATTTTGTAGAATGCAGCACTAAACTTATTCTTTCCTACCAACTTGTAGCTTCAGAACTCAATCCAGATGATCTTTCAGAACAACAGCAAAATATGCTCTGTATTTGAGATACAAATGCCTTTAAAGCAGTCATATGGCAATGCAATCCAACACTGATGAAAGAGTAGAAGTGAAAGAGTACACGCAAATATTTCAGCCTGAAATCATGAAGACAGCCACTGATGAAGCCCCACATCTCAGGACTTCATCAGATTGAGTAAAAATAATCTGAATTTCCAATCTACACTCAGAATGAGTAAAAATAATGGGGGGGGAGGGGAAAGGAATTTGTAAGCTAAACAATAGACAAACTCCCAAGATAAGTAAAAGCACATCTATTAAGCAATGATGCTCTAAAATAAAGCAATTTTGTACAATAAAATACTTGAAGAGGCTACCATTTCCCAGGCCAAATGAATATTAAGTGAAAGACCTCAGGTCCTATGCGGGAGCTCCAAAAGTCCTGCTGCACTCACAGTGACAAATAAAATTCTTTATTACTGCAGAGATGACTCATTTGTGGGGAGATATCAACACCACAGGGGAAGCAGCTGTCTGATTAGATGAGTATTTTTCTGTTCTTATCCATTCTCCATGAGGCTGCTCTAGCACCCACTGAAGTGAGCCTGGCCTTGGCCTTTGGATCACAGTAGGATCAGTTTATCCCAGGCCAGGAGCTCCTCTCTCACTGCTCCAACTCCCTCCAGCACTAAAGAACTGTCAAGGATGAAAATCCAAGTAAATAAACCCCATGGCAGATCTGTCTGCCAGATTTTCTACAAGCCACAGCCTCATTGATCAGCCACAGAATCATGGAGTAATTTAGGATGGACAAGATCCAAGTGTTCCCCCAGCACTGCCAAGGCACCACTAATCCATGTTCCCAAGTGCCACATCCACACATCTTCCAAACCCCTCCAGGGATGGTGACACCACCACTGCCCTGGCAGTCTTTTCCAGGGTCTGACAACTCCTACATGGCAAAACTTGGACTCTTTCTTGCCTGATCAGCAACCACCACCTGATGCTGCACTGTCTTTGCAATAAGGAAAGCACTTATTTTTAATTTTTTAACACTTTCACAAATATCCAAGATAAAGACACTGATGCCCTGAAGCAACACTTGGGAAGGGAAGACTTTTGTTCATTCTCTGACCCTGTTTTTCAGGGGTCACAGGGGTCTCCTACCTCCACAATTTCTGATGAGATTAAAGTTCCACCAAGCTTCTGTATTAATAATCTCAAGGCATTACTCCTAGTCCCATATATTAAGAAGTAATGGGAGATTACAGGATAAAATAGACAGCAAAACATATTGCAGATTGTCCTTACAGAACTGAAAGGATCATAGATTGGAACAATCTCAATTGCTGCAAATGACTGTCAAAAGTTAAACCAGAGAAGAATATTTAGAACTTCTAAATATTCAGATGGGTTAGAATGCACTAGTTGCTTTGCAAGGAAGCATGCTTGCTCTGCAAAAGATACATGGGCATCTCGAGTTCCAGCTGTTGGGAAAAACCACCTTCATTTTACCCCTCTGCCTTTGCAGATTTCTCTCCAATTCCATTTGGGATTTTCCAGTGCTTTCTGCTTCTCTATTTATTTTAATCATTATTTTTAGATGGGTATTAAATTTATAAATAGTGCCAGAACACCAAGGTTCTACTCGTGCCAACAACGGGGTGATTTGAACAGGAGGGGTCACAGAACCTAAGAATTACATAAAGACAAGGTACATTTGCGTGACATTATTTCCCACCATACATAATCTGTCCTTCAATCACAGAGCTATATTACAGAAAGTGCACACATGTTTAAAAATTACATTGGAAAATATAAATCACTAAGATGGTTATGTAATAGGAGGTGAATTATCTCCTGGCTGAAATCATCTGGAAAAAAACTAAATCTCCTGAAATCATTGGCAAATCTTTCAGGGTTAAGTTATATTAAGAGTTAAGGTTATAATATATAGTGTTATAAAACGAAGTGCTCCTTTATAACTTTTAAATACAGTTCCCTATCTACAAATTATCCTTCTCCATCTCAAACACCTCTTCCAGAAGGAGGCTGCTTCCTCTCAAGCCTTCTGCTTTTGTATCATTAAGCTTGCACATTGAAGTTGGTTTAAAAAGGATAAAATACTCCTTCCTGTGTTTCACACTTCTGGGTAAATGATCATTATTACAACTATGCAGAGACTACAACATAATGATGGTTTATTGCCCAAAATAATGGAATGTGTGCTGCTAAATCCAGCCAGATGATGGCTATAAAGAGAAAACCGGTGTTAATTAACCTTTACAACCACCTGCATATTCAGCAGCTGTAGCAGGACTGGTTCCTCCTAAGCTGCCCTCAACAATTTCCTTCACTTCTCTGCTTTAATGAATTCCCAAGCACCGCTCCGAGCAAACGACCAAGGTTGGGAGCAGAGCTCTGGTCCAGGGCTGCAGGGACAAATGGAACTGGGAGGGACACGAGCCCCGTGCTGGCTCTGCAGGGCAGTGCATCCCACCGGCACTGCAGTGCCGCCCCGCAGGCACCGGGAGCATCGGCAACCCCCGAACCACACAGGTCCAGTGCTGGCCTTCCTTAGAAACCCGGGGAAGGCAGCCAAGCACGTACTTCCTTAGGCTTGGGAGAACTCGTGCTGCAATGCAGAGCTGGCTCTGGGCACAGCTATTAATTATTTCTGCTTTCACTTCTTTGGGAAACCTTTTCCAGGGCCTCATCACTCACCAGGCTAACAGCCTGCACCACCTGAGGGTGCACAGAGCTGTGTTGAAGCACCCAGATAACACCTGCATCCCAGGAAAGGAGAGGTTAGTACATAAATTATTACCAAAGGAGTGCCTGAGTGGTTTGTCTACCCTTCAGACAGTACTGCAGGCTTTGTGCTGTCCTCACCAAGAAAAGAAAGTAAAAAAAATACAACCTGGGGGATTTTTCATGATCCTAAAAATACCCCTGGCGCAGTCAGTGGCCAGTGGCTGCAGCTGCCATTTGCCAAGCCCAGCTAGGCTGTGGGGGCAGTGGGGGATGGCTGGATTCTCCCAAGAAAACACAGCAGCAGCATGGAGAATATAGCACACGTCTCATCTAGTTGCTATGGAGTCTCCTTGCATTTCCTCAGGAAAATTTAACTATGATACAGCAGTTGCACTGACCAGTCAAAATATATTTTTTTTTTAAATCTGTATCACTTTTTGTCTCCAGCAAATGCCAAATTTTGCAAAACAAATCCATGCTCATGAAAGCCACGCTGCTCTGCACATAGCAGCTTGCCTTGGCAATTTAAGGCTCACATCAGCATTTTAGATTTTATTCAATTCATCCTGCTAAGTCATTCCACAGTACCAAAACACTTTCAAATGGTGCCTGTTCATAAGCTTTTCCACAAACAAGATAAATAGGTATCATTTGGAAAACTACTGGTTTTCCTTTTGCCGTTACATAAAGTTTTGAGGTTTTAATGTATATCATGCAAGAGTGTTATTTCAATAGCAAGGGGAAACAGCTTCACACTGAACGAGGGCAGGACCAGATCGAATAACTGGGAGAAATCCTCTCCTGTGAGGGTGGGGAGGCTCTGGCACAGGTCACCCAGAGAAGCTGTGGCTGCCCTATCCTGGCAGTGTCCAAGGCCAGGTTGGATGGGGCCCTGAGCAGCCTGGTGCAGTGGAAGGTGCCCCTGCTCATGGCAGGGGGTGGAATGAGATGGGCTTTAAGGACCCTTCTGACCCAAACCCTTCTGTGATTCCCTGACTCCCAGCAGTAACTAAACAGAGCTGATATTAAATCCATGGACACCCTGTGGAGAGGCTAAAACAGAGATAACTTGCACTGTTACCTGAGTTCACTAAGCAGAACTGAGTCTCCCTGGCCTAGGAATATGGATGGCAGCAACAAATATTTTTCTTTGGGTAGCTTTGATGTCCAGCACCATGTTCATCAACAAAAATAGAAAAGGTTTGCTGAGCTTAACTATTCTCCACTCACGTATGGGGGCCTTTTGGGATATCTTAGTTACTGCCTCCTCTTGCTCCAGCAGTGAGACTAAAATCAACACAATGCATGTGATTTCATCCTCCCTGCTGCACTGGTGCCTTTAAAAAGAAATGAAGCCAGGGAACAAGAAGGCCCCAGTGGGTCCAGGCAGTCCCCAGTAAATCATGGCCTGAGCAGCGAGGCACAAAGTGGCTTTTGTCTGCTCCAGTCTCCTGTTGCACCAGCCTCACTGGTTTTGAGCAGTGACATGTCTCTGTTAGACATCCTGCCATAGCACAGGCCAGAAATAGTAAATAATTTAAAATAAGCTTAAATTATTCAACCTAAAACAGCTTAGAAAGGCTTGTAATCATGGTTCTATAGGCTGAAATAATTTTCTACCAGCCTGGAGAAATAGGAGTTACACTCATTTTGGGTGAACACCACTAGTCAATGCTGTCTTATTTCACATACAGGAATAAAGAGAAGGCAGATCTAAATTATCAGGGCAAAAGAAATCCACACCCCTCTTTAGGTCATGTACAAGAGCAGCATCCCATTAATATTTGCTAAATTTTTCCTGACCCAGACAATCAGTTTCACTGGGCTATTTGAGAGCACAGGCAAACAGGATAACTTAAAATCTTGTGTTACTTCTCTCCCCTTCCTCCTTCTGCTCATTCTTATCCTATCTTCATCAGAAAAGGATTCTGCTGGAGAACAAAAAACTGACCTTAAACAGAAATGTGTACTCTGAAACCTACTTAGGCTCACCCCCAAAATGTCTCTTTTCCAAAGCCCTAAGGAGCTAACGAACCTGCTAACCTTGGGGAGGTTAACATGCTAAATCCTTCATTAGCATAAACAAATAGAAGGTAATTACAGACATTTTTTTAATTGCAGCCTTTCTTTTCAGTCACTTATAAAAGGGCAGCTAGCAATTAATCTGTATTGATCCGTACGTGGAAGGCCTTAGCGTAGAAATGAGCATTAACATGGTTTTGAAGCAACTCTGAAAAACTATAAGCAACACATTAAATATATTTACAATACATGGGACTTCCACAAACAATTCCCAAGGGAAAACCCTTGAACAGCACCACCTCTGTGAACCACCTAAAATTCACTTAATTACATTCCCCAGATTTCAGTAATTCCTATTATATACTCCAATATTACATATAACTGTGTCACAATGGGGAATATCTAAACCTACCTGGACAGCTCCATGGAGTGAGCAGGGGAAAAAAGTTGATTTTTGCTGTCTAAGGCTAAAAAGACAGCTTGCTAACAGGCACATTCATCAAGATGTATGGAAGAACTCATCGGATGTTCAAACAAAACTACCAGCACCATGACTGCACAAAGGAACTGCTTGAGACTGACCCAGAGAACAGGAATTCTTTTTTACACAACCTGAGAGTAGCACCTTCATTCCCAAAAAGTAACCCAGAAGATGTTTTGTGAGCAGAGCCAGGTCACAAAGTGTGACAATCCATCAGCCTGCCAGCTGCAGTGTGTGGCACCATCTCAGCAAGGAGGTGGTGCCTGAATGGCAGCACTCCTGCTCCCACCCTCTGCATGCACTATAGATTGGCAATGCATCCCCCAGGCACGGCTCCAGCTTTCCCCATTAAACTATCAACCCAGAGCTCATATGCTGCTCTCACTTCAGGTGCCAAACTTTCCCCAGGAGTTCAGTGGAAAAGCCTGAGGGACTAAATTACAGAAGCCAGATTTCATAAGCTTGACACTTCACAATTTAACATCTGACATCCTCATTAAACATTTTTTAATTGCTTAACACAAAGCTACCCAAACATCACATAATAACTCTTCCAGTGGTGCAGGAAAAGTAATGAATTTAAAGGACACAAAATATTTCACAAGAAGGTCAACAAATCCATCCCCAAAGCAAGAAAAGTTGATCATGGATGATTTCCTACAATGTGCAAATGCTCTCTCAACTTTTTTTCATCTTTCATGCTAAGTTAAATTTGCAGAGACAGGATAGGTGGACAGTCACTGTAGGCAGGTGGTGACATTTCTCCTCTCTCTTGGTTGCTCTTTTCAAAGCTCAGCAGAAGTTCTTTTCACTGATAAAGACAAAGGGAGAGATGGAAACTTGGGCATTTTGGACACTTTCATAGCTTTTTAGAAACAATCACATAATGAGTTAATGCTGCCATAAAATCCAAAGCGTCTGCCATGACACTGGATTGCACCCACAAGCTTTACAATGCAAAGGGATTTAGCATTCCAGGAACACATTTTCCTCCTCCTGCATCCAGTGTCTCACACAATAGAGCTGACAGACCCTGTTAATCTTTTCCCCAGTATTCCAGATATGGATTAATTCAACCTAAACTTCTGAAGAGGCACAGTCACCCACAATACCAAAACCACATTGAGATAAATTATCTGTGTTTTGAAATACTGTCTACATATGATTTATTAAGATTGAATAAATCTTGTGTTTCAAAAATTACCAAGGAAATTAACTGAAATACCACATATAAATCAAGGAATGATTAGACAACAACATAAAGGTTAGCAAATTTAAACTTGAAAATTGCTCATTTCCCATCAGAAGCAAGGGAATTGGAGATCATCAATCTTGCTTCTCTTCAGAACACCGTGTATTTGTGCCCATGCACATCACATCCCTCAAACAGGATATGGAGAAAATGAAGCAGCAAGTCCCAATCTAGTCTGAAGTGCAATGTCATCCAAAGAAGCTCCACTTCACAAGGAAGCAAACCAGCAAGGTATTATTTTCATGCCCAGAAATAGCTCCACAAGGAAAATATAAGCTTGAGATACAGAAGGAAAACGCTCAAAGGGCATCAGGAATAGGCACCTCCTACGCAAACACTCCATCACTCCATTACAAAACACCAAAAAGGTTTTTTTTCATGGCTGGAGAGGCATTTGAAACATCTAGAAACTCCAGTGAATCACAGAGACGTTTGCCAAGGCAACGAACACAAAACTGAACAGACAAGACATATTCAGTGCTAAGGAAAGAACAGCGGGTTAAAGCTGCAGTGAACCTTGAAAGCTCCAGCACACAGAGGTCAAGCAGTGAGAGACTCTTTCCCCTCCTTATCCTGACACGAACTCCACAGGGATCCCACAGCAGGTTCACACCAGGTGATAGTAGCTGGCATCCATGAACCACACAAGAGTGTCCAAGAGCAAAGAACTGGCTCTCTGCATGACTTCCTCCTCCTCAGAATGCCTTTTTCTAGCACACCAAGCACTCCTTAGTGCTCCATATCCTCTTTCCTCACTGAATTCTGGCCCTTTCCAAAGGGATGAACTGTGGGGCTGCTGGCCTTGGTGCAGAGCCCATGCACCCAATAACAAACACCCACCCTCCCTGCCAAGGATGTGCTTGAAATTCAAGTGGGCCTGGATTTAAGACAAATCTGACAACATTTTCTAGAATGTGAGAAGTCTCTTATTTTCTTCTTTTGTGAAAAAGGAGATGGTAATGTGAAACAATGTCTGCTGTTGAGGTAAAACAAAGCAAACTCATTTCCTGTCTCCTGCATCTCCATAATGGAAAGCACTTAGTGGATGTTAACTCTTCCCCACACACATTGGAATTCTGCTAGCAGCAGAATCCCTCCATCATTGTCTTTCTGTAGGTATTGTCCAGCTCTCTGTGAGCTTCAGATGTGCTCTAGGGTGTCAAGGGAAGGACAAAATTCACCTGATGCCATTGGTTCTCAATCTCTTTTAGCAAACAGTGATGGATATTCCAGATGCTGCGGAACATTTTATGCTAAGAAGGTTGCACTCATGAATCTGGCCTGAAAAAAGGTATAAAAGTTATTTAAACCTTTTAAAAATACTAAATAAAGACACAACTACTGCCAGTACAGACCAGTTGTCAAACTGTCCTCATGACTGATGGCAAAACGGTAGCAGTCTGTTAGATGTAGCTAACCACATCTGTAACATTCAAAAACCAGTTTCATTTGGCAGTAGAATCCATTTTTATAACAGGCTTTTTCTTTGGGATTTTATGTGAGTTTTCAAAAAATTTTTCCACACTTGTCACATGCAGAAACAGGAAGCTTTGTCTGCTTTGAGAAGTACTTTAGACAGGGAGAACAAACATGTGTTACATAGAGCCAGGGGCTAGGCAGCTGGATTCCCAGGCTGTAATTCCAGCTTGGCTGCTGACTCAGTGAGTGACCGTCACAGAACGACCCCGGTTCCCTTGCCTCATTCTGCAAAGGGTGAGCCACAGGCAGCTCTCTCCAAAGGCACCGAGAGGCCAGTGGAGCTGGGCCTTATGTATCCTGGATTTAGGCAAAATGGAATTAAATTGCCATAAAATCTATATATTTGAAGCTGCTCACCTGCTGTGTTAGTACCTGGTTTTTTATGTTCTTGGCAC
Source organism: Zonotrichia leucophrys gambelii (assembly GCF_028769735.1). NCBI lineage: Eukaryota > Metazoa > Chordata > Aves > Passeriformes > Passerellidae > Zonotrichia > Zonotrichia leucophrys. Next base: position 43,512,050 of record NC_088173.1, on the reverse strand, counting down.
ATTTGGGTACCCATACAATTATTCAGAAGGTGGGAGGCTGTTTACATACACGTGTTTGCACCAGTACCCTTACACATTGCAAGAAAAGATCAGATCTGCATAAAAGGGAAAATTTCTAACTTGGATGCAAGATAAGTAGAGCTATCTCTTGTCAGCTGGTTTTTCAAATCAAATGAGTCAATCTCAAAAAGAACACAAGAGAAAGTCTTTAGTGTGCAAACTCCTTTTCCCAGTTTTTGAGCATGGAATTATCCTGTTCATCCTTAAAGAACCACTAAGGCTGGCCAAGAGAGGATGTGAGCAGCTCGCTGCTCCTGCTGGCCAGGGGCCTGTGAGGGCCCGGGGCTACATCAGGCAGCAGCTGTGACAACATCTCAGAACGTTCTGGTCCCAGCCCAACAGCACAGGGCTGCAGCCAGCTAGCAGTGCTGCTCCCAGACAGGTGATGGTCACACGGCAAAACACTCAAGAGGCAGAGGAACAAGGAGCCCACGCCCTGCAGCATCCCTGGGAGCCTGGAAAAGGGTGGCATGGTACTAACAGATGCCCAGCATCCTGCCAGAGTGGAAGAGATAAAGCCATGGCCCTTCATTTATCCTCTTTTGCATAATCAGGATGTTCCAGGGACACAGGAAAAGTTTCTATCATGAGGCCAAATGAGCGCTTCGTGCACTCAGCTCGTACTGGTGTGTGGCACGTATCCAAGTGAGGGTTGGGAAAGACAGCCTACAGCACCTGACACATTCCAAGTGAGGGTTGGGAAAGACAGCCCACAGCACCTGACACATTCCCCCACTCCAATGACCCCTCCACAAACAAAATGGATCTCCATTGTAGAGAAAATCCACTCACTGCAGTGTAAGGCCTTTCAAACAAATCACAAAGTTGGAACCAGATTCCCCCCATGCAGAAACACTGCAAGTGCTGAGAGCAATCAAAAATATATTCATTTGCATTTTGCCTCTCACGGACCTGCACACCTAATTTGTTCCTAGCCTCCATTTTCCAAGAAAGTCAATGAGAACTGGGAGGGCCCTTACTAGGAGATAATCCCATTTCACAGTAAAACCATTTATTGCTCTTCAGGAATTAAAGTGACAGACACATAAATATCTCACAGATACGTACCTCACTTAAATTGATGATTAAATAAAAAGACTGTATGTAGCATATATTCTCTATTTGGGTTGGTATGTGTGATGGGTGTGCATACAGACCCACATTTCTGCTCTACACCCTGCACTGTGCACAGCACGGGCATGCACAGATACAGACATAAACAACTCATGGCTGTGCTGCTGTGTGCCTCCTGCAGCAGCAGCAGCAGGATGGAAAAGCCCAGGCTGACCCACCCCCGACCATCTGACTGAAGGCAAGTTCAGGGTGCAGCCAGGCACTTGTTTATGTAACAGCAAGGTACAGCCGCAGTAGAAGGCAGCCAGGAGCAGGGGTGGAATATTAAAAAGGAGGAAAGGCACAGAGCACTGGAGTGTTCCCTGTGTTTCCTAAGCAAAGCCTGCTGGTGATCCCTGGATCCAGTAATCTGGTGAGGAGCCTGCATCAGCACACACGGTTACCAAAAGGGATGCGGTCTGAGCCTGCCTGCTGGCAGCCAGGGATATGCTGCACTCTGGGAACAGAGAGAGCAGGAGGGGCAGCATTAATTCCATCCAGCTTTAATTAAAGCAGTCCAACAGGCATTGCAATCAAACACGTTGAGGAAATAGGACTTGTGACAATCGGGAAAAACAACGCATGCCGCAATTAAGTAACTGAGATGGGTGCTGGGCAGACAGGAAAAAAAAGCCCTTCCAGCAAGGACATCTACACATTAAGTACATTTTTTAAAAAGGCTGTTTTGCAGAGGATTCCACAATCAAAAATGTAATCACAAAAACTACCTTATGCTGCAGTGCCCCATTTAAGGGATTAGGAGAGTAATCACAATCTGCTCCAAGCAGCCCTGCCCAGCATCCAGACACTGCATCCATGAGAAATTATATTCCTGGTTTTCATAAAGACAATTTGGATGTGACTTAATGAACTCAAAGTGAGCATTTGAAAAGTCATGGAGATCACACCCAGAGGTCCCAAAGGCATCAAACGGCCTTTGTCATTTTATGTAAGCCATGCAGTTCAGAATATAAAAAAACCTTAAGACTGAATGCAAAACAAATTCAAAACTGCCCAGGTATGCCAAGGGAGCAGATGGCTTCTGAATTCTAGAGATCTGCCAAAAGAATCTGTAAATTCAAACATTACAAGGCTGAATTCTAGGCATTTATTCTCACAGATATGTGTGTTTACATGCAATGTAGCAGAAAGGGGAGAGGGGAGGGGGGGAATTGTCTCTTGATATTTTCCCTTCCAGAGAAATTCACAAAGAATGGATAAAAACACAGCGTCAGGGAATGGGTTAATGCATATCACAAGCCACATAATCCAGAGATAGAAGGAAAGAAACAGCAATGAGAAAGCATTAACACAGGCTCTCCCCATGTATCACAGTCCTAAAGATGAGATTAACACAACCTTCATTTTACTTCATTTTAGTATTTTCTCCACTATTGTATTTTTAGTGTCCTTGGAAACTATAGAGTGATTGGGCAAACAAATCATCTCTATTGATTTTCTTATTGTTCTCTATTTTTTCATCCCAAGACAATGAGAGATATTCCCTCTAACACAGAAGGAAAACAACAATTAATTACAAAACATGAGAAACTTCCCCAAAATCAGAACCATCTAAAGAGCTATACCTTAAGAAAACTAGAAATTGCCATCAGTAACAGAGGCAAACCCGTCAGATTGCAGACTTGTGTGCCAGGCCCTGCCTAGACAAATATACCTGCAATGTGCAGTGTAAATACACTGAATCACAGCGGCAAGCCCAGAATCCCTTTTGTGACACCCAAAAACTGCAACACAGCTCAGCTGATGCTCCCAGCACCCCAAGGCGGGTCCTACACAGAGCACTGAGCACTGCTGAGGAGGCGGGAAGCGGAACTAAAAATGGGAAATGGGGGAGAAATGCTGTTGTGAAGCAGAGAAATGCACCTTGGCACTGCAAAGCACAAGCACAGCCACCTCCCTGCCTTGAGAACTTCTCCAGATCAGCCAGGGGCTTGGAGCACCTGGCTGGGAACGATGGCAGGGAGCTCCAGGCCTTCTGGGATGAAGGGAAAGTGGAGATACCAGCGTGCCATCTTTACGTGCATGTTCTCTGCATGACTGTGGGCTGCCATGGCACTTTAATCTCACTGCAGATGGGCTAAGACCACAGCAGGGTTCCGAGGAGATGGGAAGGGATGCAAAAGGGAAACGTGATGGGAAAGGTCTGGAAAACGAAGGGGAGAGCATTGCACATGGCAGCGAACACCTGTCAAGTACTGCACAGACAGAGGAAGGGCGGGGGGAAAGGGAGAAGGGGGCTGGTTTCCCCCTCATACCTTGCGTTTCCGATCAGCCCTAGAGATTTTCCGCTGCCTTTTCCTTTCCTTCTCAAGGTTTCTCTCCCTCTCTTCGATTTCAGACTCCCGAACTTTTTTAATGGAAGCGGCCGCATGAGCCATTTTGGCGAGGAGAAGCCCAGCCCCAAGGAAGCTGTCCCCAGCACACGCGGCTATCCAGGTGATTTATTTTTTCCGCAAGGGCACTGGCTGCGAGCCACAAGTTCACGGCGTAATCCACTCTTCCTCCTCGGGCAGCCCAGGAAAGGTCACGGCTCTGCCCCAGCCCCTGCAGCACCCATGGCTGGGGAGCAGCAGAGCCGTGGCCAGCACGCAGGGTGCCAAAGTGCCCGCAGCCACACACACGCCAGCAGCCAGAAAATCCCTCCTAGCAGGCTGCAAGCCCTTCAGCTTGGCGGTGCCTGCAAGAGAAGGCGGGCTTCAGACTCAGCTGGGAAGGAAGAAAAAAAAAAAAAAAACAGGGAGGGGAAAAAAAAAAGGAAAAGAAAAATCGGCCTTTAAACACACATCACCAAATTGGGAAGGTCTTTTGGGATTCCTCCAGAGAGACTGCGTCTTCTGTCTGGGAGGAGGGCTTCACTTCAGCATCCCCAGCGAGAGGGGGAGGGGGCAGCTCCCGTCAGCTTTTCACATCGCCTTCACGCAGGGTGAGAAGAAAATGGTGCAGTCTGACTTACTGACTTGCTGCTGCTGCCACCGGCTGTGCCGGAGCCCGGCACACGCCTTGCTGCTCCCCTCCTCCTCCTCACGATCCTCCCTCACTGCCGAGGCGGTCCGTAGGAAGCCGGGAGGGAAATGCGCGGGGCTGGGAGAGCCCAGGCTCAGCCTGCTCACCTGCAGGCAGTGGGAGAGACGCCTGGAAAGGGCTGGCAGTGCTCAAATCCTCATTGTGCCTCTCTGCAGCCACGTGAGGCTGCATCAAGAGAGCTGCATTCAGCAGCGAGAAGGGACAGCACAGAGCACGCAGCGTAATCTGGGCTCAGCCTGCCCCGCTCGGCTCAACACGACCAAAGGAAAAATAATAGCAGGGGTGCTGCTTGTTGTTTTTCAACCCCAAAAGCTGCTCTCAGGCACTTCCTAAAACAGCTTCTAAGGGCCTGCCTTGAAGATGGACAGTGCTTGTACCTGCAGACCAACAGCGACCAAGAGAGTCAGTGACAATATGTCTCTACTGAGTCACTCCCGTTCCCCAAATATCATTCGGGTATGGAACACCAATTACTGGCACTAATATCCAAGACAGATGGGTCTGTCATTTCCTCATTGCTTAACGCCCGGCTAAACCAGCACATCAAAGTTCTGCCCCCGCCTGCTCGGGTAACTCTTATCACTATCAGCATCAAGTTTTATTCATCAAAACAGGCCCCGGGTAGATCAAAAGAGGCTTTGCATTGGTTGCTAGCAGACAACCGATCCCATTCCACTCCCTCCAGCGCCACTGCTCCGGCCTCTTCAGGCAGGTGCTGAGGGGGAGGTAGGATGGGACTCCCCAGTTCAGCAGAGCCGTCTGCATCCCTGGCTTAGTCACCACCCCAGAGCCACAGGGATGCAGCAGCTCACAGACACCAGCACTAAACCCCACCAAACCAAAGAAACAATTCCCTGAGTCAAGCTCCCCCCTGCAATACATCCCCTGACTTCAGGGTACTGTACTGAATGGTCCCTAGAGCCATGCACCATGAATTCCCCTGTAACACAGTCCCACCACAAGTGACAGACATCCTGAGAGCTCTTCATGTGACAGCAGCTCATAGATCAGCCTGAACTCCTCCCTCACACTGCCCTACTACCCCACAGAACTTGGTGGTCCCCAGTTCATGTGAAGCAGGACCACTGATCGTCACCATGGAACCAATTCTCATTGATGAGTTCTATGGTTACTATAAGGTTTCACTTTGAAAATATCACGGACCAAATTTTCACAAAGAATTACATATGAAAGCTACAAAGCATTATAAAAGCATCTTTAAAACAGGGATCTATTTTGCATTTGAGCCAGTGATCTGTGCATTCAATCCAAAACACATTTCCCTAGTGGAAGGAGGCATAGGACAGGGCAGGAAGTGTCAGCCAAGCTTTTTCTGGCTCCTCTCCTCTCCCAGTTGTTCCATTTGTAGAAAACTAGGCTACACAAAGCTATGGCAAAAACACAAGTGGCTGCAGTAACAGCCACCACAGCACTGAGACAGGTGGAGGAAGCCATGGGAATAGAATAAGGGGGAAGATTGGGATCCCTGATAGGACTCTGGCATGCCTTGACCTCTTCACATTGTATGAACCTCACAGGTACCATCACTTGTAAACCAGAAATTAACAGCTGGTAGTGTAGAACTGAACTTTCCTGATATCTTTCCAACCTCTTAATGGGATCTTAAACAATAAGTTTACAAATAAGACCAAATCACAAGCCACCACACTTAAAAACCCCAGATTAGGATTTCCCCAGATCATGGTTCAAGGTATCTAAACCACTAAAAGTTTAAATCCTGCAACATAGTCCACACAGTAGGGTTTGACACAGAGGAGGGTTTATGGCAGTCATTATTATCAAACAATTTGTCATCTTTTGATGACTGATACACACAGGCTCATCACCTCAGTATCAAATTATTATTCTTTCAGGAAACTTGCTTACAAGCTAACCAAGGACCTGATGTACCTTCTAACCCAGGCCACACAAGAGAAAAACATCAGACACTGGAACTGAACAACTGATCCCAAATAAAATGAAATAAGATAGCAAATATTCTTTTAGGATTACTGGCAAAGAAGAGATTCAGGCCAGCTCTATGAGTTCACTACTATGCACAACAGACATTTCCTCCCTGACCTTAAAGAGACATAAAAATATGGAAGGAAAGAAAAAAAAAGTTACTTTTGATAGATTATTTTGGAAAGAGTATATCTTGTCTGGGGAGAAGAACATAAAGTATCAATATTTGACACAGCTTATGTCCCTGCAGGAAATAAATATTCTTAGACATATTTTCCTAAAAAAAAAAAAAAAAAAAAGGAAGAAAAGAAGGAACAGGCTTATCATCGCATTATGTATAGAGATCCTAACAAAAACAAATTCTTCTGCAGACATCAGTCTGAAGATTACATTTTCAAGTAAAAATGGAGACTGAGCAATTTCCCCTAAACATAGAAAACGTATTGTGGAGGTGCTACATGAGAAGAGCAGAACATACAGTGATGCTGTCACAAACCATGTGTGGGAGGGGAGTGGGAGAGTGGGCAGATGCACAATAACAGAAGAACACAGTTCCAGAAAAAGGGTGGGTTTTCTCTGAAATGCATGTGTCATCCTCAGCTCAGGATGTAGAAATACAGAACTCATGAGATTCAACAAATTCCTATTTGGGATAACAAAGCCCATAAGGCTTCAGCATGTCCAGAGCCCTGTGTGATCTGGGAGCAGCCTCCAAGTGATGAACCTCACCAAGAGATGTCCCCCTTCTTGAGACACCAAGATGGGGATGCTGCACTGGGGCTCCAGCTCCTGTCTGCCTGTTCCCAAGCTGGCATTAAGCATCAGCTTCCTGACCTGATGTGCTGATTTCACAGTCCCCAGGTTCTGTTCTCTGGCCTGCCCCACCAGCTGAGACGCTCAGGGCTGGCACTGCAGGGCTGCAATGGCCACAGCTGTGACCAGCACTAGGCTTCACCTGCCAGCTTTCAGGCAGACAGACTGGGTTTGCTGAGCAAATCAGTATTTGCAGTCTATAAAAACCTAGTGGGTGAAACCCAGCAGTAATTGAGTACAAAAAGAGAGGATGTACACAAGTGATTCTCTCCCCCGAAGCATATCCACTGTCAGAGGTCCAGCTCACAAAAATGAGCTTCTCTCCACATAAATCATGTGGGTAGTGCAAAAACAAAGTTAAAACCAAGCCTGGGAGCCATGCTGAGGAAGTGTGACTCCAAGTTGTTCCCAAACATGCAGAAAAAAAGGGAGGCATTGATGGAGTGGGAAAAGCTTCATAGCCAGAATGGAGACTGCTCTTTCCAGTTCTAAGATCTAGAATATTCAGGAAACTGCCTGGAAATCAAAACCAGTTTCAAACAGCTAAAAGTGGGAAAAGGCTGTCCTAGGCAATAGTTGGCCAGGATGAAAATTGGACAACTCAGTATTTTGTCTACTGTCATGGCAAACCCATTTGTACAAGGCAGGTTACGATTCCCTAAGGGAACTAGGCTCCCTCCAAAGCAATGCCCTGTGTAAGTCGTACACAATATTGCACAGGTGCATGCACGAGGTATTTCACAAAATCTGCAGCAACCATCATGCCTGTTCCTATGAATTGTGCGCCTATTTAAACTTCTGCTCATTGCTGAGAGGCAGGACAGGTTAGGCCAGGCTTGGAGGTGGGCACACAGCTCTGAGTGGCCTGGAAACCAGAGAGTCCTGGCTCACTGAATTAGCTCACCTCCACCCACAAGCACAGGTAAAGACCTTCCCTCTGCTGCTATTCCAGCCAAGCTAAATGGCAGGGGTGGGCAGCCTTCCCCCTCTGCTCAGGAAGCTCTTCTCTCCACACCAACGGCTTGAGGGATGCAGATGGAGGTGATGGAATTGTTTTTATAGGCACAAAACAACTTGGAAATTCCAGGGCAGAGTAACAAAGTTCTTAATTCAACTATTTAAAAGTATTCCTAGGGATTGTGTGTATTAGCATACCCAGCCATTTCAGTGCCTACAGAACTATGTACTCCTAGAAAAGCAGCAAAGTAATCCTTGCAGAAAGTAAAAAGCACAAAGCTAACTATGGAAGCACAGGCTACAGTTATAAATTGCCTCCTGTCTCACTCACTGTTTAACCCACACCCTTAGTTACTAGTCACATACTAGTTATCCTATAGGTGTGTAGTTCTAAAGGTACAATAACACTGGAAGTAAGTTAGCAAGCACATATCCATGCTGTACAGCTTTCATTTTATATTTCCTGAGAGAAAATATACTAAGGTTTAAAAGAAAAGCTCTACATTCTCTCATTCTTATTTTACTTGATATGCAAAACCAATGTGGTCTTGTCGAAGTTCTGCGCTGGAAATTAGTGACACTGAACTAGAACAGAGAAGATGATATATAAAACTATGTCCTGACTTGTTCTGTACCATGAGTATATCTATTTTATTAACTGAAAAGCAAGCAATACCAAAGAAATGAAAAGAGGCAAGTTGAGGTAGGAATGGACCTAAATCAGACCAATTTTAACATTTTTCCCTTCTTTTCTATCAGACCACCAGAGTATAGATCACAGCACTGCCACCTTTAGTGGTCATCACCAAGAAAATATCACAGATGATACAGCAACATTTCAAATACCACTGACACACAGAGAGCAAGTTTCTGTCTTGAAGGTCTTCAGTTCAATAGTGACAAACATTAAATGCAACTAATAATTAACCCAGGGGAGAAAAAGAGACACTGCTTAGCTACCTTCATCTTGGGAGAGTTACTGAAAATGGTCATCTGCTCTTATAAAATTATTTTTCCTATTTCATGGACAAAGAAAATGAGATAATATGTTCCTAGTAAAATAAGAGCAGTCACTGTGGGGTGAGACCAAAGGCCTCTGGCTCCAACAGGGGTCAAAATTGAGTACCTAACAAAGAGTAGAAAAGGACAAACGTGGATGATAACTTCAAGTACTCCAGCAGGTTCTGGTTGTTTCAGACTCCTGGGCATTTGTGCCAGGCATTTCCAGTTACACAGCCATCCTCACCAGCTGTTTTCCAGGAACTTGTGCAGCCTCTCTCTGAACCTTCCTGAATTTCCAGCACTCACAACATAGGAAGGCCAAGTTCTGCTGCTCAACTAATTATTCAAAGTACCACTGCCACAGGTGAGTGCTTACAGACCAGGTGTGAAAATCCTTACAGCCAGCCTGTGTTGCTGCCCCAGTTGTGCCATGGCAAAGAAAGGCTTTGCATACACCAACAACTTCCCTAACACCAAGAAAATGATGTAGAAAGACCCTGCAGAGGCTGATGTCGCTGGTTTAAAGAAATAGCCCAATTATGAGGTAGAGGTATCCCACCTGCATCCAAGTTGGCAATTCAAGAAGCACATTTGTTTCATCAGAATCCTAAATAAAATACAGATAGGTATTTCTAGCAAGCACACCCATCCTGTGGTTTTCCAATGATCCCTAAGTTGCATTAACTCCAACTATTGCTCCGCTTGTATTTGTTTTCATATTGATTGAAAATATTGATGTCACATTCTAACTAAGTCAAACAGGGCCTCCTGCAATGGCTCACTAAGGGCAACAGCAGACATTTTATTGATTTCAACGGGTTTGGGAACAGGACCTTGATCATTTAATCCAACATTGCAATGTGCCTTCCCATCTTCCTCCCTGCCCTACCTGCTTTCACCTTTGCTTATTGTGTTTGGTTCTGGCCCTGTGAGGGCAGAAGCTGCTGGTAACACAAAAAGGGTCCAAGGGACCATTGTGAAGGTTCTTCAGACCTGCTGGGTATGATTCCCAAAGGGCAGACTGTACTCCCCAGGCTCACTCCTGGCATTCCCTCACCCCTGCAGTTACCTGGCTGGACCTGCTGCAAAGGGGCAGAGCCCCAGCTGCTGCAGGACTGGCTTCCCAGCCTGGTGCCTGCTCCCCTCACAGCACCTGGAATGTCACCACAGCCACCATCACAGAGCAGGGGAGCTTGCTGGGCTCTGCTTCCAGTCTGCTGCTCCCCCAGTGCCACCTGGTGCCACAGACAAGTGCTCCAACAGCCTGAGGGAATGCTCCTTCTCTAATCCTGCATCCTGATACAGGACACTTTCAAGCTTAATGGTAATCACCTGGGAAAGAGCCACAAAAAGCAAGTTTCACACTGAAAGATACCTGCATATATGTCACATATATGTCACTTTTGTCCCTGACAGATCAATCCTACCACTTGTAATTTAAAAGTTTCTATTACCCTGTTTTCCCAAAAACAAGGAGAATATTGCCAATGACCAACCTGAGGAGTGAAAAGGAGGGCTCCCCATTCTAACCCAATTGACCTCTCTGATGAAGCTTATTTCATTCACAAATCATCCTGTTACAATAATGCAGCTGAACTACAGTGCTGGGTGTAGTATAGAGAGGTTAACAGAAACATCTGTTGATCTGTAAACAGAATTCTATTCTCTCAAAGCCAAGATGATGATGTAAATAAATATAATTTTTTCAACTAGAAATATATGAAAAAATAATTACACCAGGGCAGCAAGAGCTTGTAACAGGAAAACTGACTTGTTTGCCACTGGAAGCCTTAAGCCAGTGTGACCCACATCTCATCCACTCTAAATCCTTTCAGTTGCAACCTTGCTGCTGCACATAATCAGCTCTGCTTAAGCAACCTTGCTGTTATATGTAGTAGTGTGCCTGCACTTCAGTGTTGGACCAGGCAACACAAGTTCATGTTTGAACGGGCTCTGCCTGCCTCGAATTCAAAGGTTACCCACCCACAGCAACCAAATCAAAAGCTTGACTGATTGCCACTTACACAATTATTATTTAGTATGTACAGACATGGATTTCCCCACTGTTTCTAACAAGAGAAGACCTGTCTGCTAGTTGTCTATAAAACCAGAGGATAACATTTTGCACTAAGGATTCTCAAAAGCTCCCAGACACTATCTAAAACACACCCCAAATATCAGCCATAGTAAACACAGTAATGCATAGAACATTTTTTCTAAGCCAGATAGTTTCCACTTTACCTCACCAAGGAAAGAGGGTGAGATTCCTTTACTTTTGGAGTCTCTTCCCCCACCAAATAATTTCAGTGGTCCCAGTGTGTGACCAAACCAGTACAGACACAGCATTATTGCCTATGGAATACTGAATTCCATTTACACAGCCAAACGGCGCCTTTAGCAGGCATTTCTTTGGAAAGGACAGTAAAAGAATGGAATTTGCTACAGAGTGAATGCCAAGGCCGAGCGCTGTGTGCTCCCCGCGGGCCTTTGGTGCAGCACCCTGGAGAGAGCCCAGCACCCTGGAGAGCGCCTGGGGCGGGGATGCACCAGGAGCGGAGGGAAACACCAGGAGCGCAAAGCCGAGGGGTCAGGGGCCGCTAAGGACCCATCCTGGTCCCCCTGCAGCCACTGGAAAGTCAGCTTTGTACATCTGAGCAAGGCAGATGTGTTTCCTGCGGCACAGGCTGGTTTCTGCTGGAAACATGGAGGCACGGGAAGCACATCCGCGTTGTGCTTCCCACCAGGAGCGCCCGAAGAATGGATGGCAAACGATCCCCCTCTCCTGGCCAAGCCAGGCTAAAGCAGCCTTGGATTCACACTTCGTACGGCTACAGAGCGATTTGTGTCGGAGGCACCTTCGAGCTCATCCAGCCCCATGCCCTGCCATGGGCGGGGATGCCTTCCATACCCCAGTTCGTTCCACTAGCCCCGTCCAAGCCAGCCTTGGACATTTCCAGGGATGGGGCAGCCACAGCTTCTCTGGGCACCCCGTGCCAGGGCCTCAGCATCCCCACAGGGAAGAATTTCTCCTGGATATTCACTCCAAAACCACCCTTTTCTCAGTTATTGTAGCCCTGCATGCCCCCCTCCAGCTGTCCTGTAGCCCCTTTGGGCTGAACAACCCCAAGTCTCCCAGCCTGGCTCCAGAGCAGTGCTGCTCCATCACTGAGCATCTTCATGGCCTCCTCTGCGCCTGTCCCAACAAATCCAAGTCTCTCCTGTGCCAGGCCCTCAGGGCTGGAGGATCCAGCTGGGGTCTCACAGGAGAGAGGAACAGCCACCTGCCTTGACCTGCTGGCCACGATTCTGACATGCCCTGTGACAGATATTTCAGCTTCAAAGCAGCCCAAGAACAAAGTTTTGGGATAGCTGAAACACAGCCCTGGTTTAGGGTGAGACAGAACAAGACACTCCCTGTAGCACAACCACTGTGAAATCCTTGGTATTTCTGTGAAGTCCAAGCAAACAGACTACAGGGGAATTTCTAGAGGAAGCACCTGAGAAGATCCAAACACCCATGGCAGCAGAACTGAAGACATTTTTCCCTGCATGACAGACAAAAGCCAGAAAGCCAGATCTCAACGACCAAGACACCTGGGCCTCTGACCAGGGTACAGGGCACTGCTGAAGGGCTCTGCCTCCTTCCTGAGCTTCTCTAGGTCTGAGCCATCGTTTACCTTCTTCAGCAAACACCTGCCAGGTGACCTTTCCAAAGCATTTCATAACCTATTACAAATAACTTGCCTAAGTAGTACAAATTTTAAAAGGAATTTTTGAGTCAGCTAAATACACAGATTCCTCAGAAATCACAGAGGATGTAACTTGTTATCCTTCTATGATTTAAAAGTGTAATGCAAACCTCACTTTCAAATACTGGCTTTTTCCTTGTCCTTCTTAAAAGTAATACTGTAGTATAATTTTTAGGTTTTGGCTTCCAGGCCTGTGTTTATGGCACCATAGACTGAAAAACTCCTCAAAGACACACACACAGAAATATGCATTTGATGCACAGCATTTTCTTTCATTATGAACTCCTCAGGTTTAAGAGCTTGTCCATGCCAGTACACCTTCATTTGTGTGAAACAAAGCACTACCCAGAATCAGCAGATACATCTCACACAAAGTACGTATTACCATGAACCTATTCCTCAAGTGCCTTCCATTTCCATTCCTTCCTGGGGAAGATGAGGATGAAGAATGTGTCTTTTCAAACAACTAACAGGAATGGCTCCCAATTCACAGAACAGAGGCTGTGCTCTGTCGAGATTAATCACCTTCACTTTTGAAAAGTAGTATCTTTCTAACAAGAACAATTTCTGAAAAACACTCAATGACTTCTCAGGAGCCTGGGGAATAAAGACCTTACAAAAAGGGAGCTATCTGAACCACTATCCCAAACAACCTCTTACTATTATGAAGACATGAAAATGCACTGCAGAGAACATTACCAAAAACACCTCCTTGCAAAAGCACGCTATAATCTGACAGGCCTGATGTAACTGGGAGCCTTGCTGGAACTCAGTTGTGTTCATCACTATTCCTACAACACTCAGTGACTTCACATTTCACCAAGACAACAGCACTGAAAATGATGAATAAAGACTCTGGCAATTTACCCATTTCCTTGTCCTTACTCTGGAAGTCACAAAAGAGATGCTCTCACTTGGAAATCAGACATCTGTCTGACTGGGGCTAAATTGGTTGTGTACTGAGGTGGACCTGAGCTGGAAATACTTCTGCACAAATCCAAGCAAAGCTGGCCCTCAGCTGCCAGAGGTCCAGATCTGAGCTGGACATACCATTTGTACATACGTTGCAAAAGGGCAGATGATTCATTCACATGGGTTAAGGCTGAGCTCTGCATTGGAAAGGGATAAAGGCAGAAAGTGGAGACTTAATATTACAAAGACAGACAAAAAGAACTGTAAACATCTCGATCTAGACCAAAGACATACTTCATCCCTGGCTTTCCCTCAGTTTATCATCCTCAAGCTCTTGCAAAGAGCAAAACAAGTTTCTATCTCCACAACAGCCAGCACTGCATTACAACAGCATTTTAAATCTACTCGGCCCTCTTCACACACCTGAGTGCAGAGTGTGTAATAGAGGTGATCCTCCCTCCTGGCTCACAGAGCTGCCAGACTGAGAACTCCTTTCAAGACAGAGGATATTTTTCAAGACAAGCTGCTGGCACAATTGAACACAATGGGTTTTCACCGTAGGAGTTAACTGGCCTGTATGGAAAAGGCAGAAGCTGGACTTTGCAGTGAGAGATAACACAGACAAACACTAGCTAACATTTAACACGTTGCCAAGGATGTGCGAAACCTAGATTTAAAATCCCAGGTGTCCTATCACCTCAATGAATTAATGGCCCAATTAAAACACTTATTTATGTAAAGTAGAACAGCTCCCCAAAAAAGAAGGAACAGACTAGTCAAGCACTAATATATTCATCTGGGACCTCAGAAACCTCTCTGAATCCAAAATCTCCAAGTAAAGCCACAACCACCAGTCTTTTGACAGAGATTTGACACTGTGCAATGGAGCAGGCTCCCAGAGCACTGAATCAGCCAACACATCCCCATGGCAGGGCTCACTGGTCAGGTGTAAAAGCAGCAAAGGCACCTCAGCACTTTGTGCCTCATCTTTCAGCTGGGTTCAGTTGTAGCCTTGTGCTCTCATGCTTATCTGGTCTTTGTTGGTGCTGGCTTCAAGGTCACTGCATTGTCCACCATTCCACATTGCACAGATATCCTGAGACATCATCTTTTCCAGTCTGAAGAGAAACATTTGCAAACTTTTCAAAATCCTAAGTAGAACAACACAATCCCTAGGATTCACCCCTCTGTAACTGCAATCAGCCAGCAGACAGGATTTACAAGTCCCTTCCCCTGCTTTAGGCATCCTTTCTCTTCCTTGAGGACACAAGGATACACAGCAGAGGGCTTTCTTAACAAAAATCTGTCTTTAATTCAACATCTGAGGAGAGGGAAGGTGTGGCAGAGAGGAACCACTAACACTGTAACAGCTCAGCATCCCCTGCACTGCTGCAGGAGTGCAGAGGAGCAGGAGTGAAACAGCCAAGCAAGGAGAAAGGAAAGGTTCCCTTAATACTTGGGGTTTTTTTCCCCACCAATAATGTTTTCCCCGAGTGTATTGGCAACGCTGGTGCTGAGCACCACACGGTGGCACTCCAGCCCTGTCTGTCCCCAGCTGCCCCGGCTCTGCAGGTCTAAGGAAAAGTAGGCGCCTGATCTCCAGGTGCCAGCACTTCACTCTGCCTTGAGCTGTGTTCTCAGGCTCTGACACAGGCAATACTGTTTAATACTTCAATGCAGTTGAGAGGAATAAAGAGCTGTCCACTGGGCAACTGGTTTTTACTGCTTCAAATAAAAAATAAACTACTTTGTCACTAATTTTAAGCTTCTCTTGGGAAGGGTGCCCTCCATGTTTTATCTCTTCCAGAGCAGTGAAATGGCAATTCTGCTGTCCCGAAACTGCTACAATCACTGATCCCATTCTCCTCTTACCATAACCCTGGCAGACAGGTGCCACCAGTTTGTGTTCTGCCACTTTGGAGCAAGCAGGAAGAGGAAAACAGAACAGCAAACCATCCTGAGTGCCTCCTTACAGAAATACTACTGTAAAACTAAGGAGAAGACCTGATGATGAACCTGATGTAGTTGACAACATCCCTATTCATGTCAGGGGGTTTGAACTAATAGGCCTTTTAAATCCCTTCCAAACCAAAATTATTCCATGATTCTACAATGATACCCAAGGTATTTTAACACACTAATTTTAAGGAAAATCTGCAGGCAATGCCCTGACTCCCTGGTAATAGAAAGGTGGTGCTGTTCTTCCTGCCTACTGCCCAGAGCTCTCTCTGCCTGGCAACAGCCACCCAGGGCTCCCCAGGTGCTTTTCCTGTCTAAACAATTCCCACTGCAACAACCAGAAACAGCAGCACAGCCATCCCTTATAGTGACCCTAAAGTGTTAATTGTAGTGTGAGAGGCGCACACAGACACAAAGAGATCCTATGACCCTGACATATGTGATTTTACATTGCATTTAAGATTAACCTCTCTGCTTCCACCGCTCTCTGCAGTACCCAGGACAGAGCACAGTGCCTCTTGCTTTTTGCACCATGATACCTTTCTAATTTCTCCAAACTTGCTGCTCTGATGTGGTTCAACACATGGAGGAGGTTACATCACACAATCTATGCTGTAACTGCACACAGTGCACAGAGAGTTTCCCCATGGGAGAGAACAACACAGGATTTCTCACCAGCCCTCAGCAGAAATGCCTTTGGGATTTAGCGATCCCTTTTGACACACAGGAAGGACAAATCTTTCAAATGCAAAACAAGTTGGTTTTTGCCATAAACACAGGTGCCTTGGAGAACAGTGTTTTCCACAACCTCATCATCCCCCAGAGGCAGAGAGAAAACTGTACCCAGCAAGGACAGAAGTAACCTTTGCAAAGTCTCCTGCTGGCTTTTGCTCTGTATGATCTCAGATAGCTGCTGCTGTGCAGTCATGTGTAAGGGTACTGTTGCATGTGTGTGCAGGAATGGTGACTTCAGCTGCCAGTCTGTACAGGAGAGCACAAGAAACCTGATTATTGCTATTCTGTCCTGTTATTTCTTCTCCCAGATTGATTGACTCTTACTGTTTTAACCTGTTCTTATGCTGGGAAATGGAATTTGTGCAACAAAAATGTGTTTGGCAGGATTTTACATGTGGTCTCACCTCCCACAACATCCTAAACGGTGAGATAGGTACTTAACCTTGCACCACACAGAAATGCACTCAAGGTGGGACATGTGGGGGAAGATGCAGCTGTAGCCTAGGAGAAGCGTGAGGGGGCTGTGCAAGAAAATGCTACCAGATGAGAAACAACACGAAATCCTTGTCCTTTTGAGGTGCACAGAGGCACACCTAGCACCATTTCTCTTCTCTGATCTCCTCTCGGGAGTTTGCCAGTTATTGCAGCCCTGAGATGCGTGAAAACTGTTTCATCCCGCACGTCCGAAGAATGAACTGGAGTTCTTCAGTTTTCGGTCTGAGTTGTTTATTTTATCTTATCTATAAAAATTTTTCTCCTGTCCAGCCAAGGTCCACTCAGCAGGACAGCCAGCAGCACTCTGACTGCCCTTGGGGCAGTGTTGTTCTCTTTATACTACAAACTACATATAACATGTTTACAACCACTTGCTAATAGCTATCACCTATGTTAGACAGTGACCTTCTATTCTAAACCAATCCCAAAGTGCCAGCATCACAGCAGAAGATGGAGATAGAGAACAAGAAGAAGAAAGGCTGGACACACCCAAGTCCCTCCATCTTGTCCCCAAAACCCCTATTCTAAAAATCCCCAAAATCTACTTTTTCACCCAGTGATAATTTTATTGTTACACTACTTAAACTGCTGCGGCTTTCAGGTCTTCATACAAAGCTGGCAACTTGCTCCACGGGTCATAGTCAAACCCACAGGTGTTCTGGGCTGCGTGCCAGGGTCTCCGAGCCCCCCGGCAGGGGTTCCGGCAACTCTGGACACCCAGAGGGACGTACTGAGTTCCGACAATCTCCTCATCAGGACAGGCTCAAATAGGAAGTTAACCCCTGGGATCTGAGAGCTGAACACTCAGTGCTCACTGTGCAAAATGATGCCATGAGGAGCCATGAGGCTCCTTGGTGAGACCCCTCAAGCTGCTCTTGGCTGTTCCTTCTTGGGAGCTTTTCAGCAAGTGCAGGGAGTCAACTGCGCCACAAAAAATCTTGGTGAATATCAGATCCAAAGAACACATGCACCTCTTCACTGCAAAGGGTATTGCTAGAACAGCTTGCTATTAATAACTATTTCTTACAGATTAATACAGGCGCTAAGAAGACTCACACTTTTACAATCATGGCATGCATACATGTGCATAAAACAGTGCACAGTGTAAGAACATTAAGGTTGTAAAGACAAGCACTCAAAACCTAAAAAACTCCTAATTAATACCATAATCTCTATTCAGCCCCATTACACACGTGTCCTGTGAGATAGGCTGTAATTAAGGATCACTCACGACATATTCGTGTGACCTCTGCCCCCTTCAGTGAGCAGGCCCAGGCAGCACACACTTAAAAAACGGCTTTGAGCAGTTATTTTCTCCTTGATGCCCAATGGGGGGCAGAATGGCTTTCATTCAGAATGATAAATCTGATTTCTGATGATTAAATTATTAATTCCCTTATAGGTCTTTCTGTAGTTCTCCCTCTTATATAATATATATGTACATCTGTAATAACTACTAATGCATTTATTTTCAAGCACAGCTTTGGGACATGAAAGGCACTTCATCTTCAATTTATAAGGCCAAACGTACCCTCTGATTTTGTCTGCATCGACCAGAAACACTATGAACATTATTTTCCGCAATTCATTCATTACATGCAGCATTTGTACTGCAGAAGTGACACTTCTATGGGCTTCATTTGCCACAACGGATGCTCAGAATTTGTCCAGGTAGACCATGAATCACAAGCCAAGCTGTGATTGGAGGGAACTCATAACTGCTGGCTGTCCTTGATAAGCCAAGTTTTTGATGTGAGCAGGAGTACAGGACCTCTGAGGAGAACAAAGTCAGAATCCACAACTCCAGGGCAGTGCTCAGTTGCCTAAATGTCCAGTTTTGCTCTGTTCCTCATGATCCCACATCTTGGATATCCCATTTCCAAACCAGCCCAACAAGAACACTGCCCTTCCCTGCTGATTAAACTCACGTGTAACTCAGGTCTAGCTGTGCCCTGTAAAAGTCATATTTATCATGGAAAAATAGAGCACAGCATCACCACCAGAGGTCTGCATGAGAACACACCCTGATTTCTGGCACTTTTTCATCTTTATGCACAACTGTCCTCAGACTTACTCCTGGGAACGTCTGGATGCTCAGAAATGCTGTTTTGCTGTTGTACTACTGTGTCACCAGCCAGCACCAGCAGTGTTACCATTTGTGCCTGCACCAGGCTGCATCCAGGAACGGTGAAATACACAATGTGCCTTAGATAAGACAGTTTAAAAAACATGCAGGAAGGGAATAACCTCCCATCAGCAAGAGCTGTATGTAAGGCCAGCTTGGCATCTGCCTTCCAAATCAGCTCCTGGACTCAAGGGTCATCTACTGACATCTCCTTATGCCTTTTGGCAGCAGTCTCACCACCTCTCTTCCTCAGTGCTTTACCCTTGCCCCACAGCAGTATTTCCCCCATTGCCCTTCTCCCAGCACTATTCCCCCCAGGATGTCCCTGTCCCACCCTCCCCTTGGCTTTTTGACAGATGTCTCCAGGCAGCTCTTGGTGTTTTGCAGACCATCCAGAAGCTCGGCAGCAAAGCAAAGGCAGGACAAAAGGCAGGAGGAGCCTGCGAGCCCAGGGCGCGGCCGGGCCGGCAGGGATCAGTGGCGGGGCTCATTCCCTGCCCGCGACCGCAAGCAGCGTTAGGGCGGATCGTCACTGTCACTGCGGAGAGCCCCGTCCCCATGGCAACACAGCCTGCGATGCCGCGGGATTGACACGGGATGTGCCAGAGGCTCGCAGCATTCCCAGACTCCAAGGACCTGCGCACCAAACGCTTTCCCACGTCAGCGTGCCACACCTACAAATTTCGCAAACCTGCCTCCCGCAACAAACACCAGCGTAGGATAAGGAGTGAACACAGCAGTCCAGAAGACGAGAGGGAACAGACTCTTGCAGGGTATTTCTGGCTCATCTACTGATTTTCTATTTTTCTTCAAGCAAAACATATTGAAATTCTGTAAAAACGTGTCGAGTGGTACATTCTCTATGGTTTTGCCAAGTACTCTGACAACCTGAGCAGATAAATATGCCTACATAAGTAAGAAACCTCTGACACCAGATATGTTACTGTATTCATGCACACAGATAAAAACAGAAAACCAAAGTTCCACACACCTACCATCATGCAGATGTGCATAAAACCTAGAGTTTTAGCAGTAACCTCCACTTCCCATCACCCTTTTTTCCCCTTGCTCTCAAAGTGGGGGAACAAAGTGGGTTTCCCCTCCATCCACACATTCCAAGGCATTACAGTACTGCAACATCTATACAGTACAATAAACTGGCTACATTTCTCATCCCCCTTGGCTTTGTCCACTTGCTCACCAGCAGCCTGAGCTACCTGAGCCTGAGCTATTGAAACACCATAAAACAAATTGCTACATTGATACTGAGTAACAACACAATATTTTTTTATTTTTCCCCCCTAACAAAAGGCATGCAATTCCCAGAAACCCTCCTGGATACTACATACTGATTTAGACTTCTGTTGCAGTCTGGACTCTCTTGTCTTAAATATTGGGTAAATTGTTTTGTTTCTTTACTCATAGAAGCCACTTTCTGTCTGTCTATACACACACAGACATCAGTATTCACATTGACCTAAAACCTCTGCTGAATTAATCACTGACCAAAGCAAAGAAACACATTAGAGAGATGCAGAAATTTCTGAAGGATGTTGCCTCCCCTGTTCTTAACAGGGAGTTTGTTTGCTTGTCCTGTCATGGACCCACTCAAGGCTGAAATACCCAATTCTGCAAATGTTGGGATGAATGAAGATCCATCAAAGAGAGGCATCTTGAAAGAGTTTAAAGAACAAGACAGTTGGTGTACAGGGCTGTTGTAAAGTACAATAGATAAGCAGGCTTATTTCTAATAGACCCAGGGCTCAGTGCAGAAGAAAATGAGTTCTTGCAGCCCTACCATCCTTATTAAACTCTATTTCTACAGAAGCCTCCGGTAACAAGAGTCTTAAAACGCATTAGTAAATTATAATTAGGGATTTCTTATCTCTTTTACATGCTTATAAATTAAAATCCAACTAAGTCAAAGAAAGGCTTCCATTGACCTAGAAGTCTTTGGAGAATCTCCTTACAATTTTCACTGATAGTAGCAGGAATTCTGTTTGTAAAGGAAAAATAAGAAGCTAATATTTTGCCAAGTGAAAATGACCAAGTGTTTTTTCCCCACAAGTGGGAAGCTCTGGGTGAGCACCATTTTGTAAACCAGGAGAGCGTGGGGAAGAGAGAGAGTTTTGTCTCACAGCAAAAAGTGAGCAGAAAACTCTATTTCCCAGTAATTAGTGACATGGGAGCTCAGAGAACTCAAAGCCAGTCCCAAAGCAGGCAGGTCAAGCACAGGCTGTGCACAGCTGTATCACTCACCTGGAATAAACAACCTGCCCAGAAGAGCTGGCTTGTGCTGAGTGTTTGCTAACACACACGTTACCTAAGCCCATTTACCTTAACCACGAATGGCAGGACACCCACACGCACTCCAGTGACCTCAGCGTGGCCCAGTTCTTCAGGAGAGAAAGAGCAAGCCTCACATTTGGCAAATGAAATCAAATTAATCCTTTTTACCATGATAACCACTTTTTCTAACTGTGATATACTGCATGGCCCAGCAGTGGAACTGCTGACCAGGATCTACCAAAAGTATCATTGCTCAGTCTCTGCGGGATTTCTGTGGTGTTTTTGGACACAAAGTCAGTTTGGTTCTGTTTTTAAGCCAGTATTTTTTTTTAATTTCTCAGAAGAACACATATAGTATTGAAAAGTAAAATTAAAAACTAAATGCATGCATCTTCTGATTCTTCTTACACTTTTTGAAGGAACCACCTAGAGCTGTTTTTGAAACTTAGACATCTCTTTTAATAACAGTATTCCACATGGATTTTGTATTGTATCTCTAGCAACAGGTGTGGGATCACTTCAGCTAATTTATCTGGTTAACAGATAACCCCTCTAACTTACAGGAATGTTTTGTAGCAGTCAGCATCAGGGTACTGAGCTGTCAGCCCCATGGAAGTGGAGAAGAGATTCTGTGATGCTCAAAATACATGTCCCTACCTAGGGACCCAGTTCACTGCTGGGTCCTGGGTTCTTCCCTTGGGACTCAACAGCTCTAGAAAGTCCTACAAAAACCACAGAATCACAGAACAGTTTGGGTTGGAAGGGACTTGAAAGGTCACCTGGTCCAATTTCCCTGCAATGAACATAATTTAATGGAAAGTCAGATAACTAAAGACCCTATCTGCTTTTAGCCTGAATTGCACTCAACTTATTCCATCTAGCAACAATTAAACATACTGATTCTCCAATATCAAGGGTAAATATTATAAAAACAGCAAGTCATTCATTACAGTAAACAACCTCTTGCTGCCTGTCCAAGGCTCCAGCAGCACAACAAACTGACAGCTCTTCCAAACACAGAGAGAAACAAGCACTTCTCAGAAGAGAACCCCAAGTCATTGGCTTCCTACCCCTGCCTCCAGCCTAACACTCCCAGCTAAGCCAGAAAACCAATCTGAGTGTGAGGCTTTTGGTGCTGAAGGAGAAGCAAATTGTGGGTGCTTGGAATGGGGATTTGCAGCCTGTGTGGAACTAGATCAAAGAACTCCCCATAGAATCTCAGCAGAGTTTTTGGTAACTTGCACTGAAAACATTCGTCTGTGGTTACAAAAAACTTCTAAGAGAAACTTTTTTGGGTGCATAATAGCTTGTCAGTACAACACTCTTGATGAGGCATCTTAGCAGATCATAAAAATATCTAGATTCCACCACAAAAGTTGCCTTTGCTTATTATAGATGGGAAGCAAAGGAAAAAGAGAGAGAAAAACACAAGAAATAACTTCCACCCTGCTGAAACACTTCTGCAGAGAAAACTCTCATTTAAAATAACAATCACTGTCACTCAGGACTCAAAATTAATGAGGAACCTGGGGATGGGGAAAAAAAATCCCCAAGCTAAAACTATTTTTGGATGCTAAGCACCAGGCAGCACCCAGGAGAGCAGTCTGCACTGGGGTGTAAACAGCCACACAACCTGGGAGTCAGCTCACCTGCAGGCTGATTAACCTGATCTCAATCACCTACTGTGATGTTCTACCTTGATTCGACTCAGGACATCTCTATAAAAAAGTCTAAAAACCATTCCCACACTTTTCCACTGAACTACCATGTCGCATCATGGAGAATGATGCCTCTGGCTGCAGGAAACATGCTGAGACACCACAAGATGTAAGGTGCATAATCCAGCTATTTTTTGTATTTATCACACAATTAACATATCTACAAATACATATATATGATTCACATACATGTACATGACATTCCAAATTAAATTCCAAGGTTAAGGTACATCTCTAGCTAGCTCCAGAGCAGGAACTCATTTGTAAACGTCACAGCCTGAGTGGCTGTCACTGGTGTGACGTATTTTTGCTTTATTTTAAAATCACACTGCACCAAAGGTCAGCCCTCTGTTATCACCTGATGTCTATCTGGTGCACAAGCCAAAGGAATCATGCTGATGAGAGCTTGGTGAGGACCTGTCCTTGGAAATGGTCCTACAGAAGCAGGAATGTGGTAATTAGGACAGGAATGTGGTATTAGCTCCTTTCCATATCATTTCCATCCTCTCTCAGACCCATTTGATCACTTACAACACAGCACCTTATCAATTTTCTTCCTCCCTAAGGTGGTGACATCACTGATCCAAAAGCTGGCCACGCTGTTCCAGGAGGCTCAATAGCTGACTCTGAAAGACTGGGCTAATTACTATAATCCCCTGCAGTGTCACTGAGGTGACAAAATCTCAAGAGACTGGAACTGCTGATGATGAAGTGACAATAGGCTTAGGGACAAAGTTCCTATACTGAAAAACTGGCTGTGCTCAGTACCAGCAGCTGCTACTAATATTGATTGCCTTTGTTTTCCTTTCTTTTTCTTCTGTTCAGAAGGTATAAGTAACAGTAGCAGTCAAAGAGGTTGCTAACCAAACCGTGGAAAACAGTTAAAATTTAAAAGCAGCAAAAGGTTGTATTTTGTGATTTCTACCAAAGTTTAGGAAAAAAGGAAAAGGAGAGGGGGAAAAAAGGAAGTCAAGTTCTGGAACAGGCTGCCCAGGACAGTGGTAGAGTGTTCATGGAGAGATTTAAAAGATGTGCAGACGCAGCACTTGGGGACATGGTTTAGCATGGGGGACAGTGCTGGACTGTTCTTTGACAGTGCTAGGGGAACAGATGGACTCAATGATATTAGGGGGTTTTCCACTCAAATGATTCCATGATTTTATGCAGAAGACACCAGTGAAATAAGAGTTCCTGGCTGATCCACCAAAATTTTGATACCTAGAAAAAGACTTGTAAAAAAAAATTGATTTAGCCAGTCAAAGGGCAAGGGTTTTGAGCAAGACCCCGGTGCCCTGGCCAGGACTGTTTCTGCCCTTTGAGATCCCAAGCACACAGTGACTGTCACGCTCCCACAAGCCCTGCTCCGGCTGTGTGGCCCCAGTGACACCTGCGTGGCTCAGCAGCACCGGGACTGCAACTGCAAATGGCTCCTGTGACTGCATCACAGGGAAAACTGGATAACCTTCACAGAGCTACACTGAGGGCTTCCAGAACAATGGAGCAGCCCTGACATAAAGGGAATAAAGACCACAAGGAGCAGACAAAGTCAATTTGTTAAGAACCTTATCATGTCAAATAGATTACAATTTCTGGGGTGGGTGTTTTGGTTTTTTTAATAAGGTCTTACAAACAGACCTGCATAAGCAAACTGGTATGGAATAGAGGGAGATAAAACTACAAAAATAAGGTTATTTCCTATTGTTTGCTATGCATCTCTGAATTGTGGGTGCTGGAGATGAGATACTGGATTTGCAGAAATTTCAACAGCCTGGAAGCACCCTCAATGAGAAGAGGGGGAGACAGACTCCGATTTTCCCTATTCATCACACTGCCCAAAAGCTGGTTTAAACTCCAAAAATCAAAGCTGGGTAATATTAGACCAAAACATTTAAAACAGATCAGTCAACAATTCTACCCATCTGAGTGAAGTTTTTCTGGTTTTCTGTCAGTGCAGATGACACAGAAATACGGCTCTGCACTCACACATTTCGTACGTTCTTCAGTTCTAATTGCTACTCTTCATGCAGTCATCTACTAATTGCATTACTTGTTATTTCCAACACAAACAGAGATATCTCCTTACTCCATTTGTCTCTTCAAAAGCATTGCCTGGTTGTACAAAAAAAAAATCTTCAGAGGAAAATAATCAGAGGAAAGTATTCCAAGCCTGCTGCAGATAACGCTAATTCCAATGTACATCTGAGTCATGAAGATTTGTCTTTGATTTGGACACTTGTTTCAAGAAATTAACATACAAACCAGAAATTGTCATAGATAAGCAAAAGTATGAAATTAATTTTAAAATCACTGCATTTCGGGTTTTTTTCTACTTTATTTCAGTAAAAACGGGGACTGGCACCTTTCAAACACCGGCTACGAATTTGTCAGGTGAATTTTGGTACAATCTCAAGTGGTCTTTGTCCTCCAGCATAAAAATCAACCATCCCTTTGTTAACCTACTCCGTCTCCTTTGTTGACACACAGAGGGTGTAACCAAGTCACAGAATTATAGAATGGTTTAGATTGGAAGGGACCTTAAAGATCAAAGACAGCAGCAGAGGTTCATTAATTTTCAACCAGTTATGCTTTTAAAAGCCTAGTGAGAAAGTAGGTCTTCCTAGTCTGAAACATGAGGGCTTGGATCAAATTATATGAAATTATTTCCTGCTAATTCTGTACATGTTATTCAAATTACTAAAATTTATCTCAGCAAACCACGGAGCTGATAGTCTTAATGTTCATTAAAGTACTGCACAGAGAGAAATGCTTATTTAAAGCTGAAATTCCCTACTGTGAGATGCACATATGCACCTACAGGAAAAAAGCAGACACACACCATCCCCACACTAAACATGTTTTTTTAGAAAAACTGTTGATTATGTCTTAACATTTCTCAGCCTTCCTCATTTGTAACTTCCATTACAGCCATCTGAAGTCAACCCCTCCACCTCTTGTCTACAAATAATTACTAAAATGGGTACATTCTTTCTTCGCTCCAGAAGTCATTAATGAAGAACAGAGTTTATCTCCGAGATTCATTTTAAAGGCAGCACTACGCATACTAAAATGGCACAGTAAAAGCCCTGAAATGCCTTTTACCAAAGGGAATTATAAGATTGCAGCCTGGGATTTAAGAAAGTCTCAGTGACATAACATCCTTTTAAACTGGCTGTGATTAGCAGGTTACCCTGAACATTCTCAGCACCTTCAACTAAACTTTTCTGAGGTGACACACACAAGCTCATACTGACCTAGGAATGTTCAAATAAATGCAGCCAAACTGATACAAACCCTTCTGAAAACACTCTTGCAGGCTTTTAAATATTAATTACTTTTTTAAAATGTAAACTACAAGAAATAAATATGTATAGGGTTTCAAATTAATAAACAAATGCAAATACAGAGTAGATGACATGAAGCTCAAGTGTCATGCCGAAGTTACTCTGAACAATAACACCTTGAGAGCTCCAACACAGAAATAGAAAAAAACTAGTGAACCTGAGAGAGAATTAGATATATTTCAAACTATCTACTCATTAAACACCAAAAGAACTAAAATACCATGCTGCTTTAGAGCCTTCCACTTTTTTAAAGCAGCAGTCTAAATTAAGTCCAATGTTATTTGCCCTCTTTGGCATGCCTCAAATACAACACCACCTGACTTAATAAAGAATGATTGAAAATATAGCACTTATTGTGGAGGAGCTGAAACTCCTGTCACCAGTGCCAGGAGGACACGAGTCTGGAGCTCCCAGACTGAAAGTTTTGTGAAAACATACTGCACAGGTCATTGAGGGTTCATTTCTTTATATTCTAAACCAAAATGAGATCTTTTTTCAAGGAGACAAGGTGCGGGAATGCACCTTTTCTGCTGAAGACAGGGAAGGTGGTGGGGAAGGAAGCTGCTCTCATTAATCTTGGCCATGCCCAGGCTGCCACTGCCTGCTGTCACACTCCCTTCTCAGGGAGCCCAGCACCTGCACAGGGGTGACAATGCCAATGGCATAAGGACAGGAGCTTGAATAAACTCTGAACAAAATGCTTGGCTGGCAGCCAAGGCCAGTGAGACAGAAGTTTTAGGCATATTCTGTAAAAATAGCAAAAGAAGAAATGAAGGAAAGGGGTGATAAAGAGCATTTTCAACATGATATCTATATAGTAGAGAGATGCTGATAAAACCCCTGTATTTATTAGAATCAAAACACAATTCTTTTTCCAAAAGTTATTCCTTTTTGGGTTTCCAATTACTTTCTCTAAAACCTTTCCATAATTTTCTGAGCCTCCATTTTATTTCACTACAACTATATTATGTGCCAGCAATCCAGTTGTGAAACCCCTGCAGTTAATAAGTTCCCAGAGGCTACAGAAACATTTCTTGATTTAGAACAGCTGAAGAAATAGTTCTTTATTTGAGGAAACAGATACATGGAAGGCATTTAACGACCTAAGAAAAAAATCCCCTGAGCACTGCATGAAGTGACAGTGGCTGGAGTGGACAAAGGGCTTCAGCAACCATTTGAACCTTTAAGGCCAAACTTAAGATTCAGATCAACTTTAATAGAGATTGAGTGAGATCAATGTAAAGAAATTATGTTTCTTTCACCTCTCTCCCAAAATACCTCGTAATTCAAAAAGTAATGAAAACAGAATAAGCCCCTAATAATCCCTGCTGTTATTTGTAAGGGCTTTCTGCACCCAGAATTTTGTTTGTAGTTCTCCTGTATCAGCAGCTCGTCCTCTCCACACTCATTTCATACTAATAACTGCCTGCATTGCCCTCCCCACTGCTCTGAACCACAGCCAACAGGAGATTGAAATTCTGGAGACCAAAAACATGTGACAGTAAGTAAATCTTAACTGTATTCTCTGTCAGCACATGCATCCAATGACATCGTCCTTACCCCCCGGACATGACTCCTGCACTGAGAGAAATCTGTCCCAAGTGCCACTGTTCCCAACAATCTCACAATTCACGTCCCCTCCCTCTGTCCTTGGAGCGCTGTGTGGATGTGCCACCTCTGCGATCACCCTCAAGGCTGCATTGCCTGCACAGCAAAACTCTGGGGAAGGCTTCCAGCAGTGCAGAACAGTGCAACAGCCCGAGTGAAATCACCTTCCAAACCTGCCACAGCCTGGGGGCTCTGTCTGATCTAACAGGGCAGTGCCAGGGTGGTCAGATTCAAGCACAATAAAGAGGAACTTCACATTTTGGAAACAATGACGCAAACTGATTTGCCAGAAACTCATCCTGATTTCCAACAGTACTGGGAGGCTTGTAGGAAACCAGAGAAACAGAACTCTGAAGGTTAGAAAAAATAATTTAAAAATAAAATAAAAATCAGTGAAAATAACTCTCTCCAGAAGAAACTCTCGTAATGCTACCTGGAATAATCCACCTATACATTTCACCACCTGAAAGCAGTATGGGATGGACTTACCCAACCCTCACTGCTGAGATGCAGTAGGTCATAGCTGAGAACTGCCTTTAGAATTTAAAGGTGAATGGAAATGTTTCAGGAAGAGAAGAAGCTGCATGTTTTCACAGGTATCTGCTGGATTTTATGGCAGACACTGGGACACAGACTGGTAGTACTAGATCTTTTCCACAAACACCAATATAGACTAATGGCTGTCATTATTAGAACAATAAAACCAGCCAGTAATTTTATTAGGTAACGAGGAAAAATTTTCCAGAGAAGGATTAAACACCTGGACTCAGAATTTATCAATCATTCTAAATTCTAAGTATATTGAAAACCAGTCCTAATTCTATTATTCATGTAGCCATAAACATCAAAGGTAAACAAGAAAATACTCAACTTGTTTCTGATGTTATGAATTCCAAAGCCACTAAAAAGCAGTCAAAATTACTGAAGTTAATAAAATCCTTCCATAAAGTTCAGCAACCTTTGATTCAGGTTCTAAAAATGAACTGTGGGTTTTATCTGAACACAGCTAAGGTAAGGGTCTATGGCACATCCAACCTGAATGAGTTCCTGAATACTTGGAGTAATCCCTGAGAGAAGACTTTGGGCTCAGGAGGTGTTTGGGTGAAAACTAAAAGGCAGGAAGAGCACAGAGAAGAGGCAGGGTTTTAAAAAGAAGGATCCTCATCGGATCCTCAGCTTTGTTTTGGCACTTGCACCTGAGGCTGCCCCAGGCAAACCAGTGCAAAGTAACTGCCTGCAGTGATACCAATTTTCTCCTGTAAAGCACATTAGCTGCAATAATGAAAAATGCTGTTTGAGAAAATGAGTTCATATTAATATCACCACCATCAAAATGGCAGCCCAATCTCACATGGTCAAACCAAGCACTACAGCAATGGAAATCACACTCTCATTTCATATTCCTGCAAATTACATTTTAGACATTTTCAGGAAAAAAAGCACTAAATCATTACCTGCTTTTCAAGTTGTACCAATAAAGTGGTTTTATAAGCACATAATAGTGAAAAAACCTCTCCCTGATGATCTAGTCAAGCACTGAAACCCTCACAAAAAAAATCAGCCTCACCTTTCTCTATGCTCTCTGCTGCCCATGTCCATCCCTTCCCTGCCCCCCGCCCACCATATGCTGTACAGGGCAGAAGAGAGGAGCCCAAACCCAGATGAATTTCTGACCCTGCTTCCAAGGAAGAGCATTCACCTGGCGGCAGAGCTGCCTCACACCATTTGTCTGCCTGTGGCCTCAGGCTTGGAACACTAAGACCCAAACCCATAACCTGGTCACCTTCAGAACTTATTTTTAAACAAAATTACAAATGCCACAGCTGCATTATGGCCTTTGGAGACTATAAGACTCCAGAGGCTTCTAAGACTGCAATCTGAGGCATTCGGTCTCCTCTGTATTAACTACAGCTTTTATTTCATGGTGATCAACTACATCCATTTTCTCAGAAATTTTCAGTAAAAGCTTAAATGTTTGTTCCCTCCTTCAGGAAAAACAAAATAAAATAAAATTCAGAATCACATTATTCCTCCCAAGAGGACAGGTAGGACAAAAGAAAAGAAGATCCCAGTTCAAATGTGCCTTTTCATGTGAATCACCCTTAACTATGGGTTCCAGTATCAACATCCAACACATGAAGCTTCCCTTACTCCAACTCATACCAAACCAGTTTGTAATCATATCTCCATCACTTAGGTTATATCCAAAAGGTGAATTTCTTTAACTCTATTTACCACTCACATTCAGCAATTGTTTGGTTTGGGTTTTTGAAATGCACTTGGTTCCCATTTGGATGAAACTACAATGTGCACGAGAGACTTGCAGCTGGACTTTTTTTCCTCAATCACTAAAAGAAATTGGGATACCATATACAGAAGTGCTGTATAAGTACAATCCAGACCATATTATTTCTGTTCAGAGATATTACCTGCGCTTTACAATGATTTCTAGGAAAGGCCTGCTGTACATCACTATCCTAATTGCTGTCAGCCACATTTGGAATGGGCCACATTCGTAAGCTCCTTCTGCAAAGGAGCAATCTTGACTCTTAAAGTGTACATTAGTGCATAATGAGCTCCTGGCAGCTGTTTTCCAACTGAAAGCCATCGCCTGCTGCTTCTGTTGGGGATGTGGCTGTGAAAAAAGCAGTTCTGCTGATGAGCAGGGGGGAGAGAGGCATTTACCAACACACGGCATCACGTATAATTAACCATGAGCCTGCACACACGTACACCACCAAACACAACTGCAGTGGCTGCAAGCTCTGCAAGGGCCCTCCCTTCCTGGAGAAACATCTCCTGCACTATTACAAGACACTAATTAGAAATGAATGCAACAACAAAAGCCTGGCTAGTCTTTCAGGTGGGGAATACAAAGTACAGGAAGGAATATTCACACCTTCCCCCCCAACTCTGAGGGTAACTGTTACCTAGCACAACACACATCACAGTGGGGACTGCCATGATACAGGGAATATCAGGATACAGTTTCCAAAGGTTTCCAGCATCTGCCCATACAGAGCAACATCACACCACTTCAGAAGGCTGCAAGTACCTGCTCTTTCTTGCTCTTTAGCCCAACCTTTTATGCCCTCTTGTTCATGCACTGCACCAGTGTGCCCTCTGTTCCCTGTGGTGATTGGTCAGTGCCCCTGGGCACTCCATGGCTCGTAACTTTTAATATTATTCACCTGTCCTGGACAGCTGCAGCCCATTAGGGATGGGCTCAGCCACAGCCCCACCCCAAATTACCATCAGCTGTGTGCCTAGAGTTACCAAAGGAAATTATTCTACACTTGACCCATCTAACCTGTATTTCATACCAAATAGGAGGCTAACAGCAGATCCAAGGGCTGAGTAGGAGGCTGTGTTCTCTAACCAGGGCAGTGACCTTTAGACAAGGCACAGAACATGTTTCCTTCTTTCTCTTCCCCTAGTTTTCATGAGTGCTGCAGTCATCATTCTGTCTTCAGCCTGGGCAAAGCAGTTAAAGCACAAATGGAAATGCCAGCTCATAAAGTGCCTTTCTTCAGTGTTTCAAAGCTAATGAGCATGAATCACAGATTGATTGGAAAATCTGTGCCCATTCCAGAGTTACTGTTTCTCGTGTTCACCCCTCTCTGCTGTGTCAGAGGTGCACAGCAACAAGAGCTCAGCTCCCCAGCTAGCAGGGCCCCGCTGGCCGTACCCAACCCAGGGTGACCTCCAGCACAGACTGGAGCTCAGTGTGTTCTGTTGCCATGCTCAGGGAAAAAAACACAAACAGGCTGGGACACAGCACCACACCACACACCCAAGTGTGCACACACACATCCCAGGGCCTCCTTGTCCTGGTGTTTATGCCCATTCATTCACTTTCTGATTAGATCATACCCATGTCCCCACCAGCACAGGCAGACAAGGTTTCTAATAGCTCACGCCATGAATAAGTACCACTGTTTCTTGACATTTCTAGGTTGACATCTGCTCTCTGATACTGAAAGCTGCCAGATGTATTAGACTTCTAAAAGGTTTTTAAAAGGAAGACTAGCAGTCTTTCAATCAGAAGAAAGCAGCACAATTTTTAATACAGGACGAGATTCTATAGAAGGGTGTAAATTGTTTATAAACATCAGTTCCCACTTCCATCCGTGTACTTCAAAACTATCACAAATGCTCTTTGCTGCCTCCACTACTCTGACACACACTTCAAACCCTGCCTTATAAAGGAGCCCTAGGAGTGGAGCAATTATCAGATTTAATTGATCATGAGGCTGTAGTGTTGCAGGAATCTGTGCATTCCTGGTGCCAGTTGAAATCCATAGGCTCTGCTCGCTGAGATCCAGTACTAGCACAGCAGCCAAGCCTGAATGGAACAAATAACATCAACCAACCCCTTCTGAACCACTCAGCTTGTGGCAGAGACTTGTACACTGTTTAACCTAGAAAATCACTTCCAACTGCAATTACTGCCATTTACTCTATCCTTTCCTTCAGAGCTGATCCTACTCCCCAGAGAGCACTTCATTCATGGGCTAAATTTGTGTGTGTGTGAGTGTGTAAGCTAAATCCAGAGAAAACAGAAGTAGGTTACAAATGGTGCACCTGCTTGTAACCCAAGTGCAGCCAGCTGGAAGGAGCACAGAAGAGGTGAGATAATGCATGTTGGTGCCTACCTTTGCTCTCCCTAAACTGCTGCATGCCCAAGGAACATTTTATTTCAAGAAAGCCTGAAGAAGACAAACCAATTCCCAAACTGACTCGCAATGCCCAAAAGGATACACTGCCTTCTTTGTGTAGTATTACGTCTTTACCTTTTACATTTTCCATCCCCCAAATTAATATTTAAAATAGAGAAAGATGAATTTCACAATCAGTTGCATGGCCTTTCAACTATGATTTTTTATCAAAACTGACCTGAAGTAATTCACTGTCTCCCACACAATTTTATAAACTGCTCTGAGGGAGCCTTAAACATTGGTCCATCTCCGTATACTTTTTAAATATTTTTCCCTTTTATATTTGGTGCCAGAGAACAATTAAATGAAGTAGAAATAAATGAGAAAATGAAAAACTATTAGGATCCCACTGAATAAATAGGAGTACTGCAAATTTCTACTGAAAACAGAAATACTGGATTATTCCTACATAGTGGAAACATAATGACAGGAAGTTCAAATTTTCAGCTCAGCAATTTCTGTCACCAAGACAAAAGAAGCCTACTTAATCAGCTAGGAAAGATTCTGAAATAATTAATTCCTGAAAATAAATGAGAATGGAACAGCCTCTGGCCATCTTAGTATTTTTTTGGCCTCCCTCTGTTCCTTGCATTTCAGAGCTCCAGGGCTCCCAGTGCCTAACCTAAATATCTACGTGCTACATATGTCAGTCTCAATTTGTAGAGTGAAAAAACATCTCTAGCCAGAGATGTCATCAAAAGCATCAACACAGCACGGCCAGTGCAGGCAGGGACACGGCGCCACAAAAACTTGGCAGCTCTGACAGGGACAGCCAGGTAAGAGAGGCGGATGCCATGAGGGCAGAGAGAACGCATGGCTGCCTCCAGAGTGGCCCCCATGTCCCCAGAGAGGCAGGACAGGCAGGTCTGAGCCCAGCTCAGCCCCTGTCACCGCAGGAACGCATGACAAGGCTGCGAGATGCGCGAGTGCGATGCAATCTGTGCAATACTTGCCGGCCTCAGGCACCCTGCAGGGAGAAAGGGAAGCTGGCTGGGGAAGAAGGGACTTGGCTTCTCTGACTCACTTGATGTTTGCCAAACATTGGTGAAAATGAGCAAGAGCTGAGAAGGATAAATCGAGAGCAGGTGGATGCAGGCTCAACCAGCCACACCGTTCCCTGTAACGGCCACCACTGATCCAGATAATTTCCTCCTTGTTACCCTCACAGACTTCATCTGTGAAACCCAGCACCGGCACAAATCTGCTGGTACACTACAACAACTCCATCCCTTTGCAGATTCCCATTAGTCTGTTATAAAAACAAGAACATTTTTAAAATATATATATTTTACCTTTCAAGGCCATAATTAACACAGTTAACCTTCCAAGTGGTTGTGTTAGACCTAAGACTTGTCCATTGTTCATTGCATTGATACTGTAGAGCAGAGTAATGGCTGAAATGACCCTCTTACACTGGAACACACAGACCTAGAAAAGCCATGCTCAGCCATGGTGCCCAGACCATGTGCACTCTGTCTTACACACTCTATGATGCTAAAAAACAACCACAAAGCCACAAAATGCTCTAGAGTTCGGATATTCAGCTCTAGCACACAATTATTTTCCCTGTCTCATTGCTCTAAGTAAATGGAAATTATTTCTCCAGAGTGTCACTCACCATGGAGCTGTTGTGATGGGAGCACAGAGTGTTTGCTGATGCAACCAAAGACACAGAGGTGGGGCATTCTATCCCATAGGGGGAGAAATACACATCATTTTTGGGTTGTTACCACCACACATAGCAACTAGAGCTAAATACAGCAAAGCATTTGCAGCTACAATCTTAGTTTTACACCTGGCACAAAATGTGCTGGAAGACTCGTGATAGGAATAAAAGGCAAAGGGAACAAGCAAATCCTGATTTCAATAACGCAAGAATAGCAGTGGAGTTGCATCAGATGCATGATAGTGCAAACCATGTTAAAGCACAGGGTAGACATTGAGCAATACAGCAGGTTAGACTCTTAACACTCGTAACAAACCTGTCCTTGACTTAAAAAAAAAGTTGTTTTTTTCCTCTCTATGTAGTTTCTTCTTTACAGAGCAAATTCTAGAATCATCTATCTGCCTGTTTACTTAAATGTAAATTGGATTACAGCTTTTTTGAAAGCAAAGCAGTTCCAGTTCTCTCCCACAGCTGAAAGAAGAATAAGACCTTCCAGCCTTACAGCAGCTGTGCTACCAGTAAAATTAGCAAGATTGAACACCAGTGAGTTGGGTTAACTTGAAACTACCACTTTTCCTTTGTGACAAAGTCTTTCAGATATCTACTGCTGAAAGAAAGAAAAGCCTGTGGTTTTCCTCATTAGCTCTTCTCTGCCTATTCAATTTATTGCTTATTGACCGCAGGAAAACGTTCTTTCCTCTAAAGCTAGAGGATGTGCTCTCTCTCAGGTGGCACTCTGGCTTCATTCTGGTTGGATCACCAAACAGAACAGCCAAGAGCAGAGTGGCCACAGCTATTTTTCTGTCACCAGTAATCACAGTAGAGTGGGGCAAAGAGTAGGAACAAGGGAAGGCACAGTGGGACTTTGTAAGTGTGGAATGAGGGCAGTTCAGGCAAACACCACCCAGAGGACTGGAACTGCTGTCCTACCAGTCCCCACACCAATTTCAGGAGAGATGGTCACTGCTTCAAACCCTTCTTCTGATGGCATTCAGTTTTCCACTAAATTTGGGAGTTGAGAGAGTGAAATAACTAGGTAAACAAGTATTTAAAAATACTTAAGTAGCTACATTTCCCACCAAGTAGAATGCTGTGTAATGCATTTATGACACTGTAAATGACACAGAGGAAAACACAGAAACATGGAAGCAAGAGGGACCTCCTCGAAGGAGTTGAATCCAGTCCAGTGGTACGTTAGAGAAATCATATCTCATACATAATTAAGTTTCTCTTGGCTTTTTATCTGATTAAACCTATTGGAAGGCTGCAGAGGAGCCTCATTTCCTTTTCCCCTCAGGTTGCCTTGGCTTGAGCACACTAAAGCCAAGCTCCTCTGGATTCTTCGTAGGGCAGGCTCATTCTTCTGGAAATCCCTCTCTGCATGTTTTGTGTACATTGGGATTCTTGTTCTTGAACCTAAGTGACCAGCATGATACTCGTATTCCAAAATACTTTATGTCTTAATTACCTTATGCATGGAATAAAAAGTCTTAAGTAATTGAAATTAATTAAAAGGATTAGTTTGTACACTGTAATGATTCTATTAGCAAGCATACAGCTTCCACTGGAAGTACTTCACATAATGCAGCCAATTTTATTTAAAAGAGAAGATTATGATTAGGTTAGAAAAGGAAGTCTCATTTCTGTTCCTTTAAATCAAGATTACAACTTCCTGCAAGTCTTTTCCACTATGGGTCTGATTCCAAGATTTTAATTTTCCTTAAAGAATGAGCAATATAAGTAACAAGTTAGAATTCTGCAAAAAGCCAAAATGGATTATTTCTGCATTGATCCATCTGTGAGATTTATGAACAACCTGTAAGCTCAGGAAGAACTTCTGGCTCCTAGAAGTCCCTTTACCTTCAGTGCTTTCAGTACTAGATATAGGAACATGCTTCCTTTTTCACATGATGACCAACAGTAGCTGGTTTTCACCTGAAACACTCTAGAATGAAAAAAAGCATCCTTGAAAGGAATTCTAGGAATTTAGTACTTGAGCCCTTTGCCATAGACTTGGCAAAAAGACAGAAGGAAAACACAACTGTATTACAAATTCCAGGGCACTCACTGCATTACCCCTTCAACACCAATCTCCATCAAGTTACACCAACCACAGAAGAAGCTCTGTCCATGACTGCATCCTCTGCTCTCCAATACTAGAACTGAGTGAACATGGACTTTCTTTCCAGAAGCACAAATCTGATCATATCTAAGTTATCACAGGAGCAAAATACACAGGAAAACTGGACACAACCCTACCACTGGATTAACCAACCTATTGAGGCAGCCCACTTACTCACAAGAACACACAAAGCCACAACCATCAGCACAAGGATTAAATTGGGCTCTGCATAAGTAGCAATTTTCCCCACTCCATGAAAATTTTGATTTTCATAGAATCAAAAGCAAACCAAAAAAATTGAGTTTTCCCATCCTGGATGAGGACAAAGCTGAAGCCTTCTTATTTTAAAGTGCACACACTTTTTTTTTTTTTTTTTTTAAGGGGGTACAGGTCAAAATTAGAGAAAATCATCCTTGGCTTCCTAGTCAGGACACCCTCCTGGAATACAGAAGATCCAGCTGAATGCTGAATCCAAGAAGAGCCGCTCTCCATCCCCCCCAATACATAGATCAAACTCATCTAGCTCAATTAATATTTAATTATCCACACAAAAGGGATCAACTTCCGCAGAACAGATAGAGGGCATATTGGCTGGTGCAATGCAGCTTTGTTCAGCAAAAGTAGTTCAGGACCTGAAAACAGGCTACATTACTTGGGATTTTGGAGCTCTTGCACATGGCACTTCTGTCTCCCTTCCCAAAATAAATTGTGCCTACCTCGTCAAAACACAGAGGAATTCAACCTGGAATTCTTGTACTCTTGGCTATTCCAGGGTCTATCTCCCTCATCAAGAAAGTTACCAATTTTGAGGTTTTCAGAAAAATTTGTAGAATTTTAAAAGAAATATCAAACCCAGCCGTATTTCCTCATGAAGTCACTAAGGGTGAAGACTGGTGAGAGCTTATCTAAAATAAGATCTGAGCCACCAACACCTAGTGCATCCAACCTCAGAGATTAACAATATTTTTGGCTTAATACTTGTCAACTGAAAATGCCCCATTAGTATTTTCTAGTTGTAAAAGACTGATAGTTGTAAAAGAAGATACCCAAGCATATTATGCTTTTGAAAAATGAAGATGAATCAGCTGTTGGAAGACTCTGAATATGGAAACTCAATGTAAGAGATGCTTTCCAAGCATTCATCTGGCAGTTGTCGCAACCTTGAAAGGCTGTGGGCTACTTTACTTGAAAAACAACGGGAAAAAAAGAAAGCACAAACACAGATATTAAAAAAGAAGCAATCCAAAGTCCCACTTTGACTCCTTCAAGCTTCAAAACCTCTCTCCTAATACGATATTGTTTCCAGATAACCCAACAGTCCAATTAAAACATTGGCTAGTCACTTCATCTTTTGATTCTTGCTTCCTTATATGGATTTCCATACCCCCACAAACACACCTTTCAAATTCAGAGGTGACACAAAGCAGATATCCTCTTTCCTCCTAGATTCTGCTCAAATATAAGGCCAAGATGCTATATAAAATCTCCCACTGTGTGGGGATCCAGGCGATATACCAAGCACAACGGGGTGAGGTGAGAGTGTTTTTGTTCCAATTCTCGTTTAGACTGGATTCCCTCATTCCCTTGTGGCTGTAGGTACAGAATCTGCCCTCTGTGATAAAAAGGGCCCTAACAGCATCACCTCTTGCAAAAGAGCTTTTACTTACCAGGTCCAACCCCATACACAAGTCCCCGAACACATGTCCGCGTGTTATTATGCTCTGTAAGCAATTTGTCTTGCTCATGAACAGTGTTGGTTAAAATGCAAATTCTATGCAAAATGAGGGACTGAAGAATTCATCAGTGTATGCTGTGTATGGATTAAACAATTCTTCTTCATCCTGTAAGCAGTCTGTCACATTTCAGTGTGATAACTCAGGTTATAGCAATTGACAAAAAAGAAGGGGAAGGGAGAATAAGGGTAAACCCATTTATGTCATAATTATGCAGCACCACAGGCATCTCTCCTCCTAAAGGGGAGAGAAAGCCCAAACAGAAATAAATAGCTGCCTGCAATTAAAGCCACAAAGCCGTTAAAAAGAGATTACCTCAAGCGTGGGGTCGAAGCAGTGGGTATGGCAGGCTACACCTTGAAAATCAACCATTTGTGATAGAGAGACTGGACACACAGAGAAAGTCCCCTGGCAACTGGGTGTGGCTGGACTAACTCACATTTTTACCCAGGTATTTGTCATTAGCATCACCGAATTACCACGGATGCTACGATGGCCAGCAATGGATCTCTCTATCACTGTTTACAACATGACCTTAAGACACATCTCCAGAAAATAAACCAAAGGTTTATAAACCTCCATCTCTCTAGCTCGAAGGAAAAGGGATGCGTGGCAGCACACGAGCCAATACCACCTTCTGCCAAAACAAACCACCGGCTCTGTTAAAGGGCAGCCGAGGGAAATCTGCGCTGAGCAGCATCCACTGCCGAACGACACCAAGTTCAACAGAAAAAAAAGCACAGAAAACCGCCTCGGCTCAGCCATCCGCCTCGCTCATCGCAACGCTTTCGACTCGGCATAGAAACAGACGGGAGAGCCCCCCGCCCGCGGAGGCAGGGCAGGAGCATCCCCGCGGGCTGCAGGAGCCCCAGCACCGCGCCCCGCCACAATCGTGCTGCACTGCCGGTCCCGCTCCCACCTTCTTGGGTCTCTTCCTCCGCTGGCTGCCGCCGTTGCACTTCTCGCCGCCGTCGCTCTTCTGGGCCGCCTCCTCGTTCATCCTAGCGAGCGGCAGTGCCGGCGCCGCGCCGTGCCATGCAGGCTCCGCGCCCAGCCCCAGCCGAGGGTGGCACCGCCGGGGCAGGGCCGGGGGCGGGCACACACACGGCGGCGGCGTTGCCGTGGCGGCGGCGGAGGGGCGGGGACGGCGCGCCCGGCAAGGGGGAGATGCTCCGAGGGAGAAACGCCGCTGGAATCACACAGTGCCTGGGCTTGGAAAAGACTCTCAGAGCTCATCTCCTAGTTCCAACCCCTGCCATGGCTACGGACACCCTCCAGTAGCTTAGGACAACTTAAGCTTTGGACACTTCCAGGGATGGGGTAGCCCTGCGGCACCAGATGATGCTCACACACCTTCCTTGTCCCCAAGCCTATTCGCCACAACTGTAACACCCAAGAGATGATTCACTGTCACTACCAAAGCAGACAATGGCAGCCGGGTTGACACAGCACTCAAGGCGTTAGTTTGTACTACTAAATTAAATCACCTCCTCCTTGTGTTGGAAGAACAACACAGCAACATTCACATGCAAATGTATTCTTCTATTTCTTCTGATGAACGCTTTAAAAAGAAAAAAAAAAAAAGATTTACACTGTTCCACTTCCAACTGAAAAAACCAGCCCAAGTAAGTCGCCCTCCTTCTCAAACAAAAGAAAAAACTCCCTTTAACTGCTTACTCAGCAGAGGAGAGGCTGGAGAAAGTGGAAAGGACGCAGTGAGGCATGAATTCACTCTCCCACAATCGTGCTGTCTGCAAACACAACGAACATCTGCAGCACAACAACAATGTGAGCAGTGTAACAACCTCAAAACCTTTTCTTCTTTTCCTCACTTTGAGAGTGACTGCTTTGTTAC
Source organism: Zonotrichia leucophrys gambelii (assembly GCF_028769735.1). Lineage (NCBI taxonomy): Eukaryota > Metazoa > Chordata > Aves > Passeriformes > Passerellidae > Zonotrichia > Zonotrichia leucophrys. Next base: position 43,472,070 of record NC_088173.1, on the reverse strand, counting down.
TGTGAGCAGTAGTAAATTCTAGACTAAAATGAGAAAACTCATGTAGAAGTAAGGGGAGCTACAGATCTTGAAGAAGGCGGGTGCTATACAACACTGCATCTGTTATGCCATAATTAGAGCTGCAATCACAGTCACAGCAAGGATTTTGGGGAAGACGTACAACAGTCATTTGTTATCAGTGTCAGACATCCACAGAATTCATTTGGGGAACCTGTAGAGAAGCAGCTATTCTTCTAACTTAGAAACACAGATGTTCACTTTAAAGAGAGAGGTCATCTCCCATTTCTCATTTTAATCAAATTTCTGCACAGATTAATCCCCCTGCCCAGCCCCTTTCTCGTACCAAACTATGCCATTTACAATCTTTGCCTGATATTTGTTTATTCCCAATTAGTGATTCTTGGGGTATGTGGCAATTATGTACTACCTATTTTCTTCTTACAATGTTTCTTGCACTATTAAAAAATTAAATCACTGCTATTTCTGAGAGTAAAGATGATGTAAATGCCAATTATACCTGATGGTTCTCGTCACTAACAATCATGCATGATGGTTCTGAAAACCCAAAGATGGCGTGATATTGCAGTGATGTAAAGGGGATGAAAAATAAACTATCTCACTCTGCCAAATCCATCACTTGTCCCTCTGTCCCTTGAGATGGGCCTTTTTATTATATTTTTATTTCTCTATTTACTTTCAGTCTTCAAACTGAAAAAATAAGGAAACAGTATTGCCAGAGACTTCCATGATAGCCAGGAAATGAGCAGATTTTCCAGAGAGACTTAAATGATGGAAGCTTGATGTCTGGTGAAAGGAAGAATTCTCTGGGAGTCACTGTAGGAGCAAAAGGGCAGCACTCCAGGGAGGCAGCCAGTGCTAAGTGCAGGCTGGAAGGTGTGAGGGAGGAGTGAGACACACACAGTTTGAGGATTTGCAATTTCCTTCCACATTTCTCACCTGACCTTTCCATCTTTTCTATGAGTGCATGGGAGTTGCACTGTCACACAGCTCCCTGATGAATCAAGGGATGAAGGGGGTACAGTGTGGCAGTGCCCACAAACAAAATACTGGAAAAGCCTGTTGTGACGAGTATTCCAGCTACAAATCCACGCCAAATTCACAGGTACAAGTTGGCTGAAGGATGACAGCCTTATTAACCTGAACTACTCTTAGCTCCTCTCCCCGGATCCTGGGCAATCACCTTTGGCAGTACAGCTTTAGGTGTAGACAAAGACAACAAATGCTCTTGCTCAGTAACAACACATCAGTACACTTCATTTCCCATGATCCCAGAAATCCAGCATGAAACCAAACCAACCTAACCAGCCAGGGAGTGACAGCAGGTGCCAACTGACAACAGGTCTAATAACAACACAAAATCAGCCCTAAGAACCACACAAACTGCCTCAGAAATGCCCAAACAGTCAAGCAATCAGAAATACTGAAAGCATTCATGCTCTTTTAAAGAAGTTAGGAAAAAAATTATAGCATGTGTGCCCTATTTCCTTCACAAAATTTATTAGCTAAAAAAAAAAATGTAGACAAACTTCCAACCCAGGGAATTACACACAAAGTAATTTTTTACTTGCTTGAAACAGGGCTGCAGTCACATACCTGACCAGACCTCAACAGTTAAAAAGAGGATATCAGATCTCCAAACCATATCTGTGCACCCAAAGAACCAGGAGCAAGGGCTGGTGCTTTATGATGAGACAGTCCCCATGAAGGAGGGTTTAGGTGAGCAAATGGATTTGTGTGTGGAGACTTCCCATGGATATATCCCATCAGTTCTGTTGTTTCCAGGCTGTATTCATTACACCTAAGTCCAGCTGCTTAGCTCACCTTAATCCACCCCACATTTGAACCCCAGCCTCATGTAACAGTTTAAAAACACACAATTACCTCTCCTTCAGACAACTTTCATCAGCTTAAATTTACTGTACAAAGCTGAAAATACATGATGCAGAGGTGTGAAGCAGCTCCCTCAAAGTCTCTGAAGCACTGCCAGAAGCTTACTGCAGTACATGAGCATCCAGGGCAGTGGTACCACAGGAATCCCCTCAACTCACTAAGTGAAGTCAGAGGGGCTTCCTTGCCCAGTTTTGCTTGGGTATTTTCCAGAGCCTTGCTCCCAAACTCACTGCTATTGCCATGTAAACCCAAGGCAAAGGAGTGTCCCTGTCAGAGCTGCTGGCAGGTGGCTCCAGCCTGCACCAAGCAGTGTGATGCTGCAGCTGGGTCACTGCTGCTGGGCAAGATAGCAGGCTTATCACTACCTCAGCCATGTCTACACCATCAGTCTGACAGGATTTCCCAGAGTCATTCCCTATATCAGCATTCCAGGTGGCTTCTGCAATTAAAAATGTAATCCTACAAGACCAGGTCAATTCCTGATCAATTTAATAGGAGCAGATCCATTAAGATGTTTGTTGTAATGGTCAGAATTTACACAATGCAAATTAGAACTTTATATTCTAGTTGAACCACACACTCTTTCTACATCCAGATTCTACTTCATATTCTGCACCTGTACTACCTACATATAAAAAACATTGAAATAGTGTTGTCAGCAAGTCAGGATACTGGACATTCACATTTTGGAAACTGAAGACCAGGGGTATCTTATCAGTGTGTCATATACAAATGGGAGAGAGTAAAGACCAAGACAGGCTCTTCTCAGTGGTAGCCAGCAACAGGCACAAATTGAAATGCAAGTAAAGAAACACTTTTTAAGTAAAGAAATATATTACCTAGCCAGACTAGGAATTCTTAATCCTTAGAGAAACTCAACATTTTACATGGCATGGCCCAAGACAAGGAGTGGACTGTCATCTCCAGAGACCCATCTCCACTCGGCCTGTCGTAAAAGCAAACCCTCTGCATCTGTCACATGGCAGTACTTGTTAAAAGCATTAAAATACTCAGCTATTCCAGCTGAGTAATTGCAGATACTGCAATTGTTAAAATGGTGACACCTATATTATCTCAGTCCCTTCAATGCTTAAAATAAAGCCCCCTCTAAATACCACATGTGCTAAGTGCTCTGTGTCTACTCAGCAGTGCACCACAGATAATCATGTGGGATTTTATCGACCCACCACGGCAGGAGTTTCTGCTGGTTACCTTGAGGTGAACCTCAGCTGCCATCTGGCCCACCCTGATAAGAGAGCAACAACACAGCAAAGCACAGGAGGGTGAAAAAGCTGCCTATGGTTTACCACTGAGTCATTAAACTGAGCTGTAACAGCAAAGGGATAAACTATGCATCTATTTAATTATATTTAAAAATCTGAACAATTATTATTCTGATGAAGAAGTGAAATAACATTTTACATCACCCAAATAAGCATCCTAACACACGGTTACATAAGTGCTCCTTTTTTTTTTATCTCCTCGATATATAAAGGACAAACACAAATTGCTAATAAGCAGATTCCTCCAACCCCATGGTAGCTTTCCATTAAAAAGCACAGAATTCTTACAGACCACCTTGTTCCAATCCCCCAGTCTTGGGCAGAGACACCTTCCACTAGATCAGTTTGCTCCAAGCCCCATCCAACCTGGCCTTGGACACTTCCAAGGATGGGGTAACCACACCTTCTCTGGGCAACCTCCTGAGCCAGAGCCTCACCACCCTCAGAGGGAACAATTTCTTACTAACAGCCAATCTAACCCTGCACTCCATCAGTTTGAAGCCATTCCCCCTATTCCTTGTCCTTGTAGAAAAAGTGTTTAAGTACTGGAATGCTACAGACTTTGAATCTAAAACACAAAACAAGGTGATGTTTATTTAATCTGGATTTCTATTACACAGCCATGACTGACTTGGTATTTAATCAGCTCAGGACCGCAGAAGAGCCAAAAAATAGGCAGCCAACTTCTAGGAAATACATCTGATATGTCCTTCCAATGTTTCAACAAATCATGTTTGAAAAGGAAAACCAGTAGGAATACAATAAATGAGGAATGCCAGCCCCATTTTACTCCTTATTTCTGAAGAAATTAGTTCCTCAGAAGTCTCCAGCTCAGCACCTGTGCTTGGACAGCAGCAGGAGCTGAGCCCCTCTGCCTGTGCCAGGCTGGAGAGGGTCTCAGGGGATGGACCCCCGACACCTGCACAGCACAAACACCTGACGTCACTGGCTCCCACACAGCACAGGGAGAGCAAATATTTCTGTGCCACACACACTCGGGTGACTCATTTCCTCGCAGGAGTATCTGTTGCTGATAGCAACCTCAAAACAAAGAGGATGTCTCTGCATCCCTGTGTAAAGGACAAGAGGGAGTAGTACCCTGTCATCATCAGTCACATCTGACACAGCTGACAACATGCAGTCATACTGAAAAAGTGTGGATTACAGAAAAGGTTCTTCTTTCAAAGCTAAATAATTCCAAATAATGAAAATTTAGCATCTGAGTTTAATACTGTTAGCTACTTGTATATGTGTTTAAAATATGTATATTTAATAACTTGGCTCTATTCCTTGTTGCTTCTGTCCTCTAGCAAAGCATCATTCTATGAAAGCAGCAAGGAACTATCAATATTTAACATGTTTTAGAGGGATTCTCAACAGCCTTTAAACACTGGTGAAAGTCATGTCAGCAGTGCAATATGCTGGAAGGAATCAGAGGCTACCTATCGCAATATCCAATAAAAAATTAAGTCATGCAGAATGCAAATTGGACATCCTTTCCAGAAAGAGTGTCCTCTATTTTTTTCTCATCATTGAAGCCAAGCTACTACATTCACTAGACACAGGGAGCAAATGTGAAAATAAAAAATTAACTTTAAAACAATGGGTTATTTTAATGAAACACTAAATGACTTTGTCCCTCAATATTAACACCTCTGAGTTGCTGGGACTCTACTGTACTCCCACATTAAAATTATCAGCCAAATTCTGCAGAAGTAGGGCTGCCTGCCTAGCTCAAAGTGCTCCACAAAACCCATACACAGCAATCAGTGCTACACAAACCAATGGCCAAAAAGTAGATTTAAAACGTGCTGAACCACGGAGGAGAAAATCCTGCCCTCAGCTGTGGCATGCTGCAGATCAAACAAACGAAAATCCATCAACTGAACGCGCCATTTTCTGCCCAGTGGGAGCCGCAAATTGATCTTTTGCATTGTCCATCCATCTGGGAGTGGGGATTGTGGGGATGTGACCTCACATAGCACCTCTGCTGGGAGGACACCAAACTTGGGCAAGAGAAAAGGCTCTTAAGTCCCCTGCAATTGCCATGCTGGTCACGTGCTCCCTGGCGATTGCTATAGTAACCAGACACTTGCAGGGAGACTTTCTAGCTCAAAGCATTCTTCTCTTATGCCTTCAATTATTTTTCTTCTGATAACTGTTAATTTTTTTTTTTTTTTTTTTTTTTTTGAGCAAAGGAATTGACAATTTTGTCTTGTGTTCATCTGGTAAAGAAAAGACTACCAGAAACAAAATCTGAAATCAGTTATAATAGAAAGGAAAATTAGAAAAGAGCTTTGTGTCATAGGTTGATAAAACACAACATTTGTATTATTTAGCATACACAAATTACAAGAGAAATGCAACATTTTTAGCAGAATGTAACAAAATTCATAATTTCTTTTTTTTTGCCAAGTACTCAATAAAGCCTCTAAGGTTGCCATTACTATAGGTGTGGCTGTTAGTTATGATTCCTATACAGAACCTTCTCTCACTAGGTAGTTTTCCTGTTCTTGTGAACTATTCTGATCAAATTTTCATTTCTTGAATTTAAGGTTTTTGATACTGTCTCAAGATGAATTTGAAACGCTCACCTGAAAGACTTGAGCTATTAAAGGCTTTATATCCACATGTTTTGGATCAAAAAAACACCAAGAGGGTAACAGGATTGCCAACACTGTTAGAAAGAAGAAGAATCAGGACTGAATCTGGGAATGGTACTGGTGGCACAGGAAGAGTAATTACCCTGAAGGATGGAAAAAGGGAGATGGACAGAAGAGTCAGCGATTCCTAAAGCTAAAATTTTACTAAACCAGGCAGGAAAAGGTCAACAGATAGTTGTCTACTGTTCCAGAAGCAAGGAACACTAAGCAGCAAAGGCACCCATGTAACTTAAGTTGTACCTGTACTGATTTATATACTCTAATCATATCATTTCATATCCTTCACCAGAGCCGCCTGGCTCTCAGGGCTGAGATGGCCACACTAAGGAATCCACAGGAGATTCAGAGCAAGGGCATCTGTTGCCTGATTTGCAGATGGATTTAGAGAAATTGGCATACATGGTGTAGGACAAGCAATGGGACATTGTCTTCACAGCCAGAGCAGCCCATCAGCACAGCAGGTAACAGCACCCATGCTGCTCCATCTGTCCCTTCCTCATGCTTCATGCAAGACAGGTGCTTAAAAACAAGCTGTTCACACAAAGTTTCTCATTTTGTTGGACACTCCTCATCCGCTTTGTGATCTTTTCCTCCAAGGGTTACAAAGGCTCAGAGATAATCACAGCCGAAAGGACAGTTTCAACACTAGATCAATGAGATGAAATACACTAACTTCAAAAAAACCCAGATCCCTGTTTTCTCCAACTAAGGGCCCAAACACTCAAAACTTTTGAGTATTTATCTCTCTGTCTTTCAGCATTCCATCCACTGAACAGGAATAACTCTGTCTCTTCACCTAACAGAAACATAATGAAAATGAATTATTTTCCACACACTGCATAGGACTTTGATGAGCACGATAGATGAGCCCCAAGGGACTAATAATCCTGTCTTCAAAGGGATGTTTAAACAACATGTTCTAAATAAGGCCTGGGGCCACAAATTGAGCAATGAGTGGGAAACAAGCTGTGGAGTAGCTGCTCATTAAATGTGTATCATTAGTTTGTTCATCGAATGCAGCAGGACCTGTGGAAAAAGTATTAGGGGCATGTGTAATTGAGGCCTGTATGGTGATGTTGGGACATGACTGGGTCAAACAGAGGCTGCAAAAGGCCTCTCCTAACTCTGCACTCTGCATTAACTCCTTCTAGTGTAGTTCTGAAGTGTGTGTGTGTACAGGTATATATGCACAATGAGTAAGGACTCAAACACTGAATAGGATCAGAGTGGGATTTCTTGATTTGACAGCCCCTGCCATTTCCGTGATCTCATCTCTTAGGTAGCAAATGCCAAAGCCATCATTAGGAAGCTGTTCAAAACAGGAAAGGGCTTGCAAGAATTACTTCCTGAGCAAAAGAAAAGGTTAATTAACTGAAAATATATATTACACAGGCAAGACAAATCACAAGCTCTTCTAACTTCATCCTGCACTGACACCAGCTCCTTTGGCTGTTAGCAAGCATCACCAGAACCAATCCCTGGCACTTCAGCAGTGTCATATACCCATAGCCGAGTGCAAGTCACTACAACCTGATTTTGTGAAGGCCAGAGAGGAGGATGAGCACAGAACACAGCAGCAGTTTGAGTCCACCCACAAGACAAGGAAATGATCCACGCAGTGGTCACTCACAGCACAGAGCTCCGTGCAGCAGTGGGGACCTTCTGCTAAGTCACAATCTCTTAGAAGATTTTACTACTTTTCACAAGGTTTTATTTTTAATTATTATCATTATTACTGTTACATGACACATTCCTTCAAGCTGTTCCACAGTCTTGTTTCTTCAGGCCCAAGGAGAAATCACAAAGTACTGCGACCTTGAATGATGCTTGCACCCTAAAAACTGCAAATTCTGTGCCTCACTATACTGGCATCTCCCTGCACCCCATTTTTTCCTGCCACAATGTTCCATTTTGAAGTGTCATAGTTAAATATCTGGGACAGTTTCTTGCCTTGAGTGAAAAAACACTTCCTCCAACTTCCAGAGAAAAAACTGCATGTCTATATATTTAGCAACAAAAACTGGAGTAACGTTTAACAAAGAATTTGTTCTTCCCTTACTGTAAAAGAGCATTTCAGCTCATCAGGCTGACATTCTTCTACTGAAAATCCATCTTGTTAGAAAATAATCTCTTTGGAACTGTACCAATATGTATTTAATGAAATACACATTTAAAAAATAGGAGTCGTTTCCTTTTTATTTTCACCCACAGGTGTTGTAGCTTGTAATAACTATTTTTAAAATAACCACTTTCACAATATTAGAAAAAAAAATAAAAAGGAGCTAGAAGATGCTCTCTTTGTGTTCAAATAAGACACTCAGTGCGCAGAACTGTTTAGGCCCTCAGTGCTGGACTGAAGACAAGCTCAGGCCCAGGCTGTGCTGGGATTTTCTGTGGATGTGCCTTGGTCATCCAAGGTCATCAAGAAATCCCTCCCAGTCCTGAGGCTGCTCTGAGCTGCTCTGGCAAATGACACAGGAGAAATTGAGTTTGAGATGACCCTTTTGCTCTGTCCTCAGCCAAGCATCACCAGTGATCTTCCAATTCAGTGAAGCATTTAAACACATTTAAGTGCTTTTACATATCACCATGTTCTTAAAATGCATGCTGGAGGGAGTAATTATAAAATAACCTCCCACAGCAGCCTCTAAGTTTATCTGTCCTGCAAATTACAGTGTATAACAATGGCACATCATTTCTCTGTAGTTTTTTTACCTTGATGGAATCATCTTTAAAACCATAAAAGTTTTTAGGTCCAAATTCTTAAACAGCATGAAATACTGTTCCTGCTTTCTAAGTTCCATTGGATAGGCAGAACTTACTCAAGATCAAGAACTTACTCAAGAACAATTTACAAGTAAATTATATTTAATAATCAAACCAATGATAAGTCCTAAATAAAAACATCAGCTTGGCATCAGAACATGCTGCCCAATAGTGAGCTCCATTATGGAAACACACTGGAAGAGACCATATTTCATAGCTGACACCTCCTTCAACAAAAATTGCTGCACGTACCAGCCTCTCTCAGATTCACCTTAAGAAGGTGACATTGCTCTTACCACGTGGCAATTAACACTCCCACGGTGAGTAACGGGATGAATCACTCCAACAAAAGCAAAAAGCCCCAAATTTTTCTAGGGAAATGGCTACACTGTCTATTCTGCTTTCCAACAGGTCCTTCCTTCACACACTCCACTGCGAACAGCCCTGGCACATTTGATCTTAGAATCACTTTGCTGTTTACAGCACCCTAAGCCAAAGCAATGAATGCCTTCATTTTTAACTCTGTCTCAATAGGAAACTCTGACAGTGAAGAGCAAGGACAGTCTCTGGACTACTGTTTATTCCAGAGCCAAGCCTGGGGGCGGTGTGGGACCCCAGCTTTGGGAGACTGCCATGTCTGGAGCCACAGCCCACAGCAACCAGAGACGATTTTCACATCACCTTCCTCCATGAATGCTCTCCCCAGAAGCTGTGATGGTGTCACTGCTGCCCACACAGGTGCTGGAGATTACCTAACCTACTCTATGTGATCATTTCAGCTACTGGGGAAATCTTCTTGTGTAAAATAGGAAGGGGGATCACAGGGAAGAGCAACACCTCTGCTCACTGAGGAGCTCACTGCAGTTTAGAAAATAATAATAATTTTTAAAGTAACACAAATACAGTGCTGGAGAAATGTTCATCTGCCCAGCTCTGGAAGATGAAGGTCATCTAGAAAATGTGTGCATGATGTAGGAGAAATTTGCCCATAAAGAAGAAGTTCACAATTGCTGTGCTTTGAGACACCTGCTCTGGGAAATAGAGGAACAGAGCACAAACCTGGATTGGTTCTCAGACAGTAGGATTGAAAAGCTTCCCAGAAGTTATTGGTTTGTGTGATGAAAACCTTTTCACTCCACAGTGGCAACAACAAAACAGACTTGGGGAAGAAAATGTTATCCAAATATTCTTTGAAACACATCTTTGGTTTGCTGAGGCCATCCTTCATCCAAAAAGAGTTCATCTGCCCACAAAAGCATTATTCTGCTGACACCTAACTTAACTCAAGAGCAGGGACAGTGACCTCTCCTTTCCTATTTTTGTTCATCATTTTGCAAATACATTCTTTGCTTCCAAGCCATTTGCTAAACTTCTTGCATTATAAATATCTTTCAAATAAAAAAAAAATCACATTTTTGGGATCACATTTTTGGGTAACAAACTATTTATCACCAAAAATGTTTTAGTAAATGGTATATGTCTTTGTCAATTAAAAAAAAACTCAAGAACATCTCTATCTTGTGAAGTACTGTCAACTTTTCTTTAAACACAACTATTGGATAGTAACTGTCTTGCCACATTTCTGCTGGTATTAGAGCAGAGCGAAAAGTCTAACTTGAAAGTCTCTAGAAATAAAATCCAGGAAGGCCACCTGAAGAGCCTCATGGCACAGGGACAGCGCTGCTGCAGCCACAAGAACCTCTGCTACACTTGACCTTGAGACACGAGGGAGAAATTCTGGGCTCAGTCCAAGCACAACAGGAATTTTCCTACTGGTGCAAAGAAACAAAGAAAATAGAGAGGAAAGCAAATAAACCCAAGGAAGACTGTCTACCCTCATCCATAATTGATAAGACACCATGAAGCTGGTGAAATAAATGAACTGCACCCAACTTCAGGGTGGATCCAGAAAACTCTGTACAAAGATCTTTTATCTGTAAACTGTGGGTTATAAAGACTATTTCCAGATCCGCAATTAATGTATGCAATTATCTGGGAAAAAGCCTGAAATGTTTGAGTCCAACAACAGGAGGACACAACAGGCAGCAAATAAATTTGGATTATAATACTACAGAGTAGTTCTCACTGAAATAGGCAGTATACATTTGGTATCTGTTTTGCTGTATTTTTATAACAGACATGTAATAATAATGGCTTCTTTCCCTTCTGCACTAAAGTCAGGATTCTTAATGAGCACAGACGGAGTATAGAGTGGCTTTAGCATCTCTCTCCAGCTACAATAGCACAGAATTTTGAAACCCAATCTGATTTAAAACATCAGAGGGAACAGAACATTTAGGAAACTGATTATTTTTACCTCTCTGTAACTGCAATCACAAATTTTCATTCTGGAAACACAGGCAAGACTTCCACATGCAGAATAATAAGGAAAGAGAAACAAAACATTTTATGTAAAATAAATGGATGCCTTATCCTGCAAAGACTTGAAAATCTTTCCTGTTGCCAGCAAAAATACTTATAAAATTTGGAATGTGAAACAACAGCTGGGAACAGTTAGCTACAGGAGAACCAGTCTGGTTTGCAGTCATTTCAGAAATCAGTGCACAGAGTGGGAACCATAGGTTTTCATTTCCTTTTTGATAAGCCTTTCAGAGGAAGAAAATTCAGCAGTATTTTTCCCTGCCATACTTTGAAACCTACTATGAATTTCATAAGCTCTTATTTGAAGGGTCTAAAGCAGACTTGAAAGCACAATAGTCAAAACAACCTGGAAACCACCATGCAAGGGATCAAAAGGATCCCTAGGCATGAGGGAGCACAAAAACAACCAGGGAGCCCAGGCTTGGCCCACAGTCACAGCACTCACTCTAGGCATCTTTTTACTGACTGGCTTCTTGATTCCAGCAGAGTCAGAACCAGTTTATTCATCTGCTGGATGAATTTCCTCCTGCAGCAGATGTACATCTTGTCTCACACGGCTTTTTCACTCTTTGTTTCCACAAACACATCCTCGCTTTTTACTGCTCAGGATGGGAATCAAAACCTAGTACAAGAAGAGGACTTTGAATTCCACAAAAACAAGTACACAGCAAATAAACCTCATTGGTTGTCAAAAGACAGGTTTGCTTCCTACCAGAGAAGACAAACATTATTCAGATGTGTATGCCCACAACCGTTTGCAGATTCTCAGCACAGAGACAGAGAATTGTATTTGAAATATGAAGACATTAAAAAAGCTAATGTCAAATATGCAGACTTTGTTCCAGCAGAAAAGCTTTCATTAATTTTTCACTTGATAATGAGTTTTTGTTCCTTCCCTGCAGTATTTGTAATGTTAGAAAAACACACTGTATTTTGATAACATTTGAGAAACACAAAAAGTCAATTTTGTGACTCTCTCTAGTTTTCATTTTTAATGGAAATATTTGCACTGCTGACATTGGCATGAAACCTAGGTAATGTGTCAGAATAAAGGCTATGGTGAAAAATTGTGAAAAGTAACTGGTAAACACGATTTCTTAGTATAGAATTGGGCTTATTTTACTTTTAAAATGTGAAACTAGCTTGGGTTTTAACACATATGACTGCATTACTCCAGCTGCATATTACCATCAACAAGAAAAACCCATTAATCTCACATAGGGCTTCTAATACAGAAGTGTTCACTTTAAAAAGCATATATTAAGTTCAACAAAACTAAACAATGCCTTGGTGAAGGCCTTTATTTCTTCTTTTTCAGCCATCCCTACAGCTTAGTGTAGTCTGTTGAATCAACCATACGTGAAGGCAAACTTTACATTTTTATATTGTTGTCTATGATTTCATAAGTTATATGACTTATTAAAAGTGAAGTCAAGGAGTGATGTTTAACACAAGAGAAAAATTAAACTTCAAGTCCTTTCACTAAGGAGAAGGATCCCAAATACAGATAAAATGATTACCACTACATATTTTTATCTCATGTTAATACACAGAGTTTAACCACACCAAAGACTGAGATATAAACTGCTGTTATTAGAGGCCTGGAATGAATTCACACAAAAACCACTGTCAGGTCAGTTCTCCCATATCCAGCTCTATATTCTAACAGGATCTCCTCCCTCCAGAGCTGCTTTCTGTTGCTGCTCTCTCCAATCAATAGCACTTCAGATCATAAACCAGGTCTGTCTCCCTGCCCACAGCTGCAAAGGTCAAGCTGATCAGAAGATCAGTGTTTTAAGGAAGAATGGATCCAGGGATTTTGACATTGGAGAAAAGGAGGAGCTCCTGAAAGAAAATCCACTTGCAGTAGGCCTGGCTCCACTGAAGGCAGAGGAAGGCCAAGCTCTGCTGGGGCTCTGAACAGCCGTGGCTCACACTGACATGCAGAGACTCAGCAGGGCCAGCCTACAACTGGTGCTGTTCTCCAGCACATTTCCATGAGCACCATACACTTTGAAAACGCAGGCTCCAGAAAAGTATAGGACGCTCAAACCCAACAAATTCTTTCAGAAAAAAGGCTGTAGAGGCCAGGGTTTGCAGGGACACAGGAAAAAGTTTAATTCTCTCAAGAAGATGGAAAACTGCCTTGATATTTCCTTCCCACATTATAGCACCCTGTTTCTAAACAGTTGTATAGTTGTCTGCTGCAATTCCTCCCTTGGCTTGTAATTTCAAGTGTTTTGACTTATATCTAGCTCCTCCTGTCCTACATATAATTTTTTGTGTCCTATTTTTTCCCCTACAAATTCTTCCCTTCTTTCCCTCATTCCATTCTCTTGTGTTTTCTTTTCACAATTCCCCTTTTAGCTAAACTGTATCAAAATATATATGTGTGTGGGTATATATATGTATGTTTATTAATAATAACACACTGTGAGTGTTTACCAAGCCTCCTGCAATTTGTTTGTTCTAGGCCTTCTGTTGTCTCGTGTATGAATCATCCATTTAGGCATAAAATTCTTCAGGAAAAGGAGCGCTTGTTGTTCTAAATCCATACAGTGCCTAGCACATACAGCCCCATTCTTATTTATTATAATAATTGCACCAGTGCTTTTGGTTTCCTCACTTCTAGAACGCTGGATGCTTGCTCTATGCGCCTTTACTTCTCTAACAAACCCTTCAGAGAAAAACTACAGCAAGAATAGCACATGTGACACAGCAAAGCTTTGTGTTTGACATGGAAACTCTGACAGGAGCATGGCAGTGGCCAAAACAGGTCCTGCCCACACTCCCTGCACAGAGCATCATCCACAGATCCCAGCAGAGCCTCTTTTCCTAGAGAAATGCACAGTCCCTGTGAACATCCACACCAATTTCACATGCACTTTATGAGGAAAATGAAGCCCTTTGCACACAGGCATGACCTACTGAAATGCAGCCTGGCACAGGGGCAGCAGTGAGAGGAAGGAATGACATGTTCCTGCTCCCAGACACTGTAGGACACTCTGAGCACTGCCTTCCCTAACAAAAGCTTCTTTTCATTAAAGGGTGGAAAAAAATCCCCTTTTATTCTCTAGCCTTTGAAGGGCTTACATCATCGCTTCTTCAATTTCAGGACTTCAGTGAAAACAAGCTTTCTGCAGGGCTGGTCAAATGACAGTTAACTAAGAATTCCTGGGAGTGTTTAATCTACACTCTCTATTAATTTATCATTAGGGCACCTTCTAATAATGAGTCATCTAATGAAGAAACAAAAACACAGCAGAAACCCTCCCTGCTCCTACAGTATTAGTTACAATGAACCTGGGCATCTCTCCACAAAAGCAATCACCATACCCTTTTTTTTTTTTTTTTATCATCCCCCTATTAGCCCCAAGGCTTCCAAGCAAAAAACACCACCAGCTTTATATATTGCAAAGAAAATATTTTAACACTGGCCTTTCATCACACGCAAAAAAAGAAAATTTCATCATCAAGGCTGTGTCCAACAGCTGCCTTTAATGTGATGACAGGAATTATTTGTGAATAGGAATAAAATTAATAAGGGAAAAGGCAGTTGCACCAGCCTTGGATGGTTTTTCCCCTTGCATTTAAATAAGAAAAACTTTTTTACCAAAGATCTTTCTATACATGGGCCTGTGATTAATTCCTTTTTGAGAAACTCCCATGTAACCCAAAGTAATATAGCTTTGAGAATATGAGGACATATTTACCCTTCAACAGGGAAATCCTGTACTGAAGACTGAGGGAAGCTCTAAATTAAGGAAAATTTGTGTTTTATTAGGAACAAATAAGTTGTACTAGTGATTTTCAACAGCAGGCTGTAAATGTGATTCCTCCCACAAGCCCTTCCACCTCTGTTTTACTATTTCCACAGCACATGCTGCTTCAAAGAGCTAGGTGTACCCAGCAGCACCAAGCCAAGGCAAAGTCATTACTTCACCTACTTTCCCCAGCACCAGGCAAAAAAAATCCACTCGGATTTAAAAGCTATTTTTTATACCTCAAATAACACAGGGACTTTAGAGAACTCATAGCAATAATTTTAAATTTCAGGCTAGATGCCGTGCTCTTATTTATGGTCATCCTGAAACCCAAGAGGGAATTACACCAATCTCTCCCCAAGCCCGGGCAGCAGTTTCCATCTGTCACCTGTAAATAAGCTAACTTCATGAAAGGCTCTGCCACCATGAGCTGTTTGCCTGCAGTCAGTCTTTGTCCTGACCTGTGCATTCATCAAAACGACCTGCAAGCCATTCCTGACCAAAGGTTGCAATGCACTCAACTGTGATTTGCTATCAGAGCTTTCAACAGGACCCTCCATAAATCCTGGGCTACTTTTCTAGACTAAACAAGTGTCAGTTTTTGTGGGTGACACAAGAGCCTGGCACAGAGCAAAGCCAGAGAGCTGGCACAGAAAAGGCCCACCACAAGGCACTGGGCTGCTCACAGTTGTTCTCTGCTGTTCAGCTCACAACTCCAGCACCACACAGACTTCACCAACCAGATCTTGACAGATCAGACAGATGTGTCTTGGAAAGGTGGCCATCCCCAGCTAGCAAAAAGAGCCACAGAAAGAAAAACTGTGTGTAAAAAGGCTAAGTCAGAGATGCATCTGCAGCCTCTGTTTTGAGAATATGTACCAGCAAACAATGAAAGGTCACTGGCATAACATAGCAGTGCATTAATCACAAGATGTGAAATACTTGACCAGTTAGGTAATTGCTTAATCTACAGGACAGTCACTAATTCATACCAGCTATAATTAAATTTAGCCTACAGAGTCATAGTATTAAAAAAAAAGAGCAAGTTAACTTTCACAGACACAGATTTAGACATTCTTCATATTCATCACAGATTAAAACATTCATATTTTGTCTGTGAAATTAAATTGCAGTATGAATAGTTATTTGCAGTGAAGCAACTCAATTTCTTACAGTTTGTGTGCTTATTGTCACACTCTACTCACAACCCAAATCTCTCAGTGATAAACTAGTAAAGGAGACTGAACATAAAAAGGACCCGAAGGAATGTGCAGCTGGAAACGAGCCTTGGCCCAAAACCAAGAGGGACTTGCTTCATCTTATCACCTGGAATGAAAAATTTATACATCCAACCAAGGAGTAACACAAATGCAACCTAATTATGCACAGGCTTGTCTTTGCACATGTGCCTCTAACCTGGCCCCTCAAGCATTCCCTGACTTCACACAGATGCTTTCTTTCGTCTCCGTACCAGACTACTTAGCACACAGAGAATATGAATCCTTAAGGATTTAATAAAAGATACCCTTTGGATCAGAAAATTGAGGTTGACTTCCCAGTGCGTCACAGGTAGACCCTGGTACTTATGAATTCAGACTGATTGCAGGCAAAGTTTCTCATCCTGGCAACAGTGTTGCCATAGAGACCCAGGCTGAGCCGATATTCTTAGCAACCACTCCTAACTCTCCATCCCCAGCACTCTTTGCTTTCCTCCAAGGCTGAGCTGTAAAACCTCATTTCCAAAACCCCCTGACCATCAGCAGAACCACCAGAGCAGCATGAGCTCACGAACTGGAGTGCCTTGCCCATAGGTGTGTACCTGATACACCAGTACAACCAGCTTTGCTCATGAGAGGATGTGGGAAGCACACTTGCCCTCAGGATCCTGAGCAGGGGACAGTGTCATGCTGGACCTATTCTGCTAATGCTTTCAGATCCTGGGGACACAAACAGGAGAGCAGTGAGGGTTTGTGATGTTCCAAGACTACAAAAATCCACCTTATTATTTCACACACATACCTAGTTCACCATCATTCCTCTGGGCTAAAATAGTATTTGATAAAGTCAGTCTGAAGTTGTGTAATTGAAACCACAAGAGACACATCTAAGACATCACCTGAGCTTTTACAGCACACAGCAATGGAGCAGTTAATTATTACACTATTAACAAGTGCCTCTGTTGCACAAAACCAGGCACACCATACCCCAACAGGCTTCAGAGCCAGCTGAAGATAAATCAGGAGCTGGCAAAGCACAACACCTGCGTTACTCCAGCTCCACATGCTGTGTTTGGCAACCGCCCTCATTTCCTGTCGGAGGCTGCGTGCTGCCACTGCTGCCTGGGGCTGGGCTTCCCTCCACCGGAGCCAAAACAAAGCCTGAGCTCTCACATTGATCCGTGCAGGACCGAGTGACTTACAGCTCCTCATGCCAGTAAAGGTACACAGACTTCACCTGGGAGTGCAAAAAGGAATAGTAGAAGCTACCACTCTAGTGGAGGTGGAGAGGGAAGTGCAATGGATAGAGCAGCTGCTGATTAAACACAGGTTTGGGCCTGCTAGCCAGTACCAAGCCCAGATGTGCTACCAAGAGAAGCACTCAGTAGTGCCAAGAGCAATGAATTTGATGTGGCCACAAAGCCTGATGACCCAGCTGCTCTGTTCTGGACTGCTACTCACTAAACATATCACTCCTAAGATCTGCAACAAAAAATAAAAAACCTGCTTGAAACAAATAATCCACTACAAAACATAGACCATGTGCCCAAGAAATAAGAGAAAAGATTTTGCAAGTTTTAATACATGTGTTAATGTTTGGGCTCTGATCTTAAAGGTCTTTTCCAACCTAAGTAATTCTATGAGGTAGAGCTCCCAGGAGGTCTCTCCAAAGGGAAGGTTTTAAAGCAGCAGGCAAACAAACAGAAAATACTATGTAATGGCACATTCTGAAGTAAGAGCACCAAACTACAAAGAAACATAATTTAGGTCTTTGCTGACTCTCTTTCCAAAAGCCAAAGAATGGCAATTTTCAGATATGTTCTCAGTGTCAGATTACATTTTTTCTAGCACTATAGTAAATTACAAGCTTCAAGTAAGATTAAGGCCTCTAAAACATTCACACCACAAATGTGGAATAAAAGACTGTCACTAAATGAGGTTATTCTGTGTTCCTAGACTAGAAAGCTCGTGATAAATTTTTGGCTCCCTTCCTAAACAGAATTCTGAGTGTTTCCTGCTGTAATAATGAAGCATCCCTAGTTTGACACACAAAATCTACAATTTGTGAGAAACATTGCAGGAGGACAACAGCTGCTTGGCAAACCTCCTGATCTTGACCCCATACCAACATGTACCAAGGACAATTTTCCAGAACCACACTGGCTTGCCCTCAAACTACCAGTATAAAATGGAGATTAGCCTGGACATTTCAGTCTTGCTACTTTTTATCAAGTGCGAGATAAACAGAATTCTACCAGATGCTTGTATAACACACAGGCATTTTGATAAATATCAGTTAATGTTTAACTTCTCCATTTCCTGCATTTTTCTTCTCAGAGGGATCCTGGGAAGAGGCGAGACCTAGCATTGCAAAGTGCCCAACAATGTTGTATTTACTTGGACAGATTTTGCAGTCTCTTTCAAGTGTGCTATATATAGCTGATTATTTTGCTTTCTAGTCTAGATTTCTTCTCAGCAGTTGCCTGCCAGCCCTGGCTGCAGATCTCCTCCCAGAGCACAGAACAAGCAGCAGAGTCCTGCAGTTGCAGGTGCTCTGAGCATACACTGGACATTTACTCATGTTGTTTTCTGCACCAGAATCAAGCCCAGATAACAAAAGGGAAATGTTAGAAATACCAGTGCTTCAGGTCAGTTACCAATTTTTTTTGTATTTGCAATTTAATCCAGCCATCAAACAGATTCCACAGAGAATATCATATTAGCCACTGGGCTTAATGTATTCTGAAATCAAAGATAAGGCTGCATATATTGAAGTATCCAATTTATACACATAAGCTTTTTTTTCCCTTAAGACCAAAGAAATGCCAATTGACAGCTTTTCACAGTTATGTCACTTTGATGGTGCTGAGCCAGAACCCCCATGTGAGGAACCCTTACATAATTTATTCTGGTCATTTTCATTTTGAATAGGTGTAAAGAAATGTTTTAAAGATCCTACCTTGAAGACAGAAAATTTCCCTTTTTTAACCTTTTAAAGTGCTTTTAGTAAATAAGAAGTCTGATTATACCACAGTCTACCCAATACAATGTATCCTCTTAACTTTCAATAATCTCCTTATAAAGCTCACTTTTTCAAGGTGAGAAAATGTTAGGAGCTCTCCATCAGTAGCATATGGTGCATTAAACAAATTTGCTCATGTCATACTGAAAGAAACGGTGCTAAAAGAACATCATGACTGCAATTCCCTAAACTCATGCAGTAGGAAAGCCAAAATTACACAGTTTAAATCTGCCCTTTTGTATAAAGCAACATTGTTTATCACAATACTATAGAACAGTCTTTTTTCCATAAGATCCAATAGTAATTAGGGGATGCCTCGTCCAATCACCATTCCCTCGCTCTATTTTTGGCCTTGTTCTTTCTCTTTATCTGTTGTTTGCTGTTGGGTTTTCTCCTAACAAAGCGCCTTTGTCCCTTTGTGTCAGAGCTGCTGTTGCTTTGCTCCTCACCCAGCCCATGTGTGCCTGCTCTCTCCTCACCCACTGCTGGCCCAGAATGCCCAGACCACTGTCCTCTCCCAGCTCCACCCACCAAAGGACGGCAACATCAGGCCTGCCACTCACCCCAGGGGTTTTAGAGCATATTTCATCCATGCAAAAGAGAAGAACCAGGAAGGGAAGATTCTCAAACCTTCAGCAATTCATGTGTGACACAGCGAGGCAATGCTGTTCCTATCAAAGGTTATTTGGAATTTTTTGAATATGAATCCAGTAACCCCAGCTCCTTCTCTACCTTAACATTTCACACGTGAAAATCAGTGCCTGGTTCTAGGACCATGTTCAGAGTGTGATCCTGCAAACCTGCACAGCTTCATGCTTTGCCTTGGAAGACACACACACTTCTAAATGTAGCTCCATCTGTTATTAGTTAGCAAAGAAACAGACTCAGGTTGTTAAGTTTTATCCCTACTATCACAAACCTTAAGCTGTAATAAAATAAGAGGTATAGAGCTCATAAGAATTTCTCCATAGACTTATAACTTGGAATCAGTATTTAAAACTGGACAGAAGCCTGAGATTTATTCCCTGCACATTCCATATTTGTAAAAAGACAGTAAATGACCTAGTTATTGGATTTTGTGCAGGCAGCTGGGGATGGTGATGCAAGTGTAAAGTGCTTCAGTTAAAAGAAAAGGAACCAAATCAAAATCCTATCCTGAAGCACCTGATTAACACTTATTTTCAGACTGTGCTTCCCAGAGAACTAAAGGGAAATGACAGGGTTATCCCTAGGCTTTTACATGGTATTTTTTCTGTGCATTTTAATTTTCAAGATGTCAGTTTTTCAGGAGCTGTTAAGCCTTGAGCTCTAACCTAAAGTCAATAAATAAATATACAACTACACGAAGGTTTTTATGAAAACCCTTTTGGGATATGCCCTACATAGCTGAGAGAGGCCAAGATTTTACCCATATGTAGATGAGTTACTCTAAAATCTCCTAGATAACAGAGATGCAGTGCTGGCCTGGGCACTGGGGAGGCTCATGGCCATGGCACAGGAGTCACAATGGAGCAGGCAGGTTCCAAGGAGAAACCAAAGCATCAAGGCCATGACAGGAGGAGGGGGGAAGAAGTAAGAAATGGGAACACTTGTCAGAAGAACAAAGAAAATCAGACAATAACGATAATTGTGTGGAACAATTAGAGGTTTACAAAGCAAAAAAAGAAGTTGACAGACTAACCCTGAAGAGAGGAGGTATGAAATGAATTCTCAGGACACTGGCTATATGCTTATTAAACCACGTATAAACATCTGGAAGACAACTCAGCACTTCCGCAATATTTTTAAAACTTCCAACTACTAATAAAATACATTCAAGGGAAAAAAGTGTATTGCCTTTCATTTTCTTCATATGGGAAATCCCACCAGGCAAGCAAAAGCCACATAACTGCTATTCCATAAAATACTTGGTAATGAGGATATTCACTAGTTCTATTATCAACATCAACAAGCTATAACTCAGACAGCATAAATCCTAACAGCAATTCAATCCTCATGATGGATTTGTTGTTTCCTCATACCAGGCCACTGTTTCTGATTATTTTAATTGGTTACTACTGGCAATACTGTATTTAGGAAAATTTGGTAATAAATTATACAGCTAATCATGTGGTCACAGGAATCATATAAGTGTCATATTACTGTGCCTAGGAAGCTGCCTGCTGCTCTGCTTGGAACTTAAGTAGAAAATTAATAAAACCTGTCACCAGGCCAATGAATGTTGGTGTTATTTTACCATGGATGCCCTGCAGGCAGCACCTGCTGAGCTGCCAGCTCATGGCAGGGGTAGCTCAGACACAGAGACAGCAGAGCCAATGCTGCAATCCAGGTCAGCAGAGACCCCACTGCTGCACCCCTGGGACAGTGAGGAAGGAGAGAGGATCTGGGGCCTCCTGTCCCAGCACATCCAGCCTTTTTCTCTCCTAGATCCATACTAAGTCAGAGTCTCACCAAATCTCCCTCTGCTTACCCATTGACTTTCCAGGGCTCATTGACTCTAATAACTCAATACAGTAAGCCAATAAAGGTGACAATATTTAATTTGTGGGTCTTAATTGTGATTACAGGGATCACATCTCTGCCACAGGGCAGAACTCCCTTCCTACCCTGCCCTAAGATGGAGCTCTTTTAAGAAACTGTACAGGGAAAAAAAAAAATTCATCCAGTGTGTTAGGCCCTGGTCGCCCTCCCCCCAGCTTCCTCTTCCCACTCTAATTTCCCTCAAGACATTGAAAAGGCTCGTTGAAAATACAGCTGAGTGGGTGATACAGTATATCCAGGTTTGGTTCACATGAGATTGGACTGGGTCAAAAGGCTCCTTCAGTAAATTTTCATTTCCCTTGCAGTGAGATGTACATATTAATGGGGAACTCCTGGTGGTTTTAAGATGAGAGAGATTCACATTAATGTTATTCCTTTTATTTCTGATGTACTCTTTCCACTGAGTTGCAGCAGGGAACTCAGGGAAGAAAATGCTGTTTAAAAACAGGGGGAAATTTTGCTATCACAGAAACACAGTAACTCCTGAGAAAAACGCAGCTATTTTCCAGTACTCCACTCACTGCAGGCTGAACTGATCCTGAGCCATGTCAGTTGTCAGAGGATGGCTCCTTTAGTTATACATAAATAACCTGAAAGCCGATCAGGCTGTACTTCAACAATTTCCAGCTAAAACTTCAATAGCCAAGCTTGCCAGCATGTTCTGTGATGTGTAACTTAAAATTGCACTGCTCCACAGAACTAGGTCAAGGATGCAATTTACTTGTTTCTAATTAGTCCATTACATTGATAAATAATCTTCCTGCAAAACTTTTTCTTTGAAATATGTCTATGAGGCAACATTATTTTAGCCATTCTAGTCTGGTGTGAGCTAAGTTAACTGAACTTTGGAATTCCCATCCAAGTCCAAAGCCAAGGTGCTTGGAAAACAGAAGCCTGAGCTGAGATCATGAGAACAAGCACTGCCATAATGATCCCTCCTGCAAACAGAGAGCACCTCTAATTACTGGGTTTGTTATCCACCCATGGTACATACCATAATCAATAACTACTGATTTACCCTCTGGTGATAGAATCCTACAACCGTTTAGGATGAACAAGACAAACTTTCACTGAGCACTGCCAAGGCCACTGCTAAATCATGTTCCCAAGTGCCACATCCACAGGCCTTCTGAACAGTTCATTAATTCTGCCAAAAGGAGTAACCAGCTAAAATTAATTCCACTCCTAAATATTAAAGCATTGTCCAAATTGGCTACGCTGTGGAATGCTCCAAGCTTTGCCATGGCTCTTCCCTCCCTAAGGGGAGGGCCGTGTGCAAGCTACTTTTTATTCATGTTAAAACCAGCACTAAGATATGGCATAAACATACACAAATTCCAACCACTTAGTCCTCAAATTCAGCAAATCTCATTCTGATGTTTCTTTGGTCAATGACATGACAGTGAGAGATACAGAATATTTTCTATATTAATTTGCAATTAATTAGTTCATTATGAATAAAATACTCAACACACCACATCTTTACAATTTTTGTATTGTTGGAAGTTTATGAATTTATAAGTATTAATTTCAGAGTTTTATATAAAATATATCTATATGAAAACAATAATGTAACTACCCTGTAACCATGAAGAGACCCTCTCTTCTCTTCTACTATCCTTACACAACCCTAAGAACTCTCACAAGGGGGAAAAAAAAGTAGTGATGAACATCAATATAATGTGTGTAAGGTCACATTAAAAAAATCCAGAACAACAAAAGCCGAGGAGATATTAATAATGCACAGCTAATAACAAAATTCAATGGCTTGTCAGAAGCCAGGCAAGCCCACATTAATTTTGCAGAGATAATAAAAAGAGAACAACAGCATGCTTGTTTGTAGTGACAATAAACCCATAAAACAGCAACACACAAAATAAAAAGATACAGCATAGGAAAATGTAAGTAGATTAACAACATTTCAAATTGCAAAAAAAAGAAGAGTTTTTATACAATGCCACTACATAGCATCTAATACTGCTGAGTAGGAGCATCAACAGAGCAGAGGAAAAGACTGAGGGCAGAGAAAAGGCTGTGGTGGGTGGTGGGTAAATCACCCAGCTCCTCCTGGTAGCTGCACCCCTGTGCCCTCCACAGGCTCAGTGTGTTAGAGAGAGCCTAAGAGATAAACTCAATCCCCTCCTCTAAGCTCTGCTAAAATCTGAGGAGCAAAACTTAGAAAGCATTGCTCTTCCATGCAGAAACAAGTTCTACTATGTGTGACAAGATGGTTATTCCACTAGGTTAAGGCTGGAGGCCTGGACTCAAATCTCCCAAATGTAAGACCAAAAAAAAACTTAACAGGTTAAGCTTTCTCAAGCCCCTCTGGAATGATCTTGTACTGAACTAAAGCTGCATTACTTTTCTTCCCCCTGTTTTTATAGATGTTTACATTGCTGGGTTGAGGCAGCCAGTACACACAGCCTTGCAGAGTTAATACACAGAAATCTGTTCTTAGAAAATGCTTTTTCTTTAATTTTTAATTAATTGTAATAATACTAATTCTAATTTAATTAATTCTAATAATCATGTGTCCCAAACAATATGCCACAATGGGAATTCAGGGACACCTGTATTACTCAGAGGCAGCCCTAATGCTGGGTCTACTCCACCTCTCAGACCTAATCTTTAGGTGGTGCATTGTTATAAATCCCTCAGGGTAGGGGCTCTCAGCTCCAAAATCGTTAGAAACTGCTGGGCTGGAATTCAGTGCCTTGTCTCTCTACTCACTGGGTATGTGCCAGTGCACAAACTGTATTGACAGGTGAAATGAATGGCAGCCAGGAGCTTAAATAAACTCAAAAACCCAACTCCAGCAGCACAGTGAGATGCTTTATCATACACTGAGATAGGGAGCTCTAATAGAAAGGCACATCTATTAAACTGTGTTCTCAAATTCTTCATTTATCTTACACAAGTGTAAAGACCAAATAGCAAAAAGCAAATGTATATTGGTTTTACACATTCCTATTGGAGCATGTATGTCAACATGAACACAAATAATGGTCAGCACAGCATGTTGTGGTGTAGTCAGAGTTGACATTCTTCAACCTAGTTATTCCATATTGCTTTTAACACATCTGTTTCTCTCAGTTGTCAAACTTGGGCTCAATTTTCACATACTGGCCTGTACTAATGTTCCAAATTAAAACAAATTATGAGCTCCCTGACCTGGTATTTGCTTTTCTCCAGTCAGCTCATGGCACAGCTCAGTGTAGAGTGGAAAGTGTGTGGATTAAAATCCAGTGAAATGGAGCAAATCTAAGTGCTCTATGATAAATGGATTTTTCCCAGGATAGACAGACTACTTAACATATCAGATTTTTTTCTGCTGATATTTAAAAGTATCATATTGCTTTGTTCTTCAGGCACCTGAAAAGCTCACAAGGTGGGCAAGAAGAGGTAAGTCATGTTCTAAGTACCTTCTCCCAAATGCACAATTGTTTGGTCTGTATATCCATTTCAATACATACATTTACTTACTGGATACACCAGTTTTTTTAAAAACCCTATAACTCTGCTATGTGGTAACAGTTCAAACCAATGTCATCTTCAATTAACTTGTGTTTTAAGTCACTCCTTGGTAATTCAGCACAAATCTACACCACATTTGAAGTTTGCTTCAAGCCTGCTTACCAAACAGTCTTAAAATGGTGATACACAATGAATTAATCAAAGTTATTTCTACTCCTTTGTTTTCTTCACAAACATAACCTAGAAAGAACATTTTAATGAACTTTTTTTAAAAAACACTTTCAATAATTTCTTTTTTTAACTTTAATACTTTCTCTGAGTGAAAGCATGCTACTGAATATAATACAGATTTTTTTTATTCAACTTTCAAGTTTGAAATAAATGTTACTTCCTCAAAATACCAGAGCTAAAAATAGTTTAGAACCCTTCCTACTGAGTACCTTCTTCTCCACAGTAATCTCCAGTGTGATGATGAAATGAGACAAAAACATAAGGGGAAACCCAGATGATAAAACACCAAAGCAAATGGTAGTTAAAAGGTCATAAAGTGACAGCATTATTTCACACAGAGAACAAAGATGAAAACAGAATCAGACCAAAGTGAAATAGAAACTCTTTCAAATCTTCTATCAAACATTCAAGTGATAAAATGTTCAGGGTAGGTCTCTGAAATGGGTTTTTAATCACTTGTTTATTTTATTTCTCCTCTAATGGTGTAATTATTCTCCACATGATGAGTGAAATAGCAGAGACCTGTCAGAGCCCTGTTCATAAGCAATCTTGCAGGACTAGATGTGAACATAAAAGAGCCCTGGAACAGAGCAAGTGTCAAGAGGACACAAGCTGGGGGCTGATTAGCTGTTTTCATTCTCCATCGACAGGATCCGATCCATTAGCATGAGGAGATTAGAAATCACTCTGCTACAGCTGTGGTTCTATTCCCCCTTTTTTAAAAAAATTATTATTTTTAAACTTCAGGTTAAGTTCTAGCTGATCCCCGAGTCCTCAGCTGCAAGTGAAAAGGCAAAGCAATAAAAAGAGAATTGCTCTAATAACAGAGGGGCACATGGAGGAACCCCAGGAGTTAACAGACCCCTTAGTCCACCTACAAATTAAGGAAACCAACAAAGCCAATCCAAACAACAATGCTCAGGAGTTATTGCATTTAGGTTTCAGCGTCAGGAGAAATATTATTTATGCAAAATTAATAAGAAACTTGGTCTCTCTGTGAAATGCTACAAGGGAATTTCTTTTGTGCTGCTGATGTAATGGAATATTTATGAGCACTGGGAATCAGGGCAGTCAGAATTACGACAAAGAGAGGTCACAGAGGGTAGGATTGCAAGGTTACATCAGTTGGGTTTTTCTTTATGTTTGTTTCTCACTGAATTTGTGCAACATCCCTCTTTACAGATATTTAATTGTCCTGAATAAAAAAAGAGGTCATTGTTGTGAATTCGCCTGTATATGACCTGGATATATGCATGGCAATACCCATTTTTATTTCTTTTTAATAACTATCTCCATTTGTACCAGTTTCCCAACACACACACAAAGACTCCCCTGCTCCAATGCATCTTGGTTTTACCCACAAAACTGCTTGAAGGTAAAAATCAAAACTAAAGAGCAACAAAGGGATCATACTGAGCCAGGCACATTGGAAATGTAGAAAGAGGGGATGGACACAACAGAAGTCACCACAGGAGGAGAGTTTCAATTTTTGATTCTCTGTACAGTTGCCAAAAACTTGAAAACAGCAACCAAAGCAAGAAATTTCCTCTCAGATGCAACTTGCAGGGCATTAAATCACATACCTGCATAGAACACAAAAATGCCTTGACCTTCAGCAATCCTTCAATGTTTTGTTCTTTCCTTTGTGTCCACACAAACAATTTAGCAGGGCACTGAGGGAATCTCTCCAGATGGGCAAAGTTCATGAAAATATTCATAGGAGGAAAGGTATGCCATTATCCCTAGGCTCTGCCGGCTGGATTTTAATTATAAAGATTCCTCTTTTTTAGTAGATGGGTCTCCTGGACTCTTTCCAGTCTACACCTCATGTTGTCTATTGTGGCAAACCAAACTGTGAAAGAAAGAACTAAAATAAAGCATTTCCCAATCTACCTTTGGACAGCACCCACTCTGATATGTGAATAGGATTTTTTTAATCTGTTTTCAGGAAGAGGCACAAAGGCTCAGTAAATTGCTAGCTGGCTATAGGATTACCTAAACAAGAAGAGCTGGATCAGAGCTCGTTCAGCCCTGCAGAGACAGGGCTATTATTCCATGACAAGCTGGGGATCTCTCTAATTCCTCCAAGACAAGGAGCTGTCATAAGAAATACGCGTACAAACACAGCCTTTGTCAGCAGCCCTAGCAGGAAGATCAGACCAGAACTGAAGGGCCTGTTCACTTCTGTAACAGCTTGGCCAAGTCAAAGCCAGCCTGGAAGCTTGTACCAGAGCTATCTGCTGTCCCAGTAAACAGAAACCTTCCAGGCTGTTCAGCTGACCCTAATCACAGGCATTTTCTCCCAGCCCCACCAAACAAATGGAACAGAAAAGACACTGGTCCTGTTCTGTCTGGAAAGTAGCAAAATAGAACCACAGTGCCTGTGGAGAGCTGGCTAAGAAGAAAGGACACCATACCAATGCCCAAGAAGTACAGAACATTTTTAGGAACATAACAGCAGGCGCAGTAGAAGCGGCATCATACAGCTTTGTGTGCTGTTTGAGCAGCACTTCCCCAGGGAACTCTGAGAAGAACCAAGCCCTGCATGAAAACACAGCTCAGAGTCCAGAGCCTTGCTCTGCTGGGTCTGTGCAGGGCTTGTCAATTACTGTGAGCTGTGGAGGTGATCCCAGACACAGGATCCGGCTGCTGCGGCTCCCCAGAGCCCCTCAGGCTCATTTTACACTGCCTATTAGGACAGCTATTAGATGGTGTCAGTTTTCCCTCACTGTTACAGCTGAACAAATAATGAGAAAAATTACATGCAAACATCCCCACCATGACTTCTGTATGATTCTGCTCCAACTGTGTTCCCCACATTTGCTGTTGGATTATCATTGACTCAATATTTTGAGGAGTCTGCTCTCAGCATCCTCCCAGGACCACAAAGTAAATCTCACTACCAACAGCAATTTTCATGGGAGCAGGGGGGATTATTACACACAAAATTATGATTAATAACAAACAAGTTTCTTAAAATTGCAATCTGTTTGCAGACAATCTGCAATCAAGAAAGGAGGCTCATTCATCAAGCAAATTGTTACTGAAAATTGTCCTCCTCAGCTATAATCACTTACATACCCAGAGCACTTGCAAACAGAGGTAGGAGAGTCCTAGAACCAATTCCTGCTTTTATCTGCTTGTCTCAAAATGCACATCTAATTTAGGAACGTGGTGTGTGGAATGAGTACCACAGAACATGCAATCTCAAGTAATGAACTGCAGCGCTAACACAGCACACGCCCACTAAAGGCTCAGGCCTGTCATACTTACTTGGATTCTGCCAGAGCTTCCATTAACACAGCTACTACCTATGAGACTCCTACTCTGCCTTGGAAGCTGGAAAAAAGCTTCTGGAATGATTTTGGAGGGAGATCAGTCATTTTGGCACCATCGCTTCTGTCTGGCACATAATTAGTTTGCTTGGGGAAAATCATTTGCTCCCTATTCGCCCACGAGCTCTGCTGTGTGCACGGAGCATCCTGAGAGGGAAGATAGCTGGAGGTTAAAATTAGCAAGGAACGCAGATGCCATTGTCTCCTCTCATTGCCTCCGCCCACAAAGCACGTCTCACATCCAAACCGAGGGGGGCTGGAAAACACAAATCTAAAGCAAAAAGAAAAATAGAAGAAGAACGTAACAAAAATAGTCACTCTTGAAAACAACAGATACATCAGACTTCTCTGGTCAGGGACAACTCTGCAGATAACTTTCCAAGCAGTAATGACAGAATATGGCTTCATTAGCATCTTAGGGTTGTACTTGCCATAGCCTCATGTTAGGATTAAATTCCATTATCTTGAGACAAGAAAATCAGGAGTACACGACAATTAACACCTCAAATGACTTGAAAGAAAAAAGGAATCTTCTGAATAGTTTGTTTCTAGGATGACATGCTGTAAACAAGAACGTCAGCACTGACTTCAGCTCAGCTGCCACAGAAAAAAAAGCATGTGTTTTTCTTCTTGGCAAATATTGATCACCACTGATACTGTCTCATAAATTTGAGATGCACTTACACCTTTCAAAAATATAATTAAGGTAAAAAAAGTCATTCCTATGGCCACATGTTCACAATTTTCAGAGATCTACATCTAGCCTGACAAAACAGTGAATAAGACAAATGAATTCCAGCACCTTAAAATATTTCTCCTCAGAGGATCCCCTCTGTACAACCAGAAAGCAAATAATATCTGGGTTTAGGGCATTGCTCTTAGCTGTGTGCAAATCTTACCCATGTAAAACATGACTAGTGAAACACTTCTGAAATGCAAACCAAATGATTCGCTGATCCATAATTTGCAGTGATGTCAGGTCATATGTTATTGAGAAAATGGGAAAAAACATACACACTCAAATTTTAGATTTGTGTGAGTATAGAGAGAAAAAGACTGGCACCACTGCTGTGGTGAAACCAATTCTAACACATTAAAGTTCTTGTATTTTCACCCAATATGCTAATTCTATACAGACCTCCTAACAGGACTGGCTGGCAGGCAGCTTTCAACAACACTAAGATAATGTTTCTAAAATGCATCAGGAGCCTTAATAGTGCAAAATATTATGAGTCAATCCTTCTTTCAAATGGCTGACAGCAACATAAAGGATCAGGGTTTATACACACAAAAGGACTCCTCTTGAGAAATGACTCAGCCATCTCCTGCTCCCTCCCAACCAGCAACCAAGAAAAATGAGGTCTACATTGCTCTCAAATAACCCAAATAAGCAGATCTTTGCTTATTTTTATGCATAAGGTTTACCCAGAAATTCATACGCCTCCAATAACATAAATCTTATTAAAAAATTATAAAGTTGTGGTTTGTTAATATAAGTACTTCATTAATAATGAATTAATTACAAATTAACATATATAAAATGTTCTGCATTTCTGTAAGCCTCCGGTATCTTTAATTAAATAAATTCACAGAAATTTCCTTTCAAATCCAGCAGTACTGCCTATTCATAATTTAAAAAGCAAGGGAAAAGATGCCATTCTTAGATGGCATCACTTCATACCACAAAGTTGTTTAACATAGTGTCACTGGCCATATACATGCAGGGAATTTCACTGGCTCTTGGGTTATCACAGATTTACTACCAACTTAAACAGAGTGGGAGCAGACCCCATATTTTTTTGTGGAAAAGGCTCCACAGAACAAGGTAAAACATCATCTCACCAGATTCCTTACACCTATTTGAGTGTTGGTGCAGAGAAAAAGGAATGGGAAGCCAACAACTTCCCAGAAAACAATGTCCCTGACTTACACAACTGAAGTTATCATGTAAGGAACAACCACAAGATCATTACAAATTCACTTACTGGAATGAAAAGTCCAGCATTTTCAATTCTAAAAGCTGACACTTAAGAAAGAACAGTAGGAGATTTGGACAGGAAAGAAGGAGCAATAATACAATTAAGGATAAAACATTTCCTTTTCAATTAAAGACTAGAACTGCACAGAAATTGAAAAGCAGAGATATGTTGGGATTATGACCCCTGAAACTATGTACAGCTTAATGCCAGGCTGTGAATTGAGCTACTGCAGCCTCAAAGGGACATTCCTCAGCTGGCTGGGGTTTAATGCAGCAAAGGGATTCCACAGGCATTAGTATCGATGAGAGGAGGTTATAAAGCATGTGCTCTCTGTGAGTAAAAGGAGCAATGAAATCATGGAGCTCCATTCTTCCCCTGCCCTCAGCAGATCCTGCAGACTCATTATCAGTGCTTTTGACAGCTGGGAATCCACCTAGGGCCTGGAATATTGTGCTAGAACATGCCAGCTCTGTGGTTGAAGAGCCACTGGATCTATACAAGAGCAAACACTGACTTATTTCTAACAGAGGCTAATACTGGCCATTAGCTGTGGTACCTGAACCTCTGGAAAGAACGCCAAACTCACAGCTATAGACATAGAATGGCCACTGGGACACAATAAAAAGATGAGCACTTGTACACAGCCCCATTACACACAGGGTCTCCTAATGGATTTCTCTACTTGCCCAGAAGAGCATGCAACATGATTTTCCACGCTGCCAATCAAGTCAGGAGTCACATCTGTGAAACTGGGGAGCCATTTCCTTGACCCTCCCTCACACAGAGTGAAGAGTGCTTGTGCTAAAACACCAGGGAATAGGTCTGTGTTCTAACAGCTGATGGCAGCTGAGTTGCCATGGTCACTTTCCTGCTGACCTTCTTTCATTCATTATCCATAAAGCACATTTCCCAAAGATACAGATTAAGTTGGAAGTTTACTGTTTATCACTTAACCAGGACACACTGACCTTCACCTGAGGGAACATTCTAAAGCTTGGGAAAAGATTCCAATACCACAGCAAATCTTAAATTATTCCAAAGTGTAAATTTGCCTTTGCCTTTTATGTAAGGATATGGTACACAGTTATCCCAGGCACCTTCAACTCCTGCCACAATGCACTGGCAAGCAGGACAAACCTTGGTCAACCTTTCCCTACACCTTTTTTATTCCTTTGTTTTCTCTTATCTTGCCTCACTCTTCCTCACCCCATTCCTACCTTATTTCCCTCCTCCATTTCTGTTTCTCCCTTTTCCTTGATTAATTCAATTCCCAGCTCCATGCTCCTAAGTCAAACACAGCTCTAATGCATCTACCCACTTGTCACAGCTTGTTTTGTCCAAAGATGACTGAAGGAAGCCTGTTCTTCCCTGCACTTGCAAATAGCTCCAGAAGAGTCAAGCACAGGAGGAGATTGAAGGACACAGCCTGGGCAGGAAAGGCCATTTAACTCCCAACACAACCATGACTTGTTGAGGAACCTAGTGCACATGTGACAAGACCTGAGGTGCAGTTCAAACTCCTCCACTGCCAGAGCTTCCCCCATCAGACACACACAGTCCTTTAAAGCTTTCTGGCAGTGTTTCTTAGCAGCAGCAAAAGACATTTCACCATTTCCACTGAAGGGAAATGTTACCTCAGTGCTCACTGAAATAAAACCTGGACAAATGGTGAAAACTTGCTGTATTTTAGCCCCGGCTGATCCAAAAACTCCAAGCAGATGTTCCATTCTGCAGCTGATACACAACAGCTCTGTCCCTCACTCCACAAGGACCTCGATTCAACCTAACAGGCTGCTATCCCCGACCAGTATCCTGAGGACATTTCTATTCTGTTGGACAGACTAGAAGTTAACATTATTAGCCAAACCAAGAAAAATCCCATCTTTTCCAAGCCTCAGTGCAAGAGCATCATCCAGTGTAAACTAGCACAGGAACAACACATGTGACTGCTGCTGCTACAGTGCTCGGGGTAGAGTGTGTCCTGAAGGAAACCAGAGGGAAGGCAGAGCTACACACAGAGCTCCAGACAGGCTGAACTCCATGCAGTTTAAATCCATCTGAACATCAACAGTAATTAATTTAATCTCAGCAAGCCATTTGAACATCCTTCTTCAATTTTAACCCTAAAAATCTGCACAGCAATTGGATTGAGACACTCAGTCTAAAGTTCCAGGCAAGTTCAGCCCCTGAACTTGCTAAATCCTCCACTTGTCTGCTTTTTCCTTCATTGCCTTCCCAAAGAGCTCAGGAGCTGTCACCCAACCACATGCCTGTTTCTTTTAGGTCCTGACCCTGCAGGGTTGAACACCAGGACACTGAGCAGCCAGCTCCTCACTCCAGTTCCCACTGTAAGCAACCATCTTGTTCTGCAGATCACAGACACTTCTTTGGCAAAAACAGACCATGCCCTCGTCTGACCTTTGATTTTTCCATGCACAGAATTGCAGCTGGGATCAGCCTCTATGAGATAAAGAGGGGAAAAACCATCCCCACCAGCTCCTTATGGAAACAAAACAGCAGAATCCAGTTCTGCGCATCTATACAGCAAATTCAATACAAAAGAATGCCCCACACATTGAGACAGACAAGTTATATGCAAATTTTCTATACAGCAGCTGGCACTCAGGTTCCCAGAAACAGGCAAAGTACTGATGAGCTTTTGATGCTCTCTCTCCTGTACTTCCTTGACAAAACCTTTTTCCGAAAGTAGTTAGCAGAATTTCATTATATACAGGTTTGGTTTTTTTCACATGATGCAAAAAGATTCTGCAACTTGAAATCCCCATTTGTTCTTCCTAGATAACCACAAGGAAGTTTTACAGAATCACTCAGATATGCCCTGTGGACGTGCCCAAGCAGACAATCAAAGACAGGAGGCCTCAGTCCAGTTTTCTGACAACTTGGATGAAACAACTTGACATCAATGTGCCCACAGAAATCACCACAACACATCAAGCAGACAATGACTAACAAACTCTCCTGTTTCTGCTGAATTGCACTGGCTCCATTGGAGTGCACAAAACTAGTGTTACACAAAACTCAAAAAGTAACTGGGCATTTGGGAGTTCCAGTCCATGGAAGCATCTGACAGGTGCTGTAGCTCCAGACAGAGCCCAAGTTCCATCCTGCTATTTTCCTGCCTAAAAGGCAGACGTTACATCAGAAGCAAAGGTGACCCTCTGACTGTCATGCTCTGCTCTATTGAAATGCACCTGCACGAAGGAAGGTTTAATATGCTCTAACAGAAAATGTCAAAGCTTGACTAAATGTCAAGATATCATTACACTCTGAAACAACCGCTTACTGAAGAATAGTTGCAAGTCAGATCAAATTTTTAAATACATTTATTGATACTAAGCTGGAAAACAACAGAATTTTTTAATCGTACTAAAATGCAGATTTTGACAAAATTTGAAATGACACTTTGTGTCATCCCCCAGTTATTTTACACTAGCCTCAATCCAATTTGCAATTCTTGAGCCTTAAGAAGATCATTTCAAATTACCAACTAGATGCTGATGAGGCTGTTATCTAGTGAACTATAAATCCAAATAAAACAATAGATGTTGACATCCAAGAAATGCCAAACTTAAGTTTCCCAAGAAGGAAAACAACGAAAACTAAAGGAGGAACTCCTGAAAAAAATGCTACTGTCATGGTATGAAAGCTAATACAATAACCCCAACAAGTGGATGTGTAATCACAATTTCTGATTGTGTTATTTTGCACTACTTATAAACAAAGGTAAAACACAATGCATTTGGGAATCTGCCATTCTGCCCTATAACACATACTCCTTGATAGCTGGCTGGACTTATTTCTCCCACAACTCTGACTTCAAATTCTTCATCCTCATGAACTGCAGACAGGTGTTGAGCAGACAAAAGGAACTGCCATTTGTAGCTTTAAGAAAGAGGGGAAGAAGAAGAAGAAACAACAAGTGTATGATGATACACCTGCTTCCTTCTGTGGATCTCAGTCTGGCAAGTTTCAAGGCTGATTCTCTTCCTATCCAGTTCTTTTGGCTAAAATTACCTGTTAGGAACATCATCACGTTTCCTCTGCTCCCTCTGTACCCTGAATTTTACTAAAGAATGAAGATGCCTTTCAGCTATCATTTAAACAGCACATTATTTCCAGCATTTTAAAAAGGACAGAGTTTTACCAGCAGCATCGCAAGGGAGCTGATATTTTCTATTTCTCTCTTCCTGAGTTTCTAATGGAACAGTAGGCTATAAAGTCAGTGTTTAGGCGATAGAATAAGTCATAAATGCCAAAAGGGTAAACATTCAGGGGAACACTTCCCAGAGACAACCAAGTAGAAATCTTCAGAACAAATCAATGCACTTTAAGTAATCAATTCTGCTTCTACAATTGCTTCTATTCCCTATTAAAGCATCCAAAGGCTAAAAATTACTCCCAGATTCTGCAATTCACAATGCAATAAGCAAATATTGATGCTTCAGTTTGTGATTTGTGAGCTTTTAAGGTAATGGAAATCAGACTGAGCTGCCCTGTGCCAGAGAAAAGGCTTATGTGTTAGTTTTCAAATGGATGAAAACTATCATTCATTTTGCTATGGAAGATATTTTCCTTGCCTTATCTCAGCAGGGCTTTGCATTCAGGAATCCAGAAGAGAAACTGACATTTCCTTTTGGCACAGCTTCCCTCAAACACAAAAATCAAATGTCATGCCTAATGCAAGTTCCCAGGTGCAACACGTGCTGCATCACGAGCACAGTGGCAAGATGGATGAGCAGAAGGTGGCAATAGAGCACCAGACCCAAACCCCTATACACTTCATCCCCTTTATTATTTTTATTCCTCTAAATCCATAGATACTTGATTCCCAATTAATGCTCGCTCTCACCACAGCACACACCCTGTGTGTGAGCTGTGTACCTCCCCTGAAAACCCAACATGATATAGGTGTCATTTCTTACAGCTGCATCACTCCTGGGTAAAAGCAGATGTAAAAAGTCTCTATTTCTCCTCAGGTAGGTGACATAATCAGGTAGGTGACACAAGACTTCCATAAGCACTTCAGTGTGCTGCCTACGTGGCTCCTTGCATCTATCAGAAAATTACAGGGAAAAGAGGGGTTGCGTAGCTTGTCCATAAAAAAGTTATTATAAACCTTGTACCTCCTCCAGCTGAAAAGCTAAATTATAAGCACTTATCTTAAAGCTAGAGTGGAAAAGTCTCATTACATTTTATACAATAATATTCCCCTCCATTTCTAAAAAAAAAAATCATCTCCTGAGCACTGGTGGAAAAAGTGTACGGAAAACTTCCTCCTACTCTTTCCAAGATTAAGAATACTTGGGTGTAGCACTTGACTGTTAACCAGGTAACCACAGAGAAATTTGGCTCATGCCAGGTTTGTAGCCAAGCCTTTAAGTTTCAGTCAGAAAGAGCCATTCCATACAGGTTTGTAGAGACTTCCCAATGCATAGGGATTCTCTGAAATGCTCTTCTCCATTATAAGCATGTAGGAGGCATTGAGGAAGGCAGAGACCTCCCTCTTTCGGCCAAAGGGAGGTGAAGCAGGCAC
Organism: Zonotrichia leucophrys gambelii; assembly: GCF_028769735.1. NCBI lineage: Eukaryota > Metazoa > Chordata > Aves > Passeriformes > Passerellidae > Zonotrichia > Zonotrichia leucophrys. Next base: position 43,435,948 of record NC_088173.1, on the reverse strand, counting down.
ACACTGCCTTGACAAGAGATTTTAAGGCAAACAGGATTGGACTTATTCCCCCACATTTCTGATGGAGACAAATTAACAAAGATGAAACAACGAGGAGGGAAAAAAATTCACTGCTGTCACATGTGCAATATTCCCAAGTTGCCACATTTAACATGAGAAGCAATGACTGATCTTCCTGCACCACAGAAAGCAATTTTTCTCAAATTTGACTTGGCATTATTATCTTCAAGCTCTGCGTAGATTTTCCTGCTTTCAAATCTCTTGAAATAAATACATTTCTTAGCATGACCATGGCAGTACAACAGATTTTTTCCTGCCCTGCCTTCCCCTGCTGGAGCCCAGTACCTGCACCAAGACACTGCCCACAGCTGAACACCAGTGCCAGCCCTTCAGGGTTTGAAACAACCCCAATCTGCCCTAATAAGCCACACAAAATTAAAGCCCACAGAACCATGCTGACTAGAAATTATTCGGTTATATATAAAATAATTATATTTATAATAATTTTGTTATTCCTGGCCTGTAATGCTGGCTGGGGAGCAGGGCAAATATCAAGCTATAAATACAGCCTCGGATTTGGTCGCTGCTCACCCACCATTAAACGGATCCTAGGAGCAAACTTCTTGCTAGACTCATCATTTTCTCCAGCACTGCAAAAGATCAGGCTTTAAAATACCAAGAGAATGAAGCAAATTGAAATAGTCAAGCTATCTGACATCCTAAAAAGCTTTCCAGACTTATATAGATCATCCAAAGTTACCCAAGCAGCAAAGAGAACCAAACTGGGATTTCAAATTATTTAACATTCCAAAGCATCATGCGAAGCTGCCTCATGTATCTGAGAGCAGTCATTAAACAAAGATTTTATCAACTGACCCTTTAAATGCCATGAAAAGACACACAGAACAAGCAGCAGAGGCAAAATGCACATATAAAAACATGCCACCGTAAGGTACTCATATATTCTGCCAAAATAGCAAAGCAATCTCTCTCAGGAGCTATAATTTCAGGGGTTTTAGCATAGAAATTGTCTGATAAACACTCTTCCTCCGCTGAGATTAAGGAATTAAAAAAAATAAATCATGGCACAATGATCCCCTCAGCAGCAATTAATAAAATTATTAGTAGACCCTTTCTGAATGTAAGAGTCTACTTTGCTTAAATACTAATCACTTTTTATTACTGAGCAAAAAGAAGTTCAAGTGTAACAGGAAATCAACTGTTAACTATGTATTGGCTATTCTTTTAAAACAATGTTACAGGGTAAGCCACATAACAGAGCAATCAACACTTAAAATGTCTTCATTATCAGTGCTTTTAAATAACTTTGCTTCACTGCTGTCCCAGCTACAGCTTCCTGACTGGTACACAGAGAAAGAAAATTATTTCAATGCTATTTCTTGCCCTGGCTTGTTGCCTGGCTTAGTGACAAGAGTACATGGCCCCCACTCTCCAGGAGGCTGGCAGGGCACCATCATTGCCATTTAACCTTCATTCCAGAACACTGCCCTTTGTCAGAGAAATGCTGCCCTTCAGTCCCATAGAAATAACCCTGCTTCCCCTGGAAACTGCAATTTGGGCATGCTTTGGGCCTTAACTGCTTCTCACACACTATAACTACATTAACATGGGACTTTAGGTGAGGGAAATGAGGAAAAAGAGTTCGTTCTTTGGTGGTTGGCAAGTGTAAGGTACAACCACCAAGCACATTAAACAGCACAAACTAATTGAGCTTTTTTATTTTGTTTAAAGACAGGTACAAAGACAGGTAACAAAGGATTTTTTTCTTGGTTTAAGAAAAAAATAAAGATTAATAACTCCAAACTACTGTTTTTCTTAATTCTTTGTGTCCACACCTCTTAATATGTTATAAGTGACTGACAGGTCATGAAAACAGTCACAAAGCCAAAAATAAGCTTCACAATCATCAACCACACACCCCCCAAACCTTGAAAAACCCTAATTTTCAAGCTGATTCTATCCCAATGAAGTAACCAAAATAACCCCATAACTGATACTTATAATGTTTGGAGAGAGGAGCTCAGTTTGAGAGACTATCCCAAAGACAGATAGCATGAGTTTTAAAGGAATACTAAGTGATGGAAGAATCACTGTGCTACTTAAATATCTGGACTTGTTTTTAAAGCAAAGGTACTGTCACTTATGACTCAAATTCAATTCCTGTTAATATACAGATGCTTTTGGCAGTATTTATTTTAACAGCAATTTAATACTATTATGTGCTGAACTACTCCAACATCAATTCAGCTCTCTGCATTTTCATAATTCCACCCACCGGCAATTAAAGTAGAAATTGTTTAAAGAACAGAAAAACATTTTCTTAGAAGTCCCTGACTAGGGACTGGACAAACCAGAATAAATTCTTAGATCAGCAATTGGTACTGCTGTGGTGCAGAGAGCAACACTTGCAGACTGTACAGTGATTTACAGCATCAGGCATGGTGCTTCTTATTCTGCCAAATTTAAAACCCTCCCAGTGCTCGGTATCTATCTCAGGCTGACAGTCTACGCCTATAAAAAAACTGCATGTGCAGAACAGCTTATTTTAAGAAAATTCTCATCACCCTTTCGCTGAAAACTTGTAGAATATTCATGCCTTGGAGCACAGCCTTAAAAATCTGGCTGCCATATCAGGGATAAATAGGTTTTGTGGTATGCCCAAGAGAATTCATCCAAAACTGAACAAGTCACAGGCCTCTATAACCCCAGCTTACATTAAATGCTACAGTATCCTAAAGCCCAGATGTGTCCTGGTGCTCCTGGGTGTACTGTGAGGAGGGAAATACGATGGAATGTTCTACTGAGCAGCCCTGCCTCACCAGGGACCTACCCAAAGGGAACTGACTCCATGGAATAAGGCCAAATCCCCCATTTTTTATTAATTTTCTAAGTTTCTGTACCTTAACATTACTTTAAAATCAGGAAGCTGCCCAAAAAATAGGGGGAAAAAATCATCAGCAACATCTGAAATGAAAGACAGAAACACCACGTAATGCCAAAAAAACAAAAAAAAAAGAAAATCAAGTACATTAAAGTCTTGTGTTATGAAAACAATAGCAGCTTTTTCACAAAAGTCCTGCATCTTTCAGCACACAAAATGGATGGAGCTTCCTATTTTATCCTCCCTTTTTAAACCCAGCTGTGACTACAGTTATTCATTTCCTGATGGCTTCCTTTGGAAATCTAATATTTTATAAATAAAGCCATACTTAGGAGAGCAAGAGAACTGACAAGACAAACAGTCAAACACTGCCAAGACACAAATGCCTCGTCATTTGGATAAGGATTCCTGTCTTTGGTACATTGTACTCTCTTTTTAAAATGCTTTGGGTTTGCTCTTGACCATATGCCTGCAGTCAAAATAATATTTCTGCTGCAGCAATAACTATTTATATTCTGTATTATGATTACTCTCCTCTTTAAGCTTTGTATTTCTTCTCCCTTAACCTAAGAACACACGCTATATTTTAGGAGAGCAGACTTCGCATGTCCCAGCCCAGGGGCCAGAACAGAGGTGGTGACAGGAATTTTCCCGGGGTAAGGAGTAATCTCACCTCAAGGAGGGACAAGTTAGTGAAAGAGAAAACCACTGAGGGTGATTAAATCACAGAGGCAATATCCAGCTCAGGAAATCGTGAGACAACACCAGCTGGAGGCCAGGAGATTATTTAGGGCAAGTATCAGATATGCTCCCCCTGTTGCTGTTCTTCCCAAGGAAACAGGCTGTGGATATTGTTGAGGAGATAACACTGAGAAACACCCTCAGGTCTGATCCTGAAATGCAGCTTTTATGGATGATAAATGTGGTTTGGATCTGAATGGCCAGACAAAATTTATTTCATTGCAGGTTTCCAGCCTGTCTGAAGAACAAAGCAGGCAACAGGTCAATAATTAATGGCATATTTATGGTTTCAATACTATCACCAAAGTAATCTTTAAAACAGCATTCAACAACATTGAAAGAGGATTGAGAATGAAGCGTTACATAATATTTTGGCCACCATAGAGCTCAATATTCAGCCAGAAAAATTGGTGTAGAGTTATGAGAAGATATGGAGCAAGTGACAGCTCCCAGCTAACTTTTTTAACAGGAGGATATAAATAAACATTATTAATCTTTGTCTTAACAGGAGGATCCTCCCCTCCTCCCCTGCAAACACCCCCAGTGTTCTGCTGGACAGTGCAGGCCTTCCTTGGGAAGTCTCTGTTCTGTTTCTGATACATTTTAGAATATGTGTCCAACCTTGACTATTATTTATAGAGGATCCCACAACACTCTCTTGCTTCAGTATTTTTCAAATTCTTGAGCAAAATTCAGGTTTTCCAGCTGCTAATACATTTCAGCTTTTGGAAGACTAGTGGATCAGTCCAGAAACCATGAACTGCTGTTCTTGAACAGTTATTAAATATGGATCCCCAGCAGCCCCTTCCACTGCACTTTGCCTCACATTTACCCCCAAGAAAGTCCTCAGTCAGAAGGTGCAGCTGAAGGCTCTCTGAAATTCCATAACCACCAACCTCAGCTTTAAGCATTCCAAAGGCCCTGCTGAGCAGTTCTGATTTCAGTCCACAATTTGCATTTGATTAAAAATCTCTTCTACAACAAACTGCAAACAGACTCTTTAGAGTCTGTACCAAATGCTCATCTAAAAAATGGCTGTTTATGTCTAAGGAGAAAAAGCTAAATGTAGCAGAAAGTGTCTACTATCTACCCATGCAGGGTTTTATCCAAGGACCATGAGTTTTTAACTCAGCTACATCAGCTGACTCCCCTCAGAGAATTTCTTAGTTCATTAACATTTGCTAATCTCAAATCATGAATATGGACTTTGTTTTATTTAACATACGCTTACACACTCTACACCCACTCACATGCAGATATACTTATACACACACGCACACACTGATATTTTCTTTTCATTAGAAATGTTTGGGGAGAATACTGATTGCACAGCTTTGATACACGCAGCTTCCTCCCTATCATTTTGTGACCATTTCAGTTAACATAATTACCATTACAGCAGATCCTAATTTGTTCTCATGGCTACAAATTCATGAGACAAACTGCTGTGATGCTACAGCCTGATCAAAACAAGAGCAGGCAGCAAAGCAGCCCAGCTTCCACCAGCTTCTTCAGCTGAAAGGCTCAAGCACAGAAAGGAAATCAAATTCCCTTCCTCTACCTTTGGGTTCCCACCTCTGCAGCCATGCAGGGCTTTTACTAGAGGTGTTACAGACATTGATGGCTGTGACAACTACAGAGCAGGTTTACACTGTTTTTTAAATATATACAATACACACTAGCCCTTCTCCTCCTTCCCAGAGAAACTGGGACAATGGATTTGGTGGGGGAGTACACAAAAGGCTTACCTGGACAGTTCATGAAAAGCTTTGCATTCCTAACCTAAAGTATAACTGGAGGGAAGATTTTGGTTCACTTTTAATAGAAAAATTTGGGGTATTACAATGTTTTAATTATTATTTCATGCCATTGCAGAATAACATAAAGAAGCAAATGATTTATGAGAACAGATGTATTAACTACATGCCACTGATACTGTAGGAAGGAAAAAAACCCAGGCCTATCCATTACAGCAAAAAGAGTGATGAGATTGACCTCATTTGCCCTCAATGGTGTCTGTGGAAAACTTTCTACCATTAACACTTGTATTCAACACAAATCTCACTTCCAATGGATTTCCCATTGACTCCTGAAACGGAGCCAACGAAACTAATCTTCAGAGAGAGCAGAGCACGCATGAAACACTCAGACTGCCACAAGATTAGATGTACATTTTTACGAGGCATTTAAAGACTTAAGAGTGAAAATTCTGCCGTGCACAAACACACTTAGAAGCAGGCACAGGCTCAAAAGGATGACATTTGACACTCCCAAATCTTTGGTGCTGTTTGAAACCCTGGCAAGGATGTGTACCTTGGCCCATCTTCAACCTCTACCTGTGCCAGAAATAGCACTGGAACACGGATGGAGAAAAGCAAAAGCAACAATATTTTGCATTGTGTCTTATCTGAGATTGTCTGAAACATTAAAATCAGGAGAATATCTTTAAAAGCAGCTCTGCAAAGTGGCCAGGCCTCCATTTTCATCTCTTCTGGCACAATAAAGAAACTGCAAATGCTGCATCAGAATGAAATGTTTTCTCAACAAATGTTTATAAACAGAATGTAAGAAATTTGTCAGGCTGATAAAAAACTACCCATTCTCTCACTGGAAAAACAAAGTCCTTTTGTCTGCCATGCTTGTGGTAAAAGAAAACAAATAAGATTTTGGCAGAAAGGCTAATATAGACTAAAAAAATTTGGCAGCCAACCTGTTGCTCTTTGCAGTCAATGCTTCACATGTCAGGTTTTACTTTTTTTCTGGAAAATAGGCTGTGGGAAAGCTCAGGACCATGTGAGACACTCTGTCAGGATTAAGACTCTGGACTCTTTTTTTAAACAAAGTCACCTTGGGAGATTTTAGCCTATTTTAAGTGACTTCTTCCTTCTACTTTCACGCCCAGAGAAAAGGAAAAATCCCAATCAGAAAAGAACAAGCCACCAAAGAGCCACATACAATCTGCTTCTTAAACCGTGACTGCTCTGAGCAAAAGCTGCTTTCCACCCTCATTTCCTTCCCAGGCACTAAAGTGGAAGTAGTTTTCAAGCCTGGCTACACAAGCCCGAGGAGCAGCGAGCTCTGAGTCAGCGAGCGGTGTTCAGCCCTCGGCTCCTTCTGGCACTGCTCTAGCTGCACACTGGTGCTGGACACTGGAATTACCCTCCTGCCTTCACGGCCCATTAGCTTCAATTGCTGCTGGAGCAGAGGCATCCTCAGCTGGATTCAGCTCAGCTGCTAATTGTCCCAGCATCTGAGCTCATTCCATGGGAAAATCAATAGCAAACCTGAAATTGTTTCAGGTCTTCATAGAGACTCTGGAATTTCTCCCATTTTGTACTCACAGACATGAAGAAGGCAAAAAGAAAATAATCCTGATTCCTCTCTGCTCATTTTGGTTGCCATAAAAATAAAGCTTTTCCTCATTTTTTGTAGTGCAGGGGAGATCATGATGCATTAAATTCATCACTGAGAAAATCATGGAGCCCCTTACAAAGAAATACTGAGAGGCAAAAAGCAGTGCAAACGTACCACGCACCATTCCACTCTTGTTTTGAGGGAACAGCCTAAAGTCAAAGGGTAATTTATTCATTATGCCCATTTAAATTTTCATGTCCTCTTAAGCTGCCAACAAAAACACCACTTAATGTGAAATGCAATCCTGCTTTTTTTTCCAGATGTAGATATCTGTTCCTTAGAAAAGCCAAACAGGCAGACAAGAGCCACAACTATAAATGATTATATATCTAGAGAGAACTTAAAAATATGTTTGCACATACAAGCATTTCTGACATTTCACATAAGGATGCAGCTTCACTTTTAATATGCAGAAAGAAAAAAATCTTTTTGTGCTGCATCTATTTTTGTAAAGCAGAAAAATATTATAAAGCTGCAACATAAGAGCCTTCTAACAGTTCTTAAATTTCCATTGTTCACTGGAAAAATAAAAATCTTAATACAAACACACGTCCTCCACTTGCAGCCTTTTTCACTACTATGACAAAGGAGTTACCTGAAGGAAAAAATGCCACTACCAGAGTGTGGAACACAATCAAACAGCCAATGACTCAGAATCAGTTTGGGTTAAACAACAACTCAGGCTCAAGAATATTTGGTAAGCAGATCAACTCTTCAGTGTCTGGAAAAACAAGTTTCCTTTCTTGGGACAACTTCTTTACCTACACGTCACCACTACCTGTCCTTACAAAAATAAAATCACTTTTCAGATGCTTACTGGCATCAATATGAGTAGTATACTCGCAAGCTATAGAATGTGTCAGATGTTTCAAAAACCAAAAAGTCACAGCAAACACAATCTAAATCATAAGACACAATAAATATCTCCCAGTCAGCAGATCTATCAGATCTTGCCAGTCAGTTACTATTCACAGAGATTTTGCTTCTCCAGTACTAAAAATTATATTAAGAGACCCCCAGCAAGTTCTCTGGTGAAGTTGGATGTTAAACCCCCCAACCCAGTCACCTCAGCTTTCCCAGGAAAAAATACTGCTTCTCTTCACATTTTATCAGGGGCTGAGCAATCCCCCAGTTCAGGATCACCACTAAAAAAAAAGTGGTTCTTTACAGAGGAGCCAGAGGCAAAAAAGTAAAGGATGGATGACACCTGTCCTGCTGCCCAGCTCCATGGAAAGCTGGGGAGACCAGGTGCCAAAAATGCGCAAGTGTCTTTCATCAAAAGTTTGCAGAATAAAAGACAAAGCAGCATTTCCCTGCTGCATAGCATAGCACTTGTTACCCACCAAAGACAAATAAACACATTTTCATCTGGGATATAAAAACAGATACACGCACAGAGAAGTTTGATTAACAGCTCCTTAGTACACTGGAAAAAAGAGAACACCTACCTCTTGAGAAATCCATGTGGACACGGTCCATGTTTCCACTGGTACCTCCATGATCATGCAGGCTACAAACTGTGATGTTAAAGGCAAGGCACGATTCCTAGAGAACCTGGAAGCTTAGAAGATTCTGACCTACCTTTGTGAATCCCTGACCCTAGCATGTTGTTTGGCCTTTTCTGAATTAACTGACAACATGACACCGAGATGGTAAAATCCTTTATTGACAGCTCACACTCACACATATGGCTCAACAGACTAAAATGTAATGTACCAACTAAAAACAGAGAAACAAAAATGAATCTATACTTCAAGAATCAATATTGCTCGAGATAGCGATGAGGTAGCCCACAGAGCAATGCCTGGTTTACTGAGATGACCTCTGAAAACTTACCAAGGCATAATATCCATATTCCCATGAAAAAAATAAAGGAATTTTGGATTCCTCAGCAGCAGAGTCTCTGCTGCCTTCTGATAGAAGGTAGATAATTACAGCAGCTACTGATGGTCATTTAAGAGAGACAGGACACGACATGTTTCCAAGAGAAAGCTTCTAGTTATGTTTCAGAGACCTGATAAGATGTCAAATGTAATAAACTAAATTGCCTGAAACAAATCACTCTCATTTCATCTTCTCATACCATTATATCTGTTTCCCCACAATGTATCCTAGTGTAGCCCATGGGACATAAATGTAGCCAGGACCAACTTGAACTTATTTTACACTTGGCAAATACATGAGGCACTTAGTAAGCCTTGCACCAGATCTGATACTGTTGCTTGCTCTATACAACTAGTGCACAAGTAGTTACTGCTGATTTTATATAAATTTTTATCAGTTCCAAGTAACCAGGGGTTCTTGGTGCTCAGAACACCATGTGCAGAAAGCAATGACTGTACTGCACTGTGAGCTTCTCCTTCATTCCCAAATTTCTGCAAGGTTTGCCTCCCCTTCATAACTGAAGGGTTTTTTGAAAGTCTGGCTCCTCAAAAAAAAAAAAAAAAACAAAAAAAAACAAACACCACAAAAAAAAAAACACCAGAGTGGCCAGAAGCAGCAGCATTTTGTTTTAACATCAGCCAAGAACTTTCTCTTTTCAAAGGCTAAAATGATGTTTTGGAACTCTCTGGGGAATAGAAAAGACCTTTTAGTTCCCACAAAGGCACTTATTCACTGATAAAAAGCAGAACTTGTACACATTGATATATCTGTGCTTCTGTTCACAAAGACCTGTGAGACAGTATAACTGCAGCAAGCTTCAGGAAAGAAACAAATTTATTTAGTTTCTTGCTCGGCTGCAACACGTTTGTACCCCATCTTTCAAAATACTTCTTATTTAAAATGCAAATCAGAATAATTTAGTGCAGTCAAAGTTTGAGTTGGACACATTTGCTCTTAAACCAAAATTTTCCCTAACTCAGGTCACTAACTCAGCTACAGGTGAGCCTTTGTTTCTCCATGACGTTTCTTTGTCAAATAAATTCCAGAGCAGACAAAGGAAAATCAGGAAGAAAAGCAGAGAAAGATAAAGTAGTTCCATGCAGCCAACAGCGAAAAGTCTATAAAAGGCAAAACCAGCATTTTTCAGCCAAAAATCTTGTCAGAGAATACTTAATTTTTGCGTCCAATATAGTCTGGGATTTTTAACTCAAAATTGATGGAAGGAGAACAGATAACAATCCATTAGACTCCATAATCTTTTCAGAAGCAGGAAATTCAGGGATAAATCTCCGTTCTGCCTCACTGAAATCAGAACTTGAATCTGTCCCCAGACATTTCCTAATCAATAGGTCTACTTTCCTCTTGGCACCCTTTTGTCAAAAAGATTAAGTATAACTTTCACTCTAATGGAAATAATTAGGAAACACTGACATTTTTGTAAGCCAGAATCCACTTCCTTTCACCTCTGTGAGTATTCTTCCAAAGAGCTTTGTGTTACCATCCCTAATTGGAATTAACAGGAATTGCTCTCTGTAACCATGGCTCTCCCATCAACCTCCATCCTCCTGAGGGATTTCACAGAGAGCAACATGACAACAAGCATTCCACAGAATTATAATCAATTATCAGCCATGTGAAAAAATCATCAGCAGGAGAGTCACTGCAAATTAAATAGAGCTGGGTTTTCTTTGGTGCTTCTGTGGGGGTGGCACCAGCAGAAACTCCAGCATTTTGTTGACAGCATATTTACAGATGTAGATTATTTCCCAATGCAAGATAAGGCTTCACATACCTCCATATCCATCTGGCTGCCAAGCAAGGAGCTGTTTAGGGATCAAATCCAGGTTTTGCTTCCTTACAGTTACTTAGTGCTATCATGTCTAAGAAATCAGATGCAATGCATCTATCACTTTATAATCAGCATGTAAAGCAGACTTTCCAGTGATCACAAGTGCAAAAAGAGATTTCAAGAATGACAAATATTTCATTCATCATCACCATCCCATTATTATTATTACTACTTTTATAGCAAGTAAAATAATTTCAGTCAATTATCTGGACCCAGGTTCATTAATTCCTCTGCCAAGACAGTCTCAACAGAGCAAAAGAAAAAAAAAAAAGGAGGAAAATACTCATAAAACATGTACTCAGATTAATTATTTGCACATTTCTTATTGAATCTAAATGGAAATACCTTTTGCAACATGCTGGCCATTTAAATGTCAATTCTTCATGTCCCCTTCGGTTACTTACCTAAAAAAAAGGCAACAGGAAAAAAATACATTAATTTTCCATGTTCTCAGATGTAACATGAATATACATCTTCCTCTCCACTGCTCCCCAGTAAATTTTCAGTGCTTATAACTTAGGTAAGACAATTAGGATAATGGGTTTTGGTTGTTTTATTAGTTTAGATGACATGTTCCCACTTGGCCTCAGCTAAGCACCCCGTAATTGAATTCAAGATCTTTTTTCTTATTATTGCTTTTTTCCTCCATCGTACATGATTTCTAAATAAAAGCTATTTGATGCCCTCAACAATTTGATTTTCATATTGTGTGCATTTACTCTGGAAAAATTCATAATTGCAGTCACAATAATGAAAACATAAAACATTCAACAGAAGAACCCAAATGCAGTCTTCAGTACAGACATTTGTGCAACTTCTTAGCAGCTACTGCCAAAACATATTTTGGGCAGACAGACCCCAGGACAGCACACCCTGGACAGTGCTATATCCCAAACCATAACAGAAGTGCATCTTCCAGCTGGGAACAGCAAGGCCAACATGGGCACAGCAGGCTCACCATTCACTTGCACAGAAACATGGGGTTTACACCATTAGACACTGCATCTCTTTTCTCTAAAATCTTTCCAAACCTGAAAAAACAGGCAGGTGTGAGTTCAGAACTTGCTAGAGAGGTCCTGTCCTCTCCTTTTCACTCCCAAGCTCCTGCCTAGGACCTGAGCAGATGGAGAAACCTGTGGCTCAGCCTGGCAGCAGGAGCCTGCAGGCTCCTCGAGCACGCAGAGCCCAGTCTGGGTGGCAGCACTGCCCTCGCCCATAGCCCACAGATAATACTCCAGATAATTGTAACAGTTTACAATACATCCTATAAATCGTATGACAGACTGAAATGGTCCTCAGCTACCAAAACTATATCCTAAAAGAGAAAAAAAACATTTCACATTTCATCCACAGCAACACTTTTGCCATATGCAAGTTTTTTAGATGCTTTCTTAACCAATGCAAGTTGAAAATTATAAAAATGCAGGTAAAACTTGTAACAATCAAATATCTTTCATATTCAGTGAAGAACTCATGGGAATTTCTTTAAACTCCTTATTTTCCAGCATTAAGCTTGCCCAGGCTTTCTGATGAATTTCAGATGGAAATATCACTTATTCCCATAATGTGCTCACACTGAACAGAGTGTACAGGCTCAACATTCTCTCTGCCTGCATGCAACTAACCTTATTTTAGACTGAATTTTAAATCCCTGCCAAATTCAGACATCTCCTGAACAAGTTCTGCTGCTTCTGCCTTCTGTCAGCCTACTCTGTGATGCCTCTGAATAAATGTTTGTTTTCTTCAACCTGGCAGATCTCTTATTATCCTCCTCTTTCAAAGCAGCACAATTTGCTCCTCTAGTCCCTATGCAAGTGCAAGTTTAGCCTTTTTCAAGGGCAGCCTATGTTCCAGCTACAGTTCAGAGCTCTCCAGGATATGAACCCATTTCAGAATACATAACACCATTGTGCTTCAGCTACAGGAGTTACTAAGCTGGGTTTAACATGTGCTACTATAGATTCTTGTCCTTAAAATGACAACTCAAGGTATAATTGCCATCTGACTAGAATTATCTGATGAGTCATGCCAGTTGTCAGGTTTGGTTCATTTTCCTCCCTTTCTCTTTTAAGGGGAAGCATAACTTTCATGGTTAAAGAGAAAAATTGATTCTGTTGATCATAGGCACTCCCATGGCTAGTTTTCCTACAGCAGTTTGTAATGATTATCCACATACCCCTTCCACAGGGAATTCTGAGTTATAATCAACACTTGACTGACTTTTTTTCAGTGCCTGCTTTGGAATTTTAAAAGTTGTGAGGGTCCACAACAAGTGCATGTTAAACTTCAAGTGCTACATTTAAAACTTAGTTTTGAGGGAAAATACCTTTGTGCTTTGCCATTTGGCAAGAGTTACACTGAGCCATTTGCCTGGGGCTTTTAGAAAGGACAAAATGAAGACCAGCTCCCCTTGGCATTCCTTAAGATCAACCAGCAGGAACACCCATCCTTCTGCCGGCCTTTGCCAATCTAGATGGGATCACAGCCTTCCACTCAACTGACATGTATGTTTCTCTTTCATCAGTGAAAACAATGACGAGACAGACTTCAAAAGAGGTGACTCATTGGCAGATAATGAATCCCATTCCATTTCTCCCACATAACAGCCTTCATTTTGTGCAACCCAAGGCATCTCAGGCTGTATGGAGTCAGGAACCACAAAGAAAAAGCTGTTCAAACTTCATTTGGCATCCCAAACAATTCCTTCCAGAAATACCCAGTAGCAGGTGCCATACCACCACCTTTATCCATGCTTATCCTCCAGTTTTAGAGGGGGACAAAGATGCAATAGTTACTGTCAATCAGGGAGCAAATCTGTCTGACATTTAAACATCAAGCTTCCCGTGAAATAGGATTAGCACTAATGGATGAAGCTGTCTCCCGTCTGCCTAACAAAAAAAATGATCCTGCAAACTGACCAGAATTGTATTAACAACCAGTTACAGATATAAATATAGCTAGGAGACTGAAATCATATTTTTCCTGCTGCTGCAGAAGACTTGAAATGAAAATAGTTCCATCCAAATCAATATACAGCCATCTGCTCTGCAAAACGCTGACAAATCTCCTTCCTTCAGGATCTGCGTCCCCCAAATTAGATGAAGAAGTTGCCTTGTCTTCACAGTGCTCATTCCAAGAGTCAGCAGGGGCTGGTCAAGTTCTGCTGTCTTCCACTGATGCCTGATAAGTGCTTTGGCTCATCCCACATCCACCAAATAACTGCTTTCTTTGATTTCCATGCCAGGCCCTTGCATCTGCTTAGGGAGCCTCATGCAAGAAGCCAACACTGTGGTTTGCTTTTCAAAAGTCACTTCAAAAAGCCATTAACCCAGAGCAGGCTGAACGCCAAACCAACAGCCTACCAGAAGAGAGAGTAATTTTATTTAGAGACTGAATGGATGGTCCTTGGTGGAGCTGTATGGAGAACTTTTCTTATCGGCATCAGATGCATAGGAGTAGGGGTGCATTAGCTGACAGAACCTTTGCTTCATATTTCCAGACAAAGCCATAGCCAGGGAGATTTAACTGAGCACAGCTCAGTTTTTAAAGCATTTGCAGTGGTTGAAATCCACACCTGGTTACCACTTCTAACATAGAAAGTAAAATATTAAATCCTGCAGAGCAGTAAACATGGACTATAAATCTCCATTTGTATCCTGAGACCATTATACATTACCTAAAACTTAAACAAAATTAATGTATTTTTGTGCTCAAGCACTTGCAAACCAGCTGCCCCTGCATCCTGCTCTTCAAGAGCTGCACAGTGAGCTCCTGATCTGCAGCAAATGGTCTGGGCACACTGGCCGTGCACCGATTCCCTGGGGTCAAGGAGAAGGAACAAAGCTGCCTTTGTGCACATTCCCCGGATGGCAGCGAGAGCTCGGTCACAGATGCAATACCAGCAGGGACAGTGCCAGTCCCAGTGTGCCCAGCCACTACAGCACTGACCCTTCACTGTGACAGGCTAAGTCCAAAGTGCATCTCGAGATTATCAGTTTAAAACGTCCTCCCAAAAACTGCTCACATCTAACTGGAGTTTTAACATTTCAGAGCCCACTTCTGCAAACTCTTTGAAGCCATCAGGGCTATTTGTAAGACTAGCAACTCTGTCAAAACAGTAATTTATTCTCTCTTCCTCCTAAGCCTAAGGACCCCTAAAGAGATTTTAATAGGTTTTGAACAGTTTAAATCCACTGTGCTCCTGCAGCTGTTCTATGTTAACAGCAAATTCATGGTCTTGCAAATGCCAGTTAAATCTTGAGGGTGCAGTGGCAACTCAATATACCTTTTTATACATATGCACACTACCTACATAAAGCTATAATGCAGTATTTTGTATCGGCTTCATTTACTGCCATTACAGCAATCTTCTTAAAAGCACTAAAGTGCAAGACTAATATCTGAATCCAAGCTACCTCTGAAGTCAATCTAGGCATTCACAGCAAAGTAATCTATTTAATCCTTTAGGGAGAGCGAGATAGCTAATAAGTAATGGAAATAGAACCAAAGGGAGATCTCCACAAAGCTACCTAGTCATGGAAGATGGGGCAGTAAAAATGTGTAATAGCAAAAAACTCCATCTGCCTTGCTGCCCTGCTGCAGCCCTGATCCCTCCTGCAGGCTGGCTTCCAGGCTGAGGGGGAAGCAGCAGCTGGCTGTCGGGTCACAACACAAATCCCACACAGAGAGGATCCAGCAACAGGTAGTGCAACACAGCTTTTCTTTGCCTGCGATACAGAGTGCAGACTCTGGCCTGTGATACTCAACAAGAGAGAAAGGAGAGACAAAGGGATTGAGGGAACAATCAATCAATCAGACACCCCTCACTTCCCTGAGCAAGTTCAGAGACTACAGACACTCATTAATGGCTAGTAATTAGATAATTGTCCTCCAGAAATACACGGAGAGCATTTCAAACAACTCCTAACAGCCATGACTGCTAACTCAATTCCCAGTTATTGATTAAGTAGTTTATAGCACTTATGAGTTTTGACACATTTTCTGAGACACCCAAGCGCTTCCTTGCTCCGTGACCCAAGAAGATCTTGTTACTGTCTCTCCCAGGACAGGCGACCTCTGCTCACCGTGCTCCCAGCATCACAAGGGACAGGGTGACAGCACGGCTTACCGTGACATTCACCGGGTGCCAAGCTGCTTCCGACGTCAATAGATGGGCTGGACACTGAGCTGAAGGACTCACGGCTGGAGCCCCAACTTGCAAGATGAAATTATCTCAGCAGTCATAACTCCTTGGCGTCCTTCCTATTTTTCGTGCTACGTGTTCAAGAGGTTTTAGCTAACAGTCTTTTACTTAATTAAAATTAAGATACTGATCTAATTTTTTTTAAAAGAAAGCAGATTGTAAATGTGGCTCGGGGGGAAAAAAATTTGTCTTCATTACTGAGCCTTGCTAGACTTGCAAGTTCCTTCCTGGCCTGTGACAAGAGATTTTAGGAGAGCAGGGAGGGATGGCACCTCACAAAGCAGAGGGGGTGATAGCAGAAACAACTTTTTTATTTCATTTACATTATTCCCCCAAAACTGGTAGTTCTAACAATTCCTGAACAGCTGTAGCTCAAAATAAATGGAATGGAAAGTCACAAAGCTGAGAAGGAATGCCAGCCATTAAGATGCCCTTGCTATATTAAGGACCAAAGAGGACTTGTAGTGCCCTTTTAGCTGACAGGCCTAAGCTTTTCACTCCTCTCACCAGTTACTGAGCCATTAATGTGTTATAAAAATACATCCCTGGGGAAGGCTCCACACCACAGTTGGAGGATGAAGCCACTTCGGATGAACATTTCCCTGTTCAGTATGAAAAGCCTGATGAAGGAGAGCTCCCTTACAGTCTGGGGAGGTGTAAAGGGTGAGGGCCATAGTGCAGAAGCACTGATGGCAATTGGAAGCAAACTTCAGACTGGTGGCCACAACTCAAAGATGGGGCTGCTCCCTTTCCACTTTCCAGACATAAAACATCTGAATGGGGAATGGGATGGAAAATACACAGAGAAATCCTTTTCTGCTTGACTTGGTTTTAAAACAGAGGCTTGTATTAGCAGTCGGACTTTGCTTGTATCTAGTTAAAAACTGATTCAGTGACTAAGAACAGCCCCAAAAGCAAATGCCAGAACGCACTGCACTGGGCATGGCACTTTCTGTGTGAAGTATAAGGTGGCCATTGGGTTTGAGATTAAGCATAAATTGGGCATAGCTTTGAAGCTGACCTACAATATTCCAGATTAAAGAGTCCCAAACAAACTCCAATTCAAAAGCCGTGTATTTCTACACAGTCATTTAAGAAAAACAAAGAGCTAGTATATTACACTCCTTTCTTCATGTATTCAAAGAAAACAAGGAATAAAATTTTAGAAGCATAGACTCAGAAATATCCCAATATTTCAGTGGTAGAATAAAACTCAGGGAGCACAAGAATCTCAATAGCCAGGACCATGCCAAAGACCCAGGTGTCACTTTCAGCCTCAGTTCACTCATATTTTTGTTTCTGAAGCAGAGCCACCAAAGAGCTTTCTTCAAAGCCCCTCAATACAGCTTTTCTTCTAAAGATACTTAATTATTTTTGCAAAAAATTAAGTCAAAAGCTACATTTGTAAGCAAAGCATCAAAATTCAAAATATCCCATCTTGCAAATGATACAGCATCCTGTAACGT
This sequence comes from Zonotrichia leucophrys gambelii, assembly GCF_028769735.1. Taxonomy (NCBI): domain Eukaryota; kingdom Metazoa; phylum Chordata; class Aves; order Passeriformes; family Passerellidae; genus Zonotrichia; species Zonotrichia leucophrys. The sequence continues at coordinate 43,418,489 of NC_088173.1, read as the reverse complement.
GGAATTGTCTAGGCTTTCTTGAGAGCAAAAGACAGTATTTTTCCTTATTGCCAACTGCTAACAGATGTTCTCCCCTGTGTTGTTAAACAAGTCTTGATAAAAACACACTCGTGTCTTAATAGAACTGGATGTACCCTGAGTGGGTTTCCCATTTGATCTGCTGCACGGCTCAGAGGCTTTTTTGTCTGCTTGTTGTAGCACAAAGTGTGTTTGGTCCCACAACAGTGACAGCTGACAACTGTTTTTCCTGTTTGCAAAAGCTTTACCGTTCAACTTGAACCAAAAGCATTTGTCATGTTGCATGGCAGGCAAGTAGATTTAATCAGATGAGGCCAGGAGCGTTGTCAGTGCCAGGCTGAAAGAATTCTGCAGGACAAAAGCTGGATTTGTCTCTCAGAGTCTGTGTGGGGAGCAGCAGTGCATCTTTGTGAATGCACAAGGGGCCATCTCAAGAGGAGAAGAAAATGAACTCAAGAGAATATTTTCAGTGCAGTTCAGCCAAAAAATAACTGTTCTGGAGTGACCAGCAGGATGCTCCTTCCAGCCAAGAGCACTGCTGGGAGAATTTTGACAACATAAAGTGAATCTCCATGTAAATCTTTCAAATGTCACTAACACAGAGGATCATGCCTTATGTGCTCTATCCCTACATAATTCCATTTCCAGAATAATAGGCATCACTTAATTTTTTGCAGGTTGATTGCTGAATGTGAACAGATATTATTTACAATGGATGACTGTTCCCAAACTGCAATGAAAATCCTCCAAAATAGTCTTACAAAGCACATGCCTCTCCTAGATAATGTCACACTAAAAAAAAAAAAAAAAGCCTATCAAAAACAAACCATTAAAAGAAAGTCTTCATCATTTAACATAGCCACCAAGATAATATTTTATACTCTTTTTATCCTTTTGAATAATCAAGCCTTTCCAGAAGATTTCCACAGGTAACTTAAGCTCAGAAGAAAAAGAATGAAGCCATATATGCAAAAATCAACTCTGAGGCTTGCAGCATCTCCAGCCTCCAACAGTGAGTGCAAAAACAGCAGCCCCACCTTAGTGGCTTTGCCAATTTACAGCACCCTAGTACGGTCTCATCATGAAGCCTTGCAAAGAGGACGCTGGTGCTTTCCAGAGAGGGAGCAGGAAACAAAATACTCTGAGTTACCAAGAGAGTGAGCACTGATCATGCTGCCTCGATATTCCCTTCATTATTTCAAAGGGGCAGCTTGAATGTGCCTGAGCAGCTGCCAGGGGTCAGAGGAAGAGGTGTCTGTATTTCACACAGGGCGTGCTGGTATAGCCAGGCTCTCCAGCATGGCACAGCCTGGCCTTGGCATTCCTATAGGGAGGGAGGGCTGCCTGCAGTGCACCCATGAATTGGAGCTCAGCCTTGCATGAAGTGTTCCAACACTCACTCCAACTGTGCTAAAGGAATTTCCCACTTGCTTCTTTCCGCTAATTAGAGAGCCACTGGGACACAACAGGGCCTTTTCAGAGTGCAGCAGGCCCTCAAGTTCTGCTGAGTCAGGAGGGGGGGGGATATTTTGATCCACTTGGGAAGATAACCTTCAACTCCCTAAATGAGGCTGCAAGCAGGACAGTAGCTATAAATGTTAGCTAAGATTTACCACCTATAGGCACCAACATCCATCTAGACTTATTTAATCCTTAATCCAGAAGATAAGGCAGCAACAGGAGCTGGTGATTGCACAGAATTTTATAGACTTAACTCATTTCAGTAGATATCTGCCTCAACACCTGAAGCAACTCCTCAGAAGTGACTTGTAGAAAACACGTGTGTAAAAAATCTGTTATACAGACTTGATGCAGCATTCAGGTGCCTGCAATCTCACTGCACCTGCAGACTGTCCTGCCTCTGAACCCTGGTCCACCAAAACAGTGCTCACATTTATAACGCACCAGGCTCAGCAACTCTTACATGCTTATTCTTGATTTCCAGCTGGAGATACTGAATCTTAAGAGATACCAGAACTGGCTCAGAAATGCTTTGTCATGTAATGTATCCTGGATAGACAGAAAATCACTGAAGAGCTGATAATTTTAATGTAACTTCAAAGAAGTTGAAAACAGATGCCTGTATTCTCGTGTGACACTGCCTCCATGCTTCACTTGCATCCAAGGCTAACACCTGCAGTGCTGCAGGCGTGAGTGGCACATCTGATTTCAGCTGTGCAGCAGGTGAGTCAGGGGAGCACAGCACAGGGCTGAGGGTGTGATCCTGCTGCCACTGGAAATCTCCTGCCAAAGCAGGTGAAACCTCCCAGCAGTGCTCAGCAAACGCTGGCCTGTCAGCAGAAGCAGGCCCTGCTGTCCTCTGCTCCTGCCTGTGCAGTTTGCATTAAGCAGCACTCTCAGTAATGAGCAGAGCACATCAACCACAACACACATTCAGGATACTCAAAGTATGATAATCATAATACTGATTCATTTCGAGGCTTTCAGAGTGAAAAGCAGCCAAATTTCCCACTTATTTTTACCCTTGCAACAACAATAATAAAGTGCATTATAACAAAAATTTAAAGTTTCTCTGTTGGCTTGCGTTGATGTTTCTCTAAGTTAAATGTGATGTTTTATCTGAATATTAAGACATAGAAATAATAACTAGTCAATAAAATTAGCACTACAAATTTTTACATAACATGCAGAAAAATTAACACAAACCATTTTAACTGAGATTACTTTTCATGGCTCGGTTGCCTGACCTGGTATTTGAAGAGTAGACTTCACTTCTGCTGCAGTACTAAACAATAGTCATTTGTAAGCCTCCTTGAACTTGATAAAATTTTAGAAAGATCTTACATTATTAACCACGTTGAAGTTTCTAAAAGTGTGGGGTTTTTTTCCAGAAGATAAGGGGGGAGAAGAACTGAAGCTGAAAGCTGAATTTCCTCCAGATGTTAATAGTAAATTGGCATCAATACCCAAAAATGCCGTAGGCTCCCCTCTAAACACCTTCCAGGCAAGACATGAACTGAGATATGGGATGGGAGAATCCATGAGAGCAGGACTTGGCTCAGTAAGGTACTGACAACTGCAACCACATGTCTCCTTTGCATACAGGAAGAATTTTATTTTCCTCCTGTCCCTATTATAAATATTTGCAGTCAGGTCAGGTTTTGTAGAATTTCAGGAGCCTCTTCAGAATGGAAGCCAAAACCCCATGGGCAGACCCTGGGGAATCTCAGTGGAAAGTGATGTGAGGGGAGACTGAAAGCAAAGATGGCAAGTAAGGGGCAAAGGAGGCCAGGAAGTATGAACAGCACTGTGCCAAATAAACCCCAGAGGGAATAAAGCTGCAGTATTTTATTTCCCTTGAAAAACAGAAACCAGGAGCAGTTCCACCCAAGTCACCAGCTGCACCAACCAACCTGACCAAGGCAGGCACACCTCCAAACTTGGCATTCAGTGTTTATTTTCCACTCCCCCTTCCCAAAAATACACTATTTACTTCACACTTTCAAAATCTTTCAAGCATCCATGCAGAATAAATCTACAAGAATCTCCTCTTACACTAACACTGCAGACAAAAATACAACTGAGAACACAATTTCAGAGCCGCTATAAAAAAATGAGAATGGAGGATATTCCTCTACAACACATTCCCCGTTTTCCCAATATTTATTCTTCAGTTCTTTTTACATATTTTTTCAGCACTGTGGAAACAGCTGGGACTTTGAAATACAGCTGCTTTCCATAGTGTTTCAAAATTTTAATTTCTGATCTGCATTGGCACAAAAACCCACCCAAATAATCAAATCTCATCTTTCTCCAATGTAAAAAAAACCCACCAATGACTGTATGTCTGTCATATCAGACATCTTTCTTTGAATTCCTTTTCTTAAAAACAACATTCATTTTAATTTAAAATTAACAGTTGCTCTTTGTTTAATAACTCTTGATACTCAGAAATCTTATAGGAGTTTCATTCCCAAGTCCTGAGCACCTCCCTCATTCTGAGGGCCAAAAGGTGATTGATTCCAGCAGGCAATAAAAGCATAGAACATACAGGATAATCTTAATACATGCAAAGATCACAAGTACTTGTGTGTCCTTCTGAGGACACAAGGCACCAAAATCGGAGACCTTAGTTCAAGAAGAGAGTCCTGACAGAATGACCACAAAGTTTCCATTCTATCCCAAAAGATCTCAGCAATTCTGAGTCTTCTGCATCTTAAACCAATGTCCTAATCCCAGGTCACAGAAATCAAAGGGTTAATAAGAAATTGCCCTGTTTTCCTGCTTTTTTCACTAAATTAAACCAAGTACCTAAAATCTGAATTTAACAGATGTTAATACAACTTTTCTATTCAGTACAATGTTTTAGTCCTTACAATGTTTTAATTAATTTTACCCTTTAAAATGCATGAAAATTTCATATCACCTTTAAATATTTATTGACAGTTTAGATGAATATTTCATACTGATTTTAAAGAATAGGGAACATTTTCATAAGGTTTCTCTTAATTCAAAATGGCAATTCTACACTCTCAGATATGCTCTCAGAACAGTGAAAAGCAATTTTTTATCTTGTTCAAAGCAGACTATAAACACTGGCTACAGCAGAGAAATAAAAACATCAAGGACAAGTTTTTTTCAAAGCTACTTAAGTGATTAGGGAGCCCACACAGCTCCCATTTACATGAGTAGTAACTGCATGTCTCAATCTTTTGAGCAATTCTGAATATTTCATCTGTCTATAAAAGATTCTCCCAGTTAAGAGCAGTAGGTTGGGAGTAATTAATTGAAAACACTTCACCTGATTCTCACAGCACAAGTCAGTATCTTAAGATGCTAAAATTGACCACAAAAGCTCTACAAACATGGGACCACCAACCTGTTGAAAACCAGCAGCCTCAATTCTGCAGAATGCCTGTCTTCCCTTTCAACTTCCCATTTTTCTGCCTTTTTGGTTTTTTGAGAGGCCTTTTAAAGCTGCTGGAGATGCAACTGAGGAAGAGCACTGTGGTGGGTCAGACTGACTTAAGGGATTTGGGGCCATAAACAGCTGGGGCAGCAAAGGCAAGGCAGGTGCAAGTGCTTTCCCTGATGTTGAAACAACCAGTGCAGTCACTGTCGGTTGTTCACACACAAACAGCCCTGAATATTGAAAAAAATCCACCTGTTCTTATACTTAGTTTATAACAACTTTTCCTATTGCCAAGAAGGTTGTAAATATCTATAATTCTAGTAGCCAGGTGTACAATGGGCCAGAGAGCAGGCACTCAAAAACAAGTTACATCAAAAAACCAAAAGTTAAAGTTGTAACAGCAGCTTAACATATATAGAAACCAATATATTAATTTACAAAATGCCTTGCAAACATATTGCCCCTTTAAAAAACTTTGTCAGTCAGTAGCAGAATCTTTGCATCAGGTGGGTGGGATTCCAGACTTTAGTGGTTCCTATGCTAATTCTGCCTGAAGAAATACCAAAAACAGGAGCTAAAATCTTTTAGCTAATGCAGAACACTGACACTCGCTTTCCTTTGTTCTCAGGAAAGACTAAAAAGTTGCCTATATTAAGGATATTCTTACATTTTGTAGTCCTAAAATGGGTAAAAAGGCAAATGACAAGCACCCAAATAGAGGGGTAGAATTAAGCACAGAAAATTATGATTCTTTCCAGAAACTGAACACTGTGGTTAGAATAAAGCACTTGAATATGCTGTGCCACAGCCATCATTACCAACATGCTCATTAGCATTGAATTAACATGGACATGAAATACCAGGATGTAAATTAACAGCAGATGATGCTGTGAAAATGTAAGAAATTACTGTTATTTGCCAGTAATTCAACTAACAAAAGCAAATTCTGTTTATCACATGTAAACTCCAATGCTGTGTTGCAGTGTTTTGGTTTTTAACTAAATTCAACTAACAAAAACAAAGAAACAAAAAAATGTTACCATTTCACACTCACCTTCTGTTTGGTACTGCTTGTGTTGGGCACTAATTACATCAATGATCAAATCCAGGCAGCAATTCAATCAGAATACTAGATTCAGTTTTACAGAAGTAATTCTAATGTTTAGCAGAAACATTTTCAAATTACTTTCAATTAGATCTTTGCTAAAATGAAATATTAAAGGACCTGGAAAATATTACAGTTCAGGTCTTCAGGGAATAGAGCATTCTCTGCCAAAGTGACCACAGCATTATGATCAAAAACACATTTTCAATAGTTATGCCCTAAATAGTTTGCAGCACATGCACATATTGACTTCCACTGCAGAGCTCAGATATTCCATAGTAACTCAGAATTCTGCAGGTCCCTCTCATTCATGCCATGAAGCCTGCAGGGCCTTGGGGAGCCATCCCAACACCCACACCAAAGGCTCAGTCAGAGCTGGCAGGTGGCAATAACTGGAATGAAGATAAGCCGAGGTGACAAAGCAAAGAGAGCACATCAATTACTGCCTGTCACTCAGACCAGGCACAATCTCAGAAGATGGACTGATAGCACTGTATCATTCCCTATTATATTCAGATTTGCTCTCCTTCATTTCCTTAAAAGGGAAGGTCACCACAACACCATTACATTTTTTAGTACAAGGCAATTTTTTATCAATATTTATTGTATGCACAGCACAAATGTTTGGCTGTATCTCACAGGCTGCTGTGATTTCCAAAAAGTAGGTCACATGAGGGTAGTGGTCATGAACACTTTAAGAGAGAGGTGATTCCGGCATCATTTCATAAGGTTTTTTTCCCCATATAATTTCTTGTATTGATATTTGTCTTTTATCTTCATATTCACACAGATGTATCTAAATCTATGTCTCCATTTTGAGAATTAAGTAGAGGCACTGGATTTAAACTCCTTAAGGGGTAAGAGCAAACACACCTTAGTGCTGAGTTACCAGCAAGAAGTGAAAACAAAATAAACCAAATTTTGAAACCTTAAACTCTCACAGAACAGGTTTGCCATCCCTTCCCTCTCTCTGCTGACCATCCTATAAATAGGATGAGAACTCATGAGATGAGAATTCATAGGATGAGAACTCACATCACCTAAGACCCAGCTGCTTTACAATTCAGTAATTCTTGAAGTCAGTTTTAAGATGTTTCTAAACTTTTTCCGCACAGGATTTTATAACCAATCTGTCCAAAAGTATTTTTGCCTTTAAATAAAAACAAAGCAAAATTAAACTCTGGCTTTAGACAACCAGTCAAACCACCTAACTACATGATTACAAAAAAAGCAACCCAATCTGATGGATACATGGCATGTAAATCTTGCAGCCATCCTTCCTTCTGGTGATGCTGCAGCAACCAGGGCTCAAGGACCAGGACAATAAGATGAGAGGCTTCCAGCCACAGGACAACAAACAGGGGGCTGGCCAGGCACTAAAACGCTGCAGACAGCAACTGTGCACAGACATAATCAAGTTTAGCTTCCATAAAAGGGATGGAGGTCAAGAGAATCGTGGCTAAGATGTTTTTCCTCACATTTCATCCTGGATTTCAAAAAGTTCCTTTTAAATCCAGACAGCTATTGGAAACAGACCATTTGCAAACAACTGCATTGAGTGCAAAGTGCTGTGGCCACCACTAGAGCAGAGGGTTGGTGCAGTCACTAACCTGGCACAGGAAGATTCACCTCCATTTTTTGTACATCTTCCACCAGACAGAGGGGCCACAAGTGCACATCACCTTTTCCCTGCTTTATCCTCCAATAACACTTTCACAGCCAATATAATTCCTTGTGTTAATCAGCAGTGCAAAAACTCCTCACAAACAATAGATAAGGTCTGTGAAATTCAATGGTGTCAAAAATATTTTTATTTGCTACACCATGACCATTCTCTTGGGATAGCAAAAAGAGGCAAGAAACAGCAGGAAGGCCCTGAAAGCCATTCCTGGCTTGCACATACCCCTCAGCCCCCCTTAGTGCATGTGCTTTGTGCTGGGCTGACAGCAGGAGGCCTGAAGGTAATTTAAGAGGGGATCCCCCATTATACTCTCCCTCACAGTTACAGGACTGCATGGAAATCACAGCAGAAAAGATGGGATATTTTCATATGCCTTGGGACAAATGGAGCCATCTCCTGCAGTGGCACACACTGTGGCACAGGAATTCCAGTACCTGCAGCTCTGTACTATCATGAGTCATTTCAGAGATTAGAAATAGAAACCTTTTAAGTGCTTGTACACAATTACCCAATATTATTACGGAACACTGACAGCTGAACACTGCTCATCTCCCAGGAAAAAAACCTCTTTTTTCAAAATTAAACCAATAATTTCTTCTATAATACATAATAATTTTGTTTCATCCATGTGTGCACTCCACCTATTGCCTTTCAATCAATTGTTCAAAACCTATTTTATGTAAAAAAAGACAGACCTGAAATGCTTTATCTTCCTGAATAATATCTAGTCAAGAACCTGATGTGCCAGCTGTAGGAAGCCAATGAATGTGTGACACCTGGGAGTGGTGAGCACCTACGGCAGGGGAAGAGGCAAGGAAGATGCCTCACTGAAACAAGTCTCACCAAGAAAACTTGGATTAATGGGTTTAACTGCATTTATAAAGATATCTGCTGTCACTCTGACTAAGAGCAGCATGCTGATGAAATCTGAGGAGCACCATGGAACACATCTTCAGTGCCACCTTCCTTTGCAGACATTCACCCGAGCCTGGTCCCCGCAGCGCGGCCTCAGCAGTTCCACCCCACACCCTTCACTCCCCCAGCTGATGGGGGAAGCACACAGAGCATCCAGCACGGCTGAGAATTCCACAGAGGCAGGCAAGAGGCTGCATGGCTTTGTGTTTCTGAGCATCACATCCACTAAGCAAAGTGTGGTGTGAAATGAGCCCGGCTGCTCTGCTGCTCAGGGCTCTCTCGAACTGCCCACAATTAAGACTCTAAGTCACTGTCACTATTTAAAATGACTGAGAAATCAAAAGAGCCCATGATGACATGTTTGCTTCAGCTCAAAGCATAACATTGATTTCTTTGCTTACAAACAAGATCCTGAATCAATTAATCTTGTAAAAAATTGATAAATACTTATTTCTAGTAGTCATCAACTTTCTGTTCAAGACATAAATAGAAATTGAAGGTCTCATAAATAGGTTCTTCCTGTTCAAGATCAAAACCATGCTAAGAACCGCACTTTCTGTACAAGGTGCAATACGTTAAATTCCTTTGCAGCTGATTTTGTAGTTTCCCTCTAGGTAGATTGTAACTGTGAAGGCACAACTGACTTAAGTCATCTCCATGTGCTAAAATCTCACCACTGCCCTACATCTTTTCCCAGAGAAAACCAAAGAAACAGCATTAGGTATTCTCTCCACAGCGTCAAACAGCAGATGGGACTATACCTACTTTTTTACACAAGTAAAAACATATGCTGCCATCTATGAGCTCAGGAACTGGAGCACAGCTGTAGGACTGCTACAGCCTCAAAACTGTGCTGAGCCACCGAATAAAACATCCCCACAGAGTTCAACTATTGTTAACAGTGAGTGGTGCATCAGGGCACTGTAAGTAAAAAGAAACCCTAACGGATCATTATTTTTTGCTTATCATGTGAAAAATCGCTTTACATTCAAAATAGTCATCTTGATAAACAGTTTTCAAGACTCCAGAACATGGTAGAAAACATTTTCAATTAACTACCTTTTTTTAAAATAATGATGTATGTTGCTTGTTTTAAAAAGTTCTCCCTCCCTTACTTTCCAAAAGGAATTTTTAGAGTGAGCTAAGAGGTGGTCAGTCAAATTTTCTGTTTTTCTATTTTACTGATGTATGTACATGTGTATGCATAAATTTCTTAAATATAAATAGGTATTTTTATAACTTATTTGCTTCTTTTCTCCAAACCTTGTTACAAAGTTGGGGAAAAATTAAAATGAAAGCCCCTTTCAGGAAAAAACAAAAGTGGGGGAGGATGAAAATATTCTAAAAGACATTGAAATTAAGTTTTAGAAGCAACTTAGAAATCATTTTCAGGCCAATCATTTAATAAGAAAAGACTTCTTCAACCTAAATTGAAGCAAATTATATGAGAGTCTTTGGAATTTAACCTGTGGGCCCAGATGAAAGCCAAGGAAACAGCACAGGAAGGTGGTCAATTGACAAGTTCCAGCACCCACTTTCACTGCAAAGGTTGAAGAGGGGATGCAGAAGAGGTGCTGGGGGAGAGTGGGAAGGCAAAATATGTGTCTGGAGGTGGAACAGGCGTTCTGCTGGAAACTTAGCCAAGAAAACCATGGAGCACCAAACATGCATTTCTGACGTTCCTCCAAACAGGCCCTATCAAAAGATAAACTAATTCTGAACAATGGTGACAGCAGACTCACCTGAAGGGAGACACAGCTCATGCCTGTCACAAGGGGAAAACATCAAAGAGCTGGTGCTGCTGAGGAAGCTGGGGGAGCCTCAACACTGCACACCCCTTGGGCTTTTGGGGGCCTGGCACTCAGACAGACCCACACCCATCCCACCTCCTGCTCAAAATGCCCATTCCAAGTGGAAGATTTCCCTCTGCAGCAGCCCATAGCCAACAAGGCTGAGCTCTGTGACAAAGCAGGAATACATGCTGAAAAGCAATGGATACAATAAAAAAGCAAGGAAACATTTACGTGACCAGTATGCATTGTTTATGATTGTAAAACCCTAATTTATAACTGTGATATAATATGAAAAAACACCTTTAGCAGCCTCTGACCAGTTGCTATACATCACCATCCATTTAGGATGGCTAACACAATTAAAGCTGCTGTACCAAAGTTTAAGAACTGTGTTCTGTGCAGTTAAACCAGCCTTGATGAAGTTGTTCATGGAACACAAATATTTGGCTTCCAAGAAGACAAGCATCCAAAGATCCCAGTATCTTGTTGGTTTATTCTAAGGAAAGGCTGAGGTTGCGAAATTTAAAATCTAAGTTTGTATATATGTGTTAATTTGAAGGATCAGAATTTACATAATTTAAGATGCCCAGACTCTTTACACTTGCCCTAGCATTCCCAATGAATGGGACTGAGCCACTTTCAGGAATTAAATCTTCCAAAGTTAAATACACAAATAATTTTGGATTGCCATCAGCAGCAGTTGCTGGAGGAGAGGTTTCCAAGCCATTATCCCCAGCACATGGGAATTACATATTTAAGTCCTCATCAGAGCCTGCATTATCTTGTCATTGTCAGTACACAACGAACTTCAATGTTGCATTTAACAACTGGAACAGTCTCAGAACACTAGGTTGGAATTGACAATGAACAAAGGCTTTTCTCATAGTTGCCCCACAGGATTTATTGCCAAAATTAAAACATAGGCATGTAAGTATATTATAGTATGAAGAACATACACAGGCTGGCTTACAGACCCAGGTACTGTGCAGTTATGTACGAGGCACACACTGTTCAGATGTGCTGCTTGATATTGTATTTTGATTTATATGATCCCCTCACAAATGGATCTAACCCAGTAATCTTCACACACCCTGTGAAAAAGCAGTCGGTACCACCCTACTCTACTGAAACATTTAATGACTTGCCCCAGGTCACACAGGAAATCTGTGGAGGCAAAGCAGGGAATGGCTCTCCTGGGATCTCTGAAATCCCATCTCAATATTCCGGCCACACTGCCACCCGTCCTCAGCCGTACTTAATACGACTAAATTACTGATGGCAACAAATAGCAGAATCTGACTTTCAGATGAGCTGATTCGTACAATGAGTCAATCCATAACTTTTGTCTCCTCCAGACACTTAGATCGATGGGCTGTATGCCCAGCACGTTATAATAACCCTGAAAAGCTTTTGGCTCAGCCTGCAAACACATTAGCATTAACTTAAATCTGCTGCTTTGTTTACTATACGAGATATCTGCTCGTGCTCTATGCCCGAGCGACACCAATTAAAGAGATCCAAATACAGAGCTCGCAGAGCGGTGCAAGACTAGAGCTACCCATGAACACAAAATTTACTAAACTTTAAATGGTATTTATGCCTCCAAAGCATTATGATCTGACAGCCACATTTTTCTTTTCCAGTCATGATTTACATTCAGAACCTTCCCCAAAAAGCGATTCAGAGAGCTTTGGGAACTGGCTCCCGTCCCACTGCTTCCGAAATGGATTAACATGACTCCAGCCTTGGATCCACAAGACTACAAATTACAGTGAAGCCACCCCTGATTTAAGCTGTTGGAGAGCACAACAGAATTCTGCTTTCAGCTCTTTAAACCCATTCATTACAGAGTCCACAGGGTCATATAGGTACCAGAGTAAATCACTCCATGGGAGAGGACATCACCAGTAACAAGAGGCTTTTCTTATTTCCTCAGAGGTACCAATGTAGCAGGGCCAGGAGGGGTCTAATTACTCTGAGAACACCCAAGAAGCATTGGAAGTGATAATTTATTGACCATATCAGTGTAGCTTAGCGCACAGAATGAAAAGACAAGCCAAGGATTGTGTCCACACCACTGAAATGCCCACAGTTTGCCACGGTAGGCAGAATGATGCAAGCCAACCAAATAATCTGGCAAAACCCTAAACCAGATTTATAATAGAACCATACTTAGCTTTTTACTGAGTTTTAGCAAAAAAACAGAAAGGAAAGACTTGAATTTCATATTTAAACATTTAGAAACAATTTTGGGAATGGGAGTGCCTGCTGAAATCCGGAGTCCCTAATTATCCAGATGGGCAGTTGGGAAGCTGATCCAAAAATCTCTCCAGGTCAGCAGAGTGCTTTTTATCAATCACAGCGGCCACCAGGTGAAGCCCTGGAACACCAGAGCTAACCTGACTAGTACCAGCACTAGCCTAGCCTTTAACTCAAGCAATAACCAGCCTCCAGTGCCAGCTTCTGCACGGCTCTGCCCTTCTGTGAGCACGGACTCTTTGATGCACAATGCACCAAAGTCAAACAGAAAGGCAGAAGAACTTATTAAAAGTGTTTCCTTGCTCTTCCACACCAGCCCACTCTCCCATCTTGTGCTACCAAAAAAAAAGGAAAGGTTTTGGAGTGAAAAGTGCAACAGATTCACACACACATTTTCCAGCAGCTACAACATCCTACTCTCCAGTAACACCTCCTCAAAGCTCAAGCCCGCTTTGCAGAAAAATGAAGAAAGCAAACAGCAACAGGGGAATTTCACAGACACGACCCCATCCATGTACAGTGACTCATGGCTGCTGAAGCATGTTCATAGGATGGATTGTCCCTCCTCAACACCCTAACAAAAACAAAAATAGAGGAACATAACTAAGAGTAAAATGGGAAAGATTGATCTAACATCTCTGGTATCACCTTTTTTCCTCACCTGTACAAAATGACAGGAAGGTGGGTAAAAAAGCAAAGGTTAAATCAATCTGTCTTTTCAAGAGGTGACACACCCAAGGGCCTTAGTCTAGGCTCCATCCTTGGCTCCTGCACAGTCACAATCTGTGCACTGCTGCCAATGGAGCCTGGAAATCCTTTGGTGGAGCAGCAGACGTGAACAGCTTCTACATTCAGATGTTTAGTATCAGAAATGCTAACTAGTGTTGCTTGATTATATCATGAGAGAAAATTAAATAAGAAACAATGATTTAGCATGCATGTCTGATAGTCAGGCTTCTCGAGGAGAAAGAAAGGGAAGGGAGAAAACCTCAAGAACTGGGGACATTTGCCTTCCCCTGAGCCCTCATTCATTCCAAGACAAGAACCAGAAACCCTGACCATCTCCTCTAGCAATCCCCTCCCATATCATTGAAGGGAATTTTTTTCTGGACAGCTCTTTACAGAGCATACAGAAAAAATGGACCAATCTCCCTCTGCTGTTTCTCACCTGATGACTGCAGAAAGGCAGAGTTTGCACAGCTGAGGCAAGCCCCCCTTCCATGCAGCTCTTCCACAGATGCAGCAAGAGCACCTGTGCCTACCAGCGCTACCCGGCTGTAGGATGGCACAGACAATTCTCTCTGCACCCAGCAATACGAACGGGGGCTTCCCAGCCCATCCCCTCGTCTGCCTGACATGTTATTTTGGCAAAAGGCAGACTTCCTGCTTCTGCTGGAAAACATAAATTTCGATAATCTCTGCCTGATATTTACATTTTCACAGTTCCATACGCAGGATAAGCTCTGCGGTTGCCATCGACAAACACCAATGGGAAACAGAAAAACCACAAAACCCCACCACCCAAGCCACAGGCACGAAACACGACACTCTCGCACGGGCTCTTGGATGGCCAGGGACCCCGGGTGACTTACGGCTGTATTCCTCCCTCGGCTCCGCGTCCCTGCGAGCCGCCCGTCCGAGCGCCGGTGCTGCCGCAAGCCGCGGGCGCTGCCGGCCGCCCCCCGCCCGTGACAGCGCCGAGCAGGGAGCCCTCCCTGTCCCCTCCCTCGGTACGTCCGAGCCCGCTCACGCCAGATCTGGCACAGGAGCACGCAGGACGGCACGGAGCCCGCTGCTGCCCCCGCCGGGCGGCGGCCACGGGCGGGACCAGCCGCCCACTCGAGAACGACGGGGCGGAGGCTCCCGGCCCTCCGCGGCTCCCGGGGAGGCGGCCCCGGCCCCGCGCCGCCCCTCCGCCCGCGGCGGGGGAGGAACCTGCGTGGGCACCGTCCGCGCTCGGCTCTCACCGGGGCGGAATGGGGAACCAGACTGCGCGCACACAGCGCTGTGCTCGCTGCCCCCAGGAATGGACAGAGGGGATATCTCAGACCGGGGCTGGCCAGTCAGGGACAAACCAAGCACCGAGCTGTGCCGGGAGCAGGGAAAAGGGGAAACTAAGCAAAGCAGCTGCTTCGAGACAGCTTTGCTGAGCCACATTGGGGGCAGCAAACAGTGCTAATTTTGCTTTACTGCTGCATGACCATGTATTCTGGGAGTACAGCTATGCTCAAATAATCACAGGATCACCAAATGGCTTGGGTTGGAAGGGATCTTATAGATCATCTCCTTCCAGCACCCCGACAAGGGCAAGGACAGCTGCCACTGGACCAGGGTTCCCCAAGCCCTGTCCAACCTGGCCTTGGACACTGCCAGGGATGGGGCAGCCACAGCTTCTCTGGGAAACAACCCGGTCCTGCCTCTAGCCCCATCCAGGGCCACACCACCCTCACAGACAATCATTTCTTCCTAATATCCAGCATAAGTGTGGCCTCTCTCTGCTCACTCCATGCCCTCGTGACAAGTCTCTCTCCAGCTCTCTTGGAGCTCCTTTAGGTACTGGAAGGTCTCCCCAGATCTTCTCCAGGCTGATCAACCTGTTTGAGGTGCAAAGCTGGAGTGAGAAATTAAGACTGAGCCAGTACTCCAAGGGACATCCAAAGGCAAAATCCTGGAAAAGGAGAGGCTGAGAGAACCAGGAACAGAAGGAAAGTCAGGTCATGGCACAGGGCTGGCAGAGAGCAAGCAGCATGTCAGCACCTCCAGGGAGATGCAGCACAACACAGACCCCTGCTGCAAACTGACTCATGTGGTCTGACATGTTCAGCTACATGAGGACAGTGGCACTCAGAAAATACCAGCTGGTTCAAAGATCACAGCTAACACCTCATTCTCCTCCTATTCTACCATCACTTAGACATGGAACAGACCAAGTGTCATGCTTTTACAATATTAGGGCTTCCTCAGTAAGGGGAACCTACAATGAAGGGCACCAGGTATTTTCCATAGCTGTGCACTATGCTAAAAAAAAGCTCAATAATTAAGCATATAAAAATCTCGTAGTGCAAACACATTGAAGCCTCAATTGTTTCAGCGACATAAGGTTTGATAATTTTAGTAAGTAAATATTAACCCACACATCAAGAAGAAACACAAGATAGTCTATGATGTGCTGCAAAAAATCAAGAGATCAGGGTTAAAGAGAACAGGAAATATGGAGAAATGCAAAAATAGAAAGAAGCCATTCTGTGAAGCTGTACACAGCTCTTGTCAGTGCTGTCTGGAACCAACACTGAGAAATTCAACAGTTCCCAATACTCCCATTAAAACTGTAAATGAAGTTTAAAAAAATAAAATCCAGTAACACTACCTTAACAGATCTTTTTCTGTACATTCCCTCCCCCTTCAAATTAATTACATTATGTTTCCACATCTGACATAAAATGACTAATGTGACCTACAAGATGATTCTGAGACCAAAGCAAGCAGTGGCTGTGCGCACAGCCTGATGGGGCTGGCCATTCTGAACCCTGCAGCACAAAACACACACCAAGTGCAACACCACGGAACTCAGGAATGATGAAAGCTAGGAAATTGCTGCATTGAAATATGTGGCATGAAACATTCATTTGTTTTTCTCCATTCCTTCTCTCATTTTCCAGATACATCTAAGTTGTTTCATTCATAGCAAATGCAATCAATAGTGCTTTTAGCTCCAACTGCATAAAGAGTTCAGCATAATACTGCACCCACTTCAAATCTAACCCCTTCTGGAATTGCACAGGAGCAAATCCCAAGTGCAAAAGAAACTCTGGAGCAGGCCCAGCACAGCCAAAGAGGAGAGTTTTTTAATAAGGAAATACACATATATACACATGCATTGGAGCTTTGGGAAGGAGGAGGAGAGCAGCAATATTTCAGTGCTGCTTAGTAAATTGGGTGTCAAAGCAGCTCTTAGGGGGAGCAGGTCATTTCACTAATGAAAGCTGTTCTTCCATGTTTCATTTTCTGACATTTGAGCAGTCCGGTTGCCTTGCCACGGGCAGAACGGAACTGAGCTCAAGCCAGAGGCTGATCACTTGTGACTCAGCTCAAATTAAAAATCCACAATAAAAAGCTAAAGCGACACCTTACTGCCCAAAGATGCATCCATACCCACTGAGCTTCAGAATGCCTTGTCCAATATGGAGTTAAACTGTCATTCTTACCTAGCTAACAAAAAGGAGTGGCCAAAAGAGCTCCTTGCTCTGCTGTTTCATGACAGGTTTTCTCCTGCTAGGAATGTTTCACCATTAAATAAGTTGTCTGCACAGCAACAGGCTACTGAAGAAAAATATTCTCTCCAGCATCGATTTCTTCAGATCTAAGTTCACAAAGGCCAGCTGTGAGAAAATCCCTTTGTGGGCCATCTCCTAAACCACTGAAGGAAGGACAATTGACACCTTCCAGGCAGAGCCAAGTGCAATTAGCCCAGGGCTACAGAACAGCTTTGGATGACTGCAGAGCAGAGCCTTGCGAGTTTCAAAGGCAACATGGTACATTTGGGAGGGTTTAAGTTGGACTTTCCATGACAGTCACTTCACAAAGGCAAGGGCAGCAGTGAGTCAGGAGGTGCTTCCCAAAAGGAACTGCTCCTGAAGGGATGGACCAGAAATTCTATAGAAGCAGATCCATATTCCTGCCAGGGGAGGCTCCACCTGCAGGGAGGACTAGATAACATCTACCCACAGATTTGGGTCTCCACCTTAGCTATCTATCACTAACCCCAAACCAAATCCCACAGAATCACTTTGACCAAGGAATGGGAAAAGCAAAGAAAAAGGAGAGCGCTTATGTACTTGACTTCTGCTTCTAAAACCTAGGAGTTTTGAATGGAAACCCATCAGGAAACCTCAAACAGCCAAATTAGCAAGTGAAGAAGGCTGGGGAGTCATTTTTTGCTTCATAGGATTACTTCAAACAATTGTTCTACACTCCATCAATTTCTTTTTCCACTGTTTTTTGCTTTCCCTTTCCTTCCCCTCAAAGCCTTACTGGTAAAGGAATCTAACTTCATTTAGAGAGCAGGCAAAAGGAAGCTCTCTGGTATTGGTTCATTTCCAGCATTATGTCTTCCTAATTAAATTTCTGTGCATCTCTGTTCAGCGTTAGGGCCACAAGTGAAGGAGGTGTCTCCTGCAGTTCAGCCACCAGCATGAGCCAACCTAAGTCTTTTTCCAAAGCTCTCAGCAGGAACAAGCAGCTTTCCAACAAACCTAGCAATTCCCTGTGGAGCTTTAACCACAACAGGGAGCTTCCATCAGCATTCCCAGAGATCACCACACTGTAATCCTTACACCAGCACAGATCCACTGACTGCATCTACTCTACAGTATCCAGAAAAACTTAGATTCTGATTTTTCCCCCAAGACAAACTGTAGTCTCATCACATCAATTCATCCTATGGCCTGTGGAAATCAGAGCTACAGTGTTCACTCACTGAGATAACAAAATATGTTATAAAGCACAAACTTGGAAAAATCACATTTTCCTTAATTGAGTACAACTTTTCCTCAGGCTTTCACCTACCCACAAGGGATGCTTACTATCTTCTGGGATTAAACACACTGCAGAAGCCTTTGGAGTGCACCAAGAGCTACTTACTCTTGCTCAGAGGCCATTCTCAAACAAAATTCATTGAAAATATTTTTCCCACTGCACCTGAGGGATAGCTGGGAGACAGTGTGCAGAGGAAAGTGAGGAGAGCCTGAAGTCAAAGAGTAAGATGCTGGCAGGAGGCAGTGTGAACAGGGAGGATTTTTATAGTGTCTCCTTCTCCCACTTGAAAATAAAAAGAGTTCAGTGTATTGAGATACACCCCCTCAACCTACAGATGAATCTGAGCTTCTAAACAAAAGCTTCTTGTTAAACAGCAACAATTAGAAACAAAAACAACCTTTGCACATTATATGTTTTAATGGAACCGTCCTTGACGTGCAATATGAAGGCAAACTCGTTTCCTGACAGCCTGACTCAGTCTAATGGGCTTGGAGGCTGCAGTTTTTCCACTCCTCCTAATGACTTGTTGCAATGGAGATGAGTGCTCTGTGTACAGCAATGCCATCTTCTGGCACAGTTCCTGTGAGAAAGGCCACTTGCTGAATACCACTGGAAGAAAGCTCCTGTTTCAGGAAAACACAAGCCCAGACTCCACAATAAATCTGGAATATTTCCCCTCTCTGCTGCACTTGCTGTTGGGCTGTAATTGTCCAAGGGCACGGAGCGAGGCAGGGGGAGCACACACAGCATGGCTCAAGTGTCTCCTAAAGGCCAAGTGCCAAGTGCAGCACTGAGAGCGAGCATTTACAGGCTGGAAACAGGGATGAGCTCAAAGCCATCCGTGGAGGAGTCTGGCAGGGAGGGCAAGCAGTCACCCAGAGCCAGCTCTGCATGTCCCTGGGAAAATCAGCAAACACTTCACACATCAGACATTTTGACTTCTGTATTCCCAGGCAGACAATCTATACTAAGCAACAGCAAAGATGGAAAACACAGGCTCTGTTTACACTGAGGAAATAAACTGGCTGGCAATCCATGACTTCCCCACCATTCTCACTTGCTCCTGAACAATCTCCATTTGGCCTATGAAGGTGGAGTAGGACAGCCTTAGGACAAGATTTCCAACTATTTTCAATACTTGTGCTTCTTTTTTTCCCCCCCAAAATCTGCAAGGTATGCATGTTACCAGTATGCATTGAGAGTACAGATTTTAGACTGAGAAAATCAGATCTTACATAGTTGTAGCCTGAAATAATACCTGAGAAGAACCAAAACTGAGGAATTGCTATCTGCTGTGTCATTTGATACCAAATGCCCTCCCTGGGAATCAGATACACTGCAGAGGTACTAACCTGGCAATCTCAGCCAAAACAGCCCACGCTCTGCTGCCTCTAAGATACCTACAGCAGTGAGGTGATGACCAGACAATTTTTATTCTGCAACTCATCCCAAAACCTCATAAAAATACTTTGCATAGAACACACATAAAACACCAGTTTCATTTTCACTCAACCCATGAAAAAAATAATTAAAGGAATTGGGTTTTTTGACTGAAGTCAGCCACTTTGGTTCTCAGATATTTACTCATTAAAAAACTACCCCCTTCACACACGTTTAATAAAAAGAAGAGTACATTTTAAATGTTTACACTTTCATGTATGAGGAAGATATTTTGGGCTGCAATTTGTCAACAGTTGGACAAAGCTCAAAGTGTTCTGCTTTCATTTCCAATTGCTTTGATGCCTTCCATTGTTTTTTCTTTGCTTCTTTCCCACTGTCAGTTTTATTTACCTCTTCTCTCTCCCGTCTATCTTTCAGTTTCCCATAAAAGGGGTCTTCCCCAAGGTACAAAAATTACCCCCTTTTGCTGTTGCTCTAAGTTAAATGCAGTTTTCAGAGGGCCCCCTCTGTGAAGAGTATTGCCTCACTCAATGCTTGTCATTTATCTCTTAACAAACGGTTTGTGCAAAAAACAGTAACCAGAAAACATTTATTTTAGAGAAAATTTTACCAGTTACTTTTTAAAGAAGAGTTTCATAGGTTTTGGACTTGAAAGCAGATAAACTACAAATAGCACCAAAACAGTTTTCCAAGCCCTTCAAGTCCTAGATTTCTGTCTTATGCTGGTGAGCAAGTTAACTGGCTGTCACATCAAAGGCATCATTTTTTTAAAACCATAATGTTTCCATCTGAGTTTCCAGTGCTGATGCTCACAAAACCCAGGTTTGTTTTAGTCTCAGTTTTAAAGACTATCAGAATCTGTCAGCATCCTGGCCTGGCATGACTCAAGGCTGTGCCCTGACAAAAACACCTTCCAAACCACACTGCTAAAGCATTAGAAGGAAATAAGAGGAAGAAATGCAGCTTTGGAGCCATCAAAATTGCTCTAGGAGATGCCTGAATTATTTGAACATTAAAGTTGCAACAAAAGTGGCATCTTAGGAAAATGTGTATGGGAAATGTCTGTCTGCAGTGAATTCTTAGGTGACTAATAAAGAGAAAGCTCTGAGTAAAATGCTTCCCATAACAAGTTGTGTCTAGATGCTCTCATTCCCATGGATTCCCATTAGACCAAGGTCAACAGTTCCAGATATGCTCCATTCTCTCAACAATTCTTGCTGGTTGATAATAATGCACTATCAGAATTTTTATATCTCATCTTTGACAATTTTCAATGTGCCCAGAGGAAAATGCTTTGATCAAGCTTCTCTGCTGACATTTTGACTGAAAGAAGGGACACATGTATGGAGGGCTGGCCTACAGCTCAAGTGCATTTTTCAAAAACTATTTTCATTTATCTGGTAGACCATTCTATAAAAACACAGCCAGCCAGGCACTTCGAAGAAAACAACCCTATTACTGGAAATATCTTTGGTTAAATAGAACTCAGCCTCTGGACACATTTACATAACAGCCACTAACACTGGCCCAACATACGTAGGAAATGGAACAAACAGGCAACCACAGTCACCTAAAACACGAGGCTGAAGAGCTGACACAGTCAGGTCTGGGTTTAAGGCCCTTTAAGCCAAGCATCCTGTTTATTTCTCCCGCTGTGGGGGAGACCAGTCATTCAAAATAATATTGCTTGGGACTTGCTGCTGAAATTCTCAGTCACTGCCTGATTTCTCTTTTTAAGAGTATTTGAATGCTGAGGTTTTGCAATCATCAAGCAATACAGCCAACAGCACAGTTATGTCTAGAAAACACACAAAAGCTGTAGAATCAGCAATACCCCCAACAGTGCAATCAGTATGAAAATGGTGCTACTGACATTTTGAAAGCTGTATATTTATTTTTCTTAAACAGCTATAAATAACTAACTTAAAGCTGCCCCAGTATGTCAGTTATTGATGCATTAATACATGTGAAACCAGGATCAAAGGCTCATTTTTTTGAATCTTACCCCTCCATCTCACCAGCAGCACCTTGAAGTTTACCACACTTCCAACACAACTGTGCCTGCAAGCAGTTGATAATCCAGCAGGGCAAGTCCAGAAGTGAGGATACAAACTGTCATGCAGCTGTTTGAAAGCAAAACCTACATCCTTACCTCAGCTCTAGCAACTTTCCTCTGTGTGAGTGAACAGCAGGCTCCTGACAAGCTTTTGCAGAGACATGGGAAATCCAGATCTGGTCTCCAATAGGTATAAATTCATCCTCTCACAAGATAAAGAAAAAATTATCAACAATGAAGAACACATTGCTAATTTTAAGATCTCAGTACCTAAGAGTTCTTAGCATACAGGTCTATTAACAGGTCCAAACTTTGCTGGCTCTGGCAAACATACAGTAAACAAAGACTTGCAATACCCGACATATGAAAAAGCTTAAGAAATATAAACCAAATTGAATTAAAAAGCACTTAGGGCCCAATGTAATAATTCTGCAGCTCAGTGGCTGAACATGGTGGGCTTTTTCCTACTGGGTTATCTCTTCAGAGACTGCCCAGCTACATAAGCCGGGCAATCTTGCCCAGGGCAGGTGTTTAACTACAGTCCTTCCTTTGCAAGGGCATTTAAAAACCTGAGGCCAGCATGATACACAAACATGTTTGTACACAGGATATCTAAATCGCATACACTGTTCAAGTATTTGGCTAGTTCCATGACTTTTCTTCTCAAGTTCATGCATCTGGGTAAACACAAGCATTTCCCATGTCCACTGGTGTCCAAATTCCTCATCAGCAATCCCAGCAATGTAAATTTGGAGTCAGAAGTGAAATATTTGTCATGTCTACTAACACACAACAGCAAAGAGTTTGTCTGGCAACACAGCCAAATAGTGGGCTCTGATGGCAGCACCCAGGCTGGGGGTCTGTTTGTTTTGATAGTTGTAGGGGTTTTTCCCACATATTCAGGGTAAAACCAACTGGTCTTTAATCCCTGCACTCTGAAAGTCAAGCAAACCCAAACAAGGCAGCTCTGTGGAATTCACATTTGGGGTCACAGATGGTGTAGCTGTGACTCCACACCACGTTTCAGAGCTGGTTTGAGGCTGCTGTCTTCGGAACCAGAGCTCGATGCCAGCTGAGCAGGGCACTTGTCAGGTAAAACAGGATTACTGGATGTTCCTTCCTCAAGAAGGCAAGACATGAGTGCTCATGGCAGGGAATCATGACTGATGACAACTCACCTCAAAAACCTGAGACAGGCTTCTAAATTTTTTTATTATTATTTTAAACTGACACAGATGCTGATCTGCCCTTTAAAAGCTGACATGTGTTCTATCTCCTGTGGGTGACACAGACAAAAAGCTGCCTAAATCAAGACAAAAGTAACTTTACCTGCAGCTTCCACTTAGAGAACAGAGGATACCCATCTTGCCCAATACCTTGTTTCCAACTGTTGTAGCCACCAGAGTAAAATTTTGACATGTGTTTTCCAGCTTCACAGCAGAAAAACTTCTCAGTCCAACGAGCAGTGTAATGTAACCAATGCATCAAGATGCAACAGCACTTTCACTATTGCCAGAATCCTTAACAGAGATATTTAGTTACAAGCAAGAAATACAATTACACTTGCACAGGTTTTCCAACCACAGGAGGGATGGAAAATCAGCACAAAATGCCAAGAGCAAATCCTTGTCCAGTGTGTTCATGTTAGAAGAGAAGGATTTCTCCAAATGTGTACTGGTTTCTATATGCATGTTTATGTTCACCTAAACTTGCTACTCGTAGTGCCTAAATTGTATAAATGATACATTAAATGGGCTCTGAGTGAAATACATAATCATTAACAGAATTAAAAATGCAAGAGAAGTGTTACCTTTTATAGTTATTCCATGGCTTCCACTGGATCTTAAGTATAAAAAAGTCAATGGCTCAGCTGTCATAATCTACGTTACCATGGTAAGTGTTCTGCCATACATAATTCCATCTGCCTACAAACAGGGACCAAGAATACATATTTGTGTCATCTCTAAAGAAGATTATGTTATTTTTCACTCCTATATCAAAGAAAACACATCTATATTGGTAACTGCATTTAGGTCAGGGTTATTTTATGACAAGTACAGTCAATACACCAATTACAGATATCAAGAGCTTAAGAAACATTCTAGAAACCACCCGTTCCTAGTAAGGAATTTTTACTGTATTTGATTTCTCAGTACTTACTTTTCATGCTCTAACCCTTTCAGTTTCCTACAATATGAAAATGTTTCTTCTGAATGTACCTACCTTAAGCCATTATTTTCCTATTTTTTGCTTCCAGTAAAGTGTGTCATGATGTGCTATTCTTGCTATCTCACTGGAAAAATAAGTCAGGAGGGGTCACCACAATTTCTTTAAAGTCTATGATAGATATGCTGCCTAGTAGATCTTGAAAAACACATATTGCCACAGCAAAAGGACAGCATGGAAACCTTCAACTATCTTTCAACAAAAGGCAGTTTCTCTTTGGAATAACACTTGAAATAGCCTTTTTCTACAACACTGGACATTCTACAGGTAAGCAGCTGAGTCAAGTACAAAATTTCTCTTGGAAATGGTTGAACAAAGACAGCATATATTCTGCAACAATGAGCCACCAGGCACTTGCAGATTAATTCCTCAGGTTGCGTGTACAAGCCTTAGAAACCTTATTTAAAACCCATCTGAACCAAAAACCAAGATGATGGATATTGATACAGTATTACCTCTCCAACCCCTTACATGCATTCAGTTCACATCAAGACCTTGTGTTGCAACATCAACTCACTCTAAATAATCCTTGGCAGTGAATTTCAGAAGTAGAACTTCACTAAAAAGTATTAAAAATCTGTTCTTTACACAGACCTGAAGTTGGCTGCCCCTAAGTGAATACAGATTTTGTTACTTCTACAGAAGCAGCAAAGCCTAAATAAAGGATTTCAAGCTGTAGCTGAAACGAAGGTGACCAGCTCCCTCAAACCTTTGTTGAATAGCAGCAGGACTGGGCAGACAACTGCTTTATGCTCTGGGCTTGGTTTGTCATAGCAACACTGCTGGAGGGTTCACTAGGAGCTTGTTGTTACAAAACATGGCATTTCCAGGATTTCTGAGTGATAGATCATAATTAGGATCACGGCCATCATGACAGTCTATTACTCACTTAAAAAAAAATCAAAACCTATGATGTTGCTCAGCAATTTTCTCTAGTCTGCAAAACCTTGATGAAAAGGGAAAGAGAAATCACAGATGCAACACAGCCATATTCTGAGGGGGAATTGTTGCAGGGAAGGGAGAGGCAGACTGCACTTACACACCCCATAAAGCTCAGTGCCAAAGCCCCCACAGACAGCACTCAAATTAAAGCTCCATGGGACAGCAGCAGTGGAGACTGGCTTTGCTGAGCTTCCCAATGCCCCAAATGACAGCTCCTCAGAGAGGGGTAGATAACCTCCCTCTGCAGAACACCAAGAGGTGAGCAGCTGCCCTTCAGGCGGGTGGGAGGCAGCTCCAGGTAAAGGTCTAGGTCTGTGTGCACCCTCCCAAGCAGGCAGGGCCAGAAGCAGGCTGACAGGTGCACAGAATACCAAACTAAGTTTAGTTGCAGCAAAGGCTGTGTCAGGTCACATGACAGATAATCAGAACTTTCTTCCACCCCCAGCACCACTCTTGGAGATGCCAAGGTTTGCCCCTCACCTCTGCACTGAATCATCAGCAATCAGGTGTTTTTAAAAATACCATTGCCAAGGGTTTGTCAAGTGGTGAAGGGTTTCATCAAGGGAGCAGCAACAGCTTAGTTCAAACATGAGTGCCAAGAGCATGTCTGGGGGATGAGAGGTCATCACTCATTAGCCCATGCTGAGTATGTCATTGATTAAGTAATTCCATGTTATAAAAATAGAGCACCAATTGATTTTCTGCAATGCCTGCACCTTGTACCAAATCTCACCACCACAACCTCCAAAACCTGTCACACAAAACACTTTGATATAGATTTCATACACATTTGCCTTACTAAATATAGACTCCCTTCTTCGAGCTGAACAAACAGAAGGGGAACTGGCAGCAACTGGAGCCAAAAGGAGTTTTGAGAGGTAATTTTACTTCTATATATTTTTACCCAACTCTTCTGGCTCCCTGCTTGCTCTGACTTACCCACCTGTCATTCTGAGAACCATAAGGCTTCACCCTTTGTCATTTTAGTGTCACAGAAACTTAAGATCACCTGTTCTTCTCATCCTTTTTTTTCAAATAAATAATTTTCTTTAATTGTATCCTTACAATAAAGAACTTAAAAATCAAGTTTCTTGTTTGGGGCTTCTGCTTGCTTCAGCAAGTGATCCATTGGGATGATTAAAATAAAGCCAAGGTTTGCTGAATATGAAATTCCCCTTCTAATGGTGAAGTGACACACATAACAGCTTACTATTCCTGTAACAGGAATGGGATGAGAGCTCAAATAGCAGGAGCCTGGGCTCCCGCTCCAAACACCTCCCTAAGCCATGCTGACTGTTTGCAAACAAATACACATGAAATCTATCAACTCAAAACAGGCCATTGTGAAACTTTCAGCCTCAAATTTGCACATTGCTTATGCAAGGCTCGCACCCAGCAGGTAGAAAGTCTATTATCCATTGCTTTCAGCACTCTGTGACCCCTGGGAACAGCCTGTTCTTGCTCTCAGTAAAGCCTGAAGAAGGTTGTGCTGACACTTGCTTGGCATAGGGGGTAAAAATAGGACTGCAATGGCATCTTTTCATCAATTATTGTCATCTGACAAATCATGTGTGCTCTTGGTCCCTGATAAAGAACCACAGTCAGAAAAATTCAAGCAAGATTAAGCAGTGTCAGCTCTACATTCTGGTTTCCAGGTACATCCCAACAGTGTCCACACCAAAAAAAAACAAAAGCTTAAAATTATTTGGAACATCCTCCTTGTCAAATACCAGCCAGCCAGGAGAGAACAGAAAATGCACACACCAAGACAACAAAGGGCCCAGTAGGGATGCCAGGTACAGCATTTCCAGTGCAAGCCTCCAACTGTGACAGAAATAGCCTCATTAAAGGGCAGGTTCAGATACAAGGAGCTATTTATAAGCAATCTAAGACTAAATTATTAGTGACACGCTCCGGATCTAAAAATTCTCAGAGTTTGCAGTGTTACAGGAGCTGTACATGCAGCACGTGATGCCCCTGAGCTCAAGCCCACAGGCTTTGGCTCCAGCGCACGGAGCAGCTGCTGCTCCCGGCAGGAACTAAAACTGCCCTGAACGGAGGCCAGGCTATTCGCATGCATCAAGCCCGAGTTTCCCAGTTCCCAGCGAGCTCCTGAGAGCCGCCACGAGCGGTGCACTGCTGGCCAAGCCCTGCCAGCTCCCGGCACCCCCGCGGGCGCAGATCCGAGGGCAGGGCCGCCTCCATCGCCCGGTGCCGCTGCAGCCCCGCGCTCACTCCGGGCCCAGCAGCGGCCGCGGTCACTGACTGCTGGCAGCCGGCCCACACCCAGAGGAGAGGGAAAGCCAGATTTTGGGAAGATAGAACTACAAACAAAAACGTCTCTGAGTGCACTCACAGAGCCTACAAAGGATACTTCAGAAGGGTTCTGCTCGTGGGATCTGAGAGCCGTTACTGGCTTGGATCACGTACCAAGCACTCCGCAATTAATAGAAAAGTTTATTTTTTCCCCTCAGAGTTGCATGTGTGGGAGTGCATTCAGGGAGAGGGGGCAGTTGTGCTGTTTTTAACTCAAACATTTTAGGTACAAGCTATTTGTGATGGTATGGAGGAGCTGTAAAACACTAACTGCCCTCAGTTGGCTATTTTCTGAACATACACATATAGATACACAAATAATCTAGAATTACTTTTTTTTCCCCCTTAAGAAAAACAGGAACCACAACATTTAGAAACAGTGCAGAAGATGAATGAGGTCTGGACACCCTCCATCTTTTCAGAGATAAGCTCATAAAACAACACTTCACCCTCTGACCTACGATAAACGACAAGGGTATTTACAGCACCGTGTCACCTGCTCAAAGCCAGCCAGTCTGAGTGCTTGAAATGCATTCCCATCCATCAAATGGCTGTAAGCATCCCATCAGCTTCAAGTTCTCCAGCAGGGCTTACAACTTATGCCAGGACCTCTCACAACTTTTGGAAGATTGACAGGACTTTTGGTTGCACACCATTTCCTCACACACATGCTGCTTGTGGCAAAGCCTCTTTTCTACCCCAGAAACACGACCTTCAAACACCCAGATCATCTTAAACAAAGCTCAGATGAAGCAAGGGATGCATTTCATAAAGCTTCTCACCAGTTTTCAGCAAGCACAGCTTTAATGCTGAAGGAAACACACAAGTGGTCAAAGAGAACTCAAAGAGAACTCAAAGAGAACCTGCAGACAGGTCAGCAGTTTCATCTCCTGCCGCTGTACCTTCATTTGCACCAGCAGAGCCAAACCCAAAGGGTTAATATGGCAAACACCCAACATTTTGTGAAGGGGGATGTTGCTGAATGAATCCTTATTCATAAACAAAGATTCCTTTACTATAGGAAGTCTGAATTGCCCCATGATATCCTGTGCTCCTACTTCTCTTTAGGATCAGTCAAGTTCTGCAGATAAATCAAAATGCTTCTAGACCAGATGGCCAAACCAAACAAAAAAAGAGACAAAGTAAATAACCAAACTGCATAAGCAGAGACAACAAATAATACCCCTGAAACCTTTTTTCTGTCTAGGATTACTTCTGACGCTTGCAGTGAGCAAGGTGCAACTTTTGGTCCTGAAGCTCTTAAGAAGAAATTTTATCAGACTGTTTCAATCAGATGCACAATAGCAAACCTTGAGCTATCTGTGCATCAACAATGGATGTGGGATACAACCTGCTTCGCCCACCCAAGTTCTTACATCTCCCGTGGGTAATGAACAACCGTTTCTGGCTCACATTCCTCTCTCCTTTCCCTAAATGCTTTTATTTTTTGAATACAGTTACATCTTGAAGTCTGCATCCTGCTGGATACCACAGTTTCTGCGTTCCCAGCTGACTCACCATGCCAGTAAGGACAATCAGGTACTTGAGAAAGAAGGATAAAAGGGAAAGGATAGACAGAACAGAACATATTGTGTTTTCCCAACTCTGTTAGTCAATTCCTTATTAACACTCAGCCAGAAGGATTCTACAACCCATTTCCCAGGCAGTGTTTATAGACAGAGAACAACCTCTTGGTGTTTCTGCAGCCCTCTGCAAAAACAACTTTGCAATAAATACTTCATGATAAGACACCAAATACAAGCACAATATAACGTTCATTGAACAGTAGGACTGCAAAAAGCCCTACAGTAACTTCACAAAGGTCTCACCTCTACAGGCAACAATGCTACAGACATGAAGAGCAACAGGCTGTGTTTCCAGCACACATGTGCAGCGTCCAGCACGGAAAAGCTCACCAAGTATTTTGAGGCTTTTGGACAGTATGGGCATTTCTGCATGTTTTCCAGCTTTTTATTTACTCAGAAGAAGTACTACTCCTTCAATATTTAACCGCTTAATAAGCAAATCCTCTAGAGCAGGAGGTGGGCAAGTCACTGCTTTTGGTCAAAGCACCCTTTGCTACTTGTTCCCTCTCACACGCCAGTGCACCCCAATCAGCAACAGTGGCTGCAGCCTCACTACAGCTCCCACAGCACGGCGGGCAGCCCCCTCCTCACATGACATGGTGAGCAGCTCTCACCCTACACAACACGGTCAGCAGGCCCCTCCACCACAACCTAATGGTGGACAGCCCCACTCCGCAGAAAAAATGATGGGAAGCCCCCTCCCCACACAACAAATGGCAGACAGCGCCCCACACACAAAATGGCGGCCAGACCCTCCGGCCCCCACACAAATTGAGGGGAAAATAAAAAAGAAATTGAGGGAAAAAAAAAGAAGAAAAAAAATTTGAGGGGGAAAAATTTTGAGGAAAAAGGGGGAAAAAAAAGAAGGAAAAAATCAGAAAAAAGAAAATAAAGAAAAAACAGAAGAAAAACAAAAACAAGAAAAAGTGGAAAGAATTTAAAAAAAGAAAGAAATTTAAAGTATTTTAAAAATAGAAAACCACCCACACAAAAGGGAAAATAACCAAACAACCCAACAGTCAAACCCTCTACTCTTCCCTGAGGGAACAATCCATCTAAAACAGAACACCTACCAACAACCTCAACATCCCTCACTCAGAAATAAAGTAGAACTGACACACAAATCAGCACCAAATTACAACCCTCACTTCAACCTGCTCCCTCAGCACTTCTACAACAAATAAATATGGAAAATAAATAAAAATAAAGCATTAAAGGCCAGAGCAAGCCCCTACCTGCGCTTCGCAGGAGCCCAGCAGCCCGACTAAGGCGGCGCTGGCTTCTGGAACTTTCCGGCTCCAGGTGCTGCCGATCTGGGTGAAAAGGCCCTGCCTAAGGAGCAGCAGCTGCCCAAGCTCACGGAACCCCTTTGAAACTGCCCAGCCCACCCATTGCTCCTCTTAGAAACCCAGGGAGCAATTGTAATTGCAGGAGCTTGCCTGTTTCCCGTCCCGCCTGGGCTGATCTGGCACAAACTGCAGAGCAGCTGAGGCTGTTTACTAAATTAACTTAGTCTACAAACCCACCTGAACCTGCTTTTCTTTCCCCCTTTTTTACTTTGCTTTTCCACTACTTTTAAGCAAAACCCACAGAAGACCTAATGGGAATCTGAATTGAAAACTTTTAATTCTTCTCTTCCACTGCTGGTAGCTAACGGGGTTTTCATGGAAGTGATAAAGCTTCATATACCTAAATTCTATTAGTTTATAACTACTTGGTGCTTGGTTTTGCAACCCAAATAATACCGTAGCACACTAATTTTTATATGCTGTCTCAACAAATGTAGTCATTTGTGTCCTAACTGTAATTACTTTTTCCTACATTAGGCCACATCCATTATGCAGCAGGTTCATTATGTTCCATATTTCATCAGTTCAGTTCAAGGGGAAGACATTTTCTAGCAGCCTTTTCCCTTGGATATGGCAGGCAGGGATGGGTGGAATAGAAATGTTCAGTTTGATGGATGTTGGCTTTACTAAGCAAGTGCTTCACTAGGCTGATTTTTCAAGCCATTCTAGTTCTCAAAAAATTACTTCTAATTCTTTAGGGTGGCAGAAGGTAAAACAAAAACTAAGCTTGAATCAAATTGAAGTTCAAAGGAGCCTTGAAAATGTGGATTTCAAACAAAGCAAATCTTTGAAATTATGGAAGTAGAATCAGCACTAGCAAAGATGTGGAGGTGAACAACATGCTGTCCAAAGCAAAGAGGCTGGGAGAGGCATTGGCCTAAATCACCCATGAAAGAGAAGCTTAAAATATCCTCAAGTCTTGCCAAGTGTTAGTAGGGGACAAAGTACATCCCGCAGTAGGGAAAAACCTGGGCAGTGGATTAGAAAAGGCAAAAACAGTAGCAGATGAACAGTCATTGTGGTGTGAACAGCCTCTAAGACTGCAGTAGCTTTCAGCAAAAAAAAAAAAGTATCAAAGACAGCATAAAAGAAGAAAAATTCAGCAGAGATACAGAATACTCCTTGAGAAAAGAAAATAAAAATAAGAAAACGGGTTCCTGCAGTCCCACACCAATTGAGGAAGAGATTTTTGTCAAGGTCTAGGAGCAGATTTCATACTGACTAACGCACATCTATTAAGAGTTCATATAAGCTGACAGGCTGGGAAATTGTAGGATTTGAGATGAATTGGAAGGATTCACAACACAGGGCCCTTTTGCTACATGAACATCCCTGGAGAAGCAGAATGCCAGGAGCTCTGTTCTGCATCTTCTCACATCCACTCCAGCACTCTTCATCTGCACACCATGGTGTTCTTTCTTGGTTTAAATTCTTAGTCCAAACCTCAAGTTTGGAATCCCCAAAATATCCACCTCCTTTTGGATTTACAAATACTTCAAACCATATTTCAGGGAGGGGAAAAAAGAAAAAAGTAAAGGAAAGAAAAAGAAAGAAAAAAAAAAAGAAAACAAAGTTGGAACAGGAAAAGGACATCCAGGCAGAGAGATGTCATACCAAAAGAAAATTAGACAGAATAAAGGGATTTAAGGGATCAATAAAGCATGACCACAGGACAATTACCATGTACATTGCTCGATTATAAGGAACTTCACCAGAGATCAGTTAAATTACTCTGGAAGACACTCCTGCACACTTTCTTTCCATATCAGATAATGGATTAGGATGATTGATTTATCCCTGCATGCTCAGAAGTGCAGCGGGAGAGCAGTACCCAAGAGTTACCACATTCCCATGCAAGACACTAGTTAGTTTGCAAATTTTATTCAAGTGAGTGTATTTTTTATTGTGAGAAGTGTTTAAATTTCTTTTTGACAAGTGCAGCACTGACAACTAAAAGGAAAAACAGTAGAAATAATTCACTTGCCTACTGCTAAGAGAAACAACCTCCATCCTATTCCAAATACAAGGGTCTCCATCGTGTAATTTACAACAGCTTGGTCTTTTATATGGTACACTCTTGATCAAGATTTATATCACAAATGCCACTGGTACCTTGACTGCAGTACCTTTAGCCCAATTAATATGTAATAACACAGGTGTTTTAGGTAAAATGCAGCTCTTGCTAAAGCAGGTTCTCAGATGTAAACATTATCCTCAGTTCTGCAAAAGCCCTCAATACATATTTCAAATAAAGGGCACATTTAAAGATGTCTTAGATGGATTGAGAGACATGGTAAAAACTCCACAAATACCAATTTCTTTCAAACAGCTTCTTCAGTGAGTCTTACTTGCAGGCTGCAAGCCAGGACTAACCTCAAGGATCTCCCAAAGGTACCCGTGTTACGGGAACTCGGCACATTGCTAATATCAATTTCCATTCAGCATTATCACAACAAGTGCAATGTGATAACAAAAGTCAGTACAACAGCTTCAGACAGACATGTTCACTTCCCTTCTGTTTGTACTCTTCTCCCTTCCTAAGGATGCAAGAAACACTTGGTAAAGTGGGAGGCTGGTAGTGATTTATAGGAAACCAGATTGACTTCTGCCAGTGTTGTTCTTTACCTTGGTCTGAAGCGGCTTTGGGAATTTATTCATGGAGTTTCCCACTCCTGTGAAGGTCACCCAATAAGCTGTGTGTATGATGTCTTATTGAGTGGCAGCAGAAATTTAGATAAAGAAATAAATAAATGAACACCAGACTGTACCCCAGCCGTAGATCAGAGAAACATGAGCGATGAGTCATTCCTTTTCAAATGCAATTAAAAATAATTTTAAACATAGAGTGGACAAAATGCAGAGGAAGACAGTAAAACAACCACAGTAGCCAATTTTTTAATGAGTAATTTCTGCCTACTAGTTCAGGATGCTCGTTTCTTCCTCATGCAAAATGAATAACCCCGTGAGAGGCCAATTCAGAACGCTCCGGAGAACGCAGCAGTCTGGGTTTGCTGCTGGACATGCAGCAATAAATAATTGGTAACCTTGTGTTTCCCAGCTGCTGAGGAACAAACCAAAGGTCTGAAACAAGGAGGATCACAGAAAAGGAGCTGTCTCCAAAGGACCTGGTCACTGCTTGGAAGGATGCTGCTTACCTGGACTCAGTGAGCACACAGACCAAGTTAGAGGCAAAGAGAAGCCAGGTTCAATAAGGATCCCCAGTGCTTGGGGTCCTCATCCCCAACTCGTTCCTCCCCTACCTGGAACTTCTTTTCCATCCTCAGCACTTCTCATCCTGCTGATCACACCTACTACAGGTTGCAATAAACTGGAGTGATCCTCACTGGTCATTCACCCTCCTAAAACCAAACTTCAGAACTAAAATCACTTTTTCTTCTGGTTTGCAGCGGGGAACAGAACAGGAAGTGCCAAAATACTCGGGTCGAGGGGGCAGCTGTTCTTGTGCCATTTGCAGCCAGAGTCATCAGCACACCCACACAAAGGCCTTTTTGCTGGAGCTGCCCAGCCCAAACTTCCGGCGTGTAAGGGACTGACAAGTTTAAACATTCCCCCAAACTCTCAGATGTCTGTCCCAACTCCAGACTCCTGAGATTTCCTCATCAACGCTACCGCCAGTGAAAATGGGAGGGGGAAAAAAACCAGTAGGAAAGGATTTCTTTTTGGATTTATTTTTGAGTACATACATACTACACTAATCTGATTACGCACGGGGAATCCTCCTTTACAGCAGCTTTTCTTTTATTGACCTTATTTTCTTTATTAATAACCGCCGTAGCATTAGAGCCTTAGCAGGAACATGCAAACTGAACACACGGGCACCGCGTCCCTCCATTCCTGCCTCTCCCATTTCCATGGGGCTCACGGAACGAACCCCGCAGACACGCAGCAGCAGCTCGGCCTCACCGACCCAGCCGGGCCAAGAACGTCAAACAACTCCAGCGACCAACTTCCCCATTCCAAATGTAAATTAATGCAGCAGCCGCCGCTCAGAGCGGAGCTCCCGCCTTGCGCGGAGACAGATGCCAGCGGAAAAGCGTTGCATGCAGCCGGAGCGGGAGCAGCCTCTGGGAAGCTGCAGCATTACGTTAATTGAGATTTTATTCATGCCTTCGGAGCCGCGCTGCCACGGCGGTGATGCAGCACGACACGCACGGCGCTGCACCACTGTGAAGTTACACACGCGTGCCTGCGCTCCCCTCTGCGTGCGACGGTGCGGGCACACCTGGGCAGGTGCTGCTTGCGATGCTTTCGGGATAGGGATGGCATTTGTGGTTTTGTTATGGAAGTGGGGTTTTTATTGAACAGAACAGAAACCATCCCTGGTTGCACCATCCACCTGCCCACCTCAAACTGCCGATGCACTTGCGGGCCGCTCGCATCCCTGCCTCCCGCGCCCCTCCGCATCCCGCGGGCTCCGTCCCCCCCTTTCCCCGCTCCGCTCGGGGACTCGCCCCCCGCCCCCGCCCGCCGGGGAGCACCCACCTGGCGAAGGCGAGGCGGGCCGGCGGGGGGCGAGGGGCCGCCTCCCGGCGCGGGGGGCGCGGGCGAAGCCATCTTCGGCTCCTTCCCGCCGCCGCCCGCCTCCTTTCAGCCCCCCGCGGCCGCCACCATGCCGGGGACCCGCGGGTGACCTTGGCGGCCGCTGCAGCCGTGGGTGGGGGCGCGGGGGGTGCGGAGGCAGCGGCCGCGCTGCCGATGGATGAGCTCACGGACACATCGGCGGCTGCCGGCGGGCGGCGCGGGCGGAGGACCCGCCTCGTCCCCCCCCTCCCCCGCCACACACACACACCCCCGGTACACCCCACCCGCGATCACACCCCCACACACACATACAAGGCTCCTGCACGGCACCCCTCCCGTGCTGAACCCGGGGGGCTTTTGTTTTAAATGACAGCGGAATGCTGCGCTTTCCCCCTTCGGCTCCAAGTGTCAAAACGCGGGGATACACCCGGGTGTAGAGAAACGAGGGTATCCCTCAGCTGTGCTTGTCCTCATATACCACCCTCTGCTCGCAGGGTTTTAAACCCCCGAGTGCCCTTCGGACGTCATCTGGAGGATAATGAACGAGGGGGAATTCTTCCCTGTTGCCTACATTCAAATCTTTTAAGGCCAGGGGGAATCCTATAATCGGAGAGCCTTATCTCCCACATATGACAAGAATTTCTGGGAAGACAATTTCCCTCGAAAACAAACCCCGAACAGCTGGTGAAGCTACAATATGCACATCAGGAAAGCGATTTAAAATAACAAAGTTAAGATAAATTCACTATCCCTAGGCAAGTGGTTCCAATGACTAATGACACTAATTTAGCCCCAAATTTTAACCACGAGAGCCCACTACACCCCTGCCTTCCTTTTTGCCCGAGAAAACCTTCACTCACTCACATTTAAATGTGGCACCGTGTCACAAATCCTCACCAAAATCCCTGTCTCCTTAACAGAGCAATCTGCTATTAAAACAAATTATCCCCTTATTCAGCAGAGAATGAATTTGCTGCTTCACTCAAGTTCCTTTCCAAAAATAGCTCGTTCTTTAGCACGAGGTGTTGGAAAGCTGCTAATCAACATTTATTCCTCTGCAAAAGTGGTACGGATGCCCTGTCCCAGCCTGTCATCCCATCAGCCTTCCCGGATCCCGGTGCCATCAGCTCAAAGTAGCCCTGGGAAGCATAGGCTGGAAAGTCACCATGATTTCCAGCGCATTAGGGAGATGCTAAATTTATTCCAACCTGCTAATTACTTTAACAACGACTTAGTCGCGTTTGCGTGGGGATTTAGCCAATACCTTTAAGTCCCACCTCCGGCTCCGTGTCCCTACATCCATCCCCTGCTGACGCCTTGGCAGCCTTTTGTAACACCTGGCATGTCTTTGGCTGAACAGAAGCCACCGGCTGTGGGAAGGGAAAGCACCGGTATTCCTCACTTGTGGAACACTGCAGGTGTAGAGGACACTTCTCCCAAACCATCTAAAAGCAAGGTTTGCCTTGTATCTGCTTGCCTTGTATCTCCTCCTCGGATCCCGCCACAATGCCTTGTGCGTAACGCACAGGTTTATTCCTGGGAAGTACCAGCACATCTCCAGTGTGCTCCAGGCTGGCAAGAGAGCTCAGCAGCTCCAGGGCCACGGATAGACTGGATGGATCTGGATGACAAAGAAGGCTGAGAAGCCATAAAACCCAGTAATAGGTGATGGGAATTGGAGACTTGGTTATCAAGAAGGGTGGAGCAGAGGGAGCGAGTTGAAAACCAAGCCCCCGGTGAGAGGAAAGCAATTTGGCCATCACCATGTGTCCTGTATTTTAAGATTTTGTTGGAAGATGTCTCCCAGGGAAGCTTGGAATACTGTTCCTGCTCACACTCAGAACTGAGTTTCCCTTCTGGTTTCTTCCCGATCAATTTTACCACCTACTTCCAAAAAAATCAGGTTTTGCTGCTCCTTTCTTATCTCCCAAACCTTTACCAGGTGAAAGGCTTTCCTTACCTGTGCACTCAGGTACAACTCATTCTAAGAATGAGCTGCTGGGGAAGAAATCAAGGACATAATAAAACTCCCAGGGGTTCCTAGGAGTTTAATCTTGTCAAGAAAGGCTCCTTGTGGTTCCCAACATTCCAAACAGAACATCCTTTTCCACCGCTGATCTGGCTTAGTGTTCTCACATTAGAGGTACAAAAATGGGCCAAAATTGAGAGGGAGATATTCAGAAGAAAAAAAGCAGCTCCAGTTCTGAATGCCCTCAGCAGGGACAGAAGATCCCATCTCCTGTCACCACCAAAGCTGTTGAATGCCATGTTTCCAAGGTCCTTAGCTTTGGCTTCAGCCACAGCTCCGTGCCAGCAGGATGGCACAGGGAGCCATCAGGAGGAGCACAAAGGGAAGCAGAAGGAAAAAATCTGACTGAAAATAAGTCGCATTGCAGAGTGGTTGTGATTTTCAGGACCGCCTAAGGGACTTGGATGACCAATTCCTACTTAATTGGGCATTATAATTTCCTAGGCATACTTGAAAACCTCTGCCAAGACTTGTGAACAGTTCATTCCCATGTTCAGCTTTGGGGAGCAGCCCTTTTTATCCCAACACACAGTACAAGCTTAACCTTAATGAAGAAAACATTTTTTCTGCTCCAAGAATTGAGGTTTTGTGATGAGGACATCTCTTTCCAAGCCACCCTTGTGTACTTGAGGAGATTGTTTCTATATTTTGGTATTAACTCCAATGTTGTTCCATTTCTCATTGATATCTGCAGGTCCTGGGTTAAACTTCATTTCTGTGCACAGCCTGCTAGCAGACCTCCAGCCTTGTTCTCACCACTTATTCTCCTCTGTGCCTGGAGTTAGAATCCCCCCCTGGGCACAGCTTTGCCCTTTCGCCTACTTTTCCACTTGGGCAGTGATTTTACACTCCACTTCCTTTTGGATGAATTTCAGATTCACGGAACTGGTTTTTTTCGCTGAAATATCCCTAGTATCAGGTTCTAAGCACTCTACTGTGATCGGGGCTTTCCCGAGGGATGCTATCCCCGGGCATAAGTTCCTGGGGCCAGGTTACTCAGCCTCCTGACTCTGTACCTGACATAAGGACCAGGAGATCCTCCCTGCGGATGCCGTTGGGGGCGGGCAGTGCTCCGGTATCAGAACAATTAGCAGGCAATTAACAGCGAGATAACAGATAAAGGAGCTCGACCTCCCCAGTGCCAATCCCGAGTGAGGGGTACGATGCTGTGTAGTACATCTTCAATATTTGAGTGCATAATCTTCAAAATTTGAGCGCTGCAGCAAGCAGCATGGCTGCTCCTCTTTGTCATGCCTCTATTGCTCTTTCATTTTACAGCAACAACCCCTTTGGGTAAGGGCTCTCCTCTGACTTTGCTAAACATGACAGGCCAAAAGCTGAGCAGAATTCTCATCTATAATCACCCAGTTCTGCTCAAAACCACCAATCCATGCTTCCCAGAGGTTTGCCAGCAGCCAGGCTGCGGGATGTGTGTGGCTGCCGCCTGGCAGCTCTGCAGCACGGGCACGCAGTGCGATGCTCCGCCGGGGGAAAGGAGCCGGAGCGGCGCGGCGGAGAGGAGAGCAGCCTGCAGCCAGGTCTGCACACAAAGAGGGGGCACCATGGAAACTGCCGCAGAACAAAGGCGCCACAGGGAGGGTCGGGGCGGCGAGCCGTGCCACGACCTGCCAGCAATGTCCGAAATACTCCTCTGTGCCTGCTGCCTTCACCTCCCAGAGCTGCAGCCCCCGCCACGCAGCGCTGAACTGGGGCTGCCCAGGGAGTGCAGCGGGCTCTGGGATTCGCTTCCTCACCTCTGAAAGAAAATTAGGAATCGTGACAGGCAGATTCCGCAGAGGACTGTGTTTTCCATCACCAAGGTGATGATGTAAAGTAGGGCAGCCCGCAGGGAATACACAGAAAAAGCATTTACTCTCCGGTAAGGACTGGAAAAGAGCCTACTAGAAGGGATAATAAGCAGGACTTAAAAGACATACTTTGCCCTCCAGAGGCTCAGGGGTTATTTCAGGGAACTTTCAGCATCTGTTTTTTCCCCTTTTGCCCCCCCTCCCCCATCTTCCAAGTGCCAACTGCTGGAGATGTGTGCTGAGTTCAAGGAAACCTCAGTCCCACTGGGTATATGGCTGCTCTGATTTGTTCTACCTTTGAACATCTGCTGCTAGCCAAATCTTCATCTCATTTGCTTCAAGACAAGTGCATGGAGTGATACCAGCACATTGCAGCTAAGGGAGTCCCCACTGCATGCTTTTCCTCTAGTGGTTGTACTGTACAGCAGGATTCAGACTGTAGCAGGGGGAAGCTGACACATCCAGCTCAACATCTATCCATCTTCTTCTAGTTCAGGAACAGCTGAAACATGATTTTGGTCTGGAAATCCTGATGGATAACAACAGTTTTTACTCCTAGGATGGAGTGGTATTTACAGATCTAGTGGGCTTTCCCCCCACATGACATTTGTGTGCCCCTGACAAGCACCAGGAAATAACCCCTAGTAATTCCCACACTGCCTGTAATGATGTTGAAAAACCACAGCATGACATTGCCAGTTCTTTTTCCTCTCCAGTGGCTCCAAGTCTCAGTGACAGATGAATACAAAACAGATGGGATGGTGGCAGAACCTCATCAGATGGACCTGATGGGCCTCAAGCTGCCCGTGCTATCGCATAGATTAGTGTCACATTATGCTGGGCTTTGTACTTTGATATTGAAAGCCACAGACTGCCTTTAGCCTTTTGTCTTGTCCTGTCCAAATGTTGAGATCCTCTTTCTGATTTTGATATTATGCACAAGATAGATGTTAGAAGCTGCATCTATACTTGTGTGCATCGACTTTCTGTGCTAACCTTTGAAATGGCAGAAGAGACTCTTGTGCTGCAAGAAAAGGCTTCTTGAACTGCTGCATTTAAAAAATTAGACCAAAAAACTCTAAGCAAGTATTTGGTCTCACTAGATTTTTGTCATGCATGCTTCTCAGATTGCTATTATTGCATGTAATTATTAAATAGCCATATTAGTTGGAAATATCTGTATTTGGCCACATCAACAAACCTGACAAGGCCACTCAGCCCAAGAGATCCCTGTGAGCTGTACTGTGAGCAGCTGCAGCAGAGCCATGTCACTGAAAAATAACATCTCCTCTCTGTGACACAATTGCTCCTTGCCTTTAGCACAGCAGACACGGGATGTTCCCAAGGGACACTCACTGCAGGCACACCATGGAGCCAGCTTGCTGAGACCAAGAACATCAGTCAGACTCTCAGTGATCCATGGCCACGTGTGCAGCCCCCTGCAGAAGGGTCTGTCCTGCCTCTGCACAGAGCCACCATCATGTCCTTGTCAGGAAACACTGTGGCATGCTAGGAGAGGTGAAGAACAAAAACCTGGGAAGCCCATTTCATTGGGAAGCAGAGCTGCTTGGTCAAGCTGGTGTTGGAGGGGTCTGGCAGGTCAGCTCCTCTTGGGAGGTTTCCAGTCGGGCTTTAGGCATGATGCAAACCCCAGGAGAACAGCTCCCCTGTGGCACCTTGTCAATTCTCATCCCCATCACAGCTAAAGCCAGACAGTGCTGAGACATGAAGGAAAAAAATGGTTTCAAAATTAACCCTCTGATCATGGGTCAGGACCTCTCTGGATGAGGCAGCCACGGAGGTTTGGAAAGGCCAAAATCAGAATCACTGCGGTGAGACAGGTTGATGAACATCTGCCCACACAGCAGGACACACTGTCTGCCATCCAGCAGCCTTCCCACCAGGAGAGTGCAGAGAGAACATTCTGGGCAATGCCAGCTTCCCTCATCCCTGCCTCATCCACACCAGCCTCAACAGGAATAGCTCCATGTCCCCCCATGAAGTGCCACCTCACATCCAAAGGACAAGTTATCCTCTCCATATACCATGTGACCACACTCAGCATTAACTCTCACAGCCATACCTCCACATTGTGAAAGTTCCAGCCACCTCTTTCCAATAAGAACTCCTCAGGAAGCTTGCCAAGGAAGGGCTCTCTCTTCTGCATGCACCACTTCCCTACCAGTTGCTTTGATCCATTTGAATTTCCCTTAAAATTGTTGCTTTTGCACAACAAAAGAAACTATACATATATATTTATATATATAATTCTATACACATAATTGAGGACAAAATAAATACGAAGTTCCCAACCAACAATACAAGACAATAGATGTTAAAAAGAGTGGGCCACACTGTAAAGGCAAGATTCCAACCCAGCAACAAGCTCCATGCCCACGGTAAAACACTTGGACAACAAATGGGCTATAAAATACAATGGGCTATAAAATACAGCACAGGCATGGTAATGAGGGCACCTGAACCAGGGGATATGGTGCCAAATTCAGGCTTAAAAGCTGCAAAGTGGCTCTGGGTGTGTTTCCCTGCTGGAAGCTGCAGATGACCAGCTCTCTGCTGCAGCTGTACCTATATTTAGTTGTACTGAGGCCAAGAGGTGACCATAGAAATACATCTCTAGCTGCAGCCTAAACCCAGTCAGGATACACAGCTGCATCTTGCAACACCCAAACAATTTTCAATATTTTGCCCTGAGTATAAGCACGTTTCCATCAGAGGAAGAGCATGCAAAAGGACAAGGATCAGAGCTGGAGAGTTTCAAACATGCTGATGGGTAAGGAGGACACGAGATGGGAATTGGAGGGAAAGAGGTTCACATTCCATCTTTATTTTTTTAGGATACTGACTGTGTTTTTTCCACAGTTCTGCTCTTACAACAAAAATTACTTTGGTGCATACACAGACCTGAACCAACAGGTCAAGTACACTTTGTATTTGCAGCTGTGGAAAAGGCTTTCTAGGCTAAACCTTGCAAGGAATTACCTATTGAGGCACCAGATCTGAGAGAGTGGCTCTATCCCAAAAACATTCACTGAACCAATATTGTACAAGGTACAGCTTTTTGTAACAGAATGTTTCTGTGTGTAACAAGCAGCAGAAAGAGAAGCACCAGCCACCGTGGGGGAAAACAAACCAAAACAAAGAAGATT
Organism: Zonotrichia leucophrys gambelii; assembly: GCF_028769735.1. Lineage (NCBI taxonomy): Eukaryota > Metazoa > Chordata > Aves > Passeriformes > Passerellidae > Zonotrichia > Zonotrichia leucophrys. The sequence goes on along the minus strand of NC_088173.1, from coordinate 43,376,888 downwards.
GCATAAAGCACGGAGGTAAAAAGGTGTTGAACCACATCTGCTTCATACCTCATTCAGGGGTAGGAGAAATGGACCATTCTTGCCCAAAATAAAAGTACACAGCTTCATCTAGGGGACAGCCCAGCTGTTCCCGGCACTGTTTGTGCCTCCAGCCCAGGACAGCTGGAGCAGCTTTGCCCTCTGCTGGTCCCGGGAGGGCTCTCAGCCCAGCCCAGCTCAGGCAGGAGCCTCCCTGTCCCATGGACACCTCCTGGGGATGTCACCCTCACCCCCGGCCTTCCCAGGCCCAGAATTAAATACAGCGCAGGACTTGAGGAGTTGACAGCTTAGTCAGGGTAGCAACACCAGAGAGGGAATGAAAAGTCTGGGAAAAACAATTTTAAAAACCCAAGAAATTAAATATGATGGAGCAGAAGTCCCTGCTCCAGTCCAGAATGGTAAAAGGGGTAGTCAACGGCCCTAATTAAATCACACCACACTAGAAGGCATTTCCCATCAGACTCCTCACTGCATTCCAAGTGCTTTCTTTCACACAAATCACCAGGATTGCACACCACAAGGAAACATTCGGAAACAGCATTCCTGGCAGCCAGCTGCCTCCAAGGGTGATGGCCAGGGGAGAGAGACCCCAGGTAGCCCCTCTGCCCATAGAGACACCACTCACTCCCAAGTGCCAGAGCTGGTTTGTCCCTTCCCTTCACCCCTGTTCCACTTGTTGTGCCTCTTGAGGAGTTTGTTTGGTTGTACTCAAAACGCCAGAAGGCTAGAAAAGCACAGCAGTGTTTGTCCAGCACAAACCCAGTCACCCTGGCAACGGGCAGCAAAGCTTTCCCAGCCTCTCCTGCCCCGTTTTGTCCCGGTTTTTGCCGGCACTGGTGTGACTGGGGTGACAGCTGGGAGTGCCAAGTATGCCGTCAGCACCATCCCAGCAAGGGCAGGGATGAATGCAAGAGCTGGCCTGGCTCTGCTGGAAGCCAAGGGACACTTGTGTGCTGCCAAGCCCCCGGGAGCTGGCAGCTCCCTAACGCCCTCCACAGCAGAGCCATCCCCTGCAGGAAAGGTAACTGCATTACTTACTGCCTCACTCAGGCAGTCTCAAAGTCACCCAAGCATAGCTGATCTAATTATTTTTGCAGCCCTGTGCAGCATTATTGCCATGATTTAATCCTGCCTGGGATCATTAGACACCGTGGTACCGTTAAGAAAGCAATTATGACACTGACCCATGTTTTCAGGGAGCTGGGCAGGCAAGTGCCTTTGTCATCTATCAGAAGGTAATTTTCTAATGTGATTTAGAGCCTCTCTAGAAGAAGATAATGTACTTGCTGCCTTTCAAGGATGCCTTCAAGTCTGAATTAAACTAGGGTACAGTGAATATCTTAGGGGGAAAACCTCCCAAAACACAAGTGTTAGCTGTGTGAAATAAAGCAGGCAGAACAGGTTTGCTCCAGGTAGGATGAGGACAGTCAAAAAAACATTTACCAAAAGTTCAAAATCCAGTGTAAAAAGGCTTTTGCACATTGCAGGGCCAGTGGAGTGGGATACTGTGCTGAGTGGGGGCACTGACTACTGAAAAACAGGAGGTCCAATCATCCTGGAGTATCAGGCATGTGTTCCACTAGAACCAATCCTGCTGCTGCCATACACAGCCTGCAACTCGTGGAAGAGAGGTAAAAATATGAGTGCTAAAAATAATTTCAGCTTCAGCCCCGTGCTGGGTCACAAAGAGCAGAATCAATACTGGGTTCTGCTCCAGGCAGATGGATGGCAATGGAATGATGTTATTCAAAACACTCAGTCCAGGGAGACAGAAAAATCAGCAACAACAAAGGAGCACTCCAAGGTTAACAACTCCTACCGTTTTACAGTGCCACCCTGAATTTCTAAATTAAATGTACTTATTGGGGGAAAAGAAAGGAAAATGTCAGTGTAGGAAGCTCCTAGAGGTCAAACAGAAGTTGCTTTAGGGATGCAGTTCTTGGGCTGGTAAAACTCAGCCAGATGGGGAAAGACAGTAGCAGCAATTGTCATTTGTACTTCAAGAAAAAATACACAAACCATTCAGGCACACCTGAGAATCCAAGCTTCTTTTGCAAAAACATCTAGGTCATCCTCTCCATTCCTGACTTCTGAATTAAGTGGCAAAAATTCTGTTATTAACTCCTTGAAGAAGTATTAAACACCAACTGGCCTTCCCTGCTGGAGCAGACTGCTGCACTAGTTTGGAAAAGGAGAAAAAGAAAATTGATGTTTAAGTGTAAGGAATTAACCTGCATAAATATGGAAAGAAACAGAAGGGTGACTTCTATGTGCTCAAGTTAGGAATTATTAATAAACGAGCAAAACTCCCAAACTCACACTTTTGCAGTTCTGTTCCACTCTCCACCAAACATAAAATGTCTGAATCATTTATGACCTAAATTATTTATAACACAGATATATTTTTGACTTAAATGAATTTCAGCAGCAAAATCCCAAGCATTTTACCCAGGATAGGCTGTGGGGTTTATTTTTTCCCTTCACATCACAAAGGGAAAAAGGGAAAAAAAACCCTCCTGTCTTTCAGGCTCGATGCCTAGAAGACATTAATTGATCAAGTATTTTCAGAGTTGGGTATGAAAACTCCTCTCTGCCATGTTACACAACTTCCCACCTAGCCAGAAGAGAGGAGTTAAAGATCTGAGAATAATAAATTCAAAATGCTGCAATTGGAGTAAACAGGAACACTGCAGGAGTGCCTGGAATACAGGTGAGCTCCTGCTCTTCCCCTGCAGCCCTCTGGGAGGAATCCTCACACACCATTTCCAAGAACCACCAGCAAGCTCTTCCCCTGCAGGCCCAAAGCTGATCCCTTATCTTGCACTTTTCCCCTCTGGACTCTTGCTATCTTCAGTCTGATCACTGCTATTCCCTCTCCATTCAGACTCAGCCAAGCAGAAGTGAAACCTTGTGGAGAATTCCAGTTTCAGGTTTGATTTTCCTCTCATTCAGATTGCTGGTCCTCCCTGAAATACCTTAAAGCCACTAAAATCATCATCCTAACTTGTGAATTATACAACTTGAACACTTATCTGCAAGTGAGTAACAAGATGGAGAGGTACCAAACACACTCTTATTTCTTCTTCTGAAGATTCCTCTAAAAAATAAAAAAGTCTAAATTCAGTTTAGTGTGTATTTATACAAGTAAATTTCCTTCCAAACTCCTCAATGGCAGATTTCCTGCCACCCCTACCCACTTGAAAATAACAGATTATTTTCCTCTATTTTCAAACAGCTAGATGGACTAAAAAGAGGCCTAGAGAGGTTTATGTAGCATTTACCACTTTTATTATTTATAGTCTCATAAAAAGCAAATGGAAGAATTAGAGATACACAACTGAAATTCTCAAGCATTTTATTTTATAACCTAGTGTATAAAACATACAAAAAAAACCACCCAAAACAAAAACAAAACAAAACAAAAAAAAAGAGAGAAAATCCCAACAAAGTGGAAGTGAACTAAAGGAAGATCTCATAATACACATGTTCCAAAAAGCTTTACCTAAGGGCTCAGAAGCAGTAAACATTCAGCCTAGTAAAAATGGGGTTGAGAACCAATCACACTTGCAGTCTGCAGAGCTGTGGCTCCAAGGGCCCGGGCTGGCTTGCTGGAAGCAGCAGTGGCTGTGGGGGCTGGTGCTGATGTTGTGTCTGGAACAGCTACAGTTCACTCCCAAGCCCACAGCAGCCCTGTTAGTTGTCATCAGTGAAGCGAATGTGTTTGCTCGTCTGTTGGGTCTTCTCCAGCCGCATCCTTTCAGCTTTGGCAATCAACTGCAAGCAGCAAAAATGATGTGGAAGATCAGAGGAAAAGCAGACTGTTAGGATTTGACCTTATAATCATAATATATTCTATTCCTCCTTCCTCCCAACATGGCTGAAGACATCGAAATGGCAATTCCAAAATCCTAAAATACAGCCTCATACAGCAAGTTAAAAATTCTATCCTTTTATTAGATTCATTTGGCTACTGATGTAGGAAAAACAAGGTCAAATCACAAAAAAGCCAAAAAGAGTGCTTTATGAATGTTGTGGAATTTTAAACAGGAAAAAACCCCACATATATCCCCAGCACACCAAAGAAACTCCACACAAACGCACTGAAGAAAAACCACTGAAGCACAGAAACCACAAGAAACACACACAAAATTAAAATCCTCATAAACCCCATACATGAACAAATACACAAACACATTGAAAACACACACAAAACTCACATGTCATAAAAAATCCTAAACCCAGGCAAAAACACTGACACTGAAACCACAAACTCCTGTAAGAACACGCACAGCCACCACAAAACCCCTAAAACCCACACAAGAACATGGAGAAACCACAAACTCCCCTAACACCACAAAAACACACACACAAACCACAAAACCCACAAATCAACACAAGAAAGTACACAAAAAAACTCGTGGAGAAACACCACAAACCAACAGAGCACCACAATCTGAGGGCACATAAAACCCCCACAGAATCCAACACAGGAACACTCAAAGGCACATACAGAACACACAACTCCCCCCTTAAAAAAAAACAAACAAACACCAGGCTGCCTAAAAGTAACAGAAAATACCCAAACCCACTAATAAACACCAAAACCAACCTCTGAAAATATGTAATCTGCCAAAAAAAGATACCCAAAAGGAAAAAAATTACCAAAACTCTTCCAAGCCTCTCAAAACAACTCCAAAGCCCCAGTACATGAAGAGAACTCTCAGTACATGTAAAATCACCAAATCCCACAAAAACAGCAGGCAGAGGCATGTACAGAACCCACAAAACCCACCACAATATACACAAAACCACACACACAGGAACCACAAACCAACACAAGAAATCACACAAAAATGCCAAAATACCATCAATTTTTTTTTAAAAAAACCCCACAAAAAAACAAACAAACAAAAAGTCACCATCCCCTCAAAAAACCAAACCAAATCGAAACAACAACAAAACCAAACTAAAGCCCAGAGCAACTTCCGTGCTGGGGACTGACTACTCAACCATACTAGCTGGAGTTATGTGGTCACTTGCACCCAGGCAATCCAGGGTGCCAGACTTGTTCACATCCAAATCAAATTATTTATTACTTCTGCATATGGCTGAGTCCCACACACAGCACGGAGGTGCACCCTGTGCTGCTGCACTCCCTGTGGCAGACAAGATTTGAGGCTTTCCCAAGCAGTTTCCAGCAATGAAACTGACCTCAAGATGGCTAACTTTTATTCTGGTGCCTAAAAAACCCAGTTTAAAACAGTTCAGCCCCAAGAGGAAGCAGAGTACAGTGGTTTAATCCTTCAGCATACGGGATGGAGAGTGCCAAACATGGGAAGGAAGCTCTAAGATATGAGCTGCCCAGCTCATAGTGCTGAGTGTTTCTATCAGAGAACTTGCAAGAGGATTTCCATTTCTAGCTCATCAATCCAGTGGCAGCACCTCTGTGCAAGCACAGGGCTACTCCAGAATGCAAAGAGGGATCCAGCCATTCCACAGACACCAGGGCAAGGTTTCACTTCCACTGGCACAGCTCCCATAATAAACCATATGTCCAAAAGAGATAGGATATCCCAAGGCCCCTCAGAAAAGGCCTGGCCATCCTTTGGAATGAAAGGTGTCTGTGTCTTCCCTCCAGGCCTGGTAGATTGTCACCATTTTTTTTGACTGATTCAGGAAGTGAAATCTCTACCACTTGCTTTGGTTTTGGGCACTGCACCGGCTGTGTGCTGCAGTGATCCTCAACCATTATCCTGAGGAAAGCAAAATGGGCCTGGATGTTTTAGAAAAAATGGAATCTCAGACTGCCTCAACCGTCCGTGCATTTCAACACTGATTCAAAGAAAATATAAGATGCCCTAATTCCAATCATAATGCAGCTAACAGGCAAAAAGTTCCACTTCAAAATGGTATAAGTGATTTCAAACATCAATAGAATAAAAAGGCACACTAATGGCACATTTTATTGAGTGTGTTAAATTATCAATTATTATACTGCTTCCTTTGAGACCTTCAGAAGAAATCATCTTGGAAGTACTAAGGAAAAATTTTCAAATGGGAAAATATTAATGAACAGAAAAATATATATTATCAGTCGGTATTTCAGGAATACAGCCTGTGAAAAAGAGACGAAGGGGTTAAAACTTACTGACTGCAGCGAGGCATTCCTGTCTTGATGTTTTGCTTAATAGCTTTAGCATTTAAATAGAATTCCTTGGCTTTGAAGTTCACACCTCCCTGTGTGGCAAGGTGATGGGCAGGGGGAAGGAGCAGGACTTTGCATCCTTGTGCTGCCAATTGTTAGGCAGAACCAAGACAGTTTGTATTTGCAAGCCTAGATGAGGTACATTACTGCCCAATTTACACCAGCTTGGTCAACAAATACCAATCTTCAAAAGATGAAGAAGAGAAACTTGATAGCAAGGGCTCCTACAGTCAAAATTAAAGTCAAAGGTCTCACTGGCACCTTTGGTTTAAAAAAGTAAAAGTACGTTAAAAAAAATCCTGGCAGCAATCAGAAAAAATGTTCTAAAGCTGTGGTTTTCAAATTCCAAATTCCCTTTCTGCCTTTATTAAAGAAAAATGGCTCGAATCAATGCCATTTTCAGGCTTTCACGAAAATTAAATTCGACATTCGGGCAAATTCTTTATGCACATCTTTGTTTAAAAAACCTCAACTCATTTTTGTCCGCAGGATCTCTGAAAGAACATTCACACAAACAGGATAAGACATGCAAAATATGCCTTGTACAAGATAAGGTTTTGACCTGTATGACTGCTGCTCCTTTAGGTCAATTAAATATTTATTTTCCATTTTATGTGGGACAGGATTCTTTCCCTAACGTCCAGGAAACAAAGAGTCTCCAAAGTCAACAACAAATAATTAAGGTCAGATGATTCTGAAGTTTTGCAAGCCGCAGCAAAAAAAATTCAGGCTAAAGCCAACTCAGAAACCTTATCTGGATTGTGTGTGAAGCAAACCTGGCAATAAAACGTCTGTGACATACTCTCTGGCTCCTCTCTGTCAAGTAAGGGATCTGCCTGGCTTAGTCAAGGAACCCTTCACGCTGGAAGGAGCTGCTGGGGCTGCAGCAGAGGCTGCAAGTTCATTGCAACACTCCCTCAAGGCTGCTGCCACAGGCACAGGCAGGAGAAGGCTGCAGTGTCCCAGTTTGGAACTGGAAGCTGCACAGCCACGGATGCTTTGGCTGGGGCAGAGCAGGGGCTCCTGACCACTCTGGGAACACACAGGATTCACCACAGCAAAATCAAACTGTGTTAATGGTGAGGGAAATGGGATTCATTCTCAAGAAAATTCTTTTCTGGATCACAGTAGAGATTTAAGAGTGCAGCACTAGACGTGATTTCACTAGAGCACAGCAAGACTACTTAACTTATTAATGAGCTCATCCAGACAGGGTTTCAAAAGAAATCCAGCTTACAAATGAAGTTCAGGCCTTTAGTCATGGACTTAACTTTCTCCAGTTGTCCCTGCAATGACAAGCCTTGCACTTGTCAGCTGCAGCAGGACAGCCACACTCTGTATTTTGTGGCTGTAAAACCCTGCTGCCAGGTCAGTAGGAAGTGATTTCTCAGAATTAAATTCACAGAGTGTCAAACCACGTGGAAAAATGCAGAAGCAGGGTCGTGTTCTCAGCCCTGGCTGCAGAGGGAAGAGCTGAGATTTGCAGGTTACCTTCTCTGTACCCCGCTTCTTTTCTCGAGGCTGGTTCAGCTTAGCTTGTCTGTCCACCAGAATCTTCTGCCAGTAACGCTGCTCGTGGTCACCTTGGGGGAAAGGGACATGGAGCAATGTCAATCAACACAGCCACCAGAAGTGCATCCACTTTCACACTCATTAAACATCTCTTAGGGAAACCCAACAAGTATTTCAGAAACCCAACAGTAGTCTTACATTTCCTATCCACCGAAGCCATACAGAATTGCTCTCTACCTGTCATCAGTTTTTGCTGAAGTTTCACCACAGCACACACAGGCCCCTTTGATTTACTGATGTACTCAACCTCTGACACATTTTAAACAGCTACCAAACAGGAGACAAAAAAAAGTAATTACTGTAAGAACAATTGAGACTATTTTGTTTCATCAAAACCATTGTCTGGGGACCTCATGAGCTGTCAGGAATATTTGATCATGGGCAGCAACACAAAAGCAAAAAAATCTGCAGCTCTTCTCAGCAGCTACTTTGCAGGGAAGCAGCAGTTTGCCACTGTTCTTTCCGGTTTGTGATGTAATTATCACAATGGCAATTTTGTGATATCATTTTGCATGGTCTCAGGGTTCATCTTCAGCCCCAGGGAAGTTTCTGAATGATCTCAGAAGAGATTCCTGCAGAAGTTAACATCTCAACGTGATCACAGATGCTTGCCACCTTGCCAGATGCCAAGCTGAAGATACTGAAAGTCAAATCCTGAAGAGTAAAATACTACTGGGAAATCTTTAGTCCCTGCTGTAGAGAGCATTAAAGATTCTTTCCTTTTCATCTCTCACCTTCTGCCACCAAGTAAAACAAAAATCCTAACTGTGAGTCCTTTGTGCATTCCTGGAAAGCTTTTCCATTCTCATTTCAATGAGCCAGTTAGAAAAAAAAAATAAATCTTAAGACCATGAATGGAATGCTCCTACAATGTAGTACTTACTCCTAATCTCCTACTACACCCTGATGTAAGGACAGGAAACCAGACACAGAGAGCACACAGCTGTAGAACACAAAATTTGAGGTTATTTCTCGATGTCTGAAACAGAGAGCACACAGGAGACAAATCTATCTCCAAATGACATCAGCAGCACTCACTGAGTCTCAAACTTCAATTAACTTTGATATCATCATGAAGGTTAAAGCTTCCATCAAAGCTTCTCCTCCTGCAATCCTTTACTGGCATCTCCATCCCTGCACCCAGCAGACTGAGTCCTGAACCAGGATTTGGGCAAGTGTGGGGTGAAATATTTAAATACAGATGAGGCAGTCTCATATTGACTGTTTAACCTGTTTGGTTTTCTTTTTTCCATATTACAGTTTTTGGTGCATCTCTAAAAGACAAAAGTTTCATGAATACAGCAAGTTTGACAGGCTTCCTCTATATTTCTATCCCTCAATCCCACAAAGAGGGTTCTCCACTCTTGGCAAACTAATCCAGTGTAATACAAAATACAAATTTAGAACAGCAGTCATTTCAGAAAGAAACAACATACATTAAAATGAAGTTGAAAAGTAGAGCCCTTCCTATTCTGGCCTAAATTATTCAACTTCCTGAAAAATAAAGATCAATTAGTGGGTAAGTGCTAAAACCCACTTTAAGCATATCTGTGCTGTTACATCCTTGCCATGTCATTTCACACATATGCTCAGTATTTTCAACCAAGTCTTCCTTTAAAATTCTTTTGCATTATCAGAATGTTCTATTCATAAAGCTGCACTGTGAATTAGGCTCTATAGCCCTTTGCCACTGAAAGTGAAGCAAATCCATCTAAAAAGAACAAAACTAAGTCTGCAACAGCAAACAAAAATCATCATTTTGCTCCGAATGGTGGCATAAAATCCCTTCTTGTTTTATCAATTTCAGAGTAATTGCAAAACAAGAAGACTCCCAGAAAATAAAACTACTAAACATGCAATCTTTTTCTCTTGAGACATCTAAATATATCCATAAATTCATCAGGAATGATCCCTTTCACAGTAATTAAGGCTTCTGCCATACCTTCATGAAAAAAAGAAGTCTTACCAGTGAGAACTTCGAATTTCCAGTTGTTTTTGATCTGTATTTCTTTGTGTGATTTCATGACAGTCTGTGCGTCCTCAGGAGTCTTGAAACGGATGTGGCATTCGGTGTCCCCCTCCAGCATGTCAACATAAGCCACCTCAGCCAGCACTGCCAGAGCATCCTGTCAGAGCATGACACAACACACACCATAAATCAGCCTTCAAAAAGAGAACTTAAAAAGAGAGACTTTTGACCATTCCATTTGGAGGTCGTTAACATTTTCAAGAAGGTCATGAAGTAGGAGGCAGTAACTGAACTTTGTCATTTAATCGATCAATCTCTTGTCAAAAGAGTTTTGAATTAACATTTTTTCCTAAGAAGGTTATAACTGAATTCTGATTTATGAGCCTGCAACATCTTCCCATCTATCTCTCATCCTGCCCTCCCATTAACAATTTAAAGCAGTAATTCCTGGAAACCTTATGGTATCATTTTACTAATGGAGCATCACCCATTTATTCCAATGCTGTATTGGATTTTTTTCAAAAGTAAAAACTGTGCACTAGAACATCGATTGATCTCAGTCTACCAGAAAAATATCAGACTTGATTCTACACATGAAATGCACAAAAGCAAGCTCATGCATGGCAGATGATTTGAGAAAGGAGCAGTAGTAAAACAACTCTATCTTTATGAAGTGACCTCTGCCTGAAAATTTTCAGTGACAGCTGAAGGGAGAAGTCACAAATGCTTTTGCAGATGAAGTACTTCACTTGTAATTCCTGCTGTTAGGGAAATTAGGTAGGACCACACATTCCTAGTCAATTTTGTTCACAGCAGGCAGCTCAAGTAAGATGCTTCTATGCAGGAATCACACACTGCTTTTAACCCTCGCTACCAAGGGCAGCCTTAAAACAAAACAAAAATTAAGTGACAAAGCTGTTAAGATCATTTGAGAGCCAACAAAAGCTACTTTTCAGCTTTATTCTGTTATCCCAAAGTCATCCTTTCATGGAAAACTAAAACAAACCAAAGGGTTCCTTGGAGCTGGCAAAAGTGAGTAGCTCTGAGGAGCACCTTGAGGGTAAAACAGGGAAGCAGAGAAGTGCAAAATTACAACATCAAAATAATATTTAAACTACACTGCAAAGACCTTCCCAAGTCGTGTGGCATGCATCACTGCTGCCATGCAACGAGAAATTCAGCTCAGTTCTGGAAGTGTGAGGGGAAAAAAGGCCTGAAGCAGGGCTTGGTGGCAGTTTGCTGCAGCTGACAGCCCAGAAACACAGCAAAGTCACATCTGGTTGCACTTCTGCCTTCCACAAAGTTTGGCCAAAAAACAAAACAAAACAAAAAAAAAAAAAAAAAGGAAAGAAATATCATAAGAATTTAAGTTTTCTTATTTTGAATACTAAGGTTTCCCACTGCCCACAGCCTATCAGGATGTGACACAATTTTCAAACCCAGTGAGGAATATCCTGCAGTCCAAAAGGCCCTCAGAGGTTACAGGAACAACTTGTGCCACCTTCTCTCTGTGTCTCCAGCACTCAGCTGCCTTCAAACACACAGAGAAAAATGAAACCCCGGCACCAGTGGTGAGGGTTCCAGTGAGAGTCTGCCACGTTGCTTAGGCTCATGCACACACCAAGCCTCACACACTTGCAAGCAGCTGCTGACTCAAAATGGCTTCCCTGGTTACAAATGTTTGATAAACAGTATCAGAAATGGAATTGTAAACCATTCCCTCACTGTTCTGAGCAGGCTGGGTATGTGTGTGCACCAACCTGAGCTCAAGTTGTTCAAAGTCTTTGCAGTTGTTACTCATCCTAAAGTGCAATTTGGGAAAGAAAATGTCCTGTGTAACATTAATGGAAAATTCAGGATCTGGAAAAAACCTGTTATTTCCTTTGGAAAACTCTTAATATTTCCATTTCAAAAGGATGAAGCTTAAAAACTGGTATTTTCCTTAAAAAGAATTGATGTGTAACTTTTGGTTTGTGTCATCACACAAAACTTGCATTAGGAAAGAAGTGACTGAATCAACAATTTCCACTCCTGTCATTCTCCCTGAAATGGAGTTTTTGTCATTGAAAAATTCTTTCTGAAATCAAGAAAATTGGTGTCTCATGCACAGAGCCTTTCCTGCCCCCAAATTCCTGCTAATGATAAAAACACTATAAACTTTTCACAGCCTCCTGTCGGGGTGACTGGCACAGTGTCAAACGCAGAACAATCAAGAAGTCTCCAGCTCCTTTTTTTTAACTGGAAAGCACCAGAGCATTGCTGATTCTCCTCGATATTTTCATGATAAACTTGACATTGCTCCAAGCACACTACAGGCTTGATTTTCCTTTGAGATATCCTTCTTTAACCTATTTTGCCACTGAAAAATCTGCCATTTACAGACACCAAGAAATTTTTACTCAGCTACCGGGTAAATAGGCAAAAAAAAAAAAAGACCAAAAAAATCAGTGAGTCTGGCTGAAATGGTATTCCATATTCAAAGATTTGGGGGGCAGGGTAGGAGGAAAGGCTAACAGCTACCCTGAGGTTACAAAGGCATTACCTTGATCTGCTTCCTGCCCGGCAGGGGCTCGCTGCTAATGATCTTCACAATTACTCCGCTGACAAACTGAGGCCCCATTGTGTTGGCCTTGGCGGGAGGGGCACAATCTTCACTGGTGGCTGGGCAAGTTAAGAACAGGGTGGGGGGAAATAGAAAAAAAAGTTTGTATATTTATTAGGTTGAAAAAAATTAACACTATGAAAGCACAGAAGTAAAAGAGTAAATAAGCATCAAATACTGTTACTGTAGTTTGAGGTTTATTTAAAGAAGGTCAAGATTGTCCAAAGGTTCAAGCCAATTTTAGTAAAAAAAATCAGCTTCAAGAAAAAGTCTTTGAGATATTTTTCAAGTCCATAGGGTTCTTCCTACAAAGACATTTTATATTGTACCAATAGTAACCCCGCAGTTACAGAGTGAAGATTAAAAACATGCAGAGGGCCATTGGAACATCAGTGTGGACGTTGGTGAAGAGACACGAAGAGTATTCAGAGGAAATAAAACAAAGAATTCTAAACCAGAAAAAAAGTAGAAATTTATCTACAAAGATATAATTTCGAAGCTCTTACCCCTAGAGCTGACAAAGTCCACTTCCAAGCTGGTTTTTTAATACCTCTGGGACAGTTAAACCCAAGCTGGTCTGGCCCAAGATGCTGCACCAAGACAGCTGATTATTCATTCACTCTGAGGCCTAATCACGACAACTACCTAAATATATCAATAAGCCTGGGAAGTGCATTATGCTGAAATATGCTGAAATCACTTTAGTACTTTCTTACATAACTCCTTAGTACCAAATCCACCAAAATATAGTCAGGGGGTAACTTTTACTATGTGACATTTTGAGAAAACAGCAGCATTTTACAAAACAAAACCTTCTGCAAGTGTTTCTGCGAAACCAGGGTCTTGCACGACTTCTGTTTGCATACAGGAAACAATAAAGAAAAAAGACAAAACCCAGGATTACTTTTGTCATTTTCAGATTTCTGCACACCAGACTCCGTCTCCATTTCTCCCACGGGCTCAGGTTTGATTTGAGACATGGTTTTCTTTAAGGAGGCCATACTGGCTTTCTGCAGAGCCAAATATTCCTGCTTCAAATCCATCCATTCGGTCCTAAAAGCAGCACCACAGGCACAGGATGTCAGTTGCAAACAAAAACTGACGTTTAGAAACTTACAGGTAATTGAATAGGTTACAAACAGCTTCAGGTGGATTTGGTGATCAGTGCAGACCATTCTGCCACCAGAGATGTCCCTGCACTTTGGTCAAATTCAATTTTTTATTAACTCAATCTCCCATGGCTTTGCTTTAGAGAGTTCCAGCAACATCAACCTATGATTTCAACAGAGTGGCTTTCAAATTTGCTTTAAATTCAGACAGCATTGAGAAGAGTTTGGTGAACTGCGGTTTCCACTGGACCTACACAGAGCACAGGCACCAAATTCAGAGTTAATTCAGAGACAGTGAACTCTCAATTCAGTGAATTAGTTCAGTGAACCCACTCCTGTGTCACTACATTAAGAATCAGTCATTCATTTTCGAAAAAAAAAAATCATTGCTGGAAAATCAACAACTGGTTAAACTCACCAAAAACCTACCGAGATAAGGACATTCCTCCCTATTCAAATGCATTTTGGTTCAAAAATCCTCCCCATGGAAGCAATTTATATATTTACATACATTTAACATGGAGATGTTTCTGCAAACAGCCTGAGCTTTGCTCCACAGCAACACAATGCCCGCAGTGGCACTGTGAGAACGACTCATTGTTACCCTAATCTGTGCTATCAAACAAGCTGATAGAGGATTTTTAAAGAGGAGGATATCTTCTGGTAATGGTTTTAGCTGTTAACACTGCCAACTGGATACTTCAAAAAAGCATCCAGACTCGCCCAGGATCATACATTCTCAACGGAGCAAAGGCATTAAAATAACAAAAGAGCCACGTAATGATTCTTGGAGATAAAAAGGCAACACCATCCCATAGCAAGGTTTGGTATAAATACGAGCTCAAGGAGGAACTTTGTGACTCGCCCAGCCAAAGCAGAGGAGATGATGGAGCCTGAGCCAGGCAAGTATTTGCAAAGCTTATACTCTTTAAACATTTTACATTTTCCCCTTTTGCTACAATTGAATAACCTTTAACCAAAACTCTTTGTGTTTGTTGCAGTTTGCTCAGAATGCCGACGGCAGAGGACAACCTTTTTTTTTTTTTTTTTTGTGGACCCCTTTTACTTTAACATGGAGGTGCTTTCTGTGATATAGAAAAAGTAAGTGCTTCCATGTTTTAGTAGAGGTGAATCCTGAGCGCAATCCTGAAGCTTCATCCTGGATTACATGGGATTTTTTGGTTTTGTTTTTTTTTTTTTTTTTTTTTTGGCCTGCACTTCGGTTGAAGATGTTTAGATCCTGAAGATTTTTAGATCCGGGAAAAAATAAAGCTGAGAGCAGATCTTTTTCTAAGTGCCTAAAGTTCATTTGAAGCGATTTTTAGTTTGAAGGTCTCCCTTTGCTTTAACATGGAGGTACCTGCTGCCTAAAAAAGTAAGTGCTTCCATGTTTCAGTGGCGGTGGATCCTAATGCTCGAAGGCGTTTACAGGAAATGTGCATAAATGTTTTTTGTTACTGCGGCTTTGTTTTAATTTTTTGTAGTTTTTCCCTTGAAGGACCCCCACAACTTAAATGTGGATGTGCTTGCTTTGGTTCTCAACAGTAAGTGCTTCCATGTTTTAGTGGTGGTGAATCCTTTGAATCTCAACACTTTCTCTGCAAATGTATCAAATAATCAAAGTGTTTCTAAATAAATCAAGATATTGCAGCAGGAGGCGGCGAGGACCCCCTCTACTTTAACATGGAGGTACTTGCTGGATGCCTAAAAAGTAAGTGCTTCCATGTTTTAGTTGTGGTGACTCCTAAAAGCCCAACGCTTTTGGATTATAAGGTTGGCAGAACTCTACACGTCAAGCTATGAAAATTCAAACGGGTGTTTTACTCTTCTTGCTACAGGCTAATACTGTTGCTAATATGCAACTCTGTTGTATAAAAATTGGAATTGCACTTTAGCAATGGTGATGGACTGTCAGACATACCAAGACTTCAGGAAAAAATAACATTAAATGTTTGAAATATGGTGAATTAAATTTTTAAGCAATAAAAACTTCAATAAACTTTACAAAACATGGTTTAAATTTCCTACAAGAGACTAAGCAGTGCATACTACAGAAAAACATATCCATTCAAGCATTTCAGAAACATTTAAAATGTGGTACCACAAGACAATATTTACAATATCCCCGAGGTATAGATACTCAAACAGCAGTAAACTGTTTAAACACTGAGGAGGCCCAACATAAAACGAGATTAAAACCTGTGGGTTTATTTCATAGTTACAGTCAGTGTGACAAGAATCAAGAATTGGGGATTTTGTTCTCATTTAGGAGGTCTCTTAATCACGACAGCCACCCATTTCCTTAGTATGATCATTAAGGAAAAATTATTCAGTGGTAACACAGAAAAGGGTTATTTATTTCACCTACTTGGAGAGTACCCTGAGGGGAATGACTTCTTCCTCCATTTTGTGTCTCTCTTTGTGCTTTTTCTTGTGTTTCCTTTTAGATTTGGAAAGGGATGTGTCTTTTTTGTCTTTGTCTTCTTCTGCAGAAACTTCTGTATCATAAAAGGTCAGATGAAAAAAAAAATATTTGAACACGGATAGTTGAACATTTTATTACAATAAAATCACATTCAATATCTACTGCTCCTCTGTATGAACTGCTTCTGGTCCATTTAATGGAATACCCAAGTTTACTTTACTTCCTCACACCAAATCTCATTTCACTGCAGCTCTTCTTATCTCATGCAACAAATGCTCTCCCTTTTGTATTCTAATTTATTTATCTAGATCCCCGTGCTGTGTCATTTGCCCAGGCTGTCTGTTTAACCAATACTTTACAGTTCTATTGATATGAACTTCTTTGAAGTATTTTGATTTCTGATTAGATTTCCCTACTTTGGTGTTCCAAGTTCTTCCTCATTCCCTGTGCACCTCCTGTCCTTGGAGTGGCTCCTAACAAGGTTTAATTTAACTGCAGGGAACACTGACATGCCCAAGCTGATCTAATGCTTCCACTCTACCATTCATAAGGGATTTCTATAATTTCATTTCATTCTTGCATAGAAATTATGATCATTAAAAGCGGCAAGAATTTTTACCATTGGAATCTTTTGGAACTTCTGTTGTTTCTTCTTTTATTGTTTCAACTTCATCTTTTTCAGCATTTTTCTTGACTTTTGGAGCTGATGTCTCACCATCTCCTGAGGTGGCTCTTTTTCTCTTTCCTGGCCTGCTTTCCCAGGTTACCTCAGAGCTCTCTGTTCTGTCCCATTTCCTCTTTTCCTTTTTGGAGGGCAGCTTGGGGGGCTCAGTTCCCTCCATCTCAGAACACTCTGAGGGGGTTCTGTGCCTTTTAGACTTGGGTGCTGCCTCTGTTGTGTTGTTAGTGTTGGATTCCTTTGGCTCTGCAGCTGCCTGTGCATTGCTCTCCTTCTTGATTTTAGATTTCTTCTTTTTCTTCTTTTTCTTCTCTTCTGGAATAAAAACAAAACATTTAAAACTGCCCATGATACAACACTAGATTAGATTACATTAGATTAGTTTGATTTAATTTTTTTTGTTTTCACCTAACAGTTGCTGGTATAATAAAGAATTGGTGATAATCGTGAGGAATACTAATGTGACTTATCATCAGTCTTAGAAAAAAGAAGGAGGGTGTCTGAGGTATGGCAAATTGTATTACAACACCAGAAATGAGAGAAAATGAGGTTTTAGTGATGAAGTTGCAACATAAATCTGGGATACTGGTTTGTAAATGACAGTAGATTTTTCATACTGCAGCCCATGCTGGCCAAACACAGCAAGGTGACTTGCTTTTATGAAAAGCTTTTAAGACACGTGAAATTAAACTGCAGTAACACAGCAGGTGAGAATTTTCTCTTCAGAAGATGAGGCACAAAACTGACCCAAGAAACTGAATAACACTTCCTTGATCCCAGCAACTTAGCCCCACTTACCTACTACAGTGGTGTCACTTGAATTCAGTGTAGGAACTGGTTTATTCTTTACTGTTTTGGGGAAAATCCCAGGTTTCCGTGGTGCTTCTTCTGGTGGATTATTCAAAAACTAACACAAGGAAATTGAGAACCACAAAATCATACTTTCTTTGAAGAGTCTGCATCCAAGTTAAAGTTAAAACCAACAATCTTTATCACACTTCAATACACAAATACTTTCAAATCACATTTCAATACAGAAAATTAGGTATGATCGTGCTTGCTTGATGAAATTTAAACGTCTTTTTTTTTGTTGGTCACCGAGATCTCTTTCTGTAAAAGATGCCAAGAGCAGCCAACCAAATTACTTACCAAAAAACCCCCCAAAAAACCGCCATATTTGAAAGTTGTCAGGTTATTAATAGAATTAAATCTTTAAAGAATTGTAGGTCTGGCAGCAGGAAAGAAGAGCTAACTCCTGTTCAGTGAAGCTTTTAAATGGTGATATTTTGGGAACTTCTCTAAGATTCAGTGGGTGACCTAGCAGAGAGCACAGCGTTCATATCTCAGTGTGTCACCAGGAACAAGGGCAGCAGCAGAGGGAGCAGCACTCACCTCAATGGCTTTCTCTGCTTGTTCTTTAGTTTCAAATTCAACAAAAGCAAAGCCCTTTGGATCCCCAGTGCTCCTGTAGCGGGGGATGCTGACGTAAACGACATTGCCACACTTCCCAAACACCCGCTCAATCCAGCTGTGATTGACGTTCTTGGGAAGCAGCTCCTAAAGGAGAAAATAAAAAATTGAAGTTTGATATCAAAACGTTGAGAGGCAAAGTATCCAGGCAGCAAAAAGTGACCTGAGAACAGATCTCTGAGTATTCATACTCTAGAACAAATACATGATATATTTCATTTACATGTTTCTCTTCTTCACATGACAGATAGCAAGAGCTCACCTGCAGCTGGACTTGGCAACACAAAATCTCTTGGTGAATTTCAAACCTTGGAGGAAATACCAGACTGGCTTGTCTCAAACTATCCTCTGGTATCACAGAAAGAATTCCTGCAGGCCAGTAAAGAGTCACTACTGATAAATTTTTTACCAGTAGCCAATATTTTCAAGTTTAATCCACCAGATGAGCAGAACCTTTTTCAGCAGCTTCTTGGATGAGAAAATTGACTGATTTTTACTTCTATAAAGCCCTTAATATAGCAGCACGTTTAGCAGCTGGCAGACAGGGTGTCTGAGTTCAGCATTTCCCCTCCCCAGCCACACAGAAATCGTGTCACACCAATATCTCACTAGACCCAGCACAACTCTTTGAATTCCCACTCTCAAATTCATTCCTAAACTACAACAGAGTTGGCACTATTTCATTTCTGTTTCACAAGTTACTGCACTAAAAGGTTCTCCTTGGAGGGAAACACTTATCACATTCAGATTTTCTTTTTTCATAAACTTTGCCATCCTCAGAAAAACATTTTATTACAGTTTGGCTTTAAATTGAAAAGCCAGTTACTTCAAGTTTTTTTCAAGTTTTAATAGTATAATAGTCTGTGGTAAAGCATATAAAAAAGCAATACCTGGGCTACTTCTACTCTCCCCATTTCCACATACCAGTTATTTACAAAACATTTGGTCACACACTTAAGCTTTTTATGGACAATGTCACTCAAAACTTCAAATATCTTATCTAAAAATGATATAGACAAGGTATTTCAGAGTTCTAAGCAGTCCCTGTAATCATGCCAGGAAAATATTATGTCTGACACATTGTATTTAAAAAAAACAAAAGCCAACCACCTTTCCCGGGCTTTTGTTAAGGAAGGAATCATCAGAGCAGATCAGCTCCTCCTTATCCGGATGGGCTGGCATTCTGGCCATGATTATTGTGTATGTTTATCACAGAAAACTCAGTGCTGTCTGGAAAATACTAACCCAGCTGCTAACAGCTACAGGTACACAGCAAAAATTGTGCCTGTCATAAAAAGCAAATAGAGACAAAGCAAATCCCACAGTGGCCTCAAATCTGCTAAATAAAATTGCCCAGGGTTTAAATAAGCAAAAGCTCAACCACCAGATTTCTTTCCAATCCACCACTCAGTTGGCTCCAATGTAAGAGCATTTCACTCAGACCGGGCTGAAATACCAAGGTGAGATGCAGACTTATGCCATCAGCACAAGCCATTTTCATTTAAATTAAGCAGTCCTGCCAGTATCAAGGTGTGCTATAAGGAGGATAGTTAAAATTTTTCAGGTATAGTCTGCCTTGAAAAGAATGGTGTTTGTGTGTGTACAAAAGCAGAGGCACTCACAGCAACAGATCTCATAAAGAGATAATGCTGTTTAAAGTACCCTGATAAACTTGGGAATGCAGCTAGATCCTGTTTGACCAACCTAATTTAGTTGTTATTAGAAAGCTTCAACTACATTAATGTAATTAGCAAGTATTTCTTAATACCACTGGTGCTCCTCTAACGCATTTAAAAAGCCCAGTGAACACAGCAACAGCTCAGTGCAAGGAAACTGCACCTTTCCAGCCTGGGAAGCAGCACTTGGCTTGGCATTCAAAACCACTTAAGCTGGCAGGAGAAATCCCTGCACCAAACAAAGCCCTCCCTTGCCACTGCCACTCTCAGTTCTTGCTCACCTGCCTATGCTGAATTAATTTGTTTTACCTGTGCTGCACTGTGAAAAATGCATATTTTATGACTGGCTTTTTGCAAATATTAAAATGAATATTATATGTGTTGTGTTAGAAAGTAATGCTGGATTCATTCTCTTAAGTAGTGTGTTAAATATAGTTTTAGGTTATAAAAAAATGTTAAAATAGAAACGATGCTATGTAAGATACTTTTTTTAAAGAAAGGACTTGCAGCGAAATAGCAGCCACAGGACACGTGAATCTTTCAGAGAAAGGGAATTTATGGCCCTCTTATCAGCAGAAACGAACTTCTTCCCGCCTTGGAGGCGCTGTTAGGATTAGAAGGAAGAAGTTGAGGATGACCAGACAGAATCCTGTGTTTGAATGGAATTTGTGCATCATGTATGAGGTGTATGAATATGCAACAGGCTGTTGCTTTTAAGGGTTAATCCTCTGTTCAGGGGTGTCCTTTTTCGGGCTTGTGATGGCCAGAAAAAGGTACCCAGACTGTCCATAACTCTTTGTTTTTATTGTCTCATATTGTCCTAATTCAAATTGTCCAAATTATAATTACTCTACTTGCACTACTATTTTTATAACCATTTTATTACTATTAAACTTTTAAAATTTTAAAACCAAGTGATTGGGGCGTTTTTCACATGCACAATGAGCAGCAGCCAAGGCAAATCCTGATGCACAAACAGAGTTTCCATAGGCAGGAACAAAGGGTCGGGCCCACAGCCAAGGGCAGCCTCACCACATAGACCGTCCGACTGTCCACGTCCGTGGGGCACTCGCCCAGCGGCTGCCGCCTCCTGATCCTGGTTCCTTCCAAATCCAGCTGAAAGCAGGGAGAAAGAAGGATTTTCCATGAGATTATTGCTGACCTCAGCACCCCAGCAGAACTCTTCCAGCACCAGCAAATCCAAAGGGTGAGATGTTCAATACCTCTACAACAGATGAACTTTTAACTGCCCGAGCGATCAGCTTCCCGTCAGTAGTCAATTTTTTCATCTTGTTGAAAGAAACAAGAAGTGATATGTCAACATCTAGGGGAAAAAAAGTGTAATTATGAAATCAGGTGACGTGTTCTGCTGCACTTGTTTTCATGTGAAATTTAGCTTTCTCCTGTGCTAACCACTATCAAAGGAATTTTTTTCTTTTACCTCCCCACTGATAACTGCTGGTTTTGAAAAGAAAGCAAGAAAATCTCCTTTTCTGATGTAGTTTTACAGCACTAAAACCAATTTGTATTGAAAATATGCCTGTCCTTCAAGTACTCATCGAGTATTTAACCTGGTGCTGCCAACACAGAGCCCCTGCCTGCACCTCAGTTTTAACCAGTCATGCTGCAAAAACCTGGACAGAAAAATATGTAGCACTAGTCTTAATAAAAATTTAGACATGTCTAGTATCTCTAGAAAATGCAGAGTGATTTTTACCTCTCTATTACAGTAATTATTTAAGGGGGCCCTTAGAAAAGCTCAACCAACCACAAAAAATTGTCTGAAGAGACCCACAGTAACCCTAGAAGCGAACACACAAGTGCTTACCAAACTTGTAGAGAGAAAATTAACAAAATTCCTATGCTTAACAATATATTCCAGTGACATTTTAATTTCTGCATCTATTTAGCCTGCAAAACAAGTTCAGTACCTCTGAGGGCAAAATTACTCTTGTTTCATGTTCTTAAAATTATGTAAGAATGGACATTGAAAATCAGGTCTCCCAAACAGTCATTTCTACCCTGGCAGATGTCTTTGACCTAGGGTTGACAGGACAGGAGGAGAGCAAGAACAAATTATTTTTTTTAAATCTAGTCCCAGCATGGAACTCCTGCCTTTCCCAGGAGAAGACACACACCTCAGAATAACCTGCCACTGGTGCCAGCAATACAGGGAAGGACAAAGTGAAACTCAAGTGTTTACTGAAATATACCGAAAATAAACTTACACCCATCTCTGGACTTCTCTATTTGTTCTCGAAGAAATCTGTCTTTGTGGAGATTGACATCACCAAACCAGAAATCCACTTGCTTGGCTATATCTGCCAGCACCTGCTTAACTCTTGATCTCTTCTTCTTCTCTCTTTCCTTCTTCTGCTCGGTGCTTTCTTCTTCCATGGCTTTGTCTCTCTCTGTTTCAGTCTCCATTCCTGTCATTCTGCCAAATGAGACATCAATATAATTTTAAAAACACAAAAGGGTTTTTTTCAAGGAGTAAATGTTCTGGTATAATCTTCTGCCCTGTCATCAGAAAAGCAAGTTACTTGCCAAAAAGAGTTTACAATAACTAAAGCTGAAAAGCAGGTAATTTCCCTCCTCATGAACATGCTTTTCTAAGAATTGAAAATGATACACAATTTTTTCTCCACTCCCCTTAACTCACACTACAAACCACTAGAAAGATCACACACAAAACCCAGGAGCACTTCACACTTCAGAAACTAACCTTGTATTAGCCTTGATCGTGGCAGATCTGGTAACAGTAAGGCTGGTTTTACAAAACTGTCTTTATTATGTCAAAAATGCAAACCACTCACTCCAGCAGCTACCAAAGCCCTGCCCAAGAGCAGCAGGTCAATGAAGTGTCCCCAATGGCAAACCCGGGTCTGTCACAACTCCAGAACAGGCTCCTGGAGAATAAACCCTACCTAGAACCAAGTGACTTGCTATACAGATTCATCTTAAAACACATAAAACCGTTTTATTGCACCGATTCATCTCCTTTGTTCGTGTTCCAATTCGCTGGAGCTGAGGCCTGCCAGTCACCACTTCAGTACCTCATTTCACACCGGCAAAACAATGCAGCGCTGCCAGAAGCAGACAGCTCTTGGAAAATTAAATTACCACAAAAATTAAAGCCATTAATGTCGCAATCACCATATGAAAGACTTGAGCAGCCGAGAGGGAAACACAGCACAGCCATCGGAGAGGAAGCCCACCTCGACAACAGGATGGCAAAATGGAAATGGCCCCCAAATTCTTGTGCAAATGAGGCTTCCTCAGGCGGAGATCAGCTTCTCCCCCGCTGGGAGCTGCCGGCTCCAGAGAGTGAAAGGTCAGCAGTCCCTTGGGAAGATAAGCCAGGTAAAACGCTCAGCAAGTTCAAGCTCCACTCAAGGCCTAGAGCAGCGTTTTTAGATTAATAACCAGCAGGCAGCACCTTCAGTAACCGGCTGAGGGCCGCACTGAGACGCCTCACCAGTATAAAATGTCACCATGGGCTGTCTGTCCTGGCTGCCAGCACGGAGGGACCACAGCAGCACCCCAGCGTGGCCCAGCACAGCACAGCTTTGTTTCAAAAAGCAGTCTGAGTCACTGAGCTCGGGGACTTCCTTCCCAGCACAGGGAAAAGCAGCGGCAAGCTGCACTCCAGGCTTTCCTCTCACTTTGTGCTTTACAAACGCAGCTTTGAGGAAAGCACTTCATCTCCTCCCGAGTCAGAGCAAATATCAATGATTAACAGGTACATAAAACCCCAGGAATTAATTCAGCAATGCCCACGTGCCCGTGTTCCTCACATGCCAACTCTCACACTACCAGCACTACTGGGATAAACAAATGAAAATCAGAGCAAAGCAAAAGCAGGGGCAAAACCTCACACTGATAAAGCAAAGAATTTTCTCCCCAAAAGAAATAAAATCGCAGTGCCTGTGTGTGCCAGAGTGAAACCAGAAAAGAGGGGACAGTTAAACAGGAGGAAGGAACTTCAGGAAAGCGAAGATAAGACATCATAAAAAAACAACAAATAAACAACACAGCTGCACACTCATCTATAGACTCGATAAAAACTAAAGATTTCAGTGCTAACCTACACACAACCCCAGTTTCTATTATTATCAACATCTGGAAAACAGAATTAAATTCAACTGTAATACAAGGCCTGGAGGAAACAGGGTGCAGATATAAAATATAATTTATTCTTTTAAGCACGGATGCAAATATTTGTTTGCCTCGGGTATTTTAAAAATTAAAATGAGGCAAGAGATGATGAGGGAAAAAAAAGAGGAATTCAAAATACTTTGTGTACTATGAAAATGTTTTTGTGGAGTCACGGGCAACCCTAGGTATGTACTGCAGGATAAATGCAAGTATTCAGCAAACCTGAAACTACTTAGAAAGACACATCCTGAAACACTTGACACCAATACAGACACAGGCAGAGCTGCAGGCTGAAGTTCCTGCCCTGCCCTGAAACGTCCCTCTATGCAAAGTAAGGTACCAAAGGACAGGAGTTAATACATGGGGGCCAGCAAAAATTTCTTAACCTAAAACCAGAAAAACTTCTACTTTTCCCCTCCCATTTTACAGAATGAAACCAATGCATTATTTTAATCTGCAGTTTTAAGGCATTCCATGGATTTCATGAAACTGGTGTGCCCACAGGCAGAAAAGGCTTAGCTTCCACTTGACAGTGATGAGTGTTAAAGCTGTCCCCACACCTAGAGAGATCCCTGGCTGCTGGTTGTGCCCTTCCCTCTGGCACCTCAGGAGGGGCAAAGTGGATTTATTCCTGTTCAAGACTGGACGTGGGACTTCGTGCCGTGGTCTGGGTGACAAGGTGGGGATCAGCCAAAGGTTGCACTTAATCTCAGGGGTCGTTTCTGTAGTTATAATTAAAATATATGCCAGGACCAGATTCTGATGGGGTGGATTCACCTGTACTACACCAAAAGGACAGCCCAATTTCTTCACAGTATCTCACCCTCAAGAAACAGAAGTGAATTTTAAGAACTTATTTCTGGTTCTTCCCTGTGGTTACAACCAGGTGATTAGGGAACTGAACAGGCAGCAGAGCTCCTGGAGGTAAACAGAAGGAATAAGTACATGGAAGCAGAGCGGAGGTGGTTACAAAAACCAAGCGTTCTGCGGCCCAGGTAGCTGCTGCATTAGACCAAAACCACTGAAAATATATGGGAAAACTTCACCTTATTTACTCCTCAAGTAAGGGGCAGACCACAATGTGAAATAGATTTTTCTACCTCTGACTTATGCTGAGAAGCCTGAGCACCACACACTTACCAACGACCAGGTACTGACCACTACAGGTGTAACTGCTGAAGGGAGTTACAGACTTTACCGACACAACACTTAAAAAAACAAGCACAGACTAACTCGAAGGGGCCCAAAGCCCCCTCAGCACGAGTTCCTCATTTCACCAGGCGCCAAGACACGACACCACGCACAAGAGCCACCTGCGCATCACTTGCGGGCAGAACCACCTCAGCGCCCGGGGGCAGTGGCGAGCCCTCAGGAAGGCGCCCCACAGGTCGGGATCAGCGGGCACCGGGAGAGGAGGATGCGGGGGGCGGGCACAGCGCGGCTCAGGGCTCCATTGCGGTGACCGGAGGGGCCCGACGGGCTCGCCCCGCCCCGGCCCTGAGGGGAGCGCGCGGGGGCGTGGGGGGGTGATGGGGGGAGCTCCGCGCGCGGGCGGGCGGCGGGAACGGCGCTGAGGGGCCCACAGCGCCCCCTGCCTGCGCCGCCACCGCTGCACCCGGCCAACCCACAGCCCCTCCCCGGCCGCTGACCTGCTGCTGCTGCTGCTGCTGCCGCCGCCACACCGGCTCGGCTCCGCCCGGCCCGTCCGCGGCTCCGGCTCTGCCTCCGTCCCCGCCGCTCCCGGCGCGAGACGCGCTGCGCGCTCCCCGGCTTTCCAAGGGGAAAAAAAAATAAATAAAAAAAAAAAGCCCCGCGGCGGCGCCCGCGCGTGCGCAGCGGCGTCGGGGGCGCGCTGGGCTCTGGGCGCACGTGACTTCCTCCCGGCGGGGCGGCGCGGCCGTGGTGACGTCACGCGGGCGCGGCGGCGGGAAGTTCGTAAAGGCGGCGGTGCCGGCGCCGCCATCCCCGTCCCGCTCCCGGTGCCCGAGCCTGAGCTCGTCCCGGAGCCGCTGGGTAGGAGCGGGGCCGCCGCCCGGCACACCGGGAGGGGTGGCGGGCCGCGGGCCCTCGGGGCATCCCTCTGGGAGGATGGTGTGGAGTGCGTCCCTTTGGCTGTGTGGAGGCAGCGCCGTTAACAGCGGCCGGTCCCGCTGCCCGCGGCGTTCGTTCCCCGGGAGCTCCCCAAGGGCTCGCGTCCCTCCGGCTGCTCTGAGAACTCGGGGAATAAAACTCTGTCCTCCAACCGGCTCCAAGGATTGCCACCTTGTGAAGCGCCCAAGGAGGTGGCAACCATAAGAAACAGCGCGAATCTTTTCCC
This sequence comes from Zonotrichia leucophrys gambelii, assembly GCF_028769735.1. Classification (NCBI taxonomy): domain Eukaryota; kingdom Metazoa; phylum Chordata; class Aves; order Passeriformes; family Passerellidae; genus Zonotrichia; species Zonotrichia leucophrys. The sequence continues at coordinate 43,350,667 of NC_088173.1, read as the reverse complement.
CTGTCCGTCATATAAACTGCTCCTCACCCATCCAAAGTATATATATCATGTTATATATTGATATATCGATATTAAACATAATATATTTATATTAAATCAGAATTGCATCTAAATGTTTTATATAGTATACTTAAATATTAACTCTAAATATTTATATGTAATATTTAAATATGTATTATATATAATCGACTTAAGTATTAATTCTAAATATTTATATATAATATTGTATAATATTTACATAAATGTATAATATATTTAAATATTAATTCCAAATATTCATAGATTAAAAATCAATATAAAAATTTACTTTAAAATATCTTATGGTCTAATTTCAAATATGCAAAGAGGTTTGGCTCTACGGGAAGTCAGTTATTTTTTGCATGAGCAACTCCACACCTGGGACAAAATCATTCTGATAACAGCTTCTCTGCTATTTTGGATTTGCTTTTTTGGGGTTTTTTCTGCAAATAAACTTTTGGAATTTTATTTCAAGTAATTCTGAATTTTTCAGCGATGCCAGCCATTCATTTAAATGAATGAACTTGTCTAAAAGCTGGAAATATCTTGACATCTATTAAAAATGTTTTTTTGTTTTTTAACAGCAGTCTGTTAGATTGTTTTTGAGGTTTCTCTTTAAAATGCTCACAGCAGCTCTACTCCACTGGTTTGTTACTGCCTTGCATCTAATTATCTTTTCTTTTTGAGCAGAAAAAATAATAATTTTTTTGTCCACACTTTTCCTTCACAGCTCTGCTGCATCCTGGCCATTTCCCTGTCTCTCTGGCTGTGGGAAGGTGTGGGATATTTGTGAAAGAACCTGTTGGGTGCCTGTGTTGCCAAAGCAATGGCCTCTCAAGAATTTACTGTGAGTGATTTTTAACACTGTGGAATTAAGTGTAAAAACTGTAGCTGCTGAAATACTTGAACATTTTCTTACTTCTTGTTTTTTCAATGTTTTACATGTTTAAAACAGGTGTTATACACTCACCAAAAGATGAAAAAATCAAAAACATGGCAAGATGGAATTCTGAGGGTTAGAACTGGCAGAAATCAGGTGAAAATTCAGATTTAACACTATTGGATTTAATATCTGCTGCTGCTAGTGGCAGTCTAGTTGATTTGTGAAATAAATGTGTGGTTATTTAAAATGTTATTTTGAATTTTGCAGGCTACCTTGTTTGATGATAAAGGACAATGTCTGGAGAGTATTTTTATAAAATCTCAGGTATCTTTTGTTCAGAGTTGTTTTTATATCTGGCTGTAGTTGGTCTTTCAGACAGCATTCAAAACACTTGTTTGGTAGCCAAAAGAGTAATTTTTCTAGTGGCTGATATGGAACTCTGCTACAGTGCAAATAATGGAAAGGGAAAACAGCTTCTATTAATTACCAGATCTTACTGTTTGTCCAGAAGCTTTCATGGAATTTTTCTTGCTCTGTGGTAAAAGCAGTGTATTACAGTGATAAATAAAATAATCATTGGAGCTAAGTGCTACTGCTTTTTACAATATATGTATAAATAAAAGTTATCTGGCATTTGTGATATAGTAGGTGTAAGCAGCTGAATTTTTTACTTACAAGTACTCAAAAGACTGTATGTTTTTAAAAATAAAGCTATATAATATTGTTTCTTGTACAGTACTATCAGGTATACACTGCTGCTGTCCCTTTTCCAGGTGACTCCTGGAGATGATTTGGAAAGTGAGCGATATTTAATCACAGTTGAAGCAGCCAAAGTGAGTGAAAAGCCTTCTGAAGAACGGCCAAAGCAAGCAGAAACTCCAGCAGTGGACAGAAATGGTGTCAAACCTGCTCTTCTACCCCCAAGACATCTCCCTGTTGGCTTGAAAAGGAAGTTTACAGTGAGTTTTTGTTCCCAATTTTATGTGTCATGTTTATATGCAGTGTAAAACTAACGTATCGCTGCATCTACATATCAAAGCAATAAGTCCTTTATAATTAGCATTTTCTTGGACCCAACCAGGTTCTTGGTCATTTTTAGCAACTGTATCTTCAGCTTCTTTCCTGTGGTCCTTGAGAACACCTGCTGGTGGGTGGACCCCCTCCTTTCCATCTCTTCTTTGGCATTACAACTTTTAACTGTTTTATTATTCTCAAATATTAATTACTGATCAATATTGATTACTGTTTCAATTTTTTATCAGCACGAATCATACCTATTTATCACAAGCTGTAATCCAGAATGTATATTTTCCACATTTAGGAGATTTGGTTTAGCAGGATGGATGTTGCCTACAGTAAAAATCACAAGGCTTAAGGTTGTTTCTGTGCACTTGTGGAATCCTCATGGATTTGATCCGAATATATTCCCAGGCCATTTGATCAGAATGCAGTGTGCCCCATTTTCAGTATGATTACAAAACATGGATTAATTGCCAATTTCTATCCCAGGGGTTCCGAGGGCCACGCCAAGTTGAGAAGAAAACACCAGCTGTGGAAGATGAAGGAAAAGCAGCAGTGTTGCCCTCATCTAAGGGGTGCCAAGGGAGTTTTCCATCCCAGTTTTACATCAGCTCTCCGTTGTTTTCCACAGTTTGCAGGAAGGATGCAGGAACAAATCCCTCTGCAGGCAGTCAGGAAGAGGGGTGCAGGGACAAGGGCAGAGAACAAATGTCTGTGTCCTCCCTGCTTTCTGCTCCCTTCAGTGACAGCTGGGAGGGGACAGAGAGGCAGAACTCCCATCAGTTGGCTGGGAAGCAGGAATCTCCTCTCCTCACTGGGCACACTGGTGCTGGGGCAGTGTCCCACCACATCAGGAGCACAGCACAGATCATTGCTCTGCTCAAGTCCAAACCAGCACAAGGACACCACAGAGAGCAAACATTTGGAGCCACAGGCTGCCTTTCCAGGGTTCAGGCAGCACAAAATGCAGGTTTATGTGACAGAAAAAGCCCTGTCCTGCCTGCTCCTTCAGGTGACCTTGCCAAAGGACTCGTTCCAGATACCCAGCACCTGCCTTTTGTGCAGGGAAACGTAAAGGATACAAAGGACTGGAATGTTCTAGCACTTGCAAATTCAGCTGAACAGCCTTGTGGTGAAGAAGTCACAGGACACAGACAAGACAAAAAGGTAAATAATTTAAGTCAAGATTTACAAGGTGACTGCAACACAAGTAGTTACTTCCTACCTGAGTCCACTGTGAGTAGAATGAGTGGCAGTCAGTCTGTCCCATCCTCAGGTGACATTTCACCTTCAGCAAGTCCAACCACTTTTGAAAGCCATCCCTTTGGATACAGGGAGCATTCAGGGACTGACAGGCTTAGGGAGAATTGCTCTGTGAAGATGCAGAGTGAGTTTCAACCAAGGCAAAATTCAGAGGGACTGTCTAATGACCCAGAGCTCTCTGGGGATGTGACATTGGCTGAAGCTGGAGTTGGGAAGGAGGGCACAGGCTGTAGTCCTGATGGGGAACTGATGGAGGTTAGCTTTAACCTAATGGAGGCTTTTGATTTTAATGACATGGACAATGAAGATGTGTTTGAGAGGGAAGGGAAGGGATTCTCTGAGGGAGACACACCTTCATGGAGCCCAGGCAGCTTCCAGGGAGGAGATGTAGCACAGGGTGCTGCCTGGAGCCCTCACTGGAAGCCTCATTCTTGCTGTGACGTAGAGACACAAAGCAAAAATGAAGTCAAATGTTCCAAATCTGATGGAGAGGGGGGTCCACCACCCCAGCTTTGTGACAGTGATGCCAGGAGAGCTGTAGAAGATGCTGCAAACCAGACCAAAACCCAAGTGGAACTTCTAGGGGATGGACACAACATAAAAGAGATCAGTGAGAGTCAGTCAAGTTTTGAAGGCTCAAAGCAAGAGGAGGATATGGATGGCTGTGCAGCACTCACCATCAGTGGCACATCCTGGCTGAAAAAGCAGCACTCTGATCTCCTGCCTGGGGACACCAGTGTTAATGAATGTCACCCTGAAACCAGGCTGTCTGAAGCCACTGGAAGTCTCACAGGTATTTCTCCCGGCAGAATAATTTCGGCCTTGGACCAAAAGACTGAGGGAGGAGTTACACAGCTTGGATGTATGGAATCCCCAGATGCTGGCTCAGAGCACTTCTGGGCTGCTAGGAGTGGTGACATGAAACCAGGCAGCCCTCTGCTGGCCTTGTCACAGAAATCAGATCCTTTAGGAGGAGGTTGTTCATCTCCAGAGGAAACAGCAGTAGGAGGAACTGTGCTGGAAAATGCAGAGTGCAGAACTGCTTCTCCTGAAGCCTGCCAAGGAGAGACAGTAGGGGTGGATTGCCTGAAATGCACAGCAGTGGCTGAGAATTGCTCAGGATTCCCTGATTTGGTGAATGATATTGCTCTTCTGAGAGCTTTGACACAGCATAGCACAGCATTAGAGAGCTTGCGAAGGATGGAGGAGAACACCAACATGTTCTGTGGAACAGACCCTCCTAAGGAGACACTTGAACCCCTTGAGAAGGACCAAGGTTAGGGCAGCTTCTATTTCAAACTGGATTCTGTATGTCTATACCTGTTTGATTGCTCTCATTTCTCCTCATTTAGCAATACCTTTAGAGTGCTGTTATATGTAGGTTCCTTCGTGCAATTTGTGCTGTTTAAAGCAACATTGTGATCTCCAAGTCTGTTTGCTCTCATTCAGTTAAATCCTAACTGTGCATGGGTTGCATGGGTAAGGTTTGCAAAGCTGTAAATATTCAGATGTTTTCATGTAAAAAACCCCAGACTATTGACTGTAACTCACTGTGCTTTTCCATCTCTTGTAGCTATAAAAGAGTTTACGGAAATGCCTTACTCAGACAGTTTACAGGCATCTTCCTGTTCATACTACTTTGATTCTCCTGCCCTGATGGTAACCAATTTTTGACTACATATATTTATCTGTACAAGATAAATTCATTTTCCACCTGGCTCCTGGAATAAAATTCTTGGGTTAGAAACCATAGAAGTTGAGCTATAAAATGCTTAGAGGCATTGTTTATGAAGCTGGTAATAAATAGAAGATATCATCTTGACAATATTCAGGAGGCCTCATGTATGACAAGAAACTTCATGAAAAATGTAGTATTTAGTCATTTTTAATATCCCATCAATATGTCTGGTAATTCTCCTTCCCTACTCCATCTTTTACCACCTTTTTTTTCCCCCACTAGCTTTTTAAATGCATGGCTCTCCTTGGAATTTTAGCATTTAGGTTGAAATACACTGGGAAAACTGTTTGTGTTTGTTAATTCACATTGATTTTTATCCTGTTATGTAAAAAATGCTTTTAACAGCCTTGTTTCCTTTTCAATCAATATAAAGCTTAAAGAAACATTTTAGAAATCTTCTTTTTCCTGTTCTGTTTGAAAAACATGGTTTCTTACCCTGTCATGGATGGCTTCCAAATAAAAAAGCTGTAACTGAAAAGGCTTCCTTTGTATAAATACAAAACATTTCTTAGCCTAAATTTTCACTTTAAATGGTTATTAAATTGTTAGACTAACTAGTTTTTGGTATTTTCCTGTGCAGCCCAACTGTGTGGACAGTTTATTACAGAAGACAGATGCATATATTGTACCAATAGCAGCAGCCCAAAGGGACCCTGGGCCATCTGACTGGCAACCAAAGGTACCATTGCTGTGGAACTCAAGTGTAATTAACAGTGCTTCCTAAATTTCAGTTCAATGCTTTGCTAATTGCAATATATTGCACTAAGTCCTAATAAAATTTTAGTAATAAAATTTGTTATTTTTAGTACAGTTCACTGTACTAATGTTTTCAGGGAGAGTTTAAAACTCAAATTACAGGGGGAAAAAAAAAAACCAGATTTTTTTTTTTTTTATTTCTCTTCTGCAGAGTCAACAGGTTATTTTTGTTGTATGTGTAACAAGTACCTGTACTGACTGTAGCTAGTTGCAGAGCAGTTTTTCCTTGCTGTCAGTGATAATTCCATGCATTGTGCAGCCTGTTGCCTTCCAAGGGTACCAAGTGAAAGGATCAGCAGCTAGTGAGGTGGTGCTGAGAGCTCCATGCTCCCAGCACGGATGGCAGCAGCACCCAGACAATGTGGACTTGGCAGCTGAGACATTTTTCTCACCCCTCTTTTCAAGGCATTATGACCTTTATGACTTGAGACAGGTAAAACTTTTTTTTTTGTTCAGTTATCCATACTAACCTTAGTGCAAGAAAGTATCTTGTCAATTTAGGATAGAAAATAGTTCATTTTTAAACTGCAACAATCATATAAAAACCAATTATTTTTACTTACCTTTGTCATAGAACTTCACAATGTGTCACTTTGTTTTTTCTGCTCCTTTGATCAGTTGCACTTTGAAAAAAAGAAGATAAGCAGTTTAATTTCTACCAAGTTTTTACTTAGGCTTTTTTTTTAAATGAAGTCTCCAGGTTCCAGGAGCCTTCATGAGGATGATGTTGACATTGTTGGAGAAGGGAATTTTCAAGTGAAGCCTGATGTTATTGAAGAGCCAGGAATAAATCAGTGCTGTAAGTGAAAGTAAAAGGAGAAGGGCAGTGATTGGCCTCAGAATTTCTGACTTCATCCCTTCTCTGTTTTTCCTAGCACTGGCACTGGATGTGCACCCTGAAGTGCCACCATGGACAGTGTCACACCCACCCCCTGACCCGAGACAAGCACAGTGGACTGCCTGGGAGCCTGGCAAGGTGGGGATTGACTGGCTCTTGCAAACATTTTTGGCTTTATTTCCTGTGTGTTCGTGGCAATTTCTTACTTTTGGAGCTGTTTTATCTCAACTCTGAGAGATATCTCATTGTTTAGAATGATGAGAGAGAATGGTGATGAAAGAGCTGTAACCAGGGGTTTTTTCAGTCATGTTAATTAACCTGCCATGTTAATTCTTCACCTGTAGATTTCACCCGAAGTGACTTCCCCACTTGATCCAGACTGTGCAATTTCTCCACCCTGGGGAAATGAGGAGCCTGTTGGAGACATCCAGGAGCCCCTGACACATGGGCTCTTACCCAGTGAACCACAACTCCCAGATTTCTTCTTCAGTAAGAATTCACAGGGTTATACTGGCACCTCACAGTGTTTTAGCTGAAAATCTCTGAGTTCTTGAAGCACAATGAGTTGGGCCATCACAGACAGTTACTCTGCCAATTATAGTCTCCTGAAGGAGACTTGAGTAGAGGGATTTAGTTTTATAAAGAAAAATCAGCTTCTAGTTTGGGGGCAAGAAGGCTGTAAGCTAAGTTTCTAAATGATCCCTATGTTTTTATTTACCTGCTTTGAGTTTTCTTCCATATTCAGCTGTCCTCTGACCCTCTCCCATTTGACACCTCTCTATAACTGTCACTAATGATAATTAATGTAGCCAAAAGGATCCATTTTGGTAGTGAGAGCTTATTTATCTGTGTTGTTCAATGTTAATTCATAGGTTTGTGGGTTATCTTTTGGAAAAAAAGCAAATGTTAAAATGGGCTTTTTTCTAGTTGGCAGATGTCAGTGACATCAGATTAATGACCTCCAAAATACAACCATGTTTAATTTAATAGTAGGTCTTTTATACAAGCAGAATGGCTACATAATGTGTTCCGAATATGGAGGTTTCAAAGAAATTTTTTAAAAAAAAATTATTTTCAAAGAAATTTTAAAAAATCAAACAAACTAATTAAAAGAATCACACAAAGTCCATCATTTAGTGTAATACTGCACAGGAGCAATCCAGAGAGCTTCCCAGCTGGAAGGCAGGGTGTAGAAGGAAGAATTTAGACTTTTGGTACATCAGAAGAGCCATCTGACGCTGGCAAGGGGGGCTCTTTACAGACGGGGCTGCTGTGCAAAGTGCCCCGAGCTGTTTATTTCTCAGCATCAGTCTCATTACATGGTTATGACAGTGGGAAGATGCCAGCAGCTCACATTTCAGGCAGCAGGCCAAAAAACTTAATGTTACAACTTCCTTTAATAGCTTCTTGACCAATCACACCAAGCAAAAGCACATTGACAGTAGTTCTATCTAATCACCATGAGCACACGTACCTTTGGTTAAAACAATGTTTGCTTATTTTGAATACAATACCTGCTTGTCAGCCTTAAAACACAATGCACAGAGCTCCATTATTAAGCTTTAACCTTCCTAATATCTTGCTAGATAAACTTTCTGCAGCTTAGAGAGCTATTCAGACAAGCATTAATACGCAGGCCATTGTTCTATTTGCCCTTGCTTTTTCTACAGTTTAAATATTTTTCTGCTGACCAATCTCATGGCTGCTGCTTCAGCTCTACTTACAGTTCTGCTGTATCAGAGGCCTGCCTTTTCAGCTTTCCCCAAAACCCTCTAATTTTGTGTATTCCCACACCATGCCTGGGTGCCCCAGGTTGCTTGTAAGCTGTATTTTCCCCACAGCCCAGGAGAAATCCAGCCGTGCACAGGAATGCAGCCTGCCAGCACTGACACCCACAATGAAAACACGAGCTCCCTTTGTCACTGTTCCTGCCAGCCACGAGATTGCTGCCATGTTTTACCCCTCTGAGAGTGAGCATTTCCAGCAGTCTTTGGACTCTTCAGGAGGCAATCTGTGCAGCCAGTCGGTGGCATTTCCCAGGAGTGCTGCCAGCGCCCGGGACAGGAATTCTGACCCCTCTGTGTTCGGGGAGTACCCGGAAGATGGGCAAAGGGGATCTGTGCCACCAGCGCTCCCCGATGTGACTGCCCAAGGCAGACAAAGCAAGTGGCTGAAGTATCAAAGCAGTGCTCGGAGCGATTTGATCCCTGAAAACAGTGCTGAAGGGGAGGAGGAGGAGGATGACATCTGTGCCCGGAGCGTGCTGGGAATGCCGGCGGCGGAGCCAGGAGAGAGCAGAGCCGCGGATCCAAACGCTGCCAGCCCTGCAGCGCCGCTGGCGGCCGGGGGCCGGCCCGGGGAGCGCTCCGGGGCTGCGGGGGCCGCTCCGGTGTCAGCGGGGAACGCGCTCGCCCTGCACTTACCGCAGGCACCTCTGTCTGCGGCCGCACAAAAGGTGCTGAGTCACCTGAGCTGCCACGGCGGAACAGGAGAGGGCCAGGTGTGTACCGGGCTGTCACTGACACCAGCACGGTGCTGCATTTATCTCATTGCCTGCAGATGTTATCAGTAGGATTGCATAGTGACACCAAAAAATGTCTCTAATTTTTAATGTGTTTTTAAATTTTTAATGTATTTTTAATACATTAGTCACATGCCACGACTAATCCTTTGTAAAGGTAGTTCAGTGCCAGATTTAGATTTTTAATCTGAATGTCAATGGCAGGAAGATGAACATGTGTTTGTGATCAGTAGGCAGATGGAGCAAATTAGGCAAATTGAAGCACCAAACCAACCACAAGTTAAGTTTTTTAAGTTGTCAAATGGTTTTGAGAGTTGAAGAAAATGTTGACTCTTTTTTTTTTTTCAAGTTTTTTTGGTTCTATAAAACTGTCCAGTACAGTATTTGTGTGAAGCAGAGAAAGGAAATAACTAAGATATTTAACATATACATGGGTATACACATTGTGTGTGTTTTTATACAAATATATATATATATATGTGTAAAATCCATATACCAGACTTAAAAAGCTTATGAAGACACTTATAATTCATTTATTTCTGTGCAAAATGGTGTTGAAAATAGGGTTTGTGTGCTCCTTCCCCATGCCTAGTGGTGGAAAACATGATTTTGAACTACATAACATTTATTCTAAAGCCTTTGGAAGTATTAATTGTGTTATTATAAATGCAAGCTGTTTGGCAAGGAGCAAATTTTATCCTCATAGTGCATCCTAAATGGCAGCCCAAGCTCTAGGGAAATTTTTAGTATTTTTTAGTATTTTTTTACAAATCTGCAATTTTCTCATTCAAGGTCTTACAGTTTTTAATGGTTTCTTTTCCTGGGTCTTTTTAGGACATAACAATTTCTGAGTTGTCTTTTCCTCCTGTGGATAAAGTGAAACACACCAATCTTCCTAAAAGAAAGATTTCCATCCCAGCTGTGTTTCAGTCTCACACTCACTACAAGCAGGTTTTTAAAGCTGCTCTGACAGGTAAGGCTCTGCTCTGTGAAATGCTGTCATTTTAAACATTGCCTATTAAAACAGCAGGGTGCATTTCATTTTTTTTATATTTCTACTGAAATATATTTAGTCTATATCCAAAATTGCAGAGGCAAGCCAAAAAGACAGTACACACTGTTCAACTCTGTAACCTCAGGGCTGTTTTCCAGTCTTAAGATACCTAAGCCTTTTTTTTTTTTCCCTTGGAATAAGTGGATTTTTCAGGTCACGTGGTTTCTTTTAGGACTCAGATGAATTATTTTGATTTGGGATGGAAATTTTCCAATGGAAGTACATTTGTTTGGATTTTGTGTAGCTGTGTAAGCATTTTAAGTGTGTGCTAATGATTCTGTTGTTGTCCTTTCCCCACCAAGAGCAATTGAACATAATGCTGTTTGAGTTGGCCCAGAGGCTGCACCATGCCCTCTCCAAGGTGGACATATCATTGTACACTGCAGTGAAAGATGGGCAAAGCCAGGCCCAAGGAAGCTGTGCCCCACTCTGCAACCACATGCACCCTGCTAAGCTGGTGATGGTTAAAAAAGAAGGTCAAAACAAGGTGCTGTTTATTCCTTGTGGTTTTTACACTTTGGGGGTGAAAGTATCCATTGCTTTCTCTTTTTTTTCTTACTTGTTCTGGTGCTCATGGACATTTTTCCCCTCCCTTCCCTTGCAGGGTCGTTTGTTCTATGCCTGTGATGCCCCAAAAGCTGAGCAGTGCTCCTTTTTCAAGTGGATTGAAGATGTGAATCCCACACAGACAAAATCCAGAGCTGGTGCAGTGCTCCACGACACAAAAAGTATTGGGACATACCTCAGGAGTCAAAAGATTGCTGTTTATGAGGAAAGCCAGCTTTTGGTGAGGTACCCTCAAATGCTGTGCCACTTCATGATTTATGAATATTCCAGTAGCCCAGGACTTCAGCAGGATTTAACACATTTTCTCTACATTTAAAGAGTAAAGATTTCTTTCTGTAAAGAAATGCAAGAGCTATATTACTGAAGGAAAAATATTTATAGCAATGGTATTTGTTTTTAGCAAGAATCAGAACTGCTGACCAGCAACGTGATCAATTGCTTAGTGTCAGAACTGTTGCATTTGAACTTTGTTCATTTAATCCTCAGTAGGAGAGTTTGATTTCTTCTCTTCAAGATTCTAATTTTAATGCCAGAAGTCATCTCAAAGGCTATTCTGTGCTGTTTAACTGTAGAGGAAACAATTTAATTGTGTCTGGATATGAGAGGATTTTGCAGTCAAGATAAATGGAGGTTTCTTGCTTTTGGTGCTGAATCTAAAATGTGCTGATGGTTTTACATACCTTTTTCCTTTTTTTTTTTTTATTACAATTTCCCAGGAAAGCCTTTGAAATTCCAACACAGAGGTACAGTAAGTTCAAGAAATTCATGAATACACCTGCCAGCTTTGATGGTGACTCCAAACCCAAATTATACCTGAAGCTAAGCAGAAAGGAGCATTCTTCTCTCTACAGCAAAGGTGAGCACACCTTAAACATCAGATTTCAAAGGTGGCAGTGGGAGAGGCTGATGAGGACTCTCTGTTGTTTTTTGGCAGATGACATCTGGGTTGTTTCCAAGACTCTGAACTTTGATCCCATTGATACTTTCATTGCAAGCAGTGCTTTCTTTGGACCATCCTCCAACAATGAGATAGAATTGCTACCACTGAAAGGCTACAGTCCCTCCAACTGGAGATCCAACAGTGAGTTCCACAGCCACATTGAGAACTGTGGGAAACAACTAAGGAAAAATCCAGCCAGCAATGAAGGATGAGCTGCTGAGAATTTGAGAATTTCTCAAACCTTGCACATGATTTAATTCACAGTATTTTTTTTCCTTGTGTGTTTGAATATATATTGAATACATTAATTAATGCAATTAAACCTGCAAAGTAGCTGGCAAATTGCAAATGGGTGGGGAAGAAATGAGAATAATATGAGGGAAGTAGTAAATTATGTAATATGATGTACAATGCAAGTTGACTGTAAAAGGAATATGTTTTTACTGTCCTTAAAAAACAAAATGCAGAAACCTCAAACAACTCACTGGAAAATTTATTTTTTATAAAAAGCCATGTATTAAGTCTGTGACTGCAAAAGTTTCTTGGTTTTGCTGTTGAATTAAGTTAAAGCTTTGGGGTTGTTTTGTTTTGTAAACGGAGAAGATAAAATCAGTTAATAACTCTTTTGGCATTTTATAATTCATTTCTTTAGCTGATTTGCAATTTCTGCTCTATTGACTCCTTTCTCCTTTTGTTTCTCTGTGGCCCTTGCAGTGTGTGTTCATGCCTTGCTGGTGTGTAATGCCAGTGGTGAGCTGGCCTCCCTAAGGAACATGGAGGAGCACTTCAATCCATCCACATTACCACTGATCCCATATCTCCTGAAAATGTGAGTTACTGTCCTGGGATACTGTGAGCAGTCCAGTGCAGGAATATCAGAACCAGGAGATACAAATTGTATCATATCACTACTTCTGGGTATTTTTTGTTTTCCTAGGAATTTTGATTCTGAAAATGCTACAAAAAGAGTCAACAAAAGGAAATTCACTCCACCTGCCATGAGTGTGAAGTGCTCCATGATGCCTGGCCCTGTGAGCTCTCAAGTGGCAATGGGAGTGGCTGAAGAGATGATCCAGAGGTTCTCCCTGAACCCAGACCAAGCAGCATCGCTGATTCACGTGGCTCAGATGATCACCTGTGAAAAGCCCAAAGGAGGGGAGCAACATCAGAGCATCCCCATCACAATCATACGTGGTACACAGCCAAGAATTGTGATATTTCCTGCTGTTGTAGCTTTGCACAAATGTTGATTAATGGGAAATGCCATCAATCAGCCCCTCTGATACTGACTGTGACATTAATACATCCATTCTGTCAGCACAGAGCTTTTGCCCCTTGAAATTAAATCTAAATTAATTTTTCACTCTGCCTTTTCCAGGATTTCACTGAAGCATAGGAGGTTTTGCCTAGAAATACCTATACATAAAATCAGAATTATTTATTGTCTTCAGCTTTTTTCTTTTCATATGCAAACCACTTTTTATCATGTATTAGCTTTTATCATGTATTAGCTATTTATTAATACAACTATGTATTGTTTTTGTAAGTGTAAGCAAGCCCATGCAATTATTTTAGAGGAATCACAGCATTACTGAAGTTAAAGCAATTGATTTCTAGGAAATTCTCACTTGTAACTTGGGCTTTTTCTTCCAAAACCCCAGGTGTTTTTGGAGCTGGCAAGAGCTACTTGCTGTCTGTGGTCATCTTGTTCCTGGTGCAGCTCTTTGAAAGCAGTGAAGCTACAGAGAGTCCGAGGGCAACTCCATGGAAACTCCTCATTGCTTCTTCCACCAACGTTGCTGTGGACAGGATCCTGCTGGGGTGGGTTGCTGAGCCTTTTATGGTTCTTTTTCCAAAACCAATAATGCACTTACACTGTAGTGGTAATTGTGCTGGTATTTCCTGTGAAACACATCAAAAAGATTGATTTGTTTCCCTAAAAAGTGGCACACACAGACTTTAATTGTACCTCAGCTCTTTTGCACAGTTAAAAGGGTGAAAGGTACATAAAACATCTACAGAAGACTACTTTAGGCTCTGCTCTCATCAAATATGCTATTAAAATCCATCAGGACCAAGAAGTACTGCTCAGGGATCTTTGGGATGTACCAGTAGGGGAAGGAGGAGCAGAGGGGATCAGATTTGTGAAAATTTAGCATGAAATAAATGCATGGTTTGGAAGGAAAAAGGAAGGGAAGATACATATAGAAGACTATGAGAGGGGAATCATCAAGGCATCAAATCATGATGAGGTAATTTATTTTGATTTTGTTGAATTACTGAGGTACTTCATCTCAGTGATCACTGAAGTTTGTGTTCCTGAGTGTTCTGATGTGTCTTTTGAAACCAGTTTTAAAGTTTTCTAAAGATTTCATCTTTCCCTTTCTGTAATGTTTATCATCTCTTTTTCTTTCAAGTCTGCTCGAGCTTGGATTTGAGGATTTTATAAGAGTGGGAAGTGTAAGGAAAATCACGAAAGCAATTCTTCCCCATAGGTAAGAAACCTCTTTGAGGGATTTGAAGCAATTTGGGGTAGGTTAATACATTGTTATCAAGTGTGGTTATTTTTCCAAGCACTGCTGTTTTCAGTTACTGCAATGTATGTTACAAAATCTTCTTTGAAGTTTACATGCAGGTTCAGGAAATGAAAACGAGCAGCTGAAAGAGCTGCTTGCTCTGTTGAAAGAAGATTTGACTCCGGCTGAGAAGATCTATGTCAGGAAGAGCATTGAGCAGCATAAACTGGGGACCAATAAAACTATTCTGCAACAGGTACAGTCAAAGATATGGGATGGGAAAGCAGGGATTTGCTGTGTCTTATCCACAGGGCTGAGCACATGGAAACTGGGAATTTATAATTCAAAACTCCTGGTTTTGAAATACAAAGTGAACTTTAGGTTTGATTGCACAGGTGTAGCTTAGTGTCCTGTTTCTAGAAATAAATTTAGCTGTATTCTCCTGCTCTAGTTAGGTGCTGCACAGAGATGAACTATGAAATGATTTCAACTTTTTGCCTGCCTGTTTTCTCCTCGCTGCTGGCAGGTGAAGGTGGTTGGAGTGACGTGTGCTGCCTGCCCCTTCCCCTGCCTGAAGGCGCTCAGGTTTCCTGTGGTGGTGCTGGATGAGTGCAGCCAGATGACTGAGCCTGCCTCCCTGCTCCCCATTGCCAGGTACAGCCCTCCTGTACCTCAGGGGCCTCAGCAGGGGCACCAGCTCCCAGCAGGGCCACACTCCACACCTCTGTGAGCCCAGCAACACCCCAGCAGCAGGAAGAGCGATTTCAAATAGAGGCCTGTCCTTAGGTGTTATTAAACTGGGGTGGAGGAGGGAGGCTGGTGGGAAGCAGTGTGATACAGAAACAAGCACACACTTTGGTTATGAACACTTTAACATCCTTTTTAGAACACTGTTTTTTTCACATTCTTATTTAGGTTTCAGTGTGAAAAGCTCATCCTAGTTGGAGACCCCAAGCAACTGCCACCAACTATCCAAGGGTCTGAGAGTGTTCATGAGCAGGGATTGGAGCAGACCCTCTTTGACCGACTCTGCTTAATGGTAGGTGCTGCTGAACACACCTTTGGAAAAGGTGGAGAGCGGAACTGTAACTCCCCTGAGGTCACATGGGCAATTCCAGGTGTCAGAGGATCAGGGTTTCAGCACTGCAAAATACCTTAAGATCACAGAATGGTTTGGGTTGGGTCACCCCCACCGCAGACAGGGACAGGTTCCACTAGCCCAGCTTGCTCCCAGCTCCATGCCAGCCCTGATGTGTGTGTCATCCTTCAGGGCCACGAGCCCATTGTTCTCCGGACGCAGTACCGCTGCCACCCTGCCCTCAGTGCCATCGCCAACGAGCTCTTCTACAGCGGGCACCTCATCGATGGCATCTCCCAGGGGGACAGGGCTCCTCTCCTGGAGTGGCTGCCAACGCTCTGCTTTTACAGCGTCCATGGCATGGAGCAGGTGAGTTCCTCAGCACCACTTATGTAACCAGCCAATATTGTCATTTTCCCTCCATTCCATTCCTTTTTACATTTTTGGTGAGAGCTAATTTGGGAATCTTTTTCCCTCTTCCCAGATTGAAAGAGACAACAGCTTTTACAACATGGCAGAAGCTCATTTTACAGTCAAGCTCATCCAGTCTCTGATTGCAAGTGGAATAGAAGGAGCTGATATTGGTGTGATTACCCTTTATAAATCACAAATGTATAAGGTTTGTGTCATAAATCAGTAACAAAAATCAATAAAGCCCTTCTCCTAAATGTACTCTGAGTAGCCAAACTCACCTCCTTCCCTGTTTCTTTGCCCCCAGATCCAGAATTTGCTCAGTGGGGTTCACTCCGAGGCTTTTGAGGTCAAGCCTGTGCAGGTGTCCACGGTGGATGCATTCCAGGGTGCTGAGAGGGAGATCATTGTGCTGTCCTGTGTCAGGACCAGGCACTTTGGGTTCATAGACTCGGAGAGGAGGATGAACGTGGCACTAACGAGGGCCAAGAGGCACCTGCTGATTGTGGGGAGTCTGCCCTGTCTGAGCAGGAACAGGCTGTGGGGGAGAGTAATTCACCACTGCAGAGGTAAGAGCTTCTTTGGTGGGGTATTTGAAACCTGCACCTTGTTATCTTTAATTACACTATGTACAATACACCTTACAATGTTTATAATAATATATAAAATATATGGTGTGTACGCTAGAGCAACCACTATATTCATATCAGTTTATGTATAAACTCCAATGTTTAATATTACACTCAAAATCTAATATATTGCAAGAATGTGCAAGTTGCACATGTACAGTTTACAACTTTACCTGCTTGGCCGACATCAAATAAAGCATCTTGGTGACTGAACTCCACAGAGCCATTTTCCAAGCAGAAATATCACAGCCAGGCAATACTCTTGGGGAAATAGATGTTGGCACTGCGAGAGGCTGGTTCCATGATGGATGCTGTAGAGAGAGATGTAATTACTCTGTTTATTGCTGCTTCTAGGATGGGAAAATGGCTTACAACATGCAAGCCAGTGTGAGCAGCAGCTAAATGACATTCTCAAGTCTTACTTGGAGAACTGGGAGGAAGAAGAACGGTGCAAGAAAAAGGAAAAATAAAATGTGTTGATTTTATGAACAAAATCTTAATTGCTTGTCTATAGCAATAGCTCTGGTAATTTGTAATCTAATATTTATTTAATGTTGGGGTATTTTTGTTTGGCTCTCAGTGCATTGATACTTCTTTTTGACCTTGTGGTCATAAGACTAAAAATTATTAAAGTGCCTTTATTTGGTTGATAAATAGAGTGACTTTTTCTGCTTGAGAAATGAAATCCTTTTATGCTTACAGTGTAGTTAATGATATTTATGGTATTTCACTGTTCTTCAGATTAAAACACCATGGTATTTTAGAATAATTCTGTCACCTCTCATGTTTACATGTAGGTGACATCCAGGAAGAGCTTGGCTATAAACAATTACGAGGTCCCTTCTGCAGCTTTTGCAAACATCTTAAGCACCATCCAGCACCTCTGAGGGCTCCAAGAGCGCTGGAGAGAGACTTGTCACAAGGGCGGGGAGTGACAGGACGAGGAGGAATGGGTTGGGGTATTGGGGATAAATTCTTCCATGGGAGTACCAGTGGTGCCCGACTCACCGGGAATTCCCGCTCTGCTTCCCGGTTTTCCCGGTCCCCTCAGGGCTCCCGCAGCTTCCGCCGCCGCCAGATGGCGCCGCGCGCCCGGCGGAGGGAGCCGCCCGCGCGGTGATGCGCCCCTCCCGCCAGCCCGCCACTACGGCCGCAGCACCGCTCCGCCCTGAGAGGGCAGCCCCGGCTCCTTCCGCCGGGGGAGGGCTGAATGGCGCTTTTAAATTACTGCTGACACCTCTGTCCCGGCTCCCTAAAATCTCAATCAACAAGCCATTAGAACTCAACGGGAGTAAAACTAAATCCTCGTTTAAGTGTATTTATCCGCTCTCTTTTCTCTCTTTCAAATGCTAAATCCATTTCAGCATATGCCCCTTCTTTCTCTCGCCTTTCTCTAAAGACTGGCAGCCTGCACTACTCTTGTAAATATGAAAGATGCTAATCATATGACATATCACGTCTCAGTCGGAGCCTGGAATAAAGCCTTGAGATTTGGGATCATTGCCTCCAGACAACAGCTTCATCAGCCGGAAAGTTGGGTTTTTTTCTCCTTTCCTTCAACTCTCAATCCCTTCTTTGTCTGGGGGAAAATGCAGCCAACTCGAGCCACCCTGGCCATATGGTTCACTCTGTGTTTTCTTAGTTGAATCCTGAATTGTTTGTGACTTGCGAAAGGTTTTTTTTTTGGGTTTTTTTTTTTTTTTTTGCAAGTGTGTATAAAGACATAGAGGAGGCTGCCCGGATCGGGGCAGCTCTGCAGGATAACTCCATGTTCTTCACGTGTTTGCTTTCAGCCACCTCACCACACAGACAAAAAGTATAAACCTGCAGACATACTTCACCAGATACCTGTAACAGGTTATTGGTGTTTCTTCCCCTTCTGGGTAAAAATATCCAGGTGCTTTTCCCTTTTCTGGATGGAACTTCCTTCTTGAAACACCATTCACTTCTTTACTCAGCTCCATAACAGTTATTGCTCACTGGCAGATCCCATCTAGAAATGTCTTGACTAAGAGAAGCCCCTGAGTATTTTGAGTAAGGAAAAGTGGCTTTTTAGACCTGGATAAATTAGGAGCTGAGTGGGTTTGGCTATCCCCTTGTTTGATAGCCAGGCTGCCAAATTTTCTTTCTCTCTTTCGTTACACAAATCACCCCCACCCCACCCCCCCTGCCCCCCAAAAGGCCCTTTCACCAAACCATTAAATTCTACAGAGGTGGTCAAGCTAGTCCTGCTTTTCAGGCGTTCGAGAAAGAAAAGGGTCCTTGAAGTTTAGAAGATGCCCAAGGAAAACTCATTGAATGACATCAAAAGAATGAGTTTCCATAGCTGTTGAAGCACGAGAGCCGTGTAGCTGCACAAAGGCGGGTTGGGGCAGTGGGACTGTCCCACTGCTCTATCCCAGCACAATTGGGTCACTGAAATAGGGAATTAATTACCATTGGAGAGTGGGCAGCCCATTCACCACTGGCTGAGTTTTATTAAACGCCAATATAAATAACAAAACAACTCTTGTGGCTGCACTATTCCTACACGCCAAAGGAAGGATTATGTTGGGGATTAACATCTTAAAGTCTATGAGACTTTCTGACTCAAGGCTCGGAGCTGGTAATCGTATTTGTCTCCTGGTTCAGCGATTAGTGCTCTCCCTCGCGCACCTTCGCCTGGATGGCCAATGTCCCTTTTTGCAGGCACTGGGTTTTTCACACAATCGGCTGTTCTTTTCCCCACATCTATAGAAAAGAATAAGAAAACTGAAGCGTGTTCACGCGATCCTCAAGCTTCTTCTCTTCTTCATGGGAAAGGAAGGCACCGGCAGCCTTTTTTCACAAGGGGGAGGAGGCAAACCCTCTTGGTGGGGTGGGGGGCCAGCACTGCAAAATCGCTCTGCAGGCCTGCACCTGCCATGCAAATCCGCCGGGAACAATCGGCTCCCGACAAGGGCTGGGCTGGGGGGAGCAGGGAAAGATGCCGGGACAGAGCTTGTGGGGGGACCCCTCTTCGCGTGGATCCCAGAACAAACCCCAAAAGTGCTAATACAGCTTGGGAGTTGGGGGACTGCTCCTCATCGTGTCCCTCCATGTGGCACTGATTGCTGCAGCGTGCATGGGAAGGACCTGGATCAGGATGTGGGGGATACGCACCCCAGCAATTTTGATTGCTTCCCTCCGCAGAGCACCCTAGTACTCTGCTGTGTGGGGACATATTCTCACACCCCATTTAAGAGCAGAACCACCCCACTGTCAGGGTTTGTGGGTGCTGGACACCACAGGGATCAGGACACCCTGGTGTGTGTGGGCAGCCCTAGGACCCCGAACCCTCAGGACACCGCAGGGTATGAGGGAGGCAGAGCTGGGAGGGGCCGGGCCACCCTGTCCCCACAGCTTTGTCCCCACATGTCCCGGGATGTCGTGCCCGTGTTCACCTGAGGCAGGCTGGCCATTAAGGCTGGCTCTCAACTTGTGAGGTCGACGTGTGGATGGGCTGTGCCCAAAGGTCTCTCAGCAACACAGACCCTAAACTTTTAGGGCTATCGGGTCGCCTCAGAGTTCAATCTTCTTACAGCAAACAAAGCCCTTCTGAAGGTCTCCCCCTCTCCCCCACACGAGCTCAGCGTCCTTTATTTCTGGGCTGTGTGATAAGCTTAAATCATTGTGCTCCCATTTCTTGATCGTTGCCTGCTTCGGGCTTTTGTTCCCCTAAAGTAGGATTGAGTCTGGCAAAGGGGCTGAAGTTGAACAGTTTGACCCTTGGAGGACAGTTCAGGCGGTGGGCAGTGGCAGCAGCATTCCTGCTCCTGATCCCACTCCCTCTCCCCCCCCGCCACCTCCTCTCCCCGCCGCTCTCGGCCAAGAAGCTCGGCCCTCGCTCTGCCCACGGACCACACAAGCGCCTATCCAGAGCTGTGGGGATATAGAGCCGACCTGTCCTTGGTCACCTCGTGTTCAGCCCTACAGAAAAAGCCACTGCACGGCAGGGCCTGGCAGCAGGAATGGGACCAAACCCCAGAAAGGCACGGCAAAGGGTGCCTCACCTCTCCGGTGCTTTGCACCAGCAATGGAAGCATGGAAATCTCGGCAAGCAGGGTGGGGACAGAGGGATGGGCTGGCCCTGTCACAAGTGTACTCTGCTTTGTCCCCTTAGAGTGCAGAAAAAGAAATAAGGTCCTTTTAAAAGCGTCACTCTCCTGGGATGTCGAGGGGAGCTGTGAGCCTCTTGCACAAGGAGGCGAAGAATGTTTCTCAGAGTCACAGAGATACTGACTGAGGCACCCGCCCAGCCTCAGTCGCTTCCAAAAACCATACACCCAGAGTGAGGGGCTGCTTTGGATGTGAGTTTGTGCTATGCTAAGCATGGCTTCTGCACAGGTTTCAGCACTTTCTTAAATTTTGAACTTTTCTAGCAGTTGCAAACAAAATTCTATTTCAAATCCCAACTCGTCCCAAGTGCCTTGCTGACTGTGTTTCCATATGGAGAGGATAGTGTTCTGGGGTTTTAGTTTTGTATGTTTTCACTGTCATTTCTTTGCCAAGGACTTGGAGTGACAGGCAAGAAGGGACAGCTTCACACTGACAGAGGGCAGGGTTAGATGGGATCTCGGGATAAGTCCTTCCCTGTGAGGGTGGGGAGGCCCTGGCACAGATTACCCAGAGAGGCTGTGGCTGCCCCATCCCTGGAAGTGTCCAAGGCCAGGCTGGACAGGGCTTGGAGCAACCTGGGATAATGGAAGGTGATTCGTGGAGCAAAGCCAGCCTGCCAACTCCACGGGCATGTCACCGGGCTCAGCCATGGAGAGAGGGCTGGAAGGGGGAAGAGGGGTGAAAGGAATGAAGGTTTTCCTGGTGCACTGACAAGTTGGTGTTTGGGGGTTTTCTCAGGTCTCCTCCAGCCTGTGAATTATATTTGACAGCACGGAGCTACCCGGTGTTCCCCCACTTCGGGCTCGGCCTGACGAGAACGGAGCGGCCTCTTGCCCGGAGCATCTCCCCAGCAAGCCACGCACGGAACTACGCACCTTTACCACAGCACCAAGCGTCCCCAGAAGGCGAAACGCTCTCGGGGAACGAGGCGGGGGGTGAAGACGAGCCCCTCTCCATCAATTCCTCCCTTTCCCTTGCCGGCCCGCGAACGAGCAGCGGCTGGAAGGGGAGCCGGCCGGCCCCGGGCGCGCGCGTGGCGCGCGGGACGCGGGGATTGGCCGGCCCGGCGCCTCGCGCCCCCCCCGCCCCCCGCCCCGTGCCCATTCATTAATAAATTAGCGGCACGCTCCAGCCGAGCGCGAGGCGCCAATGGGGCCCCGCCGATGGGGCGGGCGCGGGGGGGAGCGGCGGCGGCCCCCCCCGACAAGAGTCGCGGGCGGGGCGGGCAGGGCGAGGGGGACCCCGGGGGTAGGTTTGATTGTTCCCCGCGGGGTATATAAGGGGTGTTAAGGAGGGTCGTGTGCCAGACACGCAGCCTGACCGGGCCCCGGGCGCCGCTCCCGCCGCCGCCCGCCCGCCCGCCCGCCGCCCCCGGGGCGCGTGCCGTCGCCGCGCCCCCGCCGCTCCCCCCCCACGGTCCCCCGCGCTTTGCCGCCCCCCCCCCCAACCTCAAGACCCCCGCCCCGCTCCGTCAGACCGGCGAACCGTCACACCGCCGGAGAGGCGAGGAGAGCGCGCCCGCTGCTTCCCGGCGCTGCTGCCCGGTGCGGCCCCGTCCCGCCGCCGCGCAAGGATGCTGGTGAAGGCGGAGGTCCTGGCGCCGCCCGCCGAGGACGAGCTGCTGCTGCTGGGGCTGGGCTCGCCCGCCCCCTCGCCCTCGCTGCCGTCCAGCGCCGAAGAGGAGGAGGAAGAGGAGGAGGAGGAGGAGGAGCTGCGCGCCGCTCCGCCGGCTCGGCCTGTCGAGGCTCCGGGCGGCCGCGGGCTGCGGCGGGCGGAGGGGAAGCGGCGGCCGGGGCGGTCCCGCGGCGCCCCGCGGGCGGCACGCACGGCGGAGACAGCGCAGCGCATCAAGCGGAGCCGGCGGCTCAAGGCCAACAACCGCGAGCGCAATCGGATGCACAACCTGAACGCGGCGCTGGACGCGCTCCGCGACGTGCTGCCCACCTTCCCCGAGGACGCCAAGCTCACCAAGATCGAGACGCTCCGCTTCGCCCACAACTACATCTGGGCGCTCACCGAGACCCTGCGGCTGGCCGGGGCTGCGCGGCTCGGCCCCGACGGGGCGGCGGCGGTGCCAGCCGAGGGCAGCCCCTCGCCCACCTCCTCCTGGAGCGGCGGCGCCGCCAGCCCCGCGCCCTCCGCCTCCCCGTACGCCTGCACTTTATCGCCCGCCAGCCCCGCGGGCTCCGCCTCGGATCCCGAGCACTGGCCGGGCCGCTTCGCCCCGGGGCCGCCGCCGCCGCTGCCCCGCCGCTGCCTCTAGCCCGGCGCGGCGCTGCCGGGGCTCCCCCCGGGGCGGCGGCGGCGACAGCGGCATCTGCCCGCTTCCCAGGGCAGGGCGGGCTGTGGGAACGGCACCTGCCAAACCAAACTTTCCGTCTCTCTTTCTCTCTCGCCGATGTGCACTTTGTCCAGTTTTCCCAGATCTGTCACCGCGGGGCTTTTGTGTGTGTGTCCCCCCCTTTCCCCGCTCCCCTCTTTGCCATCTGTCCCTTATGATTTATAGGCGGGAGGGGGGTGCAAAGCGAGGGGAAAAAAAAAAAGTAAATTGTTTTGTTAGGGGTCCAGGTTAGAAGTCATTGTATAATTTGTAGGCTTTGTGAGGGCTGAATGCAAGCGTGGAAATTTAGGCTGAACTCTCTATCAAAAGGGAAAAAAAATCGGGAGGGGGGAGTGGGGAAGGATCTCCTCATACATTATTTATTTCGACCTTTAGGGGACAAGGAACTCCCCCCTTCTTTCAGGAGATTAAAAATAAATCAACAGACTGAAAACCTCAACAGACACGGAACATTACAGCGATCAGCCACACACGTGTTCACATTTATTTATTATAAAGACAGATTTCATGGAAAATATGTATTTTTTGTATAATTTACAGAGTTTATTCTAGTATGTATTTACAGCTGAAGAGCAAAGGGATTGTCCTTGTGATAAAATATAAATAAAAGCTCTAATTTTCATAACTTTGGGGTTGCAGCTTTTTCTGCTTTATGTGCCAGCGGCTGGGAATTAGGCGATCCTTGTCCCTGGTGAAACCAAGGTCCGGTGGGGCCTGATGTCACTGGGTCCACGGGCAACTGTTTCTTTGGCAAACAGCATTAGAGAGAGGGGGGGGGGGGGAATTCAGTGAAAGTTTGCCTTTAGCTCTCAGTACAGAAGATGCTGACAGCAAATGTGGGATGGATGGATGGATGGATGGATGGATGGATGGATGGATGGATGGATGGATGGATGGATGGATAAAGACTTGTCACACTTCAGGTCGATGGATTTCACCAACAAGGCCGTAGGAATTAAATGTTGTTGAGCTAACAAACCAATCCTGGGTTACAAGGGGTAGAATTTGCTCTTTGTGTGGGTCAGATGAATTCCAGGTCGCAGGCAGTTCCAGGGGGTTCGGTTCGGCGTGCACAGCACACAGCCAGGGATGTCACCGTGCAGGGGGGTGCTGGAGGCCGCCCAGGCCCTTCAATCATCGTCCCCGGGCTCCCGGGAGCACTTTGTGACTTCTGGGTACAAACGCTTGGAAATCATTAAAAACCAGCAGAGGCGTCTGGGTGTATTAATTAAATAAAACGCTTAGCACGCCAATCCAGCCCGGTGCCCTCCGGATCCTGGGAGCGTGAAACCCGGCCCTCGGAGCGAAAGGAAGAGGGAGGAAAAGAGAGAGGGAAAAAAAAAAAAAAAAAAGCCCAAAATGTGTGAAAAGAGAATTAGTGAAATTAGGTTAGGCCAATAAACCGCGCGGGGGTCCCCCCCGGCCCCGCAGCCTCGGGCGAGCAGTGCTATCTAGCCTGATCTATTGTTTCCCCCCCTGGCAGGGGGGTTATTGTGTGATAAATAATTCCCTAAAAAAAAAAAAAAAAGAAAAAGTGGGAGCATTTGCATAATCACTGCTTTGATGTGGCCAGCAAGATGAAGCTGTGTTCCCCCAAATCCGCCACGGGCCAGGAGGGACAAAACAAGGGGGAGCCTTTCAGGGCGCTGGCGGTGCGTGGGGCAGCCCGTCGGGAGCGGGGTTTTTCACTCTCACCCGCTTTTAGCGACCCTTTTTAATGGCCAAACTCTAGGAACGCCAAAAAAGAGCCAAGCGCTCTCTCCGTCTTTTCTGGTCGTGCCTCGTTGTCCTTCCTGGCTTCTCTCCCTCTCTGAAGAGGCACTGGAGTAGGTGCCTTCGGCTCTTCAAAAGGCCGGGATGGACGGGATGCGCTCCTCTCTCTCTCAAGTGCTGGAGCCACGCAGGACCAGGAGGGACACCCCGAGTGGCTCAGCACCAGGATGCTTCCCGCAGCTCTCCTCGAGGAGGGACCCTGCTCCTTGCCAGGTGTGTCATCCTGCAGGGATTTCCCTCCATCCCAGGTACAGCTGGGATGGGGCTGTGCCAGCGGGAACCACCGTGGGAAAAAGCACACTGCGGGTCCGAGGGTGGAGGGGGGGGGTTGGACAGGGGTTTGGGGTGGGAGCCACGCCAGCCAAACCTCCCCTGTTCCCTGGGGGAGGCTGGCCTGCGATGGAGATGCCCTCGGAGGAAACGGGCCCGAGGGGGGCAAGGTTGGCAGGGGGTGGCAGGACCATGCTGGCAAAAGCTGAGTTGGAGAGGCTGGATTTGTCACCTAACCCAGTCACCCTCATCCTGATTTTTGGTTTGAACGTGGCCAGAAGTGTTTATTTCCTGTTCTTGCCCCTTAATTTGAGTTAATTCCTCTCCTTCGTTCCCTTCGTTCATATGTTTCCCTCTTCTCTCTCAGAAGACTGAGTTTTGGAGGTGACGCCAAAAAGAGATGACCCCAGAGCCAACTACAGCCAGCCTGGAAGCAGACCCGGAGATGGGAGATGGGCAAACACCTCCTTGGGTGATGTCAGGAACCTGGGGGTGGTTTCCATGGCAGCCCTTGCCCCAGAACATGTGTTTATGATCCTTCTGTGTATTGTATTTTGGCATAAAAGCTCCTCTGCGCCAGCAGGGCTGGAGGGGCAGCCTGAAGGCCCCCGAGGGTGGGGGGTGCTTTACAGCCCTCCTTGGCATAAGAATGGCCACGAGGAGCCAAACCAGCAGCCCAAGGGCTGCCGCACGCCGCCTTTCATGGCAGGCATAAATCTGTCCAGCAGTGCCGCGGTTAAAGAGCCCTCCCGACACGGCTCTCAGCTGGCCTGCGCATTTCAAACCCGCTCTTCCTAAAGCCTTACTCCAGTGCCTCAGGTTGGGCTTCCCCCTGGCCCTGTATTATGCATGGGTTTGGCCCAGGCAGCCCCAGTTGCCGTTCACCACGGGCAAAAAAGATCTCAATTATCTATTATACAGCCAATCCCCTGGCACAAGCAGAAATCCCAGCGGGATCTTTTTTGTGACCTGATGTAGGTTGTTGTCTAAGTTCAAGGCAAAATCTTGTGGTTTAAAGTCTGAGACAAACACTTTTGCTCTGACAAGCAGAAAATGTAAGGATATAAAGATGTAAAGATTTAAAAATTTAAGGATATCCTGCCTTCTACCTACGATTCTGCAGCAGCTGTCCAGCAAAATTCTGGCAGCCTGCTCATCCCCGTGACCTCTCGTACTGAATTAAGGAGAGGCAGAACTCCTGCCAGATTTAAAATCAAGCCTCTAAAAACTGATTGGAGAGGAAAAAAAAATCCTTGGAGGGTCACTTTGCAGCAGCCAGGAGGGAACAGGGATAGTGTGGGGCGGCTGTGACTCACAGCCATCCCTTCTGCCTCCCCTCCTCCTCCTCCTTTTATTAAAAAGCAGAGAGACCGGCCCAAAGCTGATGGCATATTTACCTTCATGAGTTTTTAAAAAAAGTTAATTACCGCTCGGAGCAAGTTGGTCGGGCTGTCCTGAGCTGTCTTTTATTAGTAGTCGCCTTCATTAATTTCCCTCGCTGGATTTGCTGCTAATAGCTGCCTGGTCGTGGGCAGCACAAAGCAGCATCTGTGCCATTGAGTAGAAAAGCGGGAGTCAGGCAAAGGGGGGCACTGGGGGGGGGGGGGGGCGACGCCGTTTGCAAATCAACCTCTATTAACGTGATGTCCCGCTCGGAGGGGACAACGGCGGCCCCGGTAGCCGGCACGACAGTTTGGGCTGTGAGCGAGGCAGGAAAGGCACCTGCTGCCTGCCGGGGCATCCCGCCCTCATCCCGCTGCCCCGGGCCCGGCTGTGCCCCCGGGGAGCCCCCGGGATGCCGGAGCTGCCCCTGCGGAGCTGAGCGCGGGATGCTCGGCCCCTGCGTTAAACAAACCGCTCGTAACTCGGTATCTTCTGGAAGATACACTCTGTGCCTCAAGAGCAGTTTGGCAGAGAAGTTCGGGATTAGGGGATGGGATTAGGTTCTGAAGGGAGGGGGCAGCGGGCGGGCACAGCGGGCTCACACGAGCTGGGGCAGCGGGCGGGCGGCTGCGGAGGCCAGCAGCCCCATCTGCTCCCGCTCCGCCAGGGGACAGGGGACACGATTTCATCCAAGCGGAAGAAAGGAGGGTGGCGTGTGTCACTCCCGGGAGAGAGGGGCGAGAGCGGCACGCTGCCGCCAGCTTCCCCGCAGAGCTGGGGGAGGCACCGTGTGCCGGGGCTCCCCTCGAGGCAGCAGTTGACAGCAGCACGCACCAACCAGCACCTCGCTGCGAACACCCCGCTCTGCTTAGGGGGAAGGAGACGCCGAGGAAGCTGCTGCTGCTGTGTTCTTCCAAGCAGAAGAGATTGGGCAGCCCGGGCTGCGGTTCTGCCATTGCCGGTGCGAGGCTTTCCCCTCGTTCCCCATGAATAGCCGTGTCTGGGGAAGGAACTGTGCCGAAATCCAGCAGCTGGGCTCTGGGGGCAGCTGATGTCGGGTTTAGGTTTATGCTGCCTCGTGTGCAGGGGCTGCCTCACAGCTGGAGGGGTCAGCCCGTGCCCGCTCTCTGCCAGCCGGAACGGCACGGGATGCTGCGGCTCCGAGGGAGAGGGAGGGAGGGAGGCAAGCTTGGCTCAGCCCTGTATTGTTGGGATCCCTTCCCACTGCATCTTTTCTAAGAGAAGTTCCCCGAACTGCTCCAGTTACCGGCGTTATTTATGAGTGAGAAAATCATTCTACCTGTTAGCAGGCTTTGGTTGCATCACCTTGCTCCCTGGATATCAGATTTACTAACTTGGATGCACAGGCACGACACACAGCCAACAAAACTCTGCCTTTCACCTGGATACCTGCAGAAAGGGAAGGAGGAAAAAGCTCTCTAAGCAAATACCCTCCCTGAAGGACAGGAAAGTGTGTCACCGCTGCCACAATCAGGCCGGTTTGGTGCCTGACTTGCAGCAGCACTTACACAAGTCCTTACACTCAAGTCCTGGAGTTTAGGTGACAGGAAAAAATGTTTCATGCTTCCTCAAGTGTGATGTCCCTACATCTCATATTTCACTGTGCCGGCACGACACAGCTCCGCTCTTTTTGTAGAGCCTGGCTCTCAATGGTTATACCGAGTACTTAGGTTGGAATTTGGAGAGTACTACAATTAATCAAGCCCAAAAATCATCTCAGTAGCAAGTTACTTAACACAAACCACTGGATCTCCAATAAAAACTTCCAGTTTCTAATTTAAAAAAGACAAAGTATTCCCAATGTCTCAGTTAGTTCAAATTACTTTATTCTGATACCAGAGGAAATAGCAGCATTTTTTGTCAGTATCTCTATGATGAAATTTATAGCCAAAATATTAAATTCTCCATCCTCAGAGTCAACTATTTATTTCCTCAATAATCCCCTATTTGTACCACAAATTGCAGCCAATAACTTAAACTCTGTGTGTTTGGAGCCATGTTCATGAAGAGCCCCAGCTCTTCAGGCAGTGAGGTTATAAATCCGTGATTTCCAGTATCCAGTATCCAGTATCCCCGGATGAAGAGAGAGTGCCTGATACATCTGAAATTGTGAAGAGTAAGAATCCTGTGAACAGTAAGACCAGTAGAATATGATTCCATGTCTGTTTTAACAGGGAACTGAACAAGCTGATCCTCGACCCTAGCTTTTACTTGTGAGTAGCCATAACTTTGGCTGAGGTGGCAAAATGTCACCTAAAGCAACAAAATAAACAAGCTGCTAGGTGGAAATATTAGGAAGAAAGCAAAATATTAAAATTCCATAGGGATGGATTTATTCAGAAGCACTTCTAAATAAATTTTCTTTTCTTCCCTTCGAGCAGGAAGAAGTGGAAAACACAGGACTGGTCAGGGCTCCCGAAACTGCTTGTGCTGCCTGCTGACAGCGCATTAGGACACTTTGTTGTGCAGGGAGTGTCCGAGGGGTTTTGTTTTGGTTTTAATTGTCGCTACAGAGCAGGGAAAGCTTCTGCAGAGAGGCTTTAACACAGCACCTCGGCGGCCCATGGATTCCCTGGATCCTGCTAACTAGCTTTGTTCACCCCCCGGAGCCCGGCTGCGCTCGCTGGCCGGAGCACGGAGCTATGCAGGTTCGTCACTCAGCTCAGGCCAGCATTTCCCCACTGCCGAGCGAGAACAAGGCCGGCCTTTATTGGCTGCACAACAAGATAACGGGCTTAATCTTCCCAGTAACACGTGAGCTTCCATGTATCACTTTAATCTGCGAGACACTGGGGCCGAGTGTCCCGTCACATGCCGATTTCACCGCCGTGTCAGCCGGCGACTGCCCAGTCAATGATGGATTGTTTGCCGGCTCTTAAGAACAGGCAAGATGGTGAATGCCCCGGGGTGACAGACAGTGTGCAATGGGAACGGCCGCAAATCTGATGGCCCGGTTCAAGTTCACCTGACAAAGCTGGAGCAGTCTGTGAGCAGAGCTCGGGAAAGGATTATTCACACTGGCATTATATTTTTGAATGCATTTTTCTCCCCGCGCAGCTGCGCAGCTCCCCAAGACTGAAGGTTTATGCACCATAATAAAGAGATTTAATATTTTTTTCGTCCTCTTCATTCTCCCTCTTTACACCTAGTTCTAATCAGTTGGCCCAGGGATAGGGCATCTTTCCAAACAACTCGGCACAAACATCACCTAGAAAACAATAGCATTGCTAAAACGCTGGGACAAAAGCCTAAAAACCTCTGCTGGCTGCAGAAACAAAAGGGGATGGTTTTGTAAAAGCAAAGTCTGTTGAGGACCCATCTTTTTGTAGAACTTTGATGCTGTGACCCCTTTCTCATCAAGGAAATCTCCCAAAAGAAAGGATGCCAGTGCTTGGGGGCAGTGGGACATGGGGGCTTTGGAGGGGAAGAGGAGAATAGAAAATGAAGGCAGCTTTTCACTCTCTTGTTGGACGAGCTGCTCCCAAAGATGTGTAGGATAAAACAGGGTCCAGCTCATGGGTTGTTCTGTGGACTGACCTGTGCCAGTCTAGGCCAGCAGCTCCATGGAGGGCCTTGTCAAGGACAGGCAGCTACAGATCTCGTTGCACTCCACGTGTTGATCATTAAAAAAGTAGTAAATTCCTTTCTTCCCAAAGTTGGAGCGTGAGTCTTTGCTATTGAGGGAGTGAATCTGGGGGTCTGTGAGGTAGATGAGGCCTTTCCCGTTACCTGTCACCCAACCTGTGGAAGAAATGGTACATCTTGATATTTTGTTTATCTTGATAAACACCACAGCCTTTGTTTTAGCACACTCAGGACTCTTTGCCTGGCATGGCCCTTCCTCTCTTCATGTCACCTCAGTGACTCCCAGTTTCCACCTATGGCAGCAACAGCAGAACCCTATGAGACACACAATGAATTTTAACCAAATGAATACCCCAAAGACACCTGTGGGCCAGCAGCTGAGTGTGAGAGGCATAAACATCACTATCACACACACCTTGAAGGTCAACGACCACGTCAGTTCCCTTGGAGAACTCGTAGCAGAAGTGGCCGTAAGCCAGACCATACTCCGTGGCTTTGTACTCATTCTTCACCACCTTGGTGTTGTTGGAGAGCTTCACAAACTCCCCCAGGATGTAGGGCTCCACACTCACACACCCTTTTATAATTCTGTCTTCCAGAATCTGAAAGGAGACAGCTCCACTGTTGCTGTAATTGACCCAAGACACCTTTCCTCATCAGGTCCTTGGGATTGCTCAGCAGACAGGTCTTACCAGGAGGACTGCAGAGGGGATGTAAAAAATTTGAGTAGGGACCTTCTGCTCATACAGCCTCTTGTTGAACTCTGTCACGTAGTACTGGGCTGTCATCTGTCGCTCCACGTCACTGAAATGATGGAGGAGTCCTTTTTCCTCTTTGTATTCCTTCCCAACATACCTGCGCAAAAGGAGAAGGATCTGGAGAGGTGTTTGTTCTGGGTGCTGTGATACAGAAACATCACTGCAAAGCAGAATGTGTCAGAAGCAAATCCACCTCTGGGTGGTGCTTTTAAAATGGCTGCCATTAAAACTGGGTGGAATTCTTTTCTATCTCACAGACGGGAAAAATTATCTATCAAATCCTGGGATGGGAGTTTGACTCAGAGATATTAAAATATTGCTCTCCATCCATAATAATGAATAAGCCACTCCTAGCAATGATCTGAACTCTGCCATTAGCTCTTAGAAGACAACAGTAAAGTAGCCTTTCCTCCTGGAAATTAAAAGCTAGAGTTACATGGAGTGGTGGGAAAGACTGCCAAAACGTCCAACACATTTGGACAAAGCCATCAAATATTCCTGCTACAGCAAATCTTACCAGACAGTTTTCATCCATATTTACAAACAAGCAGCATTGATGAACATTTTGTTTCAGAGATCCATACCTTCCCAGGCTTTCTTCTTGGTGCAGGAAGTGTATCCAAAAGGCATTTCTCTGCTTGCCCTCCTTGGCCACGTTCAGGTAGTCCCCAATGAACACAGCTGTCTCCTGGCCTGTCCACAGCCCTGATTTCTTGGAGTACTTCAGAAGAAGAGCAGCTACAAAAAGGAGAACACCACAGATAAAAGGGAGAAATCCACAGGACTGCTGTGAGCCTGTGCTGAGGACTGGCTGTTATTTATGATTAACTTAATGATCATTATCTTAGACAGATTTCAGGGATGGCATGTGAAATCTAAACTCAAGTAATGGGGTAAAATGCAATAAAAAATTAAATCCTGACTAAAATATTGAGTCAAGCTTGCTCTCTGTGGAGGCACAGGTTGCTGTGTGGGAACTCACAGTATGCTTTGCGAAGCTCTTTGCTCCTAAAGATCCCAGTAGGCATCAGTCTCTGGACAAGCCAGTGATGCTCCACCCCTGCCAGGAGCTGCCTGTAATCATCATCCCTCAGAAAGCGAGCATCCAGGAGCTCTTCCTTCACTCTGCCAGGCATGAAGGCAATGGCACTTCCCCTTGAGACTGAACCTGCAGGGCAGCTCGTGGCCATCAGTGCTGATGTGATCCCTGAACTCAGAGAGGAACTGGACTGTCCCCTGCTGCCCAGCACATCCTGAGACTTCTCTTCATCCTCCTCGGTAGTGGCACAGTCAAAGTGCTTGGTTGTGGGTATCTTTCCCAGGGAGGGCAAAGCTGTTGGCACGCTGGGAGTTGCTCCATGCTTTGGAGCCAGTGCTGCAGGATAATCCTTTACCAAGTCTCCCAGGCTGATGAGCTCGAATTCAGTGTCATCCATTGTTTCTGCCTGGGTGTCAACCTGAGGCACCTGCAGAGATTTGTTCCCCAGCATGGCAGATGTGCTCACCCAGCCAGGCACAGAGGAGTCACTGCCTGTTTTCAGCCAGATGTTTGTTGATGGTGCAGAAGGGCTCCTGTCCTGGGGCGGCTGCGCCTCAAACGAGGGACCCTCGGTGCTGTCTGCAGGTTCTCCCGAGTGGAGCCACTCAAAGCGACCGATGCTTCCCTCCCTGCTGCTGTCCTTGGTCCTGCAGCTCAGCTCGGCACAGGAAAAGGACTTCTCCTGCCTTGTAGGAACAGAGTCGAGGATGGAGAGGGAAGGAAACTCATTGTTTGAGCCCTTTGATTTCTCTTTTGAGGAGCTCCTTCCACGGTGCCTTCCCTCCTGCAGCTCTTCTCTGCAGAGAGGCTCCTTCTCCACCATCCTCCCTGCTCGAGGGGCACACCCCTCTGAGGAATGCTGAGGAGACCCCCCAGAGGCACGGAGGGGCTCCCGAGGAGCAGGATGCCAGGCTCTGGGAGGTAAGGAGCACAGGGGCATGTCCTGGCTGCTTCCATTGGGCTCTGTGGTGCAGCACTGCTCCTCCACTGAGCCCTTCTCCCCTTGCTGCCCGTCCCTGAGAGACTCTCTGCTGCTATTACAACTCAGCTCCTCCCAGCTGGAAGAGTAACTGCATTTGGACAGCTTGCACCAAGAGTTCTCAGAAGTAGTGCTTTGGCTCCTGTCTTGCCCTCTGCTGAAAACATCTTTTTCACTGTTTAGTTTCATTTCTAATGGCTCCATCTCTTCTTCAAAGGAAATTTTCATCACACCAGAGCAAATGTCTTGATTTCTTTGGCCACTGAGTCCTTCTGAGCTGTTTCCTGCTGTTGGTGAGCCCAGGATTTTCACAGCACCACTCCTCTGCTGAGCTGTGTCTTCAGCAGTACACAAGGTGTCCATGGTTTTGGTCTCTGTTCTCAGGGTTGTGATACAAGCTCCCACCTGGATCTCTCCCAGCATGGTTTTATGAATCCTGCAAGTTTTTTCAAACACTTGGCACACTGACAGGTGGTGCTGGGAATGCTTGGCAAGGATTTTCTCAAAGCTGGCTTCCCCTTGCAGGACAGGTTTTCGTACCGAGCCTTTATAACTGTCTGGGACGTAAGACCTGGCGTCGGAATTGGGGAAGCCTCCCACCCGCAGGCGCCTCTTCACAGCTGCAACCAGAGACATGATCTCTCTGGCAAGCACCCCCTTCTCTTCCTCCTCTGGGAAGGAAGTGCTGTAGGAGTGCAGCTTGCCCAGGGCTTCCTTGCACAGCTGGGTGACCCCGTGGAGCTCCTGGCTGTCCCCGTGGAGCCAGCGGTGCACGGTGGCCAGGCAGAAGGAGGCTTTGATGAAACTGTGCAGCTCCTGCCTGCTGGTGATGGCACTCTGCTCCTCCTTGGTGAGCAGCCCCACCTCGAAGGATTCTTTGGCTGCAGACAAGTAGAACTCTCTCTTTTCCGGGGGACAGTCCTTGGAGTGGCTGTAGGACAGCAGACACATCCCACGGATGTTCTGGGAGGGGATCAAAGTGGAATGAGGGAATTAAAAACGCGTTTCTTTCCCTGACACAATTTGAAGCAAAGCTCAGATCTAACCCCTGATGCTGTGTTTCCTGAAGGAAATAAACTTTCTCTTTTTTTTTTCCTTTAAAATACAGCTGTAATTCTAGGAGAGGCAGCACTCCCAGGGCTTTAAAGCCCATCCTCACTCTGGGGATAGCTTTCCCTCAATGTATACCCCATATAACCAACCCAACCCTCAACACAGACACTCTGTGTGATGCACTGCTTGAAAGCCATGTCAGAGCCAAACTGAGCAGCCTGGGCTCTTCCCCTGCACAAATCCCCCTTCCAGAGGGAGGAGTAACACTCACCACAGCCGTGAGGACAAACAGGGGGGTGTACTGGCTGTAGGCAGCTGCCAGCTTGCAGGCCTCGGCCGCCGATAACAAGCGGTGGTTGAACTCCTGCAGGAGGCTCTGATGATGAAAGAAAAAAAACCCAAAAATGAGATAAAAACCTCAACTCAAGGACTTTATCTCCAAATATATGGTGCCTGGTCGGCAGGGACAATCATATTTTAAACAAGAGTCTGGTTTGTTTCTGCAGGACCCTTTTTGCTAAGGTTCACCAAGGATGCAGCAATTTTGACTCCATAAATATTCTAAATATATACACTCTGTAACATATTCTTAATTTGTTCTTTTTCCTGAAGCCAGGCATTCTCCCATCTAGATGCTACTGAGCTCTTTCACTGGGAGCAATGGAAGTTTCTGCAGCCCTCTCAGCATGGGAGAGGAAATGTGTGGGTGAATTTGAGACCACCTGAAGCACCCACACACACAAAGCCCAAACCAAGTCTCACCAGGTCAATGTCAGCATTGGTTTTGAAGCGTGCATAATCCTGCTCATCCATGGAAGCAAAGATGTCTGCCATAATACCCAAGGATGTGGCAATTCCCTGAAAGAGAAATTAAAAATTTTCATACTGGGTTTTTTTCCCCCCTGTGTTTTGAATTTTACTGCTCTGCTGTGTAGAACATGCCAGAAAAACAAGCAAACAAACACACAAACAAGATCCAAAGAGAAGCATGGCTAAGAAATCCAGAGATGCTATCTTGGTATGGTTTTATTAATTTCACTTGCAGGAAGTGCAGTAATCTGGAAGACCGGATGCCACCTAAGGGCCTGCCTGGCCAAACACTTAAGAAACCCAGGTATGCTTTCACAAAATTCACTGCAGAACCCCCTGCTGCCGCTGAAATGGAGAACACAGAAATGTTCTGAGCTTGAGGTCAAGCTTTAAGACACAGCAGACAAAAGGTGACAAGGTCTGGGTTTTTGGGATATCTTGTGCTGGGGTCCAATTACAAATCCTCTGTGAGCATCACCCCGGGACTCACCAGGCTCAGGCTCACATTCCTGTTTAGCTACGGACACATGGTGTGACTGCAGCTCCATCTCCAGTGGGAGGATGAGTGCTGCTCGCCTCACAAACGTGCCAAGGACAGGCATGGGGGTTCTGTGAGGTGCTCAGGTCCTGCAGGGCCAGGGGAATCCATCACCCACCACAGACGTGCTCGGGGGGAAAAAAATTCCCTCTAATCCTAAGAAATAGCTAAAATCTGTGGCTGCTCTCTGGAATTAAGCTGTCCTTGTTGGAGGCACCAGAGACATCCTCAGGGATGGTTTCACTTCAGATGGCTCTGCTTAATGAGGAGTATTGCTTTCATCCCCCTGCAGGAAAGGAAGCGTGGGTGAGGCGGTGCATGCACGCGGAAACAACACGGAATACAGACTTTGTGCTGCCTGTTAACCCTGCCTCAGGTGTGTCAGAGAGGGAAACAAAAGCTAAGCAGCAGTGCTTCCTGGGCTGGCAGGGAGATGCAGAGTGGAAAGGAGATGCTACCTTTTTATCTGGCTGAGGAAGTTGGAAGTATCCCACGATGGAAGCCCAGACCAGCTCTGCTGCCTCATACCACATCCCTGAAATAAAGCAGAAAACAGGCACTGAGCAGGGGATGCCAGGGATGCATTTCCACAGCTTATTTCACACCTTGGGTCCTCAGGACAGGATAAAACCATGATAAAACCATAAAACCAAGCAAAACATAAAGAATGTTCTGCTTCAGTGACTCTGATAATTTATGAGTTTCCTTCAGCTTTTGGCTGTACATGAACACCCATTTTGTCCTCACAAAAGGCTTCAGCTCCACAATCATGGAAGATTTGGGATCTCAAACCAAAAGCACAAAATGAAGGCTGCTGCCTCAAGTGCCAAACCCTGAATACAGAAGCCCATCCTGCTGAAAACCAGAGGTTTTCCTGTCTTGAGAGAGGACATTGTTGGGATGTCCCTGGGATAAAAGTACCACCTGCCTTTGGGAATAGTGAATTTGGGAAAAACATGGAGTGGCACAGAGAAAAAGGGAACATTTCAGATTGTTTCTTGGCTTCAGGTGAGATTAGTAATAAAATGTTAACTCCTGCAAAATGTTTGCTTGGCACATTGTTCCAGGCCCTTGCTGCAAAGAGGTGGGTGTGCAACTCATCCTCTGTGCCTGTTTTATGGGTACAGGGCGTTCACCACCAGCCAAAATTCTGACAGGTGCCCAGTGTAACATTTTAAAGGGGAAAAAAATCGGGAAACCTTGAGTGGAAGCTTCCAGAAGACAGGCTTACCAAGCTTTTGCAGGATCTGTCCCCTGATTTGCAGGCAGACTGCCTGAACAAGAACCCGATCGCTCTCCTCGGCGTATCGCCACGTTCCTGCAGGAGGGGTGGGAAAACTCGGCATAGAATGAAAAATATTCCTGTCACTCTCAGCCTCCAAGGGTTACCTGAATCCCAGCAAACTGCCAGGATTCTCCTCTCTGCATGGAGGCCCTTTCCATAGGAGAATCTCAGCTTCCCAGGGAAAACAGAGCAACAGAACCCTGAACTGCCTCAATTTTCAGAGTCGTTCAGCAACCTGAACATACCCTCTAAAGAAACACTGGACAAAGGAAAATACAACATAAAGAATAAAGTATTTATTTAGTCTGTGAGATCAGTGGGAATTTAGTCTGTAAGAACAGGCTGAACACTACTCCAGCAATCTGGATTTTTGAGGGGATGGAGTTGACTGAGTTTCCTAGATCACTCAGTTCCTTGAAATTTCTCCACAGGTTAAACTTCTCCAATCAGGATATTTTCCAACCCAATTGAAGGTATGTAAGGATGACTGAAAGAAATTTCAAAAATAAAGTAATGTTCCCACATTTTAGAAGGGAATGGTGAAGGAAAGTGAAGTGTGATGTAAGGAGTTATTACTGGGGTTGGTTTTGGCTGGTGTAACTGTTAAAATTGGGATCAAGAACCACACCAAAATTGCAAGTATGAAATTGGAAAATAAATTTACACATACCCGTTGCTCCATTGTCATTAATCAGGCTGCTCAGGATATATTCAGCTTTTAAAAGTTTCCCTGATTGAAAATCAAAGAAAAAAAAGAGATAGAAAATGAACATAAACATGTATGGTGGCATGAGGTGAATAAAACTGCTCATCAGGTATCACCTGCACATAGAACTGCTGCTGTCCATAGCCAAAAATGCAGGTGCCCCACATACACATGAATGTTACATGTGGTTGTACAATAACATAAAATTGTGAATGTATCTTTTTTATTTTACACGTCATACATTTCTGGAAGGTTGTTGGGATTCCCAGCTCTTATTCCCAGTCCTTAGAAGAAAGTAGTCTAGCCTGCTTCCTTCAGCAGCAATGCTGCTGGATTCTGCCCCAAGGAAACGTGAGCTTTGGAAACCCATTTAGGTCTCTCCATGGAAAGCAGAGCCACAGGAAGATGCATTAAAAATCCTTCAGGTGCTGTCCATGTTACAGGAATGATGGAATTTTACTTTTTTATCCTGGAGGAATTGTAACCTGCATTGTTGGCATAGTCAAGTGGCCCCACTGAAAAATAAAAAGCAGCTGGGACAGTGTAGAGAAAATGCCAGGATTCTAATTTCCTTTTCTCAAGGCCCTTGCTCGGGAGTACAGCAATTCAGATATTCCCGTTTGAAACCAGCGGGGAAGATTTGTTAAGGGACAAAAGCCCCAATTAGTATTTCCCACACCCTTTCACAACTTTCTCTCCCTCTTTTGGCTCCGAAGCCCTCCTCACCGGCCCCTTTGTGCTACCGAGAGGAGCCGGCCCGGGCTCGAGGGGGCCAGCAGCGGGAAGCGCGCTCGCAGAGGCGGCACGGCCAGCGTGTCGCGGCACGGAGGGGACCGAGTGTCGCCTCCCGAGTCAGGTGGGGCCGGCAGGGCTGAGGAGAGCGGTACCTGCGTTGACGGCGAGGCGAGCCTGGCGGATGAGCAGCTGCGGGCTGATGGGAGCGCCGGGATGCAGGCGGTGCAGCCCCTTGGCCAGCCGCAGCAGCCGGCTGGAGGCGTCCAGCCAGTACAGGAAGCGGTCCAGCAGGAACACCACGGCCGTGGCCGTGCTGCTGTCCCGGACCACGATGGAGGCCTTCAGAAAAGCCTGGGGGACAAAAAAAAAAAAAAAAAAAAAAAAAAAAAAAAAAAAATCCACAGGCAGCCTCAGGAGCGCTGGAAAATGTTCAGGCTTCAGCAACCCTGCTCCTCACCCAATTTTCATGTTTCATGTTTAGGATAGGGAGGTGCCAGCTGTTTATTCTGTTTGAGTTGTAGATGTAATTGTGGATTTATTATCTTTTTTAATTGCCTGATATTTGGAACTGCAGAATTTGGTGGTCTGCTGATGGATTTAAGTCATGCCCAGCAGCAAAGGGGGGAGGTAAGACTGGGAAGGCTGGAAATGGTCACTATGCATTGTCCCACTTGGAGCTCAGGCCACCCATTCCTCTACACCACAAACAGGCAAACAGGCCGGGAATCCAAAGCTTTTCCCCTGCAGGCCACCCTTAATGACTCCTAAGTGCCTACGGACTCTCCTGGATGCCCACAGCAGCACTTACACGGGGAATTGTCAGAATTCCTGAGATCCTTGCCGTTAGCAGGACAGGAGGCCAGCAAAGACAGCCACGGGACACGCACAGCCTCATCATAGGTGCAGAATTGGGGACTTTTTGGCCAAAAGCCTGTCCCTTCCCATACTGGGCACGGCCTGCTATGGGCATGGCACTTCAGCAAGGCAGATTTGTACAAATTTACTTTTTTTCCTTTTTCTCTCTTTTTTTTTTTTTTTTTTCCTTTCCTCAGCCCGAGTTGGATTTTCTAAGAGGATGGCACTTGAAAAGGATTCCTGAAGCTCCGGCAGGCACAACTTCGGCCAACAATGGAGGAATCCCCCTCTCCAAGCACCTGTAAACTGACACTGCGAACCAGCCATTCCAAATGCTCATCAACAGGCCATATATTTAAGCACAGAGCATCGCCTAATCTATTTTTTTCCTCCCCTTCTTCCTTTAATAGATCAGAGCACAAAAGCCTGAGAGAGGGTGACCTACCAAACAAAAGGGCCTTTGAGTTCCTAGGAAAAGTAGACTTGGAGGAGGATGGAAGGAATCCAAGTGGCCCTATTATTTCCACTTGCACTAATTAGACATTTTTCTGTCAGCTATTGAGCACTGCTGAGAGGCCAAACTCACTGAATTCATTTCTAAAGTGTTTACAGAAGTTTGCATCTGTTTGTGTCTCTTCAGGAGGAAAATAAGCACTTCAATAGCATTGTGGAAAATCTAAACGAAGCATCCTATTCTGAAGGGCTTGGCAGTCTTGCAGCTGCATAATTTAACTCCCCGCTCAATGCCGAAACCTCTTGTGTCCCTCTCCAAACCCAAATGGACGCAAAATGTAGAAAAGTCAAGCCAGGGGGAGAAACGAGGCTATTTTTTCCCCTATTTTTTTTCTGGGGGAGGCATGCTGTGTGGCACACAGCGCCACGGCTCCGTGTCAGCGATGTCCCCTCCCCGTGCCGAGCGGGACAGCGAGGAGCGAAGCCCCGCTCCTTTCACTGCCTGCCAGCTCGTGTGGCTGCGGAATTCCTCAGCACCTCCAGCGCACCTCCAGCCGGGACAGCGGCTCCCAGAGCCTGGGAAACGCCTCTGGCTCCCGGGATGCCTCAGCCTGCTCCATCCCAAGCAGAAGCGGGCAGATTTACTCACTTTCTCTGTCGCTTTAGATAAAGAGAGAGGGGGGGGAGGAAAGAGCGAGGTACGCTCGCACTTTGTTTTCACATCTGTGCCCGCGACGTGAAATGGATCTGCCTAATTGAGTTTATGACACAAAGGGAAGCTGGCCGCGGCTGGGAAGTGGAATCAGGTGGCGGGGGAATTAAATTTGCTCCAGATTTCTATACAGGGACCACTGGGGGAAATGCAAAGCAGCCTTTGGCGAGGGGCTTTCGCCTTGATGGCGCTGAGCGGGAGGGTGTGCGGCTCGCACGGCTCCTCCTGAAGTTTGGGTCCCGGCTTTGGGTTCAAAGCCACGACGCCTCCTCCGCATTGACAATGGGGGCCGCTCCCAAGAGAGGGGAGAAGCTCAGAACCGGGGCCATCTGGCACTAGGACGGGCAGGAAAGCGTCAAAGGGAAATTATTGGTGCATAGTAAATGAGGATGAGGAGGAGGGGAAGGAAATAGGGGGAAATCTTTATGTGGCAGCTGATGTAAGAGGAATTACAAGCCCAAATAAATGAAATATTGATTTAATCCACTCTCTCGGCCCTCTTTATAAAGCCAAGATCCCAGAGGCAAGCCCTCCTCCATAGCCTGCGGGCTCAGGAGGATCCCCTTTGGAAAAACGCCTCTATAAACAGCGTGATTAAAAGCAGGGGAAAGAAAGATTTAATTTTCAGCATCCTCACAGTTTTGTGGGTGCTCTGGACTCCTGTGTTTGCTGATACCCACTCATCTCAGACCAGTTCAGTCCTAGTTCCACTTGTGATGGCAGCCAAGCTTTAAAACCTTTTAAA
Source organism: Zonotrichia leucophrys gambelii (assembly GCF_028769735.1). NCBI lineage: Eukaryota > Metazoa > Chordata > Aves > Passeriformes > Passerellidae > Zonotrichia > Zonotrichia leucophrys. The sequence continues at coordinate 43,310,257 of NC_088173.1, read as the reverse complement.
AAAACCACAAAACTGAGAGCGGCCAGCAAAGAATTTCTAATTCCGTAAACCAGGCAGGAGAGTCAGAGGCACACACGTACTTCCAGGTGCTTCAGTCCTCTCCCAGGAGCTGCTCCTAGTTAGCACTCCACTGAACCCTAACAAATTGCCCGGTTTTCTTTCCCCTGTCAGATTAAACACAGAGCCACAGCGCCGATGGATGGGGCTGGAGCCGTTCCCCCTCTTATCCCGTCCTTGCCAGAGACCAAAGCTGCTGTCACCGAGTGGGACCGCTCTATCAATCCCTGCCTTTCAGCTGGCAATCAGGGCCCTCTCCACAAGCAGCAGGGAATTAAGCCTCCCACCAGGCCGAGGATGGCAGGAGAAAGCGTGGCTGGAGGTGCAGGCTGACACACGGGACAGCCACACTCTGCATTGCTGCAGACTGAAGAGTCCAGGCAGCTCCTGGACACTTCCCTCTTGGCTCAGAGCAGAGCAGAATTCTGCCCTGCCCTGAACCTGGTAATTATCTCAAGTTATTCATCCTGTAGGCAGAGGAGAGTTGGGAAATCGAAGGCAGCAGCATTAGGTCAATTAGGGGCAGTTCAAAACACCACAGACTGCGGCAGCTTTTACAACCAACTTTACCTCACTTCAAGACTGGGAATAACTCCTGATTCCCTCAAGGAAAAAGAACAGCAGCATCTTGTGATGAGGACAGAAGGAGAACTCTTAAAGTGCCCAGGGAGCTGCTTGAAGGGGTGTTCCTTTGGGCCTTAGATCCAACAGGGCAGCAGGGATTTGGGGCACCACGGTCACATGCAGGGTTCCTGCTCTTGATTAGTACCAAAGATACAGAGGTGCCACAATCGTTTTGTGGCCCTGGTTTGTTCTGGACCACTTATAAACTATTGTGGCACATTAAAAGGAGATATTTTAATACTTAAATACAGCAATACAAGAGACAGAACCCCTCTGAGGGAGCAACTGCAAGACCGTTAACATCTTAAAATATGAGAAAATTCCCTGAATCAAAAACATCCCTCTTCCCTCAAAACATCGATCCACTTGAGGAAACACATTTAAAGTTGTAAATACCCCAAGAAGCTGCCTCTGGCAGGAGTAAATCCTACCCAGGAGCAAAGTGAAGTGATATCCCTATACAAACCCAGGATCCAGCTTCCCTTTTTTTTAAAAAAAATTTATGGTCTACACAAATTCTGCTGTAGTTTTGCCACACAGGCAGCAGAAGGCAGAGTGCTCTGCAGCACCATGGCAGTCACCCCCGGGAGCTGAGGCTCTCCTGCCTGCACCTCATCTCTGACACTTCTCACTTACAAAGCCCCTGGGAGGCTGGGGTGCCGCGATTCCCGATTCCCGGCTGGAATTCATCCCTCACATCACTCTCCGTTTCACTGGGATCACCCAAGAAGAGCTCTAAAGGAGGCAGGTAGCAAAAGGTCAGCCTCAACCACCTAGATCCCAGGGCTACGATTTAGGGCTTTAATTCTCCTGTTACCACACCCACTGATAGGAGGAGGAGAAAACGAAATCCTCAGCCCCCAGCTTTAGTTATTTTTCCAAAGGCTCTCAGCTCCTCAGCGCCACACACACACCCACAGTTAGGGCACAGTCCCTTGGAATGGGCTCCCTAATGGCAATCCATCAGCACCTAATTAGCCAAGGGCTGCAGGGCCTTATTTTCCACTCTTTTCAATATTCCCATTAAATCCCAGGAGATCCTAGTGCCAGCAGGGCCAGGATCCGAACTCCCCCACCCACAGCAGGGAGCATGGAGCCAGCCTGCACAGCTCCCTGCAGAAGGACCAGAGCAGCCCCACTCCTGAAGGCTTTTCCTTTTGCATTCCCATCGTGCTCATCCCAGCAGATCCTGCTCCATGACTGGAGGCAGGAATTACTGATAGGTATGATAAAAATGAAGCAAACTCCACATCACCACTATGGGTTTGCAAACAGGCAAAAAGAACCAAAGAGGAAGAAAAAATCCATTAAAATATTAATGTAGCATGAATCATCCCACAAGAGAACTGTGTGTGTGCAGAGAATCATCCTTCAGCTGAAGGCACAGCAGGTTTTTTGGGATCAAAGCTTCCGTGGACATGGACATGTTGCCCTCTATTGGCTGCTCACCGAGCATTAGGCTAATTCCATCTCTTGGGACAGCCAAGACCTGCAGGAAGGGCAGCCCTGGCAGCCTCCCTTAGGGATCTGCAGCCCCATTTCGAACCCCACAGCACACCTGGTATTCAGGGAGGAAAAATAATCCCTCCTTCTTGATCCCTGCCAGCAAGGACGCTTGCTGGCAGGGACAAGACAATTCTGACTTTGCTTTGCCTTGTGAAAAATACAAAATCCCAGTGTTTCCCAGTTTTGGCTTTGGATAGAGATGCTGGCTATCACCTTTTGGGCCTTAGATTCCCACCGCGGGGGCTGAGGGAAGGGCTTGGTTTGCTGGCTGGAACCTGGTAAGAAAACGTGGAAAACCTCAGCATGTTGAGCTTGTCTAACTGCTGTGGCCTTTGGGTGGTGAATCCCGGCAGGAAAAAGGAAAAAAAACCCCAAAATTCCAACCAAACAGTGCACCTTCTCTGGGATGCAGAGGGGCGCTGAGCATCCCCCAGCAAAGAGGAAGGTGGCTCTGCCTTCCTGACGAGCCGGCAAGGCGGGTCCCACTTTTTTTAAAAGCTGGAGAAGGCCGAGGCAAAGCCTTGAAGCCGCAGCCTAATCCTCTTACTCCCTGTGCCGGTCTCATGGAGCTTTTGAGCCCGCTCGCAGAGCGAGCCGTCCGCGGGAGAGCGGCGCGGGCAGCGCGGCCCGCTGCAGCACCGCCAGTGTGTTATGGTAATGAAGCGCCTTCCATTCACCCATCTCAAAGCACTTCTTAAATGTAATGAATCACGGTTTATGAACTTATTCTAAGCATGGCAAATTAAAATAAACAGAGAGGGAAAATTTTTAAAGGGTTTTTTTTCTTTTCTTTTTCTGAACAATAAATCGATAAAGGCTAAATTTTTTTTGTGTCCCCGGGGGAATTAAATTATCCTTCTGTCCCTCATGCCAAAAAAAAAAAAAAAAGAAGAAAAAAAAGTTGCTCAGACTTTTATCTTTCCTCATCACACTGTAATCACTTCTCTTCAGCCTCATTTCCCCCCCAGCTTTTTATTCAAAGAACTGAGGCAGCCTTTGCTCTGCCTTGAAATTTTATTTAAAATAAAAAAGAGGGGGGAGAAGCAATGGATGAAGGGGAAAAAAATCCCTTTTCCTGACTAATACTAATAATACAGGTCAAAATGTCAGTCTATCTACAATTAAATGGAAAACAAAAAAGGTTTTCCCTTTTTCCCATGGTACAATGGCGCTGGAATATAAATTACCAATGAAGATGAAATAATACTTCAAAGCACATGGGCAAAGGCAGCACAACGTTTACAAAGTATTTTCCACCACAGGATGAAACACTGGAGACAACGGCAGCCAATGGACTTCAGGGGGTGTGGGTGAATAGCCCAAAACTAGCACGGAGGAGGATTTGAGGTCCCTATAGTCCCTGACCCCACGATAGGCTTTGTTTAACAAGGGCAGCTGCAGTTATCAACAGATGTTTCAGCAATAAATAATTGGTATCATCCCAGAAAAGACCCATCTACCTGGGGAGAGGGCATAATGCAGCAAACACTGCCCCACTATTAGAGCCACATTAATCTCCCATCTAGCCAGGTCTCTCGGGGAGCTGGCTGCAGGTGTTTATCCCGGGAGGGAGCTCACAAACGCTCCCAAGTTACAGGGAGCTGAGCTGGGATTGTAAAGGAGGTCAACCTCCGCCATAAATTTCTGTCTGAGGCCACACACACCAAAGGGAGGGAGAAAACAAATACCCGAGAGCGAGCAGCCACTCCCAGCCCTCCCTCCCGGGGGAAATCCAGGAGCCCCGCCAGGACCTGGGGATGCTGGGGCTGCCACTTCCCAGTCCCGCAGTGCCTTTGCTGAGCTTCTCACTGCTCCACAAGGAATCAAAGCTGTTCCCAAAGAAAAGCTGCTGGCCTCACTGAGGCAGGACTCTCCGGGGCAGGTGAGACCTCCTGGCCACCTTGGAGTTTAACAACAGGCAGGAATGGGATGGTTCTGGCTTCAGGAACAAAAAACAACTCCTACAAAATTCACAACCTCACCTTTATTCCTGTTCCAGCAAAGGGATGGCCCTTAGCCCAGATATTGCACTTACCATGGGAAAAAAGTGTCCTGTATTTGCCACATGCCTGACGTGCCTCCAGGAAAATAAGAAAAGCAATTTCTTGCTACTTTCTAATCTTTGAGCTCAAACTCATCACCTTAAGGGATGGGATCCCCAAGGACCCTTGGAATTCTGCCACTGCTTACACAGGAGGAATTTCTCACAGAAGAAATGACATTGAATCCTTGCCTATCCTGCCTAGGTTTTGGCCAGCTTTGGTCCTCAAAGGGATTCTGCAAGGTAATTTTATTGGAAGAAGAGCAGGTGAGGAGTTGTGCAAGCCCTGCTAAAGCAGGTGATCCTCACGACCAGCTTGCAGAGCAGAATTAAACAAAGCGCAGCATTCTTGTCAAATTATGGGTTTTTAAAAAAAACACTATGTGAACATTTTAGTGTTATTATAATGCCAGCTCTTCACATCACCTTAGTGGAGACAGACCTAGAAGTGCCCTGTGAAAGCCCCCGAGCACCACAGCTGTGTTGAACTTCATACCAGCAAGTCAGGCAGCCTGGCGCTGATCATATCTTGCAGGTTTGTTTTGTCTTCTGGGCCCAGCTCTTGTTTGTACTGCCATCTCTCCGGCACAAAGGGCCACTTCATTTCCTTTGCCTCCTCCAGCAGGCTCCTCAGCTCCTCAGGAAGCAGAGCTGAAAGGGTCAAAGAGCAGGTGAGGCTATTGCAGCAGGTTCAGCCACAGCAGCCCCTCCAAAAGGCTTCTCCCAGTTGCTCCCAAGGGCTCTCAGACTGGTGGGGAGGGCAGGGGAGCTGGCCTGCGCTCGGTTCCCCTTGGCTGCACTGCCCTCCAGGGAAATGGGAGCCTCCAGCCATTAAAAAGGCTTTTAGCAGGAAGCCCTGTCGGCTGGTGGCTGCCTGGGCGTGAAGAGCTGCTCCGAAGGAGGCAGGAGGGAACCTGTTCCCCTGTGTGAGCAGAGAACAATGGGGCCAATGGCACAGAAGATCTGTCCCCCTTGCTCAGGTGACAGTGGCAGAGCCATCCTGGAAAGCCACTTCCAAACTGGGAGATAAACCTGGACCGTAGATGGCAACCAGACAGAAATCTAAAGGGTTATAATGAATATTAAGCACAAGCTCTTGGGCAGTTTGTCCCTCCCTGCTCCCTCTCCATACTGGTCCTAAGCCACTCCATCAGCTTTGGATGGATCTCCAACCTGATCCACTAAGGAAGCAACTGCTAGGAGCACAGAGCCAGAGATTTGGGCCTGAATCTGTCCTTTCCTTTCAGCCACAGCCCATTTTCCTTTCCCATTTCATTTTCCTTGCAGCGGGGGTGATGTGGATGTGCTGTGCTGTGCTAACCACTCGGCTGGGCAGCCTCTCTGGCCAATAAAAGTGGATTAACAAAGATTATTGACCAGATGGGGTTAATGGTGATCATCAGCTGCAGATCTGGCCCCTTCTGGCCATTAATCCCCCAAAAAAACCCTGCTCAGAGAGCATCGCTGCTTTAGCGAGGCAACACAATAAATGCATTGCTACAGATTTTTTAATAAATCCTTCATGCAGGGACTGTAGAAAATAAACTTCATCAAAAGGATATTACAGGCTTGGACTGCAGCACATTCACAGGTATGGCTTTCCTGGGAAGAAACAGCAAGTTGGACATTTATGGCCCACCCCCAAAAAGTCAAGTTTACAAGCTTCCTGCTTTTTCCAGCCCATGTTTTCTCACTTGTTGCCATCCCAAGGAATTGGGGTGGGGTTTGGAAATCTTCCTCTTACACATCCTGGCTTAAAGTAAAGCCCAATTTCCTTATCCTCCTCGAGTGGTGTCTAAGGGGCTCAGCCCTGAACGCCGAGGCAAGGTGGCCAAGGGCCAGGGCTGATGGGGAGAAGAGGCCCTGCTCCCACCCTCACACTGGAAAATCAGTGCAGGAGCAGAAATATCCGTCTCAGCACGGGGATATTCACCTCATCACAAGGAACAAATTGTTGGACAGAAGGACTTATCTCCCAGTAGAAGGGACTGAACTGCCTGAGTCTTTTCCCAAGAAAGATCCAGATCCAAGGACAAGAGTTTGCCCTCATAACAGAGAGCTGTTCTCACTGCTGGCAATTTAAACTCATTCATTAACCAAGGCTGAATGGTCACAGAAGTGGACTGCAATGATTTCTAGCCTAAAGAAGAAATAAAGAAAAGATCCAGACCCACCCAACACCCGTTCTGCCCTCTAAAGTGAGACCAAGATGTGCTCCTCCTCTCCCCACCATTTTTACGGATTTGGCCTTCAGTCCTTCCTGCCGCAGGTCTGGGAAAGCCGGGGGGAACGGGAACAAAGGCAGCCCCAGGAGGAGAGGGGGGCAGGAAGGGTCCCCCGAAGCCGAGAGCCGCCGAGCCCCAGCAGTTATTAATGTCGCTGTCACCACCCCGCTGCTGGGTATTTTCCTTCCAGCTGATGGGAACACGGCCCTGGAAAAGCCCGAGCAGCACTCGAGGCTCTGATGGCCCATTTCCTGAAGCAGTTTACCTGAAGGACCGTGTCCAATCGAGTGATTATAAGGGCACTGATTCACCTTATCTGGAACTAAACTGATTATTTCTCATACTTTGTGGTATTTAATAGGAGAAAAGGAGGGAGGAGGAGGAGGGGGGGGGAAAAAAGCGCTACCTGATTAGGGGTTCAAGAGCCTATTCTGCGGAGCCACAATAAAACTTAAAAGAATTTGCGACGAGGAAACAAAGTGCCCTTTGTTGGAAACAAAAGAAGAGGAGAGAAAAATCTTCCAGTATCCATAACAGAAACCTCCACGCCACCCTCCAGCGCAAACAGACTTAGGTGCTTCAGGAAAAGGCAGCTGACCTCCCAGCAAGAACAAGGATGGTCGGAAAAACATCTTCTCAACGGCTCCGCGCCCCGGGACAAACAAAGGGCTTTAAGGATCACATTAACGTTTGGGCCGAGCCACTCAAGCACGGCGAAAACGAAACATTATTAACACCGAACTGGGGAACGGGCAGCGCCGCAGATGCGGCACGCAAAGGGAAACCTTAATGCCGCTGGAGTGCAGAAATGATAAATCCTCCCTTCGCGGCCGTACCAAAATTGCTGCTGGTTTTCAGCAGGTAACGCCAGCATTGAAACAAATGAGGAGTCCTTCTATTATTTATTTAGCCCTCGCTAAGCGCTGCTTCCTTTCCTGGTTATTTATTCCAGCCTTTAGCCAGCATGGATTTTCCTTTCAAGAGGCATATTGCAAAGGGGTTTTTTTTTGGTGGTTTTTTGGTTGGGTTTTTTTTTTTTTTCCCTTGGACACCACTTATAGAGGTCACACACATTTTACAAGATAAAGACTCGGGCAATGAGCTCTTTAATATATGAGGAGAAACTGACAAACACAGAGAGCCCTCCCCCAGTTCCTATGAAAGGAGAGGAAATATGTGCCCTTATTCAGAAGTTGCATCCTTTTTTTTTTTTTTTCCTTTCTGTCTCTCTCTCTCTCTTTTTTTTTTAATAACTGAAATTTATGTGCATCAGCAAACTTTTGGTCATTGTTCTTCCCAAACTAAACTGTTCCTTACAGCCTCATGTTTACTGAAGCCTAAAATTAGAACTGACAGCAATTCACTGCAACAAAGTGCACTTCTTTCCCTGCCTGCATCCCATTCACGGCCCCGAAATCCAGGCATCTCTTGACACTCACGGAGACGAAAAATAGGGCAGGGCTGAGCGCCGACGGGGCGCTGCCGCCTCCCCTGGGGAGAGCTCACCTTGGCACCGCCGGTATTCCCGCTGCTCCGCCTCTCCCGGTGCCCGGGGCAGCAGCTCGGTGTCCAGGGCCCGCTGGCACTGCTGCAGCAGCGCGGCCACGGCGCTCTGCCCGCTCATGAACGCCCCGGCCCCGCGGTGATCAATTACCCAGGAGATCCCCGTGGAAAGGATCCCTTCGAGGCCGAGGTACCTGGCAGACAAAGGAGGGGGAAAATGATTAACTAAAGCAACATCAAATATCCGAAAGGCTCAAGCAGGGGGAGATAATAGGGGGAAATCGAGGAAAATACGTGGTAGGCCCAGAGGACTTTATTAGAGGAGTGTGTGAGATCACTGTAGGCTCCCGGGGACAGTGTGAGGGGAGCATCTCTGAGGGCCAGGGAGAGAGGACGGGCTCGTCAGTGGAGCCATGACGGGCTCATCAGTGAAACAATGACATCCCGAGCAGGGAAGCGACTGGCGGGGCTGTGCCAAAGCCCTCTGCACCTGGGAGGCTCGGGCTAACCGGGATGGAGTGGCAGAAAGGAGCTGTGTGCATTCCCCGGACCATAGAGACCTTCTCTTTCACCATGGGATGCCACCCCGTGGGTGAATGTTCTCTTCCAGGTGCTGAGGACGTTGCCAGCGGTGATGCAGGAAATCCTCACCATTCCCATGACAGGTATCTGCCTCAGTACCTGCCAGAATGCTCAGGCAGCTTTCAAAAATTAAGCACAAGATAAAGACTTAGGGTTTGGGGCTTTTTCCCCCCATCGATTTAGAAAACTGTTCCTGCAGCCTGAAGCAATACAATCAGGAGCAGCCTCAGTGAAAATACATCTAAAACTGGGAAAACACTATGGCAGTGAAGGGGGGAGTGCAAAGGACAACACACACAGAGGCACAATTTGCTCTGCTGGCTGGAAACCACTCACATTTCAGCAGCTAAAATGTTTCCAGGCAGTTTTTTCCCCCTTTCTGCCATGGCTCTGGGATGGCTGGATGCTGGAGCTGGTGGCAGATAGGCCGTGCTCTCAAGGGCACTGAGCAGGAGCAAGCTGCCAGACTGAAAAGCAGAGGGCAAAAGAGAGGCACTCATGCGAAAGCAGAGAGGATCAGAGAGCCTGCCGTGGAGGGCAGGTGGAGCAGGGCAAACCACGGGATTCAGAGCAAAGAGCCTGGAGGCAGGAGCTCCTCACTGGGGCTCTGACTGCCTCTGCAGATGCAAATGTCACAGAAAGAAGGATTTTGAAAAGTAGCTGTGAAAGGGAGACCAAGGGAAGGAGCACGAGCACCTAAGAGAAGCTGGGGAGCAAGTAAGAGATCATCCAGAGGCAGAGCCATGGATAGAAGCAGAAGGAATACCTAAAAGCCTTGCCCATCTTTTTAGCCCCAAGTAAGAGCCACTCTCTGCAGGGTTGGAGCCAGCTGAGCATGGCTGGATGCTGGGAGCACATCCCTGTGGATGCACCAGGAATGGAACCCAGCATGGTCCACAGCCCACCCAGGAGATGGGGCTGAATTACCAGTCCCTGGAAAAGATGAGTCTTAAAAAGGGCACAACAATGGTGCAAGCCCACATTCCAGTTCACAAAGGGGCTCTCTCCCCAAGGATCTGTCAGGGACACATCTCTGAGCCCAGGAACAACAGCCAGAGAGCAGAGTCCTCTGCTCCAACCTGCCAGGTCTGATCCTGTTGCTGGGTATCCATCAGGGAAAAGTGTGGTCACACTAACACACCTATGCCAGCGTGGCTTGCTCTGCAGCACTGACATCTGCTAATTGATTTATCTGATTACCCAGCCCTGTGGGAAGGAGTGTGCAGCTGTCCCAGGAGTACCTCCCAGGTTGGGATGAAGCCTCCCTGCCATCTGGCCCAGACTCCGTTCCTTTGTGTAATTGATTTCTCAAAAATCTCATTTTCCAGGGAGCCTACTCCAGTGACTCCCAAGCACACACACACCTGCTTTGGATCTGCTGTGGACAGCAGTCCTGGGAGCCTGGAAAGTGCTTCAGGAGTGTGCAGAAGCACACTGGAGAAAGCCTGTGCTCAGCTGCCACCTCACAGCCTGTAAATAAATGCTCATAAGCACCATTTGCTGTGAAGGTGCACTGAAGCAAGCAAACGCCGGGTTATTTCCCTTTACAAAAAATACCATGGCTCCAGGAGCACCCAAGGGAGCTGGTGGATGTGCTCCACTTCTCAGTGCAACAGCCCAGACCTTAAAGCCCAGCCTTCCTCTGGTCTTTACTGCAGGCAGGAGGGCCCCGTGGCTTTGTGAGCCACACAGGCTGCCATTCTCACAAAGAGCTGCCAGGGCTTAGCAGGGAAGCTCAAATTAGTGTGGAAGTACAGCACTTGGCTTCCTTGAATTTGGAGGATTTAACTCACCAGGAAACTGCCGGGTCCCTAACACTGATCCACACACGTCAGCAAGCCAGGGATTTCTCTTCAAGTACCTTTTTCCAAGGAATTGAATAAACAGCAAGGACACAGAGTAATAAAATAATGATTTACAGCAGCAGAACCGAAGTGCTGGGAGCACAGAGAGAAGTGCAATAAACTGTACATTAGTGCTCAGGAGGTAGAGAGCCTTTTGAGACCCATCACTGGGGACAATGACTCGCATCATAAAATCAGCTTAAGATGCGCCACGGAGCCCTAAACCACATCAGCACCCTTCACACAGATGCCACTTTGCAAGTTGTGCTTTGTGACAGCTGTGGCGTTGAGTGACAGCTGGGAGGGGGGAATAACCAGGCACGCAGCTTTCCTGGGGAAACACAGGACCTGAGCCGAAAGCCCAAGAGCAGAACAGCAAAAACTTCTGGAGGCCTTTAGAAGCCTCTCAATGGTTGCTAATCAGCTTTCTCAGAGTTCCCTTAAATCCTAACAAGTGGCACTTTAAGGAGATGGTTTTGAAGTGGTGAAAATTGCAGCCTGACATGCTGCAAAACTGCCCGGGCAAAAATGTTTTCTAAGCACGTACTTAAAAAAGCTCTTTGAAAACACATAATAAAAAACAATTTTGCATCAGATTGAGGATTTAAGCACTCCTTGGTGACAAGAGAGCTGCTTTACTCCTGATTCAGGCAAAACCAGCTTTTAAATGCTTGATGTAATTGTTAGGACACTAAAACAGAAAGGATGAGAAAAAAAAAATAATCAGTGCCATTTCTGACTGAAATCTGGATTAAAATTATTCCTTGCATCAAATATGATGAAAAAAATATTACAAAGGTCTCAGGGGACGAGAAAATACATTTCTGTGGTTCCCTCTAATTGGGGCTGGGGTTCAGAACGAGAGGGAAGGAAGGAAAGATTGGGTGGGACACAGAGAAATGATCTCTTTAATAAGAAATGGGCCATACTGTGACATTTCAGAGCCCTTGGGCTAGAAGACCAAAAGATCTGTCAAGAGAAAGGAATTTTAAGTTCTGCCATGGGTGGAAGGAAGCCTGGGAGTCAATCTAGCCACTTTAGGACTGCAATTAGCTCTGGAGGCTTTAAGAAAAAGAAGATGTAATTGCTGCACTCAAACTTCAAATGCAGCAAGAATAACAAGCGCTGGTTTCTCAGACAACATCATTTGGGAAATTTTCCGCAGCATTATGGTCCTGAAACACAAATTAGAGATCGCCAGGCCTTTTCTCTCTGAAAATATATTATCCTAATTTTCATCTTATTCAGGGTACCTTCTAGCTCCAGGGAGACTAATGAAGAGGAAGCAAAGACCTGATGAGTTCCATGTGGAGACTACATTTATGGATTAATCCCAACAGGGAGCAAATAAACCTTATTCCCAGAGCTCTCGGTCGGGACTCCACACAATCAATCGAGGAATGGATAGTTATTTATGGCTGAGGCTGTTTTGACTTTCAAATAAACATTTTAATTATTTTAAGTGTTACGCTGGAACTTGGAATGGGAGCCCTGCTTTCATGGCACTGCCTTGCTCTCCTGCCTCCTAATCCCAAACCACTCTGGTCATTATGACACCGTGCAAACCACGCTGATCTTCATGCCTAAAACATTGCAAAGGTAAAATATGTGGGCCAGGCAAACTAGAGAAGAGGGAGGAAGAAGAGGGAGGAGGATAAATGAAAGAAACACTCTCAAGATACACTGAGCCCGAAGAAAATGAGGTGCCCAACTCTGAAACCCTTTTGCAATCAGGTTGGCACATCCTGATCCATCTTTGTACCCTGCTCTCCCCTGCCTGCTCCTACAAGCAATTTTAATAACCAAAGTGCTTTGGAGCGTTTCTTTTCCAACAGCTCATTTTCAATTCAGTACCTGCACCACTTGCACTGCCAGCTTTTCCCTCCAGCCTAATTTGCTGTGCTGTGGCCTTTCCACTCTGAGATTATGAAGCCACACTCATTTTCAGGGAAGCTCTTTAGAGTCCCTTGCTAAATAAAGGCAAGGGGTGAAATCACGACACAGATCTGTTGGAGTTACAGTCTCACCTTCACTCTGTATTCTGGCATTTCATCTCCCTCTGCTTTCTGTAGGGAGACTGAAAAAACTGCAGGAGGTTGTCCTTGGGAGAGCAGTGGAACATTTGGGCTGGTGTTTCCACCTGCAGCAGGTGAGGGGGAGCATGCACACCACACAGCTGCTCTGCCTTGGCTGCTCTCCCTCCCGTGGATTTGTGCACGAGCCTTCTGGAGCCCTTCCTGCCACTCCTGACAAAAATAACAGGCTCAGCTTCATTTCTGGATTTGGCTGCTTGAGGGATTAAAAACTAAAACAGGAAAAGAAAAATAAAAATAAAAAATGCCATTCTCTAAATAACTTAGAAAAAGTTTCAATAATTGAATTCATATCATCTCCACAGAAGGCAAATTCAGTTTCCCCGAACATTTCAGTGCACACATGCTTGTGTTTTCCTAGAGCATTTACCTTTCTTTGCAGAAAGATGGTTTTAAAAAAATAAACAGATTTGCTGGGGGCTTTATTAATTTAGTTAGCTAGTTTACTTCTCTGGCTTAAAGATTAGATGTTTTCTTTTGGTAAAGCTGGCTATCCCAACTGGCTGTATTAAAATAAGGAAGAATCTCAATCAAAAAGCCTCTCCTAAGGCAAGCTTTCTTGTTAATATGCACCAACATGAAAGGGTTTCTTTTCATCCTATACAACTACAGTGTGTGTAAATTGCAGGGGGCTCATTGGCATAAATCTTGGCTGTGACCTCTGAGGTAAACTGGATTTACATTACTTTCTGACAAGAATTAAATGAAGGCCTTGTGGATATATGAACAGCCTTCTAGACTGCAACAGATGGGCGTGAATGTGCTCCCTAGGCAAACTATCAGTGACATCTGTGTCCTCCAAATTCTGGTGGTCTCAGCCAATTAGCAGGCAAAAGGGGAGAGAAGAAAAAAAAAAAAAAAAAAAGAAAAAAAAAAAAAAAAAAAAAGCCTGCCCCTGCACAGTTTCCCCAGGCAGAGCTGAAGCAGAAGTGCTTCTGTTTGGAAATGGGATCAGGAGCAGCCTCCAGCAGCAAGGAGGTGCTTTGCTCTAGTGCAGAGGTAACACTGCAGGAAAAGCTGAGGTAATTAGGTAGAAGAGATATTAATATATTAATATTAACACAGGGCAAATCCCAGCCCCACCTGAGGCTGTGTGGGGCTGGGACAATGGGCTACCATCATGGATTTCCACTGCTGCAGCCAAGGATGGAGATTTGTGGGTCCTAAAAAGCAGAGGAGGGGTGAAAGTGAAGCCCAGTGCCTGACAGAGCTAGGGCAGGAAAAGCCCCTCTCCTGATCCATATTCACACCCCACCACAGCTCCCCTTCCCTGCAGAGAGCTGGAAGGGACCCAGAAGGGTTCCCAAATCCTCTCCAAAGGGGATTCCCATCCCCTCCTTGGGCGGATGGGCTCAGGGGAGCCGCACACGTGATGGCCACTGCACCTGCCTGCTCTGGAGTTCAGAGCTTTGTGGATGAGCATTTCAGCTACAAAAAAACATCCTGGCAAGAAAAACCTTTCCAGTTTTGTTTGTCAGAACGAGGTTTGGGATTCCTTGGTGCAGCACAGCCACTGAACAGAGCCAAAGCCACACAGCAACTGCTCAGCACACAGAGAAGTGGCCAGAGGGGCACCAGGGAGTCAAAACTCCATCTCCAGCTTGCAGCAGAGCCATGGTTTCAGGCCAGCTGTAGCACAGGAGTGACCCAAAATGTGAGGCTCACTCTCTGTCTCCCAGATTTGAATGGAGCTGCCATGGCAGGAGCAGGCAGGACCTCTGGCTAAAAGCAGAGCGTGGAACAAAAGCACCTGTTGTTTCGCCCTGGTCATGACTTTTCAGAGAGGCCACTTGGGTGCTTTTCCCCCTCATCACTGCTGTCCCAAGTAATACTGGGGGATGTAGAAAAAAAAAAAAAAAGGAATAATTGAGGGGCAGATCAATAAATTAAAAAGTTCTAAAAAAAAGAAAAAGAAAAAAAGGCATAATGAATTTGGTACAGCACATATTTTTAGATCAAAGATGCCTTTGAAGTGACAAACCCTTAATCCATAAACTACTGAAGCACTTCCTTTCCCTCCCAAACTACTTGTTGTCAAATAAAATGGAAGTTAAGGAAATTATCTTTATCTGAAAATGGCCAAAAGAAGCCATCACCTAATGACAGCCTTGTCAAAATGACAATTGGGGAAATTGTTAGGAAGGGGAGGCCTGATGACTGGAGGAATAAGCTGCCTGTTTGCTCTAATCTGGTCAGGCAGGCCCCACACAATTCCAGTCAGCTTGCTGTGTGAAACAGCTAAGTCTTTGTCAGAGCAGGCAGGGGCTGGAAAGATTTCTCTTTCATGAATATGTATCACCACCCTCCACGTCTGCAGAAAAAAAACCCCAAACCTTCCAAACAGCAAAATAAAATAAAATGACAAAACCCAACAAATCCCAGAACAAAAAAATCCTGAGATATGGAGGCACATGGATGGAAAAAGCATCTGAGGAATGAAAATGCACGTTTGGGAAGCGCAGCCAGGAGGAGCCTCTTCCCAAAGGCTTTCTTTGCACTTTTATGCCCCAGCAGGCTGGGATGAGGCACTTCAAGTGCACAAAGGCAGAAGGGCCCATCGGGGTATTTAATGTCCATCACTGTGTGGTTTAGATTTGGTGCTGGTGGCACCAAACCCCACAGACACACACAGAGCTCACAGGAATTCCTTGTGCCAGCAGGGAATCAGCCCAGCAGGTCTGAACACTTCCAAGGGCAGGCACAGAGGCAGCTTTGGATCAGGGGCAGAAATTTCCTGTGAAGCCTCAAACTTCATCCCACTGAAATGATTTTTCTGAGAGATGTCCACGATATCTGTAAATGAAACCCATCACAACATCTGAAACTGAAACTGTTGAAACTCCTGTAAACCCAAAAACGGTGTTTAAAGCAATGATGGGCAGATGGGAAGAGAACACAGGATCCAACAAAGCCCATCTCTGCTGCAGAAAACCCAAATGAAGACATTTTAAGCAGCGCTGGGTTTTGTCTCTGTTGGAGAACTACAACATCAGTCAAAGCACAACAATGTCTGAAAAGTTACCTTCAAGTGCTTGCTGCCATCTTTTTAACTTTGCTTGTAAAACTGCAAACCAGATCTTGATTTATTACAGAGAGCTTGTGGGGATACCATAAACTTCAGTTTTTCTCGAAACAACGACCAGAATATGAAAGTTTGGCTCCCAGCAGAGATATCAAGACACTGTGCTCACTTCTGAGGTTGCCCATATTATGCAATGTTTGCTGTAGACATTTCCATTTCATTAGCATATTCTGCTTTACAGGAAACCCAGCAATGAATGCTGTCCCTGATCTGAGGCTAATCCTCTTTAAAGAGCTACAGGCTATATTACATGTGGCCACAGCCACGGCTGTGCCAGGCCTGCAGCACTTTGAAGCCTATTGAACAGTGCTCCCTTGTGAGGCCATGCACAGAGACCGAAAGGGATGCTCCCTGTGCTCCCTGCTCTTCCCACCTCCAGGAGCTCCTCAGCTGCCCTCACCACCCCTCAGTGCCAATTTATGTGCCTACAGTAATAAAAATCCCTTTTTTTCCTAAACCTCGGCAGCAACTGCCCCAAGGGAGGGCTTCCAGAACAATCAAAGGTGAAGAGAACCAGACAGTTGCTTCCCTGAGTAGGAAGGAAGCTGCTTGAGTAGTTTGGGACACACAGACATATCTATCTTGGAAGGGAAAAGAGAGAAATGGTCACGGATGTACCTGTAAGGCTGCATTGCTCACAGCTGGGTGCCCCTGAAAGCTGTAAACTGAGATAATGGAAGTGTGTTTTTATTGCCACACACTGTGGAATCTCCAACACCTTCACAACTACAGAAATTTAAAGGGGAAAAAAATTACAAAAGAACAAGAAGGTCACTATGTTCTCTGGTCCTGCTACATATCAGCAAAATGCAGCTTATATTATCTTTAATTGTTTAAAATTATTTTCTTTGTTCAATGAAGGGAACTGGAAAGGCTGACTCTGCTCAGCCTGCAGTGTGCACGTGAAATTTTCTCTGTCTGAATGGCATCAAACCAGGCAAGGAGAGTGGGTTCAGCCTCCACAGTAAAATGCGGGGCCTGGTGAAGGCAATGTTCAACTCCTTGCTATCAAAATAGCCACAAAAATTATTTTTTCCATTGCAGCAGAGGGAGAAAGGGTCCAGAGAAAAAACAAACACAAGTGGAGGGAGTAGCAAAGGGAATAGGAAAAGTAATCAGGAGGATGGTGAGAGGGAAGAACAGACAGCAGGAGGGAAAGGAAAAGGGAAGAGAAACTGAGAAGGAAGAGAAAGGGAGAAGCCAGACAGGCTCTGAGAGAGGACCGGGGGCAGACCATGATGCAGAATGAAAATGAGAACTTGGAAAGGGACAAAACAAAAGTTCATCTTGTCAGGAGTACTTCTCAGCAGCCAAGGTGAATATTCCTCACCAGTTTATTCAGGTCACATGAGAAGAAAAGAGGAAGAGCTCTTTCCCCTGTGTAAACAAGGATCAAAGAGGGAAATAAACAGAGGGAATTGCGCCTTCTCCTCCTCCTTTGGAAGATCTCTCTGCTGATGGAGGGGAGCTGCCCTTGGCACTGGGAGCTAAAACTTCAGGGAACACACATCCTCTCCTCCCTGTGACACTGACATCCAGTGGAATACAGTGGGATATCTCTGGAGCACACCTGCCTTGGAGAAGGGCCTGTGTCTTTTCTGTTTGAGCATGAGGCACTCGGTTGCTGTGCAGTAATAACTCACTGCAGAACCTCACTAAAGGTTGTTGCACACTCCATCAGGCCTTTCCCAACTCCTGGAAGTTCTCACTACCATTATTACCAATAACTTACAAGCACCTCGACAACTCTTGCACCACCAAAATTAAATGTACGACTGAAAACTAAAACTAAAGAAAAAGGAAAGAACCCCAGCAACAAACGAACAACTAATTAGCACAAAACACAAAAATCCCCCCAAACGAACCTTGTGTTCCCATGTGTGGTCACAAACTGCCACCTACTGGCTCCCACTCCTGTGCTCGGAGTGCCTGGGTGGCTCGGAATGAGAAAAGGGGTGTCAGCAGCCTGGGCTTTATGGCCCCAAATCACTCAGCTGTCACCCAGCTGCTCCTCAGGGACTTGGCAGGACAAATTCAGGTCACCCCTGTGCCATCCCGGGACAGGGCAGGTACAGCAGCACTGTGCCCAGGCTTGTGTGGCAGGTGACAAGCACAGTGAGGCATTTAACACCAGGGAAAGCCAGCAAACAGGGCTGGAGGGGACAGACACCCACCTACTGCACTCTTCTTGGGCTTTCTGAGCCCAAAAAACCACGGGAATTATACTCACACACAACATTTACATCTGAACCCACAGGCAAATCTGAGCACCACATTGACAGTTTTGATAACCAGGTGTAAAATCTGACCTTAGGAGAGAAGGGCAGAACTGTGGAAATCTCAGCAAGCAGGAATCAGGCCAGACTTCCTGCTGATTCAGCAGGGTCAGGAAACTTTGGTTGTGTAAATTTCAATACAGAGACAAGGAGAAAGTTTCAGACTGGTCTGGAAAGGCTTTTATGCCATAAAAGGCTAAAACTTTAAAGGACTTTTTTCCCAAGTGTCCAAGAAATGTCACCACAGCATTCCCAACTCATAAGCACTCCCTCAGATGATTAAGAGACTATACTTCCTATAACTCTTCTGACCTACCATGAACATGCCAGAAAGAGAAAGAAGCACATTTCCCCTCACTGACTCCTGTTTCCTAAGCCAATTAGGACTGGCAGCAAAATAAAAGTTCCTGGTATTTTTCCATTTCCCAGATTTATCTATGGATTTTGCTCTGAATTTAGAGGAATCAGTTGTCAGAACAACAACACACCATCACAGCCACGGCAAAACCACCTCAGTCTTCCAGCCTGGAAAACACTAAATCAGCCCAAACACCACATTTATCTGCAGTTTCGCTTTTGACCAAAGAAAATTCAACCAAAAGAAGTTATTGTAATGCTGGAATGACCTCTACTACAGAACAGAAGAATTTCAGCAGGAAGATCACCCAAAAACCCCACAGGCACAGAGTGCCTCCATATTTTTCTTTCCCTCATCAAGGACAAACCTGGAGCTGTTTTCCTGAAGCTGGCAGCGTTTCAACTGGCTAGAAACTTATTGAAGAGAGAAGCTGTAAATCCAGTTCCTGCCCTCCCCTGTACAAAATCACACAGAGCTATACTTAAACCATAAAACAATAAAGAATATGCAGCTAATTTGACGTTACACAATCCTAGGGGAAAAAGGGAAAGGTCTTTACATACCTCAATAGATACAAGTATCAAAATAATCCCATCAGAAAAGTTGTCTGATGACCTGGGACTCGGCTGTTTCCGGAAACAAAGGGCTGACAGGAATTATAACCATCGACAGATGCAATAAAGAGCAGGATTGCACAATTCTGGCTTTTCCAGAAGGCAACAAAGTGTTTCATTTTTCTTGTGTGTGAGCACACAGACCCAGCCCTGCCTGCTGTAAAAAATGCCTTCACTCTGGGAGAAAGTTGGAACAATCTGTTTTTCTTCTCTGCTTTTCAGCACAACTTCTTGCAAAATACAGTTTAATCCTTTTTTTTTTTTTTTTTTCCTTTTTTTTGTCAGGGAGAAAAGCCCATGGAACAGCCCTATTAGACTGCATACAGATAAAAGTTATTCCATATGAACTACAAGGGAATTTATCAACCCACAAGTCATTGACCTGTTTGTTGAAGATATGAAAAGAACCCACAAGTGAAAAACAGTTTGTATGAAATAAGGCAGAATTTGATGGCCCATGCCAAAGCAAAGAAGCCCTCAGTCCTTGCAGTGCAGGCACAGGGAAGGGAGGACAGGGAATGTTTGGGATCAGGATGGAAAAGGAAAGGGTTCACTTCGCCACTTGTACTGGGCTGAGAGGGTAACACAGGTGAACATGGAAAACCAAGCCGCTGGATAAAGAAAAATCCAAGGCTGTCTCAGGATTTGTAAAGGGAAAAGAAAAAAAAGAGAAGTGAGGAAAAGTTTTCAGATCAGTTTAGACCATCGGCCAGGGCAACATTATTTCCCAAAGGAGGTGCAATTAACCTGAACTCTGGTTGCTTAGAGCAAACAACCAAACATTTTAAAAGAATCAATTTAAGAACATCATCAGGTCAACTGCTATATGCCCACAGTGCGCTGCTTCCCAAAGAGTTTTACTCCTCAAAGCGTTCATCTGGGGGTTAAACCAGAATTATTTTGTCTGACAGCTGAGCCCGTGGACTTGTGATCCCTGACACGGCTCTGAACACACGCTCAGAGACCCCGGACAGACCTGTGGCTATTCCTTTAGAGTTATCCACTGTAATAAATAATTTAAATATTTTTCTTTTTTTTTTTTTTTTTTCTTCCTTTATTTTTAAAGTCGTCCTACTTCCGGCCCCACCGAGCCCTCAGAGCTTCCCGCCCCGCGGTGCCCTCAGCACCGCCCGTCCCGGCTCCTCCCGCTCCCGCTCCTCCCGCCCCAGCGCTTCCCGCCGGCCCCCTCAGGACTCACCGGGAGTCAGGAGCCGCCGCAGCCCTCGGCGGCCGGCGGAGCCCCGCTCCCGGCAGGTGAGGAGGCGGCCGGGCCGTGAGGGGAAGGAAGGGGGCGGGATGTGCCAGGCAGTGCCCATGGTTTCGGTCCGGGAGATCCCGGGCTGGCCGTGCTGTGGGGTGGGCAGGTGGCACCGAGCCTGCTTCGGAGCCGGAGCCCATATTCTTAGGGCTTCTCGCTCTTCTGCTGCCTCTGGAAGTTGGGGTGATGACGCTCGCTGTCCCCTAGGAGAGGATGATGAGGTGAGAGCACGGTGCCGGGACGGACAACAGCGGGGCAGTGGCTGCCTTAGAGCTGCAGAGAAATCTACAGAAGGTTTCTTCCTCCTGGCCAATGCACTCTAGTAAGTAGAAACTCCTTTTAAGTAGAAACTCGTCAATTTACGTTAAGGAATATTCAGTGTGCTCGACCTCGGTGAGCTTTGAGGCAGGACCGGGCAGCCGTGAGGGGATGGATGCCTGAGGTGATCGTGGATCCGGAGCGGGCTCTGTGGGAGCTGCCGGGATCCAGGTTCATCAGGGGGAGCTGCCGAAGCTGTGGGAGGCTGTTCTTGTGTTTTAGTTAATGTAGCCATCTGTAAAACTCAGTAATTTGCACTGAAGTTGTGAGGCACAGAAGTGTCTCTGAACTGCAAACATAATGAAAGTGCTCGGTGGTTTTCCCCTTCACCAAAGATGAGCTCATGTAATATCCCCTTCTGGTGCACAACAAGGAAGGGCAGAGCTGGACATGGGGACAGTTCCTCCTGGCCCACAGAGCTGCTTCCAGCATCCCAGAGAGAGATGGGGAATCCACAAGGAGGAGGGACTGGCAATGGTGCCACCACAGCTTGGCTCACAGATGGCCAAGGAGTAACCTGCTATCAGGGTGTCTGTCTGCATTCCTGCCAAAAGCACAGATGATATTTCCTAGTTGTTTTAAAGGGAGCTCTGCTGGAAATTCTGTGTTTCACTCATCATCTGTGCTGTTGTAGCGTGCTTCAGTAACCAAGCTGGGGTTGCTGAGCTGCTGTGTCAGAACTGTGGCTGGTTTTGTGTTAAAGGTGCAAAGGGAGCAGTTTTGAGGTTTCACGCAGAAAAAACGATGCACCGATACAGCACCACGCACTATGCTTGGTGTTTGGGTGCAGTGTGTAAAAACCACAATCATCACTTCATGGCAGTGATGATTCAGCTGCTCATAAAGCTCTGGATGGAGCTGGTGAGCTCCAGAGCTGTGTGAGACACACTGGAAACTCACTGCAGTCTGGATGTGGAAACATCTGCACTGTGTGATACCAGTTAAATGGCTGTTCACATGTTTCCCTGGTGAGTAACTGGGAACTCATTTGCTGGTTTCTGCTTTCAAATAGCAAGGCTTTTCTTTTCAAGGCTCAGTTTTAGTGTGGAAAGACACTGGCCTTGCATTTAGAGAAGCAGATGGCAGCCTTTTCTGAGCTGTCTCAGGTTTTATTAGGATGCACTGCAGTTGCTCAGGCTTTGGAACAGAATTTGTTTCATAAGTATGTGGTCTCTGTGCTGAACGTAAAGAACTTTAAAAAACAACACAAACTACCAAACCCAAGAAAAGTAAATTTTTTTAGTGCTTCTGGAGCAGCAGAGAGCTGGGATTTTCCAGCAGACAATGGGGAAATACCTAGAGGTGGTGACAATTCCTCTTTTAGGTCATATGGACAGTCCAACTTCTTAAATTCACTTTTTATGCTATCCCAGCCATCACTCACTAAACACTTTGTCCGTGCAAGAGGTGAGTTTGGAGAGCCCAAGGAATGCTTTATAAATATGTGAATTATCACTGCCTACAGACAGACTGTTGGTAAAGGTCTCTTGATAAAGAGCAGAGCACACAGGCCCAGCCAGTTCTGCCTAACCCCATTTTAAGCCTATCAAGCAGATCTAACTGCTAAATGACATATTTCCTGCAAAGATAAATCTGCCTCGAGAGGAGCTTGCTGGCAAGCAGCGGTGAGCTGTGGCTGCTGTGCTTCCACGTATCTGGAAGCTTCCAGGTGCCTGGAGGTTCTGTGCAGTGAGTGGAGAGGAGCACAGGGAATATCCCAGTGCTGACACTGATCTGTTGGGTTCTGCAGACGCTCTGTGCCGTGGTTTTGCCGTCTCCTGGCTCCAAGGGCTCCTCTCGCCATGAGCTTCTTCGAGGAGGCCGAAACAGAGGAGACAGTGACGTGCCTCCACCTGACCTTCTACCACCCCGGGCAGGCTGAGAAGATGATGTTCCGCTGCCTGGATTTCTGCCGGCGGCAGCAGCTGCGGGCGGACGACACGGCCAAGTTTGGCCGCGACTCCAGCCTGTGCCGCTACAGCCTGGTGGACACGCGCGTCTCCCGCATCCAGTTCTCCCTGCAGTTCTACAGGAAGCTCCACAGCTCCGAGTACGCCTTCGAGATCAAGAACCTGAGCAAGAAAACGAAGCTGACCGTCAACCAAACGGAGCTGGGTTACTTGAACAAAATCGACCTGCCCTGGAAGTGCATCATCTGCTTTGGGGAATACCAGGTCCTGGCGGAGATTCAAGAAGGGGAGGCCGTGGATTATTTTGAGACTCACTTGCACTTGGCTGAAGCACCCATCTTACAAGAAAGGTGCCTGCCATCCCTGCAGCCTGTTCCTGAGAATGGCATTTCTCCTTCCTTTCCTCCTGGCCAAGGCAAAAGCCCCACAGAGATTGATGAGAACGAGATGTGCTAGCGGGGAGAAGGAGGCTGGATCAGGTTCTCTGGCCTCCAGCACACACAGCTCTCACCTCAGCCCAGTGTTCTTGGTGGTGCTCACTGACTGCCACACATCAGTCTTCTTTACTTGCTGTTATCAGCACAGGCATTCCAGAGCACTGCTCCCTCCACAGGAATGGATTCCTGACACTGCCTTCTCGGAGGGCTCTCTGATGCCCAGAAAGGTGTGGGAGACAAGGGGTCACTCAAATCCACAGAATCCCAGAACTGTGGCCACGTGCCTTGGAGGGATATTTAACAGGCACTAATACAGAGCGAGCACAGCAGGGTTTTGGTCCCAAGCAGGGGGTGACACAGTGTCTTGTTGCATATTTTACTTTGTGCTCTGCTTTGCACACCAAATCCCAAACAGTATTTTTTGCGAGCCTATGTTGTGACTTCACAGATTTTGCAACTTAGAAACACTTTGTCCTTTTATGTTTTTATTAGCTTCAAAGCAAGGTTTCTTTTTTATTTTCACTTATTTAATGAATATTTTTTTTTTTTTTTTGCAAGTTAACTACTTTTGCTTGTGATGTAGACAAACATGTAGCACCAATGATCATGGTCTATAAAAATCCACAATTATTTTGCAATAAATACATTTTGTTCCCTAGTAAGGGTTTGCTCTGTTATATGGCTGCACTCTAAAAGAATTTTTGGAGAATAAAATTATTTCCAGGACCATCAAGATAAGAGACTGTCACTGGGCTTTCCAAAGATGCCATGGCTCCAAGGTAAGAATTTACTTAAATACTTCCAGGAAGTTTTCTACCTCTACTCCTCTACCCAAACCTCTCTAATAATTTTCTGGTCTTTTAAGTATTTCTCAGATTGTTTCAGTCGTGTTTTTCTTTGTCAGGGGCTCAGCTTTTCATTGGCGTTTGGCTTTTTTATTTTGGCAAGGATTTTAGCTTGCTTGAAAGACACACTGGGGAAGAATAGGAGTTACCCACTTCATCACCCCTGAATATTAGGATGCATTTCAGCATTAATCATTCCAAGAAAACCATAATTATAACTGAGGGGAGGAACAGCTGGGATTAAGGCAACCAACCACGAGTGAGAGAAAGCCACATGGGAGAGGCAATGAAACTCAAACACAGGCTTATGCAGGATTTGCCTGTTCATCTCCTCTGTGACAAAATTACTTTGTTGCCATGTTTTCCACTCTTGGAAGCTGGCTGTGGTTTCCAAACAACAATCACTTGCTCAGCTGTGTTTACCTGAGGAAAGAATCAGTTGTGTAAAATGCATATTAAAAAATGGATTGTCTCCTATCACTACATTGATCTGACCAGCAGAAGGTGATTTACACAAGGAAGGTTATTTTGCCTTTAAAGGGTGTGGGTACAGCTGCTCATTTCCAACAGGAGAAAGGCTCCATGCTCCAAACTCCCCAGGTCTTGTGCAGCAGGTCCCCAGAAGGGACACTGTGGGATTCAGCAGGGCTCTGACATGGCTGCCACAAACCCAGCAACAGATACCACACTGCCAAATGTAAGACTTGCTGAAAATTTTAATGACTCTTGAATTTGTACAGATAGGCATTTTACAGTACCCTGGAACTGCTTCACTTGAGCTGCTTGTGGAATCCCTCCATCTCTCAAATACCCAGAGATGGAGCATCACTTCAAAAGTCACCCAGCGTGGTGCACTGAGCTCTGCAAATGTTATCCTCAACCATGGCTACAGAACATGCCCATCACAGAAAAAGCTGGAGTCAGCCTCCTGTTTCCTCAGTGCTTGTTCATCCCAAGGGCAGGACTGTCAGCTAATTCCTCAAGGCATGGTCAGGATGAGGTCACCTCATGTTCCCTGGCCAGGAGGAGCAGTGACCAGGGAAGGGGAGGAGACAGTTTCAGCAGGTAAAAAACAAGTTATTTACATGTGGAGGAAGTTGCCTTCCTTCCCACAGGAATATGCTATACAAAGAAATATCCAAGAGAAGTCACACAGCAGTAGCCTAGGCCAAACCCAACATATACATTTGATGTGTACAGGTCTTTAAAGCTCATTACAAGTATTGCAAATGTAAATAATGGTAGTAAAATATTTCCAGTGACGTGGCTACAACTGAAGAGATGGAATGTTACCAACAGGATTTAACTGAAATGAAGAGATGGAATGTTACCAACAGGATTTATCTGTTCTCTCTGGTTACTTGTACACATTTAATCCCAGTGTGCAGGATTTCTGTTCCTTATCCACACAGTAACGACCCAAATATTCCACATGGCTTCAGATGAGCTAAACCACATTTTTCACACAGCTTTCACCAACAAATTCAGTTCTGATGATTGACAGAGCAGGTTTGTTACTTACCACAACGTGTTCTTTTTACTCCAAAACAAAGTTAAACCCTGTCACCCTTTTCCCCCTGGAAAAACGAGACAGCTGCACAAAATAATGGCAGAGTAGAATGGCTTTACTTTGAAACTTTGGGGAAAGCTTGAGACCTGCAAGTACTTTGCAGGTTCTCTTTTGTTAAAAAGTAAGATTGACATGGAATACTGGGGGAGACCACACAGCACAGGACAGCAGCGGTGCAGTCACTGAACACCTCCTTGGATTTCAGCCCGTATTGGCAGGATTAACCATCCACTTGAGAGGCACAGGAAAGGCAGAGCACTTTAACACACTGTTAAAACATGATTTTTTCTTCTTTCTTTTCAAAATGCAGGTGTAAAAATTCAGTCTTTAGGTTCTTGTTCTTCCCACCCTGCCAGCAGCAGAGCCATCATCCCTCCCTGTTTGCTCACTGGATGTTGCTTTTCCATGATTGTTCTGGTCCAGTGGAATTATAAATTTTCCACAACTGAAGGATTTTAAGGACCATGTAGCAACAGAGGTTGGTCTGTTCAGGGGGGCTGGGAAAACAAGACTTTGGTCCTCCCAGTTCTTCACTGGTTAAAATTCCCATTTCATTGACACATACAGAGAATTTATATTTTATTTTTGCTTTTCTACCTAGCACACGCTTACTAAGTCTGGCATATTATTATACAAGGCAGTACCTTACCTAACCTGATGAGTTTTACTGTGTTCATTGAGGTTAACCGTGCTTGGCATAAAGCAATTAAATAAATAAAATAAATGGAAAAAGGACAACAGAAGACTAGAAAGGCTTCAAGCTAGACAGGGGAAAATCTGCAGATTTGCCATGTGTAAAATTTGTTTTGCAGCTCTAAATAGCTGAAGAGCAAGTCAAAAAGCACAGAAATAGAAATATTTAAAAATTATTTCTCTATCTTCAAGTATTAAATTAAAGAGGACTGTATTAAATTATAGACGACTGTTTCTGAGATAAATATTAGGCCAACGACGAATTTTAAAACAAAATCAATAGAAACATCATCCAGAAAAAAAAAGGCAAGTTAAAATATAGACAAGTCAAAGCTACGAAGCTCCAATTTAGTGCAGATAATTTTCTATTAAATCCAGATACCCAGAAATATCCACAACAGTTTTCACAAAAGTGGAGAAGGTAGACGATAAAATTGCACTTAGTTCTGAATTCAGACTGTCAGGAAGAGGGGAGCAGGTTACAGAGAGCGGAGCGGCCTCGGGGGTTCGGTTCCCTTGGCAGCACCGGGGACACGCGGGATGCACTATCTGTCCTGGCGCTCGCACTCCGACAGTTCCAGCACGGGGTTCACGAAGCCGGCGTACTCGGAGTTGCCGTTGTCGTCCAGGGCGGCGGCGGCGCTGACGAAGTCGTTCTCCCACTCCAGCCCGTTGGAGTCGTCGGAGGCCGAGGCCGGGTGGCTGCCCGGCTTCCTGCTGTTGAACTTGAGCGCCGCCCGCAGGATGTCCTCCTCCGTCCGGGAGCGCTCCCGCACCGGGACCATCCTGTTCATGCCTGCCGTTTTGGAAGAGCTTCAGTGAGAGATGTGGGACTCCAGGGGCTCTCTAAAATGCAGTTTATTCTGTCTAAGAGCTTATAGCAGTCCAGGGTTGTGGGTGACAGAGCTGTGCCTACAGCTGTCAGCTCCAGCTGCAGGCAGGCCCCTGGAGACCCTTTGGTTTTGGTTACAGTGCATTATATACTTTTCTTTGCTGAGCATCTTAATGCAGTATATGAAAAATCCATGTATTTTATGACTGGCTTTTCACAAATACTAAAATAAATATTATATGTGTTGTGTTAGAAAATAATGCTGTATTAATTTTCTTAAGTACTGTGTTAAATATAGTTTTAGGTTATAAAAATTGTTAAAATAGAAACGATGCTATGTAGGGTGCTTTGTTTAACAAGGGCTTGCAGTGAGATAGCAGCCACGGGACACGTGAATCTTTCAGAGAAGAAGAATTTATGGCCCTCTTATCAGAAGAAACGAACTTCTTCCCGCCTTGGAGGCGCTGTTAGGATTAGAATTTATGCATCATGTATGAGGTGTATGAATATGCAACAGGCTGTTGTTCTTAAGGGTTAATCCTCTGTTCAGGGGTGTCCTTTTTCGGGCTTGTGATGCCAGAAAAAGGTACCCAGACTGTCCGTAACTCTTTGTTTTTATTGTCTCATATTGTCTTAATTAAATTTGTCCAAATTGTTATTACTCTAATTGTGTTACTATTTTTATAACCATTTTACTACTATTAAACTTTTAAAATTTTAAAAACAAGTGATTGGCATTTTTCACAAGTAGAACCAATCTATACCTTAACTTCTATCTATAGCCTATCATAACTCCTGTAATTACCATATTCATGTTACTATTCTGCAATCGCTAAAAGTTAGTACATTACAGTTTAAGCTACAAGTTGTTTTTCTGTTTTCTTGCAGTGGAAAATTCTGAGACCTTTTTTCTACTTGCAACTTTTCTGACTTGTTTGCCTGTGTTATCTTTCTGCTTGGTAAAAACATCTTCTTGTTTGAGGTGGGTTTATCCTTTGCTTTAAGCCATAAAAACCCCTTCCAACTAACATCCTTGGTTAGCCAGCAAGACTGGCTCAGCAATTCTTTTCTTCTATATCAAAACTTGCTTCCATCTCTATTCCTTGATCAGACTCAACATTTAAAAATCTTTCTGCTAAGCATACATATCTGTGAGACTTCCTTGTCAAACTTTCATCCTTCCCAACACACACACACACACAGGAAACACGCGAGTTTCACCTAACTTTTATGTTTCTGCCAGGAGAAACGAAGGTAGAATATGGACAGATACTGGTGGTCTAGGAAAAGACAAATTCAGTGGTCTAGAAAAGGTCTTTAGTTTGTTTAATTCCACACAAAATAAGGTTCTGGGCACTGCTCAAAGACATCTAAGATTTCACTGGTTTTGTCAGTAATTACAGACATTAATCACCTATCAGTGATCACCTATAAGCAAACCCTTGCTTATTTTTGGTGAGCCTTTCAATAGCCAAGGTCTCAATCTCTATATTGCATTCTACTTTGGCACAAACACAGGCACAGAAAATGATAAGGATATTGGGAAGAATTGTGCCTTGCTTTTCTCTGTGAAGAGAAATGTGGGGCTACATCTAAGATTTCACTGATTTTGTCAGTAATTACAGATGTTAATCACCTATCAGATTGGCTAAAAAACAAACAAAACAAACCCTTGCTTATTTTTGGTGAGCCTTTTGACAGCCAAGGTCTCAACGATTTGGATAAACTTTCAACCAAGAGTTTTTGCAGGTTTAGTGAACAAAAGAGGAATACTGTGTGCAGAAAACACCTGTAACAGCAGCAATGTTCCTGCTGTATCATTGCTGGGATACTCCTTGGAATGCAGATCCAAGTTCCCAGTGAACGTTACAGTGCCAGTAATAATAATAATTATAATAATAATTTTGGGTTTTTCCCAAAATACTGAAGTCAGACTCCTGACCAACCACCACATTTTGAAAGGAAGAACAAGTTCTTCCTTCTGCTCCTGGCTCACGAGAGGGCAGCATTTCTTCACCATTACTTTTGTCAGGAGTTTACAAGTCAGTTCCACAAAATGCAGGGAAATTAATTCATTTATCCATTGGAGTATCCTAATAAATGAATTCATTTAGTAGGGTTATCTCCACATTTATCAAAAATAAAGAACTTGTCTCAGTAAAAATAATTTACAGTTTAACCATTACAAACTTGTCAGAAACTCCATGAGAAACAAGTTTAAAATCACCTTCCCTTTTGAAAATGACAAATTTACAATGAGCACAGCTTAAAATGACAAGATCTTTAACTTTTGGGTTCAGGATGAAGCTGAAATTCAGGATAAATACCTTCTTCATCTTCCCACTCTAAATCCAAGGAGGTGCTGTCATCATTCCCACTCACTGATTTGGTTTTGGTCATCAAGTCACAACTGCTCTCTGTGTTGGGTGTCAGCACTGTGGCATCAGATGAAAGCCCTATTTAAAAAAAAAAAACCCATAATGTATTTTTAATTTGTAAATGTACTTGAATTTCAGGTTAAACATGCAAAAGTAAAATTTTAAATTAAGCTTTCATCGTGCTTTGTGGCCATTTAAACCTCAGGCATGCTGGAAAAGGTACTTCATCAGTACTTCATCAGTTCAAAGAGTAATCAGTAGCTTATTAATAGTCAGTATCACTGAGATATTGCCTAATTACAACTAGAAAGGAATTTAATAAGTTGTAAGCTGAACTTAATGAAGACCTGTAAAAAAAACCAAATCAAGCCTCTCCTCCCCAAAAAACTAAACTACTCACACAGCCATCAGTCTTCCACCTTAGTGGTTGTCACATACTGTCACCAAAACTAACAGATGAAAGCTTATCAGATTGTTGTTCTCTAAACTGGTATGATGGAATTTTTTAGTACAGGCAGCCAAATTCACCTCTTGCACGTCATTAGGAAAGAAGTTAAACATTAATATGATTCTAATTACATTGCCAAGGGATGATTAAAAAAAAAAAGCTATAAACACACATCTGCATCTTCAACTGGTTTTACAAGAAATGTTCACCACTATCTCTTATTTATCAGATAAAAAAATTGTCAGATGTTTCAATTACAGATACATGTATGCACATTTCATATTTGTGTGTGTAAACATAAAACTAGAAATAATCTGTGTTTATCTAGAACAAGAAGCAGCACTCTGTGCCCCTCAGGGCCCCTCAACATTCAGAGATGTGCCTAAGGAAAGGCAGACTTACTGCTGCTTCGGAAAGCTTCATACTGGAATTTTGTATTCCTCAGGAAAGGATCGAGGTCCTCCTCTGCCACACAGCTGCAAGAACACAATTTTTTACAGCTTCAGAAACCTCCAGGGCTGCCATCAAAAATATGTTAATCCACATGCCCCCAGCTCTGCTACAAAGGATGTAAACACTGAACTAAATGATTTATAAAATCATCTGCAAAATGTCTTTCTGTTCCTGTTCACGCATCCTCTCCCAGCCTGTGCTTCTGCTCAATTTTTATTAGTATTTTTAGTTAAAAATTAATTAATTAACTCAAAACAACTCCTCCCCTCTCTTCATCACTTTAGATAAAATCTCCATAATTTTCAGATCATTTTTTTAAATGATGAATTCAAACCCTGCTCCTGCAGTCCTTTGTTTTTAAAATCTGGCCAGTTCCTACTCAGTTTTCTCAGCTCCTATTCTAAATGTGCTTTCATAGCAAAATTCTTCCTGCCCCCCTTACTTTCTGTGCATGAACTTTTTCTACAAACACCATTCCAGTGTAAATTTCTCCACTTTTTTAAAGCTTGTTTTTCCCACCACCACCATCGAACATGGGAGGTGGGAATAAAGAGACTTAAAATAAATAAATACATAAAATATTTAATAAATAAATAAATAAAATTAAGAATATTAATGAAGGAACAGGCAGACTCTATAAACCATTTAAATAGTGTGTTTCTATTATGTTTTAAAAAAACAGGGCCCTGAACAATAAAAAATACTTTATGTTAGCTGATTTTACATATAAACACCTTTCTAAAATAAACCACAAAATGGATTTTTTGTGTAAATATCTGTTAGCAGCTGGGAGTAGCACTGTATGCAGCAGTCTAATTACTCCAGCAACAAGCAGAATTAACCCAAAATACCCTCTAGCTTTCTAGATGAGGAACAGGGCTACAGACAGTGAGGACTGTGAGTTATCAGGAATAAAGTTTGTTCTCTTACCTCTGGAACTCTCCATTGTTAACAGCATGTGCTCTCTGCTGTGTTATCCTGTGCTGCCTACGTTGCTATTAAGAGAAGCAAATAATTGAAAAAGCTGAACATTCAAAACAGAGCTCTTAACACTTTACCCTATTTTATGCACCCCCCAAAAAACCCATCAGTTTTTAGAAACCTCAGTCAGGACTGCACCTGTCTTGTCTGCTGTCTTCTTAAAGTGTTTTCTGTGCACAACTAACACCTGGGTGATGTTGGATTTCTTTTGCTCCGTGCCCAGGAAGAGCCACCCTGCCATTTAAAAGATAAATATCTCCTACAAATCCTTTCATCCCTGTGCAAAGCAGTGCTGCCATCTCCTCTGGCTGTCTCCATCAGCACTAAGTGCTTCATCTATATTAATAACAGCATCGCTGCCTTGCAGGGCCAAAAGTATTAATAACTCTGCTAATGTCAACTTCATCTGAGAGCTGCTCTTTGCTTTGGGTGTGGGGAGGTAACTGCACTGGATCTTGTGTTTTCCAGTCCCAGGAGGATGATGGTGGGGTTGTTTTCTGGCACACTTTGCATCCTGGATGTTTAAATTATAATAATTGCCGGTGGAAATGTGCAAATGGGGAGTGCTGAGAAAAAAAGTGGAAGCAGAAATATCACTTTGTGGTGGTTAGAGGTGAAAAGATTCAAGAACGGAGAGAGAAACAGACAGAAATTTGGCACAACACAGTCAACAAATCTGTCAAAATCAATTACTGACACACACAACCGTTTTCTTTCAGGATTCCTATACCCACATAATGCCCAATTTAGATTATCTCCCTGTTTTGCCGGGTCACATCCCACTATCCAGCACTGCCAGTTCCTGGACACACACACATTAAAATTCCCTGCTGTTACAGACCCTGACATTTAGCAGGGCAACATCAGCAAGCCAAATGAGCTTTGAGAGAGGCCACACTTCCAAGGAAAAAGCCATTTTCCCATTTGTGCCCACAACCAGCAGGGAGATGAGTGATGCATTCCAAAATAGCTTCCAGTTTATCCAGAAGGGCTAAGTGCTCGATGCATATCTGGACAAAAACTCTTCCTTAAAATCCTTATAATCCTTATGAGTTTTGAGGAGGCTGTTTGAGCAGGAGATAAGTGGTACTAATTTTACACCAAGAGGAAATTAAAATCTCTACAACCCATTCTGTCTTAGTTCCTGACTAAAAGAAATGCATATTAAAAATACTGAAAGACAAGAAATACAGCATTTCTTGCACAGAACTTCTATAAAAACCAGTTAACGCCACTTTAAAAAAAATCTACTTTTGTTGGCTTTCTATAGATCATAAGTGGTAAGGAAAAAAAAGCAGGCAAAAAGGTCAGAAAGAATTAACCCTCCCACACCAAATGGCAAGGGGAGAGAAAGAAATGTGAAAGGAGAGCTATACTTAGTGACACAGAAATTAGATGAGTACTCCAGAGCAGGGTCAATACAGAACACAAAGATAAGGAGCAATACAGTGCACAAATATAAAAAGTACATTTTACAAATCTAAATGATGCCTAAATTAAACATGTGCTCAATTTCAAGGGTTTTTTTTTACCCAAAAGACACCACAGATCATTTTTACATTTAAGATCAGTAACTTCTACATATTATATAAGAAGAGTGTGAAGCTAATTATAGATTAAAATTATAGCTCATTCAAAATCTCTACTCGGTGACAGAAACTGTTTCAAACAATTATGGTGATTTTCAGCTGCTCCAACCAGCTGCACTTCCAAATCTTGTACTTCTTTCTCTACTTTGCAAGCCAAAGCCACCTCCTTGTCAGGTCTCCTGAGATGGAAAGGGTATCAGGGAAGTCTGCATACATAGGGACAGGACAGAGGCTCTCATAAATATTGGGGTCTTTTTCCCCTCACCTCCAAGAGCTTTTTCTGCTTTGCTGCCCTGGCTGCTTGACGTTGTGCAGCATATAAAGCCTCCTCTTCTAGTCTTAACTTCTCCTCTTGTAAGGCTAACTGTGTATGAACAAAACAGTAATGGTTAACAAAAGCAGAACCTATCTATCTTCCTATTATTAAAGCCAAAAGTGCAAGAAAACAAAAGAAAAGCAGCTAGAAAAGCAAAACAAAACAAAATTGACTGCAGCTTAAGCATTAACTGGGTTTAACAGCTTCCCTCCCCGCACGCAAACAGCCCAAGAAATTTAGGTAACTACTGAGAAAACATTTATTATTAGTGAACTTATAATATGCTGCAATGCTGTTTTCTATTTTATTATGGACTGCACAGCAAAAGATTTAAAGATTTTCAGTTCCATAGTTCACTGGCACTTTAGATCAAAGTTCACCCAAGCTCTACATTGTATTCCACTTCATATTCCATTAAGTGCAGCAGCACTAAAACAGAATAACAAATTATGTGGGGTTTTTTCCCTTAAGAAAGTTGTGGAGAAAATTCAACACAGGAAAAGTTGAATCAAGAATATTTCCCATTTGGTCTTGCACTGAAAAAAGGGTCCAATTTAAGAGATCCTGGTCAGAAACCCAGCCTATTAATTCCATTTTTTCAGCTAAGAGACTGTTAAAAACAAGGAATTTGTGCACCTTGTAGGCTAAAAAATACAAACTGCTGAACAAAACCCAATTGCTCCATGTGAGTGGAATCTCCTGGTGTCCATGGCTGATCCTAACATTTTTGGAGGAAAAACCATTTGTACTCTCACTGTGAACATTTACCTCTGACTGAAGCTTCAGATCAACAACCCTCTGCTTCTCAGCAATGGAGTCGTAGTGTCTCTCTTTCAGGTCTGCAATTTCTTCCTCAGTCAGAGGCCTGGGGAAACACAAAAAACCTCCATCCATTATTCATGCATGACAACCCTTTATTTGCACTTTGACATATCTGTGTGGTCTGTCCTGACCAGTCCTTTAATGCACATCCAACAGGCTCTGCTTGTGGCCTGCTCCTCCTGAAAGCTCCAGCTTGTTCAGGACACTGCTGTCTCTCCTTGCTCTCACAATATATATTATTTATAATTTATATCTTTACAGAAAGCATATTTTCAGAACCATCCCTGCTAACAGAACTACTGGAACAGAACCATTACTGTCACTGCAGTCCTAACCTCACTTTTTTTTTCCTTACTTGTTTTTGTCCCTTGTTTCTCCCTTACTCTGTTTTGTTTAGTGTTACCAGTGGGACAGCAAAGGGAAGGAGAGGTCCTCAGTCTCAAAGTCTTACCTGTGACTGCTTCCTGGGCTCTCCCCCTGTTAAAATAAATAAAAAAGTCTGTTTTTTTGTAAAGACAGAGCACTTCCAGAACTTCCCTTAGCAAAGCAACCCAAGTCCATTTCTGTTCTCAGACTGAGGGCACTTGCTGAGTTTTATGCAAGAGTTATACCAGCAGCAAATTCTCCTTTGAGTCTCCCCAAACACTCTTTTTCCTCACACCTCTTCTTTTCTTTCTTCCCAAAGTCCATCGTGCCCCCTTCCTTAATGGGTTATTTCCCATACTCCCCAAAACCAATCTCTTAGATCTTTATCCAAAGTCTTAAATTCATACCCCTAGCACAAGGAAAACAGAAAGTGAAAAAAAAAAACAACCCACAACCCTGTGATTTAAGTCTACTGCTCAGCTTAAAGCAGGAGGAAGATGCAGATGTTGGAATCATTTTAAGGCTTGAACAAGCAGCTTTCACATAATGCCCCAGGTACTCACCTCATCACTTTCCACCAGGTTCTCAAACTGCAGAGGAAAATAAATAAATCGTTTTCACAACTCAATATAACAAATCACTAAAGACACATAGAGCAAGTATGATTGCATATTTTATGTGTCTTGTAAAAACACCACTGCAGTTCTAACAGTGGGACTGTAACCCTACTTTGAGAGGAATTTTATTTTTAGAGGTGGACCTTCTTAGCAATGTTTCTCTTCCTAACAGGAGAAGAGTCCTAATTAAAAAAGAAGCATTCTAAGCTGCACAAACTCACTCTTCTGTAGCACAACAGATTTCCCCCTCTGTACACAACTTTCTGGACATCCCAAGCATTACCTACAATAATTAATGTTATCCTCAGTAATGGGGGCAATCTGGCTGACCCAGGACTTGCAGAACACTCAGGGAAAGTAAACCAGGTTATTCCTGGTTAACCTTACACTACCCTTGGCAAAAAGGATTTAAATCTGGAGGTTGGAAAAGGACCTCTGTGGACTACAAATACCACAAACTATAAGGTAACCCAAATCTGGGCTGGAATATCCCAGAATATTTCAGTGTTCATAAACTGCAGAAAGTGTTAAAGGCATTGCCAGGATTCAGCTTTTCCCACTTTTTCTTAAATAGCTAGAAATGTAAGTGCTTACCTCTATAGTGAAGTGTTCTCCTGTTGAACATGTTCTAAAATACTTGGATCTGGAAAAATAAGTTTACAGTTAGACTGCAAAAGACTTTTCCATGCACAGCAGAAGGTAAATGAACCTGAGAATGTAAAACAGATTTTAAAATATGTTAACTATAAAATAACAACAAAAGCTTCATGTATTTATCACATTGACTTATTAACTACAGCAGGGAGAGGCAAAAGCATGGAAATGCCTTCTGTAGAACTGGGGGGAAAACTACAACCCTTGTGAGATGAAATCACTTGTCAGGATGCTGGACTTGACATTTACAGACTATTAGCACGTTCTGCAATCCCTTTAATATGTTTTTCCTGGAAAAAAAACCATTGTTCCAGGCAATTTCTGAAAATGCTGTTGCTCACCATGGCACTTAACTCTTTCCTGTATCTTGCACCTCATCAATGCTAAACAATACATTTTATTTTGACAGCTTGGCACATCCAGAAGGCTGAGCCTCAAGGAAAAATATCCAGTAAGAGGTCAAGGCAATACTTTTAAACTAAAATAAAAAATTAAATTCACACTCTAATTTTATACAGGGAATTGGTTTCTTCCCTGATTTTTATTTAGAATTCTTCCTATTTTATTTGAATTATTTTACAGGGGACAGTTAGCCCTGCCCTCTACAAACCTGACACAGTGTTAAGTTCCCTGAATACATTTTTACCTAGCCAAGGAGGTTTGGCCACGGTCCAGAAGAACATTCTAACATAAACACTCTTCAGTGCAACATCCATTTCATCGAACTGTTTCCAAAGCCAGGGTTTCCAGTTGCAAGTGCTGACTGGTACAAGGAATAAAGCAGGGCCTCAGGGATTTCTCTACTTGCACGAAAAGATCCTTCAGCACTTGCAACCAACACCAACACTGTGACAATAATAAAAGCAACACACCAGCCAAAGCCTGAATTATTTTAACTATATCAGATTTCATCTCCATCTCATTTTTCTTTGGAAGCCACTTTAGGGAGCGTCTCCCCTGGCAACTTGTTGCTCTGCCCACTGGTTCCTTGTTGCACAACCTTTCCTGCCACTAAAGAACCTTTTCCAGAGGATTCACTGCTGGGAAACCAGAGAGGAAAGGCCACTTGCAAGGCAACCATGGAAGCCTGAGGTCATTAGGGACACAAGCAGAAGACCCATCAGCTTCACCCCTGCACAGAACTTCAAGTGAAGAATCAGAAACCTATGAACACGTTTACACCTTTTATAATTTTCCTTTAAGCCCTGCTTTTCCATAGTTTTCTAAGACTTTTGGTTGGATAGCTGCTGGAGAAAACAACTCAGCTGACAGGTCACAGGACTTATAGAGACAGTCAAATTAATCTTCCAAGATCTGAAGTATTAAAGAGACCAACTTTACATACATATATATATATATACATACACATACTCCATCCATATATAGATATATATAAAGCAGCACAATTCCAAGCAAAGGCAACTTACAATATTCCAGGATATTGAAACTTACTAAAAATTCTATACTCAGTAGTTTAATTAGGCAAATCTTGGAGCATCTTAAAATAAAGAAGCTGGGGTTGGGGGAGGATATGAGTGATTAAAGTAATCATTAAGTTGATAAGCTACATTTTTACATTATGGTGTTCCAGAAACAGCCAAACATGGACAAGGTGATATCAATCTAACTTGCAAACTTTATAGTGCACCGCATTTTACAGTTTTGGTTTTAACAGAATTCCCTGCTCAGTGGAAGGAAAATAACCTCAGCACTGTGACACTGCTCTGTAAACTACCACCACACCCAGAAAACAAATCTGATCTGAAGCACAGAGGCCAGCAGTCCTCTGTACATTTTATATGCCTCAGACTTTCACTGCAGGTTGTGCAACACCTGAACAACTAGACAACACAGCAGCGGGCAGGAAGATTTGTTTCACTGGCCAGGACAGCCTGGTATTGGACTAACAGATGCAGGGATTGGCACTAAATTTTTTGTCACTAAAATTGTCACTAGATTTGCTGAAAAAAGGGGTATTGGCCTGTGGAAGGAGACTCAGCAAAACACACAGGAAGGAGAAGCTTTCAAGTTGTGCAGGAAGAAGCTTTCAAGTACTGCCTGGCGTTCTCAAAGCACAACAAAGTGCTACTTCAGTGCCAGCTGTCAAGGCATCGGAGGTGTTCCCATCCCCTCTGGCGGAGCACTAAAAATACAAGCAGGTATCCTCTACATGCACTGCCCTGGTTTTTCACCCCTGCCTCTGAGAAGCAGCTCCTCTGCAAGGTGAGACTCGCCTGCCAGAGCGGGTGTGAAGCAAGAGGCCACGAGCTTGCATCATGTAAAATGCCCAGCATATCTGCTGAGAGCGATTTCTATCCCACACATCAAAAATAAGTGATGTGTAGGTATCCAGAGCCGGCCAGGATATGGGAAAAGCCCTGTTTGCACTGTGCTTTTCCGTGAACTGCTTGTGGCAGAATGAAACAGGTTGTCGCACGTTTCCAAGAGATAAGGATTCCTCGGAACCATTCTGCAACAGACATGAGTTCATCCGAACCATTCTGCTCCTGATTTATCCCAGCAGCGGCTCAGCCTCTGACTCACGGCGAGGACGAGATCACATTGCAGAAAACCGGGTGTTTTTCCATCGCTCCCACCAGCACGGCCGCCTGCAAGGCTTTTGACAACTGACCTGAAAACCCTCTCTGGGCACCTCCTGCCGGAAAAACACCGGGGCTCAGGAGCCGCTGACCCTGGAAGCGCATGAGCCCCGACCGCACAAAAACCGCACCGAGCCCGGCGGGCTCCCGGCGCCTCCATCCATGCCCCCGGCACGCCAAGGAGCCCGGACCCCGCATCCCTGCCCACCCCGCCACCCCCGGTGCCCCACGGGGAAGGCGGAGCCGGCGGGCCCGGCACCTCCCCGCCCCGGGGAGGGGAAAGGGGCAGCGGCGCTGGATGCTGCTCACCCTCCGCCGCGCTGGATGCGGCCGGCATCCCTCCGCAGGAACAGCCCGCAGCACCACTGCGCCCAGCAGTTCCCCATGGCATCCTGCTGGACGCAGCTCCCGCCGCCTCCCGGCGGCCGCGGACCCCCGGGAACAAAGGGCCGGCACCGCCGCGTGGCTGCGCAGGGCCGGGCGGGGCTGCCCCGAGCGCCGGCACCGCCCCCGGCTCGGCATCATCGGTGACATCGGCCCTGCCCGCCAGAACGATCCCGCCCCTAGAGCGGCTTCCCCCGTGGCACGGCCCCGTGGGGTCATCGCCCGTGTTCTGACATGTGAAAAATGCCTATTTTGTGATTGGCTTTCCGCAAATATTAAAATGAATATTATATGTGTTGTGTTAGAAATGTAATGCTGTATTAATTTTCTTAAGTAGTGTGGTAAATATAGTTTTGGGTTACAAAAAATGTTAAAATAGAAATTATGCTATGTAGGATACTTTTTAAAAAGAAAGTACTTACAGCGAGATAGCAGCCACAGGACACAGGACACCTAAATCTTTCAGAGAAAAAGAATTTATTGCCCTCTTATCAGAAGAAACTAACTTCTTCCCACCTCGAAGGCGCTGTTAGGATTCAGAGGAGGGAGTTGACAATGACCAGACAGAATCCTGTATTTGAATGGAATTTATGCATCACGGAACACCTTTCTTTCCACAGTGCCCTTAGCTGTGACCTAGAGGCCACCAAACTGAGGCGGGAATCTTGGGAATATCCTCATGGAATGCTTTTGTTTCTGCAGTTTGTTCCTGGAGCTGTTTTCCTGCCCGTGTCCTGCCGTGCCGCTGCTGCCCAGAACATGAGAAGTCAGTGTCAGCAGAAGGCCAGACCGTGTGTTGCTACATCCATCACAGGATGGAAGAAGGAGCAAGGGGATGATGGATTAAGAATGTGTTGGCTGAAAATATGAGTAAAGCCACAGGGATCCTTCAGCTTTCCTTCCCCTCAAAGGGAGCAGGTTCATGCACGGTGTTACATTGCAAATAGCACGTGGAGACAAGTTTGTAAAATGAACTAAAACCAAATTATTCACCACTGATCTTTAGCAACATCCACAGCCTCCCATCTGCACATGGAACCCTCATTGCATGGATTCAGGCTGGGTTTTTAACACTCAGCCCACCGCACAAGAGATGAGGTTGCTTAGTACGCTTTTTAAAGCCCTAGCGGCTTTAAAAAAGCAACCTTTATAACATTTTACCCTTAAAACATTTCATGAGCCCTTTTCAAGGGCCGAGCGAGCTTCCGGCCGCCTTTCGCGACAGGCGGGGCGCGGCCGCGCTTTACGGCGGGCCGTTGCCGCGGTAACGCGGCCGCGTTGGGTGGGAGCCGGCGGCGGCCGCGGTGCCGCCATCCCGGTGCTGTCCCCGCGTCCCGGCCCGGCCCTGCCGCAGGGCCCGGGCCCTCCCGCCCTGCCGCCACCGCCATGGACAAGTACCAGGTGCTGGGGCTGGTGGGAGAAGGCAGCTACGGGATGGTGACCAAGTGCAGGAATAGGGAGAGCGGGCAGATCGTGGCCGTCAAGAAGTTCCTGGAGAGCGACGACGACGCGGCGGTACGGAAAATCGCCCTGAGGGAAATCAAACTGCTCAAGGTGAGGCCGGCTTCACCGCCTTTTTTCTAGCAATTTCGTGCTTAAATTGCAAAGCAGTTTGTGTGTTCAGACTCCTTCGGCCTCCCCTCACAGCATTCAAACGTGTCACCGACACACCCCAGGCCGAGGGAGACTCGCCTGGGCCCTGCCGGGATTTCCAGGTGCTGGATTTAACGGAACCCTCCGTGCTGTGGCGGAGCCGCGGCTCCCTTGGCCTGAGCGCCGGGCTGGATGCACCTGGCGGATCCTGGGATGTTCTGGCGTTGCCAGGGGATGGTGCGGTCTCTGTTGCCTCCTGGTGGTGGCTGTCCCCCTGTCCCAAATGCCTGGCCTTTCCTGCTGGGAATTTGTTGGAAATAGAAGGAACGCTGACCTTTCAAAGCCTGGGAGTGTGACCCTAAACGGGCTGGGGGCTGCCGGGGTCACCTGAGACAGGAAAACACTTCTAGGAAAGTTTTCCTTTATTTTTTTTTCTATCCATGGCACCTTCCTGGCAGGAAGGACTCCTGTGGGATTCCCTGAACCATGTGTGCACTGTGTCCTTTGTTGTTGGAGTGTGGGATTTGCCTGGTGTTACTGTTGTGGGGAAGGACGAGGGGGAGTGGATTCAGGCTGAAAGAGGGCAGCTTTTGACTGGATATCAGAAAAAAATGATTCCTTGTCAGGGTGGTGAGGCACTGCCATGGGTTGTCCTGAGGAGCTTCCCTTGCCCCATAGGAATGTTTGTCCCATGTGCAGTGCTTGTCCCTCTGCATGGGCACATTGGGAGTTTGGAACACTGAGACCCAGATGATCTGTTTGGTGAAAAAAAAAGAAGGAAAACCTTATTTCCAGGCTACTCCTGTGATGTGGGGTGCTCCAGAGGTGGGAATACTGGCAAACCTGGGTCCTGTCCTTTTGTCTGCCGCAAGTATCTCTTCCTAAATCTGCCAGCTTATGGTTCCTGTGCACTGAAGAGGGGAAAAAAAACGGTGTTTGCCTTTACTACAAGAGTTACAGAATTGGAGTTAATAGAAATGCATGCAGCTCCAAGCATTATCCTTTCAAACCCTTCTGAAGTGGATCTCTGTGAGCCTGGATTGTCCCTGGGAATTAACTGCTTTTCCTGGGTGAATGGAACCTTTGCAAGGGGAATGTTTGCATGTGCAGCTCAGGAAGGGTGGCCTCTTACAGGGGAAATAAATACCTGGAGGTTTATTCTCTTTGTAGTTCCTTCCCTTCTTCCCTGGCTGGCACTGCCTCTGCCCTGGCAGAGTTTCCCCTGCAATTCCCTGTGCTCTGCAGTCCTTTTACATCTTCCTGGGTCCCACCCCTGGGCTCTGCTGCTGCCTCCAGGCAGCTTCTGGGGATGTTTCCCTGCCAGGTTCCAGCTAATAAATAACTGTGCTCTGTAGCATGGCCTTTTGTGTTGGTGCGTGATAAATGTGTAACAAATGGGAGGCGGAGCCTTGTCTGCTGGGGACACAAAATAAACAAAATATACATGATAAAATAACTGGAAAACACAGCTGCTTTTTCTTCCTCTTTTTATTCAAGTTGCATTTTTGGTACTGTCCCAGCAGGGCTGCAGTTAAAAAAGTTAACTGCAAAAATTTTTTTTTAAAAATTTCCCTTTATAACTTTTAGTAAGTGTTTTCCCTCACTAAACATTCCCTGTTTTTTGACAGCAACTGAGGCACGAGAACCTGGTGAACCTGTTGGATGTGTGTAAGAGGAAGAAGAGGTGGTACCTGGTGTTTGAGTTTGTGGATCACACGATGCTCAATGACCTCGAGGACTCTCCCAATGGACTGGACTTCGAGAGGGTTCGGAAATACTTGTTTCAGATTATGAGAGCAATTGCCTTTTGTCACAGCCATAATGTAAGTATCTGTAAGAAATCAGCTCTGCAGCTACAATCAATAGATACATATTAGAATAGAAGTATGTATTTTTGTATTTGTATGTCTTTGAACTTAGAGAAATAGAAAGGAAAAAGAGATACATAAAATAAATGTGTCCGAAATTAGTGGTTCTGTGTTTGCCTGTAATTTTCTACTTGAATATGAGAAAGCTGCGCTTCTTGCTGAGCCAATCAGTTTGCTATGTACACACAGAGAGTTTGCCTGACTTCCTTCTCTCTGTGCAGATAATCCATCGGGATATTAAGCCAGAGAACATCCTGGTTTCCCAGTCAGGAGTTGTGAAACTCTGCGACTTCGGGTTTGCCCGGCCCTTGGCCGCTTCTGGGGAAGCTTACACGGACTACGTGGCCACCCGCTGGTACAGAGCCCCGGAGCTGCTGGTGGGGGACAGCAAATACGGCAGGTGAGCCTGGCCTGCCAGCCTGGCAAGGGCTCTGGGGAGCGTGCAGGGGGTGCTCCATCCCTGCCTCAGCCTTTGGAGCCATGGAGCTGTGCTGAGCTGGGCTGCCGGTGGTTTTTCTCCCCAGGCCTGTGGACGTGTGGGCTGTTGGTGCCCTGATAACAGAAATGCTTACAGGAGAGCCCCTTTTCCCTGGAGACTCAGACATTGACCAGCTCTACCATATCACCAAGTGCCTGGGTAAGAAGAGCCCCTGGGGCTTGCTCAGGAGTGAAGGGCTCAGATTTGTTTTGATGGGTGGAAAGATAAGAAGCCAGACTGTAGCCCTTACTAGCATTTCAGCCTCTCACATGTTTCACTGTCCTGTATTTTCCACCTTTGTTTGCCTGATTCTAGGTAACTTAATTCCAAGACAACAGGAGTTATTCTATAAAAACCCCCTCTTTGCCGGCCTGAAGTTGCCCGAGGTGAAGGAGCTCGAATCCCTGGAGAAACGCTATCCCAAGCTCCCTGCTGAAGCGCTGGAATTAGCCAAGGTAATTAACTGAGTGTTTCCTGTGAGTGTTCCTCTGTTTCCCTGCCCTCCACCTCACACAGCTGAGCACAGGGATGTTGAAGTGCCCTTCTCTCAGCTCCCCAGGCAGTGAGCATTGGGTTGGCAGCTTGGTGGGGGATCCCAGAGCTCCAGTCCAAGGTGATGGGGACACCCAGCCCTGCAGGGCCAAAGGGGTCACTGCAGGGGCCTTTTCCTCATGCCAGAGCCTTTGTTTAATTCCTGCTGTGTTTTCGTCCTCCTGCTGGTTTGACAGGAGTGCTTGCAGATTGACCCAGACGAGAGACCGTCCTGCGCCCAGCTCCTGCAGGGTGATTTCTTCAACAAGGACGGCTTTGCTGAGAGGTGAGAGCTCCTTTCCTGCTCACTGCAGGCTCAGGTTAGAAAGAAGTGAAGCAGTTGTGCTTGGAGACTGCACACTGCTGGGTTTGCAGAGCTCACAGCTGCTGAATGCCTCCGTTTGTTTTGGCTTGACCTTCCTGAAAATAGAGTTGGAAGGGAACACATTGCAGTGGCACATTTACCTTGTTGTGACATTAATTCATCAGTGTCACCCCACATTGGGTAGTACAGTCTTACACTGTGTTCACTCACTGCATCTGCACCAAACTGGTGCAGATTTATTTTTTATTGCTGTATTGTTGTATTGCTGTATTTTATTGCTTTACTGCTGTATTGTGAAAAAATGTGTGCAGAAGATTTTATTTAATGTATACATTACATTTGTCTTCTCGTTAGTTAAAAGGCACAGTTTGTTTGACTGTTTAAAAGTCTATAGGAGCCTGGGCTTAACAACTGATGATGCTGTTAAGATAAACAGAAGTCCTTTTATTGTTTGTTTCTTTCTTTTCTCCTTACATGGAATGTAGATTTACTCAGGAGCTTAAACAAATAATCCAGAAAGATACCAGAGACCATCAGTTTCAAAAAAAATCTAAAGTCAATAAAAGGGACAAAGATGATGTTTCAGAAGAAAGAAAAATCATCAGCGTCCAGGTTGGTCCATCTGTGTTTTCCAAACCTGTATTGTTTTGGGGTTTTTCTCATGTTTTGTATCATTATTTTTAAAATAGGTGCAGCAGTTTAAATTCCTAGGAAATAGCTTGGCAGTGTGCAGGGGGCTCTTGGGCCAGTCCCTTTCAGGTGAACCATACAGTGGTGCAGTTCCTGGCAATACAGAGCTGGAGGGAAATCACTTGGGAAGCATAAGTCATGCTTTATGCTGCTGTTAACCTGTTTCAAAGCCCTGTCATCAAAAATAAAAGTTTTCCTTTCAACTGGATACCAAGGATGCTTCAGGGTGACTTTGAGATGACATTGAGATGAGTTTTTATTTAATTTCTTCAGAAGAGACACAGGATACAGCTGGTTTTCCTCTATAATTTCTGATTCCAGTCTCAAGTGACTTATTTCCAGAGAGTGCTGGAACCCTGACAAATTTTCTCCTGTTTGATGGAAAGCAGAGATACTCTAACAAAACCAATTCCATCTCCATTAGATTCTTGCAGAATCATGCACATGTAGGCTTCTGACATGTTTTTTTTTGCTGCATGCACTGCTGTAAACTGCCTTTTTAACCATGACTGTAAGGAAAGACGATGTTTATCTTCCCAAATAGGATTTCAGCATAGGCCCAAGGAGCAAAGATGGGAAGCTGATAAAGACCAAGCCCTCTAAAGCTGATGCAGAGAAAGCAGATCGATCCTCTAAGCTGAGCTTCCTCTATGACAACACAATCCACCCATTGAAA
Source organism: Zonotrichia leucophrys gambelii (assembly GCF_028769735.1). Taxonomy (NCBI): domain Eukaryota; kingdom Metazoa; phylum Chordata; class Aves; order Passeriformes; family Passerellidae; genus Zonotrichia; species Zonotrichia leucophrys. The sequence goes on along the minus strand of NC_088173.1, from coordinate 43,265,820 downwards.
TTGAGCCCTCAGACCAACCTGAAAGATTCCAGCAGCAACTTGGACTATGCCAAGAACCTGGGCACATTTATCCCTCCCATCAACCAGAACTTCTCTCCTACATTTGGGGTGGGGTCTGGGCCTGGGAGCCTTAATTACAGGTAAGGGAGCAGAGCTAGGGGAGCTCCTATCCATCATTCCTGGGATGTCCTGGGAGGGGCAGGGTGTCAATGTGGGAGCACAGGATGTGGGGTTTGGGACACCTTGCATTTGGTGCTTTATATTGGCTGTGTGAGCCCAGCTCATACCAGCTGTGGGGCATTTCTGATTACAGACTTGATGAAAAGAGTAAAAAATACTTGAACCCCTTGCTAAAGGCACGGAAGCCTTCTCCAGTGGGGCGTTGCAATGTCAGCCTGACACCGGTGAGTCGTCTATCTGTCTGTCTGTCCTCCTTGGCCAAGCAAAAATGAATGTATGTTGTTGTATGAACAAAAACAAATGAACAAATGTGTGTTGTATTCTCAAGAAATCCATCTGGTCCATCTTTCACCATAACTCCCCACTAAAAATACTAGAAATACTACTGGTTTTGTTACCCCTTTTCCCTGCAGGTTTTGCATTCATTATCCCTCGCTAACAGTTCTTGGATAAAATATATTTTATGTCAGAAAGCAGTTTTTAATGAGGGGAGCAGTCCAGCACAGGATATCTGTGAGATTTGGAATATATCCATGGCCTCCTGCCTGGCCAGGAGCAATAGACCATGTGTGCTGTGCTGCTGAAGCAGAACCGAGGGCTTGGATTTAATGTGGCCAGGGCTTTACTTAGTCATGTCATAACTGCATTAAAAATTGATAAGGAAAACAAGTGAAATGGAAAGTTTTCCTCTTCTCTCACTACCTAGGCATGATGATTACTGTGCCAGCCAAGAACACTTGCCTTTTTCCAGATAACTAATCCCAGCCATTCTCCAAGGGCTGTATTTTATCTCTCCAAAAGCAGCCTCACTTAGATGATTGTTTTTATTTTGCTGTAGCTTTTCCATTGCTTGTGTATAAAAAGCACTTGAGCAGGTTGAATTCCTTCACACACATCAGATTCTTTTGTCTCACTCTTGGACAAATTCCAACTGCATCAGAGCATTGCTGCGCCACTGCTTTTTTTTAGCTTGAAAATAGCTTTATTTTTGTCTATATTTTCATGAGCTGCTCCATATGCCCTTGACTGTAGGTTACTAACAAAAAACCTATCCTTCAGGCAAGTAAGAAGAAATGGGAATTCCTCAAGACAAATGTGCGTTTGCCAGAACTAAATCATCTCCCCGAGCTGAGGGGAGCAGAAGGTAGGAACTTTGAGCTCCTCTAAATAGAACCTGGGTACCCAACAAGTGTCAAGAAGCAGTGTGTCAGCCTTCACTCCCTAAACATGGCTCACCTTAGTTGTGTTTTGCAGCTCAGCATCCCAGATTTCTGAAGAAGGAAAATAGAATGTTTGCAGAGTCCCGAGTCCCCTCCCTCGCTGCTATCGACCTTCATAACTCAAGTCTGCCTTCACAGCAGGTAGCAAGGCAATAAAGTGGTTTGTGCTGCCCTGTATTTGTTTGGTTTGCTTTGGTTTTTGGGGACTTTCTCAACAGCATGGCCCACAAAATTCCAGTTTGACTCCTAAAGGAGCAGAATTTACCTCGGGGTTGTTAAGTCTTCCCCTGTGGGAGCATTTTTGAAGCCTGATTTGACCAAAGAAAGATTTGTTTTGAATTAGGTGTTGGCATTGCATGTGTCTTTAGAAGGCTGTTTCTGATTGTCTTCTCTGTTGATGCTACACTTGGAAATTGATCCTGTCTCTTTCTTTCCCAATTTACAGCTGTCAGGGACCTTGATGCCGGATGCATCAGAAGCCACCTTCCCCAGGGTCGAGCACTAGCCCTGGGGAGATGGTCACACCTGCCTGTAAAAGGTGGGCTTGCATTTCTGCCGTGTAGCCTGCTGGGGGCTTCCAGATGCATTGTTTCATGAACACTCACCTAGGGATGGGAACTGCAATAGGAAAATTATTTTACACTTCACATTCTTGATCAGGACATGCAGCTATGACAGACTTCTTACAGTACACAGCTCACTGTGCACAGTAAATAATTTTCCTGAGGTGCTGGGCATTGGGGCTGGAAAAGAAGCAACTCACAGAATTGGGGGGGTTGAGCAAGCTGGTAGAACAGTTAAAAAAAGGGAAGCTGGCTGCCTGCATGTGGAGAGGGGAAAAAATAACTCGAGTTTTCTGATCTGTGAAGCACAGAGGTGTAAATGCACAGCTTCAGCAAGGTAAGGATGTGTAACAAAGCAAAATAAAGGAAGCCTTTCACCAGGGAGCACCTTTGTGTTTTGTTAGTCTGTCCAGAGTCATTCTCCTTTTCTCCTCTTGATGCAGGTGACTGAACAGTGGGAACAATCCATCTGAGTTTGCAGGGGCTAAAGCTGCCAGGTGTCTGCTGGGGAGAGAATCCCTTACTCCTGTTGGTGCAGCAGACTGCACGGAAGGGCTTGGGTCCAGGCCAAGGATGGAGCTTGCACTGCCTTTGCTGCTGGATTTCTTGCATGCAAACAGCCCCTGGAATGTTGACTTTCTGGCTTAGGGCCAGGTCTTGTCTGAGAAGAGTAGTGGTCATTGGTGTGTGACAAGGGCAGGAGCTGCTTCAAAGGACTCTGAAGGAAGCTGGGCTTTCTCTTGTCCAGCTGCTGCCCGCCTGAGAGGTTTGTTTTTCAGTAAATCCTGACGAAAGCAGCTGTCAAAGTTCTCATGTATCGGTGGGCTGCCTGATCTGGATCGAAATGCACCTTTGCCTTGACAGTGAAGAAAACATCTGTGCAAGAAATACAATATCTAAATGTGCAAATCTGCAGCTGTTCCTCTGAAACCCTTGCTAATGCACTTGTCACTTTGGTTTAGGTTTTCTCTTCACATTTTTGACCCCACATCTGGGCAGTTGTCTTTGGGGTGTTTGCCCTGGCTATGTTGTCTGGCTAGTGTTGATAGTGAAGGAAGGAATATCCCTGTGGAATACTGAGCTGTGATGCAGGCGGCACGTGGAATGTCTCAGTAACTCATTGTTCCTTTAGGTCCTCTAGGAGAATGGGACAGTAAAACTTGACTGTTTGGAAACAGTTTTTGCTTACTTGGCCTTAGTTTGTCTGTGGTCAGTTTTGGGCTGTCCCTGTCTTGCTCAAAACTTTTTTCCATCAGCTGTCACAACCTACATGGTGTCATTAACTTTGGAACTTATTTTTCCACAAAATACAGCCTTTCCCATCCATGGATCATGAGAGAATATGGTCTGAGTTCATTGTATTTAGGAATTTGTCTCTATGCTGTCTCTTGACATGTACATTTCATTTGTAAATAAAAAGATCTTCCAATTCTGGGCTTGACTGTCCCCATAGTGAATGCTCCACTTGGCCACAGTAGTCAGTCAGGTAGCCATGGGGAGAAGGTTTGGGGAGGAAAGAGTGGAGGTTTTTGGGAGAAAGCTGGGTTTTTGGAGGAGGGGAAGGTTTTGCATGGGGAAGAGTGTGGCCAGCAGGTCCAGGGAGGTGATCCTCTGCTTGGGCCCAGTGAGGCCACATCTGGAGTGCTGTGATCAGTTCTGGGCTCTACAGGCCAAGAAGGACAAGGAGCTACCGGAGAGGGTCCAGCAGAGACCAAAGATGATGGAGGAGTCTGGATCATCTCTCTCAGGAGGGGAGACTCTGGGAGCTGGGCCTGCTCAGTCCAGAGAAGAGAAGACAGCAGGAATCTCATCAATCCATACAAGTATCTCCAAGATGGGTGAGAAGAGGATGGTGCCAGATTTCTGGTGTGCCCAGCAACAGGACAAGGAGCAGTGGCCAGAAACTGAAACACAAGGAGTTCTACCTCAACATGAAGAGCTCACGGAATCTACTCAATTGGATGGGACCCGCAGGGATCACTGAGCTCAAGGAGTGTTTGGACAAAGCTCTCGGGCAGCTTGGTGGGGTTGGTGGGGTGCAGGGTCAGGAGTTGGACTCGATGATCCTGAGGGGTCCCTTCCTAGTCGGAATATTCTATGATTCTGTGATTGGTCGTGGAGTTCCCTCTGGAGACATTCCCAGCCCGCCTGGACGCGGCCCTGTATCACCTGCTCTGGGTGACCCCGCCTCGGCAGGGAGCTCGGACGGGACATCGCCAGAGCTCCCCTCCCACTCGAACCAGGGTTCAGCGAGAAGGGGAACACGAGGCTTCCAGCCGGGGAGCGGGGGGAGCCATTCAAACCTCCAAATCCTCCGGAACCGGCTGTGAGGAAGCGGAAGAGGTGGAGCGGGACCGGGCAGCCTTGGCGGCCATGGCCGCGGCGGGGGGATCGGAGGGAGGCGAGCCGGGACGCGAGCAGGGATGCGAGCACTACCGGCGGGGCTGCCGGCTGCGGGTGGGTGAGCGGGGGCCGTGCCGTGCCGTGCCGTGCCAGGGTGGTGGCCGCTCCATGCCGTCTCCTTCCGTTGGCAGGCCCCGTGCTGCAGGAAGCTGTACCCGTGCCGGCTGTGCCACGACGCAGCCGAGGAGCACCAGCTGGATCGGTTCCAGGTGTCCGAGGTGCAGTGCAGCAGCTGCCGGCTCCTGCAGAAGGTGCGTCCGGGAGGTTATGGCCTGCTGTTGTGTCAGGGGAGGTTTAGGATGGATGGCAGGGAAAGTTGTTGACCCTGAGGCACTGGAACAGGCTCCCAGGGGAAGGGGTCACGACCCCAGTCCTGGCACAGGGCAGGAGGCGTGTGGGCATTGCTGTCAGGCACCTGGTGGGATGCTCGGAGCACTCCTGTGCGGGGCTGAGTGTTGGACATTGTGAACCTTGTGGGTCCCTTTCCAGCTCTGGATGTCCTGTGATTACAGAGCATATGGCACAGGACTGCATCCAGGTGGTTCTGGAATATCTCCAGTGAGGGAGACTCCACAGTCTCTCTGTTCCAGGCCACAGGAAGGAAGCTCTTCCTCCTGTGCAGGTGGAGCTGCCTGTGCATCAGCTTCTGCCCATTGCCTCTCGGCCTGTTTCTGGGCAGCACGGAGCAGAGGCTGATTACGTCCTCTTGGCACCTTCCACATCCCTGCAGACATGGCTTCCATCTTCTCAGCCATCCCTTATGAGGGCCCAGCTCCCTCAGCCTGTCCTCTCCACTCTCTTGATCGCTTCTTAGCTCCCAGCCTTGCTCCAGGAGCTCCACAACCCTTTGGAGCCTGGAAGCAGGCACAGCACTCAGGACATTCGTGTCCCCTCAGGCCCAGCAGCGCTGTGAGGGCTGTGGCAGCCTCTTTGGGGAGTACTACTGTGACATCTGCCACCTGTTTGACCGTGACAAGAAGCAATACCACTGCCAGGAGTGCGGCATCTGCAGGTGCGTGTGGGCAGTGGGCCCGGCTCCGCGGGCACCGGCCCTGCCCTGACTCCTCTCTCCACAGGATTGGCCCCAAGGAGGATTTCTTCCACTGCTCCAAGTGTAATTTGTGCCTGAGCCTGAGTCTCCAAGGAAAGCACAAGGTGAGGATGCATCACTGACCTCCATATCTTAAAAAGGAGTGCCTTGAACGTGAAGTTGGATGTGCCTCAGCCCCATCTGAGGCTACAGGAACAGGGAGAGCAGTGGGTTCTCCTTCTCTGAATTCACCTAACAGCAACACAGGTGCCACTAATTGAAGACATAAGAAATTTTACCTATTGGAGTTTCACAGTATAGAAAAACACAGAAAACTACACAGCAGAATAATGTTTTCTTCTCTTTTTCCATTTGCAAAGTGTATTGAAAATGTCTCCAGGCAGGACTGTCCAATATGTTTGGAGGTGAGCAGCTTCTTTTTATCTTCTGGATAACTGTGTGTGGTCCCTGTTTCTGACTGTGTGTGAATTGATGTTCTTCTCTTTTGTCTTATATTTGCCTCCAAACAGGATATTCACACATCTCGTGTTGGAGCCCATGTTCTGCCGTGTGGTCACCTTCTTCACAGGTAAAGCAGACACCTGAGCAAGGGAAACACCTGCTGCATTGTGTTGGGTGTTTATTCAGCAGCGATCAGTCTGTACCAGCTGCTTACAGCTGCTTTCTGAGGCACCTGCATTATGGGGACAGTCTGTTTCTTCAGGAAGTATTTTCTTTAGGGGGGTTGTCTTCCTTCTCAGTCAGGTTTGACAGTGTGAAGCTCTCCTGTTACTTGGCCTAGGGATGTTTTTAATTTCTGCCATGGGGATACCTGTGTGGTTTATTCCCTTTGTGCAGCGCAGGTGTGTTCCCTGTCAGTAACTCCGTTTTTCTGACTGACCTGTGTTTCATTTTCAGAACATGTTACGATGAAATGCTGAAGGAGTAAGTATTTCCAACCATCTTTCCTCTCAATATTATCCTAGTCCAACCATATTTCTTCAAGAGGTAAAAATCCTAAGTTGATGCCAATTCTGCACCAACTGACTTAAAGACAGCTCCTAAAGGGATGAAGGGCTAACTTAAAGGGATAAAGTGCATATAATTTCCAGTTCTGTTTGCCAGAACTTGCTGCTTCGTGCTGTTTGTTTGCCTGATACAGTGTGACACTTGTCCTTACCAATGGCCTTGTTTCATGGCCTCATATCACCTTCTGATTGAGACGTGTCCCCCTCTTTCTGCCAGAGGCTACAGGTGTCCCTTGTGCATGCACTCGGCCTTGGACATGACCAGGTACTGGCGCCAGCTGGACAACGAGGTGGCACAGACTCCCATGCCCACCGAGTACCAGAACATGATGGTGGAGGTAAGAGGGCACCCTTGCCTGGCCTCCCTAGAGCTGTGCCTCGGAGTTCCTGGCAGCAGAGGGCACTAGGGACCCGTGCTGGATCGGGAGTCAGCCCAAGGGGTGGGGAATGCTGAGGAGCAGTCACGTGTAGGCGTAGGATGTTGTCATTGCTGTTTATATACACCCACCGCTGGTGCTGCAGCCTCTCCCTCCCTCCCGTGTGTGTCTGCAGATCCTTTGCAACGACTGCAACGCCCGCTCCACGGTGCAGTTCCACCTGCTGGGCATGAAGTGCCGGAGCTGTGAGTCCTACAACACGGCCCAGGACGGGCGGTGCCGGCTGTCCTTGGAGGAGCAGTGACCGGGGCAGGCTCGGCCAGGCCCCGGCAGAGACTGGTTTGGGAACAAAGCAACTCTTGTGTCAGTAAAAATTCCAGTTTTCCCAGTTCAAGGAGTCCTGTGCTGAGTCCTGTGCTGCCTGGGAGCAGGCAGGTGAGAGGAGCAGCACGAGGAGATGTGGCGAGCGGCCGGCGCAGCAGCAGGAGGAGTTTGGAGGCAGCTGAAGGGGAAGGGAGGGGGAGAGGCAGCTCTGGGGGAAAATGGGTCGCCTTGAGAGGCCTTTGGGGCTACTGCCAGCATCCACAGGGCAGTGTGTGGGGATGTGGTGTTCCCCGGGGATGATGTGTGTGCCTTCTGGGAATGATGGGTGTCCACAGGGACCGCGGGCAGCAGTGGCATCCTCAGCTCCCTTTGTGCACTGTCACCTGTGTGTACAGAATTCCCTTGAAACAAGGGAATTGCCCTGCCTGCTGGGATGAGCAGCTGGAAGATCCAGGTGCAAAGCCCCCCTTTTCCCCCTGGGCACCCATCCTGACTCGCTGCTGCCTCTGCTCAGATTCCTTTGCCAGCTGCCGTCACCTTTTCCCTGTTTCTTCCTTGTTTTGCTCTGTTCACTGGCAAAGGCTGAGGTGGTGTGGGGTTTAAGACTCGTACATAGCTGGATTTTGCTGGTTAGGTACGTAAAGTGAAACACATCCTCCACATCAGGCTGAGCCTGGGATGTTCACTGAAATAAAGCAGTCCAGGGTCCAGTTTTCTGTCGTTTTTTGGTGTTTGTTCATGGTCGAACTTCACTGGGGGGAGAACCGCTGCCTTTTGAAAGAAATAAAAACCCCAACTCCACCTTCTTTCATGTAACATTCTGCCTGAGGTGTTTTGCAGTCCTAAATGTTGCAGGAAGTCCTCTGTGAATTTCACATGCAGATACTTCACAGTAATAAGATGTAAAAAAGGGTTGGTTCCTCTTCAGGTTATAATTACTCACTTTTAACTTGTTCTGTTGTAAAATGAATTTTTCTTAATCCAGCAGTGCCCGTTTTCTGTAGGGAATATTTAGGATTTGGATGGTAGCTATTGTAGCTTGCCTTGACTGGGGTATCTTTTTCTGGAGCACTTTTCTCACTGCTATAAATAAATGTAAAAAAAGGTCTCCATTAAAATAAACAAACTACACTGAGCGTGGTGTGCTCTTCTTTCACACACGTACTCCCTGGAAATTCCCAGCTGAGTTTAAACCATGATTCAGTGCTGAAAAATGGTTGGATGTGGGGAGGTGTGAGGCCCAAGCCACTGTCAGGAAAATCAGTGCTTTATTTTTTACAAGCTCCTGTGTTTTCATATTTTTGCTCTGTGGTACAAGCAAGACTCCCTGCTGCTTTGGTTGGCACCTGATGACTCCACCTCCTTCCCTGGATGGAGACCTGCTCCCAGGTAAGCCTGGAAGTGCCAGTGGGGCTCCTACCAGCCTGCAGGAGTTGTTGTCCCAGAAAACTCTGGCCAAGTAGCCTTGGAGTGTGTGGCTAATGGTAAAACCATGCTGGTCAGGTCCACAACCAAACAGGCTTGCTGTTAAATGGGAAGCTAATTTTATTCCAGTTATTGACTGGAAATATTCTTGTTTGGGTTCCAACCACAACAGGAGGCTGAAAGAAAATTCTAAGTTGAGCTGTGCTTTGGTGTTGGGAAGGAAAATTATTCATGGTACGGGATCCAGGTGATTTTGACCTTTTTTTCCCCTGTGTTTGGTGTTTGCCTCTGGAAAAAGCACGAGGGAATGGGAATCATGAGGGAATGCTGAACCACTGTTTGGTCTGTTTATCTTGGCACCGAGCCCTTAACTCCCTTTCCCAGGGAATAAATGGCAGGGTAGGAAAAGTAATGGCATTTTCAGGGGATAAAGGGCATTGGAGGGGGGATAGAGACAGGCAAGGAGCTGCTTTATGGGATAGGAGGTGCTCTAGGGAGCTTTGCTGCCCTGTCCATGGAGGTGTCGCTGATGGGAGCGGGAAGGATGCTGGGATCAGGGCACTGGGATGATCCAGGGATGGAAGCAGCAGCTCAAGCTCCCTCACTCCCTGGCAGCCGGAATCCTGCCTTGCTCACCCCTCCAGGCCAGAATCAGGAGCGGAAGGGATTATTGCTGCTTTGTGGGAAAAAAGTGGAGTTCCAGCAGGCTCAGGGGCCGCACACAAGGTCACAGAGCTATTAATAAAGGCAGGGCCTGCCAAGCTCTGCGGAACATGGAGAGGCAGCAAGTGGAACAGTGCAGGGCTGAGGGGCTCAGCTGATTGGGGTCCCCAATTTTGGTGCCTCTGGTGTGGTTTTGGCTTGCTCCAATAGTGTTATTTGGGATGGAAGTGGGGGTGTTCTGTGTTCAACCTCTGTTCAGCCACCCCCTCCTGGGGCACTCTCACCCCTTCCCGGCTGCAGGGAATCCATCTGTTTTTAAATTTCCAGCTGGAAGTGAGGGAGAGGCTCCTCATGTTGTGCTGTTTATTCCTCAGAGGGGCAGCATCTGTCTCTGCAGGGCTCAGCCCAGGGGTGTGCTGGGACCTCCATGCTGGAAATGGGGTGGTTTCCTTGGATTTGCTCCTTCATGGTCCCAGCTGGAGTTGGCTTCTGACACCTGCAACCAGGAGTTAATCATTCTGGTACCTCAGGCTTGGAAAGGTGGCTGATGCATGCGAATATTCACCAAACAAGAGCATCATTAGGGAGGCCAGAGGGAGTCTGGAAGCTGGGATGAAGCTCCCAGCCAGCGAGGGAGAGCCAGGGCAGGCTCAGGGGATGGGATGTTCCACACCACGGAGCTATGCCAGCTATTTCTCTTTCTGTATAAATAAAATAGCTCTGAGATGAAATGGAGCCAAAGGGGGGCGGGGGGAGGGAGGGAGGGAGGCGAGGGAGATGGGAGGAGGTGGAATTGAGCCAGGCTTGTGGGAGCCTTTGGGAAAAATGGGAATTGGCTGGTTTTGCAAATGAAACAAGTTGGTAGCAGGGTTAACCCTGCTGGTTTTTAAAAGAGAAGGAAAAGGGTCTTTTTTAGGGCATGTCCTGGTTGCTATTCCCCATTTTCCCCTGCTATACTGGTGTGGGATAGAAACCCCTCAATAAGCCAGAGAGTCTGAGGTGGGAATTTGAAAGGGGTGTTTGAAGGCATTGCCTGGAACACAGGCATCCTCCCTCTGAGGGCATTACCCCCCAGAATAAAGTGTTTTTTCCACTTGCCACACACATCTGTTATTCCCTAGGCTGCCCTGTGCCTTGGCTTGTGCTGACAAACAGTCCTGCAGATGGAAACACATCATCCATGTCCACGTCATCCATGTCACTGGGGATGGTGTCTGGTCCCAGAGAGGTGAGGAATCTGTTTTCACCCCGGGATATCCCCAAAAATATGTACAGCTTCTTCCTTGCATTGTAGGGTAAGAGACAGTAGTTCATTTTGAGGATCCAGACACAGGGCTGAGCAAGAAAGCTGACACCCCATTTCTGTCCTCCTTTATGAAAAAGGAATTTATTCCCTTGGAGTTATATACTTTTAATTGAAGGGGATGGCTTTTCCTCTCCCTTTATTCCCTCACTTTGGCAGTAGCAGCACAACACCCAGTTTATTTCCAGAGAAGAAGGGTGGTGGTTTTTTAACTCAGTTTGTGGTTTTTCTTAGCCAAGGTAGCCTAATTTGCTGCTTCTTGGGTGCCGAAAAGATGAAAAAGAATTTTATTCATCCTAAGCATGTTCAGGGCCTGTGCTTCCCTGTGTATGCTGCCAGCCCCCAACAGTTTTCCAGGCTGGCTGTGGCTGAGAGGTGCAACAACCAGTCACAGGTTTACTTTCTTGTTTTCACCGAAGTCTGAGGGCTTTGCTTTCCACTGCCAGGGAATTTAGCCAGAGGGTGAAGCTGCTGAGCATCCCCTTCCCAAACCAGCTCTGCCATCAGCCACCCCCAGCCTTCCCACACTAAAAGCTGAACACAAGTTGGGGATGAAAAGAACACTCCGCTGTATTTTAGCAGCCAAGTTTTTTTGAGGAATGGAAACAAAGCTGTGGAGTGAGCAGCCACGTGTGTGAAAGGGATGGTCAGTGCATCTTCCCGTGGGCTCCTGGGCTGCTTTTGGGACCAAACCCCCCACAATTAAATGGAAAAAATTAAATTAGGAACTTGTTCATGGAAGCACCTTCAGGAAAAGAAAGGGAGCAGTGACTGAGCAGCCCCATAGCTGTTCATGCTTCCTGGGGAGACAAGGCAAAGGATTTCATAGCAGGGCAACACAGGGAAGTGATTTTAGGGAAACGGACGTGTGAAAGCACAGGAGACCCTGGCACACTGCTGGCTCTGGCTCAGCAGCCCCCCACTCCCCCCCAGATCACAGAGCAGCAGCATTTCAAAGGATGCCACAGCACTGGCTCAACCTCCATCCTCTCCCCTGACCTCCCCAGCCCTTCCCCCTGGGCAATTTGGCTTCCCTTGTCTCCAACAAGTGGCTGGCCTGCCCCAGGACCTGGTTTCCTGCTCAAAGGCCAAAATTGAGGTTTATTGTCAGCACTGCCCTCCAGTTCCTGCCATCCAGCAGCCCCGTGGTGATCCTGCCTGAGGCAGGGGCTCCGTGCCCGGCATCTCCTCGACAGCGGATGCTCTGCTGCAGAAGCGCTTACTTATAAATTAAGGGTTTTTGGGGTTTTTGGCTTCATCCCTGCTAGGAATCATCGTACAGGGGGTTGTTGTAGTTGCCCCAGGAGCCGTAGTCGTGGTCATCCAGAAGCCTTCCATAGGAGGAGTGCCTGCCAGGGAGAGCAAACCCGAGGTTACTTTGAGGATTTGTTACTTATTTTGCAATGGGATGAAGAAATATTAATGCAAAGGCTCCCTAGGTCAAGCTTTGGGGTGTTTTGAGAGGAAGGACCGGGAGAAGTGAAGCTCAGATTGAATTTTGCCCCCGTTGAATGAGCCTGGCCAGGGAATTAAAACCAGACCTTTGCTCATCTCAGCTGTCAGCAAAGGCTCATTAGGGATGCTCAGCACAGGGCTCTGCTGCTGTTTATTGTCCCAGCTTTCCCAAGGGATAATTACTGGATATGACTATGCTGAGCAGCATCTCTGGCATTTGAGCAGGGCTGTTGCAAAATGAGGGATGCAAACTCTGCTTTCCAGTACAGGAGTGGTGAGAAACGGAGCCCTGCCAGCACCAGAGCCCGCACATTGCCCTGCCACACCTGGGGACAGCATCTTCCTGCCACTTGGCATCATCCTGGTGATGGTAAGAGGGAGCCTCAGGGAGGGGGGCCACCCCAAAACCAGCCTTACCTGATCTTGAGGTAGGCAGCTGCCCCGAACACCAGCACCACCACCACGATGACCGTCACGGTTATGGCCACAATGCTGCCTGTGCAGGAAACACCAGAAAGGAAAGCGTTCAGGGTTCAGCCTCCTCACGAGTCCCAGATCCATGGCACACATCCCACAGCCCAGCTGCTCCCAGCCATCTCTGATGGGGGGAATATTCCCTCACTGCTTCCCAAAGGGGACGCCGGGCCCCCCTTTATCTTGGCAATGATCCCCTTGCCATATGTGCAGAGCAGGTATGTGTGGGATGAAACACAGAGCAGGTATGTGTGGGATGAAACACAGCCTGGGCACTGTGGACTCACTCTTTGCTGCTGCTCCCAGCACTAGGCAGCATCCAGTGCTGAGCCAAAGCTAGGAAATGCTCCAGGTCTCCCCTTTTCAGGCCATGTGGAGCACTTTTAAGCTGCCTGTTCTTGCACAAGGGGATGAGGAGAAGCTCGTGTCAGCTTCCTGAGGGCTCTGGAGGGAAAGTTAAAACCCACACCATCCTAACTCAGGCTGCACCCACCATCCAGCCGCTTGTTTCCTCTCATCCTGAAGTGTTTCAAGTCAAATTTAGAACTGAGCTTTTTATCCACATCTCCAGGCAACCGAGATTTGCTATCCACCGCTCCTGGGCTCTGCCAGTGCATCAGATGACACGGGCTGCTCCAGGAATTGTGCAGAGTGATGCTCTCAGGAAGCTGAGCACCTCTTCCCTTCCAGTTTGGGGGTTTGCCTCCCCTACCTGAGCACCCTGACGTTCTGTGTGCACACGGGGAGCTCACCTGCACTCAGGGCACGTGGTACCTCCTCCATGGTGACCCCGGTGGTTTTCTCCGAGGCCGTGGCCTGGGCTTCCGTGGGGCTCATCACAGTCACTGGGGGGGATGTTGGCTCCGTGGCCAGGCTCGGTGCCATGGCCAGTGTCCCCAGGGAAGGGACATCCTTGGCCAGCAGTGGTGGCTGTGTCACAGCCGGGCTCTCCAGGACGGGTGTCGGGGACGGGCCCGTGCCGGGGGGTGAGGTGGGCTGGCTGCTGGGAAGGGAGGGGGCAGGGGATGGCACAGCCAGCTCCGTGGGGCTGGCAGCTGCCCCCAAATCCAGGGTGCTTCTTGCCACGCCGGCAGGGTTTGCTGTCCGGAGAGCCTCCGGGGCGGCTGGCACCGAGCTGGGGCTGGAGACCACGGAGGGACCTCCTGCTGTGGCCATGGAGCTCACAGGGACAGGAGCAGGGGACAGTGCTGCCACCGGGGTGCTGGCATTGTGGCCATCCCCCTCCAGGGGCCTAGAGGATGTCCCATCTCCGGAGGGTCCCGTGGCCAAGGGCAGCTGGGGCTGGCCTGGAGCCGGTGTGGGGCCATCCCTGGAGTCTGGTTTCACTGGGACACCCCCCCAGAGCAAGGGGGGGCGGATGGGGATGAGGGGTGGCTCTGGGGAGTCATGGCCCAGTCCTAGGAGTGAGACAAAGAAATGTTAGTGACAGAGCAATCCTTGGGGCAAGCTGGTGCTTGGGAGAGTGCTAAAGGGCTTGGGAATTCAGCTGGAAATGACATTTAAAATGGAGAGAGCCATCTAAAATGAAGAGAGGGGAAATACAGCTGGGTGCCGAGAGGTGAGGCTCAAACCAGACCAGCTGTCCTGGCATCAATCAGCCCGTTTTTCCCCCAGTTTGGGATACTCCTATCACCCCAATCACCCCCTCCATCTGCTGCCAGCAGCAGGGGAAGCAGCTCCTCCTCAGAGCAGCCCCTGTGCAGCTGGGAGTGATAACACAAGACATCTCTTTCTCTTCTCCCCCCATTTCCTTGTGCATTCATTCATTTGTCTCCATTTCTTAGCACGAGGATGAGTCATTTCTCCCTCTGTCCCCACCAGCTGACTGCTGGGGCTTTTTCCCCCTTTCCGGGGGGGGGAAACTCAGCACTGGTCCAGCGCTGGCCCCCTCAGTGTGGCTGGGATGAAGGAAGAGTGTGCCAGCACCGTGTGACATGGGGAGGCATTTTAATTCCATGTATTCATTTATTTACATCCCCCAGAGAGCGCATCCCAAGCCCAGCACTGGGCAGAGCAGGAGCTCACTCCAGCTGCAATGAACTGATCAGGAGTGGGGAGGACAGAAACATGCAGTGCCTGTCTGCAGGAACAATGGGATCTGGCACTGGTGAGCAGGGACTCGTTAACGCAGCCAAAATTGCTTTTTTTGGTCCTGTGGATACCCATGTGGAAGGACCTCATTTTCCCAAGAAAAGGGGTCTTGGAGGAGGGACTGAGGCCGTGGCTGCTCTGCTGTCCTGAGGACAAGCACTGAGAGATGGCTCTGAGCTGTCACCCTGCTCAGGCCGAGGACACAAACCATGGCAGAGGGAGGAGGAGAGGGATGACAAGCTGGAATCTGGTCACTGCAGGGAGGCCTGGACCAGGGACCCTTCACACCACACGGTTCAGAACCCATTTGTATGTCAATATTTTCACCCCTGGAGCTTTCAGATTTCTCCAGCAGGCCCCAGCCAGCCTCTGTAGCCCAGCAAGCAGGATCCTGCCAGGACCTCAGGAGTTTGTTACCTCTGGAAGTGCAGATGCTCCCAGTGCCTCAGGGACACAGGCAGCTTTCCACCTCCCTGCAAAGCCACCCTGATGTCCCTAAGTGCTTGGGGTCACCAGAGCTCCCATGATCTGCTGCACTTTGGAGGCAGACCGGAGCTGGCAGTGCTGCTGGCCGGGATGAGTCAGGAACTTTCCGATAACATCTGAGGGGCATAAATTCGGAGGCTGAGCCAGAACTGGAGGCAGAAACCATCTCTGGCTGCTGGCTGAGAGCTCCCAGCCAAGGAGGTCACAAGTCACAGGGTCTCTTCCCAGGAGAGCAAGGAAGCTCAGCTCTGCCCTGGTCTCCCCTGCCTCTCCCTGCGAGCAGCCCGTGCCTGTGCTGTGCTGTCCCCGCCTCCTCCATGGGGGATCTGGGATCCACCCAGAGGAGACAACCCCAGGAAAGCCCTGCCATGATCCCAGAGGCAACACAGGCTGCTTCTGAATGGGGTTAGGATCGAGGGACAAAAGGCTTGAGGGCTCCCTTGGCTGGTGCTCCACATGTCCCCATCCATGTCCCTGCACCCAGCTGGTGGGGAGCCTTGTGTGCACATCCTGTCCTCTCCCCAATGCATCTGAAAGGGAAAACCGAAAGGAAAACAAAAGCCAAGCAGAGTTTTTCTTGGTTTCCCCAGCACCTGGTTTGTAGGAGCTGCTGCTGGGGGACAAGGGACAAACCAGACAGGCACAGCACTTCCCACAGGACCGTGTGGCTTGGGAGGCTGAAGCACCTCCAGCAGGGGCTGTCAGAGGGACTGAGGGATGTCAGCTCCCAGAGGATGCCCAGCATAGCTCAGCTCTGAGGAATTTGCTCATCTAATTCACTTAGGGCAGCTGACCACCCTGCTGGAATCCATCGGGGAGCAAGGCAGGGGCCTGCCAGGATGAGGTGACTGCCCAGGAAAGCAGCAGTGTCACACTCCAGGGCCCCAGAGCAGCTTTGCCAAGTCCTTTTCCTAGGATTTTCTCACTAGGAATACAGAAAACAGCCAGGGAAAGAAGACCCCAAAGCTGTGTCAATCTAATATCCTGCTCTTAGGGGAAGGGGATATTCTTAGGGGAGTATTAGCCCTAATTACATGCCAACCTGAGGAATTATCCTTCTCTCCTGGTGAATTATCTCCCTCTGCCACTGCCACGATGCTCTCCTGGCTCCTGAAGGCACAGAGAAGGGCAGGTCTTGCCCTTGCAGAGCTGAGTGATGCTCATGCTCCTCTTGGGAAAGAGCTGCTTGACCTGGGCTGGCAGCCTCTCCAGGATGCACTTCCCAGGCACTCCAAAAGCCATTGCAGCAGATCCTGAAGTGCTCTGCCAGCTGAAAGGCAGCCTAAAAGCCACCAGAGAACATCTCCAGCCCGAGTGAATGACATCAGGCCAGAGCTGCAAACAAGCATCCACTGATAAAGGCAGAGATGGAGCTTTCAGCCAGGCTCACTGCAGAGCTCAAGGCCTCTGACACAGGCACAGGAGATGCCAGAAGCAGCCCCAGTTAGCTACAGCCCCCAAGCCTCAGCTGCAGCCAGGGGAGCTCCCCCAGCAGCCAAGGCCAAAGGGATAATGCAGGTTTCCACCACACTGGTGTTGTTTGTTCTGCCTGCCCTTACACAAGGAGTCTCACCAGCTGCTCTGAACAAGAATTACAGCAGCAGCAGGAAAACAAGGAAAGCTGCTGGACAGACGCTGCTGCAGCCAGCCTGGGTGCCACTTTCTGTGCCAGTTTAGCAGCTGGCAAACACCCAGAAAACACAAGTAACCAAGGCCATAGGTAAGCATCACTGCTCTTTCAAGCAAAGCTCTGTAGAAACCTGGCTTTAATCACGAGAGTGAGCAAAGAAATATCTTTTGCCAGTCCTGTATCATGCTGCTCCTCACCAAATGCTGATGACAGAACAGCCCTGATTCCCCTGAGCCTGCCTTGGGTTGTCACCAGGTTAAGTGATGCAGAGCAGTAAAACAATCTAGATGTAAATATAAGTAAGGATTTCCTGCCTGTGACCTCGTTGGCTCAGCTTTGGTTTCTGTGGATGGGGATTCCCATAACTTGGTGCTGGTTTTTGGAAGTTTCCCTCCCCCTTGTTAATGCTCAGGTATGATTTTCATTGTATTTCTTTGCTGTAAAACCAGCAGCATCTGGCTGTGGATGGCAGAAGCTCTCCTTACAGCAGCTAGGACTAAGCCAAACTGGTTTTTGCTTTGGGTTCAACGAGTTTTTCCAGCTGTTCAGCCCTGCCTCCCCTTCCCTGTCCCCATGCAGTCTGGGATCTGGGGATGTTCAAATCTCCCTGGCTGGGGGCCCCACCTGCAGTGCACGGGGCTGTGACTGAGCTCTGTGCTGACGTGGGGACGGGAGCACAGAGCGTGTGGTGGCTGCTCTGGGCCTTTAACTTGTGTCTTTCTCCTTCTGGGCACTGCTGCGGACTCTTGCCTCGTTATCCCAAAGAAATATGGGTGATGGGGAGGTCTGGGAGCAGTTCTGCGGGCTCTGAGCTGTGTCTCACACTCACTGGGATTTTGATCCATCCAGCTGGATCAGTGGTGGGAAATGGTGACTCCTGGGGGCATCTCCAGCTGGAGGTGTGCAGCAAAGCTCCAGCACTGCCTGTGAGTGCTGGTGACCCCAGTGCCAGCAGCAGCACCCCTGCCTGACGTGCTGCTCCGCTCCTTGCTGCTCTGTTCCCTCTGTTTTCAATGCCAGGGTCTGCTGGAGATGGTGTGAGAGCAGTTCTGAGAGCAGGAGGACACCAAGGGAGAAAAGCAGACGCCAGAAACAGCCCCAGGTAAAAGGCAGAGCTCTTCCCTGCCCGTGAGAGGCAGCCAGGGCCATCAGATCCAATAAATGTGCAGTTGCTGTGATTTACTGGCAGGCCGAGCTGGCTTCCTGCATGATTAGTTTTATTCTGCTGCATGCTCGTTAAGTGCCTGAGCTCTAATTGCTCTGAGGCTTTCTGTAGCTCAGAGAAACAGCTGCACAGCAGAAATCCCTGTGTCCGTGTGTCCATCTGTCCCAGCCCTGAGGCCTACACACCCTCCGGAGCCTGAGGAATGCTGCTGTGGGCAGAGTCCCCTTGAGGAGGCAGGAGGGAAGGTCCAGCACCCTTACCAGCTGAAAATAGATTTTTTTTGTTGTTAAATTCACGTGGCTCCCTGCATGCTGCACACTCCCTCCTTCCTCGCCTGGGGTGGGTGTCCAGGTTCTTCCCTGCCCCATGATCCCAACCCAGAGGCGAGGACTGCTGGGGACACAACAAACCCAGGCTCCAGCCAAGGAAAAGGTAGTGATCCCCACCCCCCCTAAAACTGTGTTGCTCAATTATTCAGCTCTTAAGCCCTTGATGCTGATGCTGCAATGAAATTATAGCAGAAACGGAGGTGAAGAGGAATTTTTAGGTGATTTTTTTTCCTCCTGAGAGTGGCGAAACACCTGTCAGCCTGTACAGCCAGAGGTATCTGATGAGGACCTGGGGTGGAAAGCAGTAGCTGACAGCTCCAGCCCCTTCTGAAATGATGTCTTGCTTGTTTAAGTAAAAAATACATTAGGTATTTCAAGTTATATTCTTGAAACATGCCAACAGGTGTTACGCTGTGCTGATTTCCCCTGGGGAAGGGGAATAAGGGATCCCATGGGATGCTCTTTGCTGTCTCCTGGGTCTGGGAGCTGGCAGATGGACCTGCCTGCTGGGAACACCTCAAAATATTTTTTCCCATATCTTGGATATACCTCTGGAGCCAGCCAGGACTTTTGCAAGAAGCAGCTCTGCCCAGGTGACAACTCCCCAGCTCCATAATTTTCCTGGCTGGCTGCTAATTAGTGATTCCAGGTGCAGCTTCCAACGTGCATCAGCCCCATTCCAGCCCCTCCCAGAGGGAGAAGCAACTGGGCTTGGCAGAGGAATTTTGGAGCATCCCCTGGTATTAGAGTCTGGTGGCTCATTTGGGCTGGGAGAGGGGATAATTCCCCAGCTCCCCTGTCCTTCAGCTCATGGGGGAGCAGAGTGCCTGAACGTTTGCCTCCTCAGTGGCAGAATTAAACAGCCCATGAGGCTCTGAGAGCCCAAAAAGCAGCTCTTCCAGCCCAGAGTCTCCACGAAGAAGCACTCAGAACCAAGATCTGCTTCTAAAAAGTGCTTAAAAACGTCCCAGCTGGGGCACAGGGGGAGCTTCAGGAGGGGAGAGTGGGCCTGGGGCTGGGCACCAGGTCAGGAAAGCAAAACAAGTTTCGATTTCCATCCAGAGGAAGGAGTAATAACAGGATAAAAACTTCCTTGTGCAAGACTCTGCTCTTTCATTATGTGGCCAGGCAAAGCCCAGAATTATTTCACTCCTGACCAGTGACGTCCTGGCTGTCATTTGGTCCTGAAGAATGAGCCTGGAGCAAATTTAAATTGTGCTTGGTGTTTCCTGCCAAGTGAGATTATATATATATATATACATATACATTTTTTTTCTTTTTTTTAAAAATTATTTCAGTGAGGGCAAAAATGTTGCAGAAAGCATCTGAAAGATGCTCGAGGGCTGTTTGGGAGCAGCCTGAGGGACGTGGGACCAGAGTCCAGGGAAATCTTTCACGTTTCTCGTGCCAAGCCTGGCTGGCGTTGGAGCTTTGGAGAGGGATGGTCGTGGGAACAGCTTCGGGTTTGGCCGGGGCGCTGGGAAAAGCCCGCCCCGACCCCAAGGCTGCCTCCCGGGGCCTGCTCTAGGGGCACATGTGGGCCCGTGAGGGAGAAGAAAGAGCATCCCCAGCATCCCAATGCTCGTCCCCATCCCTCCCGAACGCATTTTCTCGGGAAGCACAGATCGGGAGCTCGCTGGCAAATCCCCCTTTTTCAGGGACATTTATCCATCCCGCTCTCCCTGATCGGCTCTCCCTGAGATCCCGAGGTCCGGGGCGATGGTTGGGGGTCTCGCGGCTGCCGCCGCCTGCGGGCTGTGCCGGGAGCTCCCTGGGGCGGCTGTGCCGGCAGCGATGTGACAGCGACATCCCCGCCGATGGATCTCGCTCTCCTCCCGCGCAGCGTGCCCGGTTATGCAAGTGTGTTTTCCATGTTCCCGGGCAGGCGGCTCCTCGTGTTTATTAAAAGCCCAGCCTGGGCGGGCGGGCGGGCGGAGGGGTGACCCGCGCTCGCTGTCGCATCAGCCGGGGACAGAAGTGTCCCCGCCGAGTGCCTCGCGGGGGGAAGGTGCCAGATGGGGCAATTTCTGTGGCATGGGGACGCTGGTGCCGCCGGGGGGACACGCCAGGGGCCGGGGGAGTGCGAGCTCGGCCCAAGGCCAGGGAGAGCCACAGAATTCCCTGGAAGCAGCGGCCGCGGGGGGAAGGGACGCGCGGGGCGGGGGTGACTCCAGCCCGGCCAGGGGGCGGCCGTGGGGACGCTCGGGTGGCCCCATCCAGGCGCCCTCCTTGGGGCAGCCGGGGAATCCGCTGGGGACCCTCCGAGGGGCGAGGGGCGACACCTCCCGCACCGCTGTCATTGGGGGTGACCCCCTCACACGGGGGTGTCAGCGGGACCCGCGGCGGGGTCCGGGAAGGAGCCGCGCTGTCCCCGGCAGTCCCGGGGCTCCTCCGTCCCCGCGGTCCCATCGCTCCCCGCCGCCCATCCCGCTGCGCTTACCTGCCGGGAGGAGGAGGAGGGCGAGGAAGAGCGGGCGGCAGCAGCTGCCCATGGTGCCGGCGGCGCTGGCAGCCGCGGCGGGAGGGACGCAGCGCCCGGCCCGGCCCGGCCCCCGCCACCGCCCCCGGCCCGCCCCCGGGCCGGCCCACAGCGGCACCTGCCGGCACCGGCACCGGCACCACCGGCTGCCAGGGACCGACCGCGCTGCACTGGCGCGCCTGTCCCGGGATGAGGCGGCGGGGCTGGATGCCGAGTGCCACACGCTCCCGGGGGTGTCACACCCTGGGGACCAGGCGGTGCCAGCCGGTGGCACCCACTTGGGGTGCTCTGTGCCACTGGTACTTGTTCCTCTTCCTTGCCTGGGATGCGTGTCCAAGTTCTTCCCTGCGCCGTGATCCAAACCCAGAGGTGATGCCTGCTGTGCCAGCTCCTGGCTGTGGGGTGGGGATGGCCTGGCACGGGCTGCGCAGAGGAGCTGTGGTTGTCCCGTCCCTGGCAGCGTTCAAGGACAGGCTGGGCAAGTGTCAGAGCAGCCTGGGCTAGTGGAAGGTGTCCCTGCCCATGGCAGCAGGGTTGGAACACAAAGAGCTTTAAGGTCCCTTCCCATCCAAGCTGTTATGTGATCCCGTGATTCTGGACCTCCCTTGGGATCCCCAAGCCAGGTATGAATCCAGGGCAGCCAGGCGCTCAGGGTCCTGCCTTTCCATGGTACAAACAGCTCCCAGAGCGCAGCTCCCGGTGCTCCAAGGACCCAGCCAGGAGACAGACACCTGTGGCACAGCAGGAGGTGCAAGGACCATTTTTTCAGCTCTTTCCCTCTGGGAAGAGCTGTGCTGCTGCGGGTGAAATATTTTCAGGCTGAACTCATCCTCCCCAGGCTTTTGCATGCTCACAATGGAAAAGGATTTTCAGAGCCCGGGCTGTGGCCGAGCTATCTTTACCCGGGGTTGCTCAGCCCTCTGCTCTGTTGTATTGTGTGGCCTTTTCTCAGGATGGATCCTGGCTCTGGGCCTGAACCAGCCGGGCACAAAATCCAAGTCAGCTGGCATTCCATTCTGGACGGGCGCTATCAGCATCTCCGCTCTCCTTGAGCTGGGGAGGAGGGAAAATAATGCTGCTGCTGTGGGAACAGCGCGATCCTCTCCCTGCTTCCCTTCTCACATCCCTGTTGTTTTTGGGTGCTTCCATGGGCAGGAGTGTTTTGGGGGACGGGGCTGGGCGCAGCCGCCGCCCCTCGCCGCGGCCCCGGGTGCGAGCGGCGTTCGCGGTGCCCCGGCCGGGCTGTGGCGAGCCCGGAGCGCCCCGAGGGCCGCCAGCCCCGGGCTCCAGCTGCCACCTGCCGGTCACCACGGCCGCTCCTCCCGGCACGGCCTCCCGGGAGCGGCGAGAGATCCTTTTTTGGGGATAACTTTGGCCATCTCTTTCGCATTGCTGCGGGTACCATCTTCCCTGAGGCATTTCATCCCTTTAAAATCTCTTTAAAATGCCTTTCCCCCACCAATTTTATCCAGATACGAAGGGAAATTTTTCTTTTAGTGGTCATGAGGATTTTTTAAATTTTTTTTTTTGCCTGCTCCCTGCCTTTGCCCACTCCACCGGGATGAAGCCAGCTCCTCTTGGGTGCCCTGTGCCACATCCTGTGCCAGCTGCCAGTTTTGCTGGTCTTGCCCAAGCCCCCAGGAGAGCTTTTGCGCCATCCTGGTGGTTTCCGACGCTTTGCCTGTTTTTGGGGGGCGCTGGCAGGGAGCCGGCGTGGCCGGGAGCCGAGGGCCCGGCGGTCCCGGTGTGCCGGAGCCTGCAGCAGGAATTTCTGGCTGGCCAGGGCTAGGGGAGCTTGCTCACCCGCTGGTCAGCGGCCAAATGGCATGGCTGGGTGGCTGCCAGCACTCACATTAATAGCTGCCAGCTTGCGGTTTGAGGTCACCCTTTCTTTCCAGTCTTTCATTTCCACCTCCATCGGCGCCCGGGGGCTCCGCGGCCGCTCCCTGCCCCTCTCTGCCGGGAGAGCCCCCGAGCCCCGCTGGGAGCCGGGACAGCGCCGGAGCATCCCTGCCTTCACCCCTTGTGGGTCTCCTCTGTTCCCCAGGATGTCACTCGGGGAGCGGGAATGCCCTCCCAGCACACCCCGAGGGAAAAATCACCCCGCGAAGTGTATTTTGCGAAGGCACAGCCCCTTGCAGAGTAATTGGGGCGGCCGTCCTTGCCCGCCAGGGCCCCTGGGAGGGTGAATCGATCCGCCTTGCCACAGCAAGCTGGCCACGGATAAACGCTCTGGGAGGCGGGGCTGGACTGGGGCGCTCTGTCCGCCTGGAGAGGGGATGCCCAGAGCCCCGCCTGGAAGCCGGGCAGGATGGGGGATCCCTCCGGCTGCCCAAATCCCCAGGGACCCGCGGCGAGGCGTCTCCTGGCAGGACGAGGTGGGACACGTGTAGGTGCGACACCCGGGAGGGGACACCGGGGAGGGGACACCGGCACGGCCGAGGGATGGCTCCGGCAAAGGGAGCTGGGAGCCGCGCAGCTGGAGGAGGAGGAGGCGCAGCAGGAGGAGGAGGAGGAGGAGGAGCAGGGCGGCGGTGCCCGAGCGGCCGCCCCCGTCCCGCCCCGCCGCAGCTGCCGGGCACCGGGCACCGGGCAGGCGGCGGCGGCGCGCATGGAGGCGGCGGCGGCCCCGGCCCCGGGCGGCGGCCCCGGTACCCTGCTGCTCTGCCTGGCCCTCGCCTCCGGTAAGCACCGGCGTCCCCCCGCCCCGCCACCTGCCCGCCCCGGGATACCCAGAGCTGGCAGGCTGCTCCTGCCCGTCCCGGCCCCGTGCTTCCCGCCCCTGCACGGCGCTCCGCGTCCCTGCACGGTGTCACCTCCGCTGTCCCAGCCCGGTGCCACCCCCTGTCCCGGCACTGTCCCTCTCTGGTGTCGCCGCTTCCAGCTCCCGGACTGACGATCCTGCACCTGCCTCCTGGTGCCATCCCGGTGCTCCCCCGCCTGTCCTGGTGCTTCCCCATCCCACCCTGCTGCTCCTCGGGTCCCTTGCTGCTGCACCCTTGTGTTCCCGCCTCTCACACCCCATCCTGGTGCTGGCCCCGTCCCATCCCAGTGGCTCCCTGTGCCCCCCTGGACAATCCCATCCATGCCAGCCATTCCTCTATGCCCAGTCCTGTCCCTGGCCTCCCCCTGTGCCCCCAGGTCCCATCCTGGATCTCCCCACCAATCCAGTGCTCCCTTAATGCCTCTGAATCCCTGAATCCCTTGGGGGCAGCGTGGGGGCCAGGATGTCCTGGCTGGATCCTGGAGCAGGAGCGGGATGCTTTTGCTACCTGTTGAAGGGACGCTGCTGACGGGTGCCCGAGTGCCCGCGGCCATCCTTGGCAGCGCTGGGAATGTGGGATGCGGGGCAGGGGGGCAGTACCTCTTCCACAAGTGTGTGAGCATTAATTCCTGTGTTAGTTCCTAAGTTTTGGGGAAGCAGGCAGCTGCAGACAGGTGTGTGCCGATGGCTGCCAGGAAATAACCACAGCCAGGCTGGGGAGCTGAGACCCTCCCTGGCAGGGAATCCTGCCTGGCACTGGAATTTCGGGGGAGCCTTTCCCTCCGCAGGGAGCAGCTTGGGTTTGGCCCTTTGGCAGGGCTGGTGACAGCGCTTGGCCAAACCTGCCGAACCTGTGCTGGCAGGAGGAAGCCGAGGGTGGCCGACCTGGTTTGGGGCCGCTGTGTCCCCTCTGAGCACGGCCCGTCCTGGCTGGCTGCTCCCCTGCACTCTGGGCTTTCCCGGCAGAGCGTGGGGGTGGCAACAGCAAAACAATCCAGAGCTTGGGATGCTTCCCTGGGTTATCTCTGCCTGCTCGGGAGAGGCTGCAGCCCGAGATAGCGCAGCCGGAGCATCGGGGAGCTGAGGGTGCTGGCACCTGCAGCCCCCGGGGCCGTGGGTGGGCACAGCCCCTCCCCGGGGCTGGCACTGCCGAGGGGCTGCCAGCCCGGACGGTGCCAGAACTCCGCATCTGGATGCAATAAGGGTGGGGAGCTCGGCTTGGTGGGGATCTTTCCATGCCGAGCTGTGAACTCGGTCACCGCGAGTGAAGTCAGCCTCCCTCCCTGCCTGTCCCGGCTGTGCCCACGCCGCCCACAGCTGCATCCCGGGCTGCAGCCGCCCCATGGCTCATCCCTGGCTCTGGGCAGGCAGCTCCCACCCTCTGGGTGGGGCGGTGGGCTCCCTTTCCCCTGCCGGGCTCTCTCGGGGCCGGCGGTGCTGGCTATATATAGCCAGGAGGGACGTGTGCGGCGGGAATGTCCCCGCTGCGGGACGGGGGGGACCCGGAGCCTCGGGGCAGCTCCCGCCGCTGTTGCCAAGGTGCCGGATGAGGACACAGGGAGCGGGAGGCCAGGCTGCCAGGATTGGGCTGTGCGAACTCTCCGCTCCCTGGGAAGCCTCCAAGTGCCCCCACGCGGGACGGCGCAGCCCCGCCTCGCAGCCACCTCCGCGGGAGCCACCCGGGCCCTGCCCGTCAGGCAGGACCTGTCCCCGCTCCCTGGGCGCCGCCTGGGCCGGTGAATCCCCGGGGAGGGCCGGGCGGGAGCGGGGCCGTGCTGAGTCAGGCTGGTATGCCAGCGATCCGGTTACCTCCGCTCCGACGCGCCCGGCTCGGTTTCACCCGCGGGACCACGGGGAGAGCGCGGTGGCCCCGTTGCCCCCGTTGCCCCCGTTCCGGTTTCCCAGGCTGTGCGGGGCTCCGGGCAGACCTCGGAGCACCTCGCGGCTCCTAAAGGGGCGCCAAGGGAGCTGCAGAGGGACTCGTGACAAGGGCACGGAGCGACAGGACAAAGGGGAAGGGCTCCGCACTGACAAAGGGCAGGGTTAGATTAGATACTGGGAAGGAATTCTTCCCTGGGAGGGTGCGGAGCCCTGGCACAGGGTGCCCAGGGAAGCTGTGGCTGCTCCATCCCTGGAAGTGTTGAAGGGCAGGTTGGACACGGCTTGGAGCAACCTGGGCTAGTGGAAGGTGTCTCTGCCCGTGGCAGCAGGGTTGGATGAACTTTACAGCCCCTTCCGGCCCAAATCCATCAGTGATTCCATGAGCCCTGCTCTCCCTGGGGATCCCTCCCTGCATCCTCCCCGGGCAGAGCAGCAGCTGGCCGGGCTGTGTGGTCCAAAACCCACCGGGCTGGCTCGCAGAGCTCCGTGCCGGGCGTTGCTGGGTGGAGGCAGAGGGCGGGAGCGGCTCTCCCTTCCCCCGGCCCTGGGGAAAAGCTGATGCCGCCAGCGCAGGGGGGCCGCGGGCCCAGCTGCAGAGCCCGCTGCCAGCGCCCCCCCTGTGCCTCTGGGGGTGCTGCGGATCCCCCTCTGAGCTGCCTCGCTGCCCTCCAGGCTTGGCACTCTTCAGCTGCGTGGGCGCCGATACCAACGTGACGGCCGGGCACGGCACGGAGGGGCTCAGCTGCGGCACAGCCAAGGCATGCACAGGTAAGGGCGTGCCGGGGGCAGCCCGAGGCCGTGGAAGGGAGCAGGAGGGAGGGCCAGGATGGCGGATGAGCAGATGTTGTGTCTAGCGTGGCCGTGTGGCATCGCCGTGCCAAGGACACCCGTGCCACCCCCGCTGGCTGCGGCCGGGCTGGCTCGGAGCTGCTGCGGGAATGCGGCGGCTCAGGGGCGCTGCTGCCTCTGGGCAGAGCTGTCACCCCTCTGGGGCCGCTCTCCGCCCTTGTCACCCCAGGGAACGGCACGCAGCCGCGGCGGCAGGGCCACTTCTCGCGGTGCCCCGAGGAGTACCAGCACTACTGTGTCAAGGGCAGGTGCCGCTTCCTCGTGGCCGAGCAGGCCCCCGCTTGTGTGTAAGTCACCCGCGGTGGGGACACGGCGACACGGCGCGGGATGATGCGCCCGTCCCCCCGGGAAAGCGGCGTGAGGGGGGCATGGGCAGCACGGCAGCTTTTGGGACCGCCCTGTGCCCGGGCAGGTGCGAGCGGGGCTACACCGGGGCTCGCTGCGAGAGGGTGGATCTGTTCTACCTGCGAGGGGACCAGGGACAGATCGTCATCATCTCCCTGATCGTCGCCATCGCCGCCCTCATCATCCTCGTTGTTGGCATCTGCCTCTGCAGCCAGTACGTGGGGGAACGGGGCGGGGAGGGAAAGGGAAAGGGAAGGGCGAGTAAATCCTGCCCGGCTCGCCTGGCTTCGGGCAGGCTGAACTGGGGCTGTCCCAGGCTGGTGGGACATGGTCCTGCAGGTGCTGGAAGGGGCCTGAGACATTCCTTTGGGGCTGGAAAGCAGGTGCGATGCCCTGGGGATCTTCTGCAGGGTAAAAGCCGAGGGAATGGGAGGACCATCACTGCCATGTCCCCTTCTGCCTCTTTTTTGTTTGTTTGGTTGGTTTTTATGATTTTCCCCCTCCTGTCAAGCCACTGTCGGAGGCAGCGTAGGAAGAGGAAGGCAGAAGAGATGGAAACGCTAAACAAGGACGGACCTTCCACAAGTGAAGATGTGCGGGAAACGGGCATCGCGTGAAGGTGCAGGGGAGCGGGGGGGCGACCGAGCCGGTGTGACTGGAGCCCCTCATTGGGGTGGATGCCGAGACCGACAGGCTCCGCTCTCTCCGCAGGAGCTCCCGGTACCTGCGGGCGGGTCCCGGACGGCAGCAGCGGCTGGCTGCATGGGCGAGGGCTAAAGCGTGCGGCGGCTTGAATAAAGGGGTGACGGAAAGTTGTCCCCAGTGGTGTCGCCGATGTCCTTGGGGCGCGGGGGCTGCGCTGCCGCACCGCGGCCTCCAGACGGCGACACTGAGCTGGGGCAGGGGCGGCCCGCCTGCAGTGCCCGCAGTGGCCACGCGAGGGCGACACAACGGCGGCGCCTCCGCCCCGATCATGGTCCCGGTCCTGCTCCTGATCCAAGGTGCTCTGCAGGGTTCGGGTCCCGTCCTGGGCGGCCTGGAGGCTGTGCTGGAGCTGCTCCCATTGCTACCGCGCCTCCCCGCAGGGGCCGAGCCGAGCTTAGCGTCCCCAGGCGCCCTCCCGGTTCCCGACAGCGGGCGGGAAAGGGGAGGGAGCGGGTGAGGGAAACCGGGCAAAACCGGTGGAAAACAGGTGAGAACCGGGGCAGAACTGGGTGAGTCGGGGCCGTTGGCTCCCGTAGCCCCGCGCTGCGGGCTGCGATGCCCGGAGCTGCGGTCCGGACCCTGCCCGGGCAGGCACCGGGGGCTGCGCTGACGCATCGCGGCCGCCAGACGGCGACACTGAGCTGGGGCGGGGGTGGCCCGCCTGCAGTGCCCCCAATGGCCACGCGAGGGCGCCACAACAGCGGCGTGCCCGCTGGGGTGCCCGTGTCCTCGGCTGTGGGTTTGGGCACAGACCCTCTGCGGGGGGACCCCATCGGCATCCCGGGATGGGACCGGGTGTCCCTGGCGCCACCCAGGCGGTACCGCCGGAGGTGGGGACGCAGTGGAGCAGCAGGGCCCCGGCAGCTCCCAATTCCCGGCACGGGAGCGGCTCCCACTCCAACCGGGGCCCGGTGACCACCCCGGCAGCGCCAGTCCCTGGGGAGGTGTTGGTGCCCAGGCGATGCCACGGGGCTGTGGAGGGCTCATCCCCGTGCCCAGGCAAGGAGCACGGCCCTGAGGTGCCAGGGGACATCGTTTTGGGCACCTGCTTCAGCAGAGTCCAGGGCGGGGAGGTGGATCCTCAATTCCACGCAGCTGCCGGAGGCGCTGGTGTGAGCTCATCTCTCCCCCTCCTGTAAAAGGCTCTTCATCCCCGGGCTTCGCTGGGCCAGCCTGGGGGGAGCCAAGCCAAGAGGAAAACTGCTTGCTGCTGCTTTGGGAATGTGCTGTACACAGTCTGGGAGACCAATAAAATGAAAAGGAGGTATGAGACTTTTTCCTGTCTGTTTTTTGGGGGGTTGGAGCCGATGGCTGGGCTGCTGCAGGCCCAAAAGGGCTGGGAAAAGCAGGCTCTGGGAAGTCAGCAGCCCTGCAGGTCTCAGAGGTGGATAAAACACTTTCAGGTTTGTTTGTAAGGCTTCATGGAGCACTGGCCAGGTGAATGTTGGAGCTGTTTTATTCAGTGCTTTAGGTAATCCTCACTGGGCTTTTCCCATGGCAGCCCCACATTCCCTGGTTGTAGTGAAGTGATGCTTCCCTGGATGCCACCCTGGAATTCCTGCATTGCCACCGAATTCCTGCTTTAACCTGATGAGTTCCTGGAGAACAGACTGACTGGACAGGAGGTGTTGTGCTGAGCACTAAGGCTGGGAATTTAAAAAAAAACCCACACAACCAAGTCAGGAACTTTTCTACTTCCTTTACATTTTTGGAAATGGGTTAGGGAGGTGGTGGGATGAAAAGGCATGAGGTGAATCCACCTTGTGTCACCGGGCTAAGGGCAGGAGGAATGAGAGCTGGGAAAGAAAATTGCTATAAAAACCCCAAATATAAATCCCAGCTAGAACACAGAGTGGGAAAGCCAACTGGTTTATGCCCAGGCTGGCAAGGACTGGATGGAATCCCTGGGGAGGTGATGCTGGCTGGCATCAAGCAGGAGCAGCCTGAACTTTCCAAGGAATCTGGTGGTTTTGGTAGGAGGATTATTACTTGTGCTGTTTTGAACAGCAGCTGAGTATTTTTGGGTGGCTTTTCCCCCCATAAGCAGTGATGGTGTCACCTAGCAGAGATATCCTTGGCTGGCTTCATGGCATTTCCCCAGTTTTCCTTGGAATCCCAGAGGGTCACTGGAATTGCCAGCCCTTACCCTGCACATCTGGAATGTGAAGGATGCAAACCTGAGCACAGGAATGAGGTGTGGGTCACCCACCCCAACAGAACAAGGTGAAACCCAACTTATTAGCTGGAAAGAATTAGAAATAATTAGCAATTAATATTTTGGAAAACAGATGCCAAGGGCTGTGACATGAGGGTGGTGAGTGGATCCAGTGCCTTGGCATCAGCAGGCACTGTCCCAGGCCAGTGGGATCCTTGGGGAAAAAAGTAAAAGCCAAAACCAAACTAAAAGCAGTTTCTCCTTTCTGCCCAGGTCTGTATCCCACGATAAGAGTGGCCCTGGCAGGAGATGGACAGGAATGGCGCCAGCCAAATCCATCTTGTTTCTCACATTCCAGGGCAACCGAGCAGTGATCCAGGGACGGCCAGTGCTCCCCAGAAAAGGGACAAGATGCCTTGAACAGGGAGTTCTTCCTGGGTTTGGCTCTGGTTTATCGCTCTGGCTCATCTCTGCACACCAGGTGTCCCCTTGTCCTTCCCTTTGCTGCGCACAAAGCTGCCACATCTGCCCTCGGGGGATTTTCCTGCTTTCCTGGGCTGGCTTTGCCATCCTCCTGCACCCCAACCCGGGGCTTCTTTGCCTGCAGCACCCCCAAAATCCACCTCCCTGTGCTGGGGAGGGCTCAGCCGGGCAGGTGGGGGCTGGGGGTGCCCAGAGTGCCCCTCTCTGGGTGCCGATGCTTCCACGTAGCTGGATACCCCAATACCCAGAGATTGCTGTCTTTAGGGGCATTTGGTGAGACTTTTCCCTGGTTTTCCTTAGTTTTTTAGAGCTTTATCTCCCAGAATCAGGGCTGGGACCTGTTCCTGCCTGCGGAGGTGAATCTGGACCCCTCTCCCACCGTCTCCACGGCCCCGAGGGTGCACAAAGTCTTTCCAGCCGCGCTGCAGGGCACTTTTGATTTTATTTTGGCTGCAGGAACACAAGCGGTGGGCTCGGTGACACCTCCCATCTGCCGGACGTTCTCCAGCCCAGCTCCCCGATGCTCCCTTCGGTGTTCCCGGTGTTCCCGAGCTCCGCCTCGTGTTGCCGCTCCGTCGGAGCGCGATCCCTGGAGAAGCGATCCCTGCGGCCGGCAGCCTATGCCAGCAGGCAGGAATCCCCCTGGCACAGCTCCCCCAGCTCCGAGGTGACCTGGGGAGGGAGGGAAGAGCCGAGGGGCAGCCCTGGAGCGGCTGCGGCCCCGCGGGGGCAGGAGGGGCCCGGCCCTACCTTGGAAGCGCAGAGGAGCGGCGGAGCGTCCGGCAGGCAGCAGGAGGAGGCGAAGGATGCTCGCTGCTCCAGGAGCTGCTCCAGCGGCGCCGAGCTGGGCTCGGACTGGGCCAGACTGTCCCGCAGCCTGCGATGGGGAACGCGGTTACAGCGGGAAGCGGAGCCACGCGGCTCCTGCTGCATCCCGGTTTGGCATCCTCAGCATTATGGACGGATTCTGATTGCATCCAGCTACCCAGGTGGGTTTTTTGTGGGGGGAAGGGAAAGGCTCACCTCTTCTTGAACTCAAGGAAAGGCAGCTTGTGGAACTGCCCGCAGAGCTGCTCGGCCTTTGCCAGGAAAGGGAACAGCTCCGCCGCGATCCGCTGGCGCTGGGGGCAGAGGCGGGGAGTTACCAGGATGGGATCTGGGGGGCACTGGGATGAGGGGGAACAGGATGAGCCCCCACAGCACTCACCTTGCTGTCCCAGCAGGCAGAGGGGTCCTTGGAGGAGCAGCATTCCTCGCGGAATTTCCCGGAGGTGTCGTAGAGCTTGGCGAGGACGGCCTCGGGGAGGCTGGGATACCTCCGGGCCACCTCGAACAGGAACCTGGAGCGGGAAACGGGAGAGCTCAGGTGAGTTCTCATTGTGGCTGCTGCTCGGACTGGGATGGGGCTCGCTTTTGGCATCTTTGTGCAGCCTCAGGTGGCCCTCAATTCCCCTGAGAGAATTGAGGATGTTCGCCTGGTTATCCCCATAATAACCTAAGCATGGAACAGGGTCAGGAACTGGTGAGACTCGGTGATTTTAGGGATCTTTTCCAGCTTAAATGGTTTTATTCCATGACTGCCCCCTGGCTGCCGTGGGTCCCGCTCACCTGGTGGCATGGAGAGCTCCTTCCTTGGCACACAGCTCCTTGTTGGTGGGCTCTGGTAGCTCTGGCAGCCTGGCAGCTGGGGCTGGGGGCATGGCCAGGATGCAGAAGTGGTTTTCCATCAGGTTTTTCCCCTGGCAGCAGGAGGCGAGGCGCTCATCCCGCGCCGACAGCGCCGAGCAGACTCTGGCCGTGTGCTCCAAGAGCTGCAGAGAGGGAGCAGGGCCTGTGCAGGAGCCCTCAGCCCCCTGAGCTCCTGCTGGAGCTGCTTCGGGCTGGGCTCCAGCCCCCCTACCTTCTTCTGCATGCAGTCCTCGGCCATGGAGTCGCAGCACTGGCAAGCCACCTCGGCAGCGTCCTCGGCCAGGGGCAGCAGCTCCTCGAAGGAGGCATTGGGAATCTTCTGGGCCAGAGAGGTCAGGGAGCTGGGGAGTACAGGGTGAGTGGGGCTGGGGGCTTGGATCCCCCTCCCAGGAATCAGCTCTGAGCAGGGTAAGGGAGGGAGGGGATGGGGAGCGCAGGGATTGCTCTGTGCCTGTGCTGTGCACGGGGCAACTGCAGGGATCCACAGCAGAATTCAAGCTTGTTTTCCTAAATGCTGCCTGCCAACAGGATCTGCAGCAGGAGAGAGGAGCCCTGTCCCAGGATGGAGAGCCCATTTCCCCCCATACCTGAAGCTGGCTTTGTCCTTGCCGTAGGCCGAGAAGCGGGAGCAGATCCGGTTTGACATCAGGGTGAGTAGGGAGAGGGTTTTCCTCTCCCGTTTCTGCCACAAATAGAGGATGGAAGTGGGAATCAGCACAGTGCTTGCCTGGCTCCCTGGGCAGTGAGGATGGGGGTCTCACCTCCTTCAGGAAGCAGGCAGTGGGTGCGGAGGAGATGCAGCAGGTGGAGACCATGGAGAGGAAGGTGGTGGTGGAGGCCAGGAGCACAGGCAGGGGAGCCTGGCTGTAGCTGCTGGCGTACTCATAGAGAAACCTGCGGCAGAGACGGGATAAGGAGATCCAGCACCTCCGGATCAGGGAATCGGGAGTGTAAGAGGGGTTTGGGGGCGTTGAGGTGCTCCAGGGATGGGAACCCCCTCCAGGCAGCCCCTCAGGCTGCCAGCCCGTGCCACAGGCCGGTGCCAGCACCCGGCCGGGCGCAGCCTGGCTCACCTGTCGGCGAATTCCCGGGGCTCCAGGCGGAAGGCGCGGCAGAGCTCGCTGTCGGAGGGCTGCAGGAAGCGGGGCAGGGGCCGGGGCGGGTGGCGCAGCGCGGCCAGGCACAGCTTGCGCTCCAGCCCCTGCTGGCCGCAGCAGCGCGCAGCGCCGGGGTGCGCCGGGAAGGGCGAGTCGGCCGCGCAGGACTTCTCCGACAGCGCCGTGGCCTGCGGGAGGGGGACAGCGGGTTATGGCCACGCCATCGCCTTCGCCCATTTCTGGGGTCTGTTGGATGGTTTGGGTCAGGCTCACCCCGGCGTCGTAGCAGGAGGGGTCGGCCCCGTCGGCGCAGCAGGTCTCGGCCAGGGAGACGATTTCCCGCACGAGGTGGCCGATCTCCTGCAAGGTGCCGTTGGAATATTTCCGGCTGGTGTCAATGATGGTTCTGGCAGCAACGACAGAGAGAGCCAGGTGAGCTTTTATCTTCAATCAGAAATCACCTCAAAGGACTGTTCTGCCCAAATGGGTTTAACAGTGCTGGCCATGGTGCAGAGAGAAATCACAGCATATTCCTTGGAAAACAGCCAGGAAAGAACTGGAACAGCTTCCAGGCTGGGGGCTGCCACTTACAGGGGACTGTGTGTCAGCTCTGTGAGAATTCTTAATCATTTAGGTGCTTAATTGTTTTTTTTTAGGAATTCAACAAGGAATCAAACTTTTCTCCGGCTAATAGCAATCAGAGCCTGGGGTTAAATTGCATCTCCCCTTCTTGATGAATTGAATCCATCTGCCCTTTTCCATGATTTTTATTTACTGTTTTCTGTTCCTGGCTCAGGTGTCAGGGCTCCTGGGAGGGCACCAGCAGCAGGAGATACCTACAGGGTTCTGAAGTTCTCCTTGCCCAGGATCTTGTACTCCTGGCAGACCTTCTCCCGGACATAAGCTTTCCCTGAAAGTGCAGGAGAAGGAGGAATTGTGAGTAAGGAGCAAGGACTGCTCTGTCACCACGGAACACGCTGCTTTATTCACTTGGGGTTTGTTCATTTTTTTCACTCTATTACTTCTTTTTCCAATTTTTCCACCACTTTTTCCAGGTGGTCCCTGGGGAGATGTTGTCACAGCCAGGCTGGGAGAAGCACCCCTGGTGTCCAGGCTGCTGCTCCAGCTCTGCAGCCAGGGAAAGGGACAGGGAGAAAACCCTCTCTGGAGCTGGGAGAGCTACAGGTTAATTATATGGCAGGTTTGGAGTATGGAATATGTGGGGTTGGATTTTCTGGCAGGGCCTGGAAACCATAAGGGCTGGGAAACCATCTGGGGCCAGGTCCACGGGGCAGCCAGGAGTGAAAACATTCCCAGCAGTGCTGCCCTCCCTGGAAAAACAGGATCGATTCCCTTCAGACTCTGTGGGGCCAGACCTTGGCAGCAGCAGGGTAAACAGTGATCCCGGTGTTCCCTGGGATTGCAGCCTGGGGCAGGGTCACCTCCCCAAAACCCGGACTTTGGGCCATCACTCTGAGGGTCACATCCCTCTGGTGGCAAGGGAAGAACAGGGTGAAGGCAGGGGGTTCCAGAATAGGAGAAGCCATGGAAAAATTGTCTCTTTCCCAGCAGGAACATCGGCTCCCAGACCCAGCTTGGGGCATTTGTGTTCACTTGCACAAAGCCATGTGGGAGAGGTAAAGTTTAGGTGGTTTTTGGCAGCTGGGGGATTCCCTGTGGAGCTGAGAAGGCAGCAAAGGATGGCAGAGCATCGATCCTACCAAGAGGTGAGTTTTGCACAGGAATCGTTCTCCCCAAGGGGGGTCAAGAAATCCTCTTTTCCTTTAGAAAGGAAAACGCCAGTCCCTATGGCTCTGTCCTCTCTCCATCCCACCTCCTCCAGCACCACCCCACAGTAGCATCCTGGATCCCAACCCATCCTCTCAGCCCTTCCCTTCCCTCTCTGCTCCTGCCCAGGGGTTTGGCTGCAGGCCGGGAGAGGGGAGACCACTGAAAACCTCTGGAATTGAGGCCCCACCCCCGTCCTCCTCATCCCAGGGCCAGCAGAGCCCCGGGATCACCTCCCTTACCTCGGTGTAAGGCTTGTGCAGCGGCCAAGAGCGGCAGCAGGGCCAGGGCTGCCCTCATGCTGGAGCTGGCTCTCCTCCTCCTGCCGGGAAGCGGTACCGGGAGTCCCATCCCGGGGTTTTTATGGAGGCAGGGGCAGCAGCTGGGAGAATGATTAACCCCAGAGGGCAAGCATCCTTGGCCTGCCCCCTGGGGCCTGGCTGGCAGGGCCTCAGAGATCCAGACGGTTTGAATCATTAACTTGGACAAAGAGGGATGGGTGGCCCTGAGACCTTGGGATCTGTGACGGATGATGAACACGGGTGACAAGTGGAGGAAAAGCGCTCCGTGCACCCCGTGAGTGGAAAGCCCTGTGTGCTTAGGATACTGTCTGATCCTCAGGAAGGACACACACTTTTTTTGGGATGTCAGTACCCCAAACCCGCTGGTGCTGCTGTGCAATGCCAAGGTTGTTATCCTTGGAAGCTCAGCTCCAGGCTGCACCTCAGGTTTCATTCCTGCCACTGCTGGGTTGCGGTCTCTGCTTTGCAGCCCCATCCCAGACTTTTGCTGGGAGTGTTGTAGAGCTCTGTGGGGGCTCCCAACAGTGCAGCTTTCCCTTTGTCCCTAGAAAAATGACAATTCAGCATCTTATCATCCTCTAGGGTCCTAAGAGAAGCCGAGGAAGAGGAGAAGATCCAGCTGAAGTGATCCCCTCTAGTCCTGCCTGGGCAATTGATGAGAGGGAAGCAAAGAGGGAGGGCTGGAGATCCAACTGCTGCAGTGAGACCCTGTCCTAAGGTGACGTTGTGATGCTTGTATCCCCATCCCTGTGTTCTGCTTATGCTGGATATCATGTTCTGTGCCTTCAAGAATGGTTCTGAAGGGTGCAAGTTTTGTTTGGGTTTCCTATCAGCTGCTCCCCCATGGCTGGCAAGACACCGAGACGGGGCAGTACATGGTGCTGCTTTTGCTTTTGCCTTTCGCTTTGCTTTTGCTCTTTCTTCTGTTTTGCTTCTGCTTTGCTTCTGCTTGCTCTTGCTTCTGCTCATTAGCTAGTTTAGCTAAACAGTCCAAATTTTCCCTGGACTCTTTCTCCTTTCCTTTCTTTGGAACCACTCGAACCTGCTCTGGACTGGGACCTGGGAACACCGAGAGTTCGCACTCTGTGGCTGCAGCAGCTGCCCCAGTGCCAGAGGGACTGAGAACAGAGCGACCATCCCCGAGAGAGACTTTCTGATTTTGTCATCTTTGTCCGAGCAGTGAAAGAGTGGTGTCACCCAGTATTATTCATTTTGTGTGCCGGGGGGTGCAGAGCCTGTTAAATAAACAGGTTCTTTCCACCTCTCTCCAAGAAACTCTTCCCGAACCGGTTGCAGGGAGGGGCCATGTGGGTTTGCTTTCTGGAGAGGCCCCCTTGTGAAGATTCCCTCCCAGATTTGCCCTAAACCAGGACAGACCCCTGACCCCCAAATCCACCCAGCCTCCCCACATACCCTGCACTCCCCCTGAGGCCAGATGGTCCCTCTCAGACCGCACCCCTTGGGATGAAGATAGAGCTGGTTTTTATAGAAGATCCCGGGTTTTTCTCCCAGGGATCTGCACTGACAGTGAGTCGCAGGTCGGGACCAAATCCTGCCGATGCAGGAGATAACCACGTCCTGTTCTTGATGGTTTATGTGTGAAAGCTGAAAATAAATTATTAGGGACTCATGGAATGGCCTCCTCTCCTGGATTAACTCTTCCTTATCAAACTTTCATGTCACGGCCGGGGCAGCTGGGGGGCGGCGCCCACAGGCCGGGTGGACCCCCGAGCACACGGTGCCTGTCGGAGCCCCCGCCTCGGGCCCGGTCCTGGTCGCGGTTCAGCGTCTGCACCGGAGAACGGCTGCCGCTGTCCCGGCCCGGTTCCCCGCCGCTCCTCCGGGGCGGGAGCGGCAGTGTCAGATTCGGTCCCAACGCCCGGCCCGGAGCGGCTCCTCCCGCCCCATACCGATTCCGGTCCCGATGCCGACGGGGGAGAGGCGGCGCCGCCCGGGACCCCCGGCAGACCCAGGCGGCGCTCGGCCCCCGCACCCCGGGCCACGGTCGCGGCCCCGTCTCAGCGCCCCGGGCTCCGAGCGGTCCCCGGGGGGAGCAGCCGTCGGGAGGGGCTCGCACGGCGCCGAGCGACGGCCCCGGGACGGGGGGGGGACAGGGGGGCGACGCCGGCACAGGTGCGAGGG
Source organism: Zonotrichia leucophrys gambelii (assembly GCF_028769735.1). NCBI lineage: Eukaryota > Metazoa > Chordata > Aves > Passeriformes > Passerellidae > Zonotrichia > Zonotrichia leucophrys. Next base: position 43,228,974 of record NC_088173.1, on the reverse strand, counting down.
GCGGGGCCACGGAGCGCGGGCACGGGGCGGGGCTGCGAGGCCACCGCCACCGTGTTAGGGGTGGGGGCAGAGCGCCGCTGGGGTGTGCCGGGCAGTGCCGCCTCTCCCCCGTCGGGCGGATCCAAGCGGTACCGGCCCGGGGATCGGTTTGGGGCCCGGGATGGCCGCGGGCACGGGGCGCTGCCGGCTGCGGAATCGCGGCCGTTCCCTGGGGCGGGCGCGGAGCCGCCGTGTGGGGGCGGGACCCCCGCAGGGCGCCCTTTGGCGGACACGGAGCGCGGTGCGAGCGCGGCGCCCCCGCGTGGCCGCGGGACAGCGGTGCGGGGGGCGGGGCCTGACGACGCAGGAAGCGGAGCCTGAGGGCGCAGGGGGCGAGACCAGGGGCAGGACCTGACAGACCATGGGGCGGTGCCAGGGGCGGAGCCGGGCGGTGAAGGGAGCGGGCCCGGCCGGTAACAGGGGCGGTACAAGGGGCAGTACCAGCACAGGTGTGCAGGGCGGGGCAGAGGGCGGCTGCGCGGGGCGGGGCCGAGGCGATTTAGACCCCGGAAATCACCTCGGCCACCATTTGCTCACTCAGAGCACGGTGCGGACGGGAGCTCCCTGTGCGGGCTCCGCAGGTAAGGCGCGGAGGCTTCGGCCTCCCGCTCTGTTTCTCTCTCTACCCCTGCTTCCTTCTCCGCGTATTCCCTTTCTTTCTCCCCTCTTTTCCTCTCCTCCCAAACCCGACCCCCCCACTCCTTCCCGTCCTGTCCCTTCCCCGCTACTCCCTTCTATTCCTCCTCTCTCCACCGTCCCTCTTTTGCCCCCTCGGCCTTTCCCTTCCTCTCCCGCTTCCCTCCTCACTCCGACCCCTCTCCCTCCCCGTCCTCACTCACCACCCCCATCTCTCCTGTCTCCCCGTCCTCCCCTCTCCTCCTTCCCTCGCACCGCGGGGCTCGGGGTGCCGGGCAATAATAAAGCCCTGACGGCCGGAGCCCGGCGCCCCCGCCCTCGCTGGGGTCCCCACACGGGGCCGGAGCCGCTCTGCGGGTTCCCCCATTGCAGTGCAACACAGCGCCCCACACCGCCGGGGCTCCGGCTGTCCCTACATCACACTGGGGGGTCCTGGGGTGGGGGGTCCGAGTTACAGGGGCCCCCTCACTAGGAGGGGATCCCCCTCCGGAGAAGGGGGTCTGGGGAGGGAGCGGGGCCTGGGGGGAGAGAGGGGGGCGGGTGACAAAGCCAAGCCTAAAATTTCCTACCTCGTGGTTGTAGAAGTGGCCATTGATAGAGAACCTGTGAGTTTCTACTTCTGTCCTGGTGATGGTGGGGAGCTTGGTCCTCCTGCGCACGGCCGTGGCATCGCTGCTGCTGCGGGGCAGGGTGGCACAGTCGAGCTCCTGCTCCCTCCTGGACCTGAGAGTGTGACTTTCATAGCATGGATAACCTGGACAGAAGAGAACCCGCGTCCTGTGCAGCTGCCAGCACCCCCAGAGGAGGGAGGCTCTCAGGGAAGGGCTTCATTTACTGTTTACTATTTATTATTTTTGGGAGGGTGGAGCAGGAAAGGAACAAGGCAGAGGCCTACGATGAAGAACAGGCTGCTTGCAGGGGTTGCAGTTTGCTGATTTGTTTGTTTCACTGCCTTGACACTGCTCGCGTGGGCTGGCTCCACTTAAGTGCCAACAGCGCGGGACTGGGAACTCCCCCAAAAAACATACAACTTTGTCTCCACTTCTGAGGGGCGAAAAAAAAAAAAGCCTTATTTATTTTTTTATTTCAGTACCCTAAAGCGGGCCAAAAGAGCCCGGTGCCCCCAAACGGGGACTCGGTGTCTGTTTCTCAAGCATGAACACGCAGGACGCTCTCTGAGCCCCTAAACACGGGACTCGCTGTCTCTGTCCCGGTGTCCGCCTCAGCCGAGCCCCTTTCCGAGCCGCTTTCCTCACCTAGGCGGTCCCGGGGTTCCCAGGGGAGCGGCCGGGGCCGGGCCGGCCCGCGCAGCCCCGGGGCCCCGCCCCGCGCAGGCGCCGCTGGCCGTGGCCATGGCGGAGAAGGCGCAGAAGAGGTGAGTGAGGGCCGCTCCCTCCGCGATCCCTCCCGGTCCCTTCCCGATCCCCCTGCCACGGCCACCCCGGCACGCGGCGTCCCCTCCCGGTTCGTGGGCGGACCCCCCGGTGACCGCCCCATCACTCCCCGCAGCGTGAAGATCGCGCCGGGCGCCGTGGTGTGCGTGGAGAGCGAGATCCGCGGGGACGTGACCATCGGTAAGGCCCTGTCCCCCGGCCCGGCCCCGTCCGTTTCGCCGGGGCGGGCGCGGGGTGACGCCGGGCTGTCCCCGCAGGGCCCCGGACCGTGATCCACCCCAAGGCCCGCATCATCGCCGAGGCGGGGCCTATCGTCATCGGAGAGGGGAACCTGATCGAGGAGCAGGCGCTCATCATCAACGGGTCCGTGCGACGCCCGGGGGGGGCTTAAAAAACCTGGGGAGGTAGAGCTTGTTAAAAAAAAATCACCAGACGTCGTGCTTTTGTGTACATGTGTGGCACTATGGCATGGGGGGAAGCCACAGAATCACAAGGCCTGGCCTTGGACACTTCGAGGGTTGGGGCAGCCGCTGTTGCCTTGGGGAGCCTATTCCAGTGTGTTACTCCCATCACAGTAAAGATTTTCTTTCCTTTATGTAGCCTAATTTATCTCCTCTTTAAGTCTGTGCCCATTACTCCTTGTTCTGTCGCTCCAGTTCCTGACAGAGCCCCTCTCCAGCTTCCTTGAAGGCCCCCTTCAGATACTGGATGGTTTCTACGTTCCTTTCTGAATCCTTTTCAACATGACAGAGTAGAAGAATCTTAATCCAAAGCAGTCTCAAAATTCTGACAGTTCAGCTCAGTTGGGTGGGATATCTGTGCCTTCAATCTGTCCCGAAGTTGAGCTGCCACACAGAGCACTGTCACTGTTTATTTCAGGCATGGAAATCTGTTCTTCCTTTCCGCAGGTACCCAGAAAATATAACCCCAGAGAGCGAAGATGTGGAGCCCAAGCCCATGGTCATTGGCACCAACAATGTTTTTGAGGTTGGGTGCTGTATCCTGGCTGTGCAATGACAAACCATCTGGCACATCGTGCTTCTGGATCTCTCCACGGTGGGGAGACATCTCTGGGGCTCTCTCAGGGTTCAGATAGCCCAGGGCTGGGTGGTGCTTTGAAAATGGCATCAGGGTTTTTCACCTGTGGAAAAAAAGCAAAGCCTTTTACAATTTTACTTAACACAGACCTGTAGATTCCCAAGCGATGAAGGTGGGAGACAACAACGTCATAGAATCCAAAGGTAACTCTGGACTCAGTGCCTTTGGCCCTGCTGTAAATGCTGTGGGGACAGCTCTCACAGAGACTCCTCCCTCTGCTCTCCCTGGCAGCCTTTGTAGGCAGGAACGTGATCCTGACGAGCGGCTGCATCATCGGGGCCTGCTGCAATGTGAACACCTACGAGGTGATCCCGGAGAACACCGTCATCTACGGCGCCGACTGCCTGCGCCGCGTGCAGACCGAGCGGCCTCAGGTGTGTGGGGGGGGGGGGGGCACAGGGACACGCTGGCTGCCACCTCCTGTCCCCCTCGGCTGTGCCCTCACCTCCCCTGCCCTCCCTTTCCAGCCCCAGACGCTGCAGCTGGATTTCCTCATGAAGATCCTGCCCAACTACCACCACCTGAAGAAGACCATGAAGACCGCATCCACCCCTGTCAAGAGCTGAGCACCCACCTCATGTTCCAGTGCCTGGGAATCACTACACACTCTGGGAAGAGTCCAATCTCTACATCCCTCATTCCATCAAACCATTTTTTCCTTCTTTGTGTAATTTATTTATCTTCCACCGGGAATCTCTGACCTGCATTGAGTCTGTTGTCTCTCATGCATTAACTCTACTGTTCGTGCTCTGTTTCGGGAATAAAATACCTCCTGTTCCTGTGTCCGAGGGAACCGCAGCCCTTGGACTATGCGGGGTGCTGTGCCTGGGTCACACAGGCGCTGTCGGGGCGGGGACAGCCCCGGTGCCACCTGTCCCGTGTCGCCGGCAGAGGGCGGTGTGACCCCGCGCTCCACGGGAGTCCCGGCCCCGCGTCCCGGATCCCCGCGGGCCCTGGGGTGGGAAAGGCTCCACGCACCCGGTGCCACCCTCCACCCATTTCCCCGGAGGCTGCTCCTGCTCGGGTTCCCTCCCGGAGGACCCAGGGCGGAGCTGAACCTTGTCCACTCGTTCCAGTGGAGTCTGGGGACTAGCTGTGATTCCCAGCTGTCCCACCAGAGTCCCCAGCTGTTCACAACTTCCCTTTCTATCCCTGTGTGACACAGTCCAGCATTGTGTCCCAGCTCAGATGGACATCGATTCAGCAGAAATTCCTGTAGGAAAGAGAGAAAGAGGGAAGAGGATGAGCAACTACCACAGAGGAGCCCCAATTTTGGTGGATATGGGGTTTTGGGATCGGGGGTTTCGAGGCAAGGAAGCAGTGCAATATCTCCTGGAGCAAATTGGATTTTCTCCCCAAGTCCACTTTCATGGGTACAAAAAAATTCCAAACCTTCCCTTTTTCCGGTTTGTGATTCCAACCTGGGTTCCAGCGCTGCTGGGGAGCTGCAGCTCTTCCCCAAAGCTGAGTCCAAATAAGGGTTGTGAGGATTGTTCCACCCACTGTCCAGCCAGAGCTTTTTGCGCAGATGCCTGTGGAGGGGGAAAACAAAGGGAGTTAAACACATCTCTAAATTCTTATTCTATTTCTCTCCTTGCTGAAAACCTACTCCAAAAGCCAGAGGCTCTAGCAGATCTGAGTGACTACATCAATCCCTGTGCTCTAGATTCCCTCTGGGGTCAGCTGCCCTTGTAGCCAGACACTTCCCACTCCCCCAAATCCATCTGGTGCAGCTCATTTCCACCTCCCTCCCGGCTCAAGAGCTTCTGCCCTGTGAATCGCTGCTGCGGGCAGGCTGCAAACCTGTGGGTGGCCGGGCTGTGTCCCCTGGGCTGCCGGCAGGACAGGCGGGCAGGTGCCCCAGGGCTGTTTCGGCTGCTGAGGCGCAGAAAGGCACGCGGTGACCTTAAGCGCTCGTTGGGAAGGAGCCCTGTGTCCCGGGCAGGATGTCCTCGGTGTCACCTGCACCTGCGGCCCCGGGCACTGTGACGAGGCGGCGCCTGGGCTGGACACAGCTGCTGGTCCCCACCCCAGGGTCTCCGTCACGCTGCTGCTGCAGGGGGAGCGCAGCCCTGCGGGAGCCCTGGGGCTGAGCAGGGCTGGAACGACCCAAAACCGAGCTGTAGAACGAATGCCAGGCTCAGCAAAAGCCCAGCCTAGGCACGAAGCCTAAATGCAGTCCCCGGGCTGGGCAGGGAGGGGTTGAGCCCTCAGATAGGGCTGGTTGGGGTGATGAGCCCCTGCTAGTCCTTGTACCGCCCCCAGCCCTACATTGGGTGTCCCCAGCACTGTCCCCTCCTCTGCCCCACAGCCGTGATGCATTCATGTCCCTGGGACTGTGCCCCATATCCCCAGCCTGGTGTTCTGTATCCTTAACCTTGTGTCCAGTGTCCCCAGGACTGTGTCCCCTCTGCCCAGCCCTGTCCTATACCCCAGCCCGTGTCCCATGTCCCTGAGACTGTGTCCCTCTCCCCATTCTTGCTCCCCATGTCACCAGCCTTATATCCCCATGTCCCAGACTGCTTTCCATCTCTCCAGCATTGTCCTGTATTCCCAACTCACTGTCCTGTGATCCCAGCTTTGTGTTCCCGGCACTGTGTCCCATGTCCTCGGCCCTGCGTCCCGCGTCCCCATGGCCCTCCTCCCGTATCCCTGTACTCCTCCATCCCCCCGCGACCCGACCCGGCCCGGCCCGGTCCGTCCCCGCCGCTCCGCCGCGCCCCCGCCCGGTCCCTCGCCGGCCGCGCCGCCCCGCCCCGCCCCGGCCCCCCCGCCGCCGCCGGGACCAGCCCCCAGCGCCGCCCGCCCGGACGCGGCTGCCGCCGGCGGGACGAGGAGCCTGGCCGGTCGCACCATGAGCAGCGTCCCCGCCGACAGGGAGGGCGGCCCCGCCGACACCAGCCTGCCCGAGGAGGAGGTACCGGGGGGACACACGCACCGGGGATTTGGGCCGGAGGGGGTCCGGCTTCCCCTTCCCCACCCGCAGTTCCCGGGAGCTGCCGTCCTCGGGTGCCCACGCACCCCCGCGGGATGGGGGGTCCGCGCCGCGGGGCTGCCGCCGGCTCCCGGTACCTGGGGCTGCCGCAGTGGGGACAGGGACGAGTGGCGGGACCGCATCCCCGCTCCCCGGGACGCTTCTATTCTCCGCCCGCATGCCCCTGGGGCTCGCCGCAAGCGCCCCTCCGCCTCGCCGGAGGGAACCTGCGGGCGCGGGGAGCCCCACGCGAGACACGGGTCGCCCCGCGGGGCGTGGGGGATAAACCAGGCTCCCCCCGGTCTCGCTGCCGGTGCCCGTGGGTACCGTGCATCCAGCGGCCGCGCATCTCTTTCCCACGGGTCTCACCCCAAAAAATGTCCGAAACGCTCCAATCCCCACGGGAGACCAACCCCACACCCCACCACGGTGAGAGCTGGTTTTCTTCATTCCAGCCGCAAAGTTCCTGGTTTTGCCCGTGACCTTGAGATGGGAATTTGGACTTTGTGAGGGTGAGAGCGGGAAGATTCCGATCTGAGATCGCCTCCTCCTCCTCCTTAGCCTCCACCCGGCTGGGCTGCTCCAGCAGCTCCCTGCTGAGCTCCCTGCTTGGTGGCCAACGCTGGGATCGATCACCTCAGCTCCACCGCCCGCTGCCGCCTGCCTTCATTTGCTTAATTCCAGAGGTGGCTCTGGCTTTAAACTTCCCAAAGATTCCTCAAAAACGGAGAGCTCTTTCCCCTGGAGGCCTTGTGGGGTGTGTGGGAGATGATGCTGCGGCTCTGCTGGGCATGGCAGAGGGTGACACCAATGGGGGCCTGTTGCCTTTTCAAAAGCATGGAACCGTGCACCGGGCAAAACCAGGACAGCCCTCGCTCCGCTCCCGCCGGACCCGGAGGACCCGGGGCTGGCTGGTGCACTGCTAATCCTTGGGGACCCCCTGACCCGGTGATGCCGGACATGGGGAGCACCCGGAGGGGACGGCTGGGAGGTGCCGGGGACACACGAGGTGGGCGATGCCCGTTCCTCCCTGCCAGCCGCACTGCTCCGGTGCCAAGCAGGTATTTTCCCTGCAGGACTTGTTCCAGCCCAGGCTGGAGGAGCCGGTGCTCCTATTTGCTCAAGCGCAGGGAAAGGGTTGTCCAGCTACTGTGCCTCACCTCCCCCCTCCCAGTGCTTGCCTTCCAGCCTCCTGTTCCCTCAGAAGAGGAGAGGGAGAGGTCACTCAGGGTGCTGCCAGGTGGGAAAAGCCCCCACTTCATGCCCGCTCCCCCCTGGCACGCCGGGTGGCTTCCCCGTCACTCTCGTGCTCCCCTCTCCCCCCGTGCAGGGGAGCCGTGGGCCAGGGGCTTCCCCACGGAGGAGCCGGAACAATTTGGGAAGGCGGTCACGTCACTCTGGCCGGGCGAGAACGGCATGTGAAAGGCTCGGCGGAGGCCTTATTTGGTAGCGGAGTGGCTGCGGAGAGCCCGGCTCGAGGCCCTCGTCCCCATCCCATGCCAGATCCCTCATCCCGGGGGAGCCATGCCATGGGGAGGGGACCCCAGGGATGTTTCCCAGCGGGAATGTGCCCAGCGAGTGGATAAAACCTGTCCCCGTGGCCCCTGTGTTGCATCTCCCCGTGCTCCTGCTTCCTTTCCTCCTTAAAGCGCGGGGTCCGGAGGGTTTGGAAGCCAGCTCCAGGCAGGACAGGGACGAGTGTGACCCGCGCCTGATCCCGCCGCTCCTCCGCTCTGTTGCAATCCCCCATCTGCTCCCTTGGCTGCTCACTGCCTTTTCCTCTGCCGCTTCCTCGTTCCAGCCCCGGCAGCTCTGGACTCGCTTTTCCCCCAGGGCTGTTTCTCTGCTCCCGTCCTTCACCGGACGTGAGAGAACCGCGATTTTCCAGCAAAGCGGCTCCGGGTGGAGAGGCCGGAGACGTGTGCCGCTCCTCCCGCATCCCCCGGGCGAAGGAGCCGGCATCCCTCGGCCTCAGCCTTGTTTATGTCGGGGAGTTTTGCGGGCTCAAGGCATGCGTACACACAGCCCGGCAATCTAAACCCAGCCGAGGAAGACGCTCCATTAGCCAAGAGACTATTTATGCCAGGACTAATCCCGGCTGGGCGGGAGTGCACCCCGCTTTGCCGGGAATGGGAGGGAAGCCCTGCCGGCCCGGTTACACGGCTCGGTGGCAGCCCAGTGGCATCGCCCTCCTGCTGCCGCCGGATCCGGTGCCTCCCCGGCGGGGCGGCGGGCAGTCAGGCGGATCATCGGCTGGTGGAGCATTAAAGCGAGCCCCGCTGGAAGGGGCGCACGCACGGACGGAAGGACGAGGGATGGGAGCTGGGCTGAAGGAGGCGATTAAATGCCTCGTGGATGAATCACCCGGACGCCTCCCGCCTCCCCACGGCCTGTTAACGTTTACCGGGGCTGGTCTGGGCAGGGCAGGGCAGGACAGGGGACCAGGACGGTGCTGGGATCCCCCTGGGATCCTTCTGGGCACTGCTGTGTGATGGGTGTCCAAGCCAAGCAAATGCCCCCCGGTGCCTCCTTGCCTGCAGGAGACAAACCTAGCTTGTGGCTTCATGTGAGGAAGAGGAGGAGGAGGGCTGCTGGTGCTCCATCATGGACCTCTCGATGCTGGGGTCATCCTTGATCCATGCTCTGGAGACCCCAGTCACCTCCTGGCCCAGATCTTTGCCTCTCCTTGCATGTCCTCAGCCCTAACCTCCACAGATCCTTTCCAGCATCCCTTGAACTGACCCAAGATGAGATACAGGATTTCTGGGACAACAGACTGGGACGTGGGATGCAAAGGTGAGAGGGGACAGGCCAGGCATGGGATGGAGATGATTTCCAAGGAAGAGGAGAGTAGCACAGACGAAGGGCAGACTTCCTGCAGGAAAAACAAAAAGCCAGGAGGGGACATATCAGGAGTGAGGCAACATAGGTAGGATCCAGCAGCCCTGAGAAATTTGGGAGCTGTGGGGTGCAGCAGCAGGAGCAGAGGAGTAATGTGGAAAGGGACTTGGAGCAGTCCCATGGCTGCCATCCCCATGGAAGGAAGTCAAGGTGGTCACCTTTGAGCTCCTCCTGGAGCAAACATTGGCATGCTGACTTTTAAAAAATCTTTGGTTTCACCCCAGGAAGAAGGAGAGATGGAGAAATGCTCCACCAAACAGAAACTGAAAGATGTTCATACAGCAGAACTGAAACAGCTCAGGCTGTCCAAAAATACGGTGGGGTTTAGGCTGGGGGAATCCCATGCTCCAGCGCCCTTTAATCCTTGCTGGAGAGCTGTCAGTCTGGCCCTGCCCCATGACATCCTTGGGAGCAGATGCTGTGCCTGATCCACCTCTCTGAAGGAGTAATTCTTCCCTGTGGAAGAACAGATATGTGCCTGCTGCCTGGCCATTTCTCTGATAAGGCTTTTTTTTTTTTGTTCCCAGGGAAGGATTTTGCCCTATGAGTGTTTCTGTTAGAGGATGGGGACTGAATCCCTGGGATTTCAGCACAAAAAACCTGGACTACCTCCCTGTGGGCCAAAGCTGCCCTTCCATTTAAGGGCAGGAGTAATATTTCTGTCTAGAATCTTTCCCTTGGCAAAAGGGCATCTGTGCAGCCTGCTGGGATTATCCCCAAGGATGCTCCCTTGCTCTGCCATCCCACCTGTTTGTTATCCAGCAAAAGGATGCTGTTCATGTAGGATCTACTCCAACATCCCTGGGGCTGGGTGCATTTGTGGGGCGCAGATGGGGAGCACCCAGGAGCTCATACCCATCCCCTGCCCTGGGCCCCAAAATCCCTTTTGGGGCTGGAATCCAGCTGGGGGATCCTTTAGAGCCCTTCTCCCTCTCGCCACTGTATAATTTTACAGATTCAAACTTGGCCGACCCGCATTTGAACTTGCAAAGAAAACAAAGTCATTACAGAAGAGAAGCCCTTCCTCTGTGGGCTGAATTTCGGAGGGCTCCTTGGGATCTTTCATCTCTGTCTCTCTCCCATGTGGCTTTGGGGACAAATGGTCTGGCAGGCTTGGGCATGCACGGTTTGGATTTCAGGGATGCAAACTGCCAGAGGGTTCCCCACTCCCTCCCACTGGTCCCTGGTGTTTCCTGAAGCTCCCCAGGGAGAGGAGAGGCAGGAAGCCAGGGATGGCTCCAGGGATGGCTCCAGGGATGGGGGAGACAGAGGACACCCTGCAGGGATGCTCAGGATGTAAACCCACCTGGGAGGGTGCATGTGTCTGGAGAGCCAATTCCCTGGGATTCCCTGAACAGCAGCCGTGCTCAGGAGGACCTGCGTGAAAGCCAGTATTTTTCACCCTAGGAAAGGAAAAGGTTGTTTTCTTTAGGTTGAATTTCATGGACACAAGGGGAGATCCTCCAGGAGAATCCCTCCCTAGCCCCCGCCAGGAGAAACTGGGGCAATGTCTCCACTGGGGGCCAGGGCAGCACTGAACACTGTGGGATGCTCCATCACTCCCTGGTCCCAGCAGACAAGCAGAAAGCTGGCAGGGGTCCCCTGAGGAGCTCTGGGAGACGGTCCCAATAGAGGGGACAGGCTAGTAGCCCTGGCTCAGGAAGGGGTGAGGACACCCCTTCTCTTCTGATCTCATCCAGCCTGGATGCTGGTACCCTCAGGGATGATGATGATGATGATGGTGATGATGGTGATGATGGTGATGATAATGCTGGCACCCAGGATGGGTATCACCGGGGCTGTTGACACAAGGGCTGTGTGCAAACAGCTGAGTACCTTTTGTTATTTAATAGATATAGGTCAGCCAGAGGTTTTGTTCCACAAAGCAGGAATGTTTGCTGCTCCCAGGCTGGGAGATGGGGGAGATAGCTTATCTGCAGGAGAAAGAAGAAATGTCAGCAAAAGAATAGGCCTGGGCTGGCTGTTTCTGGCTGTTTCCCATGTCTCTTTCCCAGGGAATGGGGCAGGCAGGGTGCCTGGCCAAAAAATTGAAATAAAATACATGGAGGTTTTCCCCTTCAACAGCCCAAAATGTTAGGATGAGATTTTGGGGATGAGGAGAGGAACAACAGATTCAGTTCCCCACACTCCTCTCCTGGTTACAAGCTGGTTGTAAAGCAAAACCATCCCAGCACAGGGTTTGCCCATCCTGGAGGAGCCCCACATTCCCCCTCAGGGGGGTGGGAGCAGAATTTCTGCCAAACATCCCAGCTTTGAGGATGCTGCACCACGATAAACATTAGATCCACCTTTTAAGGGTTAAAACCCCTTAAAAGGTGACTTTTACAAGCCAGGCACAAGTTGTTTAAATCCAGCCCCCTCTAAACCAGGGCTTTTCCTCCAGGAGGAAGAGCTGGTGTTTGCTTCTCCCAGTCCTTAATGAGCTGCTGCAATTAAACTGAGACAATAGGCATTGTCCAGGATCTGCTGGGGATGATGGGAGAAATCCTGTTGGCCAGACAGGGTAGGAAGGTGCTGGGATTCTGTGAGCTTTTTAACCTGGAGAGAACTGCTGGGGTGAGGACAGGTCCCTGCTACCTTTCCATGGTGCCTTAGCAGCTTCCTCCATGGCCACATGAAGGATAGGGCCACCCCTCCCAAAAATTCAGCATCACTCAAGCGTGATGCAACACCAGCACATTGGATCAAGGCTTTTGTCTGCTCTCCTTGGGCTGGCATTGTCCCTCCGGCTAGAGGGAGCGTGGTGTATCCCCAAGTTAGGGACAAGAGAGGGTCCCCAAGAACCTTTCTTCTTTTCCAGGTGAGGACACTCTTTGTCAGCGGGTTGCCTCTGGATATCAAGCCCCGGGAACTTTACCTGCTCTTCAGACCCTTTAAGGTATCACACTGGGGAGGGAAAGGGGAGCTGAAAGCATGGGGTTGGCCTCTGCCCCAGCTCCATGGCCCCAGACCACTTGGGAACCCATCATCCCACCATGTGGGAACCCACTGAAGTCTAATTCAGTCAGTTTATTCAGTCACTAGTATTTAATTGTGGGGATCTCCACCAAAAACTTTTTTTAATCCTTTCCTTGCAGGGGTACGAAGGGTCGCTCATCAAACTCACCTCCAAGCAGGTAGGAGCTGCTCCACATGGTGTAACCATCCCACCATTCCCTGGGGTGAGGGGCTCTCCTCTGTGCTACCCAGGAACCTGACTGATGGCTCCTGTCCTTCCTCCACAGCCCGTGGGCTTCGTCAGCTTCGACAGCCGCTCCGAGGCGGAGGCAGCCAAGAACGCGCTCAACGTGAGTGTGCCTGGCTCAGCCACTCCATTGCTCCATTTTCCCCTTGCTTCCCTGTCTCCAGAGACTCTCTGAATTCCTCCATCGCTAGGATGTACACCTCCCATGCCAGCCAGCCCCATGGCATCCCAATCTCTCCAGAAAATCTTGTTTCTCAGCTGCATCCTCCCTCCTGGGGGGCTGTGTCACTCTCACCTTTCTCAGGGCCATCCAGGAGGGCTTGAACATTCAGGACTTGAGCCTTAGATGCAAATGAGAAAGAGAATTCCCTGTTTATTCAGCAGGAAAAATCCCAGCTAAGTCTGCAAAAGAAAAAACAAATTTCACTTTCTTTTAGCAACTTGTGAAGTTACCTGAAAATAATCACAGGCAGAATTGTGTGGAGCTGGTTCTCCAATTCCTTCCCAGCTCTCCCTGCATTTTGGTTCGGGGTTGTTTTTTTCCTTCTCTTCATTTTCAACATAAAACTTTTTTTTTTTGGCTCCACTAATCCCTCTGGATAAGAGCTCGGCCTTGCGGGATGCCGACTGCCAAATATGGTGCCGATGCTAAAGACGCCGGAGGAATGTGAGCCGCCTCGGGGCCCGGCAAATTAGCTCATTTCAGGGCTGCAAGTTGAAAAAAACCCATAAATAACGGGGAGTTATTTTTGCTGCGGGGCCGGCACGCGGCGGTGCTCGCCCACCCGCTGCGCCTCCTTCCCTCCTTCCCTCCCTTCCGCAGGGCATCCGCTTCGACCCTGAGATCCCCCAGACGCTGCGGCTGGAATTTGCCAAGGCCAACACCAAGATGGCCAAGAACAAGCTGGTGGGCACCCCAAATCCCAGCACCCCTCTCCCCACTGCTGTACCTCAGTTTATCGCCCGGGAGCCCTGTGAGTACCCCCTGCACTGCCAGCAGGGCTCGGGCTGGCAGGCACCAGGGATATTGGAACTGGAAGGAGGGAGGACATCGTGAGGGGGTGGCCAAGGGGAATACCAGGTGCCATTGGAAGCGTTGGTACCTGCTTGCTGTGCGGTGGCACGTGCTGGGGGCTCCCAAAGGAGAGGACCTGGCACAGGTGACAGCCAGCAGGGTGAGGTCTCAGGAGAGATCTTGGCAATGCCCTGCTGTGAGTGCTCCATGCCCCTTGTCGCTTCTGGAAGAGCTTCTCTCGTGCAGACTCTGGCTCCTCACCCTGATGTTGCACACAGGCATGAGCTACACACTCTCCTCTGCTGAATCCCTGGTTTTACTAAACCTCGTGGAGACAAGGAGCCCAGCCCCAGCTCCCTGAGTGACATCCCCAGCCCCACAGCATTGCTCACCTCATGTTATGCCAGTGGGAGAATGTGTGTTAGTTTTGTGAGCCAGCTCTCAGTGGTGGCATTTCACAGTTTTCCAGGGGCAGCTCTGCTCCTGCATCAAGGGGAGAAGGAAGGATGCAGTGAGGGTTACAGCCCTCTGGTCACCATTAACTCTCCCTCTTCTTCTCTTGCAGATGAGCTCACAGTGCCTGCACTTTACCCCAGTAGCCCTGAAGTGTGGGGGCCGTACCCTCTGTACCCAGCGGAATTAGCACCTGCTCTACCTCCTCCTGCTTTCACCTACCCTGCTTCGCTGCACGCCCAGGTAATTCCAACCATCCACCTCCACTGCTCACCCTCCCTCCTGCCCTGGCCCCCTTCCCCTCGGTGCTCACTGCACCACTAACTCTACCCTGCTCACAGGCACTCACTCCCCGCTCCCCAAGAGTTAGGGACGGCTCCCAAATGGAGCAGAATGCTGGCAGGGGTTCCTGTCTTTCCCCAGACTCCTCTCTCTGCCTTCCTACTTTTGCTGGTACCTGCGGTGGGGCAGGTGGTGAGGGAGGAGGGAGAGCTGGCGATGCTCCCAGGGTCTGGACCATGCCCATCGCTCCTGGCACCGAACCATCCGGCTGCCAGTGTGAGAGGGGGGCTCCAGAACCCCTGGCTGCCCCTGCAGCATGGCTGGGATGCTGCTCATGGATGTGCTGCTCATGGGGTGTGAAGGCAAGCAGCTCTCACGGGGAGGAGAGGGAAGTGAAGCACAAATGGAGAGTCCATCTTTTATTGACGAGGAGCTGCCTCGTCACAAGCGCTTTCTGCCGGCTGCTGCTGGCCCCCAATGGCAGCATGGGCTGTTAAAAATTAACCATCCACCTGGGAGAGGAGTGGGGGAAAGAAGAGGAGAGGTGGAAATGGCGGAGGAAGAGGATTTCTTTGCAGTGCCAGCCTTGCAGCATCATGGGGATGCTGGCAAAGGACCCCTGCCACAAGGGGGAAAGGGCAGCTACCTCCTCAGCATCCATGCTGGGCAGCACCCTGCATTTTGCTCCTTGCTGCCAGCTCCAGCTCAGTGATGAACAGGAGGTAACAAGCACATGGAAATAGATTTGCCAGATAAACTGCATCCAAAAGGCTTTTGGCCTTGGCCCACCAGGATTGAGCCAGGTTATCCAGAGCCACCATCACTGAGAGCTGGAGCCAGGGGCTGGTTTGAGCAGAAGGGTGATGAAAAGTGCTCAGTGTGCAAACCATGTGCAGCCTTTGGACGAAACTCCAGTTTTCTGGGCCCTGCTGTTCATAGGAAGAGTGTTAGTAAATATTATTGCAGCTACGTACTTGCCTTGTCAAATAACTGCTAACAGGCAGCACCTGCCCTGCTCAGGGAAGCGCACAGCCAAGGAAATAGGCATACAGAAGCTCTGAGGGTCCCTTGGGAAAACCCAGGCTGAGACCTGATGTTAGACAGAAGCAATATTACCTGATGTGAATTATCAGCCTGCTGGGGAGGGTGCTGGTGGCACCTTCCCATCCTCCTGTGCAGCTGCTGGGGTTGTGCCTTTGCTGGGTGGGGGCTGGAGACTGGTGCCACCATCCAAACTGGAGCTGCTTTGCTGGATCCTGCAGACAGCAGCGGGATCAGAAACTACAGGATGGACAGTGGGGCTGGCTTGGAGAGATCTGGCAGAGCACTGAACACCTGCATGCCAAATTTTGGCATCTGATATTTTCCGCCCTGTTTCAAGCGGGCTTTGCAGGAGCTGAGAAGGATGAGCTCACTCCTGCTCAGTGGGACCATGGTGCTGCTGTCCCAGCTCCATCCTGCTGGAAGCAGCCATGCCAGGGGCTGTGCCTCAGTGTTACTGTTGGAATTGGAGCTGGGATGGCTGTACGGCTGTTCCAACCTCCCTCCGCCCTGTTCCTGGGGAAAGCCAGCAAAAGGGAGCCCAGCCACAGCCTGATGTTGCCAGGGTGGGCAGCCAGCCCCCCTCTCTCACCTTGTGTTCCCCTTGCCTTGGCAGATGCGCTGGCTCCCTCCCTCCGAGGCTGGTTCTCAGGGCTGGAAGTCCCGTCAGTTCTGCTGAATGCCGGGTGAGTGCCACTGTCCCATCCTCCTGGGCCACCTGGGGATCACCTCCACCTCTGCCCTGAGCTTCCCCACTGGGACTCCCAGGCTCTCCAGCAGCTCAGGGTGGGTGGCCACTTTCCAGCAGACACCCCAAGTCCTGTTGCCCTCCTTGTCCCCAGAAAGGGATGTCTGTGCCACCATTCACTTTCCCACATGTCCTGGGGCAGGAGGGAATGGCACCATGCCAGAGGGGGGTGCTGTGATGGAAAAGACAGCCCTGACACCATCACCTCATTAAACCTTAAGGAAAGCTATCCAGGCAGCCCGGGGTGGTGGGGGTGCCAAAACAAGAAGCACAGCCTTACCAAGCACCCAGCTGCCCGGCAGGAGGGCCCATTCCATCTGGGACCTCTTCGGATGGAAAAAGCCTTGCAAGATACGCTCTGCAAATAACTTTGGCCTTTGTGGATAAATAAACAAAGGGGACTCACACAGAAGAGGGAAAAGAGCCTTGTTGGACGCTGAGCACTGCTTGCCCTGCAATCCCAGCCTGCCTGGACCACCCTAGCCAGGAACAATCCCTGCTGGGAAGCCTCCTGCTTCCACATCCGCTTGTAGAGAAATGCCAGTGGATCCAAAGCTCTGGCATCAGCTGCCCATGCTCACATGTGACTGCTCTGCCCATCTGCCTGGCATCTGCAGCCCTGGAGGTCACTCAGCTGGGAGGGCATGAGGCCCAGCCCCAGCTGCAGCTGGCCCCAGACTTGGATCCATAAAGAATTCACTGGCTATTTTAGGCCCAGCAGATAAAAATAGGGAGTTGCGAGGCTTTGGGAACCAATGGTTCTTCCAAAATATGCAACGTGCCAATGTTTCCAGATAAAATGTGAGCAGAGATGCTTTTGGGAAGGGGACATGAGCAAACCCCTTGAAACAGGTCCACCAGCCCAAGAGCCACAGTGGGTGGTGAGGATGGAGGGTCAGGGACCTCCTGTTTCCCCTCCAGGCTCCTCCAGCTGGGAAGGGCACAGAGGATTTGGCTGAGGGCCTGGCTCTCCTGCTTGCATCTGTCTGGATTTGCTGCCTGGAGCCCATCATGGCAGGGCTAATCCCACAATCAGTTAGGTTGGAAAAGACATCTGAGACCACCAAGTGCTATCTTTGGCCCAATAAGCTGCAAGCTGTCCCCTTGGGAAGTGCCAGCTGTGGTGCCTGTGAAATCACCCCTGCCCTCAGCACACTGACCGCAGTCCCCAGTGCCAGCATCCCTCACTCTCTGCCATGTCCTCCCACAGGTCTCAGGTGTGTGATGGTGGCCTACAGTCAGTCTTGTGGGTATTAATGGAGTCTTCCAAGGTGGCTACTGGGTTGGTGTGCTCTCCACAGGACCTCAGTGTGCTGGTAAGGATGCCACCCTGCGGGCTCAGCTGCTTTGGGAAAGGGGCAGAGGAGTGAGGAAGCCAACACAATGATGTCCCTGAGGAACAGGCCCTGAGGTTGGCAGGGCCCTGGGGCTGCTCCAGCTACTGCCCTGCAGAGCCATGGCTCTGCCATTCCCCTGGATGGCTGCTATCTGGGGTGAGAGTTTCCACAGCCAAGGAATGCCTCTCATTACCCTGCTAATCTCATCTCCCTCCTTGCTTCCTGCCTTGGATCAACAGAGACTGAATTCCTCTTAACTGCAAAACTCACACTTAACTCCTGGCTTCCCACTTCCAGCCCCAGGGACTGCAGCCAGCAGGAGGAACAAAGTGGGATCAGTGGGGTTCTTTGTGCCAGAGATGGTACGGTCTCTCCCTGCAGGCAGGTCCCACCTTGCCCTTTCTCTGCTAAACAACTGTCCTTAGAGCAGGGTCCTGACACAAAATTTCCAAAACAAGCCTCCCTCTCCTCCCTACCTTGCTTCCTTCCTTCCACAAAGGAAGAGAGATTAACCACAGCCCTTTTTCCTCCATCACAGCTGCTCTTTTTTTTTTAACACCTCTCTTTGTTGTTTCAGGCTTGAAAAAAAACCTCACACAAGTTTGGATTCCTCCAAGACTTTCCCACAGCCTCTATCACACATCTGCTCTCCTAGAAGAAAAAAGAAAAACATACCTAGTAATAATATTTTCCTCTTTTACACTGTATATTTGTAAGGAAGAGTGTGTTACTCCCGAAAGCATGGTTTGACAGGCATTGTTGTAGTGTTTGAAAAGCCTTTTCAAATGGAACCATAGGAAAGCAGACTACAAAAAAAAAAAAAAAGAAAAAAGAAAGAAAAAAGAAAAAAAGAAAGTAAAAGGAAAAAAACCAAAACAAGAACAAGTATTTTTGTACCAAAGTTCCTCAAGAGGACAATCTTACACTGGGTCGGACCACAGGCTTTGTGCTTGACTTTCGACGTGTGTAAAGAAGAGTCCTATTATCCCCTGGCCCTGGCAGCTGCATGTGGAAGGCACGATGTTCACAAGCGTGAGGATGTCGACACACATGATGCAGGTTTGCAGGAAGTGTGCTCCCCTGGCACAGGAACTGTGCTCTGGCTGTGTTGGCAAGGTGTCTGCAGACACTACAGTATTACTGTTCTCTTCCCAGTTGCACCAAATGACCAGCAGGCAGGACGACCAGGAACTTCCTTCCCGTGTTTTTTCTACCTTGGGGCTGTGTTCATAGCTGCTGTGCAAAGCTTCCGTGGGGTACAACAGCTCGGATCAGGGATGGGCAGGCAGCCCACACATGTAGCAAGGTGACAATTTGCCTCCTCCTCCTCCTGCTGCCATGACTGCTCCAAGCTGTTACAGGCAACATAAACTGCTGTATGAAAAAACATACCAACAAATCCTTGGTTTGTCAGCTCCCTCCAGGTTGGACATGAGTCCTGAGGGGCTCCCCATTATCCTGAAGCACTGGCCTGGCCTGGCCAGTGTTTGAGTGCCGATGTTACGCTGGCCCAGCTGCTCCCTATGTGACATTCCCATGTTTTCATGTGCAAAGATGAGAAGGGAGGCTGCCAACATCCTTTACAGAGATAGAGTACCAGCAGAGAGACTGCTTGACATGCTAGTTCTCCTTCTCCTTGCTCCAGGAGGAATTTGGAAAAAGAAGAGAGCAAACTGACCCAAAAGCTCTATCAGTTTCCGTTTCTTGCAAAGGGAGGTGCAGAACTTCTCCTTCCATTGTGTTTCCCCCACCTCCATTCCAGCTGCAGGGAACGCTGAGCTCAGCTGCTGCCCAGGCCTCACTGTAGCCAGTTTTTCCCAGCTGTTCGTGGCCTCGTTAAACATCATCACCTTTTCCTTTCTCCTTCCTCTTGTCCTGTGGGTGGGCCACAATAAGATGGCTGAGATTCTGGCCATCGGGGTGGGACAGGGGGAGGAAAAAATGGGGTTTTTCACCATCAGAAACTGTCCCGTTGGGGTCTTCTGTAAAAAGTGGGCCTGATAAAAGTGATGTGAGAAGAAATCAAATCCAAGACAAACCTCAGAGCGGCTCCAAAAGGAACGATACCAGCGTTCCCAAGCGACAGACTAACTCTTTTAGCAAACTATTTCCTGTACTTTGTCTCGTGGAGAGGAGAGAAGCTTCCACATTGTCTACTCTGCTTTTGGAAATATGTTTAAAGGTACTTTTCTATTGTAATTTTTTAAAAATAAAACCGGTGATTATTATAAGTTACGCGCAGAGCGTCGCTGTGTGCTGTGTATCCGGCTGGGAACAGGGAGAAGGATCCCAGCACACCCCTCAGGGCCTTGGCAAACATCAGCCTCTTTCCTCCCTCGGGAGCAGCTGAAAGCACTGTCAGGCTCCTGGGTGATTTTTCAGGGTAGATGCCATCGTCCTGTTTGGCTCTCTTGGATCTCTAGGAAAGCTCCAAAATCCAGGCTGGAAGGACCAGCAGGCTTTAAAGAAATGACTCCAAGTTTACAAAGATGTTATCAGTTAGTTCTAAACCTACTAATCTTGGCACAGAGCACAGGAGCTGGGATGCAATTTTCCATGAGCTCAGCCTCGGCTGAGGCAAACGTAACCTAGAGACCAAGGGCCAGATTAGCTCTGTATTTTTTTTTAACACGCTGGGAATTTTGAAAAACTCCAGTTTGTAAGCCCAACCGAGAAATTCTTCCTCCTTTCTTTGCTCTGCTCCCACCCTGACAAATGTGACCAGCATCCCCAGGAGCTTCAGCCAACACACCAGGCTTCAAAAACAAAGTGCCAGGAGCAAGCTCCAGCTTAGCAAAGGCAGCCTGGCAAACAGGGTGTAAAGGACAGGATTAAAAAAGCTACAAGCTCCAGGGTGGAAGGAAGAGGCATGACAGTTATTTGAAACCCCTGGCTCGCAGGGATGAGTTAAACCCTTAATGTTGGATGCTAATCCTGCTGTGGCCACCGAGAGTCACAGCTTTCACAGCTTTCCTTCTGAGCTGCATCCAGCAGAGAGTTTGTTGGCAGGCACGGGGGAGGAAGGGAAGGGAGCCACAACACTGCT
The DNA here is from genome assembly GCF_028769735.1 of Zonotrichia leucophrys gambelii. Taxonomy (NCBI): domain Eukaryota; kingdom Metazoa; phylum Chordata; class Aves; order Passeriformes; family Passerellidae; genus Zonotrichia; species Zonotrichia leucophrys. The sequence continues at coordinate 43,208,805 of NC_088173.1, read as the reverse complement.
GCTCAGCCCAAGAGCTGCTCTGAGCAGCAGCAACTGGCCAAAATCTCTGTCCCAGGCACCACTTTGAGAGATACACAGATGTTTTTGGGAGCGGATTCAGCAGCAAACATCCTGCAGCTAAGAGAGCCGTGAAACATGCACACATCCTGGACTTTGCCTGGGCATTGCATCTGCTCCCAGATCTGCCCTGCAAAAGGAAGTGGGGCCTTGCCCAAAATATTTAACCTCTTGAACCATTTCTTTTTTTACTAATTTCCCCCAAAAGCCAGCCTGTTTTTTGTGCTGATGAGCGTTGCCCTAATCAGCGAGGGGTGGGAGCAGTATGGCTGCTGCTCGCCTGGCGTCCCCTTTGCCCGCGGTGACCTTTCCCCCTGCGGCCGGCCGGAGGAACATTCCTTCCCTGTGACCACTGGGGCACTTACAGGAAGGCCCAAGCTGCTGGCTGACACTGGAGAATTGCAAAACGGGATCAGGGACTCCCATGCCAGAGCTGCCATCCGATACCAGGGAAAAGTCCTGGGGGATATGAACAGGCAGAGCTGGAAAAACCAAAGCAAGATTTTGCACTCTCATTGTTTCTGTTTTCCCAAGTCTGTTTGTTCCCATCCCCCTAGCATAAGGTTAAGCTCAGGGAGTGGGATGCAGGCAGCTCCTTCCTGTGCATCCCTGCACAGGGGTTGGCTGACCAGCAGCAGGCTGGAAGTAGCTGCAAAGGCAGGGAGCAGCTTGGCAGGGCCTAGAGAGAACACAGAGCGCTGATTCCCCGTCAGATGGACACAAGTGAACAGCAGAGAAATGGGAACAAGGTAGGAGAGGGAGAGCCACATCTCAGAGGATTTAGGTGGATGGTCAGGCAGCAGCAGAAGGGACAGGGGTCCTGCCACAGGAATGGAGATGCACCAGCCAGGCCAGGGAGAGCAAAGGGCAGACAGAGCTGGCGCCGAGGCCGGCAGCACCCGCAGCCCGGATGGGGCAGGGAGGAGGAGCAAGCCCAGCGCCACTCCTGGGAGAGGGGGAGAAGGAATAACAAGGCTGGGAGAGGAGAGATGTGAGAGCACCAGGGCTTGGCCAGGCAGCTTTAAAGGCTGAGACACAGGCTGTGAGGGAAGCCAGTGGCTGAGAGCAATAAGATGAGGGGCTTTGTGAGGATAGCTGGGGCCTGGCACAGCACTCAGCACGGATTTGTTCCCCGATTCCTGAAGGGAAAACCGAGAGGTGTCACCCTGCAAGGGTCACTGCACTGTCTGAGAGCTGCCAGGCAAGGCTCTGTTCTCCCTGCCAGCACAAAAAGGAGGACATTCCAACCCAGGGGCATGAGCTGGGTGCTGCAGATGTGATCTGCCCTGAGAGCCAGGCTCCAGCCGACACCTGAACACTGCTACCTGCCTCACTCAGGGTACAAACCAAGATGACAGTGGGGCTTAAAAAAGCAAAGCTGAGAAATACCATTAGCAGGTCCCTGAAATGCTGTCTCTAAAACACTGGGAAGTCAACCATTAGCAGAGTCTGGACTTCATCTCTGCAGTCTCCATAATTAATAACCAGCTCAGGAGGGAATAGAGAACACAACCAAACTGATGGAGGCAGGAAGAAATCGCACAAGTACTTCAGGCCTTGGATGCAAGCCCAGAAGTGCAGGTATATAGTCAAAAAATTAACTTAATGGCAGGACAAGCTCCTGCCTTAACCATCCTTTTCCCCTGCTGTGCTTGTACTCTGCACAATGTCCAACCCACGAGGCTGGAGCTGTTTGACACGTGAATCCCAGCCACAGAAGCACTGATGGGCTTTCAGAGTCATGGCTGTTTTTCCTGGGCTGTTGAGTAACGCAGAGGCCACTGCAAGCCAAAGCAGCAGAAAGCAAGCTGGGGGAAACAAAACCTGCTCTTACAGCACGCCAGGAGGCACCAAAGGAACCAGGGCTCAGAGCCACAGGTGGGTACAAGGGGCTGCAGGAGGTCTCTGATCCAGCCTCCCTCGCACAACAGGACTGCTGCCAGCAAGAGACCTGGGCAGCCTGGTCTTGTCTGGGCAATGCTTGAACCCTCCATGGATAGAGACATCTCCCCACCAGCTGTTTTCCTCCTAATATCCAAGCCAAACTTCCCACATTCCCCTATTATGTTATCTGCCATAGCTGCCAAAAGCATTTGACCACATCATCCTCCTTACTGCCCTTCACACTGCTGTACTTTGTGATCAGATACACTCTCAGCCACCTGCTTAACACATTCAGCAGTCCCAGCTCCCCACAATTCCTCCCAGGCCCTCTGCCCCCAGCCCTGATCAGCCTGGGAGCTCCAAACCAGCATCCCTGGGGATGGAGGGGTGACTGAACAGAGGGGGAGGCCTAAACTGGACACAGTGCCCAGATGGGAGCTCCCTGGTGCCGAGCAGAAAGCTAATTGCTTCCCTTGCTCTGCTGGCCCTCGCTGGAGCGGCGAAGGCTGCGGTCACCTCATTTGGGAAGGGAGCAGCTACAGCTATGCAATGCCAGGGAGCCCTGCTGTGTCCAGGCAAGCCCTCTCTTCTGGGGACATGCCAATCTTCCTGATCTGCATGGCAGGGATGTGTCCAGAGAGCCTGAGCAGAGCTGACAACACTGATGCGGTCAGAACACACCCACAGAGCCAAAGGACAGACCTGAGGCACAGTGCCAGAGCAGACCCTCCCTCCCCTGGGAAGAAATAAAATCCCAGAGCACCTCCTTTGCCATATCCCTGACTTTGCCAGCAGACGGAAGACAGCACCAGCAGGCTGAGATCCAAGCTCTCCTCTCCCTGATGGCTGCCAGTGGTTAGCCTTGCCATGTTAAACCAGCCAGCACTGAGCACTGGCTCTCCTGGCCATCCTTCCCCCAGAAGCAGGAGCTGCCAGAGGCCCCCGGGGCAGTAACACACAAAGGAATTTGGGCCTGGTACATTAGCAACGACCTGAAAGTGAGCAACAAAGCTGGAAATAATAAGATGTCAGCACCACGGCTGCTTTTGGTAATCTGCAAAGGCAGCCCCTCCCCATCAGCAGGTAGCGGGAGCGCAGCTCTCCCTGGTGGCCCGGCACCGCCCGCCCGTGCTCATCGGAAGTGACAGCCCTGGCTGGCTGCAGCCACGTGCAGGGCCTCCCTACCCTTCCCAGGGCTCCCTGGCCTCGCTCTCCTCCGCTCCCTAAAAGCCTGGAGTGATCATGATGAATTATAGATGAGCTCTCACACACATCGCCTCATGTCAGTTTTCTCACTCAACCATACGCCACCCTGCTGCTTTCCATCCCCTTCCAGAATGATCTTCTTAAGGGAGGAGGAGGTGGAATAACTCTGCAGTCAGAGCAACTTTTAGGAGAGAAGTTAGTCAGTAGAGATCTATGTGACACACCTGGGCTACTCAACTTGTCTCTTAAAAAAGAAAAATCTTGTTGGGATCAACCCATCAAATCCTGGAGCTGAGGGAACACAATGTCCTTGCTGGACAGGAGCCCCAGGAGAGTGGAAGAGGCAGGGAAAGGTACAGACAGCACTGAGATGGGTTTGCCAAAGAACCTTCCTGAAATGCACAAGACCAAGGTGCCTGCCACAACCCACTTCCATCTGAAATACTCTGTTCTGTGTTCTCAGCCCAAGTGCCCTCATCTTCCTGGTTTGCAGCAGATGCTTCCAGAGAAGGAGGAGAAAAGTGGGATAATGGCCCGGGGCTGCCAGGACAGGACAGCACATGATGCCTCTCAGCAGCCTCTGCAATGCCAGCCTGAGGGAAGAAGGGTTTTGCCAAAGTAAGCAAGCTGAGGGCATGGTAGTTTTGGCCACTGGGAGAGTCATTCTGCCACACACAGAACACAAGAGAACATGCTGGAGGAATATGAAGGAGGTTTAAGTTTTTAACAGCTCAACTTCAGCAAAAAGCCTGATCAGGATATAATACTGTGAAGTGGACTACAATGGTACTAAAATGGTTTCAGCAAACAGACTCATGCTCATATAGTCTGAGATGTTGTCTAGTTCCACCATCTGATTTTTAAGAGGTCTTGGGAAAAAAAAAGGAACACTGGGAGCATCTTTGGGAAACAAAATCCATCTCCTGAAGTCTACAGAAAAGAGAGGAGCTCATGTTTCTGTTCTTTTTGACAGGCTTAGAAAACTGGGTCTGGTCACCCTGGAGAAGAGGAGGTTGGATGGAGACTTCACAGCTCCTTCCAGTATCTGGAGGGCCACAGAGGGAAGGAAGCCAGAGAGGGACCCTTTATCAGGGACTGTAGTGACAGGACAAGGGAGAATGGGTACAAACTGAAAGAGGGGAAATTTAGCTTAGATATATTGAAGAAAGTCTTCCCTGTGAGGGTGCTGTGGCCCTGGCACAGATTACCCAGAGCTGTGGTTGCCCCACCCCTGGAAGTGTCTAAGGCTGGCTTGGAGTGGGTGTGAAGCAACCTGGTCTAGTGGAAGGTGTCCCTGCCCATGGCAGGGGCTGGAATGGGATGAATGGGATGGGATTTAAGGTCCCTTCCAACCCAAACCAGTTTGGGACTCTACAATTCTGTGCTAACTGTCTGAACTTGTTTTCTCCACCACTGCTTTCTATAGTCCATGCCACCACTAACAGGCCAACATGAGCTCTCCTTCAGCTGTTTTTCAGATTTTACCCTAACAAGCTATAAAACTTATTTATGCCCTTTCTGCTACTATTGCAGAGGAGAAGGCATCCACCAGTGAGGCAAGGCATCTAATTCAGTCTTTCCAACTGGACACCACCTGGACTCTTTTGTTCCTTTGAACACTGGAGCTTGACAAGGCCAGTGCAGCACACAGAGCTCACAGTCACTTTCCCTTTCCTGCTCTCCTGTTTTTTTGACCTAACATATTTTTAATCTTTCAAAGTAGCTGGAGGCATTTTCTTTATACTCAGACTCTATTATCCTAATCACTTGAGCAGAGAAACAAAGCAGGTAGCCTACCTTGCAGCCAGCTTTGGTTCACAGAGAAAGGGCAGTGTTATGTAAGATAAATGGGAAGTTACTCCATGAGAGTCTCCAAAGGTAGGAAAAGCAACTCAGAGCTCTGCTGTTGTCCAAACACCATCACCAAAAAAAACACTGCTCAAAAATGCAGCAGATGGAAGGGAATCTTTTTTACCTTGAGTCAAGATGGTAGAAGAGAGGTGAACAGTTTTGCAAGTGTGCTGCAGGTACTCAAAGCAGAGCTGTAATGCAAAACTAAAAAGTGCCAAAAGGAATTGTTAGTGCTGACCAGGAAGATATAGGAAAGAAAAGAGGTTCAAAGCCATCTGGAGCAGCACACTTTTATATATATATATTTAAAAAGCATGAAATATATATATAAAAATAATAGAAGAAACCTCCTGACAGCATTTGCCAGCTCCTTAACCAGGGCTGACATGTGCAAGGCTGGGAGCACTGCCTGTTTCTCAGAAGAGCAGCCTTTCAAACCAGGAGGATAAACGCTGCACTTACAGAAGCACATTTCCCCAAGCTGACAGAACTTGTTCAGTGCCACAGCAACAAAGCCTCATTCTTCATCTGCTCACGTGGCCGCATCCGACGGCCTCTGCTCCGAGCAAGACAGCAGCCTGAGCTCAGGCAGCAGTGATGTGCCCTCGGTGGGGAGCTGCAGGCACCTCTTTTATCTCTGATCCTAACCCTGGAAGAACACAGGAACAGCTCCTCTCCTGCAGGGCCATGCAAACAGGATCAGCATTGACCAGCTCTGCTTTGGAACACAACAATAAGTTATGGAGAGGACACGGTTTGGCCGCAGTCCATGTAAGGCTGTGCTGCATACAACACCAGGCATCGACAGGCAGCTTGCATTTAAGGTGGTTCCTCCCCTCTCCCCAGCCATCATTAAAGAGATGACAGTGTTAGCCTAGTACAGTTAAGTCACTGAGAGGATAAAAATACAGCAAAGATTCCTTTACCTCCATGAAAAGGAAAACGCAACAAGCACAAAAGTTGCCAATGTTCTCATTCTTTAAGGAAGCAACACTGGAAACCTGCATTGTAAATTTATTACTTAAAAGAAAAAACACTTCAGTATTACATCGTCGTTTTATTTCCCTCCTGTGCACAGAGCAAGAAGGTGCAACACACTTGTACCCACAACAGTGAGGAGACATTGCCGAGGGCAATTCCTAATTACCATTAGGAAGCTCTGGCTGCATCCCATCCCACAGCCTGCTGGGATTTTGGGAGCGGGGTTTTCTGAGTTTGAGTCTCAGATATCACCACCTTTCAGTAAAGCTCAGTCCCGTGGAAAGGAAGAAGCATACAAACCGTGGGTGTATTTGACTGTGAAAGAAACTTTGCCTGCAGTGATTTAGGAAAAGGTTTTCCTGAAACAGGTAAAACAAATGCTGTATTCAATCCCACTAGAAAGCCCCTTGTAAGTAATTCCAGGTAAATACCCACTAAGCAATGTAAAAGCAGAGTTAAGCACTGAGCAGGAATTCCTGCATTACATGCTGAGCACCATTTATGCCAACAGGCAACTAGTGAGAACCTCTTACTCAAAGACACGTTTCTCATTAGCTAATTAAATTAACCTCTAAATTTAGTAGCTCATACTTGCTCTTAAACTGACCTGTTTCACCTCTGGCACTTGCTGGGGTGGGGGAAACACATCACATTATTATATACAGTCAGTCCTTGTGTGAGCAGACACCGAGCCCCAGCAGCAGAAAGCCCATCTAGAAATGCGCATTTGCTCCAGAATTCAAGTGTTCACTGCTTGCCAGGAACCACATCAGAGTAATCTTTTAATACTCCAACCAAGTGGTCATTGTGAGTCTTAAACCGGCGTTTCTTCTGAGAAGCAGGTTTCTTCCTCCTCTGAATGGGAGCCTGCAAGAAAAAACAAACAGCACTCAGAAGATCTGTGACATCTGACCTGACGTGTGACACCGTGCTGGTCACCACTGCTGAGAAAGATGAGCTCTGCCAGAAGGAGGGGTGGGCAGGGAAGGGAAGTGCTGGCTCCTGGAGAAGCAACAGCGTCCAATTCCAATGCAGGCAGGGAGATGAGCCTGGGGACAGAGCAGAGCCATGGTATCCCAGGCACAGTAGTTAAGTTGACATTCTCAAGTGCAGCTACAGAAGCAGGTACATGTCCCACAGCTCCGTCCACACTCCCATCAGGACTTCAAATCTCTTCAGCAGAAAAGGCAACACCCCCTCCCCCTCACCTTCCTCCCAAAACACTACTACTCTTGATGCATTGTAGAGCTTCAAGCAGAATCTTCCACTGTGGAGCTCACAGGGATTCCTGGAGTTTGCCCTCCTTTGATGCTGCTTGGATTACACCAGCTCTAACAAGTCATAAAAATCACTGACTGCTGGCTGCAGCACTTGGTTTTTCCAGTTTTTAACACTGGCCACACTCCCCCAAGCTCCACAAAGCTGTCCATAGGCTCACCAACACATTTTGGAATTAACACTGAGGGATCAGAAAGGGAGGGATTTCCTAGAAGATCTATAATTTGTATCTCTTACTATTCTCTTTGGTCCAGTTTCTTGCATGGAAGAAATACCCTGTCGTTTCAGATACTCTTCTATCTTCTCCTCATCCATAGAATCCACAGGAATGCTCCTCCACAGCTTCTGGAATTCTGAAACGACAAACTCAGTTTTATATCCCAGTGAGTAAACCCTGGGCAAAGACCCCACAGGAAGGGAAGGGGAGAGACTTGATTTCAAACACTCCAACATTCTGGCACGTCAGTCTGTCACCACCAGCAGGCACTCACTCAGCACAGCCTTCACCCTCTCCAAATGCTGATGCACAGCCAAAAACACCCAAAACCCGAAAAGATGAAACTCCAATCAACAAAACAACAAAACACCCTCAAGCTAAACTGCACTTGAGCATCAGGAGCACCCGGAGGCAACCTGTGCTTTCCGTGTTCATTTGCTACGGAGTCTCTTTTTGCCTGAGATCTCCAGAACTGTAGGCTGTGAATGAGTTTCACAGATCCCGATGAAGGGCAATCGCTAACCAGAAATGGCAACTTCATTTACACATCCTCAGCTGCCACTGACTTGGGAGACTCCTCATCCCATCCCCTAATTTACTGAGGGTTCGAGACATCGACTTCAGCGGCTCTGAGCCCGTTTATCACTGCAATACGATCCACACCGTGCTCTACAGATAACAGAGTACTAAAATTCCTCTGGTGTTAAAAAGAAGAGAGACACCTTAAAAACCACAGCAGCAGGAAAACAGACAGAGACAGTAAGTCTTAATTAGAGCAGCTGCCATCTGCCTGCACACTTTCTGCCTCACGTAAAGTTTCACAGAGCCTCTGGAATGCCTTCTCCAGGCAGCGGCTGGTACGATCCTACCTCCCTTCATTCCCCATGCAGGGAGTTAAGATACATCCTGTCAGCAGGTCTGGCTAACAAACTATAAATAAAACACGAGGCACACATAGCAAGGCAAGACTAAATTTTTCCTTTTATTTCCAGATAAATTTAGTATACAGTTGTCAAACAACCACAACCTCTGCATGCTTAAGGATGTGTCCTGTGCAGCAGGGGATGAGATGCTCCAGGGCCTGCTTGCCACAGGTATCCTGGCTCTGGGCACACTGCAACCAAATGGGAGTGTACAAAACCAACCCGGTTCCTGCCCTTGGAACAATTCCCTGCCTAAAGCACCTTGTTTTTCTATGCAAATACATGCCTCGAGTCTCAGGTGTTTGCTGCCAACAGTAAGAGACTGCCCCAGCTTTTCAGGAAACAAAAGAAAGGAATTTCACCACTGAAGAATGACAGTGTTTGTTTTGGGTAATGCAGTGGTTTTGAAGAGAACCAAAACCTGTCAAAACACCACGTTATGTTACACGGAGATAGCTCACAGCCTGCTTCTCACAGAGGCTATCCAGCACCCTGGGATCAGCGTGCACATCCCTTAATGCAGGGACTGACACTGCAGTGAAGACATCCTCCATCTGCTCATCCATTCTGAGGGGCTTTCCAGGCTTTCAGCATAGCTGCCTGCGCCTGCTATCAGAGATCATCCCTCACCCCCATCCAGCTGCAGCAGGTGGAGAAGGTTTGTCCTCTTATTCATAATATCCTGCTGCAAACAAATGTGTCTCCTCATTAGAGTTCAGGATATATGGATAAATACACCCTGGTGCAAAAAAAAAGGAAGCTGAGGAAAGGTGCTTAAGGTCAAACCGGTCTACATTCTTCTGGGGAACAGAAGTGAAAAATTAAACACTAGAAAATAAATGGTCAGCTCTTCAGGGATCAGCATGCACAGAAGTGCAGATCACAGTTAATATCTAACTACAGTGGTCTGCATTTCTTGTAGTGCCGCGGTTATAACATCACTCCAGCATCACATCCACCTTCTAAACTCGGCCAAGAAATACAAATGGAACAGGCACCAAGATCCAAAAGTGCAGGGCCAGAATGGACTTTACATACAGACAATTTAATCCACTAATTGGCCCCACCAGAGTCACCATATCATATTCTGCAACTCCATTTAAAAACTCCTCCGTAAATCAAGCTGCTTTCAGCACTACTGCTTTGATTGCAGTAATTGCAAAAGAAACTTCTACTCATTCTGGATCTCCATGTAGGGCTTTAAAACAGTCCACTGCCCAGGAAAGAGGGAGTCACAACAACATGGAAACACTCCCTATTGGAACAAAAAGCACAGGATAAAGGTGGAGAAGCACCGGGAGCTGCCACCCTTCAGTGTATACAAGTTGTCTGCACTTGGTGTGTCACCTAGAAGGAAAGGGAGATCCATCCATCCATCACCTCATCACAAAACTGACTTGGTGTAACACCAGACACTGGGCTAAGTGCAAGGTCTGAAGGAAAAGAGCAGCTGGATGGCTGGCACTGAACCATTTACACATTACCTGTCAGCCTTTTAAGTCTCCAAGGACCATGCCCCTATCGGCCAGGGAAAGTTCAGACCTTGGGAATACACTCTCTGAATTATTGTGACATCCTCTCTGAAATATGAGAACCTGTGGGAAAAGCTGGCAATAACTGCAGCTCTCAAGAAACAACCATCTGCATTTGTAGCTGTGGCACTTCTGCACCTCAGAAAATACACCCTTGAGCTGACACAGGGAAAGATTCTGCCTGGTTTCCTTGACAAGAATCCCTAGTGCTGTCACCCTGGCCTTTGCTGTGTGTCTGAAGAGCAGACAACAGCAGCAGAAGGCAGCTCCTAGGGCAGACTTCAATATAACAGATCCATTTTTCACAAGGTTTTTCTTTCACAGGGCACAAGGAGCTCAGCGCTGGTGTGAGGGGATGGCTGGAGCAGGAGGCTCCCCACATGCTGGCCTGCTGCAGCCAGCCATGGAGAACAGGTTGGGATGTATGCATTCCTGTGGTGCCTGCAGCCATTATGATGACACAGCACATTCAATTCGCCTGTTCCGTGCCCTGCTCACTGCTGGGTGATCCTGACACCATCACAGCACACAAAAGGTGAGACTCTTCTCTCAGAGCTACTAAAATCTTTCATCCATCAGCCAGAATGAAGGTAAAATGGTTGCAGGAGGATAAAAAGACAGCAGGGCAGGCCACACTCAGGCATGCTGACAATCTCTGCAGGGCTTAGGCTGCTTTGACAAGGCAGAGCCCAGAAAAAATCCCCAGGGAGAAATCTCCCAGGAGTTTCTGGTCAAAGCCATGCAGGTGCTTTGAATCCTCACTGAGATTTGCATTTTTCACAGAGCTTTCTGTTCCGATTCCAGTGCAGATCCTCCTGAGAAGAGGCACAAAGCTGTGATCCCAGTACTGAGGCAAGTGTCATGAACAAATCCTATACACAATATCTGGCAATCTGATCACGGAAAGATGTTAACTCAGAAACTGGACAGAATCAACACTACTCACTCAAGCTGCCTGCTTGCTCCTCCAGAGAGCTAAATTCTGGTCTTCTGAGTACTGAGAGGAGGAAATGAGACCAGGAGCTGGTGAAAAGCCAGTTTAGATGTTTGCTGACATCTCTAGCAACATGAAGTCAAAACTCAAAACAATGAGCTCTGACCAGCAGGAAACAACACAGAGCTAAGCTGAGGGCAGCATAACAAAGATTTTGCAGACACCTCTCTCTGAAACACCCAAGGGGTAAGGATGCACAGTTACCTTGATTTTACAGCATCACGAGGTGCCTCATAGATGAAAACAATTTGCACTGACATTCCCTGAGTGATTATACTCTAACCCACTTCCTTTCTGTAAATGCTTACATTTGGGGAATGAAGTCATGGGTAAATGACTGCCTGGTGACTTTGGAGAGGCTTATCCAGCACTTCTGACTGCCTCACCTGCTCTTGCAGAAAGGTTGAGATGGTTGTGGAGATAAACTGATACATCACACAGCTAATAAAATCTGCCAGAGATTAAAAACAGCTTAAAAATCCTCAGTGAGCCAAGCCAAAAGCTGAGCAAAGGACAAAACCAGACAATAACAGTGTAGAAGGGAAGAAACCACAGTCCTAGCAGTCCCAGGGAATGCAGCACTGGATTTATACCAGAAGGAAAAGGTGCTTGGTGCTAAATCTGTGCTGTCCCTGGACCACCACAGCTGTAAATCAGCACTGATCCCATGCAGATTTTACAGTGTTCAATTTAAGAAGCTTTAGCCATTCCATAAAAAGCCCTTCAAAAGCGCAGGAAGAATTTAAAAATAATTAAGTATCTGAATTTTTCAGCAAAAAAATACTTCCTGTAGTGCATTCAGCTGGGGAAGATACCATCTCTAGCAGTCAGGCAATCCAAGTGGCCTTTCAGCATTCAGCACAGGGTGAAAGCCTTGTTCACATGCAAAGAACAGGCAGCCTCGACTTGGCTGAAGCACCTGAAATCTGGCCCTGCTTTTATAAACACTTTCAGCTCCACACCACTGACAGCAGATTAATTAGCCAGGAAGTCCAGAAGGAACACATGCAACCTGAACCTTCCTCGGCTAATCACATAAAAGGAAGAACAAAAGCCCTTCCTTGCTGCTCAAACCCCCTCCAGTACCCTTGAGATCTCGATATATAGGCAGCACTCCGTTGCTGCGATACATTGGGATTTATTTTCACAGGGGGAGAAAGAAAAGCTTGTTCAGCCATCAAGGGCAGAGGCAGGCACTGCCAGAAAGGAGGTCCTCCCACTGCTCCAGGCAGAGAGCTCCACAAATTGCCCTGGCTCAGGCAGCAGCGGGAGAGGACCCCACTTTTCAAGGCTATCACCCTCAGCCAACATGTTCAGAGCTGGGATGTCATACAGCAGCACTGAGGAGCACAGAGCCCTTATTTCTGAGGATAAACATTAAACTAGAAACATATTTTGAACTGTCACCGGCTGCTAGATCAAAGAGTCTGCCAACACTTCAAGGCTTATTTTGCAGCCTTTTTAAAAACTTCATTTGAACGTTGCCAGAGATAATGAGCTGCAGTAGCATTGCTAAGGCAGAGACGTGTCATAACTCGTCCTGTGCACAGACAATTCTGCCAGAGACTCCCTAAGAGACACCCTTCTGCTGCTCTGGAAAGAATCCTAAAGCAAAGCTGCTCAGGAAGGGTGGCTTTCCTTCGTCACAGGATAACAGGGCTCAAAAAAGGACCTGCTCCAGCTGCAGTGAGTGAGAGAACATACTCAGGAATGTTTCCAGCACTGTGGCATACTCAGGTGGATCACAATATTCACAAAAGAGAAAATATTCTTACCCCCTCCCAGAACAAAGCATCAAAAGGAAAACCAAAACCAGCAGGAACAGAGCAACAACAAAACATCACTTCTAGCTGGGATGGGGAGCTGCTGCCACCTGCGGATAAAAGGAAGCAGAGCCACCTTGAACTACAAACACTGCTCTAAGGATCCCTTCAGGACACACACTGCAGCTTAAATGCCTTCCTTCAGCAGGAGGCCAGGCGTTTTAAGGAGTTTTTTTAACCTCTTCCTCCCTCTGGGAGCAACAGCTCCCTCTGTTTTGTGTAAGTGGAGCCCGGGATTTATCCTGGCTGCCTGATGCCTCTGTCTACATGGGCCAAAATGGGCCCTGTTATGAAACTTGACAGCTAATCCTGGAGTTATTACAAGCTAATAGCAACACGGTAGAGACTTCCCTCTGATCACTCTTTTATTATGGTTGGGTTCCTGCTATCTGGAAAAAATTGCACAAGAAAAAACATTCATTTAGCAACACGACTGTGATACAACCAGTGGCTAAAACTTAAAAGCTCTGTCTCAAAAGTTACTGCAAGAGCACTGATTTCTAAATGCTTTGGCCATGTTCAGGCCCCCAAAAACTGTGGGCCGATGGACTGAAGAGGCACCATCTCAACAGAAGGACAGGGTTCATGGTAAACTCCTAAACATTTGAAATCAGAAATTCCCCAGTGAATCCATTCTGCATTTTGCATATAGTTGGATTGCCCCTACCAAGAAATGACAGAAATCATAGTTTAAAAAGAAATTCACTTCAACCTTTTGAGATATTTTTCAGTATTATTAAATGTTGTAGATGCCACCTCTGCTTAATCACCATTGTGAAACAAAGCTATCATTACTGAGATTACAAGTGTGTACTCTCAGTACATAACAAATAGTTAACGATACACATCTTTAGTTGCTAAATTCTATTGGAAATAAAGATTCCCCTTGAGGTAGGCAAAGAAAGAAAGATCTTTATGCATCCTCCTGTGGTCCTGGAAATAGAGCAGTTCAAATTGTATCAAAACTCATTTTTTTACCATACATAATGTGACGCTGCGTGACGCAATGGCTTTATGTGTCATGTTACAAGAACAATACATGAAAAAAAGAAAGCGTTCAGTGTCACTGAGTCATTCAAAATAAGATCTTCTGACACAGACTGCCTTCCCCTTTCTGCATTTACAGACACCTCATGCTGACATTTATGTCCTTACTGGAACACATTCTGATTTCTGTGCATAAAATGGCACCAGAGGATTCTACCACCATTTGTGACACAGCAAACACACCAAAATTGTGAAGCCCCAAATCCACTCCAGGCCTGGGCAGCAGCACTGCCCCCACACATCTTTCGTTGTCTGTGCTCTCCTCCCAGCTGTAACCACCCTTCTCTCAAGAATTTTGCTCACATCTCATCCCTCCATGCTTCCTCCTTCTGTTCCATTTATGACTTCTTGCTGCATTCACCAGTAAAAGGCACATGGTTCATAACCAGGAAAAAAAACCAACAAAAATCTTGCACCCCCAAATCATTCTTTTGGGATTTTTTTTGGCTTCCCCTTAAGCAGCAAAATGTTAGATGCCGTTTCAGTCACAGTGAGGTGGTTTTTAGTCTCTTCTGTACCACTACTCTTGAAGACAACTGGTGGATTCCTGGTGCCATGTTCCAATGCAGCCATCATAAAGAAGAGGATATTACCATTGGACTCATTTGCTGGTCTCATTAGCCTCATGTTAATATCAACACTCCCCTCACATCTGGACACACCTAATATTTCATTATCACCCTAAAAGACTGCTCTACCTGAAGGCTGCTTATACACAGATGTCCCTAAGGTGAATACAGATCAACTGTCATGGAGACCCATGTAAAACAACACCTACCTTCATCCACAGCAAAGTGACAGCTCTTGTCATTGTAGAAAAGAATTTTCTTCTTATCAGGGCGATTAACGAAGATGATCTGGTCCCCTAAAGCCTCAAAAACAAATACAAAACAACAACTAAAAATCACTTCTTTTCCAAGCTGAAGGTCTCCAACCCCAACAGAGCCAGACCTTGGGCTAATAAAAGCAACAACAAACTGGAGAAGCTGCAAAGTAACTGGCCATGAAACACATGAGTACACTAATAAATCAAAAAGGAGATTCAGAGGACTGAGGTCAAGGTGTGAAAGCAGAACTAAATGCCTGCAGTTGGAACATGGGAGATCAGGAGTCTTTTGTGAGAAAGAGCTCTGAGAGCTGTGCTGAGACATCAGGGCAAATCTGAACATAAAGGATGAAATACAGAAAATGCCACAATATCAGATCTGCTGAAATGCCACTTGAGTTATCAAAAGAACAGCAACAGCTCATGAGAAAGCTCTGTCAGTGTCTCTCTTCCCTGTGAGAAGTGAAAGCTGAACTGCAGCCACGTGTTGCTCACCTTTATGGCTTTCTGTGCATTGGGCAGCCCTTCCTCAATGTCTTCCAGAAGGATTCCTCCCAGGCCTCGCTGGTCGTGCTTGTCCAAGAGCCTGAGCAAGGCCTTTTTGTCTTTCAAGTTGTACTTGGGTTTGAAGGCATACTTCCCATCCACAACTTCTATTTTTGGGTTGTTGACTAGAGCCTGTAACAGGGGCAGAAATTTCAAGCCTTGAAACAGTGCAGACACTTACTACTTTTTTCCTGGTGTGCTTTTGAGCACATGAACCACACGTTACAGCTGCCAGGCTGGAGCTTTGAGTTGAAACAGATTTTAAATCCTTGGATCCTATAATTCACCAAGACACACAGCACCTCTAAGAGAGAAGGGACCCAACTTTGGTGCTGCAGGGTATTTGTTTACCTTTCTTCATCTGGCAGTGGCTCAGTGATAACTTTATATACGCTTCTTGGGAGGGGCTCTTCCATTCCATTCTGATATTCTGGTTCATTATGGAAGAAGCCTGGAGCTACTTTTTGGAAGACTTCAGCAAAGTCAAGCTTCCCTCACAACCAACACTGCCAGAGCAGAGGTTTCTGCTCCCCAGAATATCAGTATTGTCAGCAAGGAATGTTACAGTCTGACTTAGTAGTTTCTTGAAGAAGGGATTACATATTAATAATTTAACAAATGTGTGTAATTCAGCTTTATCAGAATTCTTTAATGAAAATCTGAACATGTGTTTTCTTTACCTCACTCATTAACCATTGTTTCTGCTTGAGTCCAATATCTAAATGCTGTGTTTCATCCAGTATCTCCTCCAGGGTTAATGGATGTGTGTCACCACGCTGGTGCCGGGTCTGCAAAAGCAAACAGCATTTCTTACAGCTCTGTACTCACTTTATTCAGCAACTCAATCACCAAAAATTACACTTTATTTTGATCACTAACCTATGAATCCCAAAACCTGACAGCATCTTGAAATTCCTGCAAATAAACCCCATTATTTTGGTTGCAGAGTGACCTGGGATAATCAGGATTTTAGTTATGGAACAATATGCTAACAATTTCATTTACTGACAGCACTTTGAATTTAACAAGCAGTTTCTTGAAATTCTCACTCTTGCAGTAAAAGAATTTCAGGGGTTGAAACATTCACCATTTTCTAGCCACAGGACAAGAAACAATTAAATAATTTAAAACCAGTATTATTTTACACCAAAACACCATACCTTCATATAATTCACTATTTTAGCAAGGACTCCAAACTTGTAGCCAGAGCCTCCCGAAAGGGCTTTCAAGTTAAATGATCCATTGCTGTGATCTACAAAGAAAGAAAACAAACTTTGATAGCTTCCTGTTGGCTCTGAGCTCCATCACAAACAGGAGTGGCAGAAGCAGCCACCCCCAGGTGAGTCCTTGCACACATCTTGATCCAGACCCAGGGACTCAGAGGACACAGCTCTGGAGCATTTCTGGGCACAACTCCACAAATAAAAAGTTAAGAAAGCAGCAAGTGATTGCAGAGTTCCTGGCACAAGAGAACATGTTTAATTTGGTGGCTTAACATCCCATAATCATTTACACTACATGAATCCACGCTGAAATAATGCACTGCTTTTGCTCCACCAATACCTTCCTGCTGCTGAGATGGGGGCACAAAGCTTCCCTACTTCCCCAAAGGCACTCGGTGGTTACACAGCAGGTGAAGGAAGGCTGTGATTTAAAAAAAAAACAAACTGTTTCAAGTGGTTCTAGTGGAGAATTTATTAATCAGAGCCATACAAATGCAAACCAATTCAACCTGGTGTGTTGCACCACTGGAACAACAACTCAGAACCCCCTCTGTTGTCAGCTCTGGCTGTCTTTACCATGAGGTTTGCTATCACTGTTTCAAAAGTTCTTGCAAGGTTGTTAATGACCATTTAATAACCGTCAGTTCTTAGCACAGCACATTAAACACAAATATCCACAAACCACTATCACAAGCCACAGGCTCATTACCAGCACAACATTGCTCAAACCTAATGGCAACAGTTTTCTGGAATTTCAGCTACTTCAGAAAAAGAACACCATCTCTTTGTCACCACGGGGATTGTTTAATCCTCTGGTGATTTCTAAGCACATCTGACAGGACAACAGATATCTCAGAGATATGGAGCTCCTATTGTTTCTGTGGAAAAATCAGTATAGCAAGAGAAAAGAACAGAATCGTGAAGCTGTTACATGACATCAAAGTCTTAAAGGCTTTATACAGCACAACAATTCTAAAATTAACATAGAAATACCACTGTAGCTACAGAGGAATATTTTATTCTGGTTACTAAATTAAAAGAAGGAAAATCAAAAGCCAGCTCTCCCTGAAGATGTAGCCCATAGAGATTTTCCCCTACAAGGTGCCCTTAAAGATTAAAAATTAATGTTATGTAGGACATTTTAGAAATAAATAGAAAAATCATAGATGCAATGAGAGGTCTGAAGTGACCAAAATAAATTCAGAGGTACAACAAACAACTTATCATGTTTTTGTTCTGTCAGATTTGAATTGAATCAGGAAGATAATCTGGTTTAATCTGCCTGCTTGCAGTCGATGACAAGAGAATCTAACCCCACGGTGAGGCTGGAAATCTGCAGATATTAACACTTCAAACGTCACGGTTTGATGGCTGATCCGAGCACAAAGCACAGCGGGGTCGTGGCCAACCTCTGCTAACGAGCTCATCCCACCCCAAAAAGCAAGAACAGGGAGGCATTTGCTTCTCATTGCAGACAGTAAGTCACATTTCTGAATGATTTACTCCTGGGGTTGAGGGCTCAATGCAAATGAGCACAAAGGAAGTTGTCAGCAGCATCGTGCTCTGGCCAATGGAAGGAAAGCTCCATCTTAGCTGTGCCATAGGCTGCACTAAAAAAAGGGACCAGAACGGCGCTCTCTCAGCATCCTTTCACACAAGAGGTAGGTGTGTATCATTTTATAACATTCTCTCAGGTTTATCTTGATTACTGAAAGAAAATATGTCTGTAAGCTGAGAACCTGTAAAAGCTTCTTGGAATCAGAATGATTTTTCTCTAGGCTGAGTAGGGTTTATCCCGCTGAATGTGGAGGAGCTTGTCTTGCACGATCAGACGAGCACTTTCACCATCTGTGCACTAATGGAAAATTGATGACCACTCCATCTTACAGCAGAGCTAACACAACCAGCCAAGATTCAGTAAACAAAATGGATTTCGTGCTTGCAGGGGAGGTGGGTGGTTTCCTGCAGCCTCATGCTCCTGGTGATTGATTCTATGTGTTTGCACAGAAATGACAGCGAAAGGGTTTTCCTTAAAACAAAGGCAGCTCCAGCTGAAATGTGAGCAGTGTTACCTCCCAGGGGGTATTCCGTAAATTAGGCTGCCTAAAAGAGATCTGTGTGTGTGTGGAGGAGAAACCTGTTCTAGAAACAGGCAGGGAGAAAATCCCTGTGCCTGCTGTTACCTTTGGAAACACTGGAGCAGCCATAGACACAGGGCAAAGAGCCGGGTTAGAATGCACCTGAGATTTGTAAATGCTCAGTGCCTTCTTAAACAGGGCTTCCTCAGAGCTGCATTAAAAGGATTTTCTGCCAGTCATTTCCCTCTGCTCCATGATTTCAAATAAAGCTGCTTCTCTGCAGTGCCCAAAGATGCTAATGCTTTTAAATTAAAACCTAGTGCATTAAATATTTAACTCGTTGCATTTTGGATTTGTACAACTGCTGACTTGATTGTAAATCAGACTGGCTGATACGAATCTGACCTGTGCCATTACAAAATAAGTACAACTGCAGGAAACCAGCCCATTTTCGACAGCTTTCAAGGACACTAACCTCATTAGTGCTGTTTTAATTCTGAACAGTCAGCAACAGCTACTTCAGCCTAGTATTTCAATAATTACAGCAAAGAGTAGCTGATCTTTATCTGCCTCGCCCGTGGAGAGATCATCATCATCCTCCTCCTCATGGAGCATTAAATTCCATCTCCTGGCATAAAGACAAACATCTCTCCCCTGTGCAAACTGCTGCCCTATGGTGGATGTGGAGAGGGGAGGGAATGACTGTGGAGAGGGAATGGAATGGCTGCTGCACTGTTTTCTGGCCATGCCGTGCTCAAGATGCTCCTCTCCTCTTGGGAACAGAGCTACTCCCGTGGAAGAGAGCTGTCCGGGCTGAACAGTGCAAATCTGACCAATCCCTCCAGGGGCCACAGATCTTGATCACTTAGAGCAATATAAATGAAAAAATCCCACCAAAACTTATTAAATTTTGCTTCACAGAAACAGTCTGGTTTTGTGCCTGGTGTTTACAGAGCAAGCAAACTTACGTGTAACAGACTCCAACAAAACCCTCAGTCCTAGAAATCTGTTTACGAAGTTCAAAACAAAACTCTTTTCTTTCCCAAAGGTATCCTTTTGCCACTTAAAACACACAATTAAATCCTGCTTATTATAATTACTCCTCAAAGGGGACTCCAAATCCTTTTATTCAGCTCCCCCATCTCTCTTTGTCTCATGGATTATTTTGAAATAAGTCTTCAAGCCACCCCTTCAAAAACCCTCATGAGTTTTAGCCCTATAACAGGTTGGCTGAGTTTCCTTCTCACACTGTGACCAAACCAAGCCAGGACCTGACTCAAGCCAGGACTATTTTTAGCTAGGATTTGCTCTGTAAACTTTTGTTTAAGGAAAAAAAAAAAAAACCCAAAAAAACAATAATTTAATTAATCCCATCCATCTCAGTTATATACTGTATATTCAATTACTAATTTGCATACCCAGCTACAGATTTAAGTTACTGCAACTGCTCCAGTAAATGTCTGTGTGAAACATTAATGCCAGGGACCTTCCCAACAACAAAGCTCTTTTGTTTCAATTTAAATCCACTGAAGATAAAAGGATAAAGAACAAAATGTAGAATATTAGAACAATAAAAATAAGACATAGATCACAGGGTGGTTTGGCAGCATGATCCTGGGTTTTCACCATGTCCTTTTCTTTAATAATTTCACAGAAATAAGGACAGGTACTCAGACTGCTTTAGTAGACACCATCACCACTATGTTCCACCTAAAACCTCCTTGCTGTTCCCTCAAAGAAATACGGAGATCTGACTTGACCTCCTCCTCCCACACCCAGTTTTAAACTGCCTGAGGGATTCAAAGGTTATTATGACATCCTACAGCCACAGCAGATAACCAGAAGTTACTGTAGCTCCTTGGACAATTTTTATTGCATTAGACTGTTGAGCAAAGGCAGATTTGCTGGAGTCAGCTTCTTGCTTCATCTCCCCCACACCACAGAGCAGCCTCTTCCTCTGCTGGGTGCCAACCCAGGCTTAGGCAGAGTTGAAAATAAGGAGGAAGAACTCCTCAGGAAGGGCTGGGTTTTCCTTGTTATCCACCCCAGTGACTACAGCACCACAAACAAGATTTCCAAACGCTTCCAGTGCCATCTGGGCAGCCAAATTTCTCCAGCTCAAACTACTCAGCAGGGGAAGAGCAGGGGAATGAAGAGGTCAGGAAATCTGCCCTCCTGAAGTCCAGAGAGTTTTGCAGGTGAACAAGTCTGTGCTGACAGGCAATTCCAAAATAAAAAGGCCTTTCACACCACAAGACTGACGATGCACAGATGGTTGAAACCATTGCACACCTTGAAAATCTAGTTTGTAAGCTGTTTGTGCATATAATTGAAATAAAGAAGCAAAGCTCTCTCATTCCTGAATCACTTACACCACATCATGCCTGCACGAACCAGACACTGCCAAAATAAATGTTCCAGGTCTATCACAAACTTACACACATGGAGTTTGATATTTTGGTGAGCAAACACAAGCATGCAACAATCCATGTTAGTAGAAACTTTGAGCACTTAGTCTAAGTAGCTCCAATTTGTGATAAATATCACAGTGTTTCCTTGATTGACAGTTCTCAACAGCTTTGTTTTTGTGTTTCAGCTCCCAAATCTGTGCCAGTGAGCATACCCAAGCCAAGCAGCTCCTCAAGGATGGCAACCCTCAACAGCACCCACTGGAATGAAACTACTACATCCATCTCCCAGTATCTGGGCTTCCAAGTGCAAAAAATTTACCCTTTCCATGACAACTGGAACACTGCCTGCTTTGTCATCCTGATCATATTCATCTTCACTGTAGTTTCTCTGGTGGTGCTGGCTTTCCTGTATGAATTGCTGGACTGCTGCTGCTGTGTGAAAAACAAAACTGTGAAGGACCTAGAGAACGAGCCCAATCCTGTCAGAGCAATGCTGAACAGCTTCAGGAAGCGAGACACAGAGGTGGTGTAGGAAGCACTGAGCACCTGCACTTGGAGAACTTGGTTTGACATTTGACACCTGGAATGAAGCCTCCTATAGCTTACAAACGAGCAAGTTGTGTGCTTTTTTTCTTTTGGATTTAAATATCCACAGTGGCAATTTTAACTCTGGATGTGAGCTGGAATAATTGGCAAAGGTTTTCCAAGTGCTCAGCAGAAAGACAATCTACTGCAGTGTTATGGGAGGGAAAAATTGTTGTTTTTTAGATGAACTGTTGCTGTTTATATTGAGTGACTAGCATAGAATTTTGTCTACCTGACCGAACAAATGCTGCCTAACATGCATAAAACTGTTGCTTAACTGAAGAAAACATTTATAAAATGTCCAACAGTCTGATCACATTCCATGCAAAGACAGCAGTGTTGTCCCACCGAGTCAACCACACAGGGACAGGACAGACAAGGGGTAAGAAAAGAGTTGGGAGAGGAGGGTTGGAGGGCAAGAGACCCTTCAGGCAGGAAAGGACTGGGTGCATTCTAGCCTTTGGCAGTGCTTTTTATTAAGGGTTTTTTGCTTCTAGAAGAGAGGGTGGTGGGAGGAAGACTAAGCCAACAAGAAATGTATCCCTAAAATGGTCTCTTCTAGTTTTCCTAAGGGTACTTTGACCCTTCTCCAGTTCCAGGGAGCTGTTCTCCCCAGTCTGGCCAACAATTTCTGGGTGTTGACACCTGCATAACCCACTACCTTCAGAATATCTGGCCCCATCCAAAAATACTGCTGGAAATGAACAGGGACAATTCTCTGCCTCAAGGCTGCTGCTTCTGTGGCAACCACAACACTACAGGGAGTGGGACACACCGGATCTATCACCCCTATCCCAAACTTTCAAAGCCAAACTGGAACTGGTGGAGTTCTTGCCAAGAGCACAGGGAGATGGGCCACAGACCTCCCACACTGAAGAGGGGGATGGCACCCAGCCCAGGTGCAGCTTTCAGCACTTTGCACAAGAGAATCTCACTTGACTCCATCTGCTTGCTGACACATCCCAGAGCTCACACTCACCCCTTGTTCATGTCCTGGCCACAGAACTCTCACACCTCTGGCTCACTGCCCCCTGTAGCTGTGCTGTGTCAGTGGTTTTTAAAACCATTCAAGTTTTGCTGCTACAAATGACAACTGTAATAAAAATGTCCAACAGTGTAGCCAACAGTAACTCCTGGCAAGTCCTTCACCCTCCTGAACCCCCACAGAAATGTCCCAGAGCAAAGCTACATGTGGGACAAGTTATTTAACCCCAGAAAACATCCCTGGCAGGGAGGAAACAAAGCCCACCTAAATGGCCACAACCACAAGAGACCTCACACTCCATCCACATCTGAAAAACCTTGACCAGTACCTATAATGATCTTTTTTTTTACATATATCAAATCCCCCTCTCAGGCTGAGCATGACTAAGCTCCAGAAGATCTGAACACAGTGAAACACTTGTTAATTGACACTCTCCACTGGGGAGATGGAGTCACAAAACATCCAGGGCAGGATGAACTAGCACAGCTAGTCCAGTGATTCACCTGGAGAAGCAAACTCCCTCCTGCAGTCACAAATCCCCACAGACACACTTCTTCAAGCCTAAAATCAAAAGCACAACTGATGGAAGCCACTGCCCTGAGCACAAGATCATTTAGGACTCACACTGAGATGGATGATGGAGATAATGCCAGTGGAGATAAGGATGACACACCACCTTCTGCTGTGTGACAGCATCCGCCTGGGAAGCCCTGCTCAAGAGGCCAGAGTAGGCATCAGGATGCACTGAATTAAATCCTGGCTCTCTCCTAAAAGGAAAGGCTCAGGACACTTGCAGCATTCCCACAAAGTGCCCATCAAGCTGCACACAAGAGGGCAGTGTGTGCAGCACGCCAGCCTCTGCTGCTCTGGCAATGCCTTCCTGAGAAGCACATGGAGTGACATATGCTGGGACCCATCCCAGCTTTTTATTTCACAGGTCTGCAAAGGGGAATGGGGGTGGGCACAAGCAGCAGAAGGCAAAGGTGGCCCCTTGCACAGTACCAGAGAAGACTCAGGATGATTCTTTCCCACAAAACAGCCCCTGAAGTTTCTGGCTCTTGACAACTGTCAGCAGAGACCACTGAGACAAAGGTCTTAAGACAAAGACCACAGCCACAATTTATTATTGATTAATAAAATGAAACAAACAGATTTGATCAATTTCATTTATTTTCCAGTTCCTGTTCTAAACTGAGCAAACTAGCTTTGAATTTTTTCAAACAACTTGTTGAAACAATAACAGTAACGTCTGCATAACAATCACTGTAGGAGCAGTGGGAAGCTTAGAGCCAGACTTCACAGACAGGCCAGATTTAGCTGGACAGTCTCTTGAAGATCAGCATGGTCTCCAAACCTCTCCTTCCCCAAAAAGTATCAAGGGCAGGCTCTCTGAGCCACAGAACCACAGAGCCAGGGAGGCACTGCACACCCAGGGACTATCAGTGCCAGCACATAAATAATGAGGTGATAAAGGTGACTCCCTTCATCACCTCTGTGGCCACTGCACAACAAAATTAGGACTGACCACCCTATTTTTGTCTCTTTAGGGCAGTGGGACAGGGATTTCCCAACACCAGGTTGTTACTCCACCTCCTGTCTCTGACACCCACATATCCTGACAGGCATCTGCCAATCTGGCAAGTGAAATAAAAAGTGGGTTTTGAGGCAGAGGATTTTGACTCTGCAGCATAAAAATATTGTAGAAAGCCTGGAACCTCTCTGCTACTGCCTGGAACGCAGCCAGCAGCATAAAAGATGAACTTTTATCTCCTCAGAGCCACCTCAAGGCCCTGTTTGTGTAAGTGAATTGTCTGACAGCCACAACAGCACTTAAAGAAACCCTCAGCCCACAGAAACCACAGAAACAAAATGAAACCTTCTTTATCTGCTCAAATCCTCCAGATCAGGCTCACATTTGTACCCTCTGCCCTCTTCCTGCCTCCTCATCCCTTCTTCCCAGCAAACCTTGCTCACCCCAGTGACGCAGCCTAGGATATTCCACGCAGAATTTTGTTTTCTTTGGAGAGTGTGAAAAAGGGATGGATGGAAACCTGGCCTCCCTTGATTTATTTTAGAATGTCTGGCTGATACTTTATTTGGTGCCTGAGAAGCTGCAGACACATACCCAAATTCCCAACTCTTCCCCTGGGACAGAAGATGCTTCCCTCCTCCCAAACTCCCTGACATTTTTCTCTGTTGTTTTTAGCTCTATTGTTTCTCCTGGAGTTTAGGAGAGAGCCACGTGGGTATTATTCAAAATATGAGCATGGACTGAGTTTGCACAACAGGGTATTTTGTTGTGCAAACTCAGATCCTGGCATTTGATCTGACCTTTAAAGTGCACTTGAGTACTGCCACGGCTTTGGGAGCAAATCCTCTCCCCGGTGCTGCACTTTCCACACACTCCCACTATTTTTGGTCCTGCTTTATTAACTGTTTATTTGATACTAGGAGACTCATTATCAGTGCCGCCACCTCCTCAGGGAAATGCCACAACTCCCCAGTAAAACAGGCAGAAAACCCTGGAATGCCTGGTGCTCACGAGCAAAGCTTAGCTCCCAGGTGAAACGAGACAACTGCTAATTACAACATGCAAGCCAAACAAGAAACACCTGGCAAAATCCCTAAAACAAAACCCCCAAACAAGATACACCTGGAAAAATCCATCTCAGGTATGAACACCCTCCAACTTCGAGTTATCTAAATGTTTTAGGTACTCTTTTGCCAGAAATAATCACGGAACAGGCTGGGAAGGAAGGGAGCCTAAAGATCATCCCATTCCAGCCTCCTGCCATGGGAACACTTTCCATTAGACCAGGTTGAGCCAGGCCCTACCCAATATGGCAAACACAGAGAAAATGAATGGCACTGCCTGTCCAGCAAGCACTGAAACTCACCGTTTCCAAAAGCACATCCAAAGCACGGTCTCACATCAATCATTTTGGCAGCACAGATTCCTCCAACAGAGTAACAGCAAACGAGCCACGGGATGAGGCTTAACACACATGCACAGTAGGGAATGGGTTTTTCACACCGTGCAAGTGATTTTCTTAGCAAAAGTGGTAATTGAAGAGAAACTGACAACAGCCACCAGCAAAACTCACAGATACAGCATTATTCACATTAATAAACCACGGCTTAAAGGTAAACAGCAGGAAACACCAAGCAGCTGCTGGACAGGAGACTTCCACCCACCTGTGGTTTGTTTTGAGCTGGAGGAGCCCCCTTGCTCTACCTTGGCCTTCTTCTTCTTGGAAGCAGAGGAGTCGGAGGTGAGCGCTGGGCGTTTCTCTACGGCGGGCGTGGAGAGGGCTCGCTTTTTGAACAGCTCCCGCTCCCGCAGCAAGCTGGGGTCCATGATTCTGCCACGGGGAAAGGGCGAGAAGGGTGTCAGCCTCACCGAGGTGTTTAGGAGCAGAAGCTGCTGTTTATCACGGAATGTGCTGAGCTCGATGGGGTCCCAGCACTGAGTCCGACCCCCAGCCCCACACAGGACAAGCCAAGAGCCCCTCCCGGGCCTGGCGGGGCTGTCCGAAGGCCCCGTGAGCTGCGGCAGGATCGGGGCCGTGACCACATCCCTGGGGAGCAATTTCCTTGGGTGCTCCTCCTTTTCCCCAACACGGACTTCAACAACACATTCGAGGTGTCAGAGCACTACCGGAACCTTAAGGAATGTGAACAGCAATGCCGAACAGGGACAGAAGAGCCCTGCACCAGCTTAACGAGGCACCTCACGGCAGGACGGAACAAAGTGGCAGCGCGGCGGGCGGAAACCCCCGGCCGGGGGATGCCGGCGCCTCGCTGCCCCTACCCCCGCGCACAGAGAGGGGCGGCCGCTCCCCCGTCCCCCTCTCTGTTCCCGTCCCGGTGCCGGTCCCGCTGGGGCTGCCCCGTCCCCTTAGGGCGGCCCCCGCCCGCTCACCCGCGCGCCGCCGCCGCCTAGCGAGCCATGCCGCTCCCGGCAGCCCTCGCGCGCCCCGCACGCCACGCCCCGGAAGCAGCCCGCCCGTCGCCATGACAACGCGGCCCGGCCTGCCCGCCCCCAGCTTCCACAGACACATACACATGAAAAAACTCGGTTATTTATTCAAATCCTTTTATTAACATCCCGTTTCACACAGTGAAAAAAGTCTAAAAAGTGCTGCTTGAGGAAGAGAGGAGGCAGCAGCAGGAATAATGCAGAGCAGGGGCAATTAAAGCCCCTGTGAAGCAAAAGTCTGTGCAGATAATGCTCGCAGTCATGGGAAAGACTAGTAAAAAATAGATCATCTTGATTTCCAGATTCAACTGAAAATCCCTTTCTTGGTTTCTGTTTTGCATTTCTTGGTCTGGGTTACAGCTCCAGGTGTTGCTGCCGAGGTTCCAAACCATTCTGGCACCCTCCTCTTCACGGGGGGATGCAAGCTCTGGAAGGAAACAAAGGCACAAATGTGGAAGGACACACAGCCACAGCCTGCCCCACTGGCACAGCTCTACTGCTCTAATTCATGCTCAGCTGGAGGCACAAACTGACCAAACTGTTCATGAATATGCAGCAGTTAAACCCAACACCTTATTCAAGAGCTAAACTCTGAGAATCAAGGCTGACAAAGATTTGCACTCACAGCAATATCCAGCTTCAAACTGAAACGAAGAGTTCAACAAGCAGTGCTGGTCAGGGACAGGAGCTCCCTTTTAAATAAGAACTCTTAATATCTGGCCATACAGCTTGTGTTCCTATAGACACCAGGGGAAAAACCCTTAATGTGATGGGCACAGCCTCACAGTACCGTGTACTTCAAAAGGAAAAAAAGGAAACAAATGTCCTCTTAAAATGTTGGAAGCATCTGCCACAAAAGAGCTGACAAAAAGTACCGGGGGAAAAGTTTCTTGTAGCAGTCTATTGCAAGGACAACAAAAACAACATGGCACCACTGCCTCAGGGGTGTCAATGAGAGGCAAGGGCTGGCAAGCCAGGCCAGGGTTTCAGACAGTCTGGGAGCCAAACAGAAGCTGAGAATTGGGTTGTTGAAGACTCCCACCCCCATCAGCAGGTCTGGGCTGTGCTCCTGCCTTCTCACCTTGGGCTGAGGGTCTGCCAAGAGCTGCGCCTTCTGCTCAGGATGGAGGGCAGGCTGGTGGGAGGAGGCCACGGTGGTGGGCTTTGAGGGGCCTGCTGCCCCCCTGCTCCCTGCCTGACTGCCATCCACACTCCCTGCAGCCTTCCAGGGAAAACAAAGGAAGCACAAGGTTACCGGGTTACTGGGTCACAGTCCCTCATCAACAGCATGCCAGCACCTCTGCTTAGTGAGGGCACCACCTATTGCTTATTCATGTCACCATAATAAAATCTGAGCAAGTGAAGTTAGTGCATTTCAAACACACTGCAAAATTGTACTTGGCTTTTTTTTAAAAGTGGATAAAACCACTTGCTCCATCCCTATGGCTCTGAAAACTTGAAATATTTACTTCTGCCTCCCAAGTGTTGCATTTTGAAATGTGTTTTCACAGCTAAAGTGTCAGTTACAAACAGCACAGTGGGCACAGAGATATGAGCTCATGTTTTTTACACGATCCTGCTGTCCATAGGTTGCAGCAGTCACACTGACATTTTTGCATCAGCCACACATCCCTGTGTTACCAAAGCCCTCACTAATGGCAGTTTTACCACATGCTTTATTAGAGTGACAACATCTGTTTACCCAAGCTGAAGGCACCATATGCAGATGGGTTTTCCCTGCTCCTTCCCTGGCTGCTGGATTGATTCCACTCCCCTGTAAAAGCAGCAGCAGTGTCAGGCCATTCAAACCCAAGAACACCCATTAAGAGATTTAGAATTGCTTAATACAGAGAATTATTAGATATTCAGCATATTTTCTGAAGGAGCAGTAAATAAAGACTGGATTAGCTTTTGGATTTGCAGTCTGTTCCTTTGGATTACATTAATTTGATTACTAATAGCGTGTCATTCCACTATTAGCTCCAGGAGCACAGAAAAGTGTGACAAGAGCTCAGGCAACTGCACTGTCAGGAGGTCAACTGCAGGAAAAAAAGGCTGTGACACAGATATTGTAGTTTTCAGGGAAGCAAGAAAAATCAATTTGGCAAAATGGCAGTGCTTGAAAAATTGTTTGAGCCAGTGTTTAAGAAATCAGCCCCAAGCCCTGTAAGGAGCAGACACAAAATCCCAGCACAGGTAGAAGGATTTGGAATATGCTGTTTCTTTTTGCTATTGCCACCAGGTGCCACTCAGTGCAGGGTGTCCTTTGTACCAGGTACTGAACTCGGACATGGGGTCAAAGGCCAGCAGAGAGCCGAGACTACTCTGGATTTTCTCAAACAGCAACAAAGAGCTCCTTATTTTCCAACATTTGTCCTCCAGGTGACACTTGTTATCAGGCTGTGCTCAGCAGTTTCAAGTAATCTAAGGACCCAATTCCTGGCTGGAATTGCCTCTGGCTTTTTCATCCTCTTAACCTCCCTGCCTAGTAGGAGAACCTCTTTGCCCACATCCCAGTGCACAGAAAAAAAGCCAGGGCACAAGCTGGATTTGGCTGCTATGAAGGAACGTGCACATCCCAATTTCCATACTGGGAAGAACTTGCAATGTGTGTAATAAATCACAGCAAAGCTGCACAGCTCTGACTTCTTCCGAAGTCAACACTTATCCCAAGAGAATCCTCAGTTTCTGCTCTAAACATTCCTCTGAGGAGGAGGCAGTTCGGATCAAAACTGAGGGAGAGATGTATTGGGAAGGTGCTGGAGACACCAAAAACATTCTGTTAGTCTGTTCCTACACAGAAAACATGATTTTACAGAAGAACACTTACAACCTTCTTTTACTAACCTGTGTTTTATTCCACAATGCACCTTCCCTTCTTGCTTGATCTGCTCCTGTTTTTCCCTGCTGCCCTTCAGGCCACACCAACCTTCTTTTGAAGCCTAAGCCATCCTGAGATTTATTTCTATTCTCTTTCTCCAGTAGTACAATCATCATCTTGATCAGATACAGCTCAATATTGGCAGGAGTACGTTTTCTAATTTCTTGAAGTTTGGTAGTGTCTTAGAAAAAATAGAAAAATAACGTTAATTATTTAAGTTCAGTTTTCTTATATTGTACAATACATTTGTTGCACCTCATTAAAGCACGTAATGGATTAAGGCATAGAAAACGTAAGAAGGTGAAAATGTATGGGTTTGACTTGTGAGATCATGTGATAAATTCCCACTGTGTTTTCTGAGGATGCCAGTACTTACAGCAATACTTTGTCAGTTTTTTCCCCAAAAACATTTCAGTAAACACAGATTTAAGAGGGATGACTCAAGAACTTCCACCCAACTGAGTCAAATGACTTGTAAAAGTCAGCCCCATTGTTATGGATCACGATGAAGTTACTTTACAACTGAACCTGAAAGGAAAGCAGTCTGCCCCAGCCTTCCAGGACTGCTGGGGGGTGTAGCTGGGAGCAGCAGCTGCAGGTAGGTCAGTGATGCTCACCTGAGAGGATGGGAGGGCTGCAGATGATGTCCCTGATGAGGCTCTGCACGTCGGGGGTCAGACCCGCGCGCTCCACGCTCACCGTGCAGCCCGCGGCCAGCGCCTGGCACAGGTGGGTGCCAACCACTGCCAGGGGCAGAGATCTGCTCTCACTTATGGCCCTCTGGGGAAACAAAGGCACAGGGCATGCACAGGGCTCAGGTGTCAGTCCCAAAAAACAATCCAGAGTCGCCAGCACATGGTAGCGCAACAAAGCTCCCCAAAACACTGCTTTATTCCTAATACCTATCTCATTTCTTACCCAGCTTGTCAAGTGCGTTTCTCCCTCAAAACTTCACAGATTAAGTGCAACATTTCACCTTGAACTTAGCTGAGATGAAGGAGCTGTGGTGCACCTGACTTCTCAGGGGCACACAAACACCACAACAAATTCCTCCTAATTTTCACAAGTTGGAGGATTTCTCCTCCTAAAGCATTTGCCTTGAAGCAAAGTATCTTGAACTTGATTGACCCAAACTTTATTTTCTCAAGGATAGGTCCCCAGCTGGAATCTGGTACTCTTCAAAAAAGCACACTTCAACTTTCTACTCGTTTCTCCAAAGAATACACACACTGTGTGCATTTCAGCAGGATTAGTGGATACAGTGCATCAAGCTGCCCATTAATAATTGTACAACTATTTCTTGTTAATTCATCTTTAGGTACACTTTTAACTCTGGGACCATTTGCCCCATACTCTTGGGACTGTCAAAGTAAAAGCCAAAGCAACTCAAGTTGCTTCCTGTGGAATTAAAAATTCACTGTATACCACCTCAGTTTTCCATACCACCACTTCAGAGATAAGTAAGAGCATCTGCCACTTCCCAGGAAAAACACTGCCTCAGAGGTTTAAAGCAACCTATCCAGCACCATGCAGAGGATTTAAGAAAAGTTGCACACCCCCCTCCTCTAGACAAAGCCTCTCTGCTGCCAGTTTTCAGCAAAGCAAAAGCCTCCACAGCCCAGAGCTTACCAGAGAGTAATTTTTCTCCTGGAACAAGGTATATGTGACCTCCTCTGAGGGAGAAAGGGCTCTAGCACGCTTCCAGGGAGATGCTTCTTGCTGAACCTTGGATTCAGCGGCGGGGAATGTGTCGGTCTGAGTGAGATAAAGCAGAATTAAATTAATTTTATCCCACTGACAACCCACTGATCACCCTCCCATTATCTGAAGTTAACTGACAAAGTAACCGTAACAGAACCATTCATCTCTCTGGAGGTTGGTTTTGACTCCAACTCCATGTTCTTAAAAGTAAAGGGAGGGAACACTAAAGCAAGGAGGGAATCCAGATGGACATCCACATGTTCCCATCTTACTAAAACCAGCACAGCATCATCCAAGGAACTTGGAAAAGAAAACCAGCCAGAATAAAGTGCCCAGGCCAACACATCATCTTAGGTATTCCTCATTCCATGTGAAACTATTTCACCAGAACAAACTGTGGCATTCAGTCTGCCTGGGACACTTCTCAATTTGAGCTCAATTTTCTCAAAACAGACCTCCTGAAAACAACTACAAAACTAGACATGCTTTTGATTCCTATTGCTAGATCAATGCAATTTTTTTTTTTTTGTGAAACAGAAAGGCAACTCCATGGAGTTGTCCAATAGCTGCAAAGCAAACTCCATCCTTAAGGTTCCTGCCAAGGAGAAGACACTTGATTCCATCATACCTGCAAACCATTTGCTTGGCAGAAGTCCTTAATCTCAGCCAGGAGAGGCATCAACATGGTGGACTTGGCTTCAGACACACCATCAATTTTCTTCAGGTTCTCAATGCTCGTAGGCCTGGTTTAGGATGAAGAATGCAACAACATAAGGCAATCCCAAAATATTGCTGCCTTTTGGTAGCTGGAGGAGGCACTTGAGATGCCTCCATTCCCCCAAGAGAAGCAGCAAAGGGATCTGTGGCTTGGTTTGCAAGCTCCCCAGTTTGTACAACATGTCTGCGTGCTGGCTTTACCTTATCCGGGCCATCTCCACCAGGATCTTATTGGTTGCCAAGACAGCTGGAGGAATTTCCTTCTCATTAGCTACCTTCTGTCTAGCAGTCAGCAGCTTGCCATACAGAGCAGTCTGGGAAGGAAGGAAGGAGCCAAATTCTCAGGAAGCAGCTCTACATCACTTGTAAGTACAATTGTTACAAGAGCACAAGTTATCCCCTCCCTGATCTTCCCAATAATACACAAAAACCCCACCACACATTAACCCCCCCTTGTGTATTTCAGTCCTATTCTGGTAGTTCTGTTTAAAACAACCCAGTAATTTGAAGTAATTTTGTAGTTTTAAGTTAAGTTAATTTTAATTTTGTTCTGCTCAAACACAGAACAACTGTGGTTTGCAGGCTGACTGCAATTCAGAGATATCCTCCCAGTCCCAGCAGAGCTTACCTCAAGCTCTTTTTCTCTGGATGAAGCACTTGGTTGTTGGGGCTTCAAAGGAGATTTCAGTGGTGAGCGCCCTGAAACACTACCAAAAAAAAAAAAAATCAAGTGTGAAGCAAGCCTTGCTTTAAATCACTTGAATCAAGGCCCAATTTATGTTGCCAGCTCTGCACCCAGGGCTGGCTGGGGTACAACCAGCAGTATGCAGACTCCCACTGAGTCCATGAGCTCAGGGACACAAACCCTTGACTGGACTGCCAGGATTACACTGCAACATCTGTCAGCACACAAGCTGGACTAAGACTCCTTCCCTAAGCACAGTGCAAATAGCTTGGTTTTACAGATTTTAACTGTCCCTAAAATAATTGGTCTTCGCATGGCTGCAGTGGCAACTATTCACCTAACTGATACAGCCTCTTCCTGTCATCTGCCAGCACCAGAATGGTGGCCTGAAGGAGGAATCCACTTAGAAACACAAGGTGCATTTAATCTGAAGCAGCACATGAGCCAGGAAAACAAATTACTTGGTCTGCTTTTTGCAAGAGGTTATTTGATTTCTTTTGACCTGAGGGAGTCTTGAGTTGGTCTCAGTCTTCTCCAGACCAGTGTGGAAAGGCAGAGCCCTCCACACTCCCTGATGTTAACTGTGAAATCTTGTAAATACAATATATTTTGAAATGTAATAATGCAGTGTACAGCAAGTTTTAGGCACTTGTCTTTTTTTAATGCATTAAACATTTCCACACCCCTCGCACAGGAAAGTGCTCATTTTAATGATCCCCCAACAAGCAGCATCCCCATTCACACTGTCAAAACTAGGTAAGGCTGGTTTAATTCCAAATACTGTACCTGTTAACCATGTTAGCGTTTCTTGGAGGAGTTTGACTTTTTCTGTAACAGGAAAACATCTCATATAGAGATACCTATAAAAAAAAAAAAACAGAACAAGGCAAATGCTGATTTACCATCTTTTCATCGAGTTTGCTGTTGATAAAAATTAACTTGGAGTAAGCTGGGTTGGGTTTTTTATAACATGGGCAGGGATGGATGACACAGCAGGAGGGTTGTACTGGTACAGACCTGCTTGCCTGGTGACTGTGCTGTTCCTTTTGTGCCAGGCGAGCGCTGCTTGGCGAGCAGAGGCGAACGCCTGCTGCTGTAATGCAATTAATTACATCTTAACTCCATTGTACAGTGAACAAAAAACAACATTCTGCTAAATAAACTGATTTCAAGTCAGTACAAGGACGCGTTTGGCAAATCAAGTTATTGATTAATTACTAGAATTGTTATTCTGTGCAAAAAAACCAGAACACTGAGGATCTCAAAGCCTCCTCCTTTTCAACCCTGCCCTCTCCAAAAGCAGGGTTCAGAGACAGATCTGATTCAAGAGAACACATGTGCTACAATTACCTGGCAGAAGGTCTCTGAAGATTCAGGTCTTCACTGGACTGTAACAAAAGACTTGGATTTGGGGCAGATCCATCCTTGGACAGCCAATTCCGACCCTGTAGGAAACAAACCACACTGCTTAGCTGTGGGTTACTCAGGAGGAGCTCTCAGTGGGTCCTTTCACTACCACAAGTACCTTCTGGGTGAGCACACAAATGGTTGCAAACTTGTTGTTCTGGCCTGAAACCTCTTTGAGGAAGCCTTCCATGATGAGCTGCTGGCAGAGCAGTTTCCACCAGTTCTCTGGCCACTCTTTCCCACAGCCAAAGAGAGGGTGCCTGCGGTACCGCTCCGGCAAGCGCTGCGAGCACTGCAAGGTTGGAAAGATCCTGTCACACTTGGGCACTCCTTGCACAGGGAAACTTCAAACAACCAGTAAACCAAAAGCCCAGCATGTGAGGAGCCTCCTCTGAGCTATTCCACTCCTAACCTACTTCCTGCCAAGGCTGTGGCAAGTTCATTTTTCCCTAGATGCACTTGTGTGACAACCAGCAGCTTAACTGCAATAAAAGGTTAAACAAGGAACATAACTCACCCTAACCTCCTCAGTTTGTAAGCATAAAAAATATTTTGGTTTTTTCTAATTTATTTCCAGTGACTGTCTTGCTTAGCATTTCAAAACAATTAAAATTAAAGGTGTATGGAAGTTAGTTTATACTTATTCTGGTACACTACTTCAGTACTCAAAGTCAGACAGCAACACTAAGATACAATGGTAGCCATTCTTTGTTTTATTTAAACATAAGCCAACTAATTGAGCCAAATGTTTATCCTGAATTCTGAAAAGGCTGTTCCTTTCAAGATAATCAAAATGATGCATTTTCACAAAAAATTAGAGGACGATCCCCTTGCTTGTTGCATGGGGAGTGGAGCTGAGCAGCTTCCCAAAGTCAAGACTACCTCTCTACACAAATCTCCATCTCTCCAAGAAAAATGGTGCACACACATGGACATGCATGGATATCCCTGTACTGATGGACAGATCAATTAGGAGGATCAATTAAATGAGGTTGTCACAGCCCCTCCCCTCAGAACACACACCAGGAGTTGCCCCATCACTTACAGACCCTCGAAGAAGCAGAATTGGCATTCTGGTCCCAAACTTCTCATCCAGGGCACTCACTGCAGACAGCAGCTGCTGTGCTTGCTTCCCAAAGTCCTGCAATCCACCCTCAAAGTCACTGGGGACTGCAAGGCAGGAGCCACTGCAAAGCACAAAAAAAGCCAGGCTTAACACAAACAAACCAAGTCCCCTCTCCCTTGCTCCAAAATGCTGTCAACCCAGTGATTAAAGAAATAATTAAATGAAATAACAAGTGATTACTTGTACCTAGTCTCTAATGTCAGTCCATGTTCTATACATCTAAACACATTTAATGATTTGCATCAATGTAACTTCAAGACACATTTCTATTTCTATCCATGTAACTTTTCAGACACCTGCCCAACCCAACAGGAAGTTCTCCACCACACCTGCTGTTAAGAACATGGTCTCAGCAATTTTTGGAATTCAATATCAAAATATTTGCATTGGTTTGGGCATGCACAACATTTCTTCAACTGCACTTTAAAGCTTTTTTCTGTTTCTTTAAGAACATAAAGGAAAAACAAAACCAGAAGTAAAGAGCAACCCCACTAAAGGCTAGGTAAGGTTTGTTAATAGGAAAAACAAAACCAGGAGTAAAGAAAGACATAACCCTTTAGTGGGGTTGCTCTTTCTTACTGACTGAAAGGACACACAAACATTACACTGGCACAAACCACTTCTAAGGAGAAAAAACAAGAATTACCTATTTCAAGTGATTTCAGTTCTGCAATACAAATTCACAACCTGGCTCTTTAGTAGCACTGCAAGGTGACTGCAAAGAGGGCAATTATGATCTTTTAAATTCTTTAACTCAGCTGTAGTAGAGGCCAGGCAAAGCTGTCCTAATCCTTGACATACAGAAATTCAGTAGCTACATTGGTAACACTTCTCCAGAAAGCAGCACAGCCTAACATCTCACCTGGGATCAGAAAGCATCAGGCTAACAGCCCGAGCAAGGAATGCTTCACTGTAACTTCAGGGAAAGCTTTATTGTAACTACAGAAGGAGGTGACAAATGTGTTTCTGCTCAGGCCTCCCTGACTATCAGCCTCCTGAGTCCCCCTCAGCACATCCATGAGATTATTAGCAAGGTTAAAAGAGCACATGTCAGCACAGGAGAACAGCTCCCCAGACACTGGGGCAATTTAGCCTTAGACACCTGGCACCACACACCATTTGCAAGTGTTGTCCTTTGGGATTAATTACCTAACAGGCCTTAAACTGATGAATAGAAGTGTTTTTCACTGAGTGGTGCTCTAATCCCCTTTTAGGAACTGCAATCCTGCTCTGCTTCCAGGCTTTCCCACAGCCTCACTTGGAGCTTATCACAGTTTGCTTGACCCACTGGAAAAAGGTTAGGGAGATGCCCAAAAATAAACCTGAGGCTGAGCAGCTGCCAGATCAGATGTGTGAGAGTCAATTCTTTCAGATAATTTGCCTTCTAAGTCAGGCTGAGAGAACATAACCTCCAGGACCAGCCTTGAGGGAAGAAAGCTTACCTGGACCTGCAATTATCACAGCATTCTTCTGTGCCCATGATGCCAGAGGAAACCTTCCGGAGTTGTCTGTCTTCAAAATGAGACAGGATGATTCTACCCAAAGGAACAAAAAGAATTCAATAGAAGACCAAGAATTTACACATAAAATTTATTGCAGAAAATGGAGTCAAAATCAGCATCATTAATTAATTCACTGGGGAACCAATTATTTAGCCCTGATTCCTCTAAAGAAAAAGTCTTTTTTTAAAAAAAGCAAACAAGGATATGCATAAATGTGCTGAAGGATGTACTTTTGATACTGCTTATTAATACAGAATAGAATGTTCTGTGCTTGTGGAACACATTGTGAGCCTGAGCTGCCTTCTGGCTACAGCCCCCAGCTGTGCCTGAGCCCCAGCAGCTCTCAGCAAAGCTGCCTGCAGTGACACAGCACTAAATAGCTGCCAGCACTCACTTCCTCCTGCAGCCATTGGACACCAGGTACTTCTCCATCTTGGCCAACATCCTCAGCTTGTACAGCCGGAACCCCTCGTCACGGATCTCACCCAGGAGGCGCCTGAGACAGGAGCAAAAAATGTACAGCCTTAAATGCTGACCACTGTTAACACTTCAAAAATGAAACATGCCAGACAATACCCTCCAATTCACCAGGATGGCCTAAAAAAAGTATCCTGCTAAAACCAGACCCAAGCTGCCTGCCTGCTTCTGCACCATGGGGGATACTCAGGAGAGCACTTCATTCATATTCTTCCCATTATCCCAAAGAGGACAGAACAGCAGAGAGACACAGAGGTTCTTCCAAGCCTATGGACTACTGTCACAGCCATATTTTCTGAAAAATACCTTTGCCCAGGATTTTCTCCTGGAAAATCCTTTATCTCTTCTTCTCTGGAAGCTGAGAAGTCTCAGAGAAAAAGAAAAACAAGTTCTTATCTCATTTGCTTCTCCTGTGTTGTACTCACATGTGGAATGTGTCTGGAGATTATTTCACTGGTTTCATATGATTTGACTTATTGGCCAATCAGGGTCAAGCTGCCTTCTGTCAGTATCTTCTCTGTATTCTTTAGTATAGTTTAGCATAGCATTCTTCAATATGAGTATCACAAAATAATGAATTAGCCTTCTGAGAACACAGAGTCAGATCCATCATTCCTTCCTTTGTCGGGGCACCCACAAACACAACAGGCTACTGAAGTGCAGTGAGCCGTGGCCAAAGGGGCTGCGGAGGGAGGGCAGGGCTGTACCTGTTGGAGGCCAGGTCAGTGGCAGCCCAGAGGACGTGGCAGGCAGCAGGGAGGCCGTCACGCCCGGCCCTGCCCATCTCCTGGTAGTAGGACTCCATCTCCTTGGGGGCGCCGTAGTGGATCACCAGCCGGATGTCAGCCTTGTTGATGCCCATCCCAAAGGCCACCGTGGCCACAACGCACTGCAAAACAGCAGCCACGTGCCAAAAACAGGCCTGGCTTACGTCACACATGCTTGGGAATCTTCACAAAATCCAGCCTGAACTACACCAGCTTCATGCCCACACCCTCTGGCCAGGGCACAGCCATAGGATTGTAAGTGTGAGAGGGATGATGTCCTTTGGCAAATGCAGGAGTGTTTTCAAGAAGCTGTTTTCAGCAGGCACAAAACAGGTCATGAAAAGGAACACAAGGAGTCCCAGGATATCTCTGCTGCCCAGGAAAAAAAGCAGCTCATAGAAGCTGTGCTCTTGGTCCAGCTATCACCATTTTCCCTCCATACCACATTATCTTTGAGGGAATTACTACAGAAATTCAAAAGATAAGCCTGGAATCTTGCTCCTGACAGCACAGATCAGCAATTTCTTCACCCAGAACTGCAGAGAGAGGACATGGCTAACACAGGTTGATATTCCAAAACTTTCTCCCACCAAAAACTCTGCAGTTCTAAACAGGACTCAAGAGACTCATTTCCTCCATACCTGAATTTCATCCCTCATGAACTGGTGGTGAGTGTCTCTCCTCTGCTTGTTCCCCATCCCAGCATGGTAGGTACCACAGATCACATTGAGTTTTTTCAGTGCACACACCACCTGCTCAGTGGCCTTTCTTGTAGGGCAGTAGATGATAGTGGGGCCTTCAAACTCATACACAGAACTGCTGAAAGTATCAACAACAACATCATGTAAAGACAAAGAACAAAAAGTGCCACCTGCCTGTAAAAAAAACCCCATACCTGAGGGATCAAAACCAGGCTTAAATCCTTACCTTCCTTTCCTAGTCAGGAACTGCTTCAAATCCCTACAGATGTCTCCACTTTGCTGTCCAACCTCCAGGTACAGGTTAGTTCTGTCAAAGCTGGTGCAGGTGACCTGGGGATTCCTCAGGTCCAGGCATTTCACTATGTCCTGTCTGATCGAGGGACTCGCAGTTGCAGTCAATGCAATAATGGGGATCTGCAAACAGATGTACAATAACATTCATGACCTCTCACTGAGCATTTTTTACAACAAAAACCTCAAGAGTCTACCAATTGAGAACCTAAACAGGCACTTTAATGTGCTTATCATTGGATAAATTCAGTCATTTGAAAAAAATATAGTTAATACTGAGCTTCTTGAACATTTTAGACTGAAGCCTTTGAGAGAGCAGACAGGAACACAACACTTGAAATGCAAAGCTTTATTCTAAATCTATCTTCCACAAGACCACAGTATTTCACTGCTGTGATTAGCTAAATTTAGGGAATATAGGATGACACTGACAATAAAAGCATGTTAAGTTCAGGTCTAAATTTCTGAGCTTATGCAGTAAGTGCTTGAGGAGTGTCCAGAAATCAGTGGCATGCTCCTACCAGCCACTTGATCAGGTAAAATAAAATCCTCCAATATGAAACCAGGGGCTTAGGGACATCATCATCTTCCTCAGCACAGGAATTCAAAGCAATTTAAATTTCTTAAGTTTTGGTAGTCCAAGTCTAGAACACCCTTTGCTTAAACACTGGGAAAACCTACAAAGCCTAATCACTGAAAGGGATCCTCCAATTCCCAACCAGCATGGTCAGTACACCCAGAGCACAACATGAAAAGGCTGGGATTTCCAAACTACTACCCAAAACCCTCTTCTTGCATCAGAAACCCAACTCAGCCAACCCTCACCCAGGGCAGAGTCTTCTTTAACAAGCCCAAACTTCTGAAGGAGCTCCTGAAGTCGTGGCCCCACTCGGAGATGCAGTGAGCTTCATCCACAGCTATGAGGGTGATACCTGGAGGACACAAAACCACAGCAAGCTCCAGCTTTCCTGAGAAACCACCAGCAGGGCCTGGGTTTTATTCCTAGAATGCTTTCTGCTGCACCACCTTTAGGGTCTCTCTCATAAAAAGGCCCAGGAGCTTTTACAGTCTCCCCCCCCAACCACAATCTAAGCTCCATTCATCCAACAGCCCTCATATGGCTCAAAATGTTAAGTTAGCTCCAACAGGAGCTTTTCCCACTCACTGCTTCTCAGTGAGTCACAAGTAAGAATTCCAGGTGTCATTTGTTGTATTTCCTGGATTGTAACAGCCTGATGGTCTCCGACAAACTCATATGATATTTTTTTTTCATCTTGTGAGATGAATGGGAATGAATGGTGTCACTACTCTCACCAAGAAATAGGTGAAAAGTCTCCAATTACCAAAAAGGCTTAGACATAATGATCAATTTAAGCTGCCTGGCAACTCACCCACAATCTTACCTTCAACTTACCAACAGTTCGGTCAAGGTCCTGAAGTAACTCTAAGTTCCCTGAGCAAAACTCTGGAGTCATGTATATGACTCTGTACTGACCCCTGAAAGATCAGAAAAAATACACTGACACAGAAGAATCCAGACAATTCAATAAAATCATGATGGCACTGAAAAAAATGAGAACAACAGATTTCTGATGGCAAACAAGAGGAATTGAGTGAAGTCCAGAGAAAACATTCCAGAACGACAGGAAAGCAAGGCATTGCAGGAAAAGTAAAACCAGATTTGCCAGCCATTGGAATAAGAAGGGACTGTTGTGGTGCTGACAGATACAGGCCTAAA
The DNA here is from genome assembly GCF_028769735.1 of Zonotrichia leucophrys gambelii. Lineage (NCBI taxonomy): Eukaryota > Metazoa > Chordata > Aves > Passeriformes > Passerellidae > Zonotrichia > Zonotrichia leucophrys. The sequence continues at coordinate 43,168,386 of NC_088173.1, read as the reverse complement.
GCCTGACTACAATCAGGTATAAATCAGAATACAGCAGAGTCACTAAATTCCATTTCCCCAGCCAAAAGGCACTGGAGGGTGGCTGTAGCCTCCCACACTCTCAGCCTGGGTGAATGCAAACAATATCCTAAGTGCCAGGTCCCAGGGCTGGGCCAGAACCAGGAGTTTCAGTGGTGATGGAGCAGGGAGACATCCCACCCCCCCTCAGCAGCCCTTTGTCACAGCCCAGAGTACCAGAAAGCTTGGCTCAAACTCACCCTCTGATGGAATCCTTGACCTGTTTTGACTGAGCTGAACCAAGGAAACAAGCTGGAATCCCTGTCATTCTGCAGAAATAAAAAAGCACAGTCACGAACAGACTCCCTCTCCAAGCTTTAGCTTCCAGCCTGTGCCAGCATTTCTAAAGGAAGTTCAAGCTGTGAGGTCAGACACTGCTTTCTTCAAGGATCTTTGTGTGAAACACCTTTTGAAAAAGCAGGAGTGGTGCATGGCTCTTCCTGCCACCCAAATGCTCTTGCACTTCCCCTCCACAAGACACACACTGGATTAATAGGAATCAGAGAAAGGAAAGCCATTTTCCTTGCACAAGTTCACAATTAAAACATGCAAAGAATATGCTAAATCTATTTTCTTCAACTCTTCACTGCAGCAGCTCATCACATTTGGATATAAGCCTAGCTAGCCCACAGTTTTTTACCGTGTTCCATCTTTTGTGAGCTACTGATGCTGCATCTGCTTGTTTTAAATCAGGTGGCTGCTTTTTAATGACATAATAAATACCAGCCCAAGTGATTGATATTTCACCTCTTAGCTTGGTGATTTGCTGCATTGTCTCATAGCCCTTGGTTTCCACAGCTGCTCAGTCCAAACTGCAGCCAGACTGACAAACTGCTGCAGTTTGTACAAATTCAGTCTCCTCAGCCTTCAAAATGAATTAAGGCAGTGAATAAACCCCTTCCACAGAGGAAAACAGTGGAAAAGTCAGAGACACCCTGCTGAGCAATAGTCAAAGAGCTTAGGCTGTCCAGCCATTCATCTGCACACAGCCACAACATGCAGCAGCAAATGCCACATGTCACTGGCGTTCTTCACTTCAAAGCACCTTCATATCCCCTCTAACACAAAAACCTCCTTTTCCCAAGGTGGAAAAAGCAGGAATGAACCACTCAACTCAGCATGAGTCCCACAGCTCAGTGCAAAACTGTCAGAAGTGAATGGCTCTTACAATAGGAAGTGAATACATGTGGAGAAAGCATTATCAGGTATTAAAAATCAAAGAGATTTATCTTGACAACACACCTAGAACCACTCATGTCAGAGTGATTTGGTGTCACCCACAAGTTGCCCCCTCAGATCTCTGAAGAAGTGAAGAGGTCAGGTGTTGGGAGACCTACTACACTGTCCCTCTTGAAAGCCTGTGCTGCAGCTGTGATCTGGAGTGCCAACAGCTCCCAGCTATACTGGGTTCAGATGTCACCCCTCTGACCCAAAGCAAACCCTGACACAAGTCTGACAGCCTCAAACAGCCCCCCTACCACTCTGGTCTGGACATAAAAAGCCTGTGAATCCAGAAATAAGTGCCTTCAAAAACCTCTCAGCAGCATCCATCCTTTGCAAGCTCAGCCTCTGGTTCACCCACGTGGCAAACCCAGGGATGTGAGACTGCTGACAGTCACACAAGGGCTGTGCGTGCTCCCTGAGACACACAAGCCCTGCAGCTGACACCCCAAGAGCCTGCTGCACATGGAAACACCCAGCAAGGGCAAAGGCAGCATCCCTGTGTGCCCGGGGGCAGCCAGCAGCAGCCTGGCCCTGCCACCATGTCACTCACGTCAGCTGCAGCACCTGGTCCTCCATCAGGGAGATAAGAGGGCAGATGACAATTCCTGTTTGTCCAGTGTAAACAGGAGGAAACTGGAAGCACAAGCTTTTTCCATAGCCTGAGAGGGGAAAAAAAAAGGAGCAGAAGTGAGACACCATGCTTTCTATGCACCTACAACAGACAATTCTGACACTCCAAAAAACCCAGCCATGTTTGTTGTGCTGCTGTCCCCCAAAAAGGGAATGACTTTCTATTGTTTCTCAGGATGCAGTGGTAACTCACCAGTTGCCATGACAACAAGATTATCTCTTCTGTCTTCCAAAAGAGAATTGATCACTTTCCACTGGACCCTTGAAATAAAGCAAAGGGGAATACTTGATTTTGGCCACCACAGATAACAAGTGAATTCTATGGAACTGCGTATTTTGCTGGACTGTGGGTTAAAGGGACCCTTGGGGCTGCCTCAGAGTGGTGTCCTTGCACGCTGCAGCCACTCAGACACCCCAAGTACTGCAGGCAGGGCCCAAGTGGGGATCTCTAACAGGACTCAGGCAGGCAGCACTTGAAGCAGGAGATCACTGATCTCAAAGAACACCTGCAGTTTTCACAGCATTTGTGGATCACTTATCTCCAATTCAAGAGAGTGTGAAAAAGACCTGGATTTATTTGTTGCCATTTTTTTCAAGTGAATGGTAATAAAAACATCATCCAGGTTGGAGGAAGGGCAGGAACACCTACCCCAGTGTGTCCATTTCAACAGAAAACACTCACGGTTTAAAAGAAGAATGCCCAAAATAAGTCTTGAGACACATGATGTGGCTTTCTGCAGGCTCTGGCAGCAGTGGATCTTTAGTGGGAGAGAGAAGAAAACACTCTTTTGGGATTGAATTTTAAAAAGATAAAGCACTGTCTCCACAAGCAACAGTCTGCTCATGCTTTGTCATGCCCAGGGGTTAGAATTTGGGCAATTCCAGTGAAACAAGAGATCTCAAACTCCAGATATTTTCAGGCTGGAATGTAGGATTAAAAAAAGCAAGGAGGCTCCTCAGAGACCCTGCATGAGGAGAACATATGGCTTGATTAATGAGATAAAGCAATAGGACTGCAATGCATAACTGCATCATCTGGAACAGGATCACCCTTACAACTCAGCTCCTGCTCACATTTCAGCTGCTTTTCCCCATTTCATTTGTCTCCACAGGGACAACCCCAAAGCAAGTCAAAATCACCCCCAAGGCAGAATTTCTTCACAATTGTCATTCAGCAGCAACAGAAGAGCACAGGCAGATGGGAGGTGTCACCTCCCCCGTGCTGTTTCTGAGCAGGTCCCCCACACCCCCAGGTCAGTTTTACTCCATGAAGCAGACATCAGCCGACCAAGACAGAACTTCACTCTCTCCTGCCAAGCACACCTTTGTATTTCAATCTTCATACAGTCCAAGCTCCCCTTAGAAATCCAGGCAAGCTTGACCTTCCCACTTTGAGAAACCCATCCCTAAAAGTCACTGTGCTTTCAAGGCTGCTTCTACAGACAGTGGTTTTTAAAAACTTATTTCACCATGCACTAAGACTTTTAAAAAAACCATACCCAAATATTCCTCCTCCTCTTCCTCAACACCTTCATCTTCATCACTGTCTGGTGCTACATCCACTTCAGGAGTTTTCCTGGCTTTACTGGACTCTCCTTCAGGTAGAACTCCTTCACAATCATCTACATCTTTTAGAGACTGCACATTTAAGAAGAAAAGTTATTTTGGAGCAGGGAAGGGTAGATAAAACACCTCTCTCAAGTAAAACGATATGGGAACCAATTTTTAATCCAGTTATAACATCTTTAATCTAGCAGGCAGATCAAGTCCAAGCTGGTGGAGTAAGGATGACACAGGAGGCCAATGATACTCCAGTCTAACTGCAGCAAATTGAATTCTTTAGGTATTCCTGTGTTTATTCTGTCCCTCTTCTGCAAGCAGCACCTTTCTGCTTCATATTCCCTCCCATTACCTGCACTCCCAGAGCAGCATAATTATAAACAAAATTTTAAAATAAACCCTCTGGCACTCACTTTGAGCATCTCCATTTCCAGCTCTTCATCACTCTCAATGACACAGGACACGTTTTGTTCATTGTCTGTGGAACACGCCTCCTACAAAATCAACACAATTCTCTTAGGAGCAAAGTAATTTCTGAAAATTCAAGATAATTAAGCTCAACATTCAGCTCTGAGGCCTGTCCATCAAAAACAAAACATCTGATAGAAATATTTGGAGTTCAGGAGTGTTCATTACCTCGGGTGCAGCTTCACTTCCCAATTCCTTGGCAGCCTGACATTCCAAGACCTGCAGCTCTTGCTCCGTAATGTCCAGGGACATGAAGTCATCCCTGTCCTCTCTGTCTGTGACCCTGGCTGCTGGAGCCCCACTTTCCAGAGCAGTGTTACCTCTCTGTGCCTCCTCCCCACTCATTTCTTCCTCCCAGAGGACAGCCAGGGTAGCATCAGAGCAGAAGTTGAGGTCACCTTCAGGCTGCTCAGCACATTCTGCTTTCTGTGCTTTGACACTTGCTGACTTGGCTTCCCAATGCGTTCTGTTTGCACCACAGCTCCTCTCCAGCCCAGAAGGGGAACCTGAGCAAAGCAGGGTGGCTTTCAAGGCACTGATGTTCCCTGATATCTCTGCTAGTATTTCTGTAGCCCTAGGAGGCAAAATCAAAGAAAGTAAAGCAAAATTACACCAGCAGTTATTACACTTCAGAACAAAATTCAGCAAGTTCAGGGTCAAATCCCTTACAGTCAGTCAGTGAAAACACATATTCCTACATATAAAAAAAATGCATTTTCCTGGAAAACAACAAACGGGTAACAGATGCCTGTTCAAAGACATGTAACTTTGTTGTACGGGACCTGGGGGATCAAAAACAAAACACTGATTGTGAAGGCAGAGACAAGTCAGCACAAAACTGACCTCTGCAAGTTCTCCAGTTGTCCAGAAGAGTCAGGGATGTGAGAAGCCAGGTCTGTTATCTCTGCAGCCAGGGAAGCCAAGTGCTTCTTCACACCCTCAGATGTGGCATCTGTAACAAGCGCAGCAACTGATTATTTTGTAACAATTAATTTGTAATAATAACATCCCTATGTCAAGAACACCAGCGACTGCATCCCTACAGCATTTACAGCTGGTAAAACAGCATTTCCCCGGGCTTAAAAAAATCAAGCACAGAGAATCAGGCCAAGCTTCTAAGTATTCCAGCACTGCATCTCTTCCATCACACAAGCTCAGGGAAAACAGGTACACAACGGGAACAAAGCAATCCCTCCAGCTCCTGGAAAAGAGCTGCTAACACAGACGTAAAACAAGGCCAAATCCTGCACCTCAGATCAAGGGGACAGCACTGCCACTGCCCCTTTTGGCAAGAAATTAAAACTGAGCCAAAACAAAAAGGAAACTATCCCCTCACCACCTCTTTTTCAGCATTAAGCTAACTGTAATTTTTTATGAAACACAGAACTGAACAAAACACTAAGATTTTAAAATTGTCTCTGGCCAAGTAAATAATGTTAAGCTGCTCTGAAACATTTAAGTCCTATTGATGGGCCTCAATAAAGACATTACTTCCCAACATGGTTTCTTTTGTGGCCCTATTTCATGTTAAATTAGGTATTTGTCCCTGCATCAGCAGCACTGAAATTAACTCACTCAAGTGTTTCCATAAACAAACTGGAATGACAGCGGGAATTCTTCCCATCCCTGTGTACAGCAGAGACAAACACAAACACCCCGAGAGCACCTTCCCACATCCTACGGAAAACAGGCACAGAGTATGGGTACCCTGAGCATCCAAGGCCTCTTGCTCCCTCTGCAAGTCATGAGGAATCACCAAGAGGCCAAACAAACCTGGCACTATTTTAATATATATATTGATTTCCCCGCTGGGAAAAGGAATATGCAATTGTACATGGGATAAATTCCTTATGCCTGGATGGACAACTTACCTTTGTTCATACTACACAATTTCAGGTCACTCTTATTCATATTTTTCAGTTTTTCATAAACAATGTAGCCAGCCTAGGACGGAAAAGAAACTATTGGTACTCTGTACTTGAGAGAAAAAATAATAAAAAACAATTCATCAGGAGTTAATAAGGCAAATCATGGCAGCAATGCAGTGTGACCAGCAGAAATCCAAACTGGAATATGGCTCCCATCATACTAATTACCACCCTGACTCCACTGTCCATCAGGACCAGGTTACATGCTACAGAATGCTGCACTAAGGGCCAAGTGCTGACTTGGGGCTCCCTCTGAAATGGATCCTCTTGCACAGATCCCACAGTGGGTCATCTCAGCTGCTGGCTGCACACAGAAAGCTCCCAGTGCTCAGCTCCCAGGGCCACCATCTGCTCACCTCATTCAGATTTCATGCCCTGCTCCAGGAGAAGAGCTACAAACACACCAAGATGGATTCAGTGTGTTTAGTATTTCCCTAGGTATGAATAATGAGTTCTAACAGAAAAACACAGCCTAAAGCCAGCAATGTGCTAATTAGGCTACATGTGTTGAAAAAGAAACAAGTTACTCCCTAATGTTTTCCTGGGAAGCTCCAAAAGGCAGGCCAGGTGAAGAGAGCAAAGTGGGAAAGATGCACTGCCTGGGAAAAAATGGCTACAAAGGATGAACCAGGCACAAAAAAATTTGAAATTTTTCCAGACTGTTAAGGATCTTGACAGAGGCTAAACCCCACATGGCAGACCTTTTAACTGAACTAGAAATCAGAAAAGAAACCACTGTCCCACTTCCCTTCCTCCAAGCCCAGAAATATGAGACTAAAAGGATTTTTTCCCTTGATTTTCTCCCAGGAAGCAGGTGGCACCTAGTAGCATATTGGCAAAACCCTTCACAGAACTGCAGATAAACCAAAATTCATCCAAATGACTGAAAAAACTGGGACTTCTGGAGAAGCACAAAACTCATATGCAACTTAACTCTCCTTGACAATCCATATTGTGGTTCTCCTGTATTACCCACCAGTGAAGGCTGTGTTTCTTGCAAGTTTTGAATTTCACCTCCCATACTGTATTCAACAAGGTTTGGGTTAATTAGCAGCTAAGAAATATGACAAAACCAGAAGGAAATGGATCCAGAAGTGGTAACAAGGGACTAAAAAATACGCAGCAGCTAGGAGCACACAGGAGAAGGAATTCAGTTCCAGAGGCTGGAATGCTGATCCCCTGTGCTACATACATAGGCATCTGTGGCTGCATAGAGCTTCTGCTCCTTGTTAGTGCAAACTTCTCCCAGTTGCTGCAACTCTCCCTGACAATCCATACTGTGGTTCCCCTGTATTACCCACCAGTGAAGGCTGTGTTTCTTGCAAATTCTGACTTTCACCTCCCATACTGTATTTAACAAGGTTTGGGTTAAGTAGCAGCTAACAAAGACGACAAAACCAGAAGGAAACACATCCAAAAGTGCTAACAAGGGACTAAAGAAATAGCCAGCAGCTAGGAGCACAGTGGAGAAGGGATTCACTCCCTTCTGAGGAGGCTGGAATGCTGTGGTACATACATAGGCATCTGTGGCTGCATAGAGCTTCTGCTCCTCCTTGAGTGGAAACTGCTCCCAGTTGCTGCAGCGGACGGATGGATCCTTCAGCAGCTGCCTGCCAAAGAGGTGCTTCACCAGGCCATTCAGGCTCCACGTCTCCTTACACTTCAGCTGGGGAAAAGAACCCAAACAAAACACCAAAAGCAGATGATATGTTTATAAAGGAAAGCACCTGCACCTCCCCCAGAAGAGCAAAGCATACTCAGTCCCTTCCTAGCAGCAAAAAGCTCTGGGTTAGTCAAAGCATACTTAGTTTTTCAAAGCAGTGCTGTCACAACAAAAATATGAGCATCTGCACAAAACAACCTCTGGGTTGATAAAATAAAAGCCCTGGACTTAAACAGCACCCCCTCTGTCCTCCAGGATTTTCCTGCTATTTGCCTTTCTAATTAGAAAAACCCAGCATCCAGCAACAGGGATTTACCTAATAAAAGCACAGGAATATTAAAGCCTGCCTGTGTGTGATGGACATCTTCTGTCAGGCTGAAGCCAAGCACAAAGCAGAAAAGCACAGCTCTAGCCCAGGACTCCCAGGCCTCCGAAAGCCATCCCAGCACGTGCTGCCTCCAATTGCCTTTGCAATCCCTTGTCAGCCACAGTGGCTGCACCCTGCTGCCCCCAGAGCCAGCCTGGGAAATTCTGTTGGGGTGCCCAAGGATCCAGGCCTCATGGGCAGTCTGCTGCTATTCCAGCCTGGAAAATGTGCCCAGCTGTGGAGCTGAACAGCAGCAGTGCAGCATTAGCAGCTCACTGCCTTGAGTCTGGTATTAAAAAAACCCTCCTAACTGTTCTTTTTAGGCTCCCCCACCCCTTCCCCTCCCATTGTGCCATTATATATAACCCTGTTCTCCTGTTCTCTTTCAAGTTTATTTTTGGTTTGTTTTCTCTTCAGCAGAAGCTGCTATCAGAGATCACACTGCTTATCTTCATAACAAATTATCCTGAGCCAAAAGACAGAATTAAAAAAAACCAAAAACAAACCGGCTGACTGAGGAAACTCCAAGTTGGAGAAGTAACAGCTCCTCTTGTTACTTGAGCAAAACAGTTAATTTGTATCATTTTCAATCCCAACTCCACAGGGGCTCCTAGGGAAAGCACTGAGCTGCACCACAGAAGGGATGAGAAATTTGTGGAGAGACCAAGCACAGGTAAGGTGCACACAGCAAGAAAAGCTTTAAGGGATGTGCTAGAAATCAGAAAGATTTGGAAAGCAATGAACCTTGGTTTCCTTAAATAACAGCACAGGTGGCCCTGCATCAAACCATCTCTGACACAGAACTGAAATTCAGGGCATGCCAGAGGCAGCACAACTTGTAAACAGCAGCTCAGCAGGTGCTGCAAGCAGCACCCACACCAGAGCAGAGGGGACACCAGCCTGAGAATCACAGGAATGCAGATATTCCTACAGAAAATCCATTTCCAGACTGTGTTGCAGAAACACCTCTGCAGAGAGGGCTTCAAGGAAGACCTTGAGCCTCCCTCCAAGAAGCAGGGCTGCCTCCTTGTAGCCTGCTGATGATGCTCAGCCACTGCTGGGACAATGCCACCACTGCCAGCACTACAAGCTGGCCATTTCCATCACCAAAAATTAAAGGAAAAGCACCTGCAGCTGAATTCAAAAAGTACCTCTTGTAAACACTTGAACAGACCTGAGAGGAGACAGATGTTGATTAAAAACTGGCTCACTGGAAGACAGTAGTTAGTTTTGCAAGCTTTGAGAGGTGTTTTTAAGCAGTTTCTAAATAAGTTAAAATAGATCTCTGCTTTACTCCACAGAACAGGTTTGCTGTTGGAATTGAACTCCAACCAAGACAAGGAAGCCTTCCTTTGCACAGCAGCACCATAACAAGATTCCCTCCCACAACAAAAAGGTTTTAGAGTTTTACTTTGTCATTAGCAATGTCAGCCAGCTCCACAAAGCTCTTCAGTTTGATCTCAAAGTCACTCATCAGCTTCCATTGATCTCCCTCAATTCCTACGCCAACCTTTTTAATTGTTTCATCTTCGAGCAGCCTTTTGAGTCCCTTGGGAAAACCTAAAATAGATTAAGCCCAAACATGAGAAACTAAATACTGGAAGATGCCAGAAAGTCTAATGGAAATTACAAAATCCAAGCAAAAACACCATCTGCAAAACCCTGGGCTTCTAAAGGAAAAGCCACCAAAGTTCCCCTGTTTATTTGATTTCTCTCTGGAATGACTTGAAAACTTCAGCTGGTTGTGATGGGTCATCTGCAGACAAGCAAGAAGGAAATACCTGAAACACACAAATCATCCTGCACCTATCTGGAAACAAACCAAGTAAAAAAACCCAAAACATAATTGGTCCTTCTGATTGTTAAATCACGCAACAAAAACCAACCCTACGCTGGAAGTTTTAACTCTCAAAACTCAGTGTTCATTACATAAAATCAAACACTATTTTACTATTTTCCCCATGATGTCCTCACAGTTTTTGCTATTTCACATTTCTGGGCAAGAGTTGAAACCGTAAGCATGGGAAATCCCCAGCAGCACAGATTCTCTGGAGACAAACTCACAGCTAAGGCTGGGCTGCTCCAACAACAGCATTTGGAAAACAAAACCCACCAACCAGCTGCTGTGCCAAGCCCAAACATGCCAGTCCTGTCAGCAAGCAAAAGCCCAGTGTTCAAAGATGCACACAGATACTCAGTTTTATATTTTGATTTCTCCCCAAACTGATGGCACAGCAAATCTGGATCAAAGGGTATTTTCAAGCTTACAGAGCTGAATTAAAGCAGGCAGCTTTCTCATCTCTTTCTGCAGGAAGAACAGCCCCAGACACTTCATCCTTGAACAACAACAGCCTTTTACTCCCCTGTGTGTTTGCTCCCATTTAAAATTCAGAACATCTTATTTAAACCCATACCTTCAGGACCCCACAGCTGGATACCCTGAGTTAGTCTCAAAAGTGCAAATCTAGTACCTGCAAACACAGAGAGCTGCACAGGCACACAGTGCTCACCTGCCTTGGCTCTCATTGCAAACACCACCTTTTCCCAGCCCTGCAATATGCATTTATGTACTTCAACAAACACTTGGCACCACTGATTTTATTTGTGCACCATTGTCTCTGCCCTTTGCTGGCTGCCACTCTACATTTGCAGCCACAGCCAATTTCCTGTGCACTGGAAAATTGCAGATCCACCCCAAAGCTTTAAAAAAATAACTGGTAAAACCCCCCCAGACAGGAGCAAGCTGGTGCTGTGAGAGGCAGACCAATTACAGCATTCCCAAAGCATGTGAGCCATGGGAAAAGATGGAAAACCCTCCACAAATAAAGAGAATTCAACCAAATACAAGCCTGCATATGTAAAAGGGGTTTTCACCTAAGGGAATCATCACTACAACCTTCCAGGATGGGCACTTCCCAGTGGAGGAGTCCTGCCCCATTTCCTAGAAAAGTGACTAAATAAAAAACAAAAAAAATCTAAGTTGAAGATTGTGCAAAAGCCACAATCTGAGAAACAGGCCACAATTTGAGAAATCTGTAAGGAAATTAAAAAAAAAACTAAAACATGGAAAATTATGAACAATCTTCCCAATAAATAAATAAATAAATGTGGTTTTGCCATTTATGCACAGTCCAATAAGGTCCAATTCCTCCTGCAGGAGAAAGCTTTTTTGCTAGGACTGGCTGTTTTTTCTTCTGGTTTGGCCACATTTCTGCAGATCACATATATTGCCATAAAAGCAGAAACTGGCTCTGGTCCCTGCCCAAGTCACTCAGTTCAAAGTGCATCCTCCACTGGCAAGAGGAGGCACTTTGGCAAACCATCCAGAGGGAAACTTCCCCTTTTGCTGTACCACAGCAGCCACACAAACATCTCCCCTGCCAGAAGCAGGAGCATTGCAGTTTTTATGGCTATTGTTCCCTCAGCTTCCTCTCCTCACATCATTTTCCTTTGTGCTCTCCAGCCTCCCTGATGGAAGAGCCTCCAGCAATTAAATTTTCCACCCCATTTGCTCTAAATGACAAAGGATTGAACACCAACATTAAAATTATCACTATTATACCTCAGCATGAGTCCCCCAGGGAAATCAGAAACCTCTCCCAGGCATATTTTTAATCTAACATTTTAAACCAAAGGTTATAAAATTGCCATATCCCTCCCTTATCCCTATTTTCCCTATTTGGAAGCTTTTATTCACATCCATAATGAATTCAGCCTCTGCTAAGCACACCCCCTTCTCTCCCCACAGCTGCATCACACCAGGTACCCAGGGCTCTTTCCCAAAGCTGATGTCACACAACACAGGAATTGGGAACAAAGAGCATAACAGCCATCATTTTTGAGGCTCCTTGTTGAAGCCAAATAAAAAAAAAAAACAAAAAACCTCAAAAATACCAAAACACAATAAAACCCACAGCCTACTCTACTTAGGTTCACTGTTTATTTTGGCACTAAACAGGAAACTCATTAAAGGAGCAGAGAATTAAGTTTTTAAAACTGGAATAAAACATTCCCATGTAGAAAAATAATCAGAACCCACACCCTGTTTTCAAGCACATCTAAGGTTGTCTTAATATACAGGCATCACTCAATGAATAAATCCCTTTATTTTAGGTGGGAAAGGGGAGGAAAAGGGTGGGGTTTTACAGTCCCACGTGGTAGGATATGTCAGCCATTGCTCAAGGCTTCAGTTCAGAGATAACCAGGAGAAGCAGAGAGCAGCTCATGGCCCAAATAAGAGAGGAAGCACAGTACCTGCCATGGAGGAGACATGGAACAAGTAGCACCTGTCCTCAGCCACACACATCTGGATTACAGCTGTTCTGGCCATCTTGCCCTTGGTGTAGGATGGAGGCCACTCGATGTCAAAGCCCACAGCAGCCCCCTCTGACAGGCTCTGCCTGGAAAGGAGCAGATATTCCCACATTCACCTGCAGATATTCCCACATTCACCTGCAGATATTCCCACATTCACCTGCAGATATTCCCACATTCACCTGCAGATATTCCCACATTCACCTGCAGATATTCCCACATTCACCTGCAGATATTCCCACATTCACCTGCAGATATTCCCACATTCACCTGCAGATATTCCCACATTCACCTGCAGATATTCCCACATTCACCTGCTGCTCCAACACCTGCCACCCTCAGCAGAGGTTGTGTGACACCCCTATGTCACACCTGCAGGACACAGAAAGCATCCCACAGCTCTGAGCACTTGGTGCTGACCCACAGAGCCCCTGAAATGCTGCAAAACCCTGCAGACCTGCCTGCAAACACAAATACACATTGTTAAAAACAGCTGCAGGTGGTGGATGCAGAGAAGGACACTCAGCAATTACCAGCACATCAAAATTAAACTGATTTCCTACCTGATTTCCTTTCCAGTCAAATCAGAGAAGGGCAATGGGAAATGAAACAATCTCAAATCACCTTTCCCACACCACTCCCTTCTTCCCTGGACTCCCAAATTTCCTACCTCTTCCCCCTCAGAACCACAACAGGGACAGAACCTTTAATCCCCACTACTACAACTTGGCCACACAGGCCTCAAGGACAGGCAGAGGAAAAAAGGAACAGTTCTTATTCCTGTAAAAGGTTCACCCTAGGATCCCTTGAAAGACAGTCCTTTATTTATCCCACAGCACTGGAAGTGTTGCACACAACTTTTTTTCCCCAGCATCATGAGCTGTGCTACACAAAAAAAAGGGGAAATAATAATGTACTTGCACCACAAATTTACTGTATTTTCTTTACACATACACTCCCAATTAATGGATTAATTAGGAACTAACACTCATCCATGAAGCCAGTGAAGCACATGGAATTACCCATCCTGTGAAAGGCACTCAGTCTGCACTGAAGCCCTCACAGCCTCTGCTCTGAGGAACAGAAAGGCTCAGCAATGGCATCTCCCACCAACAAGGCCAAATGGGAAACTATTCCCAAGAGCTGAGCCCCTTCCAAAAACACAGGGGCACTCAAGGGAAAGATGGAAAAAACTGAGTGTGAGCTGTTACCTGATATCTTCTGAGAGGAGGGAACAGTCACTGGCTTCATAGCTATAAACAACAGAGCCAGAGAACTCCAAGAAAGGCAGCCCATCCTCCAGAACACTCCTCTGGGCACCAGGCTTCTGAGAAAGCAAATTTGGGAGACCGGTTATCTGCCACTCCCCTCCTCACCAGGGACACCCATCCCAGCCAGGCTCACACAGCCCCATCATCAAAACATTTGGGTTCCTATCCCATCGTCCCTAGTGAACAACAAGTCAAAATTACTGTTGTTTCACCTGATAACTTTTAATAAACACCTACTAATCAGCTAATCATTTACTCCCACTTGGTGGAATAAAAACTGCTGAACTGCACCTTCTGCTCTCCCCCTCCCTCATTAATGAATTAATTATCTAACTACTGATAATTAATATATTATCAACAGTTAGATAATTAATTATCTAACAAAATAATTATCTTTACTAATATTACATATTTACTAATATAACACAAGTATCTATTCTATTTTATACTTAGATTGCACATAAAATTATATAAAATTTTATATATTATATTTATTTAATAATATAAACAAATTATATCTACTTTAAGATTTACATTATATATAAATATTATATATTTACTAATTAATTATCTAACTAAATAATTATATATTTTCTACCACTTGGCGTAATAAAAGCTGCTGACCTGCACCCTCTGCTCTCCCCCTCTCTCATGAATTAATTAATTACCTAACTGTTGAAGCTGTTTCAGGGATGGTCCCTCCTCATGGGCATTTTTACACTGAACATTCACACATTCTCCAGAGCTGGGTTGCTCTGCAGTGAGCCAGGACCCACCTTTTTGTGCCCCAAGGAAGCTTCTTCCTGGCTCTCTGTGAGCATCCACTGGGGATACTTATCCTGCAGGCCAGCAGCTACCCCATCCATTTCTGGCACATTTCTAGAATTAATAAAGAGAACAACAGGAAAACAGAACACTCAGCTACCACATCCATTGCCGGGGCTAATAAAGACAAGAAGAAAAAATTAGAACAATCAGCAGCTCATGTGGAGGTCAGCTGTCACTATCATCAGGCCTGATCAAGGTTATGAAAATATCTTAATTTTTAATTTATTTTCAAGGCTAAGCAGACTTTTCCCTTGGTGTACAGCAGCACAACCAACATCCCCCTACATTTCAACACCAAACAAGCATTTTTACACTAAAGCACAACAACAGCCACGGCTAACACGCCTGACTTGCTACACGAACACTGAACGCCCTCAGCGCTGGGCAGGCCGCCAGGGCCCCCGGGGAGCGGCTGCCCTGCTGTGCCCCAGGGCTCCCGGGCCCCCCAGCAGCGCACTCACCGCTTCAGCCGGTGTTCCCTCGCAGCCCGCGGCAGGCCAGCAGCAGCTCCGAGCGCAGCGCGGGGGCTCCGAGCCCGTTCGGCCGCCGCGGCCTCCCCGCGCTCCGGTCCCTGGGAGCAGCGCCCGCCCTTACGGAGCCCGAGCGCACATTACGCGTCATGCCGCGTCGCGCCCTAAATACGTCACTGATGGCGCCCCGCCTCAGTTCGGGTTACCCGAGGTGACGCGCACGCACGGTGCCGCGGCGGCCGCGGGGCACTGTGGGTGTTGTAGTCTCGGCGTCGTAAGGGCCGCGCACCCCCCGGCGCCCCCCGCGCTGCCGCCGCCGCCGCCGATCTCGGCCGGGCGGGGCCGGGGCGGGCCGGGGAGGGCCGGGGCGGAGCGGGCGGCGGGGGAGCGCCAGCCCGTGGCTCTGCGCGGCGGGGCCGCCGGCTGCGGGCGGTGGCGGCGGCGGCGGCTGAAGGGCAGCGGCGGCGATGGGCGCTGCGGGGTGAGTGATCAGGCGTGGGGAGCGCGGCTCCGGGGGGCGCGGAGGGGCCGCGGGGCTGCGGGGGGCAGTGATGGGGCCGGAGATGCTGTGCCGGGGGGCGCTGGGGGGGCCGCGCTGGGGCACTGGGGGCGCTCGGGGGCGGCGCTGGCAGCGCTGGGGGCACTTTTGGGGCGCTGGGGGCAGTACTGGCAGCGCCGGGGGGCAGTACTGGGAGCGCCGGGCGGCACTTTTGGGGCGCTGGAGGGCAGTACTGGGAGTACTGGGCGGCACTTTTGGGGCGCTGGGGGGTAAGGGTGAAGTTGTGGGAGCGCTGGGGCTGGAGGTGCAGTGATGGGGAGCACTGGGCCGCAGTAGTGGGGCGCTGGGGGCTAGGGGAGCACTACCGGGGGCAGTGCTGGAGGGCTCTGAGGGCACCAAGGGCCGGTACCGGGGCCGTGAGGGGCCAGAGAGGCACTGGGGCACTACCGGGGGAAGGAACTGGAGGCTGGAGGGCACTGGGGCAGGAGATGCAGTGGCGGGGGGCTCCGTGGGTAGCGGGGGACAGGAGGGCAGTGCTGGGGGAAACCCCAGTGCAGCCCCCGTGCCCTGGGAGGAAGAGCAGAGGGGGTGATGGAGGGGGAAGGCAGCGGCTCGGGGATAGAGCCTGCAGAGGGGAGCCGCAGCCCGGGAAGAGGGGTGAGTGCTCCCCGAAACAGGTCACCATAACCCACCCCCCTGGGGCAGCTGGAGGGTCTGTGGCACCACAAGGCAGGACAGGTGGGCTGCAGGGCAGGGAGTGTTGCCGGGAAGTGCTGCTGGAATCGGGGCTCCATGGTCCGGCAGCCGGAGCGCGGGAGGGGAAGAGCGCCCGGGATCCTCGGGCTGCGATGCTGCGTGCCAGTGGCAGCGGAGAGGGATGCAGGAGCCTTTGTAGGGAGAGCGGCGCCGAGCGGAGCCGCCACCGAGGAGCTGAGCAGGCCCCTGGTGCTGATGTTGTTATCTGTGTCTCTGTTGTGTATTGTTTCCAGCTGATTGGTAAAGATGGAAAGAGGGAGAGGAGGAGGAGGAGGAAGGAACCTGGGAGGCTCTGGCCTGCACAGGAACATTTATTCCCAGTCCCAGCAGCAGTACCACTACCCGGCCTCCTCCCAGGGGAGCTGCATGGAGATCCAGGAGCTGGCCTCCAAGAGGGTGGACATCCAGAAGAAGCGGTTTTATCTGGATGTGAAGCAGAGCTCCCGTGGCCGCTTCCTGAAGATCGCCGAGGTCTGGATAGGAAGGGGCAGGCAGGACAACATCAGGAAGAGCAAGCTGACCCTCTCCCTGTCGGTGGCCGCCGAGCTGAAGGACTGCCTGGGGGACTTCATCGAGCACTACGCCCACCTGGGCCTGAAGGGCGGCCATGGGCACCGGCACGAGCACAGCAATGACAAGGAGCAGCATCCCCGGAGGCGGCTGCAGCACCCGCCGCCCTCGCCCCCGGCCTCCGTGGGCTCCGAAGAGCCCCCTCACAGCGTCCTCAAAACGGAGTACATCGAGAGGGACAACAGGAAGTACTACCTGGACCTGAAGGAGAACCAGCGCGGGCGCTTCCTGCGGATTAGGCAGACCATGAGCAGGGGACCTGGCATGATGGGCTACTTCGGCCACAGCTTGGGACAGGAGCAGACGATCGTCCTGCCGGCGCAGGGCATGATCGAGTTCAGGGATGCTTTGGTGCAGCTGATTGAAGAGTACGGCGAGGGGGACATAGAGGATCGCCGGGGGGGAGGTGAGGAGCCCCCGGAGCTGCCCGAGGGCACCTCCTTCCGAGTGGACAACAAGCGCTTCTACTTCGACGTGGGATCCAACAGGTACGGCATCTTCCTGAAGGTAAGTGAGGTGAGGCCGCCCTACCGTAACACCATCACAGTTCCCTACAAAGCGTGGACACGGTTCGGGGAAAATTTTATCAAGTACGAAGAAGAGATGAGGAGAATTTACAACAGCCATAAAGAGAAAAGAATGGATGCAAGAGGGGACAGTGGTGAAGAGCAAGAGGGTCTGGAATAGAGTGCATTGGACGATTAAACAAACAAAGCAAGCAGAAATTGGTGAGAGGGACTGACCTATAGTAATTCCAAGTTGCCCCAGTTTTTTGTAAAGTCCTTTTCTGGTAGTTCTTGCTAACTCCAGTATATAATGTTATAGGAGTCTGGTTATCACGTTAAACTATGCCCAAAACATCTCCGTGTGTCTTAGAAAAGGATCAACCTCCCAAGTCCGTATGAGTCAGCTGCTTCGAGTGTTGGAGACTGTGGAAGTACGAGTATCAGCACAAACAAAATCCGGCACCCCGACCTTTAAATAGTCTAGAAAAGGCTTGTGTTGCACTTAAACACGATACAAAAGTACCCCTGCCCTGAACCTTACCATGAAATGTATCAGTTTCTGCTTATCACCAGTTTTTCAGGACTGGCTTCTGCCCATGCCCGGTCTGAAGGCCAAGCAGCACTGTCGTAGAGCATTTATGGCAAAAATCGGCTCCACGTGAATCTGTGGTCTGTGTGTGAGGAGGGAGAGAGGTTTAAAAGTTGACATCTCCTGGTTGTTGAGTTGGAAACGATAGTCTGTTTATGGGTAAAGTCCTGATAACCCATCAGACCTCAGTCACATGCCAGTGAAGGGCAGAAGAGCTGTCATTAATTCCGTAGTTTTGTGCTGACCAGATCACCTGAGTACCCCAGGACAGCAGAGTGCTCAGCCTCCTGAATTAATGGCAGTGAATGATAACCCACTCCTCATCTCCATGTTCTGCCCCTTAGAGGCTGGTGATATTTTTTTTATTTTATTTTTAATGCATTTTGTCCAAAATTTCAGAAGGTATTTTTGTATTAGGCTTGGAGCGGGTGTTGGAAGGTGGAAGAATGCCGCGGCCGAGGCTCCCGGCTCCTCTTCCAGATTGATGTGGTTCGGGATGTGACCTGGGCGAGGAAAGCCTTTGGGTGTTTTCCTCCTCCTGCCATGGGAAGACCTTTGGGGTGTTGGGTGCGCCACTGGATTCGTGTAGAAAGGCATCTCTGTCACGCTCGCTCGTGGTGCATTTTGGAAGCTGTGGTGGATGCCCCGTTGGTTTTTCTGTTGTGCTGGTTGTGGGTGGTGCTGGGGAGACAACATCTGTGCCCTGCCATCACCACCTTCCTCCCCAGCTCGGAGCTGGAGCTGTCCTTGAACCGCTCCAGTCCCGATCTCGCCTGCCTGCCCCAAGGTTTTGCTGTCATCCTGGAGTCTTTGTGATGTAATTTTAAATCTCGTGATATTAACTCTCTGCCTGGAGGGAGAATGTGTGCAATTACCTGGTTGGGAGGCTGGTGAAAGGTTCTGTGTTTCTTAAAACATGAATATTTATAGCATAAGGGGCTTGTCCAGCCTTTGGGCAACCAGCTTCTTCCCCCTGAACCAGCAGGAGTTTGACTGAGCTCCAGGTACTTCTAGTAGTGCGTTGCTCACCTTTAAGATTGTTTTAAGCAGGCGTTACCATGTCTGATCAGATATTTGTAATCACTCAAATTGTTTCATTACAGAGTGGCCTAGTGTGCATGTGGACCAGCTGTTTTTCCATGCAGCCATGACCTGTTTTATTTTTAAACCTTTTGAGAAACATCTTTATCTCCAACCAAGACTGTTCACCACTCTGAGTCTGGAGCCACCTGCACACTGCATGGCCACGCTCAATCCGAATGCTGTTGCCTGTTAATGTCATAATGAGAAAGGTTGGGGAGACAGGGTTGGGAACCAAGAGGATAATCTGGATTTTAGTTTGGGAACTAAAACTAGTTAATCTGTTTTAACTTTAAAAAAAGAAAAAAAAAAAAGAAAAAAAATAACAGCTTGCACCAAAGTCACCAAAGAACCTTTAGGAAAATGTTACAGTTGTGACAAGAAGTAAGAAAGTTAATTTCACTGTTTTAGGTGATTCCCCCTTTAAAACCATATATAGCAGTTACAGCAACCAAGCCTTTGGCTTAGTGTCAAAAACTCCCATCCCTTTCTCCGTAGGTTGCTCTTTCAGGTCCCTTTTCAAACCTGGAAGAGGTTTCTCGCTCCATCACTCGAACAGCCAGTGGACCATGATGAATCAGCGGGCGTTGTGCGGGTCCTGGTTCATCGGTGCTCTCACGGCTTTCGTCCCAATGGTTTTAACAGGTCAATTAAAAAAAAAAAACACTAAACCCCACGTTAAAAGAACTCCACATCCTGTTATGGTGTGAAACCAGAATTTAGTGAATGAGTCGTTGATGCGTACATTAGCGCATCACTGACTGCTGCTGCCCGTCACAGTGCCTGAGGTAAAAAAATTCACTTCTAGTCCAACAAACCGGAGCTATGAATGTACGAACTTTTTATGCTCTCCTTCCCTGTGTGTGCTCGGCATCTCTCATCCCTGCTCGCCTTTGCCTCAAGGGATCGTAAAAGCTCCTGGGTTGGAATTGGCCTAAGTGGCCGAGTGTGTTGTAAGTGCTCCTGCCCTCCCCGTGTTCCTGTAGCATTGGTGAGGAAATTACTCATGATTGGAAAGGGATGTTTTCTTCACTGTTTTAAAAGATGCAAAAAAGGATGCAAAATTGCTTTCCTTATTGCTGCCCGTTTTTAAAAAAAACTCTTTATCTTTTGTTAGTGAATTGGCCTTCCAATGCCATTAGTTTCTTGTAAATGTCACCCAGGAATCCAGCGATGGCCAGCCTTGGTTCTGGCATGCAGGTATCCCATAGGATCCGCTCATGTACTTACTCCCCTGGCACAGGATGCACCTTAGTATCCAAACCTGGCTCGGGATCTTCACGTTCATTGCCGATCTCTCATGGGTAGAGCAGCGGCTCTGGGTTTCCATTGCCACGGGAAGCACCGGTGTTGGGTTGGGGGAGGACGGCTCTCCAGGCGATGGGAAGCGGATGTTGGGCTGGAGAGCAGTAGGGATGCACTCGGAGTGTAGCAATGCAAGACTTGAATGGTGAGATTCGGAAACGGGTTCCTTTGTATTTTTGGCAGTGCGTCCTCAGCTTCCCAGAGCAGTGACCACGTGGGCTGCTGGTGCCCAGGAGGGCCCAGCGAGAAAGCTCCGGAACGCTGAATCCCTGATGTGTTTTAAGTGTTTGTTCCTGACGCCCTGAAACTGCCATGTCCCTTAAACTTGAGAAAACACAAGCTTATTTGCACTAGAAAGAACGGCCAAAAACAATCCTTAGGAGGACAGGGTGAAGAGCACCGGTCTGAACCTCTTTTTCTCATGAGAGAATTTCCTATTCAAGCCCTCACCTCTGTTTCAAAATTCTATGGTCCCGGCAGAAAGTCTGTCAGTTGAATTATTAAATCCTAATGCACTTTATATTGTGTAAATAACGCTAGGAGCACATTTCTGCTCCCGCTCCGGTAAGGGGATGCTTTGGTAACGTAGTCTAATGCCGAGAGAAGCCGTCTCCTGCATGCACACCTGCCTGTTAGAGACCTGTTGATCCTGCTCGGTCCAGCTCTGCTCGTGTGTTAGAGGAGGACAGGCACTGTATTGAGGATCCTCTCAAACCACCAAGAGTGGAATGATGATTTGGTTTTTTACATTGCAATGTTGCAGAGCTGCTGAGCGCCCTCAGCTCCGCCGTCGCAGCGGCTCCTCACCCCTTCCACAAACCGGGCTCCCCATGTTGCTGTCGAGGCTTAAAGCCGAGCTTTGCTCTTGTAGTCTTGACAAAACCACCTCCAGCAGCTGCCCCGTATCTGGCTTTCCCTGCTGCTGGCGCCAAAGGCGGGGTGGTCCCTGCAAAGCTTATCCCAGATGGAAGGGGCTGGGGGGCTTCCCCTGCTTTGCAGCTGGGGGGACGTTGTGTTGGGTCCGGCCCAGGGAGCCAGCTTTCCTGGTAAAGTACAGAACTATGGAAGGGTTGGGAAGCATTTTGCACTGGTGTGGAGAGGGCAGAACCCTCCCTCGTGGGCTCCCTGCGTGCAGCCTGGATGGACAGTGGACTTTACCCAGCGAGAAGCTGCAGTGGTTATTGGTATCTACTCGTCGTCGTTAGTGTTTCTTATCTGTATCCGATATATACCGATTCATATCCACGTATAGGCATTACTATATTTATGTGAGTATATTGTAGCCTGTAGTAGCTCGTAGCGAAATAACCTTATTTATCTGAAGTGCAGTCTGAGGAGGGGACGTCTGCTCCCGCCACTGGTCTGGATAAACACGTTATTCCACCCAGGGCTGGGCGCGAGCTCCTGGCCGCAGCCCTCAGAAGAATCCTGTAGGTTTTCAGCAGGGCAGCAAGGGGAAGGGTAGTTAAAAGGAGGCAAAGCTCTTCCTTGGAGGCGTCATTGAGGAGAGGTGAGAGCTGTAAAGAGGCAGCTGCTGGCCACGTCATGTCTGCGTGCCATTTTACAACCCCTGGCTCTGCAAATCTGTACTGCCATGTTCATAAAATCCCAAGCAGAAGTATTATAATCACGTCCTTTGTACAAAAAAGAACCCCCGAGCAATTACCAAAATCAATGTCAGCACTTTTTTTTTTCAGCTACAGATGTCCTAGTCTGATAATTGCATCATTTTTTTCCCCTATGGCCTATTGAAGTGACCTAAACTCCCAGGGAAGTGAGCTGCTGGTGGTTAGGAAGCCTTCTGCTTGCGTGACTTGCAGTCTTGTTTTCCAATTCTAGTAATTTTTATAGTAGAAAGGAGTTTATTATTGCGTATTTTCACTGGGCAGATTTTGCACCAGGTCAAAAATTATCTAATAAGCTTTTTCAGTTTCATGGCATTCCCACTTTTGCTGTACATACACTAGATATATGCAATTTATTAAAGAATTCCTGAAGAAAATTAGACCTTCTGTTTAATTTTCTATGCTGCTTACTCCAAAATTAAGTTGCCCTTTATTTTTAATGATTTAACATGATGTGATGTCTAAAATTTCACCTTTCCCTTCCTTTGCTTTCATGTAAAGGTTGTGTTTGAAATTAAGAGTTTATTCAAGAAGGAGTGGATATAAAGGCTGCACCATAAGCTACACCCAAGCGAGGCTGTCATGGCCACAGGAAAAGAGCCCCAGCTAGGGGAGAAGGTGCTTCTGGATTTGGGGGATTTGGAAAAAGCTAAAGCCAGATCTTTTGCTTTTCTGTTCCTCCAAAACCTGCGGAAGCCATTATGGGCTGACATCAATTTTTCTTCCTAATATTTTGTCAGCCTGTGTTCAGTTCCCCACCTGCACCTCAATAAAGGCAACAGTATATATAAAGCATCGAGGTGAAGTAAAATATCAAGAACTCCTGATAGATGACATGGATTAAAAATTGGTTTTCCAGAAATGTCAGAGCGTAAATTGAGGTTTTATAAGGCGGATGTCGTTTTGGCATTTCTGTGATGGATGTAATTGGATCGCTCCCTCCCCATGCGGAGGGAGGCATCACGCGGAACCCGGACCCGCAGCCTCGGGGCTCTCTTGTGTGCACCAACTTCTGGAAAGGTGCAGGTGTCTGCTGGCTTTCTCACGTGTGGGGAATGTGGTGGTGTTCCTACTAGCCTGGCCTCCAGGGGCCTGGCTGCCCCCCCCAGTAAAACCGTCATTAACGACTTGCTAATTCATCTTCTTAATTGCTAGGCTGCACAGAAACGCTTGGAGTGGCACATGGAAATTGCTAGCTCTGCACAGAGCCGAAACTTAAAGAGGCATATTCTGTCTTTTTGGGGGTTTTAGAGCCATCCAACACACCAGTATTAAACTGGGAGGGGTAACTGCTCCTGCCCGGGAGGTGTTGGTTGGACACAGACAATCGGATGGATTTCTTACCACAGTGGAGGAAATCCATCCGGCAGGCGGGAGTTTACGTCTGCTCTTGGTCCTGATCGTTTGCCATGCAGAGATTAATTTTAGGCAAAGATGGCCCTCGGTGGCGGCTGCTGGCAGCCGGAGAGAGCCGGGGCTTCGTGCCCAGCCCCACTGGCACAACATCTGTCAATTCATATGTGGGCACAAATGAACGCAGAGGCGAGGGAGAGAGGAGCATTAGAGATAGATATGCACGGGCATATTGCAAATACTCATTTCCCCCCTGTTTCCAATAGGTCCTTCCCTTGGAGACATTAAACAGACTATCTGTCTGTTCTGTTTCCCGTATTGGAGATGGGTTTCACAAGCAATATCAACATACTCTACTACTAACCTTAAATCTTTACACTGCAATAGAATCTGCATTTCAAAACAGCAGAGAGTATGTGGGATAAAAGACACGGGTTAACCCCAGGCTCTTACAAGTATTCCCATCTGGTCCTTGTTGGGAGCACATGTTGTTGGCACAATGCAGAGGGAGAGGGGGAGTAAGAGCAGAGATAAGTGCTTCTCACCAAGGCAGAGGAACAAAAAGGCAGGAGGGGGCGGAGGGAAGCGAGGACAGGATGCGTGCTCCAGGGAATCATAGAGCATGGTGATGGTTGTATCCCTAGTAGGAGGAATAGGCAGCACCTTCAGCACTGGAGTCCCACAGAGCTGGGGAAGGAGACACAGAGCCTGGATCCTAATGCTGTACTCCCCAGGGACCAGGGTGGTTCTCTTGGGCTGGTTCTCCTTCCTCTTTGGGATCAGTAACACGCTCTGCAAGTGTCTAACCTTGCCAACAATCCCACCGGGGCCAAGTGTGTCCGATGGGTGGAGTTACTGCTTTTACAGCTCGCTCTTCGAGGCTCACCTGGCTGGGCTCTTGCTGGGCTTGCCCAGGAATACAGGCAGAAGTTCAGAGGAGAACTCAGTTGTTGGTGGCCCTGTAAGGTTTGCTGGTGCCATCTCAACTTATGGATGCTTGTGTGTGCTTTTCACCAGAGCCTCGCTCCACATCGGCTGCCTCCCACTCCAGGAATGAGTGATGGAGTGTTGTGTGTATCCGTGGGGCAGCTGCTCTTTTCCATTTCCAAGGAAAGGGGTTGGTGAAGGCTGGAGTGGATCAGAGTGGAACGAAAGTGGCTTTCAAGAACAATCTCATGCCTTTGCAAAGGGTTTTGTGTGGTTTCTAACAAGACTCTGAGGATGATCACCACTTGTACCGCCTTTGCTTTCGTGGGCCTGCCACTCTGAGGGCTGAGGTGCAGCCAGGGTCGGTGTCAACAGCTGTTGAAAGCTGTGCTTTGAACCAGTGAAGTGCTGGAGTAATTGTCTGGACTCTGGGAAAGCTGTCAGTGTGTGGAGCTGGGCCTCCTGATAATGGAGATGGGATTGTTTTGGCTTTATCCTGCCTGTGCCTGTTCTCCACCACTAAAAGGGGGTGGATGACACCTTCCTACCTCAAAGGAGTGCAAGAGTTCTTGTGATGGTCTGATGCTGATCAATACTGATGGTATCCGGAAGCAAGAGAATATTCACCCCAAGGGAGAAATTTGGGGTGAAATGTAGTGTTTGGAAGGTTTGGAACCTACCTGACTCTGAACTTCAATTTGCCAAGTGCAAGGATGCCTCTAATGTGCATTTCAGGGCCGGGTACAGAGCAAACAGCATCCATATTTTTCCCAAGTTGAACAACCTGGAAAAAAATTGTTCTTTCAAATCTCTCATGCTGGATACTCCCAGCTCGACACTCCCTCCCTAAGCTATTTCACCCTATTTCCTGTCAGATACTTTTCCTGCTGTCCAGTCCATGTGTCCCTTGCTTCCATCTAATTCTCTTGCTCTTTGCCTTACAGGCCATGCTCTGCAGAGGAGTTATAAAAACAGTTTAGTTTCTTCCCTGCTGCAGCTCTTACACATAATTAAAGGCTGTTGTCAGGTCTCTTCTGCATCCTTTCCAAAGGAAATACAGAACCTTCCACATGGAGTAATTTTTAGCTCTGGTCATGTTCTTGTTGCTTTCTGATGAGTCTGTTCAAACACAAATGCAGGGACAGCACAATAAATGACAATATAAGCTCCCTGTGCCAGCATGTTTGGAAATGTAGGTTTTCCCTTATGTTCCTAAATCTCCCAGGATTGTGTGTCAGGAATCACAGAAATACTGGCATGAACTTTCCCTCAGTAACATTTTTAGTGTGAGGAGATCTGGTAGTTCTGTGTAGGTCCAAGGAGAGAGAAGCTCCTGCTGTCCCACAGTGCCACCGCTGCACATGAATGTATAATATACATTCATCCCAGCAGCTTCCAGAGGGGCACATGTATCAGGCAGCTATTTCTTCCCTCCTCTTCCTAGGGAAAAGGCTGGGTGTGCCAATGCAGCCCTGGTATTTTGAACATAAATCAATTATCCCTGCTGTTCCATGTCCAGGGGGGATCTGGAGCACGTTGTGTGCTGGCAGCAGCGACCCCGCCGGCTTTGAGCACGAGAGCAAAGCTCAGGGCTCCCAGGGAGTGAGCCCAGCCTGGCCTTGGCAGTGCTCCCACTGCTTCCCTTGGCAACTGGTGCTGAGCAGGAGCTGCTTTGTCTCTGCACGTTCCCCCTGGACCTGTGGCTGTTTTGCAAATTGTCACTTTTGCTTTGGGCACGGAGGAGGCTGCTGTGCTGCTGCCTGGTTGGGAGGTACCTGATGGAAAAGGAGAGTCTCTCTCTCTCTCCCAGGAAGCTGGCAGGGGGAATCTAAGGCCAGAGACCTTAGGCTCTGAGAGGGAGGTGATGGAGCACTGCTCTGGAGTAAATGCAGCTCAGTGTGCAGTCAGCAGGTAGATGGGTTTTCTGTTTGGGTTGTCTTCACCACACTGCTTGTTCTTTCCTCCTAGATGTTGGAACACTTCTGAGATCTCTATAGGGCTGCCTAGAACAGGAATCTGAGGGAACTGAGTGGCCTCCAAAGACAGTCTTTCTCCCGAGCCTCCAACGAGCATGGCAGAGTGTTTGAAAAGTGGAGCATTGTGCTGGTGGCACTTTGAAAAGAGTTTTTCCCAGGTAGATATCCTAGCAGGGGTGAGCAGAGGCTACTGACAGCCAAGAACAGAGGGCAAGGGTTTCATCTAGTTATTGGCAGTAGCATTTATCCTAGATTCAACAACTCAGTTTATGTGCACATCCCTGTAGTAAGTGATGAAGTTTTTTAATTTAAGCCTTTTTAATAATCTCCCCCATCCTGGTAAAATTAGGGAAAGAGTTTTCTGGCTGAAATGTTTACCAGTAAGCTGAGAATAGGCACTGTTTCACAAGGTGAGCCAAACTTCTGTGCCTCTTACCTCAGAGCATATCCCTTAAGCTGGCATTACATTTCTTGCTCCATCTGGTTGCCAAACATCAAGGTCACTAAAGCAGCACAGGCAGAAACCCCTGTAGGTGTTTATATGGCTGAGTGCATAGGGACATTCTCCTCTCACTTTGCTGGCAGTGCCTGATCCTGCTAGTGTTGTCCCTTTTTCCTGCTCGATCACAGAGTTGGCGTCTTGTTCATGACCTGGCTTGAGGGCCCTAAACCTCTTTTTTTTCTTACAAGTTCAGCATCTTTTCCTTAAGCTTTCATTATGAATCCCTCTGGAAATGTTGTGCAAAGCCCGAATGTGCCTTGGTTCCCTCCTGGCTGCTGCAGCCAATGTAGGACAAAAAGATGTGGAGCTGGCTATATTTTTCCCAGACAGTCGTTTTGCTCCCTGTCTGTTTTGGTGTGTTTTGGCCTCAGCTATTCCAGGGATCCTGTTCCACAGCTCTCACGTGCTTCTGCAGCTGTTGCATGGCTGGTGGGGCTCTGGCCGACGTTACCTCTGGACTGGGGCAGATTCCTGGGGTGAAGCTGCAGCAAAGCAGGAGTTATTTAACCCTGCAGCCAGCCATTCCCACAGGGATGGCTGCCATGTGCAGAGGGCTCCATGGAGCAGTTCCCTGGGGCAGCTCTGGAGCTGTGCTGGTGGCAGACTCCGAGCAGCCGGTGCGCACCATCTCGCTTGTAGGCAATGTCTGACAGCTTCCCCAGGGATGAGCTTTGCTGCATCTGCTGCAAGTGCTGCTCTGAGCTCAGGCTCTTCCTTCCCACCACGGCTCAGTGGCATGCCTGGATCCTTTGTTATGTGTAACCTCAATTTGGTTTCTTTGAGCAGTGCCAGGATTTCATTTTCCCCGGGACATTTAAATGGGGTGCAGAGTAATTAGAGTCACTTTTCTCTGCATGTGTAATAGCAAATGCTTCCAAATCAGTTTGGGAATCGACCCAGGGGTTTGATGTGGGTTTGTAAATTCAGGCACGTGGGAGGAGAGTGCCCACAGCAAAGCATGAAGATGTGGAGATAAGAGCTGTGCCTCTGCCAAGCTCCTGTCTACTTTCTTACAGTCCTGTACTGACTCTGCTTGCTGCAGTGGGAGCCACCAGGACCAGGGACCACCAGAGCCTGCCCATAGCACCTGGGTCAAAGTGGCAGCAGACACCTGAGCTAGGCAAGGGACCACCACCCACAGGTACTGTGTGTCCTATTACAGCTCAGAGGGAAGCTGCCAACGGCTTTATCCTGGATACCACAGCAGCCCAGCTCTTTCATCCTTCCTCTTCTGCCTCTGGTGCATCCTCTCTGGAGAGCCCAGAGGCATGTCTGTCCTGGGATCAGTGTGTGCCAGCATGCAGTGGGCTCGTAATCCTGCTGCATCCCGGCCCCCTCTCCAGAGCAGCATTTACTGCTGATGTCAGCACAGTCATCCCTTAGTGCTGCCAGGGGTAACCCTTTGAGCTAACCACTGATAAGTTCCTTCTAGCTGTCTTATTTTAAAAAAAGAAATTAAAAAAGAGGAGGAAGGTGCTGCAGTCGCCTGATGAACATTTGCATGGATGCTGCCAGCTTTTTACTGTGGGTTACCTTGGTGAAGGCATATTACAGAGACTTTTCTTTTAAAGAGAGCTTAAAACCGTCTGCTTGGCAGTGTGTGTTTTATGCTGATAGATGTGAAACCCCGAGAAAACCCCCAATCCAGACCAGGAAGCAGAGGTGGTGCCCACTTAACTCCTGCCTGCAGCATCAAGCTGCACTTTAACCTGTTGCATTTCACACCTCTTTCCTGCTCTTAGGAGGCACCTTCTAAAGCTGGGATAACCTCCCTAAACCTCGCTCCTCAGGCTCTTCACAGAGGGAAGTTCACTCTCCTGCTCCCTTCTGCAGCCCTCGAGCTGTTGTAATAGCCCTTGAGGTGCCCTCTCTCCTTGTTCAAAACCCACGCCAGCCTCTTCCTCTCAGCGAGGCTGAAGATGCTGTGCAAAACAAGCAAGAGGGCACAATATGGGGATTTTTCACTTGCCTCAGCCTAAAAACCAGCCTCCTCCAGGCTCTCAGTCTTCCAAGAGCTTCCCACCTTTCTAGCCAAGTGGTTTGTTTGCAAGAAGAAAAATTGGTAGCTTTGTGCTAGCAATAACCGGAGTCCTCTTTTACTAGCGCAGGCATTTTCTCCTTTGAATTCTGTCTGAATGCAGAAACTATTGTGAAATGAGAGCAGTAATATCAGGAAAGGGGAAAGCAGAGTGCTCCTCTGGATAGGGTTTGATACAATTTGAAGCTGCTTGTGGAAGATTGGCTGGAAGGTAAACTGATTTGGGCTTAAAAAAGATGGTGCTGGTAAAGTGTGTTAGTGACTCTTCAGTAGATGGTCCAAAATAGCTTTTTTATGGTCTCTGACCTCTAGGAAAGATAACTGGATTTTTGATCTTAGATTGAAGGGGCAATTTCTGCTGGAAGAAACTTGTGTTCTTTAGAAACCATCCCAGGCTGGCATTTACTGTCAAAAACGTTTCATGGGAGTGGACAGAAAACAAGCGAAAAATCACACATCTGAGTCAACCCCAGGAGAGCCTTGAAGGATGCTGTGGCTGAGCTATATCAGAATGAGATCAACCATCCAGAATTCAGGATAGGTTCTGTTGTCATCCATCCTCCTGGTGGTCCATGGCCACCAGAATTTCCTGTGAGGGTGTGATTAGTCAGGAGCTCCTGGTTTTGCAGCATCCTGGACTGCAGAGGAGTTGTGGCCCCAAGGAGGAGCGTTCCACTCTGACATTCCCGCGTTTGTGTGGGAGCTGCAGTGCCCATATCAGGTGGTGCTTGCTGAGGTGGGTATTGAGTTACAGGGGTGCCTTTCCAGAGCAGTGCTTGGTCACCAGCTGTTGTCCAGGACACCGTGCCTTTTGGTACAGCAGCAAAAAAATACACCTTTCTCTTTGAATTTCAGGTCAGGGGCCTGTTTTCTGCCAAGCTACCCCCCACCGTTTCAAATGTATTTTATTCTCCTTTTCTTTGCACTGGTCCCGTTCCGCTCCGCTCAACAGCTGCTACATTTAATCCCAGAAGCTGCAGTTGGTAGGGAGCAAAGTGATCTCCATATAACCTCTCTGTTACTCATAAGCGTGCATTATGAAGCTTAACCGATGGTAATAAAATGTTTTGCTTTCAACATGCTGTCCCTGTGGTCCAATGTTCCCGTCTTCAGGCTCCATCATTGCAGCGGGGCAGCGTACCGGAGCTGTTCTGCTGCTCCCTGGGAACGTGCCTGGGAATACTGGATGTAGGCCTCATGGATACCCAGCTAGGAGGGATGGAGAAGGTGGAGCAGAGTCTTTTCCATAGGTAGTAGCACCAAGCAGCTTTTGGAGGAAGATTGTGTCTTGGCTGGGACCCAAGTGCAGGTTCCCATCTCCCTAAGATTGTCTGGCACTGCAATCTGCTGTGAGAGGCTCTTCAGGGAGCACAGGAACAGATTGCAGTCCTGCTGCTTGGTTGGGTTTTCTTCATCCCTTTCACAACCACTCTGCAGGTTCATGGCTTTATTTGGCTTCTTGTGTTTCCTGCATACTAAAAAAGGGCATTTTCATGCCATCCTGCACGATGGATGTTTTTGTCCAGGGGGGAAAAAGGATGTTTCTCATCCACATTTAAGTAACCATACAAAATGTGGAAAGTCTGCTTTAGGAACTTGGGTTTTGTTTACACACCATTGATGCTTTTATTAAAAGCATCTTTTCACATATAAATAATTTAGAGGTCATATGATTTTCCTGCTCTAAAACGAAAGCAGGAATTTCAAAGCAGGGATCTCCAAGCATCATTTCTGTGTCACGGTGGGTTGCATTAGCCCTACAGCTGCCTTTTGTTGAACAGGACGGGGTTCTTCCATATTTGAGGTTTATGGCATTGGGTTTCAAAGAGGAATTTTCCAGACAGAGCCCCCCAGAAGGTATCAGAATATATGGCTTTGTCAGGCAACGATAACAGCTTTTTTCCTGGAGATTGCCATTTTGTAAATAAGCTTCTTCTCCAGCAGCGCAGCTACAGCTAGGAAAGATGGATGATTATTTCTTCCCAGAATGGGTCTTCCGCTGCAGGATCTGGTTTTTATTGTGATAATTAGCATAGAATTAAAAATGGCCCCGCATCTTTAGTTTGCACTGTAGTGTCTCTGGTACCCAGCAGCCTGGGCTGGTGTTTTCCTTGGAAATAGGCTATGTCTGGGAATCGCTTGATTCACCACTGAAAACCAGTGCACAGATATCTGCAGCCTTCAATGCAGCAAAAGCCTCCGCCTCCAAAAAGAAATTACTGCTCCTAATAAACTTTCAAATCAGTTGTTTTTTGGAGACTGGGCAAGTTGCTGAGGATGTTTAGGTGAAAATCTAGAGCAGTGGCTGGAGCAGAGTTTTATAAATGCCTTTAAAATCTGGAGCTTGGGTTAAAGGTGAGGTCACGGGCAAGCAGAAGCTTTTTCTCCTAAAAAACCTGTAATAGCTGTTCTTTTTAAAAATTTAACAAGGTTGCCACTCCAGGTAGAGGCAGAATTATAAGGAGTGTCACACACAATGACAATGTATCCATAGGAGAAACTAAAGCGGCAGAAATGCAGCGCCACGCGTAAACTTCCTGGTGAGAGCCGTGCAGGAAATTACTGAGCAATTGGACACGGTGTCCTAGCATTAGATTTATTATCCACTTCCAAATCATCTGCCAAAAATCCTTTCCATCGGAAGACAGGAAAGAACATGTTATAAAAAGACCTGGAAAAGGAGTCCTTTTGGCACGGGAGTTCTCAGGCTGGTAATTGTCCATGCCTTCAGTGTTTGGGTTTGGTCTCAACATTGAGGTCAACGCTACTTAAGCCAAATGTGATCCCAGTGCCTACATATGGCACATGCTGAGATGTGCCAGTCTTGCAGGATCACTCCTGGAATACAGTCCTGGAAGATGCTTCTTTGCCCAGTCTACTGCTCAGTGATTGCTTTTAATCCCACAAGGCTCCAGCATCACTTAGGGAAGGCTGGCATGCTTTTCCCTTTTTCCCCCATGATGGACTTGTTCCTTGCTGGATGGCAGGGTCATGGCCACAACCACATGCTTGTGTACATTCCCCTGGATATATCATTCCAGAAGTTTCTTGTCTGGATGGTGGACTGAGATGGTGATGTTTCCCCACCATGCACATTGTTGCTCTCCTCACTGCAGGGCATTGCTCATATCACACTGCACTTCTCCAGCTCCCACATCTTTTCCTTTCTTTCCAGTTGTGTACATCGATATCCCCTGTATGCACAACCTTGCTCTTTGTGTGTTAAATCCAGCTCTTTCTGGCAGTAAGGGAAATAAGTGACATGAGTTGGTAGCTCTGTTTTCACTCCTGGGATATTAGTGTTCCCTGCTGCTGGAAAACCTAGTGCTAGGTCTCTGAGGAGAAACATGTCTGCAGCTGTACCTGCAGCATCCCCAACAGATCCTGCCAGCTCCAGCAACTCAGTACTTTTGACTTAAAAAGAGCTTTCTCCATAGAAAAGATCCACATCCACCTTGGACGCGCCAGATGTTACACAGCCAGATGTTGCCTTGTACAACACTTGGGAGAGTTGGTGGTCCTGTGGTGAGTTTTTTGGGGTGCTTGCTGAAACACAGTGAGAACTAAAGGTTCTGCTTTGTGTGAAGAGGGATCAGGCTGGGTGATGGGGCAGTTGGTGGGAAGTGTGTGTTTACCGAGGGAAAAGGGAATGCCTGTCATCTGTTGGGATGAATCCTCCTTTCCCAGCCTCTCCCCAGGAGCGTGCTGATTCAAAGTCCTTCTCTGGAGCTTTGTTCCTCATGAAAACCAGTGTTTACCAGACCGCCTTCATCGTCTTGTCCTTGTGTTCGTTGTCCTTTGGCAGGTAGGGTGGTTAAGAGAAACAAGCCAGCTTAATGCATGGTCAGGAAGCTGCAATTAACGAAGCAGACCACAAGTAAATAGGTAAATAGGCTAAGCTGTAAGATAGCGTGTAAGAGGAGGCAGTGTGCCTCTGCAAAGTGCATGATAAGCATCGGCCAAGCTTGTTGCAGACACTGGGCAAGGCTGCTTTCGCTAGACTTTGAGTATCCTAGTTGCAAAGGCTCGTCAGTGTTCCTAAAGGCTCTTGGTTTTGGAGTGGGCTCGTCCTTTGTTTTCTGTGCGCCGTGACCGCTTGCTTCCCGAGCGGGTTCGTAGTGATGGAGTTCATGGAGCTGTTCTTTATAGTAGCCTAAAAGGTGTCAGTCGTTTGCTCGTGTGTGTTCACAAGCTGAGCCGTGGCGTGATTTGAAGCACTTTTGGTGTGGCATGTGCAGTTGCAGTGCTGTCTGTTTTTAATTTCCCCCAGGGTAGCGTCCCCGCCTTCCCCCGTGTTTCGGACACTGAACCAAACCAACGCTGGGACTAGCACTTTAAGTACTAGCAGTCACTTTGCTTTGGACTAAACTGAGCACTGCACTTTTGTACCTACTGTTAGCACTGAGTTTTCAACTCTCTTCTTTTCCCCAGCTATTTCCCCTCCTAGGCGCAGTGTAAATTATGTAGGGGCCATCAGAAGAAAATTTCGAGGTGTGTTGGACCACTGTCCAGTGCCTGATTTTCATTACATATCCATTAGCCACCTGAGAGTAGGGAATTTACCCATCCAAGTTTATTTTACACGACAGCACCAACATCTACAGGCAGACGTGGTGGTTGTTGTAAACTTCGAGGTCACATACAGACCCAAGGGCATGGCTTTTAAAAACACCAAAGATGCAGGAGAAGTCTCAAAAGGGATTGGGATGGTGCAAGACCATCTCCTTGGCACCTGGAACTGAGCGGCGCGGGAGCTCTTGTGTCTGGTATGGGACCCCGGTGAGTCCATGGGACAGCCCAGCCCAAACCAGTCTGAGAGCCTGGTGCCAATAAAGGCTGTGCTCAAGCCACTGCAATAAAAGCCATCATTGTGCCTGCACTGAAAGTGCTGTTGGGATTGGTCGTGGGCTTCAACTGCAAAAGGCATTTTGAAGTAAAAAAGATTTACAGACCATTTGGAAGATGGAGCACAATAACCCTGGGGTTTGCTGTTGGATTTGGAAAGCGTTGTTAGAAGTTGATCAGCTCTCATGTTCAGAGGCAGTTCAGATGTGCTATTCCTGTTAAATTCCTGTGGTATTTCCATATGGAAGGCCAGGGATCAGAGCTCCCTTGCCAGCAAGAAAGCAGCAGGGTAGAGTTAGTAGGAAACATAGTCAGAAATCTCTAGGATTTGGAATGGTGATCCCTGGGATGCTGAGTAATCTGGGTTTTACTGCCCCAAACCACCCACTCCCAACCACCTGGTGAGGTTTTGCTCCTTTAAAAGCCCCTGTGGGTTTTCCACAGCAGCAAATGAATCATGGTGGGTATGAGAGCCCCATGTTCCCTTCATGCCAGGGTACCCACACTTGGGACTGCTGCTCATCATCCTTGATGAGCCCACAGTCAATCCAAACCCTTCTCTGGCAATCCTCCGTGATGGGAGTTTCTCCCCGGTGACACTTGATGGATAAACCCTGCCAGTGCAGCGTGATCAGTGAGAATGCAGAGAAGGGAATTAGGGTTTCTCCTTCACTGCTGCTAGCAAGGGGCCAGCATGGAAATAACCTTCAGCAGCAAAAAGAAATGGGTGTGTTGGGTTTCCCTGTTGCAGCAGATGGAGGCGTTTTCCTAAACAGCTCCAGTTTTAGTGGCTGGTTTTGTTGGCTTCCTTCTTCAGGGGCTTGGATATTCATTGGGAACCCAAGGTGGTTAAAAACCCCAAATCTTGAGCAACCCCAAGTATTATGCTCTTGCATCCTCTGTCACGGATGTAGAAACAGAAATAAAATCGGCATTTTGTGTGGGGTTGGTTCTCTTTCTTCTTCCCCCTCCCCCCAATCCCCAGCCAAATTATCCCTGCAAATTTAGCTTTAAAGAAATAGCACCAGGCGATGCTGCTGCTCTGTCTGAGCCCCCAGAATTATAGTGGCTGAGGGAACAGCCCTTTCAGAAAGTACCTTGGTGACTCAGAGCCCACATCCTGCTCACTGTCACCAGGATAAAGGCAAACCATTTGGAAAATCCCCCCCACCCCCAGCAAGCCCACCAGTCTCACTGAGTCCTTGGAAATAAGCTTGGGAGAAAGGGGGATGTGGAACAGGTATTTTTTGTCTTTTTTTCCCCCTCAGGTGTAGTTTTTTGTCCTTTGGAGATGGCATCTCATCCTTTGGGAAGGTAGAATTAAGTGTTTTCTCCTGCCTGTCACATTTGAGGCCTGAATGCAAATCCTAGCACAGCACCCTTTCCTCTGGAAGGACCTTTTAGGTGGAAAAAAAAATTTTTAGTTGTTTGGGTTTTCAGTTAGCTCGTGGGAAGCGCATTGTAACAGCACACAGGCAATGCTTTACCAACCTTTTCTGTTCCTCCAAGAGAGACTTTTTAATTTACTTCAGTAGTTTAGAGTTTGTTTCCTTGAAAGTCTTTTTGGACCCATGAAAATGCCCTTGAAATGAGTCAAGTTTATCAAAACAAAATTGTGCACACACCCATGCACTGGCCCATGTGTTCGTGCTTGTCTCCCTGGGTGTGTATACACTCAGAGAAATAGATTTCTTCCCAAAACATTCTTTTTTAAATTTTTTTTGGGTTGGTTTGGTTTTCTTGGGTTTGTTTTTCCCCACCCCCAGGATATTAACCAAAAGGTGTTTTAAAGTCATGGCATGAAAACTCCTAAATGTAAATCTGAGTACCTTGTGATGCTAATTAACAGGTTTTCTCCTGAAACTTTATGTGATGCTTAATATTTTCCTTAGGAGGTTTTGTTTAATGTTAGATCATTGTTCTGGAGGATGTTGGTCCTACTGGCATTAAACTAATGGAAATAAAATGCATGTGTTACAAGTGTAGAAACAGTGAAGAATTAAGTGTGAACTTACTGTACGATACTGATTCTGTTTTCAAACAATCTGTTTTGCTGTTCAATAGTTGACATATGGAAATGCCAATGTACTGTAATTTAGCACTTTTCCAATGGACCCTGTTCTCACTACGCCTGAGGGAAGAAGCAGCTTTGGCATGAGGCCGACTGAGGGCAGCTCCTGAACCCTTTTCTGCGTGTTTTGGCAGAAGTGGCCAGGTGGAGTGTCAATTTGAGGTTTTCTCATCACTTTGGTGGCTGCCACAGGGCAGAGTGGGGTGGCTCTTCCATCCCCGTGGCCAAACCAGGACCACTGTGCAGCTTGGTCTGGTGAAAAGGAGGGTGGAGTTAGATGATTTTTAAGGTCCCTTCCATTGTGGGATTCTGGGATTCCCTGATTTGGGAGGATGGGCTGGTGGCACTGTGCTCCACCAGTGCATCCCCCCAGGAGCCAGGCTGGGCTCGGGCTGTCTGAGCTGGGGCGGGAAAGCGGCCGAAGCAATCCACAGTCCCTGAAATCCAAGGGCAGAAGGGCCAGCTCAGCAGCCAGCCCTCTGCAGCCCAAACCCTCCTTTCCTAGTGCTAACAGGGCGCAAAGTGTTACTTGTCATGTACTGTACTGAAAGGGTTAATTGATCAGTGACTGTATTGTACTGTATGAAAACTCATGAATTGCCTTGTATTGTTTCTAATGGACTGTTCCATGTATCCCCACTGCCCCGTTGTTCCCAAAGGACTTTGCATGTGCTCAGTTGGCTCCTCCAAACTCTCTGGTGCTAACTCCTCCCTGTCTGATGGTGCTCCTGCGGACACCAACTGACCACATGCCCGTCCCCAGCTTGAAGTCCACCACGTCTTTCTCGTCTGTTTGTATCACACACACACACACATATGAGAAAAATTAAGGATAAACTTGAATTTGTTTCAAAGCCTCATTGACAATCTAATGTTTTCTATGTCTGCTTTTATTTTGGGATGGTTTTTCTAGAAAGCAGCTCGCCAGCACCTTCACCCTAGGAGGGGATTTTGCCCTGTTCACTCCTCTGGCATCTGCAGTGAGCTGCTCCCTCGCTGGCTTTTCAGGCTCAGCCACTGGAGCCAGTGAGGAAGAGGAGGTGCAGGTGCCTTCAAAGCTGCCCAACCCTAAAAAGCAGCTGGGATTCTCGGGGCTGCTCGGTCCAAACATAGGTGGGTGGGTACTGAGGGTCTTGGAGGGGATGAGCCTGCCCCTTGCTTTGTGGCAAAAATTGGCTTTTAAGGAGAACGGAGGTGGAAATTTAGAGTCCCAAAGGTGCCTCCGTCTCCTCCCAGCATCATTCCCGAGCCTGAGGTTTTCCAGGTGACACCCACCTCGGATGGCGTGAACAGGGCCACCCCCTCCAACCCCCCACCCTCATGCGAGCTGCTTTTTGGACAAAATGAAATCTGACTATATTTTATATCGATTTGAAAACAAAGTCTGATATTTACCCCTGTTCTCAACTGAATTTGCATATTGTTGTTTGCCACGATATTTGTTCTGTCCTCAAATAAATTTGCTTACTTGTGTAGTCTTAACTGTCTGCTCGGATTCTTACCATCAGATTTACCCCTGCTCCAAGGTGCCTGCACCACAGCTCTCCTTTGAGCGCTTGCCAGGGAGAAGAGAAGGAAGTTTTTTCCGGGAGGGGGAATCATTTCAGGCTGTAAATGTTTTTCTCTCCCTTATCTCCCATTCATCTCCCCGGGGCTTTTCAATTTGATGCCCTTTCCCCCCCGCAATCTTCCATCATCGGCTTCTTCTATCCGGGTAAGTGCGTGGCAGAGGAGCGGCTGTGCCTCAGCCCGCTTCATCTGAGCGATAGAATTGTTGCTAACACATTTTTTCAGGGTGAGGCATTTCCGACGGCAGTGCTTTGCATTTGGGAACGGAGGGATTTACGGCCGCGAGCTGCGGGCACCGCCGGCTCTTCCTGCACATCGCATTAGCGAGACGCTGGCATCAGTCACCGGAGCCGGCGCGGCGGAAGGCAGTGCCCTCCGAAGGCTGCAAACCCGATTTGCACATGCGTTTCCAGGGAAGTAATCAAATCAGCCGGCAGGCTCGATACAGGGAATAGGCAAATGTTCCAGATTCGCCTGCGTTTGCAAACAGAACCTGTTGCAAGGCTTGCAGGTTTTGAGGTTCCTCCCCAAAATAGCTGTTTGGGGATTAAAATTGTTCCAGGCTGCTGCAGGAGGACATTTTTTATTCCCTGAAAGATGCAGCTGTGTCCGAGAGGAACATTTTGGGAGGATCCTTGTGAGGGTTTGGCTACTCTCCTTGCTTTCGGAATCCATCCCTGTGCATACATCACAGCAACAGAGTCCATTTTCAGAGATTCATCCCCCTTCTCCTGGCAGCATTCCCCCTCTCTTTGCCTCTTTCCTCCCCTCTGACTTCTCCCTGGCTTTTGTTCCCAGTTTACCAAGATGTTGTAATGTTCCCTGCTGCTCCTCACAGTGCTGCCCATGGGGATAGATGCCATCACGGGAAGGAGGGAGACAAATCCTGTGGGGAAACCCTGGGAGAAAGAATCCAGGCTTCCACAGAGGCTGCTGCCAGGTAGGTTTGCCTCCCATGCACTGCAAAAATGCTGTGTCTGCACCCCAAAATGTGTTTTAGCCACTGGGTGGTCCTGTGCTCCCCTGCACCCTCACAGGGGGGTCAGGGGCCCTTGGAGCAGCTCCCACTGGGTTTGTGCACCCTCATCTGCTGGCAGAAGGAAGAACTTTACTGATTTATTTCATTTATTCACTGTGGGGTGGGTTTTTATCCTCTCTAAAACACAGGAGTCCAGCACCCTTTGGGAAGCAGTGGATAAGCCCAGGCAATGCCTTCCATAGGCATTGCTGTTTCTCCTGTGTTCTGTATCGCAACCTAAAAAAACGAGTTTCAGTGGAAAAATCACAAGAATAAGAAAGCAAGGTACCCCATGGGGGGGTTTAATGTTACACAGCCAACAGTAACATATTTTTTAATAAAGTGGCCTTTTATGCCACTTTACCAGCATTGCCTTTTTAGAAGGTTCTAGCAGAGAAACTAAAAGATTTTTAGAGAAGGTGGTGGAAAATCCTGCCTTCATTAATTCCCTCTGGGTGAGGCTTGTCAGTTTTCCCTGCCAGGGAGCCTGATGAATGTCCCCACTGCTGCTGGGAGACTCTGCAGGCTCCATCCCTGCCACTCCTTTGCAGGAAAATCCCCAGCTGATCCCACGAGCTCCCTCTTTCCAGCAAACCACGTCCTGTTGCTCTGGGGATGCTCCTGGCTCAGGCTGTGAGGTTTTGCCAGAGCTTTGCTGAGGACCTGCCATTGGATCGATACCTCAAAACCTCTTTATTCCTGACAGGGAGCCAAGAGAAATATCTCAGCTGCACCTTTCCATTTAAGCTTCCCCTATTAAACATTTTAATGGTGGCAAGGAATCAGTAAATAGAAACTTAGCACCACAGCATGCATGTCCATGTGGGCTTTGTTTGCTCAAGTTAAATCACGAGGAAACCTCCAGAAACTGAAAGATGGGATAAAAGCTGCTTTTGGTTTAAGGCTGACATCCTGAGGCTCAGGATGCCCTTTTTTGGGTCATTTTGGACAAGGCAGGGGTGATTTTTATTGGGGGTGCTGGATGCCATTTTTTTTGGGTCATTTTGGACAAGTCAGGGGTGACTTTTATTGAGGGTGCTGCTCTCCTGTAGGCTTTGGACTGGGAAGATTTATTGTTCCCTGCCACAAGGCTGGGTTTGCCTTATCCCATGGCTGTTCTGTGCTGCAGTGTCACAAACATGGGCAATATGGTCAGAAATGATCTTCTGGAAAACAAATCAAACATCCAGAGGAGTGTGAACACTTCCTGGCAACTATCTTTCCTGGGAACTGGACTGGTGAGCAATTGTCATTTATAACAGTAGCCACAAGGTTGTGTTTTATGTAAATTGCTCACTTTTACTTTGCTAGCTGTTTTTAGTTAGAAAATTTACTTCAGGGATGTGATGTTGTGAATCCTTTCATTTTTGGCCCCCTCAGTTCAGGGTGAATTCCTTAAATCTGTCTGTTTTACCCAGCGGAGATGAAGGGAACTGTGACCAGCATGAGTGCTCCTGGTAGGAGAGCCTGAGCAGCTCCTCAACAAAGCTCAGCCTTCCCATCTGACATGAACAAACACACCTCATGGACTTGATCTACCTTATCCCGCTAAAAATCCCAGGGAAATTTCCCCTCAGAGGTCTCCCAAAATCCTAGTTCCTGCTCTGTGGACACTCCAGATTGTGGCAGTGTCACACCCTCAGTTGTTGCATCTCTGTCATAATATTGCTGCTCCATTTGGCTACAGGGGAGACAGCAGAACGAGTTCAAAGGAGAGAAATAAACAGCACTAGGTAGGAATTCGTGCAGGTCTGTCACACTTTAAAGCTGAGGGCAAGGTGACTAGAGTGCCAGATTGTAAGTAAATATAATAATTTTACTGCTTACATTCACTGATCGTGTATCATATTTGGCACATCATCGTACACGTGATGAAAAAAAAACCCCTTCAGTTGTGATTATTGCCCCACAGTATTTCACGGGAATATGGCGAAAGGAATGAACACCGCACATTCACTGAGGGGCAGACAGAGACTGTTACATTCCCAAGCTCTGCTGCCAATGCTTGCGACTCGACACGCACAGCGGGCGCAAACGCGTGTAAGGTTATCCTTTTCCCTTAGACAGAAGGGAGCAGTTTATTCCTTTTTCCTTTGCCGAGCGCAGCCGCCATAGCCTCATGCAGCCGTGAGGGGAGGGGGCGGGGCCGAGCTGAGGGGCGTGGCCAGAAAGGAGGGGCCTGGCTCTGAGGCCGACTCAGCGCGCCGGAAGCATCGGCGCGCGGCGCGCGCGGCCGTGGGCGTGGCCGGAATTGCGCAGCAGCCGCGGCAGGCGGGGGGCGCCGCCATTACGCGGAGCGGAGCAGACCCGAGCGGGCCGCGCGTCCCCGGCCGCCGCCGGCACCCACAGGCGGGCCCGGGCCTCGGGGGGCCCGCCCGGCCCCCCTCGCCATGGAGGAGAAGGGCTTCGCCAAGGAGCTGGACCAATGGATCGAGCAGCTGAACGAGTGCCGGCAGCTGAGCGAGAGCCAGGTCCGCAGCCTGTGCGAGAAGGTGAGTGCGGGGCCCGGACGTTGGCAGGGCGGGACGGGGCCCGTGGTGTGTCCGGCGTTGGCAGACGGGCTTGCGGCCGGGGCGTATCGGGCTCTGGGGGGCGGCGTGCTGCCTGTGGAACACTGGGCCTGGCGAGAGCGGGTGGTGCCCGCGGCATATCGGGCTTTGGGAGGCGGGGATGCGCCTGGCGGGATATCGGCACTGGGAAAGCGGATGGTGCCGGTGGGTTTGGGGTGAGCGGGATGGTGCCTGTGAAGTATTCGCCATTGGATGCCTGGAGCGGTTTCTGTGAGATTGGACATGGCGTGGCCAGGTCGGTGTTTCTGGAGTATCCAGCGCTGGGACTCCGGCGTGATGCCGGTGGGGTACCCGGTGTGCCGCACAACATGGTGGAGCCCCGCGCTGAAAAATCGACTCCCAGTCAGTGAGGAAACCCGCTGGCTTGGAGGTGGGACCTCGGGAAGCAGAGATGAGACCCAGAGAGACTCCCCGCGGGCTGAGGGGACCAAAATAGAAAGAGGAATGGCTGGGTAAAGGACACTGTCGGCTGTTCTGGACAGGTGTTGGGAAACGGTGCTTGGGTTTGTTTAGTGGGGAATGGGAAAAGCCTTTTTTTCCCATCAGGAGAAAGGTCCTCAGACCTGTGCTGGATGTTGTCTGAGTAGTCTCTCAGCACTGCAGTCTGTGACTAAGGGAAGATTTTCCTTGCCATATTCTTCCAGCAGTGATCCTAGCACTCCTTAACCCCCAGACAGCTTCTGTTTCCTTCTCTTCTTTTTCATTTTTTCAGTCCCTTGCTAGGGCTGTCTGTTTGTTTTGTGACTCTTTCTCCAGAGCTCCCTCAGTTGTGAGGGAGCTGTGGCTGTTCGGGAAACTGGAGTAGTGGCTGGACACACAGGAAATAGGGAGAAGCTGGGTGGGAGAGCTCAGCTGGAGGTGGGGAGGGTGTTTGTCCTTCAGGAGGCAGGTGACAGGGAGGTGTGTCATCTGTCACAGCACCTCGTTCTTCCAGGCTGCTGGAAACTGATGGAAACGACTGGGGCATGAAGGAAACACTGTGCCCTGCACTGACTTGGCTTGTTTAAGTTTTGGGGAGTGGTTGGGTCACCCAGGAGAGGAGCTTACAAAAACCTCTGGGTGTGCAGCCCTGCCACAAAGCTGGTTTAGTTGGTTTCCTTGAAATTATATTTGGAGAAATCCTCTTCTCCCGAACACTTTCTAGCACTCTTGTGTTTGGAGCTGATTTCAGAGGGGCCCAGTGCAGTAGTGCCTTTTGCCTCAGGTTTCAGTGTGTGGGTGAACTGAGTACTAAAACAAAAAATCAAAATGAAGTGGGGGAAAAAAAATCTATAAAAATCCAAGAGTTATTTGTGTGGGTTATTCTTGGTTTACATACTGGCATAGTGGGCAGTGATGAGGGAAGAATTGGACACAATGGAGGTGTGCCTAGTGACTGTGTACGCTTAAAAGTTGTTGAAATTTGCAGCTGTGAAAGCAGCGTTCTGTCCTCAGCTGCCCAGTGGTAACCTCGTTAGGGAGCTGATCTGCCCCTGTGGCTCATACAGGGGTGAGGTGAGGGAGGTGCTGTTCCTCACTGTGATAACGTTGTTCCTATTCTGTTGGTGTTCACAATGGAAATTAGCTCAAACCCTGCAGAAATTCAGAGGCTGATAGAAGGATTAATTCCTGTCACTGCTGGAGCACACAGGTGAGGGAGTTGAGAGCCACCCTGCTTAATCCAGGTTTTTCGCCAAGATGATGAACTGGGCTATGGAGGAAGGCAGGGAAAAGGCTGTCTCCTGACTTAAACAAGCAGCCATCCATGGCCATTCCTCTCCTTGCAGCTTTTCTCTCCTCTCCTGGCTCTTGGGATGACACGGTCCCGTTGCAGGCAATTCCTTGTGCTGTGTTGTGGCTGGCAAGGTTTTGTCTCTCTGTTGGTGGTGCTGGTTCCGGAGCACCTGGGCGCCTTGGCAGAGGCTCTGGGTGTCCCCTGTTGCCTCATTCCTGAAGGGTGACACAGCTCCATCCCTCCCATCCCTCTGACTCCCATCCCACTTGGCTGGTTCTCCTTCCAGCCAAGCTCCCTGAGGTTCAATATCCTCAGCCCACTTGGTGGTGCAGTAGTTTGGACTGTGGACATTGGTGGGTTCGAGGTTCAGGTGAATTTTGATCCTAAACTCCATGCCTGGCTTTGGATTCCCAGAGAACAAGCCTCTGTCGGTCAGACCAAGCTGAGGGAATGAATCCTCCAGAAGGAATGGAGTTTTTCCTTTCTCCAAGACTCTTGAGAAGCACCCAAGGAGTTGAGGTGATGGGCAAGCTCACAGCCAGCAAATGGGCTGCTCCTCAGAAGCTCTCTGAGCACAGACAGGCAGCCATTGGTTGGGTTTATTTAATACAAGGGAGGTTTATTTAATAAAAACACCTAAAAGCTGCTGCTTTTTATCTTGACCTGGATATGGTTTTCATCCAGCGCAAGTGGGACAGATGCACAGGAAGCTGATACCATTAGTCACTGTTTTCTGCAACAAAGGTAGCTAAATTTTGACTTCTAAGTCACAGTTATTTATTAGCCTCCTGGATTAAGTGAGTGCTGATGATGCCAGGCAGCCTGCTTGCATCAGAGGTTTTCATTTTTGCTTTGTAATAGTGCTTTTTATTTTAAGTCATTTGATGGCAGTGTTCACACTGCAGGCAGTTAGTCACTGCTTTTCTTGGGGTGTTTTTGTTGATGCTGAGCATTTTGAGAGTCTTGTTCTGCATTAGAAAATGATCACGTAAGGGCAAACTGGGGCTCCCCAGCCTGATGTAAGCCAGCTCTGCAGAGTTCAGATGACAGCCTGGATGTGTCCATGTGCACCTATGAGTGTCCTGCCCACAGGGTGAGCTAAAATGGGTACAGGGGAAC
This sequence comes from Zonotrichia leucophrys gambelii, assembly GCF_028769735.1. Lineage (NCBI taxonomy): Eukaryota > Metazoa > Chordata > Aves > Passeriformes > Passerellidae > Zonotrichia > Zonotrichia leucophrys. The sequence goes on along the minus strand of NC_088173.1, from coordinate 43,124,974 downwards.
AGCTGCTTGGCAGCACAAAGAGTCACTCCTGTCACCTGCCAGCTCCTCCTTCCTCATCAGAGGAAACTTCTGGGTTCTCCTGGCACTGACATTTCAGTTTGTGGGCTGGCCCCCCTTCCTGGGATAGGTTTGAAGGGAGCCTGTTTGCCCTGTTCCTATGGAAAAGGAGCCCTGCTGAGCTCCAGCTTGGAACAAACCCCTGCCTGTTGCTTTGTGCAGCAGCCAGAGCACAGGGAGCAGCTGTTTTGTGGGTTTATATTTGTCTCTCCCAGAGGGTGGAAGCTCTCCGAAGGCGCTGTAAATGCTTTTAAAGACATGCGAGCAGAATCTGAGTGCTACTACTGCACTCACATACAACATGTTCAGCAGTTCCCAGGCACAGCCCATCTCAGCAAGTCCACGGGCAGGAGGTGACTTTAAGGATCCCTCAGGTTAGGTTCTCTGCAGACAGCATGCTGGATACAGTCCAGACTGTCCAAACTGCTTGGGTTGTAGTTATTCCTTCCAGATACATGTTTTTCTGAAGAGAGGCAAGGCAGCAAACATTGGAATGGGAATGCAGGTGTCCTCAGAGGGTATCCTTGGGAAGCAGCTATCTTCTGGCAGCACAGGGTGAGCCTTAGCTCATCCTGAGCTAAGGGATATGGCAGGGAATACCCAGATCATCACCTGCCTGTGACTGCTCAGTGCTGGTGATCTTCCAGCCCTTTTGTTTGGATCAGATGGAGCCATCCTGTGGGTGTTCCCTGTGCCTCAGATGTGCCAGGAGCGCTGATCAGCATCAGTCAGTGAGCTGCAGGCAGCACAACAAACCTGGTATTTGATAAGGATAATGAGGTGGTGCAGATAGGCTACATGGCATGGTTGTAATTAGCAGAGGAACTGCTGGGTGTGGAAGAAGAGATGACTAAATCCAGGGATGCCATCCCTCCATCTGTGGTGGTTTTGTTGCCAGCTGGGTACAGCCAGGGAAGCTGGTTGTGGCTCCATATGTTCCAATTGCCTCTGTCTTTGCTTTCCAGTTGTATGTGACTCGCCTGTAGAAGTTGCTGAACTGTTGTGCTTGGAAGAGGATTGGAATTTTGGTGGGCAAAATGTGCCCTGGGCAAGGAAATCTAGCCTTGCTGTAGTAAACCTGCTCACCCCCCTGCACTGGGATTTGGGAAGCATCCCTTGTCTGTGCTCACCCACCAAACTCTTTTCCGGTGGTCATCTTGGGCTGTGGGGATGACACCAGGTTTCCTCCATTGTGGGAATACAGCAGAATAACATCACCTGCCTCTGGAGGATCTTCCTCCTTTTGTGTCCTAAACATGCTTTCCTTGCCAGGCTAAGGAAATCCTTACCAAGGAATCCAATGTGCAAGAGGTACGCTGCCCCGTCACCGTCTGCGGGGATGTCCACGGGCAGTTCCACGACCTCATGGAGCTCTTCAGGATCGGTGGCAAGTCTCCAGACACAAACTACCTGTTCATGGGAGACTACGTGGACAGAGGCTATTACTCAGTGGAGACAGTGACTCTGCTGGTGGCGCTGAAGGTACGGCTTGGGAGACTGGGGATGGGAGCTGGGAGCCATTTTCTCCTCCCAGTGACGCTGCCGTTGGCTCGGGCATGACGGGTGTAAATGGATCCGTGCTGGGAGCAGAGTGCAGGGCTACTGTGGGTGATATTCCATCACTCCTTGTTTCTATACCTGTGCTAAGGGAGGTTCTGTCTGCCCCCAGGTGCGGTACCCAGAGCGCATCACGATCCTGAGGGGCAACCACGAGAGCAGGCAAATCACCCAGGTGTACGGCTTCTACGACGAGTGCCTGCGCAAGTACGGCAACGCCAACGTCTGGAAGTACTTCACAGACCTGTTTGATTACCTGCCTCTCACAGCTCTAGTAGACGGCCAGGTGAGTGTGGTGTGAGGAAAAGCCTCTCTTCCCTCCCTTTCTGCAGGCTGTGTTGTGTGACATCCAGAGGAACAGTTCCAGACAAGCTCCTGTAACTTGTGATCCCAGGATAAGATGGCTGGGGTTGGGAATGAGTGTTAACAGAGTTAGACCCAGCTGGTTTGGAGGTCATTGCTCCCACTAAATGGATTGTTCTTTTCTTTCTGGAACAGATATTCTGCCTCCATGGTGGCCTCTCTCCATCCATAGATACACTGGATCATATCAGGGCTCTGGACCGCCTGCAGGAAGTTCCACACGAGGTAACAGAATTCAGAAACTTAAATATCTGCTGGTGGAAAATGCAAATGTTTTCTCACGTTGCAGTCCATTTAGACATGTGGTTACACATGGATTATGGCCTTTCCAGGAGCTAGAGCAGATAAACATTTGGGCAAAACACACATAAGTCAGTGTGCTTTGATTACAGCAGCCTACATAAGGAGAGCTGTGGGGGTTTCACAGCTGTTTTCCTTAGAATCATGGGATTTTTGGGCTTTCAGTCTGACTCAAAGAGCGGGATTTGGCAGGGGAGGGTGTTTACTATCTTCAGCCTCCTCGCAGAGGTGGTTGTGAACTGACAACCACCATGTGAAGCCACATTGTATCACCATCCTTCCTCCCCAGCCAGCCCAGCCTCCCTCCTGTGGTGTTGCACCTTGTTGCAGCTTCCTGGGGCATGAAACCTGAACTGAAATCCACCTTAGAGCTCTGCGGGCAGCTGGAAGTTTTGTTGGGAGTGGCTGGGGCTCACAGACGTGTGCTCAGTAAACTCTTCATGTGCCTTGCACTGAGCAGGACGTGCTGGCAGTCTTGCTGCTGTAAATAAAAAGTGTTTAAGCACCTTGCCAGTGGTCTAACAGAGAGCTCCTAATGTTCCCAGGGTCCGATGTGTGATCTGTTGTGGTCGGACCCGGATGACCGCGGCGGCTGGGGCATTTCCCCACGTGGTGCTGGCTACACCTTCGGGCAGGACATTTCGGAAACCTTCAACCACGCCAATGGTCTCACACTGGTCTCCCGCGCTCACCAGCTGGTCATGGAGGTAGGGCAAGCACTGCTGGCCAGGGCTTCCAACACAGGGGCCCACGGGGTCTGCTCTGGGACACCTTCCTGTCGCAGGTTTGTTGGCACCTTTTACATAGGTCAGTACCAAAGAGAGGCTTTAGTCACATGGAGACAACACAATAAAGTGAAGTGCTTTGACCTGCAGCCTAAATAAGGGTATGTTCTGGCCTTTCCAAGCAAATTGCCCCCTCCAAGTAAATTGCCAGAGGGGCTGTGTCACGCCCTGTTTGTGGCAGGAATAATCTTTTTCTATGCTGGTTTGTTCTTGCTCAGACTGCTGCTGCATCCAACAGCCTGTCCCATAGTGCTCAGCAGTCAGATGTGACAGGGATTATGCCATTTTTGGCTCTCTAAGGCTATTTTTGGATGTCTTGCTGGAAGAATGCCAGGTGGGTCACTGGAGCAGATGCCTTTTTAAAATCTAGTGCAGGTAGATCCCTTAAGCAGAACTGTGTGTCAGAAGTCAGTGGCATTCAGCAGGCAAATTGTCACTTGTGATGGAGGAAAGCTGAAGGCATCCCTAAAAATCCCAAGGCTTTTTAGTGGTGCAGTCCATAATTTACAAGTGAGGAGGGGATGATCTCCTGTAGGCTGCTTGAAGCTGGTTTTGTGAGGTACCTGCTGCTGCTTCTTGTGGTAAAGCACCTATTTTGAAATGAAACTAAGTCAGTTGGAAATACTTCAGGAAATCTGTACTTTCACAAGTGCCTCAGAGAGTTTCAGGCCTGAAGAGGAACTTTGGAGGGGCTGAGGTTTAACAGAGACCTTTTGTTTTTCCCTCTCTGTCCCTGGCAGGGTTATAACTGGTGCCACGACCGGAATGTGGTGACCATCTTCAGTGCCCCCAATTACTGCTACCGCTGTGGGAACCAGGCTGCTATCATGGAACTAGATGACACTTTAAAATATTCCTTGTGAGTATGCTGCCTTGGGCTGGGCTCTCCTTCTAGCCACTCTGTGAGGAATGGCTGATCATTCCCAAAGGGGTTCTTCCATGAAAAGCCAGCTCAGACCACTCTGGAATTAACATGTGCTCTGCCTTAAAGTAAGCAGTGAGTTAAGCTCCTAAAAGCTTCTCTTCCTGGCTGTCTGGAGAGTTGGAGCTTTTGCCCTTCAATCTCTTTATTGCCTAAGCTTGATGGAGAGAGTAAAAACACATGGCTTTATCTATTTGTTTTCATCTTTGGTAAGATGAAGGAGAGGTCTGAATTGTGCGTGGTGACGGGCTGCTGGGTCACTGATGAGTTTTAACTCTTGTTTGGGGCTTGGAATGTTACGTACAGCAGGAGAAAAAGCCTGGTGTTTATCATGGCAGTGGAAAGTGACTTGTGGAGGAGGGTAAGTGATCCCTTTTTGTTTCCTGCAGCCTCCAGTTTGACCCAGCACCTCGTCGTGGAGAGCCTCATGTTACCCGTCGTACCCCAGACTACTTCCTATAAACCTCTCCCAACCTTTGTAGAAGGAAGTACACCTGGCATTTTAAAAGAGCAACAATATTTACATGTTTCTGTAAGAAATCAGGGTTCGTCTCAACTCAAATCCCCATCATGGACCAAAATGTGCCATACAGAGGACGAAGAGCATTTAGCACAACTTGAGACTGAATTCCTTACGACACTCTCTCTGTCCCATGCCCATCAGCCCGAAAGTCAGTTTGCCTGCTGTATTTGTAGTCATTGTTTTCCTTCTGGACTGTTCAGAGAGGAAAAGGTAACACTCTAACAACACTCATCTCCTCTGACGCTTCTTTGTACATTTTTAGTTCTAGTGTTTAACTGGCATGAATTAGAGTTTGTTTTCCAGGGAAGTGCACACTAACTTCATCCCCCACCACTCTTTATTTTATTGGAAAGACCGCTCAACTTAACTGGAGAAAGGAAGTGATTCCTGCTTGGGAGTACGTTGTCATAACCCAGATAAAAGTGTTCCCTTTTTAGCTCTATTCCCGTTCTGTGCTGATCCTGCCCCCCTTTTTTTTTTAATTGTTTTGGGGTATTTTGTTTATTTTGTTTTCTCTTTTGTTATTTCCCACCCCCCCCTTCCCCTCTGTATATTTGTCCTGGAAGTGCTTGCAATCCTTCTCGCTGTACCTGAACCAATAAACTCGCCGTTGTCAGCCCCAATACGTGGTGTCGTGCAGGGCCGGGCGGGACCGGGGCGGCACCGGGGGCGGTCCCGGGGCGGGGCGGCGGGGCCAGGCCGAGCCTGGAGCGATGGCGGCGGCCGCCTACGAGCTGCTGGTGCTGGGCGGCGGCTCCGGGGGGCTGGCGGGGGCCCGCCGGGCGGCCGAGCTCGGCGCCCGGGTCGCGCTGGTGGAGCCGCAGCGCCTCGGCGGCACCTGCGTGAGTCTCTTGGGGGTGCACCCGCACCCGGGGCGGGGAGGGACGCGGAAGGGGACGAGCGACGCGGGGCCGGTGCCCTCTCGCTGACCCCGGTGACTCTGGGATGGTGGCGGAACCCCCGGGGGGGGTCACGGTGCGGGAAGTGGGAGAGGAGGAATCGCCCTCCCGGTTTCCGGGCGTTGTGCAAGGACCTGCCTCGTCAGGCTGAAGCAGGACGGATCCCAATCCCCCATCTCCACCAGCTTCTTCCCGGCAGTTTCCAAGCCGTTTGCAGGATGCCGATGGATTCTGGATCTGTGTAGCGCAACTGCAAGGCGGTAAAGCAGAACTCCAGAGCATGGTGAGCTGGTAACGAGCCAAAAAACAAACTGGTTCCTCAAGCAAGTGAGGGACAGGCTCTAATTTTATGCCCTAAATGCATTCTGCTGGGAAAATTAGCGTATTAGAAGTGCAGGAAAAGGATGGCAACCACCTTTCTGCAAGTAAATAATTTTTACAGTCTGAATGGAAAAAAACCCCTTGTGTTTGAAGGCCCCACCTTCCATATTATCTTTCAAGGAAGTGAAAGAAAATGAGCAAACCGCAAGACCTTGAGCCTCCCAGGGCGGTTACACCCCTCTTTTTCCAGGAACCCCTAATCCTGCCTTTGTTTTCCTGAGCAGAGAGCTGGGATGCGGAATGCTCTCTGGAGTACTGCCTTGGGAAAACTGGGCCTTGACACTGAGACTTGTTCTTATTCCCTCCAGGTCAATGTTGGATGTGTGCCCAAAAAGGTGAGGCTGTTCTGCCGCCAGCTCCAGTGGTGTGGGCTGGGTCTGCTGTAGGTGCCTGTCAAATTTTAGGGAGGTGCTGGCACAGGGTGTGGGGAGGAAGCAGGGCCTCGGAGGCTGTTGAGCCATCGGGCTGCTGTGGGCGCTCCGGGCAGAGGTGAGCAATCAGGCAGCCTGGCAGGGGTTTTCCCAGAGTGCCGGCAGTGCTCCTGAGCCAACCTGGGGTTTGCGTGGGCAGGTGATGTGGAACACGGCGGTGCACGCGGAGTTTGTCCACGACCATGCTGACTATGGCTTTGAAACTGCGGGTGTCAAGTTCAACTGGAGGTAAGAACAGGAACCAGTTGGGAATCAGCATCTTGCAGTGAGTGTCCCACAGGGAGCATCCCACTGTCTACTGCCTGCTTCCAGGCTCCCGTGGGCTGTGCAGAGCTGCTTACAGGGCCAGCTGTGTTTCAGAGAACAGGGAGCCAACCTGGCTCTGGGAAGGACAAACACAGGGAAGGCAGGCACAGAAATCTTGCTTTGGTGGGGAAAGGGTCATAGGGAGCCGCTTTATTTTATGGCATGGCTGCCCACATGCCAGAGAATGCCCACATGCGTTCACAGAATCACGGTTGGAAAAGACCTCTGAGGTCATGGAGTCTAACCTTTGACTGATCACCACCCTGTGAACTGGAGCATAGCATGGAGTGCAAGGTTCTTCCTGAACTCTGAGCTTCACCTGCTGGCAGTGATGGCATTCCCTGCTCTGTTCCAGGACCATAAAGGAGAAGCGAGATGCCTATGTGCGGCGCCTCAATGACATCTATGAGAACAATGTGAAGAAGGTGAGCGTGGGATGTGTTTATCTTGCAATCCCAGTGGCAGAAGTGATGGATTTTTGGCCACTTTTCCAGCCTTATGATTGTCCTCCGACTGTGGAAGCCCTGGCTCCATCAGCTGACTCCTCATGCCGCTGTTAACCCCGTAACTGTAACCCCTAAGGCTCACATTGACATCATCCGGGGCTACGGCAAGTTCACCGCTGATCCCGAGCCAACCATCGAAGTGAACGGGAAAAAGTACACGGCTCCTCACATCCTTATAGCCACGGGAGGGCGCCCGGCTGTCCCTTCCGACAGCGAAATTCCCGGTGAGCCTGGTGAAATCCCCCGGGCTCCCAGGCTGGGGAGAGGTCTGCCCAAGCAAAGCAGGCTTTGGGAGGGAAGGAGGACAGCTGAAGGGTGCCAAAGCATCTCTGCTTTGTAGGTGCCAGCCTGGGGATGACCAGTGATGGCTTCTTCGACCTGGAGGAGCTGCCCAGGTAAAGCGGGATCCATCCCCCGCAGCCACCGGCGCCATCTCCAGGTGGCTGCACACGGCGTTGTCACTTCTCCGCAGGCGCAGCGTCGTCGTCGGGGCGGGCTACATCGCGGTGGAGATGGTGGGGATCCTCTCCACGCTGGGCTCCAAGTCCTCGCTGCTCATCCGCCACGACAAGGTAGTGCCACCCCCTGTCCCCAGCTGTGCTTCCCACCCCGCTGCCACACCCCAGCCCTGGTGGCCAGAGTGATTTCTGGCTGTCAGTTCCTGATGAAGGAGGGTCTCAGTTGGCACGGGAGTAGTGACGCAGGGGATGGTGGCGTGGGAGCTATGCAGAGGATGGAGGGCACGTGTTTTAGCAGCACCCACCCGCAAGCCTGGTGTTTCTTCAGCCATGCGTGTCACCACATCCATCCGCTTGAGCTTTATTTCAAGTCACAACTTGAAAAGAGGAAGAAAGGAAAAGAAAATAATGGAGAAACAAACAGAGAAGTTTGTTAACCATGAGCATCCTAAACCTCTTGGGTTCCTGGGGCAGGGAAATGCCGGTGGAGGGGCTGCCAGGTGGTGCCTTTGCCTGCAGACCCTCGCCTGACAGGGTTGGGGGGGTCCTTGCCCAGGTGCTGCGAACTTTTGATTCCCTGATCAGCTCCAACTGCACCCAGGAGCTGGAGAACACCGGGGTGGATGTCTGGAAGCACACACAGGTGGGAGAGCACAGAGCAGCCCTGTGCCTTGTCCCATCCCTCCTGCAGAGGCACTGCTGGGGCAAAGCTGCCCTTTTGGGTGCTGCTTGCTGAGCCTTGGTCTTGGCAACATCCCTGCTTGTGCAGCATGGCTGCTGTCTGTTGTTGCAAGGCAAAAGCCATCTGCACCTTCTCCTGCTGCCCTTAGGTTAAGAGGGTCACCAAGTCTCCATGTGGGTTGCTGGATGTGACAGTGGCCTCGGTGGCACCCGGCCACAAGCCGACGGAGGCGGTGATCCGGGACGTGGACTGCCTACTGTGGGCCGTGGGGCGGGAGCCCAGCTCTGACGGGCTGGGCCTGGAGCAAGTGGTGAGATTTGGGGTTCCCTTTGGTCTCCAGAGCCTGTCACAGGGGTCCCACAAGCCCTCCCATCCCTGCTGGAGCGTATGTGTCTGCTGTTTGCCATGGCAGGGCGTGCGGGTGGACCCCAAGGGCCACGTGGTGGTGGATGAATACCAGAACACCACCAGGAGAGGGATCTACGCCATCGGGGATGTGTGTGGGAGAGCCCTCCTCACCCCAGGTACTGCAGCCCTGCCCCCTCCCCTGCTCAGCCCCGTGGTGCCACGTGGCTCAGGGTCCTGTTCCTCTCTGTCCCTGCAGTGGCCATTGCAGCTGGTAGGAAGCTGGCCCACAGGCTCTTTGAGGGCAAGCAGGATTCCCGGCTGGACTACGAGAACATCCCCACGGTCGTCTTCAGCCACCCACCCATCGGCACTGTGGGGCTCACCGAAGGTGGGGACACAGGGGCTGGGGACACTGCCTCAGAGCTGCTGCTTGCATGCTGGAGATGCTTTGATCTCCAGCAAGTGAGCCTTGACCAAAGGGCTTTGACTGCTCTTTTGGCATGTCCCATGTGCATCCCTCCGACCCCTGTTCCGTGGCTTCTGCTGCAGAGGAGGCCATGGCCATACATGGGAAGGACAAGGTGAAGATCTACAACACATCCTTCATTCCCTTGTACCACGCTGTCACCCAGAGGAAGGTGAAGTGTGTCATGAAGCTGGTGTGCACTGGCAAGGAGGAGAAGGTGAGTGGGGGCAGCTGGGAACCATGGCTGGCTGTCCTCTTGTTCCCTTGTGGTCAGCTCTTGGGCTGGCATCCAGCTCCCCAAGCCTGGGTCCCACCTGGCCTTTCATTTCTCCTCCAAAGGTGGTGGGATTGCACATGCAAGGGCTGGGCTGTGACGAAATGCTGCAGGGCTTTGCTGTGGCCATCAAAATGGGGGCCACCAAGGCCGACCTGGACAACACCGTTGCCATTCACCCCACTTCTGCCGAGGAGCTGGTGACGCTGCGCTGAGCCTGCGGGCACCGACACCCCGGGGATGGTGGCAAAAATGTTTCAAGTGTTTGCAAAAGTGCCTTACTGCTGAGCGGGTGCCTGGAGGGTGTGTCTGTAGGGTGGGTGTGGCTTGCTGTGCAGCGGGAAGTAAACACGCTGATGCTGGCTGGTCTCTGCCCTTTGCTCTCTGGTGCCCGTCTCCCGCCGTGCCCAGCCGTGCAGGGCGTTGGCATGGCCCATGGATGTGGTTTGGGAGAAGGCTGGCAGTGGTCAGATTCCTCTTCTGCAATCCCTGGCACTGGGGCTGGGCAGGGAGCAGCAGGAGGAGTAGGACTCTGGGGTCCTTGGGGTGTTCATGGGTGCTGGGGTATCCTGGATGGGCTCCATCCTCCTCTTTATCTCATGTCCCAACACCACTGGCTCTCCAGCCTGTCCTGACATCTCAGGGGGAGTTCAGGCTGGTGGTTCAGGGATCAAATTCCCTGTTTCCAGCCCCATTTCCAGCAGCTGGAAGCTCCAGACCCAGCTGGGAAAGAAGAGGCCTGAGGAGTGGGGTTTTGGGGATCAGAATGGGGCTCCCCGTGGTGAGCCTGGGCCAGGCACCTTCATGTCCTGGAAACAGAGACTGAGGCCTGGGTTTGGGGGGCAGCAGGCTCATTTAGCCAGTTTTAGGGTCCTGTAATAAATAAATCAGGCATTTTCTTTGGCTCAGAAATGAGAGAAGTCCCACATTACTGGCACTTGGAGCCAAGCCCATGCGGGCAGTCCCAGGGCTGTGAAACAGACTCCAGCTCTGTTTGGGCAGTGCGAGTGGGGGCTAATCCAGGCACTTTAAGGCTTTGACCAGAGAGCCCAAATCCTGTATTTAAAATCAGATAGCCATTTGGGCTGCGTTTGGGGGCTCAGGGCACACCCCAGACTGGTGAGATGCGGGGGAGCCGGGGTCAGAGCGGGGCAGCCCCAGGCTGCGGGGTGGGCTCAAGTGTGCAGAGTGGAACTGGGAGCATTTGCACCCCGGGAGTTGCTCCCCTTCCTTTTCTCTCCATGCCCCTATATCAGCCAGATGCTGTTTGCAAGGCAAAAATAGAAATTATGCCATCGGACAAAAGCATTGACAGCAGAACTGGATATACCTGGGCAGTGTGAGCAGTCTGTGGAAGTCAAACCAGTGACCACACAGAGGGATTTTAAATCAGATACCAGCAGGTTTCATTTCACAGGAACTCAAATTTTTTTGGCACCTCTTGCTTACATGTTTCCCTGTTGGAAGAGGTCAATTAGTCTTTTTAATGACCAGATTAGCCAGCACAGGGAAAAACAACCATCATTCCCTGAACACCTCCATCACTTCCATATCCATCTGCAATCAGGGGCCAATGGACAGCAGTGTGCCCTGAACAGGCTCTGAGGTGGGACTGGATGATCCTTGAGGTCCAAACCAAACCGTTTTGGAGTTCCATGGACAGTTCCATGAGCTCTCCTCGAGTTTATTTCGCATCCTGTCCTTCCTTCTGCTCCCAGCAGATGGAGCCGCCGGCCTTCCAAAGAGATGGAAGCGTCCTGGGACACGGATCGGCCCTGCCGCTCACGGAGCCGTTTTTAAAACTTAAAGGACAATATTCTGCAATGAATCCGTGATGAGGATTCCATGCTGATGTTCCACGGGGAATGGGGGAAGCAAAAAGCGATTCCCTGCAAGTCTCAGTTCCCTGCAAGTCTCACTTCCCTGCGATGTGGATGTTTTGTTGCTTCCATGAGTAACACTTGCTCATCTGAAGCTCGTTGGATTACAAAGTGAACTTGCCGCCTTTTGGGCTTCCAGGCCGAGGGAATGTGAATATAAGGAAGTGATGGGGAGACAGAACTGCAGCAGTGTGTGTGTGTGCAGGGAGAGCTGGGGTAGGAATTCTAGACAAAATCTTCTTACCTGTATTCAGGATCCTCTCTTGGTCTGAGGTTTCTCTGTCTGTGGCTTTTTAGTTCATCCAGCTCCAGGCCCCCAGTCCAACATCCTGGATTCTGGGATTCCATCTGCTGCATCACACGGCAAAACTGCCCTCACTGCAGTGTCTGTGTGTGGCTGGAGCTTCTCAGCCTCCATGTACAGCACGTGATGCCCCCATACAGTGTTGTTATAACTCCAGCTGAGTTATGCTGGAAAAGAATTTGCTGGTTTCAATTGATATTGGAATATGTTCTTGTTCTCTGAAATTTAAATGATTTGTTAAAGGATTAATTTTTAAACTATGCCAGGAATCAAAAGGGGAGTGTAAAAATAGAGAATTTATTCTTATTAAGGAATGATTCTTATGTCTATGAAATCATTAGTTGGAAACCTGTTCTCCTAGAATCTGTCTTTGGGATGCTGCTTTTCTTTCCAGAAAATCCTGATGCAGAGGCAGGTAAGGCAGGACTTGCCATTTCACCATTTCAACTACAGGGGCCACCTGGTTTCACCTGGGCCACACAGACTGTTGTTTTGGGTTTTTTTTTTTTCCCTGAGTTCCTGATGTAAAAGCTGGAATCTCTGGAGAGCCTGGACCTGAATGCTGGAGCTCAGCAGGTAGGAACAGAGTCTGGGAGATGCCACAGTGCTGGGAGCACTCGGAGCTCTGGGGGAATCTGGGTTCTGATGGATGGGGGGTGGCACCTGCAGAGGTAGCTGTGACTTCCTGACCCTTGGAATGAGCTTCCCAAGGCCGAGGGATGCCTCAAGCAGAGCAGAAAGGCTCTGCAATGGAACATAGCCCAGAAACTCTTCCAGCCGGGCAGCCCCGAAGCCCCGGGGCTTGGCGCCTGGCTTTGGGCTGGGCTCTCGGCTCCCTCCTTCCTCCTGTCCCTCCTCCCTGCCTGAGGCAGGAACCGCAGGGCTGCGGGAGCGGGGGCTGCAGCCTCGCCTCGCTGCTGCCTGCGGAGCCGGAGGCGGAGCGGAAAGCGGGGTGGGTACCCGGGGGGATCGGGCTGGGGCTGCCTTCCCCCGGGCAGGGCTGCTCCTGCCTCCCTGCCGCAGCTGGGAGCTGGGGAAAACCGCGGGAGCTCGGCGAACAACAGGTCTGTGTGTGTGAGGGAGAGAGCTGGAATGCTGCCGCCACTCCTGGAGGTGCCCTGGTTGGCAGGGGGGCACAACACTGCCTGCCCCGGGATCCCGGTGATGCCAGGGACCTGCCGGCCGGGAACAGCCCCCTTGGGCTGCCCGGGGTGGGCAAGGCTGGGATGAGGAGCAGTTTGAGATGGAGACGGCATCAGGTGCCCCTGAGCCTCTGCCTTTGGGGTTCCAGCCCCCGTGTTGCAGGAGGGCCTGGGCTGGGAGCTGGAGCGCTCTGTAGAACTCCAGAATTGGAGAAAGATGATCCTGAGGCTGTTTGTTTTGTTTTGTTTTTTCTCAGTGATTAAGACAAATTTTATTTTGCTCATTTTATGACAAGACATAATTTTATTTTGCTCTTCTATTAGTAGCAGGTACCTCCAGTAGGAGGAAAGTATCTGGAGCTTGAAGTAGCTCATGTTAGCATTTAAATCTGAACCTTTCCTGGGGCTGCAAAGTCTGAAATGCAGTGAGATCAGTTTGGGGTGTTTAGCTGGGGAAAGGGGTGTAAACAAGTGTAACTCTGAGCATTTCCTGAGGCTGGTAAGTAAGATGGCACCTCATCCCAAAAGAATAGATCTGTGCTGCTGGGTTTTTTTCCAAAAGAAAATCCTAGCAAGGAAAACTTCCTTGCAGTCCTTGCTGTTTGGACTGCTGTGGGTTGCAGCTGTCATTTACTGAGCAGTATTGGCTTTAACTGGAGTCAAACCAGGAGGTTTCCCAGGTAATCTCTCAGCATGTCAAATTCCTGACATCAATCAGAGGTACCTATCCGTGTTATCCAGGTAAGGCTTAGAATTTGGTGTTAATTAAAATTGAGTCACTGAGGCAGCAGCAAATGGAAATTCAAGAGCACTAAAAGGATTCAAATCCTCAGAGCAGGCCACAGGAAAAAAAAAAAATCAATGATTACCTAAAATGCCTGTGTGGATGTGGATGGTGATGTAAAGGGAGCAGTCAGAAGGTAGGAAGGTGCGGGGAGAGTTCAGCCCTTCTACAACCATCATCTTTCTGCAGAGGTGACACTGCATTTAAACCTCTGCTGTCACCCTCACAGCCAGTTCTTCTCCTGTGCACTTATTTAAAATTAAAGGCATTGCCTCTGGGCAAATCCAGCATGGGCTGAGGGGGAGTGTTCAGGATCCAGCCCCAGGGTGCTGCACAGGGAGCTCACCTGTCCTGCCCTTGGGCCAGGCAGGCTGCTCTGCCCAATTCCTAGTGAGGCATCGTCCAATGTTCTGCAGCCCAGGAGCTTGGGTGGGGGGTGAGAGGGTGTTTACTGTGACAGGCTGTAAGTCACGATACCCTCACTGTGTGACCAGGTCGTGGACCGTCACCTCTCATGCCTGTCTCACAGAGGGCAGTGGCACTTCTGTGCCAAAAGAGGTGGAAATGAAAAAATTCCGTGGCTCTGGCTGGTGCAAAGAACCCCTGTGGTGTGCTCTGTGCCTTGGGATAGGTTTGGATTTTCTGGTCTTTCACTTGGCAATGATTACAGGATCCTCTGTGCCCCCCATTTTGGGGGGACACAAACTGCCTGCTGGCAGAGCTGTCTCCTGTACCTGCTGCATTTGCCCTCACTGGCTGATGGGCCCCTAAAACATTTCTGTTGTTTGCCAATCCTGTCCTCCACTGAGACTCTCTCATGATTGTCCCACTTTTCAGGGGTGTTTTTTACCTCTGTCTACCTGCTCCCCAATTTCTCCCCTCAGTTTCAGTGCCCAATGACAGGGCTGTCAGAGTGACTTGTGAGCACAGGCTGAGCTGAAAGGTGCAATTTAGGAGGCTCATGTCCTATTTGTGGGGAATTTAGTGCTGCCAAGAGGCCAGCAGGGATCATTGATTTAGCTCTTCCTATAGACCAAACCCCAGCACTCACTGCTGAACTGCTGGAGCATCTCTCCAGGGAAAAAGCTGTGGCCAGTCCAGATATTCTGTGGGGTCCCTGCCCAGTTTCCAGTGATGGATGGGAAACTGCCACTGCATCCCAGGAGAACTTGAGTAATTTCCTACTGAAAGCTTTTAAAACAGGGACTTGCTTCCAAGGTAAGGCAGCTAAAATCCTATTGCTTGTCAGGCTTCTCAATAAAGTGGTGGCATAAATGTGCCTGGGTGTGGAAATCTTACTTTAACCTGATTTCAGGGAGCAGTTGGCTGAGATCTTAGTTAAGATTTAAAACGGCCTGTGACGCATCAAATAAAAAAATATATTTAGAAGCTTAAAGAATTATAATGACAAGGAATAGGTAAGCAGCCTTGGTTCTAATGAAGCAGGATGGAAATGATATATAAATATATATAAATATATATATATATGTATAAAAATACAAAGCCATTGCCAACTTGCTGTGAATGCCTCACCTGCCATTTGCACCTTCTGATTTACAGTTACAATTTGGCTTTAGAGTGAAATGTTTTCTATTCCCAGCTCAAGTGGATGAGTAATCCACAGCTAAGTCTGGTGTTTATTCCAGTCATCCTGCTGATAGCCTTGTTCTCCATCATTTGAAGTTTGAGATCTTTTAAAAAGAAACACCTATTTCAAAAAGCAATACCTACAAACTATTTCCTTTGGCCCCAGCTCAGCCTATGCAGATAAATGGCTCTGAGGGGAGGATAAGCAGTTTAAGTTCATTGAGAGGAGATGTGTGTGCAGCTCTGAGATTGGCACATCTGCCTGGGATTGCCCATTTCAAAATGAGAAATTTACTTCTCAAGGTGCTCTTGTTTTTCTTTATGAAAGTAAATGTCAGTAAGAAAGAATGATTTGATTGCAACTGGTTATTTTTAAGGGTATATTTTCTTCCACAGCTCCTTTCTCCCAGCTGAAAACTTACTAGGATATTTGGGCTTATTTGGAGATGAACCACTCTGAGGTATGTCATATAAAATAGGATGGAAATATTGATGGATGAAAAAGTTAAATACCTAAAGAGTAAGTTCTATTACCTTAATTCACAAATATCCCCAGAGTCCGCAGCTCAAGCCCTGCATGGCCTAGACCAAACACCTCCTGCACCAGTCCCTGTGGAACTGGGAATGGGGGGTTTGGGGTGGCTGCAGTTCCCCCTTGCTCTGGAAGAGAAGCCAAGAGGAGCCCAGATTCCCATGGGCTGTGCATGGGGTCCCTGTGGAACAGCATTTCAGGTTTTTAGTCAGTGGCTCCCTTCCTGGTTCCCTATGGCAGAGGATGATCCATTAATTTCTCTCTCCCTTATTTCTCAGACACTCACAGACCAATGTCCTGTTCTTTTTGCCATCCTTCAGGGGCTGTGTTTTGCCCCTGGGAATTTCTGACTTTTCAGCAGACCAGGGATCATTTTCCAAAGTGGGAAACCTTGGGAACTGGGAGTCCTGGGAAATCTCTGTTCTTGTGCCATTACTAAGCTCAGGACAAGGGAAGAACAAATTTTTTAGCACTTACCACACTGAATGTTCTTCATGTACAGCTGCATGCTCCTGCTGTTCCTCCCATCTCTGAAGTCTCCTTATTTTTGTTTCAGCCTCAGAGGATCCTGTGAGGGTATTTCACACATAAAAATGAAGACATCAGGATGACAAACCCAGCAGGTTGTGCACAGGGATGAGGCAGTGGTGGCTGCTCCAGGGGATTTCTTCCACGTGCCCAACGTGAAAATAATGGCATCACTTCATAATGGCTTGGAACTGCTGCTCTAACGAGGGAAAACTGAATTTCTCTACCCAGAGGTACACAAGTGTCCTGGTCAGGCTGTGAGATGTTACATTGTGTATTTGTCCATGGAGGCTGTGTCTGAGATTCCAGCAGGGAATGAGCCTCCTGTGCTTGGGAACCCACTGTGGGTTGGGGCAGTTTTCACTCTGGGAGGCTCCCTCCCACTTTATTCCTTTGCAGATTTTCTCTGATGTATTAAATGAAGGAGAGAGGCCTTGCTCTTATCAAGTTACCACGTGGAAGCAGATTACTGTTATTCATCCTCTTATACCAATTAGGTATTGCATAATTTTTTCTCTTTTCTTAGATGATTTATGTTTCTGTCCTCCGTGCCTCTCTCAATTATTTATCACTGCTTGTTTTAGCAGGCAAGGCCCCTGTGAAAACACAAGGCACTGTCTTAATTTCTCCTTCCAGCCAATCCTTCTCCCCCTCAGCTTCAGGATAATAGAAATCCATGGAGCTTTTCCATTTCCTGTCATCTGCAGTGTTTGCACAGCCTCTTCCCTATGCCTGCACAGCCAAAATTTCATTAGTGCAACTGGGATGAGACTCAGCTCCAGTTTTGCCTCAAGGCTGTTTACAACTTCTTGTTTACCAGCTATGGACAAAAACCATTCCAGAGATCATTACTGAAGTGATTAGAAGCTGCTGCCTCACAGCACAGTATCAGAAACAGAGAGAAAACACAAAATATGTATCCAAAATAACCATTATTCCTCCTGCTTTTAGTGTGATAAGGGACAGCCCTGTCATGGCATGACCAAGAACTTCTGCCTCGAATCATCAGAGACCCCTGGAAAAGCCAAACTCCTGCAGGTGAGGGAGGAAAGGCACCTCTGGGGACAGCCCAGGGACAGCTGGGCATGGGGACTGGGAATGTGGTGGGAGCCAAAAGCCACCTTCTCCTGGCCACAGTGTCTCCCTAAAGCAGCTCCTCTGGGTAGCAAAAGATTATGGCAGAAAATTAGTGGGTAAGAGTAATAATAATAGTAATGTGGTGAAGAGCAGCAAAGGGAGCAACAGGAATGCTGCTTTTTAATGGAGAGAGCATCTCCTGGGATTTATAAAGCCCAGCTCCAGGTCTGGGATTAAAGGAGCAGTGTAAACTCATGTTGTCAAACATCTGTGTTGGCATTCTCTCAGAGTTCCCCATCTTGAGCCCAGGTTGGGGTGCAAGAGCACCAGTGCTTCTTCCTTGAGGGATCAGGAAAATGGGCATTAAAGCACTTCTCACAAGGCTGACTCTGAGCTCTGGCTGGGGAAAGCATTTGGCACATCAGACATCTCGGTAAGATCACCTCCAATGATTTTGAAAGCATGTTGAGTAAAAACTAATCAAGATAAATAAGCCTTTGTCTGTAAGGACAGCCCCACAGAATGTACAACTATCCCTACACTTGTTCAAACCAACAAGCAGCTGGGTTTTGGTGAGGGACTCCAGACTTTTTTGTCTCCCTGCCTGGCTGTGCAGGCATTTAATAAGTCTGTAAAATACAGACCCATTAAGACACTGCACTGCTGCTGATATCTGAACAGGCACAAGAGAGCAGAACATGATGGGTTTTCACTGCTCTGCTTGTTCCAAACCTGAGGCACAGCAGAATAAATACTTTTTTTTTACTGCACTTAATTCTTGAGAGTAAAACACTTGCAGAGGCTTTGCTGAGCTTTCATACAAGCTCATCAGGATTCAGATAACTTGTGCCTAAATTTAAATCCCATTTCTATTAAGAAATTTGGAGTATCTTGAGAGCACCTGTGCTCACACTTTAATTTCATTCCTGCTGCCACCAATTAATTTTGCCCCCTGCTTCTTTAGACATCCTCATCTGGGAGACAAAATATATGTGGAAAAGAGTTTGGAATGCTGCCTCCAAGTCAAGTTAGCTGCTTGGAAATGAACCCAGCTCTCTTGTAGCTCAGCATGTTTCAGACACAATGTGGTCCTTCTTGATTGCAGCCTTGGAGTTAGGTAGCTTGACTAGCAGGGAGCAGGGAATTAAATCACCCAGCTGCACACAAAACCATGTCCATGAAATGGGGCTGGATTTGAATACTTGCAGGCAGAAGGCTTGTGCCACTTGAGAAAGCTTTAATCCCTGTTTTTCAGTGCTGGAGTTAGTGACTTTTTAGTGATTATTGTTCAGCCACCTCACTGCTGCCAGGGTGCAAGTGAGTTTCACGCTTATTTCAGCACACAGTGGACCCAAAACAGAAAACAATGCCATAATAATACTGATAATAATATTATCACATTGCTTCAGATGAATTGCAAGCAGACTAAAATGGCCTCTTTACAAATATCTTTTAGGGCACATTAGAACACAAGGAGGAGAATGGACTCAAACTCCTAGTTGGATTGGCCTCACTTGGATTTGCTGAATTACAACAGGACTTACAAGTACCTTTATCTGGAAGGAAATATCTCCTACGTGGACTTCTACCTCCACCAGCCTTGGGTGGCTGCTGTCTTCATCACCTCCTACCTGCTCATCTTCCTCCTGTGCATGGTGGGCAACGGGGGGGTTTGTTTCATCGTGCTGTGGAGCAGGCGCATGCGCACGGTCACCAACCTGTTCATCCTGAACCTGGCCATCAGTGACTTGCTGGTGGGGCTCTTCTGCATGCCCACCACCCTCCTGGACAACATCATTGCAGGTGGGCTGGCTGCCCGTGGGGTGGGGAGAGCCAGGGGCATGTGTCCAGGGAGCTCTGTGGGCATTCTGAGTCAGTGGAAGGTGTCCCTGCCCATGGCACGGTGTTCCTGGCCATGGCTGGAACTCCATGATCTTGCCTTCCATCCAAACCACCCCATGAGTCTACAGTTCTACTCAGGAAATGGAAGATGAGAGTGAATGATTTTAAGCAGAGTCCTGCAGTGAGATGTCAGCAATTCCAAAATGCCTTTTTCCTTGCAGGGTGGCCCTTTGGGAGCCTGGTGTGCAAGATGAGCGGGATGGTCCAAAGCATCTCTGTTTTGTGCCTGTGTCTGTCTGTGTGTCTGCTCGTCTCTGCATGTGTGAGCGCATGCTGACTGGATTTAACCTTGTATATGTGACTTTTGCTTTTCAGGTTTTGCAACTCATTGTTAAATTTAGAATAAAAAATCCCCAGCTGCCTTCCCCCCCACCCCGCCTTTTTTTTTTTTTTTCTTGGTTCTGGTCGAGTAAAAACCCAGAAAAATACCCCAAGATAGGCTAGAAAAGACCCAAAAAACCCAGTAAAAAAAACCCCCAAGATGGGCAAGAAAAAAACCAGAAAACTGCCACAGAAAACCCAGAAAAAAAAAAAAACAAAGATGGGGAAGAAGAAACCCAGAAAAAAACCCCCAAGACTGACAAGAAAAAAACCAGATAAAACCCCAAGATGGGCAAGAAAAACCTGTCGTAAATACGGCACATTTTACGGCACCTTTTACGACAGTCGCGCTTTGAGGAATGGAGTGAGGAATGGAATTTGTGCAAGGAGCAGCACAGGATCACAGAGCACCAAGGCTTATTCTGTAAGGCCCTACAGGAGCCAAATCCCAGGTAAAGCCATTCCCTAGGGCAGTCCTTCCTCAGATAAATAGGAGTGATTTCCACAGTATGACATTCCCTGCTTCTCACTGTCTCAAAATGCTCATCCTCTTCCCTACACATTACCTAAATTTTATCCTCAAACCTTTACCTGGATGTGCCTCAGTTTACCTCTAAATTTTCATTTTGTGCACTACGGCCTACCTCAAATTTGCTCCAAAAATTTTTCCCTGTCTGTCCCCTGCTTGTTAACTCATTTTCTCCTCACAATGTTCATTTGCCCTAGAGAACAACTCAGATTTATGGAGGAGCATTTCTCCCTCATTTTAGGAGGAACATTTCTCCCACAAGCACACACTTTCTTTCACTCCATATCCAGTTGAGGAAACACCAAATCAGTGCTTGGCTCTGACATCCACCTAGGGCTGCTTAGGGCTGTGCAGGTGGCTTGGTGAACAGCCAGTGGCAATGAGCTGTGCTTTCATCCAAGAAATCATTCCCAAGGGAGCAAATCAGCAAACTGCAACCCCTGCAAGCAGCCTGTTCTTCATCATATGCCTCTGCTTTGTTCCTTTCCTGCTCCATCCCCCCAAAAATAATAAATAGTAAACAGTAAATGAAGCCCTTCCCTGAGAGCCTCCCTCCTCTGGGGGTGCTGGCAGCTGCACAGGACGCGTGGTTCTCTTCTGTCCAGGTTATCCATGCTATGAAAGTCACACTCTCAGGTCCAGGAGGGAGCAGGAGCTCGACTGTGCCACCCTGCCCCGCAGCAGCAGCGATGCCGCAGCCGTGCGCAGGAGGACCAAGCTCCCCACCATCACCAGGACAGAAGTAGAAACTCACAGGTTCTCTATCAATGGCCACTTCTACAACCACGAGGTAGGAAATTTTAGGCTTGGCTTTGTCACCTGAGGGACAGGGAGCCCTGCCCAGTGAGGTGTGCCTCAGGCTCAGGCCGTGGTGTGGCTGCTCTTGTTCCCAGACATCCGTTTTCACTCCGGCTTTTGGGTCAGAAACCAAAATAAGAATCAACAGCCAGATGAGAACCAGACAAATGATAGAGCAGTTGCTTCGGAAGTTTAAGGTAAGTCTGCTGGCAGGAGGAAGCGTGGCCGTGTTCTGGAAGCGTTCATTCCCACGTGCACTCGCTCCAGCACTGCGGGAAAGATGTGGAATAGCTGGGCGAGGACAGTGCATGGAGCGGAGTGTAAAAAACCCCGATGGACAATTTTAACCCTGGCGGTGCTGCCCTCCCGCGGACAGCCCGGGAACTGCGGCTCGCCTGAAACAGCAGCGATTATCCCAGCGCCCGTCTGGGACGCGCTTTCCCTGGGAGCCGGGCGTGTGGAAAGATGGGAAGGTTACAGCTACAAGTACTGCTCGAGGCCAGCGCCATGCTGCCTGAAACGACTTTTTTTTTTAATTTCCTTGGAACCATCTCCCACCAACAATGTCGTATGTGGTCAGAAGCAGCTTTGCCCTTACTGCTGCATATTTCTCAAATATCTTGATTTTTCATGCTTAGTGTTTAATTAATACTTTAATGGTCTTAAACTTCCCATTTAACTTGTCTGGAGACTTCACTATTACAGAGTTACTTTGAGTGGTTAGTAAGACTTGTGAGTGTCTTGGAAGGAAAACAGCTTCTAGGAGTAGCAAGGAAGGGAATTAGAGAGCAGGGAGTAGAGTTGTAGGGAATACACTGCAAAGAAAGTGTTCAAAAGCTGTGCTGTTCTCTGAATGTGGCTGTCAGGCACGAGGGTAGGTCACAGAGGTTTACCTTGATGGCAGCACAAACAGCAGATCCACGTGTGAGGGGAGAATAAGCTCTAGGAAGCAGTTAAGGATGCTGCAAGGAAAGCAGGCAGGACAGATCTGGGTTTGCAGTGTGTTTCTGGTTTGGGCACATGGGAACACGAGGGTTAGGGCTGGCACAGGGACAGTGAACGTGGCAGCACAGCTTTCTGCTTTATCCAGATCCACTATCTTTAACTCTTGTACAGACAGGATCCCTGTCTCAGGCTTTGATCCAAATCTCTGAGCTGAGACACACAGGGAAAATGTGCTGAGAGGGAAGTGCTGGGAAGGTCTGTGAGTCTGAATGGAATTTCTTTTTTTTTCACAGATAGAAAACAGCCCCCATGAATTTGCACTTTACGTTGTCCATGCATCTGGAGGTAAGCCAGCCACTGCTGCCTGAGCACCTCAGCTCTGATCATTCTGTGTGTGTGGAATGTGTCCCTTGGAGTAGCAGGACTTGTGCCAGGCCTCTGTCCTTGTTTGTGCATTGTGTGTGTGCTGTGGCATTTTGCCTTCTCAGGGACCCTTCAGAGATGTCTCCTCTGGAGAGGAAAAGCTGAATAATTGTGTGTATTTCAGCTGACAGCTTTGCATTGCGTATGCTGAGTTCAAAGTACTCACTGGTCAGTGGAAAAGGGTTACTTCCATAGCAGTTTACTTTTCCAGGAAAAGGGAGATTTGATCTTTATTAAAGGGAACACCTAGAGAATAGGAGGGAACTGGGGGAGAAGGTATTTTAAATGGCACAACATCAGGGACCTGTTAGGTATCTGGTCATTGCACTCGAGTCAGTATGGGATCCTTGTCAGGAACAAAGGCTCGTGACTGCAGGTGGTAGATGGAGCCCCTGTGGTTGGTTCTGTGTTTTGTGACACTGCTTATACATTCCAGAAAAGAAGCAGCTGAGGAGTAGAGATGTTCCCTTGCTGCACAGGCTGCTGCAGGGGCCCTCTCAGAAGGTTGCCAAGTTCTTTCTCATGGATAGGGATGTGGAAGAGATCAGCAGTGATGTATGTATATCCTCACTTCTCATAGCTCGTGGAGTTTTCCTCGGTGACCACAGTCAGTAGTGCCTTTCTTGTCTTCTCCTTGGCAGGTGGCTCAGTACATTTCATTCCATCTTCCCTTCTTGGAATCCATTCTGCACAGAATAAATGAAGAGGAGAAGCAGGAGATTCAACAGACAACTGCAAGGTAAACAGACACAAAATGAGGTGTCACAGAGTCCAGGGCAATCTGTACAATTGGCTCATGAGGAGAACATATGGATGTAGCAGAGTGCAGGTGGAACACTGTGATGGGAAGGCTGCAGGGATTAGGAGGGTTTGTAATCCTTTCCCTATCCGGCTGCTCTTAAAGATTTCATAATTAACACTGACTACACACAGAGTGGAGTCTTCAGAAAATTTGGACCCTCAGGGTAGCTTCTCTTTATTTTGTTCGCTGTTTGCTTTCTGGGCTTTCGACTGGATCGGTCAGTACTTGCTGCTGTTCCCTTGGAAAGGGTAAATGCAGTACCACACGTGGTACCATTTTGATTCTGTAGCATTTCAGCCACATCAATGCCTGATGTCCCCTTAAAACTTGAGGTGAGTGATGGAAATGCCCCTGGCAAAAAGGGGGATTGTCCCACAGGTACAAGCCAGAGGAGCTGCCATATTTGTGAGCCTCTCCTGAGTCCAGGAGCACCAAGAGGCTGCAGCAGCCACAGATCTGTTACTGCATGAAGGGCTGATAATCACTTTGAATCCAAGTGTCAGGAAACATTTAGAAAATACCAGACTTGCCTGCATTGGGAAAGTGGGACAGGGCCACAAAGGTTGGGAATGGACCCACGTGTGAGCAGCTGGTTGGAATTTGGGCTGAAGGTTTGCAGAGGTTATTTCAATGCCTTCTCCCTCTCAGGTACACACGAGAGAAGAGGCTGATCCAGCAGCACCTGAGCAGTCGGAGCATTCAGAAAACAGAGACCACGGTGTGAGGGGACGGCCCTGGAGAGCACTGGGAATGCCCCTGGAACGCCTGGGCTGCTGAAGGACAGTCCTGCTGCCTTCTGGGCTGGGACTGAGCAGTGACAGTGCCCCGTGGGAGAGGTGTCCCCTCACCATTAACCCCTGCAGCGCTGGGGTGCGGGCTGCAAGCACCCACGGAGATGCACACTGCCCAAACTGCAGATGCTGGCTCTGACTTGGAACTTGGGCAAAAACTCCCCTGAAAAGCCCAAGGCTTTAAATCCTGCTCATGTGTGACCTGGCACCAAGAGGCTGGCGTAGAAAAATGCTGCAATAACCAATGTGTTGATAGAAAATGTGCAAACTAGGAATATGGTTATCCCTCTGTTAAAGAAATGTTGTGTTATATCAGCAGAAAGCTTTTCAGTAGAGCCAAGTGGCAGAAGATATTTATGTATTTAAGACTGCAGGTAGGATTTCCATTTAAGTTATAAAACATCCATGCAAGATGCCTGAAATCCATGGGATTCAGGCTGATGGATGCTGAAACTGCTTAAGCTTTGAGCTGCTGTTAGAAAAACATAACTGGAAACCCTCCCACTGAGGAGCTGCTGAACTCTTAGCAATGACAGGGAATTTATTGCTGAAATACCTCGAGCACTGCAAAGTAAGAATTGACTGAACGCTGTGGGGTCCTGAAAGGCAGCTCAGTGGTTTCTGTACTTGGAATTGTTGATTGTGTTCCTTCCTGAGTGTTCTGTTTGACGGGGAATGGAGGTGCTCAGTGAGAGGCCGCGTGTCACAGCCAGGGAGGGCTGGGCCCACGGCCTCCCAGGGATGCAGTTTGGCTCCAGCCCAGCCCCACGCAGGGCACTGCAGCCCCTGCCAGGTCCTTCCTGGCTGAGCTGTGCTCCATCTTAGAGCTCCAGTTACAGAGATGTAAATAAAATAAAGCTGTGCACAGCTCTCTGTCCTCCTGCACTACCTGGCTGTCTTTACCTGGTGTCTGTGCCTTACCTCACTGCCTTTGTCTCGTGCAGGTAACAAATGCTTGTGAGGGAGGAAAGGGATGTGCAGAATATGTGGCCTCGAAATTGTATGGAGTAAATCAAATTGTAAAACTTTACACTGCCCAAAATCCTGTTACTAAGATGGGAATTCAGAAAGTAAAGGTCAAGGTGCTGATATTGAATCTCCTCAGGTTGCAGCAAGTGTGTTATTTCAAAGTACAGTTTATAATCCTGCCCAGGAGAATGGGTAGGGACAAGGGAGCACAGAGGGCAGAAATAACAATAACTCATGGTTGAGGTAAGAATTAAATAGGCCGTTTTTGTCACCATCTGATGTCAAGACTTGAATCCTTTTCAATTGTCTTGTCTTGCTGAATTGGGACTGAAAACTTTGGGCAGACAGAAGTTTGGGGATAGGGCACAGAGCTGGTGCTGTTGGCCAGGATTTCAGGGTGAGTGCAATGGTGCTGTGACTCCTGCGGGGCTGGTTCTTTATGAGTGCTGTGCTGTCTAAATGAACCATTTCTGACAAATGCAGGCAGGAGCAGGGGAAGAATCACTTCCAAGGTATTCTGGGACTCTCAAGGAAACACAGCAAGGACACCCAGGTGACAGAGGAGAGGGGGGGTCACTCAGGTTCGAACACGAAGCCATTGACTACAGAAACAGTGATTACAGTCCATATCTTACCTGAATTTGTGCATTTGATCTCATTTGCACTTACACTTCTAAACTTAGGATTTAAAATGCCTTTATTTGTTTTGTTCTGTGACTATTTGGGATAATATGATAACATTTCATACCACAGCCAAACTCTGAATTTCCATCACTTAGCTTATTGTTTCAGTGGATTTCCTTATGGGGATTCAGCCTCTCTCTGACCTAAAAGTGGCTTTTTGTCAATTGGTTTGCTTTAAATGCTCCCTGTGCCCTTTGTGTCACTTGTCCAGCGAGGACATTCCCAAGAACTGTGCAGCCCCTTATGCCGACAGCATTTTCTCACTCCTTTGGGAGAGTTCTGGACCCTGGAAAAAGGAAAATCCCTGGGAGCATCAGTGTCAGGAGGGTGGCTGGTGTGTCTGTGACACGTTCAGTGCTCATTAGGCTGGGGCTGCACACGCACTAATTAATGGGCACGAGAGCAGCAGGCCGGGTTCGGCCGAGCTCGGCTCTGTTCCGCCGGACTCGGAGTCGCTCGCTGCATTCGGAGCTCAGCTCGGTTCGGTTCGACCGACCCCGTAATGTTCACCGTGGTTGGGCTGATCTCGTGGTTCGGCTTATCTAGTTCGGTTCGGTTTATGTAGCTCGGTTCGGCTGACCGCGGTTCCGTCCCGTTCCGTTCAGTTCACCTCAGCTAAACTCGGATCGATTCGGCAAATCGCGGCCCGAGTCGGCCCTTCGGGTACGCTCGGCTGTTCTCGGCCACACTCGGCTGTTCTCGGCTCCACTCGGCCGCGCTCGGCTCTTCGGCCGTCCCTGACTCTGCTCCGCAATGGCGGCCGGTGGCCGGGCCCCGCTCCCCGGCCTGAGCCCCGTGAGGGGACAGAGTGCTGGCACAGCCGCCTCGGCCCGGGCCACCCTGTCCCTGCCCGGGCCCGCGTCCCCCGGAGCGCGCCCTGCAGCGCAGAACGCGGCCTCGGAGCCAGGAGCGGGGCCAATGCCCTCGGCTCGGCAGCGGCGGCGGGAGGCGGCGGGCGGTGCCCTCAGGTGAGCGGCCGGAGCGGAGGGAGCGGGGCCGGGGGCACCGGGGCCGGGGGCGCCCTCAGCAGGACGGGGCTGCTTTGGGCGCTGCTGCTGCGGGGGACCCGCTGTGGGTGGGACGGGGCTGTCCCGGCCTGCGGCTCTCTGGGATCGCGTTCCGTGGAATAAGCTGGCTGTCGGGCTCGGGCAGCTCATTGTGTAAAACAAAGTTCATCTTAAATTTACACGTTTGTAGGATAAAGGCAGCTGGGGCTTGCTGTTTGCCAGAACCGTCACCTTAAATTCTTCCGTTTGTCTCTAGATTAATGTGCGGGTGGAGTGCTGTGGCTGTATTCCTTAGGGTCCGGTTACACTTTAAACGGTCTTCGGATTTGTTCATGAGATGTTCTTTTGCATACATTAGAGTTTAACACTGTGCTCAAACTAGTCTGGATTATGACTTTCAATTTTGCTTGTTTTCTGTCCACTGTGGATTAAACCAATACCCTGTTATTTCATTCTGTGGGCCACCTGGAGTCTGTGGAAACCGATGGCAAACCGGGTTTTGTTGGGTTTGGGACTTGCCATTTCCCCTGCTCCGTGTGTTTTGCCTTAGGAAACAGGAACTGGGCACCGAGACATTTTGTTACCCTAGAAGGGACGAGTTTATTTGTATTTATTTCCTGAGGCGCCTGGAACGATTTGGGTCTCAGCTGGCGCCCGAGAGCCTCCTCTGTGTCCTGGGTGGGTGGTGGCGATCAAAGGGGTAAAAGCTGGGGCAGGAGGGTGGGCAGAGAGGAGAGCAGTGGTTCTTTGGGGATTTGCATCTGGAAAGGGCCCTCAGGTTCCTGCTGGGAGTCCTGGGAACAGAGCTGAGAGTGGCTGAGCAATGAGGGCAGTGCAGCTGGAGTGCTGAGAGTGCAGAGGCTGCAGTGGCTGTTGTCTGCTCGCTCTCCCATATCCAGTGCTGGGCTGGCACCCTCGGGGCAGGGGTGGCTTTTAAATGTTTTAAATGCTGCAGCAGCTCCCTCAGATTGGATGGGTGTGAGGATATCCAGCTCTTCCTTAGGGCTTGGAGCGTGGCAAGGGTGCAGAGCTCATGGTCAGTCTTGTTTAAACACTTGGAATAGCAAAATACATTAAAACAGAGACTTTGAGGAAATAACATGGGTGAGTCTGTTGCAAGGGTAGGTACAAGCTGTCTTCATTAAAGATCCACACTGCTGGATGTTTGTCAGACCCCTCTGGGGACAGATGTGTCCCCAAAGGTTCATGAACCCCTTGTTTCCTGCTGCAGGGCAGGGTGTGAGCGCGGGCTCGGGGCTGTGTGGCTCCTCCTGCCCGGAGCAGGGACAGCCCTGACTGAGCCACAGAGGTTCAGTTGTTGGGGCAGCTGGGGATGGATCTCTCTGTGCCTGGGAATTGCTGTGGCTGCGTTGCTGTCACAGCTGCAGGGCTCCCTCCGAGCCTGGGCCTGCAGCAGCACTTGGAGCTGCTGTGCTGGGCAGGAGCAGCTCTGGGCTGGGGCTTTCAGTGCCATCAGTGCCCATGGAAATGCAGCCTTGGTTTCACTTCCAGCGGCCTCTCTGTGGTGCCACCCTCGGTGCCAGGGCACAGAGCTGTGGGAAGGCTCCATCCCATCTGTGCCAGGGGCTGCCAGCGCTTCCAGCAGCAGTGCTGGGGCATCAGGGGCTGCCTTTGGAGCCTGATTTCACACAGGGTCACACACTCTGCCCTGCAGCATCCAGCTGGATCCTACAGCTGGACAGTTCAGCCAGCAGGGGTTGGAGTCAGCTCTGGGGCCCAGAGCAGGTTCTGTCCCACAGAGAGGGACTGAGCTCCCTGGGGTAGCTCAGAGATGGGCACTGGCCTTTGGGGCTGGCAGTGAGTGCTGCAGGTGATTGTGGTAAGGGGGAACTGAAGCTTTCTTAGAGAAGCCATCAGCTGTGAGGGGAATCTGTGGAAAACAGGCGGTTGGTGCACTGGCTGGTAGCAGGTCCTGGGCTTTTCTTCTTCTTTCCTTTAACCTGTTCTTAAGAGGACCCCAAACCTGCAAAATCTAAAGGAAGGGGGATGTGGGGGTGAAAGTTGCTTTTCATTTTTTGAAGTGTTGCTGTGGATTTTGGTGTGTCAAGTGGCACTACCAAAACAGGATTGGAATAACCAAACTTCAGGACTCTGCACTTCATTCCTTTAATGTGTTTGTGTGGGTGCAGGAAATGCCAAATCCCAAAGCAATTCCATGTCTGCAACTTCAAGTGCAGCATCTTTAAAACCAAGTGCTCAGTGTGGGCTTTGCACGTGGATGCCAATGGTCAAAGGCCTTTCTTGTGTCCCAAAAGCAAAAACCTTTGTCTGTGAGGTTTTGGGGGGGATTCTCTTTGGGATTTCTTGTGATGCAGCATCCCAGGTGTCCCTGCCTTTCTGCCAAATCCAGTGGTAAAGGATGGAATGGCTGACACGTGGGGTCTGGGATAAAAATGGTTCTGTTCAAATTAGGCAGAGAATGCAATATGAAAAATGAGCATCCTTTTATTGTCTGAAATAGTCAGGAGTAAAAATGCTGGCAAAGGACACGTTGGTGCTTGAATTGGTGTCACCTCTCATGGATAAAACCCCATAGGGAGCAATCAGGGCAGAAGTATGAGAGCCTTTGACTTCCACAGTGGACTTAATTTTCTTTTCCTTCTCTCTTTCAGGGCAGGAAAAATCATCAAACTCCTCCCATCTTTGCCAAAAACTTTGGTGTTTGGGCAGCCAAAGGCAAGAGGCTTCAGCGCCAGGGCTCTGCACTGGAGGGCTCTGCTCCTGCCCACGCTGTGGGGTAAGTCAGAGGGACACAGGGCTCCTCTTTTCCTCTCTGCTGGGACTGACTGCCATGGGATTGCCATTCCTGACAGCCCAGCCCCAGCTGTGTCTGCTGGACAAGGCAAGGGAAGGGACAAATGCAGGTTCTGGCTAAAGGGACTGGTGCTGGCTGTGCCCTGGGGAGCTGGGATGCTGTGCCGGCGGGCTGTGCCCTGAGGGGCAGCTTGGGCACTGCCTGTGCCCCCAGGACTGCTGTGCCCTGAGGGGCAGCTTGGGCACTGCCTGTGCCCCCAGGACTGCTCTGGGCTCAGGAGCTCTCGGTGCATTCCCAGCCCTGCCAGGGTGGCAGCTGCTGCAGGGCTGGGTGACAGCCTTGGCCGGGGCTGGGGCAGGGCCTGGCCTGGCACGGATGCAGGGGCAGGGCTGGGAGGGTTTGGGAGCAGTGGGAGGAGAATGAGGGATGGTGCGGGCACAGAGCTCAGCCCTGCAGGGCCCTGGAATCTGGGAACAGCTCCAGCTCTCCTGGTGCCAGGGATGGGCTCTGAGGGACTGGGCTCACCTGTGGCCTCCCAGGTCAGCAGGAACAAGGGCAATGTGGTGCCAGAGCTGGGGCCCATCGGGCTCTGTTTCCCTCTGGGAAAGCACAACAGTCTCTGGGCTCAGGTGAGTTTCCTGCAAGTGCTTAGAAGAGCAATCCAGGGAAAAGGGAGTTCAGGAATTGCATCTGCTGCTGGGAACAATGCCTCAGGCTTGTTAGTTTGTGTCTGTGAGAAGTGGGCTTTGGGCTGGAGACTGAGTAGGAGGGAAGGGGAGTATTTAGAAATGATATCAGCATTTCTCCCAAAACTGGGGTGCAGCAGTGATGGGGGCGGTTGGGTTTGCTCTGGGCCTTGTTTTTCCTTGTGCAGTTTTTCAATTCTGTTGCATGATTTACTGTTCAGTATCTTTCTAACAAAAACTGACAGGAATTTAGGTTCAGGATTAGAACTTGGGTCCATTCACTGCAAATCTTGCCAAGGCTGGGGGACTGGGGTGATGGCTGCTCTCAGCAAAGGTTATTTATAATGCTGTGTCAGATTTCCCTCAGTGCTGGGCAGGAAAGGTGAGGGTTTGGGTCAGGAATTCTGCAAACAGGACATGGGTGATGGCTGATTTGTTTTGTTTTTCAGTGAGCCAGGGCTGGCACAGGGAATGGTGCAGGTGCTGGTCTGGCAGTGGAGCTGCTGCCCTTTGGAGCCATTTTAAAGGTGTGATCATAGAACATTTTGGGGGCTGTTTTCAGCAATCTGGGTTTAGAGCTCCTGTCCCCAGCCCATTGCTGACCCTGAGACATCTGCTCTGGTTTCAGGCTGTCCTTGCTGGAGCACCCTGGTCCCTGCCATCCCCTGGGACACAGAGGGAGCCCTGTCCCAAGTGGCCTTGGCACCTTGGCAGGGATGTGGCAGCAGCCCCAGAGCAGCTGGAGGTGAGAGCTGGGTGTGTGAAACTGAGCAGTGCTTACCTGGGGCTGGGGGCAGGGGAGGAGTTTCCATCCCCCCTGGAGCTTTCCTGCTGGGATGGGGCAGCACAGGGAGCAGCATTAATTGTGCCCCTCCCATGGGCACTGCTGCCCTTGGTGTCTCTGCTGTGCCACCAGACCGTGGCACTTTGCTGCTGCCACTGCCACCCCCCGGGGCTGTGCCCTCCTGCCAGCCCCACCCAGGAGCTCCAGGGGTGCCTGTGTGCTCTGTTGGGAGCGTTTGCTGGGAATGTGCCTCATCCCTGGCAGTGTCCCTTTGTCCCTGGGCTGCCAGCCAGCTTTGGGCTGCTCAATCCAGGGCTGGATTGCCCAGGGCACTGAGAGGGAGCAGCACAGGGAGGGTGACAGAGAGGGGCTGGCAGAGCCCAGCTGGCAGCCTGTGCTGGTGCTGCAGGTGGGCTGTGGGCACTGCAGGGAGTGAATGTCCCTTCCCTTATCAGTCCTGCAGATCCCAGGGGCTCCTAGAGCAGGATTTTATTCCTTACTCCCTTTGTGGAAATTCATTCTCCCAATTGCCATGAGCAATTCTTTGATTTCTCTAGGAGAAAACCTCCCAGCAGAGACAGATGGCAGTGGAGGCCAGAGCTGTGTTTGGAGCAGGGAGTGCTGAGAGCTGAATCTGCCTGTGCTGCCACAGCCTGAGCACAGCCTGGGAACAGCCTGGGAAAGGGATTGGGGCAATTTCTGATGCCCCAGTGAGAAGAACACAAACTCAGCCATTCAGCCTGACAGGCCCCTCCACCAGAGCTCAGCACACATCCTCAGAGGGAAGTCCAGCATCCAAAGGGAAAAAAAGCACAGAAGAAAAAGGTGATTTATTTTGATTTAAATTTATTTCAAGTTCTTAAAGCCCAACCAACATTTGCTCTTGATTTTGGTTGGGTGAAAAACAAGCAGTGGGCACAGGTGATGCCATTCATGTAGCTGAAAACCTGGTGTAATCCAGAGGGGATACAAGAACTGTTTGTGTAGGAAAATGCAATGTGAGGGGATGTCAGGGGGAGTGAGGTGGCATTTGTGAGGGAATTGCTGAGGTCATTGAAGGGAGCCCAGCAGACAATTCCCCTGGGAAATCCGAGGCCACACCCAGGACTCTCCAGGGCTGAGGGGGCAGCCCTGGGACTCACTGTGTCCTCCTTCCTTGGCAGCAGCCAGCAGGGAAGGGACAAGAGGATCCCTGTGGGATGAGGCTGGAGAGAGCGAGCAGAGGAGCAGCCTCGGGCTGGAGAAGGGCAAAGGGACCAACGTGGTGTCACCAGGGCACCTGTGAGGAGCAGAATGGACACTTGGAGGCCACATGGAGGTGAGGAGTGGATGGTTTGGGGCAAAGTCTGAGTTCATCTACAGGGAAATAAGTAGGGGATATTTAGGAGGGAAAAGCTGAGGTGAGGAGCTCACCCACCCTGGCACAAGGTGTGTTTGCACAGGCTGGAGCCAGAGGTGAAGGTCAATCCAAAGCCAGCCCTGCTCAACCTCTAAATCCCAGGATAAGTTGTACAGGCTGCCCACTGAGGGATTAAAAACACGAAAATGAAACCAAGAGCATTAATGAGGTTCCTGGGAATCCCATTAACTTGTTGTCAGAACTCCTAATACAGTTTTGAGCTTTGATGACAAGAATGCATTTCTTTATTTGGATTATGACTGTGTGGGATGTGGGGTTTATTTGGATTTTAAAGCTCTCATGGTGGCCCTGACACTGCTCAGGAGCTGGTAGGGAAAGCAGAGTCAGAGCTCCTGGCAGGCACAGGGTGTTTTCCCCATAGTGGATTGTGGAGGAATTGTCTGGGACCTGGATTGTCCCTCTGGGTGATGCCACTTGCTGTGATTTGTATAATTTCATACATTTAATTCCCAAAACTTCCCAGCCCAGGGGTTTGAGCTGACAGGGCTGGACAAAGATTGTTCTCTGTGTGGGGCCCAGATTTGGGGTTCCCTGTCAGCTGTGCTAGTTGTGATGAATTATACCCAGAGCCCCAGATTCCCTGCTCCATTCCTGCTGCAGTAACCTCCCAGTGCCCCATGGAGTGTGGGCATTCCCATGCAGAGCTGCTGCCTTGGACAGCAGCTGTGCCAGGAGCCAGCAGAGCTCCCAAGGAAGCTCAGCAGCACAGGGACAAGGACAGAGCTATATTCCATAGAACTGGCTGTTTCTAACCCTCACCCCAATGGTGTCCCTGGGGTCACTGGACAGAGCTGCCTGGAATTGAGCTGGTTTCACCCCCTGAGCTCCAGGATGGAGAACATCCAGTTGGTGTTTAAAGCAGGAGAAGGCAGTGGCAGATGTGCTCCCAGCCTGTGCTGGGGCAGCCCCTGTGCCCAGGGGGGGACATCTCTCCCTGCTGAAGCTCAGCTCCTCTCAGAGCCTCAGCAGTGGCCTCTCCAAATTCTTTTCCCTCAGGAAAGGGATGCACATCTCTGTCTTCAGCACATCTCCAGTGGGAGATGTGAAAGCTTTCCACCACTTGTGCACTTGCAGCTGGATCCCTGGAAAACACTAAATTCCATCCCACTGATTTTCAGGTATCTCTGAGGGCTCCTGCCTGGGATTTAATATCTGTGGGGGAAGACTGCCTTGGCTTCAGTGCTGCTGATGGATGGTGGCCTCTGGCTGGGCAGCAGGGAAGGGATTTGGGGTGGCTGGGACAGAGCTGGCAGCTGTGTGGGAGCTCTGAACCGGGAATTGCTGCGTGAGCCCCTCTGCAAACGGGCCGTGCCTCCATTCCCAGGTAATGCCAGCTGCTCCTTGGGCTCCTCCTGGGCTCTTGGTGCTCTGTGTGGGCTGGAGCATTTCCACGTGCCTGCTCAGAGCAGCCCCTGGCCCAGGAGCCACGGTGCAGGCACAGCTCCTCCTGCAGATCCCACAGACACGAGGGGCTGCTTGCCTTCAGGAGCTTCTGGCTCCTCCTGCCCTGCGCTCCCAGCCAGCTGGGACACCCTGAGGGAACACCAAGGAGCACGGCTGGCAGCGAGCAGGAGACACCGAGGCCTCTGGGCCCAGAAACAGCCCCGGCCTCAGCAGCCACCATGGCTTTGGCCTGGCAGCGCTCACCTGCAGGAAACGCCCCTGCCACTCTCCAGAGGAACCCTCAGGAATTGTCTGGTTCCCTTCTTCCTGGGGAAACAAAGGGACATTGTGTGAGCACATTTACAGCTGCTGGGTAAATCCTGGGAAGGGCAGAAAAATCAGGGTTATGGGGAAGAGTTTGGTGCTGACATGTTGAGTGCCAGCCAGTTCTTCCCTACAGCCATTGCAGGGGCTGGTGTGTAAAGCAGCATTAGCAGAAGGGAAGGAGCTGCATTTGCAGAGGAAGTCTCTTACTGGCAGCAGTCATTCCCATCCCATGCAGGACCTTTGGAACAGCCCTGGGATTGGCTCAGGTGTTTGGAGCAGGGTGCTGAGAGGACCAAAATTCTGTGTTTGATGTGCAGCTGGGCCGGTCACTTCTCAGCATTTGATTTGGTGATCCTCACGGCTCTGGAAATAAAGAACAAACAGTTGTCACTGGTTTTTAACACTGGGGGGTTTTCCCTCGTGTTTCCCTGTGGCTCCAGTCCCACACCAGGCACAATGGGAGCGGGAGCAGCAACGCCTCGGCCCCAGCGGCCGTCCCAGAGCGGCTGCTCCCGGCCGGGGCGCTGCAGCCCCGGGGGTGCGGGCACGGAGAAGGGGCTGGGGCGCTGCGGCTCGTAGGGGAGTGCGGGGCTCGTGGGGTTACCGGGCCGGGGGGCTGCGGGGCGGCGCCGTGTCCGCCAGGGGGCGCCCCGCGGGGCGGGCGGCGATACCGATGGGGTCCTGGGGCCGGTACGGGCGTTGTCCGTGTCCTTCCCGCTTCCAGCGCGATCCAGAGGCTGCTCCCAGGAAGCCTCATCCTCCTGGCGGGCATGGCACTGGCACAACACCGGCATAGCACCGGTTCCTTCCTGCCGGAGCATGCCCGGAGTCCCGGCGGGATCCAGCCCTCCGCCGGCTGCAGCCGGAGCTGTAGCGCCTCTCCCGGAGTGGTTCTTTCCGAATGCGGCGATGCCGGTGCCGATCGCATCCCCAATCCCACCTTGATCCTCCAGCCCCAGCACCCGCACCCTGCCCGCCCAGGTAGAAGTGGCTCGGCCCAGCTCCCACAGGAAATACCGGCAGGATCAGGACCTGAGTCCTCGGGCCCAGATCCTGGTCCCACCCGAGCGCTTTGGAGCTCGGGTAGGAGCAGCAGCAGCCCCCGATCCGGCTCTCCGCACAGCGCTCCGACCGACGCTGCCGCCGCATCCCGAGCTGAGCATCCCCTGCAGAAAGCGGGACAGGCGCGGATGTGAGGGACCGGGGAGGGAGGGGGGAGGTGCCAAGACCCGAGGGGACGCTCGTGTGTCTGGCAATTGCTTTTTTCAATGTGTGTTCACGCTGCAGAGTGACGAGCCCCCCCTCTGCTTCCCTCCCACCCCACCCGCCCCCCTCCCTCCCCCCGGGCCCCGGTACGGAGGAGGGGGTCCCCGCGAGGGGGCCGGGGCGGGACCGCGTCCGGAGGAGTGGTCCGGGTGAGGGGGCGGAATCTGGAGGGGGAGCTTCCTCCAGGCCCCGCCCCTCCCCGAACCCCTCCTCCGGAGGGGGCGCTCCCCGCTCCCTTCCCCAGGGATCCCCTGCTAGTGAGGATGCCCCTGTTACTCGGACCCGCCACCCCAGGACCCCCCAGTGTGATGTAGGGACAGCCGGAGCCCCGGCGGTGTGGGACGCTGTGTTGCACTGCAGTGGGGGAACCCGCAGAGCGGCTCCGGCCCCGTGTGGGGACCCCAGCGAGGGCGGGGGCGCCGGCCTCCGGCCGTCAGGGCTTTATTATTGCCCGGCACCCCGAGCCCCGCGGTGCGAGGGAAGGAGGAGAGGGGAGGACGGGGAGACAGGAGAGATGGGGGTGGTGAGTGAGGACGGGGAGGGAGAGGGGTCGGAGTGAGGAGGGAAGCGGGAGAGGAAGGGAAAGGCCGAAGGGGCAGAAGAGGGATGATGGAGAGAGGAGGAATAGAAGGGAGTAGCGGGGAAGGGACAGGACGGGAAGGAGTGGGGGGGTCGGGTTTGGGAGGAGAGGAAAGGAGAGTTTCAGGGGGAGAGGGAAGGGGGAGAAAGAAAGGGAATAGGCAGAGAAGGAAGCAGGGGTAGAGAGAGGGACAGAAGGGGAGGCCGAAGCCTCCGCGCCTTACCTGCGGAGCCCGCACAGGGAGCTCCCGTCCGCACCGTGCTCTGAGTGAGCAAATGGCGGCCGAGGTGATTTCCGGGGTCTAAATCACCTCGGTCCCGCCCCGCGCAGCCGCTCTGGGGCCCCGCCCTGCACACCTGAGCTGGGCCCGCCCCGGTATTGCCAGGCCCCGCCCCCTGCACCAACCGGCCACGCCCCCTTCCGGTAGGCCCCGCCCCTCACACCTTTGCCGGCCCCGCCTCCCGCACCGCTGTCCCGCGGCCACGCGGGGGCGCCGCGCTCGCACCGCGCTCCGTGTCCGCCAGAGGGCGCACTGCGGGGTCCCGGCCCCACACGGCGGCTCCGCGCCCGCACCGGGGAACGGCCGCGATCCCGCACCCGGCAGCGCCCCGTGCCCGCGGCCATCCCGGGCCCGAAACCGATCCCTGTCCCGGTACCGCTTGGATCCGCCCGACGGGAGAGAGGCCGCATCGCCCGGGACCTCTCGGCAGACCCCAGCAGTGCTCTGCCCCCACACCCTCGGCCGCCGTCGCGGCCCCGCCGCAGCATCCCGTGCACGGTGCTGTCCCCTCGGTAAGCCCCCAATAAGGCAGCCCCGGGGCTTTCCGCTCCGCCCGCCCTCCCCCTCCAGAGCACCGCGCCGCCGGGGCAGAGCGTCGCCCGGCTCTCCCTCCCTTCCCCGGGGCCGCAGCCCCGCGGGGCTCTCGCCCGTCGTGCGCGCTCCTGTGGAACCAGCGGGGCTGGATCGCCGTGAGCGGGAGGAGCCGCACCGAGACCTTCCTCTCCTCGGCGTCCAGCTGCTGCATTTTGCCCATGCCCATTGCCTGCGACTTCAAATAGGTGAGACCTGTCCTACCGCTGGGCTCATCTACGTACCCGGTACCCAGGGAGCTGCCCACTCTGCCCAGTACTTGCTCCGAAGCTTCCAGAGGCACCAGAGCTGACCAACAAGGAGCTGAGTGGCAAGGAGGTGGCTCTCCCTGCCACCAGGTGAGTGGTACTGCCTTTGTGCAGGTTACAATCCCAAAATAAAACCATTTGGATTGGAAAAGACCCCTGAGATTGATCCCGGTCAGTTCCTGACCCTTCCTTCTCCCCTTGGTTAGGTGATTGAGGAGATGGTCCTCAATTCCCTCTGGGGTGCAATCCCAGGGAATCCCAAATTTCACCACCGCCCAGCCCTTCCACGAGGTGCCTTCACCTCCAAGTGCTGCCCTGTGCACCGGCCCCCTCTGAGCTCAGAGCTGGGGGAGCCCCGGGCACAAGCAGGGATCCAGGGGCCCGGAGGGAAGTGCCCAGTGGGGGCCCAGCAGACCCAGACCTTCTGGCAACTCTCCACATCCAAGCGCTCCCCCAGCTATCCCAAACTATGCTTCAGTGGGTCCAACACTAGGGTGTCAGGGAGCCCCTTTTATCACCAAACTGATTCTGGGATCTCGGTTCCATCAGAGAAGACTTGGCACATATTGAGGGAAAACAGACATGAACTCTCCCATGAATGCATAAAGTTACTTTATTTTCAGTATACATTTATTTAATTTTGAAAAATATAAATGCTAAAATATCTCATCATCTTCATCTTTTGATTCCATAAAAGTCACAATAGAAAGCTTCATAAAACTGTAAAATACTATAATGTTATAAGGAATTTCATTTTTTATATTACTGGAAAAAAAAAATCACTTTAATATGTTTGAAATGTTTTCTGCTTTTTTTCCTTTTAGTTCCACCATCTGATCCACTTCATTTCATCCTAAGTCCTTGTTCCCTCCTCCAAAGAAAGCACGGACTTAGGAGAATTAAGAACAAGAATAAAAGTATCTCAAAGTGCGACTCGATTCCAACAGAGATACAAAGGTGCGGCAGCCCCGGGAGGGGGCAGCGCAGGCCGGCTCCCCGCGGGCTGGGACCTGGCATTTGCTGGGGGAAGGTCATTTTTGACGGCTGCCTCTGATCTTGGAGGGCTTTGGGTCAGTCTCCACACTTATTTCCTGAAGCGCCCACCCAGGCTTTTCCGACAAAACACCTAATTTGGATCGAAATGACGTTCTGGTTACTCTCCAAGGTCTGCAGAGAACCTTTGCTGCCAGAGGGCGGCGCTTCTCATGCAGAGCCTTTGTCCTGTCGGCAGCGCGGCCCTCAGCGCAACACAAAAAACACAACACAGAGAGAGAGAAAGATCTAGAACAGCAGTCAGGACACTTCAAGTGTATTTAACACGGTTCAGAAGAGAAGACCTCATTTTTGGGGAGACAGGTCACCAGGCAGCAGCAGCTGGAAGCTGTGCCCATGGAACCGAGCGGGACAGCCCCTGCGACCCAGCTGATGGCACCTCTCCTGTGGGATTGCTGCACACGCACGGTCTGGGCAGGATGTGCAGCAATCCCCACGCAGCTCCTGTGCTCCAGCCTGTGTCCCCACTGGGTGCCAGCACTGGTGTCCACCAAGGGATGGAGAGCATTGGCTAAGCTGGCATCACACTTCCCAAGTTACCTGTCCTCCAGCAGCAGGAGGCATCCCAGAGCTGCTCCTCTTCAGGCCTTTCCCAAGTTTCCCCAGCATTTTCAGAGTAGGTTTCAGCTGGGTTCCTAAGATACCCAATACAGATTTCATGGAAACTGAAGGGGAGGCCCCTCAAGGGTGAGCAGGGGCTATACAGAGGTGGTGGCTCCTGTGTGGGAGCAGATGCTAAAATTTGGCATTTAAGGTCTCAGCACCATCAGAAATTCCTCTTGACTTCACCAACCCAGACTTTGGTTTCACAAGGACCAAGTGGCAGCATGTGCCCATCCTCTGTGATGGGATTGTCTCCATCAGGAATTTCACCTCGAGAGCTGGGGTACTTTTGCTTCTTGTTCTGTTTTTTATTTTTGGACAAAGCTTTTTGTGTGTTCCCCATGTCCTGGTGAAGCCCAGTTTCCCAAAGATGCCTTTAGATGCACATACCAGTAGGAACATGCTGCAGAGAGGAAAACCTCTCTCCTGATGTGATGTCCACTTGCTTGGTTGCACCCCAAAATCCTGGGATGCCCATGCCTGGCCTGCTGAGTCCTGCTGCATTGCTGGTGTGGGGCAGAGCAGCCAAGGTGCAGGGTCAATTCTGCAGATGGTGGAACACAGGGCTGGGATGCAGGAGGATCTTTGTGAATCTGAGTGTCAGGATGAACATCCCAGCAGGCCACCTTCATCTTCCTCCTCGTGCACTGTGCCTGAGGCACACCTTGGCTCTTCTCACTGCACATACGGACACACTGGTGTTCCAAGAAAACCACAGAGCCATCCCAGGTCAGAAATCAACAACAGGGATAGAACCAGCAGCTGTCCATTCATGCTCTTCTAAGATCACAAGAGATTTAAGTCTCTTTCACAACAGGGATCGCTCATTACAAAAAACTCCATGAACCAACTTAACCCTAAGAAAAACAGATGCTTCGGAGCACAAGGTGTTAATTGAACTGATCCAGCCCTATGCCACGTCCTGGAGATTGCAGTGTGATGTTGTGGGTTTGTTTCTTGTAAAAATCACATTATATATGGTACAATACATTTTTTACAGAAAGCCTGGCATCTAGAAATAAGAGGTAGAACTACTCATAACTATATGTTTCCTGCTGCAGGAAAAAAATTCATTTTTCTTTACAGTAATTAAAAAAAGGTTAAAAAAATTGTCAAAAAAAAAAAAGTCGTAGGTTAGGCCCCCATAATTTAAACAAAATAATCTAGGAAAATAACACTCTTCCATGTACCTGACGGATTAAGTCCATTAAAGTGTTTCTTTAAAAAAAATTGCATAGGAAAGGGACGTTTCCAAACATGCTACAGCGATGGCAATGGTCTGTCTGTGCTGGGAGTGAAGTACCTTCTCTTTTACCTACACGAGGGTTAGCAGCACGTTCCAGCAGTGGGAGCAGACACGGAATGAGCCTGGAGGTCAGCTGGGCTCTGCAGACACACAGACAGCGGCTCCCGGCGTTCCCGCGGGGCTCGGGCGGGCCCGGAGCGCTGCTGCCCCCGCAGCCAGGCAGGAGGAGTCCGGGAAACACCGAGGGCGTGGGCGGGGAGGGGCAGGGCGGGCTCCGTTACCTTCGCCGCTGGGAGCAGGGAGCTTCTCAACATTTGGCTAGTGACAAAATGAATTGGTAAAAGATCGGACAGACAGACAAATTACAAAGTAGTTTCTGTTCCCTTGCTCCTCCAGAAATAACCATTGTCTTCAGGATCAAGTTCTATTCTAATTTGAGGCACAACTTTTACTGGAGTTCGTGGAGGGCTGCAAAGAAGAAGACAGACAAAGTCAGAGCAGTACAAATGCTGGGCTTTGGGAATGCACAGCCAGATTTCAGGTAAGGCCCACACACAGATAACCTGAATGAGCTGCTCTGAACACTGCTTGGAAACTTCCAGGGATGGGGCATCTTGATGCTCCACCCCAGGCTGTGACAACATCCCTCAGCTGCCACTGAAATAATCCAGGCATCGCTGCTGGGATGGATTTCAGTGCCTGTCTAACAGCTGTAAGCACAGACACATCTTTGGCATTTCAGAGGAATAAACTTGCCTTGCTCCACATCACAGTCCTGCTGCTGGGAGGCCCAAGCTGGCCCCAAGGGACTGGACTCAGCAATTATTACTTGCTGCAGTTTAAGGTTATCCTTTACTCTGTTTTCCACCACAATATGGAAAAATGGATTATTTCTCCTTGGCAACAACTCTCTGGGCTACCCCAGTAGCTCCACATTTTTCTCCTGGTCTGATTCCCAAACCTGCTCTCAGTGCAGCAGCCAGGAGGCCAGGGAAGCTGCCAGGTCTCTCCCAGGTTCTCCACTCCCCATCCCCAGTCCTGCCAGGAGCTGGAGTAACTGTGGAATCAATTTGTTCGTGATCACCTTGGGAGGCAGCAACCCCGTGCAGGGAATGTTCTCCAAGTGTTTTATTTTAAGAGTCCCCTGGAGGAAATTTGCTGTGTTCTGAGGGGGGCAGAGGTGCATTTTGGGGTGCTTACCTTGGCATGGCGTGTGATTGAAGGAAGGGAATTGTATCAGCACGATGTGTGGCGTTCAAGGAATGTTGGTGATTTTTCTCCTGGGGGAAGAAAGCCTGGGTGTCACTGCTGCACACCCACTGTGCAGCGCCTCCAGCCCTGCCTCAGCTCTCCCAAATCTATGGGCCAAGCTCTTTTCCTGCTAGCTGCCAGATGGATTTACAGCTTGGTGAGGAAGCTCTGCATTCCCTTCTCTCCTCCAAGGTAACACCCCTGGGGTGCCAGCAGCCCATCCCCTGACACTTACCTGGGACCTGTCCCCCTGGGTTATCCCCCTCTGTCACACCCACGTCCTTGGGGGACACAGGGTGGCTTCCCTCTGCTGACCCTGTGGAGCCATGTTCTCTGGGAATGACAGTCCTGCTCCTGCTCTTGCTGCAGGAAAGCTGCTGTCAGTAGTACTGCCAGGAATATGCCCTGGATCACAGTTACACTCAAGCACAATCCCACAGTGGTGCTGCATTCCAGTTGGGTTTTTTTGGTATTCCAGTGGCCTGATATGTTTTAATTTTTATTTTACATTGCTTTTAATTAGAAAGCAGCAAATAAAATACTGGATTATAAAAATGTATAAATACACAAACCAACTACAGTTCAGCCCATGGCTGATTTTATCTGTTCCATCTCCAAGGGCATCCCAAGAACCAGGCTGATGCCACAACTAACTTTTCCTAACTATTTTAGCCCTTAAGATGTTGGAAAAAAGGCATCTGATCCTGAAATCCTGAGTAACAATATTTAGGATGCAGTTTGTTTTTAGTATCAGGAATGCACTAAATACATGGAATGAGGAGGATATGAGGTTGCCTGTGGCTGATTTTGGATGATGTGCTGACATCAGCAAAACATTGAGGATATCCAAATAGCCAAGAAAATGCTTCCTTTCCAATGCTTTTATTTTATATCCCAAACTCTGAGTGTCTCTGTATCTAAAAGCCACAGGGTAAGGCTTACCATTCCCTGAGGGCTCTATATGCTACCAAAAGGAAAGGAACCTGGCTCCCAGTTCCTAAGATCCATCGATAATTTAAGGATCTAAAGATCAGAAGGGTTAGATCCTGCTCCTAGGAAGCACTAGCCAGGCTAATTTATTTAGTTTGTATTTCTCCCCTCCCACCTCAGAGGAAAAGGGCATTTGACACCCTTAGTATGTTACAAAGTCATCCCAAAGGCAAAACCACCAAGGTCAGCTGTGATTCCTCACTTAAAAGAGGAAAATGTAAAGTGGGAATGACTGAAAATAAAGATTAAATTAAACAATTACAGCTATTAACATCAGAAATGAAATCCTAAAAGAAGAGCACAAACCACCTAAGAAGGGAAATATGTTAATGGCCAACTGATCTCTGCCTGTGCAGCTTAATGACACAGATAAATAATTACTCTGTTAAATGCTGATTTTTGCAACTGCTTGGCACCTAGGGGAACAAACAGTGACAGGACAGCGCTGCAAATCCAGAACACAAAGCTCAGTGGAAAAAAAAAAAATCCCACCATCAGCAGGTTAACACCAAGGGGGAGAGGGAGAGGAGAGGAACAGAGAGTGGGTGGCCAGGAGACCTGTCAGGAGCTGGAGAAAAGCACTTAAACTGGAGGCACCAGAAGGAATAACATTGATTTTGTAACCAGCAAAGAAAATTAAAGCTCACAAAAGCAAAATCGGTCATAAAGCAGGGGCCTGGAAATTAAAAACGAGAGGGGAAAAAAAAGAACAAGAGAATACTTCTGAAGTTAAAGGAAAGATTAAAAATTATTTTAAAATCACTAAATAGACACAGATATAGTTTTGTAGTGCAAGTGAGAGTCAAGCAGGCATGCAAGAGCTTAGTTCTACTCACTGTCAGCAGGTTTGCTATCACTTAGGAAAGGTTCCTGCTCCATGATGTCCATTGGTATTTTAATACTTGGGACTTTTTCTGAGTAGGGGCAGTCAGACTGTGAAAGAAATGTGTAAAAGGTCTTAGAATATTCCCACTGCTCTCTCCCTCATTGTCTCCCACACATTAAAATTATCCTTCACACAGTTCTGTAGGAACAGGTAAAAGAAAGGAAGGGAAAAGAGAAAAGCATCCTCCAGCATAGCTGCCTGATGGATTCCACTGGTTCCCCACTGCATCCCACTTCCCTTGATTACCCTCATACTCCAAAAATAAAACAGAAAAGAATCATCCTGTTGGATTGTAAATTGTAATACATCTCCTTTCCCACCCCACCGTCATAAAAGACACCATCCCCTTCTGCCTGGAGTCAGCTGCAGGAAATAGATGGAAAATGCATTTGTGGGCAGACACAGCACGCTGCTGGAAAAGCTCCTCCAAATCCTTCATCCTGCTGGGATTCTTGTAAAAGCCCTTGCTTGTTCCCAATTGCTCCACAGGCCCCAGATAT
The DNA here is from genome assembly GCF_028769735.1 of Zonotrichia leucophrys gambelii. Classification (NCBI taxonomy): domain Eukaryota; kingdom Metazoa; phylum Chordata; class Aves; order Passeriformes; family Passerellidae; genus Zonotrichia; species Zonotrichia leucophrys. The sequence continues at coordinate 43,081,841 of NC_088173.1, read as the reverse complement.
GACATGGCAGAGGCTCCTTACATCAGACTGGCTCAGCTCCCTCTTTAATGAAAGTGGAGTCAACCCCAGTCTCAGTTACACCTCTGGTTCACCAATTCCAGAGCCCTTGGAAGAATTCTGCAACCCTGGCCCAGCCAGAGAAACAGCAACCAGCTCAGGATGGGGCACAGGGAAAAGCTGGAGTCCCCCAGAGTTGGGGCACCAGCAGGATTTCACCCCCGCTGCCTTCTACCACCACCTGCTTCTGCTCAACAGGAGTGATTGGAATTGTTTGGCTTTTTTAAAAATAAAGGGAACTCCTCAAAGCCAAGGAAAGGCTGTTACTGCCTAAGTTGGCAAAGGCAGGAAGGTGGGATTTGCCAGAAATGCTGGGACATCTTTGTTTCTGAAGAGAACCGGACCCACAACACCAGGGTAGAGGGAGGAGACCTTCCAGTCAGGGCAGGAAAACACTAAGGAGGCCAGAGACTGGCTCTCCCTGGATTATTATTCTTATTTTTGATTTATTTTTTAACATAACTGATATCCAGTGCCTTATTTCATACTCCAACTTCAAGATGTTTCCTCAGGACTATTTTTATGAGGCTGAGGGACAAGCAGAACTCAAAGAAAGCACAAGTGACACCCAGCAACTCCCCTGGCTGAACTCAGATCCATGCACTGCTCCCCAGATCCCACAGGATTGACTGGATTGACTCTGGGGGTGGATATTTCTGGAAGGGAAAGGGTGAAAATAATCCAGCCAGTAATTGCCCAGTGCTGTATGTTCAGGAAGCTAGGAAAGGCAAGTGCTGAAAAAAACCAGCAAGAGTTAAGGACCAATATTTTGCATAAAATATCTTACCCATTAGATTAATTACTGTACCTGGAATTCAGGAAAAGCCTGGGAAGAGAGGAAATACCTTAAAACAGACAGGAGAGAGGGAAGCCATGGCTGGGGATACACGGCTGGATTCACACCAGTGAGGAGGAGGGGATGGAGCCAAACCATTGCTGATTCCTCAGCAGAGCCCCTTTTACTCTCATCTGGGTTTGCTCAAGGGTGCTAAAGAAAACCCTGGAAGCTGGAGCAAGGATGGGACAGGGCAGCTTGCTGTCTCAACTAAAAGCCAGTCCTCCCAGCTGTTTTTCCTGCTGTGCTAAAAGGGGATTCTTTCCCAGCTTCAGGTGACCTTACCTCTCCCTACAGCCCAGGAAAGGCCCTTCTTCATGGACATGAGCAGAAGAAGTGACACCATGCTTAGAACTCACCATGGAGTGTCTTTAGCACTTCAACATAAATTTAAAGCATTTGAGTTAGACCTGAGCAGGAGAACATTTAAAGGCACCAAGACTACATTTCTTCTTCTTACATATACAGGAGGAAAGAGAACAGTCAAAGGCACATGAGTGTGGCCTAGCCAGGTCACTTTTCACTATTTAGGGCATACTGCCACCTGAGGTAGGACCAGAGTGCACTGCAGAGGGCACGGATGCTCAGGAAACATGGAGGTGATGAGTTTTACCAACACCAAGCAGCTTTTCCTGCAATATGACAAATCACACCTATTATGTGCTTTCCAAAAGAGCCATTTAAAAAATACTTGAAAAATAAAACCAGTAGGACCAGAGCTGCTGGTGAAAAGCATTCTCCTCCTAAAATGTAAGAGACAACGAAGGGGAGAAAGGTGTAGGAGGGAAGCTGGAGGAGGCAGGGTGATGAGAGGCATTCTAGCAAGGGGCACGAAACCTCAGCAGGTACCTGGTGCTCTTGGAAAGTGTAACCTCACCCCTAGCAATGCACAAATCACCCACCACAGGCTGGAAAAGGGAAGGCTGTGTAGGAATTAAGTTTTCTTTGGGACTCATTAGCTGCAGCAGTGGCAGACCGAGCTGTCAGCTCCACAAGTGGCTGGCAAATGTCCAGCCTCAGCACTGGGCAGGGCATGGAATGTGCAGGGGGTTAGCTACCTAGGGAGGAGCGATGTGACAAGAGCAGGAAGCTCCTTACATCATCATTGTCACTGTCCATACTGCCCTTCTTCTTTTTCTTCTTCTTCTCATCCTCTTTCTTCTTCTTGTCCTTTTCTGGAATGACGTCGTCAAGAAAGCTTAAGTCATGCTGGGAAAAGAGGTAGTCCATGGCTTTTCTGACTGCCACCAGGGCCAAGATCTGCAAAGGCAGAGAGGGATTCCCAGTCACATTTTACCTTTCACTTGGCACACTGCATTCCTCTCAGTTCTGCTTCTAAGCCCACACTCTTGAATTCTGGCTGTAAATGAACATACAAAGAAGGTGGTGAACACCCGGGACATCTCTGTCAGCTTAAGAGGTTGTGCTGTCACTGCCTCATGTCAGAAAAAATCAGAAGCAGTGGAATACTCCTGTATTTAACACTCCTGTATTAGGAAATAAAGAGCAAACAAACGAGCACTTTCATTTACTTTTGGAGGCAGGTTCACAGGACAGCCTGAGTAATAAAACCTTGACTTGTTTCTCACCACTTGCCCAGCTGAACTTTTAAGAAATCAGACAAGGGCCAATCCACGCCCCCAGAGATTGCAGAATAAAGTTTACTGGGATTGTGGCAGCAGGAAACTGGAGTAAAAGCTTGTTCTGTGCAAGACTGCAACAAAAGCACTGGGAAAGAAGGAAGGGACATGTCTGAAATGGGTGCTTACATGGACACTGGGCCTGACAGCCCCAGCAGAGGCCACTGAGATCCCACACAGGCTTTGCAGAGGGTACAGCAATGGGCTGGGAGCTGTAACCTATTCCCAAGAAGCTGCCTTTAAGGACAGCTTTGTGCCAGGCCATCCTGATGCACAGCACAAACAATTCTCAGGAGAAGATCTCAGGCTCTGACTTGCATAACCTGAGGGGCGATTACAGACGTGAGGAATTACTCAGGGGGGAAAGATACCACACAGACACTGTGGCCATCCCACTGTGGATTACTGTGCTGAAAATGCCTTTCCTCCAAATAAACAGGGACTTGGCCACTGGCTGAATCCTCACAAACTCAAGTTTGTGCTTTTTTGCTCGTGAGTGCAGAAAATGGAGCTTTTTGCCATCATATCCAGGCCCACCGAAGCTGTGGCTGTGCCTTCCCTGAGTCTGCACCATTCTAACAAACTTGGTCAGCCTTGGGTTGCAATCAGATTTTAGCATGGGCAAAGAGATTTTACATTCCAGCTTCCAACATCAGTGCAACACAGCCATGGAATTGCGATGGAATGCCACATCAGTGGGAATTACTGATTTTTTACATCTTTCACAGGAGCATGTGTCTCAGCAGGAACATTTGGAGGATTTTTTCAACTGGCATAATCTTTTCTCATTTCACCATCTTGTTCTTCACCTGGGTTCTCCCCTCCCTCCCTCTCTCTCTTACATAAGCACTGCAGCTCCTACCAGCCCCCACAACTCAGATTTTACATGTCCATAAACCTGAAATTAGGTGACTTGGGACCAAGAGTTATTCAGGACTTTCATAAAACTTTGCCTTTTGCACAAGTCAGATCCATCTCCAAGCCTAGCTGTGTCTATAATTCCAGTAATAATATGAATAGTCACCCACAGAGGGTAAACAACATTAGTGTCTGTTTACTGGAGTCCAAGGAAAAGAGACATTCCCTTTCCCTCCCTTTGACACCTCTCTTAGCACTGAGCCTCCTTCTTGGTTCTGTCAATTTGTGCTATTTAAAAGCCAGGGAGACATTTTGCATCTGGTAGCTAGTGTGGGCTAAGCCAGAAACTCTGCACCTCTCCTCGGTTCATGCAGCTCAAGGAGAAACCATAGCAAATCTAACCTTGGCAGCCAGGACTGGTCAACACTAACTACACCTTCCTGGGAAAAAATTAACTTTCCAGGCTCATTTTCCTCCAGAGGATTAATGGAAAGGCAGCCACAGTCACACTGAGCCCCCTGAGTGCCACGAGTGGAGCTGTGAGGCACAGACTCGCTAGGGAGAGGCTGGATTTACACATGTACAGGAATGTCCTAGGGGGAAAGGAGCAGGCTGTGGGGAAAGGGAGGGCTGGGAAGGACAGCAACACCTACCATGACAGGGAATATGATGGCAGCCACGGTGGATTTGAGGATCCAGAGGAGGGCCAGGCACACCACCTGCAGGAAGGTGAAGAGGTGCACCCTGCGCAGTGGGACGTGGCGCAGGTAGATAAAGTCAGGCTGGTGTTTTAGAGGCATCAAGAGCAGCTTCAGCCGATCCATGAACTGGAAATGAAGAGATGTTGAAATGAAACACAGGATGCACAAAAAAAAAAGAGAGAAAACAAGATGAATGCCCAAACCAGGGTCAGCATCACATTCTGGGGAATTTTTGCTGTCCTCCCTTTCCCTGCTCCTGCCAAGGAAAGATATTCAGCTTTCAGAAGCTGTGCTTTTGTTTTCCCCAAATAAATCAGGAGCAGAGGTCAACAGAGGCGAGGGCAGACATTGCCTTGCCAGAAAACAGAACAGCACCTCACCAAAGGGCGAGGAAGATGGGCAGCTTTCCCAGCAGTGTCCCTGTGCTGGACCGGATGGACTTGGAGCTAAACCAAAATGGGGATTTCTCAGTGAGTACAAAACACTGTTGATCCCAACCCCCCCAGCACCTGGGTCGGGAGCAGGGGAAATCCCCTCCAGGAGAGCCGCCCCGGGGCAGCGGGACAATCCCCTCGTTGTCCCCTGCCGGAGCGCGGGCTCACTGCCCACTGCCGGGACCAGACGGAACCGCGGCACTGAATGGAAGCTGGAGCTGTTTTACAGAACGCCTGAGGGAATTCTGGGACTCACAGAACAGGCAGTCCCTTCCCCTCAGGGCACAACCCGACACAAAAAAGAAAGGCCTCAATTAACAGGGTGCCAGAAAGCAACAAAACCACTTCCAGCCTCCTTGGGCCAGCTACAGGCGCTGGGCACGAGAGTGGTTCCTTATGTAAGATTTCCTCAACGACAAAGAGAGGGGAATGGCTTCCCCTCCCTGGAGAACAATGTCCCTGCTCCTTAGCATTGAGGAACAACCCCACTGCCATAAATCATCCTCCTTCCTAGCCTTCAGTCTGTGGCACAGGACCCAAACTACCCTGGCAGCGATCCTGAGCTGGGGCAGAAGCCTGTAGAATCCTGGAATGGTTTGGGTTGGAGGGGATCCTAAGAGGATCCTCTTGTTCCACCCCTCTGCCATAGGCAAGGACGCCTTCCACCAGACCAGGCTACCCCAAGCCCCACCCTGGTTGCCAAAGATGGACCCAGGTCCACAAAGCACCCCTGGCACTGCCGGTGCCCACTTGGCCACTGTCCCTTGGTCTGCCATTTCAGGACGCCTGGGCTTGTGGCTAAGTTTGCCAGCAGCTGCCACCCTTCATGGGCTTCTTGGGAAGGAGGAGGAGGCAGTGAAGGAGAAGGGTAAAGCTGGAGGGCTGTGGGAGAAGCCCTGTGCTGGCTGATGACTCACCTGCACGCCGTTGAGGGATGCAACTCCCATGTAGAGGAAGACACCATAGAGCACGGGCATGGGAATGAACTGTGGGACAAGAAGAGCAGGAGAGCCCAGGTGAGAATCTCCCTGTACACCACACACCATTAACACGTGGTGGGACAACATTCCCAGCCTGTCAGCCATCCAAACTGCACCCACAGGGGGATGACAGAGAGGAATGAAGCCATGAAAGTAATAAAGCTGAAGAAACAATATGTAAATATGTAATTCATAAAATGAAGCTGAATAAACAATAAATCCTCCTGCTGTGTTCTGAGAGACACAAGGACATTTGTGCAATCACACTCTCCCAGTTCACCAGGACTTGGACATCTTGTCCAGAGGGCACGATTCCAGTCACTCAGCAAGTCAAGGAACAGGTGGGCAAACGTGTTCCAGTGAGCTTCAAACTGCCTTTCACCTCTGATTTGTGGTGTGACTAGAAACAGAAGGCAGAGAAGAAGGAAAGGCAGAACAATCCTGTAGTTTGTGGTACACCGTGTTTTCCCAGGTAACTCAAGTTGTGCCAGGGGAGGTTTAGGTAGGATATTAGGAAAACACATTCACAGAAAGGGTTGTCAAGCCCTGGCACAGGGTTTCCAGGGCAGTGCTGGAGTTGCCATCTCTGGAGGAATTTAAAGGCAGCTCTTGGGGACATGGTTTAGTGGTGACTGGCAGTGCTGGTGGAACTGGGTGATCTTAGAGAGCTTTTCCAATTAAAACAATCCTGTGATTCCATGTCCAGTCCAGCTCAGTAAACCATGCAAATCCATGCAGAAAGGACGTTCTTTGGAGTCCCACCTCAGCAACAACAGTCGTGCCAACCCAATCTCTTCCTGCTCTGTCTCTCACACACATTAATCCAGAATTACTCCCAAATACAGGACTGACTTCCTTTCTTTGTTGCCGGGATGTGTTCTTTCAAACATCACTTTCTGCTCCCTCAAAGTGCCAAGTGCTGCCCATACCTCCACATGGGGCACACCTCCCTTTGGGAGTGAGGAAGGTGCAGGGGAGCAGCAGACAGGCTGCCTGGAATGAGTCTCTATCCCTCACCAGAGGAGTGGGCAGCCTGCCTGGCATGACAGAAACAGGGATGCCTGGAACAAACCACAGGCAGGAGCTGAGTACCAGCCTCTGTGGGATTTACTGGTGCCCAGGGAGGGTGGAATGAGCTCCGAAGGACAGTCCCTAGCGCAGTGCCAGGGGACTGCCACTGAATGGCAGCCACAGCCAGGCCATGGCACCCACTGCTCCAAGCAGTCCTGTGCTGGGAATCCTCCCCTTCCAACCCCTGCACTGAGCTCATTAGAGAGGCAAACAACACTGCAGCTATGCAGTGTTTTAGCACATTCCCCACCACCTTGCTCATTGCTTCCAGCAGGCATTTCCCTGGGGCCACATGAGCACCAAAGTCACCCAGCCATATGCTATCCAGAGCCTCCCTGCCAGCATTTCTCCTTCCTTCCTGAGTCTCACTGCCTGTCCCCTCCTGCGAGCTTCTGAACTGCTACCTCATCCTTCTCTTGGGTTTATTTGCTCCCTCGAGTGAGCCACACTGCTGTTTCCCATCTGAAGGTAAAAGTTTTTTTTCTGCAGCTTTTTCTGGGCTCTGCCAACAGCTCTGCTGTGAGAGGGACAGGGACCCGGCAGGGGCTTCACAAAGCTGTGGGTGATCATGGGATTCAAAGCCCTCACGGGATCTCAGGGATGACACACAACACAATACAGTAAGCAAGAGCTGAGCTTGCCAGCTCATTTTCACTGCTCTCCTCTCCTGCCCTTCTATTTATTTCCATGGGTTTTTTTAAAAGTAAGAACAATTTCAGCATTCCATCATGATTAATCCTGTACATTATCCTGAGGTGAAACCTCAGTACCTGAGCCTGCAGAGCAGCAAGTGGTGCTGTCATTTTGGAAGACTTTCTCTTGGCAAAAGCATTCCCTAACGATGGGGGTGCTGGCTTTGGCCCCCAAACAAAGCTGCTGCAGGCCAACAGGACTAAAACTGTATTTATAGGAAAGTGCCTGTCACCCTCCCAGCAGGGCCAAGGATGTTTCTGTGGAGATCTGCCTGGGCTGAGCAGAAACACCAGCACCATCCAAAACCAGCACAACCACCGCAAAGCCCTCAGCAAACAAAGCTGGGATTATTCCGTGGATTGCCTGGTTTATTAAATTTGGGATTGTCAACGTTCAATTTGCCGCTGGCAGGAGAAGACTGAAATGTTCTGCAATGCATTTAGCAGTGCAGCTCTCTCCAGCAGGACCCTGCCACTGGAATTTGCTAAAGGTCCTGAAATCCTGCCAGGTCCTTCCCTCTGGCACGTGGGCCAGCAGCATGCTGACTTATCCTCAGGCGTCCTCCAGCGAGGATCTTCCCCACACATTGTCTTGGGGGAAGCACAGACAAATAATGAATGACTGAAGCAATAACAGGGGAAGTAACAGACCCCAGTGGGATAGAGGAAGAGGGATCTTGCAGGGAAAGGTCACATAAACTAAAAAGCAGGATTATCACAATCAGGCATTAAATTAAAGGCATGGAAATGCCTGATAGTGTGGAGGTGGAAACTGTTACCTGAGACACCAAAATTCGAGCTGTACAAACAGCCTTAGAAATTAAGAACAGGAACACACTGGCATGGAAAGCCACTGTCTCCACTCCCTCCACAGGCAGTGTCACTGTTCCCTGCCCGCCTCCTCCCCTCAGGCTCACATCACACTGTGCCTCACTGGCCCTGCAGCCTCCAAAATCTTCTGTGCAGCCTCCACAAATGTTCTTCCAGACACCCATCTGCTCGGTGCTGTGGTTACAATGCACAGTGCTGCTGCTCCTACCATAGGCCTATGGATCCATGGATAAGGGCTCCTGGAGCTGACACCTCCTGTTGGACAGTATGTCCATGCTTGGCACCACTTCCATCACTATCCCCAGAGAAGGCAGCATCCTCCACAAACCAGGTTCTCCAGTTTCCTTCTACAATCTGATGATCCACTAAGGATGCATTTCTCCATGGCTACATGCACCAAATCTCTGGTCTTGGAAAACAACAACCTACCTAAATGCAATGGTCCATCAGCAGCACATCTATCCAGAGCTTTGGCTACACTTACAGGAAAAAAACAGTTCAAAGACTAAGAAATGCCATTAATTGGACTGCTTCCTCCAGAAACATGTTTTCCATAGTCTGAGCTTTATCCAGAATATGTTTTCCATAAAACAAAGAGTGGAGGTATAAAAGAAAAGGGAGCTTAACTTTATGCAAACATGGAGAAATAACCTTAAAATGAAAAAGACCACAGTGTCCAAGAACCCCAGCCCTGAACTTGGTGACTGTTCTAGCACACTACAACTATGTTGGTGTTTCCTTCCAAAAAGTTTGGATTTAAGCCTTCAAAGAACTGTGAACAGTTCTTACCTTCAGGATGGGAGCCATGAAGACAGACACCCCGGTCAGGATGAAAACGATCACACCAGTGACTCTCTGCTCCCTAAAACAACATCATTGAGTCACGACCCCAAGTACTGAACACCAACAGGAATCCCCAAAACTCATTTCTGCAGCCACATTTTTCATTCAACAGCCTCAGGCAGATGGCTGGATCCTGAGCCAGACCTCTGTTTTAAACCTCAATTAACAACCAATGGTGGACAGTTTTGTTCCACCATTGGCCCTCCAAAAACACCTCGGCCAGTAATATTTCAGAATGCTGAAAGACATGCCATAAAATTTCCATCTAGTTACCTAAATAAGCTGCCTGATTTCCAGGAGTAATCCCACTGGAAGCACTTCAGACCACTTAATTAAAGCACCCAAACACATGAAAAAGATGCTTCATTAAGTAAAGCTGCTTGCACTAGGTATGATAGGTTTGTATGTTTGACCATTACATTTGCTAAGGAATTTGCTTCATTTCCCTGGATAGAGAAGCCTGCAGGAAATTTTTTCCTTTAACACAGGAACACTGCACCTGATATGGCCAAGTAATCTTTGGAGGAGCCACAAGGGGGCTTGCCCAAGGACCTGGCTTTGGAAATAGGGAAAAGGCAGCACAAAATTCTTTGTGCAAAAGGATTTTGCAAACAAGGTAATTGAGACTTCCTGGTGGGACATACCTCACTCCCAAAAACTTGGGCTGCTCTCCAGGGGCTGAAGTCTCCGTCTCCATCTTCAGGCTGTCGATGTGAGCGATGGAGATGACGGTAGCAGCCACGTACCAGGGCAGCCCCATAAAGGAGCAGACAATCATCAGAATGGCCACCCAGAACAAATCCAGATGATATCCAGCACCTTTCTGTGGAGGGAGACAAACAACCTTCAGCTTAATTATTCCAAATGCCTCTGGAGCAGGGCAGAGGAACACTGGACAGGCAGCATTTCCTTCTGCGGCATCCTGGCCAACAGAGCCAAACACCAGAAATACATTGGATCCTGTGAACAGCATAAGGAAGCATCTCCCTCACGACACAACCCCATGCTCCTTCAGGAGTGCAACAGGAACAGCTGAAGCCTCATTCTCTACCCAGAGGAGAAAGCTGCCCTTGTTCTTGACTCCTTTTCAAACACCTCTTATCCTCTATTTTCAAAATCCTGTAATGAAATAAAACAGGAATTCCAGCAGTCACAAGTGCCAAGAGAAGAAACAAAAGAGCCACCAAGAAAAGGGATCTTCAGAAAAACAGTGGACAAACCTCTAAGGTTTGCTATTTTAAAACAGATTAACCTTTTTAAAATCCCATTCAGCTTGATTTTATTGGAAAAAACAAAATGATCCAGGCCTAGAATGACCCAGGAGGGAGGGCAATCCAGCTTCTCTTGAATAGTCCTCACTGTTTTCCTGACATGTGCACTGCTTACCTTGGCTGGCTGGTGGCACCGGGATGGGCACCCAGCAGTACCCTGCCAACACTTCAGCAAGGGATGAGCAGAAAAAACCCATCTTTTTCCTACAGCAGATCTTGTGTATAGAAGTGTTTTTTGGTGTGGAACAACAAGATGGGGCTTGTGAACCCTCAATTCCACAAAATACCATATTCACACCATAAACAAAGGAAGCAGGGAATACATTTTTTACATCAAACAGTACTTTGGAGTACTGGAGTGTTTATAACTTTGTTGCTAAAAAAAGTACTGCCAGTGCTGACAGCAAAACCACATTCAGCGGTTCATAAGCTGCAGAGATGAGGGGCCTCTTCCTCATGAGGGAAGAACAGTGAATATTTTCTTACAGTGTTGAAGAAAATGCTATGTCTGCTTGGTTAGGTGCAAGAGACAGACCTAAAACTGCTTAGCCATCTCTGAGGAACATGAGGGCCCAATATTGAGTTTATCTGCTCAGATCCAGGTAGCAAACAAGGATGTTCTGAGGGGTTTTTAAATCATCAGCCAGCAGTCATCACTGTGCATAAGAAGCCATTCCCATTCCCTGGTACTTCAACTCTCTCCTCCAGGTTGGGCTCAGGATGGTCTTAAATTACACATTACTTGTCTAACATTTACAGTGACCACATGAATTGAAACATCCTCCTCTTTTCCAAGCAGAAGCTCCCTTCCCATTTCCAACAGCTCTCCTGATAACTGATAAAGCAGGTATCTAAATAATGACCCACCATTGCCTGTGTTTTGAGGGAACCATTACTCCCACAGGTCAGACCACTTGAAACATGCCCTGTGAGCAGGAAGAGACAATCTTCTTTCACAGGAATTTAATATTTTCCAATAGAACTGACCATGCAGGGGAACAGAAAAAAACCCTACAGGCATGAAAAACTGCATACCACTGGTCTGGAAAGTTTGTTTTAAAAACATGACTACATTTTAGGCTGTTACATATCAGCTCTTCTTTAAATAACATCCAGCTGAGGCTATGCCCTTGATATGTCCCAAATCTCTCCAGCTTATTGCTGGTATTTGACAGCACCATGCAGCTTTGGCCACAAAGCCACTTTTCCTGCTTAGAAACAGCAGCCAGTGCCAGGGAATAGGCTCGTGTCCATGGGGAGGAAGGTGGCAGGGGGAAAAGCCCCTGCCCGTGCTCCAGGCACAAGACACACCCACCTTGAGCTTGTGCTCCTTCCTGTTGACGATGACGGCGGTGATCTGCTGGTCCATGAAGATGAGGATGGTCACCAGCAGGGCAGGGATGGCTGCTGCCAGGTACACCCACCACGGGTTCCCTCCAAAAGGTGGGATAAACCAACCCCTCTCGGGGCTGGTTGGCTTTGAAGGGCAAGGAAAAGAAAGCTTGTGTTAGAGGCACAGTACAGGGGTGATGAAATCCCAAAGCCAGGTCTGTCTCCAGCAATGGAGCTCCAGGGAGACACTTCAGGTTTGTGGCAATTTCATCCTATCCATTAACACCAGTCAAAGGCTCCAAGTATGGAGGTAGAATTTAGGAGATAAACCAGCCAATTAAAATGATGCTAACAAAAAGCCTCCTAACCCTAAGCCTCTGAGTAAACAGGCCCTTTCCAGACTGCTGACTACATTCCCATTCTGAGGGCAAGTCACTCCACACAGGGGAGGTGCAATGGAAAAGGAACCTCTTCCAAAAGCCAGCAAACAAGCTGACAACAACATACCTTGAATTCACTTGGCACAATTAGTTTTGGTGTGTCCACACCAACCAGGGCATCAATTCCACAGAAGATCAAAATGGACAGGATAATGGCAAAGTCACTGATGAGCTTCCGGGCCTGAAAGAGACGTGGTACCATAAGCACAGGAGTTAGCACCACAGAACAGCATTTCACCCATCCTTTAGTGCCCACATGGCAAACACTGGCAGGACAAGCTCGTCATTTCTTCCCCCACAAATATGGCCACCATCATGTCCAGTGTCATTTGCCACACATGCCTTGGTACTTTACCGTGCTCTCTGAAAGCCTAAATGGAGGCATAGAAACAGCACAAACTTCCACAAATGAGATACTCTGAAGAACTGGCAGAGATTACACTGTTTGCTGTTTAAGTAATACGTCAAACTAAGCAGACAGGAAAACAAACCAGGCTTCCCAGCTAAATCCCTAAGACTGCAGCTCTCCTGAAGTCACTGGAATACAACAACTTAGAGCTGCCAGTGATCAGACCCCAGAATTTAACCACACAGGAGGCACTGTGCTAGCCTGGAACTGTGTGAGCTCTCCAGAGCTGCTGCTCCTTCCAGGTTTCTTGGGTTTGCATGGTTACAGATAAATTGAGCTGCATTCCAGCCCGGATGGAATTTGTTTCCTTTGTATTAAAAATAAGAGAGGTTCAATTGTAACACAGTGGAACAGTAAACATCCATGCAGGATAAATCCCTGTGTGTCAGGATGCCAGAAACGGGGCAGTCTCAGAGAGGAATGGCTTTGGCTCACACGCCTGGCCTGGGAGCCTCACCAAGGGACAAAACAGGCAGATGCACCTGAGACGTGCCCGAAAGCTTGGAAGGGTTGCCTTCAGCACCTTTAAGACCCCTGCCACATTACCCAAGCAGGTTACAGCTCCTCTTGGCTCTTCTGTTGCCTTACCTGTGCTCTCCAGATGCACTGGGAGCAATCCCAGACATCCCTCTGATAACCAGATCCAACAACCAGCTGCACTTTTATCCCGACTGCTTCCCTGCAGAGCATCCATCCCTCCCTGTGTGCAGGACAGCAGCTCCAAAAGGAAGGCTGAGCTGTGCCCTCACAAAGACTGATGGAGTGACAGGAGATACTTACAGTGGTGGGAAAGTAGCGACTGGTCTTGAATTTCTTCAGGGCCATGGAGCAGGTGTAAGTGCCAAAGAAGAGGATGAAAGACATGAGGGTGATGTCAGGGACATAGTCACAGTTGTTGCCCACAAGCTGACCCCCATACTTCAAGCAGTCCTTGGCTGTCAGAGCTGCCCAGTCAATGGTGCTGTTGGCCTGCAGGAAAAAAGGGAATGTTTCCATAAGGATGTGGATACTTGGCCCATGGTGGGACAGGAATGGTGACAGAGTATCTGAGAGGAACAGGGAGGCAGCATGCAGAAGTTAGAATCACTGAAGCACAGAACAGTTTGGGTGAGACTATTTTCCTGCTGGTGTTTGACTAAAAGAGGTTGTTATTCTGTGCCTCAACTTCCTTCCCCCACACAGGGATGTGATCCAGCAAGCTCCACTTCTTTCTCCTTGCTATCCAGAGCTTGCCAGCAGAGTGGCACCACAAGACTCTGCAGGCCATGTGATCCCTGCCTTCCCAAGGGGAACTCACCAGCTCAGAGGAGGGAGAGACCAGCTCATAGTCTGACAGCACCATGGTCCTGTTAAGTAATGAGCTATTAACTGCAAGAGAAAAGAAAACAGGCAATATGGTGAGCAGGATGCAGGAAACCATTGGGAAGGAGAGACAATTCCAATTATTAAATAATTTCTCTGTCAAGCTGTTTGCCACCTCTTTGCTCCAGAAAAGTTAGGCACAAGTGTTTCAGAGAGACTCAAAAGCCTCAATCATCAATCACTCACAAAACAGAAGAAAAAAAGGTTAATTGAAACATAACCCAAAACCAACAGGGATTATATTTTGAGTTGATGGTAAAAAAACTCCCACAAAAAACCAGACAGACAATATAATATTTCATAGCTTTCCAATATTTTCCTAATGATTTCTGGATTAAATTAAATACCCACAGAGCACTCCTAATGATTGATTTCAAATGCAAGCACAACGCCAAAGATACCCAGAAAAGCAAAATGTGATTCAGTGTCCAGCATAAACACAGTTTTGAATTAAAAGAAAGAAAAAAGAGAGCAAGAAATTGAAATCAACAGGATGGGGGTAATTTCTTTGAAAGAAGGAGCAGCATTCCCTGTGGCTTCTGAAGCATTAGGAATCATGAATTTGAAATTTCATTTAGAAATGCAATCCTTCCTGTAAATGGGCTCATGGCTGATTGAGGTTTTACATAAATAAACTTTTTTCACTTGGATGTCTGGAGAGCCACAAGTGCTTCAATGGAAGTGGAGACTTCCAGTTTGGCATTGACCATTCCCATCGTCCTAGTTTCAAGAAGGAATTCACTCTGCCATTCCAGCAGAGGCAGAACCAGGCTGTGCTCACCAAGGTCCTGTGTTAATAGGGAAGGCAGGCACCCAGCCCCAGGGAACGGGCTCTCGACACCTGCGAGGAGCAGCCAGCAGCTTTTCCTGTTGGACAGGTGTGCCAACATAACCTGCAGTTTGCTCTGGGCACAGATCAAGTTTCTTACTCACTCCCCATTGTTTGTGGGATCCTAGGAGTGGTCCTACTTCCCTAATGGTACAGCCAGCCTCTCTCAATTTGGATTTGGGTTTTGTAACCCTTTGTTCTCAGAGCCATAGGTACACTGGCTCTATCTGCCATGCAGCCCACACTCCAGAGATAGGCTGCCCTGGGGATACACTTCCCTTCTCGGAAGGGAGGGAATTGTTTGTGCTTTCCCTCTCATCCATGCAGCCAGGAGGTGGGAACCACCCACGTTTGGGTAATGCCTTGAATAAATCCAGCTCCTGAAACAGGAGTGGCCTGAGCTCCATGGCAGTGACCTCAGCTGCACAGCAGTGACCTGGCCACCACTGCTGCCCCTTCATGGCATTTGGAATACCATTTGGAACAGGGATGCAAGGAGACAGGGGTGCAGAAACAGCTTCTCCACTGGTCATGATGCTCTCTAGAGGAGCTCCAGCAAGACCAGCTGTAATGTGACATGTAGGTGTAGAAGAAGGGATTACAGGTGACTGTGCCCCTGTCATAGTTGCACTAATTACCAAAGAAGAGGAACAGCCTTATGACCCTCAATGGGTCATAGTAACTAATAAAGATAAGTGTGACAAAAGGGATGGGTTGGCTGCTCAGGGGTGGACCTTGAAGTAGGAGGACCTGGATGACCCCTGAGGAAGAAGGAACAACCAAGAAGAACTAGAGGATGGACAAAATAAGGCAGAGAGTTGCTGCTGAACAAGATCTGTGGTGAGGTTTGCAAGGGGCCTGCTGCTGGAGCCTGCAGTCATATTCCAGCAGGAACAGCCTGCAGACTCTGCAAACTAACACATGCAGTCACAGTCAAGCAGGAATTAGCTGCAGTCAGAGTCCACCAGGGAAGCCAATAGCAGGAGCTTGCTGTAGTCACAATCAGGATGGCTCAGTTGTAGAGAAGAATAAACGGGAGCCTTTTCACATCGTTGAACAAGAGTCGGTGTCTTGGCTCACTTCTACCCCCAATGAGAGGTCTGCTGCAACACTGACATTCCACTTGGGATGAAATGTACCTCTCAGCTTCTAAGAGACTAAAACAGGATATCTGAAGGTGACTGATAAAGAAGGAATAATCTACTTATTATCTGGGCTGCAGCACAAGGGAAAAGGAGAGCAAAGGCCACCTCCTGTCTACAAACTGGAGAGGTAATGAACACTCCCTTACCTGGATCTAGTGGTTTACAGGCACAAGAGTAATGAGTGATATAGTCCACCTTGAACTGGGAGTTGATGGGATAATGATCTGCCAGCTTGATCATCTTCTTGAAAGCATCATAAATGAAGATGAAGCTGATGAGGGAGGAAAACCCTTCCTCGGTGAAGCGGGTGAAGTACTTGACCAGGAAGCTGGCGTCGGTGGCCACGAGAATGAGACACTGGAAGGCTGACCAGAGGCCAATCCAGAGGCGGAACTCCAGGTAGTCAAAGTCATTGTCCCTGCAACAAGACAAGGGGGGCAAAAAAGGAGAACATTGGGTTAGATAAGATCAGGAAGTAGAAAGCAGATGTTACATAGAACAAAGTTGAGTCAGGGGATGTTGAATCACAGAATGACCAGGTTGGAAGAGACCTTCAAGATCACTGAGTCCAACCCAGCCCCAACACCTCAGCTAGACCATGGCACCCAGTGCCACATCCAGTCTTGTTTTAAACACATCCAGGGATGGTGACTCCACCAGCTTCCTGGGCAGACCATTCCAATACTTTATCATCCTTTCTGTAAAAAACTTTTTCCTAATATCCAGCCTATACTTCCCTTGGTGCAGCTTGAGACTGTGTCCTCTGGTTCTGTCTGTGCTGACTACAACCCCACCTGACTACAGCCACCTCTCAGGGAGTTGTAGAGAGTGATAAGGTCACCTCTGAGTCTCCTTTTCTCCAGGCTAGACAACTCCAGCTCCCTCAGTTGTTTCTCACAGGGTTTGTGTTCCCAGCCCCTCTCCACCCTCACTGCCCTCTCTGGATGGGCTGAAGGGTCTCAAGGTCCTTCCCAAACTGAGGGGCCCAGAACTGGACACAGTGCTCAAGGTGGGACCTCACCAGGGCTGAGTACAAGGGAGATTGACCTCCCTGCTCCTGCTGGCCACACTGTTCCTGATCCAGGCCAGGAGCCATTGGCCTTCTTGGCCACCAGAGCACACTGCTGGCTCATGTTCAGACAGCTTTTGACCAGTACCCCCAGGTCCCTTTCTGCCTGGGCACTGTCCAGCCACACCGTCCCCAGCCCATAGCATTGCAGGGGGTATTGTGGCCAAAATGCAGGACTGGGCACTTGGATTTATTAAACTCGATCTTACTGGAGTCTGCCCATCCATCCAACCACTCTGAGTCTCTCTGCAGAGCTCTCCTACCTTCCTAGAGATTGACTGAGACTGGACATTGAGTAAAAACCTTCTCCCAGAGGGTGGCTGGACACTGGAACAGTCTTGCCAGGAAGCAGTCATGGCACCTAACCTGATGGAGTTCAAGGAGCATCTGGTCATATGTGTTCTTGGTCATATGGTTTAGTTTTAGGTAGTCTTGCCAGGTGCACAGAGTTGGACTTGCTCATCCTTATGGGTCCTTTCCACCCTGGGATATTCTATGACAAACCCTGGTGCTGGGAATGGCAGGGGATGGAGAGCCATGCACCCAGCTGCATCATTGCTTTCTGGGGACAATGCCCCCCATTGTTTGCTGCTTGAGGATGAGGTGCTGTGCCAGCACAGAGTCCAAAGGTGGGCTTTTAGGAATGAAAAAGTGCCTCAAGGGAACACTGGAGCAGATGAGGACCTGCCAGGAAGGCCACTCACTGCCTGTTCTGGAGAAGGAAGCAAGAGCTGGTGGGACTGGCAGGCTCAGGCAGCTGTAATTCTCTGGAAGCCAGAAGCCCTGACCTGGAAGAGGGCAAGGAGCAAGTAAGAAACAAAATTATTTAGAAAAAGAGAAAGGAAAAAATAAAAATACAAGACCTAAGTGACAACTCTGAAGTATCCAGAGTCAGTGCCTGAGGGGGCAGGAGATCCCATCCATCTGAAGGCAGCTGGCAGAAACCCAGCTACACTGACTCCACACCATTCAAGAATTTCAAAAATGTTAAACTATATTATTTTAGCATTTACTTCTCAAATTCCTGCAGCACTTCTGAAGCTGACAGAGCAGGTGGAAAAGCACTGTGTCCTGCAGGATTGCTCCTAGCAGGGAACAGCGTGTTGTGAAAATGAACAACCACAAATGCATTACTGAAAAATCAAAGCACTCAGTTCCAATTTCCTTGTAAGAAAGGCCTCCTTTGAAAAGGCCTTCCTTTCTGCTCTGGCAGGTTGTTAGGACAATGGCTTTTACAACTGCCGCCTCCTCCTCAGGTTAACAATAACCACCTTCTTCCTTCCAAAACAGTACAAAGTGCTTTTCCATCTTGCTTTTTTCCTGCTGCCTGCTGCACCTGGGCTTTGTCATGCTTGCCAGGTGCCAACAGGTGCAGTGTGTTCATTCCTGACTCTATTCACTGATTCCAGATGAGGGAAGAAAAGGAAGGTGCCCACCTCTTGCTCCACTGTGCAACTCACCCTTTGGTAGTTTCCAGTTTCCCTCCCTAGGATAATCTAACTTTCCAGCCATTTTTTCTAGCCCCCATCCCTCTCTACATGTAGGAACACAAGTCCTGCACAACCTGCCATGCTGAGAACACAGACTACAAGGGATTTGGGGTGTATTCTGTGTAACCTAAAATGATCTCCTTGCAAAACACCAGCCAAAGGGTCACCAGCCCCATGGGTGAAATCATCCATGACACTGCTGATTCCTTTGGGGATTCCAGTGTATCTTCCTGATATTGCAGATGTGGGAATGGTAAATGATCAAACCTAAGTAAATGGGCTCCCTTTAGCTCTGGGTGTCAGCTGTCAACAAAGTGGAGAAAGCAGAACTTCTTTATAGCAGTTAAATGGAAAAAATGCAGGAAATTTCCTTTAAAAGCAGAAAAGCTCCCCCATGGAATTCTGGGGGCTGTTTCTACCAGAGACACTTTTGCTTTCATAAATAATAGTGACTATTTCAAATGGCCACTGGACAAATTCTTGGCAACCTTGAGACCCACGGGATTTTGTTAGTGAAGAGCAGGATTCATTTCCTTGTTCCTATGGGAGACAGAGAAGCAGTGATGGGGAGAAGCAGCGCACTGCACCGAGAGCAAATTCTTCACCAAGGACTGAAGTGGCCAAGGCTGTTTTTGTTTCAGGAGGCCCCACAGAGACAGGCAGCCACACACTGGGCAGTGCCCTGGGACATGCATGCTGGGACAATCCCTGATGTGATTGCACTGGGTGTCAGCAAGGAACAAGACCTTTCATTCTGTACTAAATCCCCTCCTTCCCCAGCAGCAAGCAGCTCATTCCCTGGCTGGATTTCCTTCATGTGGGACATTCCTGTCCCCCCCTCTGCCACCACGTACTCACTTGCTGAAATTGAAGAGGAGCCTCTCAAAGACCAGGACAGGTCCTGTGCTGCTCAGAATGGTGAGGGGCTGGCCAGCCAGGAGGCAGAACACGGCGCCGGTGACAGCGGTGCCCAGGAAGCTCTCCAACACGCCCTGCAGGGACACAGCACAGGAGTCACCCTCTCTGAAGGAGCACTTCTGTTGTGGCTGCATGTCCCTGTGCCTGTGACCAAGGGGACAGCATCCTCCGGCCCCCCCTGCAGCTGTCACCAAGATGCTGGTGCCACACAAGCCACAGTTACTCGGGACAGCCACACATTAATGTGCTGAGCAGCCATTAACAGCACAGGCCAATCCCTCCCTTCCGCCCAGGCAGCAGGGATGCGGCTGCAGCTCTCCTGACTTGTCAAGGGTACTGCAAGAATTGCAATCCAGTTTTGTGTCTCTCTTCCTTTAGAAGACACGAGTTAGTGTTTTCACTGAGGAAAGCAACAGGCTGACTGCCTTTGGGGGACCTGTAAGGCTGAGCCCAGTAATCCCAGGGCAAGGAGCAGCCTTCACACAGCTGATCCCCTCCACTCCTCTTGTATTATTCATGGAGAGGGCCCTCGTGGCCAGAGCATCTGGAATCTCTTTTTCCTACGTTCTTCCACTTGTCTGTAGCTAAGAATAGCATCTTTTCTCAGAAAGAGAAAACTCAGGAGCAAGCTGTGAAGACAGTGCTGGCTGGGGCAGCTCCCAGGACAGGGAGCAGGGATGGGCCGCGCTCAGTGCCTGCCCCAGCAGCAGTCACATCACTGTTTACAACAGACAAGACACAGACACACAAACTGTGATGTAGTCACCCCAAAAATACTGCTCTCTGAGGGTTTTTTTGCTACTTGATAGTAAGCTTGAGACTTCTGGACACAATGAAGTGTTTCTCAATTTGAACTAGATTTGGAATCAGGTAACATTTCCCCTTCCTCCTGTAATTTAAAGACTGCACCTTGTGCAGAGCAGACAGGCTTTGCTGTGCTACCCCATGACAGTCCAGTGTTGCTCACTGGTGGGAACTGGAGACCTCTCCATTCCTGACTTCCCTGGAAAACGCAAACTGTTTGTACAGAAGAGAGGGGAGCTGGGCACTGCACAGGCTTGCTGGATCTTGCTCTAGCCTGTAATTCATCACAGGGAAGTGCAGGGCTCCAGATATGTGCCCTCATTTCCTATGTTTGACTTAATTAAACCTGCATAAATTAATAATTCAGCCATTATCATTATGAGCTTGATTATTGCTAGGAGATTTGACTGAATTGGACTGGCTGAACCGAATATATCTAAATATAACCTCCTACTTTTCCTATTATACCACTAACACACAGGAGGACCTCCAGCACTGTTAACAGAGAATCCCTTCTCTTTAGCCTGAGCTAAGCCATTGATCCAGCCTGTCCATGGATATGTGCCTGGTTCTCAGCTTGTGCCCTCCCACTACTACAAAATTCATCTTTCTGAAGACCTGACATTTCTCTCCTGTGTTACTCATTTTCCTAATAATTTTGGCATTTGCTTTTCACCAGAGAGGCCAAAGCCCAGGTACTGTAGGAATCAGGCAGAGGATTCAGAGTCAGCAAATTGAACTGGACTAAAATGATACAACTGAGAGCAGATCAGAGGAGCTTCTCGGTACAGAAGGAGCAAAGACCTTCTCTGTTTCTTGGGCCTGCTTTTATTCACCATGTAAGGAACTGCTGTACAAGCTGTCAAAGAACAGCACAGCAGCAGAGAAAGCAGTGAAAGCCAGAACACCTCCATTATTGTAGCAAGAATTCCAGCTTTGCCAGTGCCCAAGCACTGCTCTGACTGGACAGCAAAAGGCTGGATTTGCTGGTTCTGAAAGCTCTTGCCCACCTGCATGTTCTCCGTAGCATCCCCAAGCAATCCCCCAAAAGTGATGGCATTGGTGACAGTGGCCAGGTAGATGAAGAGGATGGCTGAGAGGGCCTGGATGTTCAAAGCGTCGTAGAAGTCGCTGGCGAAGAATGGTGCTTTCCTCTTGATGTCTTTGATCAAGCCCCCGCAGAATCTGCAGGGACAAGCAAGAGGAGACTCAGGCAAGATGTCTCACAGTGAAACTCAACACGCTAAACCAGCAGAGACACTGCCAGCAATGAAGTATGATCTCTAAGGAGTGAGATCAGCACGTTGCAAACAGCCTTATCATAGCTGTGGTGGTCCAGGGATCTCAGAGAGAATCCTGTAAGGAGAGATAATATCTCAAACTTGTGATGCAGCTGGAAAGGGACAAATTGCAGGACTACAAGCCACGCTTCTGCTGAAACAGACCACTACAGTTTGTATTTCAGGAAGCTCATCTGTTGGTTTTTTTCCCCCAAATATATTAGTTGATGTAATAAAACAGATTAACTCTGGTCTAAGTCCCTGCCTGAATTTCTCCACATAGCAGACACCATGACTGGGCGAGCCAAACAATGTGCTGCATGGAAAAATGATTCAAATTAATAACCAGCAAAAGAACTAGAAGCAAAAACATAAGGGAAACACTCCTGGATGACAAAAGAACTTTCTTGCAGATATCCCTTTTTGTATGATCACAGACAAGACAGTACTTAAGTCTTATAAACTCCACATGGCACTGACACTGCCAGCATGAAAAATGTTTGTTTAGCCTCTTGTTCCCCTGCTCACAGCTCCCCACCTCTGCCAGGACTGCACAGACACTGTGGCAGACAGGTACACACCACCTTCTGACCCCAAATCAGGACACTCCACTGCCTTGTACACACCAAGGCAGTGTGAAGACTTTCAGACTTTCCCTCTAGAATTTAGACTAGAACTAGAACTGAAAAAGAAGATTCAGAGTGGGAAGGAAGGCACAAAGCCACCAAGAAGCCCTGTGCACTGATCTTGAAATGCTGAACCCGCTGTTTCATGACCACCTGAGCTGTATTCCCACTCCAGTGGACTTTAACATGGCACAAAGCAGAGTAATAAAGCAGAGAGTAGGGCCTGGGGCACTGTTACCCTCTCTCTTTCTATCCAATAAAAGCCTTTAGCTGTGCAATCCAATTGCAACACTAACGTCCAGAAAAGGGAACATCTCTGCTTTTGGCTAAGGCACCCCTTCAGCAATCCAAATGGATTAACTGGGGCTTGTACCAGC
This sequence comes from Zonotrichia leucophrys gambelii, assembly GCF_028769735.1. Taxonomy (NCBI): domain Eukaryota; kingdom Metazoa; phylum Chordata; class Aves; order Passeriformes; family Passerellidae; genus Zonotrichia; species Zonotrichia leucophrys. Next base: position 43,059,547 of record NC_088173.1, on the reverse strand, counting down.
CATGTTTATGTTCCCTACAGCTCATCTGACTTCCCAGACTCCCAACAGGCAGCACCTACCTGGGCCTTCTGTCCTTTTTAATGGCTCTTTATCATCTAATGAGCATCTGATCCATGACCTTCTGCCATCTGCTGAAGCCGGACGTTCTGAACCCTTCACACAGCCTCACTCTGGGCAGGAAAGGCCCCCAGGACACATTCTGGGGTCACACCTGAGCCTGTACAGACAGCCCACTGGGCTGGGGATGCTTTGGCAAGGGAGGCATTGCAGGGGTGTCACCGACCTGCCCGTGCGCTGCAGCTCCTCACAGTCGCCGTGGCCGCCACCGCCGTGGCCGCCGTCGTGGGGCGTGTCGCCGTTCATCTGCACGTTCTCCCCACCCGAGTACATGTTCTTCCTAGGCCAGGACACAGCATGTCAGAGCACCAAGAGGAACCTCAAAGAGCCCAGCAAACTACCAGCTGTGTTATTGTGTGCCTACAACATCATCTCAAAAGGTACAGACTTCCAGGAACATCCTCCCTCCCTGAAAATATCTCCAGGCCTTTCTAAATAGTGACAGCCAGGTGCAGGTCACTCCATAGACCTGGCACAACCAGAACACCGTCTCTTCCCACCCCCTCATGCCCACTGTCCCTGGCCAGCAGCCCCTCTCCTGCTGTTACCTCTTATCTGAAGAAGGGAGAGACTTGGGGGGCTCTATCCTAATGGCTGGATCCCATTCCCCAGGGGGGAGCACAATGACTTCATCCAGAAATTCATCGATGCCTGCGATCAGGTCCTGACGGTCCTTGGCTTTATAGGCAATGTCATGGAATACCTGCAAGAAAAAGAGACTCCCCGTGGGAAAGGTTTGCATTTTCTGTGGCCCCGCCTCCAGAAGCAGCTGCTGAGTTCTACAAAATCAACTTAACTCCTTCTCAGAAACCTCTGAGAAAGTATCAAGACATGCGCCACAAGGAGGTGTGACCCTCAGAAAGCCCCTTCCTTTGGCTGGATAACCACAGAGATTCTTTCCTTTTAGGCATATATCTAATTTTAAGAAAACCATTTATTTCTAACCTTTAAAAATGTTAGTAAAGCAATTATCTATATCATTAGTGCAAAAAAGTTTTCTTCTACATAAGGACTTTCAATTACACTTGTAGAAGACACTTTGACAAAGTCACCTACTTCAGTCTATCAAACCCAGATTCATCTTCACCCCTGTGACACAGAACTGATAACAATATTTACTCAAAAACAACATCATAAGCTGGTTTTAGTGAAAGGCCTGGTATTAATAATGAAGAACAAATGAGAAAAGGTGGGGGGAGGAAAGCATTAATGCTGAATTTTATAGGAATCTTCTGGACTGTGTGGAGAGGAGGTGGATCAGTGCATGTGACAGACGAGTTGGTGGCAGGAAGGGACTCTGGGGCTGTGGGAAGTAGCCCAGTGAGTGACAGAAAGCTGGAGAGCTGGGCGCAACTGAGCTGTGATGAAGGAGCTGTAGGGAAGAAAGGAGCTGTAAATGAATCCTGAAAGGCTGTCCATGGCAGCAAGGAGGGGCCAGCTCCTCCTGGCTACACATGAACACTGCCAGTGCTTGGGACACAGTGCCACATGCAGCACCACATGGGGGAAACGGTGCTGTGGGCATCACCTGCATATCCCTGGCTGTGGGATTCTGGGATGGCAGAATGGGACACAAGGTGCAGACCACAACAGAAAAAATTCAACAATTAATTCACAGTTGATATGAAAGAGTGATCACTAGCAGGACAATACACACGGCACACAAACCTCTCCTAGAGTCACACTTTTAACAAACACAAAGTCAGAGGCAGTAATTTTGTCAACAGAAGGAATTAGGAGGTAACATGGGTATTTCAGCTGTGTGTGAATGCTCCTTCCTGTTGACCAGGTTGGAGGGAAGGACACTGTTACTTGGGAAAACCATTTCCCACTGGAGATGCCAAGACACCTACCTCATCTGACATCAGCGTGGCAATGGCTCGGCCGATCTCATGATAGGACTTGGCTTTGCCCTTTGGTCCCAGCAGAATGAAGAGAAATCTGACAAAACCAAGAGATTGTTCCCACTTAGGATGGCAAAATCAACTGCTTATTACCTGTACAATACCTAGACAGAAATCTGGCCTGAAATTTGTGGTCCTTGTTAGAGATCTGGAGGCTGCCAGTGGCCTCAAGCTATCTTTGGACCAGAGGTTACACCCTGTGGCCTACCATGGTCTGTGCACTACGAAAGCCTGTCCACCTCCATGGGGATTTGTTTCATGGAATCACAGAACAGTTGTGTTGGAAAGGATCCTAAAGGCTATCTCCCCCCTCTACTAGCCAGCTTCCTCCAAGCCCTGTCCAACCTGGCCTTGGACACTTCATTTTCCACATGATCTCTTCGGGCAGCAACTACATCCAAGTCACAGCTGAAGAGTTTAAAAAACGCCATGGTATGAAATCTTTGGAAGTGCAAACATACAGATGAAATAACCTCACCAGAAGCACCTATCCCCTTCCAACAGCTGGATTAAATATTATTTTATCTCCTAACTCATATATGATGAGGTACTAAGTTGAATGGCTTATGAGGAGTATTATATCCAAACAAGCACTTTCTGTTCAAGAGAATCTAGAGTCCTAAAAGAAAAAAGGCAGCAAGTTAGTAGGACAAGATCCATAAATACATACTGATTGGCATTACTCCACAACACCTCTTAATTGAGTCCTTCACGAGGTGTTTGAGTGTTTTACTGGAGGTTCACGGGGAGGTGAGTAAGCCACACACACCCAGGTCATGTCCTCTGTTCTCCTCCCACCTCCTGGAACTTTCCCTGCTTTACCAGTTCTTACAAAATAACACTCAAGAAAAACTGTTCCTCAGCCAACTCTTTCCAAACTCCAGGATGCAAATTAGCCAAACATATTAATATACTAAAAAAAGGAGGTACATAACTTCAGGAGCTGCTGCTTGGCATTCTCCTGGTTTTCCAGGAGAACCAGGCACTTCCATAACCCTCTTCTGCAATAACCCCAACCAGCTGGCTCTTTTCCAGCACAGTGCAGCAGCACCTGAATGCTCCTGCACTACTAAAACACTCCTGAAAACAAGGAGACTGCGGCATTTTCCAAATTCTTTGTCCTAATTCAGCTCAGATCTGCCTTCAGTGGGTAGAACAAGATCCTTTCACGGGCCAGACATTACAAACACAAAAACACTAATGCATTTTAGTGGCTGTAGCATTAATATACAGACAGGACTGTTTCTTGATGCAGAAAACACCAATCTTAATTGTATAGGCTATATTGTATAGGATTACCAGAAGACACTGTGTCAGATCTTATTGGTGGGCAATACATTCGCACTTAGTTTATTGGTTAGTACATGGTATTTTGCATGTCTATCAAACTTCTGTATTTATAGTTAGTTTACATAATTTTTCTACTGATTTCCATGAGACAGATCTTATTGTTTATGCAGGTGCTAGTTGTTTTGCACCTAAGAATAAGTTGTGTTAACAAACCTTTCATACCTAAGATTGTTTTTGGATGGGAACTTGCAAATTACTCAGCTGCACTTAGAAGAAATGACAGGCTAGCTATAAATTTAACAGAGCAGGCCTGATTTGATGAGGCCTTTCTTCTATAATTCTTCTACCTGTCTACAACAAGTGGCCTGAACTAGAGTATGTGTGCATAGATTTATTATCATTTAGTTATGAACATTTCCAGCCACAAAAGCCCTCACTCCATGCTGTGCCATACTCCTCCTCTTCCTCTGCTGAAGGCCACTCAAGAATTCCTCCCTGCTTCACACAATACACGCTGAGTTATCCAATGCCAATCTCTGACACCTAACATTGCTAATAATGCTGCAAGGCAGGGAATGGGAGGTTCCACCAAGCTCAAAGCCTCTCAGAAGTATTAACAAAATGCAATGTTTCTCTCAATGCACTGCTAGAACAGCAACTCCATAAGGGCTGAAGGCACCTATCAAAAGAATCTCAGCCAAGTCCTGGAGGAAAAGTGCCTTTGCAGTGAAAAGCCTCCACTGGCAGGCCCGGGAGGACCAGATCTGTCTCTCGCTCTCCAAATACCTTGGACAAGTTACCTCACTTCATTTGAGACCTGCAGACACCAGCCTTTCCCAACTCTGCACACCAGACTGTGCAAGTCTGTGCAGCTTATCTCCAAAAAACATCTTCTCCTGGCTCATTCCTCATCTTTCTTCCCATCTTCACTGCATTAAACAGCAGCCTTGAACACACGATTGTGCGTTGCTCTGATGAAAATACAAAGCCATTCACAAGCCATGTTGCCAGCTCAGGGCTTCCCCGAATGAGGAGTCCCAAGCACTGTGGGATTAAATTTGACACAAGAAAACCAAAGGCCTTAAAGGTTTTTTCAATGTGACCAGTAAAAAGAAAACTCAGGAAAGGCTGGGATATCTCTGTTCCAACTGCATATCCCTGATGTTTCTATTCTAGCCCCTGTGCTCTGGAACCAGGCTGGGAGAGCTGGGGGTGATCAGCCTGGAGAAGAGAAGGCCCCAGTGAAACCTCAGAGCTCCTTCCAATGCCTAAATGTGCTACAGGAGAGCTGGAGAGGGACTTGGGACAAGGCCCTGGAGTGACAGGACAAGGGGGAATGGCTTCCCACTGACACAGAGCAGGGTTAGATGGGATATTGGGAAGAAATTCTTTATGCGAGGGTTGTGAGGCCCTAGCATAGACTGACCAGAGAAGCAGTAGCTGCCCCTGGATCCCTGGAAGTGTCCAAGGCCTGGTTGAACAGGGCCTGGAGTAACCTGGGCTGGTGGAAGGTGTCCCTGCTCGTGGCACGGGGTTGAAACAAGATGGGCTTTGAGTTCCCTTCCCTTCCAACCCAAACCATTCCCTGCTTCTCTATCTGCAGTTGCTGAAGAGCAGGAAATGTTCACCTAACACAGCACCCCAGACAGAGGGACTGGAGACAAAACCTGAGTGTTTAACCCCCTCCTGCCCTACATAAAACCAAGGAGAGAAGCACACAGGTCACACTGGCAGTACTGAGAGAGCCGGTCCAGTTCCAGAGGCTGCGCAGCACCCAGCTGGCACCCGCACTTTTACCAGGGAATCAACAGCTGAACCAAATAAAAGGAGAGGCCCCACAGGACAGAAGGCTGGGTATGCCAGAGGCTCCAGCATCCTGCAGTCTGCGGGCTGTAAGTGCAGGCCCACGGCAGGAATACCGGCGGCACCGGAGATGTTCCATCACAGCTCCTCCTGGCCCTGAGGGGATTTCCTTGATTGAATTTCCTAGGATGCAGCCATGGCAAATGGCTCTTCATCACTCATGAAAGCCACCTAATGAGCCTTCCTGCTTTGATTAGGGCCAGTATTTGCTTTGGAGAACACCAAATGGATAATACTATTTCCTGGGAAAAGTGCTGGCAGGGAAGGACATACTGCCTTTATTATTGCTACTGAGTAATGAGGCTATCCAGCAATCCTGGATCTAACTTCCTGGCTCCCACCACCACAGCAAGCAATACCTCATCTTACAACTGCTGAAAAGAATTTGGAGATATGTTTAAAAAATAGTCAGTGGGATTAGAGGGGAAGCTGAAACACTGAAGCACACAGAGGCCAGGAACACTGAGGAATAAATAACCTGCTACAGAATGAAGCCACATCTGGGTCCCCACACTCCTACCTGAATACCCAGAGTGTACAGACAGCTGTGGATGTGGCTGTAAGAAACCACTTGATGAAACTGCAAGAAACACAAACACTGCTACTACCACTAAAGAGCAAAACTAGATGCTCTTTTCCCTTTGTTTGGTACACAGAAAGAGGCAAGGATTCCAGCAGCCATCTAACTTCCAGGGCAGCTTAGACAGGCAGGCATACTCAAGCAGTGACTTCAAATATTTAAGAACACAAGATATATTGCTATTTGTGAGACTGAGATTAATTTGCAACATGAGTCATAATAAATAAAATATTTCTCTGACATTTTCCCTTGAGCCATTATGCATTATAAAGCAACAAGCCCCAGTAGAATTGTATGTCCAAGTTCCCCTGACTTTTTTTTTTGCCCCAGGAGGGCCAGAATCGAATTTTCCATCTCTTCTGAGCTGAAGAGGAATAATATGTACAGCAAAAATGTGCAGAGGGAATCTGGGATCTGTACAGAAGGGGCGGGAAAAAAGCCTCAGAACTTCAATTCAACACTGACAGTGCTCTTAACAACTGCTGAGTTGTTAAGGCAGTGTGTTTGTGTAATGGCTTACTCACAACCAAACTCAGGAGCTGAAAATGATGAAGCAGCTTCAGTGAGTTTTGTTACTTTGCACCACCAATGCTGATGGTTCTGCATGTCACAGCATGGAAGGCATGGAGAACACCTCCTGGCCTGCTGTTTTTCCTTGGCCAGGTGGAAATGCAGGTGCCTGGGTGGTGCCTGCCCGGGGCTGGCTGTCCTTACCGTGTGGGGACAGGGACCTCGGTGAGCGCTCCCAGCATGACCGCCTGCTGCAACCGCACGAAGGCAATGAAGGGGCTCTCCAGGAAATCCACCTCCCCCACCAGCACGTTGGAGGCCTCAGCGTCACGAGGCAGCTTCTTCATGAATTTGTTCTTCAGCTGCAGCAGTGCAAGAGGAGGGAAAAGAAAATTAAGTTGCGCTGGGCATGTTCTTCACATCTCTGCACCTCTGTGCAGTGACTGTGCACGCTCGTGGACCCTGCAGTGCACCCTTGGTCTGGATCCAGCCACGGAGAAATGTCCAGGCTCCAGGGTGACCTCAGCTCAAAGTCTCCAGGGAAGGGGAAAACACCACAGCAGCAGCAGGAGCCCCTGGATTCTAAAACTCAGCCTCTGCGAGACGCCTTTGTTTGAATTTCAGCAGCGACAGAATTAATTTGGAATGGAAGGCTTTTTGAAAAGCCTGCCCTCAGCTGGTTCCCAATCTGCCCCCTCTCCCTGGGTGATCTCTGGAGATGCTCTGTGTGTGCCTGGCAAAGGGTGAATGGAGAGGGAGGATGTACTGCCAGGAGCACCAGCAAGAGGGGGGCACTGAACTGGGCTATGAATCCCTAATGAGCTGCATGAGGTGACTCAGGAAGGAGGAAAATGGAAAAAGTCTCCAGAAAATACATGAATTGACTGAACAGGAAGAAAACTGCTGGAACTATCCTGCCCCTGCACACTTCAGTCAGGATTACCACCAGAAGAAACAGTAAATATGCATCAAGGAGCATCGTGGAGCAAGTCTGGAAAAGCCCTACCAGTTCTTCCACAGACAGTGCTTGGAAACACAGTGGTGGTAAAAGAATAATGGGAAGATGGCAAATCCACAACAAACATTTTATTTACCTCACCAGGCTGGCTGTATGGCTGAACAAAGACCATTCAGCAACACCAGGGCTGGTTTGGACACCTGACCCAGACCCAGGTGATTCTCTGAGGCAGAACTGACCTGCAGCATTTCCTGTGCCCACTCAGCTCCTGAGGCCAAAGGCTCCAGCCCCTTCCTCCTGCCCAGCACAGCAAACCACTGTCACTAATTTTGAAGAGCTGCCATTATAGTGGGGTTTTTAATCTCCAAATGAGTTTTGCAGCACCACTCACCACTTTCTTAAATCATTTATCAGACAGGTAATGAGTGCAGTCAGCACTTAAAATCCATTCTGAACCATTCCCCAAAGAAGCTTTGGAAAGATCTGACTCCTCAGTAGCATCCAGGAACATGGGACGGATGAGGGAACTTCACTTTCCCCTGCCAAACAGAAGATCATTCCACCCCAACCACTAATGTTATGTTAAAAGCCACAGATCTCCAGCACTGTACTTGCAAAAAGGCACATCAGCCTCAGAATCCCAATTTCCTTAAATGTACTGGAGCACTCGGATCATCAACACCACTCTGGATTGACTGGTAATGAAAGCAGCTCCTGAGTACACATGCCAAAGTAGCACTTAGGGAAGGTTAATTCCCCTGGAGCTTGAACCTGTCTCTGTCTCTCTGTTTTTCTGTATCTGCTCACACAGAGGTTTAAGATCACCTGATCACCTTCCCACAACTTATCCCTTGAACACCTGCCTCCAGGGGCACCTTCTGGGCTCCAGGCTGCTCTGTCACGCAGGGATGCTTTAGAGGGCCACTGAGGATATGGGGAGAAACCAGGCAAGCAAAACTGCCCTCTGCATCAAGAAAAACAGCCAAAGTAAAGGAAATTCCAGTTAACTAAACTTTCTAGAAGCTTTTCCTTTCCTCCAGAAGGGTGGCATTGATTGTACTGGAAGACAGTCATTTTCTCAGGAGCTTCGTGGAGTGAAAGTACATCACCCAGGCTGACAGACCTTAAAATTGGGAATGTCTGCTTGCAAGTGTGGAGATGAGAAGATGTTCCAGCAGGAAAAGCAGCAATCACTCCCACAATCAATCCCAATGCATTCCCAAGAATGGGATCCAGCCAGCGCTTTCCTGTCCACGGGTCCCCAGGAAAGGCAGGAGGGCTTCTCTAAACAAGGCCAATTTCTTTTTTAACTCCAGCACTGGCTTTGGCACAGATTCCCTGTTGACATGGAAACACTGGGTTGAATACACAGTGTCTACACCACAACAAATAAGAAGGGTTTTGTGCCTCCCTCTGACTGACCACATTCATTCAGAGCCAGGCTCGTCCCACATCCAAGCCCTCTGGAAACACAGATAACACCAGGTCAGGAAACTCCCCTTATATCAACATACATTCCCTTGCTTTATGCTGTTGCATCAGCTCAGGAATAGCAGGTCCCTGGGAAAACAGATTTCCTTTCGTGTCCCCTTTATTCTACATGTTGAGGCCTGAAGGAGTGCTGGTGGTGCAGCCACTCGGAGCTGCCAAGGACATTCTAATAGAGCACAGCCAAGGGCTTCTTGCAGGGGGAGGGACTGGAATGGCAACAGCAGTAGGAACTTCCCCAGCTTCCTGTGGTCTGCTGGCACTGCAGCACCAGAGGGGCTGAGAAAGCACCTACTTGACTTTTTTCAGTCACTCTCCTTCACACATAAGCTGGAAAAAAGGGTTTACAATGTTTTTTAGATATTAAGATGTGGCTGCCCCATCCCTGGAAGTGTCCAAGGCCAGGCTGACGGGGGTTGGAGCAGCCTGGTCTAATGGAAGGTGGCTCTGCCCATGCCAGGGGGTGGAATAGGATGATATTTAAGATCGCACTCCATTCTGAGATTATGGAATTCTATGAATATGTTGCTAGTGAAAAATTTGATCCAACAACTTGATATTCAGGAGCTGGAGGAATTCTCCAGCTGTGAGAGTCCCTGGGTTTATGGACATAGCTCCAGCACCGCTGGTGTATCTAGCAACAGAGAGCTGGGAGCCCAGGAGGGGGCAGGAAGTCCAGATGCTCATTTATTAACTGCTATATAGAAAAGAAGAATAAATTGTCCCAAAATGCCACTGCTTGTCTCTCCAGCTGCAAATGCCCAGGGCATTAACTGCAGCCAACAACTCCTAAAATACGACAAATGAAGGCAAGTCCCTTCTCTGTGCTGCCACCTCAGGAGCAGTGCTCTGCCAAAGCAAACACAATGAAAGGGAATACAACTCCTCTTCCCTAATTACCTTGCTAAAATGCCAAGCAAGCCCACAGCACAGAACAAAAGAGCAAACCCCCAGTCTGCGGGCCCTTACTGAAGCTGTTTCTCACCAAAGTGGTTTTGGGTCAGGGCTTCTGCAGGATCCTGAGCCAGCCTCTTTGCCATCCCAGTGGATCTAGCCACCATTCCCATGGCAGAGAGAGTTGGCTGGTGCAAACTGCCTGATTCAGCAGGCATAAGGAGCATCCTGAGCCAGGCAGAGCTGTCTGGGTCCTGGCAGCAGGGATGAATGCAGGAGGATTCTCTGACAGATCACATCTCTGACATGCACGTGAAACCTGAACCTTTCAACATCCAGAGAAAAGGAGCAGGAATGCTGCAGATTAGAGGAGTATGCTGGCTATGAGCTCCCTAGATTATTAGTTGCACCATTCCAAATAGCACTAAAGGTTGCAGAACTGAATATTAAGGATGTAGGAAGACAGGAAAATCACTGAAGGTACAAAGAAGTTTGGGCAAAGCCTTTTTTCCTCTGAAACACGGGCATGCAATCCTCTACCTGTGTAAAACCAGGGATTGATCAAGGATGCAGGAAGGATGCAGGAAGGCAATCCTGCTCCACACAGCTGCTATAGACTGACCTCACCCCTCACTTTTCTTACAGGCACATAAATAAATAAAAACTGGGATGTTCTGTGTCTCCAGCACTCCCCTCTGCCTGTATGGCCTCACTGACTGTCCAGCTTCCAGATGGGATGCCCAAATAACAACAGCCAGTCTCCCTGCTGCCAAGGCAAGTGAACCTGCTTCCTTTGCAGCTCCTGCTGTGGTAACATGATGGATTATTGCTGTGTCTGTGTATGGCACACTGAGTCCTGCTCAAGGAAGCTGCCAGGCACCACCACAATGCCACAAATTCAATCAAGGCAGGACTTTGAGTCGATCAGCCATGAAAACTGAGCTCTAAGGTGATGTCTCAAGGTGCAGGAGGACAAGGCTCCCACTTTGTGCAGAGTTCATCAGCAGGACATGGGCTAATTAACTAAGAGGATTTTTGGAACTCTACACTTAGCAAGAAATAGTTCTCACCATCAAGAGCCAGGCATTATGTACACTGGAAGTTAAGAACTTTGGAGCCTGCTCCCAGCTGCATCTATTAACAGATTTCCCTATTAGTGCTACCAAAACCATCTATTTTTATACCTAATTCTCCACAAAAGTCCATTATCTGAATTTCCAGAGAGAGAAGGGGCAGTGGAGACTGTCTGCACTGCTGACAGCTGACAGCTCAGCAAAGCTGCAGCAATGCTCAGCCCCAGCTTTGGGCAGGTCTAGCATTAAAACCACAAGTACAATGGGATTAAAAATGTCACACAGCAGTTTGTCCAATGACAAAAAGCTATTTAACAATCCTCCTCCTTCCCCAGGTGTGGCTGTGTGTACTAAAGGAAACAGGTATTTTGGAAACACAACCAGTACAGGTGATACTAGAATATACTACGACACTGCATGACTCTGAGATCAGTGCAAAACACACTGCTCCCCTTCTCTTTCCATGGAAAGTGTATTTCTTTAGGCAAATTTTAAACTGTTTAATTAGCCTGAACTCACTATTGTACCTCAATTATGTTGTTGTGTCCCTTTCAGGATTTGCAGAAAACTGTGACCAGCCATTGTTGAAGGATGGGAGCCATCCCCAACTGGCCAGCAAGGCTGTGCTACCCAAACAGGTTTCCAAAGTGACTCTCATTTGCATTCAGAATCACCATGAGGACTAGGGAATGCTGGAAGATGCAGACCAAAAAAGAGATTCTCCAAAAGAAACAGCCAGGCTTTGAGAGTAACCCACATTTTGAGCCCAGACAAAGGTTTTTTGAAACTTGCACAGAGACCTCATTCAGACACCAGTTTTTCTAAGAGTTGGAATAAACTCACTCTCACCCCTCAGAGGCGGCAGCCTGGGGGAAGGATGGAAGCACACACAAAGGCAGCCCGTATGCCATACCACAAACATTTTCCTGGGCTAGCAAAGAGGTCAAGGCATGGACATTTGTCACTGGAGGCCAATTTTAACTTGATTACTGACTGCATTTTGGAGCTGCTCTCCTACATCACCTGTGAGCACAGCCACCATCCCACTAGGATGTGCAAGGGGAGGTGGCACCTTTGTTCCACCAGCTGCTGCAGCAGGGACACATTGCCCTGAGTGCTCCTGCTCTACCCCGTAGTTCCTGTGAACATTCAGCCCAGGGTGCTCCTCTGCAGACCCTTGTAATCCCTCAGCAGGGAGAGGATCCAAAATCCATCACTCCCAGAGTATTTTACCTCCTTTCTCATGGGGATCAGCAAGATGCCATCTACGTGGTGTTACTTAATTCAGACCTTGTAAGAGACGAACCTGCTGTTTGCACGGGTTGGTGCTAAAAGAGTCCAGGAACTAATCACAGGACTCAAAAATACTCACTCCTCTTGTTTCCAGGGCTAAGGTACAGAGTAGCCCTTTGCCCAACATCCAGCTCCTCTCCAAACTCATCCCCAAGAACAGGCTGGGCCTGGAGCTTACCTGGTCCTTCTCAGGCTTGTCTGAGATGTCGTTGAGGCTGGTGGAGGTCAGGTTTCGGTGAGCCATGGCTGGGCTGCCTGGAGGAACAACACCAACAGCAGTTAAAGCACCTGCTTGGATCCAGTCAGAACACAGAGGCTCAGGCTACAGCATCACCTTTCCTTGGGAGGCTGATGTGGGGAATTCCAGACCCTGACAAGCTGCTTTCTGTCACTTCATGTGGCACAGGGGGGGTTTAAGACGCTAACACTTTGCCACCTCTGACCCTCCTAGCAGTCCAGTGACTCCAAGGACAGCAAAAGAGTCCAAGAACTTCCATAATTCCTGCCTGTGGGAGATAAGCAACACAGCACCACACTGCTGGCCAGCTCACCCAGGACCCACCACAAACTCATCCCTCCACAGAGCTGGGACCTTCCACGGTGTACAGCCCTGGCCTCAGCCCCCCTCAGCATCCCAGGCACTGCACACAGCACAGGCAGAGAGGGGGGCAGCTCCTGCTCCTTTGAGACAGCCCCTAATGAACGCCTCCCTCGCTCTAAGCAAGCTCATTAACAAAGCTCAGGAGCATCTCACTGATTAAAACAACGTGTGTGCCACACCGACAGGCCAGGAGTCAACAATTCCTGACACCATATTCTCCAGAGAGGTGAAAAAACTCTCCAGAGACACAGCACAATAATTACATTTAAACCAACCCAAACAAATAACAAACTAATAGTAAACAAAGGCTTCTGGGACGGATACAGGATCAGAAATCACAGTGGTCATTATGAACAGTAAAAATTATCCTGAAATGTTCCCATCCCTTCTCATCACATTTGCAGGAACCTGAAACACAGCACCAGGAGCTTCTGACCATGAACTTCATTGGAAAGGGAGGAAATATAAAGGAAGCTTTTATCCCAGAGCTTCTGACTATGAACTTCATTGGAAAGGGAGGAAATATAAAGGAAGAAAAAATGGCAAGGAAGCATCTCCCAATTGAGGCTGTGTTTTGAGACCAAATTTATTTTATATTATTATAAGGAAAGTCCAAGTTCTCAGTGTTCATCAGCTCCCAGCACAAACAAGCTCAATAATAAATCAGCATCAGAGCTGGGAATAAAAAGGAGCAGGAATAAAAAACTCTGGACTCTCCAGATATGGGTTTTCTTTACAACATATGTGGGTATAGATTCAAAGTAGCTGTATCTGCTGTGTGTTACTGCCACGTCCAGAAACACCAGCACAGCCAAAGCTAAGCACAATTAGACAAATCACATGCCACAAAGGGGGATCCCCAGCTCCAATTCTTCCTGCTGTTATTTAAGACCCCATTTAGCTGCTATTTTTTCCACATTACATCACTTGTTTGCTTTGTTTATTGGATTCCAAGCTGACTGTTCCCTGGGATATAATGACCCTTCTCCCAAGAGGAGGAGGCTTTGTGCCTTTCTCTCCCCTTGCTAGCAGCCTCCTTCTCCTGGGGAGGTCAACATAGCCACACAAACTCAGAGCAGCTCCAAACAAACCTTCTCCTAATGGGCTCCACATAGCCATACAAACACAGAGCAGCTCCAAATAAACATGTGGAGTACAAAGTTTCGGCTGCTGAGACCCCTGTGGAGGACTTCTGGCCCATGACATTCACCCTTATGGTGCTTGCTAACAAAGGATCATTTCCTGATCCAGGCCCAATTCCCATTCCTGTCTCTCTGGTAAAGGTGACCTGAGCCTGTCCATGGCCATGCTCAGCCAAGGACTCGTGAGGGAAGTACACCTGGCAGTCCAAACCCCTCCATGCCATTACCTATGAATCAGCTCCATAGTCATCTGGCAAGGGGAATACCCTGGAATTCAGACTTCAGTCACTTGTCATGGTCACCACAGAACACTTCTGTGCCACCACTGCCATAAGCTGTGCCCTCCTGGGAGGAGCAGTGTGCTCCTCTGGGATCAGCAAGGCTCCCTGACACAGGGAATCAGACAGGAGCAGTGCCAGAGACCTGTCCTGCTCACCCCAGAGAGATCAAGCTGGCAGACTATTTCTGAGGATAATTTATACAAAAATTACAATATTTAAGGCCCTTTAACAGGCAAAGGGTACTTCAAGAGACCAAAAAAAAAAAGTGCCAGCAGCCATCCTAGACTGCCCTTGGAAGGGGAGAATGGCCTGACCTACCTGCTTCATCCCAGATGAAGGAAAGAAGGCAAACAGAATGAAGCAGAGCGATAACAGGAGCAGCCAGAGCAGCACACTCCCCACAGAAGGCACCCACGCTCTCCCCACTGTTAGGTTAATGCACCAGCAAGCATTAGAGCCTGGCTGTGGCACTGCCTGTCCCCCCTGCCCTGCTGGCCCAGCCCCCCTGGCGCTGCCCACACTTACTGAGCCATCCCACGCTGGGGCTGCGCGGCACTCCCAGCTCATCGTCCAGCGTGCGCGTGGCCAGGCAGGGCACCGAGCTCTCCAGCGGGCTGCGCGCTGGTGCCGGCCCCGCAGGACACAGCAGCAGCAGCAAAGAGCAGCAAGAGAGCAAAGGGGAAAAGTTAAAAGAAAAGAAAAGAAAAAATAAAAGAAAAGAAGAGAAAATTATGGCAGAAAGAAAGGCTCAAGCAGTGGTACAGCGAAGCCAGGCAGGACAGAAGGTTGGAGCTGCACAGTGCGGTCACTGAAGCCCACTCATTTAGATCCTGACTTCTCCTCCGCAGCTCCACCTCGCAGCCTTCACTTGGCAGGGCTGGACACAGCTTTCCATCCCTGGTGTCTCAAATTCAGGCACCTTTGAAGCAGATCTCATGGAGGTGAGTGGGCACCTGCAGTGCTGGTGGCACTGAGCAGTTTCAGGCTGCAGCACCATCAGTAACAATAGGTTTTTGAAAATAAAGATCAGGTCATGTCCCAGGAGCCAACTTTGAGCATCCTGCTCCCATCTGTACACACTCAGGCACACCGATCCAGACTTGGAAATGCTCACCTTAGTCTGCCATGCTTCCAATGATGCCAACATACACATTGATAGGGATTTTCCAAGCATTCTCAGACACCACCTCATTTTTGGTATTGTTCAGCTGATGCCACTGTTCAGCTACAAAGGCACTGAGGTCCCAGTTCGTGTGAAAAGCACTGAACTGATTAATACGGAACCAGAGGAGCCATGGCTGCCTCATCCCTGAAAGTGTCCAAGTGACAGGGCTTGGAGTAACCTGGGCAAGTGGAAGGTGTCCCTTCCAGTGGCAGGGGCTGGAACAAGATGGTCTTTCAGCTCCCTTCCAACCCAAAGTCCTCTAGGATTCTAAAGTGGGATAAAACCTCTCTCCCCGCCCCAGCCAGGTATCCTCCAGTCTGTGCCTCAGCTGACAGCCTGCTATTCCCACTCAACTGTTTCCAAACCACGCTGCCAGCACAGTGTGAACAAACAGCGCTCAGGAGGTGTTTAGGCAGCACCCACGCAGTGATGGGACCATGCCATTATTTATGGTGGTTAAACACACACACCTAAACACATCACAGTTTTCTATAATCTCTGCCAGCTTGGGTTTAGCAGCATTTCATCATTTCTCACTTGCCAAAGGCTCCCACAGGTGTTGAATTATACAAAACGCTGGCAGGCACAAAGCTCTGAAAGAAAAATCTCAAAATGGAAAGCAAATGTCATCACAGAAGGCTGGTAAATATTGGTCAGTCCTCCAGTCAGGCACCTGCAGAAGGGATGGGCACCACAGATCCCATGTTATAGCATGGCAAAGCTCAAGGTGTGCCAGCTGGAGAGCTGCTAGCCCAGGTATCATGTACTGCTCCAGCGGTGTAGGACAAGGGCTGTGCCAGGAAGGAATACAAAGAACTCTTCAAAAGCCACTCAACAAAATGAGACACACACAAAAGCCTGGCAAAAACCCCTGCAGGAGTCTCATCAATATGTAACATGGAAATATGCTTGCTGAACACTTCATACGGTTCACCCTTCTACCAATGGAAGCAAGCAAAAGGGCTGTGTCTTCACAAGGTAACATGGAGGAATTGCTTAGTCCAGCTTTGTACACCCAGAATTTTGGCAATCATCTTTTTCCTAGACAACAGACAGCAATGGAGTACTGTGATTTATCCTCTTCCATCCATGGCACACGAGGAACTACCCTCTTTGCCCAATTCCTTTCCCAGAGCAAAGGGATTCCTGATAAAACATCCTGCCAGAGCAGGTGTCAGAGCACACCTTGGCCATGTCTCTGCCCATCTGATCACTACCTTGCCTTCAAACAGAGCAGTGACATCAAAGATGGGGGCTGAGGATGACCCACCCCCATCCCTAGGGAGGGTTGGGAAAGGATAGAGATGCTCCAGGATCAGTTATGGCAGGGAGATGGGCAGAGACATCTCTCTTTCTTAGGTTCCTGAATTTCTAGAGTCATCTGGGATAACTGCATGGGGCTCATTCATCTCAGAAGTCAAAAGTAAGAATATATTGGAGGCCCTAAGACTTCCGTTAAGTAAGCACTCTGAACCAAATGAGATAGAGGCACCACAGGATTTTTTTGAGCCATGGCCCAGGGTGTATTTCCAAATTTCAGATCTAACAGACAGATCCCACCCCTGGAAATGTTCAAGGGCAGGTTGGCTGGCTGTAGAGGGTGTTCCTGCTGAGCCAGTGAAGCAGGGGGCAGCTGCACCAGGCTGTAAAGCTGTTGTGCAGAGGGCAGGCGGATGCTCAGACCTATTGGATGGAAGTGTCACTGACACTGAGATGAAAACAAACACCCACCTGGAAAGAAACTCAAGGGGAATTTAGGAGTGCCTGGGGCTGGTGGCACAGTCATTAGGGTGATTAGCTATGCTAAGAGACAGCTGCATTCCTGTTGGCCTCATAAAATTTTTATCTGTCTAAAGGACACATGAGACACTCACTGAATCCAAGGTATAATCTGATCAAATATATTCTGTAGTTACTTCTCCATTAAAGTGTAAATAATAAATAACAGCAACAACTACTCATCAGGTTTTTCCCTCATATGTCAGTCTTGCCCTCCTGAAGTCTCAATGCATTTGTACTGTCATGGAACAGAGTGTGTTACACATCCTCAGAGCACATCAATATCCCAGGAGGAAGAACAGAGACAGAACAACATAAAAGGAGTGCCTGAAGACCAGACCAGGAAAGAATTCCTGGGGAATCAGTCCAACTGAGCCAGGACCTGCACAGCCCATTCAAACAAGAACAAGAAATGAATGATATTGAAATCACTTAAAATCCAAGCAAAGAAGGCCTTTAACCATGAAAAAGGAGCAGGGGCTGAGTGAGACTGTGAGGAATGTCCTCTGTCAGCATCACTCTTCCTGGGATAAGCTCTGCCTACGTGCAGGAAAAGGGGTTTGCAGCCGAGAACTGAGGGCATCCCCTACAAGAGGTGACTGAAACACTTGAGCACCAAGGCATGTCTGTCTGGGGTTCAGCCTCCCACACACTGTGGCCACAGGCCAGGGTTCTGCTCCCCACAGCAAACCCGACCATCACAGGCCCAGAAAGGACTTGGGTCACGGAGGTGGTACCAGAAAGCAGCTGCCTTCCATCCATCCCATGGGGAGCACACCTTGGGAAGGCATCCAGAAGGCCAGGCTGGATGGGGCTTGTAGCAATGTGCTCCAGTAGAAGGAGTCCCTGCCCATGGCTCCTCCAGCTGTAGCACTCATCTGGCCATGCTGTCCCTAAAGCTGTCATTTCATCCCAGTGCTCTCCCCAGAGCCCAGTCCCTCTCTGCTCCATTGGCCTCCTGCAGGGATGTTCACTGTGAAAACTCCCTTGGTTCATGTTACTGCACCTTGCCTTACTCCCTCACTCACCACCTTATTAAGGCACAGACATGACAGGAGGTATCACCCAGAGCAAGGAACAGTCTCCACACACATACACACTCCTGCTGCAAAACCAAAGGATGATCCAAGGTAGGAAATATTAATGAAGTGTGAGAATAGGTTAGGGAGCAATGTTAGGGTGAGTTTTAGAAGCCAAACACAGCAAGCTAAGAGGCCTTTGGTAGAGCAAGAAGAAAATAATTTTCTTCATTTGCTCTTATTTCTGGGTATTTTAAAATGGCAACTTTAAACTCAATTTCCAGACTGTCACAGGAGACAGTCGAGAGAACTCCAAGACATGACAAGAGGCATAAAACTCCTCTTTTCTTTATTACCATGAGCAAGAAGATCCCAAATCTCCACCCAGGGGCAAGCACTGAGTCAGTGTCCAGGCCTCCATAGCTGTCTGCATACACACACACACATTTAGGGACACCACTACCAACATGGCACTACCTATTACACCTTTTTTAGAGAGAACAGGACGCATATTCGCAACACACACCACAAAATTATTTTAGGACGAATAAAGCAGGATGGAAATCAGCTTTACCCCACTGGACAATGATTTTATTGCAATAAAATGCAAGCTAGGTGTTACTGCCAGGTCATTTTTGATTCACAGTGCTACTGACACTGTTACAGACACAGAATGTGCATGGAAGCTTTGTCTCTGCCCAAATAGTTCAGGTGACCAGCCTTTTAAGGTTCAGGCCCCACCAAAGTTTTTGGCAAATCTCTCTTTCCTATTGTTGCTCCTAAACCACCTCCTAGACGCCAGCTGTGAGAGCACCCCCTGCCTTCCAGCCTGCCCCTGGATCCCTGCCAGTCCAGTGAAGGTGTGCTTAGAGTGCTGTGCCAGGGCCAAGCAGCTGCAGAGCCCCCACTGATGCGCCATCAGCACGGCCTCGCTGCTCCTGGGGTTAGGAAGCGGGGTCAGGGCCACGCAGTTAGTTCTGGGCGGGCGGGCTGCTGTGACAGAGAAGGCAGCCTCTGCATTACCATTATCGGGGTTGGAAAACATCCTACTTGCACTGGAGACGGTCTTTCCAATGTCAGCCAGCGAGCGCAGGTTGGATTTCTTGGTCTGGTGCCGGTGCTTCCTGAGCAGCGTGTAGGTAACCTTGTCCTTCAGGTCGGGTTTCAGCAGCCCCGTCTCGATCTGATTGTCAACGATCATCTCTGTGGCCACACAAGAAGGGGGAGGGAGGCAAGACCAAAATTAACCACAGAGCTCAAAACCACTTCCAGGGAGAGCAGAGAGAGAGGGCTTGGAGGCATTTTCACCCTGCCTTTTTGAAGGCTTTCTCACCATCTCAAAGCCAGCTTTTGTTTCTATGAAAATCTCTTTTAGACATTCCTCTCGAAAGAGGACATAAGCACTTCCATCCAGCATGAGCCACTAACACACAGCTATTGCACTGAGATTCCCTTCTGCTATTTCCTACATGCCATGGAGCCGATTTCAAAGACCAGGGTAAGCCAATTCTTAGCTCAGAAATGGAATCCCCTCTCAGTCTGGACTTTCTTAGAGATACTACTACTCTATGGCAAGTTCCATGATGCCCCCATAAAGCACACAGAAAATCTTCTATCAGCTTCAACAAGGCCTGAGTTCACCTTGCAGGCCCCCAGTAAAACTTAATCTAAAGATAGGAAGAAATCCTGGAGATGAGCCACTAATTAAATCATTCACTTGCAGGACTGAAGTGATGGCAACTACAAGCGGCAGAACTTGCTCCAGTTACCACAGGATGTATTATATGGCTTTACTTTTCATGGAGTCGCCAGGAGAAAAGGCCCCCAGCGCCCTCAATGCCTGCTCACTTCCCATCAATTCTCTCCTTTCTCCTCCCTTATCCCAGAGGAAAAAGGCAGAAAGGTGGCCAGACTTATGAAGAATGTCCCCTGTGAAGTAAGTCTGGCATGAAGTTGTTCCCTTGGTAACTTGAGTTCACACGCTGTCCCCTGAGGGCAAGTGGCAGCTCATATTTGTCTGCTGGTAACTTTTATTTGTGCTAATAATAAAAGTTATGGCAAGGGGGAGGCAGGACACGCATCACATTTGCTAACTCAGTGAGTCAGAAAGTCATCCTCTACGTGCTGCTCAGAATTAAAGCCTCTTCAAATCCCCAAGGAAGCACCCAGCTCTTCCTCTCAAATTAAGACAGGGTGGGCAGAAGCACGTAGGTACCCTTACACAACATGCCTGGCAAAAGGCTGACCTTTGCTAAGTGTTACTTTAATACAAGCTTTTCTGGCTCATGGTTTTGGTTAGTGAATTTTGGAGTATTTCCTTCAGAACCTACATTCAAGTTTTATCCTTCTCTATCTGGCACTTCCCTTCCCTGTTGCAGAGAAAACACAAACAACAGAGAGAGTTTTTCTTTGGAGTTTTCCTTTCCTTTGTGTCACTACCAGACACAAGCCAAGTGATCATGATTAAATCATCCTGGAAATCCAGTCCTGTATATCCCTACCTGTCTGATTAAGGGTCTGGACCAGCAAAAACACCCCGCTCAGGACAGTGTCACAGTGTCACAGCAACAGCAACCACCAATGTGTAATTTAATCTCCTAGGAATTAGATTTAATTTGGGGGTTGAAGAAGGAGATTGAAGGTGACATCTCGAAGGGACTTCAAAAGAAAATTTAATGTTTGAGGGTTTAAGGTTTCGGACCATGAACACCAGCTTCTGAAGCAGGTTAACATTCAGCAGAAAACTTGAGAGCTTCTTGGGGGGTTTATTTTGTTAAAACTTTGCAAAGCTGTGCATTTGGATACACAGACACAAAAGCAAAGGAAGATACATGTCACCATAAGCACATGCAAAACTAAGTTCAAAACTCTGTATTTAACACCAGAAACACCTGTAATTCCAAGTCTGACGATCCAGTGTATGGGAGAATTCAATGCCCTGATAATTTTGACCTTACTTCCTGAGATGATCATTCAAAGCACTGAGTTTTGGCAGAGAAAGTACTTAATTTTTCTCTTTTAGATCTCCTCGTGTAATGGCTCTTAAACTCAGCATTTTGGTTAAATGTCCCTCCACTGGATGGCTCACTTGGAAAATTTATTTTCCCTAAGTTCTCACACACCATGGGCAACGTGATCTGGCTCTCAGCATGTCACCAAGCGTCACCCTGGGCCACAGCTGATTTGACCATACAAAACCTGCCCTCCCACTCTGCAGAGCAGAGCACCAGCTGGTGCTGGGGTGCTCTCCCCTCTCCCTTGTTGGGGACGGGGAATATCCCATCCTAAACACAGTCCCATCTGCCCTCAGTGGGCAGCTGAACACCTCAGCCAAGAGCAGCTCCTGGCCCGAGTTGTTCTGCATAAGCAGTACCTGATGGGTGTCTCTGCTCCAGACACACGGCCCTTCCACATGTCACCTTTTCCATAGCGAACATAAATTAAACAGATGTCTTTTTCCTGCACTGAGAAGGACTCTTTTAATCTATCTATTATCTCTTTCCAGGTACTTTCTAGTTTTTTCCTCTTATTCCTTTTTCTTTCATTTTTTTCCTCTTTTATGGGAAAAGCAGAGCTTTTTCATTAAAACCACCCATAAAGCCATACCAGAGTTAATAAAAATTCGTGGGGAAGTGGTGAGAGAAAGAGCCAAGGCAGGTGTACTTACCCACCACCTGTGGGAGGGAAGAAGCCTCCATATCCAGCATGATGGAGCCCTTCTCTATGCACGTCCTCAGCTCGAACAGGCTGTGCAGGGACAAGGTGGCCACGTGCGGTTTGCTCCATCGCTCGCCACCTTGCTCTACCTTCTCCTCAAACTTGATCCACCTGCAACAGGGCAGAGCAATGACATGGGGTTAAGGCTGTTGTTTCCTTGCAGGGAAATAAATCAGCATTTCTGGAAATAAGGCAACTTGTCCTTCATTATCTGGGCAGTTCTGGTTTAATGGTTGGACTCTATCGTCCTGGAGGGCTGTTCCAAATGGAATGATTCTGTGATTCAATTTCAGGCAATAAAATATGGAATCAGCCACTGTCAAGATGGAGGCAGAGTGGAATACTGCTGTCCCATGCCCACAGGCTGACAAAGATGGGAAGAGAGGAGCACAAGCTAGTCATGTCTGAAGGTGCTTTTAGAGAACAAATGAGCCACCAAAGGAGAAGGCACAAATTAAGGAGCTCATTCTTTCCCTCCAGCTGCTGTTTAATGATTTAACCAAGCAGGTTTGAAAAACCCAGAAAACTTATCTCTAATGGAAGGTGAGAGCAAAGGGTGAATCCTGGTTGTGCAAAACACCCTTTATACCCCTAAAACTACACCCCAAGAGCAGGGAAGCAGGAGGCTCCCTGTCCGTGGCATGCAGCCCATCCCCAGTTCCCCCCACAGCTTTGACCCTGCCCTTGGCC
This sequence comes from Zonotrichia leucophrys gambelii, assembly GCF_028769735.1. NCBI lineage: Eukaryota > Metazoa > Chordata > Aves > Passeriformes > Passerellidae > Zonotrichia > Zonotrichia leucophrys. Next base: position 43,037,183 of record NC_088173.1, on the reverse strand, counting down.
CCGCTGTGCCCAGCCCAACAGCGTGCAGGGATGGGCAGTGGGGATAGAGCACAGGGCTCCTGCGGGCCTGGGGGATCTCAGCTGGCCCATACCTTCTTCCTCACCACAGCACCCAGCAACAGCTCTGCTGTAAACTGGGGGTGCAGGAAAACGTGGCCCAGTACGCCCTAATGGCAAAGCAGAAATGCTTTTTAATCCCCTCTTGAGACACCATTTTAATATATGTGAAAAATGAAAATTCCAGTGACTAATATAAAGAGATTATTAAGAAAAAGGTAAGGAATAAGGTAAGAAAGCTCATAAATTTTTTCAAAAGAATATTATTAACAGCAAGGGAAATTATCTTTAATCCTGAAAAATGTATTACTTGAGGATTAATCAATTATGCTTCACAACTGCAATAATCTCTTTCTGAGACTTTGTTTTTTTAAAGCTGCTTTTTAACTCAAGATAAAAGACTGATTTTCATCTCCAATTAATAAGGTCCTTTTAGTTCACAAAAAAATAAGTGTTTCCTAGGACACCTGAGGGATCTGGGTGGATGCAAGTCTGTGCACTTGAGGGGCTTTGTGTGGAGCCACATTTACCCTGTAACAGCAGGAAGGTTGCAAATTACCAGTGTTTGTCCTTCCAGGGAAAGTGATTACTCACAACTATCAATATTTACTTTCTGTTTACTTTTCTCACTGCAACCCACAGTCGCAACACAATACACCAAACATTAACTTGCAAACCTGGGTGAACAAATGCCTGCTGGATTCACACCACCAGAGAGTGGTGTGGGTTGGGAGGGACTTCACAGCTCCCCTAGTTCCAAACTGCTGCCATGGGCAGGGGCACCTTCACTAAGCACGGAATGCCTGCATCCCAGAGGTGGTCACAGGATACCAAGTGAGGCACAAAAAGGAGACGACCTGCAGCAGCTGGAGGGCCCCAGCCTGTTGTGAGGAGCACTGAAGTATCTTTGGGGACCAAGACATATATATCTTGGGGGATATTCTCTCTAAAAGGCAGAGAGATGGCAGGAAGGTGATGGGATTACAGAGAAAAGGAATGACAGTGCTGGACTGTGGGATGGTGGATATGGGTTTTTTGAACTTCTGTTATAATCATTTTTGTTCTATAAGCTGTGCCAGGAATTACATTTCTATCCTTCACCCTTTTACACCTGATAATATCACCACAGCTTTCACGGGCTGCTGGGAGCGAGGTGCAGCAGACAGAAGGAATGTGTAGGTGTCAGAACAGAGCAGGAAGGAGATGAGGAAGGTAATTTGATTGTTTGCTCTTTCAAATATGAGTGCAGCCTTTAGCCCTGCAACAGCCTGAAGCCAGCATTGCTTTCCCCAGCTGGGAGCTGTGCAGTTCTACCCTGGGCCAGGGGAAGCATAGACCCTACAAGGTCTCTTCTGTCCTCTCCTCTTCCTCCACCCACACAGCCCTGCACTTGCTCCTGTGATCAGTACCTGCTCCTGCAACTTCCCAGCTGTGGGAGATGTTCTGCAGCAGCAGATGCGAAACAACCCCAAAACAGCTGGCAGACCCTGTGCCCACTGAAGCACAGCACCAGCCAGCTCTGGATGCACTGGGAGATGCTCAGGAGCTCTCAGGAGGATCTATGGTGCAAGATTAAGTAATTTCAGCAATGTACTTTTGAAAAATCCTGAGCAATCAGATACTTTGTAAGATCACTATCCACAAAGGCAGGAGGTTGGGTGAATTTAGAAACTTAACAGCACTTCAACAGGGTGCTTTGTTATATTCTGTGTCATTTATACAAAGAATCATGGATCCATTCAGGTTGGCAAAGTCCTCTACGATCATCCAATCCAAACATTAATCCAGCAAAGCCAAGGCCATCACCAACCCATGTGCCTAAGCATCACATTCACACATTTGCAGGAGATGAGGACTCCACCACTATCCTACACAGACAACCCTATGAGTGAAGAAATTTTTCCTAATATCCAACCTAAACCTCCTCTGGCACACCTTGAGGCTGTTTCCTCTTGTCCTGTGGTTTGCTCCTTGGGAGAAGAACCCTGCAGAGAACCACCCACACAGCTCCATGCAGCACTCCTACCAAAGATGTGTAACAACAGCTACATCAGGAAGTGCTGAATTCATGGTAAGAGGAAAGGAGAGCAATAAAGGGAGAAAAAGGATGAGCAACAAGTCAGAAGTTAGAGAGTAAAAGGCGAAAAGTCATTAAGTAAGCTTCCCAAGCAACTGAGAAGCAAAAATAAATTAAGATAAGAGGTAAAGGGGTAGGTGGTGGAGCAGCTCGTTAAATCACAGGTAAAGAAGATTAGGGTGACCAAACAGGGGCTAACTTTAAACAGACAGCGCCCTTAAGAGGGGAAGGCGGGGAAAGAGCTTAGCCCAGCCACCACAAAGAAAAGGAAAAAAAACCCCAGGCTCAGTGAGAGCAATTGGGAATAGGCCAGTGGTGTTCAGATATAAACTACATGTAACTTGTAGCAGCCAGACCCCAAAAACATCCCAGCTTTTTTCTCATGGCTTTTTGACCAAACTAACAGCAGCACCGAAGAACCCAACCAAGGAACTCAAAGCAAAGTAACCCCATGGAGCACTTAACATGCACCTTGAATAATTTCTTCACAAGAAAACAACTTTAAGCTTTTTTTCCTATTTAAAATTAATTCCATCAGTAATTCAGGAGGACAGGGACAGCCTGTCCCTGTGAGGTGGGACCAGGCTCAAAAGCCACTTTGGGGCAATAGTACTGAAGCGCTTTTGACTCAGCCAAATTGGAATTGGCAACTTCTGCCAATTCCGGCTGAGATGTGTCCCCCTTTGCAAAGCACTACTGAGCCCATACTTTTCTCTCCACAGGCAAACTATTGCAACCCATCTGGCACTCTCTTGTTCCCCAGCTTTTCTTTTGGAATACCTAAACAAACCCAAAAATTCTCTCATTTACCAAAGAATGGCAATTTGAACTTTGCAGGCTCCTTTCTGCAGCTTCCCCATGCGATCCTGCAGCACAGCTATTCCCCAGTGGAATGCTAAACCAGGAATCTCCCGTGGAAAGCACTGCTGGCTGCCCTTCCCTTTGGAGGTAAAGGAAAACCAACCCACCTTGCAGTCTCCTTCCACTCCATCTCCTGTCCATCGACAGCCAGAAGCTCGTCCAGCTCGGTGAAGAGCTGCGGGGGCGCGGGGCTGTCATCTTCCTCTCCGAGGATGAAGCGGATGCGCTCGGCGGCGGGGGAGACTGCAGAGGTGAAAATACTGCGGTTAACGGCCTGTGAGATGACCAGGGACGTGCGGCTCCTCTCCTTGCCCTGCTCCCCAAGGCCGTTCAGCTGCTTCTCCAGGCTGCTTCTGCCATCTGACATCCTCGGCGCTGCGGACACGGGCCGGGAGCGAGGTTGCCTCTATCTCCCTCTCTCCCCTTCCTTGCCTCTCACTGAACTTCTTACAAGTTCAAGCTGGGAGTAAAGTTCAGGAAAACTTGTCTTTTCCTACAGACCTTGACTATGTTACAGCAATTTGCAGTCCTTGTGAAAAAAAAAGCACTATGGTGCTCTGTGGCGCTGCCCGAGGACCGGCCGCTCTCTGAGCAGCCCGGATCCTTCACCCCCTTTTTTATATGACCTAAAACCAGTTCCAGCCAAACCAATTGGGGGCTTGCTGGCACAGCATCCCACTGCTGGCTTTCCCCTCCCTCCCTGCCAGCCAGGTTTGGGCTGCCATTGGCCTGCAAGGGAGGCTGGAACCTCCCCAGCCCACCACTGGAAAACACAGGAATACTTAACAGAAGGATTGTCCTCCTCTATACGTGAAGAATGCAACCCCATGCATTTAGTCAGGCACCAATGCACTGAAAAAAACCAACTGGTCTGGGTTGGAAAAAGCTGCCTGTTTAGGCAAAAGAGCTACTATGTTCAAACACACAGCACAAGCAAAGCCTGTTTGTTTTATAAGCTCAAGAAAAAGGACAGAAACCCTTTCTTGGCTAAGGGTTCAAAATTCAAACCTGAGAACATCACTGTACCCATCATCCCGAGGCCATCTCCTAAAGGTAAGTGGAGCCCACACCACCAGAGTCACCTTGCTGGAGGGCTCCTTGGGGTCTACAGCCTTTTTCTCAGCATATCACCTTAAAATAAAGGTGTGACCATGTGAAATTTTAAGACAGACATCCTTTCTGCTGGATGTTTATCAGCATTAGAGATACACAGCAGACTATGAACTTTGAACAGTTCCGCTAAAAACGCCTTTCTTTTCAAAAGATCAGCTGGCTCTCTCTTGCAAAATAATTAATTACATCAGGTGTCCAACCACATTGATTTTTCCAGGGTAAACAGACTCTCAATTTGCAACTGGGAAAAAAGAAACCAGTAGAAAACATGCCCTTTACTCCTTTTTCTTTTCCTTAAATAAACTTTGATAGCTTTCTTCCTAAGTTACTCAGAGTGATGATGCTTCAGTGATATAGATTTCCTTTTGACTGAAAGTATATCAGTAATCATAAATGCCCTTGGGAACTCCTGGGAGCCAAGGACCTTGCCCTGCTGCTACAGCAGCCTCTCTATCATGAGGCATTCAGCTTCCTGCAGGCTTCAGGAGAGCTGGGGAGAGACTTCTAACAAGGGCCTGGAGTGACAGAAAAAGGGGGAAGGGCTTCCCACTGACACAGGACAGGCTTAGATGGGATATTGGGAAGAAATTATTGCCTGCGAGGGTGGTGAGGCCCCGGCTCATGTTGCCCAGAGAAGCTGTGGCTGCTCCATCCCTGGAAGTGTCCAAGACCAGGTTGAATGCGGCTCGGGGCAACCTGGGGTAGTGGAAGGTGTCCCTGCCCATGGCAGGGGGCTGGAGATGCCAGACACATGCATGTTCAATCATCCTCCCCCTTCACCACTAATGAATCTCAATATCCTTTTATATTTAAATGGAATTCAAATATCACAGCTAGAAAACAAATAAAATACATGCCCATCTTATTGCTTCAAAAAGCAAGATGGACCACAGAAGTGGTTGCTGCTTGGAAGAGGCTGTAAGAGAAGGGACTGCAAAGCTCCTTGAGCTATTGAAGGCATCCACTGGAGCCAATAGGAAAAGTGTCTCTTGAGTCACTCTGAAGTGGCTTCACCATATGAAGTGTTACCCTGATGCTGCCAGCCATAACTCACTCACTCCACAGTATTTTGCACACTGAACCTGGGTGCCCATCGTCCGTCACCCCCTCTCTCTTGGCTGCCTCCTCTCTGTGTTGCTGATTACCCATTACCTGCACTTAGGGCTGATGATAAGGTTCACAGCCCCATTAGGGCCCTTGCTGGGTCACAGGTCCCGATGCTGGCCTGACCACATGTTCCTGATTGCCATTCTGTGGGTTAATGGGCCGTTTATGGGCTGTTTATGTGCTCTCTTGAGCAAGGAGAACATATTTCCATCCTCATCTCCAGGTGAACACCGTGTGCTCGGTGTGGGCAGCTGGCTGAGCCCCGGACTTAGGGGCTGGGGAGTCATTAACCCGGGGGTGACCCCCCAGCCCCCTGCCTGCCCGACTTCTGAGCACCACCGGGCCAGCCTGGCCCAGCCTTGGCCACCACCTTGGCTTCCAGCCCGGCCATCCAGCTCGGGAGCTGCTCAAACCAGCATCCCTGACGCCAGGAACAGCTCAATGCTGCTTTCCTTACTGTCTTCAGGAGAACAATCTGATGGTCAACAGACATTTGCAGCAGAAAAAAGGCTCATCCACAAATTTAGATGGCTGAGTTTATATATTCATTGCAGAGGGTTGAATGTTCCTACACAACAACATGGATACAGAGGGAATGGGATGTCTCTCACTTGCCTCTCTTCCCTTTCCTGTTCCATTCAGTCTGTGAGGTAGCTTATAAAAGGATAACTTGCACAAGAGCAAACACATCAGCAGTTTCTCCAAGTTCAGCTCAGGCCAGTTCTGAGCACAATACATACCCTTGGGTTCCCAAAGGCAAAAATCAATCTCCATCAAGAGAGAGGAATCTCAGGGAATTCGGAAATAGGGAGAGACACGTTCTCGCACAACGTCAAATGGGGCATGCCTGAGCTTCCCAGCCCTGCTCCAGCACTGGCTTTGGTGGCAGCCATCACTCACTGCCTGGTGCAATGGCACAGTCACACACGGAAATGCCAGAGGGCTTGGTGGCACTGGCCCCCTATCCTAAAGTCACCTCCTGCTTTGGTGCTGAGGGCCTGGCTGGTGGTGGAAGGCAGCTACAGCCTGGCTCTCCGGGTGTACAGGGCTGCCTCAGGATGGAGAGCAGGGGGTACCTGTGTTGATGCACAAGTAAACAGCCTGTTCTCCACTCAGCCAACATGCTTTCCCTCCTGCTTTTTCAGCTGGCTGCTATCAGGGACACTTCTGAAGACATGAAAAACTTAGTTCCTTATCAGGAAAATGTTGTTGAACAGGTTTGTCTTTGAAATCAGGATTTCTTTGTTTGTGCTTGCTTCAAGAATCAGAACTATTCAATCAGAACTCTTCTTGTGTTTCTACTTTGGTACAGATTTTCAAAGGTATTTTAAAGCCTTAAAAGATAACATTAACTAAAGTTAAGATAAACCAAAATTACCCTCTTCACACAGCTATAAAGGACTGAAAATTCACACAGATGAAGTAAGTCACTGGAGACAGATGGAAGAAAACCTTTTATTGTTTTAAATGGACAGAAGACAGCCACATTTCCTTCAGTAGGGTTTCCCTTTACAAGGAGAAGTTATGTTTTGAACATGTTAATGGCATGGCTAGCTGCATAACAAACCCATCCTATCTCCTCCCTGCAACCCTGTAGCAGTCTGACATTGACTCCAGTGAGAACAGGATTAAGCTGCAATACATTTTTCAAAGAGAGAGCCTTCTGAGATATTTTGTTGCCAGAACCACTGCTGATTTTCCTATCTGGCTGAAAATAAATGTAAGATAATTGCAGAGAGTTTTGCTGAGTAACTAGTTAGCAAAAACTCCTATCTTGCCCTTCAATTCAGCCCACACTTCTTGAAAAGACTCTTCTCTCCGTCGGTTCCCACTTGCTAATGTCTTCAGTACTTTATTACACTGAGGACCTGCACCTCAGTCAACTGCTTCCTCAATCTGAGGCCTAAGGGATACAAACAGATACAAAGGTGTCTGTTACTTCTAAGTGAGTTGGCAGCTACAGAAATCCCTGAGAGACTTGGTGCAAATCCCTCCCCAGAGCCTGTGGAACCAGTACCAAGGAAAGTGGTTTGTCAAATGTGCATTCCAGGCAGGCTTATTAAAATAGGACACGATCACACTCCCCTTCCTTTCTGGGGCTGCCCTCCCTCTGCTAAAGCCCAGGTCAAACCCATCCACAGTCAGAGCAGTGACACACTTGTCCAGACACCTGTTACAGACTTAAACTTGTTTCCTTTCCAGTTAAGCTAACTTGCCTTCCAAAATTCTCTGTTACCAAAACCAATTTTAACTGTGCGTCACTGTCAACACAAGACACCAGCTAAAGGCAGGTGGGTAGGCTTTGGTGGCCCACAGTCCCACCAGCTTCCTTTAAAGACAAACCTGAATAGAATTTCACTTAAAAGCAGGAGATGAGAAAACAATCACCTGGGACACCTACTTCTGGAAAGACTGCTCTGAGTTTTTGGGAGCACTGCTCCGAGGCTGCACCCTGGCCTTTCCCAGGGTCCCACAGAAGCAGCCCTGGGTGATCTGCTCCCCAGCTAATCGCTCTAAGCAAGCGTGAGAATTTCTCCTTGCTTGTTTTGCGTCTCTGCTTGTGAAGGATCACTTTTTGACCCCATGTCGGGGCAGGCTGGCTGTGAGGCAGATTACGCTTTCCACAGGCAACACCTGGCAGCTGGGAACGCTCCCCACAGTACCTGAATCCCTCCCCAGGCCACTTCTTGCACGATTGTGGGGCGCAGAGAATGCTACTTGAGATGCTTGCTCTATTTTGGAGCAAATCTACCCTATATTTTCAGTGTCCCATACCAGACATAATGAACAGCACTGACTGTCTTTGGAATAATCAATTTTTTGCTGGACTTTTGGACTGCATGATAGTACATGTTTTGCTGTAAATTCCTCTGCAGCACGTGGCATATATTAAGTGTCTGATCTACAAAAAATCTTCAGTATTGGACAAATTCTTACTAATAGTGTGTTCTGTCAAGCACCAGAAGAACGGCAGCATTTACATAATCCCTTGCTGGGCATTCCCAGCTCCCTTGGTCTTTGGTGCTGTGCCTACAGACACTTTTTAAAAACATTCCTTGGAGATGCAGGGAGAGAAAAAGAACCCTTCTTCCAAAAATGTTTCACATCAACTCATCATTGGATGCAATATGGACAATCAGTCTGGGAAACTTCTAAACAAACCCAGCACCATCTCATGAAAATGTTGTGAGCCTTATTCTAAAAGGCAGTTCCTACAAAAGAAGGCAGCCTGCCAATCCCATCCACATGGCTGTGATGGAGAGACCACTGCATGCTATATCCCAAGTCCCATGATGAGCTTTTTCCAGCACTGCTCCACTCTAGGGAGACTCTGCCTTCAAAGACTGTTTTTCCCAACTGGAGCCAAACCCAGTAATGTCTACACAACCTGCCAGAAGCACAGGCAGCTGCAGAATCCCAAGGAAATGGGAAAAGATAGCCTCCCACAGACACACAATGAGCCATTTGAGCCAAACTAAGCATTTTACCTATTATCAATGTGAGGCTCTGCCTGCTCTCATCAATGCCAGGCTCCCCTGATTCCAAGGGTGCTGAATTGGGCATACATGGACCATGCAATTCCCTATGGGTATGCCACAGCTAGGTGCTAATCAACACTGACTGGATAGAAAAACAGGAAATTTGTCTTTTTACACCACATTTAAAAATTTTTCTAGGTTCTCAGAGTGCCATTCTTAATTGCATTAAAGGCAGCAATGCCGATGACACTTCCTTTTACAAACCAACTACTCCACAGTGACAAACCATACTGGTTATAAATCCTGATATAAAACATACCACAAGCAATTCACTGCAAAATATGGATAACAAAGGTATTTTTGGACCAGTCCTGGAGGTCAGCCATCGTACCTCCAGTTGTGTCAGACTGCTACAGCAGCACATTTTTAAGGAGCGATTCCCAAGCAGTTGCCAAGAAGACTTTAATAAAGAAAGAGCAGCACCTAGGGAAAGCCTGACTTTCTCCAGAGCTCTGGAACATTTCCTGTTGTCACACAGACACAGGATGCTGTCTGGCATCACACCTCCATTGGATCTGAGCAACAGTCAAGTCCCCAGTGAAACAGCAGAGCAGTGGCTGCCACATAGAACTGAGTTCAAAAATCACTCCGTCCTTCTCATTATTTTCCTTCTTTGGCTTTTCTTGGTTTCCCTTTTCAAAGCAGTGTGGCTTTCACAGTCTCCTTCCTGGTGCTGTCCACCTCTCTGGGATTCTGCTGGGTCCTGCTCTAGTACCTTAAACACTGTAAGCACACCATGATCACACACAGCCCTTCCACACCTCCATCAGTATCACTGCACCATGTGCCCACAAAGCAACTGCTCATCATAAGCACAAGGGAAAACTCCTGCTCCTCTGATGAACCAAAAAAAAAAAATCCTTTTCTTCTTCAGCACTGAAATGTTGCTCCCCAAAGATGGTTTTAAAGCAGTTCTGAGGAGCTGCAGTCCCTGTAAGCAGCATTGTTTCTTGCACCAGCCACAAGCCCTCCTGCCAAACTCTAACTCAGTCTATCACTGCTCATTTACCTCGTTTAGGTAACAGGGAGGGTACAGGGACACTTCTAACGACACAGCCATAACAACTCTGAGCTCTCCTCTTGGGTTTAAGCTTCCACACAACGACAAGAGGAAACTTCCTCTCTGCCTCCCAACCAGCCCTCCGGCTGCAATAGCCAATTTTCTGCCTATTAAGCTCTTCTCACAAGCAGGGTTTCATCACTGTCTATTTGTCTCGTTCAATCAATCTCCACAGCTGACTGTTTCAGCACTTCTGGAAGCTTCCTTCAGCAGGGGCTCAGCAGGACAGAGCCCACTCACAGAGGGAGGAAACTGCACACGTGTGGGTGAGGATTTTCCATAGTTATTCCCACAGTTTCCGAGCACACCGAGCCCTTTGCCTCATGTCTCCGGCTGCAGCAGAGCCCACCTCTGTTGCCAGGCAGTTTTTCAAGGAGTACTGAATGTTTCTGGCATCCACACTTTTTGCTTTCAGCTCTTTTCATTTTGTCCCCTCTGTTTTCCATGTTGCCAAACACCTCATCCATTCTGGGCACAGAGGGAGCCGTGCTTTATTATTCCTCACCATCCCTGGAGAGACCAACCAATGCATGAGAGCTAAAGGCATGGGCTGGGGGGTTCTGCAGGTTGTTATTCCTTCCTCATCACCTGTCCTGCTCCAAACTCCACATAGGAGAGGGAAGCCACGGTGTAAATATGTATTTTATAGAATGCCACACTGGTTTAGGTTGCAAGGGACTTAAAGATCATCTTGTTCCAACCCGCTGCCACAGGCTGGGACACCTTCCACTTAGCCCAGGTTGCCCCAAGCCCCATTCAACCTGGTCTTGGACACTTCCAGGGATGGGGCAGCCACAGCTTCTCTGGGCAACCTGAGCCAGGGCCTCACTGCCCTAACAGACAAGAATTTCTTCCTGATATCCCATCTAAACCTGTCCTGTGTCAATGGGGAGGCATCCCCCCTTGTCCTACACATACTCCACACTAAAAGCACTATCACAGAATTACAGAACTGTAGGACACCAGGTTGGAGAGACCTCAAGGATCATCTGCTCCAACCAGCTCAGAAGCCAGAGCTCAGGAGGCCGCTTCACCTTGACTCACAGCAAGGTGAGGAAGGCGCCACCCTCCTCTGAGATGCTTTCAAAAAGGCTTCTCTATTTTCCCACCAGCTTCTGAACAGCTCTGCTCAGTGACAAACTGCCCTTTTGGCTCACAACAGTTCACAGCCGCTTATGTAAAAAGCTGCAAAGCCAGCCTGAGAATCCAGACAATGCTTCCATTGACCAGGAGAGCACCAGGATTTGGCCTGACAGGGTGCTTACAAAATCAGCTGGTTTCACATCTGGGCGCTGGTTTTCCTCACATTTCCCTGCTGCTGCAAAGCAAGCTCCATCAGGTGGATCCACCCCTACAGACCTGCCTCTCTGGGTGCCTGCATTTACTCTGTATGTTAAATCCTGACCAACGCCACTTTCCTCCCCTGGCATCCCTGGAGATGGTAGCACCATCCTGATGGAACTGTCCCACCAGTTAGCAGCGTGGCAAAGCAAAGCTCTGCGTGGGTAAATCACCTCTCTGAAGGCATTTTCTTTTTCTCTCTGGGTCGAGTCAAGGGAACTCGGAAAAGGGCTCTTGCAATGGCATTTGGGAGCAGAAAGACTCTATTGAGACAAAGCCACAATGAGCAGTTTCGGGCCTGCCTTTAAAAATTAACCACCATTAACTCCGGGCTTGGCAGGGCTCCAGGCTGCCAGCAGCACACTCCTTCCAAGCAGCTTCCCAGAAACTCCCAATTCAGCTCCTTCTCAAAAGCCTGCTGACATTTGGGCAGCTCCTGCTCTGCACTGGTTTCCCCTTGCAACAGCAAGTGAAGTTCAAGCTTCTGCCTCCTTTTAACTCTGAGCTTCACAGACTCACCCCCACCTCCTACACAAGCTCCAAACCTCCAGGGAACACGACTATGGTGGAAAAAACCAGTGGATTTGCTGGGGTCTCATCCATGCTGAAAGGTAGCTTTACAGCTTTAAGCAAATTTCTGTAATTCAATCAAGGAAACATAAGTATAAAATATTTCCACTTTCAGGAAAGGAACATGACCAGGATCTACACTAGTAAAACTGTGTACAAGAAAAATAAAAGACCATTATCCAATGGATTTATCTAGGAAAATTAGGCACGGGTTGGCTTTCAGCAAGTGAATGCACTGTAACTAAGATCAATACACTCCAGAAAAGGCTACTGCCAAAACTGAAGAAGGAGGAAAGCAAGTTCAAACAAACCCAACTTGTTTTTTCACTGAAAAACGAGAAATCTGGTACCTAGAGATACATTTGGTGACTCCTTATGGAATGCAACACGAGCCAGGCAGAGAGATACTTTTACCAAAACAACAAAGAGGCTCTAAAGCAGCAGTGAAGCACAAATACACAGAATAAGGAGGCAAAGCCACACTTAACTGCACCATTTAGGAACATCTGGGTCTGACACAAGCCCAGGTGAAAGGAAAACTACCAGAAATGAAAGATTCCACTAAACACTGGAGGATAAGTGCGTAAGGCATACAAGGAAAATGAATTATTTAAGACCATTAGCAGCAGGAGCTTGAGAAGGAGTGGGTGACCTGGACCACCTTGGAGAGAGACAGCCAATTAAAGGGATTAAAATGTGCAGGAAAGCAAAGCAGCCTCTTCGTGTGAAACCCCAGCACACAGGTGGGTGCACAGGCACTCAGCCTTTCCCAAAGGGTAATGTGGGACGAGGCAGGTGTGTGCAGAACAAAGAGGAGAGGATGGAAGTAAACCCAAGGAGTTCACAATGAGTGGCCAGGCCCTCTGTGCTCACATCTCACCAGACCCGTCCAGAGCCAAGGTTTTAGTCAGGTCTGAAATGTTTCACACAGCCTGAATCTGAAGAAAACAATCATCAATCCCCAGAATTACCTGGCACTGCTATCCAACAGGATGCCATCCACCATATTTTTACCATTTCTTTCTAGACTCCAGGCTGGGCCCTTTGGAGATTTTCCTTGCAGTTTCCAAAGGTGCACAAGGTGACTATGCCTTTATTTTTCTTACCCAACTAAAACCACATGGGATCTAAACTGCCCCAGCCTGCTGGGACTTACCCAGACCAGAGGGCTGCAGTTAAAAACAAATCCATTAGCAGAGTTCTCCAAAGTGCTACTTAAGCAGATTTTTTTTTCTTTCTTTTAAGCTCCTAAATGCAACTTTAGCAATTATTGGTTTATGTAATTGCCTAACATTTAATGTTTACAGCAACATTTTACAACCAATTTACATGCAGTTCACTAAATGCTTTAGGGTTAATTGGTCTTTTGCTGTGCATTAAGCAGCTTGCTAATGATTAGACAGTTGGGAAGAAAACATAAGTAGGAGGTCAGTTTGGGGATGGCTTGGACCAGGGGAATGGCTGGGGGGCATTTTTGCAGAAGTATTGACCTTCCTAATGGTCAGGTCCCAGCCTCACCCCCAAGTGGCAGAGATAGTGTCTTTTATAGGGTCACATTGTTCCCTTTGTGCTACCTGTGAGGAGGAGGAGGATACCACAGCAAAGGAGAGAGAGAAGATGCAATTCCTTGCACTTGGCAAGAATAATGTTGTACTGCCTGTGCTTGAAGGGAGCCCCAGGAGACCCAAGTATTCCCTGTCCTGAGCATCCAAAGGTATGAGGATGCTTCCAGGAGTAGGAAAAGTAACAGTGTGCCTCCCTGGGGCCCTGTGTCACTGCACTGCCATCTAAGGACAGAGTGCTCCGGACATGATACCACAACTGAGAAAGCCAAGTTAGTAACTTAATTACCAAGCTGGCCCTGCTTTGAGCAGAGGTTGAGACTCACTGATGGCACCTTCCAACCTCATTGATTCTATTTTATTAGCGACCTTCCCAGATAGATGATCTCCACTCCAGCTACCCCATCTGCTGCCCAAACATGAACAGTTTTGCCACGGCTTCAGGGAAAGTTTAGTAATGAAGAGAGACTGGAAACCCCACGCTGGGTTTAATGATCTGCTTGGCATCCTGGCCTGGAGAACGGGAATAGAAAGGAAAGTAACAAAACACCAACTCTGCATCAGAAGATACTGACAGACTCTTTGGAAACAGCAAGGGCTGCACCAGCCCAACCAAGACCAAACAGGAAAACAGCAAAACAAAGCTGAACAGCTTCCTTTGCATTTAGGGAATCGACTGTGACCAACCCAACAGGTAGTCAAACTCTACTTTTTAAATCCTTCCCCAAGCACAAAAAACTGGCAGTGGGATCAAAAGCACCGAGCAGCCAGCTGGTCTTAAACATTGTCCAGGACTTAGGAAAAAAATTAAGAAAAAAATAAGAGGGGAACAAATCAGCCAGGTACTACTGGTAATCTTTTAAACAACTTAAGATGGAATGAGCAAAGCAGAAATGAGCAGTGTTTTCCAAACTATTCCATCAGAACAGCACTGCCTCCAATGTGAATCTCTTCACAAGCACTGATCTCCTTAGAGTCATTAAATGCCATCTTTATTTCTTTTTAACTGGTCCCACTGCATTTTAAATTACCTTTTAAAAGTACAGCTGGAGCATATAAACATGATGTGTTGAAACACAGAACTGTTAAAATACAGGAAATAAATTTGAAAAGTTTGTGGTTTTACTGGTACTCAAATTTCATTACCCAGAAATAAGGAATGTACTAATTTTAAAACAAAAAATATTTGACTATTAAGAAAATCTCAGTGTCTGGCAAGTTCCGGCAGATGATTAATTATTACAACTCAGGAAGGGGTGCTGCTGCTTTCCTTCTGACCCTGCACACTCTCCAGGTGGGTTGAAGAATAGCAACAGCACACCTCACCTTTCCTCACTTTTATTGTCTTCCTGCTCCCACCCCTTCAGCCTCCTGTTCTCCCTTCTCTGCTGGGATCAGGACTCTGGGCTTGCACTATAACAAAATCTGTTTTGCTGATTCAGCTTAGTGCACGGCCACAAAATCAGCTAGATGGCCCTTAAACCTGTCAGATGGACATGATTTTTTTTACAAACTGGGTGGAAAACCATTAGCACACAGCAGTGAGGGATGCCCCATCCCTGGAAACATTCAGGGCAGGTTGGATGGAGCTCTGAGCAATGCAGTCTAGAGGAAGGAATCCCTGTCCATGGCAGGGGCTGGAACAAGATGACTCTGAAGGTTCCTTCCAACCCAAGCCATTCTGTGACCATTTTTATGATCCCATGAGATGGGTTAGATGGCTACAAAACCAGTTAGGTGGCCACAACAGCAAGAGGAGGGAGGAACAAAGGAGCTGGGGTGAGGTGGGAACCTCACGCAGGAGACCTGCCCTGACAAAAAGCTGAAGTTAGGGATAACCCCTCCATGGAGCTGCCCAGATTCCCAGCCCAGCAGCTGGGCCAGGCTCAGCTAAGGCTGAGGATATTCAAAGGGCCCTGTCACCGTGCCAAGCACACAGCTCCTGTGACAAGGGTTGCTTTGTCTTGTGTCCCCTCTGCCTCCCAGCACATGGGAAACTTCAGAAATTCCCTTGCTGAGGAGAACAACTAAGCTGAGTAACTTGGAATTACAGGCTTTTAAGGTTAGTTTGCTGCTGGAGCCAAGACATATTTCCAGAGCTTCTCAGGACTGAAAACAACCTCCTACTTTTAATGACTTGCCTTTTATCTTTAATAAGGGATTAGGAGCTATTTTTCCAGCTAATACCTTAAAATCCAGATAATCATAAAAGCAATCAGTAATACCCAATATATGTTAATTACTCATTTTCTTCTCGTCTCTGGTTGCCTTGCTGTCACTCAGGGCCATTAATTTGTCTATAACAAGGCTGCAAATCAAAATCAACAAAAGGCTTCAGGTCCTCTGGGGAGTCACAGGTTCGGACTTGGGGGATTAACCACAGATTATATCTGCAACAACAGCAAGGAAAACAATATTATGGCCAAAGAGGTGCTAAACTATCCCACCAGCCATTTACCCACGCCTGGACCTGCTTATTCCCACAGCAGTCAAGCAAAGCAAAAAACTGATTAAAAATCAGTTAACAAGCCACTGAACAAACTTGACAGCACTAAGGGGAGCCAAAGCTGCACTCACCAAGTCATTCCCAGTGAAATGCGACTCTAAAATAATTTTACTTTCTCCACACGAAGCTACACTGGCCTTTCCAAAGGGAATTTAAAGGAATAGCAGGTGTAGAAGCTTTACATTCAATATCTGATGCTGGAATAATGATGCTGATCAGCACATTGCTCAGAGAGGTAATACCTATGACTGCTCACAGAAGAGGGATTCACAGTTCCTTGAATGCCATGAATTTGAAGGATGCCTTGGATTTACCAGAATATTAAGGTGATAAGGAAAAACTGAAGCAGGAGCAAAGATGGATGTACCTACTTGGAATTCCATCCAGCATTTATGCTCTGCCCTCCCTGCACAGCCATTTCTCCCATTTCTGAGTCCTGAAGAGCTCTGCAGGGCCCCGAAAGGAGTTTAATCCCTCGTGCCTCAAACCAAACTCTCCATCACATCCATTACTGCACCTCTGGGTTTCAGGACTATCTGTTGGCAGTCCCAGCCCCCTTGAAAGCACGCACGTCCCGCACAGGTGATTCCTGACACCCCAAACACCTTCCCCTAATCTCCAAAGCCACAGTCACGTAACACCAGCCATTAGCTGCTTCTCAGCTCTATTAATAGAGCCCAGGCTGCAGCCAGCCTGGTGGCCAGGGCTGCTCCTGGCTCACGTAACACAGTCTGTGGCTCCTCTGTCCAGGAGCACACACGAGCTGTCAGTGCCCACCAGTCCCCTCAGCCAGCGACCAAGGCTCTCCCAGGAATACAGCTTTCCATCCCTGCCTCCCAACCCTGCAAGTGTCCTAAGCCAGGCTGCACCAGCTCAGAGCTGCCTGCTCTAGAGGAGGGTGTCCCTGCCCATGGCAGGATGGAACTGGATGGGCTCTAAGTTCCCTTCCTGCCCAGGCCATTCTGTGATGATTCTCTGAACAGAGAGCACAAAGTATACGTTTGATTCTGAAGACCTGAGCAGATCAAATTGCTTCATCCAAACGAGAATCAAAAGCTAGCAATTTCAGCCAAGACTACACAAATGTGCTAATCCAGTTCTTCCCAGTGGCATCTTCTACAGGGCAGAGGGAATATTACTGTCAGTTTACATTAATTAAATTATTCAGTTCATTAAAGAATTAAATATGATGTGACAACAGGAGAGGTTGTTCATTTTTTCAGAATTCTCAGCTACAAGAAGGGGTGGGAAGATGAGATCTAAGGAGAAGAGGGAATTTGGCTGGCTCATTAGTTCAGATAATGCTTAATCCCTAAAAGGACTTCAACTGGGGAGAAAACCCAAACACCAAGTAGCTGCACCATTACCAAAAAAGACAGCCTTCCCCTTGGATATTTTTAATGGAATTTCAATCTCCATCCACATGGAATTTGAAAAAGATGATCCAAAAGGAAGTCTTCCCCATCTCCAGGTGGATACCAGCATGAGCATCTGGCCATCCAATGTACAAAACTCAGGATGTTGGACGCCTGCACATCACAATGTCAAATTACACCAGGTATTATAGAGTGTGACTTGGCTACCAAAAGGGAACAGCAGATTCAGGGTGAAAGAAGTCCTAACAGCAAATGAAGGAAATAATGACAATGATATCACCAGATTAAATCCATTATTTAAAATAAAGTTCCCCACTTGCTGATTCAAATGAAGCATGATGTCTTGTACACTATTTTTTTAAGGCAAACATGAAGAGCTGATGAAGTGTCCCATGCATTACTTCACCCACTGAGCTAAACTCTCCATAGTGAGGTGCACATTTTCATGGCTCCAGGGAAAGGAGAACCATGACCCCAGTGAAGAAGGTACACAGCAGTCTGGAAGTGCAAGGCAGCACTGAATCACAGAATCCCCTAGGTTGGAAAAGACCTTTAAGAACTGGAAGCAGCAGTGAAGCTGCATTATGGAAAGAAATTCCCCAAGAATGTGTAAAGCACAAGCCAAGGCACACATGGATCCTGCTCAGCCATTCTGATTGCTGAATTGTAACTGATTTATTTGTGTACACATACCAAGAAGATTTTTGTATTTCTTCTCAAGCCTCCTTCTTAAAGCCTCCTGAAATTGGGGAAAAAAGTGACAGGAATACCATGTTAAGAAATACACAGGTGATTTTCAGGGAAATTAAATTCCTCAACTTCTGCCTCCCTGTTCCAAGCATTCTTTTAAAGCCCTAAGCTAAACCAAGGTGCTGAACAGAGAGATCCATCTCCTCCTTCCCCAGTCCTCCACCACAGAGCACTAGGTACACTTTGGTGGGATGCAGTTGTGAGCAACAGGAACACATGCTCCGAGAATCCCTTTTCCAGCAGCCATCGTGCCCTGCTCTGTCACTACAGTGAGCAAGTTCTGAACAAGGAAAATGAACTTGTCAGGGGGCTCCATCTATTTCAGAGCAAGAAACTCCATCATGTGGAATAGTAACACCAGAAGAACCAGGCAAGGACGGTCTGCTATATACTTCCATTAAATGCATGAAAGAAAAGAAGATGTAGAAACAAAGATTGGTTTTCCAGGTGTTCCTCAACTTTGTGGCACTGGAGAAGCTATGGAATAGAGAACAGCTCTTTCATATATAGCTGATCCCTCAACTCCAACCCAAGTTCTTCTGCTTAATTTTGAGATGAAGTCAAACCTCTGCCTACAAAATCACATTGCAGATGAGAACAGTACAATGCACTGATTTAGACAAAATAGCTTTCCTTCAAAACACTTTTGTTTTTATCCCCCAAAGAGACAGGAAACTGTGAGCAATAAACCTCAAGGATGTCTTTTCCAAGATTTGAAAGCTATTCTCCAGTGGAGATTCCCATTTTAAGCACATGCTTTGCATAACTGAAAGAAAATACATGACCTTGATAGTAAGCAAAATATTCCTTGCAAAACATTTACTCTTTTTCTTGCTGTGCAAAATCTGTCTGCTCTTCCCAAATGAAGGACACCAAACCCACATTCCTCAGAAAAACATCACACCAGATTTAACTGGAGGAAGGTGTTTTTACAAGTTCAGCACTGACCTTATGTTTCTGAAGCTGTTAGCTTCCAAGCAAAGAGCATTTTTCCCTCTGCAACATGTGCTGCCTCGGCTGTGAGGGCTTTTCCAGAGCCACAAGGATGTTCTTCACTTCCACATCAAGGGCATCTGATGGAGCACCAAATACCACCTGACATTGTCCCCATCCCTAGTAACATCTCAAGAACTCAAAAAGTATATTCAGGGTCTGTCCTCTTACTACCTTAAGCTACAGGAAGAGCAGTGTCCCCATCATAGAAGCCCAAAATGGTTTGGGTTGGAAAGAACCTCAAAATTTATCTCATTCCAATCCTTGGCCATGTGCAGGGACAGCTTCCACTATCCCAGGCTGCTCCAAGCCCTGTCCAACCTGGCCTTGGACACTTCCAGGGATGGGGCAGGCACAGCTTCTCTGGGTAACCTGTGCCAGGGCCTCACTGCCCTGCCAGGGAAGGAGCTTTTCCTGCTGCACCATCCAAGCCTGAAGCCATGATGAGCCACCCTGCAGGAACAAGTCACCAGTGGCAGTGGCTCCTACACACTCTGTGTCCATGTAGAGCTGACCTGGCAAAATCCTGCCTCTGCATTTCCCACAGGCACTGAGTTCAAACACCTGGGAACACCCCACAGCAGCAGTGCTGCTTCCAGACACGTCAGACAAGCAGAGACAGCAAGAGGAACTGCTCACAATGAATCCTAGGTGCCTGACCCACAGAGATCAAAAAGACGTAAAATTCCAGCAGATTTCCCAGGCCAGATCACAGATGCCACAGCCTTAGACAGTTGCCACTTCCAAAACTTTCCCGTTGCAACCCCTTTTCCAGATGAAACCTCAGAGGAAATCCAAATCCTTATTTCCAAAAGGTGCTGAACACCAGCAGGCTGCAGCCAAACAGGAGATCAACTTTCCAAGTCTCCAAGACTCAGAGTAAATACTGTACTTCTTCCTTTCAAGAAAATGAGTGAAAAGAAATACAAATGCTTTTCTAGTCAGTCTCAGCCCCACAATGCCAAAGTTATTGTAACACAGTCATTCCCAAGGGGCTGAAAATAAAGAGCCACTATCAGCGTGTATCAATGGAAGTACCACACTGCATTCCTGCCATCCATGAACACGTAACCTCTCTTCCCTCCCAGCCAGCAATCTTCCCTGTAGCTCCTTACATCTGCATATTAATATTATTCTGCCTTTTCTGTCTATCTTCAAAGGCTTCCAAAGTAGCCACATTCCCTTTTGACAACAGGAATTAACAGGTTCTCCCCCAGAGCATCACACCTTCCATTTCTTTGCCCTGCTCACGCCTGTCCCAAATTCCTTGGCAAAAACAGCTATAAACATGGGAACTTTGATCAATAGGGTTTTTTAGCACACTTATTAGAAGTGTGCAATAACCACTGTGGAGGAATGAGGCAAATGTACTGGTATCTTTCCATTTTTAGAAAAGCACATAATTACATTAACAAACAACAAAACTATGAGTTTAGTCACAGCACTGCAGCAAAAAGAGCCAAGTCACCAACCCTGCATTATCTGAAGATGTAATGAAGGCAAACTAAATATTTTCCCAACCCCAAAATAATGTTCAATTGAACTAGAAGGTGATCTGTGGTCTTCCAAAGCGTTTGGAATCCTCCACAAAGAGAGAATTAATTGCCTAAAAAAGGTCTGCTTTTAGCACAGAACAGCAGGTTTGGGAAATCTAAGGAAAGGGTGCACCAGACAATTTCTGACTGCAAACAATCTATCTCCTCTTGTGCTGAAGGGCAAAGAAAAGTCCCTTTTGTTGTTCACAGGTATTATATCCGCTTTGGGAAAGAAAGGAAAGAAGGCATCCCCAGCCTCCTAAATGCTACCAAGTCTCAGTTACAAGCCTACAGCTCCGCTGCTGTGAAATATGGGATGTCCTGAAAGCCACCCCTTTCCAAGGCTGGTACCAGCTGAGAGCTGTAACAGGATGCAAGTCATCTGCAGAGCTTGGTTTATCCATAAAGAATTCACAAGGATAAGGTTTGCTAAAACCTATTCTGCTCTAATGATCAAGGAAGGGCATCAGGCAGAAGCTGGGGAACAAGATCTTCATTCACAAACCTTACACAGCTGCCATCTTTTTCAGCTTCTTAATATTGAACTTTCCTATAATTAAGAAGCACCATAAGCATGAAAAACACTGTATTCCACAGGCACAGGTTTTTGGACAAAAATCCACATATGTTACCACTCTCACACAGAAAAATAAAGGTATTTTAAGACTGGAAATGAAATCTGAATGCAAAGAAAATGTTTCCTGGAGCAGGACAGACACAGCTGTCCAAGGCAGCTCCAGGAAAAAAAGGTGAGCAGGTTGCTGTGACCACCAGCAGCAGCTCTTGACTGACATTTTCCACATAGGATACATGTCAGTGCCTGACCTCCCACAACAGGTGGGAAGTCTGTCTCAGTTGTAACTCAAGGAGAAGGTCTGCAAGTGAATCACTGCCAAAGGGGAAGTAGCTCCAAGGGGAACTCCAGAGGGAGCTGCTCATCTCCCTAACTCTGAGAAAGATCCCAGCCCAAGAGAATGATCCCTTTTTTATGAGCCCATTTTTACAACAGTTGAGAGAAACTACAAATACACCTGGCAATTCATTTAGTGACAGCTGAGCTGGCATTAAGGCAAGTAAAAATAATTGGGAAAATGACAATGTTCCTACTAAGTACTGCTGGGGGAAGAAAGCTTTTTTATGTTACTCCACTTCCAAAGGGACAGCAGGACAAGCCATAGAGAGCATGCTGGCTGCTTTCCCAAGAAGACTCATTCTCCTGGAATCAGTTTACAGTAAAGCTCAGCAAGGGGACAGCTCTGAGCAGAGCCACACTTTGGGAAAGCCGCACAACCCCCGGCTCAGCCCGGAGAGTGGGCAGGGAACTGCCAGTCCAGCTCTAGTCCCCTGTGCTCCGATTCTCCCACTGGTGACAAAGAGAACAGATACCAGGGATGGTCATCCCAGCCCAGCAAGCAGCTGAGAGCACTCCCTGAATCCTTGCCCACTGCCAGGTTTCCCCACGTAGCCAGAGCAGCTCCAGAGCGGGTAACTATTTATATCAGCAATCCGCCCGGCACTTCAGCAGATGCTCAGCCTTAAATATGGCTTTAAATCTTCTTGCAAGCAGCCAGGCTAAATATATGCCTTGGGTTAAATTTGTTCCTGGTGCTCTCCTGGGTCACAGCTCTCACTCTGCCTGCACTGTTCCTATAGATAGGGGCTGGCACAAGGTGTCCTGGCAGCCTGTCCCTGTCCCACCGGGGTCCCTCCCAGCCTTATGCCAAAGCAGGACCAAACCTGTGGACAAGGTGATGCTGGAACATCCAATCATCAAAAATTGCTCACATTTAACCCCAAATGTGGTTTTGTCTGCAGCTGGAAGCTTCTTATTTATTGCCAAAGTGCTAAAGGAACCCACAAGACAAAGAGCAGCCTCATTCCAAAGGCAAACAATTCATTACAAAATACTGCCTGTTTTGCATATACACACATATGTATTTTAAGCAGACGAGGCAAAAGATTTGGAAATCTTCCCTCTTCACCACTGAATTAAAGTCACATTGACACAGCTGGAACAAAAACCAGACTGAGCTCAGTACAAAGCCCCCAGCACCATTTTTCTGGGCAGATCCCAAGGCATGCTGCCCATCCCTAGACCTTCATCAGTTTCCTGTTTCCCCTTCCCATACCCACACATGATATGCATCATTGGGAACTGCAACATGCTGTGAAACCCTTGGGCCAGGCCAAAGGAAAATCTAAATGACTCCAGGATTAGTCTAAATTGGGAATTTAGAGTGCAAGTTTGATATCTGAACTGCACAACAGACAAAATTTAACTCTAAAATAGACCATGTGAGTAACTGTAATCACCATGGTCTGTGGTTCCTGAGCTGCTTCCTTTGCTTCCAACCAGTAAATAGGATTCTAGAAGCTGTGACAGTCACTTTATCTAAAACAGCCCATCCTCAAATAATCCCCATTTCTTGCAGTAGACATGAAACAACTGGATGACACTATTTTCCTGTCACTAGGAATGCAGAGCACGTTTCAAGCCCAGTTTTAATGTTAAGCCTAGACTAATCCACCCCAAGAGCTTTAGGTAGGCTTTGCCAAAGGAGCAATTGCTGCCACTAAATGCATTTATACTGTTTGATGGTGAGCAGTTTATTCTGTACAGTGAGCTCCCATTCCCATGATGAAACCCATGCTGGAATGAAATCACTTGAGTGAACTTTTTTTGCTATAGACTCATCCTTCTGAAGTTTCCCATCCTTGGCAATTTACCTTGGAACAGGCTAGGACAAGAAAACCATGATATACAAAGTAGGCAGAACAAGTCCCACCCAGATAAAGGGAAACCCAAATAAGAGCAAGTCCAACAAAACGGGGTCAGGCATGTTCTCTAGGAATACCCAAAGCACAAGGAAGAGCCTGTGCCCAGCTGAGCAGCCAAGTCAGTACTCTGCCTGGGAGCAAGGAGCAGGCAGCAGCCTTCTCTTCAGGAAGCTGACAGCTTTGCAAGATGGCCCAGAAAGCTTTGTGTGGCCCAAGGATGAACCACCACACACTGAAATTCTCCCACATCACACAACTCTTTTCTAGCCTCAAAGCTTCCATTGCTTTCATGGGCTTGAAACCAAGCAGTTTCAGGTGACTTCTGTAAGCACATTTCTTCAGGAGCCCCTTTATCTACCCCATCCCACCAAAATGCCCCCAAATAACTCTAGAACTTTGTGGATCCATCACTTGCCATGTCCCCAGTTTGCTGCTCCACACAGCCTGCTCCACAGGCAGCATGGAGTGTCTGACTCTGAAATACAAGCCACAGGACAGGGTTACCACCCTCCTACTGGGACGGTACTGGCACACCACATCCAGCCCAGGGAGTGTGAATCAAGGTGCAACGTCTCCACAAGGGGTTTCAGTATGGCCAATCTGGAGCTCTCAGAGAGGGAATACACAGGACCTAATCTATCTTGCAGAGAGACTCACTCATATGGACCCCAGCCCATGGAATACTTTCCTTTACCTCCTCCCAGTCTGAGTGACACCCATCTCTGCCCAGATTTGGTGCAGGACACTTGCTAAGAGCCTTGATATCTAAATCTTGTGGTTATCTAAATGTTATGGTTTCAGAAAAACTTCCCTGCCCTCTCTGCACAGAGCACATCAAGTTTCACCACCTCCAGCTAGCTCTTTCTGCTGCTCTTGCCTGTGAGTGGTGCTCTTCAGTCGTGTCCTTTTCTCCTGACTCACATCCTAGGAGCTCCTTACGTGTCTGAAAGCCACCCCCAGCAGTCCCCCAGTGCCATCAGCATTCCCTGGCCAAGAACCTGTGGTCACAGCCCTGCCAGCTGCTCTCCCCACTCCCTGTACCGTGCACACAGAGCTGATCCATCCTCAGTGCCATCCATCCCCTGTCAAACCCCACATGCTGGCTCCCAGGGGCCAGGCACTGTGAGCAGACTCCTGTGAGTGGGTTTCCAAGGAGGAATGTCCAGGTGGCCCAGGGGGAGCCAGCAGGGTTCAAATCAATTGAAAGGGATTTGACACCTAGGCTGTCTGCCTCCTTCACCCCCCAGCTCCCCTCCACTCAGTGCTGCTTGCAAGCAGGAAAATTTGGTTCCAAGGAAGGAAAGCATGGATTTGACCTCCTGCATCACTTCAACACAGAGGAGCTGGGTTATAAATGACAACCTGAAGGCCAAGCCTGTTGCAGAACCGCCCTCAGAGCAGGAATACAGAGGGGAACTGCTGGAGGTCTCCACAAGTCAGGATGCTCAGAACACCCCTCCTTTCCTGCCAGCCATGCAATTCCCAGGGTATTACACACCCTCAGCTCAGAGCTCAACTAAACACCCCTGCTCCATCAGATGAACTCAGTTCCCATTACTGTATTTAAATATCAAGGTCTCCACTTGGAAGCAAGACTTGAACACATCCCAGTACCACATTCAGGCTGGGACTAGTCCATTCCTAGGCTTCCTTACAAAGAGCAGGAAAGGCTCTGCTGATTTATGCATACTTTTATTTCCATGTAACTGCTGAGGCCTACAATGCCCTTCCAGGGGTATCCAAACAGAAGGAAAAGGCGCCACAAGGGCTCTGCCTTTTCTGAGACATAAATCCATCCATGCAAGTACAAACACATCTATGCAAACCACTTACATTTCAGCTAACATCTGCTTTCCACTTTAGCTTGCAGATGACCAAGTTCTTCCTACACATAATTCTGATGTGCTTAATACCATTATTTTAAAGTTCACTCAGTGGGTAAGAAATCAGCAAATAAATCCAAGCAAAGACTCTCCCCTGCTTGAACAGATGTCAGATCAGGATTCAAAGCTGAGCAGAATAGCCCACAGCTCTCAAGGATTTTGTTTCAGATATCACACAGATTTGTTTTAACAAACACACAATTTTTCTAGGAAATGGCTGACACTAACAAAGAGAAAAGCAAATTATTTTAAATGATCAGGTACAAGAGCTGAGGCTTCTCTGGCCTATCTTGTTTACTTTTCAGGTTTTTGACATGGAAATCTCAATTTCCATTTCCTTTCATAGTGGCCCTTTGGCTGCCAGTCCTTCACTCACAGCTAAAAGAGCCAACTTTGGCTCGTCAGGAAGTCAAAGAGATAGAAGTCAGAAGAGATAGAAGGGCACTTCCTGCCTCTGCATAAGTTGCTATTTCTTCAAGGCATGAACACATCCACAACACAGCATCTGCTCCAAACTTCAAAGCAAGATCACTACCATCATTTCCCCAGACAGAGAAACCCCAGAGTGGGTCCTTGGAAGGGACAGCCTGAACACAGGCCTTGCCTCAAGAGCATTTGCAAGGGCACACTGAGGTTTAGTGTTCCTGAACCATGACAAATGTATTTATTTCAGGGCTCACTCTTACACAAAATCCATGCTGGAGCCATGTCCGTAGGGGAGCAGGAGAGCCCTTTGCTATCAGCTCAGTAATCTGTATGAACTGATTGATTTTTCTTTTTGAACACTCCCTTGTGGTCATTCTAGCCTGCTGGCACTAGAGTACAGCAGGTTTTTGGCCTCAAGATCTCTGGTTCCCCCTCCAAATGTTTCTTAATCATCTAATTCCCTAACAGCTTCCCTGTGCAATCAAAGTCATCCGCATTGTCACTGCGCCAGCCCGAACTGGAGGAGAAGATAAACTGGGGGAGCCAAGTGAAAAGGGGAAAGGCTCAGAAAGTCATTGTGTCTGGGAGAAGGGAGCAGCCCTACACTCCCACAGACAGCCTGCACTGCTCTCCACCAATCTGCTGAAACCTCAGTGGCTCCACTCATTAGATCAGCATCTGCTGCCATCCCAGCACTGCCATCTGTGCACTCATTTCCCAAAGCCACAATCCCAACTGGAGGTTAGTAGGTCATGGACATAATTCTCTGCCCCTCCTGGGATGAGAGGAGACTTGGTTCCAAGCTGCAGGAAGCACTGAGAGCCCCCCTGTTGCCCATCCTGACCCTCTGAGGCCTCTCCTGCCCCTTGCTGAGGGCGGAAGCAAGAAGTGACCGGAAGAAGAAGCTACCCCAGCTCTGCTGATGGGCGACTTACTGGTGAAAGAATAATAATAAAAAATAGACACCACCTTCAAGAACAGCTAGACCAAGGATCAACATCTGAAATGGTACCAACAGGAGAAATTCAATGAGGTTCACAAGAGGCAATTGAAAACATAAAGAAAGGAGGGTTTCAGAGACGAAAATCCAGGTATTGGTTATACTGGCAGTAAAAGATAAACCCCTGTTTACATATTCAGAGAAATGCAGAGCTTTAGGATGGCTTGTTCCCATACTATCCAACAGATTTGCATGGAGTGTAATCCAAAAAAGGCAGCTTTGCAGTGCCAACCATCACATCCCCAACTCAGCCCTTCTCAGCTGGAGAAACAGCTCTGGCTTCAAATCAAAATGTTTCTAAAGGAGATTTTTTTTCCCACATGGTAAATTCCTTGGACTTTTCTGCCCCTTAGCAGTTTCACGTGAACACAGGGAACAGAATTAGGCAGAGCATTAAGGTGGCTTAAGTAATTATAAGTGGCACATGCTATCATCAGTTCAAGACATAAGATTAACACAGCAAGCTCCAGTTAAAGCAGGTCTTCCCCACACTAGGAAAAGAACCAGCCTCTCTTTTGCTCTAAAACAAACAGCCTATCCTGATAAAGTGGGAATAAAGACCCCATAAAATCTTCCCAAAGGCATCTCTGCTGGTATCCGTGCTGAAACACAGAGGAAGTTTCAAGCTGAAGCTGAAGAACCACTTTCAATCCACCAAGTAGTTACACACCCTGTGGCTTAAAATACCATGTCAAGGTTATATTGAATTATTTTCTTCTACATCTACATGACTAATTGTGTCCCCTTGGGCCAAGGGAGATTTCTAAGAGAATTGCCTGGTCAGGAAAAAAGCAGCGAAGACCATTCTCAATTAAGGAAGGCTTAGTCATAGATCTAAGAAAACATGCAGTTAATTGAGGCAGAAGTGACCAGTAAATTAAAATACTGTGTCACTTAGACCTACGCCAAAACCAAAGGATTCTGAGACTAAAGCTGCCTTAGAGGACAATTCCTCTGTTTTGCCCAGACCCAATTTTTCAAATAACTCTTGCTATTTTACCTCAAACTTTGCTACGATTAATTTAGTATTAACTAGCTGGGGTTTAGGAATTTAACTACTCTCCCAAGAACAGGTTACAGCTATAGAAGAATCTTAACTTCGACTCACCCCAAAACTATTTCTATCAGTTCTTGAAATTGTAGAGGAGACTTAGAGGTGTGGCAAGAGGGCGGCAGCATTCAGGTGTGAGAGCCAAAAGGGCAGCAAGAAGTGTTTGTACTTCTTATTCAAATTCATATTTTCACTTCAGGGCTGTGGATCTTGATCACTCCAAGTTGACAACAACCTAAGTGGAATTGCTCAACAGCCCTGCTGTCTGCATTGGTGTCACTGCCACAGCAACTGATGTGGCTGTTTTTTAAAGATGGAAGGAATGGAAGCAGGATTTAAAAGCTCTCTGAAGAGCTGGCACTGTGCCTTTAAATGCATTGCCCCCAGGAATAATCCTTACCAAAAGCCCATTATCATTTTATCATTTCTCCATTTCATTCCCCCTTCCTCCCCCAGGGGCTGCTCCTTTCAGACACATCCAGACATCCCTGAAGAATTCAGACCTGAACAATTTCATCCTGCTCTCTGCACAGGTGGAAAAATACTCCCCTCTACAGCCACAATATTCCATGCCCAGGCTCTTGGGACAGTTTCATATGGCACATGACAGCAGACTCCTTTTCACTCCCCAGCACCACTCTGACATCATCACAGCCCAGGAACACTGAAATCCTAGGAATACAAGACTCTTGATAGATCTCCATGACACCTGAGGCACCCAGCAGCCTGGCTGCAGCTGGAGGGGACTGACAAACACTGAGTGACACAAGCACTACTGGAGACACAGTGCACAAGGACCAAGTCAACCTGGAATTCCAGGGAATTTCAGCCTGCACTACTGATTTCTTTTGAGGAACCATGCACAATGGCAAACATAGGCCTGGGCTGGTTTATGTGGCTGAACAGTCCCTTCCAAAGGGCATCTGGTGGCACTTCAGAGCCTGGGGAAGGACAGACAAGACAGAGAGCGTGGGGAACAGTGCTGCATTAGGGCGAGATGCGTTTTCACCCGCACGAGGCCCCTGACATAGCTGTCCCTCTGAAGACCTCCAAGAGCAGGTCCCAGGAGCAGCCAAAGGGCAGCTGGTGGCAGGGGAAGCGCAGATGCCACATGCCACCTCCGAGCACATCCGCACATGGGGGCTTCTGTCACAGCGTCCGTCACAGCTGAGACTGCCACAACACCGAGTGCCACCACCCCATTACAGAGCTTCAGCCCATACAGAGCAACACCTTACCACATCAGAAGGCTGCAAGCATCGGTTCATCTTGTTCTTTAGCCCAACCTTGTACATCCCTCATGTTTATGCACTGCACCTGTGTGCCCTCTGCTCCCTGTGGTGATTGGCCAGTGCCCCTGGACACTCCATGGCTGTTACCTTCAACAAGGTTCACCTGCTGCTCACAGCTGGAGCCCACTGGGGATGAGGCTCAGCAGCCCCACTCCCAATTCCACAAACTGTGTACCTACAGGCTTTCTACAGGTACCTGAGCCATGCCCATGGGTTTAGTGATTTAATCAGTAAGTGCACATAACTCATCCAGGGACAACTGCTTCTGCTCTCCTACCTCACTCTGAAAAACAACTTCAAAAAAATCCCAACTCCCAGACTTTTCTGGGCTGGAAAAGAATAAATCCCTGTACCTGAGACACTCAGCATTTGTCTTAACAACGAGATTACTTGCTGGTTTTCTGTTGGGAGCCTCAGGACACACCTAAGGAAGGAGGAAGTTTAGCTCTACCTTTTAGGACGCCCACCAGAAATCTGGAATTTGCAAGCAAATTAAAAAATCCAAACTTGACCACCTTTCCAAGCTGTCATGAGAAAGGAATGAAAGCTCCATGCTCTATGTTCTGCATTTACCTAAAGGAGATGGACTGTCAGTGTAAGGGAAGTGCAAAGGGTTTTACACAAACAGAAGTGCTTGTAACAAGCCCTGATGTGACTGGCACATGCACAAGTCAAAGTAAAAAAGAAAAAAAAACTCACAAGTTTAGGCAAGGGTTGTTGCAAAAAGAGCATTTTTTTTTAAATTAGCTGTCCGAGTGAAAGCCTGTACTCTTGCCAAGAAGAAAAGGAAAGCCTTTGCCTAGTGTGATGGATCACATCTAGACCAAACCTCATATCAGCATGTCCCTTCATCCTGCCCAAGTGCCTCAGTGGGAGGTGGGGCTTTGCAGTGAGGCCACAGAACAAGAAAAATGCCATCCTGACCCTCCCCCAGAAAAAGAGCTGGAGTAAGCAAGGGGTGAAGGTAACCAGGTTTAGCTGCTGCTGGAAGCACCCCCTCCAACACGAGCCTCTTCTCTGTCACTCCCACACCTCAACAAGTCTTAACTGCCACCACCGGCACCCTCAGGGCTTCACACCGCCACAGGACAGGGTTAGATTAGACACCAGGGAGAAACTCTTGCCTGTGAGGGTGGTGAGGCCCTGGCACAGGGTGCCCAGGGACACTGCAGACACCCAATCCCTGGAAGTGGCCAGAGGCCAGGTGGGACAGGGCTTGGAGCAAGCTGGCTAGTGGAAGGTGTCCCTGCTCATGGCAGGGGCTGGCAGGAGGTGGGTTTGAGGTCCCTTCCCGGCCAAACCCCTCTGAGCATGTGGCTCTCAGGCCCCTGCCCACCATGGAAGCAGGATGGGCAGACAGCAATCCCACCAGTGCCAGGATCAGCGTCTCCGTGTGTTACGCAAGCCCTCCTCGGCAGGGTGGGAATGGCTGCACCGAGGGCTGTGTCAGCACCTTCTCAGCTGCCCTGCCCCAGCCTGCCTGCCCCAAGCACCTTCCCATGGCCTTTCCCATGGACACTGCCAGCTGCACCCCGCCAGCGCCCCAGCGGGCCCCAGCTACACAGAGGGCAGTCTGCAAGGCAAGCAGTAATTAGCTCTGTGCTTAACTCACCTCTGCACTTGCACTACAGTGGACCCAAGCACTACTGGAGGGGCAGAACAAGGCCTGTTCCAACTGACCCCAGCACCTGGGACCAGTCCAGAGCCTGCCGTGCAGTTCTCAAAGACCAAACCAGCAAAATTCCCTTCTACTCACAGCAAAATTCCCTCCTACTCACAGCAAATTCTCCCTGACCGCTTTCCCTATGCAAAATGCCAATACAAAAACAATGAAGCTTTGGCCATCCTACCTGGTTTTTGTCAACTACTGTCAGTGCTCTCACTGAGGTGAGCTGAGGCTAAAAGCTTTTGGAAAATCCTACCCCATGTCTTGAAAAGTCAGGAAAGAAATTGGATGGCTGAAAAATCCAGTAACACGAACAGAAAGAGAACTTTTGGCACAGTCCAGACTGTGCTGCATCTGCTCTGCTAAGTAGGTTCATTTATTTCCATCCTGTAGCTCTCTCCTGCTATTTATAGCATCTGCCTTAATGAACTTTCAAAGTAGACACCCAACGTGAGCATTCCTAAAAAGATGTCTAGACATCCTTGTTGAATTAATTTGATCTTTTTATGAATGGACCCTTCCAGTCAGACTGGCATACCTCACTGGGAATCACAGAATGATTAAGGAACCTTAAAGATCTGCTCATTCAACCCAGTGCCATGGGCAGGGACACCCTCTACTACCCCAAGTTGCTCCAAGCCCTGTCCAACCTGGCCCTGAACACTTCCAGGGATGAGGAATCCATCACTTCTTTGGGCCACCTATGAAATGGGACATTGTCCACAATAAACTCTTCCAGCAAAGCAGGCACTCCAAGATGGGAAGCGGGACCAGGAATTTACCTGCTTCCAGTGCAAATCCGATCCATCCAGCCAAAACCTCACCTTCACTGGGAGAGATGCACTCCATGTGGAATGGCAGCACAAGCCTCAAACTGCACCTTAATGAAATTACTCCCTGCAAACAGGAGAAGTGCTCCTCCAAACCCACATCTGAGGGCTCAAGAGAGGATTTTTACTAAAACCTTTAAGAACTATTGCTGCTGGGTGCAAGAGGAATTCTCTGAGCCAACTAGAAACCTTTAAAAAGTTCTCATATGTCATCCTTCCACTCTCTCTTTATATGGGTCCTCTTACCCCTGTTTTTAGGTATTCCAAAATTTAGATTCTGCAGTTATATTTATCAACACGGCAACATTCTGACACCTGACAAAAAATCAGGTTTTGCTCTCTTCAGGGCTGCAAGCACTAAGAGAATTCTACTCCTTGGAAGTAAGAATTTCTCAGAACCACAAGGGGTTTTAAAAAGTCAGTAAAGTATTGCAGCACCTGGGTTTGGGCCAGGGAGGTGAGCCAAAGGGACTTGGAGGGCAACCAGACAATGAGAAAAAACCCCTTCCCAGATCAAGTGGAGATGCATTTCCTCATGGGAAAATCTCTGCACACCAGTAGTACAGAACGAGGAAGAGGGAAATGGACTCAGAGAAACTTCATCTGCCTTCCTTGTTCCTCCCTTGTGTCATCCCTTGCAAGTAGCAGCAAACTGCACAATCCTCTTTGTGCTGACACAAGCACCAGCTGATCTATGAGGCAGAGTCTAAAAAGCCTTTGCTCCTGACTGGCCCTAAATGGAAAGCAAGGCTAGGGGGTTAAAGGAGGTGCTTTCAGACCAGAGGTGCTGGGATGTTTCACCTGGAAGAGGATTTGTCATCGTCTGCAGTCCTGCCTGAGAAGCAGGGCGTGAATGCCAAAGTTCCCTGAGAGCAGAGACAGCCCCGCAGGCCTGGAATGTCCTGAAAGGGCTCTGCAGAGGGAACATTGCCTTCCTGCCTCCTCCTCAGTCTGTCAGAATATCCCTGTCTGGATTTGTGAAGGAGGCATGGTTCCCAAGCACTCATTTCCCTAGGATAAAACGGATCTGTACACGTTCCACCTGCCCAGCTCTCTCCAGATGGGAGAGCTGAAGGTTGTCTAGAACTACCAGAGTTTGGCTCAGCTGGACACAGGTTAAAAAAAATATAAGGGCTGACATTTCCAGACTCCACCAATTCCCAAACACAGAGGCACAGATAGACTGATTTGGGACTGGAACAAAACTTTTCTAGAGAAGATTTACATTTCTGGACCTGTTTATTCTCTTGCTGGTATCAATGGACATGTTCCATCAGGTTCAGCTGCTGCGAGCAGCTTGACCCAGTGAGTCAAACCCAGACTTGGTCTAAGTCTAATTGCAGAGTTTTCATCCAAGAAGCTGAGAAATCATTTTCAGGTAAGATATTGAAGCTTAGGCTCATGGTCCTTAGGGACAGATCAAGAATTCCAAGTGATGTACCAAATCACAACTGGCTTAAGCTTTCTACTCAGGAAAAACAAAGGTCTCAATATACAGGACAATAAAGTTGTTCCCTGAACTTCTACAAATTATTTTAACAACAACATTATTAAAGATTTTGTAAATCAAGCTCTATATACTTGTACTTGTATTAGAAGAGACACTAAATCACCAGTTGTGTACCCAAGCTGAACTGACAAGTGTCTAATACTGGCCAAGGTGATAACTGCAAAATCAACAAAGAGAAGGAGCTCTTTGTATAAATTAAGGATTTCTTAAAATGAGATATGTTGGACCAAAACTCACAGTGCTTGAGATTTCTTCATGTCAGACCAGATTTTGCTTGTTTTAAACCACACAGCCCTCACACCTATTTCAGCATCTGACAGTCCACACTCTCTACTGACTGCCTTACATATACGTAGTACAGCTCATTTCAGCTTTCTCCCAATTCCATTAAAATTGCTCTGCAATATTCCCCAGCTCTTAGTTTCTAAAGTTCTTTTGAAACTGAATTTGAGCCACCCATCCCTCAATCAATGCCTATTATGGGATGAAGATTAAAACCCCAGGGTTGTAACTGAGGTTTCTTGCCGGGATTGCCAGCACTGGACACCAGCCTGAACTGGTACATGCTGCCCAGAGAGAAATGGGCTTCTGTCAGACACACTTGTGTGACACAGCTGGTGGGGAGAAAAGAAAGGCATCTCAGAAAGCAAAATAAAGGGTGGGAAACACAAAATTCAGGTCAGCTCTGAAGACAGGAGTATCAGAGGGGGAAAAAGCCCAGGGATATGAGGTAACTTGTAATTCAAGACAGTAATCTGAACTACCCCTCTCCCTTACAGAGCTCCAAGATAACTGAGCCAGCTCGTAAAAAGATCTGGGCACCAGCATGAAACAGCAGGTCCCTGCAAGGATCTGGAAAAATATCCAGATACCTGAGCTGCTGAACAACAGAGAAAAGGGCACAGGGATGGGGTATGAATGCTACTGCATGGGACACCTGGAATATTTGTACAATTCCACTCCAAAAATCTGCAGTGCAAAGAGGTCAGGGTGGAAGAGGCTATGGGAAAACTGCAGATGGAAAGTGATGGGAAGACTGCATTTTCTTACTTGCAGTAATATGTTCTTATTTGCACTTACACCTGCATAGAAAAAACAGAAGAGAAAAAACACCACAAACCCCTCCTCAAATGTCACAGACACAATGATGGGCAAAATGAAAACCTGATGGGACATGAAAATCTGATGGAAGAAATGGGTTTTCAAACACAGGCACACTTAGCCCATGGAAACAATTCCCCTAGGATATGATACATTCAGAAGCAAAAAAGAAATTTCTACAGGCC
The DNA here is from genome assembly GCF_028769735.1 of Zonotrichia leucophrys gambelii. NCBI lineage: Eukaryota > Metazoa > Chordata > Aves > Passeriformes > Passerellidae > Zonotrichia > Zonotrichia leucophrys. The sequence continues at coordinate 43,003,014 of NC_088173.1, read as the reverse complement.
TGGTAACCTGCATGCTAAAGAACAGAGGTGTAAAAATAAACATTTTATGTTTAAAGTTTAAAACATTTGAGTTCTTGAAGTAATTATGTCTTTTGGTGTTAAACCAACTCCTGGTATCTGAGCACAGACAAAAAACCTTCTTTGGGACAACCAGGGAACAAGAGCTGGGAAGAGCAAATGGAATCTGTGACTTGCCTTCCTTTCTAGGTGCAGTTCTCTGAAGATGGTAACCAGGCTAAAGACATGACTGATCTGCCTGCCCCATGTTACTGTCTCTATCTACAGCAACTACCCAGCAACGTGACTTCAAAATGAGAAATGAATGTATTTCTTCAATCCAAGAAGCAGTTGTATGGATCTCTCACACAGGAAGCATTTTTCCACTTGGAAATGAAGCTCCAGCCATCTGGAATTAGCCTGAATATTCTAAGCTATATCACATCCTGGCCTGGCCTGCTATACACAACCCCATCAGCCTTCCCATCTCCCCCCTGCTCCTACCAAAGCAGCCATCTCCCAGATTTCAGGACAAGTTTGTGGCCAACAGAGAATACAGCAAGGGGAATGCAACCCTGTGACTCTGCACAATGACGGCACCAGCTAAAGGTCACTGTCTTTTGCATAACAATTCTGGTGGGAATAGAGGCACAGGGGATCCAAAACAGATCTCACCTGCCTGTCAATATTTAGACATTCAATCTCTAAAGATACTCAAACATACAGCAAAGCTCCACTTGAGTCTCCATTTTGTTTTCACAACCTAAAACTGGTTAATTACCAAAGGGAAAGAAGCTGTTAGCACTGCAAGTTAGTGACACATGAGGCTGAAACCATGGGGTGGTGGAATTCCAGAGCATGTGCACGCCCCAGAGCCAGGGCAGAAGCTGCAATAGATCCACCTAGGCACTGCTCAGTCTTTGCCCTTGCTTGCTATCTCTTTACACACAGTGTCAAATTGCTTTTCAAACATTCAGCCTGTTCCTGCCTGGCATCCCTCAGGGGCCAACTCAGGTGATACAGAGGGATGAAATGTCTGCTCTGGGCTGTGCCTTTTTCATGGACAGCAGCTGGGTAAGACCACTCCAACCCTGCAACGTGAGATCATTGTTTTTGTGGCTCGAGTTCCATCCCCCGTGAGCAGACCCCCTAGAGAACAGAACATTATAAGGACTGACAAGTGGAAGCAGTACTCACTGAGTGGTTTAAGGATGCTGCTGCTTGTCTCGTCAGTGTTTTCTAAGTCTGATTTGTCCGAGTAGTTCTCTGAGATTTTCTCCTTTTCTTTCTTTTCTTTGTGCCCAGCTCTTCTTCTGTGACGCCTCCTCCGCCGGTAGCTCTTCGGCACATGGACCCCGATGTAAATGGTGTGGTGACCTGGGGAACACAAGCACACCAACATTAACTTCAGCTCTGTGCAGTCTGGGCACCACGGGCCAGCACAGTTCACACTGCATTTCTGTCAATCCCACAATGGTTTGGGCGGGAAGGGACCTTGAAGCTCACCTCATTCCAAAACCCTGCCATGGGCAGGGACACCTTCGACTAGCCCAGGCTGCTCCAGGCCTCATCCAACCTGGCCTTGGACACTTCTAGGGATGGGGCAGCCACAGTTTCTCTGGGCAGCCTGTGCCAGGGCCTCACCACCCTCACAGGGAAGGATTTCTTCCATATGTCTAACCTAAACTTCCCCTCTTTTGGTCTAAACTCGTTACTCTTTGTCCTATCCCTGTTTCACTCCAGAAGGCAAGTGAGATATCTCTCTTAGCTGGCCTAATGTTAATTAGTCCTGTTTTTCTTGTCTCCAGATGTGAGCTTGGAGCTCTGTAGCTACCGTTTGGAGAAGTATTTTTATCCTATCATTTCTCAGAGCACGTGCCAGTGCAGACTCTGATAACGGTTGTCCTTGTGACTCATTTAAATACAAAAATAAACCCCACAGAAGGCCATCATACTCATTCTGTAATATTGAACAGAGTGCTTTTCAAACACATTCTACACTAATTTTTCCATTTGTTTTACCAAATAACTGGCTGAACTTAACAACTACCTCATGCCAAGTGATTCAGTTTAATTGAAGAGCTTAGACCAACAAAATCTACATCACTTGACTGTGCAGTCCACTGTAAAACAAGTGCCAAAGTACCATTAGGTACCTTACACAGGTGCCACTATAGAGGTCCATGCTCTAAGTACCATTAGGGTGTTGTTATAACACAGCAGAGGAGGAAGGACTACTTACACAAGCTCCTATAAACTCCTACTCGACACTTTCCAAAATAAAAATTAACAAGTAACAGAAGAAGTGCCAAATCTCATATGTTGGCTGTAAATCCCAAGGATGCCCTTGCACTGAGACTGGGATTTCAAACCAAAGCACTTCAACCACATTTGCTAATGGTTGTGTCTATTTGTGTCTGATAGAAATGTTTTCTTTTCAGGGCTTTCTGCACTTCTGCCAGCTCAGGATGAATATCCTGTGCTTACAGAAAGCACTTAGATGTTGTCTTCTCTGCCCAGATCATTGAGACATCTCACTGCAAGCTATAAAAGCAGCTCTTACAAAATTAACTCCTGAGAAATGAGAGCTGGATTCTGTACTTGGGACCAAATTTGATTTCCCCATTTCAATCCCAGAGTGGCCAAATGGAGAGTTTCAGATGAACAGACTGAGTAAACAAATTCATCTGAATCAATGACCCACAAACTGAACATGTGTCTCTAATTCCTCTTTATGATAAATCCAGTCTTGGCGACTGAACAACTGAAAATTCAGGCACAAAATACTCCATTTCTGTAACTAACTGATTTGCCAATGAAAAATAACCCTGATTTGCCATTTCAAATTCCACACACTCCTGAGGCCAGCTGTGAGGCCTTTATTTTGCATGTTTGCTCCTCTTGTTCCAGCCCCTGCCATGGGCAGGGACACCTTCCACTACACCAGCTTGCTCCAAGCCCCATCCAACCTGGCCTTGGACACTTCCAGAGATGAGAGAGAGAGGATTCTGGAGCTGAGCAGGGTTCAAACTCAGGCAGAAATAGTGACGTAACAGGGTCCTGTGTCTGCTGCCTCTTGTCAGAATGGCCATCTCTGAGGAATGGGATCACAGTGCAGAGGGAAAGGGCAGAGCCACAGAGACACCTGCAGCAAGACCTCCCAGACAGACACGTGAAGATCCAGTTTAGCTCTTGCGTGCCAAAGGAAACCCAGAAAGCTCTTCCAGCAACTGGAAACATCAGCTTTAATGTGGCAGATGGCCTGAGCACAGGGACAGGGAAGGGGAGATCTTATCTGAGCACAAGCAGGAGTTGGAGGGTGGGGGTGACCCCAGACAGACAGGGCAGTGGTAGCCCTTCCCAAGGGATTCTCACGCCCAAAACTCCATCCAAAAGCCTGATGCAAAAGGCATCTGTATTAAACAACATTCCCCTTTGAATCACTTGAATTCTGTGGTCAGCTTGATAATAGAAACACATCATAGTGAGCCTGCAGTCTTAATACTTTAATATGCTGCCAACAGAACTGGACAATCTCTTTAATCTTTGGACCACGTGTGCACAGCACAGATTTTGGTAATATGAAACTCACTTGTATACACGCAGGCAAACATCTGCATTACTTTGCTGCTTTCCCCTAGTCTGAAGGCAGAGACTTATTTAATGTTCCTTGCTGTGCCCCCACCCCCCAACCGTTCAGGGTGGCCAACCAAAACATTTTCCTTCTCCATGTACTTGAAGTGTTTGGCATCTATTTATATTGTTCCAAATGCTGGGATAATCTCCAAGGCTCCCTTCTCAAAGCGCCTGGGAGGAAACAATTGACACATACTCTCAATGCTCTGGGCTCCTGAGAGATTTCCGACTCACCGGGGGAAGCCAGCCTTTCCCATGAGAACCAGTGCCTGAAAACACAACGTGACACACAGGCACTGCAAGGATCCTGCAGCTGGGGAGGACGGCAAGCACAGAGTGCTAAACTTCAGGTAACCCAACCCTGCTCTCTTGCACACCCAGCACAGCTCCTCCTGGCCCTCCCCAGGGCACCCACACCCTCTGTGTGCACTGCTGTGTTACACCAGTGTCTGTGTCACAACACTCACACCCCACCTGTACCAGGCACATGCAGAGCTGCAGGTCCCGGCGGCATCTGCTCTCTTCTCAGTGACAGTGGGCTGGCTCTCTTTGGACTTACACAGACTGTAGCTGAAGTCTTTGACTTTTGTGACCACAGAGAATGTTTACTGTGCCCCAAGCTCACAACAAAATCGTTTCATCTGATTATTAACAAAACAAAAAGCAGTCATCATCAGGGAGGTTCCCCTTGAAAAACTCAGTTAAAACAGCATCTTTTGCTTTACTAAGAGCTACTGAATAAGTTCATGATTGAGCACCCAGATTTGGAGTTTGGGCATGGGAGACTCCCTGAATCAGCTCTACTGATGAAAACCACCTTGTGTATCACCCAGCTGAGGTTCTGTGAAAAGCAGCACTCCCTCCCTGCCTGCAGGAATATCTGCTCATCATCATCATCAAGGCCAGCTTGGATGAGGCTTGGAGCACTCTGGTCTAATGGAACGTGTCCCTGCCCATGGCAGAGGGGTGGAATTAAATATCCTCAAGGCCCCTTCCAACCACAACCATTCTGAGACATCACTTGATTATGATCCTCTCCATTTTTAAGCACTAGCTCTTTTTTTAAAAGGGTACTAGGGAATGGTTTTTGCTCAGCAAAACCAAAACTCAGTCACTTGGAGACAGGAGCTGAAAGTTATGGAATCAAAGGGTAAAGTCTGCCTGCTGCATCTCAGAAGGAATCCTTTCCACATGACTGGATTCTTGAGACTCAGAGCGTGGTAAGACCAGCCCATAAAGAATCTCACGCTGGCACCTTAGAAGAAAACAAGATCAAAATCTAATATTAAAAAAGTATAAAGGACTGAAAATAAGCTGAGCATTAGCAGTTTTCACCCAGCCCTTGTTTATCCCTTTAAAGACTCCTTTGCAAAGAACAGGGAGAGTCACATTAAACCTGATCAGACTGCAACAGCCCATGTGGTTACTGATGGCCACAAAGCCAAAATCTTCCCCACCAACTCTGGCCAGATATTTTGGGCCGCCTGAAAAATGGACTCTGCTCAGGATGCCCCAGCCATGTCACTTAGAGGCTTGTGACATGGGGTTGGAATGAGATGACCTTGAAAGTCTCTTCCAACCCAAACCACTCTGTGATTCCATGAAAGGTGAGACCTTTTCAGCCCATTTTCACAGCCCAGTCATCAGTCTTATTCCCAGATGGAATGGAAAGCCCCAGGTGCCCCCCCCCACGCAATGTAACATCTAGAGATCTGTTCTGCAGTCACACCAGAGGAGCCACATGCTTTGTCAGCAGAAGATGGCACAGTTTTGTGCCCAAGGAGGTGCCAGCGCACAGCCAAGCCCACAGAGAGAGCTGGCACCAGCCAGGACATGGCCAGGATCACAGCCAGGTCAGTGTGCTTTAGAGCAGCTGCTTTTCCAACCTGGGGTTCGTGCAAAAGGTGCTTCTCATTTTGTGTGAGAATCAAAGAAAATTAACAATACAAAAAAAAGCCCACAGCTCAGAAGGACAAATAAATCAGGAGGATGATCCATTTTAAAGGGGAGATACTAAAAGTAGCGCTAACGAGGTCCCAAACTAAGCCCTGCTTAGTTTCAAATCAGCTCAAGAAATAAGAACAAAAGGCCAGGCCGTCACGTGCCGGGTGCCCTTAGCTCTACCTGGTTGTAGAGGGCCTTACAGGTGCTGGCAGCAGCAGAGGGGGCAGCACCTGCACCCCACCCAGCTGCACCTTCCAGGCCACAAGCTGCTCTGTGCTCCCAGGATGGGATGCACAGCCAGCAGGACACCCCACGCTGGAGAGCTGTTCACACCTTAGCAGAAACAGGGAACACAAGGACCTCCCCCAGCACTGTGCAAAAGCCATGTCCTATTCCCATTCATGCACATGGACAGAGACACTGAGTCTCCAGGGAAAACCAAACCTCTAGACAGGCTGCCCAAGCACAGTTCCCTCAGGCTCACCCACCAGTCCCCACAGGGTTTTCAAAACATGCTGGTATTCCAGCGACCGATTTTCCATGCAAGTAAAAATCCATCAGTCAGGGAAAATGCAGAAGGATTCACTGAGCACTTTGTGGAAATCTGAACAAAACTGAATGCACTAGTTGGAGACAGATCAAATCCCAAATCCCTTCTCCTATAAAGAACATTAGTATGCAATTAACCAATTCTTCTGTGTTGTGGCGGTTTGCCAAGGAGAAGGGTCAGCATGAATCCATCAAGCGATGGGAACAACAACCATAAGGCTGAGCTGCAGGTTCACAGACCTGTGATAAATGTCTCCTGATAAATGCCATCAGGAGATGAGCCTGCCATGAGGGAGAGACAGGAAAGGGCAAAACATAAAACAGAGGCTTCGTGAGAGACAATCCTGAGCTACTATGCCACAGAAAAAGGAAAGAAGACATAACAAGATTAGAAACATCAGGGATCTCTTCCAGTCTACCAGCTCCAACAGAAGAACCCCAAATTCATGGCTTAGATTCAAGCGAGGATCACCATCAGCAAGGAACAGGCAGTTCCTTAACCAAAGAGGGAACTTGTGCAAAGATCATTTCATATATTTGCATTACTGCCCTTTCATCTCTTAACCGGTAGTCCTTGACTGAAATGCCTATGAGGGGAGGGAATGAGCTGTGCAGGGGAACACAGCGGGGAAAACTGGAGACCTTTTTCTCTCTTTTTCTGTAACACCAGGCTTCTAGCACTTCGTGATCTTCAAAAAGGATTTAAAGCATTAGCATGTAACAAAGCTATAGTTAGACAGAAGGGAAGTCTACCTAGCCATTTGCCTAAAGCTTGCACTCCTCTGTTCCAAACAGATGATCCATGACCCAGACTGGACCTACCAGATTCCTAACAAGATTCAGACGCCACTCCAGCAAAGATGAGTTAGATCTGAGCAAGAGGACGGCTCTAAAAGACGAAGCTCACATAAATTCAAGTAAAAAATATCGAAACAGGAAAATAAAATAAAATTAGATCTTCCATTTTCTTCCTGAAGATCCTAGAAACTCTGCTTGTGCAGATGGAACAAAGTCATTCGGGGGGGTGGCAATGAACGAAGGGGTGGGCATTGTTCAGACAGAACAATGGACATGTGGCAGTGGTATTCTCCCTGAGCTTTACATAAGCCACTGCGAGACTCTTACCCACAGCCCTGTAAGCTGCTTTTCTTTCTCTCTTCTTTGGAGCTGTGAGAGGTTATAAAAGCCACTGAACCTGTCCTGCTGTGATCTGATCTAATCTGGCCAGAACTACTTGGCTTCAATGGAAAGAAGAGTTGAAGAAAACTTGAAGAACAGAGGGCTCTGAGGAACAGGGCAGAGAAGGGGATCTGTGTCGGACTGTTGGATTTAGCTCTCGGGAAGCACAGTACCTTTGGATTTTCTGGCATCCTTTAAAATCATGTCCCCTTCCAAAATGCTCCAAATGACCACTCAAGAGAACTGATCTTGGCTGAAAATCTTTTCCTATTTCCATCTCATTAATTACCAAGACTGAATGAATTGAGTACCAAGCTGTACTCGACACTCTCAGGCTCACAGGTAGAGGCAGGATTCAGACCCTGCTCCAACAGAAGTAAGAGCTGTGGTATGATGACTAAGGCATCCCAAGCTGCCTCCATTCTCTGGGAAAAGCCTCAAACCAGCCCTCTGCAACTGACCCTCAATTCCAAGGCTGCAGTTTAATTGGAACAGGTGTCTGATGGAAGGCCTTGCTGCAAACAGAACAGGGCTCACACAGAGGTGCCCACACAGAGGCACCCCACACCTTCCCAGCAGCACACGTTTCCTTCAGGCAGTGCAGGAGTTCCCTGTGCCCCTTCTCAGTCTCTATTTCAGTCTGGTGTTCTGCTACCAGAGCAGGAACATCACCAGAAGGAAAGGAGAGGACAGGCCTCCAGGAAGGCTGGGAGGATGCTCAAAACAGCAAGCTACAGCCCCAGCACCAGTTTCCAGGTTAAGCCCAGCTTTGGCAGTTCTGGTATGAGAAGCACGGGTGGGAGAGGGAACAACACTCCTGATGTTACCTAGCCCCAGCCCAGGCAACAAGACCAACATGTTTTGGGTTACCTTTTCATTTTAAATGTCCTGGAAAAATCCAGAAAGGCTCACAAGCACATCTGGGACTCACATCTGGCAAATGAGCAAAGGCTGTATCTGATTTGCCATCTCCATGCTGAACTGTTATATCCAGTGTTACTGTACCTTAAAAAAGAGCTGTTGGGCAGAGGAAGATGAGAGCAGACAGTCAAACAAGCCTAGACTTGAATCCTGACTGAAATGAGAGCACTTGCTCCCATCCAAGGCTGCAAGGTGCCATGTGAGGGCCACCTTTCTAGCTGGCATGGGCCCCAACAAAACTAGTTTCACTGCCAGGTCAGAGAACTGATGATAGTTTCCAATCAGTTGGACTTGATGATCTTAAAGCTCTGTTCCAAGTTCAATGATTCTGTGATTCTAAACTGACTGGAGATGGGAAAAACAAGTCACTGCCAGAATGGTATGGAAACCCACTCCTTCACCTCATGCTCAGCACATGCTGGCACAAAACTTAGCACCACTTATCACAGCAGAGCAACCACCACCTTTCCCTAACCATGGGCAGACCATGCCTGCTATTGACTCAGTTGCTTTTAGAATGCTTTCTCCACTTCTTGTGCTGGCACAGCCAGCTTATTGCTGCCTTACATCAAGTAATTTACCAGCCTCTGAACCCAGACTGCAGCTTTTCTCACTAAGCATGGAGAGGGGGGCTATCAAAAACCTCCTCAGCCCACCCAGCACCCTCAGAGCTAATGCTGATTGCTGACAGCAGAGCAGGGACAGCGACGTGACCAGAACAATATTCCATGCAATGACCTGCTGGACGCTGCCAAGAGTAAGCACAGTCCTGAAAAGTGCCATGGGGAATTAAAGCTGGAAAGGAAAGAATATGAAGACCTGAAGTCTTTCATCAGGGTGTTTCAAAGCTGGGAAGATTTAAACCACCTTTCTTGTTTTTACTTAATTGTGTGGAGCAGCCCTGCGTTCCAAACTCCACCTGCCATTCCCAAGTTCATAGAATCACAGAATGGTCAGGGGCAGAAGGGACCTTAAATCTCATCTAGTTCCAGCCCCTGCCATGTGCAAGGACACCTTCCACTATCCCAGGCTGCTCCAGGCCCCATCCAACCTGGCCTTGGACACTTCCAGGGATGGGGCAGCCACAGCTTCTCATGGCAACCTGTGCCAGGGCCTCACCATCCTCACAGGGAAATTGTGCCAGATGCTGGTTGCAAAGAGAGCACAAAGGCACTGCCTGAGTCCTCTGAGTTTGGCTTTTGCAGGAGTAAAGCCCAGTTCAGTTTTACTGAAGCGAAACACAGCCTGGTTTGCTTCTACATATAAATTAAGGGTACCAAAGAACATTAATGAGCCCATTCTGTGATCAGATTTTACCTGATTAATTTTTTAATCACATTTCTTTCAGAAGCAATTAAAGACTTTGATATGAAACAGGTCATCCGGTTACTTCTGAAAAGGAAGGAGGGTCTGCCTACGGTCACAGATCAGAAACAGAGGGCAGGGATGAGAGGAGAAAAAGAAATGCATGTATATGGGCAAATACAGCTCATTTCTCCCACTGTCAGCCTGCTGTTAATACAGGTAAAGATGTTCACAGTTAGCTCTGCCCTTTTAGCCTCTCTCCTCATTGATCCAACCACCAAGGACTAATCTTGGGCTTATGGCATCACACAGCTTTCTACCAGCAAAATGCAATGACACAACCTGGTCGAGAATAGAAAGCAAGGAGGAGGAAAGTGCTAAAATGGAACAAGCAGTTATGGAACATTGTTACAAAATCCCTGGGTTAGCCACTCTGCAGAGCACAACAGTAAATGACACAACCATAACAGGACCCAGGAAAAGTTTCCCCTAAGAGCATATTTTCCTGAATTCACTCCCATAGCAGTGCTGAGAGGTGCTATGGAAACCTTTACTTTGCCCATCATTTGAAGGCAGGACAGGTATGCTGCTCCCCATTTCCTAACACGTGGAGCTCAGGCTTTGCAGTGGAGTCATCACACTTCAAATCCAGCATCCTCCACCCCACCACAGAGCTAGGGTGGCAGCAAGCCTGGGGGAAGTTCCACTCAGAGAGCCAAGAATACCTTATCTCGCAGGATAAGGTGGAGCTTTACTTTTCCCCTCTTGCAAAATCAGTTATTAAGTAATGTGTTTATGTCACACATACCAGCACTCCTCACAGGGGCATTACAGCAGCACAGTGTTACCTTCAAGGAAAGGAACGTGCAGTGCTCTAAATGAATGGAAAGGGTCCTCTCTCATGGCTCAGGGCAGTGCCTCTTCCTGATTTCCCCCAGCAAAGCCAACTGGTACTTGCTTTCCTTCATGCTCTGCCCTAGACGCAGGCAAATCCCCTGGTTCGCCAGGTCACGTTTCTGGGCACTTCTAGTCAAGCAACTCCTCCTAACTAACATGCACTGAATCCACCTCCAAGCCCTCTCATGGATCCAGGCAGCAGGGAGGAGCTGAAGTGGAGTAATTTCCAAATGTCAACAGCTGATATCACAGCAACACATTCCAGTGTAGGACCAGGGTGCGGTGCCACCTGAGGGCCGGACTAAACACTCCCTGGAAACAGGCCCAAGGGACATAGTTCTGTCAGGTATGAACAGTTTCTGTTAACACACCATTTACTCACTGAGGGCACAAGGGACAATTTTCCCACCCTGAAAATGTCTCAATGCCTTCCCAAGTAGAAATGCCCTTTTTTATCCCTCCTTAAAAAGCCAAGTCCTTCCCTCTCCCCCGCACCACTACATAATCAAATTGGTGGGCGATGAGGTTGGAGTTGCTATCTCCATCCCACAGACATAACCTGTGGGCATCACTGACAAAGTGAGCCATGCTCCTCTCTTTTCCCAAGGAACACACCAAAGAGGGATGCTCAAAGCGACACCTTCAAAATTCTGTCTTCGCCTCCTTGAACTCAAAGCAAGTTAAAAACAGCAAAAGCAACCTGGTTCCAAGGCATATTATACTGATCTGCTGGAGAGTCTTTCCATTCTCTCCTGCTAACTCCTGCTGCCCTATCTCTTCTGATAAAGGTTACAGCTCCCCTTCCCCTCATGGAAGGAAAAGAAACAATCTCCTCTCTGCTCACTTTCAGTGAAATTAAGTCTCTTGACAGACACTCTCCTTCCTTAAAACACCCCACTGTAAGTGCAGGAATCTAACAGGGACTTAAAAGCATCTGCACCAAGTGCCAGCCAAAGGTCTGCAGCCTGATATCTTCACCCTTCCACTGGATCTTACACTAACAGAAGGCAGGGTGAGATTAGATTAGATACTGGGAGGAAATTCTTCCCTGTGAGGGTGGGGACGCCCTGGCACAGGGTGCCCAGAAAAGCTGTGGCTGCCCCATTCCTGGAACTGTTGGACAGGCCTTGGACCAACCAAGCAGAAAGTGTCCCTGCCCATGGCAAGGGGCTGGAATTGGAGATCAGTTCCAACCACAACTACTCTGTGAGTGTCAGCTGATCCCACACATGCAGACCATGACTGCACCCAGGGTGCACATTGGATACACACACTCATTACACACACGGATCTCTGCAGAGAGACAGATGTAGCCGAGGACACACAGAGAACTGCAGAAACAGCGAGGCTGGAAACATGGAGACAAATAAGATCTCTCCAAAGTGCCAAAGCCTTTAATGCCTACAGGCACTTCTGCAGTGCCCCAGATTGCCAGGCACGCCAAGAATTCCAGGCTGTCCCACTCAGCACAGAGCAGAGCGGCTGAGCAGCGGCTCCCTGGCTGACCCACCCATGCACCACACGTGCCCTGTGACCCTGACAGATGCCTCAGCCCTGCGTCCTTGGGAAATTTAGCTGGGCTGCTCCCAGGAGCCTGGCAGGAATCACGGGCTGCCTTCAGCACCCCCGAGGGAGTGAGCTGGCTGCACAGCCCCAGGGCTCTGCGGAGGCTCAGCCCAGCAGCTCCAGCTCCCTGTCGAGTACAATTAGAAGCGCTTGTTTCACCTCCGCTCCTCATTCCCCCAGCTGGTCTGTTAGCCCAGCTAAACCAAATGAGGATATCCACATTGGAACAAAGGATATGAACACACCACAGCCACAAATACTACTTCAGGCAGTAACCACATCCCCTGCAGACAGTCAGAAGGACCCTCCTGCGCTCATCACCAACCACCACTTGTATTTTACTCCTGGAACATCACATGCGGCCCTTGCGCCTCAAAACAACACGTAGCAACATTCAAGATGGTAAAACATTAAAAAATATCCTCTCTCTCCCTCCTCAAATGTTTCCACTGTGCCAAAGTGTCGATTATTCCACAAGCAAAAGGCTAATACAAACCTGACCCTGCAGACAGCAAACAGCCTCATTAAACCCAATACAATGATTTATAGTGGCTGAGCACAGATTACTTCATTCCAGACAGGAAGAAAACACAGGCTTTTTGGTGGAAACGACTGGCTTGGTTTGCTGGAAGTGCTCTAACTCCTCTTTACAGAGACTATTTCCTCTCCTACTCCTGGATCCTTTCCTGTCCATTACTGGTGACAATGACATGGCTGTAACTCTACACCTTTCAACACATTTTCAATTGAAAAGCCACAGGCATTTGTTTGCAAATAAAGAAGTTAGAATAAAATAATACCCTGAAGTCAGGAGGGGAAGGATAGTTTTGCAAGGTGAAATCCTCTCCCTTCTAGGTTAAGTCCTATCCTATCCTGTTCTCCTCCTTCCCCCCTACTAGTTCCTCAAGACAACAGACAATAAATCCTCAGAAAATGAGAAAAAGAGAATTTGCTGCCATTAACTCAGTCCTATCAGCTTCATCATTTTCCTGGAAGAAACTTGAAGTAAACTCCTTTAAATTCTTTTTACCTTTGGGATTTCACAACATTTTTAGTTAGAGAAAAAGCAAAAACACATCCAAGGGAGTCTACTCTTTCCCTATAAAGTGAGGAAATTGTTTTCTCTGTTAAAAAGTTTTCCTTCAAGGGAAAATCATTCTCTTTATGCCTCCCAAGCACAAAGAATAACCCAGGCAAATGGTCACTTCCTGCCTTAAGAGCACCCTGACACTTGGTACAAATTCTGCTGGATTTCCCACTTGGCTTCTCCAGCTGCCTCCACATTTCCAAGCTCACAACTGCAGTGCTGATAGGCAAGCACTGCCAAATAGCTCTATTCACAGAGGAAAGCAAAGCAAACAGCTCTGGTGCTTCCCAGCCATTATGCAGGGCACAGCAACCAGTACTTTGGGGGAAGAGGAAGCGTGTGCCAGCAGCACACAGCAACGTTCGCTCCCCAAATGGAACTGAGGATTTCTCTAAAAAGTCACCTCCACCCCGACCAAGCCTACCCATGTTTCAGTCAATTTTAGGATGAAGTACTGGGCAAATCAAAGGCACCCCGGGTCTCTGCCCTCCTACATACAAACACCAAAGCAAAGGCACCCTTCCTCCCCAGCAGTCCAAGTCTCTTACCTTCCACTTCTTCTTCATCACATACATGTTTAAGGAAGGAAGCCCCTCTATCCAGTACTGCCTCGTCCTCCATCCTATAGTAATAGAAAAGAAAAAAGGAATGCTCAGACTTCTCCTGGAGCGAGCTGTTTGAACCAGCCCAAGTCCTGGGCAGGTTAACTTGCAAGCTGTTGTTCATGTTCCTGTGGGCACTCCAGTCCTCCTTCCAGTGCCTGCTGTTCCTTCATAGAGCTCCTTTCACATGGCGTTCGCTTTAAGCTGGCCTCACGTAGCTCCGATTCTGACCTTGAGAGGACATCAGTGGTGACAGGTGTGAACAAGGTAATCCCAGCTACAAGTCTTTGGGGGCTTTCCTGCTTCTTGTGTCTGGCTTTTGCCCCCCTCCTCTTTTCTCCAAAAGGTACAGCCACACAGGCAGGCTTGGGGCTGTCTATGCAAGAGCCAAGAGTTGGTGGGATGGCAGTTTGCCTCTGATGCTGCCCCAGCGGCACAGGGAAGGGAGCAGGCACACCCCCCAGGGCCACACGTTCCAAGCACAGCCCCTAATAGCAGCAGCACAGCACACTTGTCTGCTGGGAGCCCAGCCTGTGTCACATGCTGGCCTTACAGAAATCTGACATATGAGGATTATCCCAAGACCGAGCTACAGTAAGTCAGATCATCACAGCAGTCATTTATGTGTGTCACCCATTCATTCATCCATTTGGGGAAGGGTTTTAGTGGTTGCCCTCCTTCCCCTCCCCTTTTCTCTCCACCTCTGATCTGCCTCTGTGGACAGCAGAGACTCCTAATTCCACGCTTCTGCCATTGTCGTGCTTCTGCAGAGCTGCCCACAACTCCTGCTGCTGTGGCTCACCCACAAAACCAGACCCTGCCTGCGTTCCAAGGGTACATCTGCAAATCCACTCTTGACAAGCAAATGCAAAAATAATAAAATAATAATAAACAAAATTGGAACTGTGTTAAATAATCTCCTTAGAGGCTAAGTACACATTTGCTGCTCACTACTGGGCAGTCGCCATGGGAGCTTTCCATCCTAATACAGCTGAGACCAAGCTGGTCACTTGTTTTCATAGCAAAAATCAGCCATAAAACAACACCTTTTCCTTATATTTCCTCAGGGGAATAGGGACAAACTCAGTTCAGAGTGAGACAAGGCCTTCAAAAATTCTTCCCATCCATACTGCTTCCATTCAAGATCCTCTGAGAGCTGTAGCAGCAAACACCTGCAGATTATCTTAATGGAATATTCAAATTCAGGAGGGTATAAATACTGAACAGATGAATCCAAGAGTCCAGAATGCCTTAGGGTGTCTACCTTGCATGCCCAATGCCTGGCTACCTAACTAGAAAATAAAAAATAAGACTCAGCCACAAAAGGAAGAACCAGAGTCCCATTTCACGAAAGCAGTACCTCAGCAGCCACTCTCTCACCTCTGTCAAGTTTTCCTCCACCGCTTTAGCCAGCTCCTCCTTCACACAGGCTGTTTCTGACTGAACTCCAGGAGCCAGAGGATTTGAAGCAGAAATTTCCCTGAGCTAGGAAAGGTGCCATTCCCCAAGCAGCTGCTGCTGGGTGCAAAGGGGTGGGACGTGCTCCCTGCCAGCACAGCACACCAAGCCAGCACTCAGGCACACACCAGCCTCCCCTGAAAGCTCCAGCTCTTCATTAAATTATTTAAGGCTATTTACACATCTTTTCTAATGCAACAGAAGGGAACATATCCCATGGATACCCTTGCTTGTTTGCAATGATTGTACAGGAACAACCCCACATTTTTTTAATTATTTTTTTCTACAAAGCATCACAGTAGCTCCTTGCTAGATACTCAACTGGAAAGACCTGGAATAGATGGGACTGGATTTCCAGACCAAACACAAACTACAGGACTAGTTTATTCCTCTGTAAAGTCTGTACTTATCCTGGCATTCAGCTCCATTCCCTGGGCACTCGCACACATGCAGGTGTGTAACACACCTGTGTGTCCCACAGCTCTGCCTAAACCCTGTGTGTCCCAAGGCCAGCTCCTCCAGCCTAGGCAGCCTCAGCCCAGCCGTGGAGCAACTGAGAAGGAGCAACTGAGAAGGAGCAACGTGGTAGAGCAGAGAAATGCAAAGGAAGGGAGTAATTTCCACTGCATGCAAGGGATACAGGGCTGAGAATTCACCAGTTGCCATCTCCCTGGCAAATGTCTCCTCATCCTTCCCATGACAGCAGAGCACCCTCTCAAGCATCACTACAGCAGTGGGAATGTCCCCCACCTTCCCAGAACATCACTGTGCCAGCCTGGAATGGGTTTATCACATTTAACAGCCATGATTTTTAGCTCCAGAGGGCTAGAAAACTGCTCAGCAAGGCTGATGCTTTCCCTGAAACATGTATCCAAAGGAGCTGGGGGGTTTAAAGGGCCAGGAATAGAGCTTGGGTCGCCTTGGCACAGCGCCCCGGCTCTAATCCACAGGAGTTTAGTGATTAGACTCCAAGCACCACCTCCCTTGACTTGGTCTTTTCTGCCCTTCTCAGATTATCACAGGATTTCTGTGGGCCAAAATCTAGCAAGAAAACATCCTTTACTGATTTGCATGGGGAAATTATTTCAGTCTCCTGGAATTTTTCAAATACCGTCAAATGGGAGTTGCAAATGAAGAAAGAGAAAAAAAAAATAGTGATGTGGAACAGCAAGTAAAGGTTCCCTTGAATCTTCAGGGGGAAGTGGCAGGCAGACTCCTGTTGGTGAAGCACTGCAGCAAGACCATTATCCCATGGAAGACACACATGGACAGGAGAAAAGAAAGCATGGAAAAAATTTTAGGGCCTCTGAAAAGAAATGTGCCTTCGGTTAAACCTGGTTTACCAACTCCTTGTTGGAAGGTAAAGGAGTTTCCAGGCATTTCTTGTCTAGATCAACATCCTCGTGACTGCTGCTGCAACATTTTGGAAACAAACCTAAAATAAAATTTAAAAATATTGGGCTTCTATTTTCAGAGTCTGACAGAGTATGCTCCAGTGAAAAAACACGAACTGCTTGAGTAACTGGCCTCTCTGGGCCGATGATTAGATCAGTGCCAAACATTTTTAGAAATGATGTTATGTGTCAATAGCATTTGAACAAGAGTCACACACGGCCAGCAGCAACTCTGCTCTGCCTGAAAAGCACCGGCAGATCCAGCTCACGGAAATATTCTGCCCAGCTACTCAGCAAGAACAAGACCAATTCAGTACTAGCAGAGATCCTGGACTTGCTAATGGATGCGCTCATCTGCCAGCATCTGTTCTGCTCATCACAACATGAATTCTTCGTGCAGGTCTCTGGCTGCAGCACCAAACACTCTCACCGCATCTCCCAGGCAGCGCAAAGCAGCGCGTAACCTCGGAGTTAGCGCTCCCCGCGCTACTCCCGGCAGCGGCCGGCCGCCAGCTCCCCCGGGAGATGGAGTGCTGCCACCGCCCGGCTGCTCAGCTCCACAGCTGCCAGACTCGGAAGGCTGAGGGCAGGAGAGAGGGAAAGTGGTGTTTGGCGTAAATAAAAAAGACTGATGTGGCAACACGAGATGTTGCGAGGAGTCACAACTCGCCGGCGTGAATCAATGCCTGACGGAGCTGTGGAGCCAGAGGGGAGAGTTACTGCTCACTGATAAGCTTTTACGATTCTGCCCATTTCCAACGGCTTTTGCAATCAGGAAGAAACCCCAGCAAACTCTGAACTGCACAAGGAAAAAGAAATGGAGCCAGTTCCGTAACTGGAGCAGCGTAACACAGAGCCGTGAGAAAGTCACATTAGAGAGCAGCCCAGCGAGCTGGGGCGTGGAGGGGATCAAGGGGCTGAGGGAGGAGGGAGAGCTCCAGGTCCCAGAGCAACAGCACGGGCAGCAGGGCTCCCGGCGGATCAGTGGGAGCTGCCAGCCCACAGGGGGCCTGCCCAGCACAGCACCCGCTGTGCCACAGCTCTGCCCGGCAGGTGTGGGGAAGCTCTCCACTCTCCCGGGAAAAGGCAAGGGAAGAAAGATCTCCCTGAGTGTGCAGAGTCAACCACCCTGTCTGTTTCACAGAGCACAGCATCAGTGACCTGTGAAGACTGACTGTTTTCCTCAGAAAACTACCACAACCAAAGTGGAGTGGGAAGGCATGGACTGGGATGCTACGGGAGAAAAGACAAACCCAAGCGGATGGTGCACAGGGCATCGTGGGCTGAGCTGTTTAGCAGGTCCCAAATCCCACAAGGTTTACCCCCAGATCTATCACATACTGCTCCCCCACACCACATACCCCCAAACACAAAAGGAGAGATCTGCTCTGGTAGGAAACATTCACAGCCCCACACTGCTCCCCTCAGGTGTAACCAACACAACTTGTGACAACAAGCATCATCCAACCTTCAACCACAGATGGATCAGCCAGACCTGAAGGCTCCCATGGACAGGACCTGGACCTGAGCAGAGAGAAGAGCAACCAAAGGCTTCCCTGCCAGTGACACCCAGTGCCGTCACCAAGCCACCCAGGTTAGATGCCAAGTGCAGGAATGAGTCAGCAAGCCAAACAGGCTGCTTCTGTCAGCTGGCTGGGGGGAGACAGAGATAACATTATTCCTTCTCTCTGCAACCTGTGAAGCATTCAGACACTGCAATTGTAGTGGCCAAGTAAACAGGAAACCAGGAAGGAGACTGGGTCCCAGCTGATGCTCTCACAGCCCATACGCAAATGTGTGAATAAACAGACCTAATGTGACCGATTCCTTTTAAGGGCCCTGATGTGTTCTCGTTTTCTCACATACCTGCATATGGGCTTTATCACATAGAAAAAAAGAGCTTCTGCCTATACTCAGCACAGCCTGGTTGATGCACTTTTGGAACATGTTGCCAAATTTATCCTGGATGCATTTTCCCCTGTCAGCTCTAAAGCTGCATTTATTTACAAGCTTTCTCAGCAAAAGGCTGTACTCACCCGGAGCAAAGCGGGACAGAAGCCTCTGCTTTGCACACAAAGAACTTGCACCCTAATATTCATAAACCAAATAAATTCCCAATTAAGTCATCTCATTAGGTGAAATGTTTCCCTTTATGGAGGTGTCCTCAGGGATTGAAATTAAGTCCCGTGACAGGATTTAAATAGGAGTCTCAGTTCTTGACTAAACCTTGTTTTCAAAAACTCTTACAGACTGGAACGTCAGGAACTCTAAATTTTTTATCTCAACTCACAGGTGAAGTCTGTGAGAGCACCTTCCTGAAACCAAGATAAGAACCATTTTAATTCATGATGGCAAAATAAGTTCCATCACCTGGATTTCAATTTTGATCTCCGACAATTTCGGAAGAACTCCTGAAGCTGGCTATGTTCCAAAAATGAAGTAACTACTAGGAAAAGCAATTAGGAGTGAATGAAGTTACAGCTTTCTTCTGCACAAGTAATAAAGTAACACTATCAAAACATCGAGGAATACAAGAGGAACTGTCACTGAATGCAGGGCAGGTGTAACAGTTTAGGCCTTTGTTTGATTGTGATTACATGACTTACCATAAAATGCCATGACTATTTAAACTGGTGAAGTCAGCTGCCTCTTCAGCTGACTTCTGCAAGAACAAGGCTGCCTTGCACTCCAGCTTCATTTGAGAACTGCAGGATCTCAGTGCAAGCCCCTCTCCAGGACAGGGTGAGCCTCTGCTGCCAAGCACCCGGCTCCTGACACATCCATCTGCTGTATTTCATGGAGCTACAGCCAGGAAAAGGTGCAGAGACAGCCTGTAAGGAATTCGAGCTTGCTCTTTGGCAGGAGCTTTGGGAGATGGAATCAAATGAGATGAATCCACAGGAAGAAGTGATTCTGGACTGCAAATATTATGAATGTATCTGTTTGAGGATAACATAAACCATACATTTTTGTAGCTTTGTTTTCTGGAAATAGAAATCACCAAAAAAAGATTTCTCTAGAGGCAGAGAGACATCAGGTTTTAAACCTAAAAGCAGTAGTGGATTTTTCCTAAAAAAATATTATTTCAAGCCAGCCTGTGGCATCTGAACTATTTTTGGCTATTTATTACCGTGACAATGTCATGTCCTGCAATATTTTTGTTGCAGTTTTATGCCTGAGAGGCAACTTCTTACTTGACTGTGCATCTATCTGAAACCAGTGCTGGTTTGTACAGTAGCTGCTCCTTGTTCCAGGCTCCTGTAAGAGCTCTTTTTGAGGAATCTGTGACTAAGTGTCCTGTGTCACACACAGGAGCAAGTACCATGGGCTAAGAAGCAGAGCAATGTTTCAAGTGTGTATTTTACATCAGCTCAGCACACAGCTTTCAAAGTATAGGAGGTCTGGATACACCTATAGAGAAACCTGGACAAAGAAACAACAACTGCAGGAAATTTCCAGCATCTGCTGCATATTGCTCACCTGGAACCTCCAAAAGCAAGGCATGGGAAGACTGATCCTGAGGCAAATTCCCAGCTACAAATGAGGATGTTAGAGTGGGCAGCCTGGTCCTGTGACTAAAAGCAAAGAGTTATCTGGGCTGGGTGGTGCTGGGTTTAAGTCCATTTCCCACTGAGCAAAGGAACAGGCAGTGTGTACAATGAGGGGTGGGGCAGCACACACTGGCACCACTCACCCAGGGCTGCTTTTCTCCAGGAAAATCAACCCAGCACACTCAATCCTGGCTTCCCAGCAAGCACCTAGCTCCTGCACTTGTCCTGTCCTGTGACTGCTTTCGGGGGGAAAAGTTCTCCATAGCAATCACACCACACAAAAGGTGTGAGACCAGCCCATAGCTTAATCTCTGGAATTACAGTCTGAAGCTTTTCCCTTCCCTCAGGCTTCAGACTGTCAAGTGCACAACTCCTGGAGTTGCATATTGTCCCACAAACCACTTCCAAGATGCTGAAGCCCCTCTAAAAGCATCACAAATCTCTGGACCACTGATGGTAACACGGGCACAGAGCATGCGCTGGCTTCCTGCTGCAAGGAGGACAGGCAAGACCTGATCCAGCACAATCCAGACTTGAGCTCTGGCTGGCAGAGGCAGAAAGCCTGGTTGTATAAAACATTTTGGACACATCTGAAGCAGCCAAGGGAGCTAATGCACTCTCAGCACTTCCCAGAGTGCAGGCACAGCGTTTCTGATCCAGTTCTTGGCATTCTGAAGCGATATGTGGATTCACAATATGCTGGTTTCAAAAACATAATCCAGCATCAAGGATATTTTTAACATGGATCATTTTGGGAATCTGCTTAACCACTCGCATGGTGTTACACAAGCAGGAACTCCTCAAAGAGTACTTATCCCAAATTATGCAAACTTTACCTGGTTACTAGATGATGGTGTCTATTAAAACTGCAATTCTTCCACCTTGGAGCAGTTGCTCCAAAGTAAGAAGGGATGTGATACCACTTGAGTTCACCTCCAAAGGAGTGTGGACAGAGCACACAGCTGTAAAATTTAAACAGAAGGGCAAAGCCATCCAAACCAAATGTCCGCACACACACAAGATTGAGGCAGAAGACAAGACTCCAAAAATATTAGACAAGGAAAAAAACAGCAGTCTTTGGACCTCATCCTCACTTGAGAGCCAACTGCTCATCCAGAAGATTTTATAGTGACCATTCCCAGGGGTGATGAGACAAAATCTCTGCTGAGGAAGGTCACTGGCATTGGTCCTGGTGTATGCATCAAATCCTAATTCAATAATAGTCACTCAAAACTAATGCAGACCTGAGAGCCAGAAACACAAACAGCCAGATTTCAAACTAAATGCCCTTCTTGCCTTCACTGGCTGCACTGGGAAGGAAAAAACCAAACAAACAAACAACCAAAAAAAAAAAAAAAAAAACCCCACACATAACCAACCTAAACCCAAAGGAAAAAAACCCAAACCAAACCAAAACACAAAAAAACCCACAAAACCACCCCAAAAAACACGAGCCAATGGAAGCTTACTGAAGATAAAAAAATGTTTCCTGACAGAAAAGGAGAGAGGGAAGTGAACTGCAAAACCAAGTTATTTTATAACTTGAGGCTGAACTGAAAAAAAGAATTTCACCACTTCCACCAATTTAAGGTCCAGTCAGAAGAGAGTCAGTCACAGCCCAGAGCAGCACAGACCCAGGTAGTCATTCTGTCTCCCAAGAGTGCCAAGTGCTCAAGAAAACACTGATTACACCAGCACAAGCCACACAGCCAGGAGGATACAGGTCCTTCACAAGATACCCACAAGGATCACAAGCAGAAACACAACTTCAAGTGACAATTCCCTTCCACATGGCCAGAGATGGTGCTCCTGCTCCCGGGAGAGCATCTGCTGTTGGATCAACCATATGTGTGGTGCCAGGCTATCACTAACCAGCGACATTACATATTTTACCTACATGCAGGAAAACTTCCCCTCCTCCAAATTTCATGTGGTACCAGAGGGGCAGGTTGGTAGGAAACAGCTGTTCCAGAGCACCAGCATCCACTGGGATATGACACAGTCTAGGGGTACTTCACTGCCATGGCCACTAGCCCACAGAGAGCTCATCCACACAGCCACACACTTGAGACTGCCTGCAGAGACAGCAAAGGGGAATTTTGTACACTTCTAAGGGAACAGGTCACCGGAGCATGGAGCACAGCATCACCTTGGGGTGGCCCTTGGCCCCGGGTGCACGCAGCCCGTGAGAGCAGGGCGTCGTGCTGACCCGCCCGGCACCTGAGCTGGGGCGCGTGACGGCAGCGAGGAGCAGCCAGCCTGTGATCCCTACACCCAGCCCTGCAGACAAATTAGCGATTAATAAGAGCCTGGCCCAGAGCAGGCAGGGCACATGATCGCGTTCTCGGGGCGTTAGTCAGTAGCGCAGCGACACGGGCTCCTTCGGCAGGACACCGGCTCCAGCAGCACGAACATGATGCAGCATAAAAGCACACTGCTATGAGCAGACAATGCATGATCCTGCATAAGGCAATCCATTTAGCAATGTTCAACCCACCTCACCAGCAAAATGTGTTTGCTTCTGGACCGGCATTTTGCTCCATGGGACAGTCAGGTTCTAAATTTGGTTCTCAGTGCCCTAAAGCTGGGTTTACTGTATCCTCCAACCACAGCCAAGAGCGCAGAACCTAACTGCTGAGCAGGCAACTCCCAAGTTTTAACAAGACTGTCCTCTACATGACATCCATTTAAGGGCAGCTCAAAATAGACTTATTCATTTCAGCCTAAAACAAGACTGTGAAGAAAACAGCAACCCGAGAGCTGAAAAGTCATCTCTTGCCAGAAAGTACTCACAGCTACTTCTTCTGAACCCCTTCCTTGTGACCCATCAATGTTGTCTGGAAGAAAAACTTGTGGGGCAGAACTGGTAGGAGCACAGCAATGCTGATGAGCAGCGCTGCTGCAGGACGTCCTGTGGTTTCCAAAGTAACCTAACCATCAGTATAAAGGCTACTGAGCTCAGACAAAAAACCAAGCAGACTTCTGCAAGGGAAGAGAAAATAAGACTTCAGCATCAGTCTTTCTTTCAGGGTCTGGAAAACTTCATCTGTCCTAAGGATGGATTATGAAAAAAATCCTTCTCTGGACAGATAAAACCTCAAAAATTAAGATCACTTGCATCTTCCTTTACCAAAGGAAGGCTGCTCAGCCTCCTCTACTGCCACTTACACAAGTTTGTCACTGCAATGAGCTGCTCTCCCTGCATGGCAGCTGGCTCCTTCTGACTCCAGATCATTAGTCCATAAACATGAACTTCCCAGGCATTCCTCAAATGTTCTCTTCAGATTTCCCATGTGCCTGTACAATTCAGCCCTTTACCCATTAGGGTTTCAAGCAATAGTGTTTTGACATGAGTAAGTGCTATAAAAAATATTTTATAGGTCCCACATTCTCTCTCCTCTTCCTCCAGAACTCTGTATAAAGCAAGAGTTGCTACTTCTGTTTTAGGAACTATAAACTCAAAGGCATCCTCAAGAACCACAGCGGATGTAACATTCTGTGCTGCTCTGCCTGGGGTACAGCTCATTTTCTTCTCAATATCTAGTAGGGGACTGTGGTTTAGATTTGTGCTGGAAACACACAATTGACAAATGCAGTTGACCAATGTTACTGTACCTGTCGTGGGAGCAAGCAAGCAGTGGTGCAGCTGGGGTTAAATCAGGACACTCCTTTTTGGTGTCCAGTACAGAGCACAAAGGGTTCAAAATAACAGCAGATTTGACTGGAATGTGCTAGGTGGAATTCACAGCTGTCATAGCTGTATGGATACTGATCAGGAGGCTCCTGCCCTGCCATGGGCACGCTTGTCTGGCTGCATGGGGTGCCTAGAGGTTGTCAGGGGCAGCTTTTGCTTTCGGTGCTCCCGTGGTGCTTATCAGGCTGCTCTGCTGGGCCTGGGAATGCTCTGATAACAGCAGTGACGACGACGTGCCCGGGCTGATGGGGCACAGCTCAGGGCTACTCTGCTGCTGTGCTGGGGAGGCTGCAGCTCCAGTGAGACCTTGGGCCAATGGGCTGTGACCTGTGGGAACACCCCAAAGGATAACTCCAGGCTGGAGAAGGTACGTCTCAAAGGATCTGGCCAGGCCCACGCTGCAGCAGGTACACCTCAGAGCATCAGCGGCTGTGCATGAGGACATGCTGGAGTCCCTCACTGCTCGTGTTGATCACCCACCATCTGCTTTCATCCTCTTTTCCACATGCACCTAAAGCACTGCAGGAAGTCATTCTTTCAGAAAAAGTCTCTGTAACAGGCCTGAAATAGTCTGCTTTGGTAATAGATATTCATAAAAGCACAAGCAGCTTTTCCACTCCTTTCTTAAGCTGTCAGGGTGACCACGGCTGAACCCAGACACGGTCATCAGTCACGCATTTCTTAGAGACACCTGTTAACAAAGAAGGGCTTTATGCCCAGCACCTAATTGCAACATGGCTGTTTAAAGGTAAACAGGAAATGGGCGACAGTAATATTAAATCCCAGTTATCTCTATCCATTATCTTGCATTTTTCTATTGCTAAGCCGAATGACTGGTCTGGGAACAGAGCCAGAAAAGTTGGGCTGATACCACAGATCAAGACTTCATAGATATTTCTGAGAATTACAAGTTAAGGGTCACATCCAGAACTGAACAGACTGCTCCACAAAAACTCACAGGTACCTTGACTGAATCACAAGTCAAGCCTTTCCAGGAAAACAGAGCTGTTGGCAACCCAAGGCATTACTAGACCAGGAATACGTAATGCAAAGGTGTCCTACTCTCCACTTAGAATTAAAAAGGCAGAAACAGGTCCATTCAAGAAGCATTGCCCCATTCATAGAAAAGTTATTACAGAAACTTTTAGAGTTCACAGCAATCTCTACACTCCCACATTTGTGAAGATTCAGGGAACATCCAGGTTACTTGCTGGGAGAGACACTGAGCTTTACATTGTTTTTTCAATGCTTTTTAACAAATTAAGTTGCATAGCTAATGTTCAGTGAACTGGGCTCCTTTAGCTTGATCTTTAATTCAAGTAATTATTTTAAAAGCTGGAGACACCATCTCCCTTTACTCAGTCTCTGGAGGGGATTCTTACACTGGAACACACCGTTGGGGTTTTTTCACAGGGCTGTTTTGCAGCATATTCCCTTTCAACAAAATTTATACACTGTATTCCTGGCAAAGGGAAGAGAGCTGTGATCCAAGCAAAACTTGGGAAATACAGAGGTCTTCCTTCTGCAGCAATTCCTGCCATTGCACTGTTTTGTTCACAGGTCCAGAGTGTCCATCCCAGGTTAAATTACAGCCCAAGGATGGCAGCTACATGCCTACTCCTCCAAATTCTACTGCAAACAGGAGCAAGCCATGAGACTGAGCACTGAGAGCATCCTGTCTGGAGCTCTGTGCCCACAGCAGCCGAGAAAGGGCGCCTGGGCTTGCCTTGCCGACAAAGCACGAGCCTAAGCCCAGGCTCGAGCCCAGGCTTGCTCACATTCCTTCCACGCTAGCAGGCTCCCAGGCTCAACTTCAGAGCCCTGCCGAGGGGGCAACACAGAGCCCAGAGACCCAAAGGTCACCAAGGTGCCTCGTACAAGCCAGAACCCAGCAGAGTCCCATGGCTGGAACCTCACGCCTGCCTCGTCAGGCACAGTGCAAAAGCTCTTCCCCAGGCACGGGAAAGCCCAACGGGCACAGAAGGCCTTCTCCAAGCTTGTATGACATGGGAGCTGTACATCATGGGAGAGGGCTGCCTTTGCTTCTAAAGCCCAGCTTCGGTATAAAAATTGATCATTCACCAGTGATTAAAAGGGAGAAACATACTCCTTTATCCCGAGTAAGAAGCACTCACATAGTTACAGAGAATCATGGCATCTATCACGTTCTGGTAGGACCAGTTCTTGCTCTTGGGCAGCAATAATCTCCTTTCTATGCACATTTCAGTGATATGCCAATAACACAACAGAGATACAAAAGCACTCTGAAATGGAGAGCATTTCAATATCCATTCAAGGCATCTTTTGCAAAAGTTCACTGATGTCATCCGACTGGTGAACTGGAACTGAAAAGATAAGCTAGGCAGGTGGACAAATGACAGCTCTAATTTCATTCCAACACTACCCTAAATCAATACTCTATTCTACAGCTTCTCTCTAACATAACCCTGCAAGCGCCTATCAAAGATGCACTCAAGACTTTGCACTGGTCTTTCACTGATTTCCAACCCCACCCTGCAAGTAGCTCATGGCTGCAATCCAGACTTTGTCCCTGCACCCCTCTGGCCCCACTTGATGAATTCTCCCCACACACTGTCCTATCTCAGCACACATTTCTTCCATTCATGCCAGTGGAACTACTCATGCAGGACTCAGCCCAGCACAGCACTTCAGCATGGCCTCAAAGGCCAATGAGTTGAATTGCCTCAAGGCCAGAAGTCACCTGCACTGAAGATTTTTGTGGGACTAAGGCAACAGCTCCACATTTCCAATCATTCTCGCTGCACTGATAGAGGTGTTACTGCACTGACACTCCATCACCAGCACTACTGCTCCCATGAAACCCCGCACTGACACATCTGCTGGGACGGTACTGCTCAAACCCCATCCCTGCTCACCTAAGAGATCATGAGATGTCAAACAATGGATGTGGAACACTCCCATGGCACCACAGGCTGGCTCGCTGTGCCATCGAGGCTCTGGAACGGAGCTTTGCTGGGGACACAAGAGAACAAAGCCCCATCTATTTTCCCCTGGGGATGATTGTTCCTGCCCAGAAGAACACACAGGCAGCTCTGTTGAGGAGGGCTGCTGGTCTTGAGCCGTGCTCTGTATCTGCTGAATGCACCAAGTGTCAGCCAGGGAACTGAGCTCAGACTAGACAAATTTAACAAGAATTTAGGTAACATCTGCTTCAAGATGACCACAATTGCTAACTCTGAGATCTCAGCAAAATGTGCACCTCCAATTCCTGTGTGTAAGAAATACACTTCAATCCCAGTTGCAATAGACAGGTTTGATGTGCTCAAATGCCACTTTTCATTGAGCTAGTGAGCAGCTATTTCCCAGTTTCATTCTTATTAACCTCATATTTAGCAGCCTTGATGAAAAGACCTTTATGCTTACATTGAAGGGCTGACAATGTGTCTGAAGTGTTATACAGCCACTACAGGTACAATAAAAGCAATTAACTTTTGCAACCTTCTGTTCAAGGTTAAGGGTTTAAATGAGTTCAGTAAACCTTCAAGATATGATTAAAATGAAGTAAAAACTTATTAATAAAACTTAGGAGGAAAACACCATAATATTCAAGTTGCACACACCATTGAAAAAGAGACACAAGTTCTGTTTCTGCACCTACTGTACATAATAGAGAAAACTGAAAAATTTTAGTAAAGATGAGTAGTTGGCACGCAAGACTTCAGTTGCCATCTTTGCCATCAGATTACACATCTGCACAGTCATCAAAATCCAAGTGTTTGCATGTTTCGCTCAGAAAAAGTAGCAGAAAAAGACAGAACACACCACAGGAAAAACTCCTATGTGAAAAAAGCCAAAAATTAGTTGGACATGCAAACCACCAGGACTTCTTGCATAATACCAGCTCATTGTAATAACTTTCAAAAGAAAGTAAAATTCAATCTCCCCTGGGGAACAATCACATCAAATATCAGCAACTCCACAGATGAGCAGTAGTCACCTCGCAGAGGTCAAAAGCAGAGGTACCATAGCTCTGTATTATTTATAGATTATATGTAATTTTATTATTAATAACATTATATTACTAACTATATTTTGAATAATATGAAATAGCTTTTATAGTCATCATTAATAACAGAATGAAGTTATTTGAGTAATCCTCAGTCTTAAAAGAAGTCATGGAACAATTCCCACCACCAAGTTCTTAACTCACTTTGGGATACCAGAAGTATGGATCAATACTTATGAAAGGAAAATTAGGGCTTCTTTCAAGACAGAATTAATACAGAGTATTTAGCAAGTATTTATTATATGCTAGCAAAACAGGAATATGATCCTGTTCCCCTATAAAGGTAGTTATATAATACAGCTAGGATTTGAAACACTTGGAAAATTCTCTTCCCCCACTAAAGGAATTTCCTTAGGAGCAGAAAATATATAGATCAGCCATATTCTCTCTCTCTCTCCATATGTATTTATACATATAAATAATAAAACTATTTTAAATCCACCCCTCAGTCTCTGTTTTACTTTGGCAGCAGAATGAACTTTCCTAATAGCACACGTTTCTGGAATGCAGAGGCTCAAAGTTCATTTGTGCTGCAGATTCAAAGAATTCTGATATTGATGACATGGAATCAACTCTTCTGGTTTTTCTAGTGAGAAAATTCAGATAAAACCAGGGCTGTCTGCAACCTCCTGTGCTGTGCTCAGAAGGCTCAGCCATACTCCAACAGCATGGCTCTACATGCCTACTGAATTTGGACAGAAATCCCCTGTTCCAAATCAAACTGAACGCCAAGAACTGAGATGGAGCTTTCTCTGATTTTCAAATTTGTCATAAATCTCCATGCAGCCTTACTGCACTGCCAGTCTCTATGGCAAGTTCAAATATGTTCCTTATGTGAAAGACTCGTAATTGTGTATGTAATTCAAAGACATTTTATCTCTTCAGTTAATGTAATTAAGCCATTGAAAAGCAAGAGCTCTGCAGCTTTTTACTTATGCTATGCACTGTTTTATCACCCAGTTATGGGTGCAGTCATTGTCTTTGACACTGTCCAACAGCAATAAAAATCATTCCTGCCACAAACTGCGCACAATCCTGAGCAAACTCAGGAGAAACGAGATGCTACAGCGACTCAAAGTTCAAGGGCAGGGAGGCAGAAACCTTGCTTTGAGTGGTTGTGGGAATCCACTGCAACCTTGACCATTTTATAGCTGTATCTCCATTTCAAGCCAGGCAGTGTGAGCTAAGAGAAAGACCTCTGCCTCCCCATCCAAGTCCTTATGTTTTGAGGGAGCACAAAAGAGGAGCTTTCCTTCCACCAGATGCAGCACAATGACACAAACACGCACTCCTTTATCAATATTAACCATAAACTGCTATTACTGGGTTTTCAAAGAGCACTCCCCCCTCTTGTGAGCCTTCTAAGTGGATTTGAAGCCGGAAGCAGCTAATTGACTTGGAACAAGGAGAAGTTACCAGTACCCTTTTAATTTGCTCAAAGCAAGAGTTCAAATTCTGAACCTAATGCACACAGCAGATATGTGTGAGGTGGGTCTCAGGAGCGTGACAAGGATGCTCTCGCAGTGGGGCCATGAAGGCATCTCAGCGGGACCCAGCAGTGCCACCGCGGGCAGCAAAGCACCCCCAAACCCTCCCTCCAAGCCCTCAGCTTCTCCCAGCCCAGGGAGGAACTGGGGGGCACACCAGTGAAAGCCATGCTATTTTGATACATACGTGTATAACAACGTCACGGCATAAAATCCACAAAATTAAAGAAGAGAAACTGGTTTACTAGCAAATCTGCACTGACGGATGGCATGTACACACACAGGAGCACCACTTGCTGAACCCACAAGGCCCATTTTTGGGCACCCACCTCCCAAAACAGCACATTTCCCCCAGATTTTCCTTTCTCAAAGCAACACCTTTCCCTTTATGACTGCATCTTTCTGGCAAGGCAGCACCTCCGACTGTAAATAGCTGTTCGCACACTTACTGGCAGAAAAATAAGAACAGGTTTTTTCTTTAGCCTCTCACGCAGCAATTCTCCTTCCCAACCTTGCCCAAAACCCCTTCCAGCTTATTAATTACAGCTGTCCAGGGTGGCAGCATTAGAAAACCTTCAGCCAGAGACACACTCAGCTCCTCCACCGTGTCTGATAAGCAGGTAGATCTGAAAACAAAAGGAGTTACAGATTCTTCCTTCTCACAGGGATGTTTTTCTTTGAACTGCACTTTGTGCATAAATTCAACCCTTTCTTATCAGCTTAAGACATCAGTAACCGAAGCATTTACCTTACACTCAACACATTTTAAAAGCTCCTCTTAAAATCCTGCTGCAAGTGATACCACAAGACAGCATCAGTACATGAGGCTGTTTTCTGGCTGCAGAGAAGTTTCAAGATCTAAAATTGTAACATGGAAGTTAAAGGGAAAAACCTGCACAGTTCTGAACTGCAGAAAATCCTGCCAGACCTTGCTGGGAGCAAACCGGATGAGTGTAGGATGTTACCTTGCCAGGAATGCCCTGTGCACATACATGAAACCTTCATCTCTCCTCCCCACAGCTGGAAAACGAAATAAAAGGAGAAAAAAAAATCCATAATTCCTTCTCATCCCACCACCATACCTTGCTCCCTACTCATCTGAGGTCAGCAGTCTACAGTTGCCAGTCCCTTGAAATCTCGGGAATGCAGGTCCCTTAAGTCCAGCAGCTGCTTTTAAAAATGCAAAATTAACTTACTCTGAGCTCAGCAAAAGCAAAGGGTAAGTTACAAACAAATCCTCCTAGTTTTTTTGGAACTTCAAAGTCTGTGTTTCCTTCCTAGGAAGCTGAAGGAGCATCCCTGCAGATTGCACTTGCATTTGCCCTTCCAATCCCACTGACCCTCAGCAGCAGGTGAAGTTGATGAGAGCTAAAATCACCAGCTGAAACCAGGCTTTGCAAAATTAACTCTTCCATCACCTAATCCCGGTGTCACCAGAAAAACTCTCTGAGCCTGGTATGGCAGTCCAGGAAAGGACTAGGACAGATCAGCTTATGTACCATGCTCTGAGCAAGCACAGATGCAAACAGTCCCGTTTAATTACTTGGCACGGGACTGGAGATTGTGAGAACAAAATGAAGTCTCTCATTCAATAGCTGCTGGGGTTTCGGAGCCTGAAGGTTGCTTTGGTCAGGGGGCTTCTGTACAATTTCCTACTGATCTCAATCAGAATAAGAACTAGGTGTATTCCTGCAGCCTATCACACCAACACTTAGCAACATTCTGTCCCACACACAATATATACAGCTTGGCACACTTTGTTAAATCCAACTAGTGAAGCTTTTGTTGTTCGGTTTTTGGGTGGGTTTTTTTTGGTTGGTTGGGTGGGTTTTTATGTTGTTTTTGTTTTTTTTAAACAGAAAGTATGTACATTATAGGAACAACCAGAACAAAGTCCCTAAGCAGCTGGGAGCACACGCACAGAGTCAAGTTCAGATGCACCTCTGACACAAAAGGAGCAAGTACTTATATATAGCCCATGGAGCAGTTCCCCAGGGGAGCTGCTACTGCTCGGAGCTGCCCCAGGGCCCGACCTTGCTCCTTACGCGCCCAACTTTACTAACAGGAGCAGCTTTGCGGAACGACTCCACGGAGCTGCCGCCACGCACCCCGAGCCCCGCTCTCCCGGGAGAGCCCGCTGCCTTTTTCCATCATGTCGTGGGAGCTCCCTGCACATCCGAGTGTTCCTCCTGAACGCGAGGGCTAAAGGGATGCACTCGGAACAGAAGAAAAATCTGTTAGTAACTAACGCCGTACAGAAAAAAGGAACAAGCCTCAAGATGGTTAAATCCTCATTTGCTCGTGTGCTCTCGCTATGGATGGCAGCGCTTCACAGGAAGCACAGAAAGGGCAAACAAACAGGTCTTGGATAATAAAACACTCCATACAACCATACACCAGGTGGATAACTGGAAACCCGGGAAAGACGAGGCTGCCTATTCAGTGGCTGCTAACAACTCACTGAAGATGAACTGTAACGGTAAAGAAAGTTTTCAAACACCATGAAGCGTTTAAAAAGTTGGCTCCAGCAGAGCTAGGCACCGAAAAAGACACCGAGGACGGAGAGACGCAGCCCGGCGTTTCCACCCCCGCTCCCGCTCACTCACCTCCGGGGCTCGGGCTTGCGGCGTTCCTCCAGCTTGGCGGCGGGCGGCGGCTGCGGGGCAGCCGGGGTGGCGGGCGGGCGCTGCGGACGGGATGCGGGCAGGCTCAGTGGGGCATGGCGGGGGCCCTACACCTGCCCCTCTGTGTCCGTGTCGGTGAGCGCCCGCAGCAGTCCGAGCGAGCGGCGCGGCTGTGCTGGCGGCACCGGCCCGGGCCCGCATTTAAAGCCGCCGGCGGGCTCGGCCGTCCCCTCACCCGCTCCCATCCCGGCCCGGCCCGTCCCGTCCCATCCCATCCCCGGCCGCCGCTCGGCGTCACGGGGCCCGGGGCGGGGAGCCCGGAGGAGGAGTCTGAGGGCCGGGGCTGCGCTTCCCCGCCCCGACCTCCGAGCCGCGCCGGGGCAGGTGCGCGCTTCCACGGCTGGAAGCGGAGGGCAGGGGCGGCAGCGGGAACCCCCGCCGGCTGCGAGTGGGGCTGGCAGTGGGCACCCTGTGCCTCAGGCCGGGAGATGCCAGGCCCCCGAGCAGGGGGATGCTCTCCCTGGGGTCACAGCCGCGATACTGCCGCGGGCTGCCCACGGCTCCTGTCGCACGCCCAGGGCAGGTTCCCTGCCGCTGGAAACGCACGACCCACGGCGCTTCCGGGCCAAAAGCACGCAGCACTGGAAAAAACCCAAGCAAACAGAATCCAACCAAACAAAAACCTCAAAAACATTAAAAACCCAACAAGAACAACAACCAACCCAGGAAAAATATAGAAACCATAATTTAGTCAGTTCGTTTTAATTTTCCACGGAAATAGTACCTTATGTGTTGCTTCTCCTTAACTTCGAGCATCGCAAGGCTCACCTTGCTTGCCAGCCCAGTCCTACTTCCTCCTCTCTCTCCTACACAGACACTTCCATGGACACTCATCACCCTTTCATAGGTTCCCTCCAGACTGCTGTAGGACAAAAGAAGCAGTGCCAATATCCCTCATCTTGTTCAGTCAGCTGTTGCTCCTGCACTCAGCTTGACTGTCCAGGCCAAGGTGATGAGATCCATAAAATATTTTTAAACCATGGAGCTCTGCAAAAGGCTCAAAAAGAACATGGCAGAACAGCAATCCATCATGGGAAGTACACGGACTCCCAGGGGAACAAAGGAGGCTATTGTAGCTCCATAGGGAGAAAACTCCCCTTCTTCAGCAAGGTTTATGATTACCACACAGCAACTGCCCCTTCAGCTGCTCCTCAGCCACCAAGCTCCACCTTTGTCACCCATCCAAACTCTGTACTAGGGAATAATACGCAATCCATTGGCTGGGCAGAAAAAGCAGCAGCAACAGAAACCACAGCACTTGCAGAGCAGAGGGAGAGCGCTGCAGAAGGATCTCCCTGCCAAATTCCTCCTCTCCTTTCTGCTGCTGCCACCCCTGTGCTGTCCCCAGACACTGAGAACAGAAGATTGGCTTTAAGTCATTGTCCCCTCATGCTGTTCCATGTTTTCCTGGAAGATCTGAGAGCCACAGTCTGCACATGAATGGGTCAGGGCTTGGGCTCCTCTGTTCGCTTTAATAAAGCCAGTTTTTTAAGAACCAGTTTTTCAACAGCCAGTGAGTTTCCAATGGGCACAGTGGTGCCTTCCATCACTTGCAACTGTATTTCATTTCAATTAATGACAGTTCCTGTGCTAACAGAAGCAGAGCACCACATCAGTTGAGAAGTTTTGTGTGCTCAAGTCCTAACCCAAATAACTGTACATCTTCCCTCTTCCAAAGGCTCCAAAGCAAGACTGCTGTCTCCATGCCCTAAATCCCTAATGATGTGCCAGTTAGTCCCTACCTTCACTTCACTTCCTTTTTAAATAAACTAGGGAGGCTCCTGAAGAAAAGACACATTAGCTACTAGAGAAAATTGCTGTTGTTTTTTGCCACTTAGATAACTCATGGGGGTTTTGGGATCCCTCCAAGCATCATGATCCCTCAATGAAAGCACCTCATGAATGCTTCTCAGCAGCTGGCTCTTAGCTCGCTGTTTGAGAAACAAACCTAATTAACTGTACCAATTCCAGTTCCTGACAATTCACTGTAACTTCAAATACTGTCATTTTAAACCTGTGCATTCAATTTTCTGGCTAAAAAAAAAGGTTTTTTATCAGGATGCCTGATTCCAAGTCAGTCTTTAAATATCACACTGCTGCATTTAATAATCTAAAATGCTACGGGATCCATTTCCAGAAGTCCTTAAATCAAGAGCCAGGCAGTTGTCTTGACCAAGTTTAAAAAGGAGTACGTTCTCTGTGCAGAGAAACACCCATAAAGTGCACTAATAACCCTGTCTGTCATGGTGACTGACACAGTAAATCCCGCTGGCTAGAGTGGGCTTGTGCGGCGCCTGTACGTGTGCCTACATTCTGGCACTGCCCTCAGCCCTTGGCTCGCACGTCCCCTTGCCAAACCTCCTCAGTCGTCTCCAGGATTTTTCTCTGCTCCATTTCATAACCAGAGAGGAGCTCGTCACTCAGCACAGCAGCCTGCTAGCTCTGCCCTCCCTGCACAGGCCACAGAGAAGCAGCTGGATTTGGGAAGACTTTGGCTGACTGTTTGAACCTGCCTTCCGAGCCCGCTGGCTTCAGTCCCGCTCACAAAGCTTTGGTGAGGAAAAGCTCTGCTGACAGCCTTTGCCGACATCCTGGCCAAGGCAATACCTCAACAGGGCATGGGACAGGACAGCACCTTCACCCAAATGCCTGCTGCTCTACAGCAATTTCTGATCTGCCTTCTCATCCAGCACACACACATTTTCCTCCCTCAGCTAACTCAGGAACTCGTTTTCCAGGGAGGTCACGCAAGGTATCACTGTCATTGACAGTGTGTGACATGTGTATGGATAATGAGAACAGGCAAAGTTCTGATGGTAAAGATTAGAGAACATATACGTGCGCATGCTCGGTGGAACTGCTAGGGTAAAACTTTCCCTGTGGGCAGGTTATTCCATAAATACATCTTGCAGCATTTCTGGTAGATTCCTCGGAAGCCGCTCATGCTGACCACAGCATTGTCAGTCAGAGGTGATGCTGAATGAGATGGAAACTGGCAGCTCCTGCACTTCCAGGGGTTTGTGCACACTACCCAGTGATAAAATATTTGCGTTGGATTAAGTCACAAGTAATTCAACCTAAGTCAGGAAGTTTCAGAGGATAAAGATTGCAATGGAAGGATCTAGGTGCAGAGAGACCGCAGCCACACTTATCACAGAGGCTCTCAGCATTTTTCCTTGGCTGACAAACGTCAGTGCCAAGTCATCATGACAAAAGCGGCTCACCCTGAACACACCTGTGCACGCAGCAAATCCTATGCACACCAACAAAATCCCTCACACACGTTTTCAGGACTCAATCCTCCATCACAGCTATTCCTTGTGACCTTGAGGTTTCAGGGGTTTTTTGGTCTGTTTTACATAGACATGGGTACTACAGCCTTTTAGCTGCTGAACTCAACAAATTCCTGCACTGCATTCCTTAGTATTACAGCTGAATTAGCACTGATTTCCAAGGGAACCACAAAAAGCAACTCTGTAGCTCCCATATTTGCATTCGAGTCACCAAGAAGCAGGACTTGTCTGTCCTTTCCATCCACTTCCCAAGAAATCTAGACAGAACATGGCATCTCAGCAAGCACTCCCTGATAGCTGACTAGTAAAGGTGTAAGGTGAGCACCCATTGCTTTTGGAAGCTTTTCTAACAGTGCTGCCTCAGTTAGCAGTGAAAACAACATGCACTGGGGTGCTGGCTCTCTAAGAGTACCTGCTCAGCCCTGCCTGCCCATTCCCTGGGAAACCACTGCAGGGCCCTTGGAAGAAAATCTGCCAAATTCCCACTGACTTTCCTGCCCTGGCTCACTCGTTTAGAAGAGGCAGAAACAGGAAGTGCTGAAAAACATTAAAATGCGGTAAGACCGAGCAGAACACCAGAGGGTTAAGGGGGTTTTTGTGAAGTGTTTGATGTGCCTTTCATTAATAATGCACCCTGTCTGCTTGAGAGCAATGAGCCATCCTGAAGCACTTGGAGACCCACCCAGGTCACAGCACTTCCTTCATTCAGGGCACAAGAGCCTGGGGATTTCATCAGCTGGGGCTATTGCTTCTGGTGCCTTGCAATACTTCTGCTAGCTCCTGAAAGCATGGTATGTTCACCTCAAGGGCTTAGAAAACACAAGTTGTGTTCCACTCCTCTGGGAAGCAACACAGGTTTGGGCTTTGCAGCCCTGTGAGCAAGCCTTGCCAATCTCCTACCAACTTCCAGGACTGCACTCTCTAAAAAAACACCCCTTATCTTTCCAGCAAGAGCAACCCCTCCGAGAGCACACTGAACTACCATACTTCGTGCATCCCTCTCTGCCAGGAGCCCCGGAGCTGCTGGGGCCAGGAGAGGGAGCCGGCAGTGCTGCTCGAGGGCCCTCTGCTGGGAAGCAGCCCTGCTTCCCGTGCCTCCAGGTCCGCAGGCAGCCCCAGACGCAGCCCCCCCGAGGGGCGAGCTGCCAGTGTCCCCTCAGCAGTGATCATAGGGGCAGCTCAACGCCCCGGCCCCAGGGAGAAAGCAGATTTCATTTGCCTCGAGTTGAGTCCTGCTCTGTGCTACAGGGAACGAGGCCAAAGCAGCTTTTGGTCAGGGCCAAAAACGCAGGGCTTTGTTAAAATAAAGCGAGTTTGTTCCTACACCCACAATACCCACTGCAGGGTAGGGCCCGAAACACACGCTTCCACCACCTCCAGCTGTTGGGACACTGGGACAACAAATACTCCCCCTCTCTGGAAGAGAGGGCTTAGGAAGCAGCCCAGCTGACTGAAGCTCTTCTGGGCTCTCAAACACATCACCTGCTCTCTGCTTCAGAGCAAAAGAAGGTCAGAAGGGACACAGATCCTTTCACTTCTCAGGCTAGGAGGGAAATCCAAGGCTGAAGTCACACCCCTTGAGCACAAGGCTCATTGTATCCACATAAAAATGGGGTACAGACCTGACAGGGGTGATATGGATGGGCTGCAGTGGGATGAGCAGTATTTACATCAGAAGGATTTCCTCTTCTCCCAGTTTGTCCCCAGCTGTCATTTTGATGAGTTTCTTTCTCTTCCTGATTCCTCAGCTATTGGCATCCTGTGCCAAAAAAAAGCCACCAGGAAAGCTCAGAGGGATGGGCCAACAAGCCCTTCAGCCCTTTGCAGAGCACCTGTACTGTGACCCAGACCAATTCTTCTGAGCACCGAATCCTTACAGTGCAACTAACCGGCGTCTTCACCAAGATCCTCATCACCTCCTGAGCACCAGCTCAGGAAGGCTTCTAATATTTTATCACTGACTGGAAGGATGAGGAGGAATCTCACCCACTCCCAGTGGAAGGCCAAGTCCAACAACATGACTAGTACAGACAAAAATTACAACCTGGAGCCCTCCAGTCAGCCTTCTTACCCTCTGGTTGGAAATAACATCCCACAAGCAGATGGTGACAGACACCAGGACTAGAAATGCCTTCCCTGATGTACACTACCTCTTGCCTGCTTCTCTAAAATTGAAACCTTGCCTCTACAACGCAGAGCATCTGCTCTTGAGCACCTAATATCCTGAAGGAAAAAGCAACTTGAATAGCAGGTCACTGTGATCCTCTGAATTCAAGACTACATCTTTTCCTGATGCTAAGAAATGCCATGTGGGACACCTCCGCAGGGCTTTGCATAAGCCAAATGTTAACTGCAGGAAATCTGAAAAACACCATCAGTAACACCACAGATAAATCACTGATGTTTCTACCTCATCCAGCCATATACACACCTGAGCAGTCTTCTCAGATAATAATGCCTTACAATGGATACTTGGGAAATGAGCTATCAAACTACCACCACAGGAAAGTACACAGTAAATCCATGGACATCTATATTGCTCTGCTCCAGACAACCTACCATCAATTGATTTAGAGTGTCATTTAAGTTACTGTTCTTGGAACACTATTTTCCCCTCACTGTGCCAATTTAAACAACAGATACTCCTCTCAATGTTTCTTCTTTTTCTCACTTCATCTCAGCTCTTTGCATTTAACCATTTTCCTGTTGTGATAATACAGACTATATTCCCAGTGAAAAATGTGTTTCCACTGGTTAACTTTTCATGTCTTCCCTCTGCTGGCCCTCTTTTGATATGGAGAAAAAGGCTACCCAGGAACAGCTGGTACTTATAATACATTGTATTTTCCCTTCTGTCATTTCATTTCTCAACTCCTAATCATTTTTCAGGACACAATTTGTGATGCCACACAAAGTTTGACTTTTGTTGTTTTGGGTTTGTTTCTTCCTTTGCCTAGGGCTTCAGTTTATTATCCCATTGTCTATCCTGGGTCATCAGAAATGTTTTCTTTTCTTTTCAAATAATTAAACAGCAGCATCACTCACAGCTTTGGATTTTCACATCTCTTGTTCTGTTTCTCATCTTTTATATCAACATTTCCTAAACAAAATATCGAAAACCAAACACTGGCAGGTCACATTTAGCCAGAAATTTGTACTCTATAAATAAAGCTTTGAGGACTTAACGACTTTGAAATTATTTGTTAGGTAATTCCAGCAGAAACAGTCTAGTTTAGAGCCAACAAGAGTTCCCTGGGAGCACATGTAACTCCAAAAGGGCTTTGCCACTTAAGGGCTGTTTGAACAGCAAAGCATTCTAGGAAAAAAAAAATCTGAGTGAAAGTGAAACCAGAGAAATGTGTTGTCCAAGCCAAAACAAGGCCAAAAAAATAAGGGAAAAGCACCCCTGAGAGCTGGCTGCTCTTTCAATCTCTTTCCAGCTCTGCAGCCTTCTGCTGCAGAAGCTCCTGGAAGTGCAGGTAGATGAGGAATACCCCCTGCATATAGCCCCAGATCTTTGGGATTCTTCCCAAAGAGAGGGACAAGCAAACTGAGCTGAAACCTTCCGGAAGCCACACACTCCACCAGAAAACCTTTGGATAGATACCCTGTAGGTATGAAAACCTTGCCTGTATCACTGAGCTGTGCATTTTATGTAAGGCAGCACCAGGAAGTTAAGATGAGAAACCTGCCCACAAGACCTGTTGCTGAAACCACCTATTTAAATACCTCTTGTGGTTACCTCCAGCAGCAGTCCCTAGCGAAGGCTGCAGCCAACAACCCACATCCAAGCTCCTCTCTACAGGAAGGAAGCAATTTGTTGAGCAGGAGTTGAAGGGCAAGGAGCGCCTGCTGCTCTGGAAGCACTGGGAAGGGCAGGCAGTAGAACTTCAGGAGCACTGACCTGTAAGAACAGCCACAAGGTCCAAACTGCTACATACAAGAGATGAAATGTCCAACTGGCCTCAGCCTCTCTGGCCTTCCAGCAAGCAAAATAAATCCAAGGCATATCAGCTTAAGACTAATAGAAATTAAGGCACTGTATGAAATAAAAATGTGCAGAAACAATATCTTCTGCCTTGAAAACTAATAAAGTCAGGCTTCACTTCAACATTTGTGTAGCAACAGGAGATGACTGCTCTGAGACAACATCCCACTCTGTGTGCTTTAGGGCTCAGGCCTGACGGAGTATCCACAGATATTTGGGACAGCATGTTCTGGTGGAGCGCTTTAACAAAATACGAGTGCTGTCAAAGGGCAGGCTTTCATTTTATGCTTGTTCAACTCAAGAATAAAATATTGCCTTTGGAGAATCTCACATATCGTTTGATTAATACAAGCACATCAGGACTATCTCCATTTCTCAAAGCCTTGAACTTCTGGCTGTTTTCCCCCACATGCGTGGTCCCACCTCAAAGCTCCCATCCATCCTCTTCAAGGGAGGGGACATCCTCAAGGCCCCTACCAGCTCATCCTCTGAGGCCAGCGCATTCTCTTTCCAAGTTGCATTGGAGCAGGCAAGAGCCGCTCTCTAGGGCATGATGTCTTCATGTACAGCCTTGCTTGTGGTGGAAAACGCAGCCTGGGGCACTGACATCCTTTGTTTCTCCCCTGCGGCAGAGGCAGCATAATTCATGTTCAAGCCCTGGTGGTATCCCTAGGCTGAATGTGTAACTATTCCAGGTGCCCTACCCAGGATAGGGACAGAGGCAGTGAGGATACCAAGGCAGCAGAAGCTGAGGGACACTTTATTCCCATCCCTCAAGACAATGTCTTCTGGCCTTTTCTTTCTCCTTTCCTACCTATCTTTGTGAGGTTACATTCCAAGACTCCTCACTGAGTTGCTGGGGATATTCCAAGGGATATTAATTGCTGCTTGAAATGACTTCAAAGGACCTTTTTTCCGTCTCGTATTAATAGCCAGAATGAGGAAATTGGTTTGGATTTCATACCTACATCTGCTCCCCAAGCCTCTGCACATTTCAAAACCCCATCTTAACCCAAACCTCCTGCTATTAAGGGCTCCTACTCCATGCAGGCGCTCACACCCATCCCTTTCCACTTCCCCACAGATCTACAGCCCTGCATTCCAATTGGCAGCCAGAGGTACCAGAAATAACCACAAGAAAGGCTGCCATGAAACCTCCAGCCAAGTTTTGAAAATCCAGGCCCTTGACACAAGCCTCTAAGCTTAGAGGGCTTCAGCTGAAAGCAACCTGAACTCAGACTCAAAAGGTTTATGTAGCAGGGATCAAATATCAAAAAAATGTAAATGCAATTACCTTTTTTCCCCCGATAAAAGCATGCAGGATAACAGTTGTTCTACAAGGCTGTTAGTGCATACTTGTAACAGTCTGCTGCTGCTCCTGCCCCTCCGGTACTAGCTAATGGCTGGTTTTCATTCCTAAGTGGTTCCCCCAGCCCCCCCGCCAAAGTCTATGCTACAGTGATTTTGGAAACTGGGTCAAAATGCAATTACTACATTCCCATGCTTAGGGGTGGGGAAAGAAAATAAAAGGAGGAAGAATGGCAAGAAGCGATGGCATTGGCAGCGAGCCAGTGCTGTGCTCCCCACCCTGTCACCTGTGCTGCAGCCCCAAGTGCTCCCACAGCTGCTCTTGTCTCCCAGCATGGGCATC
Source organism: Zonotrichia leucophrys gambelii (assembly GCF_028769735.1). Classification (NCBI taxonomy): domain Eukaryota; kingdom Metazoa; phylum Chordata; class Aves; order Passeriformes; family Passerellidae; genus Zonotrichia; species Zonotrichia leucophrys. The sequence goes on along the minus strand of NC_088173.1, from coordinate 42,962,083 downwards.
AGGGAAGTCCCAAGGCAGGGTCTCCTGGAGAGACGCTGGTCATCCCTGCCCTCATGGCTATGCTGGAGGTTGGGAGCAGGTAGAAGATGAAGCCAGGGATAGGGAAAAAACCCTGAGCCAGGCAGCAACCCCTGCAGATGACAAGCAGTGTTTGCCTTGCAATTCTTGGGGAAAGCTGTAGCACCCAGATCAACTCTCCAAAGCTCTCCCCCAGGATGCCATTCCTGCCTTTTCCCTTACTATGGCATAAGCAATATATCCCAGCACTTTGGTTCCCCTGCTCCACTGCAAACATTGTCCACAGGAGAAGGAAAATAGTGTGTTTAGACATGCCCTTACTATTGTCACACTTAGAGCACAATCTATCATACCTTATCAAATCGCACATCTTGGATGCACATGGTTTGCAACAACACATTTACGAGGCTTTTCAGTACGGAAAAGGAATCACTCAAAGATTTATTTATGCCACGTCTTCCCAAGTAGGTCTTTCTGAGAAACACAGAGCCCATTATACACATCCCTGCCTTCCTCTGTCCCTCATTGTTCCTTGTACACACAGTTATCACAAAACAATTGCCTTTGCCGCTCCTCTCCTTGGCTTTGTTTTGCACAGTTCTCAGAATATCAGCTCCAGCTCTGCAGCATTTGCTGGCTCTCCTCCCAATTAATAACTGCAGGTTAGAGTTGGGTCATTATGGCTGCAGACTAATGCAGAAAAACATTCAACAGCTTCTGAGAGATACAGAGAGACACACAACCTTTCTCTTCCTGACACGGAATGTGGTTTATCTTGCTATCCCAGTGTTCCAGGGAGATGATATACCACTTGTCTGAATGATTTAAACAGATCAAAAAGTTGGCTCCACATGAGCATCTGCTGCTGACAACAAGCCACAAGGCTGATGTTATCCGAGAGGTAACTGTATATGCTAGCACAGGCTAGACAGATCGCATGTGGGATAAAAAAAAATAAATTTTCATGAAATCACTCAGTCTTCATCCACATACCAGCAATTAAACAAGCAGGAACACAAGGCAAAGTGACAGGTTTCCACTGGATACCTGAATTCTTTCAGACTTGTTGCAAGGCACAGGATTGTGAAAACCCCAGAGCTGGCTTTCTGAGGACTCTCCAGTTCCTAATTTCTCTGGAAAGTTCTCCTAATACAATAACAGAACTGGTGCAAAAGACCTTGCCCCTGAGAAGAGTCTTATGCAGGTCATGACCCATATCAACAGGAGAAACCTGGTGAAATACCAAGTCTGGCACAGAGAGAAAAGGCGGAGCTATGATTTCGGACTGGAGATCATTGTCTCCATCACTGGAGAGCCCCTCCTGATCAACTCTGGTTCTCAGCGTCCCCCCCCAAACCAGGCTGCCCAGACCTACCTCCAGTCCCTCCACAGATCCAGCTGTCCCATGGGCTCCTTGAGCAGGAGAACCAAGGGCTCGCAGCAGCTTGCCTTCCACATTTGCTCCAGTTCTGAGAGGCAGAGCCCAGCAAATGCTGTCCCACTCGAACGGACACTCCAGCTCCAGGCCTGTATGACATTTACTAGAACCCACTTCTTCCCGCCCCGCTGCCCCCCCAGAGAAAGGGATCAAAATAGTTTCCCCCCCGTGACATTTTGCTTCATTTGCCCGGCAGGCTGTGGGAGCGTCTCCATTAAAGTCTCTGCAAGCCAAGCAAGAGCAGCAATGCCTGTCACCCCAAAGTGGGGGACACCCCAGGAACACCCAACCTTTCTGCTGCCGGCACAGAGGGCATGGGGTCCAGGACAAACTGCAGTATGCCTCTGCTACAATTTGCTCTGCAGATGCCACAGGTGAAAGGCGAGCTCTTAGCCCAGTGACTCTGTAAGTAATACGTGTTGGCTGCCTGTCTGTGGGACAGACTGCCCATCTTAGGGCTGAACCTGAGCACCTGACCCTTCACCCGGCTCACCTCGGCCCATCCCTCCCCTCATGTGTTTTTCCTGGAAACATTGTGCCTCCACAAGGCAGCCCCACGTCCTGCTGTGTGCCCTGCCCACACTGCTGCTGTGGGACCCCAGGTCAGGGCAGCATGCACGGATGTGAGGACACGGCACAACCGCGATCTCGTGTTTCAGCTCCAGGCTGCCAACAAGCAGAAGCAACAATGAGAAGGGAAAGCTGCATCCAGTTCTAGATGAAGGACAGATAACATCTGCCACCAAAAGGGAGAGCTGGCACTGGGAGCCAGGATGTACATTTTCTTGATGTACAGAAGCACTGAAGATATTGGAGACCTGTGGTTCAGCAGTGGACTCCAGTGTTCCTCCCTTGTGTCACTTGGGTTACTCTTCACTGCACTTACACTTGCCCTCATCCTAGTTCTCAACCCAAAAGCAAAGGCTTGACTACTCATTCAAAAGGCAAAATATGCCTCCACAAAAACCCTTATCTCAGACACTAAGATGGGTAAAATTTTCTATTTCTATTAATTCTCCACAGCCAACTCTCTTGGAACATAGAGTACACCTTCCTTCCAGTTGTACCTAAACCCATCACATTCCTTACTCAGCAGTTACAAGCAAACAGAGCATGTGCCTCCCTTTTCAAGGCAAGCATATGAGATGAAACACCAAACCCAAAGGAAAGCCCTTTTCCCTCCATCTCAGTCAGTGCCAGTCTCTGGAAAGGCATGACCTGGCAGTGTGAATGAGTTCAGGTCACGTATGGCTGAAGCAGAGTTTCTGCTCTCTCTTTGAAGTCCTGCAGCAGGCGTAGCTGTGGTAACGGCGGCTCGGCCGCGCTGTTTGGCTGCTCCTGTGCAGCACTGCCAGCACCTGCTTTGCCCCAGAGCCTGCTGAGCTGCACCAAGAGGCTCACAGCCTCTGCTCCCAAATGCTTGGGATGGAAGCAGACCAGCCACACGGGGAGGTGCTCTCACCTGCCACGGACACATACAAAGAGGAATGCACTTATTCATCTGCCATCTCCAGCATGGAAAAAACAAACCAGTTTAACCCCACTCTAGTGCCTTTCCCATTTCCTTCTCATTCCAATGCACCTCCAGGCAATGGAAACTCATTATTAGCCTCCAGTTAAGCCTCAGAAGAGATTTTCCTTTTGTAATTAACTCTGCACTACACTCATTTTTTCCTGCTGTCTTTTTGCTAGGACTTCTGGGAAACAACTCTGAAAACATTTTGAAACACAATTGATTTAAGGAATGGTACTGAGTGATAGAAATGAGCATGGAAATAAATTCTAGAAATAAGATTCAGACCAGCATATTAATTGTGCAGTGCAGAAAACTTAGCCAGGTTTTTGCCCCCTGAGTTATCCAAGGACAGTGTCCACAGGAAGATGTATTCTGATGCCTACTGGTTTAGGAAGCAGAAACATGGCAGTGTTTTCATACCTAGTCTAAATGAAGTCAGTAGTGCTAAGTTACCTGGGAACATTCAAGTCTGGTACACCTGAACAGGTAATCACAGCCTGACAACCAGCCTGTCAGGTTATTCTGTTTTGGGGGTTTTTTTTCCCCTTTGGAAAGCTGGATTGTCACCCCCTTACATTAAATTGTATTGGGGAACAAAGTCAAAGCAATACTGCCCCTGCTCCAAGAACACGTAATGAAGAACTGAATCCTGTTCAATTCAAAGGCACATGGTAGAAGAAAAAGAATGAAAAGACAGAAAAAGAACAAAGTAGAACAGTTATCTCTCTTTTAAATCTTAAGGATTTAAGTACATTGGAAAGAACTTACTGTTGATGTCATTAAAACTCTGTTTGGAAGGGGCAATATTCCGAATTCAGGGTGCAGCCATTGTAGAAACTAGGAGAATTTTAAATTCTTCAGCTCCATGGAAATTAATACCAGGTAGGGGAGGGTGATTTATAACAAATCAAGCTATTTTTAACTGCCTCTTAAAATGTACATTTCTGGCTTCTACAGCTAGCACAGGTGTCAGACAAGTAATGGGTCATACTAAAACACACTGTGGTACTGAACACTCCAGATGTGCCCTTAAAGACAAGTTGCAGAAGGACAAGTGAAAGCCAATTCCTTCTCTGGAGAGCCTGCTTCCAGCACAGGACATACAAAACCTGCCCCTGCTCAGCAGGGCACACACCAGGAAGTCACTGCAGAGCTGTGACAGGAATACACTCCAGAGGGGGCAGCTGATCACCAGGACCCTAAAAAGGAGCAATGCCAGACTCTACTCCTTGCTCCTTGTCCCATTCCTCCTTTATCCAAGGCTTTCTTTGGAAAGAGGAGCCCGGCCCCATCCTCTTGAATCCATCCTTCAGACACTTGTATGCACTAATTAGGTTCCCTCTCAGTTTGCACCACCCCATCCCGCCAAGTCTCTGGACATCCTACCAGAGAGGTTTGGATCTCTTTCACAGGAATGATGGACAAGTCACATGAATGACAAGTCAGTTCCCTGCTCAGGCCAGCTCAATCCCTAGCTTTCACCACTTGTCTGTAAGGTCCTCTAAATCCCTACTGAAAACATGAAGAAGCACAAGATGCTCTTGAAAAATACACAGTTCAGTCCCAAACATGTTTGTTTAGAAGTGTTTCAGAAAGAAAAATACATCTCTTTTATCTGTTGAGTTGTTGAGGCAGCATTGCAAACATCTTTAAAACACACTATTCCATCCATTTGGAATTAGTAGTTTATATGGATCCTGTCCACAAGTCTGAATACTTGTACTGTGCCCTTGCTGAATATCTTTCTTTCATCTGATTTTTGGCCAGTATTGAGGGAAAGCTCTCAAGAGGACATGTTGCCACTTCAGAGCTCTCTCTCGGGGTTCTGAGGTTTAGCAATTCTGTATCTAACACTTACTTACTGCTACTTTCTGCCTGTGCTGATCCTCTCGTTAGGAAACCGATTATTTTCACTTGTATTGCTTCCTTATTGGTGGAAAGGTATTGGTTAAACCTGCACAGAGCCTGTCTTAAACCAAGGCTGTCGTGGACAGATAGAAGAATTATAAAAGAAAGAACTCATCAAATCAGGCCTGCTCTGTTAAATTTATAGCTAGCCTGTCATTTCTTCTAAGTGCAGCTGAGTAATTTACAAGTTCCCATCCAAAAACAATCCTAATATGAAAGCTTGTTAACATAACAACTTATTCTTAGGTGAAAAACAACTAACACCTGCATAAACAATAAGATCTGTCTCATGCAAATCAGTAGAAAAAATATGTAAACTAACTATAAATACATAAGTTTGATACCCATGCACAATACCACGTACTAACCAATAAACTAAGTGTAAATATACTGTCCACCAATAAGATCTGACACAGTGCCTTCTGATAATCCTATAAAATATGACCTATACAATAAAATTTAGCATTTCTATATGAAGAAACTGAATCCCATCTATATATTAATGCAACACAAGACAAGCACAAATATGAACACTGGTGAGGAAAGAAGGGGGGAAAAATATTTCAAAGAACAGTTTTGCTGCTGTCTATAGAATGAAGATCCTAAAGAAAGATCCTAAAATCCTCTTTGAAGGCATTTTAAAAACCAAAGAAGACAGGAATTAACTTCTTTCTCTTATTAACTCCCCTCTTGGTTGATTTGCCAGTGGGACCAGTGTTAAAGACTCTGACTTGAATTTCAGAAAACACCACTGACTCACCCAGAACCCTGCTCAGGTTTCTTAAACTTCTCCATGCTTTGATCTCCACAAACGAGAAGCCAGGAGAGCTTCCTTCTCAGGGAGCCTGAAAAGTGACAAGCACAACAGTCCTTGAAGTGAAGGGAGAGCACTCACAGCCCTGCATTTCACCCATTCCAGAGGGAGTGCTCAGCTTAAAGGTCCAAGTTTATTTCCTGGAAAACTTGGCTCAATTGATCCATTTACAAGTTCAAGGCTTTCAAAATGAGGGCTCATTTTAATTTTGAAGAATTTTCCTGTTAACAACAACAAGTCATCTGGTTCTTCAGTTACAAAATTATTTCTTTTAGCACTTCCTTGGTGACAGAGGAAATCACAGAAGAAGGGACATGGGAGACTTACAGCTAACCACATGTCCATACATCCTGTCCAACACCTGCCTTACAGGAATAACACCATTCACTCCTGTTGCTAGCACTACAGGAGGCATGGAATGGACACATTGTTTAAGCAGGTAATTTTGGGAGACCTTTTATATAACAGTTTCCTAAGAACGATTTCACATTCAGGATACAGAGTGGATATTTGAAATGGTTCCCACTCTTGTGTCAACAGGAGTTTAATAAAAAATTCCTGCTTTGTTAGCTGCCTCACCAAGCTCCCACATCAGCAGAACACTTACAGGTCCATGTATTCCAACACTTCTTTGTGCTTTATGGTTTGGGGCCATACCTACATGCTTCACAGAGACGTGTCCCTGCCCATGACAGGGGCTTTGAACCAGATGAGTTTTAAGGTCCCCTCCAACTCAAACCATTCCAGGATTCTATGGGTTTGGCTGCAAAGCAGCACTCATCTCACAGAGTGTGTGCATCGCTCACTTAAAATTTCTTGCAGGGGTTGCTGCAGGATCTAATTAAAAGTGATTATAATTAGCTCTGTAGTATTTCCCCTCACACTTTTGCATGAGTAATCAGCTGAAGACACCAAAACTCAAAACACAAGGGGATTTATCCAGGATGCAAAGACAAGAAAAAGGCTCCCTCCTCTCGGAGCATATTCCTGACAACAGAGCTGACACCCCATTGTCACATTTGTAGAACTGCCACCAGAAGCCTGTAAAATGTTACGTGCCATGAATGTCACAGGATGAAGTAGCCCTGCCTCAGAAAATAGGGTTCATTTGTCTGAAGCCAGGGAACTTGACCACTGCTTCTTTCTGTCCTGCTGTGCATTATTAAAAGGTCACCAGAAACAAAAGCTCTGAAATGGTCTCTGCAGTTCTTTTTAACAGGATCTTTCTCCTCCTTCCTGTATTGGAGACAAGGAAGTTTTTACCTCAATTTAGTAAACATTATCTCCAAGTCAGAGTTGGCACCCAGTGAAATCAGTGGAAGAATCCATTTCTCTTGAAATCTTGAAATTCTTTGCTAACTCAGACAAACACCAAGTTGAAAAATCTGCCGAAGCTTTTTCTTACTCATCAACCAAAGAGTTGACATTACTCCATCCTCCTTCCCTTTGAGTGGTCGGACATTTTCCACGGCCCTTTAACAAATAGCTTGCTGGAAAATCCCCTCACTTCTGCCAACCTGCCAAGTTCTCTCTCTGATGACCCTGAGAGCACAGAGCAAAGTTAAACTTTTTACCAGAGCCCTTTTCCTGGGTGGGATGGAGTAATGTGCCTCTGGAAAAAGAAGAATAGGCAGTTGGCCAACGCAGGAATGCTGCTGCAGGCATGAGTGGTTTATCTTCTGTTTGATCCCTTCTGCTAAGGGATGACAAGAATGGACTTAATAAATCTGCATAAACACGTGAAAGAAGCACGAGTCTGGAGTGATTTGGTAAGCCAAGAAACTCTATGTTGTCAGCCTGGATGCTCTGGCATGGTGGAATATTCATGTTATAAAAAACATCATTTAAAAGACAGCAGTCATTCTTTTAGGATGAAGAGGTTCCTAACTAAGCAACAAGACGGAACAAAGTAAGAAAAATTATTCAAATTTTTAAATATTTCCCATTACTTTTTTGGTAGAAATATTTTCTGATTCCTTTGCATGGAAAGAAGAAGAAATCCTTCTAAGATACCACGAGATCAGACTGAAGTACCAGGCATGGAGCTTCCTACAAGAACTTTCACTGCTGTTTTAACTAGGATCTCTGTTCCTTCCTGCCTATGTGGCTTCAATGCTGTTTCCAGCCTCAGCTCTCTACCCTTCCCCAAGTCTCTACTAGTGCCACAATTACTTCCATCCCTTATCTCTTGACCTCTTTGATGAGTTATGCAATGTTTATCCACCATTTGATCTTCTCAGATTGTTTCATAGCAACAGACAACAGTGTATGGTGGATATTGTGTGAAAACACTCCAGCAGAACGTGCCCATGAGTCCTGCTGGTTTCTTGGAAAACGTTATGGTCTCTGGAACAATGCTGGCTAACAAGTTATCTTAATTTTATGCTAAAATTAGAGCAGTTGAACATTATTTATTTTGAGTTCACTGGTTTTAGTGAATACCAGGAAGCAATGAGAATGTGCCCCATGCACTGCAACCCACACAACCTCAACCATGACACTCATGCAGTGGCACTTGCAAATCAGAGCAGAAAACACTGCATGGCAACTACACCAAAGAAAACTTCAATGTGCCCACCACATTCCTTGGACTGAATACCTTTAGTAAAAGGGAAACCCAAAACCTTGGGACTTAGATTCAAAAGAGCTTCTCAGAGTCATAAAGAAAACCATGTTCAAAGACCCCCGAAGTAGTACGGGAAAACACAAAACCAAATTCCTCCAGCTAAGTCCCCAAGTGTTGCAGTTTTGGCAGCTGCTGCCTAAACTCCCTCCTGTGCCCCAGAAGAGGAAGCAAGCAGAGCAATTCAGGCATTTCTTACCATACCATGCAGGTAGGTAAAAGGCTTAAGTAATGTTTAGCACCCACATTTATTCTGTGACCAAGCATTCCTGAAGTGCCTGTCTTTGATTTTATACGGAGAAGTGCCTAAAAGTACAAAAGTGTCCTGACTTGGCAGTTTTGTAACCTTTCCTGGTAAAGTCCCATCAACTGCTAAATAACATATTCCCTCTCCCTTGGCAACTGAACCATGTCCTTCACAATCCCTGCACAAACCTCTGCTTACAGAAGGGTCCCTGAGTCTTTCCTGTGGGCTCTAGGAGAGATCCTGAACTTTGACTTTGTAAACCAGTGCCTTTGTCCCTCACTCTGTAAGGACTTGCCTAAAGTCTGGCCTCTATTTATGATGTCTCTTCCCTAAAATCTTTTCCAATTTACACATTATCAGTCATTTTCTCATGTCCAACAAGAGAAGTGAAGGTTTTGCAATATAAGACTTCACCAGCATATTCAGATTACCTGCTGCTACTTAATTTGACTTGTTTGAATAGGTCATTGACTTCTATATTTATATTGCCTATATTACAAATGAAAATGCAGTGCTCTTAATTTTCAAATTAGCTGCTAAGATTTTAAAACAGGCTCAAATATACAAAATAACCAGGCACACACACGTTCACCCATTTAGTTTTTCAAAGCACACTTGGTTCACAGGGTAAGGCCACCCATGAGATTCCTGATTTACTTTCTTCAATATGGATAGGCACACAAAGTAAAAAATGCACTCCTGATCACCCTACAAATAATCTGACAGATTTCTATGTCCACTGCATCATTGTCATACTATATAATATGGAATAGCCCCCCCAAAATTAGATTTCACACCACCAATATTTACAATTTAATTCTTGCTAAGAAACAAAGGGTGAAACCATTCTTTCTGGCAACAGTATAATCTCAGATAAGGAATATCCCATTCCCCTTCCATCTTCCTTTCTAAGATCTTATGCCATCAGCACACAAAGGGGAAGGAAAGGTACGAACTGTTCAGATACATAAACTCTGTCTTACAGGAGAAGCCCTGGAGCTTCCGACCATGTAAATAAACACCTGACTATTAGAGAAGAGCAAGGACCAGAAACAGGTTCTCTGACACATTTCAAAAATAAACACGGGTGTTCCATCCCCATTATCAGATGTACCTGATCTGAGCCTCAGCAGGGGCCACTTGTCTGAGCAAGCAACATCACAGCTCAGGATGGCAGAGCTCTCATGACCTTTATTGTTATTACTGTTATCAAGGACATCACAAAACACTCTTCCTTGGAAGTGCAGTTTGGCTCTGATTTTCTGCTGGAGGAAGGATTCCATTTTTCCTTTTAATTGTTTATTGTTGTAGGAATCAGTACTTTTAAGGTGTTTCATGTTACAATTTTTCACACAGAAATAGATACTGACTCACTGGAAGAAAACAAAAGCTGAGGAATCTGAAAACAGGGTTCTTGGTGTTCCTAGCTACATTCTCCACCACCCCAGCCTACAGATGTGGAATTCTAAGGCCTGGAAGGACTTGGTTCTCATGTTAGGAAACCCTTGCTTTCCACTTAACAGTTACTCTGACCGCATTCAGCCCTTCAAACCAATAAATACAGGGAAACAAGGGGAACTTCCTTCTCCACTGGAAAGAGCAGACTTAGTTCCAGTGCTAAGAAACTGTTGGCTGCCTTTTCCCTCCTGTTAGAAAGCTTCACTTTAAACTCTCAAAAAAACACTGAAGAGACACATTCTCTAAACAAGAAAGTAATTTTTACAAGTGACAAGACAAGGCAAATGGCTTCAGATGGACTCAGGGAAGGGTTAGATATTATAAAGAAGCTGCTCCCTGTGAGGCTGGTGAGGCCCTGGCTGCCCAGAGAAGCTGTGGCTGCTCCATCCTTGGAAGTGTGGAAATGTCCAAAGCCAGGTTGGACAGGGCTTGGAGCAACCTGGGCTAGTGGAAGGTGTCCCTTGCTTTGAGGGACTGTGAACCATGAAACCAGAGACAGGCCAGGCTGTGTGGCCTCCCAGGTCCCCCCAGTCTGGGGAGCTGCCCCCCTCTGCCATTCAGCAGGACCACTGCCTTGAGCCCCAGCTCAAGACCCAGGTCTGGGTCAGGTCTGGTGTTTCTGTGTGAAGCATGTGCTGACAAACCCAACCCTGCAGGGAGCACCAAGATGTCTGCATTGCCCTAAAACCTTATTTCCATTTTCCACAAGTAACAGGGTGTCACAGATTCATTTTAACCTGTTTTCCTAGATCTCCGCTAGGTTATTTCCCATTAAATGGTACTAAAGGAGGTGTTAAAGGTAGGATGGGATGTAATACACCTTAAATATTTATGGCCTTTGTATTTATTACAGACCTCAGGCCTCCTATACAATATGTGCCAGCATTCAATGCCAAACATTATCAACATTCCAACAGAAAGAGTTTATACCTACCTCAAGTTAATAAACCAAAATTACCTCATTAGCCTATAGATTTCTGTCTAGTTTAAAGGGGCTTTAGAACACTGTGCAAGGAAGAGAAAATTCCTATTGCTAAGCTGGGGAGTTTATCTACTGAAATAGAGTCAGTAAATAGTACATTAGAGAGAGGCCATTCTGGAATGCAGTTGGCCAGAAATGAAACACCACAATTAGCAGGAAATTCTAATGGTTTGGTGAGAGTGCTCTGCATCACACTTGCAGAAATAGACCTCAGCTTGCATTTAAATGCCAGCCTGATTCTCAAAACCAGGCAGTGCTGATGTCCTCATCATGTAAGTAGATTCAAAGCTAATTCTGAGCAGAGTTAAAAACAGAAAGCAAAAAAATTAGCCATTAGCATGGAAAGTCACTTTCACTGCTGTATTTTTATATTCTGTCTCTACATTTTTGGGCTGCAACTTCATATTAGAAGATATCAGCTGCTGAAAATCAAACTTCAGCACAGCACTCTGTCCTTCCTAAGCCCATCCTGCTGCTCATTCCCTGGAGAGCTTTCTCATGTGGTCTCTTCACTCTTCTTGCAGTCAAAGCTCAGCAAGCAAGCAGGAGTTTGGGCAGAAGAATTTTCCTGCAGCTTACACAGCAGAAAGCCCCAAGTTAGCCTTCCCCATGACCCTCCCACGCACCTAGGCAGGGCACAGTTAGACTCTCAGCTATGTGACTTCTATTCACACTTTGCCCAAGTGTTGGCTAATTTGGGAGCACGAGGCCAGCACTGGCAGAAGGAGAGGAACTGTTCAGGGGAGCCAGCAGGTCTGCAGACACCTGCCAGGCAGAAATCCCTGTCCCGCATGGCTGGCATCGTTCCCCTTTTCCGACTTGGGATTAGTGTGTCATTTGCGTGCATCAGCTCTTCCCACCCAGCATCTCCAGCAGCTGTCAGAGGCCCTTCCCAGCCCACCAGGCAGATGGCTCTGTGGCTGGGATGCCTATCCAGTGCTAGGCACTGGCACCTGGCAAGTGGCTGGAATCCCTCAGCAGGACTATAATAAGCACAGGGCATGACTAAACCTGAAGTGCTGTTTACTTTTCCAGAGGCATCGTGCCATAACACATATGCTACAAAGAACTTGAAAAAAAATGTGACCCACATCCTCTTTCAATTCCTTACCCCTCTCCCAGCAGCATCTCATCACCCACAGCCAGCAACCCAAGCCCTGGGGAGCTGTTTGGGAGGCAGTTCCTGCTGGGACAGGGAGGCCAGTGTGTGGCCCACGACCAGCACACAACAGGGAGCTCAGCCTCGTTCTGTTCAAATAGCACCAAGCAGGTAGAACTGCTGGGAGCACACTAAAAGCCTCAATAGAGTGACACCTTGCACCATGTTACTGTCTACTTTCAGCTGTGCTGTCAGCCCTCTGGCTACCATTGGCTCCCAATAGTTGTCCCAATAATCCTTGCACAGACATGAATAAGGAAGGCTTTGAATGGTCAGTCAGGAATTTTTAACAAGGACTACCAGGACTGTGAGTTGGAAGGGCAGGGTTAGCTCACCCCTGAATGACAGGGGCCAAACCCGCCACTTGTGACATCCTTGCACTTTTTGCAGCTGTAGGGATCTATTTTTCCTCTTCTTTTTTGCAAGCAGAGGAAACAAAGTGCTGGATGCATAACTGCACCTGAAATGGTACATCTCAGTCAACCCTGAGCCACTCTCAAATTTCTGCAGTAAACACTTCATTTTCTTTGGAAACAAGTCATTTGCAAATATTATCCCAAACTGGTGAACAAAAATAAACAAAGGAGGCAAGTCACAATCCTAAAAGCAAGGTACTCTGACAGGTGATTTTAGAATCCAGAGATCCCACCAGCAGTATCCTAAACCTGTGCCCAAAGTGCTGATGCAACACACACATGCACATGTGTAGGCACATACACACACATCCAAACTCTTTTTATGAGAAGAGCAACCAAGTGAAAACAAAGGAATTTTTCCTTTCTGAACTCACACACTTTATTAAAACTGGATTTTGGAAGCATTCCAATTCTAATTCCTTCCTCTGAAAGAACTCCATGTCTTAAAAATACACAGTATGTCATAAGCACTATTTCACTTGTACTTTTAACTCCTAACCAGGCAGGCAACTACCAAAGGCCCTGTTTTAAATACATGGTAAAAGGCAGATAAAATGACACAAAATGGTCTGTTTCAGTTTAAGGAAGCCCAACAGTCAAGTCCAACAATACACAATCTTTCTTTTTAAAAAAGCCTTCAGTAGTGAAGGTTTTCAGTAAGTTTTGAAGAGGTGTCCTCCTCTTTTTTACTTATAGAAAGAAGAAAAGGTCAACCCTTAAAGCTATTTCAGACTGTGTGCCTGTAAGCACTAATCATATTAAAATCCCCTCTTGACCAACATCTTTGTCACAAAACTAGGGCAAACACCATTTGGAAATCTTTCTGGTAAAAGCACTTCCCTTCAGGACACAGCTTCAAACCATCACCTACAGCCAAACACAATCACATGACCTTCTCTGACCCCTCACTCCCTGCAATCCCCACTCCCAACAGAGTCAGCCTCAGCAATCCTGAGACTTGAACCTTGCAAATCTGCTCCTTCCAGCCAACAACTGGATTGAAGTTGGACCACCCATCTCCATGGGAGGACAGGATCATGTTTCTCTGAAATGCTTCAGTTTTGATGTCAGTAACTACATGAGCTGCACATACATGTAGCATTCTTTCTGGATTTATTATCCCCTTACATCTGCAAAACTGCTGATTTTGGTGAGCAGCTTATTTGCAACCACAAGCATTTGGCTCTGAAAGCTTAGAGCCACCAGTTTAGACCAAATCTTCACCTGGCACCTTCCAGACTTGGGTTTTTCCCACATTGGTGGTGGCCATACCTGTTTGTCCACCTTGATGAATGTGGTCTCCCATATTCTCACAGCTAATCACACTGCTTGAGTTTTCCCTTCTTTACCAGGAGGTGTGGGTTTCTCATAAAGCAACACAGCATTATCACATGTCACCACCGTGCTGTCAGACTGGAATCCCAGCCCCTTACCTTGTTCAAGGAGTGGATTTCTAGTGGAGCTCCTCACCGGTACAGGTCAAGCCTCTCAGGTAACCAGTGGTGGCCAACCACAGGACGAGAGCTCCATCCAGTGGCCCCTTCTCCAGCCAACACTTACCAGAGCCGTGAATTCATTTTGTATGCGCCCCTTTGGAGACTCTCAGAAACTCCAAGGTGCTTCAGCTCTCCCAGTTTCCATCACGTACATAATTTCCCATTAGAAATTGGGCTTTTGTATCAAAGGGGATAAACCCCAACATGGACAGCCAAAACCGATGGTAATTTCTGAAATGTTACAGGTCTCCTGCTTTCAGACAGCACCGAGATTGCTTCCCACAGATACCCATCCCATGTATATTCTCCTGAGCCCTTCAAGCCATTACTTAATACAGATCATTCCAAGCAAAACTGCTGATGTCTTAGAGCCAGCACACTTCCTCAGCAGCTCCAGAAACCAGAGTGAGAAAGGACAGCAGTGTGACTTTCGGAGCTATCATTGTTTCTACCTCACCGTTTCTGGGACTGTTTTCTCCAAAGCCTGGAGCAGTGGGACACCTCCTCCCTCCAGAAGGCAAGTCTGCTCTGAGGTCAGCCAGACCTCTCCCTAGGGTATCCTCACAGTGTTCCTGAGAAGGAGTAATGCCAGCTTGCTTCTGCTGTTCCACTTGCTCTAATTTACCTGGGACAAGGTGTTATCTCTCTGATCTTTCTGTGGATGATGTAACAACATGTTGAAGGAAGACAGTGTTAGACTGAATTCCTCCTGGGTGCCTTATAATTAGAAGGCACAGTCAGAACACTGCAGCAATAAGAGAGGTTGGCTTTAAGTAGCTGAGCCAAAAGACAATTTTAAAAAATGGCACTTGTATAAAAGGCAAAAATAAATACTGTACACTTGTTGTGGAAAGAACTGGCATGACCTCATCTCTAAAGGGATTTAGGTGCTAAATTGCCTCTGCAACCAATTCAAACATTAAAAATTCCTGAGCTTGTGAAGGTAAGTACAGATTTAATAATAAAATGTTCTTTATCTAAAACAAGACTGTTTTAAAAGTCATCTGTAATTAATTGCTGACAGGTCTCCAAGTTAAACCCTTTGTAATAGCAGCAGTGTCCTGTTGTTAACACCACATCTCACAGCTGGCAGGGACCAGTTTTCCCTTTCTTCTGTGGCATTACTCAGGCATGGAACAACCTGAGAGTCTAATCCCACTTTCCCTTAGCTTTGCAGGACCTCAGAGGTTCTTCCCACAAGATATTTTCCCACCAGTCCAGGGCACTCTTGCTCAGTCCCATTCCAAAAACACTGGACAATATCCGTTTACTTTGACACCAGAGAACCAGTTGATATTTTTCCTCTCTTCCCGTCATATAACCATAAGCTACAAGTGCCCAACTAAAATATTAAGTCACGTGTCCTGCTGAAACACACACTGGGTGTGGCTCAGGCAGAAAGATGCACTACAGCTGTAGCCATGGACTCCCCCCCTTACCTGTGATGCATTTCTGCTCCTTCCTTGTGCTTCAGGAGAAAGTCCCTTCTCAGCTTCACAGCAATTCACGATGGAGGACTGGGAGAGTCTCAGATACTGCCAGCCATACCAGGAGCTGCAGGGGTGCCTGGAACAAACAAAAGAGATTATTTGTCCTGTGCCCAGATGCCTCTGAAAAGGCCAGGGCCATGCTGCAACAAGAAGAGGACTGTTAGTTGCTGGGTGAAACAGTCAGCAGTGGGGCTGAGCCAGGCTGGACCAGGCTCCAGCTTCCAACATCTCAATTAGCTGTGCAGGCCCTGAGGCTCTGCTGCAGGTGCATTCCCACCAGGACACCAAGACCAGCTTGTTAGCACAGAGCAACAAGGGTTTTTTTCTCTCTGTAGCCAAGGCAGGCAACTGTGGGACTTGAAGAAGGCACTTAGTTGGTTATTGTGTCACAAGCTTTCAGCCTTC
The DNA here is from genome assembly GCF_028769735.1 of Zonotrichia leucophrys gambelii. Lineage (NCBI taxonomy): Eukaryota > Metazoa > Chordata > Aves > Passeriformes > Passerellidae > Zonotrichia > Zonotrichia leucophrys. Next base: position 42,946,113 of record NC_088173.1, on the reverse strand, counting down.
TGCTCCTGTCCAGCCTTGCTTATCCAGCAAACACCTCTGTCCACGAATGAGTGGAAAAGGGAGGAAGGACTGTCTAGGAGGTAGATAAAATCAGGTGGTTTGACCACTGAGGCTAAGGCTATTTTGGCCATCATTAAAGCATCAGATTAGCGAGTCCATTTCTAAACCACACTCAGGAGAGAAAGGAAAAAGTCAAAGACAAGGCTGCAGTAGGCAGTGAGAACAAGCAAACTGCCCCACAACACACAAACACATCCCCAGAACTGTTAACTTGTGGGCAAGGCTGGGAAGTCCTGAAGCTGAGCACCACAGACAATTCTCAGAAGGACCAGCGTATCAGTACAGGAATGATTTCCAGGAGTTGGCAATGACCTGGGTACAGAGCCAGGCTTTTGACACTACACTGGGTAGTGTAAGGACCCCCCTTCCAAATCTACACAGTAAAACTGGCCTTACATGGGCACTCTGACACCCGCCGGCCCTCAGCCACCTGGGCTGGGCAGGCCAGCCTGTTAGACAGAAAACTCTCAGATAATCTTCCCAAAGAAGAAAGGCAAAACCCAGATCCCGGGTGCTAAGAGATTACAGGAACAACAACCATGAGACAGCAAAACCCAAAGCCATAACGAGCTGCAGGGATTGCTGAGCAGTAACTGTGCTGTGTGTGTTACAAAGCAATATCTGTGTTTGGAATCACTGTGACTGCACACTCTGGCTAGATACTGTGGGCACTTTTTTCCCTAGACACTATTAAACCTTGAAGCTGCTCCTAAAACCTATGCAGGATGTGGCAAAATCTGTCAGGAGTTTAGAAGCCCTGCTCCTTTTCAAATCCAAGCATCACTGAGAAAACAGAGTGACAGTTTACAGAGTGAGGTGTCGGGAGAGTGAGGTGACATCTCCTGATGACAGCAGGACATGGGATTAAGCCCCATCACACACAGCCCTCTAGTGAGAGTCAAGAATGGTCCTGGGCTGCACCAGGTTACATTGAGTCAGAGGGAGAAATTAAATGAAGCATGTCAACACAGGCTGCATTTTCCTTCTAGGGCAGATAAGGAGAGTGCTGGAGGGCTCTCAGCAGGGAAAGAGCACAGTTGGACAGTTGGCTTCAAAAAGTTGTGAAATCTTTGCCTATTTCTAATCAGTGCCTCAGTGATGGGAAAGAATGAGCAATCATTCCTGGACTGGGAGGAAAAAACAATTAGCTTTCCCAAATCATTATGGAAAATAAACCCAACAGTAAGTCATACGAAACCACCATCTGCCCAGCAAACCTCAAATGACACAGTAAATTTGGTGAGAATCTCATTAAAGGAAGCTCCTTTTGCTCCTTTCCAGCTAGTACCCAAAGAGCTGGTGGAATTACTGGTGAGTCACCCAAATCCCAGTTACACCAGTTAACCTATAAATATAAGGAAGAAAAATGTGTTGTGAGGAAGGGTTCAGTGAATCTCTTGGCAGATTCCACACTTGGGACCATCACACCATCATTATTTAGATAGAGCCCCTTCACTCCCAGAAGCCAAACTCAATGAACATGTCAAGCAAAGCCACCAAGTCATGGAAAATAAGGAAAATACTGGCAGTGGGTAGGTTTGGAAGAGGTATCAGGAAGGAATATATTCTCTCTGGGACTGGGGAGGCACAGGCTGCCCAGATATGCTACAGCTGCCCCATCCCTGGAAGTGTTCTAGGCCAGGCTGGACAAGGCTTGGAACAATCTGGGATAATGAAAGGAACCCAGGGCAGGGGCTGAAAGAAGACGATCTATAAGGTCCCTTCCAATTCACACCATTCCTTGACTCCATGATTCAGGAGGATGGAGTTGCAGAAGAAGATTACAAAGGATGCAGGCTCCCTTTGCAGCAAAAAAGACAAGGAAATTTTTAATTTCTTAGCAAATACAATTGCATCTAAATAATAAATTCTGTGCCACTAATGTGTGGGAAACTCATTCACTCAAGCCAATCTGTGATCAGCCCCTAGCTCTACTAGAGACTGTTTTGATGTGGCCTGTTCTATCAAAAGAATTCCAGTGTTCAGCAAAGCTACTTTGAAGTTCTTAAATAACCTTTTAATGACTCTCTACTGCCTCCTAACTTTTTCCAGCCACTCAAAAGTCATGTATCACACATCCAGCTTTAAAAAAACAAATAGATGAACACTGATGCCCAATTTAATCAGAACATTGCTGCAAATCCCTGGAGATGAGGTTGTGCAACACGCTGCCAGGGGCAAGGAGCACACTGCTGTGGTAAGCAATTTGTAACAGCAGTCAGGACAAGTGAAGAAATCAGCAGTGGGACTGGAGTGGGGATTTTCACCAGCCTCCAGAAACACTCCTTGCTCTACATGAATTATAACCAAATGCCTTCCTCACAAGGAAGTCATAACACCGCTTCCTTTTCTTAGGTAACATCTAAACATGCCCAGTTCTTACCGACAGCAGATAAGCAAAGAGCTCTGGGGTGAAATGGATCTCTAAATACTACAGCAATGCCAGCTTCACAGAGGCTGTTTCTCTCCATGTTATTTATATTTGCAGTATATTTTTCATCTTACTATCCCAACTGGATAGTTGGGATACTGGTTTTACATTCCTAGTTCTTTTCTTCCAAAGTAGTAAAAGTCTCCTTGCTGCCCCTTCCTGCCAAAGCAGAACCTGCCTGCAGGGTAAAATCAACTTTCTCACAGAAAAGAACTTTAGACACACACTTTTTTGAGCAGCTGAATGGTACGTTAAACATCTCCTGTCTCCATCTCCCAACAGTGACTTGTAAAAACTGAATGCACTTGGGCTCCAAGCCCGCAGAATTCGGTTACCAAGAAGGGAAAAAGGAAGAGAAAAACCACACAACTTGTATCCAAAGGAAAATGCAAGTATTTCAAATTTACGGGTGTCAGAGGAAACTACCACCCTAACTCCTTTCATTAAACATTGACAGGGTGCTCATCTGCATATCTTAATCTCAAGCAAACAAACCCCAGTTTGGAGTCAGGTGTGTTTAGCTGGATTAGAGATCACTTTCCCTCTCACCCCACCTCATTTAGGGCATGAAACAGAGATGAGAGCCTCAAAAACACCATCAGGTTTGGAACTGATGGCTCTCTCTCAAGTCCTTTCTCAGCATGTTTTCCTGACTGGGAGATGCTATTAAGAAAACAAATATAAAACCCATAGGCTAACTTGGTGGGTTCCTCTTTGACAATACACTGTGTGCCAGGGGGAAAAGAAAACAACAAACCTTCATTCTCTTACAACATGTGCTTAGCTAAGCCCCAGTTCAAACAGTTGTGCCCAGACCTTGCTCTGGGGGCAAGCCTGCGCCATGAGCTCAGCACACCTCCACCTTGCCTGATGCCAGCAAAGGGCTTGTAGGGTGAGCGCAGCCTTTCCTGTTGAAAACTAACTCTTGCTGCAAGAAATTATTCCAGCTTTTCCAGGCAAAACCTGCACTGACAGAAAGAGCTTTTTAACCAAAGCAGCCGGGCCAGCAGAAGACAGAAAACAAAAGAGGCTGCCAAGTTTGTAATGGCCTTATTTACTCGTTAACCTGTTTACTTGGCAGAGAAAAACCATCAGTAGATCCCCTTCAAAGCAGTTCTTATTCACTGGCTCTGTGGGGATGTAAAGACCTGGCCCCACAAGCACCAGTGGAGCTTTTCCTACACACACGATCCTCGAGTGGCAGCACTGCCCTGGCTCTAGACAGGGAGCTGATGTGGCAGAGCATGACTGAATTCATCACCACAGTAGGCTCACAGCAAGCCTCCTCAGCCCCATCAGCCATCATCTGTGCAGAGTAAAACACCAAACACCTCCCTTGGGAGGTGGCTGGGACATCCAGACCTTCTAGAGAGAAAAGCAACAACATTAAAATTCCTTGAGGGACTTACCCTTGCCTTTGTTCTGCCACTGTTGCTTCCTTACAAGTCCAGCAAGCAGGAGCAAGCACAGAGGTTTTGCTGTGTCACTGGCAAGGCAGGAACTCGGCACCCACCTGCTCTCTGAGTGCTGAAGCTTTGGCAATCACTCAAGGTAACGGGTTAGCAGCACGGAACATTCCTAACCTCCACTCTGTCCCTCTTCCCTTCCATCAGATACGGCTGGGAAACTCCACACACTGCAACAGCTCTTCAGGCATGTCTTCAGGCGACATTTCCCACCTCTCAGTATAATTGTCAGCTACAGAAAAACAGGTCTGTTTTTATCCTTCCCTCCTTTAGAAACAACAAAAACCTCTTACTGCTGAGCAGAACTTGCAGCATTGTACTTCCAAACCTGGAAGTAAAATTCCATCAATCAATTCACTCCCAAAGTCTATAAACCTGCTTGGTCCAGTCCCTGCTCACCTCATTCCCTCAGCACGTTATGTGACGTACTCTGCTGTATTCAGGTCACTGCCTGCTCCCACCCCTCACTCGGGCATTCCAGTGAGACACACTGCAGTTCAAAGCAAGAGCTCCATCTAAGCTAACTTCAAGGGTCAAAGGATTTGCAAAAGCTAACAGAGAAAGCTCTCAGAAAGCTGACATCAGTTCCATAAAATCATCTCACTCCTGTAAAAATGGTCTAGTGCAACACTAAGAACTAGTAGCCCATAGGTTTCAAATTTGACACTTAACCTGGGACTCTAAAAAAAGCTGAGAATCCTCATTTTGACTACCGAGGGACCAAAAACCCCCACGCTGTGGATGGGAATCTCCTGTGGTCACTGTGCAAAGCAGAGGCACTGATGCAATGCTGCTGTGCCTCATCCCCATTGCTGTTGGATGACAGCAATGGGCCCAGCACACACTGCTGCAGGAGCAGAACCAGAGTTTGTGACCCTGCTGGAGGACAACCCTGCCAGCCCCAGCCCATGTGTCCAAGCCACCCCAGCCTTCTTTCCCAAGTGGATTGTGCACAACAGATCTTCATGGATTCTATTTAGAAAGAGTCTACCTCAAAGCCACCCTGCAAGTACCTCAGCCTCACCCCAGATTAGAGCTGCACTGCTTCCTGTAGGGACTCAAAGTTCCACATCTCTATGATCTGTTTTCTTGGTTTGATTTCTGTGGAACTACTTTGAAAATGAAGCTTCAGTAATGAACACGAGCCAAAGATCCAGTCCAAGGCATCTCATTCTCATATCCTGCCAGATGAGTAAAACTGTATGAGCCATATCAGAAGAGAATCAGCTCTACCATATGAGCATCTCCCCGTCCAACATCTGTCTCATTAAGAAGTCTATTTCCCTTAACATCTATCTCAACCTCTGCTCTTTAATAAACAGCAACTGACAATTTCTCTCTAGCTCCTGCCATCCTCCCCAGCCACTTCCACAGCAGCTAAAAGGTTAAAAATACAGCCCAGCTCTCAAGGCACACCTTGCTATCAGCAGTACAGGTGCTGCTGTGACTCATGGTTACAACAACAACATGTCCAAGACCTCACACTGTCAGGCAGTCACCACTGGAACCAAGGACTTGCAATTACTGACAGTTTGGGTATTATTTCAGATTAAAGTTCATTTTTACAAACAGACCACAGTCCCCTTAAAAGTAAACCCCCAGTAATAACAAAACCTTAAGCCAAACTACATACTGTAATTTTTTAACCAGATCAGACAGGACACTGAAAGGTTTTGGGTGTTGTACTGCCAAAAAAAACAAACAAAAGTCCCCAAACAAAACATCCTGAAACCAAGGAGCAGAAGCGGAAATCAGTACTTACATGAAGAGGCTGAGAATTCTAGGGTCTACATTGAATTTCAAGACTTAAAGTGCTTCCTACTGAAAGAAAAGATCATTCAAGGGACATCCTATTCCAGCCAGCAGGAAATGTTGTAGGACAGATCTAATCCCCTACACAAATGTCTTCCAGGACCTGAAGCAACTACAGTTACCCAAGACAAGGATCAGAATGGGAACGGCCAGTACTTGGCTAAATATCCAGGCTCAGAGATGGGAAGGTGCAATGACAGCACAGTGCAGGTATCCCCATCCAACACAGGTGCCAGTGTATGGAAATGAAATGTAAAGGCTCAGTCCGTGGGCAGCGGCTGATAGACCAGGAAGGAGAACTGCCTTATATTCCAGCACCAGAGACAAGCAGAGGAGATGAGAAAAACAAAAACACCTCAAAGGCAGCACAGAAAATGCGGAGACAGAAAATTCATAACAAAAGTCGCTAAAGGGAGGGTTCCACAGAAGGGCTTTGAAAGCTCCAGAGATCTTCAGCCCGTGCTGCACAACAAGCAAACACAATTGCTACATTTCCAGCAGTGCTTTCTGACCTCCTGCCAACATGATCCCAGCTGGGTTGTACCGGCGATCCCAGAAGCAATGCTAACAGCAGTCGTTAAAGCCAACAGTGCAACCACACGCTGGAGGTGTCCTCATCTGAGGGCAACTGGCAAGTACAGACCGTCAATAAAACATGAAATGCAGATGCATTATCACTTCGAGTGTATCATGGGTGAGCAACCTTGGGCCAAAAGGAAATTTTCAGACAGGAAAAGCTAGTGATTCATCTCCGGCATGGACAAATTCCATCAGTCCCACTGCAGGCACAGGCTAAGTCTAAGTCACTAAGAGATCTCAATAAAGGCCATTATTTACATACCTAAATAACAGCAAGCATGTATCACAGGAGTTAAAGCATGCAGGACAGCCGTGACACTTGGCAAACACACTAAGAATTCCTTCTGAGAGTGTACCGTGCCATAGCATCCCCAAAGCTCAGTGCCACCTATCCTAAAATGCTGAACAGGCTGGGAAGCCACCAGCAGAGGAACAACTGCTGTCACACTGTCCTTCCAGGAAAAGGCTCGTCCTGTGCACAAGCCGTGGTTATGTCAAAGGGGAAGAGTAAACCTCAGCAGGAAAGAGCTGAACTGTGAGATGAATCTGTTTTCCACAGCTGAAGGTCTAAGAATAGCAGGGGCACTCATTAGCCATAAAAACCTGAGTGTAAGTGCATGTACAACAGCACGAGGAACGCTGACAATGGAGTGCCTGATGGCTCCCAGCCTCAGGGAATTTCCCTTCACTCTTTAACAGCTCAGACTGCTCAGTTCCACAGAACAGAGCTATATTCCTGAACCAGACTGGTTAAAGCAGCATGAGCTGCACCAAAACCCCCACTGGAAAAAGCTCTTCAGCCAGTTGACATGAGCCCACTCTCAAGACAACACACAGCAGAGACAGCAAAGAAACTTTGGCAAGGACAAGCACACCTGGAAAACCTACACAACTACACTGGACGATTGCAGGAAATGCTCGGGAAAGCAGCACCACTGCAGATCAGCAGTGAGACCTAAAAAGCCACGTCCTGCTCTTTGTGACTGCGGGCGCTCTCCTCACGAGGCACAGCACAGGCAGGACACAGGTGACTGACCAACAAGGCAGTCAATGACCTGAGGCCACCGTGCTGGGCTGAGGGCTTGGGGTAAAGGCCATGAGTCGCAGCGAGGACAAGACCAAAGGTGCAGTGGAGGCTCAGCAGAGAACAGCTATGGCTTCAGCAAAGCAGTGCAGGCAAAGCTGAAGGGAACAATGAGAAAAGAGGACACAGTCAGCACACATCCATAGCTGGTGCTGAAACCAGGAGGAGGTAGGAAAAGCCCCGGCAAGCAGATGGGTTAACTCAGCAGAATTACTCAGAGAAGAGGACTAGAAGACCCAAGACAGCCAAGAGAAGCAGGGCAGAAGCCACACACTCAAGAAGGCTGTCAGAGTCAAACGCTGCAACACTGGCTTTAACTTGTCTGTTACAACTTGTATGAGATCATGTTTCTAGCAGTTATTAAAAGACAAGTCACAACAACTTAGAAGGAAATTGGAAAGAAAAGCTCAAAATACAGGACAGGAGAAAGCACAGGATGTCCTCTGAAAAGAGCTGCAGTGGCAATATTTTGTAAATAACTCCCAGAAACCAACAGCTTTTTTCCAAGCCAGGCAGTACGAGCCAACAAACATCCATGGTGAAAGCTGGACAACCTTGACTTCCTGGAGATCATATATGGCATGTCCAGCCTGCCCAGGACATTGTGAAGAGCAGTCAGCAGAAATCCAAGAAGTGAGCAATAGCCTGCAATCTCATTCAGCCTCAATCTTATCTACGCTGCTCTCATATTCTCTATTCCTATGGACTGAAACTCAGACCCAAGAAGAAAAGTCACCTGCACACAAGAGCCTCCAGTTTGGGCTCTGAGCATTCCATTATACCCACCTAAGTTAAAATAAATCCCTGCACTGCTTACTCCCAGTGTGGAGTCCACACTCCTTGTCACCACCGGATTTCAATTGGCATTCTGGAGAGGCACCCCCAGTTCAGGTTGCTTTGGCACAGTAAGCACTGTGCATAGGCTCAGTTAGCAGAGCTGCCAGGTGTTTTACTTGGCAGCAGGCTGCCAGCATCAGCCCTGCTGGGGGCTGAGTACGGGTGAGAGCTCAGCCCTGAAGGCTGCCATGGCTCAGACCCAGTGGGATTAGCGTTATCCATGTGCTAATGTTCACTTCCAGCACATCAACAGCTGGTGGCTGCACGAAGGCCTTCTGGTGACCAAACCCCTGCCATTAGCTCAGCCTTTTCTAGTCATTCACTTAATCCAGCAGGGTTTGCTCTACTCCGCTCCCTCCTGCCAGAGAGCAAGACTGATCTCACTCCGTGCACTGTTTATCCTCAGGCCGAGTGAGGGAGTGACCTCTTCCTTCTTCACCTTTTCCACAGCCATTCGCTGTTAAAATGCAACGCTCCTCTTGCAGCCAGCCCAAGCGACTGAGACACAATGACCTCCAGTGGCAGATTCCTGCATGCATTTCTCCCCTTTATCACTAGCCTACAGGGACTGCAGCACACTTTTGCCATCAGTTTGTAATTCAAAACCAAACTTCTCCTAAGTTTCCTTTCCTCACTAACAGTTACAGCTTTCATTTTCCTAGGTGAACTAACACAGCTAATATTGCACCGATGGCTTTTAATATCTTTTAAAGCAAATAAATAACTTCCAATGGCCAGGAATCTGGACCAATGGCATCAGAAGATCACAGAGCAAAACCTAAAACCAGGCCTGCCTTCCATTATTTAATAGCACACTTTAGACCTACAAAACAGCACATCCATTTTAACAAATGCCTTCTCCCAGGCTCCTGAAGGCATGGGGAGATATCAATATTTTAAAGACAAAAAGAGTGAAGCTAAGAGTGATTTATTTACTCACAGTCATGCAGAAAGTCTAAACAGGAGCTGGAAAAACCACCTGGTGGCCCATATGCTTGGTGATGCTGAAACCTCTTGGCAAGAGCACTTGCACACTGTGTTTTCCTAAGATACACCTCATTACTGCTGCAAACACACAGACTTCTCTGGGCTAGGCACAACAGGTCACAGTCAGTTTCTCCTGGGTCATTTTTATTTCACAAAGATTCCTGAGGATCTAATTATTAGAAAAAGAGCAAAACCAATTCAATACTTACCACATTTATACACAATTCATTATGAAGTCTGCTTAAATAAACAGAAAACAGTACTAATAAGTAACTGGGACCAAATTATAGAAAATTAGGTTCTACCTACAAAACTGGTAGCTGTTTTATGAAGCACCTAGAGATGAGAATATGAACTTAAGTAAACTTAGAAGAGAACTTAAAGTCCACTATATAGAAAACAGCCACAAGGACTGAGAATAAAATGAGGCAGTATTCAGACTATTACTCACACAGGTACTTGCATCACAATTAAAACTCTACTAATCAACTAATACTTCAATCTGTTTTTGAACTGGAAAAAAAAACAGCATCCCAATTTTTTTCTTGATCTTGATTAAAACAAGCAAACATTCCTAGGCAATTCCATCAGAGTATCTCTTATCCAAGGGAAGAGAAAGGGACACAATACCTAAAGGCTGAAAAACAATCCTCACCAAACAGCAGACACCAGTTCAGAAACTTTTCGCATCTCTAAGAGGCAAAAGCCAACACAACAATCCTGGTTTGTGGTAGCCTGGGAATAGATGCAAGCAAAGGAAATACTGACAGGTTCTGAAGGCTGAGGCACTGCTGGAGCTGAGGTCTGAGCCGAGGCACAGGCAGACCAGTCTCAGGCCATCTCTGCTGCTGTCTGTCCTTCATGCAAATAACTGCAGCTTCGTGCGCTTCAGGCCAGCCACTTGCAGATCCCGCAGGAGCTGGGGGGCCAGTGGGGCGTGTGTTTGGGCTTTGGTATTGTTTTTTCTCCGCAGCAATTAAAAATATTCTTATAATTGGTCATGACTTTGCTCCTTCCAACCCAAACTTGGCAGGCGGAGATTTTGCAAAGCTTTCTGGAACGGGCTGCAGATAATCTGCCACAGAATTTCTGTGTGCTCTCTGTGATGGGTTTCAAAAGAAGTCTTTATTAGAACTCAGACATGTTTACTTCCTCGCAACAAGCACTGTCATTCCAATTCCTGTAATTAAATCCATAATTTTGACAGCTGAAACTGTAGAAATAATTGCACTGTTAGTCAAAATAAGTTGTTACTGTTCAGACTCTTGCCAAGAATGCTTTAAAAGCTTGTACTATGTGTGTCAAGTAAATCTGAACTGAATCTTCATCCATTCCACCTCACTTCCTTTCTGGAGCAAAGATCTCAAAATCTTTCCTTTTACTGTGCAACCTTCAAGTCCTGCACAAGATTTTCTGCCAGACTACTGCTAGTTTCCATACAACATAAATATTACACAACGCTCTTGTACTGAGCACCGTCACACACGATGCACCTTTATGTAACCCTGTGTCTCTGTCCCGTGAGTTCATTTCCCACAGGTGAAAAAAAAAGTGAAGTCAGTTTCGCAGAAATCTGAGAGAACGTTTTACAACAAATACACCTATTGTACCAGTATTACAAACAAGCAATCCACAGTATTACTTCTTTTATGAGACAAGAAGGCAACGCTATTAAGCAATAAAAAAAAGTCTTTCCAATCACTTTTATTTTTCAGCCAGTGGTTAGGGAATACCAGCACAACTCCAGCCATAAAGGAACAAATCTCATCTCCAGCAAGCAGGTAGCAGAAGCACCACAGTGGACAATGAAAAGCTTTACAATAAAATTTTGCCTTCAAAAGCTGAATGTGCACTCAGAAGTGTTCAAAGCAGAACAAGGCAGCTCACAAAACCTAGCACTTGAGATGGGCAACCTGAAGTTTGTTTTCTGCACCTGGAACAAGAGGCTCAGGCAGCAGCTACTCCACACAGGTCTGCAGGTGAGACTGAAAAACCTACTTCCAACAGTGCAGGATCTGGGATAAGCACCCAGAAGTCTCAGTGAACACATGGAGCAGCTGGAACAAAGGCAGGAAGCCACCTCTCACATCCCTAATGCAATTATGGGATGGTTCAGCAACACGTCATTTACAGATGGAGGCCATTTGCAAAATGCTCTTCTGCCCAGTGCAGTGCCTAGCAAGCAAACATTCCTCTCCAGGAGAAAAGGACTGACCAGCAACACACACAGCACTCTTTTTGGAAAAGCTAATAAAAATTGGTAAAACAAAAAGCCTCAAATATCCTAGTTTGCAGTGCATAACAGAAGTAGGTATAAAAATTCATTTGCTATATAGGGAATTTCAGTCACATTTGGCTTTAATTCAGTGTATTCTACAAAGAACTTCTTCTATGAAAAGCATCAGGAAACATTATTGTGTACCTTAAACCATAAAATTCTAGGTTATCATAAAATGCCCTCAGCAGCAAAAATGGTTTTTACCTTTTACTTCCTGGGAACAAAAAAACATCCATTACAAATCCATGTGGCTAAAAAAACAATGAAGAGATCTAAAAACCAGCTACCTTCTTCAAAATTAAACAGTAGTTTGGCACAAAATAAATTAAAAACACCTACAAAATACTCTACAACTCATTGGTCTGATCAAAAACTGGCATAGCATTTGGCAATGCTTAGAATCCCTGTCTCTTCAGAATCTGTGCATGTCACTTCACATAATACTGAACAGACGTACCCATTTATTTAATAATTCCCCTATTCCCAAAGTTTATTTGTTCCTCACAACCAAATCACCAGGACTGAGTCTTGCCTCTCCAGAGGCCTCCTATAAAAGAAGGAAGAAGCTGCACTTGGAATCACACAGAAGTTTGGAATGGTTTGACTGTCTGCACTTCAAAGAGGATTACAACGAGCTCAAAAATTCCTTGACCTGCAAAGAGAAACAAATATTGTCAATCACACTAAGTGTTTATCAACAGAAATAGGTAGCAAGTGTATTTACCTCTCCTCTGCTTTATGTTTTGCTACAACCTAAAGAAACAGGGAAAAAGCAGCTCTGGCTCAGCCATGCCATTACCTGTCCACCAAGACCATTTCTAGACATGGTACCTGTAATTCAGCAGATGCAGGGATGGTGGGATGATGCTCACCCCTCTTGCAGTCCTGAACTAGAGCCCTCTGTCCCAAAGGACTGCATTACAAGCAGGTGTCACCCAGACAGGAGGAGGATAATGGCCACCTCAAAAGAGCTGTCATTTGGAAACCATGGAGTCACACCCACTGCCTGCACACCAGCTGGATGTGACAGTGCTGAACAACCACGGGCACCTATCCAGGATGTCCCCTGGAACCTGAGTCTGGCAAAGAAATAATGAAGCAATACCTACCTAAACCATGCTGCTCGGAGAAAATCCAATACTGGAGATCAATGCCAAGCTCACAACTCCTGCCCTTAAGTTTCAGGAACATCTCAGGAATTAGGCTGTGATACAGCCTGAAATGGGAGCATTTTCCTCTGCCCACTCAAGCCAGGCTACTCCACAAAAGGAATTCTTTTCTAGAGGACATGATGCTGTTCTTTTGGCAAAGGCTCTCCTACACAAAGCCCATCTGTAAATATTCTGTCCAAATTCTTGATGTGAAATGGAAACAGATCTTGGATCACACTTTCCGACTGTGACCCTTCCCTTCCCAAGTCAGGGCTCAAAGAGGTGGGGAAAAAAAGAAGAGGTCAAATCCCTTCCTGTAGAGAAGGGAACACGTAACTGTGCCAAGACTAACTTGAAAGGCACCACAAGAAAGCCAAGCTCTGCTTCAGAGAGTAGCACCAGTAATCCTGCATGAAAAACCCCGTCAGGATTTACACACCAGACACAGTTTCAGGATGAGCATCACAACAGAGGGAAGAAGAAGGAACGCAGGGGTGTCCCTGCACACACCAAAGTCCCACATACCCAGCCTCATCAAGTGTACCTCTTCCCTGGCTCCATTTAGGAAATGCCAAAAAATAGGACCAACACAGGGCATAGGCTGTTGCCAGATAACCGGATGGCTACCCCAGAGAAAACTCCTGCAAAATCCATACTAAGTTGCCCGAGCTGGGCCTTATCTTATCCTGTGCAGATGGGAAGCAGGCTCCCTCCACAGCTGCCATCTCTGGTCATTCCATCGATTAACAAGCTCAACCAGGAAGACTGGTTTTAATCAGGTGAACACTTCCACTCCTGGGTGGATCAATGGAGATCAAAGGACAAAGCTGCTTTTCTTGTGAAGGAACACATAATTTCTGAAGAATGGAAAAACATGTGCAAACCACTGCTGAGGTCTGTAAGCCATTGCCGCTACCCCGATCAAAGTCAAGTTGTCCTTGCTTGACTCCCACTGGGATTCAAGTACTGAACACCTGAGCAGTTAAATGATAAAGGTTTGTCCTAGCTTTAAAATATGCATTGCCATAGGCTGTTAAGCTCTTCCTTACCTGAGTGGAACTCTGTGACTTAGATATTTTAGCAGGATGATCAGAATGTAAAGTGTATTTCTAGAGCAACGTGAATCATCAGTTTGTGCTGCCTGTGAAATTTTACCTTTTCAATCATGTCATCATATTCGTCCTTTTTGCCTTTGAAGTCTTCGTTAACATCGAGCGTTAAAATCGGAATTTCCTGCAGATAGTCAAAATCTGTTCTGTATTGGGAGAGGAACAAAGCAAATATTAACAGCTGGAGATAAAGCAGAGAGCAGTCAAATCCCTGTCAGCATTTCCATTATTAAGAATCCCCCAAGAAGTACTGCAACGATAAATTGCAGCCAGGAATTCTGAATTTACAGCATGGCTCCTGGGATACAGCAGTGATTCACAGACATTGTGCTCCCGCAGCACCGAATGGAATAACAGCACTCTGTGTGCTACAGCCAGCTCAGCTGAAGCCTCTGCTGCTCAGAGCTCTGCGTGAAGAGAACTTGGAGCATGCTGCAATTATGAACATGCTGGAAAGACGCTACTCCTGAGAAAACACTGATAGAAATGTGCCTGCAGTTCAGATTTTCACATCATAAGAAAAGCAGAAGTTTCACTGGTAGAAAAAGTCCCACAGAACACCCTTACAAAGATTTACCCATCCTCAAGGAACCACTCAGCAAACCCTACCGCAGTGTCCTGTGCTGGAGCCAACTTTCATGCTTGTAGTGAAGCTTCTCCAGATATTCAATGGGGATTTCTTGTTCTTCATCTCTTCCACGCAAGTAAATCCTATTCAAGCATTTCTAAAGGCAAAAGACAGTAAATAAAAATAAATAAATTGCTGTATTGCATGCAAAGAGCACAGGAATATCCAAATTAAAAATAATCAAATGTTTAAAATCATTTGTTCCCATCCTGAGTGCACCTAAAGCCTTAACAAGCCAAAACTGTTTAAGTGTTGTACTTTGTTGTTTAAATATACATTCTTTTCTTAAATAAAAACCAAAGCCCTCAAAGTTACTCCCACGTGTTACGTTCCAGTTTTTTCCAACCATAACAAAACTGAAGGCATGGAAGCTGGAAACAAGGAAATATCAAAGTGATCTGTAAGTTCATTAGAGCTCTTTTAATCTCATGTTTTTCTCTTGTTGAAGCTAATTTCACACTCAAAGGAGGTATTTTGTTCTCTCCTTTTAAACAAATAGTGGATGGCCCAAGATCAAAGCAGGGTCATAAGGTCTCGCACACAGGGTGTGCTTTCACCTGGCTTAGCTCCAGCTCCCCAGGTGTAGGGGCGTCAGAGAGCATCCTCACATAACTGGAAACTATTGTACCCATTCCCTGTACAGCTATAATCCCGATGTAACAGCTATTCCTACAGGGATTTTGTACTTTCCTGGAGCCGCTTGCTTTACTCCAGTGGTATTTTCTGGTTTACTGTTCTCATGTATTCTGGTTTTAAAATGAGAAGATCATTACCATCACAGCCGACTTTAATACACACAGTCTACATTTGAAAGAACCTTTTTTTAAGTACTTCCAGAGCTAGTCACAGCTCAAGCACTGCAGCCTCCAGGGGCAAAGCACAGCCTGAGCTGAGCTCTACCCATGAGGGGCAAGGCCCAGAACACAGAGTTGGTTTTGGTGCTGTCACATTCATACCCCTCACCTCAGGAGTGGCTCGGAGATAAATGATCCCATCCAGCGCCAGCCTTGAGCCAAACTGTTTGTTCATCCAGTCGTGCCAGTCCTGGTAAATTGTCCACTCAGTCTCATTCATGCAGTCAGACTCATACAAATTAGCAGCAAAGATGTACCTGTGGACATTGAAGAGATGGAAACAAAATTTCCTCAGACACGGGAATCCCGGTTTGCCTCAAATACAGTAACTGGAGAAGAAGCTGAGTGGTGACACTGCAGCATCTCTGAGGATCCCCTGGAGTGGAATAAACAGCTGGTATTGTCCTCCTAGAGCTGTGTGCATGAAGACCACACACGTTTGCAGGAACAACCCACAGAACACAGCTGGCTTGTACACCAGATGATTTATTTACAATAAATTAAAACACACTAATTTTTGCAATATATTACAACAGGGGGAGCACCTGAGGACTATGGGATGGGATACAGTTATCAGGTTTCACCTTCTGAATCCAGAAACACAGGATGGGGCATTTATTTAGATATTTTCCTGTTCACCATAAACTAAAGCACGAGGAGTTCTACCTCAACACGAGGAACGAGGGTAGCCAAGCAGCAGCACAGCTGCTTAGGGAGGACACCGAGTCTGGAAGCATTTCAAGCACATGGATGCGCTCCTCTGCCACCTGCTCAGGGAGACCCTTCCTTGGTTGGGGGTTTGGACTGCAGAGCTCCCTTCCAACCTTGGGAAGGGATTTGACTTGGGAGAATTTCCCCTGGAGGGCTGTAGCCCCACGTACCTGTCGCTGTAGACGGAGCGCTCGAAGAACACCACGGGGTTCTGGGCGCTGCCAGGCTTGCGGTCCAGGGCGCGGAGCTGCGCCCGGATCCTGCTGAGGCACGCGTACGTCTGGAAGGTGAAGGCCCAGCGCTCCGGCTTCTCGTACATCATGCGCAGCACGTTCCCGCCACTCCGCTGCGACGTGCTCAGCTCCTGGGCCCAGGGGAAAACAAACACACTGCCTGCCTGATCCTGGGAAACGCAGCCGAGCAGAAGGCAGCAGCAACCCGTGCCCGGTCAGTTTCACACTGAGCTCACCAAAATGCACCCTGCTCTTTGCCAGGTCTAACCAAGATCTCTGGTCCTTCAAAAGCCACCTGCACGGGAAGTCGTGGCTGGATTACCAATGGACTTACAGTAAAAAGAATAATAAAAATCCCACCTTAACACCAAGTGAGCAGCAGCTACTACTTTCAGATATTACATCCAAGAGGAACTCAGACCTTGTAAAAGCAATCAGCAAAAGTGTTGCTATCATACAGAGTCTGAAAAACACCCACTCCGTTGGACACGCTGGTGTGCTGACATCAAGAGATTCGTTTGACTTCTTTTTCCCCTCTTTTACCTCACAGTCGTCTCCAGAGCTTTGCTGGACATTGCACCATCTAGCTACAGGCTCGGGAACCACTTCCCACTCCTCATTGGCTTGTTTCAGAATGTTCACAAAGGTGGATTTCCCTGCAGCTGTAGGAGAAGTATCCAGGAACAACTTCAGTGAGAAACCACCCACAGCACTGTTATTTAAGTAGTGTTCAACTCTGCCTTGCACCTCCGTAAACCACTCTCCCACACCCACCATGAGGCAGACCACTTAATGGAGCAACAGGGTTTTTCTTTATCTGAATTTAAACAGGTTTGACAAGAGACACCTGGTGATACTTTGAGGTGTGCGGTGCAGGGCCAGGAGCGGGATTCAGAGATCCTTATGGAACCCTCCCAGCTCGGGAAATTCCGTGATTCTGGGTGCTTTACACCACAAACGGGAAAGACGTGGGGAAAACCTTACCAGTTAAAAAACTCTAATAGAAAGCTTTTTTAATTTCCCTGTTGCCCCGCTCTGCCGTAGTGGAAGCCCTCAGACAAGGGAAAGGGGGAAAGGGGGCGAAAAAAAGGGGGTAAAGTGGGAAAAGGGCAAAGAGGGGAATGAGGGATGGAAGGGAAGAGGTAAGGAAGAAGCGGAAGGGAGGAAAGAAAAGAAAAGAAAAGAAGACAGGAAGAAGGCAGGCAGGGGCAAAGAGCCTCAGAGCTGAGCCTCTCCTGGACACGGCCGAAAGCACCGAGCGCCGCGGAAGCCGCCTCTCCCTCCAGCCCTCGCCAACTCCCCGTTCCCCATATCCCCTTCCCCGCGCAGGCGGGAGGCGCCGACTCACCGATGTTGCCCTCCACGGCGACCTTCTTGATGCGGCCGTCGGGCCTGCCGCGCTTGGGCGGGGTGGCCATGGCGGCCTCAGGGGGCGCCTGAGGGGGCGCGAGACGCGGCCTGAGGGGGCGCGAGAGCCGGACCCGGACCCGCGCGCGCCGCCTTCAAATTTGGCGCGCGCCGCCTTTAAATTTGGCCGGGGCTGCCGCTGACGTCATCGGCTCGCGCCCGCAGCGGAGCGCATCGGTGGCGCCAGGAGCAGCTCGCGCTGCCAGCGCGCGGGGACGAAGGGAACGGGGGACAAAGGCACCCGCCGGTCACCGAATGCCTTCAAAACTCCTCCGGGAATGGCCTGGCACTGGCACGAGAGCTGGTTCTAAGGACATCGCCGGCACGTGAACTTAGGGGGCTGTTACTGAAAATCATTGGGAAGACATAGCCAACTTCAGGAAGGAGATCTTTGCTTCAGGCTGGAATTCTTTACTTCAGGAAGGCAGGCCCTGGCACAGGGTGCCCAGAGCAGCTGTGGCTGCCCCTTGATCCCTGGAAATGCCCAAGGCCAGGCTGGACAGGGCCTGGAGCAGCCTGGGATAGCGGGAGCCGTCCCTTGTTGTCATTATATTGCAAGAGTTCTATTGCCATTACATTGCAAGGGTTCCACATTGCTTGAGTTTGGTACCTCCTGGATGATTCTGGTAGGCAGCTCCTCTAAGCGCTGACTCTTCCTTCTTCTTACAGCAACCGACTCCAGATCCCCTCAACCAACCAACCCACTCTTTTATAACACTCTTCTTATTATTGGCTACAGCTGTGGCCTGTTAAAGTCAGGCCTGCTCCTAATCTTTAATAATTAACCCGGCTGCAACTCTTTAGGGATACTACCTTTATTTACTTATATGCTATCCCCCTACATCCCTGCACATGGGAGATAGAGGCTGGAATGGGATGGGCTGTAAGGTCCCTTCCAAACCAAACCAATGTGGGATTCTATCAAAGCCTAAAACCTCCCTAACAGACACCGAACCCAAAGAGAACCGAGGAAAATGGGGAAAAAGCCCTGAGTCAAAGGGATGGGTGCCAGCAGCAAGGCAGTTATGGCCCTGAGCTGCTGGGCAGGGCCAAAAGTGGAGTCTGCTGCACCTCCTGTGGCACCAACCAGCCAACAGCACCGTTGGGTGTGTCCTGGTCACACATGTCCAATAGAGAGGGGAGGGGAAAAATCAATTTCCAAGGAGGAGACCACTGAGGAGAACGAAATAAAGACAGTCATGGTCAAACATAGCTATTTATTTTCTCTTATAAACAGCCTTCAGTTTCTTATTGAAAAAAAAAAAACCCTAGGATTTAAATATTTTGCCCCATCACATACAACCATCTGTATACATTATTTACAACTCTCAAATAAACACGGTGCGGGTTTTCAGACATTCAACTTATTCTTTTTGAATCAGAAGCTGTTTTCGTTCAGAACTGAAATCTCCATCAGTGACTACAAACTGAAGCAGTATTGGCACAGTTAGCTCACAGTAAGGGTTCTCTCCTTCCATTTTACACGTTACACTGAGTTTTGTCCCACATGTTTCAGGATTCTCAAGGAGGAGGAAAGGTTAGTGTCGCTTTCAGAATTAATTTCTCTTTTTTTACCTTCAAAAATGGCCTTTTACTGAAGCCTCATTCATTTTTACTCAAACCTCGTTGGTTTTCATGGAAATCTTTTTATTGCATCCTTCTCTCTCTCCCAGGGCATGTGCCCCTGCACCACACAAGCACATCACTCCCAACAGCCATGACAACAAACGTCCCCTCCGCGACACGGCTCGGAAAAATTGTCCCCAAGTTGCAAACGTACAAAAATAATGAGTATAGTTCAGTGGCTATAAAAAATTAATCTCCCCTAAAAATACAATATTCTATGAACAATCTGGGGAATCGGTTCTCCCGACAAAATAAGGTAACTGGGTATTCTCCTAGGCTGCAAACTGAACCTGGCAAGAGGAAACTGTAAGGAAAGCGGGGGAAGAAGGAGGTTTAACACTGAAAATCACCAAAGTTAGTCTCGTGTTAAAAGAGAAGATATCCAGGAAAAAAGGATGGGCATCCATAAAACTGCCAGTGGTTTCAGGAGTGAAGGACTGGAAAAGAGACAACTGCTACCAGCAGTGAAGGAAACAAAATCTGGTGCAGAAGGGAATACTTGAGTGGGGAAAAAAAAAATCAAGGAATCTCTGCTGGTGCTGCAGCTCCTCAGCTAATCCAACCTAAAGGGGAGTTATGTACAGGAACAGCACTCTGGCAGGCAGGAGAGGAGGAGGAGAGGGCAGCAAGGAAAAACACAGCTGTCCATAAGGATGTATTTATAGCAGAACTGTGTCTGGTGACCCAGGAGAAAGGAAGAGGGATGAGAAATAGAAAGGAACAATCTGAAAGGTAAGTTGAGTCCATAGCAGCAAATAGGTGTCCTTACCTGGTTACTGAGGGTCAGGGACACTGGGAGAGGGCTCAGTTCCCAAGGACTGAGTAAGGGCACTGCTCCTCTCCATCTCCACAGAAAAGCAGTTCAAAGCTCTACATTGCATAGTAAGCAGGAAAAGAAACTGGATACTTGCAGATGGGCTGCCTGCCCCTCAGAACCTCTTTTGTACCCTCAGCCACCTGCAGCAGCAGAAGGCGGTGGCTTGGTTCCTCTTTGCTGGAGTAACTTGTATCCCTGACTGGGACTGGAAAGACTTGGACACACATCCCATATCCATCCACCCCTGGGCTCGGCCCTTCGCAATGCCCAGGTCCAGGGAGGAGCCACCACCCAAAGGCCCGACAAGATCAACGTGCTGGGAGCAGCAGAGCACCACAAAGCACAGGAATTGGGGACCCCACCAGACTGGAGGGCCTGAGGCAGCACTGGAAGCACAGCCTGGTTCAACCCTGCTGGCACTTTCTGCTCCCCGTGACCAAAGCTGGGAGCTTTGTGCCCGAGCGCTCCTCACCCCTCAAAGTCCAAAGTGGAGGCCTGGAGCAGAGCAGGGTTGGCCTCTCTGGGGTTAATTTGGAGGGGCAGGGGGTGGCCCCTCCTTTTCCTCCCATAAATGCACTATTTTATAAACACATTCACTGGATCCAGGTTCCTTTGAGTGGCATTTCCATGTGCCCTTACTCCAAGAGTGTAAACACACGTCAACTTCTGGTCCCACAGCTTTCAGAAGCAAAACAACAATGAAAAGCTGCAAAAAGAAACAGCATGGGGACCTAAATCCCCACCACTGCAAACACGTCCTCAATGATGTTCTTTTCAGGTGTTGTGGAATTAAACAATGTGTTCATACAGCTGTCAGGCAAATCATGATCTCCAAGCTTTTATTACATGCCTAGAAACTATTTGGTCAAAGACTTTCTACTGCCAGATATTGAATTAAAAAAAGCACACTATCCACCTAGGACTCATTTTGATACATTCCAATTCTGATGAGCTGAACTGCAGCAGATGCCTCTGGATTTCTAGAACTGGCTGTTCAAAAGAAAAAAAACTGCAACAACAACAACAACAAGAACTAAGCCCTCCTAGGGCACAAGTGTGCCAGGAACATGAACCCCTGCACTGCCAAGTCCACACAAACCCTCATTTCTACACCTACGTCCTTTCTGCTGCTTGCTGACACAGGACACCAAACCAAGGAGCCACCCTGAAATGGGAGGCATCCCCTGTTTAGCACCTGGGAGCTCCTGCCTTGCTTGCTCTGTGTCCAAACGGAGCAGTTTGGAATTGGGAGAAGGGTGGCTCTGGCGCTGTCACGCGGATGGTGGCACAGGAAAAGCCAGAAGATCAGGATCCCTCACTGGAGCCCAGCAGCTCCCAAGTGAGTCACTTCTGTGCTCAGCTGTTCCCTGCTGCCCATGCCAATGGCCACTCACCTCTCCTGCAGGCTCCTGCACGCCAGCTCCATCTTTACTCAGTGTTTTTGGTCGAGCCAAGGTGTGCAAAACAGAAGCTCAACCTCTCTGCCATGTGCTTACCTTGGCCTCCCTCCCCTGCTCCTGCTGCTTTTCCCAACAGCTGGAGCTCCCTCAAGATGGGCAGTGGTTTTAAACAGGGGAGAACACCATCACAGTAACAAGACTCCAAAGCAGCCACAGGAATTATCTCTCCTCCAAGACACATTTCCTCCAACAGCAAACACTGGCTACCAGAGCCCCTCCTCAGAGCCAGGCTTTGCACTCCTAACTTAAAAACACCTTTCCAGCAGTTATTTTTCAAGCCAGGTTTTCCTTATTATTATTACTACTATCCCAGTGCAATTTTTTCTAGGGAATATTTTCCCTAATTGTATTTGTGCAAACTACCTGTTCATTTGGCAACTGCTAGGGGAACTTAACAAGCTGGCTGACCCAACTGATGCTCTCCTGCTAAGAAAATAAAAGCAGCTGTGCCAAGTGCCATGGCACAGGCATGGAACTGCTTGCTAAGCACAAGGCCTGTGTAATTTTGACACCACCTTCACTGTTTTGCTTTAGTGAGCACTTTGCTTTTCTTCCTAAGAAGTAATCTAGCTTTGAAAAATTCTATATTCATCTCTAAAAAAATAAGACAAGTATTTGTATTAAAAGCTGGAGATCATTGATTTCAGCAAGTTATGGCTTTTTTTTTTCCCTAGTGTAAGCATAGATATATATTTTTAAAACAAATTTCAGTAAGTGTCTGGGTGTTAGTACATGTTTTCTGTTTCCAGCAATGTTCAGTATTGTATGTGCTTTGCACCTCAGAAGTGAGTCTGCCAAGGCACTTAGAGAATGTAAGCAAGTCTTCCAGGGACTTCATGAGAATGGGCTACCACTGACACAACACAAGAACCCATCCACCAGCAGAGTCAATCCCCCAACCAAGCACGTTTCCTTAATAAACACTCAGCACCTGCAAGAAATTCCACAATGAATAACAACAGTAAAATAATATTAATTAAAAAAAAAGCTATTTACCACATATCACTAACAGAGAAAAGATTTCCCCTAATAAAAGCACAGAAAAGTAGATCTCAGCTGTCACTGGTAACAGCACAGGGGGGTTGTTTTGTTGTTTTTTTTTAAAAAAAAAACAATTAACAAAAAACAAATACCACACGCTCGCTTAAAGAAACAAGTGACTCCAAGAAGTCCTCTTCCTTTTATCTGTCCTTGGAGGTGAGTTTTTCAATCAGTTCTTGAAGTGGTGCAAGTTCTCTTCTATCAATAAGGTTGAATTCCTGGAACAAGGATGAGGAGAATGACACAGAGTTCTGTGGGTACAGCTGAGGTGAGAAGCCTCATTAGCCAGAGCTCATCTGGCACTCAGCCGTCCAAGCCCAGGCTTGGCCACTGCATCCTCCCCTGCCCATCTGCCACTCGCTGACCCCAAGTATTCCACTGCCTGAAGCTTTTTCTCCTTCTCAGAGGAAGGGAACCTAAGAAGATGCTGATTTTTTTTGCACAAGGGAAGGGAGATAACGTAGCTTGGAAGGGAGAACACCATTTGCCATGTCCTTACCTGAACAAAGAATATAAAATGCTTGAAAGAAGTGTTAAGGTGTGCCTCCTCCTGCAGCTGGATCACCGGGTCGAAGTGCTGGTGGTAGATGTGGGCGTAAACTCTGAACAGACGCTTGAGAATTGTCTTGGCCACTGACATGAAGTTCTTTGGGAATGGTACACCTGGGGAGAATGAAACAGAGGGCTTATTCTCCAACTGCCAGGCCATGTTTGTCTGCTGTGAAAGCCACTACAGGCCAGGGCAGATGGAATCAGTTCCAACAGCAGACCTTTGTCACTGCACAGGTTTTACTGCACCCAGCTGTAAAGCGGCAGGTGGCTGCTGGGAGCCATGAACTCTTCAGTTGTCACTTCCCCAGGCTAAAAAAAGATCTGTATCAACCCTCTGAAAAGAGGAAACTTGCCTAGCTCCTCCTCACCTACCAGTCTCCCCAGTCAGCTTAGCTCTCCTGCAGCCTGTCCCCAAGTCCTGCCTGAAGGCCAGAGGCTCTGGATGCTCTGGGGCCAGCCAGGACCTCCCCAGAGCTTGCAGGTCCCACCATCAATGTTCTCATGCTCCTGCTGCAGCCTGCCCTGCACACATGCACATGGCATTTCCTCCTCTGCCTGCTGCAGCACACGGCAAGTTCATACTTAGCTGCTTAGTTTGTGGCCTCTGAATCTCTCCCTGAAGGCAGGGTTTGTCTAAAGAAGCTTAATGAAAATGTGTCAAAAGCCTCAGAAACTATTTGCAAAGTTAAGGCAACTAATAGATCCCCCCCACCCTGTTATCTTTCCCAAAGTGTTGGTTGGTCATTATTTCCCTCCTGCTTTTCAGAAGAAAGCCTCTTTAAAACATCTATTTTTTATCTTCACTTCAAGAAAACCAAGCAAAAACAAATCTACTTAAGATCAAAGCTGCAATTCAGCTTCTTTGGAGAGAAGGCCTGAAAGTTTGTCACAACAACCAGACATCCCTTCTGTGACAAAAAGCTGCCAGTTACTGGTTAGAAGGGTCTGAGACCCTCTGATGTTATTTCTAAACAAAATGAATAAAACACCAGATATACTTCTGCATCCAGAATTGTGACAGGTGTTTATTAGGAGCACTAACAGATGGGTCAGAGTTCATGCATTACAACACACCTTCAAAGATAAGTGTGTGCAGACAGATAATGTAACCTCCCAAACCTGCCCCACACATTAAGCACTGAGAAGACCTTTCAGCCCTGGAGTGTCCCTGTGCAGGTGTAACCCGAGTGCCCTGCTTAGCTGCAGTTACCCCCTCACCTATTTTGGAAGGAAAGAGCGTTTCATCATCCAGCTGGTCCTGGACCCAGGTCATCAGGTAATCAATGTACTTGGGTGCGGAGCACTTGATGGGCTTCTTGATGTTGGTGCCATCTGCCCAGTGGTACTCGTACCTGGGGAGAGACAAGGTGGCCTTGAGCACTCCTGATGGGCCTGCACATGGTGCATCACCTTGGAGAGATGGTGCTAAAAACCCCAGCACACCCAACTCGGGGAGCATGACAACACCAGCTCCCGGGTGAACCACAGGGCTTGTATGCTACAGATCATACACGAGGTTTTATGCAAGCTTAGCTGATAAATCTGTCCTCTCAATTTGTTTAGCAAATTTGGTTTTGTCAGAACAACTGCTGGGAGAATATTTTCACCATAAACAAATCTGATGAGGGATTATGAAGGTGCTGCTCACAACGGGACAAAAAACCCCCCCATTTTTCTAACAGCAACAAATCACAGGGTCTGAAAGCATTTTAAAACTGTATGCAAGAAAACATGCAAAAATCCCAGACACATCAAATGGACCATTTGTCTGGATTTATGAAAAAGCAGAATTTCTCACCACCCAGTAATGCCCTAATACCAAGATTTAAGTGGTATTCATGTAGGGAAAAGATCAACACTTAGCTGAAATGCCAGGATTTTGCTCTGGTGCCAGAGCAAAAAAAACAAACTGAATTAGAGTAGGGAAAAGCAGAAACACTGGATGTCTCAACAAAAGCATAAGCAAAAATCCAAGAAGGGCACAGGGATTCTTATTCAGGCACCTACTATTGCTACAATGCCTACGAGGAACATTTTGGTAAGCCCCAATGGAATGCCTGCATATAAAACCTTTAAATCTTCATTTAAGAAGCTCTCATTAATGTTTCAGAAAAATTAAAAAGGGGAAAAATAATTTTGATAATTAATTTACTTCCCAGGTTAAAGGAAAAAAATAAACACCAAACAAATACGAACACAGACCAAAAAATATCAACTTGCTATTTCCCACCTATTATTTCCGTATTAATAGACATTCAAATCCTTCTTCTCTTTCACACCCTTGCCATTTAACCCTGGCACTCCTCTCAGCTGGCCTCAAGCTTTTACATGAGAAATCATCCCAACAAGTGCCCCCAGACACCAGGGTGTGAGAAAAACATTCTTACTTGGGGCCAGCAGACATGACAGGGCAGCTTTCCTCCGTGCAGAAGTCCGTGATGGTTCCATAGAGCATGTTGATCTGGTTGAAGAAGTCAACAGCTGGAAAGCATGGAAACCACCTGTTAGCACTCTGCAGCACAAGATTCCTACAGCCCAGGCTGTAAAGCACAGCTTCTGGAATGGTTTTTGGGAAAAAACTCCATTGTTGTTGCTTTTTTAAGATCCATTATAAAAGAGATGCAGAATGCAACCACTGACTTTCTGGAATAGTTTCCAGCAAGAACTATTTAATTGCTCACTGCAGCAAAATCTTCAGTTGGAAGACAAAAAATAAAGGAGAAAACCTTGTCATTTCCTTTCCTGAAAGTTTGGTGCATTTTATTACAATCCCAAATTCTACTGGCAAGTGTGGAATCCAAGAAAGATTTCCAGCATAAGCTTTCCAACTAGAGAGAGCAGGTACTCGTTAGGTGACAGTGCCTTCCCTCAGGCTTTGTATTCCCAAGGCCCACCTTTCCCAAAAACATCTCATACAACCCCAGACTGCTTCGGGTGGGAAGGCAATTTAAGGACCACCCAGTTCCACCCCTGCCATGGGCAGGGACACCTCCTGCTATCTCAGATGGCTCCAAGCCCTGTCTAACCTGGCCTTGGACACTTCCAGGGATAGGGCAGCCACAGCTTCTCTGGAACCCCTGTGCCAGGGCCTCTCCACCCTCACAGGGAAGGATTTCTTCCTAATAGCCCATCTAACCCTGCAGTTACTCTTTCAGTTAGTTACTCCAAACTCTTAGAGAAAAAAGGTCTTTTTCATTCTGTCACAAGGAACTGTGGTCACAGCAATCAGCTTCTAAAACCCACTTTTCAGAGGATAAACAGCCAAGATTAGGCAAATGTCACTGGAGCAAGTCACAGCTACTGCTCAGCAGATGCAGGACACCAGCCCTGGCTTTTCCAGTGCCCACAGGAACTGTTAATTAAGTTTCCATTCCCTGCTCCCAGCAGAAACCACCACCCACTGCTTGCTTTGAGGCAAGCATGTTCAGAAAACCCACACAGGCTCCCACAGAATGCCTGATTATGGCAAATCCTACACGTGGAAGTCTCAAAATCCACAGGCCCATCAAGTCATTCCCTAAGACACCAGTCAGGCTGAGAGCAGAGCAAGAAGCAGCAGCAGGGCAGAGCACGTTTGTTTTTGGCTCTCAGGGTCAAGAAGGGCAAAAGCAATGACTTGAAGTGACACATTTTGTCTCCTGATGAGACCCCTCTGTGAGCAGATGGAGCTCACAGCTACTGCTGGAGCCTGGCGTGGTGCAGGGATGCTGAGCGAAGGGAGCCCCTCACCAGCTCACTAATTACGCTAATTGCACTCCAGCTAGTTCAGCAGTCAAGTCACTCGGGAAGGGAGGAAACTGCTGCCATGCAGGAAAGCAGACACACAGAGTGCAGGAACCACCAAAAGGGAAGGATGCCAGCAATACATGAGGCATCTTGAGCAATGCTTACTCACACAAGTGGGCGGGCTTTTTTCTCTAGTCTAGTTTTGCAATGCAGTGTGAATTAATTTTTGCAAAGGATGGTGTCAGCAATTCCAGCCTGCCCTGGAAGCAGTGGCAAGTGGAGCACCAGAGCACTGCATGATGGGCTGGGAACAGGAAGGTGAGAGTCAGTGGAACAGTTTCACTTCCCAAACATCTCAAAGAGCAAGAAGAAAAAAGGCAGAACCACAGAAACAATTGGAGGACATTTAAATCAAGCAATAATTTCTACTGCAGTGCACAATCAGTCCTGTACCACCACTGGAGCACATCAAGCCTGAGAGGCAAAGATGAGCAAACACCCAGACAGGGCACAGAGCTTGTGGCAGCCTAAAGTGCACAGTGCAAAGGGAGACTCCATTCTTTAGGAGCCGAGGGCAAAATCTATGCAGCAGGGAGAGGGGAAGAGGAGGAGGAAACAAGGTCAAGCAATCAGAAAACACTAATTTAGGCATCATTGTTTAGCCTGAAAGCAGAGTTTGGACAAACAGCTTTAGAGGAAGTTAAAAGAATGACATCAGAGACTTATCAGAGCAAAGGCTCAAAACTTGGTAGGAACTAAAGGAACTAACTTCAGGAAAATTACAGACCCCATCAGAACCACAGAACCACTCAGGCTGGAAAAAGACCTCTGAGATCATCAAGTCCAAGCTGTGGCTGATCCCCACCTTCTGACAGCCATGTCTAGCTGTTCCCTGGACATCTCCAGGGATGGGGACTCCAACACTCCAATGCTTGACAATGTTTTCCATGAAGAAATTCTTCTGGACATCCAACCTGAACCTTGAGGCTGTTTCCAGGCATCCTGCCCCTGTTCCCTGGGAGCAAAGCCCCACCTGGCTGCACCCTCCTGTCAGGAAGTTGTAGAAAGCAAGGCCCCCCAACTCCCCCTTTCTCCAGGAACAGACAGGGACACACAGCTGTCCTGCTCCAAGTGTCAGCCCACTTCCAACAGCCCTGTGATGAAGAGAAGGCCAGTGACTCACTGTTAACTGCCACCCACTCATTGAGGTCCTCCCCCTCTGGAAGCATCACGGCCATGCGCAGGTTGCCGCTGCCCAGCGTGGCCTCGGCATGTTTGAGCAGCTCGTACTGGTGGGACCCCTCAGGAATATTCTTCTTTGGTTTGAAGGTCTTGGAAGAGCGACTGCCACTGCAAGAGAGAGGGGAAATCTTCAGAGACCTTTTGGAACAGGAAGCAAAAAGGAAACAAGCACACTAGTCCCGGGTAAGGACAGGATTAACATGAAATACTTTACCCACTCACGAATTTTCACGTTGCAACAGGGTATTACCAACAACTGGGATGCTCAACTAGCAGGGATTCTGCCTTGTTTGAAACCATTTTCTGACCTAATCACTTCCTTACCTAAAATTCTGTTTGGAAGAACATGGACTGGCTTAGGAAAAACGTTTAGACATTTGAATTTTAAACCATGGCAGTGAGCCTGGATGGCACACAAGCCCCTAACATGTCAGAAATACGACATGTAGAATTAAATATTTGCAGGGAAGTGTCAAATGAGTCAGTATTTCTGAGTATTTTCATGTATGAGCTGAGAGAAGAGTTCTGTCAGAATGGGCAAACTGAGCTCTGAATTCCAATGCAAGTGGAAAGCTGTGAAACCCACACAGCAGAATTCTCATCACAAACACTATCCAGATCTCATTCCTTGATGTAAAAACTTGGCCAATGTTTCATCATCTCTCTAAGGACCAAACAGAATTTTTTACTGGTGGGGGGTGCAAGGGCTGTCTCTCTTCATTTGAGGTCCTGGCACAGGATGCCCAGAGAAGCTGTGCCTGCCCCTGGATCCCTGGAAGTGTCCAAGGCCAGGCTGGAGGGGGTTTGGAGCAACCTGGGCTAGGGGAAGGTGTCCCTGTGCCTGGCAGGGGTTTGGAACAAGATGGGCTTTGAGGTCACTCTTAACACAAACCATCCTGGGATTCTGTTCCATGGTCCCAGAGCTGCTCTGACTCTCTGGGCTCCAAAGAACAGCAGCATCCTCCCATTCCCACAGGCCTCTGAAGCAATCCTGGCTCCTGGGGGCTGTGAAGAAGGGCTTGGCTGGAATTCCAGGGATCCTGGGATGGTAGAGCTGCACAGCCATGAGCATTGCCATGGACACCCCAGCAACAGCAGCACAGCCTGCAGCTAAATGCAACCAGGAGCCAGAAAGACAAGGAGGGAACGTCCTGCTCCCGTCTGTTCTGTTACAGGACACTTCTAGCTGCTCCTAGGCATCTGCACCTCACCCTAAGCCAGGATACCAGACACAAATCCTGAATTAAATAATTGCCTCCCAGCGGGAGTGAGAAGCTTCTGTGGCTCGGGAGTTGCTGTCACCTCTCACCCCTCCAGCCATCTGCACGTGGTGCCAGAACAGACTCAAACCAGCTCTGAACAAAGAAGAAACTAACAAAAACCCAAGGAACAAAAACCCCAAATCTCTTGACTGACTACTTTACTTAAACCCAATTATTGTCTTTTCAGGAACAAAGCCACTTCAGAGGCACTTGGCCAACATGAGGAGTCAAAATACAACCTAAAACATCTGGAGAGCAGAAGAGACTGGGATCACTATCTTTCCATGTGTCAGCATAAGCAGAAGGAACCCAGCACGAGCTAAATACAACCTGGAAAAGGTTATGAAATAACTAACCCAAGCAATTATTGTTTGTATTTTAGCACTAAGAGTAAGTCCAACAAGGGAACGAGGGTTTGGGAGCAGGGCACAAAGAAAGCATGGTGAAGGAATTCCCTAGGCAAGTAGTTTGTTCAGAGACATTCTGGATAGGAATTCACTGTACCCACCCCAGCCTGTGAGTCTGCCAGCCAACAAACCAAGTCACTGCAGATCTGCTGAACACCCTGCACAGATCCACAGTCAAGCAGAAAATGCAACATGTTGGAAAAAGCTTTAGCTAGCATTTAATCCCTGCTCCCCACTTCCCAGAAACAGGGGGATTCCTCCCATAAGCTGCCAAAGGCTGTAGCAACAGAATGAAGTACTGCTCTTGAGACAGAGTAGAGATCCATTCTGAATCAGGTGAAGTGTCTAGCAACAGTGAAAAGTCTGTGAGGCCAAAGCTGAAGGAAAAACTCGCCGAGACAGCAAGGAGAGAGAGAAAGAAAAACAGAAAAGACCACGAGGTCAATTTGCCCCCGACCTAGGAATTCCTTTGATAAAGAAGAACTGGTGATAAATGTCACGCGGAATGAATATGTATGAACCTCTTGTGAAACTGTATGCATATGCATTTGGAAGGGGGATAAAAGGAGGCCTGAGATCTTCAGGGCTATGGATGCCTTTTGAGGAGAATTTTCTCCTCAAAAGGAGAAAACTATATAAACATACCGAGCTTTACAACTTTTATAAAGTTGTGAGGTTTCTTCTTTTCTCCGCAAAACACTCTAAGGGAGCCCTTCCATCTTTGCCTCCAACACCTTTCTGATCCCTGCTTCTCCAATGCAGCACAGGCACCCTAAGCCAGCAGGAAACGGTCTCACAGGCCAGGCAGGCAGCATCCAAAAGGAAAAGCCATTAGGGTAACTGCAGCCTGGTAGTTGTCATGTGCTATGGAAATACCTGCAATTTTGGCAATAAATTATCAGAATTTCATACATTTATGTAGTTCACCGAAGGCAGTTAACACACTCCCTGAGACACAGCTCAGGGACACCCTAATGCAGCCTCCATCTTGACAGGATGTGGTTTTTCTTGGAAAGTTTGGTTAAAAATATTGCATTACTAAACAGTACTCCAATTACCTTATTAGTCCAGAAGCTCTCCTATTATTTAACAAGAAAAAAATTACTTTTTCCTATTATGCCGATCTGTTTGACGTGGCAGATTGAGAAAGTTGTCTTGACCCAGGTCTATTTCCTCAACCTCTTGAGCAATTGGTGAAAAAAAGTTTAATTTTAAAGAGTTCTGCCTGTTGGCCAACAATACACACAATCATCCACGCCTGGGTCACATGTGACATTCTATTTTCAGCCACATTCCATCATGGAATCAGCTAGCTCTGTAGAGGTTTTCAAATGCTTTAGGACAGTAGGCAGCACCTGCCTTTTCTTGTTAAGAGTCTCTGAGCTCTCCTTCATATTAACACAGAAGTGAGAGGGGACAGAGAAACCGGTGAGGATGCCATTTTCCTTGGACATAAGGAGGCTATGAAACATGGAGCAGGTTGCACCATCCCCACAACGTGCCACAACCAATATGCAGCCTCTCAAGAGGAAGGGACTCCTCAAGGAATTCCAAGGACGCTTTGCTCCCTTCCCTGCCACATGGACTGCTCTTAGGAAGTGATTTCTCCCTTCTATTCCTGCAGGGATCTGCAGCCCCAGCAGTGCCAGCTGCAGCTGGGCCCGGCACTGAATGGCTGAGGCTGTGAGCAGGGCTAGCAAGCCCTCCCCACCAGCAGGAGCCCACGCAGCCACGTCACCAGCGAGAACACCACATTTCCTCCAAAGCTGCAACTTGAGCCACTCATCTGCTGGCAGGGGGTGGGCTTTGTGATGCACCTTCTGCAGGCTGCTCTGTCTCAGGATGCTAAGAGGATGTTTCCAGAAGAAAGGCAAAACGTGAGGTGTTCTGCTCACCCCACGCTGCCTCAAACAGCTCATCTCAGCTTCAAAGGCAGCACTGGCAGATGCTCTGTGCTCAAAGCACCTTCAATACCCAGCCTCAGCTACAATAAACTTGCCAGTAACTGCTCTCAGGAGAAGCCCTTGGGCTGGCCTAGCTTAAACCTCCTCACTCCCAACCATTTGTCCACAGACTCCTTCAGCAGGGATTTTTAACTATTTCCACCAAGTCTGCCCCAGATTTGGGGAAATCTGAATTAAACCAGGTAAGTTTAGGCAACACACTGCCACAGGCTAACCAGTGAGTTTATCAGGGAAGCCCCCCAAGTTTTAGCTGTGCACTTCTTTGTCTCCCTTCTCCTGCCACGCCTCTTTTTAAACACAGAAACACTCAAATACAAGACCCAAATTCCAGAAAACCAAACATTTCCAGCCTTTAAACAATAATACAGGCCTTCAAATGATAACATCCTGCTAAGAATAGAAACATCAGAGTGAGAGCGGTTTGTTTCCACCAGCCAACATGTCAACATAGAAACTAAAATAAAAGCTCAAGCTACTTTTTGACAATGCAATCAATAGGTGCAGACTTTAAACACCTTTTCCCTATGAGAACCACAGCATCAGAAGGACAGCAGGTAAAATTAAGCTGAACACGTTCAAAATCTGCACTGATGAGACTGAACTTGAGCACTTCTATTTATAAAACTGAATATTCAAAACATTTCTGTTCTGAAGAGAGACAGTGTGAGGGCAAAGCGTTGCTTCCTTCAGTTCTTACAGCACCAAAAAGTCAACTTTTTCCAATCCAATTGTCATTCACTACAGGAAGCCTAAGTCCAGCCACTTGAATCTGCAGGTAACAAAAGCAAGGCAAGAATTCAGCATGCATTCCATGCAGCAGCTCTGGGAAGCAGCTAGGAGCTGCCAACTCCTTACACAACACAGTTGCTCTCCCAGAGTGTCAGGCAATGGTTTGAAAGCAATTCCAGGCCTAGAGCTTTTGTTTTGGTTTAAGGAGGAATCATTGGCACCAAATTGAAAAACTTCCCCAGACACATGGTCATTCCTATAGGAACAGAACACATGGGGCTCATTGTTTATTAGCTACACCACAGAGTAACTTAAATTTTCTGGAGGTTTTTGAACCTGAAGATGCTTCTCAAAATTTCCTCCTTCCACTGGAGTACTGACAGGGAAATCAGTGTTTCCATGAAATTTTTCATTCTCTGCACATCAAGGTGGGGACTGAATCCTGGCCTCCCCTTCTAGGGAAAAAAGCTGTCTTCAAAGACTGGACATCCCTACAGGATGGCAGATGGAAAAGGCTCAAGCTCATGAACAGCTCTTAAAAAGCACAGGTCCCACTATACACAAGACCTGACACGTTAAAAGAGCAGCTGTTTATCAGATGATTCACATGCAGGAAAGAGAAAGTTATTTAAGGTAGCCCTAAGGAACAGTTTTGCTTTTGCTTGCCCCAGCCACCACCCCTCAGTGTCAAAGCCGACATAACCCTTACACATCCACATTCTTAAAATGCCTTTTTTTTCTGCTGTACGCACACAGTTTAGAGCCAGTGACTTCGAGCCAATGTGGGATTGGTCCAGCACAACTTTGACATGCACCAGAACACCCCTGAAGGGAAACCTCTGCTGGCTGAGCTGTGAGAGGGGACAAGCTCAGCGTGTTTGGAGGGCGGTGGCTCTGCTGCACCCTCACTCCCCCTGCAGCAGCACATTGTGCCAAACCCACAAGGACGTTAGGTGGCCACAGCCTGTTTTCCAGCCAAGCCACCTACATACACTTCCCCCTGCCTCCCTTTTCTGTTGCAGGCTGACAAAGTGCCTGTAAACAAGGGGGAGGTGTTGTGCTACAGCACTGGTGAGTGCTACAACTCCACCCAATGGCGTTCCTGCTATTTACCCACTTGGATGCAACCCTTCTCCCAAGCAACCACAATTCCCAGTGCAAGGAACAAGCGAGCATCCAGAACCCCATCCCATGACCGGGAAATCATCATCAGTTTGCTATGCTTACAACCAAAATAAATTCCCTTGTTTCATTTACAACACATTCATTTAATACACTTTCATCTCCTGGAAAACCCTCAAAATAAACAAAGCAAGACACAGTTGCCCTCCCTGGATACTACCAGAGCCCTGTCTGCGCACTCCAAACACAATTAAACTACTCCCAAGGCAGCCAATGGCTGCGGAAATGACTCAACCTCTCCTGCCCTGTTCCCTGCAGCACTAACACAGAGGGGCAGGCCAGAGCCACCAACAGCAGTGTCCGTCACAGAAAAGCCTGCATCCAGGTTCTCCAGGCAATCGTGCCCTCCTGACTTGCAGGGACAGGCAAGCAGACAGGGGGACAGCACAGGAACTGGAACATTTCCGTGGCACTAAAGCTGCAGCCTCCCCAAACTGTGGATGCCACTGCACTGCCACTCCCTAATCTCCCACAGACTTTTCCCCAGAGCTTTAAGACTGAAATAAACAGGGCCAGGAGACTTCTTCTCCTTTTTAATGCCTTTATTAAAAGTGATCAGCTCAGAATTGGGCGTCCCGGCAGGGCTGTAGTCCCCGTCGTGTCTCCCAGGGCGACTCAGAGGAGGAGGATATGCGCAGCTCTGTCCACCAGGGGCAGAGCCGGGGGATCCAGTCCTCGTGGGAGCCTTTAGGGCGTGATGATCCCTTCGTTGTTACTTTTCTCAGCGCGGTTCCCCTCAGTCTCGGCGCTGGGGACAACTCCCATGGTCAGGGCGAGAGGGACTCCGCATCTCTGCAGGCTCAGCACTCGGCTCCTCACGTCCAGACATCACTCCAGTCTCTCAACTCTTATTTGGCTCGTTGTTTTGGGGGTTTTCTCTGTGCGTTTGGAGTAGGGGGTCCCAAAAAGCATTCTGGTCCTGGAGTCACTTTGCATAACCCCCCCCTCCAGGTCTCTTCTTCTCCTCACCGTTCGGGAAGGTCCCCACCCGTTACTGTCTCGGAATTACCTCGCCCCAGCCAGAGCCTTTACTAATGCAAAAACAACCATTAACAACAACGACCCGTAATTACCATAACACAGGCAGCAGCCCAGCAGTAAGTGGTAACAGAAAAAAATCAACTGAATTTTTGTACATAAAGACCACCAAACTTGAAACACATTTTCACCCCAACTAGCAACAAAGAAGCTTGCAGCAGAGACCCAACTACCTATGCACATTCTCCTCCTCCTGACAGCCATTTGAAATCCTGTGGCATCAGAGGAATCAAGATTATCCCAAATATTATGTTGCACACTCCCAGGAATCCAGTGACTACCCTGAGGCAAACACAACACTGTCTTCACCCACAAAACTTCAAGCTTACTACAAACAGACTTGATCTTCTTCAGAAAGGTGAGCCCTAGTCTTTGCTGTTCTGTTGGGTCCTTTCAATCAGACTGAGGTTCCTCATCTATTTCAATATTAACATTTACTGTGTACATACACACACACCTCGTGGCAGTGTAAGGAACAATCCAAACTAGATATATTTCTTCTAGTATCCTAATATTCACGTAGTACTTGCTTAATAGCATGGGCTGCTGGAGCTTTGAAGAAGGCAAACATGAAGTACTTCTCCAACTCTTGTTTTATCCTACGAGATGGAGTTCACTATTTTGGACATTTCAGCCACTGATTAAGCTCCCTGCAAGCTAAACAGCACAATTTCCCCACTAAT
Organism: Zonotrichia leucophrys gambelii; assembly: GCF_028769735.1. Classification (NCBI taxonomy): domain Eukaryota; kingdom Metazoa; phylum Chordata; class Aves; order Passeriformes; family Passerellidae; genus Zonotrichia; species Zonotrichia leucophrys. The sequence continues at coordinate 42,910,757 of NC_088173.1, read as the reverse complement.
GTTCCCCTCCTTTCTAAGGGATCCCTTATTTCTGTAAATTAGCATCAGCTCACTCAAAAGGGAGGGCACAGCATGAACTCCAGCTTAAGTCAGAACTTCACCCAGTAACATTTCCAAGTTTAGTTTCCACAAAGGTTCAATCCTCTTTACTGCAGGAATCTACCTAATATACCATTCAGTAGGCACAACCACTTTTTTCTTTTTTAAATCTACCCTTCCCTGTGTACAAAACTGAGCAACTCATCAAAGAACCATAAGGAAACATGTGTGATACCCGTGATTCCCTTACTCGAGCACTTCTTCCATGCGATGAGCAGGGAGCAGCATCCCACACCAAAGGTGTCTGCTGCTCCCCACAGCCAGCTGCTGCTCCTGCCTGGCACATTTCCTGAGGTTCAGCTGAATTATCTGTCTGCCCATGACTAACACAACACCCTCTGCGTCCCAAGCTGCTGCTAACAGTCACACCCTGTAAATACATTTACAAGTAGGAAGCAGAGCTTTGCAGAAAGCCATCCACAACCCGCTGAGGGTGATAAATTGCAGTAATAAAAGCTTGGCTCTAGCATCAAATTAGATGATGTAGATCCTTACTTGTGCACCAAATATAGTGCTTGGAGAACATGCCTCAGAACATGGATGGCTTCCCAAAATGCTGATCAGTGCTTTTGGAAACCGATGCTTAATGAATGACAAAGCAAATCCAGTCATACAACCTAAGAAATCCCATCAGGGCATTTCTAAAGGAACAAAAAAAAAAGGCTTCACTCAAGAGTTTAAGACAGTCTTCAATCCCTTCAATCACAATAAAAAGAACCATCTCTTAATGTGCTTAGGGAATAGGCAGTTAAAGGAGAAATTTAACTAAATTTCATGGAGAAAGAGTCAGTTTAACAGTTTGCAAAAGGCTGCCCTTTACTGTAACCCCCAGGCAAAACAGGCTGAGGACAGGAACGCGGCAAAGGACAAATACTCGGCAACTTCCCAACAGAAAATCTCCAAAAGACAGAAGGTTACACTGACACTTGGATTTATGGGCAAAATGGGGTCTGCATCCAGGAACTAACACTCACTAGAGGCAAGAAATAACACAGAGAACAACAGGAAGAAGGAATGGGCAGGAGGCAGCAGTGAATATCTAACAGCTTTCCAAAAATACACTGCATTATCTCACCCCCAAGTATTTCTTACACAACCCCCACATTTAATAAAATCCTGTATGTGCCATGGGTGTAACTATCTTCAGGAAAATTTGCTTATCTCTTCCAAAGTATCTTATCAGGAAAACCCCCGGTCTGAAGCATCTGAGAGGGAATGACTGCTCCTACATAGACAGGAGCACATTTCTTCTGAAGTTATTTAAGCTTAAGCATTTGACAGTTGAGCCCAAAGTAAGCTGAACTGTGCTATGAATTTAAATATTCAGACTTTTCCTCTTTTATTTTTCGCACTCCCATTGCAGCAAGGAATTTTCAGAAGAGTTGTCAACCACAAAAGTTAGTAATGGGACATTAGAGATGCTGTTTTTCCTAAAAGGTACACCTCAGCATTTGAAAAAGCAGTATTTTGTGGCCATAAAATAAAAGACAGAAAAACGCCATTCTGATTCCTGGATCCAGTGTCCCTAAAACAATTAATCCATTCAAGCAAAACCAGGCCTGTGCTAGTGAAGGTGGGAAAAACACAAAGTACCAGCTACTGAAACAAAATACAGGTTATTTCATTAAGCTCAAAATAGAGAACCCACTCAGTCATTATTTGGGTTGAAATGATTTCCATATCAAAACTCAGTTGTCTCCATTTCCAGCAAAAGAGGAATTTACCAAAGCTTACCTAAGCTCATTTGTTCCCTTTGTTCAAAGAAAGGAATTAGACTTGTGATAAAGACAACAAATCCAGGCATTATGAGCCCTTATCTGCAAGATGTTCTCCTTCAAGTGGGGAAGGGATTAAGATTTTATACGTCAGCATCTCAAGGACACAAGCAATTAACTCCACAGGCAAGTGACCACACTGAAAGATGAAGTGGTGCAAGGACAGACACAACAAAAAAACCCAAGCAAACCTCAACTAAAACCCAAGTGGAACATCATGAGCTGGATCTCTTCAGGTACTTAAGAGCACAAAACAGAATGGATTCCTGCCAAAGATCAGCTGTGAACTGGACAAGGAAGAGAAGAGAGGGTGAGCAAGGCACAAGTGTCCTCACACACCAGAAAAAAAAGCCAGAAGCAAAGTTGGAACAAGCAGCTAAGGTCACAGTTGGATTTCAGGGGGAAAAAAAAAGACACAACAAGAGTGAGTGAATTCGTTTTCACGGGCTGCTTTTAGAAGCACCAAAGTACATTTGCAAGGCAAAACCTACTGTTACCTTGATGAATTCTCAGGGTGGGACTGACACACAAAATTACCATCTCCTCCCCATGCACTGACTGACTGCTGACTCAGGCTATGGATTTGAAACGGGAAGCCAAGCCCTGAAGCAAACAGAGATGCACCAGGCTTTGTACCTAAGCTCACTAAGAAATTACAAGTTATTTCAAACTTATTTTCCAGGAACCAATTGAAGCTGCATGGATACATGCAAATCCTCAGCTCTCACTCCCTTCTTTCACATCCCCTCCCCAAAATATCTACTCAAGCAGCAGTGCCCTGGGAAGGCATCTGGGAGGGATCTGTGTACAGAGATGACAAAGCAAAGCACTGGATCCTCAGAATACCACGTCATGACATGTGAAGCCTGGAGGAATTTTTCCAAGTCTGTGAAAAGAAATTGTTATATTTAAAACAGATTAAAAAGCAGCTGAATTTATGACCCACAGGCTCCGTGTGTCTTTAAAAGGAGCAGAAAAACCCAAAAACAGAGCAAAAGCCAAGCAGCCAGTTCATTGTAGCTCGGCTCCAATAGGAAGTGGCTTAGTTTACAAATGCTAAAAGCATCACAAAGTACATCCTGAGGTTTATTTAGGCTGATTTGTGGGTCACAGGCTTATTGATAGCTCTGGCAGCAAGATCTGCCTTACTGCTTATGAGGGAAGACTTAAAGTGGCCAAATTTAATGCAGTTATTTACTTCTCCAAGGAAAACACGCAGCTTCACTCTGTCGGCCTCTTGCAACCCTCCAGCAACCCACTGCCTGGCAGACAAATGCTTCCAATATTTTATCCTTTTTCAAACAAGATAAAAAAGACTATGTATGTGTTAGGTGGAACTGTGGCCACAAAGAGGCCCAAAGTCCAAAGCCGTGTCTGCAAAGTAAAAGGTGACAGAGGCGTTTGATAAAGATGAAAATCCCAGCCACTCTCCAGCACATCAATCACCCCCAAAACATCGTTCCACCGCTCCTCCCTGCAAACAGCTAATGGCATCGGCTCACTTACACACAGAGGGAAGGACAAACAATGGAAAACAATCGTGGCATAAAAGCAAACAATTAGGAAGCAATTAAGACCGGACATCTCTGCGCTGTAGTAAACATAACTTTCACACTGAACAATGCCTTTCCTCCTAAGCTATTTTTTCCATTGCAAACGAATCTTTCTATCCGAGAAGGAGCTATCTAACAACATTTAGAAGAGACTATCACTCACTTCACCTACTACGCGTTCCCAAAACACAGCAGCAGGGGCAAACGGCGTTTTTCCAAGTGCCAGGCCAAGTGCAGACATCTCCCAGCCCGAACTGGTCTGCACAGCTCTGTGACTCCGAGGCAGACTCAGCCTTGCAGAAATAAAAGCCAGGCAGCAGCTTCCTCGCTCTCTGCCTCCGAGCTCACTGATAAGGCAGCAGCACTCCATTATGTGACACCCGAAACCCCACGTTTTACTTGGCTGTAAGCTGATTGTCACAGCTGATTCCCTTTAAACCCCACTGCTACGGAATACTTCTGCTTTCCTCGAAACTCAAAATTACTGCTACCAAGGCTTTAAAAAAAATATTTGGGAAGCTGGCAATAGCTTTACAGCTCTCTCTACAATTTCTTTGTGGGAAAACTCGAGAGACTTCTGAATCCTGGTACTTGAAAAAACAAAACAAACAATAAACAACAACAAACAAACAAAAAAAACTGAAAAAACCCCACCAGGAACTGGACACAGCAGTAAGGGCAGGAGTCAAGCAGCTGATTTTATGTTAATGCATCCCTGTGTGGAGAGCTTCTGTCCTGATCCCACTGTAGCCTTACACTCCTCATGACAAAACTGAAGTAAACAAATACATTGAAAGACAGCGGGGGAAATACCTGGATGTCCTCTGTATTTCCCATTTCTAACAGTCTGCAAATGCCTACACGCTGATGTTTCCATGAGCAAATTCCAGTTCAGGAGTGCCTACCGGTGCTCTGGGCAAGTCCTTGATGGAGAGGAGATAAACACCTCTCCCAAAGTACGGAAGGAGCACTCAGAGAGCACTCAGATGCTACACTGCCCGCGTTGGACAAGAAGCAGCTACCTGGCACCTCGGGAAGCTGAGCAAGAGACAAAAACAAACAGCCCTAATGTTCTCCAAGAGCAGCAGCAGCCTGAGGAATTGGGAAGGCCCCACTATCTCAAAACAAACCCAACAACTCTGATTTTGGTATTTATCTCCAAGAGATGTCAGGGGGAAAAAAAGGTATTACCTCACTACACCTTCTGCACATATATTTACACACAAAGTATGGTTTCAATCAAAATAAAAACAACAAGCAAACAACAAACCATGTGGAGCATCAGAAGCAGCTGCCAGGCTCCACGGCGCTGTACAACAAGGCAGTGAAGGAAGGGCACATCTTGCCCCAGTCTGGTTTACAAGTTAACTTGGCCTTCACTCACCAAAATACGTGCTCCCAACAACAGCCACTCACTCCCACTCACCAACAGCAGCTCCTCGTCCTTCCAAGGCTGATCAGGCAACAACTACTTAAATCAATCTCTTGATTAAAAAACCCTGTGCTGGAAACCTCAGGGAGGGATTCACTAATCCAAACATGGGGGCTCTGTGGGTTTTTTTTAAAGAAAAGACAATTTCAGAACTTCAATAATAAATCTGAATCTTTTCCTTTTATAAATAAATGGTTTTCATCTAGCTTCCTTTTTTATGTAAGTCTTGCCAGCAGAGGATAACACAAGCATGTTACCATATGGCACGCCCACCAGAACTATCTTTAATTTTTTTTTTCCTTGGAGATGTAAGCTACCTGCAACTATGCTGTAATTTCCTTTTAGAGAGAACTCACCAAGCAGAGGTTTTTTGGAACTGGATATATTTTCTAGTCCAAGCCCCTAATAAAATAAAATTTTTATTTTATTTTTCAAGACTCGGGATAACTTATTCAACTGCTGGAGAGGTTTATAAAGTCTTTTCAGAAAGGAAGAAACAGATCAGAAAGAGAAAATCGCGGCTCTGAAAATAACAATTGCTGTCAAACCCCAGTTGTATTAATTCAGTGACTCGCCTCACAAGACAGTCTTTTTATAGTGTTCCCCATAAGCAGAGAAAACAATGGCTCCCCTTGATTTTATTCCCCCCCCATGTAGCTTTATATATCACTGGCCCTAGCAACAGGGAAGAATAGGCAGGGATTTGTCAGCGGACAAGGGGGGCCCCACGCACGCTGCGTTATCCCAGCACAATCCCCCTGTTCTTGGACAGCGGGGAAGCCTGCGGGAGAGCGCAGCTTTGGCACCGTGCTGGCTGTCACACTGACAGGCTGCAGCCCCGAGCCCGACGAGAAACCTGTGCCACAGGTTCGCTGCCACACGGGAAACCTCGCTGCTGCACAAGGACAATCCAACCCTCACAGCCAGCCCCAAGCTGTGATCAGCCCGCTGAAGGACAGCAGTGCCACCGAGGCAGGGCACAAACACTGCTGGCACCTCCTCACCAGTGACAAAGGGGTGAAAAAGTACTGAGAAAGACTATGCTACAAGTATCGTGCAAAACACACGGGGAGGGGGTTTGCAGCTCAAAATGCAAGCTGGCATTATCAATAAAGCTGCAGACATCCACGCGCTATCTTGGAGTAACTCTTATCAAGCCAAAACTCCAGTCTGACAAAAGGTCATGCTGACTTTCTGGATCCCTAAAAAAAAGGCCAACCAATGAAAAAAAAAACCCACCAAAACTCCATGTCAGCATCACAGAAAGTTTCCCTGGTCACCTCGAGGCCTAGCAGGCATATTTTCAACTTTTTTTTTTTTTTTAAGCCATTTCTAGATTGCAAATGAGCAAATTAGGTGCAATCTACAGCAGTCTGCCAACAACAGCTGAGGCAAATTTGCCAACATTTCTAGCTCTGCCACGTACTAACTCCAGTCTCCATTTCTATGTTTCATCCACAAGGATAACTTGGAACAATGGAGGAGGGGATAAAGGTTTGCTATCCTAGGTTTCAGAAAAAAGGGTCTGAAAAAAGAAGAAACCATCTCATTATTGCCTGTGACAGAGGGTGGAGGGTTTCATGCTTTTCCATTCCCAGTTAGCCAAATGCCATAGAGAGAAGCTCTCTAATTTGCAAACCAGACTCCCAGGACACTCGAAATCCTGTCCCCCTTTCTCCATCCACCGTGGCAGCTGAGAATTAGGAAGGAGAGGGACAGCTGGGCTCCTCATTAGGAGCACGGCGCCTCCATGCACGGACAATCACCTGCACCCACCTCCCGTCGGTGCCTCCCGGAATCCCTCGGGGAGCACGACAGGCCAGCGGGATGGGGACGGCAGAGTTAAACGATAAACACAAGGCAGGGACTGAGGAGGAAGCCAGCGCCAGGGTTATTTGTCTCCAAGAGAACGCAACTTACTAGGGCACTCCAGCTCTGAGATAAAGTCTCTTCTCTAAGCCCAGGCCACGTTTACATCTGCTGGTTATCAATGTAAGCCTCTAAGAGCAGGCAAATATTCCGGCAGCAGTCCCAGGGAAGCCGGAGTGTGCGGGAACACTCAGCGGAGACAAGGCCCTAATGGAGCTTGGCTCTTCGGGGGTGCCTTTTTCGGCCGCCTCGATCGCCCTTCTTTCCCTAGAGCGCATCTTCGCCTTAATTAATAGGTCACTGAACCGGTTTATGTTAATTGTCACAAGTACCTCGTCTTTGTTTCCAAGGGGAGGGACCAAAGTTCATTCGGTTCTTGCCCACGAAGCAAAATTTCAAGAAGTGGGGCTCTGCTCGTACCTGTGTCGCCCCCGACTCCCGAGGGAGCTTTTTGCCTTTTTCCTGCCGCAGTAAAGCCCGGCCAGGTCCCGACCGGGGCTCCCCCAGCCCGGGAGCCCGGGCCGCCCCATCACCTGCACCGGGGCTCACTTCCACACGCCAGCTCCTGACCCAGCTGCGCCACACCACGCTACGGCACCAACCTCTGCCCCCCAGAAACGAGAATCCCGCATCAAAATATCATAAAACCTCGGGGAGACACCTGGGGTGGGTGTTTGGCCCCAAGCCCGCTCTCGCCTACCCAGCGACACCCCTCCGCCGGGGAGGTGCCCGGGGCTGGTGATCCGTGGCTGTTTTCAAACTCGTATCCGTAAGGGGAAGCCGCACGGGAAGGGGAAGCCCGGCTCGCTCGCTCGCTCGCCCGCCCTCCAAACGCCCTCACGGCGCGGCGGCGGCGGCCCCGCCGCTCCCTGCCTGCTGCTCCCGGGGCCGCCGGGGGGCCGGGGCACAAAGGGAGGAGCGGGGAGCGGACAGAGCGGGCGCCAGGCCGGCGGGGAGCGGCGGGCAGCGGAGCGAGCGGGAGGGCGGGCGGCGGCCGCGGCCGCTCGGCGGGCTGTGCTGCCCTGCCCTATCCTGCCCGACGAGACGGCGCAGAGCAAGAGGAAAGGACCCCCCACACGCCGCGGCTACTCACAACAAGAAGCTCATGGCGATGGCGGAAGAGCGGGACCGGCGGCTGCCTGGGCTCGGCGCGGCTCGGCTCCCAATGGCAGCAGCAGCGGCGGCGACGGCGGAGGGCGGGCGGGTGCGGGGAGAGCGCCGCGGGGCGGGGACACGGCCCGCCCGGCCGCCATCGCCCCCAGCGGCCCCCGCGCCGCTTCCTCCCTCGCAGCTGCGGGGCTCCGGCATGGACGCGCTCCTTTCGGAGCCGTGGGGCTCCCCCTCAGGAGTCCTTTCGTGGCCCCAGGCACGGGCGTCCCCTCACAGCCATCCCGCCGTGCCGGCCCCTAAGAGGAGCCTGTGTGAGTGCCTCCAGATACCTCCATGGAAACGAGCACCCCCTGCCCCTCCAGAGCCCCCCTTCTCCCCTCAGGACAAAGGTGGCCAGGTACCAGCCCACAGGTCACCACCACCACCACTACCAGAAAAAGAACAAAAAAGTATTAACGGCGTTTCTGCCCTCCTCATCGAACTGTCTTTTAGCAAAATGTGACAAATAGTATTGTAATATTTCTTAATATTTGTTAGCAATTTCTAACTGGGCCGGTGAGGGTAAGCCGTGGGCAAAGGAGGGATACCCCTCAGGTGACTCTATGGGCGGCTGAGGTAAAAAAAAATAAACTGACGTTAAAAAACTGCAGTTTTTTAAAGAAACCCTTGGCAGGAAGAGAGAGTCACATCCCAGTGCTCTTTATGGCAGAAGTTGCAATCCCAGGGTATCATTTTCACCCAAAAATCTGGTTATGTTTAGGTCAGTAAGAAGCCAGATTTTGGAGAGGGTGCAAGACAGGCAGCATAACCTTCAGGGATTCCCTTCTGCTGCAAGAGGAATTTGCCATCCCAAAAACCTCGCACTGCTGCAGGTAGGGCAGAAAAAAGTCTGATGACTTTCAGATTTATCACGAAAATTCAACACATAAAACAGGCTACAATCCTACACAACGCTGACTTTCCATCCAGCACGTCAGGGGTTTCAGCTGTAAGGCCTTAGGCAGCCACACTGACAGTCATTTGCTTCCCTCACCTCACATTTTTAAATGCTGAAACTGCATTTTCCACTCTGTCCTTCAGACTAAGTCAAAATGCCAGGTCAGTGCATTTCTAAGTAAATTAAAATGACACTATTTTTTTTAGGACACCTTTAAAAGCCAGTGTTTTACTGGGCAGCAGCGGTGTAATTAAAAAGCATTTCACGACTTTTGCAATTCTCCTTTTGCCTGCATTAGCCAAAGCGTTCAATGGGTCTTGGAGCACTTTGTCACAGATGCTCAGACTTAAGTTGGCCACGTAAATCAAACAGAAATACATCACTGATCTTTCTGGCACATTCTTGCTGGCACACGCATAACCTCCGTTCCCACTGCTACACTTCCTCCTGCCCACAGAACGTTTCATTTTTTAAGCGGCAAGTTAAAATTAAACCTCGGTTGCTGCAGTAGGAAACACTTGGCCAGGAGAGACGCTTATGTAACGTGCAGGCTTTATGTCTCACATGAATATTGGGCTGCTGGGGATGGCTGAGGGTCACATCAAGGGCTCTCCTCGGCCCCAGGGGCTGGCAGGGAACTGCAGCCTTACGTAAGGGGGAGGCACGGCCCTGACCTCGCCTCTGTCATCTCCCTTTATCCCGAGCGCTGCAGAGCCTCAAGAATTCCTCTGGAAGGCCCTCGGGCTGGCAAAGTGCTTCGGTCCTGGGCTGAAGTTCTTGGCTTTTCAGCACAGCTCGGTAAACACAGAGCACTGCAGCTGAAAGCGGTGCAAAAAAAAGATCACAAAATTGAGCATGGATCAGGAATACAAAAAAAGGGAAATGGTGTTTTGTTTTTAAAAATAACACAGCGTATAAATAATTTTGGAAAACATTGCAAGAGAACAGAAGGTCAATTTTTCTTGACAGCAGATTACACAGAGGTATAAGGAATGTTTCCCAGTATAAGCACTTGTCTTAGCATAACATCTGATGATTTTCTGATCAGACTAAAGAATAGCTGGAATTGATTGTTCTTAACAATAACAACCTGTTTAACATTCTTTAAGAAAAAGGCATCCTGCCAGGTAGATAAATTCTCCAAGGCAGATACATTCTTGGTCCACAGCAGTATGGAGGCATCTCCTGAGATTTCCTAGTTTTGCGGAGGCAGATTCCCTCTCCTAAGGCGACTTCATTCCACAGCAGCACTGTTAAATGCAAATTCTCTTGTCCTAGGGTGACCTTTATAGTTTCCCATAGGTGCAGAGACTCTGTTCCGACATGTAACTAGGGAAGCTCTGAGATTCCATGGAAACCTCCGTGCCAGCAGTTGCCCAACAACACGGTGCCCTCTAAAGGTAACTCTCACAAACCTGACAAGCTGCCAGAGAAGCAAACAGCAGTGGGTGTTTCTTCCTGTACTTGGGAAGCAAGTAAATCAAAGGAAAAACGGGTGCAAGATGTGCATCCCTTCATGAGATTTTTCTTTGCAGCCTGCTTGGCTCATAGAAGAATGCCCATAACATTACCTCAGTCCCTAAGATTTAGGGATCTGCTTATTCAGGAAAACAAAGCACAAAAGCCAATCTAGATAGAGAGAAGTGCTCAAGATGAATTCCTATGGTTATCTTAATTTTTTTTTCTCCTATAACATTTGCCTGCTTATTTAAAGAAGGTTTTGAAGAGAAACCTGGCAAGTAGGCCATCAAAGACTGGAATGTGAACCACTTGGGCACCAAGGTAAACATTCCTCTGAAAATGTGCATAAAACATGATTTACCTTGAAAACCCAGAAGGGTTGAGAGTGCTGCTGTCAAGAGGCTGTGCTGTTCTCAGGGCTGGAGTCTGTCATATGAAAGGCTGTCACAAGGAACAGTTTACAAAAGCATCAGCCGGCAACAAGAGGGTGACATCGAGTAGCTTGTTCGCATTTTCAAACTGGTGATAAGAAATGTTCAAGGCTTCTGATAAATGAGTGTGTTGGCAACACAGCAAGATGAAAGACTTGTGCTGGAAAACCCAGGATTGTATTTTGGGTTTGATGGTCTGCAGCTGAAATTGCAGCTCTTACTTGGTGACCCCCAGGCTACAGCTACAGGGTGCTGGAAAAGAGAGGAGCATGCTGGCTTTCATGGCTCTCATGGTCTTCCCGATCCAGCTGGGGTCCTGCTGGGCTTGGCCCATCCTCCTTCTGGATGCCTGCCTGAATACCCTGGATCTGAGCCTCCACATTCCCTCCCTGGGTTCCTCCACCGTTGGGATTTGGGATTCCAGCTTGCCTTTTCCTGCTCATTTTCCTTCATGCTAAAAATTTTTTTTCTGGCTTCAGCAGGACCTACCTTCCCCACATGTGCACTTAGAAAGCCAGTGCCAGCTCTTTCCCCCTCATCCCTCTTGGATGCAGCAATGACAGCAGGACTGTCTTCCCAGACCACCTGGAAGGTTCTGCCTGTTGAGATCTTCAAGCAGGGATGGGAGTGAGGGGCAGAAAATCATCTCTCCTGGAAAATCAGTCTCCTGGGAAGGGGTGTAAAAGGCTTGTCCATGATGAAGCCCAACCTAAAACTTTTTTATTGCAAGAATCCATGTGTGCCTTGGGCTCATCCCCACAGTGTGGACAGCAGGGCAGGGGGGGATTCCTCCCCTCTGCCCTGCTCAGGTGAGACCCCACCTGGAATGCTGCATCCAGCCCTGGGGTCCTCAGCACTGACAGGATATTGACCAGTTGGCACAAGTCCAGAAGGGGCCACCAAGGTTAGCAGAGGGAGGGAGCGCCTCTGCTGAGAGGAAAAACTGGGGAAATTAGGATGTTTCCAGCCTGGAAAAGCTGCAGGGTGACCCACTGGCGGCCTTCCAGTGCCTGAAGGGAGCCTGCAAGAAAGATGGACACTGCTTACAGGGGCCTGGAGTGACAGCACAAGGGGGAATTCACAGTGACAGAAGAGAAAGTTAGATGGGATATTGGGAAGAAATTCATCCCTGTGAGGCCCTGGCCCAGGCTGCCCAGATAACCTGTGGCTGCCCGATCCCTGAAGTTGTCATGTCCAGGATGGACGGGGAGCCTGGAGCAACCTGGTCTAGCGGCACTTGTACCTGCCCATGGCAAGCGTGGAACGGGATGATCTTTAAGTTCCGTTCCAAGCCAAGCTCTGTGACAGGAAAAGCCCGCGGTGACACCCGCCCGGCCCGGGGCACTGGGCAGAGCGGCGGGCACCCCCCAGCCCCGGGGGCAGCCGGCGGTGCCCGGGAAGCGCTTCCCGTGCAGCGCCTGCCGGGAAGGGAGGAAGGGAGGAGAAAAGGTCGTAGGGGCGGAGCCGCGATCCCCGGCATGGCCGTGGCCGCCGCTGCCCGCCGCGCTCTGTGCGCGCTGCTGCTGGGCCGGGGCCCGGCGCTGCCGCCCGCGCTGCGCCTGCCCCGGCCCGCCCCGGCCCTGCTCTCGGCCCCGGCCCCGGCCCCGCTCCGCGCCGCCCTCCGCGCATACAGCCAGGTACGGCCGCGCGAAAATGGCGGGCACCGACCCCTGCGGGAAACCGCGGCCTCCCTCCCTCACCCGGGGCTCTTCTCGTGTGTCCGCGCCAGGTCACGGATGCTCCGTCCCACGAAGGTCGCCTGTCAGAGGAGAAGCCCGCCTCACCCAAGGCGGAGAGCGACACTGTCTACCTCATCAGGGCAGAAGGATTCCCGTTCTCGTGCACCGAGGAAGATGTCCTTACCTTCTTTGATAGTATGGGTGTTCACTTTCTTGGCTAACTGTTCTGCATGCTGGTATTAGCCCATTAGCTCATGCCTGCTTAACAGAGGGAAAATATAGAGATCGTTACCAGAGAAAGATGAGGTCTTATTATTGCTGCAAATTTATTCACAACTGACACATATAAAGGGAATAATAATCAACATCCAAACTGCTGGACACTGACTAGAAGCTCATCCTTATGGTCTCTTAAATTTATTTGCACAAGTCTTTCTCTTCTTAATCAGTGTCTCCAGAGCAAAGGCAATCCAAATCAAAGTGATGCTCTTACAGGCCATTATGGCTGGCTCAAACTCCTCTCTTTTTAAGAAACTGTAGGGTTTTACTAATTAGTTCAAACTGCAGTGTTGTTTTCTGATCCTGATTCATAGCATCTACATACCTTTGTGGGGCTGATCCTCCCTACTGTCAACAGTGCTGCATCCTCCCAGGGGCCAGATGCAAGTTTTTAAATTACTTGATAGCCTGCCAAACTAAAGCAAGTCAGTGTGACGTTAGACTTCATGTTAGAAATGCAAGTGTGCTGCCCTTTGTTCTGCAGTGCTGAGGGGACGAGCCCCCAGCCCTGCAGTCAGGGCACAGAGATCCCCGTGTCTGATGCAGTGCTGTGTGTCCCTTGGTTTGCAGGCTGTAGAATTCGGAACGGCGAGAACGGGATACACTTCCTCCTAAACAGGGATGGGAGGCGCAGGGGGGATGCCTTGATCGAGCTGGAGTCCAAAGCAGACGTGCAGAGAGCCCTGGAGAAGCACCTGAGGTACATGGGCCCACGCTACGTGAAAGGTGGGTTTGGAGCAGCAGGAGTGAACATTGCAGTGGAATTTCCCAGGGAGTGAATGAGAGCTCCTTGGGTAGTGCAGAGACACGGCCGGGGAGCAGAGCAGCAGATCAGCCACCATTGGGCCAAAATGTCCTGGGCTGGCCAGGGAAAGCAGAGGGGCAGGAGCACGGAGCATGGGCTGGGGGAGGAAACAGCATGGAGCTTTGCAGGGGGGAAGGCTGCCTTAGGAGAGGGAAGGAGTGCTTGCAGAGCGCTGCCTTGCAGTGCCCTGTGGAACAGCCCTCCATGGCCGCGTTCCTTGCAGTGTTTGAGGTGCACGACAGCGACGTGGAGGGCTTGATGCGCAGCCTGCGCGACGAGTCGCAGGCCATGAGCGACGGAGTGGTGCTGCTCCGAGGCCTCCCCTTCACCTCCACCGAGGAGGACATTGCAGATTTCTTCTCAGGTAACTCAGCCTGGGCCATGCCCTTCCTTTGCCAGGCATTCACTTCCTTAAGTAGATGCTGTTGTTCCTCACGGGACAAGGCAAAACATGTGCAGCCTCAAACACCTTAAACACCCCAAGGAGTTGCTGTTCCCCAAAAGTCACACAGGCTTTCTGAGCACCTTGGAGCGTTTCCCTGCCCCTCTGACCTTGTGCAGGTCTAGCCAGGATCAGTACTTTCAGCACTATGATTTGGGGCCAGGAGGAATTAAGGAAAAAAACTACCATAATAAGACAAAATTTCAAGACCATTTGTGCTCTGGATCTACTTGTCCAGAAGCTGGATTCACTTACTTGAAACCTGAGATTGATTCATTTTTTAATTAGTCTTCTATTAAAACTGCCTTAAAGCAAAAAAATGGAGTTTAAAAAAGCTACGTAGACCATCATGACCAGTTGTTTCAGAACTATTTAGCTACCTAATTAGCTTGTCAAAAAACAGAAAAATAAGAAGGAAAAAAAAAGGACTGAGCTGTAGCACAAATTTCTGCCACGGTCAATGCTTTTTTCTCCCCTGCCTTCTCTAGGTCTGAAAATCACAGACATCGCTTTCATTTACCGGGGAGACAGAAGGACAGGAGAAGCTTTCGTGCAGTTTGCCGCTCCGGAAATGGCAGCTAAGGCCCTGCTGCGGCACAGGGAATATATGGGAAGCAGGTAGGTGCTTCCCTGGACTTCAGGGGCCAGGAGAATGTGGTGTGAGGCACCTGTGGGACTTGGAGCTTCCTGCTGGGTGAAACAGCTCCTCTCACACTCACAGTGTGATTCAGGGGGGCCTCCTAGAAAGTCTCCAGATTTTCAGGTATTCCTGAAGGCATTCTCATCCCAATGAAAAGGGGCGACAGACTCCAGAATGGGGAACACCAGATAGACACAGTCTGCCCAGGCCTCAGTGCACAGGGATCCTGTGCCTCCTTCAGACACGTGATCCTGCCAGATTCGTAGCAGGCTCCTCCATGCTTTGGGCAGTTTTGGCAGCCGCCCTCCTGCCCTACAGCCCAGTGCCCAGCACAGCCAGTGCTTCCTCTCAAGGAATGTCTGTTTGAAGCACCTGCCTGGAGTCCATTCCCAGCAGGGACTGCTGGCCAGCACTGCACCATCTCCCACCTCTTGGATGGCCACATCCCCTTGGGAACTACACCATTTTATTCAGCTGAGCCCTGTGCCACACACTTGCCACACAAGAGCCTCTTTCCTCTCAAACAGAAGCACAAGGCCACCTTTTCCCAGAGTCATAATATAATTTAGGTTAAAAAACCTTTAAGATCATTGTGTTCAGCTATTAACCTAAACACTGCCCTGCCCAGCCCCAAACCCTGTCTGTAAGCACCACATCCACACAGCTTTTAAATTAGCTGTGCTCAGAAAAGAAAACCCAAACAACCAAGGCTGCATTTCCCTGCTGAGTTTTGTGACTTCAATAATCTATAAAACTTTATCTGTACCCCACATATTAAAAGAGTTTTCCAAACCTTACCTCTCCCCCTGCACACCAACTTCCTTTTATTTCCTTGCTTCCTGTTTCCAGACTGCATTTCTTTGTGTTTGTCAATCTCCCTGCTCATACTAAAAGCAAACAGCTGCTCCACAGGCAGAATTTGATTGATTAATTACTTAATTGATTTAATAGGACTTGCCTTCTCTTGAGTAGAGCCTAATTCCAAATCTACTGTTAATTTTTTTTCTGTCAGAACAAGAGCTAACCTGACTCATCTATCTGACTCACACACCTCAATTTCCATGTGATTAGCCAAGAAATTGAGGGGTTTTCAAGTTTGCTGGCACCTGGCTCCCATCCATTATTCCTGGCTTTATCCAGAGCTGGCCTCCAGCAGCACCCAGTGCTGAGTGGGAACTCGGAGGTGCTGAGCTGTCAGCCTGTACCCGGGGTTACTTCCCTTACTCTGGCTGCTCCCTTCAGGAAGGGTGGAAGGCCCCCTCCCTTGGATGTCCGTATTTCCTTTTCATCACACTGTTCCTTTAGTGCTCTGGAAACTGCCTAATTTAACACTGCTGGTGAAATCCCATCCATTTCATAGGTATATAGAAAATTTAGGGGTCCACTGAATTGTTCCCTGTGACTGCATGCATCTTGTGGCTCTGCCTGTTCTGAGACCTGTTTTGGGGCTGGGTAGGTTGATTTGGGGTTTGTAGGAATCAGTGCAGTTTGCAGAAATGCAGCGAGGGAAAAGCAGCCCCAAAGAGAACAGTGCCAGTGAACTGAGTTAATTCTTCGGTGCCTTGGCAGGGCTCTCACCCCCAGTACCTGAGCAGGGCCAAGGCAGGACACAGCTGGAAGGAGCTTTCTCCAAGGCCTGAGTGCCAGGTGTGCCATGTGCTCTCTCCCTTTGGGCTGCAGGTACATAGAGGTGTACGTGAGCAGAAAGCACCAGATGCAGAGGCACATGCCCTACAGCAGGCAGCTGACAGCCTATTCCAGGGGCAGACGAGAGTATGAGTCCATCTCTGAAGACAGGGGCTGGAGAGACACTGGAGGCTCCCATGCCGAAGGAGAAATCAGTGAGTCTCTCCCTGTTGTGAGTGCTCCTTGAGGCCCCTTTGTGTCACCCCACATGCCCCTGGCTTGCACATGAGGGAGGGGGGCACTGCAGGCACTAGTGATGGTTTTTCCCTCTATTCCACAGAATTGAGCAGGGAAGGAACAGAAAGCTCCAGGAACGTTTCAGAGTCTGAGACTGCCTCATCACCACCACAGCATTTTGTCCACATGAGGGGTTTTCCTTCCCAAGCTAGTGCCCAGGACATAATAAATGTGAGTAACAGGCTATGGATGGAGTGTGGCTCTGTCATTACCTGTGCAAACCCTCAGGGATTGCAGGCTCTTAATTAATTGGTGTCTGCTAGTCCTCAGTGCCATGTGGCTTTGGATAGCTGTGGCCTTGGGCACAACACGGATCTGCTCCTCTCCATGAAAAAGAAAGAATTAAGGCTGGCTGGGATGTCTCAATATCTGTCACTGGGCTTGAGGAGCCCTTGAGAATCTAAAGCAAATTTCAGAGTAGCTGACTGCAGAGAAATGTTAACAGTGTACACAGAGCTGCACTGGTGTGTACAGAACACGGGTGCAGTGTGAGGACTTCTGTTCCTGGCGGGAGTTCCTATGCCAGGAGCTCACGGGGGGTGGGACAGGTGGCTGGGGGGTGCCTCATCTTCACCCAGATGGATCAAGGGAGCCTTTTGGTGCTCAGGAGCTCAGAACCCCCCCCTCCATGAGTTGGTGGGTTTTGGGAGTAAAAGCATTGAGTTTCTGGGGAATATAGTGCTTTATTATTGTTTATTTCTCACCAAGCTCTTTTCTGCTTTTCAGTTTTTTGCTCCGCTGAGGCCCACGAGGATCTTGGTGGAATATAACTCCCATGGAGATGCCACAGGAGAGGCAGATGTGCATTTTGAGAGCCACGAGGACGCAGTCGCAGCAATGGCCAAGGAGGGGTCACAGATGGGTAAGTCTGAAGAAGAGGGGGGGGTCCTACAGTACTGGGATGGAGACCGCAGGGGGCTTGGCACAGCTGGTCCAGCTGCCATTGTACGCTGTGCAGAGGGATCACTTGAGTGTGGCTTTCCAAGTTGTGATGTGCCATGGGCATTGCAGAGAAAAAAAAATCCAGTGTAACACATGCAAGTGTCTGACCTCAGCCCACCTCTCTTCCCTTGCCCAGAGTGCAGTGCCATTGAATTGTTCCTGAACAAACATCCCAAGGGACAGGAGAACTGCTAGTGACAGCAGCACAGGTTTGGTGAGCACATCCCTCTCTGTCCTTCGTGCTCTCTTTGTAGCAATGCATGCCCCAGGCTCACA
Source organism: Zonotrichia leucophrys gambelii (assembly GCF_028769735.1). Lineage (NCBI taxonomy): Eukaryota > Metazoa > Chordata > Aves > Passeriformes > Passerellidae > Zonotrichia > Zonotrichia leucophrys. Next base: position 42,893,104 of record NC_088173.1, on the reverse strand, counting down.
ACCCAAAGGGTAAAACATGGAGGGGGCTGAAGGGAACCACCCCTGGCCTGACAGCAGGTGTCCAGTGTGATCCCACAGCCTGCACCTCCAGATTCCATAGGTGCCAGTCCTGCAGCAGGAAAAGCAATTGGTCTTTTGGATGGGGTGGTGTTTGATATCACCATCAGAGAGGGTGGACAGCTTGTTCCATGAATTCCCCTCAGAAAGTGGGAATTGGGGGGTGGTGGTTGGTGCTCCCCAGGACCTGGTCCCTGTAGCAGGGAGGGCAGCCCACCCAGCCTGGGTTTGTAATCCAGGACAAGGACAAGCCCTTGGGGCAGGTTCAGGATATGCAGTCCAACCTCTCTCCTGCATCCCACGCTTCTTTGGCAGCTCCATCTGTTGATGCTTGTGCTGGGGGAATTAAACACCCCCACCCTGCGCCGCCTGTGCTGCAGCCCCACCTGAGCACGTCCTACCTGGAGTCTGGGCTATTTTACCATTGCCAAACTGCTCTATTTCATTCTAATAGAGGATTAACTGGGAATAAAATGCAGTGGGCATTGGAGAAAAAAAGGAAAACATGCACACTGAGAGAGTGAATGATATCTATTTTTCCTCTCCCTTGTTTTCAGGCCAGGCGAAGACATTCCGTGGATATGAGCGCGAAGATCAGGTCCAAGTGTCACCAGTCAGCGAGGAGGACAAGCTAAGATTAGATCAGCCTTATGTAAGAGCTTGTAATAAACGTGATGGCTGCACTGCACCAGCTGCAGTGGGAATGGCCAAGGCTCCAGCGTGGAGCAATCCAGGGCTCCAGGTGCATCAGGCTGCATTAATAAAACACCAGGATTGCCAATTAACAGCTGAGTGATCTAAGACCTCACACAGGTGCACACTCTTGCTCTGAATCCTCTCGTACCTAGAGCCCAAGAGGAATGGGATGGAAAGACCACTCAGGAGGCAGGATATGAATGATCAAGGGTTTTTTTTTTTTTGTGCAGAACAAAATTAACATCAGAAAACCTGTCCCCCCTCATTCCCAAGGTCCAGGTGTGAGCCTACCCTGGCATCACACAGAATACCTGAGCACAAAGGGAGCTGGCAGCCAGCAGAGTCCTGCTCCCACCTTCTAGATGGCCAGGCCTGTGGCAGCCACCAGTGCTGGAGGGGCGCAGCCACCTCCCTGCTTCATGGAGTTTAATCCTCTATTTCCAGTTTAATGCTTCCTCTGCATTGCCTGGGTCTTATTTTGTCCTCTGGGGATGAGTCACACTGGGGTTGGGTGCAGGGGTTCACACTGCTGGATGAGTACAGTAAGTACTCAAAAGTATTGACACTAAATTCAGTGTTTTCTCCATCCACTGCCTGTGTCTCACCCCTTCTGAGAACTCAGGAATTCACTTGAATTCCAGGCTTTTGGTATTTCGGCACTGTTTAGATTTCCTGCCCTACTTTAGGGGATATCAGCAAGGAAATGGGTCAGGAAGCTGCCGTGAGGGGCAGAAGAGTAGAAGATGGGTGGCTGAACATGCCAAGTGCTAAAAAGATGGAGGAGAGATGTTTCCTGGTAGAAAGCAGTACCAACCATGTCAGTACCTTGGCTCCAAGAGGCTTTTTAATATGGTTCCAGCCAATCTAATGACTAAGGAATTAGTCATTAGTAAGGAATTAACCACTGCCCCCTAACAACATCTGCCCAAACCCCAGTGCATTTGTCACTGCAATGCATGTCTTTTCTATGAGCTGCAGGACATTCTGTGGTCTCAGGGACTGCAGGAGGTGCCAGTAGGAAAAGGAGTAAACACTCCTGTGACAGCAGAAAGCCACCACCGCTTTTTGGACTAGCAAAATCCCTTGAAGGAACAAAGTAACAAAGAATGATGTGGCATAAACCACAAAACCTCTCAGAACTGTATGTGCAATTAAAAATTCTAACAGGTGAAAAGTGTCCCCACTTGGTTTTGATCCAACAGAAAGTGAACTGCCAAGTTTATTGTAACAATGTTTCCATGTGCGCAAGGCGGAGAGGTGGATCCAAGTGGCCCTAAACCTCCGTGTGATGGGGATTGGGCCCAGCCCCTAAAGTCCAGAGGGGCAACAGAACATTCACAGCTTGGTTTGGGGTGTCCCTGTGCAGACTAAGCCCCTGGTCAGAGCCCTGAGCCAAGGAAATGCAGGGAGGACATGTTCACTGGTGGCCCACCTGCCCTGCTCGTCACCCAGGGTTCCCAGGATGAGCCAGCCTGTCCAGGGCAAACGGGAAAGGAAAAATGGGATTTCAAGTGCAGCCAGATGTGAGGAATACCCACACTCCTGTTGGGTTTTGGGGAGCCTTTGCTCAGCAGCAGCAGACACCCACACCACACACGTGAGGGTGAGAACACTCCCGACTTCTGCATGCAGACAACAGCTCTGGTTTGGGCAGGGGCTCCCAGAGTCCTGAGACTGCTCAGGATACCTTGGGGCTACCCCGTGTGACATTCCCAATGGAATTCTCCACAGCACAGGCTGATTTAAGGGCTCAGACTGCTGTTTTAGTAACAGGAGATTCTAAACACCAAGAAGCTGCTTCCCATCCGACCTCCAAAGCACATGGGCAAAGGTCTTCACATTCCCCCTGAGCAGCTCCTGAAACACCATCGGGCACAGCCGCTGTTTGTCACCTCTGTGCCACCTGTTCCCTACAAGGGGCTGCTGGAATACTGCTGGATGAGCCGCTGGTGGCAGGGGTTGCAGACATGCTCAGGATTGATGCTGGACGGAAGGGGCAGCTCGTGCACCGAGCAGGCTTCACAGAAGGTGCCCCCACAGTTCTTGCAGATGTTCTGGAATGCAGGAAAAGGACAGAGCAAGAGTCAAGGAGAGCTCCAGGTCTTGGCATATCAACTCAGGGAAGAGCAAACACTGAGCTAAAGAAGGGGAAAAGCTGCTACGGGGGAGGAAAACCAAAACCACTGAACAGGGAACCATCACACCATCAGCATTTAACAAAATTCTGTTAAGGGCAGAGGGGCCTGCAAGGGCTCATTTCTTAGGACACCTCACCAGCAGGAATCTGATTCCATAACAAAAAGCAGAGGGAACTCACAGTCACTGGGTGTGGGAGATGGCAGGTCAAGCCCAGGACTTGCCTTTCTTTGGCTCCGGCTGCCCTCCTCCTGGCAGAGCTGGCAGATCTCAGCGTGTCCAGGCCCCGGCAGCTGCTCCTACAGCCCAAGCCAAAACCAAGAGATTCTGCTTTATACAGCTCCTGTGGCAGAGCTCGGCAGCAGCAAGGGGGGAGCTAAACATTGGGAACAAGCTGGCAGCAGTAGAAATTCCCAGTGGACAAGAGAGCACAAGGCATCCCAGTGGCTCTCTGGGGGTCTGGCTGTGCTTTGCCAGGCACATGGAGGAGAAGGAGAGGATTTTGGTCCAGCGGATTTACAGGAAAAGAGCAAAACCACCAAGAAGGAGAATCACCCACCTGCTCTTCCTGTGTGCCACTGGGTGACCTGCAAGGGAACAAGAGCATCACTTGGAGCAGGCCTTCCCTCACCAGAGCCTTTAAATAAAACAGCTGTGCTATCAGGGAATTCGCTCATCCCGTTTTTAAAACCCTCCCCAGATTTTTGAGTAGCAAAAATTGAACCTGGTTAAATGGCAAAAGGAGAAGAAGAAATTGCAAAATGCATTCAGGAGAGCAGGAAGACAGGGATCATGAACACAGGAAAGACTTTTGAGATGCTACAGCACAACAGTTTGGCTTTAAACACAGGCCTGCAGGTTTGATCCCTACCCCTGCTGTGAAATGCAGTAATAAAGCACCACAAGGCCTGTAAACCATCAACCTGACCCTCACTTGCTTAAACACTCCAGGTAAAACAGGGGTAAAAACAATCTCAGGCCTGGAAGGTTTTTAACATCTGGCAAAGCAGATTTGAACTGCTTTATGCTATTTTAAGAGGATATTTTCCTGATTAACTCATTGATTAACTCACTGATTAACTCAATGGAGAGTGCCTTGAGGGCACAGCAGAGCCCTGACAGTCAGAGCACTTCCAATGGGCTGTTCCATCCGGAGCCAAAGCCTCAGCACTGAGCTGTGCCCAGGGGCTTGGAGAACACCTTTTATCTCCTAAAACCAAATATTCAAATCCTGCAGCAAGAATCCTCTGTAATAATTCAGCTTGGAAACAAATGACCTGAACCACAATTTTACACAGCCACCTTCTTAAAATCACACTTGAAGTTCTTTCTCCAACAGCTTCTCTTTAGGAGGTCCAAATACCCTTCTCCTTTCCCTCACCAAAGATACTTTGGACATTAGTTCCAAAGGTCTTGCATTTAGCTTACCAAGGATTCTTGAGTTAGAAAAATTAGTAAACAGCAGGTTTAGATGGAAAAGAATTCAAAGATAAATGGGAGAGACACAAAGCTTTTCCCATCTGAAAGCACTGATGGCAAACAACAGAACCTGCTCCTTCCCTTTTGAGAGCTATGGAAAAGCAGCAGAGAACTCAACCAAGGGCATGAGGTTGGAAATCCTCCTTAAAAAGGGAAGTTGGACTATTCCCAACTCCCTGTTGGCACAGAAATTGGAGAGGGGGAAGCAGGACTTGGGAAGGGAGAGGCAGAGATGAGATTTGTTTCCTTCCTTACCTGTGTGGCAGGACACTGTTCTCTCTCAGTGGCTGCTTCGGTTTAGCATTTTCTTCCTGGACTTTGAGCTTCCCATCCTGCCAAAAGGAAACACTCACCCATCAGCTGCGCTAGAGGAGAACTCCAGCTCCACTCCTGTCACACTGCAAGGGGAGAACTGGCAGTGCTATTTTGGGATACTGCTCTGCCCCTCCTTGGCACAGAGAGGTATCTGGGTCCCAGTTTCTTCTGGGAGCAGCTCTCAGGGCTCTCTCTCTCTCTGTGCCTCTCAGAGGTGGGCAGGGGTCCCATGACCTCCTGTTGCCAGGAGCCACAGCCACCAGTTCTTACTTGCACAGCAGAGGCTGAGAAGGAACATGGGCTTAAGAAGTTTTGTAAAAGCTGACCAGAGACAAACCTTCCCATCCAGCAAAGAAAAGAATCCTCCTCTTCTCCCGAGCTGGGTCACAGCTGAGCCATGAGCCCTAGAGCACTTCACTGAGATTGTGTAATACTATTCAAAAAAGACAAAATGGTCTGCACCATTCAAGCAGACCAGAAAGAAGCAAGGAATTGCAGAAGCCATCTCTGTTACTGCACAATTCTCACTGCAATTCAAACTGCCTGTCCAGAGTGTATAAAAATCTTCCCAAAGCTGCTCTGGTTGTGGCACATGAACAACAATTTACTGCCTGAGAAAGCTCAGTAAAAGCAAACAAGCCCAGGGAAAGTGTACCTCAAACCCGAGCCAAAACCCAAGTCACATTACCTGTCTGAGCCAATTCTTTGGGCCTTTTTTGCTTTCTTGGCTGCGCTGGTGACTCTGAGACCATCTGTCTCTTTCCCGCCTTAGCTCCAGTTCTAGGTGGCTCCTGGAATGCCAGGTGGAATTGTGAATAAAGGACAGTCTGGGGACACTTGGCATTGACAACTGATGAGCTGTTTGACCCTTTGTTCACACCCCTAACTCAAGAGCTAAAACTGCCGCTTGGAACCCAAGGCTGCCTCACAGTGTGTTTAGCCATAATGTGTCAGGATGAAAAAACCTCCAATCCTTCATCTAATTCTGGCACCATTCAGCATCCAACTGATGCAAAACCAGACCCATTTGCCCTTGTCCTCCTGAGCTCACCCATGCACACTCAGGACCTCATACCAATTGCTGACCAAAGCCACTTTGTGCTTGGCAGAGCAGCTTTTGGAAAAAAGAAATAAAAAGCTGGGCCAGGAGGGAAGAAGGGACAAAAACCTCCATGCATCCAGCAATGCTCCCACAGAGCTCATCCCAGTGACCTTGCAACAAGCCACAGATGGGTCAAGGCTGAAGGAATGCTCTTCTCTTTTAAGGAAAGAGATTTGTCTGTGTCCCTGTCACTGCTCAAGTGATGAGGCTGCAGGGAAGAGGTGATGGCTTTTGATAAGGTCTCTGTTTGAGTTCCAGCAAAACTAAGAGCAGTTCCAACAGGGAAAAAATCTATGTTGAAGTACTGTGTGTCAGATAAGACAACCAAAATCACTGTCATTGCTCCAGCACCTTCAGTGTTTGCTCCAGGCAGAGACTTGGCTGCTCAATCCCTGCCCAGGAGCAGCAAATTGTTAATGTTAGCTTTGATTTCCCAAATATCACAGAATCACAGAAGGTTTGAGTTGCCAAGCACCTTACAGACTATCTTGTTTCACCCTGTGCCATGGGCAGGGACACCTTCCACTGCATCAGACTGCTCCCAAGCCCTGTCCAACCTGGCCTTGACCACTTCCAGAGATGTTACCAAGGACTTCCCTCCCTGGAGTTACACCTCATGCCATCTAACACACAACTTGCCTCACTTCCTTCTCCATCCCCTGCTGCCCTCTGCCACCATCCCCCCTGCTCCCCCCCTGGCCACAGCACTACCAGCCCAGAAAAGAGGTTGGAAAAGGGTCTCTTCACCGCTGCCTGGAGAGCTCTTCCACTTCCAGCTGGAGGCTGTTGATTTTGTCCCCAAACTCCTGCTTGAAGAGCCGGTTGTCCTGCAGGGCCTGCTGCCGCTCCTTCTCTGCCTGTCGCAATCTGGATTTGAGCCACATGAACTTGTGATAAAAAACAAAAGCCATGGTGGGGAGGAAGACTGAGTTTAACCAACAAATAAAAAACCCAGTGAAAAGGTAAAGCCAAAAAAAGAGAATGGTAAAAACAATGGAAAGGAGGAAAAAATGTTCAAAGCAAAGCAAAATGTAGGTGAACCAGGCAGAAGCTCTCATTTTCAAATAGTTTTTATTCTATCACTACAGTTTACAGCCATTAGATGAGAAACAGAAAACATCACTTTTATCCAGATTCGAAGCAAACCTCAAGTACACAGAATTTTAAGTCCAATTGGAGTTTAATGTACGTTACATTTTGGCTTTGCACAGGTAACTGGAACTTGGAACATAGGTAGTAGCTACTCTACTGAGAATTAGTGCATATTCCTGGTCTGTCCCATGGATGGACACTTGGGCTCAAGCCCCAAGCATCAGTACACCACCACATTGCCACTTGGGGCCTGACATCAGAAGCAGCCAGATCCTTAAATCTGTCTGACTGCAGCACAGATCTCACCATCCAACCCCCTGTTCCTACAGCAGAACTGTGCCAAGGGGCAGGGGCTTCCCACCCTAACCAGCTGTTGACACTCCTTGATCAAAGCTTCCACCTTTCCCTTAGGATTACTGGTTCTGCAGGGAGTTAGGATGAGTTTCTAGTAGCAGGTTACTGAGGGGTGAGTTTATAGGTTCAAGCATGCAGCTTGGGCATAGCAGGGAAGTTCCCAGCAGGGCTGTGCTGGGAGCCTGGAGAACAAGGGCTTGTCACATTTGCCAGCCACAGCCCCCAGGAGCACTGTCCCACAGGTCAGAGGGAGGACTGGCACCAAAGAACCACTACAGGCATCTCACCACAGCAAAAAACCCTTACTCGACACAGAAACTCCCCAAATCCAACCTTCCAAAAGAGAAAATACCTTGAGGAGCACTTACAAACCTAAAACCTGCCAGAGGCCAGCACAGGAACTTCAGTGATCAGAGAATGTTAGTTTATAATAGTTCAGGCTACAGTTACTTCAGATTTTGCACCTGGGTTTTAAACTGACAATTATTTTTCCTATTAAGAGGCATTTCTAAGCTTTAGCTCTTGTTCCATTAGCAAATTCCATTTGTTTTGAGCAAAGCAAACTCACAAGAAAATGCAACAAGTGTAAAAGGCAACTCTTCAGCCACCAACTACTTGGACAAGTAAACTGCAAGGACCAAATTTCCATCTCCACTCCCCACTGCTGCACACTGGGTTCCTTCTCCTTTTTTTGAATGTGTTTTTGCTTCCTTTAAACAAAGATCAGATTATTTTTTAGAAAACTGGTAACTTCCCTTTCTGGGAAGGGGAGAGACCTCCCAAAACACCTCTCCTCCACTTCCTTTGGTCAGGAAGGACCACAGGGTTCATCTGGAGGGATTCCTGGCAGAGGTAGAAGCAATGCAAAGAGAAGGAGGTTTCCACTGAACTTACCACTCTATCATGTTACTCTAAGACACCTATAGCTACTAATTCTGGACACATGAAGTTGAAAGGAATAAGGATAAGTCCCCACCCTCCCCCCAGGTCCCTAAGGCAGAATCCAGGCAGGCTGGTTACGGGAGGGCCGGTGTTCCCGGTGCCGGGCCAGCGTCGCGCCTGCTCTGCTCGGACTCGGGGCTGAACCCACGGAACAGAAGAGAACAGGGAATGGCTTGGGGCACGCACACAACTACTGTCAACAACTTCCAGGGATGCATTTCTCATCTACTTCACAAAAGGGCAATACAGAGAAGGAGCTGACTGTCCCGAGCTGGCCACGGCCCCGTGCTGCCACAGGCGGTGACGGCAGCGGCCGGGCACGGCCACCTCGGCCACTCCTGGGGCGCTCTCGGGCCAGCTCCTTGGTACTGGTAAATGGCAGGGCTGGGGATCCTTATACCTGACTACATCTTGGCAGAAAAACTCACTGATTTTAAAAACTCAGCAAATTCCAAATCAACTTTGGGTGACAATTAACATTTGAACAGTTGCTTTTAGCAATTCTCAAGTTCTCTCCTCATAAATGAGTTCTGATGTCAGAGCTGTGAGGTGGCCAGACATAAAAATGTCTAATGATGCTTCTGGATCAGTTTGTTTGCTGCACTATTTAAGGTTTTTGCCTGTTTCACCAAATCCTTTTCACTGTATAAGTAAGTCAGAATGAGGATGATGAGAAAACAGAAAAAAATAGGAACAGCAAGAGAAAAAGAACACATGAATTAGATGAGTAGGTATCAGGAAATATTTTCAAACACAAACTTGTTTTAAAGAAAATCACCCTGTCTACAGAAACCCTGAAATGAGAGCACCCAATGGAGTGCAATGCACTGCTCATTAACCAGGTCCCAGAGGTGCTTACTCCCACTGCTCCCCTCAGGCAGCTCTGTCTAGCAGAGCACTGGGACTCTCCCCTGGCCCATTCTGGATCCATGGGACACTACACTAAAGGACATACCAGTGGATCCTGGCTCAGGTTTCCTGTCTTACCTTTGTTCCAGCTGTTTGATGGTGGCAGCCATCTGATTTGTTTTTTCTTCCAAGCGGCTGTTTAATTCAGTCTTCTGTTTCACTCCCATGTCTGAACTCTGGGAAAAGGAGCAGTGGGAGTTGGTGTAAGGAGTTGTTAATCCCAGATAAACCCCCATCAATCATTTGGCACACAAAACAACAGGGCAAAAGGTAAAGAGGCAGTAAAAAGTGCTGGAAAATCAAATGCCAGGTCAGTATTGCAAGGACAAATGTCTTGCCGTAGAGGTGCAGGCTCCATCTGGACCCTGCAACAGGGCAATGCCACCATCCATAAAGCTTCCTGCATATGGAAAATGCATGATGCAGTGCCTGCCAATACCCAGTATCTTAATATAATTCAGCTGCTTTGAACAAAGCCATTGGCTCAAGGAGAGCAGAAGCAACTCTTTCCAGCTGGCAAGTTGATTTTGGGATGTATTCTGAGCATTGGGTTGCTGTTTGGAGTCTGCTTGTCACCCCACGAGTCACACCAGGGGCCCTGCACACCAGACTCTGCTGGAACACAAGCTCCCACGGCTCTATTCACACCACAAAACCACCCAAAATGCTTTCCCTGTCTCTCACACAAATTTCTGGACCATGATGGATTTTTGTTCAGAAGAAACTGTCTTCACCTTTACCCTCCACCATGTTCCCATGTTCTCACAGAAAGACAGGAGTGCACTGCACAGCCTGTGACCCTTACACACCCAGTACCTCTCCAACAGGCAGGAGGAATAAATACACAGCAGCTCTCACTTCCACCTGGAATTCCCCGCATTTCCACAGCTCCCTACCTGCAGCTTGAAAGACAGTTCATGCTTTAGAGCCCTGAGATCGTCCAGCTGCTGCCTGAGTGCCACCAGTGCATCCTGCTTTTCACAGACATCCTTCTCCAGCATCTTCATGGCCAGCTCCATCTCCTGCCGCATCCCGATCTGTGCCTCCAGCTCCTTCTCTACATCCTGGAACACAAGGAGCCCTCAGCATCTCCAGGAGCTGCCCTCATGACGCAGGGGTATCCACCCTTCCCTTCTGCCTACGCAGTCCCTACCCACAAGCGTGCTGCTGCCACAGCTTCAGAGTCACACGTCGGACACGTGCCTTAAGGAGAATAACTCCCCAGTTTTCAGGCCAGTATTACAGCCAGGTGTGCAGCATGGCTAGCAGAGAGTCAGGGAATTCTGCATGGGCCTGTCTTTAGGATGGAGGGGTCTAAGGAAAGATTTTATTTCCCAAAGCAGAAATTATTTCCTTAATACCGTCAGGCCAGGCATTTTTCTCCCCACGCATGTATTGAACAAGAGCTCAGCAGGGCCGTGACCATCCGCAGCCCTGTGGGGAGAGCCCCGAGCCCCCCAGTCCTCACCAGGCGCAGCTGAGTCTCCTCCTTGAGCTGCTTCCGCGCCTCAGTCAGTGCCTGCCCGTCAGCACTTCTGTCCTTGGTGGCCTGAGGTAACAGACACAGTTCACTTGGTATTATTGGGTACTGCCAGCCCTCACTTGACCTCATTACTGGCTTCTCCCCAACACTTGGAATTCTGCAATAATTCAGGACAAACCAGCACAACTCCGATTTCCTGATTTGCCTGTCCCCCCACACAGTAAGTCTCCCTCCCTCCCCTGACGCCTTGCCCAGTGAGCTGTAAGCTGTGGGAGCTCCCGGCTCCACACACGCTCCCTGCTCCATCCCTATGGGCAGGCAGGACTCCCTGTGGCAGGGCCCATCTGTTCCCTCTGCACAGGGCCCACCTGCCATTCCCCTAATCCCCTGGGGGGTTTGTCTGAGACAGGCAAGGAAACGAACTCTGTTCCAAACCAGGCATTCAGGCTGGGCCTGCCCCAGGGCTCAGCCATCACACACAAACACAGCCACACACACACACACCAACCTTCCGGCTGGACTCCAGGATGTAGGAGCTTTCCTCCTTAACCCGCTCCATCTCTTCCTGCAGTGTAATGATCCTGTTGTTGGCAACTGCAAGCTGGGAACAGAACACAATAGTTAATGCACAAAAAACACACTTGGCTTGTTTTTTTTCTCTCCTGACCCCAGCAGATGAGGAAGATTTGGCTGGAAACAGAGGATGAGCAGCACACAGCATCCTTAGGGACGAGACACCTGGCCCAGAGGAATTCCCAGGGATGACAGCACTGCAGAGCAACAGATTAATGTAAGTGTTTGGTCAAAGGCAAAAGGAACTTCAGAAACCCCTTCTGGCTTTGGAACTCACACACAGGAGCAGCTCAGAGACATTCCAAGGCATCAGCCATGCTGTCCTGTGACAAACCAAAACACAGCTTCTGGATGGGAGTGTGAGTCCTTGGCAGAGCTCAGGCCCAATACACAGGGCTGTGATGTGTGACACAGGCAGGCACTGTCACCACAGCCTGCTCTGCACATGCTGCAACTTCTCTTGGAAGCTTCATTACCAAACCCCAAAACCACTGCAGGCACCACTGCAATTCACCTCCTGGTACCACACCAAAAGGCACTCACTGTGCCAGGTAAGACCTCCTGCCACCCATATGCCAGGGAACTCACCCCAAAACATTTAAATGACATTTATGCCATCAGTAATGAGCTGCAGATGCATGTTAAAACACAGACTGCACCTATGCCTCATGTACCCGCTGTTTCTGATGGTCACCCTGGACACCTCACTTATAATGACAGTTTTTTCCTTTACTTTTTGCAAATTTACATAAACATACAGTTGATTTTCCAGCTTGTGCTCAGTAATGAGAGCCAGTGAAATTCCTTGGCAGGTCAGCTATTCCAGTTCCATCGTTTAACACTCCTCATTCTGTACACCAGACATCTGAAAGGAATCCCTCCTCCCTGGTTAATGTCTAACTCCCAAAGGCCAAAGCACCTGGTGGTTTTTCATGACACTTACCTCCTCTGTCAGCTTTGTGTTGGATTTCTCCAAGGCATCCACCTTGGCCTGCAGGTTATTTACTGTAGCACTGTTGAAGAGAAAAAATCCTACAGTAATTCTTTCATTTTTAAAAATGCTGTTTTGCCTTTTGTTCTACAAAGATAATAAAGAGCCAAGAAAAAATGTGCTACCTTAGATGTCTGTTGAGCTCTTCAACATAGTTCTTCTGGTCCAAAATAGCAGTTATCTGGCCATCTCTGGAAAAAAGAAACAGGGCAGCCTGGAACACCTGAACACACATTCCCAAGAGGGGAGCATGAAGACAACTGTGTGTGCACCTACCCTTCACTGCCTTTCGTGCTGTTCCCATCTTTCAAATACATGGAGAAATCAATAACTCCGACCTGGAGAAGGAAAATTTGCATTTTGCATTAAACACTTGGTTTCTAAAGCCAACGCACTGTTGCCAGGTGTGGAAGGTCAGAGTTACGACATCAGCACCTGCTGTACTTCAGCAAGGGCTCATTACATCAGTAAGCTATGCAAAATTAATGATTTTTTCATTTTAAATGAGCAGAACAAACCCATTAAGTGAACACCCAGTACCTGGGAGTCCAGGTCCTCTCCCTTCATGCAGAAGTTGGCATCGATGACATTCAGCCCTACGAGGAGGCCAGCAATGATGGCACCTTCCTCCTCCATCATCAGTGCATTGGGCTCATAAAATTCACTGTGGGATGTAGGGAAGGAGATACACAGCAGTGAGATGGGAAAGATGATCCAGATCTTACAGGAGAGCAGAAGTGAACCTAACTGAGAAAGAGTCCAGCACTCACCTGAGAAGATCCTTTCTGTTAATCAAGGCTTTCATGTACTCTGAAAGTTTCTTCTGCATCAGAGCCAGGCGAAGCCAAGCTCTTCCTCTGCCCACAGGTGTCCTGCAAAGGCCACACACAAACCCTTCCAGACACCCTGCAAGGCACAGGCACCAACAGCTCTCACAGCCCTACCCTACCTCAAGCTCCTGCACTTCCAAGACAGAGCTGGCACCGGTGCAGAGAAATACAAGGTATGTAAACACAAATAGGTGCAGACCAATTAAGCTGTCACTGTCTCTTAACTCATGATGTTTTTCTTGCCATACTAAAAAGACTTCCCTGGCTTTATCCCTGCTGGATGCTGCCAGACAGATCAGCTGCTTCAGCTCATCACCTTCTGAGTCACAACCAGTTCTGTCTTAGTGACAGGAACATGCACAGACCAGCACAGCTGCCCAACACCACTCCTTGGGGTGGGTGGAGCTGGATGGGAATGTGGCCAGGCAGCTCAGAAACACCAACTCAGTTCTGCTCTCCTCAGGTGCTTTGCCCCTGAATGCCCTCACAGGATGCCATGGGCTCGAGTGCCAGTCCTTGCTCTCTTTTCTCCCAGCCACAGGGAGCACATGGCTCTAAGGCTGACCTGGATGTCTGAGCTCACCTGGCACAAGCAGCAGCCCAAGGAAGCCACGGCCAGCACTGCCCACCCCTGACTCACTAACAGGACCTGGCACTTCCCGAGGGTCACTGTGAGCACAAGATTTAGAAATGCACCCTAAACTGTTCTTTGCTTCCATTCATTTCCTATTGCAAAGCTCTACAACAGGAAGAGGTACCAGGAGCTCTGGCACTTCACTGATCCTGTCAGCTGCTGCAGGAGTCCTGCACACACCTCCAGGAAAAGCACCTGTCTGTGTGAACATGACTAAATACTAACCCAAAGTAATTTTTTGAATTTATCCAACTATTCTTTCAGCAAAGATGACTCCATCCTTAGTCCTGATCCTCATACAAAAGCTTCCTTACCCATTTTTTCTATTCCAGGCTAAAAGCTTCTTACAGTTTCTCTTACCATGAAATAGGCAAGCCTGAATGTGATGTCTGAAATTCCTATGAAACTTTTACAAGTAATATATGCTTGCTGTGGCTTCTTGCTTCCCCTCTTGAATACAAACTACAATCCTCTTGAGGATTGAGCTTTCCTCTCACATACACTATACCTGAAGTTATTTACAAGAAGAATTGCTTACATCAGCCTCAAAACTATTTAAACTGTTATAACCTTTCTGTTAATTCCCCTCCTCTTGAGTCTGACTTCATAAATGCTCAATAAAGGATGTTCCCAGGCCTGAGGCACAAGCAGTAAATGCACTGCTGCCCATAAGTTGCCACGCTCCTAAGAGAGTGAGAATATATCCTGTGCTCTCCTGCTGCAGATCCTTGATGGAGAGTAAGAGAGCAATGATCCATTTTTACCTGCAGAAAGTGGCAGATGCATTCCTGAAGGTTCTGTTTGCCCTTCCTTCTCTTTTTCAGGATCCCTCTCACAATAAACCCATATTATGTACTCGTGCAATAAACAAGTGTACTTACTTGAGCCCTGGAAGATCCTTAACACTTGCTGTAATCTCTGCAGCCTCAGGAACAAGTTTTTCTACTAATTCTAGAGGTCCCCAAAATGACTTATTTTGCCCAAGAAAAGTCTTTTTGGCTGAAAACAAAAAGAAATAAAAATGATCCAGTTAGACCTGTGCTGATAGAACACATTTTCAAACAAGTGAACAAATCAGCCAAATCTTGCCAGAATGGTTCCTCTGGGGCTGCTGCTGGACAGGCACTTGGTATTATGGAATCTCAGGATGGTTTGGATGGGAAGGACCCACCATTTCCCACACCCTTCAGCTTCCCATCTCCATCTACAAGGACACAAGGACAGCACCTGAAGGCCAGTCCATACTTGGCCATTTGAGCTGTGACTTTGGATTTCAGAGTCAAGCACATGCCCTGCTTTAAAATCAGCTTCAGCCATGAGCTGCACACAGCCGAAACCCTCTCTTTAGAGAGGGCTGTTGAGAAAGGAGCTCTGGGGTTGCAGTTCCTCTTCCAGCAAGGGGATGCACTGCTAGAGCACAAGGAAGCGCAGGAAAGGGAGTCACAATCTTGCCAAAAGCCAGTTGAGTCCCTGATCACTGACTTACACCTGGGACAGCTGAACTGCTGTTTTCAACACGGCAAGCACCTGTCACAGCTCAGCCTCCCCTCCAGCAGGCTCTGTGCCTTGCTCTGGCCTGCCCAGTGCACTGTGGTGGCAGCAGTGACCGTGCCAGCCTCTCCAGTGTCCCGTGGAGGCTGCAGAGCCCTGTTGCTCACCCACTCTGTTGCTCCCCAGGGCGGGCTGTGCCCAGGCTGTACCTTTGAGGCCGTGCTTGAGGCAGTGCTCCATGACCACGAAGAACTGCTGCAGGGGGGCGTAGTCCGAGTCCAGCGTGCGGCCCAGGTTCAGTGCGGACTCGATCAGCCCCTTGATGCTCAGCTTGGCCATGTTCATCAGGTTCATGCGCTCGTTGGCCATGAGGTAATTGGGGTCTGCAACAAAGCAGGGAAACTGCTGCTGAGCAACAACAGCTGCCTTTATTACACTCAACACCCCACCTTGCTCTTGCTTTTCCTCAGCTTTGAAGGCATTTTTGGGGCAGTGAGTTTCCCAGGAGGCACTCTGCAGGCCTTTTGTAGAGAAAAATCAACACCAACTAGCAGTTTAGGGCCAAAGCCACAGTGGCATGGCAATAGACAATGTATCATACTGAGGGTGCCTTAATACTTCAAATAACTACAGCACTTCCCTACCTTCACAAAAGACACATTTGGAGCCTGGTGTTCATCCTGTGCTTGGCACCTTGACAACGTGTCTCTGACCATCACTTGTTCCAACTCACATCCCCAGCTACAAACCAGTAAGAATCCTCCACCTGTGCTTTGCTCTTCCATCTAAGGATCACACTGGACCCTCTCACACTTAATCCAGCAACATGTGTCCTCTATCCCAACTTGTATCTCTCTTCCTCAAGACTATTTTTTTAAGCTTAGATGTAACGTGGAGCCAATTCCCACTTTCCTCTCTTGGTTTTAACACTGCCACTGGTTTTCACCAGTGAGGAGCTGATCTTCATGGCTCCTGACGGGTCACACTAAACCCCCAAATTCACAGATGTCCCAGGATTATATTCTTTCTCTTCCACATTATAAACATCCAGACCTTTAGGCCTGCTACTCACACCCAAGTTTTAAGCTCCAGTTCTCGGGTGCAGGCAGTTTCATCCCTGAAAATCCCCTGCTTATCCAGGGCTGCTGCCAACAGCCAGGGACCCTTGAACCAAGCTGCCACCTCGAGTTAATTAACTACTCCTGGCAGCAGAGACCTGACCTGAGGACACCTCAGACTACAGATCTACGCAAGAGGCACCTGTCAGCATCCACCAGCCAGAGAGAGCGCCAAGAGCCCACTAACACACCCACACCGGAGTGCACCTCCCTGTGGGCTGGGAAAACCCAGCACAGTCAGGGGGAAGAGCCAGGGCAGTGTCAGCATCCAAACCTAAGAGCACAGCTCATTTGTTCAGCCCTCCAAAAGCAGCTCAGGACAGCACCTCTCTTATTCCCCTTCTTCACAGGGAAGCAGCACCACATTTAAAGAAGTCTCCTTCTCTAAACTGATTTCCATAAGTTTAGAGAACTTCCAAGGACTCATTCAGGAGTGCAACACTCAGAGCAGCACTGGACTGCAGAA
This sequence comes from Zonotrichia leucophrys gambelii, assembly GCF_028769735.1. Classification (NCBI taxonomy): domain Eukaryota; kingdom Metazoa; phylum Chordata; class Aves; order Passeriformes; family Passerellidae; genus Zonotrichia; species Zonotrichia leucophrys. The sequence goes on along the minus strand of NC_088173.1, from coordinate 42,876,436 downwards.
AGATTGAACTTTGTGAGGTGTTCTCACTGCCTGTCAGGACTATTGCTGCCTGAAGGTGATGGGTCTGGATGCCCTGGAGTACCCTGAGCTCGTGAGCTGCTCTGGATTTCCAATCTTTTTTCTGCCCTGCAGTGTAGCTAACAGTCACCATCACTGGGAATGGAGACTCAGGAATGAGTCAGGCACAGGACTGCCAACACAGAGACCTCCTCCTCATCCTCTCTCATTGCATTTCCTCACTGGCCAAGGCTGCTGCTCTGCTGGGTAGCAAGTTATCCACAGTGACTCTGCTTTGGAGGGAAAGCCATCCCTAACACAAAATTAGAGGAACTGTACAAGAGAGCACCAAAGAAAATGCTCCTTTGGCCGTGGTTATTGGCTAATTTCAATAGAAAAGTATTTTCACCATATCACACTAATCCAAGGTTTCTGCTTCCTTAGTCTGCTCTGAGCAATTGTGCTCTGCACATGCAGTTTATCCAAGATTCCCATCTTGAAAACCAGTTAGTTCATATAGTGTGAAACTGGATAAAATCCCTAAGGTTTGTTCCAAAAATTAAATGCTAAGTAACTGATACTCTTGCTCTATGTACTGCCTCACGCACAGCTTTAAAGAAGGCAGGGTAGGCAGGCAAGACTGACTTGTACATGGTAAAACTGTCAGGCTGCCTTTGAGCTGGGACAAGCGCGATCCTGGTGTGCTCCATCTGAGCTGGTACCTTCTCCAACTTCCTTCTGCCTCTAACTGCAAAACCTTTGCCTGGCCTTTCCTACACAGCCCACATCATAAACCTTAAAGTAAATCCCCAGCCCTTGAGCTTGGCTTTCCACAGGGTTTGGGTTTCAAACAAAGGAATGTCCTCTTAGGACATTTTGTTATTTAAATATTGCAGCTTCTACAGAACAGACATCTTTTCTAACCAGCTGCTTCCATGAAGATGTTTCCAAAAGCATTCGAGAATCCTGTAATTTGTTTAAATGGTACAATCTGAACCCAGGAACCTGAAAGTCAAGAAAGAGTCAATGCAATACAGGATCTCAAAGGGTTAAGCTGTGACTGGTCTTGGTACTTCTCATTTGGTGACAATAAATTTTTATCACTCCTCATACTTACTCTAAAAGAAGGAAGAAGCAACTAAAATGAAGCTAAAACTTGGATCAACAGCAGGGAACGATGAGACACTGGAGAAGTGAACAAACCCACAGCAAGCAATGCCAATTCACTGGCATTTCATCACTTTTCTCCATCTTACATCAGGAACAACAACTTAAGGTAAATTTAACACGGCTGCTTCCGTGTGGCAGAGAAACACCTCTCACCCGACAAAATAAATGCAAAACAACTTGTACGATATTCTATGAAAAAAAAAGAAGTCTCAAGCCCCTCTTTTTTCCTAAAAGGCCACCTTGGAAAATGCCCTTCTCTGGGAAGCAGCACGGGCTGCTGTGCCAGGAGAGGAAGACACTGGCTGTGGGCAGCACCGGGCACAGAACCAGCAGAGCAGTTAAAGGCACCACGGTGGAAGATGACAGCAAGGACCAGTGTGCTCAGTGCATGACAACATCAGCCTTTTGTGCTGCAAACACCTGAAACCCTTGCAGGAGCAGCTGTATTTAATCATCAAAGTATCAATCTGATTAACCACTTGCTACATTGAGAATTCAACTATTTCATATTTGCACAGTTTCTTAAAAACCAAGGAAAAAGTGCTATAAATAAGTTTGTCATTTAGTACTTTACAAGTTTTAAAAAAATTAGCAATGCAAGTTTTAGAATAATTTTTGCCAAGCCTTGGCAAATACTGCCAGAAAATCTGAAGAATCTAGACAGAAATACTGCAGAAAACCTAAAGCTTCAGAGTCATTTCTGAAATATTTTTTTTAATTCAGCTTCCATATGTTGCTGCAACCTTTTAAGCCATGCTTCTGCCAGGCTCAGGAAGTTACTGCCTCTGAAAGCATTTAGGAGAAGGCAAACAGCCCTTGTTGATCTACTTCTTCTACCTCCACTTCAGGTCAAAATAGCAAAAAAACCCGCACACATTTATTTAAGCAACACCAAGGTAATGCAGGAAAGCCACAGCTACTGGCACTGGAAAGGGAAGCTAACTGCATTTTGCACTCAGGCTCAAAATAATAGTGCAGAAGCCAAGGATTAGCACAAACAAGAGCTGTGAGATGTGGGTGTGGAACGCACCTTCGGAATCATCGCGCAATTGCTCCACCACATCTGTCAAATCCTCCCAAGAGTCTTTGCAAACAGCAAAAGGAAAGGAAAAGAAAGAAAAACGTCATGCAAGCCGTGATCTAAAGGAAAGATTCAAAATCAAGGTGTAAGAAAAGCATAACTGAAAGGGAGATTTGCATCATACAAGACTTAATTCATAGTGGCAAGAGATCTGCAAGTCAAAAAGGTTCATTAGTTTGCACAAAGCATACAGCAAAGCATTTTTCTCCCAGAGTCAGACCAGGGCAGGCTTCAGAAAAGCTGCAGAAGTTTTGTTTCTGCATTAACACAAGCAAAATTTTTGTAAAGCACATCCTAAAAAGAAAAGCAACAAAAGCATTACTTTATTTATAAGATAAAAGCACTAAACTTGTGATACTTATGCAATGTCAGCTTTTCCTTCAATTTCCTCACATCCAGCCGCAAGAGGAGCTGCTGGCAGGGACACAGCCACACGTGGAAAGCAGGCACGTTCAGGGAAAACACACACTGAGGTCATTTTAGAGGTTCAGCAGAGCCTAAACTCTGTTATGACCCTCGCCCCAAATGCCAGATCCCGCAGAGGTGACCCAGCCGAGCCCTACTACGTGGGTCCCAGGCTGATGACGATCCCCAAGGACTCAGTCAGGGGAGCACCTCTCTCCTTGGCGGGGCCAGGGAGGTCTCCTGGGAGAGGAGCAGTCAGGACAAGGAGAACTGGTATCAGCACGCCCACCAAGTCCCTGCTCCAAACTCAGCGAGCCGAGCCAGACAAAGCCCCGGACCCTGGACACTGTTGGCTCCCTACTTACGCACCCGCGCTCCCCAGCGCTAACCCGCCGTCGGCACAACGTCCAAAGCCCGGCAGAACTCCGGCCCCTTCCCTAGCCAGCTGTGCCGGCGATCTGAGCAAAGTTCAGAGGCTGCCCGGCCCTCCTCCCTCCCACACAGCGCCCGCCTCCTGCCCCGGGAGCCCCAGCGCCGGAGCCGAGCCCAGAGCCGAGCCCCGTGTGCCGCACGGCGCTGCCCGGCGGGCCCCGCAGCCTCACACCGCGCCACGGAGACCGAGCCCCAGCGCCGTCCTGGGGATGAGCGCTGCTGCAGGAGCAACAAGCGCCGTCCCTGGAGCACAGCCCTGGTGTCTAAAGCCAAAGCCCGGGTGATCTCTCCCCCACGTGCCACAGTGATGGCTTCTGGTCTCTCATGACAGGTGCTGCAGCTTCCCAAGGGCCGGGAGACTGAATCTCACTGCAGTGCACCAGTCCCTGACGCTTCCAGGGACCCCGGCACTCAGATCCATATGTTGATCATCCCGGAATCCCTCCCTGCACCCAGTAAGGGAAGCCACACACCACCACTGCAAGGTCTTTTATCTAAAATTGGGAGGTTGGATTTTTTTCTTAACCCAAAACAGGGAAGAACATACAACATACAACAGGGAAGTCTTCTACAGGGAAGAACATACAATCAAAACCAGATTTATCAGTACCTGGGTAACAGGCACTGAGACAATTGACAGGCTTAATTTCATCTTTCTCATTTACTTTTAACCCTTAGCAAGTAACCCACGTAAAGCTCCCAGAGAAATATCTAGAGGAGTCACAAATATTTTCTTCTCTTCTATCCCTACAAGCCATAAGCCTGTCTTCCTCCTAGCAGGAACTGCATTAATTTAAACTGGTACTATGGCATTTGCATAGGTTTAGAGGCAAAAGCACACACTTAATTAGCACTTTCTTTCCTATTTTCATTCATTCTACATGCATCTAGCTGCACTTTGCATAGAGTTCATCTCTTTCACCTTGTGTATTTTCCCACTTGTCTGGAAATTCCACCAAGCAACAGTGGGGGAGGAAAAACATCTTCCCACAGAACAACAAAGACCTAAAATTCTATAGTTTCCATGGTCTTTTGGGGGTGTGAAAAACTCAGTACTTTTGATTATGATGGAAAGTATTTAATTCACTATGTAGGAAGTTTAGATAACAGGATAATCAAGGCTGTTAAGTCTCCATAACACAATTAACTCATTCCAACCAGATTCCTGGGAAGATTAGTATTATGGAACTGAATATCCCATTGGAATGAACACTCAAGCCAGTTCTTCAGGAAGGGACTGGAGAACTTGTCTCTAATACATTAATCACAAAAATCTCATCTGTTATTTGGACAACAGAGGGGTTTGCAGTCACTCTCTTGGCTGACACAGCAGCAGTATCTCACTGAAGGAGAGGCAATACTTTCCCAAGCCAAAGAAAGCTTTTACAAGTAAATCCTGGGAGAATGGAACAGCATCAAAATTATTTCACACTGCTGCTCAACATTTACTTGGTTTTTAAGGGCTGAAGTTATTGGGCTAAAACAGAGCTGGGAGTCTAAGCCATTCTGAACTAATGAACATCATCTCACACACAGCCTCTGGATATCAAGTTCCTCCAAAGACAGATTAAATAAAATTACAGAATCACAAACTGCCTTAGGTTGGAAGGGACTTTGACATCCATCCCATTCAACGCCCCCTGCCTCTGTCCCCTGCATGGACAGGGACACCTTCCCCTATTCCAGGTTGCTCTAAGCCCCAACCTGGCCTTGGATGCTTCCTGGGATGAGGCAGCCACAGCTTCTCTGGGAAACCTGTGCCAGGGCCTTACCACCCTCACAGGGAAGAGTTTGTTCCATCAGGAAAAAAGGTCACACACTTTTCAATAGGTCAGGACTTCTAAAATTATTTTTAAGTACAGAAATTTTAAACAAACTCATGGGGAGAGACTGAGCCAACAGTAAAATAACCTAAAAAACCCCAAGGCATCAGTTTTGGGAAATGAAAACTGAACTTGATACAGAAAGTCCTGAGTGAAGCTGCCCAGTCAGCCCTGCTGCTGGGAAAGCCTTGGCCCAAATCTGGAGAAATATTCCTTTGTTATGAAAGGGGGACCTCTGGTAGCATTACTACACTTGAATTGCATTCTGATATTCTTTACCTTAGGAATATGTTGAATAGCAAATAAAGAGGCCAAGGGAGAAAATTAGGTAGATGCTGTTCATGTTACGGGAGGTACAGAACTAATTCTTTCAGGTTAGGTTTGCCAACATGATGGATCACTAATTGTTAACAAAGAAAAGGGATCTGCAAAGGGTTTCAGCATCATACTCTTAACACCCTGCAAGCCCAAAATCGGGGAAGTCACCGGCTGCCTGCAGCCTGGAATGCCAGGAACCATCTACTCAGGACAAAAACCCATTTCTTTTAAAACCCCCTGCATAAACATTCCATCTCTAAATAAACACATATACACAGAAAGCCTTGCCTACAGAAGAAAAGAGCAGTCTAAGATCTGCCAGAAATCAGAAAGAAATAAAGAAGTACAGACAATTTGGAAATTCCCAGCCCACTCTCCATTACACCTATGGGACAAACAAACAGCCATGTGCATCACATGAAGTCACAGCTTAATTCCACCCTTACTCCCATCCCCACATGATTGCCATCAAATAATCACCTGATTTCTCTATGTTGCTGCTGTGTGCAGCTGTATGGAATGTTTCTGCACAACCAGCCTGTTTTCAGAGGGAAACACATGACTAACTGCTATGGGAAATTTCTCACCCTATGTTAGTCCTTGACAGTTTACACCAAGAAAATAAAAGCCCAAACTCTTGGGGTTTTTTTCCCCATCTTTCACTTCCCAGTTCAGCTGACACCCAAGTGGTTTCCCTGCAGCACTTGTGACTCGCCACCTCTGAGGGATAGAATCCTGCCCCAAGCTCCCCAGCTGACTTCAGTTAGACTGACACAGCTTAAAAGAGCAAAGAAAATAACTCTTAAGAGTAATTTCTGCATTGAAGTCTGGATTACATGACCTAACTGCTACTCCCAAGACTTATAACCACAAACACGCTGTAATTCATCTAACTTGCATTTACTGACTTCACATTTCTTCTGTTAAATCACGTCTCCAGCTCCTTCAAACTTCTCATCTATTTAGGGGTTTCTATCACCAGATGCGTTTTAAGAGGCTTTTTGCAAATATAGTCATCTCATGTGGGTTTTTGTCCGCATCTGAAAGGACCTTTCCACTCCCAGTACAATTCAGATTTATTTTCTAATGGGAAAGGCCCAAGGGACTGAAAAATCCCACCTCTCCCATGACTTTACTGTTCCTATTCCACACTACTGGAGAAACCCTAAACCCAGGTTAACTGTTGCCAGTTTGCACAACAAAAGCATTATCAGTAAGGTTATGCTGCTTCCCTACATCATTTTGAGGTACGAAAAACACTTGGATAGAAAATGGAGAAAAAAGGTAAAATCTGACTGATGATTCAGTAATCAGTGCAACAGATTAATGGGCAGGAGGTTTTAAGAAGAACATTTGCTTTTCCTGAAGATGTCTGTAACTCCTTGTCAGGGCATTCTACACAAGGACATGCCAGAAACTAAAACTTTTAAATTACTGGTCAAAAAAGAAGAAAAAATCTGACGCTAGCTTCTGCCCTATAGAAAAGATAATTTCATCTTCACATATTATAAATTCTAATTCTAATTTCTGCTCTTAGTGCAAATAGAGGAGGATTAATAAAGACAGGAATACTGTAATTCCTCAAAGTTCTCTCAAGTTAGCACATGTATTCCTTCTGGATGCTACTACAAGGTGATCTCATGAGGACAAAAATTTCCACAGCCCTTATTGTGAAGCTCCTCATGATTATTCAAGATAAAAATTTAACATCCAGTTAAACAGCCTAAAAAAAGGCCATTTTGTGGAACTTCTCCCCACAGCTGACAGCAGTGTTCAATGCCATCCATACACACACTGTTCAACATTAAACAGAATTACAGTCCAGGTGGTTTTTACCTCCATCCCTAAAGCTGCCTCCAAGACCGTCACATGCACTGCAAACAAACAAAGTTAACAACCACCAATGTCACATTTAATTCTGAGGGGCCTGCAGAGGACAGTAAGGTTCTGAGAGTCTTATTAAGAACACAGCCTGTTTAAAAAAAATTAGTTCTTTCTCTAATCCAAGCAGCTTTACAGTAAGCAGCAGAATCTGCTTATTTTCATATACACACAGAATTGTTTCAATCAACTGAAAAAGCGTATTAATTGCTTTTATTGTTAAATTGAGTGGCCATGCTACAGGTAATATGGAACATACCCAGTTGCAAGCAACTCAGTACCTGCTGCTTGTTTTTAATTTGAAGAAAAGTTTTGCTTAGCTGTTCTCAAGCTGCAGCTCTGTGCAGACTGGAATTGCTGTGACTGAAGGCAGGATGGCTGCTCGAGGGCTGGGGCACAGCAGATCACAGGGTGAAGAGAGGCCAGGGACAAAACTCTCCAGAAGCAGCAAGAGCTGAGGGACAGCAAATGGAAGGCTTCAAATCTTAATCCAACAAGCTGTTTGATTTGGTACTTAGTGCAACATATATTTCACATCTCTTGATTTCTAAGGAGAAAACTGTCCCTCTTTGTTATGCCTCTGGAAGAATTCCACAGCTTGTTTTTTCCTTCTTCATAATGCCTACCTTTGCACATCAGTTTTGTTTTTGGAGACACTCCCAGGGACACAAGCCCACGCTGCTGTCCCCCTGACCTGTGCACACCCTGCAGACACAGCAGCAGTGCTGATGCAGGAGCACCAGACCAAACACCAGGATACAGCTGTGTCAGCTTTCCTATTGTCAACGCTCTTCCTGACCTTCTCTGTTCAAAATACAGCTTGGAACCAAATACACTCCCAAACAGCCAACCAGCAACCTTCATTTACCAGGAAGGTTGTTACAGTGCTGCTCTTTTGCGTTTATTTTTGATACTTGACTGTATTTGTATATGTATAATTACACCTTGTACATATACATATGTATATGTATAATTACACCTTGAAAAACACAGGAGTGAGACCAAGGAAGGTCTCAGTGTAACACACAAGAACATGGGAATTGGAAGACAACTGAATTCCTGCTCACCCAGTACTCACCTCCCTGAAGCCCTGGGATATGCTTCAGAGGGAATGCTAAATTTCTCCCTTTGAAACTTCTGTCTGGTATCCCGCTGTGTGACTAAGTACTTGGCAAGCCAAATCCAAACCCAAGGGCTACTGTCACTGAAAGTAGCTGTCAAATGGAAATGAAATTATCCCTTGGAAATTTATTTTAAAGCTTAAATCCCCACCACAATTTCACTTGCCTTATTCAGCAAGACAATATAAGACACTACTGACTTAACTAGGCAGCATCAAACGGACCAAGCCAGACTGCTTGGTGGAGTGGCATTTCAGGAGTTACTGGAAAAGGGTCAAGCATGAGAAGCTGGGGTCTCCTTGCTCTAAAACCAAAAGGTGCATCCAGTAAGGGCACTCAGAACCTCAGCATCTGCAGAAACTCATCACCTCTCCTTCTTCCCCATTTTTTTATTGGCAGAGCACTGCACAGATGTCCTGTCATGCTTTTAGTCCTCAGTGCATTCAATCCTTGTCCTCCTATTAAACTGTTTATCAACCCAAAATCCTTTTTCCAGGGGAAAGCAAGATGTGCTACATCCCCACGTTTCAGGCTTCCAAGCCATTCCGAACAGCAGCACGCTAATCAGAGGCGAGCTGGGGCACTGTGATGGCATCGTCACCTGACAATGGGCACCGCTGCGTAATCGCTGGGGCTTTCCAAAAACTCCCCACGACCGGGCACACGCTGCGGTCCCCCCGTACCAGCCGGCTGCTCACTAACACAGCTATCAGCCCCGGGTTAAGGGCAAAATCATGATTAAACGGTCTCACCGAGCACACACCACGGTTTTCTTCCTTCTTGAGATACACAAACCTGATACAGCTAAAAAGAGAATGCATCACCAATCTGCCTTAAAGGGCTGGGTTACAAATTCGGAGGGCAATCTGAAGCAGCAGTCTGGCTCTCTGCTGTGCCCACGGCTGTCCAGGCTCCGCAGGCAGGACACGAACGTGCGGTCCCGGAGACGCCCCCTCCCAAGCGGTGCAGCGCCGGAACAAAGCCGGCCCGGGGCTCCCGGGGCACAGCCGGACCGTACCTTCGTGGGTAGGCTCGGGGTCGGGTGTCAGCGAGATGTCATCCAGTTCGCGCAAGCACAGCCACTCTCCATCCATGGACACGCGGAATTTGCAAAGATAGATGGTCTCCATGGCAGCCTGAGTGATCTTGTCTGTGGTGGGGGTTGGCATGTCGCTTTGAGGCGTCAGAGCAGACATGATGACTCAGCTGGTACAACAACAACGGGGGCAAAATGAGGACTAAAAACAAAAGCTTTCTGAAGAAGAAAATCAGAAATACCTTGCGATTAAAGGACAGATTGCTCAGGATCACAGAGGCTGCTCTGGCCTTTTCATAGATCAAGCAAGGTAAAAACGCTGCTCCTTCCCGCTTAGCTCTGCCTCCCTCCTTTCCACCGACTGCCGTCGTCTCCAGCTATTGCTAGAGGCTATTGATCCTCAGCATCCACAAAAACCTGGCTTCTCCACCAGCGGCAGCAGGGAAAAACAAGTAAAAAATAAAAAGGAAAAAATAAAGAGGCAGCAGAATCAAAGAACAGTGTCTTCCTCTGGTGATAACCCCAGAAAAAAAACAAAGGACGAGCGGAGAGGCAGTGTCCCGGTGGCTGAGCGGCGAGCGCTGCTCCCGTCTCCCGGCGCAGCCCGGCAGCGAGTGCCGCCGGGATTGGCTGTGCGGAGGGAGCAGGGTGGCGACCAAAATGGCTGACTAATGAACAGAGCTGGAAATCCAGGCTCATGTGATTGCCTGCGATTCCCAGGATGCTGCCGAGACGCTGCTGATGCGGGGCCGGCAGTCAGGCGCTCCTGGGCACAGCAGCTCCTGGCCGGGCTCTGCCAGCCCGCTGGGGAGCGAGCGCAGCACCGCCGCACCCCCATCCCTCGCCCCCGGAATACAAAGGAGCAGCGCCAGCAATACAAAGGCACATTTGTATTCCGCTCACATCCCTGCATGCCACTACAGGAATTCAATCGGCATCTTTGTTTTCACGGGAGGTGTGCAAGGCGCAGTTTGGTTTTTATTCGCTGTGCCATCTTCTCGGGGGCACCTTGGAGCTAGAATTTCCCACGTACAAAAAATGTTAGGATGGATTTATTGTCTTAGGGTAACAGGAAGGAAAAAATGATCTGGCTCTAAGCGCTCCAGTGACTGAGGATGAAGCTCTTTTAAGCAGGGCATGTGCACATGAGAGGACAATAAAAGAGAACACCACCAATACCATGACCCAATCTTATACTTTAAAAATCTCCCCTGAAAATTGTGCTGCTCAGGTGAGGCTGACAAAGAAATATTATTACTCAGCAGGAAGAGAAACAGGCTTCCAGGCTCTCAACAATAATATAATGATAGTATTTTATAATAACACCACCACATTCCCTGTCCCTTCCTGACTGGCTGAACCTCACCTGCATCCCCAACCCACAGGGTCCTGGTGCTGGGGGACAGGAGGTCCCAAGTCACCACACAGGCTTCTCGTTCCCAAAGTTGCTAGTGTCACCACCCACTTCAACAACTCTATCAGGCACTAATAAATGAGCTTATCCGACTTCATTCCTGTGTGGCTCCAATGTATTTGGGGAGAGCAGATGTGTAACACCCATCTGAAATGGACAGACAGTCAGCCTTGGAGAAGGCTGGCACCAGAACAATATATTGGTAACACATGCCCAATGTACCGGACCTTGATTACTCTCCCTGCTTTTTGTTCCCCTAACAAATACTCAGAGGGAAGCACATGTTTCTTGGGGATGTGAAATGCCAAAACAGAATGCTGGATACAGAATTCAGCATGCCAATGCAGACAGCTGTCAGGAGAAAATGGCACCATCATGTACATAAAACTGGGCAAGAGGATTAAGTGCTGCTATTTTTGACTGGCAAGAGGAAGCAGTTACTTTTGGTGAAAACTTCCCGCTCAGTGCAGCGCATTTTGACTCAGCAGCTCTTTCCCCATTAGGCCAAACCCAAGCAAGCACCAGGCAGCCTGTTCTGCCGGCGACGCAAAGGGCAATTATCACACAGAAAACAAGAATTACTATTGTTTCTTCTCCCCAACAGAACAGAGTTCATAAAGCGTGCTGACAGCATCTTAACTCCTATATTTATATACCCTTTCAGCAGTCACAGCCTCTAGCTGCAGCATCCACATCGCACCACCCCAAATTCTCAACACAGTGGCAGGGCCATGTACCAACTGCTACACAACAGCTGCTGGCCCTGGCTAACCCTTGGACAGGGTCTAAACAAACCCTTTAGAATCAACAAAGCACCACAAGCTATTGCTCACGTTATTATCCAACACATCTCACTACAGAGAGTTTAATTTCTTCGTTTTCAAAGCAATTAGAAATACCAAAGCACTGGGTGTAACCCTGCAGCTCCCATTTCACAACACGGGTGTTCAGCTGAACTCAGCACAGGCAAGTGCCCTGCACATCAGGATCACAGGGAAGGTCTGCTAAAAAATCAGGAACCATTCATCTTCCACTGGTTTGCTTTTAACACACTGAAAGAACAGAAGCCAGTAATTGCCTTCCAGCTGAAGGGAAGTTCTATTTTCAGGCTCCTTTATGCAATGATCCTGCTGCAAGTACTCCACAGAGATATTTAAAGTACTAGGAAAATGTTCCTTAACTTTGACTTATTTCCAAAGACCAAAAACAACCCCCCAAAAAAACCCCCAAACAGGAGGTGTTTAACTTATGACTTTTTATCTTTTTATCACCACCTGAAAACCATAAGACAAGCTTTTCCCTATCCCCATCCTGCGCCCTAAAGTGTTTAAAAGCAACAAACCATCTCATGAAGAAGCAAAAGAAAAGTATCAAATGTAATGCTCCCATAAAACCTTTCATAAAGCTACCAGGCAACTCAAGGGTACCTGATAAGGCTCCATCAGGGTTCCAGGATGGTCATGGACACAGGGAAACCCCAATCACAGATAAATGTAGAGGAGGTTCTTCAGGATGAACCACTTTCTCCATCTCAAACCAGTCAGGCAGCCTTGACTGGTCCTACAAACCCTCCTGTGAGCTACACTTTGGCACAAGCCCTTAAAGGCTTTGGCTAGATTGCAAAACACAGCAGGGAGCTGCCAAAACATTTTTAAGATTAAATAATCACACACTGACTGCATTGGAATTTTCAGACCAATTACCTGAACACCAAGCACTCCCTCAGCCACCAGTATTTGGGAGGTCAGCTGTACCACAAAGTACTTGGAGTTTCAAAGCCGAATGAATTAGAATAATCTACACAAAGAAACCCAAACAAATTGCCGAAGCACCCTCAGGACTCCAGGGAGCATCTTTGGGTGCATTTCTATTTTCAGGGCCTGCACAGGAGCAACCCGTGCTTCCATCATTAGGAGAAAGATTTCCCCCTCACTGCATAGAGATTGCAAAGCAAGAAGGACAAAGCCATCTCTGACATGGAATGTAATCTAAAAAGATAAAATTAGCAACACAGCATCTACACAGCAAAGTCTGCTTCTGACTCTTTTGCCAGGACAGATATGCACATTAGCTCAAATACCAGCTACTCCCAACCCTACAAGCTCAAACAGGAATGGGCAAAAGGAGGTTTAACAATCCAAAAACCAGTAACAATTTTTTAATTAAGATGTGACAAATTTTTCTTTACCTACTGTGAAACACAGAGATATTATTTAGGGATTAAAGTAACTCTCATAAGTGAAGAAAAGGGAAGGAAAAGTCTACTTCAAGTGTCATGGTATTGAGCAGGCTTTCAGTGAGAACAAGCAAAGGTCTGGGGTTTGGTTTAGGGTTTTTTTAAGGACAGCCTAATCAAGTTGCTTTTATTTTGTTCTAAGGTTTTGCTGCAGGTCAGCATGTTTAAGTACATCACCTTGTTCCTTCTGTCTGAAGCCACCTGTAACAAGTAAGCAGGTGCTGCTGCCATGAAGAGCTTTTGCAGTCTCCTTCCATAAGCAGCTCTGGCCTTCACCTGATGTTTGGAATCAGGTAAGAATACAACAGAATAGTTCAAGGATTGAGTTGTAACAGGGAAAAAAAAAGACTTGAAACAAACCTCCAAAATATTGTGAAATACTTTTTGGTGTAGTGGCCACTGCCTCCCTGTAACACTTTGCAACAGAATTGCTCCTGCTGCTCTGTGGGAACAAATGAAAGATGCTCTTAGAAATGTGAGAACTGGAAAGAAAAAAAAAACACAGCAAGAAAAAAAGAAATGGTGGGAAAAAGTGATTTACTGAATTTACTGACAGAGTTTGCCCCAGAAGACAGAGTTCAAGACACCATGCAAATACATGCTGATTCCTGCTCCCTCCAGACACTGCATCAGTCAGCCCCTGAGCAAGCTGTGACACCCAATACTGCACACGCAGCTCCACCTCCATGGCTCACAAAAACAAGGGAACTTTTATATGCATCTTGTAAAGGTTTCTCACAAAGCTTACCTGAACAATCACTGCAGAATAAGGCTGGCACAAGATAAAGCATTTCTCAACCACTGAGCTTCTCCACCAAGTCCCTGCACACAAATGTGCTCATCTCAATGCTTCAGTTTCTCCAATGTCCAGATAAGAGTTACTCACAAAGTTTGAACAGCTACAATTAAATATTTTTCTCTAAGTCTTCTTTTCTATCAGAAGTAGCTCAAGCCCTTGCATGCATATCACAGGGTTTACTATGGGTAAAGATCTCCTGATTAGGGAAAAATTACAAGTAAAACTGAAGGTTTTGAAAGGGGCCTGTCATTCCAAATAACAATTTTACATAGAGGAACTTTGGACATAAGTTGGCAGTCACAGACAGTCCTTCATAGAGCTCAGAGCAAAGTCACGGCATTTCACCTCCTCTTGGCATTACAGACATGGACTTCTTACCTCACTGGTTCTAACTCTGCTGAGTAATGCCTTCAAGCACATCAGCTTCCAAAGGAGAAAAAACTAGACACGCGCTCCAAACACATCAGCTCCTGAGTGAGCGAACGCTCACCTGGGACAGGAGGTGACAAAGCAAAGGCCAAAAGCTCGGTCACACACACTCTGGCAGCAGCCCAGAGGATGAAGCTGCTGGTTATTTTTAGGATGGATGGAAAAGAGAAGATCTGTTCTGTATGCACCCATGTGTGTATTTCTTATTTGATTTTAAAATACACCCAAGTACTTCAGAGTACTCCAGCTTCCACAAATACACCACAAGAACATCATAAAGAATCTTACAAAGGAGAACGCTATTTGTCACCCAACACGCCCCACACAGCGATGCACTTCAGCCTCTTCAGGTCTCCAGCGCGCAGTGCCCTCGCTACGGATTTATTTTCCGCACCAACACCAGGAGGAAACCCGAGAGGGTGTTCCCCAGTCCCTAAACTACACCCCGCGTGTCCAGGACAGCCTGTTGGATTTCCAAGGGCGGCACCGATGCTCCTCAAAGGGCTCTCTGTGGGACTGGTTTTGCTGAGCTGCTGGGCCAGCACGGCTCACATGCCGCCCCCCCCAACCGCCTCCTTCCGAGCCCCCCGCCCTTCCCACCGCCGGGAGCAGCCGCGTCCCCGCCGCAGCCCCGGGGTCAGGGGCAGCTTTGGGGCGGCTGCCCCGAGCCCGGGCGCGCCCGTAGCTGCGAGCGCCGCACCTCTCGGGGCAGCGGCGCTCCGGGAGGGCAGCGGCGCCCAGGGACCCCCGGCCCGCCGCCCACCCCGCCTCGATGGACGCTCCCGGCCCGGGAGCAGCCCCGTGGTACTCACGGGCTCCGTCCGGTCCCGGGTAGCTCAGCACCAGCACGGGCAGCTCGGCCCCGCCGCGGGGCGCCGGGGGTCTCCACAGCCCGGGCGGCGCGGCCGCGGCACCGCCTCCATGGCCGGGGTAGAGGAGGAAGAACGGCGGCGAGGCAGGGCGCGCCTCCTCCTCCTCCGCCGCCTCCCCGGGCTCGGGCCGCCGCTCCATGCCGGGGGGCAGCTCCGCTTCGGCCCCGTCCCGGGAACTTTCCGCCGGTGGCGCTGCCCGCTCCGCCTCCGCCATCGCCGCCCCAGCCCCCGCCCCGCCCCGCCCGAGAAGCGCCGCGGCCGCCCCAGCCTCCGCCCCCGGGGGCTCCCCCCGCGCCGCCGGTGACAGCCGCCACCCTCCGATGGTGCAGGGGCTCTTACCCGTGAAACGAAGCCGGGGCACCATCTCCTGCCTCCCCTTGGCTTTCCCCGGCGTGAGAAATGGACAGCTGCGTTTTGAGATCCTGGGACAAAAGGGGACAAAGTCCAAGTATATTCTTTAGTATTACAACTGCCAAATGCAGCGTGCTACTGGGAATTTCACTTGGGACAGTCTTTCAGAAGACAAGGCAATTAATGTGGATTGTGGTGCTGTCAGCAGGAAGGAAGCACAGAAATCTGCCAGTTTTTAAAGATCACCCAGCCTTCTGTGCACTTGGGTTAAGCTGAAACACATTGCTGCTTTCTTTTTAAATCTCACATTAAAATTGCAAAAGCAAAGCTGTAAAGGCTACTGATTCATGGAGACTGATTTTTCAGCCCTGCCCCAAGACATGCAACATGTTGCAAGTAATTGAACAGATGCTTTAAGCCACTTCACAAATTGCACAGCTGAATGTTTGAATTTCTACGGGCTAACAAGAGTAAAACAATACCCAGACTGTGTGTGATGGAATACTATCGAACACAGCTAGGAAAACCCACACAGCTAGGAAGAAACCTTGACAAAATCTAAGGCAGCAGCAAATGTATTTCCATGTGAGTTTCTCAATATATTTTCATTGCCCTGTATAAACAGAAATTTCAGGTGGTGATGCAGAAAGCATTGTCCCCCTCTCTGCCACTGTACTTTTCTACCCTGCTGCTTCCAAAGGCAGCCAGGCTTACTCTGGATGCTCATCACCCCTCAAGGATTATGTCTTCCAGGTGCAGAAAAACAATAGTTCATACCTTGGAGCTTTCTACACTTTGCCTGTGTTAGTTTAAATATGAACCATTCATGTGCAGGCGTGGCAGGACTGACTGTCCTTTGCATTACTGTGCTCCAAGTGAGCCGGTGGAAAGGACCCAGGGCAGGTTCTTCCATTGCTGTGAGGGTGATGGAGGTGAGACAAAGCTGTTACCTGAGGTGAGTCCCACCTGCTTTAGGTGCTGCTGAGGGTGCCAGTCCTCTCCAAGCAGGGCCCTGGCAAGGACAAGTGCCATTTCATGGCTGAAGCATTTCTTGGCAGTATCAGCACCTTCCCCAGAAGCAGTACTGGAAAAAGGAAAAGGTAGCATTAACCAAGACTTTGATCCACTCCTTGCTTCTTTTCCTGATCACCTGTGGTCCTTGCCTGTTTGCATATGTCCATTTTCTCAGGAATTTTCAAAACCTGTTCACCACCAGGCATTTCCCTTCAGCACAAAACATTACTCCAAGTATTTCCTAGTGACACCGTACAGTGTCCCCCCTCCCACAGCATTAATAATCACAGCATTCCCATTATCAGCCATACAAAAAAGCAAATGGGAATTATGTTTATGGCTTTGTCCAGTCTCTCAACTAATCAAGTGGACATAATGCCTGGTTAATCTTCATTATCCCAGGAGCTGCCATCTGCCGGCAGGCAGGGCTGGGCCGCTGACACGCAGCATTCTCTCCAGCCTACAACCTAACCCCAGGGGGATTAGGAACGTGTCTGTAATGGCACACCGATTTGTTGTTTCCCTTATTTACTGCTCAGGTAGAAGTCACCACAATTGTGCTTGCCAGCTGCTAGGAGCTTTCCAAGGAAGCACAAAGCCAGAAGGACTGTTAGCCCTTCATTTTTGCATCAAGGGTGAAATGTGCACAAGGAGGTTCTGTGGTAATGAGATCAGGGAGCATCTCTGCTGGCTATTTTCCACACCTCGTGTGATGCCTGTTACACAATACCATCCCTCCCCAGAAAAAGCACCTAAGCTGCTTTTTCTGCCCAGCATCTTACCCCTTATTGACCTCTTGGCAGAGCCACCAGGGCAGAGCTCAGCATTATCAGTAGCAGTCTCCAACCATTATGGCAGTGGGGAGTTAAAGGTGGGCAAATTCTGCTTCCCTCCTCAGCAAGGCTGAGCAGCAAAGCTGCTCCTTCTCCCTGGGAAGAAGGAGCAGCTGACACTGTTGCTTATAGTAAGGGCAGGTGAGTAAGCACAGATCTAAGGAGACCTGTTCAGTGCACCTGAGACAGGACTATTCCCATCTGTGCAGCTTAAGTACTGTGTTTCTACCTCTCCCTTCAACAAGCAGCCTGGAAAATGACCAAAATATTCTCCAGTGAACAGTATGTTCCTGGGAGAAACAGGCCTGGGTTGTTAAGGTTTACACAAGAACCCCAAAAAAGCACATTTCACTTTCAGAGCACAAGCAGAGCACCTACATGCTTGTATTACCTGGCCTATCACTGGATCAAGAGCACACACTCGTCTCCTGGCTTCCCCCAGGCCCATCACAGACACAAAACACCCCCATAAGATGCAACTGCATTACTAAATAAAGCAATTATTCTCCTGAAATAATTCCATACAGAAAACTAATACCTTTCAGATGGTGTGGTACACAAACTAAGGCATGGGCTCCCTGAAACCTGTCCCAGACACAGGTCCAGGTTCTACCTGAGACAGTTTCTGTTAAACTTCAGAAAAATTATCACTCACTTTTCCTTCACAGCCCAGATTGGAACTGAACTGACTACTCAGTCAGCTCCTGGCAAGCACTTCAGTGTGGGGTTAAAATGTATTCACCAAAAGGCATGGCAGTAATCAAAACACCCCCAAAGTTTACCTGCCCACTGAAGACATAACACCTTAGCCATCTGTAAGGTGGTCCTGCAGCAATGCTAAGTCCTGTAGCAGCAGACAACATTTAACATTTATAACAGGGGAAGTTAATATGGTTATCACATATATGGTTATAAAATCCAGACAAGTCCTTGCTTTGCTTCTCACTGAATTTAGGAAGTGAAGCAGTACTTCAGACCATGTGGAACTAAGTAATTTAAAAGAAGTGCCCATACTTTAGGTGTTTAAGAGCTAACAAAGGTGTTAATCAGAACAAAAATTAGCTACTATTAACCACGTCTCTGCAGCTCAACACAGGAAGAGGATGGACCAGAACTAGACAGCAAAACAGAGCAGGCCAGTGACACCTGCTGAGCCCCTTTCCCAACCCATCCTCAAGAGGTTCATCCAATCCCATCTCCTCACCAGTCCCGCACAGACCATTTAATTCCCTGTTCCTGATACATTCCTTGCAATCTCTCAAGGTTTCCTGTTTAGGGAAACTCAACAGCATGACAAGAGAGGAAAATACCTTCAGACATGGGTGAGGTGTGGAAAGGGCCCTGTGCCACTTGGAGACAGCACCTTCTAAAAAGCCTCCTCTGAAAAAGAAAAACCAAATACCACCCCATCCCCAGATTCCCTAAGAATAAACCCCACAACATGGGTGTATAAAATTTTTATTGGATGCAGTACTGCTACTTGCAGCTCTGACAAAAAGATGACCATCACTTGAGCTTCCTGCTCTTTTTAACCCCGGCCCGAATGCCAGACAGTTCCCCGGCGTATCTGTGCAGCTCCCTGCGCACCTCACGGACCTGGCCCTTGCGGCGGATTTTGGCTCGCCGGAATTTCTCCCGATGCTTCACCCGGGGGTTGCGGTCGATCTTCCTCCTCTTGGGTGTGAGGCCTTTGTTCTTGATCATCTGATAGGTCACCCCTCTCTTCTTACTGGGATCCTCTCCTTCCGACACTGCTGCTTCTTCAGGCACGTCCTCGTCTCCACTTCTCTTCCTCTTGAGTGCCAGCTTCTCCTCCATCATCTTGTAGTACTTTAGGGCAGCCTCCTCATCCAGCTCTGACTCATCCGACGACTCAGCAGCAGCAGCAGCCTTGCCATTAACAGGCACAGAGGCACGTTTTGGTTTGGTTTTGTTGCCATTCATGGTGAGAAACACTGAAAACTTGTTTCCCTTCCGTAGCTTCTCTTCCTTCTTGTCATAGTAGTTCCTCAGCAGCATACGGACCTGTGGGGAAAGCTTTTGGTCTATAACAGTGAGGTCGTTTATGATATTCCTGTACTCCACCAACCGCTCGATGACCGGGTGGCTGTGAACTGGCATCCTCTTGGACTTGAGAACCAGATAGAAACTGATATTGGCACAGTAGTTCAGATAGAGATGATACTTGGTCTGCAAATAGCGGCTGCCCTTCCCCTGGGGGATGGTGCCGTCTCTGACCATTTGCAGCAGCGGGTGCAACTCATCCTTGATCTCCATGAGCTTCACCTCAAAGTCCTCCATCAGCTGCAGGAGCTCTGGGGACTCCTGCTTCAGCAGCTTCAGCTGCTCCTTCTTGGAAAGGGCCTGCAGATCCTTATCAATTTTCTGCCCCTTGCTATCATGGGTTTTCTGCTGCTTAGCCAGGTAGCCCTGGATCATGTCCAGACCATAATCATCCTCCCCCAAATCCCGCACCAACCGTCTCTGGATGACTTGAGCCTCCTGCTCCTCTTCCTCCTCCTCAGCATCGATTTCTTGCTGGGTCCGCTTGCCTTTGGCCTGGGCATCACTCCCATAGTCTGTGTCATAGTAGAGCTGCTTGCGCTGGCCCCAGGAGAGCTCATGAGGGAGCTTGGCTTCGGGATGGCGCTCTTCCAAGTCGCTTTCCATGGACAGGTCCCCCTCTTCATCCTCAACATCATTTTCATCTTCCTCACCTCCTTCCTCTTCTCCGTCCTCAACATTTTCATCTTCCTCACCTTCTTCCTCTTCTCCGTCCTCAACATTTTCATCTTCCTCACCTTCTTCATCTTCTCCATCTTCATCCTCCTCTGCGCTGTATTCCACAAAAGGATTCCGATCCTGAATCTCATCCTCCTCATCCTCCTCCTCGCTGTCCTCGGGCAGCTGCAGACCCAGCACCTCCTCCTCCTCCTCTTCCTCGCTGTCCCCGGCCTCGTCGCCGCTGTCCAGGGCGGCCATCACGGCGCGGAACTGCTCCTCGTGGAAGCGCTCCACATCGTCCGCCAGCTCCTCGGGGCCGGCACGGCCGCCGGGCACCTCGGCGGGGTCATCGTCGGGCTCGGCGGGCTCGGCCCGCGGCCGCAGGACGGTGCCGCGCCGGGTCCGCATGGCTCCTGATGCCCCCGCCGCGCTTCCCCTTCCGCTGCGTCCCTTCCGCTCGCTCCGAGCCCTTCCTGTTCCAGGGCCGCAGCGTGGGCACGCCCCCGGGAAGCAGGGGATGCCTCGCGGGGAGGTGGCGTTCCGGCCGTGGCAGCGCTCAGCAAGCAGTGATGCCACGTGGGGAAAAAAAAAAAAAAAAAAAAAAAAGAAAAAGCCTTTTGTTTCCTCCTCAGAGTTTTTTCGTCCTCTAGAAGTCCAGCCAGTACAGCTGCTGTCTGTGCGGTCATCTTACGGCGAGGGAAAAAACAGGTGGAGAACACACCTTACACCTGTGCCCTTTTAATCAAAACTTGATACTCCGTTCCCTAAGACCCGATCAAACCCTGAGAGAAGCAGGAGTATTTCCAAACCTCTCCGGACACCTCCGAGGTTTGGACATGACCTGTCCCGTCACCGAATCGCACTTCTGCTTCAGGCTGCACAGCTCGGCAGCTGCTGCTTGAACACCTCTGCGCTCCTTGAATCTATCCCATTATGCCAAGAGATCCTTGCGTCCCAGAAACAGAGTAATTCTGATTTTTCAACACCTGGGGATCCCTCCCTAAGAGAGCTTAATGCAGTCTGTACTTGCTCACCTCTGCATTGTCATCATGTGTTTTTGTGTCTGTCAGCCACAGCAGAGCACCAGCCCAGCCTCCCACCCTTCCCAAGGGAAAATGACATTAATACGGAGCCACAGGGAAACAATCTGCTTTTATGAGCTGCAGGGAACCCTGCCATAAGAAGAGAGTAATGAGACACAGGAATTAGTGCAGTCCAAGCTGAGAAACTCAGAGCCTGATAAATCAGGCATGCACACCTCCCAGCAAGAGCAGTTCTGCGTACAAGTGCAGGGACTTTTTTCTCACCACAGAACAGGTGCATTTATAAATGCTCCTGCCCACCTTTTTGTAGAAAAAAAAACTGGTCAAACAGATACTCAAATTAGCTGAAACACAGTGGGGAGCTTTACTCACTTTTTGGTTATTAATTTGGATCCTGATTCATCTGTTGGCAAACAGGTTTCAGTTTTATCTTTCTGACACACTCAGCCTCTTCACATGGTCACCTCTGGATCAAAACTTTCTTGCACAAACACAGCTTTTGCCTCAGACCGCTTTTCCAAATCTGTCCCTGCCAGTTTTCAGCCATCACCTTCCTGGATACAGGCCTGTAAGAAGAAAGAGCAACAAGAGTAACTTCAGTCTGGAGACACAGCATTCACTACATTTGTTGGCCGTACCTCAATGGAAATCTTCATTGGTACTTGGACATGTGCAGCCAGATCCTGCCAGGCTAAAATTCCAGCTAACTTTTGCAGCTGTGACTTAGAGAAACCCAGGCCTTGCTCATGTCCCTGACCTTGAGAGTTTCCATCTTAAGTGTCCTAATTTTTTTCAAGTCTGCCCTTTCAAAAACCAGCATACTAACTTCCACTTGGACCACTTGGACTCTCTAGGATTTAAATGGTACTGACATGTCCGCCAACACAAAGTTAATTTCCAAGAGCAGGAAACAATCTGTGTTTACTCAAACCTTTGCCAGGACTTAGTGAAAACATGAGTCCCTTCTGGTGAAGCTGGAGATGATCTCCAGCATGAGTTAGTTGATCCAGTCAACCAGGAGCTGCTCAAGCCAAACCAGTTCGCTGTAGGCAGTGTGGGATCACTGCTACCAAGGCAACAATCAGGGACTGCTGCTGGTCTGTTTATGCACCATTCTGTTGGCTTCCAAGTGAGAAAGGAGGAGCAAACAGAAGCCCAGGGCAGACTGCTTGTGGATGGTGTTTCATGTGGAGAGAGAGGCCCTGAACCTTGGTGCTGTCCAACTCCCCCTGTGCAGCAACAACAATTTCAACCCACTTCACTTAGGCCAGCTTCTTACCTGGAAAATCCTGGTTCAGCACATCCAAGGGCACCTGGAAATACAGGACATGTGAACAGAGACTGAAACCACAGGGCTGGTTCCAAATTCCTTTCCAATTCTCAATTATTCCACCTCTAGCTTCTGTCCTGCAGGGATGTTGGGAGTCCAGCTCGCCATGCAGCCCATTGCCAAACACCTGCTCACCCAGATAAAATTCCAGAAGGCATCCAGTAAAACAGGGGTAATCCATGCAAATAACAGTCTAGAATATAAGCCTTACTCTCAAGATCTAGCTAGAAATCCCCAGAGACATGCAGGTGGCTGAAGGGGCTGAAAATAGCTCTCCAGTCATCATATCCACACCAAGGGGCTGTACACACAGGTGTACATTTAGCAACCGAAATCCAGATATGCTGAGTGCCAGCAGCCAGGGAAAACCACCAAAGTTAACAGAAAAACACAGATAGAATTCTGCTCAGTCTCTGCCTTGACATTTGAAAATACTCTCCTTGCATGTTGCCAGAGCCATATTTTTGTTATTGCAGCTAGGCAAACAGATCAGCACCAGCCTCCCTTGCATGTTGTTTTTCTGGTGCTGGCATCCTCCCTTCTTGTATAATCCTAGCAGAATTCTTGCAAAAAAGAGTGACTGAAATAAACAGTTCTTTAGACAGATATCCCTACCAGAACTGGTGAGCTAGGTTTATTTAAAAATGGGGCACAGGGAACACCTTGCCCCTGTCTCAGAGAGAGGGCTGCATAAAACTGTTAGCAATGCTTTCTGGGATGGGGAAGGGAAACAACCCCACATCTTTTCTCTGCTACAGACAGCTTCCTAAGGCAAACACAAGATTTGTAAAGAACTGTGGAAGAGCCCAATGCCCTGCGAGGGGTGGCTGTGACCCATCTTCCCCCCCCTCCCCCAGTCCCACGCTCTCCTTGCAGGAGCACTGCTGATGTAACCTGAAAGCTCATTGCGTCATGCAGCTGCAGGGTGAGGGGTTTGTGCTTGGGGGAAAAGCTCAGGGCACACAACCAGGGACTTGGAACAGTTCTGGCCTTATGGACCCAGCCAGCAGGGTCTGGAAAAAGGGAGACATCCTGCAAGGTGACAGGAGCTAGGATGCTTGGCAGCATTGCCAGAAGAGCTCAGCCTCTTGAAGAAGCCTGGCAAGAACAACCAGGCCCTTGCTAAGCTTGGGTTTCCCTTAAAAAGTGGCTTTTTCTGTACAAGACACATGCAAATGCTACAGAGACAGCTCTGGCCATTATAGGCTACATTTGCTCTTTAGAAGTTACACAAATGATCCCAAATCTGGCCCTCTCCAGTACCAGCCTCCTTCAGGAAAAGTCTGCATGCTCATTACTCCAGGGTTTTCCTGGCACCTGACTCAGGACCACTTGTAAACCACAAATCCCATGGAGTCCCTTGTCCAGTCACAAGAAGATGAACTCCTCAATGCAGTGGGCAGAGCTGCAGTGGCTCTACCTCTTTCAGCCCTGCCCTGTCACCTTTCCTGCTTTGACTGAAGGCTCTCTGGGGGCAGGTCCAGCCCTTAATTCAGGTTTGCACACAGCTGGTCTAAACACAACTGTGATTATGAAGCCTGAAGTGTTTTTTTAATAGGACTCAAGGGATTTTTAATCTGATGTCTCAAAATTAGGAACCAGAGCTGTGACTCTTGGACTTTCTTACCTTCCACTAGCCCTGATGGCAAGATGTCCTTGTACTCAGCTCTGTTGCCTGCTGGTGAAAAACCGAAAAAAGCACAATAAAAGTGCAACCCCATGCACCCTTCCCCTCCGAAAGCCAGAGGTCTTGGTGCATTAACACACCTGCTTTCAGTTCCCAGCCACATTTTCCAGTGTTGGCCAGGCTGTTTATTTTAGGAAACCCATTTGCACACGCCCTTATAGGCAGAGTCAGGCTCTCCACTGCTATTCTGCAAAAGAAGAGAAGGCAAGATGAAGAGCACTTGGTCGCTGTGTGTTGCCTTGGCTGTCTCCTTGGGGATCATCTTTGTGGCAGGTAGGTGAACAATGAAAAAATGGAAAACTGGGATTAAGACATCAATGGCAGGTTTTGTGTCATTTACCCTGAATTATTCTAACAGTCAGGAGTCAAATCTCAAAGCCCACTCAAGCAGCTGTGCTTCAGTGGTGCTTGGACTGCTCAGGGTGTTTCTGCATCAGAGCAGTGGGATTTTAATTGCTGCCTGGAGGATAACTTGATGACTAGCTCCAAATTTAAGACTTGATAATTAGGCATTTTTCTCTCAGGTTCCTGAAGCAATAAACTGCAAATGTGCATGCTTGTTTTTCTGCAGTTCTAGGGAGCTTAGCTGCTAGAACTAAAGGCTTTCAAAATCTTCCTAGTAATCCTGCCGTACAGCTACAGCCAACTTATTCTGATTAAACTGTAGCTTATCATGTGACTCCACTGAATTTCTCGAAACCCTTGATTTCAACTGAGCTCAGCCTGTCCTTCCAGAACACTGCTCAGTGTGGCTCTCAGGTCTCTGGAGAGTGTGAATCCATCATGCTGCACATGGTGGATCTGGCCTGCAGGATGGAGTCAATGTTCAGGGATAATAATCCCAACAGCACAGACAGCTGCATCCCTGCATTTCCTGCAGCTTTTGCAAGAGGGCATCTTGCCGCTTACCCCAGGCAGTTCTGTTGGGCTTCACAATGTATCAAAGGACAAAGCAATAGTGGATGCTGAGAAATTTTGTCCAAAACACAGTCACATAAGTATTGAGGAGGGAGGGAACAGCTCAGTGCAGTAACTCAGGCATCAGGAAATCCAAACTGAGGACATTTAGAACAGCATTAGCAAATCTTGCATTTAAATACCTTCTCCCCAAGAGACTTCACTGGGTGACACATGGAGATACTGCAGGTAAAATCACTTTTTTTAGCATTGTAATCTTAAATAAAAAAATTGATGGAGCACCAGTAACTTTAACAGTGAAGCCAAGAGCATAACACAAGGAATTAAATCAGGGCAGTATTTTTAGAGCAGTCAGCAAGACCTGCATATGCATAAGATTGTGCTAATCTAATTTTAGAATTAAAGCCTGCTCTGAGAGGTTTTGGGACAACCCAAAAGCCAATAGGATCTGACTTGAACATTGGCTTTGGATGAAGGGTTGGGAAAGAACTGCACACGATGTTAAGTGGAATGCAGCACAGACAGCAGAGGAAGAGCTGTGTGATGGACAAAAAGCCAGAGGCTTCCCTTGAGCCAAAAGAGAGGCCAAGACAAGAAGCCAAGGACTAGAGAGGCTTTTCTGGGAGGCTTCTGCATCAGAGCAAAGAGCTCATGTGGAATGATGAGTTGGCAGAGAAGAAGCTTGGAGAACAAGTTAGGAAAGTGATTTCCTTCCCAAGCTAGGAAGTCCATAGAGAATCATATCCAGCAGGTCTACTGCTGCCCAAGGCCACAGAGGCAGCACTTGTAACCAGCAGGTGAACTCTAGGGTCACTGAGGCATCATTTTACACAGTATTGGAACCTTTTTCACAGTTAGGGTGCCTGTAACAATCTCAGAAACCCTGGAATGGAAGCAGATGAGACCAGGATATTACAGAGGAAGGAAGGACCAAGGCTTTTAAGTCCAAGTAACTCCAAAATCCTTTACAGACATGATTAACCCAGGTTTTTTTCAGCCTATTTCTTCTTTCTCCCTCTGATTAAACCAAGAGACAAGCAGAGCAGGCAAGAACTGAGATCCATTTGAGCCCAAAACAAACTGTCCTCATATGACAAAAATCACTGGGTCTGGTACTTGTAAGCAAGCTGAAGGTGCTGTAGCAAGAATGATGCAACATCAGAAACATCCCAAAAGCCTCTGAGTGACACCTGGCATGTTTCAGCTTGCTTTGACTGAGTTTCATATCGAGTAGCATGCTAGAAGAAGCAGTTTGGAGGGGTAAATCAGGACTGGAGTTTTCCCTGCAAACCACAAGCATTATCAGGGCCACCTGCTCTTCCCTGCCACGTCAGGGGACTGCCTTCTTTCTGGGTCCTCCTGGTTTTTGGCAGCTGTTCCCCCAGGAACCTGAAGGACAGGATACCACACAAGGAAAACTGACACATTGGCAAGGTCAGGGACATTTGTTTAGCGATCAGATCCAAACTGGGGTTTGGACTGCTCGAGCAGTTCTGGTGCATGACAGAGGAATCACACAACCAATTCCTAGTAAAAGAGCCCTTCAGTCACCAGTCCTCCCACCTGTACACACAGCAGGACACTGAGCTGAGCAGGAAGACAGCTGAACACATCTTTGCTAAGAGACTCACTTGTACCTGCTGCAACCTCAACTTAAACCAATCCAGGTGCTGTAATGGTGCATTGCTGGCATTTTCATCCCTTGGCTATCTTCTAGAGCAGCTTTCAAGGATTTTGCTATTGATTCTGGGATTGCCTATCCTGTGCTTGCAGGTTATCCAGTGGGTCCCAGCGATGAGGAGTACGTGCTGGTCAATAATAAGTGTCAGTGTGTAACAGTGACCTCAAAGTTTGTCCCCTCTCAAGAAAATCCTCAGGAAGAAGTCCTGGAGAGAAACATCCGCATCATGTAAGTGGCAGCCGGGTATTTCACAGAGATGGTGAGCAGGAGATGCAGTGTTATACCAGTTTTCTTTGCATTGTTTCTGATATCCCAGCACTGGTGAAGTGAATAGCTTTTCACGTGGGCTGCTTTCTGTGGTATCCTGAGTATTTCACTTTGCTAGGTGCTTTTCTGCCTCACATGAACCTCTCTGGTGTTTGTCACTTCAGATACAAAAAACATCTCCATGTTTTACGCAGACCAGTAGTAACTACACAAAATAGGCTGGAGAAGTAGATAATGACCTGTCAGAAGTTGATCTAACCTGAAACCAGATTGGGCCCATGACACTGGATTTACCTTCTGACCTGACAGAAAGCCTGGGAAAATAGTTAATGCCTAAACTGTCTCCCATGAGATAGAGCTCAGTTCAAGACCAGGACTTTGTCCTGTCCTCTCCTATAGTACTTACAAGGCAACCCCAAGCAGGAAGAATGATGCATCTGACTCCATGGTATCAGAAGGCTAAATAATTACCTTATTATACTATAACTATTTTATACTGCATTACACTAACAAGAACTATACTAAACTCAAGAACTCGTGACTGTCTGATGACCAGTAAACACAGCTTGGACCTGCTAGGCTAATTAACATAAACAATGTCCACCAGAATCCAATCGAGCAATCACCTTCAGGTAAATCATCTTCCAACACATTCCACATGTTCAAAAACACAGGAGGAGCAAATGAGACAAGAATTGTTTTGGTCATTCATCTCTCTGCCTCTCTCTGTTCAGAGGGCATGTGAATACCACACTCTCCACTCACACAAACCTAACAGAAATGTGTGTATCTCTGGGAAACAGCTGCAGGAGTGCTGTAGAGCTCACAACAGGAGAACCACTAATTAAACATCCCTGTCCATCAGCCTCAAGCATCTGCTAGCACAGAGTTTAACAAAAATTAACCCTCTCAGCCCTGTCACTTGCAAGTAGCACTTATTATCAATTGCTGCAGTCCTGTCGGGGAGGGTTGTTGCCTTTGAGGGTGCAGAGAACCAAGATTTGGAGAAGGGTCAGAATGTAAATAACATGAAGGAGATGAAAGTTTAGATTTGCTCAAAAGAGGGCAGACTGTTTAAAAAGCAGCTTTCATGCGAGTGACTCTCTCCCCACCTTTGCAGAGTCCCTCTGAAGGCTCGGGAGAACATCTCGGACCCCTTGTCCCCACTCAGGACCACCTTTGTCTACCGCCTGAGTGAACTGTAAGTAGTTTTAGTTCCTAACTTCACTTGCCAAGACTTAACCCTCAGCAGCTTTAAAAGATGTCAGAGGGCCAGATGTTCCCCTGGAACACCTACAAAGGGCGCAGCGCTCTCCTGGCTCTACATGCAGATGAGCAAGAAAGATTGGGGGTTCAGCAGGGGCATCTTTTCACCTAACTCCTCACACTTGTTCCATTTTCCATCTCTTCCAGATGCAAAAATTGTGAACCCATAGAAATTGATCTGGGCGGGGCCATCCACCAGGCCCAGCAGGGCAACTCCTGTGAAGAACCTCAGACATGCTACACCTACGACAGGAATGAGTGCTACAGCTCCCCTGTGCCCCTGCTGCACCACGGGGAGGTGATGCAGGTGCCAGCAGCTCTGACCCCAGACTCCTGCTTCGCCCAGTAGCTCGGCCCTCTGCTGTGCCAGAGCCTCAGAGCACCCCTGTTCCTATCCCTAATGTATGCAGAGCACCGCAGCACCTGGATGGCAGCACCCCAAATGCTGGCCCCTGCAGTAACCCAACGTGTCTCTTCCCATTTCCAACCTCAGCCTCGTGCCATCTCCCAAGAGCAGCTCCTGGCTTTCAGTCTCCCTGGCATGCTGCAATGCCATGCTGTGTCTCACACCACACAGACCAGACCCCCAGCAGATATAAGGCATTCCCCTGAAGTCAAGGGAATTACACTGATTTACAGCTCTGGGGAAGCTCTCCTTTTCAGGCTCCTGCGTGCCTCCCCCAGACATCAGCAGGAGTGTCTGTGCCCTTCCCTCCTTGAGCAATCTGAAGTGACCTTCACACAAGGCCTTTGATGACATTAGCAGCATTTATGCCCTTAGAAGAGAGTTGTAAAACCATAGTTGAGAGAAAAGATGAGGGACCCTTCTAGCACTTGGACATCTGCAAGCTTCCAGTTCTCCCAGATTCAGAGAAGATCAAAAGATACAGCTACCCTGAAGTGTTTTGCAAAGTTGCCAAGCCCTCAGCTGTGCCAGGAATACTCAGCTCTTCTGGGAGATGTTGGGCATTTTACTTTCCCCACTGCTTTACTGTTACTGCTGCCTTCTTCCACCCCTGCTCCTGGTTCAAGTGGTGAAAGGAAAAAAAATCAAGTAGGCTCAAATTTATTTACTTGTTCCTTCCTCATCTTGCATTTAAAACCTCAAAAAATTCTATAAATGCAACACAAATTGCTAGAGCAGGACCCTCATCCAGGGTTCAGAATTGGAGTGATGAAACAGCAAAACCTTATCCCCACAACTGTAGGTTTGTTAGTCTAACATTCAATAAACTTTTTTCTGCAATCAAGCTGTGTGTTGTATTCAATTCAATAAGAAGGCATAAAAGGAAGCCAAACCTATAATAATATTCTTTTCTCTTTCACAATTAATCAAACTCTCCCTAAATAACTGTTTGTATTTACAGGCAAAGTCTCCCAAAATACCAGAATAGAAATATTTCCATGCACTTGCAGAACCTCTGACAGATTGAGGCTGAACTGGTTTATCATTTTACAATCAGATCTGCATCACTGAGCTCCTTTGATTCCCAATCAGTGCAGGATCTGAGTCTCAAAATCCAAACATCACCTAAATTAACTCTTGAAAGTGCAATCCACAGATCAGAAGTTTTCACCACTCCTGAATAGAGTACTTTTAAGACAGGTAATCTGGAAGATATTAATTCATGTGCAAGGTGTCTGTCCTAAAGAAATAAAATCATGTGGGGCCAAATTTTGAAGAGCAAAGATATAAAGAAGGATTGACACAAATTATTCTGATGTTATATCACAGTTATGAAAAACAAACTTGCAAAAACACCATTTCCCCCTCTCCTTCATGCAAAAATAAGCCAATCCAAAGAAACACCAGGAGCAAAGGGCTTCTTGGCAGCCTAAGTATTGCAGTGGGTATGTATAACCCACCAAAATATGTCTCAAAGACATTTTCATTTTCAAAACCATTCCCCAGTCTCAGAATGCTGTGATGTTACAAGCTATTAGATCACAGCTATGAAGGAACATCTCAGAGGGAGAAATTAAACCTCTTTTCCATGCTACCTCTTTACTCCTCCTAAGACATGAAAAGACATTAAAAGGTTTTAATTCAAAACTAATAGTTTGGGGGTACTCAAGCAACGCTTAGGAAACCAGTCTGTCATTTCAAACAAACCTCTGCTATTCAGTTACTGCTGTACACGTGCTGGGTTCGACCTTTGAATAATGATGTGCAACAATTCCTCCCCTCAGAGAAAGAAACATTTGTGCTGCAGGCAAAGAGATGCCACAGCAAGCAAAGGTGAGGCTGAAAAGCCTCTGGTTCCACACAAATACCTCACATCAGGACCATCACACCATCAGCTGGACTGTTCTTCTCCCCCTGGAGCTGCAAGTGACTGTGCATTTCTCAAGCCATTACAGGAACATCCATCCCCCTGTTCCCTTGAACAGAACAACACAGCTCCTATGTTTCAAATCTGCAAATAATTTATGAGCCATGACCCAGAAATAAAGATTTCTGTTGGACTTAGAGATTTGATTTTTTAAATTTTGAGGGTTTTTTTTAAGGAAAAGAGCATTGACCCTGTTCTCAATTACAGAATTACAAATATTAACTCCAGGAAGACAAATTCCCTACAGCCATTAAGGGCTAGGAACTGACATGGAGCTTAAATGAAATGCTGGCAATCAAATACATTAAACATGTTCAAGTAAAGCCTCCCAAACATTATAAAAACTCCAGCTCTACAGTTCTTAATGGGATAAAAAGCTGGGGCTGATTACAGCAAAAGCAAAAGAGAGCCAAGAGCTGCCCATCTCCAAACTCCCAGGCTAGCATCACATGCAATTCTACCCCATCCATGAACTGTGCAGGCCCAACTACTGCTTAACTGATCGACAAAAAATAGAAATATAGAGCAGAGAAACACTTTAGTGCCCTAATAGCAACTTCAGTAACATCCTGCCCTTTTTTTCACTTTCTAAGAGAGCCTAATTTACCTTAAGAACAAAACCCATTCTTTTAAGTTTGAGTGTGTTGGTTCTCTGTTTGGCTTCTTTTAGAGCATGCTTAACCCATGTATCAACTGGGCAACAAAAGGAAAACCTTCTAATACACTGTCACAGAAAAAGTCCCTACAAAAGGCAATAACTCCATACTGGAAAACAATTAGTAATGAAAATCAGCCCAGTGTGCCAGAGATAACAGGCTTCGGGTGTAAATGCTCACACCAGGGCCCCCATTTTTTCACTTAGGAGCAATGAAGGTGGTGGTGAGTTAACTTTTGGTATTTTTGTTTAATAGGAATTGTTTGTTTGCTATTGGGTTTTTTAAGATGCTGGTTGGAAGCCAAATTAATTATGAAGTCTAGTTTTATAAAATGATTTTATATAAGAATTGGATGTTAATATTTATAGGTATTTGAGTTTTGTGGCTTCCTAAGTAAAAAACTTTGATTAAAAGCCCATAAAATTGGGATTTTTTTTCATTAAAAGCACTACAGAGAATAATCTCTTATATGCTGTTTGCTTAATAATGCATCTTTTCATATTAAAAGAGTAAAAATTGTTTAGGAAGATGATTTTTACTTGTGCTCTATTTGTATGTAATGAGACTGAATTAGTTTGTTTGTCTAACCTTGTTAAATGCCTTCGTAGAAATCCAAGCAATAGCCTTGCTCCTGTAGGGATAATGAGTATTTATTGTTTTGCTTTGGAGTGTGGATAAGGCTATTTTGCTCCCTGACTTTCTTAAGTAGTGTGGCTGTTCCTCACTTTAACTGCAAATGTGTTGCAGTCAGTCAGTGACATAACTGTGTTGGAGCAGTGGAGTGTGAAGCTGAGCACTCTTTCTGCTCTTTAGGTGGAGTTAAGCCTATGTAGTGGTGTTTAGGTTTTGCAAAACTTTGAGCTGTGGGTGCTGAAATAGGGATGGCCCATGGAGGTTATAGGCTTTAGTGGGTTCCTTGGCTGGGTCATTTAAGGGCTGTGCTGGAGGGCTCAATAAAGCTGCCTCAAAGTAGAGGTTAAAGCAAATGAACATAACGAATAGCTGGCAATGTAAATGTATTAAATGTTAATTTAACTCTTTTGGTGATGGAGGGCTTGCTGTTGTTCTATGCATGTGGTAACAGGTTTTTCTCTTACATTTGCAGTCATTTTGCTCTCCAGGTGATGCTAAACTTTTTTTTTTTTTTTTTTTTTTTTTTTTTTTTTGTGGGCTGTGTAGGTATGTGTAAGGGGATGTGCTTTACTTGCTTTAAAAGGTACAGGAAAGCCCAAACTCACCTGAGCTCCTCCATAGTAGCAGACATGTGCTTAGGTGGCTGCAGCTGGCTCTGAGATTCTGGCACACAAGGTGAAAAGCTTGCCAGTGAGAGAAGTGCTGGAGACTTAAATGGGCAGTTGTGTCCATGGTTTTATACTGTACCCCATTTGTACCTTAATGCTACTCTGGTAGATGTTGTCTGGCTGAACCTAAGCGCATTTATTGAACCAAATGTATTTACTACTGTTTGCTAAGTAAACTGTATCAAGGAATGACAATTATTCTACAGTGTAAGTAAGTAGGTGTCTAAAGAAAGTATAAGCTATGCAAATGAAGAAGTCTGCTTTCTATTCTCTTGATCAAAAGCTAAACTTAAAAAAGTTTAAACATAAAAGTTTAAACTTAAAAAAGACTAAACACGGATTAACCCTTTCTCCTCAATGAGAATTACTTTCTAATGCTGCTTCTTTAGTGACCATTTGAGACGTACTGAGAAGCGTTTTCCCTCCAAGTAGCTGAGAGGGGAGGAGAGCCAGCGCTGCTGGAGCAGTAAGACCGGGGTGCTGCGGCTAACTGCCCGGGGAGGCTGCAGCGGGGGCAGCTGCGGTCCGGGCCGGGCCCCGCTCCGTGGTTAACCCCTCAGGGCTGCCCACGCTCCGGTCTGAAGGAAGCGGGGCCGCCCAGGAGCCGCTTCTCCCCTCTGACCGCTCTGCCGCCAGGGGGCGCTTTGACGGAGAGTGCCTCCCGCACAGGTTTGTCCCTCGGCGGCGGCCGTCGAGGGCGGGATAAGATGGCGGCGACCGGCTGAGCCCTCGTGTGCTACGCTCCCTGTACCGGTGCCCGCAGCCATGTCGGGCCGTCAGGGCAACAAGCTGCCCAGCAACCTGCCCCAGCTGCAGAACCTCATCAAGCGCGACCCCACTTCCTACACCGAGGAGGTGCGGACAAGGGAGTGGAGTGGCTGGGGCGGGCTGCGGGACGGGGCACGGGGTACGGGCGGGTGTTGCTCAGCTGCCTCTGTTCTATGTGCGCAGTTCCTGCAGCAGTACCACCACTACCAGTCCCATGTGGAGATCTTCACCTTCCAGCCGGACAAGCCCAGTAAAGAGCTGGCCGAGCTGCTGATGTTCCTGGCGCAGGTGAGCCCCGGGCCCTAGCCCCGCAGTCGGCGCTGTGGCAGCCTGTGCTTGGTGAAATTCAATTAAATGTACAGCTTGCGTGGCCCTTGCCAGCCCTGTGAGGGAAGCGCAGGTGTGCTGTAGAGCTTTCTCTTGCCCTGTCCCTTGCAGGTTGCCCACTGCTACCCTGAGCACATGGCCAGCTTCCCGCAGCAGCTGAAGGAGCTACTCTCCTACCACCACACGGTCCTGGACCCCGACCTGCGCATGGTGAGACCGCCTTGGGCTCGCCCTGCTCTTGGTGTGAGCTGAGAGCTTGGGATTTGTTTGTCAATGAAGAGAAGCTGGAGAGGGATGTGAAATTTGGTTTCTCTTGCAGACTTTCTGTAAGGCTCTGATATTGTTGAGAAACAAGAATCTAATAAATCCCACGAGTCTGCTGGAGCTCTTCTTTCAACTGCTGCGGTGCCACGATAAACTGCTACGGAAGGTAAGGTGTGCTGACAAAAACCTGCATCTCCAGTGGGTTTTGACCAACTTGTGGGGTAATGGCAGAATAGGCAGTTCTTCTCTGCATGGTTGGGAAAGTCAAGTTTAAAATAGCTCAGCTGTTAGAGCAGTCAGTGCTGGAGGCAGGGCTCCAGCTCTGTGTTGGACTAATAACAGTTTTCCTGCTGTAAACACCTTGCTGTTGTAGGTTGTAGGTTCATCCTGTTTGGGATTGAGCAGTTTGGTTGTGTCTGCAGTTGAAAAACCTGGCTGTCAGAACAGGCTTGAATGAGGCAGGGGCAGGATTTGAAGCCGTATTTGATGCTGTTCATTGTCCTGCCTTGCTGTACTGTGAATTCAGTATGATTTTGAAATCCATGAGTCTCCACAGGATGCCTTCCTGTGTGTTTTCCTGCTGTAAGCCAGTGATGTTCTCAGAGGTGATCAGCTGGGTTATGTCAGTGCTTGGGCACAGGGTGTGTGTTCCTGTGTGTTACTCCCTGTCATCTCTCCACTTGCAGACTTTGTACACTCACATTGTGACAGACATCAAGAATGTCAACGCCAAACACAAGAACAATAAAGTGAACACAGTAGGTGCCTTTCTTGTGTACTTTGAACTGAGCTGCTGCTGTTGTAGAAGACTTCTAAAGACATGTTTTCAACTTGTTCTGTAGGCACTGCAGAACTTCATGTACACCATGTTGAGAGACAGCAATCCCACTGCTGCCAAGATATCTCTGGATGTGATGATAGAGCTTTACAGAAGAAATATTTGGTGGGTCTGGCAGGCTTGTGTCCATTTGCCACTTACTGTGGGGCACACGGGTGTCCTTTGTGGCACATAGCACAACACAATGCAAGTCACAGTGACTTAAATAGATTTCCTACTTGTACCCCAGTGGAGTTGTAACTTGTACCAAAGAATTTAGCTGAGAAGAAATAATGTCTTGTGTGAAATGAGTTACTTAAATATTTGCTGAGAACTAATTTTCTGAGAAGATAAAATTGCCAGACTTGAAATAAGATATGGCTTGTTTTTTTCCAGGAATGATGCCAAAACAGTCAATGTAATCACAACTGCCTGCTTTTCCAAAGTGACCAAGGTGAGGACAGAAATCACTCATACACTGGATGTTACCTTGGCTACCTTCTTCATGTGAATGTAACTTAATATGCTGTTATAGCAAACAAACTTCACTGATTTGTCTGTTGCTTGTTTAGTTCTCAAAATAACCCTCATAGGAGGAGGTGGAGCTTAGCAGCTTATCTTGTAACAAGTGTAGCCTGGTGGAGGGAGTGTGGATGTTCTTTTCACTGCTCTTCAGAACAGACTATCAGGATATCACCTCCTTAATATTAGCACTGTGAGCCTATGGTTAACTGAGGAGAGCAGCTGACCTGACTGAATATTGGGCCTTCTGCCTTGGCTCTGGAGGCTTTAAAAACTTGTCCTATGGCTGGAGTTTTTAAGTTTTTAAAGTTTTTAAACCACTTTTGGACCTGTGAAGGTCCAAAAGTGGTTCCATTCAATAACAGTCAGCCAACCAAGACTAAAAACCTAACCAGCAAAATTACCTGAATTAATGCAGGATGAGAGCTCTGAGCATCACCTTGGCTCTTGCCTGTGTAGGGCCTCCTGACGGTGTTGACATGGAGCAACTGCATTGAAATAATTTTGCAGGATGATAAGACAATTGGCAGCTTTGAATTTTGCCTTGTGGCAACTCAGGTGCTCTTTGGTTCTGATTGCCTCTGAGCAATGATGGGCAGCTCAGGTTGTCTGGGTTTGTAAGACGCTTGTGGCTCTCAGGCTGTAACTTGGTTTATTTTCTGATCTTTATTTTCAGATCTATGCCTATTAAAAAAAACTGGTTAAGTCTTTGCATGGCTTAAGGTGTGGATGTCGGGTGGTTATAAATTCTGATCATGTAGGTCAGCTTGTGCCACATGATCTCATTTGACTTTTCAGGTGTTAGTTGCTAGTTTGAAGTTCTTCCTTGGGAAAGATGAGGATGAGAAACAGGGCAGCGAGTCGGAGTCTGAGGTGGGTGTTGTGACCAAATATTTCCCTTCTCTGATTTTCAGACCTGTTATTGGTTCTGTTATCTTGGTGACTGGCTTTGCCAGTCTGTCTGCCTTGCTGCTACTCACTGACCTGTCTAGTTGTCACCAGATGTTTCTGTGATTGACAAACAATTTCAGTGTCTGACATCTGGCCCCAGGATGTCTGTCTGTCTCTCTGTTAAAAGAGAAACACTAAGCTCTTTTTTTTAGGTGCTGGTACCTATGTGTTCTGAAGCTTAGTAAGGGGGATAGTTTTCAGAGTATGTGGTACTGAAAAATATTTGTAGTTTGTTACTGTGCTTGCCATTTGGAGCCTGGGTCACCTGAGTGTTGTGTTCCTTCCCCAAGGATGATGGCCCCACGGCCAGGGATCTGATGATGCGCTATGCCACCAACAAGAAAACCACCAAGCGCAAGAAGAAACTGGAGAAAGCCATGAAAGTCCTCAAGGTGAGGAGAGGGCTGTCTGACTTCCCATCACCTTGGATTAATCCTTCTAGTATGGAAGTCCTGTTGTTGCCCTGCTTGTTTAGCTGCAGATGGCAGATAGTGCTTGTGGTTGAAAATAGGGATAGTTTTTAAAATCTTCTTCAAGAGGCAACAGTCTTTTGACAGCAACCTTGAAACTTTAGGACTTTACTCACGAAAAGAGAAATGTATTTTACTCTTGTTTCCATGCAGAAGCAGAAAAAGAAGAGCAAGCCAGAGGTGTTCAACTTCTCTGCCATTCACTTGATTCATGATCCCCAAGGTGAGTGTGCAGTGAATTCTCTTAGTGCAATTTGGTTAATCTAACAGCACTTGATTTGGTTGTCATCTATTCCAGTGAACCTCTGGCGATCTCATGTTCTCAGATCAACCCAAAATGCATCTAAACATTCAGTTTTCAATGCTGACCCAGTGCTTATGGTGTTGGAGAACATCTGCTGGCTCTCTCTGCTGAACCTGTGCACAGCAGGCCTTTTAGGCATATGAGAAGGGAAATAACCTATTGGAATAAGTGCTTTGGTCACTTTGAATTTCTGTGAAAGGGCACTGGGCCTTGAAAATAAGAATGAATCAAACTGCCTTTTGTGACTGTAATCCCATTTGAGTTCTGAGTTGTGTTCATTCAGTTTTCTGCAAAACTATTTTTGCCATTTCCAGACTTTGCTGAGAAACTGCTGAAGCAGCTGGAGAACTGCAAGGAGCGATTTGAAGTGAAGATGATGCTCATGGACCTAATATCCAGGCTTGTTGGAATACATGAGGTATGTAGCTTTAATTTTTCTCTATGTCCAAAAGTGTGTAGGGAAGGTCAAGGAATTGCCAGGAGGCATAATGTAATGGTAGTGGTACAGACCTTGTGGGACTAAGTAAGCACTCATAGAAAAAGCTATTGGTCTGGAATAGAGGAGCTGAACCTAAAAAATACAGGAGAACTTGGTGCTTCAAGACCTTCCGGGGAAGCTGCTCGTGCTGACCACGGAGTTTTCAGGTGGTGCTGAACAAGAAGGAAACTGCACTTGGAGGATTCTATGTGGACTACCCAGTAATAAAGTATTAGCGCTGAATTAAGTGAAGAGTAATCCAGTGCAAGTTGGGCATTTAAGGATTTAAGTGATAAGGGCTAGGTGCAAAGGGACTGCAGCTGTATTTACCTTGGTGCCGTTCATTTCCTCGTCCCACAAATATGAAACTCAACATAGGAGACAACATTTTGCTCTAAAATCTGAGGCATTTGGGGAGCACACTAGAATGAGATGGTTTTACCATGTATCAGCTTATGAAGGTGATCTCAAGTTCTAAGACAAGAAGATAATATGTTGTAATTTGCCTTGCAGCTGTTTCTTTTTAATTTCTACCCCTTTGTTCAGAGGTTCCTCCAGCCCCATCAGAGGGGTAAGTAGCTACTCCAGGTACTGCTGATCCCTCATATCTCATGTACAGGCAGTTGATAGAAGTGGCAGTGGAAGTGGACAGGTAGCAGTGGTTTGGTGGGAAGCAGGAGTAGTCCAGTGTGGACAAAGGAAGTACAAGTCCCTGACTGCGAGAAGTGCCAAGTGATTTGGGCTTCTGTGGAGGCTGTGTGCACTCAGGGCTCCTTACCTGAGGATTTGAGCAAAGGAATAAAAGCAATCTGAGTCCCTAATCCTGACCAGCTAAGCTAAGCATGGTTGCCTTATGCTGCTTCCTTTTACTGGGGTTTGACTGCAGTGCTGGAGCATTTCCTTTTGCTTCAGCTGGCTGTTGTGGAGGCCACAGGAGTTCCTAATGCTTGGTGGGAGAGGAGAAACAACTGTCCCAAAGAAGTCCAGGCTGAATGGTTTTGGGCCTGACTGAGCAGCTTGTTGAGTTTTAAAGGATGTGTTTATTGGCTGGAGCAAGCTGCAGCAATGTTTTGGTATCTTCTTCCTCCTTTTCTTCCAGAAGTGACAAAGATTCTTCTGTTTGCTGCACAGGCTTCACATCAGCTGGTACCACCTGAGGTCAGTGTTCTCCCTGTGATGGATATTAAATGGGCAGCAGGGCAGCATGGAAATGCAACTGAGTGTGTGTGTGGGGAGGGGGAAGGGGAATTGCTCAGACTGGTTGGAAAAGCTTACGGTAATTACAGCAATTTTTGCAAGTTCTAAGGCATTGTTTCATAAAGGGGGGGGAAAAGTTGATTTTCTGCAAGAAAATTTTAGAAAATACTTGTGGGCTGTACTGACATATCCTAATGTCTTTCTATGAAAAAGGATGTGTCTGTTAATAACACCAAAGCGTGTTTTGATTAAATATATGTTTTTTTTTAATTTTCAGATTATCCAGTCAGTGTTGATGACCATTGCCAACAACTTTGTCACAGACAAGAATTCTGGAGAGGTCATGACTGTAGGGTGGGTACAGAATTGTATGAGTCATGTCAAACTCCAGATGTGATAAAATACATGGTTTTTTTAACCAGTTGCTGCTTATTCCTTGTTACTATGCTATGTTACTTGTGCTATGCTTTCAAGAAGCTGCTTGAGTTAAAAGTATGTTAGCTTCAATGTTCTGGTTTTTTTGCTGGGAGTATTTGATGGTTTTCTCCTCTTACACTGTGTGTTGTATAAATGCTGTATAAGGTTCTTCAAGGTTCAGGTAATTAATTCTGTAAGTGGTGCTTTCTCCTAACTGGTGTTGAGAAAATAACTGATTTTCCTTATTTTTAGGATCAATGCAATAAAAGAAATCACTGCAAGGTGTCCCTTAGCCATGACTGAAGATCTGCTCCAAGACCTTGTTCAGTACAAGACGCATAAAAATAAAAGTAAATATTACATGGATACCACTTTAAACTCTTTCTTTTTTTCTGTGTTATGTGATCTTCAGTTACAGCCTTCATGGAAGTGCTGTCCTAATTGGTTTTTATGGGCTCAGACCACTTTGAGTGGTTGGGGTCCATCTCTCTATTTGGAGTGTATAGCCATGGGAGACAAAACAGTCCAAGGGTAGAGGAACTAATTGACAAAAATAAAGCAAGGGATTGTTAAGAAGAGTTAGCCCTGAGGAAGTGCTGTGTTCTATACCAGAGAAATCAGAGGGAACCATAAGCTCAGAGAAGACTTGAGTCAGTTGTAAAATCTCCACACAGCTGGAGATCTGTGTGGGCTTTTGGTTTGCTCAGAGTTCTGTTTTTTTTCCTGACTGTCTCATTTCTTGGGCAGATGTGATGATGTCCGCAAGAACTCTGATACACCTGTTCCGCTCTCTGAATCCAGAGATGCTGCAGAAGAAGTTCAGGGTAAGTGTTTCATGTGTTCTGCACTCACTAAAAACTGATGTGCTCAAAAATGATGAGAATTGGTCTCAGTATCCTTTTGAGAAGGTGGAGTCAAGTCTGTGTTGTTCCTCTGCCTGCTGCATTTGGACATGGTGTGCTATCCACATTTTGTTAGTTCACATTCATCTAACTCATGGTTAGGTCATGCTCCTGAAGTTGAGCTGTTTTCCAAGACGCATTGACCTTCAGTTATTAAACTCTGCCACATGGAGTAAGGGAAGGTCTTTGGAGCCATGCCCTCCTATTCTTTTAGGTATTTTCATGGATGGATGGATATTACAGTAGCAGCCTGCTCAATGTGTGTTTTGTTAATGTACAGGGTAAGCCTACGGAAGCCTCAGTGGAAGCCAGGATTCATGAATATGGAGAACTGGATGCCAAAGACTACATTCCAGGAGCAGAAGTACTAGAGGTGGAGGATCAAAAGGAAAAGGGAGGAACCCAAGAGGAAGGTTGGCCTTTTTTCTTTAAAAATTCTGGTTTGGGCATCGCTGTCACTAAGATTTTATGTGGACATGGAACCTGGTGTTTGTGCATTTCATTTCCTGCTGTGCTTTGTCTTGCACATGTCTGTCCTTGGGTAAGTGCAGTTTGCTCCTGGATTTTGGTACTATGTTGCTTTTTATGATACACACCAAGATGAGAAGCAGAGGGACAGACAGTACAGCTGTGAACTTTGTGTTCAGCTTCTCCTAAATAAAACTTTCTGAATATTGTAGAACACCAAAACAGTAGTTGGGTATTATATTTGGCTTATTGAGTTCAGTTCCTGTGTAAATGCTTTACACACCCTGGAACCCGTGCCTGAGTTGGAAAAGAGATGGAAGAGTCTTTAAAAGCAAGGCAGAGTTTGGTGAATGAAGTCTGAGTGCCTTGAAGATGCTGCAGGGGCTGGAGGAATGTAGGCTGTGTAGTGATCACTGTAACACCGGGCTTGGCTGCTGCAGCTGCGAACTTCGGCACTACAGCCAGCACGGCAGTGAAGAGCCATGCTTTGACTGTCTGAACTAAGCCAGCTATAAACCACAGTACTTCTCTTGTTGGGTTGGTTTAGGTGGCTAGGAGTGGGGAACAGTATTGCTTATGAGGTAATCAGCCTGTTAATTCCTGTGGTGCTTCAGGCTGTCCCAAATGCACCTTGTTTTCAGGATCTTGCCCTGGAGATGACAACTGAGCTTTGCAGAGCATAGTATGATTTTTGTCCCAGGACAAAATGAAGTTGGGAAATAAGTGAAATAAATGAAAGGCAATGAGAACAGGCTGATAACTGATGGCAGCATCAATTATTGCCAGTCGGGGTAGTGAAGGTGAATTTGTGTTAACAGTTCTTTACTTGTTCTGTGAGCAGATGGCTGGGAAAGTGCTAGCCTGAGTGAGGAGGAGGACAATGACGATGGAGAATGGATTGATGTGCATCACTCCTCGGATGAGGAGCAGCAACAATTAGTGAGTTCCAAGTCTCTTCTACGCCAACTACATATGAGTCTTGTTGATCACAGAGCAGATCCTCTTGCTCTTCACCCTCATGGAGCTGCTCTTAAATACCTACCCAGGCTTTCAGAGCAAGCTGTCCTGAAGCAGTGAGGCTGAAGTGCTGTTCAGCAGTGCTGCTGAAGTACACATGCTGTTAAGGGTGGGAGGGGAGAAGGAGGAATTATATCTCAGGGCTCAATGCCTTCAGAGCTGTGACAATCAGCTGAGAGCTTGTACTCCCAAAATCTGATGTGCATGCACTCCATTCAGACACTAGATGTTGGATATGAGACAAGGAAAAATCCTGACATCTGTTTGTAGCATTTCCCAACAATATTGCCATTGCATGCTCTGTATTTGGGAGGCAAGGCTCATGGATTGTGGCACAGGACTGGGATGCAAAGCTCTGATTGTTCTGTACCATTTTCTTTTCCAAAGGCAGAAAAAGTGAAAAGCATGCCCATAGAGGAACGAAAAGCCAAAGCTGCTGCAGTCAGTACAAGCAGGCTGCTAACTCAGGAAGACTTCAAGAAAATACGTCTTGCCCAGCTTTCCAGAGAACTTAATTCTGCACCTGGCAAAGCTGCAAAGCGGAAATATATTGAAATAGATGATGAAGAGGAGGAGGAGGGCAGGTAGGATATGGGCTGTTGAGTGCTTTTTCTCACTTATCCTCTCCTGATGCAGCTGTTCATTGCAGTAGGGCACAGAGCTCTGCTGCTGATCAGTGTTCCCTGGTAACAGCCAGAGCCTAGAGTGGATCCTGGGTTTGGGGGTTGGTTTATACCTGGGAAAAATATCATCAGGAGCTTGTGCAAGGTCTGAGACTGTTTGACTTTTTCAGGCCTAGAGGTATGAGAGGGGGTGTTTTGTGGCAGTAGCTGCCTGGTTATAGCTCCAGTGTTTCTTACACCTGGTGAAAAAAAGTAGGACTTGAAATATAAGTGGGTGACTTTTGTAATGGATATCCCAAACATGAGGAGCATCCTGAAGGGAACAAGAAGTGTTTGTGTCTAAATTGATGGTGAGACAGTGGCCTAGGATGGGTGAGAGACAAAGGGTGAAGTGGGCATCTTGTTTTCCTTGCCAGCTGAAGCTTTGTGTGGTGACATTTATTGGATTTGTGTGTAGGGGGGAGTTGCTTTCACTCAGAGATATTGAACATCTGCATAAGAAGCCCAAGTCAGACAAGGAGACCAGATTGGCAACTGCAAAGGTGAGGTACTGGTGTGTCCTGTATCCTGTCCCTCTGGGTCTGGGTTTGTCTTCTGCAGGAGGAAGTGCTGAGGCTGCATTTCAAAGGTAGGTGCCAAGCTGCCATGTGGGTTTTGAGAGGTTTGGTTCTTTGCTGTTGCATCTTGGCTGTGACACATACAGTGTCCTGGTGGTCACATGTGACCATGAAAATGCAAACAGATGCAATTTTCACTGTGACTTAAGAAATACAGCCAGTATGGGAGAAGCCATGTATGAACACAGTCATGCGGAACCCAGATTTGTTGCTATTGCCATAGAACCTGTTACCATCAGGCAGGTGATGTTGATAGTAGGTGAAGGAAAATGACCCCTTATTACTCTATTGCGCTCTCTATTCTAGGCTGGAAAAACAGACAGAAAAGAATTTGTGAAAAAGAAAACCAAAATTAACCCATTTGCCAGCTCTTCCAATAAAGAAAAGCAGAAGAACAAGAACTTCATGATGATTAGGTACAGCCATAGTGTCCGGACCAAGAACAAGCGTTCCTTTAGGGAGAAACAGGTAATGTTTCATGGTGGAGATGGATGGGGCAGTGTGAGCAGTGATTTGTGGTACAGGTGTGGTGCTCCCTACTTTCTGGCCTGAGGTGCTGTTCCTGTAACTCTGAGAAAGCCTGTGGCTTGGCTTGCCCCACTCCTGCCCCAGAGGAAGAGCTGCTTTGCAGATTGTTGTTCACTCTCCATAGTCTGACCTATCACAGACTCATCTGTTCTGGCATAGAGGTCATCTAATAGCTTGTCATAAATGTTCCTGAGGAATAGAAGCAAAT
Organism: Zonotrichia leucophrys gambelii; assembly: GCF_028769735.1. NCBI lineage: Eukaryota > Metazoa > Chordata > Aves > Passeriformes > Passerellidae > Zonotrichia > Zonotrichia leucophrys. Next base: position 42,833,140 of record NC_088173.1, on the reverse strand, counting down.
GCTGTTCAGTTAAGCAGTAGTTTGACACTAATGCTGCTCTCAGTGGTGAAGCCCCTGCCAGTCTAGGGTTTTACAAGGTGTTGCTTATTCAACTCATCCAAATGCGTTCAAGAAACTTTACAATAATCCAGTGGTCCAGTTGTTTTTTCTTCCCAGATGGTGTTTTGTGCAAGTGTTTACATGCAGCTTGAACTTAGAGTTGTTTCCAGGAGCATACACTTTATCCAAATGATATTTGTCTGCAATTTCTTGCCTTAGGAAGGGCAACGCAGGAGCTATTAGTAGACTCAGTAGAGAATATCTGAAGCTTTTCTGTTGATCAGGAGCATGTAGTCTAATACTAGTACATGTCCTCTGTACATGTTTATTTGGCATCATTCTGCCTCACTTCAGTTAAGGCTGACAACATTGAAACCAGCTCTCAAAACACACACAATAGGCTGCAAATGAACAATAAACTGCAAACAGGCACTTTAAAAACCTGCTGTTTACAGTTATACTTGGCTCAGTTATTCTAAAAAAACATCTTGAAGCATTTTGTCCTCACTGAAGTTTTAAATTCAAATGTAATGCCTAAACAGCATTTATTCATACTTTTTTCCCCCATGAAAGTTAGGCTGCAGCACCAGTCTGTTAACCATGAGTGTTTTGAGTGGGTAGGAGGATCTTCGTTGTATGGCACTGCATTCTGCTGTGCTTTTTGGTGCTAAGATAAAATGGCCTGCTTGCTACAGTCCAGAGCTAGCTTCTCTACTAGGAGCTACTACTGCATCACAGTACTACTGTGTTTTAAGTACTACATCACATTACTATACGTTTGAAGCTATTACTTAAAACAAGTTGTATGTACAGTAAGATCTCTTTAGGATGATAATGACACTTGTAAAAATTTCTCCTTCCCCCTTGAAAAGTAATTTTGTAATACTTCACGAAACACCAATTTTACTTACCTCTCAGCTGAACTGTAACTTTCTAGGTATCTTTTGCTCAAAGTGAGTCAGAGTAGTTTGTTCTCATCTTCATTGTGTAGGATCTGGTCATGCCTAGCTCTTTAATTGTACTGTGGAGTTTAGGTACATAACCCCAGTGTTTCTGCCACTCTAACTGTTAGCATTTGCATTGCTCCCTGTCTGAGCTGATGAGCTCCTAGTGTTTTTATCAGAGGTTAAAGAAATTGAAAAGAGTTCTAATGTGGTAGTGTTGCTTTCTCAGTTATGCTCCTTACCTGAATATTCCCCTCTTGTTTTGTGGTTAGCTGGCTCTTAGAGATGCACTTCTGAAAAAGAGAAAACAGCTGCTAAAATAAATGCTGGAGAGAGCTTCATCACCCTTGGAGAAGTTGCCCTGGACATGCTGATTTGCACCTACCATCACCCTGGGGGAAAGGAGGACTGTGGTGCCTTATGGATTTAGCTCTGATCTGTTTGGAAATGCAAATGGAACTCCTGCTAGCTGGTGGATGCTGCATCAATAGGACACAGGCCTTAATCCTTGGAGGATTTTAATTTTGTTTTAAAGTGTTCTAGGGAAGAAGGCAATTATATTTTTATTTCATGTAATTTACTTACAGTGGGTTTTGTATGTGTACGTATTAAAATACACAACAGTAAGGTAAAAATTCTACCTGAGGCAATTATTGACTAAGACACAGAAAGCAAAAATATTCTGGTCAGTCTATAAAGCATGTGGGTGTAGTGTCTGTGCCTATCTTAGGGGACTGTCTGTACAGATGGAGTGAGCTGTTGTGTGAGTAGCTGGCTTTGACCAATTTAATAATACCAAGTTCAGCTGTGATGCAGCTAAAATTAATTCAAGCATTGTGGGGAAGAACAGTTCATTATAGCTTACTAAGAAAAGAAAAATACAACTAGTGTATTGGGAGATAAGGGTTTTTTGTTGCTATTTAAATACAAAAAAAAAATCACATACCAGAGAAAAAAAGGAACGTTTTTCTATTGTGGTGTGCCTTCTGCTGGGACTTGCCAAGTGTGACTCTTGGCAAGTACATGCAAAAATCACATTGGTGTCTGAATTCTTTGTCTAAGGTTGAACTTGTGCTTTAGCCTTGACCTCTCTTGGGACCATTAATGGCTTCTTTGTACCTTTCCCAGCCACCTGTTCTAATGGAGTTGATCAAGTATTTATAACTTGATGGAGTTATTTATACTGTCCTTTTTCCAAGTCTGTTAGAGATTGATTTCTTTGTGATGCAGAAACAGGTGCCACAGGCACAGTACAATGGCAATGCATTTGGTGGGGTGCTTTTTTCCTGTCTTTTTAGGAAGCCAGATTCATGTTCTTATCCCATGTAGGAATTCACTTAACTTAGGTATTGGTTTAATATGTATTTGTAATAACTTTAATTCTTTTGTATGGATTTTGTTTGTTTTGTCACACTGCTTCCTAGAGCAAAAAACCTTAGAGAAGCTTAAGGGAAAGAAGGACAGAGAGTAGGGTGGGGTTTTTTGGGGTGTTTTTTGTTTGTTTTTTTTTTTTTTTTTTTTACAGCTCTGTTTTATTCCAATTGTACGTTCCTGCTGAGGGAAGGGGAGGGATTGGTACTCAGCAGGGAGCGCAGTGAGTTCTCAGGTGGAGGAGCCACCTGTAGCTGGGAACCAGAGCGCTGTTGGGGTGGAGTGTGGAGCAGGGGCTGGAGGCAAAGGTAGCGGGGAGGAGAAGGCAAGTACAATCTGTACACCACAGTTGTACTGCTAGGGGCGTTTTTTCTAGTGAGCAGTTTTTCTTGTGCATGTGTCCAGAAACTAATACCCTCTGACACTGAGAGAGAGTGGTCATATTTTGCCCCTGTGGTAGAGGACCACGGTCTAGTCTCCTCTTTCCCGGTTTCCCTCTTGTTTACAGCTTTGCTGTGTCAGCCAGCATGCTGACAGCTCTGCCAAGCGTGAGTTTGTCCCCTCTGCCCTCAGTGTGGAAACGACAGTGTGGGACCGGCTTTGATCAATGTGGCCCAACAGCAGCAGCAGCAGGGCCGGGTCAATGCACAGGTTACCCTGTTCCATGCACCTGCTGCTCGGTCCCGTGTCTCACGGGACGAAGCGGGCTCGCAGGCTGCGGGCGGGCCGTGACGCCTTGGGGCGGGCAGGGCCGGGGCGGGCCCTGCGGCGTGAGGAAGGGTGGGTTGGCCCCGGGGCGCCGCTGCCGCTTCATCCGGCGCCATGGGCTGCGGGCCGTGGGCGCTTCTGGCGCTGCTGTGCGGGGTGGCGGGGGCGGCGGCCCCCCTGCGCTGCAACGTGAGCCTGGACAGCCCGGCCGAGCAGCGCTGGCTGCCCGTACTGCGGCACTTCGAGCCCGCCTTCCTGCGCGCCGCCGTCCAGCGGATCATCGAGTGCGTGCGGCCGGGCGGGAGGGGGGACGAGCGGGGCAGCGCCGGGAGGGCTGGTGGAGCAGCGCAGGGCTGCCGGCTGCCAGCCGCTGGCCAGCTCTCGGCTGACCCCTCCTCGGCTGTGCCTTGCAGCGAGAGCGTACCCAAATGGGTTCACCAGGTCATCCAGCCCATAGCAGCCGAACTGGAGCTTTTCATGCCCCAGCCCTTCGCGGGAGAGATTGCGGGGATGTGCAAAGCACTTGGAATCAAGCTCGGAGATGGAATCCTGCTCAACTTTGCCTACGAATCCACTGCGTAAGTGCTGAGTGCTTACACGGTCTCGTACAGGTGAGCGGAGAGCTTCAGTTCAGCGTGGGGGAAGGCATGTGTTGGGTTACTTGCACTCTTGGTTCTGAGACCACTTCATCTGTTCAGCCAGAAGGTTTCCTTCTCTTTTGGCAGATGGAATGCTCAATGGAACGAGAAATGGTCATGTTTTCTATTGGGAAGTACAGCTCCTATCTGTCGTAGTTTTGTGTATGTACATACATACAGGCATATGTACATATATATAAACGTATTAAAATACAAAAATCATTTTTGCTGGTAAGGTATATCCATCCAAAAGTAGAGATCATTTATGTTTGAAGGGGATGTAATGTTCTCTGTCACTTAAAAATGGCCAAAAAGGAGGCTAGAGTAATTAGGTGCTCTCTCATTAATCTGAGATAAAGTTACTACTAAACTACTTTCTGGATGAAAGGTCACCATGGCTGCATAATTTCACTTCTCGATTTGAACAGTGGAAAATTACTTTAGTATATTTATGGCAGCAAACAAAATCTTAGTGAAAAAATACTGACTTTTTTGTCTCTTTTTGCCCTAGAAACAGGGTGCAGAAGAATAATCAACACTTGGTGTTGCCTCTGGGGAGCCTAAAATATTTCTCCATATACATTTTAGCCAATATCAAGGCATATGGCTCCTTGTTTGCATTTGGATCATTTTTTTCTTAATGTGTAGTACTCAGTGATAATTTTTTTTTAATAAGGACTAATATTGAATATTATATATTGAACTGCTGGCTCTTTTAGTGTTTCACAGAGGATACTTGCCATACTTTGCCCTGGTACCCCCTGAAATTCAGTTTCTTGGCTTGGATACTAGAAAACCCCCATCAACTGGGAATAGCCTACTTGTGTGAAGAATTGTTTACCTTTATTTTTGAGAAGCAGAGTTATGCATCACTGAAATGACCAACTCAAAACTACAGAGAATATAAGCTAATTCCCTGCCAATGCAATATACTTTACCAAAAAACCCCGTTTTAATGAAACTGAACTTGCTACACAAGGAATTAGAGCATTCTTCTTGTTCTAGAGAGTAGTCTGTTATTGAAATGGCTGATACATGAACCAATTTTCTTCAGTTTTATTGCTGGGACTTAATTTGAATATATCTACTCATGATTATATTTATACACAGCCCAAATGGAAATGAAATCATCAGAATTAACTGCAGGAAGTGTGACACTTATGGATGCTTTCAGATGTTAGCTTTTCGTTATGGCTTACAGAAGTGAAATGAAATAATGGTTTTTCCCAAGTGGAAGTGCTGCTTTCTGCATGCCCTTTAATTTCTGACCTGCTGTGGACTGTGGAGTGATATTGGACTCCTCTTTGTATGGTAACATGAATAAAACACTTAGCAGAGCATCAACTCAGTTATTTCTGAAAGGTTGAGCTCCTACAGCTAGGATATTGCAAGTGCCAGAGCTGTGCCTTCAGTCATTCCTTGTCCTGTTCTGTTTGCAGGTTCTGTACCAGCATTGTGGCTCAGGATGACAAAGGCAACATTTACCATGGTCGGAACCTGGATTACGCTTTTGTCGATATATTGAGCAAGATCACACTGGATGTGCAGTTTATCAAGGGTGGGCAGGTATGGTCTCGGTTGGCATGGCTGGATGGTGTTCTGTGTGGGACAGCCCCGTATCTGCTTAGATGGGGGGTTTAATGTAGGAATGGGGTTCTCATCCCAATTCTACTGAATTGTTAGAGCAGCACAGTTATGGTCCAGCAGTGTGGGATGAATGCTGATTCTCTTTCCTTTCTGGGCATCCAGTTTATGGTGATGGATTGGACAAAGTAGAACAGCTTTATGTGGTATTCAAGATATTGTTTCCAAGAGATGCTGAAAGAAGGAAATGTCAAGATGCTAAAGAAGAAAAGAGGTATTAGGGAATATGGCAAAGAGATCAGTTTTGGTAGGAACCAATTCTAAGGTGCTTTTTTTCTTTAGACCTTGTGAATTTCTGTGACCAACAAGTGTGTCTTTAGACAAAGATTTTCAAAAAAGAACTAGCTGCTAGTGCAGTTTTGTGAGTCTGATTTTTTTTTTCTCTTAATGCTCATTAGTCCGTTTTTTAAACAGAAAAGTTGTTTGTTGCTTGGCAGTTTAACCTGAGCAAAAGTCTTGTAGCTCTCAGTGATCACAAACAACTGGAATGCTGTGAGTTTGAGGCCTCAGAGTCACTTTTCAATTTACTTGGCATGTTTTCTTGTAACTGAAGGCACAATGTGCTATAGTAACGTAGGTGTGAAAGCTACAGAAAGTAGTACAGGCTGCAGGTTCCATCTGTGTGCTGTTCTGGAATGCTCAACTGCTCTCCTTCCTGGTTTCAGGTTGCGTACCAAGGCACCACATTTCTTGGTTACGTCGGCTTATGGACTGGGCAGAGTCCACACAAGTTCACCATCTCTGGAGATGAACGAGGTAAAGGGAGTGTCTTCCACAGTAGATGTTATGAGTTTTGTTGATTGTCACCTGCCTTGGCCTTTTTCTCCCAAAGGGAGCAATGCAGTTAAGGTTGCCAAAAAGGACCTGAAGTGGAATGCCTTGCCTTGCCCTCAGGGAGTGAAAGCACACATGCCTGGTTTTGGATACTGTGTAGGGGAAGGTATTTGTCAGCAGTGTCACCTGAGCTGAAAGTGTCAAAGGATGGGGAAAGCCTTGGCAATGCTGTAAAAGATGTGGTCTGGTCAAGAGCCAGCATTAGAGGTGGCAGAAGTGGGGGCTGAGATAGCAAGATGCAGTTTGGACAGTGAAGAAACTGCTCCTTTGCTGGTTCTGCTGTTTTCCATTCTTGCCTGGCTTCATAAGGCAGTTGGAAAGAGGGGGAAGATCTAGGGGAAAGGCAGCAGACTGTGAGGGCATGCCAGGAGACACCAGAAAGGGAGTTAAGCAAGGTCAGTAGAGCAGAGTTGGGAGATGCCACTACTGAGAACTAAAGTTTGTAACAGTGGGGAAGGCAGGGGGAAGGTCACTGCCTTGTTCATAAGGGCTTCAGTTTCACAAGTTTCACAGTTATGTCCAACTCAAAGCTTGGAAAATTGTCTCCATTTCTCTCCCCTTTATTCCTTTTAAGAAGCTGATACTGTGCTCTTCTTTATTAGGTGACTGTTAGAACTGGCAATGATGTATTCTCAGAACCAACATCTAAAGGGGTTTTTTTTTCCCTTGTGATGGTGATAAGCTTTTTTTTTTAAATCTTGAACAATCTGTTCTTCAACTCCTTAGCTATGCAAACAATATTCACTCTGTGTTCCACCGGTACATTCTCTCTGAGTAGGGATTCTGTTATGGAGCACTTGCACCTCTTGCTTCCTGTTTGCGTTGCTCATGCTGCCTTGTTGGATTCACTAAATTCTTTCCATAGTTTACATGCACACTGCTTCTGATTTCAGAGTAGTTAGTTAATGCTTTCAAAACTGGGGTGTCCTGGGCTGTTAGTTACTGGGGAAAACCGCTTTTAGTTCAGCTTAAAGGCAAGTGTTACATGTTTATTGAGTCTCTTGAAAGGCCTGATTGAGGAAAGCTTGTGTACCAAAATCCTGTGTATTTCCACATCCTATGTTCACTCCACACATGCTGCAGTTCTGTCCATGGGCTGCTGCTGACTGCTTGCTGGCTTATCTGAAGTGAAAGATGTTTTTGGCTAATTCCAACTGAACTATGAATTGAGGGAAGTGAGCATGTGGCTCTTGGGGAACCAGGATGACTAAATCAGGATCAGGGTCTATCAAGTGACAAGCAGACTGATATTTTTTTTTTTTGTGCTTTGCGAAGTGTGTTTAAATAGCAACAAACTTGGCCTTCTGATTTTTGCACTTTGCTTATTATTCCCAGTAACACAAGCACTATCACTACCTCTTTTTTAGCTGTTTTATTATTTCTGTGAAATTCTTCCTGTTCTAGTATTTCAGGAGGGTGAGTAATGAGATGATTATTATCATTCCTGTTGTGACAGGTCTGAGATGGTTTCTGTGAAGCTGCTGTGTCTGATTGTCAGTTGGAATTGTGTTGTCTATATATATTTCACCTGAAGGTTGTGCTCCTTGTTGGCACTTCTCCTGTGAAATGTTGGTACTTAGTGCTGATAGGCACCTACCCTGTTTCACTGTATATAAATTACATGTATAGTAATTTTTTTTCTCCCCAGATGGTGGTAGATGGTGGGAAAATGCTATAGCTGCTTTCTTCAATAGGAATTACCCGGTCAGCTGGCTTGTGAGAGATGTAAGTGCAGTGAGTTGATCTTACATTTCACAGCTGTGCCACATTTGTCCTTAAACATCTAGTAAATTAAAATCAGTGGCACAGAAGACTTAACAGCTTGATAAGCAAATGAATTTCTCAGGAGAAACTAAGTGTGTACCTGTAGTTAGTAGTGAGGCAATTCCAGCCCTTTTGGAGGGCAGCCTCTAGTGCCAAAGGTCCTGGAGAAGCTGTGCCAAGGCTTCCTTCCTAGGGAGTGTTTCAACTAGCTGTAACTTGTGTTGTAACCAGTTAAGACAGCTGTACTCTCAGATGGTGAATATCTGTGCCAGGGGTTATCTTATGCTATTTGTTATGTTGTTATATTAATATTTTCAAGTAGCACTTCAGAGTCAATTAGCTGGACCTTCATATTTTGAAGATGTCCCAGTACTCGTTTTTGTGCTTAACCTCACTCATCTCCTTTTTGTGTTAGACCCTGAGCGAAGCAGAGGACTTCCAGGCTGCTGTTCTCAGACTGGCTGACATTCCCATCATTGCTGAGGTTTACTATATTGTGGGAGGTGTCTCACCCAAAGAAGGCATGGTCATAACGAGGAATAGAAGAGGACCAGCAGATCTCTGGCCTCTCGATCCCTTAGGTGGAGCGTAAGTAGGAAAAACTGCTTGGTTTTTGCTTCTCATGTTCCCTTCTGAGTGACTGGCTTAGTGGCACAACTTCCTGGAGAGAGCCAGGGCACCTCTTGGTCACATGGTTACAGCAGGGGATTCCCTCTTGTGTGCCATAGTTCATGGTCAAGGCTGTTACAGCTACCAGCATGGGGCCCTTGGGCTTGCAGAAGTGGAGGGAGTTGCCTTTTGAGGGAGTTTTCTCCTTTTGGCAATGTAAGGATACAGATTGTTGGACTTTGTGCATTACCTACTGAGTCACCTTTTGTTTCTTATGTGCTTGTTGCAGGTGGTTCCGTGTGGAGACAAACTACGATCACTGGACTACCCCTCCTCCTTTTGATGATCGCAGGTAAATTGATTGGAAGCTCTGTGGGGAGAGAACATGTGTTTTCAGAGTGGCTAGAGGTATGGGTAGCTGTTTGCTCCTGCAGCAGGCAGCTCATTCAGCTCCTGTAAAGCCACTCTGAAGGGAGTACATATGGTGTAGAGCAATACTCACAGATGAAAGGGTGTGAGACAGTGATTAGCATAAAGAGAAACTGCAAAGATAATGCTTAGGCCACAAACTTGCTCAGAAAGCAAAATTTAGTAGGAGGTAAATGACTTAGATCAACAGTGCCAAAGTGGATGGCACCAGGAGGGTGTTTGTATGGGATTTTTAGGCTGTGTAGTGTGCAAAAAGGGATTGGCAGATTGCTTCTTGATACGTGCTCAATGGAATAGTAACAGGAACTTCAATACTGTGAGATGAGATCCAGTCACACAACTTGGGGTTATTTTAGACCAAAGCAGGCATTTCCTGCCTTAAAGTGTTAAGGCCTTTAGTAAGAAGGTGTTTGTGTTGGTGCTTTGTAGCCTTTGAAACAGACAAGTGTGTTTAATTGATAATGTGCTGCTTTCCCACAGAACTGCAGCCATCAAAGCTCTCAATGCTACTGGACAGCACAACATCAACTTTGATACACTCTTTAAGGTAGTTCTCAAATTCTGCTTTATGAGTTGCTCTTCAAGTTCTTTGACAAAACACAAGTGTTCTTTCATCAGGGATGTAAAAGCTGTGCTTTATTGTGGGGAACAAGGTTTACTGCACAGCTGTCTCTAGGGGGGGGTTGAAGACTGAAAGTTGTTCCAAATGCTTCTGGACTCCTATTTAGGCATTTCGTAACAGTTGACCAATTCACGTGGAAAGAGTGGGAGATGAATCCCATCATCTTTGTGCAGTTTCTTATTTCAAGCACAGGCACTTAGTGTTAGATGTGGTGACCTTTGGGAATTACGTCTTTCAGAGGGCTTGTTTTGAAAGTACTTCAGTAAAATGGTCTGATGTTTAAAAAAGGTGGGAAGTTCTTGACTTTATATTATTCCTTTCATAACTTCATCCTACTACTGTTTCTAAATAGCCATTTACTTCCCTCTTTATCTCCCCAAATGACAACTCTTCCAACTTTCTGTACAGGTGTTGTCAGTGAAGCCAGTCTTAAACAAGTAAGTATTAGATTGAGAGATGTTGATTGGTGCCTCCTGCTGTGCCTCAGGCTACTTGAAAGCACACCACAAACTTCTTTAGGATCTTCCTTATGTATATGAGTCCTGTGGTTTCCCAGCCTAGATTTTGGCTTGTGCTCATGACCCTCTAGTTCCCCAACACTGTTCCTTTTGGGTCTACCACTTCAGTTAGGGAACTGCACTTATTTGGGCTCAGTCTGGTAATGGGAAATTGCATTGGAGTAGTGAAACAAATGACTCCTTTGGAGGAGCAGCTAGATGTCACATGGACTCCTTTGCCCATTTTTGGAAATTTGGGCTTTGTGATAACACTGCCAGTAGCTTTTTCTGCATGTTCTGATGGAGCTCTGATTAATTTGTAATAAAGGAAGTGGGATAAAGCTTTTAGATGCCATTTACTACATTTTCAAGAGATACGTTTCAGTACACCACTCTTCTGTGCTGTTCCAGAAATTGCACTTTTGCAAGTTATCATGTTATCAAGTTTTACTTTTACATGGAGCTCAATCATATTCTCTGTATCAGTCGTTGTTATTGGAGCTTGGCAATGGCTTCCTCTACCTCTGCTCTGCCTTGTCAATGTGAGGTAATGGGGAAAGGAAAAGGTTCATCTCAGCTATTATGACATAGATACAGTATCAATTGTTTAATACAGTTCCTCTCTTGTGCTGCGTGGGGGAAAGAACACTAAAAATTGATGCCAACAGTCTTTAATTTAATCAGTCTCTTTTCCTAAATCCTTCTGTACCTAAGCCGAATATTTGTTTCCATAAATACCTGTCCTGCTGCCTTGCTAGCTAGATGGATTCCCCCTCCTGCCTTTGGGATGTCACTCACTCTCTCTGTTGCTCTTTCCCTGCCAGTAACACAGTATACACTACAGTCATGAGTGCTGCACTTCCAGATCGGTACCAGACATGGATGAGAGCCGGGGAGTGAAGAGATGGAAGTGGCAGAGGTATAAGTGGCGTCTGTACTTGCACAACAATTGCAGCTCCAGAGTCACTGAGGGCCAAAGCATTGCACTGGCATGCTGATCCAGTCTGAATTCCTGATGCTGCTTGTTTATTGCCCTTGGATAAATAGCTTCCATTGTTTTAGAGGGAGTTAAATATTGACTGTCCTAGTGAAACTCTTGGAGAATATATTAGGTTTTTGATCAGAGAGGAAGGGATGGAAGCTGCAACCTAAAGGTAGAGGTTGCCTCTGGGAATGTTTAGCCTATTTTTACCAGCCCCACTATGAAACTTGCTTGTCATCAGGTGGATGATGGCAGGAAGCCCTGCCAGAGGGAACTAAATCCCAGCAGGAGGGGATGGTGCACTTAGCACTAAGAAAAATTGAACTTGGTTGGTAATGGCTGCTCACCAGTGACTACATGTGAGCAGCATCCTTTGGGGGCTCTGTCCTGTGAATGTACAGAATAAGCTGAAGTTCTTGAGCTCACAAGGTGCCTCATGGGGACAGCTTCAGAGAGATACTATGAGAATTTCTATGCCAAGAAACTGGTTGCATGGCCTTGGCAAGAGCACAAGAAGCTGTATTTCAGTTTAAAGAGGTTTTAAAAAATACTATTGCTATTATATTTGCAGCAGTTCTGTCAGGTCGGATTGTAGCAAGAATAATTATTTCTAGCGATTGTGTAGAACTTGTTTTTCACTTAACTCTGGACAAACCTGTGCTCTCTTGCCTGTTTTTCTAGTTCAACACACTGAGTGAGAAGCTGAAGCTGTGCAAGACTAATATATGCTTTTAAAATCACCCCTGGGAGCAGTACAGTGGCTTTGGTTCATGAATGATGTGCACCATTCAGGAAACAGTGATTTGTTAACTCTTCAAAGTGTTGCAGGTGATCCTGTTGATGACCTGTAATGGAAGTTTGAAATTTCCTGTAATTTAATTGATGCTCTAGTAGATGTTGATGGGTAAAAATGGCTTGTACTATTTTTGGTATGAGTTGTGCAACTGCGATGTACTTCTGTGCTGACTAATAAATACATTTTGTAAATTACATAGCCTGAAAGTCTGAAGTAATTAAATAAAAATATTCAGCTCATAGCTTGATGTATGAAGCCTTGTGGGATTTTACTTCTAGGTCCTCATCCTTTTCCCTCATCTGTGGAGTTATTGATCCTGGGCCTAGCAGGGGCAGATGCAGCAGCCAGCAGCATACACAGCTGTAGACTACAGGTATTTTTTAAATCAGAAATCAGGAGCTATTTCAGGAACAGTGGTAATGCACTTTTCTCCTTGGTAGATGAGAGGAGGTTGTGTTGGGTAGCAGGGAGGTTAAAAACCAGTTACATTTGTTTCTGTACATTCAGATCAAATTACCTGCAGTAAAAGTTAACATTTTGTTTTATGGTGCAGAGCAGTGGGGCTTTTGTCAGGTTGTGCTGACTGTATATTGAGTTTAGACACTTAAGTGTGCTCCAGAGATACCGAGGGAATTGAAGAGTCAAGGTGAGTGGATACCTTCAAGTAAAGCTGGCAAGCGCCCTTGTTCACTGGATAAAATGTCACCTGTATGAAGGTGACAGCGCCACTTGCAGATCCATGCCATGCTGGCTGTGGTGGGTGTGCACTGGTTATGCAAACTGCTCTGAGAGCACCTTCTGGAGCTGAGGGCCCTTTATCTCCTTGTGCTGAGCCTTATAACCTACTTACCTGCATACTCTTCCCTTGCCTGGATAAAAGTCCTGCAAGCTGTGCCTTGACCCAGTTTAGACAGAGATGTACAGCAGGCAATGAAAAAGCTGAAGAAGAGTTCCTGGAGCAGGATTTTAAAATGCTCGCTATCTTTGAGAGTCCAGAAATTGCCATTGCTTGAATTCACTGAGTAGGCACTGATTTGTGGTCCCACCAGGTTTTCTTTTAAATAACAGCTGCCCACAGTTACAGGATCCTTACAGGTGTGGCTTTGTGTAATCATTCTGACCTCCGCAGCATTAGGCTGATGATCCTCTGGCAGGGGTGTACCCAGATGCTCTGGTATATAAATTTGGCCCAGTGTTTGTTTCAATGTGTACAATATGGAGTGTCTTAAGTTGTTAGTACCTAGGAGTATTCAAGAAGCAATTTGCTTCCACTGTTGTGTCTGTGGCTGAGCAGCTGTTTGGGGTTATGTGGTTTAAACAGGTGAGGAATGTAGTTTGTTTTATTTTCCTTATAAATTACTTTCTTGAAAGCCTTGCATTTTCTGTGGTAACCAACGCTCCAAGAGGCTGACTGCCAACCAAATAAAGCCTTTCTGCCACCTTGAATGCTTTTCTGCTAACCCACAGGATATATAACTTCCTGGTTTTAGTTTAATGACAAGCTAAAAATATAAATACTGATCAACTGCTGAGTGATATATCTAAGTTGTAAGATACTTAACCTGTGAGTAGCTAAGGTACTTGTGATAAGAACTGAAGTTTGATAAAAATGCAGAGATGTGTTAATACTTTAAACAAAACCATCTTAATGCTGGAAACATTAAAATGTAGCAGTGATTGGGTTTTTTTGGTAGGTTTGGATATTTTGTGGGAGTCTTTGACCAAGAAAGACTGGACCAAAACATCCTGGAAGTATTTCTGTTGCCTGGTATTCTATGATTTTGTGGACATTGCTTTTTCAAAAATAAAAAAAAAGGAGTGGATCATTTATAGGTATTTGAATAGATTGCTGGTCATATATCTGTGTGAGATTTCATCTGCTCTGTGTGTGCACTTTTTAAAGACTGGAAAGAACAGTGATTTTCCTGTTTTCTCAAGCCCTGGAATTGTGAAGTAATAAAACAAGATAAATTATCATTGCTTTTTCCACATCCTTTTCTTTCTGCTCTATAGATTCCCTAGCTACGAAGCACCAAATACTTGTTCAGCCCAACACAAATAAGGGGTGAAACTTGGAATTATTTTTCCTCCAGAAGCTTGCATTTAGCAGAGGGCAGCTTGCAAGTGGGTAAGAGCTGACTCCGAGGATGAGAGGCCAACACGCTGTATTTCTCATTCATAATCCCTTGAGTAATCCTAATCCAGTTGAGATCTGTAGCCTTTATTAAGTGTCACATGGTAGAGGGTTCTTAAGTCTGTTCATAACTGGGCAGTAAATAAATCAAAGTGTCTGCACCAGCTCTGGGTCGCACGTGCACAGAGACATGGCCTGTGTTGTGCCGCCTGCCCAAGGGAACATCTTACTTTCCTATTTGGATTCTGAGGAGGAGATTTTGCATCTGTAACTAAAAAATAGCATCAGAAATCAGCGATCATTTGGGTACTGAACACAACCAAAATTTATCGAGTGAAGAGCTTCAGTTGTGTTTGTCTCAACAAATCCATAAATTAGGACTTGGCAAGGTAAGTTGCATTTTTCTTTTTAATTCTTGGCAACAGGGTATTGTGTTCAGAAGTAGCTTAAAGTTTAAGATAAAATATCCTTTTTGTATGCCAAGGTGTGTATAAAGCTGCATTTGGGAGTTTGGTATCTGCAATTCCCCTTTTTGGCACTGCAGTAACTGTGTGGTTGTGTGTTTGAAATAAAACACACTTTCACCATCTTGCTTGCAGCTACAAGTGGTGCCAGGTCTGATGTGCACGTGGGCCATACAGAGGTATTTACTCTGAGGCAAGGCAGGATCATCACTTTCCCTAGTGCTAGCTAGCATTGTTATCCTTGGGAGAAGTATTTGGTTTTCAAATAACCTGTAGCTCTTAAACTCTTACTGTTTTTCTTTTAGCAGAACCTAAAATTGATTTCCCTCCAACATCTCTTTTAGCTTTTTCCCTAGTAGTAAACTTTTTAGTCTGTGATGTCTTCCTGTTGCCTTCCATTTTCTGCCCACCTATTCCTTCCATTGCTGGAATGTCTATAGAACTGTCAGGTTAGTGGGCATCCTGTTCATGATGCATGAAATGTCACCTTTCCTAGAAGCAGGCTTCACATTAACTGAGTTATTTCTGGCAGGTCTTGTAGGATGAGCACCACATTCTGCAAAGATCTATGAGGTGCACAAATACCCAGTGTGTTGGATTTGGTTCAGAATGCTGTCCCTTGCTTTGGTTTTGGAGATGCTAAAATAATTAGGCTAAGCCAGGAAATGTACCTAGGCTTTTGTAGTTTGGGTTTTGGGGCATTTGACTCAAGTGGATTTGTGCAAGGTTTCCTTGCCTGAATTTCATGGGGTACCAGATGGTGTTATTGAGCAAGTCCTCTGTTTGTGTTTGAAGAGTTGCAAGAATGGTGTTCCCCAGTGGCTCAGGAAGTGCATGGATTCTGGCTACTATGTCTCTCTCTTGCCTGTGAAACATTACCTCCAGTGGTAGGGAATGTGTATCTTCTCTATGTGTGCGTGACTTTCTCCTGAGGCCCTGTACTTGGTGTTCCACTGGTTGTCTGTGTCCATGTGGGCCTCTCAAGTCTGTGCCTCTTTAGTGGTGGTTTAAGTGTGTGTGGTGGCTTTTGTCACCTGGTTTTAGAATGTAGGTGTTCTCTGGCAGGTGCTCTGTGCCATGGCATGTGTCAGGGACAGCCCAGTGCAAAGGAGGTGTGAGGAAAACCTGTTGCAGAGGCCTCCTGATTACACCAGAGAAAAGGAAGTACTCCTGTAGGAGAGGAGTGGCAGGCAAGAGCAGGATGAGGAAGGAGTGCTTGGTAGCTGGCTGTTTCCTAGATGAATCATGTTTCTCACCTGTAAGTTAAGACAACCTGTACCTGAAGTGGTGCTTATGTTCAGTTCATCCACTCTTTGAGTCTGTCCCTTGATTGGTCTCTGTTCCTCTTCCGTTTCTTAGGTGCAGGAATTTAGGAAGGGACAGGTGCATGTCACTGCTGGGGGGATGAGGAAGGATCCAAGATGCTGAGCAGTTTCTTCCTCAGTCCTTCCAGCCCTGGAACAGGTTTGATTCCATTGGAGCCTGATTTATTCCTATGCGCTCCTTTGCTCAGGTTGTGGCCCTGACAAAAATCTGAGGGCAACACATGAAGTTCATGGCTCCAGCAACTGCTTGGGAGGGACCTGTTGATAAGCCTTTTTATGATATGATAATTAGGGCACACTAACACTAGGCTATCCCTCACTATGGATGGCAAAAATGTGTTTAAAGTAGGGCTGCCCAAAATAAATGCCTGTTTGTTTTGCAGGGAGAGAAGGAAATAAGAGAAAAATTGTTCCCAAAGGTGACTTCAAATCCATGGTTACGTTTTATCAAAGCAGGCAGGTGGTACCCTGAACACATCCTCAGCAGGCAAAGTACTAAACACCATACTTGAGTGTTTGCTTCAGGTTTGTTCTCCATTGTTTTCAAGGTTACGTAGAAGTGTTCTAGTTCTTGGGGAAGGGGCCAATTCAGAATTATAATTTTTACCATTGCTTCTCTGGAAACCTAAAACTTGTTGAAATCCTCAGATCTGTGTTATTAAGTGAAATTTTTGTATAGGCCAGATGGGTCTAAGTTCAGAAGTTCTGAACTTCTTCCTGAACTATGGTTTTCCTGGCACTGGAGGTTACAAACAAGAGCTATAACTGGTGAGTTTTGTGTGCAATTGTCCCTTGGAGTAGTTAATAATCTGGAAAGCTGTCAGAGTATTTGCATTGTTTGAGCACAAAGAAGGCAAGGAGCTAGGTAAAACTGGGTGTCATTTGGCAGCGATTTCAGGCAATCTGTGCCATTGATATAAAATGATGCTGTTAGAATAAAACAAGAGTGTAGGTATTTTGCTAAGAGCATTGTGATGTACCCTGTTGCGTCAGCTGGTTATGGCACTGTGAGGATGCCATTGTACAGCTGGGCATCCTGGGCAAGGGAGAGAGAGTTGCAGGCTTTGCTGTGCTTTAGAACCTCCTGGTGCTGCGGTGTGGCTGAGCAGGGCTCACCTTCCTGAGCCAACATGGATCACTCACCTTACACAACACCGGACACGCTCCTTCAATTACTGTTTGTGCGGATCTGAGCTATTTTGAGAGGAAAGACGTGGGTGAGGTGGAAAGAGATTGAAGGAGGCAAAAGGATTGCAGGAAGTGAGGAAAGGAGGAGGACTTCTCCTGGGCAGAGGTGCCTCTTTAGTGACTCTGTCCTGACCCTCCAAAATACTTTGAGCTATGTTCTCCTGCCAACACCAGCCTTAACATTTCTACAAGTGTTTATTTCTTTTCCTCCATTTCTCAGCTTTGTCTTCCCTGAATTTCAGGGGAAAATAAAAATCTGTCGAATTCTTCAGTGATACAGCCTGGAGCTGCTTTGGCAGTGACTGTTTATTTTCCAGAGGGAAAATGTCTGTGAATGACATTCTGGTTACCCTCAAAGTGAGAGACTTCAAAGTCTCTCACTAGTCTTCCATTGGGAGACATTGACCTAGTCTTCCATTAGGATCTGTCTACCCTGACCAGAGCTTCCACAGCAGTGAGCTTACTAAAGTCTGGATGTCTGTTGTTTTATACTGGCAACTGATGGTATAATACACTCCCACACTCAAGCAGATGCATGAGAATGAAGGCAAGCAGTGTTTAACAAAGCTGGCTATTTTCTTCTGATAGCTAATTGCTATTTTAGACTTAGCTTCCTGCTAGTTATGATTAGATTAAATATCAGGTTTGTGTACATCCCTCATAATGAGCTATCCTTTACAGGGCACTTTATGAATATTTGTCTACACTACAGAATGTCTGTCTGCACATACTACTTCTTAATGACTTTTTAGTAGTTCCTGATCATTATTGAAAAGCTTTTTATATGTTTGCCAAACAATCACAATACCTATTTTTATGCAGGTAGCTAAAGGTGCTGAACTGATTCCTGTTTATAAAGCTCACTTGCAATGTGAAGCAGTGAGACAGAAATCCACATCTGAATGTCTGGGAGTAGCTGCAGAAATCTGGTAGTGTAAAATGTACTTGGGCATAAGAGCGGTCCTCTGATCATTGATATTAAGTGTTAATATATTTAATTGTAGATTCTTGGCACTGTGAGACATGTTGCAGCTGTTTTGATTCTGACCAAATGGTCTTCCCTGCATCTCTTTTGTGTTTTTGGTGACACTGGGCCATTCTGCAACGTTGGAGCATTGGTTGGACAACATGGGATCTGGTAGTTCTGTAAATGTCCAGTACAAGCACTCCCTGCAGAAGTCTGAAAATGGTGAGTGATTCTTAGAAAAGCGATCTTATCCTGTTTTCTCCTGCATGTGCTGTTGGGAGGTTGCATTGAATGTGTTTCTCCTCTGAGTGTTCTTCATATCATTGAAGTGAGGCTGTCTTTGAGTATCCTGTGACAAGGATTCTTAGGTGTCAGGCAGAAGACAACAGGCTTGAGGAAATAACAGCTATTTAGACAAGGAGTGGGTTAAAATCCACCCAAGCCTAACTAGAGAAGAAAGCTACAGTTAGCACCAACACCTGCTGGATGAAACACTTGCTGGGTAATGCAGCTGTTATGTCTGCTGACAGTGAGACAGATGTCCCCTGCTGCTTCTCCTGGATTATTTTCCAAGGCTCTTGCTAGTGCAGCCAAAATAAATCTAGTTCCAAAGAAGGTGAGATGGTGTGGCTATGTAAAGCTGTCAAGCAAAAAGTGTGCACTTTGTCAAATTACATCAGCAAAGTGCTCTTAATCTCTGTTAAAAATCCAGACGTCTATGGCTCTCGAAGTTGCGGTGATTTATGTTTTGAAGCCCTCTGTAAAGGTATTAATTTTGTGGGTGTATGCCTGTGTCTGCTGCAGAGCAAAGGGAGTTGATGAGGAAGACCTTAGATATAAGGAAGAGCTAAAAAGTAAATAAACAGTCTTTTCCTTGTTTGAATAATGCAGTCATGACCACTGGCAGAACAGCAGGATGGGGCAAACTGATTGCAAGTATTTGGAGAATAAGGATTGGAAGTGGGGATAAGGTTGTGACTCACACTTTTGTTTGCTACTATCCACTATTGAAAAACTCTTTTTATTTAAGTTAGACTTACCTGTCACCCATAGCACCAGAGGTCCATGGACTTTCCCAACAAATTCAGGGTTATTTTAAGATGAGCAAGTGTAACACAACACTAGTTACTTATTTGAGACTTTATATTACATCTGATAGCTGAGCAAGTTTCCCACAGCAGTAAAGCCTCTCTGAATTTGTAGACTTTGGCTCTCAACATGCCTCAGATTTGGCCACTTGCAGTAGGGCAGCTGCTTAGGACTTGGTGGCCAAATGCAGCGCGCCAGATCTCATCCCTGTTCCCCCTGTCCAAGGTCTTTGAAAGCTGTTTTCAAAGGACAGTGTTGGAGCAGAGCTGTTCAACTGGCCCTGCCTTGGAGTGTAGTCTGGTTTATGTGCTGCCACTTTGCTATGCTTTCAGCAGCTTATATGATACATGGTTTAGATCATCAGAAAATGTGGATAAGTCTTTCTCTGTTCATTTCTTTTTCCCAAAATGATACAAACACTGCCAGATATAACTCACCCAGGTAAACTGCTAAATTAGAATACCTGGCTTTTTCAATTGCACAGTCAGTCTCCATAAAAGCAGAGTCAAAACCAGTGCCTTGCCTATCTGGGGCTTAAATGCTGTTAATGGTGGTATTTATGTTAACTGTGCACTTGATAACATGTCTCTCATAGGCGTAAGTTTTTACTGTTTCTAAGATTTTGGTTTTCATTGGTATGTGTAGAGTTATCACAAGGAATTTCTTCACAGCCCAGCAGATCAGTAAGCATTTTCTCAGCAAGAGAGAAGGCAAAGAATACAGAACTTATTCCTGAGTTAAGGCTTGCCAAATCTTACCTTCTTGCCCACAACTTGAGGTTCTCTCACACCTCTGCTGAAGAGCAGCTGTAGGTCTTCCTTCTTTGTGCTCTGCAATTCCCAGTGCTGAAAGAGAATAATGATTTAAAAGGATTATTATTTTCAGTGTATAATCCATTGAGATACCTTCATTAGGCAAAGGTCGCTGTCTCCTGCTGAAGTACTTGGAGGGCCATTTGTTATGTAATTAATGCAAGCTGACTGAATTAATATTATTTCTCAGTATAGAAGCCTTTGGGTAGGGGGTGAGGATTTTTCTTTTTTTAATGAAGATTTTCCCACACACCTCCCATTGCTCTCCCTGCTTTGGTGAGCAGGCCTAGTTCCCTACCTGTGTTGTTTCCCTTGGGTTTTGAAGCCAGCTTGTGGATATAGCAGTCATCCCTTCCCACCTCAGCTAAAGATGACAGAGAAGCAGTGTTAGAAGATGTTTTAAGTGTAGGGCTCATGGGTGGGGCCCCAGAAAGGAACAGGAAGGGATGCAGTGTAATCCAAAGAGAGATGTCAAGAAGCAGAGCTGGTCCGAGTGGGATCAAGGACAGCTAAAGAGAATGAGAGATTCTAGAGGTAAAATTTTGTGGCAGAACTTGAAAAACAAAATGTGAAAGTACACCAATGTACTTCACTTGAAATATGCACTCACCCCATCTGAAATAATTTTTGAAGGGAACACACTGGAACTGGGAGAATACAGAGGCTGTGTTTAAAAGATCAAAGGGCAGATAGCCATAATTTGGTGGGAAGCATCTGATGTCAGCACTGGCTGTGGCTTGAACATCAAATAGGTACCTGGAAATTTTGGCATCTCATTCATTCTGTGCCATTAATGGCCAAAGTTTTGCCTCCCCTTTTTCACTGTGGGTGTAGTTTTGTCTTTATTTTATTGTAAGGTAATGGTATGTTGATATTTATGCTAGTGTAGAGTCCTTCTAAAGCTTTTCCACAACTGCAAAAGCTAAGGTATTTATTTGGCATAAAGAGA
The DNA here is from genome assembly GCF_028769735.1 of Zonotrichia leucophrys gambelii. NCBI lineage: Eukaryota > Metazoa > Chordata > Aves > Passeriformes > Passerellidae > Zonotrichia > Zonotrichia leucophrys. The sequence goes on along the minus strand of NC_088173.1, from coordinate 42,812,335 downwards.
GATAGAAAATCCCCACATTTTTTAGGCTCTAGAAGGAAACTTGGTATCCAGTCTTCCCCCAACTCTTTGCATGGCCTCAGTTAAATTTCTGGTTTCCTGAAGACCCAGCACCTAGAGATGGTAAGAGGGACATAAAAATTATCAAAGTAGGTAGAAAGGGAGGATATTGTCTAATAATATGGAAGAACGTGTTAGGGCTTACAGGCCTTCGTAATTTGTTGTTAACACTGGTGCTGAAGCAGCAATGGTTGGAAGTGCTTCAGAGGTCTCTGGGCAGGCAGGGTCAGGTCAACCTCTTGCAAGAAAGAAGGCAAAAAGAGATTTTTTGCCCTTAGGCACAAGAATACAATTCCTGGTAACTTCTTCCTGAAAAGGAAAGGTTCTCCTCCATGTTCAGAGGTGGAGAAGGAGCTGCTGCAGGTGCCTCAGCTGCAGGCAGTGCTGCTCAGAAGCCTGGTTCTGTTCTTGTCTCCCAGCTTTCAAGGCAGCTGTCTTGATCCAGCAGTGGTATCGGCGCCACGTGGCTCGGCTGGAAATGCGCCGCCGCTGCACCTGGAGAATCTTTCAATCCATTGAGTATTCCTGCGAGCAGGACCAGATCAAGGTATGGTGCTGAGGAAAAGAGCAGGTAGGAAAACACATAGCAATGTGGTTTCTGTGCCAGACTCTGCCTTTTTGGGTGCTAGCTGGTCACCCTCTAAGTGCTTCAGTGGGCCAGGGACTGGGTTTCCTGCCCCTTTTTAACCTATTAATTCCCTGGCTGCTTGTGTTGCATAAAACAAAGTAATAAACCCCAAAAGCAAGCCCCAAGAGCCATTTAAGGCTCTTAAGAGCTTTTCTGGAGTCTGAACACAACAGGCAAGTCTATTTGGTTTGTTATGTTTTAACTTTGATTAAAATTCTCTTACATGCCTGCTTTGCAGGGAGAGGAAGGGCTCATAGCATACTTCTGCCTGTGGCTGAAGGTAAAGCCACTGTTTTGACTTCATCTTAAGAAAGTCAAAACTTAAATTGGTACAGTGAGAGTTGCTATATGTACCAGACAGCATGAGGAGGGCAGAGGTAAAACTTCCAGGAAGATGATTATGATAGGTTGCTACTCTGTTCGATTTCATTCCGGGGTGAATGATGGGCTCTCCCTCTTCCTGCAGCTTCACAACTTCTTCAGTTACCTCATGGACCAGTTCACACCAAGCAGCAGCAAAGAGAGTAAGTTTGTGTGCTCTTTGTAGATGTGGCACCTGCAGCTCTGAAGGCTGAACCTTGTATAATTCATTGCCCAGTGCTGGGCAATCTTCAGGATGGCACATGTAGCCAAGTCCCAAGACTGACAGCATCAGGATTAGAGAGTGAATTGTCTGGAGACTATGAGCTGTGTAAGGGATGTGGGGCAATGCCTGCTCTTAGGAGCTGGAAGGAGGCATAAAGGTTCGGTATGTTGTCACAGAGTGGCAGAACGGTGCACACTGCACATGGACATTTGTCTCTTGCAGCCTTTCCCCCACTGCAAGTTTTGTAGCAGTGCCAAGCAGTACCCAGCATCCACGGCTGCAATTGCTCCTGAGTGCCAGCCTAACTAAACAGCTCTTCTGTAACAAATTACTAGCATGGTACCTGGAGCCAATTAACTACTTTTTTGTGTGTTTCTCTTTTTTTTTTAATTTTTTAAATCAACCCCATAAATCTGCTGTCCAGGGGATTTTATCAGTCGCATGTTTGTAAGTGGGGAAAGTTACAAAGAGGCAGAGCTGGAAAAATACTGTGACTATGAATCCATAGAGGTGCCAGACTCCTACACCGGACCCCATCTCTCTTTCCCACTCCTCCCTGACCATGCCACGGCCTTGCTGGAAGCTTTCCAACAGAAACAGGTAAGGATCCCAAAAAGGTACCATGCTCTACCCTTCTCTGAACAGGGTTGTAGGACAGATAATTTGGTCTTAACTTTCTTACCAAGCTCAGTTGACTGGAGTATAACAAGGCTGGCTGTTAAACAAAATGGGGTTGGAAACTATATGGTACTTCCTAATGCCATAGAAATGTTCTTCCTGATAATGTACTCCTGACAAAATGGAACACTTTACGTAGAGGTGTACCAATATTTACCTGAATTTCATTTTTAAAGGGAGAAATCAGCAACAGCTCATGTTGAGACTTTTCATAATTTTTTGTTCAAATTTCTCAATTTGTAAATAGGTATAGGATGGCCCAGAGGAAAACAGCCAATTACAATGTTTTGTGTTATGCAACTTGGACTCTGGTTTAAAATGTAAATTGTGAGTTTTTTGATAAGGAAGTTGAGTACCACTCCAGAACTAACAAGACAAGCGTTCATACAATTGCAGTGTTCTGCTGCCATCCCTCAGCTGATATGCTGAACCTCAAAATAGGCCAAAACATCCCTACTCCAAAGAGAACTTCTAACCCAAAGGTGTCTCATGTCCCTGCTGTATTAAATGCCTATGCCCTGGCTTTGAGCATATCTATCACTGCAGGACACGTGGAAACTCATAGACTGTTCAAAGTGGAAAAGCTAAGAAAGAACAAGAGGAGCAACTTTGTTACCTGTGATGTTGGACTGGAATTTCTGCTGCTCCTGGAGGTGGTGTGGCCTAGTGGGTATAGCCTTGTCCACAAGGTGCTGAGGCTCTAGGGTTGCTTTGCCAGCCCTCTCAGTGCTGAGGCTGGGCTGCCTTGTGCAAGTGTCTGCCATCCTGCTGTTTCCCAATATTTCCCTCATCTTGTTTGTAAGCCCATAGGTCAGTATAGACTGCCATTCCAGGGAGAATTTCTACCACCCAGGCTATCCTGGTGGAGTCTTTACAGCCACAGTGGTGCTGCTCAGAGGCCACTGATTTCCTGCTTTAATCCTTTTACTTTCTCCTAGTAGCAGCTCCATGCTCGCTATGTCTTAAACCTCCTGCATGAGACCAGGAAGCACCTCAAGCAGTTGCCAAACATCAGTCATGTCTCTACCTGCTACATCGAGGAGATCACCGTGTGTGGTGGGTCCCTTGCAGCCTCCAGGGTGGAATGCTCCTATGGGAGGGTGGGGCAGAAAGAGAGTGATAGTGAGAGCACAATGCCCCCCTCTGTACTGAACGTGGAACACAATGCTCTCTATAAGCAAAGTGTGTGGTGCCTTGACAGGCAGCTGGGTCTGTCTGAAATACCCAGGTGGTCTTTTTTGTCTCACCCCAAACTTGGAGTTGTTTTACTAAACCACGGAAATCACATCCAGCTGAGGACTGGTCACAGAACTTGGTAGTGGTCTGACCTGTTCTGTGGTCTGGGATTATTTGAAAACAAAATCCTGGAGCCTTTCTGGGTGAGCACCAGCACGTGCATGCAGATCCAGAATGTCAATGCATCTTTGCATTGTATAAGTAAATTTGAGAAAAAGCTTTTTACCTTTTTCCTACTCTAATGTTAAAATGTTGAGATATTTATGAAAAATACATAGTACAGACTTTTGCATGCAGTCAGCCTCTGGAAAACAAACCCCTCTCTCCAATATTATGTTAAATGACAATTAGATGGTAATTTTGAATGCTAAGCTTTCTCCCACATAATGACAATCTTGTGCCAGGATGTGCCATCACATGAGATAAATGACCAAAGCTTCTAAATCAGTCTTCAGCAGATGGTATAGGTTTTTTTTATTGTCCTTCTCAGATTTCTGCTCAAGCCTTGCCTTACATCGTGTCCTTTTCCTCTAGGCTTGTGCTTCCCAAAGTATTTCTGTGCTTATTAATTTATAAAGGACCTAGTTCGTAGCAAGTTAGGTGTTGGGTGTTTTTTTAAAGTCCAAAGTAAACATATTGTGAATCATCTCTTTGTGCCTGTCAGGAGACTTACATGGCCAGCTGGATGACCTGTTCCTCATCTTTTACAAGGTAGGCACCACACTTAGAGAGGGAGGATGTCCAGGCATTTCAATGGGTATCTCATGGGTCATGTTGAGAAGTGTTTGCAGAATTGGGCCATTCATGTACAATTCTCCAAGACAATTGGATTGGTTTTAAATAGCTTAACAAATCAGTAGCTTATTCCCTTGCTTACTAGAAAATCTGATATCCATGTCCATTTTATTAGTGCCAATGGGTGTTTTTCTAGTGCTTATACCAATGACAACTCTTTGTGACTGCCAATTTCACTGCTGGGGCCCACAGTATAAAGATGAGCAAGGGTCTGTTGTAACCTAGGACAGAAATGAGAGGCTGCAACTGGGGGGAAGGCATATGGACACCTTGGAGAGGCCTCTCTGGAGACATCCACCTGTTCCTTGCTTTTACAGAATGGCCTTCCTTCCCCTTCCAAGTCCTACGTGTTCAATGGGGACTTTGTAGACAGAGGCAAGCAGTCCCTTGAGATCCTTGTCATCCTCTTTACCTTCCTCCTGATCTATCCCAAGGAGGTTCATCTCAACCGCGGGAACCACGAGGACCACATGGTGAACTTACGGTACGGCTTCTGTGCAGGGCTGAAAACCATATCAAGGGCCTTGTGCAAAATCCCACTGAGCTTCCTTTCTCTTGTTCCTTTAGCTATGGTTTCACCAAGGAAGTGATGCAGAAATACAAGGTAGGCCTATGTTTGTGTCTTCTTTACCATGTGAGATATGCCTTTAGAAGACTGGATGCTTCATCTCTTTTTTCTTTCTCTCAGGTGCATGGGAAGAAAATCTTGAAGATGTTTCAGAATGTCTTCTGCTGGCTGCCCCTGGCCACCCTGATTGATCAGAAAGTCCTCATTATTCACGGGGGCATCTCTGACACCACTGACTTGGACATGCTTGAGAAAATTCAAAGGAACAGAGTAGGTTTTATTTTCCAGTTATTGCAAGAGACAACAGTGTTGCTGATTTGTAGTGAGAAGCTCATTTCTACATGCCAGCTTAGCTGTTGACAAGACAAATCTAACAGATGGTCTTCCTAGACAAGGTTGTGTTTAGGTATAGGCTTTGGTTAGTGTGCGTGCAGGAGCTGTGAAGCAATGGAGCACTGTTGGTTTCTGGAATATGTGCTGCTGCTGAAGTAAAAATGCAGTGATGATGAGACATTGTCCCACAGTTGCTTAGCCTGTTTTTACCCCTTAGACTTCCAGAAGGAGTTTAATAAATCATTTAACTTGCCTCTGCCTCACTCACTCAGTTAGGAAATACCCCTTTCCTTCTTCAAATAAAATCACAACTCTTGCATTAGTCATTCATGCTTCCTTTGCTCTGCTGCATAGTTCCCATTGCAGATGAAATCTGTATGCAGGAAATCAATGAGGAAGAGTGAGATGTGATGCGCATGAGGCCCAGCTGCAAACCCAGGATGGCTTGTCTAAGAGAATGGCACTAATAGTTTCCCATAGTCAAGGAGCAGTTGATGGAAAGAAGGGAGTGAGGCTTGGATCACTTGAAGTCTGCCAATGGAAGACATTAGAGCTGGAGGTCTGGGTTTCATGCTGTGTTATCAGCTCCATTTCTCTCATATCTTTCAGTTTGTTTCTGTGTTAAGGCTGAAGAAAAGGAAGGAATCGAGTGGAAAACCACAAATCCAGGCCATAAATGGGGAGAGCGAATCAGGCACTGATGCAGCTCCCAGGTTATCTCTGCAGCCCCAGTCAGCCCAGGCTCCCAGCACAGCCAACAGGCGGGAGTTCTCCAGGTGGCTCCGGCAGACGGTGCAGGAGCAAATCGACACGTGCCGCCGGCTGGTGGACATCAGCGAGTCAGAGCCGGAGGAGCTCACCTATTCCAGCATGGTCTCCTTGAAGGATGCGGATGAACCATGCTGGACTCGCCAGGAGGAATGGAAGCAGGTGAGGAGTCTTAGCAGGGTCCTGAGCTGGATGTGCTGTGGGTGCCACCTGCAGCAGTTGGTCATTCAGTGGTAGGTGGCCAGGAAGGGCTGCTCTGTGAGACCATGGGGATGTTTCGTTGGTACCTTTGTTACCTCCTGGGAGGAGCAGCTGGGGACTTCCTTTCCTTGTTTTTCCAGACTGGGAGTCTCTTCTGTGCACTCTGAAACCACTGTTAGTTGGTTGACATTACATGTCACCTTCCAGTGCTGCACACCTTTTCTCTGTAGCACTGTATACTGAAGTCAGAGTTAAAGGGATTAGGCCTTAATCCACACAGTGATTACTGAGTTAGCACTTGTATTTCTGCAGGCTATGGAAGGACCTGGCTAGAGAACAAAGGCATTTTATACTAAGCCTACTAATCTGGATCTCAGGATCTGCTGGTTGTTCTTGCCCTGGGACTTGTGTTTTGGGATGGAGAAAGATAGGGAAGGCTCTTGGACATCTTAATGCTAGCAGAGGCAAAGCTTGTATCAGGCTTGACTAATGCACATCCCTCTTTCCCCAGACACTTTGGATGTGCCTGTAGCTCATGGCCAACAATATTGCCAGTTCTGAGGTGGCCCAGGTCTGTGAGAGTCTTCAGCTGGAATGCAGGAAAACTGTCTGTTCCTTTGCACTCTGGTTATAGCAGCAGTGTAGGGAGGGATTCCGAGACTGAGGTGTATTTTCTTAGTGAACTTTGCCAATCCTTTCAGGTTTTAGACATCCTCTGGAGTGACCCCATGCCTCAGGAGGGCTGCAGAGAAAATAAGGTGCGAGGTGGTGGCTGCTACTTTGGGCCTGATGTGACAGAGAAGTTCCTTGAAAAGTACAGCTTGCAGTTCCTGATCCGCTCTCACGAGTGCAAGCAGGAGGGCTACGAGTTCTGTCACAGCCGCAAGGTCAGCTGGGGGTGGTGTGAAGGGCACTTGGGTTTCCATCCTGCCACAATGGGGTTTCTGGGGGGGGGTGGCTGTCTCAGTTCTGCATTTCTTCCAGTGGGGCTTTAAGCACGTGCAAAATCCTTGAACAGTCCTATTGGGAGTTAACTGAAGTGTGGGGACATGGATGCACAGGCAAACTGTGTCCTTGTGTGTGGTGCTTGAGAAAATATCTGAACCCACTTGTGCCATGGCCCCCACTTAGTGCAGCTGCTCCTGCAGATGAGCTACAAAAGGGTGCTACTGAGCTGCTGCAGCCAAGTTCTGTTTTCAGAAGATGCAGTCAGATCTGTGGCTTCATCAGGGCACTCGGATTCTGGAGAGCAGAATTGTTGGGAAAGAGCACAGGAAAATTGCAGAAGCCCAACATGTGGCCAGATCCACATGTGACCAGTGCCACCCACAAGGAACTCACACCTGCATGGCTTCCAGGCCAGCTGCCACCTGGCTCTCCCTCTTCTCCATACAACATAGATGCTTTCACAGTCTGTGGACTCTGGAGGGGATTGGGTCTATTGTTTACATGTATATCAATATTACAGGATGAATGTACTGACTGCAAATGCCCTTTTTTTGGGATTAGGTGCTGACCATCTTCTCAGCCTCAAACTACTATGAGATTGGCAGTAACAGGGGAGCCTATGTGAAGCTGGGACCAGACCTCATCCCCCACTTTGTTCAGTACCAAGCAAACAAGACAGCCCATTTGCTCACTATGACCCAAAGGCAAGGCTTTCTAGTTGCTCTATTTGCCAAGTCAAAATTCCCTAAGGGAAAAATTTATGAGCTTTTAGAAAGTTTGACTCTGGAGATGAAGTTTCAAAGCTTGATTTTTCTAAAGAAAAGCTCTACAGGAGGGATTATGCTTTGTACTTGAAGTTACTGAGGAAAGCTCAAGGGTTGAGAAGGGATTATTAACAAAATTCCAAGGGGATTTTTCTAAAGCTTGCTGATTTTTTTCAGCTCCTCTTTTCCATGTCAGGTTTTAACTTTTGACCTTTGCTGAAGCTCTCTTTTGGGTTGTTACTTCACAAATGAATGCAGGGATTCGTGGCATCAGCTGCAGGGAACTGTGCCCTGGGCATGCAGTGCCTTGTCACAAGCACTGAGATGCAGCTGTAGCTGTGCAGAGCAGTTGTGTGGGCAATCCATGGACAAGCCAGGTAGAGGACTGGGAGGGAAGGTGCAGTTTTTCTTGTGATTCAGGGCAAGTCCTTCAAGTGCTTCTCTCTGTTCTGCATCCTCCAGAATCAGCAGAGTAGAGGAGTCAGCCTTTCGAGCCTTGCGGGAAAAGCTCTTTGCTCACACCTCAGCCCTCATCAGTGCCTTCAAGTCCTACGACAGGGACAATACAGGTAACCCAGAGCTGAGGGACGTGCGAGTTCATTGCCTGGTCGGATAGGGCTGAAGAGACTACATTGAGTTTGTGGCTGGCTCGGAGACTGCTCACTGACAGGTGTCACCAGCTGTCATGGGGAGGCTGTATCAGACCTTGCCAGAGGTCATTTGCTGTTACTCAGTCTCTGTGGATGCCTTGGAGAGACACCACAAAGTGGGGATGCTGAAAAAGCAGGACGTCATTAGCCTGAGGTGCAGTAATGAAGGCTGGTCCTAGAAGAACTCCTTGCAGCTGAAGTGCTGATGAAGCCTGGGGAAAGACGACCGGGAACGTGTCTGTTGTGTCAGTTGAGAAGGGCTGGGTGGTCTCTAGAGCCCCTTCATCTCTGAAGTCTAAAATCACTGGGAAGAGGAAAGCAAGGGATGTCTTCAATGGCAGTTGTCTTTGTCAGAGCCTTAAGGAAGGAGCTGAGAGTTCAGACCTCTGTGGGAGACAGGAGTGCTGTGTTGATGCAGTGACCAAGAGATGTTGCTGAGAACTGTCCACTGGTGGACAGGGGAGAAAAGGGATATGGTGGCTGGCAGAACTGCTCATTGAGAGAACTGCTTTCTTGCTTTCTTCCCTGGTAGTAAAACTGTTCATAGGGATCCAGCTCAGTTGTTACAGCTGCTGCTAAAATGGGCAGTGGGCTGCAAATTTCTAATGAAATACCCAAAGTTAGTGTCCTGCATTTGTTCAGATGCTTGCAGCATCATAAGCCTTGCTATGTTGCAATGATGAAAACCTTGCTGAGGCTTGGGTAGGAAGTGTATGTGTGCCTGCACTGCAAAATAATGCTGTGCTGTCAAGCAGCACCTAGACTGTGTGTCACTGTTTTAGGCTTTGTCTTTGCCTTCACGTGCTTTCCGCTGCCAGAGGTGTCTCCCTTTTGTGTACAGGAAAGATCACTCTGAGCAACTGGGCGACAGCAGTGGAGTCAGTGCTGCGGCTGGGACTGCCCTGGCGAATGCTGAGGCCGCAGCTGGTGCGCAGCGCCGAGGACGGCATGCTGGAGTACAAATCCTGGCTGGATGACCTGGCCATGGAGCAGAGGAGCCAAGAGGTAAGCACTCAGCCCCTTCCATCAAAGCATGATGTGAGCAGCTCTCACCAGATCCCTGGCACATACAAATCAATTGTAGTACAAAAGGACAGTGGATTCTCCCTGCATAACCTGAAATCACACTGAAGTTGATAGGAAGTTTTACCTGAGCTCAAATAGTCCTGAGGCACCCAGCCCATTTTTACAAAGAGATGACGGATGTGAAATCAAAATTTAGGGACAATTTGGATGCAGGCTGGTGAGTAGGAAAACTGTATTTCACTCTCCAAGTAGCAGTTTCTTAATTACACACAGCAAATGCAGCTCTGCAGTGGTTATAAAATGCAACCTGGTTCACTGTTAGCCCAGAAGAGCGCCAATGGGAAGGGACAAGTTGCTGATGGTCTGTTCTGCAGATGCCGAAGGGTCCAGTCATCACACTCCTGGTTGATAAGGCACTGCTGGCAAGTTCTTGAGAGCAAAAAATATTCTTGCTTGTGGAGACATCTGCAGTAACAACTCAGAGACAGGAGAGGTGTTGTCAGGATAAAAACTGTGATCATGTCTTTCAGCACATCCAGTCCAGCTTGCTGGAAGTCATTTATCGAAACAGATCCAACTTAGAGACCATATTCAGGATCATAGACAGAGACCATTCAGGTAAGCAGTTGTGCAGGGGCTGTTGATCACTGCCTTCTGTGATCCCTTCTGCTTTGGAGTTTGCTTTAGTATGTACAGATGTGTTTTTATTTAGGCTTGGGTGGTCCTGCTCCCTCCCACACTTCTGCAATGTCAATTTGTATTATGCTTCTGCTGCTCTGAGCTGTGTTTTAGTCAGTGTTCTCCACATTAGGAGATGTAGCTGCAGCACGTTAAATGCTCCTCTGCAGGTCTCATCTCCTTTGAGGAATTCCAGCAAACCTGGAAGCTGTTCAGCTCCCACATGAACATTGAACTCACGGATGATGGCATTAATGACTTGGTTCGCAGCATTGACTTCAACAAGGATGGGAACATTGACTTCAACGAGTTCCTGGAAGCCTTCCGCCTGGTCAGACAGTGCCCGTCGTGAGAACCTGCCGGGAGCTGCCATGTCCCATGCCTTGATTTCTACAAAGCCAGGACTGTCCCACCTAACCTAGAGTGTGCCTGCAGATGGCAAGCAGGGAAAGGGGAGGCAGGTGCCCAAAACAGAGATCACTGTAGGTGACAGCTGTGACCCATCTGGGGAGGCTAACAGGTGAAATAGATGAATTGCACTTCAATTCAGACTGCTTTTAAAACAAGCTGTGTTTTAAATAGTTTCCCACTCAAAGGGAAGATGCAACTTAGCTTCTCTTGTCAATGTGAGAGGATGTTACGGGTGTATTGAAGAGCAGTAAAGTGGAAGTCAATGTATTACATGTAGGCCGTGTTTTAATGAGGTAGCACCTGTTTGATTGCAGCTTTCCTTTTAATAAACCTTTTTTCCAGACTGCTGTTGCTTGGCTGTTTATTTTTTCTCTAGTTAACTCTGTGAGCAGCAGTGCTGTTCCAGTGATGACACCTACTTCCCTGCTGGTGTTCCTCTGCTGTGGTAAGCTTGCTCTGGAAGTTTGGAGCTACTAAGTACACACAGTAGAGCAGAATGTTGGAAAAATACCTCAAATGTACAACATTGTCTCTAGCAGGGGGACTTGTTTAAAAAATCTATTGAGGTAATTTCATTTTCAAAGCCCAGGGCAGTAGATCAAGTAGCTCCCTGCTAGGGAGCCGATGCTGCAGGTTTGTTATTTTCAAAGCATGGTGGGATCCAGCTTGTGAAGTGGGGTGGAATGAGAAGTTTGCAAAACAAGAAACAATGTGGTTCTCAAATACAAGCAGCACCATCTAGCAGGGGCCCCATGGCAGAAGACTCAAGACTGCTACCCCAGCCTCCAAAACAGAATTCTAGCCTCATTCAATTTCTTACAGAGCTCATTGCCCAGTGCAGACAGTTTAGTAACTGGAACTATGCTTCCAAAAGGAAACTAATCCTGTTCCCCCTTAGCTAGAGCTCCACATATGCTTTTTCAATTGTAATGGAATCATGCTTCCACACACACTCTCAAATGCACAATAGGGGTCCCAGCATATTGCAGCTGTATTTCTATTTTTCCATCCTTCAAATTTAATTAATGGAATTAATTTTGATGGCTAATGAACAAACTGATTTTGCCCCTTCCGTGTTTTTTTCTGCTGTACAAACTCCTACTGCAGAACACTGTTTTTTGTTTCAGTTATTTTTGGTGACTTTGGCACTGAGGGGAAAAGCAGGTCTCTCTCCATGACATGGGGGGAGTAGGTACCTGCTCTGCAGCGCTTGCTGCCCGGTAGGATCTGGGAGCCACACCTTTCACTTTGGTTTGGGGACTGAGGCTGCCAAGCAGCTCTGTGACACTGGGTGTGACAGCCTGCTACCTTGCAGTGCCTGGAGCAGAGTGAAGTGCATTACCTGGAGCTGGGAGCAGCATCACTGCTTTGCTGATGTCACTGAGAGCCAACACCACACACCGCTTATTACAAATTCAGACTGAATTTATTACTTTTGGGTGATTTTTAAAAAAGACAGAAGACAATGTCCAGACATACTGTTACTTAGAGGGGCAGCAAAGCTTTGTATAACTCATATATGTAAAGTGATCAAAACATAACCTTCAGATCCTTGCACTCCAAAGGAAGGACTGAAACTGGAAACATGAACTTTCTGCAGCTTGCCCCAGTAACTGACTGGTATTGCAGAGAACAACATAGTTACAGCAACAAATATCTCTGTAATGATTTAAGTTAGCTGTTTACACAATGGTGCTACTTGATTGTTCTGACAGAAACATGGAAGCAGGCTAAGCTTTCCACAAACCGAGTCATTAGTGAAACAATCCCCTCAGCACTGCATTTTTTAGGACAATGCTGTTGTAAAAAAAGAAGAAAGAAGGAAAAAAAAATGTACAATAGTACATATAGTTTTGTAGTAAAATGGTATCTGAACAGATTCAGTTTTCCTTCTTTTGTTAAAGCATATACAGCTTTATAAAATATAAACCTTCCAAAGGTCAATTTTAAAAGCTTAGAAGAGGCTTTGCTAATTCTAAAAGTAACAGACAAAATACCATTTTGCTCCTACAAGACATGTGTTTTATTTTACCTCAACAGTTTTTTAGCCTTGGAAGGTGAGCCATGAACTCCACTACCATGTTCTGTGTAAACCTCCACCAGTCAACTGAAGACTCCCCCTCGGATGGGAATGCTCTCGTTTAACCCGTGTTCTATTAGCTTGATGTCCTCCAAATCATCTTTGATGATGCTGATTAGGTGACTCAGCCCTTCTTGCTGCTGCTTCAGGTGCTGCAGATAGTTCAGAAACCAGTGTGAGTATTGTTCAACTTCACAAACTTACTAAGTAATATTTCTCAGAAGTGTCATGACTGGTGGCATTGGCACATTGATAATCCTGGCATCATTTCTCTGAGGAAGGAATAACAGCATTTTCTGTGCTAACAGCCTGTCTCCACAGAGTGATTTTGTACAACAGCTTGGTGCCCCAGCACTGAGACCAATTACAAGGATGACTTGATCAAACATGACAACATGACATTCTATATCCAGTCAGTGTGCATCTGGCTTAAATGATCAAGCTCAAAGAGTAGGTCAGGGTTCTACCCAGTAACACTCACTTGCTTGATTTCCCTTAAGAGGTCTGCATCTATGTAATAGCGCTCTTCAGCCCGCACTGCTCCAAAGTGGTTTTGCATCCTGATCTGGGACATGAGCTCATTCAGTCTGCCCTGGGAAGAGAAGCAGGCTTAAATCAAACACAACTCATTTACAGCTGCCACAGTTCCAGCATCTACCATTCCTTGAGTGTCCAGAGCTGGAAACATTGCTGCTCATTCAATTTTCAGATGTTCTGGAAGACATGCAAAGGGTAAGCGACTCCATGATTTCCAAGAACTCAAAACTACTGAAATACCTATTGGCTATTCAGCAAAGAGCACAATGCTACAACCTATCACACCGAGACTGAAAGCCTTCCACAACTAATATACACATGTGTTTTGGAAAACTGCCATGCTTTCAGTGAGGAAACCCCAGAGGTGTTAGTCAAACGTTGTCAGCCACTCACCTTGAACTGCGTGGGTGCGTTAAGTTCACACTGAATTGTATCCAACTGTACACGAAGCTGCTCCTCATCTGCCTGAATGGCATAACCACTTTTCCTTTGGATCTCCTGCTTTATTAGCACCTACAAAAGAAGCCTTTGACGTTCATTAGAGAACACTTGGCCCATCCTTCTCCCCACCAGCCCATCTCTACATCTTTTTGCCCCTCCTCCAGCCTGTTTCTCACTGGATTTGTTGTGTCATTTAGTCTGCTGCTCTAAGACCTCAGGGCAGTCCTGTGGTTTTGGGTAGGTGAGAGAGAAGGTTCCCAAGTACAGCAGACCTGAGCTTTCCCTGACAGCTCGGCCTGGTACTTAAAAGAACACCCGTTAGCTGAGGTCAGAATAATTTTCAGCACTGGCCTGCACAAGATGGAACAGGTTCTTCTTCCCTCTGAGACTGCTTGTGGCACTGAAGTGTGTCAAAGGACTTGTTAAGATCATCCTTGTTACCTGCAAGGTTCTGTGTGAAAGCGCCATCAGTTTCCTTTTGTATTGTGCAATTTTTGCCATAGTCGTCGTTTGGTTTTTCTGCAGCTCACTGATATCTTCTGATATTATCTGCAGAGGAGATGGGAGTCAACTAGAAGCCAGAGAGTTTTTGATAACAGAACAAGGTAGGCCTGATTTAAAACTGGAAGCTTCATGACACTACACTACTTAGCAACTTGGTGTCCTTGCCCCAGATGATTTTAGAAAGCTTTCTTCTATCTCTACTGTTCGGCTTTGTATTTATTTTCATACACAACTGGGATTTTCAGAAGGCACTGGAAAATTGGTTGCCCAAAGTTAAAAGTTTCTGCCAATGGACTTAATGGAGTGGGTGTGGATTAGCCTGTAACAAAACAGTGAGCTGGAACCTGAAACAAATGAAAGCCAAACCACTCTGCTCAGTTTTTGGACAAAGATCTATTTAAGGGATATATTAAGACAATGGTTCATCTTTCCATTTTGAACACACAGGGCTAGGTGCATTTAATAGCGCATCCTTGTCAACCGCAAGTCATGATAAAGATGAGCAACCTTACATCTAATCGAGTTTGATGCTGTTTGGTCATCTGATCCTGGACCTTCAATCTTCTCAGCAGTTCCTTGAAACCCACCATTGGCACAGGAATAAGCCTAGAAGAACACAAATATTTCTTACAACATGTTTCTATACTGGACACATCAAACATGATAAGGGTTAATAATTATGAAACAGAATCTAACATAAAGTCACAGATTATGCTGATCTTTTATAAATTAATATATAACCATATCTTCTTTTGCTTAGTTTTAGAGTCCTAACTATTCCCCATAACCTCTTCCTTTTTAATAAAGAAACCAGCCCAATTTATCTGTAACCACTGGAGGGTACAAGGGCGCAGCACCTTCAGCAGAAAAGAGAAAAAACCATAAGGGTTGCAAAAAATAAATCACAATAACTAATCCATGTAACGGAGGACACCACTCCTCTAAGGAACCCAAGTAAGACTCCTTCTCTATCCTGACAGCTCCTAAGCGCCTAAATGGGTAACAGGATTAAGACAGGCACCTCCAGTAATCTTCACTGCTTTCAAGGGGATCAGCACTTGGCCAAGTTGTACTCAAGTAACTTTCTCACAAGTTATCTGAAGGGTACTATGCAATTATTATCTCTTTCTCCCCTGTCCAAGCCTTGTTGCAATATTTCAATACTTGAACATACTATTTGACTTACTTATCAGGATCAGGATTATCAACTTTGGCTTGTTCCCATATAATAGGATCAACACCTAAAAAAAAAAAAAATAGGATTTTTAGTAGGGCTATCTGAGAGATATTACAGCTGCTAAAATACAGGAAAAAAATACAGGAAAAAATGCTGTGCAATACACAAACCCTATGAACTATGCTAACCCAAATTCCTGTTGCACAAATTAAGGTTAATTAAACTAGGGTAGTTCTTTAAATCTCCTTGTCCTGAGCAGGAGCAGTAAATTCAGATCCAAAAGCTGTCAAGCACTGGTTTGAAAGCAGGGGAAAGGAGTAACCCATAGGTGCTCCCATTGGATAATCCATACTTTAAAGGCAGAAATTCCTACTGTTCCCATTATATGCCACACTTGGGTCATCTGTCCTTTTGAAGTTGCTTATTGTGTGAAACAAACAAATATTTAAAATATCAGTAACTAAGTGATCAAAGTACCAAATCAGTTGGCAAAATAATCTCAGTAGGAGTTAGCTCTGACTTTTCTGCAAGACTAGGCCAAATGCCTTTTCCAATCCAGATTTCATAACCTTTCATATCCTAAACATGGACATATATAAAAGCTATAGATACAAAGGTAAGTCATCTAATCAAATTACATGAAAAGCCCTTAACTACTCTAAAACAAAGCTAGCTAAGAGAGCCATCTGAAAACTGTGAGTATAGGACATGATTATTCTGATTTTTAACTTTTCTTTTTTTCTTATTATTTTCACAGGTGTTTTCCAGCTGACACCAGCTTTTTTCCTGGAGAGCACAGAAGGCCCAGCCCACGCACCGGCAGGAGGGTTCTGCAGGAGCTGCTTGACTTGTGCTGGGGACAGCTCTGTCCTGGCCATGGACAGGCTGACCCCCAGCTGCTGCAGGGATGATTTGATGTTGGCTTGCTCGAAGTGGGCATAGAGGGTCGTTGCAGGAACTCTCCTGGAGGTGCCGTTGGGGGAGCGCTCCACAATGTAAATGATCACTTCTGTCCTGAGCGAGGCAAAATGAGGAACATCAGGAAAAGGTCAGCAGCACGAAGGAGGTAACACAATACACAACCACCCAAAATCCAAGCTATCACTTCTCCCAGCTGACTTTTAACTTCTTTACCAAGTGAGATGTAAAGTACCAGTAGCTGCAGGGTTTAACACAGCAAGGGAGAGAGAGTGAAAAACTATAAATACCATTACATTCTCTGCTCCTCCCAGTTTTACCAACCATATCCTATGGTGATACTAGTACTACATTAAGAATAACCTAAAATCTCTGGAAAGGCACTGGACTCAATGTTGTACGAAAAACTATATGAAGGAATAAGAGATACTAATCAAACTCAGGATGAAGAGATCTAAAATCAAGGAGAAGGGGAGACAGTAGACTTAGCCACCAACCCATTCTAACATGCAACATAAATGGGCAACCCTGTGGGAAGTTCACGTACTGGTCATCAGGCATTGTTTTAACACCTTCGACATTGACAGTGAGGGTCTGGTTTCCTCCCAAAATTTTGTGTAGCGATTCTACGAGCTGCTGCTGCTGGCTTCGAATATCTGCTTCTTTTCTGTTAAACACCAGGACCACGAGGCCATCTTCATCTTTGTTGTTGGGCATTAAACTGTAACCCACAGCCTGCCAAGGAACACATAAAAAATGAAGGTAAGTTACTTAGCAAATGCCTATCCTTGTGGCATGAAGAGGAGCAGCTAAATCCCTCTGTTTCTAGAGCAACTGGTTCCAAATTTAACTCACAATTTATTCAAAGCTGCACAAACATGAAACCAATCCCCTTGTAAATCAATCTCTCACACAGCCATCAGTACAGCAGCTTTTGAAACAGTTTGGATTTTTACAAAAAGTTCCTAAGTATCCTTTTTCCATCAGGGGAGTTGCCAACACAGCAGAGCTGACAGCAATCAGGAACATTTTACAAACTGAGCCTTTTTCCAAATTGCAAATGGAACCAGAGGATCAGCCTTATTACAAGCAAAAACAGAGTGGCAGCTTTCACCTCCTCTTGCCTATCAGCTGTCACCCCACGCTGGCACTGGTGACAGGGCAGAGAGTAAGGGCTTGGTGAGGCCCTGACACTGCATGTGGGTGGGTGACCTGCACCTTTCCCCTCATGAAGAGAGAAATGAGTTGGGGATGTGCCCAGGAGCTCGGTTTTGTCAGCAGAGGGTAATCCCCTGCCACAGTGAGCCTCGCAGAAGCAGCCATCCTGCCATGGAGCACAACAGTGACAGCTAAGGAAGAATTTGTTTTTAAGCACATGACACCTCTGGTACTTCTGTTTTAAATAAATAACTTCCACAATCTTTTTACGCAACTCAGCAGTTTCAAACTAGAACAGATGTATTTTACTTCACTGTGGTACTTCAAACAACAGCCTGTAACACATAGAGAAGCATGCATTTCTTGGTCTGGAGCTGCATGCTTCTCATGCATCCTAGAGCTGGAATTGTGTACAAGTGGAACTCTTCATATAATGCTTCTTTCTTATCTGATGCCAGGTGTTTCAGTGGCAATAACCAAAATAGCTTATGATGCTCTGCTCCTATCCCTGTGCCACCTTCTCCCCTATTTTTTGCAGGCATCTTCACTGGTGGCACAGATGGACCTTGTCAGTATTTCACTTATGGCACGTGAATTCATGGCATTAGAAATGCTCCAGTCACAGGGCCGACACTAAACCTAGTATCTGGTATTTTCTAACCTGAAGACTCTTCTTTTTAGTAAATGAAACTCTAAAATAGCCGATTTTGTGCCACACAACTTATAATGGGCAATTTTTCAAAGCTCAGAAACTGTGAAAGCAATTTCAGACAACAACTTACAAGAAAAAAAGCTTTCAGTTGCATTGCTAATAAAATGTTCAAGGTAACACTGAAAAAGGTGATGCAACAAAACCAAACATTTTTTAGGCAGGCACAATTGCTGCAAAAACGTTACAGAACTCTCATAATGTACATAATCAACGCTGGACTTAATTCAGTATTAACCTACATTCAGGACACAAAGTTCGCACTCCAAAGGATCAGCTTTGGAGGTGTTGCCATGCCTGCCCCAAATCCCCTTACAAGCCTGAGGCTTAGCAAGACAGTCAGCAAGTGCAGGATTTGTGGAGGATGGAGAGCCACAAATTTGTCAACATGAGAAGCAAGATCTGGAACTGCTGACGAGTCCACATAGGGAATGGAGTCAGCATGAGCACTGGCAAGGATAAAGGCTGGTGGATTTTCAACCTGGCACAGGCCAAGTTCATAGAGGGTTATTTTAATCTAGACAAAGCAAGGAAGAAAGACCCTGAAGTTCTTATTCCATATGTTCACAGTTTCTTTCAGACAAGAAGGTTATTTTGAATTGTTTCTGTCTTATTGTAACATACACAGACACACATCAAAATTAATTTCCATAGATCTGTTTGAAGTACACACACACTAACCTGAATGCTAGTACATGAAATTGTTACTTTCATGCTCCACATCTGGGCTCATTATCTAGTCCCTCCACACCACCCAGATTTCCAGCATCTTCGTACCTTTTAATGAGTGTGCATCAGAATTGTGCAGATTACCTGGAAAAATACTGTTTCAGAATACTCTTACCAGTGACAAAGTCTGGTTTAACACCCATGAGCTGCTCAGCCTCAGCAGAGTAATGGATTGGCGCCCTCTGCGGGCAGCTGAACCATGCCATACCTTAAACCTGCAGAAGGGGTTTTCCTGCGTGAACTCCACCGGAGCGATGTTGTTGTTGAAGTACCCTTTGCCCGTGCCCCAGAAGGCCTGGAGCTGGTTCCATTTGGCCAGAATGGCATCCCTCTCATCTCCCAGCAGTGTCGGGGCCGAGAGGGCGCTGGCTGTGTTGATGAGCTGGTTGGACTGAGCGGGGGTCTGGGCAGGCTGGTTGAACAACCCAGTGCCTAATGCTGGGTGGGATAAAGAGAAACAAATGAACCCCTTGACCAACTGTGACCATGCTATCACCTATCACTAGCATCACTTCTTATCAGACTCTGAGAAGCAAAATAAAACCAAACAAATAAAGGAATTAAAATCAGATCATGTTTCTTAAGTGTCTTTTTACAGCCATTCGTCATATACAACAGAAGCTCCTGAACAATACATTAGAAGAATTTTGGGGTTTTTTTTAACAAGACACATGTATTGATCCATGTCACCATCTATCTGGCACCCTCAATACCTAAATCTGAGAGGCAGGCTGGCTGTTACAAATTCAGTGGACTCAGAGCCTGAAGCTACTTATTATCCAGCTCCCATTTAAATTAACCTCAATGTCTTTTTCCTCCCCTTTCTAGTAATGCTGTGACTGCAACATCAATTCTTTAACTACATTCTACCAGCATTAAACCCAAGGGGTAAATATTGTTGGAAGCTCAAGGGTGAAGCTCAGAGACTTGCTTGAGCTCTAGTTTAAGAGTTAAAGTGTTAAACCACCTCCAGTTACAATACACTTCCGTCCTACTACCGCAGCAACAGAAGATGGCAGTCTTGTGCTTTCACTGCTAAGGGATGGGTAAATCCAAAGGCCATACTCACTGGTCTGCTGCTGCTGCTGCTGCTGCTGCTGGGTTCCAAAGCCTCCAAAGCCTAGCCCAGTTCCCAACCCACTGCCCAAGCCAGTTCCAGTTCCTGTGCCAAAACTGGTACCAAATCCAAAGCCTTTGTTCTGGGTACCACCAAAGAGTCCTGCGGAAACAAGTACATGATTACCGAGAAGAAGAGCACAGCAGCCCTGCAACCCAAAGCACGCCTGGATCTGCTGTGCGGGCAGTCAGGCCCTCAGTCCCTTACCGCCGGTGCCAGTGTTGGTGGGAGCAGAGAAGCTGAACGCCGGTGCCGCGCTGGTGGTGGTGGTCCCAAAGCCTCCGAAGGCACCTGCTGAACACAGACTGCGGTCAGGCAGCGGCACACGGCCCCGCAGCTGCGCACAACACAACCAACCGCACGCCTCGGGGCTCATGGCGACAGGGGCTGACAGATGGATGGCACATGGCACAAGCATGTAGTTCACACTGAGCATGGGCACCGAGCTCATCGCCCAAGGAAATGGGGGAGAAAACACGGATCACAAAGCCACAACTTGTATGGTGTGTCACGAAAGCAAATAAAAAGGCAGCAGTCAACTGATATCTTGGTCCTTTACCAGAGGGATGTGCTTCCCCTAGTGACAGACACCACTAACAGTACTATTTCTTACATTCGTTCTCAGGAATACTTCTGCTCAATGTCACTACTAACTGTTTGATAAACAACTCGATGTTTTGTGAACTTTACAAACAGTCCTAACACCTCAGGAAACCTGAGGCCAGATACACACAGTCGTGTAAATTTCTACAGGGTCATTTTTTTTTAAGCCTTGTTCCCCAATGATCATTCCCGTTACACCTCATTTAGAGGTTCAACCACTAGTAAGATGGATGCAAAAGCAATCGGCCTTCCACAGATTTTCAGGAAAAGCAGTCATTGGCCAGCAGGAGAGGACCCAAGTGAGCACCTGAGTTCCAGTGCTGCCAATGGCACTGGCCCAAGGTGCAGCCTGTGGAGCGCTGACCTGCCTGGGAAAGCAAGGTGTCTGTGTCTCATGCTGCTTTTACACGTGCTCAAAAGACAACAGACAGTCTGCTACAAAGGATTTGTCTCAAAGATGCTGCCTCTCCTCACTCACATGTCAATAGCAAATAAAAAAGATCTATTACACTCACAGTCCTGTCCACAAATCAAATGAAAAGCATAAATCAAAGCAGATATGCAAGGGCATTTTATTTCCATTCAGCAAACACTTTGATGTGAGTGGGCACAAGAAATTGTTCCTTGTAACACCCATGTTTCAGTCCTGCCAGTGAGCAGGACACCCTGGCAGGAGCACCAGCAGATAACACCATTTTTAGGTACCTTTTCACTCACTGCAAATTTAGTCATTGTTTCTTGAAAAGGGCCTGAGACTACAAATTCAGTACCAAAGAATCAAATTAAATATCAAATGGACTATCCATGGTCTCTTCTGTGTCTTCTCAAATGAAGCCAGTGAAGAGTGTTCACAGCAAATAAACCCAATGAGACCGCTGGAGTGCACAGAACAGATGAGAGGCGCAGACACAGAGAGCAATGACACTGTGGGATGGACGGAATTCCTATACGAGCAGCAGCAACCGGACCCCCTGGCTAATTCCACACCTACACAAGCATTAGAAATCCATCCAGTCCAAAGTTTTCATAGGGAATGGGAAATATTTGAGGTGAAATGACGTCAGCTGATGGCTCAGATCTGATGGATCTCCATACAAAGGGCTTCCTTGGCCACACCCCAGGGCCCGATCCCATGCAGGCCTCCCTGGAGCACGAGCACCCCTGGAGAGCTGGGGCAGGGCGGTGTTGGGACACTCGGCGGCTTTGGGAACGGGCCACAGCTGGCTCTGACTTTGTGCCGGTCGTATACAATTCGTTTCTGCACAGAAACTGCTGAGTGTGGTGTGTTCATGACAGCCAACGCAAGGCCGATGAGGAGACACGGGGGAAGATGGAAACATGACTGCAGTAGTCCAAGAATCTCATGTCAGGAAACAGGGAAAAGGGACCAGCTCTGGGATTGTTTGGGATCACCTGGATTCATTCCCGTTCTAGAGACTTTTGCCTACAGGGTTATTTTTCCTCAAAAACTATTCCTCAAGAATTTAACGGGCTAAACCCCTCCCATTCCATTTCCAGAGCTTTTATGGATATGAGGATTAGTAGCGGACACAGATCCCCAGTGAGGGATGCAATTCTTGGACCCCTGCTGTAACATTTACCACAGAACACGTATGGACGCATTATCTACCTGCGCTTGCCAGACTGTTACCAAAATTGAAAGCTGGAGTTGAGGTAGTGGAAACACCGAAATTCCCAATATTAAAATTCACCGCGGGATTAGCAGTTAATCCGAAACCCCCAAAATTAAACCCACTGGCAGTGGAGTTTGCAGTTTCAAGCCCACCAAATCCTGACGAGCGGGAAGCAGAAAAAGAGCAAGGCAACATTAGTTCTGAGTGAAAGGCAGGTCCCAGGAGAGAAAAGCTGAAGCATTTTTCCATCACCATGAGCAAGACAGGCAGAGTTAGACACAAGAGTAAAAGGTATTAACTGGCATTAAACATTATTTATTGGACACAAGGAGAACACTTAAAAGCTCAACACACTGCTGCTGTAAAGATATTATTTTTTAATTATACCGTGCATAAAGCAGCAGCATTTCCCCACCTTATTTCAAAGCCTTATCTCTGTGATTCAATATTCACATTAACAGTCATTTTTAACAGCCTAAGACTGCTCAATACAGCTGCATCTGTGTTAAGTGTAACAGATAATGGCAAAATTAATTCATAAACTATCAGGAAGGCAAGAGTAAATCATCTTCATACAAGTAATACACTCAGATACATGACAGCAAAATAACCACAAAACAGCTCCAGCAGATGAGGCACCACACAAGCCTCAGCTACTCCAGGGCAGACTTATCCAAGTTCTATTGCCAAAATCTGCCCACCTCAGCCTTGCTGGATTTACTGATGCACCCAGCACCCCTGGGATGCAGCTGAAACAGTTTCATGCAAGACAGACAATGGGAAGTCCTGAGGAGTGATCCCAGATTTCCCTCTGACATTGGTCTGTGAATGTCATAAACCTCGCCACAATGTACAGGCAGCACAAAGCAATGTTTTACTTTCAGATGGGGCCAGAAAGAGTGTTTGTAAAAGAGACGGTAAAATTCAGGCTAACGAGAGCAAAGATGAGTCCCGTCCAAAGGAGTTTGGAGTCAACAATTAATTATTTTACTAACTGAGGGCAAGGAAAGCTCTGTCTTACATTTCACCATGACTGACAGTGACAAAAGCAGAGGAGGAAAAGTCTAACTTTACAAGTTAACCGCTGTCTTTTACCTTGCTCAAAAATGAATTTACAAGGGCATCTCGTCCAAACGATGAATTTATTGCAAGAAAATACTGATCCGAGGGACCTGACTACCTCATCACAAGCGCCTCAAGAGCCGCTCCCGGACCCACTGGGGGCCGCGCGCGGCGCGGGACGGCGCCTCTGAGGCAGTCGCGGCTCCCATTGGCTGGGGGGCACGCGCTGCCCGCCACCGCCGGTTCCATTGGCCGCAGGGCACGCGCGGGCCGCCGCCGCCGGTCTCATTGGCGGGGGAGCACGCGCGGGTCCCTCAGGAAGCCGCGATTCCAATTGGTGGGGGGGCACGCGCGGGTCCCTGAGGCGGCAGTGATTCCTACTGGCGGGGGGGCACACGCTGCCGGCCGCCCCCGTTCTCACTGGCGGGGGGGAGCGGTACGAGGGGAACACGCGCGAGCCGCCGTCACGATTCCCCATTGGCCGGGGGGCACGCGCGGCCCTTTGAGGCGGCCGCGGTTCTCATTGGCGAGGGGGCACGCGCTGCCGGCCGCCGCGGCTCTCATTGGCCAGGAAGGGGGGGGGGGGGGGGGGCACGCGCTGCCCGCCGCTCGGCTCCCCCCGCCCCGCCCCTCCGCGCCCCGTTTCCCCAGCGCTCACCGGTCGGGTTGGCGGCCCCGGCTCCCGCCGTGGCGCTGAAGTTGAAGGCCATGGGGCCGATCGTGGGACGGCGAGCGGAGGCCCCCGAGGGAGGCGCGTACGAGCCCCCGCGGCGGGTCCGGCCACAAACAAAACCAGCCGCACGCGCTGCTTTTCCGCCGCCACCAAAGCGCTTCCGGGTGGCGCAGGCGACGCGCGGTGACGCAATTGGCGCGCGCCAGCGGGCTGTACCACTGCGGGCAGCGGGACGGGGGCGCCGGGAGAGGCTTAATGTCCCAAGGGAAATAAATGAAGAATAAACCCGAGCAGCTCTTCCGTGAGGATGGCGGGCATTCTCGGGATTCCACAACCCCGGGACCACAGAGCCGCCGTTCCTCTGGGTGTCCCCGCTGTCGGGCAGGCGGGGACATGACACAATTCCTTTCCAGTGAGGGCTCCCACAGGCACCCCACAGCCGGGAGGAACGGCTTCCTTCCATTTTCCCAGGATTATTCCCAGAAAACAAGACTTGGGGTGACAGTGTTGTCACAGAATGCCAAGAGGGCTTGGTCTGGAAGGCACCTTCAAGCCCATCGTGCTCTGCTCCCTGCCATATGTTGAAAATGACCAGATAATACTGGCTTTTGCATTTATGTATTAGCCTATGCATGCTGTTAGTGATAACAAGTATTTAGAAATAGCATCAACGATAACTCTTTTTAGCTGCATGTTAATAAAATATAATCTATGATCTTAAGCATGCACTGTGATGCTTAGAGAAATAGTGGTGTAATCAATATAATATCTGTGTATCACTCATGGAAATAATGGTGTGATTAATGTATTGTATTGTAGATCTTAGCAAAACATAAGATGTTTTAAAAAAGGGGCTTTTGTGTAACTAAAAACAGTGTAAGGCCATGCACTGACCAACCTGTCCAAGAGATAAGATAACCCTGACACAAACCAGAGCACCGGAGGACAATTAGAGAATACCACGTTAAATTTAAGGAGCACACATTAAATCCTTATCAGGGGATGTGAAAGAGCAAGATGGAGGCACAAGGAGAAATAAAATATATTGACCTGACAACCAGGATGTCATTCAGATCATTCAGGATGGTGAAGTCAAACAAAGGAGTTCCCAAAACATCATAAAGTTCACAAGAATGTTTGAATAATGCAGGAAACACATGAATATGCGTGTATCTCAGTGATGTAACAGTATAAAGATAACACTGTCTGTATACCCCGGGGTGTTCTTTGGCTGTTGGTCAGGAGCACCCCAGCCCTGGAAATATGGTCCTTTTTAAATCCTATTATTATTAAACTTCTCAAAATTCTAAGCAGTGAATTCTGCTTTTCACAGTGGGCAGGCCCACCTTCCACGATCCCAGGCTGCTCCAAGCCCCATCCAGCCTGGCCTTGGACACTTGCAGGGATTCAGGGGCAGCCAGAGCTCTCTGCAGAATCCATTCAAGGGCCTCCCCACCATCACAGGGAAGGAACCAAAGCAGCAGCCAGGAAAAAGAGCCCAAACCAAGCCCAAGCAATGCACACCCCAATGCTCCTCTTTAGAAGACAGTTATACACTTGGAACACACAGCTCACTACCTAATGGAAACATTCCTCCAGGAGAATATTCTTTTAATTGGGAAGGGGGGGAGGAACCTTGGTGACGTTTAACACAAGTTTCTGCTTGACAAGTAAAAAAGTGTCAGGAGTTCTCAGGACCCTGTCCATCACACGGAGGAGCGCTCTCATCCCACACATGCCAAGTCTGCATTATTCCCAGCAAACTCCCACAGCACCACCCAGCGGCTGTGTCTCCTGCCGCCCAGGAGCACGGCTGAGCTGTGGTGCCTGAAGCTGCAGAACAAAGCCCACACCCGAAGGATAAAAGCCTGGCTAGCAAGCAGAGTGGGAACACCGAGGTGCTCTGCATGGAGAAGCACTTCCAGCCGCTGGCTCGGTCCCACGCAGAGCTGTAGCTCTGGGGCAGGTCAGCTGCACACTGTGCTGTGACAGGAGCAAGGACACCAGTGACAACAGTGAGGACACATCACGGACAGAGCAGCACCCAGCCCACAGCCTGTGTGTCCCTGTCCCAGGGCCATCCAGGAGCCCGCTGCCATTGGCACTGCCACCCGTGTCACTCCCATAGGAAACCGGGCTGGTCCCTGGTGCTGATCCTCTGTGGCTGCCAGTGTGGGTACAAACAGAGGGCAGGGCTGAGAAAAGCAGGATCCAGAGAAGTTTGCAAATGAAGTTTGGAAGTTGGAACGTAGCTGAGAGAAAAGTCTCCTCCCTGGCTGCCAGTGCAGACTCCCTTCCACCTCTGTCCCACCAAAAGTGGCACTGGACACAAGCGTGGCTCCACAGGGGACAGCTGGTGTTAGGTCAGCTCTAATCGCTTGCTCTCCAAGCTCACAGGGGGAATGAAACCTACTAAGACGTCCTGATGAGTGGGGACCTCTCTTCTTCCGTGCTCTGCAAGAACAAAACCACAGCAAGTGAAACATGGCCATCAGAGACCTTCCACCATGGGAAGCCTCCAAGCAGGGAAAGGAAAAGCTCCTACTTCTAAGGACAATTCCCTCAAGAGAGCCAGGGAAGCACCAGAGGGTGGGTGGCAGCTGTAGCCACTGACACAGGACGGAAGGCCAGAACCAGCCAGGGAGCACAGGAAGAGCTGCAGACTGCTGGATGAACTCTGCTTGCAGAAAAAGCAAGAAAAACCAAAGCAGGAAAAGCACAGAATGCAGGGGGTCCTTTGTCACTTTGACCCCTGCAGAGTGTTCCAGCACATCCAGGAGAGCTGGTTTGAAGCTGGGCATGCAGGGTGGGGCAGGAATTCCCAGGACAGGCCTTGGGACACCCTGTCTGAGCTGCTGACAGCACAGGCAGGCTCAGAAGAAAAGGAAAGGAAAAAGGACCAGTCTCCTCCTGCACAGGAAACTGAAGTGCATGGGGATGGGATGGCAGTGGGACCCACTGATCCAGAGGGCTTCCCCAGGCACAGAAGGAAGTTGTAAGACAGCATTTAGGGAACACCAAACACACGAGAGCACAGTAAGCCCACGGCAACTATGAGGAGAAAACAGCCTCCTAGAGAACCCAGGCTATTCCTCTAACCAAAGGCTCCACACTGGTGCCATCTGAGCCCTGTTATGGTGAAATGCTGGCATCAGCTTTCGCCCTGACAGGCACCTTAATGCCAGCGTGCTCATAAACAGATTTACAGGCTGTCTTGTAAATAGACAATAGCGGAGAATACTTCCTGCTGCTACTGCTGTCTGTGCAATTTATCTGTTCTTTGACCACAAATTTGCATTGTGATTCTGGAAAATAACCCACTGGCACAATGCAGTTCTTCTGCCGAGAACACTGACACCAACTAAATCTGTCCTCACATATGGTGGAGGTTTTGCATCTTATCCTTCAGGGTCCTCTAGACAGGCTGATTTATTTCACTACTGTTGGCAAGGGAATTGGCACAGAGACAGGACCTGCCTTACCAGGCTTCTCGGATTAACTCCGCTCCTTTGCTTTGGCGCGTTTATTCTGAGTCTATTAAAACTTCCCCTCCCTAGAAAGGTCATTCCCAACAAAAACAAGATAAAAACACGTGCAGAACGACACCAAAAGATAGAATCAACCACAAAAAAAAAAAAAAAAAAAAAAAAAAAAAAAGAAAAAAAAAAGAAAAATCAAATGCAGGCAGATGGACAGCAAGCAAAGTCAAATGCAAGTGCTGCTTACCTCTTCAGTTATCCTCTGAGACCTGCAAGCCATCACAATGAAAACAATCCCAAACACAATCCCCAGAGCCATGATTACAAAGGGGATCCCAGTCACAACACTGGCTTCCAGCAGGACATGCCTGAGTTTGCTGGCAGATGCTTCATCAATCAGAACACTCTGGAGCAGAGAGAGATGAAGAGGAAATTGAAAAAAAAAACCCCAAATCTTCATTTATTTCTGTGCTTTCTATAAGATCACTTTTGTGAAGGGCAGGGAAACAACACTCCCACAATTCTCCACCACTGTTTCACTGCTTCCTGACACACTTTCCCCCTAAAATTCTTCCAGGGGGCACAGGGATTAGCTAGTCTATTTCAAAGGAAAATAGGGATTTTTAACTTATGTTTTAGGAATGGACTAACACCAATTGATTCAGTGATCTGACTACAGCACAGGAATATTCACAGCAGATGACTCAGGAAAAGGTGTGATCTCCTGAAGTCCTGCCTCTGTCTGAGCACCCCTCTTCCTCATGGCCAACTCCCTTCAGTTTAAAAGGAGTGTCTGACTGAGAGTGTTAGGGAAGGCTAAAATTAACAGTACAACAAACAGCAGGAGGGTGTTAGTTAAGAAACAGGCAACAGCTTCCTAGCTATTGCTGTACAAACAAGAAAATCAGCATTTTCTTTTCTGGCTGGCTTAGAGTGTATTTCTGTAAGCATTAACATGCCACAATGCTGGAAAGACAGCAAAACTATTTACCTCATTTATATACATCACTGGGAAAATCAGCGTTCGGATGTTGCCGGTTTCACTGCGTGGGAAAAAAAAATTATGGGTTTGGACTTTTCCACCTGAGGGTTGTGAAGACAGATTATACAAAACCAATGAAAGAGGAAAGTGTCCCTAAAAAACCTCTGGGCTGTTCCTTTTTGCTGTGTATTTTCACCTCCCTGCTGGAGTAGGACAATCTCAATCTCACAGATGGATAAATTCTGATTCGGGAGTAGGGTGTATTTTGGGATTTGGTGGGCAGTGAAAGACAGGGATCCATCCAGGGCTCATTAGTAACTGAGTGACAGATTTGTGCCAGGCAGCAGGAATTGAGCTAAGCTGATGTACTGAAGGTTACTCCTACTTGTAAAACACAGGAACTATTGTCCGAGCCACATGGGCACAGCAGCAAAAATCCCCCAACAGTTGGCACATGTGGAATCTCAGCGCAGGCAGGAGCTGTGTTACTGTGACTGCTTCTGGGCACTGGGAAACAAGCCTGAAGGACACCCCTGAGTCTCCCAAGGGGACTGCGCAGATAAAATACTTGTGCTGTAGTTATTACAGCCAAGCTGCGCTAGGAAACATCAGGAGCAGTAGCTGCCATTCAGCATTCTTTACTCTGCAGGTGGAACTACAGAATCTGCTTGATCTGTGAGATGGGAGCATACTGTCCCTTAGAACTGAGATTTTATTGCACTTCCCTCTCTCACGCTTGCTCTCTCCATCCCAAATTCCATCAAAACACTGCAGAACAAATCATGCTGAACATCAGGTTAGATATGAAACTCCACCCAGAAGCAGAGAGCACTCACAAAAATTCAGGTAATTTTCGGACGTGAACGTTGACCTGCATCCTCTTGGCTGCCTGCAAGACGAGCCCTGTCAGCTGGGGAATAAAAGAAATCAGTGTAAAAAACCCAGTGAAGGTGAAAGAACAAGAACTGTGAGAATGCAGTTCTGGTACACACCCCGCAGCAGGATCTGCACCAGGCCTGAGAGAAGCTGTGGAATTTCCTCCTGCTTTAGCTGCACATAACAGCCCGGTGAGTCAGAGCACTGTTTCTATAAACCAGGCAGGTCAGTGACTGTGCTCTTTTCCTTGACCCACATTTGTCTGTGGGGGTGTAGAGATCACTGCTGTACTGGTTTTAGCTGGGAGAGAATGGATTTTCTCCACAGCAGCTGGCATCAGGCTGTGTTTTGGAGCTCTGATGAAAACAGTGTGGGTAATGCAGGGATGCTCAGTGATTGCTGTGCAGCCCTTGCACAGCTCCAGGCCTTTTCTGTTTCTCACACTGCCCTGCCAGTGAGTGGGTGGGTGGGGTGTGTGACACTGGGAGGGGACAGAGACAGGAGAGCTGACCCAAAGTGCCCAAAGGGATCTCCCATTCCATCCAGCATCACAGAACTACTACAGATTCCTTAAGGTCAGTGGGACTATGCCAACACCCACCACGCAAGGAGGTGACCTGAATCCAGGTGCTTGGATCCATTCACCAACAGAACCCTTGAAAAAAGGCTGCACTTACAGGATTGATATCCAGAAATGTCTCATGGTATTCTTTTTTGGGATGCATGCCCTCTATGTCCTCTACAAACTTTGGATCTGCCTGGTAAAAATGTGGAGCTGACAGAAATATTGGAGCACCTGAAAAGCAGGAACACTGTGTCACCACCAAAACCAAAGGCCGAGCAGGACCTGGGGAAGCCCTGGAGGACCCCACAGCTCTGAGCAGTTTGCAGAGAGGGGAAGGGGCCCCTGTGGAGCCCCCACGGCCCAGGGGCTGTGGGGCAGCCAGGGCTGGGCCGTACCCTGCTTGCAGACGCTGACGTTGAGCACGCCGGTGCCGGGGCAGTTGCCGGCGGGCACGCAGAAGCCGGCGTTGGCCGGGTTCACCGAGGTGTTGGCAAACACCATGGAGGAGGGCACGAAGCGGAACGTGGGCACCCCGGCCACGGCTCCCGAGCTGTCGTACACCAGGAACAGGGACCTGTGGGGAAGCAGAGCAGGGCCAGGCCTGTCAGGCTGCAGCAGTGCTGAGCCCAGCCGCATGTGTGCCCCTGTTGATGCCCCAGGTTGCGGTCCCACCAAGCTCTGAGCAGCAAACACACATCCCAGCATCCTGCTGCTGCACACAACAGACAGTCCTCATATCACTGCTGCATGTGGTGTGAGTGCTGGCACCTCTCCTGGGAGGGACCAGAAAAAGAACACAGTTGTGAAAGACAGAACAATCTGACAGGTTCTGAATTTAGCCTAACATGTGTCTGTATGGATTTAAATAATTCCAGCTTCGGTTTGTTCTTCATGCACTAGGAAATCAGCAAGAGGGGACAGAAGGTGTTACATAAAGAAGAAAAGACCAAGATTTCCTTGGTACATTTCAGACAGCATCACGTAAAGTCATTAATCTCAGAAGAGGGCAGCCTGGGTACTCTGAAAAAGCACAGCACAGAGGAAGACTTTGGAGGAGTTTTTGTCCAAGTTTTCACCTCATAAATCTTCACTTTGAAATAACACATCCTTAACTGCAGATTGGGAGGGTTTTTTGTAACTCTCATGTTCCCATCACAATGCAGAACACTGTGAGTGTTAAATGAAATCACAGGAGGAGAAGCACCAGCCTAACATGACACCTTGAGAGGAATGGATGTAAACACTCTGCTTTGAAGCCTGAGTGCCACCATCTTCTCCTCACCTGCAGAAATCTGAAGAAAAGATGTAAATGTTCTCATCCTTGCTGATCAGCGGGTGAAAGGATGTCCCATCTGTGCCATTGATCATGTTACATGCCTCTGTTGTCCACCAGCTCAAGGACCTGAGGAAAGGGAAGGAAAGAAGGCAAGGGCTAAAAGATGTCCCAGCAGCAGTCAGGCCATGCCAGCTCCTGGCCCAGGCAAATGGGAATCAGACCTGTACAGAGCCAATTCCTCCTGCCTCAGCCCTGCTAACAACAAAAGCAATTGAAATGGGTTTAAGTTGCACTTGCATTCTCTTTAAACTGGCACCAGGCAAGCAAGGGGCAGATTGTGACAGAGGCAACAGTACACTGAGAAACTTACTCTTTTCCTTTCCACTCCACAATCCTGGAGAAGTTCAGGTAGTTTGTCTCCCCACTCAGGAAAACATATTCTCCATCATCAGTTCCGTTCATCTGCAAACAGATGCAGGAGCTTTCAGTGGCTCCAATCCTCCTGTGGCACCTGGCTGCTCGCTACAATGGGGTGGCAGGACTTGAAGCTGTCACCACTTCAAATCCACCCCGGGAGTGATGGACTGCCCCTGAGAGCTGTGCAGTTCATTGAACTCCACCGTGAACAGGAATGAGGTGGAAGTGACTGGGAAAGATCCTTACACCTCACAAACAAAGGAAATACAACACCTGATGAGCCTTTTCTCCTTTTTAGGGCTGCCCCTGAATAAAGAGTCCTCGGGAAGAAAATAACCCCACAGAAATAACCTCAGCACTGCAGATATCCCCATGAAGCAAGGACTCCCCTCAGACCAAAATGACATGGAGTGACCAGAAATACTGTGCAAGCCAGGAATGGCTCCAGCACAGAATTAACATCCAACTTCAGTCAATTACTAAGGAAATCAGGACATTTTTCTGGCAGTTTGCACACGTGGCTCCACAAAGCCCATGTGATTCAAGCGAGCACAGGCAATAGTGGAGGATGCTGTCCTTGGAAAGCTTATCCATCCCTCCCATGCAGTGCCATCACCCCCCAGGGACAACAGCAGCAGGTGTGGCCACGGGTTACCTTGCTGAAGAGCCCGAAGACGGGGTCGATCTCGGGGTGCAGGACGTGGATGGTGGAGAGCAGCCTGTCCTTGTAGCCCCAGAGCAGCTCGTGCACGCTGCGCACAGTGAACAGCGACTCCTGGTACAGCAGCAGCAGCACCTCCGTGGCAAACTGCAGAGGGGTCGACCTGGTCCACTCCATGGCAGTCTGCAGGGCATGGGAATGAGGCAGCAATGGTCACATTTGCTGGGCAACAAACCATCAGCTGCATCCAGGCACAGACACTTTCCACCGTTGCACACCCATTTCACCAAAATTCAAACATTTATTTCCTTTCCAGCTGACAACAGGCCTTTAAAGAGGTCATAACAAAAGGAGGGCATTCCTTCTGGGCTAACCAACCTGTGGTTCTTCTCATACTGCCTGATACAGTACATCACAGCCAAAAACCTGAAGGAGAGATAATCCTTACCATCACGAGGTGCCTGGGAGGAATTGAAAACACAGGGTCTGTATTGTCTGCAACTTTCATTAAGCTGAGTCCTATCTACTACTCATACAGGGCATTTCTGTATTCACTCGTAAAATCAGGCATTTTTGGAAATGCTGGGGACAAAGTTGAAATGAAGGAACCCTGCAAATGAAACTAAACCAGGATGGAGAGCAAAGGCTGAATGACACCCCCAAGTATTTGAGTAGAGGCTGACTGCCTCTGTGACAGCTTGGGATCTGCTTGTTCTCATGCTATCCCTGTATAAGACCAAAATAATGGTCTGCCTGTGATCACCATGAGATTCTCTGTCACCTAGTTAGTGCAGTCTGGGGGTGCATTTTTTACTTTAATTTCATTCAGCTCTGTCTGGAACTGCTCTACTGTACTTTGTTTCTGGTTTAGGAAGCAGACTTGGAGGCAGGAATATCAGGCAGGCCTGATTTGCCCCTGTCCCTGGAGAGTGTGTCATCTTGAAGCACCAGGGGAAGGCACTGCAGAGATGTGAGGAGAGGGAGGAACAAAATAAGCACCCCACAACAGTCCCGCCCCAAAGTGAGACCAGCATCTGCCCAGGACACAAGCTGCCTCTATTGTTCTTCCATCACATTCATCTACCACAGAGAGTCAGGATGAAGCAACACACTGCTCCTTATGAAGTGTGTCAGGATGAATTCCAAGCAGGAACAAAAGAGGACTCACCACTGCAGGGATATTTACTGTCCTGATCAGGTCCACTTCAGGGTCTCCCATTGACTTCTCAGGTTCAAATACATAAGTCTTTGGGTTTAGAGCAGACACTTTGGTTCCATTGTCTAAAAACTGGATGTGCACTCTTGGCCTGTATTCCCTGAAAGACAAGAGTTTGTTCTCTGACTGAGTTAAACAAATAGAGCATTAGTCACAGTTAACTTATGGCTGTTTTTCTGCTTTAAGCATGAAAGGGTGGCATTTTCAGTTCTTTGGAAGCAGATTCCCTCACTGACACAAACTCCCTGCTGTGTCTGCATGAGCTTAGTCAGACCTCATGGGGCATCTCCAGAAATGCCACCCTGAGTGCTAATTGCACTTTGTATTTTTGCTTCATCTTTAAAAATCTCAAAGGAAGGACAATTTCAAATGGCTCAGAAGGACTTAAAGGCACCATATATGAGATTGCCCTGAAGTCCAGTGTGAAAATGAAACTTTTGCCTCTGCTGCAGGCAAAATCCACTTCCAGAAAGACGCAGGCTGCGTGTCATGGGCCTGACCCAAGAACCCACCAGAATCCTTCTGCTGCCTTCAGAGCATGTGGCTTACATGTGGCACGACCACAGAACAAGCCTCCTTTTAGTTCTTCTCCTTTAATTCTCGAGCAGGAATCCTGGGCACAACAGAAATTCAACTGAACTTTTGCTTTTCACTACCTGGAAGGTTGCTGCTGTTCCTGTCTAAGCACTCAGACAGCAGGATAAAACTCAGGATTGCTGACAGACCAGTCCACTTGGCAAGGAACATCAAATGCTACCTGCTGGCCTGACAAGAAGTCAATTTGCATTGCCATTAGCACTTGACCAACCAGGATTCTGCAGCTCTGCTGACACACACTCGTTGCTCCAGCAAACCCCAAAAGGGAAATGGCAGCAGACTGCTCACTGCCTAGCACACGCAGGAGGGGAAACTCCTCCTGTTTCCTCAGCCTGCAGTGACTCAGGAGCCTGTTGACTTTCACATTTGCCTGGGCAAATGTCAAGTCACACGATGTGAGGGAGAATTGTTCTGCCAGATGATGTACTCTGATGTTCTGCATCCAGTTTGGATTGAAATTCTGTCCTGGCTGCACTGAATCCATCAGTGCAGCTTCACAGCAGGCTGCATTACTCTGGCTCAGCCTTCACATCTAAGGCAAACTGGAAAAGCCTGTGAAACTACTGCTATCAGAAACCAGCCACTTCCCATCTTCCTTACCCTAAGTGTCTCTCCCACTCCCCAGCATCCCTCCACCCAGGAACATTTGGCAGGACCCTCTTGGACAGCAATCTATTTCATACCCCGGGGCTGGAACTGAGGGGATGGAAATGGACAGCTGTGAAATGCCTTCCTAAAATAGGCCAGGAGTAATCTGAGACACCTCTCCAGCTCTGGAGAGGAAAATAATACTCCCTGATGAGGGATATGAGTAGGACGTTACTAAGGCTCTAAGATGTTGAAGTTAAAAAGTTGTAAATACGTGCAAGACCAGACAATATTCCAGTGCTCTTTTGGGACTCAGCAGGCTTGGGCAGATAGGCAGCTTGAACTTTGTAATTACTTATTTTACATGCTGCCACTTCAACTTCCAGGATTTAAAAACACCAGCACTACTATGTTTTTGTTACAGAATCTGCCTGAAGTGCTTTACACTGTATGCTGGTGAAAAGTCTGAGCTGCAGAATAAGACTCTCTGGAGCCCTCCCTGTCACTGACTGGATTTTTTACTCTCTGCTTGTCTGGCCCAGTTCACTCCCAGCCCTTCCCCAGCCTTTTTTTTTCTAAAAACACAGAGCCATGCACTTCACATTTGTGCATTTTGGGAGTTCTGCCACGTGCTAAGGCTAAATGAGGTTTCAGTGCTTTGCCACACAGGGCCTGTGGAACCAGCTGGAATGTGCAGCCTCTTCCCCTCCCTCTCTGTCCCCACCAAGAACACCTGAGGGAGGGCTGGTGTCAGGGACCTGCTTGCAGGCAGCCCTTGGTGTGGGATGCAGGGAAAGGCTTTCCCAGCAAAGCAGCAGCTCAGGCTGGGCCTCCCCTGGGGCAGGGCCCAGCCCCAGCCACCCTGCTGAGCTCCTCCATGGACAAGGTGCAGCTTCCCAAAGCAGGCTGTGTGGGACACCCAGGAGGCACTCAGAGCTAAGGAAAGGGAAAGAAGCTGGCAAAGAGGACTGAATGCCAGCCTGTGTGAACCCTGGAGCTGGTCCTGTTCATCTTCCTGACACTGAACACATTGCTGACTGATGCCCAGCATTACACTACACTACACAGACCTGAAGGAAAGCTTGAGAACTAGAGAGCTTGTGGATCATCTTTTCTCCAGCTCTACTGGCTCCTGTAATAGCAGGGATTTTGCCAAAATACCACATGGAGTTTGCCAGGACTAAACAGACACAGGTCTAGAATGCAGAGGAGACAGGGGAAGGGACAGTAGGCAGGGGGAGAAGGGAAGCTGAGCTGTGGGAAGAAGGAAACTGAAAGAGATAACACAGAAATCGAGGCTACCACAAAGGCTTCTGCTTTCATTCCAGGCCTTTTTCAAATACCAAGAGATTCTGATAATTTTGCAGCTTAGGTACAGGCAGTTCCTTCCAGCAGTGAGCCCGTGCCCAGCCTGGATGAGCCTGTGTGACCAGAAGTGAGGCTGACAGTCAGGAAGCCACCTTCTTGGTGTGGGGACGAGTCCCCCATCACAGCAGGACTCCCAGGACCACAGCCCTTCCTGCCACAGGCCTGCTCCTGGCTGACATGGCTGCAGGCAGCTGAGCACATCACAGATCTAAAGGAAAACTTGTTTGTAAGGGAGTCAAATCTCTCTGTGCCATACAGGACAGCTCTAGGAGCTGGACAGTATTTAACATTACACGTGGCCTCAGTAAATCCATCAGCAAAAATGGGAGATAGGTTTAAAAGCTAAGCAGGTGTTCCAGTGAGGGTTGGCTCAGGAAGACCCTTTTAGTACCACCCTAAGTGTTTTTCTGGCCACATTCCACCCATGTGGGATGGTGCAACTCCAGCTAGGAACCAATTCCTGAGCAAGCATGAGTCACACTTTTGTGCAACACTCCACTCTCCCTAGCCTCCCAAACATCACCCAGCTCACAAGACAGCAGGCCAGGATGCATTAACTTCCTCTGTGTCCAGCAGTGAAGAACAGCAGCAAAACTTGGTCCAAAATCTGACAGAAGTCACTGGCCTCATCTGAAAGCAGCTGCAAGTGTCAGTGCTGTCTGTGTGGGCTGTGACCACGCTCCCCTGGATAAACCTGCCTTCACACATTAACAACTAGGTTTTCTCCCAGAATGGGACCCCAAGCCTTCTGGATTCCTCACACAGCAGAGTTCTTGTGGAGTGTGGAACTCCTGAAAGGTCTTACCTGTAGGTGTATGGTCCTATCTCCTCCACGAGAGGAGTGGCACCTTGGAGCACTTCCAAAGGATTTGTCACATTGAAGAAGTAGAACTGCATGTAGACTGGGGGGGGAGGGTCCTCCCAGGCCTCAAAGGTTTCTGTGCCATTCTTCAGGACTGTTCCCTGAAACAAGAGAAAGGCACATCAACTGCTGGTGCTATCATGCTGCATGGCACTGACAGGAGAGAGGAATTCCATACCTGGGGAACAAGCACAGGCAGTAAGACTCGAGAGAGATCCCAGTTCTAGATCTGCTTTACTTTGGAGCAGCTCACTCAACATCAACCAAGCCAGGCACCTGCTCTCCTGGCCACAGGCCAGGGGCAGCACTGCTTGGTTTGTAGTTCCACTCCTCCCCACAGACAATTGTGCCTGGCATTTTTCAGAAGGGAGACTGACCAACTACTACTCAGCAATCCTGTCTCCTTTCCTGCATCAGTAAAAACCTCCACCTGGTGCAAGACACCACAAAACGTGCCAACATTACAGATAAAAGTACAACTCCTTGCTGGGAGGCCAACAGAGTGCTGGTCTTGATGATTTCTTTGCCCAAGAATGTCAGATTCCAACACAGCTGTGAGATTCTGTCTCCAAAGCAATCAGACTATTTTTTGGTGGCCTGAGAGCATAACTGTGAATGTCAAATTGCTTTCACATAGGCACTCTAGGATTTGTGTCTTTCCAAGGTCTTGGAATAGGGGAAAGATTGTTCTCCCTCTGTCTTTAATTTCTTTCCTACAGCCGTGTCAGCACCTGCATCTTCAGACCCATAGTGTGTCAGTCTATTTGGTAACCAAGCTATAAACCATTACTTATAACAGAAGCACTTAGGAAATGAAACACTAATTCCCTTACCTCAGTGATACCCCTTATCAGTATATACACCTTACATGGAAAGTCACAACCACACCTGTCATGTAGAGCTCTGCAATGGAGGTCTCAATCTCTCACTTTATTACTTTTCCATTTTGGATTAAATTCACCCCATTTATAAAACATCTCCACCACCAAAACAAGGCTTTTCGTGTAGTTATAACTCTGGAACTGCTGCAGTGGTCACACAGAGAAATCTGGCTGGCAGAGGGAATGTCCGGGAGTAAACACAAAGAAAACTCTATCTTGAAAACCACATCACCTGTAGGCGGAAAAAAGGGAGGAGGGAATGATTTGCAATTAAATGGGTCTCATCTACACTCATTCTTTTTATTCTTCTGAGAAAACAAGTGAAATATTGTGAGTGGAAGCTCAGAAGCAGAGCAGGCTGGACAGATGCCAGCTTGTGGTCAATGTTCAGGGAGTCTTATCAGTCACTCTTGCCTCAGGACTCATTCTTGGCCTTCCCACTTAAGGAGCTGTTTTCTCTCCATGTAGACTTTAATTCTGAGGGATGAGATAAAGAAGACTGTTTCAAAGACAAACTTGTTGGCAGGAGCTTGGCATGGCAGCAGTAATGCTGAACAGCAGTGAGAGCCAGCCCAGCTGGTGGCACTTTGCACTTGCAGCATGCTTTCCCCATAGGATTAAATCCCATTTATTCTGTGTGCACCTCAAAATTTAATGTGTTTCAGACACGCTTGAGGAGCTTGGAGCATTTGTCTGGAGCTACCAGCATCTCATATATACAATTTCTTACACAGGCTGATGCTTTTGATCCTGATTTCTTATGATTTATGCCAAGGAGACTCATCTCTGTATTCACTGGTCATATTCATTCCAGATTTATTTCTTGGATTGCATGGCACAATTTGCATCTCACACAGAAATTAAGTGTCTATTTATTATACAGTGACAGCAAACTTGCGAACTGGATTCAGAGAGACTCCCAAAAACTGACAAGTAACGAAACATGGTAAGCTCTTTTCTTCTGATTTTCACCAAATGTTACCAGGGGTATTTCAGTCTATCACAGGATATTACAAGGACATCAGAGCTTCTTCTTTCCAAGCGGAGTCCACGCTCATTTCCAGTGTTCCAAAGCAGCCTTCCTGCTGACTGTATTTATCAGCCAGCCCTGAACCCACAGCCCTCTCATTTGCTGCTGTTTCCTTGCCTTGACTGTACTTTACACACAGGAAATAAACAGGGAGCTTTCCCTCCCAAATATAACAGCTACTGGCAGTGATGGTGGGAGCGGGAAATGGTACTGAACATTCCTGAAACCTACACAGAAAATTTAATTCCTTTATTTCATTTTATTTCTTGGAACCTCTAAACATTTTAATTCAAAGACGCACTTTCATGCGTTCATCTATGACAGAGTTTAACTGCACCTTGTTAAGGTGGTGGGGTAAGTGTTCAGACCAGCATGAACAGACCTCTCTGGGAATGGCCTGCCCCAAAGGAGCCTCCCAATGGATCCTTCAGCTAGGCCTTCATACTAAACTCTCCTGAGAGCTCCAGTGTTTTGCATTAAACAACAACAGCAAAAAATTATCAACACATCAGCTACATCAAAGGAGAAAACATCTTCCTCATCCTTTTGGGCCTCAAACATTCCAGCCAACTCAGCTCAAGAGATGGCTGGTGACAAGTCCAGTGGAATTTCAAGGGGTGTGAAGAGTGTTTTCTAAAATTCTCAGCCTAAGGGATGTGGTGTGAAGGAAACACCTGGGCCAAAGGACTGACTGACTTCCAAGTCTGAAATGAGGAGCTCCAAGATTGATTGTGTGTGTGCATATATATATACACACATATATATAAATGTATATAATATTAGGTTGTATTCTCAATTGCACACCTATGGCAATAAATACATCAGCATCTCTCCATCAGAGAGCACAAAGCAACACCACTGGCAGCTGGAATGCCTCTCTCCTGGGGAAGATTCATCCTTGTTCATTACTGATTTTTCCCATGACTCTCTAGAGTTTCAGGTGCTAGGCCCTGATAACAAACAGGTTTTGGAATTCTGCTTGGGATAGCACGTTTAGTTCAGAGAAATTTTTAAAAATTGCAAACAAAGAATAAGTTGATGAGATTTGAATGTCTTCTGGGAAAAGTGCTGCCAGTGTTCTTGTCACAACACATCTGCCCACTGATTTCCAAGGGGATGTGAAGTCTGACAGCAGGCTGGATTCTCCCTCTTCCCACACCTTCTCTGTATCCCAGACCCTGCCTTTGGCTGGAAAGGCTGCTGCACACAACCCCCAGTGAAAGCAGAGCCATCCTCAGCCGTTCCCAGGTGCTGGCTGTGGAGACACCAGCGCCTCAGCTGCTCCAAAACGCCTCTCCACTCCAGCTGCACTTGAGACTGCAAAGGACGTCTGGAAAGCCCTCAAAGGAACAGGGACTCCTCGCAAAAGCTCAGGTCTTGCCCATTCCAAAGGCAAATTTAGATTTGTCTATTTGCACAAGATTTTCTAAGCTACACATGCGGTTACGCAAGAGACAGCAGCTTTCCCAACTACACACAAATGAGGGGAAGCTCACGTGGGACGAAGCAAATGTGGAGAGCAGCCAGCTCAGCAGAGTGACAGGGAGCAGCGTGCTGTGGGGCTGAAAGCTGTGCTTCCCCAGCCCGGGGGTGTGGCTGCGGCAGAAGGCGCACCGGGGAGCTGGCACCCCTGGCAGGGAGCCGGGCAGCGCATTCCCTGCAATCCAGATGTGTGCCAGCACGGGCTGGAGAGCAGCAGGCAGCAAAGAAAGGCCTGAGCTCTGGAAACTTTATCCTGCATGACTGCAAGCCTGCTGAGCGAACAGCAAGCGGCTCTTACATAAGTTGCTCCGAGGAAGGAGCAGGCGGCCGGAGATAATGCGCGTAAGGAGGATCACGCCTAATTCCCGACAGTCCTGCTCCAAAGCACTGCTCCCACCCCGCTAACAGCAGCGAGAACACGTGGAAGCAGAACTTCTGGGATGCAGGGGAGGGCAGACTCCTTCCCAAGGAGAGCCAAGATCAGGGGGATGGAGCTGTGCTTCCAAGTGGCACAACCTGCTGTAAGCTCAGGGCCAACCTAAACCAAACCGATTTGTGGCAATGCAGTTTCCATGGTAGGAAATGCTCCCTGTCAACAGCCCAGAGGAAAGAACAGTAGGTTTGGAGATCACAGATAATCTGGTCACCACTTAGACAACAGCTCTGGACAAATCCCTTCATGGGTTAGCGTTCCTGGCTTCTCTGTCAGAATAAGAGCTAAGATAATATTCCTCAGATAAATAAATAATTGTTCATTACAAAGGAATTCCAAGAGAGTTACTAACACAGCTGACCCTTCCCACTGGGCCACTGCATAAATGCACAGAGCCACTCAGGGAGAGAAACAAAAGCTTAGGCAGGGCAGGAGCAGTTCAGGCCTCTGCATCCCCAGCAACACCAGGATGGGTGTCCCCGAGTGCGGAACAACCCGGTGAAATGCCTGGCTGCCATCACCCAGCCTGGGGAACAGGCTTGCAGACACCACGTGTTCCAGCCCACAGCACCTCTGGCCCTGCTCCAGAGGCACCCGTAAATGGAGCAGCAGAACAGGTATGAGAGCTGCAAGCAATTTATGATAGAGTTGTCAAAAAGAAGAGGTGCTTCAGGTGCCTCCTGCTCCTCTCAGGCACTGCTGCTCTGGAGAGGACTCCTTGCTACAGCTGCTGCCCCACAGTCAGCAGCTGCCTCAAGAAGAGACATTTTTACCCCACCCTCGCCCGATTTTTACTCAGCCCAGGGACCAGTGCAGCCTGAGCTCCATTCTGAGCCCCAACCCAGCCGGGTGGGGCTGGGCAGGGGGGGGGGTCCACGGCACAGGGATGCTCCTGCCCACTCACCCATCGCCGCTGCAAGGAGGCAGCCAGCCTCCTCCCTCCCTCGGCTATTTTGAGAAGGAATAACCCAGCAAACCAGGACCGAACCGGCAACGCGGCAATGCTTTTACCTGCTTCACCTGCAGATCCACCACTGTCTGGAAGACGTGCGCGACCAGCAGCGAGATGCTGGCGATGAGCAGCGTCATGGCCAGGACCCCCACGGTGACCAGACACAGCGACTTCATGGCTGCTGTCGCCGCCGCTGCCGAGCAGGGAGCGCCGGGGCTCCGCCGGGCTCGGGCTCCGGGGGCGGGCGCACCGCGGGCCCCGCCCGCCAGCGCCGGGAGCAGCCGCCGCTCCCCGCCCTCGGCGCCGCAGCCGCCGCCGCTGGGCCGGGGGTGCTCTGCTGTCCCGGGGGATGCTCTCCCGGCTCGCCGGGGCCGGGACAGCGTATGCCAAAGGAACGGGGCTGGTTCCTGCCCGCAAGGACTCCTGGCACAGCCGGAAGGCTCCTGCCCGCTGGGGATGGCGGTGCTGGAGCGCCCCGCTCGGTGCGGCGGGCAGCGCCAAAGGGCGCTCTGCAAAACAAGCGGAGCAATTCCACAGCGAGGTTAATGCGGCAAAGCTTAGAGGCGCTTCGCGCTCCCTTCAGACTGAATTAGGCATGGCGGGGAGCGGGTTCTGCCACACTTCAGTGCAGTTCAGTTGTTTAAGTAGGTTAAACCGCTCTTGAAAAAAATCAATCACATCAATGTACCTGCTTTTTCAAAAGCCAGCGTGTGAGATGTAAAGCCGTGTTTCATGTCAGGTACAAACAGGCGACGTGTGTATTTGTGAATGCGAAATGTGTGGACCCCGACAATGGAGAGCTGTGAATTATAATAATAACTGAGGAAAATAAAGCATGGAAAAAGGCCTTTGAACCTATCTTTTGTTTGCAATTAACCCTGGTTGATTTAGGAGCAATGGAATTAAGGTGTTAAAGATGTTGCTTTTTGCTTGCATTTAATCCACAAAAAGCTCTGCAATAATAACCTTCTGAAGTATAATTTTAGAATATTACTTGTATCCTCGAAACTATAGCTTTGGAACATATATAAAGGAAATATGCTTATCTCACTCCTTATTGAAGCAGAGAAAAACAGCTTGAAAAAGGAAGATGAACATTACCTCAAGGATTTATGGTTTTGACCAAAGGGAAGCTGGACATCACTGTTATGAGATTTAGAGTCTCTGCAATTAAAAGGTGGACACACATCTGGGGAGCTGGACCCCACTAGATGGGATTCGTCTTTCTTCTTTCGGAAACTGGACCGTCACCATCTGGGGATACTCCTTTGAGATACATCCTGAGAAAAACTAAATCACTGTAGTGTGTAGAATTGTGATGTAATAAGTTGGAATAAAAATTGCTG
Organism: Zonotrichia leucophrys gambelii; assembly: GCF_028769735.1. NCBI lineage: Eukaryota > Metazoa > Chordata > Aves > Passeriformes > Passerellidae > Zonotrichia > Zonotrichia leucophrys. The sequence continues at coordinate 42,769,655 of NC_088173.1, read as the reverse complement.
ATGAGTAAAAGATTGGAAATAGAAACTGCAGAAAAAAAACTGATGAGTACCCCTATAAATACCTGTAACCATCAATTATCGGTGTGCCGTTGGACAGAAAACTTCCCCCACTGTACCCAGTGCTGTATTGCTCATACTTTACCATATTAATTAATAAAGTGATTGCTGCTTGAATATTGGCCAGTCAAGCTTCTTATTCATAACAAGCGGGATGCTCTGCTCCACTTCCCCACCCAGCACTGCCTGCAACAGAGCGATGGATGTCATGCCAACCCCCGTCCCCCACGGCTTTCCTGTGGCACAAGAGGAAGGCAAGCCCTGCGATATGGCGCTGCCATCCCACGCCCCATCAGCAGCACCAGTGTTCCCTCAGTCACAAGTCAGCTCCCTGTCCAAACCACGAGGCTGGCAGCTCCCAGCTCCAGCCTGATCCCACTAATGCCTTCCCGAGCAGGAGGGCAAGTGGCCTATCAGGTGGATTTCCTGCTAGGATGGACTGAAGCATCTTCCCTTAGAAAGGCTTCTTCCTGTAATTGTGATTGCAGTAACAGTGTTATGTTACTGTGTGCCCTTTTGGATATTTTTGCTTGTGAGAGGTTCTGAGGTCACATGTCACAGCTGTTTGGAAAACCAGAATTTTTGTGGTTCCACCCATACAGTTAAATTTCTTTCTTTTTTGTTTTTTTAAAGGTTGTTCTGGCAGCATTCTTTCATTTAGCTTCTCATTCCAGAGTGGTGTTCTCAGCCCTGTTTCATCACCATTTCTCCAAAAACCAAGAACCAGAATACATAATTAGAATCTGGTTTTGAAGATTAATTTAACTACAGCAATAAAATATTCCCCTTAGAAAGAATTCCCACAGAAGAGTATTTCTCTGTAAAACATAAACGTAACCTTCACTGTAAAATATTTTAGCTGAACCCTGGCACAGATATTTATAGATCAAGCAAAGACTCCTACAGAATTTTGGGTTTGGTTAACTCAGCTTTTTGGCTTTTTCCATAAAAATCTACCCATGTGATGCATAGAATCACATTGTTTCTCCATACAGATTTTCTAGATTCTCAGTGGAATTATTTTCTTTATTTTGGCAAATCATTTTACCTTTGGAAGCCAGGGAAGTGCTCAGCAGCCATGATACACTGCAAACACTCCCTTGAGGAGTGGCTCCAGCTCTGGAGTGCAGCCTGGGAATGCAGTGGGTGCACTGCTGGCTCAAGGCACAGTTGTGTGTCATAATTCCAGATCCCTGAAACAAGCAGAGGCACATCTTCCCTTTCCAGGACCATGATGGTGTTGCTGAGACAAGAGGCAGACAAGGCCCATTCTGGAAAGCATGGATACAGTGAAATTGTCTTGTCCCATGCACTGGGAATATCTTGAATAAACATAAAAAGCCAGATTTACTGAGGTTGTGATGTGGCTCATTCAGTTTGTGCAACACCAGGTGCTCGGCTCCTTGGAGTCTATGCAAAGCAGGAAAAACTTGTAAGGGAAGGAATTAGGAAATCACACAGCACAGTGTCAGCCAAATCAGACCAGATCCCAGAAATCCTTAATCCTCTTCCTGGGGGTTAGCAGCTGTCAGACATTTCTCCAGAGGATGTTTGATGCTGCCCAAGCAGGGCTGGAACAGCACTCAGGAGGGTGGGGTACTGCTCCTGGTCTCTCTGTGTCCATCCCTGGCACTTGATGGATCTCTGGGCTTTGACACCTGAGATAGAAATCGTGCTTGCCCTTACTTAACCACCTGCCACTGCTGACAGACCTGTTTACACCCTGTCTGACTGCTTCACACCCAGGCCCTGCTTCCTCAGGAGCTGTGACCTCAGGGCACACACAGACACCAAACAGCCTCTCCAGGACCCAGAGCAGTTTCACCTCAACACTGAAAATGCAGCTGTAACAAGAAAAGTGCTTTAGCTGATAAACACTCTGCCAGTTTCTGTCTCATCTCCAGTTTGGATAGGCTTGTCCACTCGTGTCCTGCTGTTGCATGATGTCTGCAGTCTGCTTCCTTCTGTGGCTCTGTGGTACCTGGCTGCCCACCTCATCCACACAACATAAAACAGGGAACCTGCAGGTCCTTCCCACTCCCAGTTTGCTGACAAACTGAGCCTGTGCTGGCTGCAGTTCCCAGCAAGGGCCAAGAAGGACACAGCACAAGCCTCGCATGCAGGGCACACTCCCAGCCCTGGAGGAGCAGCTCTTGGGAAACACCCAAGTGCATCAGTAACACACAAGGAAAAGCTTTCCAGAGGCTTTGCCCTTCTGCTTTCCCTGCACAGCTCACACATGTCCTTGTTGCCAAACAACTCACACACACTGTGGGTATCTAGTACTCTATGCTTAATTAATAAAACAACATAATAATATCCATACTACTACTACTAATTTAACCTAGTTATAAGATCCTGATTTCAGCTGAGAGTTGAGACATTTCTGAAAGGTTTGTAAGTGGGTAGTGATCACATTTCACTGTCTCAAGCTTCAATTTCTTCTTCCCAAAGAGCAAATTAATTGCTGGCAGGAAAGCAGTTCACTGTAGGGCAGAGCTATGCTGCAATTACAGGGTCCGTCAGCGACCTTGGAAAGGGCTGGGACTAAAGTTGGTGCTTTTTGTAAGAGCAACCTTTGCTCTTGGGTTAGAAACTGCTTGATTTCCTGATTTGGGACAGTGACCTCCCAGGAAATGAGACATTTGCCTGCAATAGCACTTAATTTAGCTTTTGAGGAAGTTATTACTTTTAACTGTTGTGAGATTAGCAGAAAAGTGGTTTTCCCTCTGAAATCTGGGCCTGTCCCTCATGTTTTTGACACTCCCCAACTAAATAACCACAGCCCTCATGGATTGTTAGCCACTCACACACACCTGCATCTGGTAATTGATATAGGCACATTTTATATTCATATGCACACAAACATATTCTTCCTAACTTCAGCTGTACCAAAACTAGCAATGCAGCCACTCACACCCCTCAGCTACTTCTGGCTGGGGCTGCTGCTCCCCTGACTCACCTGCTGGTGCAGCAAGAGCTCTGTGACTCAGGGGTGCCAGGCTGTGCTGCCAGTATGGCACCGAGCATCGCTCCAGGCCACCTTTTCCTCTGCACCCAGACTGCTGCCCTCCTTTTCCAAAGCTGAATCCCTCATTCCAAACACCTCCTTCCCAGCACTGGCACACAGCAGAGCTGGAGCCCTCCCTGCTGAAGCAGGAAATGCCTTCTGGGCTGGGAGGATGGCACCAGTGGCTGTGGAACAGAGACCTTGCTGGGAAAGGAAGGCAAGGATGACTGGGAGGCTCTGGCAAATGGCACTGTCTGGGTAACTCACACAGGTTTGCTGAGGGCCTGGCTTGCAGGGCCAAGCCCATCTTATCAGTGAAGCTCCCCCTGCCAGAGTTTTACTACCTTAATTCAGGTTTTAGCTTCTGCAATGCAGATTGCAACAGGAAGAACGCTGTCTTTTCAAGTGCTTGATCTGATACTCTTGAGTGTTGCCCACAGAGACTGACACAATTTTCCAAGCCCTCAGTTTTCTGTACAGCCCTTGAGGCAGCTCCAGGATGAACCAGGTTTACTTGTTCTGCTGCTGCTGAGTGCTGCAAACAGCCCTGGACTACTGGGAACATCCTCTGCACACCAAGGGATAAACACAGGTGTGGAAGCAGCCAGGGAGGAACCAAAAACACAGCTGATAGAAGCCTATGCTGTTCCCAGCAGCAGACCAAAGGAGAACCTGGCAAAAAAAGCCTGGAGAAATGCAAAACCAGACCAGGATTGTGCTCACTCTGGCCTTACAAACAAGCAGACAACAAAGCCCACATCACCATAAAAATGTGTCTCTGTTTTTGTTCTAAGAGAGCTCTAAGGAGTGGGTAAGGTTTCTGACGCATGTGATTAAAAGAGTCAGGTTAGTCATGCAGGCCAGGTACTTTTTATCAGTCACACAATTCCCCATCAATGTCTGACACTGCAGAGCAGTGACTTGACCCTCCAGCCCTGAAAACCTCTCCTGATAACCCTGGATATGACAGATGTCATGAAGAACCTCTCACTCAAACGGAATCCATGGTGAACATGTGTTTTTTCCCCTACAGTATGGCATGCATGCCTCCTAAAAACGGGAGGATTCCAGTCTACAACCCCCGGCATGGACACTCCAGCCTCTGGCCCAGACCTTCCCCAAGGGAGGGGGCAGAGAGACACATGTTACATTTATTTGCCCCACTTGGGACTTGGAATTTCAACCTGCACCTAGTTTTAAGGGAACTGCATGTTCTAGGGAGCGCACATTTAAAATGGGCAAACCAATGGCACAAGTTTCCCTCTTCTGAGAGTCCTGTCCCACAGAATTGCCACTCTGACATGCAGAGGTGAGGGAAGCTCCGTAGCAGAAACTCTAGGAGTCTCATTTTCACCTTTTTGTAGCCTATTCTCAAGTGCTTTTCGATCTGAAAGAGTTCAAGAGCAGACTCCAGCCCTCTGAAGGTCTGCTGCTGCATTAAAGCCTGGATGCACACTACCTCTGCACACAACTTTACTGAGGAAAAGGGGAGCTCTTGCACAGAGAGCCAGGGATTTTCATGGTCTCTGCTGACTGCATTTGAGAGGCGCTGCAAACCTACAATCAGAGTCTGCTTTGTTCTGAGCCTGTCTTATGCCACAGACAGAGATCTTCCTCCATTCCTAAAGTAAACACAGGGATTGAAGGCTACAATTAGATGATCTTGCCAGCCTGCATCACATTATTATTTATTCAGGCAATCAACTAACTCTAATTAAAAATCTGCAGTGTAAGTATCTTCTAGCTAGCAGCACCAGTGGCTCCAGAGCAGCACAGCTGAGCTCTCTGAAGCCTTCCCATGCACAAAACCTGGGGTGGCTGTTCTTAAAGTGCACCAAACTCACTGCCACAGATGAGGAAAGACCAAAGTCTCACATTGGAAGCCTCTCCCCGATTCCCAGTGTCCACTGCACATAAATGCACACTTGATAGGCCTGGAATGAGTCCTCTTTATCCTGCAGCCCCTGGAAAACAAATGCTTTGTACGCCAGCCTGGATACAAACGGCTCCTGTCTGCCAGCTCAACAACGGGGCTCTGTGTGGGACAGCCCTCAGCTCCCACCCCGGGCCACGGCAGCACTGCCCGAGGGCATGGCAGCCACCAGCTCCTCTGGAAATGTGCCAGAGGCACAGCTCCCAAGCGACAGGTCGACAGGTCGGGAGGAGGATGAGGGAAATGCTCTGCAAAAGGGTAAAGGAAAGAAGGGGATCCTAGGGGTCTAATTCTGGCAGGGAGGCTGTGCAATCTCCTGTCTTAGGATCTGTTTTCCCTGTACCCCCCAGCCCCTGAGGACAGTGCAGAGCCAGGCTGCAGCACGTGGCTCTGAATCCCTGCAAAGGCAAAGCTCTGGCCCCACGATGTGGGTGTTATCCCAGTGCAGTAAACAAAATCCCAGGACTGTTTGGGTGGGCAGGAGGCCAGGCTCCCTCCAGGACAGCTGCTCACAGCTGCTGACTTCAGAGCTGCCTTCAGCTGTTTGTGTCATCTGCTCAGCACAGAGGGGCACTGAGGAGAAAGGGAAGGCAAACGGTGCCTGACAGCAAAGCCAAGCAACCCAGCACCCTTGGGCTGTTTCTTGGTCTGTGCTTCTCCCAGAACCCAGCTCCTCTGTCCCCATTCCCTGCCAGATCTCAGGCACCAGCCCTAGTGCCCTGTTGCACTTGGGTGCCTGCCAACCTCAATTCTGAGTATTTAAAATCCTAAGTATAGGCAAAAACAGAGCCAGGCCCTAGGATGGGAGCCACTAGGCTTCAGCACAGTCTGCAATACCTTGTGTAGGTCAGCTGTGTCCCTTGGCACTAAAGGGAGCACTTTGGGGAAGCAAAAAAGTGCCCCTGCCACAGTTCTAGCATGTGACCCAGGCCTCGGGATGGAGCCACTGCATCAGGTGCTGGCTCAGGGCCCGCCCTGCCCTCTGCCAAGACTGTGTGGGAAAGGACTTCTTGCTTTCCCCTGTCACCAGAGCCAGGCAGCACATGACTCAATGACCAGTGACATCCCCCTCACACACTGAAGCCAGCAAAGAGGAACTAGAGGGGACAGATTCAGAACAGGACCCACAGATTTGATGGCAGAACAGCACTTCAGGGCACACTGAAAATTCTGGCTGCAGTCTGCTATTCCCTCCCTGGCTTGTAATTCCAGGGAGGAAAAATATCAACCACCAGTGAAGGCACCTCCCTGCAACTCTGTGATGCCAGACCAGTAATCAAACTTATTCAGGCCATGAAGACAAGCACTACCATTAGGGCTTACAAACCATTTGGTCGAGTTCTTTCCCAAGAATCTCCACAGGGTAAGCGGCCAGGCAACACAGAAAACAACAAAAAAACCACCCCCACTTTGAATTAAATAATGTGATTTATAAAACAATACAACTTTCTTGCAGCTTTCAGGAAAATAGCACCTAAAATATGGAGGCATATGCACCCATATTCAGAATTTCTAAAAAGGTTTGGCTTAAAACAAAGAAAGAATGTAAAATAATACCACACTTCACCTGTCTGTCATGCTGCATTTCCTATGGGCCTGGCAACATAAAGAATCCACATGGAAGTCAAAGTCCACGATGTCTCCAGGATGTGCGACAACCATGAGAGGCTGTCAGCAGGATTTTGCTGGGAAATTTCATTTATGATTCAATTTCTAAGAGCTGCTGAGTACCACAAGTTCAGTGAAGTCTGAGATGAGACAATTTAGCCAAATATATCGTACTTTGGTTTATGCCTGGGAGGATGTAAAAAGGAACAGGCACCAACCACGAAAGGGCACCTGGAATGCAGCTGTACCAGCTGGGGAAATGGAGGATGAAGAACCACAAGGTACAAAGTGAGACTTGCACAGACTGACTAATGAACTGAAAAAGCTGGCAAATAATGGCTCATGGGAAACAAACCTAGGAGGAAAAGGGATGTAGGAAAAGTTGTCATTGACACTACTGTCACAGCACAGAAATCCAGAGAAAGCATAGGAAATACAGCAAGAGACTGGCAAGGTCCCTTTTAGTTGCCTTCCAGATTTTCTTGGCTCATAATGGGAAGCAAGTCTGGATCTGGGGTGTCCTTATTACTAACCAACCACTTCTCAAGAAGTTAATAGCAACTGAGAGTAAGACTCTCCTCTCTGTTTAGGTGGGAAGAGCTTTTCCTGCCAGCCATACTCCTCCTGTGCCACCTACTGACTGCAGTGCAATGCTGCACAAGAGTGTCCAGTGCTCACAGCTGGGATACTACTCCAAACCAAATGGGGGAGGGATGGGGTAGAATGCCAGTCAGGGTCATGGTTTCCTCCAAAGTACATGAATACTTTGCCCTTCCCATTTTAGTACCTGCTTGGGTGGGGATCCAACACAGAAAGTATCAAACAAAAGCCCAGAAAACATCCATGACATCAGTCTTGAATTTTAGATTTTAACCTGGCTCCCAGGGAGGCTACTTCAGCCCAAGCCCTGGGGGTTACAGATGGGAAAAGGCAATGTGACATTGCTCCTTTTAACACCTGACTGTTTCCAGTTAAACTAGGAGAGGAATTCCTCGCACTGAAACAATCAGCAGTGCAGCAGAGACACTTGGCATCTGTTCCAGCAAGAGCTGCCTGTGGCACTTCCAGATGAGCCCACAGCACAACCACAGAGAGTAACAGAGCTCCCAGATTTGAATTTCTTATTTACTGACTCACCTTTCTGTTTTGTTCTGTTGCAGAACTGGAGGAAGCATCTTACACACACAAGGCTTTAAGAGCATTCCCTCCCCGGGATCAGAGGGTGGCCAGCCTCACAGGAGCTCCCCAAATACATCCCCCCAAGTGCCCCTGTCAGAGCCAGGAGAGTGAGACAGGAGCACACGGGTCTGGCTGAGCAGGCTCTCCGTTTCTCCCTGGAGATCCCCTGTCATCACGCTAGGTGGCACAGCTGACAGAGAAACAGAGCTCCTGTGAGACGCTGCCCTCCCCAACACCACCTCTGGCTGCTGCCTTGCTCACAGGGGTGGGAGAGCTAATACCTGCCCTCCTGTTTTGGTTTTGGTTCTGAAATGTGGAAAGGTGTCAGGCTTGAGGCTCCTGATCTTGGGCCAGCCAGCTGGGAATTCCACAAAGTCATGTGTGGCTTTACCAAATGCTCTCCTCCTTTCCCAAGACTCTCCCACTTGCTGAGCAAACAATGGTGCGACAGAGCCTTGTTCACAAAACACTGCTCTCCAAAATAATGTTACATCAGGAATGACTGAGAGAACAAATGAAGTCTTGAGTTAATTGGAACCAGAATTATGGCCCTGAGACTCTGAGAATTTGTTTCCTTGTCCCTCTGTTGTAACAGACACCATGTTTGATTCTGATGAAAGCCTTAAAAAAAAAAATCTCAGTTGCATTTTGGAGCATTTCTGTTTATCTGCTTTGTAAATCCTCTAAGGAGAGAGAAGTCTCCAAGCTGTACATGATATGAGCACTTGAAGAATTCCTAGAGGGGAGGGAACAAAAGCCTTCAAAGGGATAAGTTACTGTCTGCCATGGTCTGTGCATTTGCTTCAGAGGAGGAACCTCAGCCCCCAGTTCTTTCCTGTTCAGCTGTGCTGAGGGCTGGCAGGGGGGTGCCCTTTTCGTGTACTGCTACAATAATGAATGGGTTTTGCCTGCTGTGCTGCAGGGAGGTGACAGGGAAGCCTAAATTGCAGTGCACACATAATACTTACAGAACAGCAGCGTGGAGGTGCCCAGACTGGCAATCCCAGCTCAGCAAGGTAGTGCACAGACACAGAGCAGGGAACTGGCTGTTTTGAAGGCCAGGAAAAAAAAAGAATGTAAGTGAACAAAAAAATATCACCTACTCTGCAAAGTTTCAGTAGTCAGCATGGGCCATTACAGCAAGGGTTAGTTCTCAGCACCAAGCCTGAGGAGCACCTTGAAGCACCAAGAGTGGTAAAAGAGAGGGCACTCAAGCCCTCAGTCACTGAGAAAGTGCCTGGCTCCACAACTCTTTCTTTCCCCTGTGTCACCGAGCAGGAGATGTGAGCAGTGCACTTTCAGCCCATGCCAGCACAGCCCAGTACCAAAATAGATATTTTGACTTAAGCACCAGCTCAGCACTTTGCTGGAGGAGATGGTTCCTCAGCTACTGTGGTAAGCAAAGAAAGGGAAGATATTTAGATCATGAATTCTGTCTCTCTGCACAGCCACCCTCCTCCATGCCAGCCATGGAGGCTGCACACTTGTGCTTCTATAAATTCGAGTGACATTTACTGTCCCGTTAAGCTGAGGGGGCGCTGCTGGAACTGACACTGAAAGATAAAGAAGTTCACACACTGGAAATAGACTTACTGCGACATCCACTTAGCCATTCTCTTCTCTAATGAGATACTGGGCAAAAGCTCATCAGTGGGTTTTAGAGAGCCAGTCATGACCACACCTTTGGTCAGATAAAGAGAATGGATTTTAAAAAGGCAGCAAACAGAACCGAGTGGGACTGCCTCCCCCACTCCTTCCCTGCTGGTAATCTTTGGCGTTATAAACATTTTCAGAGTTTGTCACTCCAGAACTACCAGTTCAAAACACCAAGTCCCAAAGTGCATTTACTAAATTTCTCGGGTTTCTACTAAGATTTATCTGTATAACCTCTCCATTCTGAAATGGAGTTTGACATCATCACTTCAAGAGTAGTAAAATGAAAGTAAATTTAAGTAAACATCACATATCCTGTGCATTAATGGACTCTGAGCTCCTGATAATCCAAACAGCTTCCTGAGCATAACGCAGAAGCAGAGCAGGACAATGTTAAGGAAACCACTTGTAGTCATTAGAGTATGATGAAGAGGTTACAAAATCAGTGAATTCATCTCACTTTTCAAAGATACCAGAGCAGGACAAGATTGTTACCAGCACAAGCATTAAAATTATCAGCAAATCAGTCCCCCTCAGCACATCCCTGTAGGAGCATCTAAGCCCACCAGCACAGCTAGAATTAATCCTGCCCTGTGTGACCCTGTCTTAATAGGGAGGCTTGGACTTAGATGCTCTCCAGAGGACCCTTGCAACCCAGGCGCGCGAAGACTGGAAAACTTTCTCCGCTCTGACTTTGGGAGCCACGCCTTCCCACCGCCTTCACGGCGCGGCTCAGCCCGGCCCCGCCCGACCCGCGGTGGCTCCTCCCCGGATCCGAAGCCCTGCTTAAAGCGGCGCCGGGGGGGCGGCCCCGACGGGGTCCCGCTGCAGCAGCGCCCGGCCATGGCCCGCGACCGCGGCCCGCCCGTGCTGCGGCCGCCCCGCGCCGCCGCGCTGCCCGCCGAGCCCCGCGGCTGGGGCTGGCTGGGCGCGGGGCTCTGGCCGGCGCTGCTCGTGGGGCTGCTGGCCGCCATCGTCGCCTGGTTCTGGTACGGCGACAGCGACGGGCGAGCCGAGGCGGGCAGCGAGGAGGCGGCGGCCGGCAGAGAGGGGCCCCGGCGGGCGAGCGCGGTGACTGCAGGTAGCGGGATGGGGAGGCGATGCCGCGGCTGTCCCGGGCTGCCCCAGCCTGCGAGGACTTGGGTTTGCCGGCGCTCAGCTTAACCCGTTCTCCCTCAATGTCTCTTGCAGAGGATGCTGCGACGGGCAGGGGGTCGGGGTGGCGGGAGGTGGCGGCTGCTGCCCCGTCCGGCTCTTGGAATCCAGGAGAGGATCTGGCGGCTGTTTCAAGGGAAGAGCTTAACCACGTCCCGAGCGGTGCAGTTTTGGGCGAACCCGTGGACCTGGAGGAGCTGATCCCGAAGCGCGGTGCCACGGACCCGGGGGAGCATCCAGCTGATAAGGCCGGCAGCCAGGCAGGCGAACTGGAAGCCCAGGTGGGACAGGCAAGTGACGGATGGTGGGTGATGAACTTGGCAGGGGCCTCTGACAATGAATGTAAGGACAGAAATGAGGAGCAGCCATGTCAGCCAGCTGAGAGGAGGGACTTGGACCATGAAGAGTGGGAAGTTGTTTCTGAGCACCTGGTGGAAGGGAAGGATGGCAGCATGGAAGACTCAGACAGTAAGGAATGGGAAGTAGGAGACTGCTGTGATGGGGATTCAAAAGCAAAGCGAGTTGCAGCCGTGCCCCCCATGTTCCAGAACATCCACGTGGCTTTCCGAGTGCACTACATCACCCACTCTGACACACAGCTCATCGGTGTCACGGGGGACCATGAGTGTCTGGGCCAGTGGCACAGCTATGTCCCCCTCAAGTGTGACAAGGATGGCTTCTGGTCCGAATCCATCAGTCTGCCCGCGGACACCAGAGTAGAGTGGAAATTTATCTTGGTGGACAACGGCAAGGTCAGACGCTGGGAAGAATGCGGTAACAGGACCTTAGTGACTGAACACGAAGATCAAATTGTTCATCAGTGGTGGGGATACCATTAATGGGAAGGTGGAAGCTGCTGGTCTAATGGCAGGCCTGCCTAGGTGAACCACCGAGCCCCTAAACCTTAGGGAGGCTCCCCTTCTTCTTTAGGAGACCCTCTTGAGTGCAGAGCTCTGGAAATCCCGTATTGAACCATGTAAGCAGCAGATCTCTTTAGGAAATCTTTTGGTAACCTGAAGAATCAACTTTGAGTGCACGCTGAAGAGACACAAGGTAGGCTAAGAAGGCATGAGCAGCATTCCAAGCACCTGCTTGTCCAGGTGGATCTGGACCCTGGACTCAAGTGTTGCTTTGAGTGGGGCTATGGGAAGCATCTTGGTACCCACTGCTTGGGCTTGGGAAGCATACTGGGAGGTGTGGCTACCAACACTGTAACAGGAACTTAAGTGTTTTAATTTATGTAATGTACATTGTTATGTAAGGAAACAATAAACATTTTCAGATTGACAGTTCATTATCAGTTGACCAGTGACCTCACTCATTTTGGTAACTTTGATCCAAGTGAGCCACTTGACCTGAAATCTTAGTGCTAAGCAAGTGCTGAGAAGTGGCCCTCCCTCTTGGAGTAACAAAAGGTTGAACCCCAAAATAGTTCATTCTCTACCCCGTACTGTCCAGCAATCATCTCGGCTCAAATGAAAGGCTTGGCAGGCAGCTCCACTCCTGCTGAGGGGAGAGCAAAGGTCACAAAGGACTGTCACAGCTTAATGAATTACTTCGTCAGGGTGCGAGCAGGCTTTTATAAAAACCTGGAATGCTGTGATGGCCAGGGATTAGGGTTCTGCCTGGAACAGAGAGGGGTGGCATACTGATTAACAATACCACAGTATTGTTAGCAAATACTTGGCTTGAACTTGTAAATATTTTTTAAGCCTAAGCTTTTCACCTTGAATTTATTTTAAGCTGTGGCCTTCTAGTAAGCCAGATGAAGTTGTATGCTTCCAGCATCAGCTAGGTGGTATCTTTATATGATAGAAGCAGAAACCTGCCCTGCTTCCCTGCCTTTTGTATTTTTAGGTACAAATACATGCTGCCACTTGAGCAAGCTCCTCTCTCCATAATGCTGAACCAAGCATTACAAGACCAAGCCTGCAAACAACCTTTGCCTTGAGTGAGCTTGGTCTCGGAGAGCAGAGTTTTGTAGATCTGCAAGTATACAAATTACAGCTTGGAAGAGGTACTTCAAAAAGCACATCACTAAATGCCTCTGCTAATTCCTTCCTGCTCTGTGCAGTGAAGCAGCCTGGATGTGTGAAATAGAATGGCTTTGGTGAAAGACTGGAAGATGAACTTCAGAGCTGACCTCCTGCATCTGGTGGGTTAATGGGCATCCAGTTGGTGGGACAGTGCTGGGAAGAACAAGTGTTGGCAATGTTCTTACTGGGACTTGGATACCAGCTGTTCAGTGAGGGAGGGCTGAGCTGCCTGCTTCTGCAGACCTGGCCACAAAACAGCTCAAGGAAAACCTGGGAGGGTATTGAGGGGAGGGGGAGGAGGGACAGAGACTGCCAATTCCAACCTGCAATTTGGAATTTTCATTTTTTTATCCAGAAACTGAAGTGGATACTATAGGTAATATTCAGCAGCAATAGAAGGTGATCTTCAGAAATCCCTGAAGCTGCCGCCTGAGCGTATTTATACACACGCCTGAGGCTTGTCTGAGGAGATTAACTGTGCTATTAGATTAAGTTATTCACCAGAAAGCTACTTAACCTATGCTAGAATAGATTCTCTAATGCAATGGTGAACATGTCAAACAGACCAACCCCAAGAACTCTTTTAAATTGAGAACAACTTAATTTTTTAATTAAGCACCCTGCACTTTGATCCCACAGACAACACAGTCCTCATGATTGTATCACCTTGCTGAATGATCAGCTAGGGTTTCTACCAAGACCTGCACTGGGCTTTTGCTAAAAAAACTCCAAGTTATTATGATAGTCCCAGCAGGACCTGTGGTACATAAATTAAATGGTTTGGGTATGGTGAAAGAAAGAAATCTGGATTTCCGTTTTTCTGGAGGAACCTATTAGTATTTTCTCCAAGTTCACAGGTGTGTTTTCTCATTATTGAACAATATTTGCTCAAAGGTGAAGGCAGATTTAAACAAAGTTGCCTTGCTGCATAAAAAAGATGCTGCTGAAATGGCTGATAGCTGTCTAATACAATGTCCTGGCTGCGAGACCGGTGCAGCTATATGTGACAACTTATTGTTCTTTGAATCTAACAGCCAGTGGCTCAAGAGATGTCCAAGCAAACAATAAACTGCCTCACTCATAGCTTGGCAAAGCCTGTAACCACAGAGCTACCTTTAAAGTTCACCTGCTCATACCCCTGACAACCAACTTCTGTCAAATTAGACAGAATTTGATTGCTTTAATGTGAAACACAAACTATTCCTTTTTGTCAAGTAGTTTGTCGCACAAATGCTGAATGCTGCAGCTGGATGGTGAGCTGTGCAAGCAGCCTGAGGGGACTGGGCACAAGCCATTTTAAAGTCCCCTGCTAAAACCTTCACTGCAACCATTTTGTTTGCAAAACCCACACCCATCTCACATTGTCTCTGAGAGTTGAGCTCAACCTTTGGAGCCTCTGCACCTATGAGCCCTGCTGTTACATTTTCTGTCCCAGGGGTTGGTTGCCATCTGTGGTGTCCCTGCTGTGGGCAAGCTTGGCCCAACAGTCCTGCTGTGCCATCCACCTGCAGGACATGGAATAACAAGTGCTGTGGGGCTGCATGCATTCAGCTGCTCTAAGGCTCATGTGTCTCTGAGCCTGTTCCTTGCCTGCTGCTGATGGCAGCGGGGAAGCCCAGACCTGTCCCCAACTCTCTGGATGCCAGCAAAGTGATGTTAAGCTGCCGTTTCGTACTGGCAGATGTCCCTCCCTTCTCTCTGACCCCTTCATCTGCCCCCTGCCCTTGGCACACAGCTGCAGCTTCTGAAACTCTTTATTAGCTTGGCTCCTTGAACACAACTGAGAGTACACTTAGTGACCTTTCCTAGGGGTTCTTATTCTCTACATCTGACTCTCCCCTTGAGAAAATTTTGGAAGATATGTCCAATATTTGTGGCAAGTCCAAACTGTGATTCATGTGCCATCAAACCAATCCTTTCATTTTCAATGCAACTGATTTCTAGGAAAGGGGAGATGTGTTTACTAATCTTTTGTCCGAGCTTGCAACACCGGTGCAAAAAGTATCTGAAACAGTGCAAAAAAATTATTAGGAAAACTAAAAAAATTTCTCCAATTAAAATACTGTTGGCAGAAACTGAGGATAGCTGAAGCACAACTCGGTAATTTCTTCTCCCCACACAAGATGCAAACTAAAGTTGGGTGAGTCCATTCTCCTTAAATGAATCACAGTACAGTGTGGAATTCAAGCTTCAACTGGAAGAATTTAGCTTAGACACAGGGAGAAATTCTTCCCGTTGAGGGTGCTGAGGCCCTGGCACAGGATGCCCACAGAAGCTGTGGCTGCCCCATCCCTGGAAGTGTCCAAGGCTGGTTTGGATGGGGCTTGAAGCAACCTGGGATAGTGGAAGGTGCCCCAGCCCATGGCAAGGGGTTGGAAGGGGATTAAATTACCCTTAAAGTTACTTCTGCTCTGTACTTCCTGCTAATTTAAAATAAGAGCTATGAACAAGAATTTTAAAATTGTAAGGGCTTTTTATTCTTTAATTATTAATATTTAAAACCAACTTAAACACAATGGATCTACATGAAAGCAATCACTAATGCATACAGGGCCTTCACTTGGACAGCTTTCTCTCCTTTTCCTTGCATTTCTTTGTCTTCACCTCCTGAGTTCTGATCATTGGAGAGGTGGCTGAAAATAGCAAAAGAACAGATTAGCTGAACACCACCTTATGTTCCAAAGGCTGAGGACTCAGGTGCAGCCAGCTGAAGCTTCACAGAGTCCTCCCATAACAAGTTATGCTGTACCTATGAAGCCCTTACAAATGCAGCCTCAGTTTGCAATTCTTTATGTGACTACATACAAACCACTGAGGATATTAATGGATGGCAAAGAACAAAAATGAGAACACTTAGCTCTGACTTATTTATATAAATAGCTTGATTAGTTTTACTGACATCAGGTCACTTGTATGTCCCTGACACAAAGGCACTGTGTGATGAGGGGAAATAATTTCCCAAAACTGTGCAATGAGACTTAAAGGAGAAAAGGGGAAGAGACTGGAACATGCAATTTAAGAAAAAGCACGGAGAAAATAAACCCCATCTCATCTGGCATGCCAGGAGCTCATGCAACTAAGTTTTGGAAATCTTGCAGTTTGCATGAAAGCATCATCAGCTTGTCAAAAATTCCCTGTAATTGGCCATGACAGCACACGAGGACACCCCTGAGCAGCTGCCATGTTTGACATGTTAAGGATCCTGAAGCTTATTAGAGGTAAGGGGCATTGTGGAGTTAATCTAATTACTCCACCAGGAGCAGGATAATGCACAAGTTAAACTAGTGTGTGCTAGTAAAAGCACAGGTAGTGCATCAGCAGGTACCAGCAACAGTTGCTGGAGAATGGCTGTTTTTTCAATAAAACAGGAATATTTTTGGTAAATACTGGCACCTTGGTTTTTTATCTGAGATGATTCCACCAGGTTTTGCAGGCTCTCTATCTTGTTCTGTAGCCTCTTTGATGTGGGCTCACTAATTCCATGGGCTGAGAAACTAGAGAAAAAATATTATCATCAGTAATAATAAAAAAGCCCATTATAAATTATCTAAACATTCCCTTTAAACTGAAGTTCTTATGAAATAAAATCTACACCAACATTTTCAGTAAACCCCAGAACTTGACTAAATGTGTTACAGGAACCACAACAACTATTACAAACATTTTTTACTGCAAGTATTGATGTCAAGCATCCTTACAGCATTTTAATTTGAATAAAGCAACTGAACAGGCCTTAAAATTAGTGGTGCATGAAATTTATATTCTGACTGTGTAATAGATTAATTACCTGCTATGCTTTACTCAAAATTCATTTATCACAGAATTAACCTTCTGCCTGAACAGAACTGGGAGGGGGTGAAGGCACCCTGATCAGGATGTGGGATTGGATATACCTATTCCTGTGGCTGCTCCCTGAGGAGAGCCAAGCTTCCCTGGGACTGGGCTGGACTCAGGTGAGGCAGCAGGGCTAGCTGCAATCTCATCAGGCGGGGTGGTTAAGAGCAAGTATCCAAATAAAGAACTCAAGAGCCTAAAATTTGGGCTCCAAAAATGTGACAATTCCATGGATGCTAATTACACAAATAATTGGAAGTTATCAATTTTGGGCGTGCTTCTGTCAGCCTCTGAGGAGCTGCTTTCTAACAAGATACAGATTTTGGTAGGAAGTGCAACATCATCTTTGTAATAGCACCTGGTAAGAGGTATTTGAGTAAATTCCTAGGAAAAAATACTGCATTGGGACTACATATTCTTCATAATATTCTGTAATGCTCCAGTTTGACATCAGTGCTGCCAGGAAAACTTACCAAGGGATGTCAGGAGCAGGGAAACACTCTGGGAATCAGGATCTGCAGGATGTGAGCAGGAAGGACACCTGAAAACAAAATAAGGGCAAAACCTGCATTCTGGAAGGGTTATGCTGAAGTGTGGTCATGCTAGCCAGCACCCACAGTGAGAATGTGAAGCTCTCATATGGAGCCTCCAGGTCTTAGCCATGGAAATGAAAAGTAAACAATATAAATATGTTTCAGAGCTCTTGCTTAGAGGGATGAAAGTGACATGAAAGCTTTGTTTTATAATTTCCAGGAAGCTCTTAGCATTATGACTAAAACAATACAATCAAGCTCAGCATTGGGGCTGTATTAAAAAAGCCTTAGAAACTGAGCCTCAAAGGAGTACTGTGAGAGGCAGGTTACTCCGCCAAGTCAAAGCACTTTTCGCTGTCCTGAAATGTGTTTTTCCACTGTGCTTGCAGCAGCAGCCTCTCCAGCTGCAGTTTTGATTTAATCCTAATCAAAAATAATGAATTACATTTTTTTAAAATGAAGTATGCATACGGTCTGGATTAGAAACATCAGACTGTGTGCTGTATTGATTTTTCAACTTCATCTACTTCATTTTTTTTTACCAAACACATGTTATTATCATGTGTTTGGTAAAAACAAAAAAATCCGGCATTTGGATATTTACATATGGCAGGAAAAGAAGAAAGGAGCTCTGAACAAAAGTAAAAGGAAGCACTAAAGGCAAATAGTGTCATCACTTTCTATTTCCCTTCCACCTAAAGCATCAGAGTAACCTGACAAACACCAAAAGCTTTGGAAGCTTCCAGATTATCTCAAGTTTATGTGTAAACCTGACCTTGCAAAAATACATCCCACACTGCTCCTAAGCATGTCAAGAGCCAGATCCCAGTTTCAGAGGGCACTGTAAGTACACAGCACACAACAGAAATAAACCTATTATTCTTACCCTGCATTCCTCATGGTTGTTAAAAGGGATTTTCTCCCACCATGGCTGCTGAGATCCACAGAGGGAAGTTCACTGTCTGAGCTTGTTAATTCTTGAAGAAATCCTCTTCAGATCCTGCAATGGTTCTTCCTTCAAAATGACCAGCTTGGTAGGCTTCTGACATGAAATAACTCAATTAAAAAGTATTTGCAAAGGCACTCTGTTGTCAATTCTTGCCTCAACTAATCCAAATGCATGTATTTTCTCCCCCTTGACTCTTGTTTTGTCCTTTTTAACCTGTGACCCCAGATACTGCTGGGCTGAAGGGAGACACAGGAGCTCCTGGGGGTGTTTGCCAGGCAAACTCATTCCATGTTTGCCATGCGAACTCTGCAGCAGCCGAGCTGTCTGCAGATACAAACCCCTTCATTGCCACAGCCATCGTGGACATCAAGTGCAAAATTATTCTCATTTTACTGCTCAGGACTTGAGGCAAAGGCCTGGTTCAAAGAACCCTTTGTTTCAGTGAAAACTGGATTTTTCACTGCTGAGAACTGGATTTTTCAGCATTTCACATGTTCAAAGCACTACTCCCACTAATCTTTGTTCCACCGGGAGATGGAAAAACTTGGAACTTTGGAAAAACTTTGCTACCCTATTTTTATTTTAAAATAAAGGCAATTTTTAATGTGAATACACTGGTTTCAGCGGGGCTTATATGGGCAACAAATCCTCGGCTTCATAATGGGTTAAAGTGACTGAGTCAGACCAAATCCTCCTTTTCGACACTCCAGCTAGGAAACCAGACTATCACCCAGCAGAGTCTGTCTCAAGTGTTGCAGCTGCTTCATTTTCTATAATAACTAATGATGCAGGAACCAGAAGATTAAAGTAGACTTTGATTCAAGTGTTCCTGCAACCTGTTGGGTCCTCACTGTAGTATTAAATTAAAACTAAGTCCTTTTTCCTTCTTTATCTTCAGAAGTATAAATTGATTAACTCTGAGAAGAGAGAATGGGAGTGCCTGGTGCTGCAGGGATTTCACAGAAGGAACTATCCTTTGTTCCTTGATGGAAATATTTGCCACCACATCAGGAAGCAAACCAGAAAATCTTCCTGAAACTTGCCTGCACTAACTTGTGGCCTCCTATAGGTTTTGAGGCTGAAATTAATGAAAATACCTGGGAGAAACATTGAGTCACCTCAGGAGATTTACACAAAAACTATGAAGAAAATAGCTAAAGAGTTTTTTTTTTATGAGAGGTTAAAGTTGATGTTTTCTGTAATGAAAAATCAGTGTATTTTATTTCAATCTAAAGGTAGACGTACAAAATCAAAAGGAAGAAAAACGGTGTGGATAAAACTGAACGAAATCATAAAAGCCAGGTTGGAGGAAGATTCAAATATCAAGCAGATGATTAAATATTTCAACAACTAAGTACAAATCTATTTTCACTGTCAAATGTGAAAAACAGCACAAAAAGAGTGAAAACCGAACCACTTACCTTCAGACTTAATAGTTCATGAATGTTATTTGTGGAAGAGGTAAGATAAACTTAGCACAGGCTATAGGATTTTATAGTTGTCACATTGTTTTTTGCACCAAAAAAAAATCTGAAAGGACCCAGCACATGCGAAGCTACAGGAATTATTTCACCTTGGGCGTTAGGAATTTGCTCTCAGATGCTCTGAGCAGATGCTCTTCCCTGAAGAAATTCCATGTTATTTTTGCTGTTTGGGACATGCTGGTGTCCATGCTGAGGCAGGCACTCACCTGGGGGGCAGAGCTGGGCAGGTGCAGGGCATGTGGCCAGACAGCAGAGAGCAGCTGGGACCGAGGCACTGAGTGCTGCAGCTTCCCTGAGGCAGAAGCTGAGGAGTAGCCTGGGCCCTGCAGCTCCTGGGGAAAAACAAGAAAAGTTCCCCACCTTGGTCATTCATCCTCTGAAGCACTTTTTGTATTGCTTATGTAGAATTGTATTTTGAATATAGCCCTCTGTTCCTCTTTCAAAGCCAGCAGCTGGGGTGGGTCACTAAAATGAACGATAACTTCTTGTGATAAAACTGCTGCTCTCAAGGTACCCTTCATTTAGAGCAGTAGCCTCACTGCAGCCTGAAGAGTCCATGGTTAGAAATAAGGCAAAAGTAAAAAATATCCTCTATCCATCTAAGGAGTATAGGCAGGGATTGGACTCCATCTAATATTTTGTTGTCATTACTGGAAATAGCACTCCAAAAACCTGGAATTATGGACATGTGCAGCACTGAGGAATTCCACACAGAAAAGGGTTTCAGAACACAGACTTTTGAGAGCTGTTGGCACAGAAGAGGTTAAACATAAAGCCAGGCCCCAAAGCAAATGAACCTGAGGCTGGGCCCACACTTCCCACAGGAAGGCACTCGCTCTCACATCCAAGGTGTGCTGCAGCCTGCATGGCTTCCTGCTCCTGGCACTGCACGGTGCACTGGCACTCTGCAAACTGCAGGGATGCCTGCAGCAGAACACACAAAGGGCATGAATGTGCTGTGCTAACCTTCTAGGGATTGCACTCTTTGCTGTCCTCTCTCTGACAAAAACAAGGTGCACACAGGGATGCTGTATTCACCTCCTGCTATCAGCGCAGAAATACTGCAGGATGCCTTTGCTGACAGGCTCACAAAAGCAACAACTGCTTATACAAACCTGGCAGCCATAACATGCACACCAAAATGTCCCAGAAGGGGACAATATCCTTCCATGCTGGCAAATTTGCAACAAAACCAAGCTGCACTATAATTTGGCCATAGATAGTTAATGGGATCCAGTACTGCCGTTACATACCACTCTTGGAAAAAGGGTCAGGTTGCTATTCTATGATTTACTAGATCTGCTTTTTTCATCTCCTGACTCACCCAGTTTTAAATATTTTTGCTCATAGTGAGATGGGCCATTAAGATTGTGTTCCCCCCCTTCAGTGCCAGAATCCCACATAGCTCCCTGGAACAATCTGACCATCCTGGGCTGGCAGGAACCTCATGCTGTACCAGCAGCCATATTTGGATTCAGCCAGCAGGCTGCTCTTTTATTTTTAACATGAGCCCAAATTAGCAGCTGTGGGAGCTGAGCTGAGGCTCCCTACTTGCAGGGCCAGCTAGCTCCCTCTGACCAGCCCAGAGTTCCTGCAGGAGATCATCTTTTTCCAGTTTTGCATCATTCAGTGCCTGGAACCTCTTGGTGCATGTGCTAACCAGTTGAACCTTTTCCAGCTCCAGTTTGCTCAGCTTGGCCTCCATTTCACATATTCTGGCTTCTTTCTCATCCTTGACACTCTGCTTACATAAAAAACAAGCGTGTGTAATATACGTAATTATATAGAATAACCACAAAGATGTGTGGGCACCACTACTTAAAATCCCAGTTTAGGGCAAGAAAGAAAACCAGAGTGAAACAGACCAACTACTTGTTGATAGCTGATGGCTTTAAAGAATAATTAATCTTACCAGGTGTAGCTTATGAACATGATTGCCATTCTCTTGTAGCAGCCCCCCCATGTGCACTCAAATCCCTTCTCACCAAGAAGAATTAAATGCTGTCTGGAGTGATTTTTCTTCTCAAGATGCTGACCTGCATGGGGCTTCCACGTCCTGTATTTCTTGTCTGCGAAATAACACGGGTCCTCAGTTTGGAATTCTGAGTGCTGCCTGTCTGAGCTTCTGCTGTCTCAGAATGAGCTAGGTAGAACTGCTTCTCAAGGTCCTGGACCTAGAAAAGGGCAAATATTCATGTTGAGTTATCTTAAAGCATTCTATTTAAACAGTAAATTCCATTTCTTCCAGTTTGCTTCCAGGTCCTACTTGAAAGAAGCACAAATGTTATCTTTTGGCCCAGCAGAGTTATTCCCTGGGTGTATACTCCTAATTGTGTTGCCTTATTTTAGTGATCAAGCTCAGTTTCATTTCAGAGTTAGCTGAGGTTCTGGAAAGTAAGTTGGCTTCCACCCTGATCCAGAGCTCTTCAGAAGACCCTTATCTACAGCATAAATGCGGATTGGAATGGTAAAATTACACTTTGGGGAAAAAAAGTCCTTTTTTCACCAAGGACTATTCCTTTACTATGGCTTCATTCAGAAATCTCCAGGCAAACATGTTTTGTACCAAGTAGTGCTCACTTTCTCTGAAAGGAGGCAACTTCTGCCAGTTTATGAGATGATGGACCAGTCTACAAGGCTATTAAAGAAAGATACTCTTATGTGCCAAGTTTAAGTTAATGAAATTTTTCCTATTGTCCAGACAGTTTTTCTAAAACAATCCCTCATCAAGAGGCTTCCCTCATGTCTCTGGAACATTTCAGATCTGGCACCAGTGCTAACAGGCAAATCCATACATATCTTGTTTTCACAGATCCTCTTCACTTCTCCCAACTGGGAACAGGCTGACAAACTGTGGATTCCAGATGACAGATGTGATGTGGATGCATCAAATTCAGGGTCCTTTCTTGTTCTCTATGACAAGTTTCAGGTGCAAAAATTAGAAGCTGTAAGAACCATCAAAGGTGAAGCAGCCTCAGCCTCCTCATTCCGAGCCTGCCTAACACATGGGTGTTTTCTCTCTCCTCTATATTGTGTAGTTTTGTGGGGTTTCTGTTTTTATCAGTTTGCTCTTCATTTCACAGTCTGTGCAATCAGTGCTTCACTTAAACAAAAGAAGCAAAAGAATAAGGCAGAGAGTGGAGTGTAGTAGCAGATTAAGCTTTTTCTCAAACTAATGTTACTTTTAACATTTCCTACACAACAATCAAAGCCCAGATTTAACAACCTGTCTCCAGCAGGCTTTGGCTGCTGTTTGCCAGCTGTAGGCAACTGACAGCTTTACGAGGTCGTGCTGCCACCTCGTGGTCATTTCTGAGCTGCTCAATTCTCCTCCCGAAAGAAAACACTGGCTATTATTTCCTCTTGGCAAAAAGTAACTTCTTTCACTTGTCACAAACACAGTAATTTCGATGTTCTGTTATTAAATATCAAGCTATGGATTTTTTAAATTTGAAGGGGTTACTGTGTAACTCAAGTGGACGGCGGGGTAAAAATTAGGACATCACAAACAAGAAAGGACAAAACTCTTAGTGAAACCAGCAAGAAAAACTGATTTAACCACCAAAAGTACTGTCAGTCTTTTCTTTTATGGTGGAACTGATGTCCCAACAAATTCCACGTGTCCACCTAAGCAATACTTCAAAAAGTAATTTTCTTCCAAAATAGAATTTTTGTGGCAGTAACTAAACCAGGAGATGATCAGCACGGAAGGAAAGAGCAGCCGAAAGTCATGAGCAAATAAACATCTTTTATTGGAACGATCATTGAACTCCTCAAAAACATTCCTTGCTATTTCCTAGTCACCCCACCCCAAGGAAATTCTCCATGGAACATGTGAAAAATGTCTGGTTATGCTTTAAGAATAAAAAACCAGAGAATGGGTACCTCACTTGATGCTGCTGCATGACTTCACTCAAAAAGAGGCTGCTCAAAATAGTGCTGGTGAAACTGACCAAAGACTCAGCAGTGACAAGGACTCACCTAAATTTAAAAAGCTGCCCCAAATTTCATCTCACTTCATGCAGCCCCTTCTGCACATCTCCACCTTTCTGAAAGAAACTGTAGAATAAGAGGAAAGTTTGGTTATCTAAAACCCTGATTACAAAAGGAAGGAAACCTGAGCCAATTCACACTGTCTTATTTTACTGGAATTGATCAGGCAATGGATTATTTACTCCATTCCTGAGGGTGTGGTGTCAGTTTGACTCATCAGTCTGAGTCAATCAGTAAATCAAATCACAGTTTGCCATCAATTTTCAAACTAATTTACGACCCTTCTGTGGGAGAAACTTTCAAATCTTAGATATACAAGTGTGTATGAAAACAAGTGTGTATAAATTTGAGCACTATCTTCTGGGAAAAAAAAACAAAAAAAAACAACACATAGCAGGAGTAGGAATTTTCTAATAGCTAACAAATCCTGTGTACTACCTTAATTCCAGGATATTTTTGTTCATTGGAACAACACCTGCAAAGAAAAGATGTGCATTTACTTTTTAATCTATTAAGAGGCAACTTTATGTAACAAAATTAATTCTGCCCACCTAACTTTAAAACTGCAGGAGGACTTTAAGGTATTTATGGGGAGGTAAGTTTCTCTCCTTTTCCAAATCCTCTGGTTTGTTTTCTTAGGAGAGATCCAGATGCAGGCAGAAGAGAAAAAGAAGAGAAAAAAGAGAAAACGAAGAGGAAAGAGATAGAGAGAAAGAAAGGGAGTACGAAAAAAGACAGAAAGGGAGTACGAAAGGAGAGGAATGTGTTAGTGGCAATTTTAAATCAGTGCATTTTTAAATCAGATGGTATTGACAGGTTTCTTGTTCTGTTTATTTGGATTTTCCTGAGTTACTCATCCTCTGGAGCACTGGTGACTACACCGTAGGCCAAGAGGCCCAGCAGCACCTGCCATATCTGGCTAACTTAACACCTTCAACAAACCTGACACAGCTGCCCTGAAGGTGCTTCACTGAGGAGAAAGTTGGAGCCCTTGGTTCCGGAGTCCGACCCTGAAGGGCCAGAAGGGCGAACAGAGGAGAAAAGCCCCTCAGCCCCGCCATGGCAGGCACGGCAGCTCCGAGGTGCCGTCAGGAGCTGCCTGCCCTCAGACAGGCCGGGCCCCGTTGTTTTCCCGCCTTCTGCTTCCCGCCTCTGGCTGTGAGGGGCGCCCGGGCAGCTCTGTCCCCTCAGCGTGCTGGGACACCACGCTCCAGGGGCTCCCCGCGCTGCTACCGACCCAGCCCTCCCTGGGGAGAGCCACCAAGTTCCTCCCTTCAGGAGCCATCCCAAGCCATTGGCTCCTTCTGGAAGACCCGCTGGCTCCATCAGGGATCGCGGCACCGAGCCCCTCAGGCCCAACATGGCTGCCATCCCCTCACGGCGTGGGCACCATTTTGTGGTTGTGGGTCCCAGGTGGTTTCGCGATGCTGGTTCTTGAGGCTTGAAAAAAAAAAATCCCCTCACAGGGGTAGGGAAGGGCTTAGATTATTTCCCATATGATATTTGGCCAGTAAGGTGGGATATTTTGAAGGGGTGACCGTGAGCTGATTGAAGGCAGAAGTCGTGTGAGGGGACTTAGACTTTCTCCCGCCAAAGAGGAGATAAAGGGTCAGATGCAAAAGATTGAAAGGCATCTTGCCCTAAATCCAGTTCAGTAATACAAACTAGAATATTTTGAATTTCACACAAATCTCAGCAGAGAGGATAAGTTCCCATGTTCCCTGGTATTTTCAAGGTGAGGGAGAGGGTGTAGATTCAACAAGTAATCACTTCAGCAAAGGAAATTACAGTGTCTGACTGTGCCATTTTGGATCTCAGTTTCAGGAATGAACACACTGGTGTCCACAGGTTGTCACTTATTTCAGATTATTCAAAAGATGACCTTGATACAAATTTCCAGGGACAGGTGCATGAACTCAGCCCAAAACAAAATCCTCAGCTGGAGAGATGAAGACCAAGAAAACTCAAAAGACAGAGAGGTATGATAATTTGTTTAAATATCTCACTAAGATTTAAAACACATAAGTATTCCTCAAGGGTACCACACAATTTTCATTTGCAAAATAAAAAACCATCCACCTGGTGCTGAAAGACATAAAAAAGGAGAAAAGTGGTTTTATATTAACTACTACAAAAGTAAGAATTATCCAGCTGAAAACAGACCTCAGCTCTCCATTCTCCTTGCTGCACTACAATCCCAAGTAGAAAACAGCTCAAGGAAAGGACTTCTATCACACCATGCAGAAGAGGCAGCAACAAAAAGATTTTCCTTACCTATAGGAATAAGAGATAAATGAGTGTTTAGGTAAATACTATGGCCTACAATATCCTGAAGCTCTGTGATATCCTGAAATGATATTTTAATCTTCCAACAGTCCCAGGTGTTAATAAAGCACAAACACTCACCTGGGAGGGAACAAGCACCTACCTCTGGCAGGCAGCTTGTGGACTTTGTCTCTCTGGGATTTGGGATGGGACACTGAGGTTCTGCTCCTCACTGTGGGGCTGGGAAAGAAGGGAGGCACTCATCACCCCGCCTTCGCTCCTGGCTTTTTCCTGCTGCAGGCTGCCAATCCAACTTCCTGAGCCCTGCTGGGAGCCACCTGCTCCTTACTCCACCCTTCTGCTCCCTCGGCAGCCTTGGGAACAAACTCCTCCCTCAGCAGCCGATTGTGTGCATGAAGGAGAGCCAATAAACTCCGTACCCAGGGCTTGATTTCTCCCCCAAGTGTCATTCAAAGCCTGGCTTTAGTGGGAAACTTGATATATTTTCCCCATCGGGATCCTGGCAAGGTGCTTTTTTGCAGAATGCCACTTGTCTTGACTGCAGGTGCATTTTTTTTAATCCCTTCTTTCCCGGGAGTCCAGGTCTGGAGCACCCAGCAGCCCCTGTCATTCTTGTAACAGAATAACTCTCTTAGGATCAAATTCCTGTGTAACTTTCCTCCTATTTGGGAGTGCCTCTGAAAAGGCATCAAGATGCAAGTATCAACTGCTTGTGTTTAAAATAATCCCTTCCTCCCTGAGGGGGTAGAGCTTCAGAGAAGGGGATTGGGGATTTATGCCAGCAGAGACTCCTCACATAGCTGGGCCATACCCACCAGCCACTTCACAGCTGGTTAAATGTTGTCATCTTACAGCAGGGGTTCCATAGTGCCATCTCCTTATTGCAAAAGTTTCAGACCTTCTTGGTGCTTTCTCATGGGCAGCACCTCAGAGCACTGACTCTTTTTTTCTTCACAAAGCAGCCACCTGACTCCAACTCCCCTCTCAACCAGCCACCCCACTCTTTTATAGACTCTTCTTCTCACTGGTTACAGCTGTGGCCTGTTAAAGTCAGGCCTGTTCCTAGTCTTTGATAATTAGCCCAGCTGCAACTCCTTAGGGGTAAGAGCGGCAAGGGGCAGGTGGGTCCTGAAAGTTCTGCCTCCTGTCCCCAGGTCGGAGAAGGTTGGCGTGGTGTCGGGAAGCAGATGAGAGGAACACCATTCGCATTGCAGAGGCAGAGGGCACAGTGGGAAGCGATCATGGCTTGCGTGCTGTGGGGAACAAACATTCCTAGACCCAAAATGAGGATTGTCGGGACAGCTTCTATTCCCCTGCTGCTGGCATGTCTCAGTGATTTTAGGAAAAGGAAGCGTTTGGTCACCTGTTCTGCCATTCCATCAGCAGTGTGGTGCCAGGCTGTGGGAATGCAGAGTCTGCCTGGCGAGCTGGGCCTGGGCTGTTGGGCTTGGGACCCTGGACCATGGCCCCCTCTTGGCCTTCTGCTTGGTTTGGGGGTTTTGCTTCCCCCTTCCGGTCCTGGGCCACCTTTCTATGGGCCAGGTCTGGGGTTCCTGATCCTTCAACATTGGCCAGGGCCCCACAGAGCCTTTCTCTGGCTCCAATGCTGCTACTGCTTGTCTTTCCAAAAAAAAAAAAAAACAAAACTAACCACCCAAAACAAACAAACAAAAAAACAAACAAAACCCAAAACCAAAACAAAACAAAAACAACAACAACAAAAAAATAGCTGGCAGCAGCTCTGAAACATTGAAGGGCCTAAAGTTGGCTTCAGCCCAAGTTGTTCAATAAAGGGCTCTGGCCAGGACATTCCAGAAGTTGTCTCAAAATTCTTTGAAATTCTTTTGTGACTGACAATGGACTTTTGATAACTACTGATGGACTTTTCTGCAGCAAGCCTGTTTCAGGACCAAAAAGGAGTTTCAAAGATGGCAAAGAGGAACATTTTCAGTCCATGGACTTTCCCTGAAACTCAGCTGCTTGGACTTGAATTTTCTTTGTGTTGTTTTTCTATTTTCTTGTATTGTGGGATTATCTTGGTGATTTGGTAGAATTTTATGTTCTACAGGTGAAGAAATTCCCTGTTCATTCCACACCAGCACTTGAGCGAGGTTTTGATTTGCAACAGATAGCCAGTCAAGTGTTTGTTCTTTCCTCTGCATGTGCCCAGCAGAGAAAATTACAAACACATTTCTTTTTAATTTAACTAAATAAAAAAGGTGACATGTCGCAGACATCTTTTCATTAGAAATCCTTTCATTAGGATTTTTCCTGCTGAAGCTGAGAAGTTTCAGCAACAAATGTAAACAATGGTTATCTGCTGCTGTGGAATACAACAGGTGGATCCGTGATTGGTCTCCTGTAGATGTTTTGATTTACTGACCACTCACAGCAGAGCTGTTCTCCCTCTCTGCTGAGACACAGATCTTTGTTATTCATTCTTTTCTATTCTTAGCTTAGCAAGCCTTCTGAGAACCTTTTACTTCTATTTTTTTAGTATAGTTATAATGTAGTATATATACCATAAAATAATAAATCAAGCCTTCTGATTACGGAGTCAACATTTTCATCTCTCTCTCATCCTGAAAACCCCTGTGACAGGCAATGTTGGTAGGGCAGCTGGTAAGGTATTGTGGGGAGGTATAGTCCAGCAAGACATTTCTGTCCTGGCTCATTCTGTGTAGGAGCCATTGCTGGACAAAGTGACTACCAGACGTGGTATGCAACTTTTGCTTGGTAAGTTCCTGAAGGAGAACAGCAATGCTTTCTCATGGGAAGGAAAGAACTTAGCCCCAGTGTTGGAGGTGCAGATAAGAAGCTGTGTCCTGCAGCTTAATGGCAGCAGCAACTATCTATCTTGGCATATTTGGTTTGGAAGGACTGACTCAACGTGTACAATCATGGAGTCGATATCCATCTTTGGAAGGCAGTCTCCTTCCTGAAAGAATCCATTTGGCATGTGTTTTCCACTTCCTCGAGGCAGCCTTCTTGAAATTCTGCCAGCACACTTCTTTTGGACAAGGTAAAGAGCTGTGCTGGGTCCTGGTGTGCAGCCTAGCTAGTGCCCTGTGCAGGTAATGCCCAAGAGCAGTGTTCTGACACCTTGGTATAGGATCAGGCCCTGGATGTTTTGGATTTTGGAGGAGGGGACGCCATTTCTTTTAAGATTGGCTTCTAGTTCCTCCTCTCTTTGGCAAAGTTTGGATGGGCACTTTGGGTGGTCTCAGTGAATTGAAAGGCATTTCCCAATAGGCAGTTCTCTGGGTTAGAGTTGCTGAACTGTCAGTGGGAATGCAGAGGCCAGGCCTCTATAGGACAGGTTTTTGTCCCTTGTAGCCTTAGGGACAAGTGTGAGCAGTGCCTGGTGCCATCCCATTTCGATCCTGACTTGGAGAGATTGGAGGCTTACGGTGCTACCTAGAGCTGAGAAGGAAAGTGGCGATAGCAGGGTGTGTGTTTATAGTTTGATGGGTACAATTGAAATCGTAGGCAGCAAAGAGCTTTCTCCACCAACAGTTTTGCAAGCTCTGTTGTGAGCTCGGGCAATGTTCTCAAGTTTCTTACCAGACTCTATGAGAGAGAAAAGTTTGTTAGGGCAGAAGAGCTGGTGTTGGCCTTTGAGCGTGGGGCAAAGAAGAGTATCCACTTGGAAGGGGAAGATGGGTGAAATCTTTTTGTCCCAACACAGTTGATTGGAGAGCAGGGACGTTTCTGACTTGGCTGTGTCCTGGGGGTGGTTTCGAGCAGAGCTCGGTGTGTGTCCTTGTTTTGTGGGTTGACAATGCTGGGGTGTGGTTATTTAGGTGAATACTGACAGTGCCCAGGAAAAAGACAAGCACTTTTCTAGCCCAGCCCTTTTGTGTGGGGGCAAGAGTTCTGCTGT
The DNA here is from genome assembly GCF_028769735.1 of Zonotrichia leucophrys gambelii. Taxonomy (NCBI): domain Eukaryota; kingdom Metazoa; phylum Chordata; class Aves; order Passeriformes; family Passerellidae; genus Zonotrichia; species Zonotrichia leucophrys. The sequence goes on along the minus strand of NC_088173.1, from coordinate 42,740,062 downwards.
GGATCCAGGCTCTTGGGGACTGACAGAATGGGATCCTGCGTGTAGCAGAGAAGGAAGAGGAATCATTTCATTGTCGGCTGCACAGTTTATAAGCTTCAAAATAAAAGGCAATTGCAGTGTGGTCTCTTCATTTTCAAACATTTTCTGGGCCATCAGCTGCTCAACATCTAACTCTCACCCAGTGAACTGCATCCAGCTCCCTGGAGATATGCAGTTTCCCTCAAGATCTATGTACCATCTTGCACTCTAACGCTTGCAGATCCCAAACGGCTTCAAAATGTCCAGCAGCTGCTCTCAAAGAAAAAGTCCTACGACAAAAAGGCAGTGCTGGCCATAGCAGTCCCTTTGCAGTCTGTCAACCAAATGAAACATACTAGTGATTTGCACATTCTTTCTCAATTATATATACATATATATGTAGCTTCAGCACAATCTCTGAAAGTGACAGAGACTATCGCTACAGCCAAGCGTTTTCAGCTGCCTGTCTGACTGACAGATGTTCCAGGACAGAAGGCATTTGCCAACCTATCCTCTTTCCTGTGCAAGCTGACATTGGCAGCACAAATACTTTCACATTCTCTCATTGTGGCCATGTCCAAGCAGCTAGAGGTCACACAGGTGGAAGTGTCATGTTCTCAAAATACCTCCTTTTTTTTTCTAAACAGCTTTTAAACTGCACAGAATGCTCTGTATCTTCTTTCCCACATAGACCTGCCCTCACTTTTTCACTCTCACATCTTTGTTCCAAATGTTCAGCAGCTGTTTGCATAGAAAAACGCTCTAGAAATGAAAGCGAACGTTGGGCTACACCTTCCGCCTGCCCCACATAAGCCACATCAAACTCACCAGTGCACTCTGTCCTTCCCTTCTCCACTGCAACTACCATTGTGTTCTCTGGATCTCAGAACCTAAAGGTAGGCACAGTTGTTTCCACAGAAGGGTTGGAAGAGCCATAGGTAGCAGCACAAATAGCTCTCACTGAGCTTTAATCCTTACCACAGCCACTGTGAGATTGATTGGTAGGCCAGTAACAGTCATACTCCTTTTACAGCCGGTATGCTGAAGCCACCAGCCTGGTGGTGTTCGACTCCTGTAACCAGTCCTGCATTTACTCTTCCAGAGGGGAATAGGCATCTATTTCCCACACAGATCATTGTGGCAGCAGCCAAGGGCTCTAGTGCACTGCTTCTGCCAACAGCCGCTCAGGCCAGGCACTTACATTCTCAGCACTACGTAGCCCCTGGGTATTCTGCGTCTCTTGTCGTCCAGATCATACCGCAAAGCATTTCACAGAGAGAAAATGTGCCAGGACAACAAGCTTGGCTGGAGCGTACCCCTGAAACTGGTGGAAGTTTGTATTTGCACCACATTCAAGGGGCAGTCCTCTTTCCTATACAACCTGCAAACCATTGTCACTTCGCAGTGCTCTCTGCTTGCTCCTTCTTACCTTGAAGTACCATGCCAATAAGGGCTCTGTGCTGACGTCTCAGAAGAAGAGGGAAGCATATGTGTTTGTAAAGAGGAATGTCTGTTAGGAACTTCCCTCCTCTTCAAAGCAGTGTGTTCCATTCCAAACAGACAACAAAGAAACAAAAGATGAGTGTGACTCTGCATTCAAATCCTGCAACGTCCCAAGAAGTGAGTTTTTCTCTTCTATAGGACTGACTTGTATGAAGTGGCGTGGTTGTTTCCTTCCATTAAAAGGGAAACTCATCTAGCCAGGCTTCATCACCCCCTGCATCTTTTGGGGTAGTTCTTGGAAGAAAATAGTTAGCAATTTTCCACTCCACATGATTAAGGTTTCATTCTCTTCCTAATGTGCTTCAGGGAGCAAGCTATCAATTCCCTACGGTTTCTATGAAAAGGCATGAAGTGAATAATTATATTCCCATCGATCTAATAAGGAATCAAAGTATGTTATGCCTGCAAGCATGCCCTTATCTTATGAAAAGTATGGACTGTCAAGGGTGGAAGAAGATCTGCATGAAAAGGGAGAAAACCCAGAAGCATGCAGGGATTTTTTCAGGTATGAAAGGGAAAACGACACTAAATTGTCAACAGAATGAAATTGCAAGAGGGAGGAGAGAGGAGGGAGGAGGAGGAGGCAAATGCTGCCTTTGAGGCAGCTGACACAAGGACCATCAGCCTCATGAGCAAACAAGAAAACCAAATGAAAGTTCACAGCAATCTCATCCACAACTTAGTGGACAAATGTGCAAACCCTTTTGTTCATTTATTATGTATATAATATATATAGAGATGTTTTTCATTCTGACAGAATTTTCAGGGAGCAAGCTAGTGTATGGCACCTGGAACCAATGGTGTATTGGAAATGGCCAACATGCAGAACACGCTCCATCCTGAACGCTACCACAGAAGAATCCCAGGATCATAGAATGACCAGGGTTGAAAAAGACCTTAAAGGCCATCTAGTTCCAACCCTCTGCAGGGGCAGGGACATCTTTTACTTGCCTAGGTTGCTCAGAGCCCCATCCAGCCTGGCCTTGAACACCAGGTTGGGGTGTTCATAACTTCTCTGGGCAAGCTGTGCCAGTGCCTCACTATCTCAGCCTCCTGTTGTGAGTAGGTTTGCCCCTGAGCAGGCTGCATGGGCCAGATAGCTCGGTTCTCTTACGGGGACAGACTGCCTGAAAACCAAGCAGCTCTGAGTCGCTGGCTGCCTTTAGTAATCATAAGGGATATCAGCTCTTTCTTGATTATCAGCCTTTTTGGGTTCAGCTCTTTTGCTTGCTAGGGCGCTGCAGGCTGACCAGCAGGTCCTGGAGAAAGAGGAAAAGGCTACCTTGGTGTTCCACAGTGATGTCTTTACTGGGGGTCTGTGAAGGGTTCCAGCGACGGCTCCTCTTTCAAGAATGGGATAAAACAGCCCAATATATAGGGTACAGGGCTACCCAGAATTGGCCAATGGAAGGGGCTAAGGGAAAGTGACCTATGGGGTTACAGAGAGATAAGCTGGGGTCTGAAAGGGGGAAGAGAGGGGCTTACTATTTCACCAGTACATGGCATTTTCTATCTTTAAGCCTCTGCCCTCCAGGAGCCCTAGCAGGCCCAGTACCTGCTACAGCTCACCACCCTCACAGGGAAGAATTTCTTCCTAAGATGTAGTTTCAGCCTGCCCTCTTTCACTTTGAAGCCATTGCCCATTGTCCTGTCTCCGTAGTTCCTAATGAAGAGTCCCTCTCCTGCTTCCCTTCAGATACCGGAAGGTGTTATGAGGTCTTCATGCAACCTTCTCTTCACCGGGCTAAACAGCCCCAATTCCCTCAGTCTGTGGGATGTGCTCTTGTCCTGAATACAGAACTGAACCGGTACTGACTTGTGATTTTTTGAATCCTTTGAAGGCATGTTCTTTTTCAGCCTTAAATTAGTCTAAATAGCTTTGATTTGTGGGTATTGCAAGTGAGCAACAGAAATCACTGCCCTGGCTTGCCTTTTGTACAGCTCCTTTCTGTGGGAGACTTGGTACAAACATCACAGTTGGTGAGACAGTGGGCACACCATCATTCTGAAAGAGCTTTGCACTGTAAACATTGAGGAGGACTAAATATTGAAATGCAGATGATAGAAGCTGCCCAAAGGACTCTGCTGGTGGAAATCAAATACTAGTCTAGTATTTTGAATGCAAATAATTCCTCCCAATGAGGCCAGACAGGATTGTTAGGCTTTGAATCTGGGCACATGGACAGTAGTGGATGGTTTCCACCTTGAAAACAGTGTAGATATGTGTCCTTTCTTTCATTAGTGGCTCAGAAATTGAAAAGGCAGCTGCAAAATGGTGAAATTTAAAAGGCAGCTACAAAAATCCCTAGAGTCTAAAATGGCTGTTCTTAATCTCCCTAGCCTGCATAATGTGAAGTATCTGGAGACAGAGGGCCACTCCGGCCACAGGCCAACGAATAAAAAACTCGCCCGTTTTTCCTGGCAAACTAAACTCACCTGCTGTGGTTCATAATGGCAGATTTGCAGGAGGCACTTGGCACTGTCAAAACTGCCTGACTGGACACTGGTGCCAGCGTGGGTCTGGGAACGATCCTGCATATTGCGGAATTTCAGCATCCAGCCGACCACTCCACCCAGAGGCCCCTGAACTCAAACATCAGCCATTTTCCTTTGAAAAGAAAATTCATGTCTCCTGGTTCTTGATGGCAGATTGCAGGAGCCACTTGGCAATGTCCAACCAGCCCGAATTGGCACTGGTGCCACCTTGGGTCTGGGAACCATTTTGTGTATTGCAGAATTGCGAAATTGTAGGAGCCAGTCGGCTACGCCACCAACAGCACCCAAACATTTTCTTTTCCCTGGGAAACTAAACTCACCAGCCTCGGTTCTTGATGGCAGATTGCACTGTCAAACCAGCCCGACTTGGCACTGGTGCCACCTTGGGTCAGGGAAAATACCTGCGTATAGCAGTATTTCAGGAGCCAGTCATCCAATTCAGTCACAGGCGTGCTTTACGGCCATATTTGCAACAGGCGTGCTTTACGGCACCTTTTACGACAGTCACGCTTGACAGCCATATTTACGACAGTCGCGCTTTACAGCACCTTTTACAACAGTCGCGCTTTACGGCACCTTTTACGACAGGTTTTTCTTGCCCATCTTGGGGTTTTCTCTGGTTTTTTTCTTGCCAGTCTTGGGGGTTTTTTCTGGGTTTCTTCTTGCCCATCTTGGTTTTTTTTTCTGGGTTTTCTTTGGCAGTTTTCTGTTTTTTTTCTTGCCCATCTTGGGGATTTTTGTCTGGGTGTTTTTCTTGCCAGTCTTTGTTTTTTTTTTTTCTGGGTTTTTTTCTGGATTTTTCTTGCCCATCTTGGGGTTTTTTTTCCGTTTTTATTTTTCCGGGGTTTTTTTCTTGGTTTTTTTGGGGGGTTTTTTCTGGTCCATCTTGGGTTTTTTTCTGTGATTTTTCTTGCTCATCTTGGGGTTTTTTTTTCTGGGTTTTCTGTGGGGGGTTTCTGGGTTTTTTCTTGCCCATCTTGCAGTTTTTTTCTGTGATTTTCCCGTGTTTTTTCTTGATTTTTTTCTTGCCCATCTTGTGGGGTTTTTTTTGAGTTTTTTTGTTGCCCATCTTGGGTTTTTTTTTCTGGGTTTTTCTTGCTCTTCTTGGGGTTTATTTCTTGAAGTTTTTTTCTGGGTTTTTCTTGCCCATCTTTGGGTTTTTTTCTGGGATTTTTTTCTGTTTTTTTTTCTTGCCCATCTTGGGGTTTTTTAGGCTTTTTTTTCTGGGTTTGCTCTTGCCCATTTTGAGGTTTTTTCCTGAGATTGTTCTGGATTTTTTCTTGATTTTTTCTTGCCCATCTTGAGGTTTTTTCCCTGGGTTTTTGTGGGATTTTTTTGTTGCCCATCTTGGGTTTTTTTACTGGGTTTTTTGGGTCTTTTCTAGCCTATCTTGGGGTATTTTTCTGGGTTTTTACTTGACCAGGACCAAGAAAAAGAAAAAAACAGCCAGGATGGGGGGGGTTGGGGAAGGCGGCTGGGGATTTTTTATTCTAAATTTAACAATGAGTTGCAAAACCTGAAAAGCAAAAGTCACATACACAAGGTTAAATCCAGTCAGCATGTGCTCACACATGCAGAGACGAGCAGACACAGACAGACACAGCCACGTGCTCTCACACACGCTCACACACTCTTCCACTTACACGCTTGCTGCAGCCCTCACCTGAGACGCTGAAGAATAGGCTTTGACACATCTTCTGGCTGCCGCTCCTTGATGTAAATGGCAGATCCTGGGGAAATCAGCAGCCTCGGGGACCTGTGAAACGACAGGAAGGGTCAACGAGTGGCTATCTGACAGCTGGGACTTGTCCCCAATCTGGACTGATAAATTTTCTACCCAAAATCCCATAGAAGACAGTTGAACAGTAAAATTTCTATAACTGTTCTACCTAACTGTGACTACATACCAGGGCAGGGCAGCTCCGATCATTAGTAGCACAATGTAAGTACACACAATTTAAGCTGATGCATACAGTGCAAGTATACACCGAGCGGAAATACACATAATATAGGGTGATGCGCTTACATACAGTGTACGTACACATGGTATAAGCCAACATAGGTACATACAAAGTAAGTACATACAATATAGGTACACACGATATAGGTACATACAACACAAGCCAGGACTGGAGATAACTCTCTGGAAGATGAATTCTTGAGCCCTATACCCTTTGAGAAGATGGAACCTATAGAACTACTGCAGTCATGTGAGGAGGGTGTAAGATGCTCCCTCTAGAAGTCCAAGAAAATGGGAAAAAAGGCACTACCAAAGCTGGTAGTGAGAAGGAAGATGGATGAGAACATCTTGTCCCCGTGAGACATTCCTGTCTCAAAGAGTAAAAATGTAAAGATGCTGGAATAAGGGATATCCGGAAAGGAATGTGAGTAGACCACGGCCTATATGGCACAGAAGAGTGCCGATAAAGCATCGAGATGTAACAAAGGCCTATGATGTGGAAGACAATGGACACACACAACATAACACAGACACGGACGCCATAACATAGACACAGATGACATAACACAGAGACAAGTTGCAACTGCCTGGCACTTTCCCCTTAGGGACCCGAGAGTCCTAGCGCAAGACGAGCCAGAGGCCGATGCGGCCAAGGGAAAGGAAAGCCTATGACACCACGTGATGATAAAATGTAGCTCATTAAAGGAAGTTAGGGCCAAAGCAGTTTGGAGGATGCTTGAGAGGCTCAGCAAGCCTAGAGAAGGAAGCGGACGGCTGGGTGACCGCGGCTATAGCTTCGGACCTGAAGGCGAGCTCCTCGGGGAAAAGAGCCGTGACGACGTCGAGTCGAGGAAGGCAGACAACGCAAAGTTCACGAGAATGTGGGGATGGGTTGGAACTGCCCTGCCCGGCAAAGGCTCTGGTGAGGCTGAGGAGAAACCCTCTCCCTTTACTTCCAGGGAGCCCGTCCCACTACAGCCCTCTCCGCTAAGCTGACATCAGATTGCCTCCTGTGATAGTAAAGGCTTTTCCCCTTCTCCCAACCACTGGCCCCTACACTTAGCTTTTGGAAGATGAGTGGACAAAAGCCATTGTCAGTCGGATGTGGATGTTGAGATGTTCTCAATGTGTGTGCTTCGGTGCCGCCACTTCCAAGCTGTGGCTACAAGCCTCCCACAGGTACCTAAGGCAGAACAGAAAAGGTGACTATTGCCCTCAAAAAAGAGTAATTCCCGGGACTCTTCCGCACCCCTGCTCCAGCTCACCTCAAGTCTTGATTTGACTCCAGAGGCCACCCAGAAGGTACCTGCAAAAAGAAAAAGGACATGCTTAGCATGCTGCTGCATAACACTCACCTATGAGTCAGCCTGCCTAAACCCCAACTCACCTGCCCTCCTCCGTTCTTGGGCATGCCTTGGGCAGCGACAGCACCTGCAAAGAAACAAAGCAGAAAAGCATGCTGAGATACTGTGAAAACACAACCTCCCAACCCTGACAAGTACGCCACACCAATACCTTAAGCTTGAACCCACCTGGCATGGGCATGCTGGGCTAGGATAGATGCCAAGCAGACCATCTAAAATAAAAAGAAGAATGATACATGCTTAGAGCTGCACCAAAAACTGAGACCTCAGCAAAAACAACAGCTTCGGTACCCTACTCAATGCTCACCTTGCCCACTCAGCCTTGACAGCTGCTCTCTGCCTTGACTTCCTAAATAGAAAGACAAAGAGCAGAGCTGTAACAGCCACCAATTATGCTTCCTCTGCAGAGACACACAGTGACTGACCTGCACGGGGGAATCCCCTCACCCGGGATGGGTGGCTCTGCCCTGGATTTTATCCTTCTGCAACTAAAAGAAAGTTAGGATTAAAGTCAAAGGGCTGCAGGATAACTTATGGGCTCCAGATATCCTGTGTCCATCTACAAATCCCATCTAGAGTCCAACTACACCCCACATTACAAATTCCAAACCCCTGAGATGCCTCCTATTGCAGCAGGCTATGCAGCAGGGCAGAGCAGCTCTGGCACAAATGTGTGCTGACACCCGTGACACAGGACAGGACGGGACAGACAATGGGCACAAGACACAGACAGAAATCTCTGGGCAAGGAAAATGGCTGCAAGGACTGCGAGAATGCAAAAGGAGAGGACCGAGGTGAGACTGATGGTGAGCTGATGAGGCTCAGAGAACCCTGGAGGAAGAAGATGCTAGCTGAATGATTTATTCCAAGAACTGCAAAGATGGATGCCCAGGAATCCTATGGTCAGAATGCTCTATCTAACCTCACATTCTTTCAAGTGATAATCTGCCATAAGGGATCATTGCGGGGCATAGCTGTCCATACAGCTCAGAACAAGACCTGACAAGACATCTGACGGGATGCTTCCAAAGAGAGAGCTTTTGACTGGGGAGCTCAGACAGGTATCAGAATTGCATCTATGGCCTGGGTGCCAGGCCAAGGAATGCAGAGATCACAGATGCTAACAATGATGCCAGGGTTTCTGAAAGGCTCCTCAAAGGGCTACGATAAAAGATATGAGATACCCAAACAACACATAATGCACAAAAGACAAGTGACACGATACACACCGGGACTGCTCTGTCCTGCTGCGCACCTCAGCACTGCGATCAGAAGTGGGACTTTGCTTTTATGGGGCCTAAGGGGCCACTTCATGAACACCCCCCACCTCCAAAGAAGACTCAAAAAACCCTCCCTGAAATTCCCAAACCAGCACCCTGCTTCCATCCCCTCGGTGGGTCGTAGCCCTCTACTTATCTCTCAGACATCTGGGGATGCTGGTCCATGTCAGGTGCAAAGAAAGGCCACCTCGTCAGCTGGGAAGGTCCTGCTGGCACCGGGCTGTTGTCTCTCAGACAGCTGTATTAAAGAGAACCAAACATCAGTGCCTGATCGTGGCAGCCCAGTGGCCAAAACCCCACCAGTCTGCTGCTCGCCATGCTCCTAAGAAGGCCCGGCACCTCCTAATCCTAACCCTCTGCCATGTATGCAATGCATCTGCACCTGAAAGAAAGTTAGAACATATGTCAAACACCTGCAGGAAAACTCAAAAGCCACAAACATTTTAGGTCAATCTAGGAACAGCATTTAGAGTCCTAGTACACCCCACATTACAAATTCCAGATCCCCAGGGCTTCTCCTATTGCACTAGGTTATGCGGCAGGGCAGAGCAGCTCTGGCACAAATGTGTGCTGACACCCGTGACACAGGACAGGACGGGACAAACAATGGGCACAAGACACAGACAGCAATATCTGGGCAAGGAAAATGGCTGCAAGGACTGAGGGAATGCAAAAGGAGATGACCAAGGTGAGACCGACGGCGAGCTGATGAGGCTCAGAGAACCCTGAAGGAAGAAGATGCTAACTGAATGATTTATTCCAAGAACTGCAAAGATGGATGCCTGGGAATCCCAATGGTCAGAATCCTCTACCTAATCTCATATTCTTTCAAGTCCTAATCTGCCATAATGGATCCAGGTGGGGCATAGCTGTCCATACAGATCAGAACAAGACCTGACAAGACATCTGACTGGATGCTTCCAAAGAGAGAAGAGATTCTGATACCTGTCTGAGCTCCCCAGTCAAAAGTCCCATGGCATGAGTGCCAGGCCAAGGAATGCAGAGAATACAGATGCTAAGAAGGGTACCAAGGTTTTGACAGGCCCCTCAAAGGGCTAAGATAAAAGATACCCAAACAACACATAATGCAGAAAAGAGAAGTGACGCGAGACACACCGGGACTGCTCTGCCTTGCTGCACACCTCAGCACTGTGATCAAAAGTGAGACTTTGCTTTTATGGAGACTAAGGGGCCACACCTTGGGTACCCTCATCTCCAGAGCCAAATCAAACCCCACCCCAGGGAGTCCTGACCCAGCACCCCACTTTCATCCCCTCTGTGGGTCGTAGCCCTCTACTTATCTCTCAGACATCTGGGGATGCTGGTCCATGTCAGGTGCAAAGAAAGGCCACCTCATCTGCTGGGAAGGTCCTGCTGGCACCAGGCTGTTGTCTCTCAGACAGCTGTATTAAAGAGAACCAAACGTCAGTGCCTGACCTTGGCACCGCATCAGCCAAAACCCCACAAGTGTGCTACTCACCATTCTCCTAAGGCCCAGCTCCTCGGATCACTGGCCTCGGCCGTGCTCGGAGGCTGATGCTGCGCTCACGGGATACGCCTGGTCAAGAAGATACGGGGTGATGTGGTGTTGCTGAAACCTGAGTGGACCCACGCTCCTCCTCCCCGCTTCCCCGACTCACTGCAACTCCTCGGCGGTTCCTGACGGCTACCTGGAAGGCAGGGCACGCGAGAGCGGCAAGCCTGGTCCGTCGGGCGGTTGGGGATGGGAGCCGGGCATGCTCCGAGTGGATTGCCTAAGACACAAAAACTAGAATGGAGACTTAGACTCGCCCCAGGAACAAGAGACCTCGGCAACAAGAAAGGCTACGGGTCACTGCCCACTTTGCCCTCTTGGCTGCTGAGATCCAGCTATACTCCCTAAAAATAAAGACAAAGAACAGTGCTGTAACAGGGTCACACTTGACACTGCCCCTGCCCAGACAAAAGGTGACTGACCTGCTTGGGGGAACCCGCTCACCCAGGATGGGGTGCTCTGCCATGCATGCAATGCATCTGCACCTGAAAGAAAGACAGAACATAAGTCAAACACTTGCAGGATAACTCAAAAGCTGCAAACATCTTATGTCAATCTAGGAATAGAATTTAGAGTCCAAGTACAACCCACATTACAAATTCCAAATCCCCAGGACCTCTGCTTTTGCAGCAGGCTACGCAGCAGGGCAGAGCAACTCCGGCACAAATGTGTGCTGACACCCGTGACACAGGACAGGACGAGACAGACAATGGGCACAAGACACAGACAGAAATCTCTGGGCAAGGAAAAGGGATGTAAGGACAGAGAGAATGCAAAAGGAGATGACCAAGGTGAGACCGATGGTGAGCTGATGAGGCTCAGAGAACACTGAAGGAAGAAGATGCAAAACAATGATTTATTCCAAGAACTGCAAAGATGGATGCCTGGGAATCCCAATGGTCAGAATCCTCTACCTAATCTCATATTCTTTCAAGTCCTAGTCCACCATGATGGATCCAGGTGGGGCATAGCTGTCCATACAGCTCAGAACAAGACCTGACAAGACATCTGACTGGATGCTTCCAAAGAGAGATGCAATTCTGATGCCTATCTGAGCTCCTGAATCATGGGTGCCATGGCAAGGAACACGGAGATCGAGGATGCTAAGAATGGTGCCAAGGTTTCTGACAGGCCCCTCAAAGGGCTAAGATAAAGGACATGACACATCCAAACAACACATAATGCACAAAAGACAAGTGACACGATACACACCGGGACTGCTCTGTCCTGCTGCGCACCTCAGCACTGTGATCAAAAGTGAGACTTTGCTTTTATGGGGCCTAAGGGGCCACTTCATGGACACCCCCGACCTCCAAAGAAGACTCAAAAACCCCTCCCTGGAATTCCCAAACCAGCACCCTGCTTCCATCCCCTCGGTGGGTTGCAGCCCTTTGCTTATCTCTCAGACATCTGGGGATGCTGGTCCATGTCAGTTGCAAAGAAAGGCCACCTCATCCGCAGGGAAGGTCCTGCTGGCACCGGGCTGTTGTCTCTCAGACAGCTGTATTAAAGAGAACCAAACGTCAGTGCCTGATCGTGGCAGCCCATCAGCCAAAACCCCACCAGTCTGCTGCTCACCGTGCTCCTAGGAATGCCCAGCTGCTCGGGCCGCATGCTTCGGGCACGCTCAGAGACCGAGGCCGCCGTCACAGGGGACGCCTGGGTTAAGCGGAGATGAGGTGATTTCCCATGGCTGAAACCTGAGGGGACCCTCGCTCCTCCTCCCTGCTGCCCCAATTCACAACTCCTCGGCCATTGCTGAAGGCTATCCTGGTGACACCTTGAAATAGAAAAGGCAGAGGCTTCATCGCCGACTCCAGTGATACTTCTGCAGGGCTCAGGAGAGTGGCAAACCTGGGGCGTTGGCTGGTTGGTGACGAGGGCTTGGTGTGCTCCGAGTGGACTGCCTAAATTGCAGAAACAGATGCTTAGAGTTGCACTGGAAAGTGAGACTTGAGCAATAACAACTGCTTCTGTACCCTGCTCACCTTGGCCACCTCACCTTGACTGCTGATATCCAGCTTTACTTCCTTAAAAGAAAAAGAACAGTGCTGTAACAGAGGCACACTTTACACTCCCCCTGCAGAGACAGTGACTGACCTGCTCGGGGGAACCTCCTCACCCGGGATGGGTGGATTGATTTTGCCCTGGATTTTGTCCTGCATCTGAAAGAAAGTGAGAACAAAAGCCAGAGGGCTGCAGGATAACGTCACAGCTCCAAAGATCTCATGCCTGTCTAGGAATATCATCTAGAGTCCGGCGACACCCCACAAACTGCAAGTCCCTGGGACTTGTCCTGTTGCAGCAGGCTATGCGGCAGGGCAGAGCAGCTCCGGCACAAATGCGTGCAGACACCCATGACACAGAACGGGACAAACAGGGGGACAATAAACACGACACATTATGCTTGTGGTGAGGGCCTCGAGGGGAAAAGGCAGAGATATCTGACCAAAGGGACCCCAAGGACACACCGGGTAACACGGTACGCCGACAACATGACGTGGACCAGAACTGTTCTGCGCTGCCCACCTGAAAGCTGCCATCAAAAGCAGAGCCTCTCCCTTCAGCTGTCCTAAGAGGCCCTTGGAGAAGATTGCTTTTCCCTCTGCTAAATTTTAAATCTGTCCCAAGAACTCCCAACCTGCTACTCTCCCATCTCCAGGCTGTGGCCCCCCGACTTATCTTTTGGATGATCGGTGATGGGAATCCATGTTGCACCTGAAATGAGTCTGCCTTGGAGGGCCCCGTGATCACCTGTGAGCCTCTCGGTCAGCTACAATAAAGAAAACCAAAACCAATGTGTGAGTTCAGAGTTATGTGGGCCAAATCCCAGCAAGGCAGCTACTTGCCCTCTCCTGAGTGTGCCTGGCTCCTTCAGGCTCCAGCTTCATCCTGATTCCAAGGCTGTGGCCTTCATTAGGAGTGGCACCTGGGTTAGAGAAAGGCAAAGTTAAATGGCATTCCTGTGAGTGCAGTGGATGACCTTGTGTGCTGCAAGACACGGGAATGCCTCTGCTAGGCTTCTGAGAAGCCTTGGGGGTGGGGTGTCCTCAAATAAACACCCTTTCTCACCCTGCTACCTGCAAACCCCCTCCCAATAACTCCTACCTGGATACCTGCTCACCCTCACTCTCCTAGTCACAATCCTCAACTCATCTGAGGCCTCAGTCTCAAACGTCATCTTTGACACTGGGCAGATCCCTCTTGTGACATGATGAATCTGCTGGAAAAGGTGTTGTAATTGACACAACCGGGAACCTCTGGAAGCTGTGCTCCTCCCAAAACCAATAAAACAACAAAACAAGAACAGCACCAGAAATTGCAAAGGAGCTTTACCACCCCTAAGCACAAAACCCAAAATCATGAACTTAAATACTCCCGGTATTCCACTGTTTTCCCCACAGTCTCCTCCCAGTCTCTGTTGCTTTAGATGCCAAGAAACACCTGCTGAAAACAAGCTGAGATGAGCTGAAAGAGCCTCTTCACTGAAATGAGAGGAGGGTTCTTACCCCAGCACATCCCAGAGAGGGAATGAAGCCCCTCAGCCAAGGCTGGGGTTAATGTACCCCTGATGGTGCCCGCCTCTCGTTCCCATGGCACCCAGGAAAAGGGAGGGGGCAAATCCCAGCGGGTATAAAAGCCCTCAGAGCAGCTGCAGCTGTTTGGCTCCTCTGACTCGAATTCAAGGGCAGTAAAGGGCTTGTTATAGAAGAAAACTCTTCAGAAAAATAAGAGCGCTTTCTTTTTTACAACAGCTACTTGGAGCAGAACAGAAAACTGGTAAGACATAAAAATTTGTGTTTAGGTAGCATAGGTTTAGGTAGCATAGCTAGATAAATTGGATAATTTGCTGTTAACTTACATAATTATTCTGTGTTTAACAAAAGCCATCTAATAAATCCACACCCAAAACTCCAGCAGCTCAGCTGGCCCTACCAAATCTCTGTTTATTCATACAGCAAACAAAACCAAAATCCCAGTAATACCTATCAGAAGTCTATGAAAGAAACCTATTGAAATTATTCCTACTTCAAATACAAACCAACTCATCCAGAAAGTTAGCTTCACTCAAAAACCAACTTACACAGAGTTAATAATACCAAGAAATAAAACAACACACCATATACCACCAATGAATATAATAGTGAAAGGAAAAAAAACAAATTTTTTCTTTTTTTTTCTTTATTTAAACCAACTTATTAGCTAGAACAAAAGATTTTGTCAGGGCTGTAACAACAACTTCTTCTTCTCCTTCTGAAATGTCCCTTCTCATTCCCAAATTCCTTTCAACTCCTGAGTTTAAATCCAAGCAAGAAGCAAAATTCGTGCGCTTGTGCGTTCGCCGCTCCTGTCAGATTCTCTGTTTCCCTCCACATCTTCTTACACTTTCAGTCTTCACACTGTCCTGCTGTGATGAGTTTGACAAAAGAATTGGTAAATGTTGAGAGGATTTCCCTCCCCAGAGCTGGTTTCCTCAGCGCATTTCAATCAATCCCAAGCCTGCAATGATGCACGCTCACCTGAAGGAGGGGAATAAATCTGTAAAGGTCACTAAATAGGTAAAAGCGCATCCCCATTGTTCCAATACTCAGCAGCCCAAGCGGCCAAGGTCAGAGCTCTCTGCCCACCGAAGACACGGTAACCAGCAGGGCCCTTTCTCCCACCCTCCAGCACGGACCTCTGAAGCCAGAGAGGAGTTTACAGAGACCGGGAGGCGGCGGGACGGGACGGGCACCCGGCCCGACCTTCCAAAGCCGACGGGAGCAAGGGCGGGGAGCGCCACGGCGCCGCTCCGCCTCCTGCACCGCCTGCCCGGGGCCGCCCCGCCGGGATTGTCCGGCCGGCGGTCGCTCCCAGCGCCTGGAGCGGGGCGCGCGCGGGCTCGGCGGCTGCAGGCCCGTTCCGACGCCGCTCGCCCTTCCCTCGCTCGGCAGCCGCGTCCTTCCCTCGCCCCAGGCACCCAGCGGCGAGGGGCAGGGCGCTGGCTCGGGGGGTGCAGTACCGCTCTGTGGCCACAGGGCGGCAGACTTACGGGCGATTTTCCCGCGCATTTTGCCGCCATTTTGAGAAGGTCAAAGAAAGTCCGCGATATCCTCGACATCCTCAACACGCCACTCCCAACATGGCGGCCAAAAGAGGACCCTCGGCATAAAGAGGCATTTACTCAGCTGCCTGTCAGAAACTCGCCGAAATGCGCCTGCCCGCGGCCTCGCAGAGCCCACAGCCCATGTCGGATACACTTGAAACGCCACAGAAAATCCCACCGGGGCCGCGCTGACGTCGGTGTTCCGTGCAGGCAGTCCAGATATGCCCACCGGGGTCCTCCACTTCCCCGCCCTTTTCGCCGCCATTTTGAGAAGGTCAAGCGAGTCCGCGACTTCCGCGACACGCCACTCCCAAGATGGCGGCCGGCCGGCTGCCCGTCGACGCAGGGCTGCAGTACCGAGCTGTGCCCACAAGGCGGCAGCACTGCCGCCCGCCCCAGCCGGGGGCGCAGCGAAGGCGGCAAAAAAGAACGGGGCCGACCCCAGCCAAAAACTGCTCTGAAATAAATGCCAAAAACCTGCCTCTTACCCGACAAGAACCAAACAAGCCCCCTTGATTTAAAACCATGTTTAAATAAATTTTATATTTCTATTTTCCGTATTTATATTCACATGCATATTTATAGTGGACATTGATGTAGTATGTAATTTATATAATATTTTCCGTCTATTCCTATTATTTATATTTATTTATCTTTTGTGGTTTTATAAATATCTTTCTCTATTGATTGTATATTTCTATTTTTAAAATTACATTTCTATAATACTTTTATTATTTAAAATAAAAATCTCATTCTAATGAAATAAATACAAAAGACCCTCTTCTTTTAAACTATATTGAAATATTTTTATATTTATCGTTTGCATGACTATATTCGCATTTATATTTATAGTTTATACCGATGCATTGTATTAATAATGATATATAATATGTATCCAATTAAAATAGAGATAAATTTTTAAATTATGTATCTTATCTACTGCTACAACTTCTTTTTTCTTCTATTTTTAGTTTTTATATTAATCTTTAGCTATTTATGATATATTTCTATACTTAGATTTCTACCTTTATATTATTTGTATTTATAATTTTTATACTAAACCCCCTGCTTTTGCCAAATAAAAAACAAAACCGTCCTTTATTTTAAACTTTAAAAGTATTTTTATATTTATATTTATCATATCTATAATTGGTTTTCTATTATATCATATTGATATACTATACTTATTTCTATTTTATATCTCATTCTTATATTAAATAAGATATATACAGTTTTACTTGTATTATGTATTGTATCGATTTATGTTATTTTATATTTTCAATTATTAGTAATTTTTTATATATCTGCATATATTTGCAACACATTTCTATATTTATATTTCAGTTTGGCTTGTGTGTATATTTAGCTTCTCTATTTATATATCTATAAATATACACAACACTATTAAAAATAGAATACCTTATTGTAATATATAATGACATATGTTACATGTTACATTTTAAAAATAGACCGAATATATAAAAATAAAAGTGGTTTACTCCCATTTCTACACATCTATTTGTTTTGTTTAAATATAGTTATAATTGTACATTTAAAATCCAATTCCTAAATAAAATGACAAAACAAACAGCATTGAATTCCCACCAATATCTTCCAAAAACATCAAGATACCTCCACCAGCCAAACAACCGTCAGCGAAAAAACCACACAACACTCTTTTCAATAACAATTCTCATCACATCAGAAAAATGGAACCAAAATAAAAGAAAACCCTATACAAACACACACAGCAAATCACAAAAACTACTGAAAAAAATGAAACCAGCCTAATAAACTCCAAACAGTGCCACTGAGCCTGAACGTCACTAAAAAAATAAACAAAATTCTACCTCTACACTAACTCAAAGAATAACCAATACTCTGTAAAAATAACTTTAAAACTCGAGCTAATTAACAAAATAGAAAAAAATTTCAACCACTAAAAACTAAGAAAATAACTAGCCAAATAATAAATAATAAAAAAAAACTTTAAAAAGCCACCATATAAATACCCATGTTCCCAAAAAAAAACACCGGATAAGCAACAATCAAATACATGCAAGGAAAACAAAAAAATTAAAAGAAGAAAAATAACAACAACAAAAAAGTCTCCAAAACCAAATAAACTTAAATTTACAAGAAAAAAATTATTCCCAACTGAATAAACCCATAGTGCCTCAATCTATCGAAATAAAAATACCACCTAGAAACAAACACAAAGCCTAAAGACATAAACAATGTCTCCCAAATGATCCATAACAATAAAACATGCACTACAATCAAACAAACCAAATTAATAAAAGCTCTTATCTTCATCAGGGAACAGTGCAGGGCCTCTCAGAGTCCCATTCAGGGTGTGGTGGTATTCTCTGCCGCTTATGTAATGTAGTTTTAAAAGTCATTCATGGAAACATTTAAGTAATAAACTATAATATTTCACTCTCTGACACCAGTGTAGCAAAGCCCAGCTGTCCATGCTCTCTTCCAAGGTAAAATCTTTAAGGAAGCAAATTCTGTAATTTCAAGGACACCTGTGGAGCTAAACTCACACCAGAATGAAAATAAAAAGCAGCAAAAGCCAATTTACCTTGTTCAATGCTGCCTAAAGCACTATGCACACATTCAATAACCAGCTGGCTGAAACATCCTTTGAATTGATTAAAAAACTGGAGCAAAAAGAGGATGAGGAATGACATGATGTCACACATGAAATACTTCTTCTTTCCAACTAAGACAACACAAATACAAGGGTGAATGTGGCCAGCAAATACTGTCCATCATATGCATTTCACTGCTTCATAGTCTATTCATCCTATCTGCTTAAAGGGTTAATTAAAATTCTCCTCAACCCAGAAATTTTTTTGTAAGAAACTCCAGAAACTAGGTGAAAATTGTTCCTTCATGTCAATCAGTGGATTTTCTCTTATTTATTTTTGGTTTTGGTCTGCATTCCACAGCAGCAGATAACTGTTGTTATGATATTTCTAGAGTCCCGTACCCTCTGGGCAATATTTCCTGGGGACAGTTCTTCACAGCACAGACTTCTGCATGTTGTTCCTCCTTCATCAGGCCTCCTTCCCAACCCTCACTGCCTGGCCAAGCCCACCCCCCCTTTTATCCCAGTTATCTCCACTAGCCACAGCTGCAGCCCATCAAGGCCAATGTACAGATGTTCAAATACAATACTGATATTTTACTGGGACTCCTACGATAGATAATCAATGTTTACATTTTGTTGTTCCTGAGGCCTCTCAGCTTCTCAGGAGGAAAAATCCTAAGGAAAGGATTTTTCATAAAAGATGTCTGCGACGCTCTGCACTCAATGAAGGCAGCCTCAAGCTTTGTCTCAGAGATACCTGGCAGCTGGACGGTAACTGGAAAACAGATCCATGACCTGAAAACATCAGGCATATGAGTTTGTGAGGTTTTTCCCATTCACAAATAGGACATGAAATAAATGACATGCACAAGCTGAAACGTCCAAGATAAAAAGAAGGAAGTTTATTTCCAAATTCCAATATTTATAGACTTTCAAAAGCACCCGTGGATTGGAAGATGAAATTGACACCTCTCCAGCCACAATGGTCAAACCAAGTCCATCAGATTTCTCCTCCTCCATAAAGGAAGGCAAACGATCATTATTTACATGAAAAGAGTGTGAGAAACTCCATTACAAACATATAAACATCAGAAGGCTTAGAAGAACTTAGAAGAACAGAATGACACAAAAAGCCCAGGGCTGTGTTTATTTTTCTGTCAAATTCCACTGTTTCTAGCTGAGGGAATAAACACATGCAGAGTATTTGTAAGCAATGCCAGCTCTGCCCTTTGCTGGACACCTCACCTGGAGATGCAGAGGCACTTCATTTATCCTGCTTGTCTCAGGATTAATTTTATCCTTAATTTTATTTATTTTATTATTTTATTTTAAAAAATTTATTAATTTTTAATCTCAGGGTTAATTTTTGCAGCAGCCAGGAAGGGCACGGCCCTGCAATAATTTGATGCCCTCTCATGCCATGGACACAGGGTGGTGGTGGTGGTGTTCTTTTGGTGGTGCATGGTCCCATCACCCTGGATTCCACGAGGTGAGCAGTCACACATTAATTGTGCACCAATCTGCACACTCTGCTATTGGTACTGTTGTTACAGTTTTTCCTATTTCTTTGCCTTTCCTAGTAAATTGTTCTAGTCTCAGATTTTTGTGCCTGCAGTTCTCCTCTCTCTTCTGCTGCACAGGGAACGGGAAGGAAGTGAGCAGTTTGTGGTCTGGGGTGCTACAGCAGGAACACCAAATTGTGTGGTGAGCAATCACATGTAAATAGTTTGCCCATCTTTTAACTCTCTTATCAGTGTCTTGTTGCTACTCTTAATATTTTTATTCCATTGCTATTTCTAGGAAATTGCTCTTATTTCAACCTGCGA
This sequence comes from Zonotrichia leucophrys gambelii, assembly GCF_028769735.1. NCBI lineage: Eukaryota > Metazoa > Chordata > Aves > Passeriformes > Passerellidae > Zonotrichia > Zonotrichia leucophrys. The sequence continues at coordinate 42,720,396 of NC_088173.1, read as the reverse complement.
TCTTTAGCTTTTTGTGCCTTCAATTCTCCTCCCCATTTCATCGCAGGAATAGCAGAGAGAAAGTGAGCAGGCAGCACAAGGTCTGGGGTGTGTCAGTGGGAACATCAGATTGGGGAACACCATTCCAAACCATGTCTCAGGACCTGGAGATGGAGCTGGTCTCCATAATGACTCTCAGCCATTGGAATGAAGGTGACAGCACAGGAGGCACAGTTTCTGCCAGAGGCCATAACAACTGAGAGTGGTGCAGCCACGCTGTTTCATGGGGACAATCAAATGGTCACTTCCTACATTCACCAGAACAGTCAGTACAGCAATTACAGAAGGTTTGGTGATAATGTGGGCTTGGCTACCACCAGCAGCCAGACAAGCTTTCAGTCAGTTGTGGTGAGTGCATTTTTCTTCTTGCATATGTCTGCCCTGCACTGTACAAAGAATAAATGCTTCCAGAATTTCTATATCCTGACACCAGCCCAGGATGCTGCCTGTTGACAATGCCCTAAAAGCCCAAGCTGGAGTGAAAATCAGACCTTTGCCTTGCTAGACTTTGGATCTTGAATGGCACCACAGGAGGGATGCTCAGTTAGGTCACGGATTGCCAAGCAGCCTTTCCCCTCCAGGACACACATTCAAGCCTCACTGGAGCTGCTAATGATCAACCACCCCGGCTTCACTGCATTTGCAAGCGTGGTTTTTGTTTCACAGGTTTGCCCTGTGCTGCCTTGCTGCTGGACGGGGTTACTGGGCTGCCTCTGAGCTGCCCGGAACGTCCTCCCACTGTGAATTTTAGCGCCCAGGGCTTGTTGTCCTTCTCAGGAGGAACTTTCTGCTGACCTTGACTCAGCTCAGTGGAGGGGAAATGGATTTTGTGTTGAACAAGGTCCTAATCTCCTGAGATGAAGGGTCTTTCATAGGGCAGTCTCTGCTCCCTTGCAAAGGACAAGCTATTCAAAACTGCCCCTTGTCCACCCAACAGACAGAAGTACTGAAATTACCCCAGAAGTGTCTTTGGGGCTTTTCAAATATCACATTCGTGGATCATCTATTGCACAACTCTTTCACTGTCCTCACCTTGTTCATCACAGAGTGCATCCCTGCTTTATGTCAGGAGGCCAAGGATGAAATACCATTTAAACAATTTCAGTAGGATCCCAGAAGGGTCCTGGGCAACACACCAAATAGCCAAAAGATAATGAAACCAGTGTTTCTTCAGGCCACTGCTGCCCTGGAGCACTTCTGTGGCAGAGAGCCACAGTCAGAGCCAGTCATGGGCTGCCTGCTTCGTGCCACAGCCAGGAGCAGGGGGAGATGGAGGTGGCACCTGCTCCAAAAGCCAGCTCTGAGCTGTGGTGACACAGGGAACCCCAGGGAGGCAAAGCACCAAAACAGGCTGGGGAGAAGCTGTGGGACACTGACACGTGGCAGTGAAGGGATGCAGAAGACACCCTGACAGCTCCCTGAAAACAGGAAGCATGCCTTGCCAAGCAGAGAGATGTTTCCACCCTGCAAGGATCAGCTCCCAATTGGACTCTCTGCAAACACTCTTCTGGACTGGGAGCTACAGAAAGTCTGTTGGGAGAGCCCTAATCAGTCCCCTGATAACCCCGGGATAGAGGTGAAGCTAGAAGTTCTTTCAAAAACAGAAACTAGAACACAGTAAAGGCAGAAAGTACAGTAGTTTGTGAGAAAAACAGCAGATTCACCCAAACTCCAGGGTGCAGCCATGGAGAAAAGAGAACCTTTCCTTGTCTTCTGAAGCTGCCCTGGAGGACAAAAATCTCTGAATAATTAAATCCGCGTTTGACGCAATTCAAGCAGGGAACTCACAGAGGAATTTGCTATTGAATAAGCAGTTCGTTTTTGCAGGGTGATAAACCCGGGCACGGCCCAGGTGGCCTTTGCCATGGCTTGTTTTCACTGCCTCAGCAAAGCAGCACACAGCCGGGGACAGGGCATAGCCCAGCCGGCCACCTGGGAAGTGGCCAGTTCCCAGCCCTTGTTTCCATGGCTCAGAGCTGGCAAAACCTCAGGCTGGACCAGGGCAGGGGGCTCAGGGGCTGCCCAGCCACCTGCAGCCTGGTGTGCGAGGGCAGGGTGGCTGCAGACAGCACGAGGAGCCGAAAATTCCACCAGACGCCCGAAAGGGAGCTTCCAATTTTGCGTTTCCAGCAGCACCAAGAGCTTCCCAGCCTGACCTTCAGGCTTCCCAGCTCCTGCTGAGATGGTCAGAGCGGAGCACAGGCCCCGGGACGGGCAGGGTGCAGGCTGGGCAGAGGGCAGAGTCCCGCCGAGCTGCTGGAGGGGTCACTGCGGTGCCAGGGGCACTTACACAAGCGGCAGGGCCGGTGACGCAGGCACAGCTGGCTTCTGGCCAGGCCTGACGGCCACCAGGAGCCGGAGCTGCCTGCAGTCCCCGCCAGCTGCCCAACCAGAGCGCCTGCACTGAGCACACCCCAGGGGAAAGTCCAGCCCGGGGCTTGGCTGCCGGCTCTGTGTCAGTCCCTCTCCAATTGCACTTTTATCATCTGGAAACCCATGGCTGGCAGGTTTCTTCACTGAGGCACCAAGGCACCATGAAACCAGGGTAACAGAGCGTGAAAAATAAAAGCTGCATTTACTTCCAAAGATGAAAACTGGCATCGTTTTACATGACAATTGCAGTGCCCAGCCAAAGGTCCTTGGCATCCCTGTACTGATACCACAGTTCATCACTTTGCTTTTCAACAGGAGCCCAGACAGCAGCAATGAAAGAAAAATTATGTCAAGAAGACTGTCCTTTCACCTGGACCCTTCCTCTCCATTTGCTCACTGATCTCAGCTTGTGCAAACATCAGGCAGATGCACATGGGATAGCTGAGATCAATTCCTCAAGGAACTCCTCTCTTTTCACCAAGTCACGTGCACCTAAAATTAATAATATCTTTCGTGTATTTTCAGAAGGATTCTATTTTCCATAGAAGGCTAGTAGGGCTCTTTAATCACCCCCAAGGAATGCCAAGCAATCACTGAGTCACACTTTGGAGGTGAATCACCACTGTTCCCAGTCTTGGGAACAGAGCCCATGTGTGTTGAGAACAGCTTCATCAGGGACTTCTTTTTCTTTTACAAACGCCTTTTTTATTGTCACGCAAGCATGGGCACACTAATTGGCTAAGGAAAGCCAGCACTCAAGAGAGCAGAGAGAAACACATGCAGTACAGCAGGAAGCAGGAAACTTTCTGTCCTCCCTCCTTGGAGATCACAGGAAGAAGTGGTTTGGCCAAAACCCAACTAGAAAAATAAAATTAATAACAAACATACTGCACTAGCATTCATTAATTACTTAAGCACTAAGCTTGCTAGGTGGTGAGCAGCTCCAAGAAATCTGCTGGAACAGGAGATGAGGAGGATGAGCAGCCATCTCCGTGGAAAACCCAAGGTTTTTTCCATGGTGCAGGAGAGCAGAACAAAGCTGAGGATTTGGAGCTCAGAGATGGGCTCAGCTGCCTCATCTCCTGAGCAGGACACAAAGCCAGCAGCTTCCCTGCCACCAAATCTCCAACCTGTCAGCAGCAAAACCCAGGCTACCTATCCCCTTGGCCACTATTGTCAGGGATTTTCTTTGCCCAGCCCCGCCAGAAATGGCAGGGCCATTGGGACAGCCCATGGATTCCTTGGATCCCCAGCCACTCTTCCCTTCCAGAAGCATCTGGTCACTGAAAAGGGGAGGAAAAGGGGAGGAAAAGGTGACAGAGGCTCATGCACAACAAGCATAGAAACAAACCCAGTCACAGGTTTGGCCTTGTGACAGGAGTGCCCAGCCTCGAGAGCAGACAAGCCCAGTCAGGAACCAGGGCTCCCAGTCCTGCACAGCAGTCAAGCCTCTGTCTCTTCTCTACATATTTAAAGTGGAAAGGATATGAATCAGAGCTGAGACATCTACAAGGAATGTTCCACATGCTTGAAAGCAGAGAAATCCAGGCTCCAGCCTTGTCCTACCCAGGTTCTCCAGCTGCTTCTCCCCCATGCTCCCAGCACTGTCTGCCGAGGCCAGGCTACTTCACTCTGCAGAAAACAAAACTGGAAAAGTTAGTGGGGTACTAATTACCTACTTGTTGTTCAGTTATCTTTCTCGCGGTTTTTAGTTTGTTTGAATGCATTTACATTAGAGCATTTTGCTTAGAGAGGGCTAGATGAGTTTAAGCACCAAGATCTAGGACCCACCTTTGAAACTGCAGCTGCTCTGTAGATGTTTTTGAAGAGAAAAGCAGCATTGAGACAAAAACATCAGCAGCAGACAACTTGTGAGACTATCACAATCCAGGATATCACAAACTTTCCTTTGATAATCAAAAAGGAAATGAGTAACAAAGACAAACAGATGAAATTACAGATGAGAATAACAGAACTAGCACAAGCCTCCAGGGATGAAACTGGGATGCAATCAGTCAGAGCCAAGAGGGTTCAAACCATCAAAATGGTGCAAGGGATCAAACCCAGCTCTAGAAATGAGACAGCAAAGTCTGAACAAGGAAGCAAATCAGGGAGAGGATGGGCAGAAAGAAAAGCTACCTCTATCATCCCAGAAGACTCTGGATATTCTCCCAAGTTGTCGCTGAACCCCTAACAAGCCCTTCCAAAATCTGGGCAAGAAGAGTGGTACCAGGTGACAAAAGACAAACAATGCACCTGCCTTCAAAGGGGAAGGAAAGCTCTTTGCACCATGAAAATTGTCATGAAGAACAACTTGACAATGACAACTGTGGCTGAATGGAGAGTAACACAAAGAAAGACGAGCAAATTTGTGGTGGGCTGTATGCAGGAGCTGGGGCAAGGAGAGGCTTGAGGAGACAGCAATAAAGAAAGTTTTAGAAGACATGATGTGAAAGAAGAATGTTTATTTTTTATAGGGGAAAACAAAGACCAGGCCCATGAAAAACAGTCTGCAAGATTAAAAGACTGCTACAACAGTGACAGGGATCAAGTAGTGTTGCCCAGGCCAAGATGCACCTCCTGCACTGGGGAAAGCAGGATCAGCTGTATGCTTGGGAAAGATAAGCACCTAGAAAGTCAGAGATCTTATGACATGCCAGGGGAAAAGACAAGTCCCATCTTTCTGATGGCACCTTGCATTTGCTTCCAGCCCTGGAGGCCAATTTAGTCCCTGGAAAGGTCAGAACTGCCTTTCCCCTGTACTCAGAGGCGTGCCTACATTCCTGCCCAAAACCAAAACAGACAAGAGTTTTCTGGAAGCTCAGGAAGGTTGTGAAATCCCCTTCACTTGCAGCTCAGAACGAGGTCACACGTCACACACACAGGTAATTCATCCTGAAAGCACAAAGAACAGAGGTAAGATCCTCTCCAAAACCTGACCTCTGCTCAGCAGTGGAGCCCAGCCTGTCACACTGCTGAACAGAGGCAACTCTTCTGAGGTGGCTCTGGAATGGTCTTTTCCTGCTTTCACCATACTTTTTCATCCACTCAGCTCCTGAACTGCCTGGCAGTTGCAGAGTGGGTTGTTGGCTCCCTCTGGTTACTGTCACAGGACTGGAAGCATCCTTAGCCTCTCCAGGGCCCCTTTTTCTGGGTGTCCCCCATCCTGTTGAACAGTTGGTGCAGTGGGGGGGCTTGAGAGCCACCAAGAGAACACCCCCAGCACCCAAACAAAACCTTCCACCCCGACGATCCTGGAGGCTTTCTCCCACCTAAACGCTTCTACTGCTCTCTCTTGTCTCCAGAGGATGGCTATAACCACCCTAAGCCCAGCAGGCAGCAAACTGGAGAAAAAAACCTTGACAGCAGGCACTGAACACCAGAACACAGGGAACACAGGGATCAGCTGCTGTGCCCTAATGCCATCTTTCTGTCAAGAGAAAGCCTGAGAAAAAGAGGGATGAGCCAGGGGCGCTGAAGCACAGCCAGCTGTAATGCCATGCTGCCAGCTTGTCCTGGTTCCTGCAGCAGCAGCAGCATCCCTCACAGAAGGCATCTGCCTCCCCCGACTCCCTCGGTAGTTTAGCAAACACATAAAGAATCAAGTATTTCTAGGGGGAGAAAAAAAAAAGTCCCATTTTCAGCAGGAAGCCCGTTCAGGCTAGCTGCGGGCACTGCCCTAATTCCAGCGCAGGAGCTCGGGGCCGCCCTTGGCCCCTGTGGCCTGACACAGGGCACTGGGGCAAAGAGGCCACGGGAAGCGGGGGAAACAGCAAACAAGATCACCCACCCCCAGCTCCCAGCTTTGGGGCCCAGACCCCCCTTACCGGGGGCTGTTCCCCGATATTCCCCCCCAGCCCAGCGCCTCACAGGCTCCCACAGGGCGGGGTGCCGAGCTGAGGGAGCGCCCCGCTCTCCACGCGGTCCTGGGAACGTGGCGGGCCTAGGCAGGGGGATGCTCGTGTCCGAGGAAGCCATCCCAGTAGAGAACATTATATCCCCAGCGCTGCAGGACCTGCCCGGCTGCGCTGGGAGCTCCGCGGCTGCCGAGCCCCGCTGCTCCCCCAGGGCCGGGCCGGGCCGAGCCGAGCCGAGCCGAGCCGGACCGGGCCGGGCCGGGCCGGGCAGCCCCTGAGCCGTGACGTCTATGGGAGCAGTGGGCGCCCCGTGCTGACATCACCGGCGGGAAACCTCCCCCGGGGCAGACCACTCCACGGCGGGGTAGGGGAGGAGGGAACGGCCACGGAGCGCGTCCTTCCTCATACAGCGCCCTCCGCCAGCGACAGCGGGACGATCGCGCAGCGCGAGCTCGCCGGTCTTTGCGGGCGGGCTCGGTGTGCGGACGGCGGTGCCGGGAGGGTTTGTTTGTACCTTGTCACTCCCCCCCACGGGTGGAGGTGGTAGTGCCCGAGGTACGCGCCGCGCGGGGCGCCGCCGCCTGTATAAGCGCGGTCGCGGGGCGGGCCCGGGAGCTGCCGCGCTCCTGATCCCGTCTGGTCCCGCCCGATCCTGCCGGTGCCGCTCCGTCCCGCCGGGAGCATGTACCAGAGCTCCGCGCGCTGCCTCTGCTCGGCCCTGCCCGCCCTCTGCTGCGCTCCCGCCGCCGCCGCCTCGGCCTCCCGCCTGCCGCTGCCGCGGCCCCGCTGCCAGCCGCCGCCCCCCGGCCCCGCCGCGCCGCGGGCAGCAGCGGGCGGCCCGCCCGCCCCGGGGACGCCGCCCCGCACAGGTGGGTACGGGCTGAGGAGGGGGCGCAGCCGCCCCGGGAATCGCGCGGGGTCACAGCCGGAGGCTGGTGCCTGGTTGGTGCTGTCGGAGCGGGATCTGGGCTGTGCTGCCCGCGTCAGCGTGTCTCTTGTCCCCTCGCCAGCCTCCTCTCCGAGACTGGACCGGCCCTTGGGCTCTAAGGCAGCGGCCGTGGCGTTCTCCCAGCCGGTGAGAGCGGGCAGCATTCCGCGGCACCGCGGTAGGCGCTGCCGGAGAGCCCGCCGGAGCTTCGGGCGTTTCTGGCTCGGTGCCCTCCGTGTGAGGGATGGAGCGCCCTGTGCCCGCACGTAGGCTGGGTGCGGGAGTCAGCCCGGTGTCGCTGCGCTGGCCTGTCCGTGAGCCAGAGCGTCAGTGTCCGTGTGCCGCTGTCAGGAGCCTGCTCTCGGCTCGCTGAGCTGCCCTCTTTAGCTGCACTTGGTGTAGGATGAGCTTGACTCACTCGAGGCTCACTTTTCCCTCAAGGCAGCGTGTGGGAGCAGCCCAGGTTACCCTCTGGCAGGCAGCAGCAGCCATCACGTCCCTATTTGCCTGTACTGTTAAATAATTACAGCCCGTTCTTCGTTCCCCACATGAGACCTGGAAAGTGCCCGATGCCTTCGGGTGCCTGTGCGGACCCCACGCACCCCTGAGCTCGGATCCAGCCCTAAGCTGCCTCTGTTGGCTCTGTCCGTGGCTCAGAATGCCATCCGGAGCCATTCCTGCTGACAGCTGGGGCAGCATTCACTGTGCTCCTCACTGCTGCCGTGGGCAGGGCGATAAGCCCAACTCCTTATCATTGAATGGCTTGGGTTGGAAGAGGCCTTAAAGGTCACCTGGTTCCGGCCTTCCCTCAATGGGCAGGGACACCTCTCACTAGCCCGGGTTGCTGAAAGCTCTATCCAGGCTGGGCTTGGACACTTTCAGTGATAGAACAGCCACAGCTTCTCTGGGCAATATGTCTGAGGCTGTATGACACATCTGGCATGCAGGAGATCCACTTTGCCCTACCACCTTCAGCTGGGGCTGGGGTGAAGAGAGTTCCTTCCCTGTTGCTGCTGTTGCAGGCGGAGTGTGGAAGCCAGGCTGGGGCAGGGTGCTTCTGTTGGTCCTGTTGATGCCAGGCCAGGATGCCATATGGCAGGATCGAAGCTTCATGGCACTGCAGGGAAGAGGAGCATATGCATCTGAGAGCTGGCAGAATCGAGTTCATGATTAATAAAGCATTCATGAAGATAAAGGTTTCCAGAGCTTGTGCCAAGTACTGATTCCCTGTATTACTGGAGGCAGGATTTGAGGTTCACTCTTCTTTCTGGTGTTGCCTGTTGAGAACAGGCAGCTTCTGCCTTCCTCTGGTGAGCTCTCATTGCTGTCCCAGACAAGGTTGTACATGTAGTATGATACCTTGGTAGTGTACATTTTGTCACATGGGGATGGCGCCTGTCATGTTGTTCCTGGAACTGGGGTTCCAAGGAGGTCATTTCTGGCTGCTGCCAGCTCTAGGGCTGTGGAGGCTGATGCAACTCCAGACTGTGGTGTGTGGAGTCATTAACCTAGCAGGGAAAGCTTTGTGGTGAACAGGGTAGGGCTTCTGCCTGAGAGTGGTGTGGGGAGGTATGACCTGAAAGGAAGGGGAATGGGAATGTTGTTCACCTTACCCAAAAGGTCAGGGTCCGACACCCTTCTGCAGCCCTCATCTCTGAAATAAAGTGTCTGATGGCTCATTGCCCGAGATCCTCGAAGTTCCTCTCTTCTGTGCTGGATGGAGCAAGAAGCCTGCCAACTTTACACCCTGCTCTAACATTTAACTGTCCGTTTGAATTCTTCCCTTACCCTTACTGTGCTGAGGTGCCACCCTTGCTGAGGAGAAGGAACTTTTTGATTTAAGCACCTTGCATAGTAATTGCTGAGTTGGTGTTCCCTGTTACATAACACCAAGAGAATCACTTTCATGTTTGCTATCCACTGCTACAGTGCAAGCTCAGAAGCCTGCTTCCTTCTCAGGGAGGAAAAAGAGCTTCAGTCTTCTCTTGAGGGCCCAGAGATGATTGTGTGAAAGAGGGTCTAGACTGTAAATTAAACACATTCAGTCCTGGCATAGGTGGCTTGAAAGTTCTTGGCTGAAGCAGGGGGCTCCTTGGGAAGATTCCAGCTTGAGATGACTGCTTATCTGCACAAGTCTGCCTGTGCCCCCACCAGCACCACAGTACTGGCAGCACACATTGTCCCAGCAAGTTCACTTCACTTGCACTGTGAGATTGCAGAGTGGTGACCTTGTGCTTGTATTGTAGCTGGACTGCTGTGGACATGGTTCAGCATTGCAGAAATAAAAAATGGATCCTGTGTTTGGAATTTTCAGGTTCGGGTTGTTGGTCTGGCCCCTGTTCTGCAGTCTGTGTTGTCAGGATTCCAGCACTTTGGGTACAAAGAACTTGTGCAGATAAGCAGTCATCTTAAGCTGGAATCTTCCCTGCTTCAGCCAAGAACTTTTAAGCCACCTATGCCAGGACTGAAAGTGCTTAATTTACAGTCTAGACCTCTTTCACACAATCATCTCTGGGCCCTCAAAAGAAGACTGAAGGTCTTTTTCCTTCCTGAGTCATGGCTGACTTTAAAAGCTGTCAGATCAGCTCTGGGCCACAGTGCAGGCTGGGCTGTGCTTTACAGCCCATAAAGAGGTGGATACACCGCAATCCCAGGGATGATGAGATTTAGACAATGCTCTGGCTTTGTTTGCAGCTTGGCAGGTGGAGACTGAGCTTAGCCTTGATCCTGCTGTAACAGCTGTAAGCTGCTCAGGGCTTTGCCAGCAGGCCTGTGACTCCAGTTGTGCTGCACCTACCTTCAGCATCATCCCTCTGACTCAGGTCAAAGCCACAAGCAGCCTAAGAGCTTGCTAATGGCTTCTTGGAGGGTTATTATTATTATTCCTTTGGAGAGCCCCACATGAGCCATGCTCCTCATCCATGGCACGGCAGGATGCGTGTCTGATGCAGCAGAAAGCACTGTGCTTATCTCCACTTGCAGCACTCAGCCGGGGCTTGTACCTGTCCTAAAAATAGGTGAGTGGCTCCCTGTGGAGCATCTATTAAAAGCTCTACTGATTTCTTTGGGTTTCTGCATGGCGGCCTGGCAGCCCTGCTTGTGTGTAATCTGCACCCTTCTGTATCCAGCACAGAGCGCGCTTTCATCCCTGCTCCCGCTCCCCTCACAGCTGTGGCAGGATCCTGCTCAGGGATTTTGTGTTTTCCCTCACTATTAAGGGCACTTCTACTACTTCAGCAGTACTTGGCTTCTTGAGAAGAAGTAAATTTCTCTGTAAACTGAGAAAGGCTGCAGAAACAGAAACACTACACATAGCTGCTGTGGAAATATGTGTGTGTGAGCTCAGAATCACATCTCAGTTTGAGGAACTCCTATTCCTTTAACTAAAAGGACAGAGATGAGGAGAAACGTCCTATATCTAATCTAAATTCCCATTTCACAACTTTCTTGGAACTGTTCCATGGGCTTACACATACAAAACACACATTAAAGCAAGTAGTTTTTAGTATCTTTTAAAAGAATCCATTTTCCTAAGTACAAGGATGTGGGGCTTATACTGGAGAGTCTTTCTTTTCCTCCTGAGTATGTTTATTGAACTGTAAGGGTGTCCATCTTACTGCCTGCCCCTCTAGCCTGTCATTACTGTATGTCTGTCACCAGATCTTAAAATTGGTGGTGCTGTAGTTCAGTCTGAGCATGCAGGTGTGTTGGGTAGCATGCCAAGTCTTCTGCAAGATGTGACCACAAGATAACAATTTCATCTTAAAAACCACTGTGGGCCAACAGCAGTGCAACACTGAAGTTCTTTTGCTCAAGATTCCCTTTGCAAAAGGCATTCAGAGTAAATAAGTAAGTTGAGACAACAACAGAACTCAGTCAGCATTGCCTCTTATGCAAGTTGCTGTGGTGCACTGCCCTTCCTGCCTTTGCGTTTGAAGGAGCAAAGCCGTCCCTCCCTGAGACGGGGCTGGAGAGCTCTTGCACACACTGTAGCAATACCACAAAATGTGCACAGGGACAAAACAGAGCAGGGACACACGTGCATCCCCATCCCGTGGCAGCTGTGAGCCCGTGTGGGATGGGGAGCCCTCCCTGCAGGAGACATGGGGCTGGGTGAGGGCCAGCTGCGTTAGCAGGGAGAGCTGGAGACAGCAGCTCGTGTGGGTGAGGTGGCCACAGGAACAGGAGGTGGCTGGGCCCAGGGAGGGCTGAAAACTGCTGAGCTGGGGCACAGCACAAGAGAGTGAGGAGACAAAGGGAGAAAGGAGGGTGGGGGGAATGAACGAAGGGATGTGGAGCTGGGAGGCACCACCTTCTCCACTCCACATCCTGAGGTCTCAGCCAGCAGAAGCATCTGGCTGCTTCATGGTCATGACAGCATTACTGCTTTGGGGATAAATGACACTGATCAGAGATTCCTGTTAAATACCAACCTGAGGTTGGTTAACTGGAGTCTGCAGCCTGGAGGCATCCCATATGGACACAGGGTGCCAGGCCATACAGAGTGCCCTCTCCATCAGAAGCAAATGCTGTGCGTGAAATAAGGAGCAGGCAGCATTTGTCCACCTGCTGGGCTCTCTCCTCTGTGAACAGGGAAAAAAAGTGCTCTACTGCGTTTTCTACAATATATGCAGAGTTAATCTTAGCCCTGCTATTCTGGTTGAAAGAATTCTTTGTTGCCTTAGAAGACAGCAGCATGAGGTCTTAGAGCAAGCTGTTTGCAGGCTGCAGCCCCTGATGACAGGCAGAACATGAGGCTGCACAGGACTAACCCTCTTCTGCATCCTTCTTGTTTTGCCTCAGACTCAGGAACGGGCTCCTGCACAACCACCAATGGCTGGCACTGCAGAGAGGTACCCAGGTGATGAGGAGAGCTGTGGTGGACCATCTCTAACAGGAGTTTTTCCCTTGCAGTGTGTTCCATGGGAAACAGCACCAGCCGGCTCTACAGCGTGCTCGCCAAGACGCTGAGCAGTGGGGCCGTGTCCCAGCACCAGGACTGCCTGGAGCAGCTGGACTCAGCACAGCTGGATCCCATAGACCCCAAGGATTTGCTGGAGGAATGTCAGATCGTTCTGCAGAAGCGGCCACCCCGGTTCCAGAGGAACTTTGTGAACCTGAAGAAAAACAGCGGCAGTAACCACCGCCCCATCCGGGTCATGCAGTGGAACATCCTCGCCCAAGGTAGGAGATGCTTGTGAGCTCAAGGTGTGAGCTTGAGATCAAATGCAGCCATGAAAACCCTGGCAGAGCAAAGGGAGAGAGGAGCGAACTCCCCTACATGAGACACAACTGACTGAGGGCCAGGGGGGAGTATTTTGAGCACTTGAAATAGTGGCTTTCCTTCTGTCCCACAGGAAAGGAAAAAAAAGGTCTCTCCTTGCAACTCTGATGCCAAAGGTAGCCCCAAATTCCTGTCTTAACTGAACAGTGTATTCTAAAAGCTGTGACCCATCGGTTTTAGATGGTTGTTAACCCCAGAGAAAACCGATCTTTTTCCTAAGTTTTATTTGTGATGTTTCTCTTCAGTTTCTGATTACCTTATTGGTGAGCTGTCCATAAATTCAGAGCTGCTACGGGAATTCTTAATGCTTAAAAATAATTTTAACTGCTGGTTTTGAATCAAGGCTATAAGTTGACGACTGCAGCAGCCTCATCTTAAAATCTTTTGGGTGTGGGAAATTTCCCTCATAGGGACTGCCTTAACCTTCTGCAGTCTCTTTTAACCCACTTCATTTTATTTTGGCTTATGCTGCAGCAGCCACACATGGGAGTACTTGCCCTTGCGTAGTGGGCAGAGCGGGAGAAAGTCTTATATATCTTTTATCTGTAAAAGGAACTTAATTTTTTTGGAGCGACTCCAGTGACTTGAGATGGGGTTCTCACACCTATGGGCAAATCTGGTACCCTTAGAGTCACCAGCATGTAAACTGATAAAACCTGGAGGATGACAGGCTGTTTCAGCTATCATTAACTTTTGGGTTTTTTGTTTACCCTCTCTGCTAATTCCAGCTCTTGGGGAAGGCAAAGACAACTTTGTCCAGTGCCCCATGGAAGCTCTGAAGTGGGAGGAGAGGAAGTGCCTCATCCTGGAGGAAATCCTTGCGTACAAGCCCGACATCTTGTGCCTTCAGGAAGTCGACCACTACTTCGACACCTTTGAGCCGCTCCTCAGCCGCCTGGGCTACCAGTGCACGTTCTTCCCGAAGCCGTGGTCGCCGTGCCTGGACGTGGAGCACAACAACGGCCCAGACGGCTGTGCCATGTTCTTCCTCAAGGAGCGCTTCGAGCTCGTCAGCAGCGCCAACATCCGCCTCACCGCCATGAAGCTGAAGACCAACCAGGTGGCCATCGCTCAGACGCTCAAGTGCCACGAGACCGGCCGGCTCTTCTGCATCGCCGTCACCCACCTGAAGGCCCGCACGGGCTGGGAGAGGTTCCGCTCTGCTCAGGGCTGTGACCTCCTCCAGAACCTCAAGAACATCACCCAGGGAGCAAAGATCCCTCTGATTGTCTGCGGGGACTTCAACGCGGAGCCAACCGAGGAGGTCTACAGGGAGTTCTCCAACTCCAGCCTCAATCTGAACAGTGCGTACAAGCTGCTGAGCCCCGATGGACAGACAGAGCCCCCCTACACCACCTGGAAGATCCGGCCCTCCGGAGAGTGCCGGCACACGCTGGATTACATCTGGTACTCCCAGCATGCCTTGAATGTGAACTCAGCCCTGGGCTTGCTGACTGAAGAGCAAATTGGGCCCAACAGGCTGCCCTCATTCAATTACCCTTCCGATCACCTGTCCCTTGTGTGTGACTTTAGTTTCAATCAGGACCCTGACAGACTGCTGTAATGTCCCGGAATGCCAGCTGCTATTGCAGTGTCTGAACTCTCCAGTCTTTTATTTTAGAGAAAACCTTTGAAGCTAGATGCTGTTGAAAGATGAGGAAATACTGTTGACTAACCATTGTTTCAGGCACTTGTTTGGAGTTACACTTGCTGTTCAGCTCTCATTAATGTGCAGCCTTCGAGGGAGGAAGAAGGAAGCCAGTGTTCTCATTGTACTCTTCTCGCCGCTTCAGGGTTTGAAAACTAGAAGGCAAATGGCTTTATTCTTTCACTAAGCCCCCTGTTTTAAGGATTTAATCCTCTAATGAATGTGGAGGCCTTAGTATTTAAATCAAAACATTGTGTCTGTAAAACATCTTGCCCTGACAGCATGCAGATTTTATTTATTTCATATTAAGCTTCTGCAAGTACCAAAGGGAGTGAGGTTCAACTACCCAGTGACATTACCTTAAATCTTTTTCTGTTGCAATACGAAGGAAGTTTAATGCAGTTTAGACAAAAAGCTAAGCTCATAATAGTGTGGTCTTGTCATTTTTCCATGACTTGAGATGACAAATTCATGACAAGTGTGATGAAGGACCCCTCCAGTAAGAGCAGGTGAGGAGAGAGAGGCTGACTATGACCTAGAGTAATGCCCTCACTTTTCCAGAGCAATGTGCATGTATCTGTCACACACATACAGACTCTAGACTGTCCAGTGACTACCTTCATCTCTTCTGTGCTTCCCTCTGGAGGACACAGCTAAGCAGGGACTATTTCTTCCTCTGAGTATTACTTTTCTAAATGGTTTAAATTTGTAGTCTTGTCAATCTTGCTGTTTCAGTAAAAGGCCAGTCTTAATATTGAAAGATTTTCTTCTATTTATCTTCAGAATCTAAAGCTACACTGGAACCTGTTATAAGATAAAATTTATTTATTGAGAGAAGTTGGTGATCCTGCATCTGACTGGAAAGCATGGAGTGACAGCGTTCAGGAGCCTCTTCCTGTGACCCAGAGAAACTCTGGCAAAGCATCTGGGCGACAGCAGAGGTGTGTTAGTGCAGTAACTCCTCACTGCTGACATAGGAATTGCATATATGGGTTGTAAACATGCCATTATGCCAGAAAATACTATAGAAAGAGAGGGGGGAAGAGGGACAACAGTTGGAGTTGTGCTGACACTTAGATAGTTGAGGAAGACATGGCAGGGCAAATAAAGCAGTATTTCCATGTGAAGCAGGGTGCATAGTAACTCTTAAATGTTCCAGCTGTTTGTTAATAAAACTCTTTGGAAAAAAGTAATGTCTTGGCTGCTGTCTTTCTCACTTTGCTGTCCCAAGTTCCTGTTTCCAGGGAGGTGACCTGTCTCAACTGGTTTGAGCTTCAAGTTGATGCTGATGCTTCCTCTTCCAAAGCTCTTTTCTCCCACCCCTAACCCTGGTCTCAGAGTGGCATGGCTGCTTTGCTTTCATTCACAGCACACACTCTTTCTCCAGCTTGGAATGTCCAAATTTCACAAGTCTGAAAGGAAGGGAGTTATGCTTAGCTGTTAAGCTGCTCACTCTTCTAGTTAGAGAGGAAACCTACATTGTATTACTGTAAATATTCCCCTCTCCATAAGTGTCTGTCTACCTTGAGTAGATCAAATCCTTGCTCATCTACCACAAAAAAACCACACCAGAAGCTGTAGCTTCCATCCAGACTCCTTTTGGCAGTTTCATTTCTCTGGAAGAAACTATACTTATGGTGGAAAGCCCTGACTTGAGAGCAAATAAGCAAATATCAGGTCTGTATTTAAAAACAAACTACACCATAATCAAAAAACCCCACCACTCCCACCGAACATGAAATCACTCCATGATTTCATTTCACTTTTATACAAGCAGCTTCATTTTCCTCAGGCCAGCCAAGGTGTCCATCAGTGTGGCCCCTTTCCCACTTCCAGAGCATAGAGCCACAGACCCGATTATGGGAGACTTTTTACCAGCAGGAGCTGAACTATCCCAGCTGCAGAATTCCCACTGTCACTCTCACAGTGGAGTATATGGCATCTATGATTCTTAAGACATTTTGATTTATACCCTTGCTTGCATCCCTTGCTTAATTCTCCTAAACAAGAAATTAAACTGGTGAGAAAGAGCATGATTTGTATGGCACTGCCATCACTGCAGAACCTCTGATGAAGTGGAAAGGGATGGGATTCTTCTTCCATCCTGGACACGTTACAGTAGATGTTCACTGCTTCAACTCCTTAAAGGGTAATTTTGAAGGCAAGGGGGGAATGGAATAACTGAAAAGGCTGGAGACGCTTCCCATCTCAATGCAATACTGTCCTCTCAGAAAATCCCTGCTAGAGTGCAGTGTTGAACCCTTTCTGCTGCATTTTAATGAAAAGGTAGATAGGCTGCAGAAATTAACTGCTAGAGTTCCCAGGCAGCTTCACCCTTTTATTCCAGTACATGCCATAATTTATTTGGCAGACTCGTTTGGAAAAATTAAATGGATTATTGCTTTTGCTTTGTTTTATGCAGCGAGAGACAAGCCTGCAGCACTGAAATACTTTTGCCAGCTATAAATATCAGTACACTAAATATTTTTCAGAAGAAGCAGAAAGGATTTTTTTTTCCTGTGTAGCAGTATGACTCTTAACAATAAAAAATGTCTTCCAAGCTCTCCTTGTGAATGTATGCCTTATAAGCACATCAAGGCTAAAAAAAGGCTCCACAGATCCCTTGCTTTCATCTTGAATAAAGGCTGCCTTAGCTTCAGCAGTGACACTTTTCCCTCACTCTCAAGCAAGCTGCAGGAAGAAATGACCCACTTGTTTAATTTGTGAGAGGCAGAAGCTGCTGCAAGCTTATTAAAACACTATCTCTCCTGGAGAACAATTAGATCCCAAATACACAGTGTCATTTGGATCTTCCTAATAAGCTTAACACCTGCTATTTGAACTGTCTCTACAAGGCAGAATTGCACTTGGCTTGTTCTGGCAGTAGCAATCTTCACATGTAGCTGAGATCCCTGCTGCACACGTTGTGCTGAGTACCAGCTTGAGGCTTCAAGCGCCTCTCCATTTTCTCCTCAACTTCTGACTGCCCCTGGCTCACTCATCCCTGATCACCTCAGATGGAACTCCCCAAAGCCCTGAAGTTGATGAAATCAATTAGCAGAGAATCCCAAGAGTTCAGTCTTCCTTTCAGCACACTCTACCCAGAGTTGTGCCCAGGCCCAGGCCCCTTCACTGGGAAAGATATGCAACAGAGAGCTAACAAAACCACTTGTCTCTAGAATGGGATTCTCCTTTTCTCGTTTTTGATACTCAGACATTTATTCTGAGTTACAAATTACAGCTGAGGTATTTTTCCCCTCTGGATTACACATCACTCTTTTAATTCTATAACTTAAAACAGTGGGTTTGAAAAATAAAAAATAGTTCTTATCTGCAGAATCAGTGGTACTAAGTCTGTGTGTGTCTCAATGCCTTCTGTATAAAGCATAACTCACTTCACACAAGTTTCATTCTACCCACACATCTACGAGTTTCTGCTTGCCAAGGATGAGTTAAGCCTGGCCCCTACGTGAACCACCAGATTCAGATGTAAAAGGGAATCCTGCTTTCACCCATGTACCAAACAACAGGTTTTTCAATGGGATTTCAAAAGCCTGGGAGTACAGATAGATACTAAACTAACCACTTCAATATTCTAGTGTTCCTTTCATCTGTTTCAAATGTCACAAACCCGACCAAGGCTCCCTCATCCTGAGGTCACGTCCTCCAACACCACCAGCAAAAACATCCCTATTGACAGCATCGGGGTAAGCCCCCTGTCCATTTCAGTTACAGCACATCCTCACACAGACTGAGATTCTCACAGCACTGCATGAACTCCAGTGTGCCACTCGCTGGTGGCCAGGGGAGAGAGCCAAAGGACCATCACTGGCTCCGTGGCAACACGCAGCACTGGCAGTGTCTCAGAGCTGCCCACCCCACCGGCAGGGGAGCTGGGTGCCTTCATTCCTCTAGTTTTTGCCATTACATAATGAAGTCTTGGCATTACAAGGAGGTCATCAGCTGGAGATCCTTATCTAATTCCAGGAAGACAGTTTGTCCCCATTTGACTTCCACTGTATCTAAATTAGGTGTTGGAAAGGTCTTAATTACAAATACTCGACATAGATACTTCATGCTCTGAGATACAATCAAGTAACAGCCATCTAGAATAGGGTTTCTTACAGACTGGACTTGCAACAGAAGCTTTAAAAACACTGGTTTCTCTCATCTTTTAGCTCAGATCTGTACCACCACCTGTCTCTCTTTACACTGCTCCATTTCCCTTTACTCAGAACAATAGTGCCTCAGACTGTCAGATTAATCGAGTGATTGCCCAGCTTCCCCTACTTCCCTTTCCTACCTTTCTTAGGAAAAAAGTAATCTTCTCTCTCCATGTCCTTGAGTGAAGGGCTCTTAGTCCTCTACCCCATGCCAGAAACACAGATCATGTGTCAGAACTTTTGATTCTCTGGATTGCTGCCTTACACTCACTTTTTATCAGCTTCAGCTTCATTTTGCTCCTCAACTCCACTTCCCTGCTGAAGAGAATGAAAAATAATTATTTTTCCAGAAGCCTTTCATAGTCCCCCCCAGTGCTGGCCTGGCTGTGTGGAGATATTTCCACTTTTCTTACCAGTTGAAGGGAAGAGTGGGCCTTGCAGCTTGGACTCCACAAGTAACCTGCTTCTCAGCATGTAAAGTATTTAATTCTGGTGTCTCTCAGCATTACAGAAGACCTCAGCTCCAGACAGCTGTTAAAATTTCTCCTCCAGGCATGAAGTACCTAGATGATGATTCAGACTTCAATTAAATTTCAAGATTACCCAAGTTCCTGCCCTGAAGACTTTTCAGGGCATATCACTAGGAACTGGGGGACCATTGGCTACCTGACTACTCAGGTACTCATGTGCTGTGACTACCATGACTACCCACAGCCTGATGTGCCAGTGTGGTGCCCCTGAAATCAGGGCAAGCTACACTTCACGCCATGCAGATGGACTGGAAATACAGAGCCACCATCAGGTGCAGCTGGAGGAGCAGCTGGGTAGCTCACAGAGCCCATGTGTATGACCACCATACTGAAAACATCGAGGAACTGGACCTCTGCCAGAAGATACCTCACCAGCAAGCTCCACAGGTATTTACACAAATGAGTGAGAGAGCTGGCCAGCCCTTTGAAGCAGGGAGGAGTCCCAAAATTTCACACTGTATCATCTATATTAGGATGAATGCCTGGAAGATTTCAAGTAAGAAAAAAGGTTAACAGGTTAGCAGAAAGGAAGAAGGAAAAAACAAACAGCACACCAAACACCATTAAATTTTCTTCCTGTATTTCATTAAAACCTACTTGAATACACTTTGAAACAAGAGTACAACAAAATAGAATATACTTCAAATGTTGAATATACAAACTATTATAGTTCGTTCTGAACACTGGTACTTCCCTCTTAACTTCAACTAAAAAAAATTTACAGGTTTAGAACTACCTGACAAAAGCTCATGCTGGGCGTGACCTTTGAAGTGAGAGTAGAGCTGAAACTGAAATGTATGCACAGATGTCAAGGCTAAGTGAGAGAAACAGGCATGGTACAGCAGAAGGCAGAAAACCTGCTGCTACTTTGTCCACGATTAAGAAATTTAGACAGACTTTTAACTACCATACAAAATATGTTACATGTTATTCTATAACAATACTGTGCTAGGTACAAGGTTTTTAAAAAATTTGTTTTAATAAAAAAGCTTTACACAAACAAGCCATTAGCTTATTTCAAGAAAGATAACTGAAAATCAGTCTAAGGCTTTCAATTTGAATCTGCTTAAGCTGTATGATACAAAAATCCCTCCAGGCCTCTGTCTTCTTTTAGAAGCTCTTTAATCTCCTTTATTTCACTTCCTACAACACCTAGTAGCATAGTTTTTCACATAGCACCAGTTGAGTACTGTGGGCACACAGTAGTAATCGCTGGTATGCACATAAAATGCATCAAATTTGCCATTTGTGTAACAATGAGACTTTCCTCTCCCCCTGAAAACTAAAAACCAAGGCAAACCTCTCACACAGCTCTCTCTTAGTGTTTCAGGTCTTAGTGTAGCTTGGTAACCGGTAGCGTAGTGAAATTGTTTGGTCCCTTTTCAGTCCCTCTCTCTTTCATTCTCCATAGGTTCAGCTGTTTCCCAACTGGAAGAGGCAGTTTGTAATCAGCGTATCAGCGTGCTTTAAGTCCCACTGAAACACGGGAAAATAATTTTTTTCCAGTAAGTCTTCAACATATGCATGTTTATTAACATTCCACAACTCTCCTTTATGACTTGGCGGGGCCTCCACATCCCTCCCCCAATCACGTCAGTATATTCAAAACCGTAACAGTCAGAAGTCCGTGCTGGAAGAAACCTATTCTTCATTTTTCACACGTGATGATTCCTTCTGTTTTCATTGTTACAGGAAGGGCAATGGCTGAGGGTGTACTAACTACTACTACGTGGGTTACAGTCTTGCTTCCATCCACTGGCTTCTCCTCCTTTACCAGCTGCAGTGTTTTCACTTCACATTCCTGTTTCAAGGCGGCCGTGTCTGATTTAACTTCTGGGCCTTTGAGAAGGGCACTGATCACCCTGGGCGGAGTCTGGCCCGAGGCCTGCTGAGCAGGAACCGACAGTCTCATTACAGGTGTCCCATGGGCTATGGACACGGGGGTCAGTGCTCTCACAGCCAGCGGGGCTCCCACGATGTTGATACTCCCTGACCCCGACAGGCTCGTTTTTGTTTGCAGCTGACACTGCGTGAGTTGCGTGGCAGGGATCGTGATGATTTTGGTGGGCTGCATTGTGATTTTGTCTCCATTTTCAGCAGAGGTTGGCATCACAGTAGGGATTGTCTGGATTACTACCTTTGGGGTTGTTGCTGTGGTTGGACTCGTGTTGGTTATTAACGGTGACCCTGCATTTACTGACTGCACTGCCACAGTGGAGATTTTCTGTCCCAGAGAGGTCATGACAACGGGCACTTGCATTGCCACTCGAACAGTCCTACAAGATAAACGTGTGTGTTTAGGCCAAAACACAGGGCACCCTCACAGATGACGACAAGGACAGGCAGTTCCAAGAGAGACAGGTTTTTAACTGGTTCTTAAAAAAACCCAAACCTAACCGTAACAAAAAAATGAAAAAGCCAAACCAGCAAACAAAGAGCCCAACCCCAAACCTTTTGCACATCTAGCAATAGGACTTTGTAAATTTAACAGGCCCATTAACACAAACCTGGGAGCTGATGTTGCTGGGACAGTAGCAGTGGTAGTAGAAGGATGAGATGAGGATGTGTCATGAGCTGGTGAGGCAATATTCACAACTCTGGTGACTGCTTTTTCTGTTCTGGTACAGCTTAACTGAGAGGAATTTTTTCCTCCACGTGCAGAGGTTGCTGCTTTTAAAAGGTTTTCTGCAGATAAAGACACTCTTTCCAGGGACTTTTCATCTGTAGGCATTGACAAATCTTCATTGCAGGACTCACTTTTGTCATCATCTATGACAACTATATTTTTTGGCATCTCCTTAAACTGATACACAAGCCTCTGTCCCTCAACCTTTGCCAGGATTCCTCTTTGATAGTAGTATCTGCAAGTAAAGTACAATTAAGTATTAAGCAACATTTTAAAGAAAACGTCATTCTGAGCTAACAAGAAAACCTGAAGTTATCACAGTAAAATCTACAGTGTAAGGAGGTATGGAAAGAAGCTCTTAGAACACACTGGCAAATGATCTGAAGGATCTACCTGAAAAAAATCGTACCTTTCAAATACATACTTCAGGAATTAAAATTGCAAATTTACTGGTAATATAAAAAGTTACAGGGACTGCAAGACCAAAGGCTAAATCTGCAAAAGGGCAAAGTTTTTTAAATTTCAGAACCTTTATATTTCTATGGGCAAAAATAAGATTTTAAACTGTAATAGATAACCTAAGGATCTAAGAGTTTTTACCTGAGAGCTCTTCCCATAGTCTCATAGTTCATGTCAGGCTTGTTTTTGTGTTTTCCCCAGAGTTTGGAGACAGCTTTTGAATCCACAAGTTTAAATATTCCTTTCTCTCTCTGAGTCCATTTAATATATCGAGGACATGTATTTTTGTCCTGAAGAAGGTCCAACAGGAACTCCCATAAGTATGTTGTATTTCCTACAATCAGAAAGCATTTTTGTGTTAGAAAACCACTTTTAAAGATAACAGAAAGTTCTCCATATGACCTGCATTACAAGCCATGTTACACAGAGGATGTGACCTGCACATAGTCATTCACTCTGTTAAATTTAATGAAGTTTCCATAAATATTTACATTCTGAAAGAGCTAATCCAAGTAATTAACTCTACAACACAGGAGCCTGCCTGTTCAATCCAATACCCATTTTCTTGAAAAGAAGTATGGGAGGGTGTTCCAAGTCAGTACCTATCTATGCAGCAGGACGAGCGCTAGAATTTTCTTCTCATATTTGATTAAACAGGGCATGAAATGCCAGTACATTTTATGACACTGCAAACCAGGAGGATATAAATATGTAATTTTTAAAAGGCATACAACCTGCAGCAACAAACCATCTCAACTGTGGTTAAGTTTGTCTGGGATCTGGGACTCTCAAACCAACTGGTGGCACCCCATGTTCTAACCCTTCCCAAGAGCTGTTGCAAAAATGTAAGTGGGCTTCAGGATTAGAAAGCAAACAGGAACTTCAAGAGAATAAATAAGCCATAGGGCACAATTAAATCACATTTACAGCTGCCTCACTTTGCACCAGAAAGTATCCAGAATGCACAAAGGAAGGAATGCCAACAAGGGATCCCCTTTCCAAATGTGCACAATCATCTCTCATTCTCCATGACTTAACTCTGATAGTACTAAACTGTAGAATAATTCCTGATTTTCCAAACCCATGCTGCATATGAAATAGCCTACCTTTGCAAGTGTTTTTTAAAATAAGTAACAAAAATTAAATCCAGTTAAAAATATTTTGTAGGACATCAAGAAAAAAAATTAATTTATTCCAGTTGTAGTATAAAATATGGAATGAGACACTTCATGAGAACAAGAGATATATGTAGGTCATTAGGAAGTGCCAGAGAAATGAAATAAATTTAAAAGAAAGCTAAAAAATCTCCTGAAAACCACAGAGCAGTACCATCTCCCACTTTATAAAACAAGAAGCTATAGAGCTGAATTCACCAGCACAAAAGGGAGAACTTTTTCAAATCATTTGTCCAGGAAACTAGGACCTAGGACAACTGGAAAGTACTGTTCAGGTAAAAGAAAGCTGTAATGCTAAAATCTGAAATAGAAAGAAAGACAAGGATTCAAGAAGACTACAGAAAAAGGAAATAATTAAACAAGAGGTATTTTTAAATACAGCAGATACAAAATCTGTCATCTTCACTGAAGTCCAGTGCTACACCAAATCTAAAGCAACTCTGGGCACTGTAGGGAAGTTTAATCAGTGTTTGCACTGGTTTCCATGAGCAAACATCTCCATGAAGTCAGTCCCATTCTTCCTTGCCCTATTGACAAAGCTGATGACTCAGGAGCTGTAGCCAGATAAGGAATTATGTAAACAGCAGAGACCTTGCTTTTAACCAAATGTCAAAATAGCAGTGGAGCTGACTACAGCACACTCTTTCAGCTGGCACGCTGCTACTCCAAGTCACTAAGCTGTTACTGCCAGCCACAGCAACATCTCAGAACAACCACCAGGGCACCAAGTGGAGGCAAGATCCAGATGTGTCACCTGCAGCCAGGGAAGAGCTGATACATGGCACACCACCCCAAAGGTAACCTGAGAGCTCATGTCCCAGCCTGTCTTCTTGCAGAATGAGTGGCAGGGGCTTGGAGCCCAAGAAAGGAACCCCTATTTATCAGGAGAAACATCAGAACTCTTCTGCACATAATGCTCCACTCAACCAATACAGAAACACATCATCATTTGTTTTTCTCCTTAAACTGAACTGAACTTATATTCCTACTGAAGTTTGTCAATTAACTAAGAAATAATATTTCCAACCTTATTACCTTTACTTCCAACCATCACCTTACTAAATGCTCATGTGCTGCTGTCTCTACTTGAAAGCAAGTCTTAGAGCAGTAGCTTAATAAATTATGTGTGTAGCACTAAGTTGAAACATAACACAAAAGACATCACGAGTCAATAACCACAAAGTAAAGCAAATAAAAAATGAGAAAACCTATTAACTGAGGAGGGTACTAGAAAAGATGCCTAGAGCACATCCTAGATACATCCTTGAGCTAGATCTTGTACAAACAAATTTAAAGACATTGAATAAAACTCTAGTAAAATAAATACAATCTCATCCATCACATTTTTAAAGATATGTACATTTCCTGTGATAAATACCATGGAGATACATTGCTTATTTTTAAAGACTCAATGAATGGAAAAACATACCTTTGCCTTCTCTAGGTTTCTTCTTGATACCTAGATCTGGAGAGCCATCAGATAAAGCTGATTGCTGGGTCTTGGGCTTACGGCCAGCTGCACATAACACATGGGGAAAAAGAAGTATTAATCATATGCAGAGTAAATTTTATAGTTTGCCTTTGCTGAAAAAAGCAGTTTGTGCATTTCCCCCCTGCTGTTTCCTTGCCACAGGTATGGATAAACTTTGATTCTTAGATTACTACTGCACATCCAGTGCATTTACCATTCGGTTGCTTACTTCATAGGCGGATTTAACTCAATTGCAGACAAGTTAAAGTGCATTTTTATTAATTCTAAGACTCAAAGACCTTGGATTTGTATCATTTTATCAGAACATTGCATTTGTTTCCCTCTAAATTACAAGTAAATGTTCTATCTCAGCATGTCTGGAAACTATTAAATCAATGTTCCTAAAGCTATGTGAACTGTATTGATGCCTCTAACAAAACTGCTAGACCAGAGACAGCAACCCTACCAAGTGCCCACCTCTCATGTGACAGCAAAATGCTTAGAAATCAAACACTGTTCTGAACTGATTCTCCTCCAAGACATGCCAATTAGACAGGAAAGAGAAAAATTTCACAAATAAGATCTTATCATGATTTTGTAAACTGATTTATGGGTTTTTTAAAGTTAGAATTTACCCTGATGCTTAATTGCATGAACCCCAAGTCTACCATCTCACCAAATATACCCACATTTCACACAAAGTGGCTACCTACCACAAAGGTCCTCTTTGAACACTCTACCCTTCCTCCACTTTGTGTTAAAACACAGAACACAGAAACCATCTTCCTTCATGGCTTGTCAAAGCCCACTCTCTTGCTCCCTCTTTTTTCTTGATGCAGACCCATTTTTCTAAGAACTCACATTTCAGACTCCCATCAATCTGTTTGTAAGAGCAAAGAGATCAGACCATCCAATCCATCCTCCCCTGTATCAACTGCACCATCCATGGCAGTGGACAACAGAAGAAAAATTTTGAGATTGCTCCTATGAAAAGCCATATGTACCCTTTTTCTTTTTCAGTGGCTCATGGATATCAGGGGAAGTTGGAACAGGAGACACATCCATTTGTTCAGATTCCTCTGTTGATACTTCCACCACGGTTTCTGTGATCACATCAGGTCTCATGGCTGCATGGATAAATTCTGGGGTGGACACACAAGGAGGGACAAAAACTTCCACTACAAGAGAAGAAAAAAAGAATATCTGATGAAGTTTCTACCTGATTTTATTTTAATGTATCTTACATAAAATTACTTTAAACAAAGCATATGCAACACTATATAAAGTTTCTGCTCCAAAATCCTGTCACCTTGAAAATCAATCCAGCTCTCCAAAACATGCACACTTGTCAGTAGTTTTAGGCAAAAACAAGTACCACACCAATATTCTTCAGAACCAAACTCAACTTTGTTTTAAACAAATTAGAGCTTCATCTTTGATCATTACTCTGATCTCCACTTCCTATTTTGTAGCTTTTGCATTTCAGTTTGATCATTATTTCATCCAACATATATTAAATAACTTCAGAAGGGACATCAGTTAAAGTAACCATCAACATTAAGGTTTGGTTTTTCAGACTGGTGACACTGTGCAACACATTGGTTTTGGGTATTCTTTATAAAATGGAAAGATGAATAGAAATACTTTTCCCTTAAAATAACTCTATTTCAGCAATTTAAAATGTCAGATTCACAGAACCCAGAAGGACTGGGGTTAGAAGGGGACCTGGTCCAACTCCATGCTCAAGCTGTGCCACCTAGAGCTGGTTGCCCAGGATCCTGTACTTTTTAGTATCTCCAAGGATGGAGTCCCCAAGGCTTCTCTGGTCAATCTGTGCCAGAGCTCTGTCACCTGCACAGTGAAAAAGTATTCCATGATCTTTAGGGGGAAAAAAATTAACTTTAAATATGTTGTTACTCAGCTGTCTCTTCCCAACAAACCCTCTCAGATAAATTCTTTTATCTGTCAGTATACATGTTGCAGGGTGGAGAAATCATGTAAAACTCAAACAAATCAGTAGTTTTTAAATATGCAGGCAAATGTTTAAACAGCATACAGCTCTTCACAGAAACAGGCTTCCCATTTTGCTTGTCTTACTGATTAGTAGAAGGAGAAATGGCTCCCAGAGCAGAGACTGTGGCTGACATACCAGGACTCCTGGCATCTCTCAGGCAGGTAGGAGACTCCATATGAAGCAAGGCCTCTGCAGCTTCAATTGTCTTATCTGTGCAGTGCACATTACTGCCATGAACTGATGCTTCTACTGCAGAAGGATACAAAAGAATTATGAGAACAGGTTACTTATACAAGTCCACATGTATCCCTGTACAACTATATTCTCAATCTTTAACACGAAAACCACAGGATTATCAGATGTCTTCACACCTTTTATACCTTCCTGTCAACAGAAATATTTAGGGAAGGCATAAGACAAGCAGAACTGACACTGTCACTTCCTAGATTAGATTTCTAGTTCACAAGGAAGCTACTCATTTCCATGAGGAGTTCAAGAGCTTACAGAAAGAGACTGAGATTTGTCTTCTGCCTTCAAATTAACCAGAAAAAAACAGATGAGGATGATTACAAATTAATGCAGCAGAACAGAGAAGCAGTACCACCTCCAGCTATTATCCCATTAAAACCTAAAGGTCATCTCTTCAAATTTTCAGTCTTTTTGATAAATATATACATATACATGTCTATGTATATACAAATATATGCAAATACAAGACTAGTTTCCAAAACATACATCCTGTTTTGATTTCTGACACTGAAAATAATTTTGAGTTCGTTTTAGCAGGTTGGTTGTTAAAAAAAACACAAAGCACAACAAACGGTATAAAGAGTGTGCTTTATGCAAAAACTAAGGGAAGAAGGTAAAAAAAAGTTCTTTTTTCAAGTTCTGAAAATCTAGGAAAACTAATTAATCAAAAATAATGTAACTTCAAGAGAGCACAGTTAAGTTTGACACAGTGCAGATCACAGCACCAACACAAAAAACCCCAATGTACCAAGCAAAACCACAATTCTATGCAAAGCTAAATCCATATTCCTCACCCCTGTAAAGGTTTGGAAAAGTGGTGAGTGCAGAAACACCTGTTGCCCATTATCCACCCTCTGGCCAAGGTAGCTGTCTCTCTTCAGTTGCTCTTTCCATTTATGGCCATCTGCTCTAAGCTGAGCCACTCCAGCCAGGCAGCCGGCAACCAGGAGATCTATGTTTAGCCTGAGCACAGTCACCTATCTCTAGTATCACAGAATTAAAGAGGATTTGGGAATAATTCTCCACAAAAACATCAAGGCACGGATGCCGTTACTGAAAAAAGCTGAGAAATACCTCGAGGTTTGTTTAGTGAAGAGCAGGCAAACACAATGCCAGAGTTACCTCTGACTTAGGGAAACACCAGACACACAGAGATTATTCCCTGCAGGCTCACATGGGAAAGCCTTCCAGCATACTGCAGTTCTCACAAATGCAGGGATTAAAAACCTGAAAAATCTACTAGCCAGCAGATGAAACATATCAACCAGAAGCAGAAAGTGGACGAGATGTGGAAGATGCAGAAATGCAAAACTACAGGTGACAAAGTTCTTGCTGCCCACTTGCACACTGGCTGATGGGATTCCCACCACAGCCTGTTAGCCCATGGCCTGGGATGCTATTTAGAGGGCTTTATCTTTTGGAACAGTAGATGCCTGTTAAGGCTGCATTCCAGCACTGCTTCACCCCAGGCTGTGAACAATAAAACCTGACCTAAGAGCACAGGAAAATCAGGGAAGGGTCTTTATTTTGCACTCTGTCCTTGGATACCCAGTGGCCACCAGCAGGAATTATGCACCATGAGCCCCTTTCCCCAGCTGCAAACCCTGGATGCTCCCCATGCTTGGCCAAGTGTTTCCTTCCCAAGCAGCTGTTTGGTTACATCCAAAGTCCTGACCACCTGCATGGTAACAGAGCAGCCCTCCTGCAGCAGGAAACCCTCTGACTAAACAGTTCTCTTCCTAAACAAAAGTTTCAATTGCACAGAATTTGATTACTAAGTTTCCCTCATCTACCTGATAAAAATTTTTACTGATTATCAGAATACAGGAACAATGTTCAGATAGTTGATAAAAAACGTGTAAATTCTACAACACTACTGAAGTTAGAAAATCCAAATCAGTATTTATATGTGCTATTATTTTAATGCATGCAATAAGATTCAAAGCATGTCAGTAAAGCTTCTCCAACCAGATAGCTGCTTCTGTGCCATTAGGTTCAGTATATAAAGGACTTTTGTAAAGAAATTCAAACTCAGATGACAAATTTCAGTTTTAAGAGGGTATTGAATTCACTACCTCCTAAATGCTTAAAAGCATACAAAACTTTCCTACAGAGAACAGTTTAGATGCTGCACCACAACTAAGAGGTACTTAGCAGAGGGCAGGAACCAGGCAAGAAACAAACATAGCAGAAAGCCACCTATGTACTTTTCCAGCACTAGGATATTCTGCTGAAGGATCAGAGGGGAGGAAAAGGAAATACAACCAGCATTGGGGACTAGGACTGCAGAACTGTAACAGAAAAGCAAAGGAGCCACTCAACCTCTCTCCTAAGCAACCCTTCAATGTCCAATAAAAACAGCACTATCTACTCCTCAAAGCCTCTGACACTTGAAAACACACACTTCACAAGTGCTTTTCCCATGGGAGCTACTTGGGACTCCACTAAGAATGTCACCTAAAACGTATCAAGCAAAAATAGTAACACTCCTGGCTTTGGCTGAACAACACATGCTGTCTGTCTGTCACGACAGTTCGCAAAGTAATCTAACATTGCCAGAAGGACAGCTATTAAAACACTTACTAAATTCAGTTCTAT
This sequence comes from Zonotrichia leucophrys gambelii, assembly GCF_028769735.1. Lineage (NCBI taxonomy): Eukaryota > Metazoa > Chordata > Aves > Passeriformes > Passerellidae > Zonotrichia > Zonotrichia leucophrys. Next base: position 42,690,982 of record NC_088173.1, on the reverse strand, counting down.
TACCAAGTTTCAAGCCTTCCCAGCTAACTAATTCTCCTTTACCCAGTACATGGGTTTTAGCCTTAGAGGCATTTGTGAACATCAGGAGTTTGCATTTCCTCACGGGGAATGTTTGCTGCACCAACACAGTGGGAAGGAAAAAAAAGAGAAATTTGTATCTAGCATGTCAGAAAGATATTTATGTAAAATACCTTTCTGACATGCTAGAAAATGTCTAATGAAAGACAGCATGTCAGAGTGCTCAGACAGAAGACATGGTACCCAAAACCAGCTAAAACACCCATCCTAAAAGATGAAGTGAGGGAACAGGCTCTCTCAGAGAAGGGACAAGAAAAAAACAGGCAGCTCTCCTTGCAAATGACCAGACCAAGTGTCATCAACTAAATTATACTTGTAGCACAACAGTTCTCACAAAAAAAAAGATGGAGAGAAAAGGAAAACAAAACAAGTAGGATTCCACAATTAAAAAAAGACAACTTCCCAAGACTTTGACGTACAAGTATCACAGTTCTAATCAAAGACTGAAGTGTGTCACCCACTTCTCTAAAAATGCCCAATTCTATTTCTATTATATTAATGCTATCAACTATATTCAAGACCTCCAAGCTAAAATAGACTGCATTGTTTCAGTAAACAATACAAGGGGTAGGTCTGTTATATTATACAATCATTTCAGAAAGAACTGTAACTCGCCCAAATGAAGCAAAGTAGTTTATGTGGATGGAAGCAAATTTTCCACACTTCTGTAACTGAGTAATGAGAGAACTGCCATTTACTCATCCAGAACACACGAGAGCTTATCTTCCATTCTTTAAAATCAAATCTCATCTTACTGCTTTTATTAAAGACTCTGAGTCCTTGGCACATGATTTTAGAATATTTAATTTAAAATTTTTGATCTATTTATAGAAAAAAACCTCAAAAAGCAAATTCAGATATAAAGTGTAAATAGATAAGTAGGCTAGTTGATATCTATCTTCACTGTTGGCCTAATGTTTGCTAACTCCACTTTCTACCCAAATAGTGTGTATAGTAGATTATTCAAGGTTCTCAACAGCTGTTACAAAATACTAACCTTGGTAATTAAGTCTGAAAGGGCTGTACTTTGGATTTACAGAAAAAAACTGTGGCAACACTCATTTGGTAACAATGTCCCCCCCCTTTTAACATAAGGCTAACAAAATTATTGAAAGCAATTTATGAGACTGAAAAAATGGATTGATATTTTCAAAATGGTCTTCTTTTGCACTGCACTGCAGTAGCACCTGCAATAGCTTACCCTTTAATGCTGTCAGGCAATCAAAGCAACATTTTACTGAAGAATTCACAATTCCAAGCATGGAACTCAGTAGAGTGACTACCTATACACTAACAGACCTCATTAAAGTTTACTGACGTTCATGTGCTTGTTTTATTTCAGCATTTAAAATCAGCAGTGGAAGTCAGCAAGAGTGCTTAAACAACATCTTAATTAAAAGCAGTTGAATTGCCTCTATAGGTAATACCCAGAAATCTTTCTGTATGCAAAACCTGACTTGGAAAAGAAAACATTCTTCAGTTTACTGCTTGTTTCATGGCAGACATTTATTCAGAAACCAAAAACCAGTTTCTTGGGTTTTTCAATACTTCCCTAAGCCTGCCTCTGCTCAAGACTCTCAGCTGCACACAACGTAAGGATGATGCCTAACCCACTGCATAAAGGCAGATCAATAACAAAGATGAGAGCAACCATCTCAAAACACTTGTTTCACTGTGAGCCATATGTTATCAGCCCGATATTGACAGAAATATTAACTACAAAGCCAAAACATAACTTTGTAAAGTCATTTAGGAGTTGCTGTTACAACAGGCAATTAAGAGAACTCTAAGCAGTAATAATTTTGGTCCATCTTGTTTCCCACAGTTATTAAACACTGAAGTTTTGTCAACACTGAAACCAGCAGCCATGGGAAAAAGCAACATGTAATTATTATAATTCCTTAGGATAAAGAATTCCTCACTTAAATCCACGTGATATCTACATACAAAATGAAGTAAACAGAAATGGTATCTTGATAGTATGATGATGGGAATACTAGATATGCATAGGTATCACTCACTGCAATGCAAATATGGAAAAAAAAGGAATTAATTGGTTGGGCTAATGAAATTAGTATGACAAAGGACATCAAAAAGAGCAATGCAAAGGCCATTCATTATTTATCTAAGGTCTGGCTCTCAAGCAATCTAGTTACAGTGACTTAAGAAGGTGTTGACACAATGACCAACTACTTAAACGTTCTCTATTCCTGGACAATCAAAAGTAAAAAACAACTCACTGAGACCTGCAGAAATCAAAGTTGTTCGGCTGGCAAAGTCAAGCTATTGCTCCATTTCAGACCCAAGCGTCAAAATGCTTAGGACCTACTCCGTTATGCAGCACAACAGTTTTTCACTGCTTTGTAGTATATTTTTCCAGGTCTGGGGTGTGGGTAATCCTCCTCCAAAAAACCCTGGGTATTTTTCCACATTGAATAAAATAAATGATGATGATGATGTGACTTGGCCCTTTCTGAAAACATGTCTTAATACACTGATAAATGACAGAGCATTTATCTTTAGGCCTCTAAAAACCCACTGCCATGTCAATGCAAAGCCAGTATTAAGCTTGACTCTCTCTGAAAACTCATGTGCAGCTACTGCACAACTTTCATTACCTATAATGCCATACACTGTACTGTTTATGGTTCCAAGGACCACTTTTAGAAGTTCAGATTCATGATGTAAAGGCAAAAATAAAACCAGATCTAGTACAACTTCGGTGGAGAACTGAATGCCTGACACTGCATTTGAGCTTTGGGTCAGTGGTAATCTTGCTGGTTCTCCAGGGCTTTACCACACTTTAAGACAAGTCTGCGATCACCGGAGTATCCTGCTGTCAGACGGATATAACGGAACGAGGCCAAACCACGCAGGGCTCAGAACACAACCCCGAACAAGCGCTGCAGCTCGGGCAGACGGCCCTGCCCCGGCAGCGGCTGCGCCCGGCGGCTGCAAGGTCCGGCGGTGCGGAGAGAAAGCGCGGCGGCGGCAGGGCCCGGCATTCCCGCCGCGGGGCAGCTTCGGCCCGGCCCGGCCCGGCGCACCGCCCGCCCGTGCCCCGCCCGCCGGGGGCGCCCGCAGGCAGGCGCGGCCACGTGCGGCGGCGGCGCGGCCACTTCCGTGTTTACAGTCGGCTCCCCCCGGTGCCGCGCGCGCCCGCCGCGCCGCCACTCCCGCGCCCGCCGCGCGCCCATTGGCGGCCGGCGCCCCCCGCCTCCCCCGCGCGGGGCCCCGGGGGAACGCGCCGCTTCCGCTACGAGGCGCGCGTGGGGGAGGGGGCGCCGCCGCCCCCCCGCGTCGCACACGTGGGGCCGCGGCCCTGCCGGCGGCGCCTCCTCCCGCCCCGCCGCCGGAGCCGAGTTTAAAAGGGCACGGGGGGCAGGCGCCGCGACAGCGGGGGACGCGCGCGGGGGTGCGGTGCCCGGGGAGACCGGGCCGCGGCCCTGCGTGCGGTGCGCGGCGGCACTCGGCCTGCCCGCTCAGACAGCGTGGCGGCAGCGCGAGGAGCGAGGAGAGGGCCGGGAAAGGCGGGAGGACAACAGCCCCGCGCACTTCCTGGTTCTCGCCCCAGCCTCCCAAACCCCGCTAAACTCCTCCGCGCGCCCCGTCGCAACTCGCGGCGGTGCCGCCCGCGCCGGGAGGCAAGTGCCGCGGGCCGGCCGCTACCAAGGTGATCACTTCCTGATTGCCCTCCATTGCCTCCCGCTCGCCGCCGGAGCGCGACGTGCGCCGCGTCCTTCCCCCCGCCCGCCCCGGCCCGTCCCCGCTCCCGCCCCACGTCGGCCCGGCGCGGCGCAGCTCACCGGCCCGAATGAGGAGGTCGAGCTGGTTCGTGGGCCCCTCATGCACGGACGCCGCCATGTTTACGCTGCCGGAGCGGCTTCACATTGACGGGCGGGCGCGCGCAGCGGCCGGCGGCGAGGCGCGCTCCCGCGGGCGGGCGGGCGGAGCGCTCACCGCCACGGCGCGCGGCGGCGGGAGCGCTTCCTGCGGGGCGGCGCGCGCGGTCCTTCCGCTGCCCGCCCCAGACAGGAAGTGCCGCGCCGGCTCCCGCCGCAGCGCGGGGGAACCGCCGGGCCCCGCGGCCGCCCCGCCGCACGCACGGGCAGCGCCTCCCGGCGCGGCCTCGGAGCCGCCCCAGGGCAAGGACGCGGCGCAGCCCCGCCAGCCCCGCAAGCCGCCAACGCCTTCCGCTCCATCTCCCCGCAGCCCTCGGCCATCCGCGCCTCCGTGCCCCGGTGACGCTTTGTGAGCGGGGCCAAACCGCCTACCGGTGTAACCCGGACAGGCCTCACCGAGGTGACCGCTGACGCATTAACAAGATTTCTCCTTGACAAGTCCCTAGGGCACCTATGTTAGTAACAACTGCCAGAAAAGCTCCGTGCCTGCAATCCACCCTATCTCCGTCAGAGGAACAGGGCCTATTCCAGTTAGCCAGCCTTCATCTCGGAAAAGATTTGTGGGGTGAAAAAAAAGTTTCATTGCTCTCTTAATTAAAAAAAAAAAACCCAAAGCACTACCACCACTTTTTGGGGCTGCATCCTCTCTCCCCTGAAGAACACCTGTGTCACTCACTAAGGCCACAGCCCTGGACAGAGGCACCAGTCAGGAGAAGACACTCTCCACACTTCCTACCCAGTCCATGCACTAATGACTCCCAGGGTAAAACTTGAGGGCTGCATACAAAGAGCAGCTGTGCCAAGAAAAGCCAAGTATGTCTCACACAGAGCGGTGCATGGAAATTACACACAGGAATTCCTTCATTAAACCACACACCTGAGCAGGCCTACAATGTTAAGTCAAGATCTCACAAACACCCACTGCCTACAGAGCCTTCCTTGAACACATCATCTGCACAGCTCCATTAAAAGAAGGCAAAGGGATCCAGCTGCAATCTGACTACACAATCTCTTCCCTTCTCAAGTTTCAGCAGTCCTGGAGCAGAAGGAACAATTTAGAAACAATTTTGCCCAGCACCGAAATCACAAAATCGTGTCCAGCAAAAATCAACTACAGCTGGTAAATTCAGTGCTTCAAACTCTTGACAAATACTATTCCTCCACTACAACTCTCAAGACACTATAGGAATACATTTTCATGACTGTATTTATAGATAATGTTTATAATATGCAATTAAAAAATCAGGCATTTTGTAGATAGCACTCATCTATTCCTGGGTGTAAGGAATTAAATTTGTTCAGTGCCTCATCGGATAAAGAGCAAGACCTGCAAGCAGCATCATTCACTGTCACATTCAAGAGAGGCCATGATACCTAAGGATAGGCCTGTGCTACAATTTGCCCATCAAGATCCTTCCACAGCCAGAAGCACGGACAAAAAAGGCACCTAGCCAGCTGTGAGGGCAAAAAGCTCTCATGCAGATCCAGCTTTGCCAACTGCACAGTGCTCCTGTCAGCTTTTGTTACTCAGAGAGCTGGAACAGCAGTGCTAACAAGAATTCCTCCCATCAGCACATTTCCACTAGGGGACTCTGCTGTATTCTCCAGCAGAAACTTTCCTAGTGGAGACAAGCCCAAGGACAAGAAAAGGCATTCTAGGCAGGCCTACACTTATATGTGCAATAAAATTTAACAGTTGTTCATTAGAACATCCTGAGATCGAAGTGGAAGCTTTACATGGTGCAGTTTAGCAACACCATAGCTTCAGCTTATGTACAGAGTACTGGAATAATCCTGTACTCCTGTCACATTGTGCACTTGTGTGTACCTCCTGTTGTTAAAAACTATAATTTACCCGCACTCCAAGCAATAAAATACAGTTTGAAAGTTTGTCTGTTTAGATCCAGATCAAAAGCTGTACTGAGATGCTAAATGCCTTTGAAGATCCACACCCATGTCAACAGGAATTCACACTACCATACTTCAGAAAAGGTGCACTCATAGTTTTTTTCCTTTTTTGATTGCTGTGTAATTCAGTGAGGATTGTTTACTGATGGCAGCTTCCAGTCAAAACCTGAAGTGTTTGACTCATACCCAATAGTTTTGCCTGAGATGTTTGGACTCCTTGAATAAGTGCATGCAAGTAATGGGCACTGTGTAACTTCTGACAAACCTCATAGGTCCAAAATTAAAAAAAGCCCAGAAAGTATTGAACATGAAATTCTTGATTTAACACCAGTTTCTTAAGCAGCATTTATTTACTACTGCAAGCACAGATTGAGCACAATGTTTGCCAGTGCACATGAAATGGACTTGAACAGCTGCACACAATTCTATTCAAATTCTGATCTAATAATTATAGAAGTAGCTGCTGTCTTCAACAGCAGGCCATCACTGCTCATAGCTATTGCTGCATTGCAAAGGTAACCATAGAAAGAAGCATTTTAACAGTTAAATGCCAGAAAACATACAAGATGATGCAGCCATCTGTTTTATCAGCACATCAACATAATCGTTACCATCCACTGCGGATTTGACAGTGGAAAATGCTCAAATAGCAAAATAACCACAAAGTGTCCCTGGAAGATGGAGGGAAATATTGAAGAAAGTGGTCCATGACCATGCCAAGCTCATTTTCTTAACTACACCATCTGAAGTCTAACAATACCAAAGTGTGTCACAATCTGTGCCTTTGAGTAAACTCAGGGTCCTGATGTTACTGAATAGTGAGAGCAATTAATGATTCCAAACAAAAAAAACAATGTATCCTCAGGATTTGGCACTACTTCTGACAAACTGAAACACACTTACTCAAAATAGCAAGTGTCTACATTTCAGCATTATTACTTGTGCATGCAGAGTAAGAAAATTCAGTGGTCTTGAAAAAATTAAGAAAACCAAACTACCAACCCACAAACAATCAATATTTACACTTCCCTGCTTTGTAAGGAAATTCTTTCCAGGGCAGTCTATCAGACAATGATAGGTCAGGTATTTGCATAGCACTCTATGTGATTTTACAAAATTAACAGTATTTGAGACTGGTAATAGACTGGCATATAAACTATGCCACACTTGAGCAATTTCTCTGTCCCAGATGCATCATTTTGAAGTCCTTAAGGCATTTCTGATAACAACAAACATCTATTCTACAAGTCCACTGAATGTTTTTAAGGACTAAATGTCCTTAACAAACATGGCTTTATTCTCATCCTACAGCTTGCTGTCAACTACAATCTCCTTTTTAATATGCAGATCACCTTTAAAAATTATTACTGTCAATAGTTTTCACTATTTTTTTGATCAAGAAACGCAGACAAAATAAACAGAATTGTAGCAATTGTTAACTTCAAACACACTGCTTCTTAAAAGAAAGCAGCTTCTGGTATTATGCAAACTACAAATGTTTTGTTGAATAAATCCTAAAACTGAAGGGCTAACTACTTTCAGGGGAAAAAAACTGCAGGAAATGAAAGCCAACAGAATTTGAGTATGACTAAAAACTTGTTAAGAAGGATGTATCTTTTATGATATAAACATGTTCGCTGTTGCAGTAAACAAAATTTTAAGGCTGTAACTCAGTTCTCGATGATTTAAAGGTACCACTCCCAAGAATATCAAACAAAAAAAGAAAACATTTAAATACTGTCAAACTAACAATTTTATTTCCCCTTCCAATCATTACAAAAGGCACTCACTACTTCCACAAAGAATGTCACAAGGTCACATGAAATGACCCAGATTTCCATCTTTTGTTTTTCCTAGAAAACTCCTTTTTCTATTCCAAGCAAATAGGCATATTTTTCTAGAATAAAAACAATGAACCATTAAGTCTTTCTTATTTGCTGAAAGACATTTGGGTTTTACTTTAGTAGTTAATGGATTAATTTTACAGTTAAAGGATTAATTATAAATAATGATCCTTGATTCAAGAATCAAGATAGATTAGTGGGAAGGAGTCTGATGGGGGGCAAAAACTCACATACTCCACTAGAATTAACTAAAAATTCATGAGTACTTATAATGATCATGTCATATATTTTATTTGAATTGTGGTTTCATAAATGTGAGAAGCTTTTTAATTAAAAACAAATTGCAGACCCTGATTCTGCCCTTGGCTCAGCACAACTGTCCTTATAGTGGACACAGTCTCAAAACCATTCACAGAACAGCAAACCACAAGCAGAACCATTCAGTGATCAGCATAGATCATCTCTTTAGTGCCCCACGTAAATCTTCCCACAGCAGTTTCCCTACAACATTTTTCACACAGGGTACTAATCCCTATCTCTGGAGGCTAGAATAATGCTATATTGTAATAAATTATGCAGCTTTAGATTAACTGCAAGGTAGCCCGAGGCTATTTGAATGTGTGTTGTAATGCTCTAAACCACGTAAATCAGTAGCCATTGGAATTGCCAATGAACTGTCACAAGAAAGAGAAAAAAATCAGGTCCATGGCCAACAGGAAAGATACTGACAACGGGGGATGTATTATGTGAAAAGGGATCCTTTTCAAGTAATGCCAAGGATTCTTTAAGACGGGTCTCAGTATTTACAATGCTGTCTGTAGAATCTAGAACCACAAAAGGTATTAAGTCTACTCATTCTTGGTGCAATGATACATTTATCAAATAATATGAAAATTTTTGTAGCAATTAATTCTGTCATTTAGGAAGTAGATGTATTGAGACTACTTTAGCAAGAATTGATTTCTGTACATCTTAGAAGAAAAATCTAACTGTTGCACCTCTCTAAATTGGGATCATTAGCATAATAAAGGCACGCACTTCAAAAAATTAGCACCTTAAAATGTTCTTTAAACATTGTACCTTGTTTACTGCCTTAGCCTGCTTTCTCATTAACAATTACCATGGCACCTGTTCCCACCTCTCCCCTACAGTAAATTGCTACCTACCCACAGCCCAGTAACTACTACAAAATTAAAATTTAAAATCAGCACACTCAGACTCACTGTCCTGCAATTCACTGCTTATTAATAATGGTGCATCTCCAAAATGAATGTTCCTCAGGGCTTTCATACTTTCTCTCTGCCCATCTTACCTCTCTGTATGAGAAACAATTCAGAAAGACTCCTGGCTGTATCTGTTGCTCACAACACATGCCCCACAAGAACAGCCCAATGAATGCCTCCCTGAGAACAGCCCAACCCAAGCACTCCTGTCACCAACACTGGACATTAGTTCTGTGCAAGGACCACTACTCACTCTCAGGTGTAACTACACCATGAAAACCACACTGGATTAATAAGGGTATACACTACACAAATAATACTTAAAAGATGGACTGTAGGAACGGGTGTGCATTCAGAGTTTTTAAAATCTTCATTAACTTTAATTTCTCCTCCACTGTTTACTGGCTTTTCACTGCCTATTAATTCTTAGATCAAAACTATTAAAACAAATAAATATTTGAACTGATTTAAATATATCATGATCTTATCATACTAAATTTTTAAGAACATATTAATGCCAAACTGTGAAAAACAAAAGCAACACAGAAAACACCAACAAACTACATGCAGTCAAGACACATCTCTGACCACCTCCAGCCACAGACACCAAATTATCAGATCAACTGCCCCGTAAATTTTAACACTATACTTTCAAATATCAAGGCTTGGAAACACCCATGTCCCTTTCTTTGAACAGCAGCTTACATAAAACTATTTCTATAGAAGAGCTACAAGTTTTTAACTGTAATTTCCCTCCACTTATTATGGCCGTAAAATTATGCTTAAAAACACAAAGAGTTCATTTGCAGCAGCTCTTTATCCTAAAAGAGCTGTTCTGTTAGCCATTAATTTAACCACTTTTCTACAAAAATCTTACTAGAAGCAGCATATTTAATGTTTAAAAACAACTTCTGAATACAAAAATGTTCGAAGTATAAGCTCTTTAAGGTTTCCCAATATAAACTTTAGTTGTAAAACTCAGTTTGGGAAGAATACTCTCACTTCTCACTTACCTTATCCTCAAAAGTTTTCTTACCATAGTCAGAAATTAAATTTAAGAAATACATTATTTCATAACTTCTCTTTACATTTCTTTGTTGAAATTCTAACTAGCATATTTCTTTCAAAACATGTTTCAGTAAACTGGAATTGTAAGTATTGTCCCAAAACCTGCATCACTAGCTCATGCTCACCTTGTGAAGTTGATGCCTGTGATTTTTGTTGCAGTGCTACAGGATAACATCCAACTTGAGAGGGATGTATGAGCAATTGCATGCACTGTTTACTGAGAAATCTGCACTGAAACTTACCTAATCTGATAGGAATGAACATAGCCTTAAGGAGATGCCAAGTTAAGCAGCTGGGATGGTCTCTCACCTTTATTTTGCTTTCCTGACATCATGAATTTAAACTCCAGCTCTAAATAAGGCAGCTGCAGGAGAGGAGCAGATGCTACCAATGTCAATGGGTCTCACCAGTTACATATGGAGTGTCCAAGAGGACTTGTCCATTGGCTGCAGTTCCATGTGCTCCCTGCTCCAACACTCTGCTAATCCAGCAGAAATTTACCTCAACAAAAATACAAAACAGTTGAGGGTCTCCTTGCTATTTTTCTTCTTGCAAGATTAGCATAGAGAAGTATGAGAAGCAACACAAGAGAGCAAGAGGGAAGGAGAGCAGGAATCACAGCCCAACAGTCAGAGGTTATTAGGCTGCTCCAGCAGCACAGCTTTTGTTCCTGCAGACACTTTGGTGCCCCTCAGAAAATGCAAACTTCCTGATCATGTATGTTCTTTGGAGAGATGGTGTACAGAAAGATTCACCTCATCTAAACAGTTAATCTTTCACAGCAACGCTCCACTCCTTTCTCCATTCCTAACTTGTTATTTTATAGACAGATGTGTTAATTTCAATGTATTAGGCTTTTCACCCATAAAGGGACAGCCCAACTCCACTCCCCCTAGCCACCCACTCCTGCAACCGAACCAGCAATAACAAACTCCTGCATTAAAAAGGCAGGACAGGAAGGGACAGACAGGAAGGGACAAGAGCTGGAGGATGGGGTAAACAGAGCCACACAGTACCTACTTCCAGCTGCCCTGCCCTTGTGTGCCTCACACACAGCGTAAAACTGAATTCCAACTAACGTCATGGCTCAGCTGATTGTTAGACACTCCAAGTTTAGCTCTCTAGTAAACTCCCTGCATAAGTACATAGCAAAGACACAACTGAAGATCTGCCTGCTCATGAGGGAGGAGACACAGTGTTACAATGCAGCATTCTGAATGCAACGTGACATTTTCACCCACCAAGGTGATCCTGGCACCAGTGAAGCCTAAGCAAAACTAAGCTTAGAGGAAAGAGATGTGACCCCACGTCAAGACCTCCATCCTGTGGATAGACACATTCCTTGGGGATTTCTAAAAGTACAAAAGCCTCATGGAAGAAAAGAATTAAGTCAGTCTACCTGTTTCCACAGTTTCAGTCTCAATTTCTTGTTCCTCTGCTACATCTTGCATCAGGTAAGTCTCATCATCATAAACCAGGACCTGAGCAGCGTAACCCTGTTCTAGTCTGGCACTAGGAACTGGCTCCACAACCACTGCTGGGAATTCAGAGACAGGCCCATTTTCCTATAGAAAGGAAAAAAAAGGAAAGAAAAGAAAAAAAATGCTCTAAATACTGCACTATTGAACTCTATGTCAATGTTTTCCTCTTATGTTCTTAAATGCTTTACGAAATAATGATAATAATTTCAAATATTTTTACAGGAAATTTTCTTCCAAAGCAAGAGATTAAAGGAATAACAGATAGTTATCAGCCATTAGAGGGAACGTTCAAAATCTCAAAGTTTTCCTTAGTTTAAGGAAAATTTAAAGCACCAGACAGCTTAAGATACCAGAAAAGAGCATACTTTCTGATGAAGACACTGAGCTGTGGGAAGTGTTTCTCCTCCCTCTGCTTGAAGAAAGGTAACAAAGGCTTTGACCATGCACTGCAAGGTACCTACACCTGACCTGTGTCTTCCAAACATGTTTTGGGTTAAGTGCCTAAGTTATTACACAAGAACTGACTACTTCAAAGCCTATGTGCCATCTCTACTTATTTAAGGATGAAAATGTCTGTAAAAGCATATATAATCAGTTAGTGCTGCAGAGGTAGAACCGTGCCAGATGATCTTTATTAAAAGCTACCAAAGAGTAGAATATATTTATTATTTGTTGATAAAAATGCAAAATACAATAAAATATGCTGTGCTGGCTAACTTTAAAAGAGGTCTATGTATTGTTCTGCTCAACTTGTTCTATATCTCACATCTGAGATGTTAAAGAAAGCTTATATATAGAATATAAGTTTGTACACCCAGTCTACAGTTGTAGTACAGACCTCAAGACTTCCTGCTTCCACTGCTGTGACAACAAACTCTTCTACTAAAAGGTATTTGAAAAATTGCTGCACTCCTCCTCCTTACATAACAACCTCAGATCCATTTCATCTGTTTTCACAGCAAGTTCACAGCAAAATTTTCTTTCAAATTAAGATAAAAGGTTTCAAAGTTTGATAGTAAATAAGTGCTATTTATTTTCTGACCTCTTGATTTTTTATTTCATTGCTGTCAAACTCCAGGGCAGGGCCTCCATTGTCAATCACTACTGATGTCATGGTGCATCTCCCGAAGAGTCTGAGAACTGTTATCTCTCCTGAAGATACTAATGCTGATAACCTCAGGATATCAAAGGCTTGGATTCACAGTCCGCTGCTCTTGAACAGCTAGGCAGAGGTTGCTGAAACACAAAATAATTTTTATTTGCATAATTTATACTCAAAAGTCTTCTCTTGCATGCTGCATCTCTACATCAAAATAGGGCATCAGCAAACAGTGAGATCAGTGCTTTGTAACAAAAGACAGAATTTGGCCCAACATTTTACTAAAATCCATCCATTAGAAGGCTACACCAATCACTGAGGTCTGCAAGAAAACAGGACCATCTAATATGTACTGAAGAAAGAAATGCTCATCCATACTGCAGTGGGCAAGCTCAGTGAGTCTGCTTTCCAACAGCAGGGAGCTGGTTTAAACTAATCTCATCTTGCTCATTCAGGGAAACACTAGTGTGGATTCATGCAGGGTAACTGGGCTTCCTACAGGCAAGGTTACACTAACAAAAATTACAAATGCTGATCATCTCCCCAGCCAGATACAAACTAAGCAAGGAATAAGCACAAGATACATTTGAAAAGAAAGAAAAAAATATACACAATTTAGGAAAAAAAAAAGGCTTTTTTTGCTCACTTAGGCAGTCCACTCTACATGACAAAGCACAACTCATACCTAACTATATTTAATTTGTAACAGCACAAACCTCCCCCCTCAAAGTTACTACTTTATTGTCCATGGTTTCACCACTTTTTGATGAAGAAGAAACTAAGAGTTCCTATGGTCCCCAAACAAGACTCGGGCTGAAAAGCCTTTATCAGGCATCCCTTGGAGCCACAGACACCTGTCACCCTGCAGACCTTTTAGAACAAAAAGCCCACTCCTTACCTATCCAAAAGTCTTTACATTCAAAAAATACATTAAGTAGAAAAACAATTGCTTATGAATACACTAAAATAATCATTTCAAAGAAAAAAAATCAATTTTATTGCAAAATCTTTTCTTCTTCTACAGTTTTCCATTTATACACAGAACAGAAATGTTGCCAATGAACCATAACCCAAAATAGAAGGCCAAAGAAATTAAATTGCATATTAATTTAGAAGCACAAACCTTCTAACCTGTTTCAAACATCAGCACTGTTCCTGCAACTCAGACTCACAGCTCAGTGAACATACAGTGCTTCATATGGTACCTCTGCTTAAGCACATAACAAAGCTAATTTTCATGCACAATATTAATGCAAACAAACAATCACTGATAATAAATATTGATGCAAAGAAATAGAACACTAGACCACATCTACTGTATATTTATATTTTAGGTACTATAATCCCACACAGATGGCCAAGTAACTGCCAAATTGCATCAATTGAAAGCACCCAATACTGTTTACAAGATCAGGCTCTCTCTAGAACTCTGTCTCCTAGGTTACAAAAGGTTTCAATCACTTTTATGCTGATCTATCTCTATATGAATCACTGATTTCCTATAGAAATGAAGTTAAGGCAATGCAGAAACATAAATGATAAGTCTCATTTTCCAGCTGGGGCAGAAATCACAGTAAGGACCTTACAGGGGAAAGAAAGTACACAGAACAATGTGTGAGATGCTGAATCTCAGCATTCATTAAAGAACTGTATCCTCAGACTGAATACGTGGAATTGTCCATCAAGGTACTCCAAGTCTTTATACAACAGGATCTGAACTTCATACTGGCGTTCAGCCAGCAATGTTTCCAAAACTTTGCCAGGGCAGAGAAAACAACAAGCCCACTCATCAGCACGTGAGAAGGTGAAAGGGTTTCAGTTCAGCCTGGTTTGGGAGTTCCAGGTTAGAGCAGACACTCAAACACACACGCACCCACATTTATGTGAGATTCCCACAGACACAGCCCTTCCTCTATGAGCCAGCACCTCCCTTGTCCCTCTCCCTAAGGAGTGTGTCTCAATGGAAGACTTCTTGCTTCACCCTCAAATTTCAGCAGGACACTGAATCTATTCCCCATCCTCTCTCTAGCAAGTCCCAGCTCATTACATTCCTGTAAAAGGAAAATGCTGTCTGGTCACTTCAGGAATCAGCTCAGAAATTCACATTTCCCAAAACTAAGGCAGCCAAAAAGGCCAAAAGACAATTGGACTCACACTCCTAAAGTAAGAAAAGGTTCAGGTTTGTTAGAATCTAGGCTGTCCCCAGTGATACAATTAGCAAGCACAGAAGCTGGTTCAAAGTACAACTAGTTTGGAATTACAGAACAACCTGCAGAAAGATTAAAAATAAAAACAAAAAACTGCACACTACAAATTTAATTCCTCTCTGGATAGATGCTCACAATAAAACAAAATACAGAATAACATCAGAGGGGAAAAAATAAATATAATATTTCCAAAAAAATTACTAAATCATGTTATTACAGTTCTGACGTCCACTCCTGTTCTTCCTGGCAATGGAAAATTCAGAGAAAAACTAGTTCTGAAACATTTGGAAAAACCCTTGTGACCACAAAAACATCCTTGCTGTTATTTTTATACACATCTCACGGGAAAACAAAAATAAATCTACATGCGCCCATCACCATATAATAAAAAACAAAGCCCCAATCAAACAAAAAATTCTGAATCTTGAATACTTTGCCCCAACAGCAAGAAGTTTCTAACTATTTACACTACAAAACACACACCAAAGACTCAAATTTTTTATAACTTTCACTGGTCAAGACAACCAATTAGAGCAGGTCCTCAGAGGCCACCGGGCACTTGCAATAAAGGCTGCAAAACACCACTTCATTCACATACTGAATAGTACATTAATCTGACCTACATTACGTATCCAAGGGTGTGCCTACAAGAAATCCAAACTATTCTTGTGAGTTTCTGGCACAAAGTTTAAAACTTTCAAATCACAACTGTAAATCCTAGTAAAAACAAAATCACAACTGTGATGAACACAAATCCCAGTAAACACAGAACCTGAAGGTGATTCCCCCTGTGCATAATTACCTATCAAATTAACAGGGAAGCAAACATGCAGCTCAACAGAATAAAAGATAACAACTGAAAAACTGTGTAGAAAGGATGGTAGAGAGAGTCATCTCTTCTAGGCCACACTTCAAGTGAAGTTATTTAGGACTAATTTCAAAACAAAACTCTAAATATAAGTCTGCAAATAGCTTTAGCACACGTTCATTTTAATTATAAAAGAAACTAGTGAAAAACCCCTCAAAACACAATGCTTGGAAAAAGATGCCCATACACAAAAACAAGACCAACACACAGAAGTCTGAGCAGCAGAGGCAGCTGCTCCTCCAGCACTCAGAACCACCACGGGAGCACGTGGAACAACATCCCCCTTTGATTCAGGTCGCAATTAAATCCTGAGGAGATTCATGCAGATACCTCCAGAGATGCAACTGGGTTTTTTTGGTTTTTTTTTGGTTTGGGTTTTTTTTTTTCAAAACAGCCTTCTTTTCGTTTAATCAAAACCAAAAAAGTTAAGAAAGTTGGCTTGAAAATTAAGTCAGTTGCACGAGCAGAAGTCCATCGGCCAAGATCACTGCAGAATCCCATTAAGAGGAACAATATATGGCTTTCTAAGGGCACTAAGGTGTTCTATGTTTCACAGGCAGAACCTCAAATACTGCAGTAAATGCCACTATCACTCTGACACAGATAAACCACAGCACACTCTGTAACACATTTCATGTTGACTGAAAAGTCTTTTTAAAGATGCTTTCCCAGATCATATTTACATCTCTGGCTACCTGATTCATACTGGCACGCGCAGAAGAAACAGCAAATTGCCTTTCTTTTTCTGAAACTCAACGAGTCTAAGAACTGAAAAATTAAGTTACTGAAAAAGCTGTCTGAGCAGAACAAAAACTCCTAAGCTTCTTGATAAAGTTTGTTGCACAGGTTATATCCAAATTAGGATACAAAGTAAATCCTTGCATCCACGAGGTCAGGGGAGCATGCCAACCACACAGTCTACAGTACCTCACAATTCAGACCGAGCACTAAAATTTAGAAATACAAATCAAAATAAGGGATGTGCAAAGTAGTCCCAGCCACACCACACTTCATAAGTTTTCATACCAAAAAAAAAGCAGTAAATTTATTCCTGAATGCACAGAAACTGTTATGCTGGATCAAATTAATGATGCATCAAATCCAGTAAAACACCAGATGATCTCCTTCCATACATATATAATCTGAACATCCAAAGTTTGCTCTGAAGCCTCAAAAGCTGCAGCTGATGAGCCCCAAAACATGTAAGCTTATAATCACTTAGAAACTATTAACGTTCTGCAGAAAGCTTTGTGGCTTCAGCAGGCTGCTCCTGGACCTTCTGCATCTCATCCTATTAGCAGGCTCTCTTCCCACTGCTCTCTATTTAAAGACACCCGGTAACCTTCTCTTCCCTCTGACACAAGTCTCACTTGCACCTCTCTTTCCAGAGAATTGATTGTTGGTCCTTAACAATCATTTCCACTCCCCCACGAGCCAGAGTAGGGAGGAATTATTCATCACTTTACATAATAACGCAGCAGAGATGATTAAATTAAATGGTGAGGATGTAGGTTTAAAAAACAAACCCCAACACACGCTCTAAAAAGAAGCAGTGTGCAAAAAATCCATAATTAGCTTTGGCAGTATATTCTAGAGGTCAAAAACTTGTAAGATTTAAGTTAGACAGCTATATGATGGTAAAACTCCTGAGTAGCTTATGAGACTATTGAATATAAAGATGTGTGTAACAGTCTAAACTTCAGGCACCTTCTGAACCAGATACTACTGAAACCTGAGAGATGAAGAATGTGTCACTGATGGCACCACACAAAAGAACCTTCCTTTTCCCAGCACCCTTCTGAAAGCACTGTATATGAGATGGAATGAGTGCAGAAGGAAGAGCAATAAGGACTAGACCCAGAACCAGTTTTTAAACTTGCAGTAAGGTTGTGCTGTCTCTGCTAAAGAAGTTAAATGACAAAAGAAAAGTCACACGAGAGGCAACAGCGACCAGCCATAAGGGGGGGAAGCAGGCAGAATGAAAAACTGAATTATTCAAGCGGGGAGAGACAAGAGGGAGCGCATCCAAGAAGGTAACAGACAAACACGACCTGGGCTCACCCAGCACGGCGTTTCACGGCCGCGCTACAATGAAAGCCCGCCGGACCCGCGCTGTTATCAGCGGCGCGGGCAGGGACGGGCACGGCGGAGCGCTCACGCATGACAGCGAGTGTCCGGCGCTCCGGGCTGCCATGTTCTCCCGACGCCCGTGTAAACAAGGCGCTGCCCCTCGGCGCTGCCCCGCCGCCTCCGCCCCGCTCCCGGCCCGGCGGCCACGCTGCCCGGGCTGTGTGCGCTGACAGCTCCGGGCACCGCCCGCCGCCCCCTCCGCCGGCGCGGACCCGCGGGCAGCGGGCCCGGGGGCGGCGGGACGGCCCCGGCTGCTCCGCCGCGCCCCGCGCGAAAGCGAAAGTGCGGCTGCGGCGGGGGGGCGGCGGGTGGGAGGTGCCGCCGGAGCGGCCCCCGGGCCGGCCACCTCCAGGCCATCCCACACAGCCCGGCGGCCTCCCCCGAGCCGCCGCGGCCCCGCGGCCCCTTGCCAGGGCAGCTGCCGCCTGTCAGCGCCCGCCCGCCCGCCGCGGCGGCAGGAGCCGACACCGCGCCCTTACCGTGGCCGTGCTTCGGGAGGCCGCGTCCGTGGCCCGCCCGGGCCGGGAGCAGGAAGCGGCGGCGCCGCCCGGGCAGAGCCGGGCCGGGGCCGGGCCGGGCCGGGGCCGCCCCGCGCGGGAGGGGCGGGGGCGCAGCGCGCGACCTGCCCGGCCCGGCCCGGCCCCCCCCGCCCCGCCGCCGCCGCCGCCGGGCGCGCGGGGGCGCTGCGGGCATGCGCGGCCGCTCCGCGCATGCGCGGGGCTCGCCCGAGCCCCGGAGCGTTCGCGGGGTGATCCTGTGGAGCGGCGGCCCCTCGGCGTCCCCTCAGCCGCCCCTCGGCGTCCCCTCAGCCGCCCCTCAGCGGCCCCTGCTCCTCGCCGCCGCACCCCGAGCCGAGGGCAGCCCGTGGGGAGGAGCGGCCCAGGGTGCCGTTGCCCCGCCGCTGTGTCGAACAGGTGCCTGCACCCTCACCGCGCTCCGGGCCGCGGGCGCGGGGCTGCCCCGCAGCGGTTCTGCCGCCGTGCCGGGCCGGCTGCGGCGCCTCGGGCGTGCAGAACCCATGCGGGCAGTGTCCTGGCAGCGCAGTGCTGAAATGCCGGCCCGCAGCTGTACCCCGCCGGCTCACAGAGCGCTGGGTGTGGAACCAGGCAAATTTCTCATCCAGTTCTTGTTGTTCCCTGGCAGTACGAGATACGCTGTGTGGAAAACGCCAATCACTTGTTTTTAAAAGTTTAATAGTAATAAAATCGTTATTTAAAAAGTAGTAATACAATTAGAGTAATAGTAATTTGGACAAATTGAATTAGGACAATATGAGACAATAAGAACAAAGAGTTACGGATGTCCGGGTACCTTTTTCTGAGCAACACGAGCCCGAAAAAGGACCCCCGTTAACAGAGGATTAACCCTTAAAAACAACAGCCTGTTGCATATTCATACACTTCATACATGATGCATAAATTCCATTCAAACACAGGATTCTGTCTGATCATCGTCAACTTCTTCCTTCTAATCCTTACAGCGCCTTCGAGGTGGGAAGAAGTTCGTTTCTGCTGATAAGAGGGCAATAAATTCTTTTTCTCTGAAAGGTTCACGTGTCCTGTTGCTGCTATCTCGCTGCAAGTCCTTTCTTTTAAAAAAGCATCTTACATAACAAAGTTTCTATGTTAACAATTTTTATAACCTAAAACTATATTTACTACGCTACTTAAGAGAATTAATACAGCGTTACTTTCTAACACAACACATATAATATTCATTTTAATATTTGCAAAAAGCCAATAATGAAATACATGCATTTTTCACACTCTGCATTTGAACCTGACTGGCTGTGAATGGTAACCACCCAGCTCCCTTGGCCAATGGCTTTAGAAGCAAAGTCGGTAAGGTCAAGAAACTTTTGATACTCAGCAGGGGTTGTAACACCACTAAATACATAGGAGTTACATGATTTGAGCAGTGGAACAATGCAATGCCAAAACAAACCTGTTTCCGGCAGGATTTTATTCTTGAATAAATTTATCCTGCTTTTAAAAAGAAAGAATTACATAGAAATAAAGGACTAAGTGGTTTTTTTTTGCTGTATGTGACGCTTTAAAATACAGTAGTTGAAATATTTTAGAAAGAAAAAGAACCAGTATGAAAGAGGGCTTTACCTCATTTTCACTTAGAAAATACATGGGATATATATGGCATGTTGCTTTTCTTAATTTAGAGGTAGCACATAACACAATGCCCACTTCTTATACAGGGAAACTGTCTGAAAATTGTGAAGAAGAAATTCCATACAGAGATTAGCCAGTTTATTTTCTGTTGTTTTGGTTTAAAGAAAAAATACAAAATAATTGTCCTCAAGGACCTTTTAATTTCCATAGCATTATACTTCAGCATGGAAAACTACTTTTGATTTAGGAGCAGCCAATTCACATTGACAGTGGTGAGTGAGGATATCTCAGAACTGGTATAGAACACAAGACTCTGGGAAGAGATGTGCAGAAAGGCAGTGGAGTAGAAATCAAGCCATTAAAGGCTTCTCATAAAGTAACAACTTCAGACACTTTAAAGTGTCCCTTTCTCTTTGTTTGTAACTAGAACTGGTGCTTTGTGTGGCTTCCTGCTGCTGCCAGTACTTGTAGTAAGTGAGGAGAGGTGAGGCTGACGAGATTTTGATTTCATAGAATTCATTAATAATTTAAATGGTAGCAAAGACATGAACATCCAGCATCATTGTGTTCCCAGAGGCAAGAATTGTAAAGCCTTGAGCACTTAATCCCAGTTTGACTCCTTTCACTTCATAAGAGCCCAGCACTGAACAGGTTCCATTGGAAATTAGTCACTTACTAAAACAGCAGAATGAAAGCATTTTTGTGTTTTGGATTTTTTACAAACAACAAATAAAAACAAGCAAACAAACACAAAAATCCAAAAGAAACAAAAAACTCAAGCCAATTTTCTTCACTGTGAAAAAAACACACATTATGAATTTCTCCTGTATTGTTAAGCTCCGGGGTTTGGGGACGAGGGAGTCTTTCTCTGTCCCAGGTTTTAGCAAACTTACTGCTTTTGATTTACTGCCCTCTTCTGCTTGATGATGTGAGTTACCCAATGGTTAATTATGCTCAATTAGCCCTCACTGGATAACAACATTTCCCACTAACTACTCAGAAAGAACATAGCCTTATGCAGGAAGAAGGAAGCCAGGAAAAAATCTCATATTATGGGAGAATGGTCAATGAACCCTATGGGCCTAAGTAATTTAATTATGTTATAGTGAAAATATGATTTTCATGCATATTACTGCCTCTCCTCTTTGCTTCTCTGTATTTCCCTCTTTAATTGGTTTGCATACCACAGTCAATGCTGAACTGAGAAGAAAACGCATTGGCAGCTGAACTTCCTGAGGGGAAACACAGCAACCACAACAATTTTAACACTTTTCCTAGGGCACAAGCAGAGCTCATACATATATATTTTTGAAGATCTCTAAGACGTGAAGGTTTTTAATTTTAAAGGAAAACTATTTATCACTAAAAAAGCCTGTTTAGAGCCTGTGATGTCGGCAGTCTCCTTCCCCCTCACGTGTCCCAGCCCACCATCCCCTAATATGAAGCCCAGAGCCCCGCACTAAAGCAGCACAGAATCTGAAAAATATAAAAGCTCAAACCTGAGGCATCAACCTCGTGTCGTAAAATGGATTTATAACATATGTTCAGGCATAAATAAAAAATAAATTGGTTTCTCTCAGTAAACCACAAGCAAACCTGATGGAAGTGAAGGGAGACGAGCACATCCTGTTGGTGATCATTGCTCTCAAATTTATTGATCCAGCTTACATACTTTTATAGTAGTGTTAATTAAGCTCAGACATATTGCAAAAGCTAAGCTCATCATTGGTTACAGATTACATGTCAACTCCTCCTTTGTGGCTCATTCTCAAAATACTTGTGGTTTTCTTGTTGAGGCTAATACTTGTTTTTACATCCTGCTGTTGACTACATTCAAGGGCACCATATTTTTCACCGTGTTTTTCTTGTGTCCTGGGGTGACGTTATGATGCTTGTATATCCCCATTCATCTGTTCTGTGCCTTTAAGACCGGCTCTGAAGAGTGGAAGTTTTGTTTGGGTTTCTCTTATCAGGAACACAGAGACGAGCAGTACATAGGGCTGTTTTTTCACTTCCAGCTTCAGCTTGCTGCTTTTGCTTGCTCTCTTTTTCTGCTCTTGCTTCTGCTCTGCTTTCTGCCTCTGCTTATTAGCTAGTTCTAGCTAAACAGTCCACATTGCTTCCTGGACTGTTTCTCCTCTCCTTTTTCTGTGACCACCTCAACCTGCTCCGGACTGGGACCCCGGAACACCGAAGGTTCGGCTGCAGCAGCTGGCCCAGCGCCGGAGGGACTGAGAACAGAGCAACCACCCCTGAAAGAGACTTTCTGATTTTGCCATCTTTCTCAAAGCGGTGTCATCGGGTATTGTTCATTTTGTGTGCTGAGCCAGTCAAATAAACAGGTTCTTTCCACCTCTCTCCGAGGAATTTTTTCCCGAACCGGTTGGGGGGAGGGGCCGTGTGGATTTCACTTTCTGGAGGGGCCCTCCTTTGCAGATTCTTTAACAAATTTGCCGAAAACCAGGACATCTTGTTATTTACTCAAGGACGCAGTGTTGTTGTTTTTCTCTTAAGGAAAAGGCTGAGAACTTACTGCTTACAGCTGCTTTTTATTGCTTAACCAGCTGTATATGATCATGGCCTTTTTCCTCAAGCCACGTCTGCACAAAAACTCTCCACATTTCCCCCGTTTTCTTTTTGTGCAAGAAGGTTAGTCTGCCAGGTTTTTCTATCATTCTACTGACCATAATTTGAATGCAATTAAAAATACAAGGCAAAATAAGCAAAAGCATTAAAAGCACATCCAGTATCCCTATAGCATATGTCACAAGGTTCCTCAGCCACGCTCCAAGCAATGGCTTTTACCCTAAAGGGTGTTCATTGGTTAAAACCACTCTCAACTGAGCCATAATGTCCCGCCCTATAAGGCATTGCACACTAGGTGGTAATAGGAGTATTGAAAAAGTAGCTGTTAGCTGTTTTCCATCTCTGTGAACCCGGAGAGGAGGAGAACGGCTAGCCAGGGTTAAGCCTCCAACCCCGTCACTGTGGTGTTGCTGGCTGCAAAGGCCAGTGTTGAGGCCAGCAGCTAGGGCTAATAATGCTGGAATCTGCTCCAGTGTCCAGCAAGCCTGAAAATGATCTTTTTTGTCCTTGAAATTCCACTTCCACTCTTTTCTTGTGTCTCTCAGAAAGGTTCAAAGTCAGCAAGGTAAGTCCTCCAGTGGATCCAAAACCATTTTCTCCCCTCTCTTGTCCTCTTACAGCCTGTAATCCCTTAGTCATTTGTTCAAGCGGCACCAGCTGAGCAATCCTCTGTCCTTTATTAATTTGGAGTGGTGGAAAAGGGGTATGCACCATGACCATAATTTCTCCTGTATAGTCCGCATCAATGATGCCAGGCAGAACAAATAATCCCAACATAGACGCAGATGATCTTCCGAAAAGCAAAGCACCCAGCTTGACCCTGTATAACAATAGGTCCCTGAATCCCCTGTTGGGATTTTTCGTGGGTGCAGGGTGGTCAGCGTAACTTCTATGGCAGCTGCCAGCTCCAAGCCGAGGCTCCCGGTGGTGGTGGGTTGGAGACAGGAGGGGGTGCCGCTGCTGCAGCGACGACTTGTGTCGGTGCGTGGTCGCTGCGGTTCGTGCTCCTGGTTGAAGCCTCCCGGTCTCCGCCTGCAAGCGCCCGTATTGAGGGTGTCTGAGTGGCATTTTTGGCACCAACTAGCCATTGGAGCCAGTGCAGCTGACGCTTGAAGTGGTGCAAGAGCAGCTAACACCTGATTTTGAGAGGTCTTTGCTTGTTCTTGTAAGCCTAGCCCTAATTGTGCTACGCATTCATTTACAAGCCCTTGCCAATGAGCATTGAATAACAATTGCTGATGTTGAGTAAATATCAATTTAGCTATTCCCCGACAATCATTTACCAAGAGAAGACTAGTATCAAAGATATAGTCTAACATTTTTTTGGCTGGCTCACTTTTCACTCCAAATTGACTAACAGTAGACCTCAGCTGAGATAGTAATTTCCAATCAAGGGCTGTAATGGTAGCCTGCATGCCCCCTCCCTGCTGCAGACTGAATACAACAGGACAAGCTAGCTGGGTAGCAGCGCTGATAACCTCATCATCCCCTTTCTCCATGGCGTCTTTTGCCAATGCAGCCCAAGCCTCCCTTCACTCCCTCACAATAGTCTCCTCTAGGTCGTTTTCCGCCCCAGGGATCGGCTCATTGATTTGCAGGAGCTTATCAGGTGCTCTTGGCCACGGCTCCTGTTCTTCAGGGGGTGCGGAAGGCTCACAAGTGTGCTCTATACCCAGTACTGCCGAAGCAGAGGAGGACGGTGAGGAAGGCAAAAACACCGTCCTAACTGCAGGGGCTAGGGGAGTTCCCGCATCCTGATTATAATCTTTATTATGGCCATGTGCAGCTGTTGCCTGTTCGGCCGCTTTTCTCTCGGCTTGATGTTGTAAAAGCTCCTTGTGAACCACCCTCCATAATTTACCTAGCTTCTTGGCAGTTTTATCGTCCTCTAAAGTAGCCTCCCACAATAAATCACCGAATTTACACCACTCTGTTAACTCGTGAACAGTGTGGGGGTTAATAAAAACTCCCTTAGCGTACCCATAGGCTAAAAGCCCTGGTAAATCGTTTCGTAAATCTATTTGCCTAACCTGCCGTTTTTGTAAAAAGGCAGTAAATAAATCATATGCTGCTTGCCTCTCCATACCTAAATCGTCAGCGCTGTTGCAGCTCTTCAAGGTTTCGGCAGCACGTATCGGCTGGGCTCGCCTCTACGACACCCAGGGCACGGCGCGTCTCAGCTTCTTTTTTCTCCTTTATTCTCCGCGCTTATCTGCCATCCCAGCTGCTTCAGAACCCGACCCGGTTCTTCACTCCTCTGTGATCTGTCGCCGTATCAGGTCGAGGTCACCATTTGATGGAAGTGAAGGGAGACGAGCACATCCTATTGATGATCATTGCTCTCAAATTTATTGATCCAGCTTACATACTTTTATAGTAGTGTTAACTAAGCTCATACATATTGCAAAAGCTAAGCTCATCATTGGTTACAGATTACATGTCAACCCCTCCTTTGTGGCTCATTCTCAAAATACTTGTGGTTTTCTTGTTGAGGCTAATACTTGTTTTTACATCCTGCTGTTGACTACATTCAAGGGCACCATGTTTTTCACCGTGTTTTTCTTGTTATTTGCTCAAGGACGCAGTGTTGTTGTTTTTCTCTTAAGGAAAAGGCTGAGAACTTACTTCTTACCGCTGCTTTTTACTGCTTAACCAGCTGTATATGATCATGGCCTTTTTCCTCAAGCCACTTCTGCACAGAGACTCTCCGCACAAAGGCTCTCCACACAAACCATGCTGTTCCAACACACTGTTTAATTACCTGTAGTTCATGCTTTCAGAGAGGTGAACTAGAGGGGCTCACTGGCACTAAAGGGAGGTGAAAATCCTTGCCAGCTCTTCTCACAGATAGTTCCTGACAGCAAAGGAGCAACGTGCTGTTTGGACAAATTCTGGAGTCTCAAGCTTTGCTGTGGCCTGTGAAGTGTATTGTCAAGACCAAACCTTTTGCCCAATCTCCTTTGCTTTAGTCTTGCATGGTGTCTCTTCTCTGCTGTGGCATTACCCTCCTTTATGATCCATTTCAACAATATACTTCAAAATTTTCCATGGTTTGTCACAGCCTTTGTGTAGCAACCCAAAAATTCACTTTTTGGAAGTGAAGGACAGAAAAATTTTAATTTATGTGGTATTCAGACTCCATACTAGCAAGGCTGAAGAAACAATGGCCAGACCTCTGCAAATTGCAAAATATCACTGTTGTTACTCTAAAATATTCAAGTGCTGAAGCAGACCATGCTGTGCTGCAGGTCTTCTTTTTTTTTTTTTAATTTAAAAAACCTAAACAAAACAAAAGTAAAAAAAGAGGAACTCTAGCATAAAGCATGGACAGGCTGTTTTGGGATTCTCACTGTTTTTTGAAATGGAAAGGATGAAAAGCTTTGGAAACCACTGTTTGTGAATCAGTCATTCAGGCAGCTGTTCAGAGGGCTAACATACTTTGCCATGTACCAGAGGAGTTCCAGAGATAAAGAGCCATTCAGAAAAGCTCACATTTTACCAGAAACCCTACTGTTAGATCCAGTTAAAACAGCTTCTTTTACTAGGAATTAGTGAAAATGAATATATAGAACATTTAAATGCATACATCCATCACAGCATTTTTAATCCACAAGACAAACATAGACTCTTGTCCAACAAAATATCAGTCTAAGATTTTTATTCCAGTAGCTTGGTCTACACAAATTGCTTTTAATCACAGAGGCCTTATCCTTCAAGCAGAAGGCTGTGGTTTGTCTTCTTGAAGCTTGGGAGCCTGCTTTTGCCTCTGCATTATTCCAGTTATTCCTAAGTAGATCCAGGAGCAATAGGCTATATCTCTGTTGGAACACTATTGTAATTTGCTTTAGGATGGGGGAAGGAGCATGGGTTGCTTTGTGCCATGTGTAGGAGGATGCTGTTGTTTCTCTTTCAACATTTTCCAAACTTCTGCTTGAAGAGAAGAGTCAGACACACCTTGTGAAACTTCCTATACAAATAGTACATAATGTACCTTATTTGGCTCTGGTTTAGAACCATTGCCATTCTGTGATGGCTGCAATGGGTTTACTCCTGGATGTTACTGTGCAAGGACTGGTAGCATCTGAAATGTTTATGCAGGGGGAAAATGAGGTCATGTGCAGCCAGATGTCCTATGCTCACAATCACAAATCCAAACTCAGGAGCAAACACGTTGTTATTTTCCCTGTGATGCAATTTAAAAATGCTAACAGGTACTTTTATAATATTTTGGCTTAACATTTTGCTTACATTTTTGCATGGGATTTTACAAATGTATAACTACGCACAACAGTTTGGGCCAAAAGGAAGAAATCAATGTACACATCAGGACAGAAATGACATAGAAGGAGTTCATCTGGCATCATACTGCTTCTCCTAGCACAGGTATTTAGGGCATGCTGAGTGGCTTGGCTGGATGTTACTCTCTACAGCAGAGTTGTTAGTCACAGAAGCGTTTCTCTAGGCAGCACAATTCATCTCTTGCAGCACTGGATAGTACTGGCCAGAATGGCCAGTGTGTGGTAGGACAAACTGCACAGTTTCTTCGATGTCTCCAAGGAAGAGTATGATGAGGTTTCACACAGGAATCAGCTGGTTGATTGCCACAAATATTTGCATTATACTTTCCAAAGGTGTCCACACTGCTTACTGGGGAAAAAGAAAAAAAGAAAATCTCATTTAGAGTAAGCAACAATAAATGGTGTTTAGCAACAGACACCATTCAGCAGGTCATTTTCTTTGCAAACATTCAAAGCACACTGTGACTTTGCAGGTTACAGTGAAGTACAGAGTACACACAGAACTGATGTGTGAATCATGCTGGTCTGATGGCTCGGGGAAACTCGCTCTGCTGCCATCACCAGAGCCCAGTTCCAAGGAATCCCTCACGTTCACCCACATGGCTCAGGCACAAGTGAATTCCCCTGCATGCTGGACTTCTACAAATAGTTACATGCTTAAATTTAAGCACAGGGTAAACCAGTTGTATGTGCTGAGATTACTGATACAAGTAATTCCAAAGCAGCATCAATAGGGGCCCAATAGCCACACTCAGGAAAATGGCTGAACATCTTTACTCAGGCATGCTCTGAGCATCAGTTTAGGGCTTTATCTGAGGATTTAATCCACTACTACTTCCTCTATCCCTTCACCAAATAAGTGATTATTTTTTTTAAAAAAGTTAGCTAGATAGTGATTTGATTCTCGTGTCAACATTCTTTTAATTTCATTTTCTTTGCCTTGAATTCCTTAAAAAGGACGATGTGTTTTAATGCAAAGTCAGAGTTGAGCTTCATACTCCAAAGTGTTTACAATCAAAACACCAAAAAAAACCAACAACAACAACAACAAAAAACACACACAAAAAAAAAAAAAAAAAAAAAAAAAAAAAAGAAAAAAAGAAATAATGATTTCCTGACTAGGAATACAGTGTGGTTTGAGACTTGCAAACTGGTCAAACGACCAGTAATCTTCCAGCACCAAATGGTAAAATATTTCATAAATCATCTTCTCCCTGGCAACAAGATCAAATTGAAAGTCAATGAGAGGCCCTTTTGTAAACTTGTGTTGCTATACTCATAAAAAGTTTTTTTTTTGTCAAAAAGAGTCCAAGCAGTTGAAGCAGAATTGAGTGAACCTGTACACTAGTAGGAAATTAATCTATTTTTTCATCTATTTGCCTTCTCTATACCTCAACATTTATGTGTTCCAGAGCAGAAAGAATTTCTTGGTCATTTGGTTTTCTGATGTGGTACCCTAAGGTGCTCTTAATTTTCAGTTTGAGCAAAAATAAAAACCTTGAGAGGTACGTGCTTGCAACTTTGCTGACAATAAAATAATAGATAAAGCCACATGAGAAAGACACTAGCAAAATAGAAAGGATATTCAGTATTTTTCATTAGCACAAATTGCAAGTGCAGAGAGACTAATAATGAAATAATTTATTTAAAATAAAACAGTCCAGGGGGCTATTGCTTTATTGCATAGAACAATATTCCAGAAGTCCAGTAGCCACATATAATTTAAACCAAATATCCAAAGGACGTTTTTTGCTTGGAAGAAAGCTACAACTCTCAGATCTTTATCCAGTTTGCATGGGACTAAGATAAAGCTATAAATAAACACACACTGTGACAATTTATATAGGATTTGCTCCCTAGCCCCTTAAAGATGCTGGCAGTTGTTCCCAAAAAATAAGAAATACTTCAATAAAGTTACATTTTGTTGAGAGCAGAAATACAAATTCACCATAACAGTGCGTGAGCATTTACCACATACTGCAGGTGCCACTAACTGAGAACAAAAGATGGGTGAAGAGCAGAAAACCACACGCTGCAATTGTACTGTGTACCTTTAGGGCTCTTTAGCAACCTCTTCAGTTGTCTTCTCCTCCTCAGAAGCTGCAAATGGAGACAAAACACCAATGAGAAACACTGGAAATTATTTCTTCAATGGCAAATAGTCAACCAAGTTGTTTCCCTTAGTCCAAAGGATCCTTGGACTAAAGGGATAGAATTTACATAGCTATATTAGGTATGCAGGCATTTTTCCTTTTATCTTTTTAATTCTAATTTTAAAAGAGTTCAGAGGCCAGGCCTTCTAAACTCCTGCTTAAAATCTCAACAGTGATGATTCTAACACACATTTTTCTTTGCATTCAATTACATCACTCAACTTCAAAAGCAATTGTTTATCAGATTGTTTATAGTTGCATCAAAGCACTGCAAGCTTTATTCATACCATTCACACTTTCTAACATAAGACCTTTTACAATCTATTCTGACAGCTCGAACTTTAGGTTTAGAGAGGCAAAATTCTTCTAAAAATTATTTTACTGCTTGCTAGTCACACTAATTAATTCCTCATCTTTCTGGTCCATTTTTTTTTGTGAGTTTTGCATGGCAAGTAATACTTTTGGGATTTTTTTTTTTTTTTTTTTTTTGTGTACACCCTTGCTACTTCTAAAGGATTTATTACCTTTTCTAAGATATTAGAACCTGCTTGACTTTTCTGGTGAAATCACACTTCTAAGATCTCATATCAAGTTACAGATTTGGTTTGCTTCCCTAAGATAGAGCAATTAAATCATGCACCATATTTTTCTTTACACCAATGCAATTTAGGAAAATTCTGTCTTTCAAATCAAGGCAGATGTTGATAAAATGTGTTGTATGCAGCACAAGGGGATTTTTTTGTTCTTAATGAAGTTCACATCCAGCCACTTACTGAGCAGGGCGCTGAGCTCACCCCACTGCCACGATCAAATTTAGCAGCCTCCTTCTACTGCACCACAGATGGAACTATTTTCATGTATATAGACATAGGCAAATATTCTCTAATGTATAAATTCTCTCTTGCAGATACTGTTGCTTTGTTTTCTGATTTCTGTCTAATTCGTAGGACATTACATCTACACTACACATAACCTTGGAAAGACATCATGGGTAGTTTTAATGGAAAAATTTTCTAGCATCAGGCTGAAGATTCAGGCTGCAATTCAGGCTGCAATGTCCAGCTGGCCATTTTTCAATACTCCTTAAAGCATAAAGCAGTCTGTCTCTATAAAAAGCCTGTAACAGGTAATATTTAGTCGTAGGCAGTCTCCATACAGAGAACACATCACCCTAGTTAAATACAGCATATTCTGAACATCAATTATTTCACTTTACTCTTCAGAATGCTTTCTGGATTTTGAAGAAGCAACAGGAAAAGAAATGCTCAGGAATTGGCACTTTTGCCTTTATAGGGAAAAGTCATGCAATAGAAATAGTACATTTGAAATTTGGAACTTTAGATATTTTACAGGAAGCAATACTTGATGTAATGCCACATATTCGCTATGGTAACAAGCTGCTAGGTTTCAGTTTGTAGCATCAAACATTCAGCTTATATTACCAAAAGTTCTTTCTCTGGCTGATAGTATTTAATTTTTTTTTCCCTTGTGTGTATTCTAATTTCTTTTGCACTAAGAAGAGTAGATCAGTAGGCAACTAGAGGGAGCACCACAGTCTTTTCTGCTTTTTAACAAAACCTCATTTCCTTTGGATGGGAATTGTGTTTATTTGTCTTCTACATGAATACCTGCCTTAAAACCAAACATTAACCACTTGTACTGAAAAATTGTCTCTGGTCTGAACCATATGGCCATCAGAAAGGCAATCTAATGCAAAAAATATGCAAAGTGTGACAGAGTTACAGAGTTTAGGCATTTCTCCTTTGTGTTTCCCTGTTTCCCAGTGCTATTCACACCCTCTATCTTTTTTTTTTAATCTGCATGCATTTCATAGTTTTTCAATCCAGTTTAATCTCTTGCAATTGCTCCCTGTAAAATCCTGCAGTAACACCCTATTTCCATACAAGATACTTTAATCTCTGCCTGGTACAACGGTAACTCATTTTCCATAATCCTTGGATGAAGGATTTTCAGTCAGTTAAATTATTGTTAATAAGCCTTTCATGAACTCTGCAGCAAGTAATGGAGGTAACTAAAATCACTCCTAACTTTTGTTAGTTCAAATACTAAAATATTAGGCTTATTTATTTTTTTTCAAAATATTTGTAGAGGAGTTACAGCATCTTCACCGGGTTCTGTGTTGTTTCCTGAATGATGATTAGTTTGAAAAGCTGAAGTCCCTGCATTTCTTCATGCAGTGATGACTATGATCCATTTTGTCTGTTTATGCCAGATTTCTTACAATTTCCACAGGCTGTAAGTTAACAAAACAATCTGAATTGTGCAACTGCTTCCCTGCAATGAGGACACATGGCATTTTAATGTTATGCTTTCCACTGAATGCCCAGCTGCTGTATTATCCTTATAGAACAATACCACTCCAGCTCCTTGACACCTTCACCAAAACACCCACCTGCAGCATTCCTGCCAAATGGATCTCAGCCAAGGGATAATTCCATCCTGACCCATACAATTTAAACCCTGCCACAAATTATTTTGTTTCCCTTCATATCCACAGAAGTGGGGCTCATTGGGCTCCTTCTTCCTTCTCTGGGGGAAAGCTCCCCCTGCACACACATATCCTTCATCAAAAGCACTGGAGTTACATGGCTTCACGATATTGCTGCTTCATTTGGTGTGCTATGATTCCCCCCATCCTAGCACGATCTATTACTCTACAGAATTTACAGAATATTGCTCTACAGTATACACAAGGATTACTTCACAGTTTCATACAAGGTGCTATACTGCCAGCAAAAAATCTCACCCTCTGCGTATATATATTTTTTTCCTGAAAGTTTTTTTTTTTTTTCTCTTGAGCTTTTTCACTGGCTATTTGTCAATTTTCAATTTTCTCCTGGGATAAGTAGCTGCATCCCAGTATTGCTGGCTACAGCTTTCTTCAATTTTGCCAGGCATTTAGGTATACCATAGCACTTACAGGTCTGAATTAGGACCTTAACTTTCCCATGGTTTCAACAAAAGACAATATAAAAGAACTTAAAACCTTAGAGGAGTCAAACGGATCACATTTGCTAACTGTAGACACGTGGCATTGCGTATTGCACCAACAGCTGTTGCCAAAGCACTCAGGACTTGGACACAGCAGGAATTCTGAGGGCAAGCATTTCCAAGAGCTACAGGAATTCCCAGGGAGTCCTGAGCTCCTCTACTTTAGGAGAGAACCATGTGGAGAAGAAATGCAGCCTCCCAAATTGCACTTGCAGGAACAGAACAGAGCTGGGCAAGAAGCTCCAGTAGCTTATTAGCACAATATCCAACATTTCACCTAGAAATGTCATTTTTAGGAAACCATCCCTATAATTTCAGTGAAAGAAAACCCATGAAAACCTGCTTCCTATGTAAAGCAGTAATTCCTGCAGTCTTTAAAGACAATTTTTACAAGCTCTGAACTTGCAGCCCTGAGAGTGAGTGCAGAGCTACACACTTCTGTGCACTTAGAGTGGAAAGCAGCCCAAATGCAGGGTGATTCTGCATGCTTGTGATGGTCAGTTTGAATTGTGTGAATATTTGTGAGCTCAGCAGAACAGAGCGACAAGATAAGCAGGGACTTGTGTGCCCTGTGTGACTGACTAATCCCTGCTGCAGCTGATAATAAAAAATAAAGCGCCCAGACTGACTTTTTCCTGCTAATAATAAAGGGAACACCATGCAAATGCACTGACTCCCAGAACCCAGATCCTACTGCTTGCACAGCCTCTTCCCCAAAAGCCTTCAAGCTTTTAAAGCAAGCTTTCCAACTTTCCTGGGGCAGTTTTTATGCAGAAACAGCCTGGGGTTTTGTCTGGGATGTAAAGCCCTAGTGCAAAATTTGGCCAGCTTACAGTGGCAATCATGTCCTACAACCCAGTAGAAAACATGATATAAGATGACCTTGAAACAAGGAGGTGGAAGAGATACAAACTAATTTGTATATTATTTTTTTAAATCTTACTGGATTTTAATCTTCTACCTTGTATTTTTAAATGGTTTTCTAAGTATGTTTTCCTGATTTACAATAGAGATTAAGAAGACAGCTGTTCCAGATTTTAAAATGAAAGCTGTATTCAGTCTTTTCCTTGCTTGGGGAGAGGTGGGGATTCCTTCCAGAAGGACAGAAGTTTTATAATAGGTTATACAAGATAACCCAGCCTTCTCAGGACTTCAGCCTGTATTTCTTCCCTCAGTTTTGCATTTCCTTACCAACCCATTTAAAGCTAACATATTTTGATTCTAATCCTAATTCTTTGATTAATTTAAAAGTGATCTTTCCATTTAGAAACAACAACAAAAAAAATTAAACAGGCACTGGTATCCTGCAATTTTTACAGGTATTTAAAAATACACTTTTCTGAGTGAATCACTTTACTTGAAGCAGTATCCGTCATATGATGATTTTTTTTTCTAGGCAGTCAAGATGAGGCTGGTATCTGTAATGCCAAACACCAGGTTCAATTACTTTAAAAATATTCTTTGCAGAAGAATTTGGTTTTATAAAGCTAAAATAACACAAGTTATCCAGCATCATACAAATGGAATCCACCTTGAGCACGCAAACCAAAGCTGGAGTGCAAAACAAGGATTTGATAATTCAAGCTGCCTGTAGCATAACCAATGTCACACACTAATTCCAAAGGTGGGCAGGGAGCAGGGGGAAAGTAAAATTTAACTGTGAAATTAGAAACAGCATTTTATTTACAGTCTTTTAGAGACCATCTCACATTAGAATGTGATGCTTTTGTTTACAGAAAGCTTCCTCAGTCAGGTCCATTGAAGGTCTCAGGATGTCCCCTGAAATGTTAAGATAAGCAGAGCAGAATATTCCTGGTTCATTTTAATAGTTTAAAGACCTGCTAATGGAAAACTGGCAGTGGAATAGAATTGACTTTTAAAGAGTCAAATTCTGTCACGTTGGAAAAGTAATTCAAGGATTTCTTTGAGAAAACCTGCAAAACAGAGCACAAGAAGCTTGGGCTCCACACCTTCTCCCTCTGTTCATGGGGGCTCAAACCACATCAAAAGAAACAGGGGGAAATAATGATCACTGATACAGTTTGGGACAAAACAGGCAAAGCTATGCAGCTGTCCCTGTAACATGACCAAGTGCTTCAGGTGCCATTGGCCAGGAAGATCCAGGGAGCTCAGCATGGAGGGCTTGCAGACGCCCATCAGGAACATCCCATCACCAGGAATGTCTCTCAGGACCATCTGAAATATTCTCTGTCTCCTCTCTGGCATTTTATTCAGTGAACAGTTAGGATTCCAACCAGCTAGAGCAAGTTACTCAACTTATTGCTTGGAAAGGAAAACCACTTTACGCCTACATTGGCCTTAAAAAAGAAAAAAGGTCCTGGGTGGTCGACCACAGACTAATGCCTCTGTGCAATACTGTGAAATCAGCACTTGAGCTCCACACAGGGAAAAATAAACGTTTTAGTTCTAAGCAGAGTCAAGGCAAGAACAATTACTTAGAAAAGCACTGATTATTTTTCAGTCTGATCGTTCCCATCCTTGGATGCACAGGACAGGAACTCATGGCTGGCAGCTGCTGAGCTGTGTGTGGAACCACCTGCCCTGATCATGCTGGTACTGGGACACAACATGAGGGCAGCTCAACCCCAGCCCTCCCTCACTCCAGCCCATGGGCAGCAGGAGTTCAGTCCCTCTGGCATTCCAGATATTCCATAGGACGAACATAAACCAAAGGCTCAGAGCCCAAGGTCTTTGGGAAACTGATGAGCAAGGGAAAGCTAGGATTTCTCATAAACCTGCCACTACACAAATATGATATAATTTCCTTTTTGCAAGCCATCCACAAGCAATCCAGATAAAAATCCATGAAGTCTACCTGAGAGCCTAAATCATGGCATTATGAAGCCCATTATAAGAATAAAAATTTTCACCATTCCATACAGAAAGAGAAACGTGTTCAATGAGCCAAGCACATCACAGGTTGTTTGTGTCTGATGTAGGTCACTAGCTCCCAAGAAAAGCCTCATTAGCTCTTACTAATGGTCAGAAGGTTCCCTTGAAGAGTGTTTATTCTCCAGTCGTTTATTAGAAAAAGATTCAGAGATCCCTATAATGGTCACAATCAAAGCATAACAGTGCATGTCACATTAATCCAGAATAGTTTGTAATACCTCAGACATTTCAAGAATATTGTTTTATATTCTGTAGCATGGAATTGTAGCAATGAGAAGCAACTCACATTGTTTGTTTGTTTGTTTGCTTTTAACATGGAACAATCTTTAGTTACTGATTGGAATGGATCACAAGGAAAACTAGCATAAGTTAATATAAACCATGTGTATGAAATGCACCCTAATAATTTGATGGATTAAATCCTTTGGGAGTTCTAAAAACACTTCTAGTCAAGACATTTTCTTTAACATTCTTCATACAAAGTAATGCATCAAGTTTTATCCACTTTATCCACAGTTTTTAAAGGAGAAAAGTTTCTGTTTGAAAAGGATGTTTTTCTCTGCTACAGGAAACATTGCCCAAAAATTAATTTCAAAATCCCTATCGTTCCCATTCTGGTTTGAACTGCCACGATAGGAAAACAGCAAGGGGTCCCTGCTGCTGTCTTTTCTCTAAAGTAGGAGACTAAAAATATTCCAATGGTGACTGTATTTACAAGAAAATTTCAAACACAGGTAATACCATGTACAGTAAGTTAAATGCTAACAGATTTCGTTGTACAAAGTGAGTTGTTGCCTTCCAATTTAAATACAAACAGTTATTTTTAAGGGTTTTTTTTAAGTCTTGGCAATGAGCTATTAATACTAGTAAAAGCATCTATTTTCTCATTAATAGTGACATTCATTTAGGCATTACTATTCACTGTATGTCCTTCTACCATTTTTGAGAAGCTGCTTGCCCCCTTGTTCTAGAATAGACAAATAGGAAGACAGTTATTTTAGGCAGTTCTCTCCCACTTATTTGTTTGCACTCAGCTGGGAGCTTCTAGGGGTTTTTCCATTTTACCAAAATCTTCCTCCCCAGCCCAGTGCATGCTGTAAAATTCTATTTGGCTATGCTGATTAAAACTGAACAGACTCTCCATGGACCAGCTGGGTCTTCAACTCTCAGCTCTTGCGAGCTCTTCAACGCTCACAACTTTTACAGAATTTTTTTTTCTAAATATTGTTCACTTTCTTCCAACAGAGATTTTCCAGTTATGCTATGATGACTCATCTAAAACTCAGTTTTATGAAGGAAAATCAGGAGGAAGAAGAAGAGACTAGTGGCCAGTGCAGGGCCATCAGGTAAGTGCAGCAGTCCAAGAGACAGATAAAAGAAAGTGATAAATGTGAAACAGAACTACCCAACCAGCAGTTCCAGATACAGATATTTCCCCATATGATAATGTTTACATAATATGATAATGTTTACATAATTCAACTTCTGAGGGCCTAATTTAGTTAGATCAGTCTATCATAATCAGTAAAGAGAAAAAGCTCATTCCTCCACCTCACACAAACAGATGCCTAGAATGGTGTGCCTGTTCTACTGAGCAACATCATTCTGAAAGCCTCTCAATAATTATGAGCAATTGCACATCACCCTGAGAACTCTTCAGTAATTTTCTAAGTACCACCATTGTCAGCACACCCAGGATTTGGTAGTGCACCAAGCCAAGCCAGCGTGCACTGATTCTATCAGGTGCTTTTGTCTGCCTGGCACCACTGCATGATGGGCTCAGCAAAGCCCTGTCCCAGAGCAGCAGCTCCTGTGCAGAGCAGCCTCCAGTTGTTTCTCTGGGCTGCACACAGCTGCCATTGCAGCGTGTTTGAAGCTCAGCATGGAAAACACTGGCACATTCAATTCACTCACTAATCCTCCCCAAACCCAGGCACTCACTCAAATGGCCTTGGAAATAACAAACAGAGACCATGTCCTTCAATACTTTAAAGAATAGGGAAAAAACCTGTTAGTGAAGTCAGGAAGAAATCTGGAAAAGCACAGTTTGGGGCTAATTGGTTCTCTTATTTCAGTTGATAATGCCAGAACCTCAAGCCTCAATACCAGAGTTGGAGAAGAATTTATGGTGGCAACCCAAACACCAGAAGTCACAGATGCCTAATCCAAATAGCAGTTTGCCAATCGGTGAATTTTACAGCATTTGGTTTGTCTGAAGAAAAATTTAATTTATGGTCCCACACACAGACTACACTGTGAAAGGAGAGCAACAGGAATTGAACCAGTAACCAAGAGTGACAGCTCAAGCAATAAAAAGGTAGAGAGAATTAGCATTTAGAGGAAGTTAAAACCTTGGGAACAGAGTAACATAGTTCAGTACTCATTTTGGTAACAGTATTTCACAGAATTCCACATTGGAATTGTGGATTGTAAATTGCCTAACTTGAGGCAAGGAGAACATTCCAGGCAGGTATCATTGTTAACTGTCTGAAATGGCAGAAATATTCACCATAGAGCAGATCCTACCTTATCCAACCATGGACAGTTATTCATAGATAAGCACTGTCAAAGGAATATACAACCACCTCCAGATACAAGAAAGTGCTTAGGACATTAAAGGGAAATTTTGCAATTGCTCTCTAGAGCAAGAAATGCTGCAATACATTTTTAAACATATCTCTTAATGGCTCTAATTCACCAAATTTAACATAAAACAGACTACTTCCTTAGAAATGGAAATTTTTAGGGCTCTAGGTATTTTAACTACTACCTTATAAATATTTCTATATGTAAGCAGTAATAATCACAGCCAAGGTACTTACTTCTGCTTTCTATAAACTGTATTACAGCAGATCACACTAGGAATTGTTTTAAAATGTTATTTGTAATAGGTGGTTTCAGAGACAAGCACAGGAACTAAGCACATTTGAATTAAAATCACATTCATACACAGACCTTTCATAAAACTCAGTGATTAGAAGTGCTGCACTATTTCTCAAGTTTATTTGTTAAAAAGGCAATTAAAATGCATCCATTCCTCACCGGAGACACCAAGAAAAAAGTGAAAATCATTCCAAATCTGCTAATGCCTTTGATGGTACTGTGATAAACACCATAGATTAGCAGTCAAAATATTTTTAATCTCAGTTTGATCTGTGTTTTAGATATATCCTCTCAAGACTAGCAGTAAAAAGAAAATTTAAAAAAATACTTTTAAATCTGCCAAATTAAATTACAATCCTGTATCTTGCACATTTTATGGACAGTTTTGCATTTATATTATTGCAATTTTTTGAAAAGCACAATAAACCAAAATATTTCAAACACCCTGACAGCTCAAAATACTGAATGTTTTGCCACCTACCAATTTCAGTGTTTAACAACAATTTGAAGTTTTATTGTGTTGTGAAAATTTAGTCTAATATATCCTTAGAATTGAGACCATGACAGCATTTCCTTTGCTATGCAAGATCCTGTTTAACTTACATTGATAGAACAGATATAATTATTCAGTGTGAATATCTTTGGAGTGGCTAGTGAACTAAAGAGTTTAGATTCCTTAAAAAACCCTTGAGAACTACATCACTAAACAACTGCTTAACTGATCACGTTATAAGCTCAACTTAATATCTTAAGAAATAGGATGGGTTAGGGAAATAAAACATTTGACTCTACTTGTTTTAGACAGTAACTCTGGTGCCAGAGGTGGGATGCTTTTAGAGACACTGATTTAATAAACTTAATTACCTTATGCTCATGATATGTCAATCTTAATGCCTGAATTAGTTTTCACTGCAGGACAAACTCCATTAGGAACACTGATGCTCATTCTCAGTGTTCTGTAAGAGGCAGAGCTTTAGAACCCACAACACACACACACACTCAAAAACTACATTCATAAATTAACCTTGAACTGCAGCAGCTTCTGAATTATCAGCAAGTTCCAAATTAGCATCAGCTTCTGAATTAGCAGCAGCTTCCTGCTGTGCCTCCTCCACAGCATGGGATTCCTCTGGAGCCAGCAAGTCATTCTCCCCTCCAGCTTCTGGGGGCACCCCAGAACTCTCATCCTGTGCTGTGGGTCCAGCACTCTCCTCCTGTGCTGCAGGTTCCACAGCAGCTGCTGCCTCAGCCTCTTCCGTGGCCTTCTCTGCTCCAGTGACCTCATCCACCTCTTCTGCATCACCTTCTAAGGATTCATTCAATACAATAAAGAGAGTAAAATGCATGCATGCAACAAAAAATTCACCAAATACTTTTTATCATCATCATCCTCATTTAAATTTGAAGTGGGAAGCTAAGATTTGGGATCAGAATTAACAAAAAAGATCAATAATTAATCCCCCATATTGTCTAATGTGGCATCAAAAAACTAAGATGAGGAAACCATATTCTTAATTACTGATTTCATTACACGTTTCAGTGATAAGAAAAGAAACTGTGGCTTAAAGCAAGTGTTGGGGGAGCAGTGAAGGATAAAAAGGACAGTGTCAAGTGTTGCTTCAAAGCACTCTGCTGAGAGGGCCAGTGGTGGTACACACACAGGTGCCAGAGGGAGCACGACTCTGTGGAATTACCACGTGGGGAATAAGACATTTGGTCTTATATAGAAAATAACTTGCTAATTTCAAGTGGTCAGAGCTCACTTTTTAGATGTATGACCACTTATGACTATTTTCTTTTTACAACTCACAACTCCCTTTTAAAGACTTGTTTACACCACTATGGGTCCAACTCCTTAGGACCTGAAAAACAGTGTTTCCCAGTCATGCATCACTTCAAATTCAGCTGAGACAAGTCATGAAAAACTAACAGCACAAAGCAACAGGGATGCTAAACCACCATGCAAACATGCACTAACATCAAGTTCACAAAGGAAAAGTTATATACCAACTGTACATCACAAGTTCACCACTAGAACCAACTCAGGATGCAAAAAAAAAAAAAAAAAAAAAAAAGAACTGGAAATAAGTTTGTAACAAAGTGTCAACTATGTGAGAATTGAAACAAAAGAGCTTAAGGAGACATAGTCAGAGTTTGTTTGATTCTTTTGTATCTGTTTAAAAACTAAACAGACCAATTTCATTTCTTGGTCTTCTTATGCCAGTGAAAGCCTATAATTTGGTGCTCAGGTTTCAAGACAAGTCCATTCATTGCTCAGTAAAAATCAAAACTTTGCATTATGCAACCTGATCATGTCCCTTTAAGAAAACATTGTTTTCAAAAACCCCTTAATTCATCACACAAAGAACAGGCTAACAGCCAAGATCAGCATTCAGTACACTTTATTGGACAGTCAAATATCGAGTGCATTCATTCAGAACAGCCAGCTTCTCCATCTCAGAACTGCCTTCTACAAAGCAGATTCAGTAATAAGCTCAATATGGTTTGGCCTTGCAAACATAGGTAGTTCTTTAAAAGTCTCACACAAATGGAGTTTTACAATAGAAGGTACAAAGTCATCCCAAGGTAGGCTGCAATGTACTCAATGGTAAACGATTGTCCTTTGTTTGTATTTAACTTCCTCAGGTTTGGAAAGAGATTTCCCTTGTGTCTGGAAAGTGTAAAAGCAGAGTATAGATTAGAAAGATTGAATCAGCTTGCAACAAGTTAAAAAGAAAAGTCATAGAGAAAAAAGAAAGAAATCAGGAACAATCTTAAAGGACATGAACAACAAATGGAAGACAAAACTCACTAAATAAGCAAGGAGAACATCCTGCAAGCCAAACATCATTTTACATTTGAAATGATGTCCCAGATTTTCTTCTGCTACTGTGAGTCAGGCCTCTTCCAGGGGCTTTTTAAATCCCTCCCTAATTTGAGAGTAGCTTTCAGTTAAAATGAGCCACAGAAATTTCCTATCAGATCTCTTTCTAAATGTCTGTTATCATTAATTAAAATACCATTAAATATCATTTCAACCCTCTAATAAACAAAGAACCCTCGTATGATTCTTTCTCTTATTTTGACAGACTTGTTTGCTATGTACAGTTCTCTGTAATACACATTTTGGGTTCAGGCACAAGGGGAGAATTTTCCCCCACATGAGAAATCACAAAAATCCTATGAAAAGAATCTCTGATCAGCTGTTCTCCAGTATTAAGTTCTTCCACCCAGGAAGTTCTTTTATCAGAGCCAGCAAATATGCCATGAACATGCTGCTTGGCATACTGCTTTTCTATCCATCACTTCATATGGTTGCCAGCTCTGCTTTAGACCTTACTTTAAGCTTGATTTAATGTGCCCCTAAAAAAACACCAGAATACTTTGAGAACAGAATTTTTAACTGCTCTAATCAGCAATGCTTACTGGGAAAAAGTATAAGGATTGACTCTAAAGAATGCACAGGGAAAGAAACTGCAAAGGCACTTCTGGGAAAAGCAATGCTATTCCAGCACTCTGTGACAAGGTAAACACAAAAATATGACTATGCAGGGAACAGGAAAAAAAGGGGAGGAAGAAGGGTGATAACTCTTTTCAGAATGCACACAGAGGATTCTGTAGGAAAAGTAAGAACAGAACTGATGCTCATTCTTCATGTTCTGTTCTTTTGGGTGTATACAGCTGGGAATGAAGAAGGATTTAAAAAAGGAGCTGATTCAACAGTGGTTTTGTACTGTGAATTGGAATTAACTACTCAGAAGTCCAACTAAAAACTCTGGGTTGAGCATTTATTCAGAAGTCAAATATTGAAAATAATACAGGAAACAAGTTTCAACTGTATTCCCTGAATGGCCTTAGAAACATTTTGGACTTCTTACTATCAATAAAAAGGGAGGCAGCAATCATCTGCCACTGGTTGTGACATTGATGACTTATGAAGCAGCAGATGATGGGATGTCTGGAGAGCACCCAAGAGCGGTTGCTGAGCACTCAGTGCTGTGGGTATTTCACTCCAGCATGTGGAGAGGCCAGGGCCAGAACTCAGTACCTTGCAGAAGTGCACCTTAGGAGAAAAGAGAGAGCACTGGGAGTATGTTGGAAGGTTTGCTTAGTGCTTCCCCATTCTCCCAGCTATGGCAGTCAGAATGTAACGAGGGTAATCCTCACTTCTGTCCTGAACAGCAGGACACCAGGTCCCTGGGAGAGATCCACTTTGGTCCTCATTACATTTTCTATTTTAGGGACAACGAAGGATTACAAATTGTGGCTGAATTCTCAGCATTTGTTTAAACAATTGAGTTTTAAAACTAAACTGCTTTCTTTTTTGGAAATTAAGGTATTTCACTACTTTAAATCTTAAGGTCTGTAGTTTTAATGTTCTGAAACTAAAGCATGTGTTGTAGAAGTTCAAAGCTAACAACCTCTAAAGGAATAATTATAGAGGCAGACAATTTAAACCATGCTCTCACACTGAAGACAAAATTTAAACTCCTGATACTTTAATCAAAGGTATTCTTTGTGTGCATGCAAATATATTAAAGTAATTCTTAGAAGCCAATATTTTAAAAAAAAAAGGAAGAGCTTCAAGTGCTCTGGCTTCAATGCTTAATTCTTTTAAATAACAACCAAAAAAATATTTAAATATCCTTAAGAAATTTTCCTAATTGCTTTTCCTAGCAAGGCCATGCTTGCCAAAGTTCTACCTTTTAGATTAATGTGAAATTAACATCAGTTAACACTAATTGATGTAGACAGGGACAACATTCCATTACAAGTATTTGAACTAACACAGTCTAATTATTCAAGCATGAAGAGCTAAGTAAGGATTTACTATACATTTAGGTAATGCCTGCATTTCATCTAACCCCAAATTAGAAATGACAAAATCAAGGTTGTAGGACAAAAAAATCGATGCAAGTTAATTTTTTTTAATGCAGGTTTTTTCCTCTATTGAGCTGTATTTCCTGATGGCATGTGGCCTGAAGCCAACCTGTTGACTAAGAAAAGATATTATCTTCTCCCCCCCACTAAAAACAAAAGAACAAAATTGATTTTGACAGCATTATGTATTCAGTCAAGTTTCATTAAGCTTCCAGTAAATCAAATACCCATTATACAATTAATAGGATTCACACATCAACTCTTTCCATTCCAAGAGACTCCATAGGTGGACCAAAGACCAGATTAATGCCTGAACATTAAGGCCACTACCAAAATTCCTGCAGCAGGAGCTTTGTAGCAGAACAATACTGTACAAGCACCTCTGTCTTCAGTCCCACTCACGCAGTTCAGACAAGGACGTGGACAGTGCTAAAGCCTGATTAGACAATATAGAAATCTGTTCCAAATCCTCAAGTACCAAGGGAACAAGAGAAAGGAGCTCAACTCACCCTTTCTTGACCCAGGATTGCTTTTCTGCTCATCGGCTCTCTCACGAAGAATATTTGTATCTTCAACAAACTTGCTGCGGGGTGAACTGACTACTCTGTAGGCCTGAAAGGGAATTATACCTGAATTTACAGCTACATCCCTACAAATTTACCAAACACAAAGAGGCAAGAAGGAGAGAAGGGATTTTAAACAAGTGTTACTGCCCATCTTAAAATCCATATAAAATTTATCCTAAGAAAGGCTAAAAAAAATTAATAATCTACTAAATTAATATATTTATGTATTTCATATTTCTCCTTTGTTAGAAAGAAAATACAATATACCATGCAGCTTTTGAAGTGCTGCAGTGCTTCAGGAATTGAAAACAGCTTTTTAAAAGCTAATTACATTAAGATTTCTATTTTTGTAATGTGGTAAAAATGTGACAGGAAGATACTATGT
Source organism: Zonotrichia leucophrys gambelii (assembly GCF_028769735.1). Lineage (NCBI taxonomy): Eukaryota > Metazoa > Chordata > Aves > Passeriformes > Passerellidae > Zonotrichia > Zonotrichia leucophrys. The sequence goes on along the minus strand of NC_088173.1, from coordinate 42,647,374 downwards.
TATACATTCAGAAATGCAATCATACATGTTTGATATTTTGAACAAACAGCTACTTAACCATTCAAGAGGATTACTTTGTGGGACAGGGACATATGTACCTCTCTGGGGTGTGCTAGGCACTGTCTCAGGTCTTGGGGGAGAGGGTAGAGGGAAGCTATAGAACGGAGGATTTAGGGATGTGAAGCACAAAATCAGACACATTTAGAAGCAGGGAGGAGAATGGTTACCAAAAAGCTTAACCAAACCAGATGCTTACAAAACTTTAACATGCTTCCTTGCAGTAACTAAGGCTGTTATCTTCCTTTTTTGTGCCCAAATTAACAAGGTTCGTATCTTCCCCCTGTAGCTTCAGATTGCTTATTTCACATCTGCCTCGCCCACTTGGAAACACTGCAAGTGTTTCTGGTTGACAAGACAAGGCAAGGGGTTAGAGACAGGTGCCCTACAATCTTTGGAAACATTCATTTCACATAGTTTTAAACATGCTTTCCATTAAGAGCCAGCACTACTTATCAAAGTAACACTAGAACAGGCAAGCAATAGGCTTTCACCTTCACTAAATCCTCTTAAGCTGATTTCTAAGTTAGGCTGCACTTAGCTGCAATATCTGCGTTCATTGATGGTTTGCATCCTGACCATGCTCTAACCCAGCACACAACTTGTACCATGCCAGCTCAGAAAGCACACACAGCTCCATCCCCAAACACTTACATAAAATAAACCACCAAAAGCAGCAACACCAGCAAGGAGATAGATCATCATGCTGTCTCTAGAAGAGCCAGGAACGCTCCCAGATGACATCTGGCGAGGAGGCGCTACAAAAACCATTAGGGAAAGTGATGTAAAGTGCTGCTAAAATATGATCACTAAAATGAATTATGGAACCTGAACCCTGTATGGGAAAGGATGATTCAAAAAGGTTATAAAAACAGATGTTGATGCATATTAATGTATCCTATGACTGAGTAACACAGGGTGTGGTGCTCCATGGCTGAGCTCTTCCTAAGAGGTGTTTTTCTGTGAACTATGTCGTCTACCATCAGCTTCCAGGTTCTGGGCACAGTCTATATAGACTAAGGAATGTTTAATAAAAAAAAGAATGTAAAAAGCTCCTGACTAAGGTAAGGTAGGTAAAATAATGATCTGTCCTTATTCCTTATGATCAGCAGAAGTAATGAATTCTCTCTTCAGGGTAATAACAAGGAATTTTTTAGAAAGCTTTTTCATTTGAATTCACGTTCTTTCACTCTCAGACTGCTGACACTTTGATCCATACCCTTCACCTCATGAACTGGCCAACAGAGCCAACAGAGAAGTAGAACTACAGAGTTTTTTACCTGACTTGATACATATTAACTGTAACAGCAGTGCTACCCATTCATTTGTTATAAACTGATTCTTACTACAGTCTTGGATTCATCCATACGCCTCAAAAAGATAACCATGAAAAACCACACGTAATTCTCTTGGTCAACAAAGCTTTCTGTGGAATTTTGTGACTTGATTCCAGATAAGAAATGTCTCATTGAAAAAGCGCTCATGAAAAATAAAATAGCTCAGGGCATTGCAATTGACAGCTGCAAAAATAATCCCGATGTCAAAACATTGCCATGGTGCGCTAGGTTATGTTTAGCATCATCTGTCTCATGACACAATTCTCAGACTATTCTCCAATAGCCGGGCATCCTCACGGCTTTGCATACGTTTATATTTTCGTTCAGCATCAGAATGTCCTTAACCCTCCCCCCGGGGCAGCCAGCTATAGGACAGTGATCAGCAAGCTGCCATCACCCAACGCGGCTGGCAGATTTTTCTTTTGCCAGCTGTTACACAACCCCTGATGCGCCAAAAGCCACGGTTGTGGCGCACCGGCTCTGCTCCCGCTCCCTGCTGGGGCCCCGCAGCTGCGGCTGCCCTACCGGGGGGATGCACCCCGCTATTTTAAAGGAAGGGAAGGCAGCAGCGGCCTCCGCTCTGCCATGGGCCGGGGGCAGGGGGTCCCGGACCAGCTCGGCTGCCGGCGGAGCTCTGCAGCAGCCAGTGCCGGAGCCCAGCATGACCGAGCAGCCGCGCCCGCCCCCGCCGCACCTGTCCCGGCCCCGCGTCGCCCCCGCCGCGCATCCCCTCCGCCGCCGCCTCCCGGTCCGCGCCCCGTCCCGCCATCCCGGGAGCGCTGCCCGGCCCGGCCCTGCGTACCACGCTGCTTGAGGCGGCTGGCGGCGGCGGGAGCCCTGCTCAGGCGGGTGGCCAGCGCCTGCGAGGCGGCCCTGCACAGGGACATGGTGGCGAGCAGAACGGAGCCGGCTCTGCGCTGCCGGTGCGGCGAGGATGCGGCGGCAGAGCCCGGTCCCGCCTCGGTGCCGCGGGGGCGGGCCGAGCCGCAGCCCCGCCCCGCGCACCTGGGCGCCGCTCCCGGCCGGGGGTGCCCCGGCTGCGGCGGGACGGGGGAAGCGGCGCGCACACTGCGCAAGGCCGGGGCTGCGACACCCACCCGCCCCACGGCAAGGGAGCGGCGTTCGGAACTGACCGCAACAACTGACCCGGGACAACGGGATGGCACGGACCAAGGAGAGAAAAGATAGGGGGGAGCTACTGTTTCACTTAAAAAGGAATTTCTCCAAGAGAAAAAACAAAACCAAAGAAGAAATCAACTACATTGACGGCGAAGGGCGCTCGGGTTAGGCACGGTGCCAAAGGCGCTCGGTGTGGGCAGTGAGGTGTGGGCAGTGAGGTGCTCGCAGTGAATCGCTGCTCTGGGACCATGCGGACTGTCACAGCGCAGGGCGTCTCCGGGTCAGACCTGTGCAGCTCCCCTTGTCCTACCTGCATTGTTGGGCAGCAGCCCTGTTTCCCCTCCTTCCTCTGTACAGAGCTCCTTTGTTCCCTAATGATCATCTAATGCCATCACACTCTGCCACGATGGCCTTTTCCCAGCCTTCGTCCTTGACTGACCTTGAGGCACGAAGAGAGGGCAGAAGCGTTCAGAAGGCAGAGCTCACACCCAACACTGACACGGGCTGGCCAGTCCTTCCCTGGGGGCACCTCTCAGGCACGGCCAGTCCCCAAAATGCTCACAGGAAAACGCAGATTTTAGCATTTATACAGATCCTATTCTTATATTTGCTTATTTTATAAATTTAGCAGTGACAGTGATGGCAGAGCAAGACTACACTTCGGGAACATTTACTGAACTTCATCTGAACTGATGTTTAATTTTATAATATACCCTCCAGAATAGCAAAGGCAGTTTTGAAAATAAGATTGATAAACTAAGAAATGGAAATGAAAACATGAAACAACTTCAACCAGCAGAATGAAATATTAATGGTAAAGAAAGTAGTTTCAGGTTTCTTCTAGACTTTATAATTTATTTTTAATTATGCACATGAAATGTATGAACATACAAGTAATTAGATAACCTTTTACTTCTTCTGTGCTCGTTTATTCATAGGACAACAACCACATACACTTGGCTCTGTAGTGCACGTCTCTTTGTGACCATGTCATCAGCCTAAGAAAAGAAAAGAAGAGAAAAAATTCCTAGCAATAAGAAAAATAGATGTGATCAAAGTGGCAAGAAACATCTCATAACATCCTGCATCTTTATCTGGAGAGGAATGTTTATGGGGAAAAATAACCACAGCACCACAAGGTTTTCTGTAGTATAAGGATTTTTTTCATGTTAATTCCTCTGAGGTCATAATCCCCAAAGACTTCTTAGCTGGCAGAAACACAATTTATGGTTTTTTTTGACTGAAAAGGGGACAATAACTACATACACTTTGCCCTATAGTGCACATCTACAGGCACAGACCCCACTGTACATACGTTAAAAGAAAAACCAAGATGAAAAGATAAGCTATCATTAGTCACTCTTGTTTCCTTGCCACTGAGCCATTTATAAGGTATTCAATTTACAACCTTTATTCATTGCAGACACTGTAAGAGATATGTTATTTTCTAAGAGTTTGCATGTTCAAGACAGAAAGCTGAGAGGGAATACACTGTGAATAAATGAAAATACAGATCAGCCAACTTATCATTTTAAAGCTGGGAATGATTTAAAAGAATAGTAAAATCCAAAATGTGAAGTACTGAGGAAAAAAAGAAGACTGTAAGTCAGTTCAGTATCTTGACTTCCAAAAGATGTCAAAGACCTTCATAATTTGTGTTCAGCTAAGTCAAAAGCATTGGTTATGTGCATACTTACTATGAACATTGTCTACACTGATGTGCTCTTGCTTTTCTTCTTTCATATTCCGTTACATCCTCATGGTGCTGCTTGATAAGCTATAAAAGGGCAGAATATTATAAACAGCTATACAATTCACAGCTGGATCCAGACAGCAAAGACAGCTTGCAGAATATGAAATACTTGTTACCAGCATGCAAACCAGTATGTAACTGGGACCGTCCAGAACACAACCTATCTAAATTAACAACTGAAAAAGGTGTGAGAACAATGCTTCGTAGGACAAACATTTTCTCTTCACCACTGCCAACGAATTCACCACCCCCAAAAAAGGGGGAAACCCCAAAGGGAACCCATCCCACCCTGAAAACACTGTCACCATGGGGAATGCTGTTGATCCTGCACGATTCTACTGCACCCTGTTTCCTTTACCACCACAAAGTCTGTGAGTTCTCTGAAACAGAGGTATCTTACATCTGCACTTTGCTCAGGAAAAAGGAGTCTTAATCCATTGAAATCAGCTAAAACCACCTTAACCAGCTGAAAAGTGAGAACGCATTGGTAGTGCGATAAATACAACATTATCTGGGCACATCCCTAGGTCTTCTCTCTTTTTGGAAAGACCATGGGGAAAATAATGCCAAAGCATTAATCCAACAGGCTTGAAGAATTCTCTGTTTGCAACAGAGAGAAGCTTAAGAAGTTGGTCATTTCTTAAAATAAGAGCACAACATAAAGCTGGGAAAACATAAGTAATGAACATAATCATGCTTCAAATTTGAGACCTGCTATGACCATCCATTACCTCAGTAAACTCAACAGTTCGCAGTCACTGCATTCATGTCACTGTTATGATTTGAAAGGAATAGTTAAGTTCAACAAAACCAAATGAAAACACTTACGAGAGCCCACAAGGCAGCACTGGTGCCAAACGCCAAGCCAACTCGCAGCCAGTTTGGTTGGGCATTATTCGCTTTTTTCACAACAAATGCAGAACGAGTAAAAGCTAAAAAGGCACAAGATTACAAATGCATTAACATTCCTCAGGGTTAGACTACCAGGTTCTTACTGACATCCGTGCAATCAAGGAAAATAGCAAACGACAACAACAAACCCCGAACGAATGCAATGATGAAGTGGTCTCCATAACACTTACACATAACATAACATAACATAACGAGCCGATCCGCTCGCAGGATTCCCGCAGCACACGCTCCCTCACCCGCCAGAGAGGGGACGGGCGGGCTGCCAACACCTCAAAGCAGCGCTTTTTGCCCGTTCCCCAGCCACAATAACAATTTCCCCCCGCATCTTCTGCTCCATAAGGACGCCTCTCACAGTCCCCTGCCCGAAGCCCCCAGCCCCGGGCCTTCCCCGCCTCCGATCCCCGCTAATCGAGCGCGCTACGGGCACAGCCTGCCAGGGAAGGGCCGGCACCGCCACCGCGGCGAGACACGGTGAGCCCTCTCCCGGCCTGGAAGCAACACCAACTTAAAACACATAAAAGATTTAAAAATAGCTAATGGGCTTCGATTAAAAACAGTAAAAGGAGAGAAGCTACCAACGAAGCTTCTTCTACCGCCAGACGCGGACTGGCTGGCGGGGACGCCGCCACCTGACCAGGCAGCAGGGCTCCCGCGGCCCTAGGTCAATGGGCCGGGTTAAAGCCCACCAGCCTGCCCCGAAGGGGATCTCCTCCCGCCACCGCCGCTCACCTAGGCTGGGCGGCGCCGCCACCAGCCCCCAGCGCCTCACCGCCCTCAGGCCCGCCGCCATCTTGTCGACCGGACGCGGCTCCGCCCGCGGGGGTGGGACCACCCCGCCCCGCCCATGCCCCGGCGCCCAGGCGGGCGAGCTCCACCGCGCGAGACCCGGCGGGCCCTGCACAGCCCGATGGCTCTCCGCTCTTTCCCGCCCGCCGCCGGCACCGGGCAGTGGCGCCGCCGCTCCGGGACCACGCCGGGCCGGCCGCGGCTCGGCGGCGGAGCGCACACAACCGGCGGGGCGGGGCCGGCGCGGGGCCGCGGCGCATGCGCGGGGCCGCCGTGACCCGGCTGGGGAAGTGCCGCGCTGCCATTTTGGCGGCGGCTCGGCGGCCGCTCGGGACCACGTGAGCGCGCCCGGGGCTGGCGCGGGGAGCCCGGCGCGCGCGGCGGCCGGAGGGGCCGGGAAGGAGCGGGAAGGGCCGGGAAGGGCCGGGCCCGCGGGCGGCGGGAGCTGCGGAATTCCAGCGGCGAGGCTCGCGGCGGCGGCGGCCGAGCGGTGGAGACGGGACGTAGCCCGCCCGCCCGCCCACTCAGTCTCCTCCTCGGAACCCCTCGGCGGCGCCGGAGCCGACGGCGGGGAGGATGCCGTCCGTGAGCCTGCCGCCCAAGGAGAACGCGCTCTTCAAGCGCATCCTGGTGAGTGGCGGAGCGGGAGGCCCGCGCTCGGCGGCGGGGAGCGGGTCGAGGAGGCCCCGGCTCGTACCCCGAGCCGGCGGGGAGCGGAGTCCCGGCGGCACCGCTCCGGCCGCGGCTCCCTCCAGTGGGGCAAGCCGGGGCCAGCGCCGCCCGCGCCCCGTCCCGCCCGGCCGGGGCAGCGCCGGGGCCGCCGCGTCCGCCCGCTCGCCCCGCGGGTCCCGGCGCCGGCCGCGGTGAGGCACCCCGGGCTGCGGGAAATGCCCCGCCGCCGCTTCATTCATCGCTCGCCTTGCAGAGCCGCTGTCCTGCCGAGCACCCACCCTGGGTTCACTTCATTTTTTATTTTTGCTTTCTTTTGTAACTCACTGTTTTGCTGTAGGTAATAACCATGTTAGTTGGTCGGTAAGAAGATGGCTTTCGAAGGAGGAAGTGGAGAAGGATGAAGGTTTTGAAGTCTTCTTGAAGTTTAATTTGCAGCCAGCTCCTATGGAAATTTGTCAATCGATTTTGCTGGGTGGCGGCTGGCATATGGATGAGAGAGCATTCAGTGTAACTTAGGCGAGAAGCCTGGTTTGCAGAATGAGGTTAAGATGGTCTACAGTCCTAATAACCAGCAAAAGGGGCCCAATTCATCTACATCTTAAGGAACTTGTTTCAGCTTTCATGCGGTGTTGCTGGGACATTTATCTTTCTAAGGACTTGGGTTGAATTGGAAGTGTCTTAAGTTTGTTAGTGAGCAGCTTCAGTGGATTTATTAACCAGATTTTGTATCCAGATTAAGCTGCTTTCTCTCAGAAGAAGTCGGTTTTGTCTAAAAATCTCATGTTGTCTTTCAGAAAGACTTAGGCTACTATTTTGAGTCATTCCGAAGATCAGAAGTAGGATGAGTACTGTTGTCCTCTTAGAGCAACAGCACTCTTAAGGTTCTGTAAACTTCTGCCACTTAAGTGGGAGGGATGTGTACAGTCTTCTGTCACTTCTGTTTCCAAAATATTTTGTGGAAACTGAGCATGTAGAACTAGAAAGCCCTATGCTCAGGCATGTGGCCGTGAGACATGCAGTTTCAGTTAGGGTTAAAAAGTAAATATGAACTATAAATCTCTGAAAAGATTCAGTCATGCTTTCGAGTTGGTATGACCTTGTACTGAGTGTGGTTTTTCATGTGTTATGGGCTGGGGCAGATGTTGCCTTGCTGCTCAGTGATCCATCCTCCTTTGCATTGAGGAGGGTTTGTGTGATTACAGGGTACACTGAATCAAGGAGCTTCTCCCTGTTTCAGTCTGAGCGGGTTTGGTTGGTTTTTTGTTCTTTTTTTGTTTTTTTTTTTTTTAATTTTTCCCTTTGCTTGGATGTGTCTGAGTACTTGTGTGGAGGGCAGGAACAAATAAGGAAAAAGTGTGTCTTTAGAGAAAGTGCTGGCTCAGCAGCCTTGCATTCAAAGCTTGATTCAGACTAGAAAAGGTGTGCCCCAGTGCAAGCAGATTTCTGTATGCTTTTTTTCAAGTTGAAGGTCTTTAATAAAAATCGTGGAGTCTGAGGTGTCTGGATAGGCTGAAGCTGTTGTATCATTGTGATCTTTTCCTGTGTCTCACAAGGATGAGCCTGGGAGACAGATGTGCAATCTGGTATTTAAGACTGCCTTCTGATGTGGTATCTTTATAACACGTGGTGAATAGAAAAGGCTCAAAACTGGTTTTCATCACACTGAAAGTTTTGCTAATGAAGTGCTTGTATGTCCTGCTACAGATAGTGACCCTGCTTTGTGAAGTTTTAGTTATGTGTTTGACTTGAATCAGTGAGACATCTTTTAGGGAGTCCTGAGTGCAGGCCATGAGAAAAATTACTTCCCTTGTGTGCCTTCCCTCTTCCCTTCACATGTCTGTCATGCTGCGGCCTCTGCTCATTGTACACGTGTTCTCTGGAGCCTGTAGCCCCTGTATCTCTGGCACACCGTGTGGTGCTCTGTAGGAAGCAGCGGGAGGAGCTGCCTGTGCGGCCCTGAGCCAGGAGGGAGCTGGTCCTGGTAAAGCCCTGCTGCCTCCTGGCCCAGCCAGGCCGTGTGTCCTGTGCAGCGTGCCTGCATGAGGTTTGTCAGCAGGTGCTTTGGGAGCTGGCCCAAGGGTTACTGAAAGGATGCAATACCTTACAGACACGGAATTGCTGGTACACAGGCTGTTAACACAGGTAGAAACCCATTCCCGTTTGGAATTCCCTGGAAATAAACACAGGACCTGAGTGGATAAGTGCCTTGTATTTTTGCGAGTGAGCATAAAGTTGGGGTGTTTTTCAATGTGCTTTTGTGTGTGTTTTCAATTCCTGAGGCCTCATTTTTTATTTTTTTTTTTTAAGATATATATACCTGTAATACAAATGTTACCAACCTGCCCAGCTTTGCCTAGCAAAGGGCAATAATTAGCTTTTAGAGTTGGGTTGATTGTTGGTTCAGTAGTAAGCGTCTTGCATGGTCAGTACCTTTCTCATGTGTAGGGGTTTGCTCAAAGACAGCATTTCCACTTACCTGACAAATTCTGAGTTCAGAAGTGTGTATGCTTTGTGTGTTCAACACACTGTAACTAGACTAATCTCTTCTAGTCACTTTACAGGCATGTGGAGTTTCTAATAGAAACATTTTTCCATTTGAAAGACATTTTACAATTCAGAGTTCCTGTAGTACAGCAGGAAAGAGATCTGCATAATTAGCTTGAATAAAAAAAACACCCACAGGATTAGCAATCACTGTTCTCCTTAAACCTGCACTTCCATTTAAAATAAAAGTGTCTAGCTCATATATTTTTTATAGTTTTGACTATTTGCTGTTATGTCTACAAGTAGATGTTCTACTGCCCAGAGATTCTGAGGAATTTAGAGCAAAAGTGGATATCAGCATTTGAACATCTAAAATAATTGAGTCTTTGTGATTCTTTTGAACGCACATAATTTCTAGGCAGTCCAGAAATTACTGGAGAATAGTTCAGGTGAAGGCAGGGGAAAGGGTAGAATAGTGAACAGAGCACAGGAATGGTTAAATTGGCATTTTGATACACATAAGGCTGGATACACTATGAAGTAATGGAGAAAGAGATGTACTCCATTTCCTTCTACCCCCACTCCTCTAGTATCAACTGTAGAACTAGTAGTTGTAGGATGTAAGATTGACTGATTTTTAATTAAATGTAGCTGATGAACATTCCTTAACCCTTCCTGGAATTTTGCCAAATTATTCATCTGCTGTATCTGGTCAGGTACAGTTCATCAATGATGTTCAGTTTTATTTCACAAATCCCAAAGACAATACTCAATTAAGTTTTCTTTGGATGTAGAAGTTAAATATATTTATTGAAAAGGTGTTGAAGAGAAATTAAATATAGAGCTGTTAGGGGTGCCATATATTTTGTGGAAGAGTTTTTTCAGTCTCTTGAAACATCAGGTTGAAGTTCTTGGAGTTCTGGCAGGCTGAGGTGGTGCGAGTATTTTTCACCATGCATAGTGAGCTTAGCCTTTGATGAGCAAAGAGGAGAAAAGTCCAAGCGTTTCAGAAGTGAAACGTCGTTGTGTTTTATGTTGGAAACAAGCAGTTGGGCTGTGTGAGTGTGTGGAGTCCTTGTTTAAACAGTTCCACTGGTCACAACTCTGCTTTGTGCTCCAGAAGTCATGTTCTAAGGAAGGGGATGCCGTACTGCTCTGAGCTGGTGTGTATTGCATTGTGTGCGGATCAGTTTCCCTGTTTAGGACTGGGGATTAGCCATGGCCATTTTGACACATGGAAGCTGTTCATCTTCCATCTCTGTCCTTTCCTTAGGTGCTGTGCAGGCTTGATAGGGCATGGCCAGACCTGTGTGCTGCTGTGGGGCACTGCCGTAAGCAGTGTCTGCTGAGGGACAGGAACATTTCCCCTTCATGTGGTCATTTTCACCTGCACATGGCAGTGCTTGAGGGCATTGTCTGTGAGCTGGTGGGCTTCCTTTCCGTGCTGGCTCTGAGAAGTGCTCTACCAAGTGATGGAGGAACTTGCTGGTGGTAAAAAGCCTGTCGAACAACCTCTCTCCCGTGCCTCTGCTGTAAATATGCCAAGGCCCTCGTGCTGGGCCATCTTCCTGTTTCTTCATTCTAGAATCTACTCCCTGTCCCTGCACTTTGAAACTAGACAGACCAGTGCTTCTCCTTTACTAACACTCTCATCAGCATGAAGCCTTTAAAAATTTGTTCTGTCATAGAAATTCAGGTGCTGATTTTAAGATTGCTGAGGTGACAAGACTTGGAAATCTCTTCTTAAGTCATCTTAATTAAAGATTAAAGACTTGATTTCCAGAATTTTACTTTTATCAGTAACCAAGTAAATTAGTTTGTTTGCAGTCATTGTTGCATTTGCATGGCTGTACAGTAATCAAGTATGCACACCACTGGAATTTTATCATATATTGTCTTTCTGTTGAAATATGGAATTACTAACATGCCTCTTCCAATTGCTTGTCTGTTGAGATGTCAATTACTTCATTTTTCTTTGCCAAGAGGAATACCCTACTTGGTCAGTAGCAGTAGCAAGAGAAATGGTGTCGTGGCAGGAACATTGGAATGGAAGTACAGGATAGGCTTGCTGCTTTAAGCAGAATCACTGATCTTATTTTTCAGAACTATTTCTCAAAGCTGCTTAAGAAATTAATTACTGTTTGAGACTTTAGGATGCCATTGAGGATTCACTTGAGCAATACATGTTACTAAAGCCTGTTCATGAAATTAGGCCATTTTTTGTCACTGGAGCTGTCAGAAATTGTAGAAACATGATTCACTGCTGTAAATTTCCAAGGAGCAGCATAATTTTATCTGTTTTGCTGGTGAAAATAAAAGACTCATTAACATAAACATTGTCGATTGTAAGATTACAGCCAGTCTTACATTGTTAAGGCTATAGATACTCTTAATTGAACCCAAAGTGGTTTTAATTGAGGCAAGGAAGTTAATTATTTATATGCCACTACCCATTATTTTGGTTAGGATTTGATGAAGCTGTGTTTATTTCTGTTTTTGAAAGGTTTTTGTAATGAGGTTTTGTTGATTGGACTTTATGTGGATGTTTCAGGTTTAAATCTCTTGTCTGCAACAGCACCGTGTCAATGCAGCGGGAGTGGGCGTAAGGAACTATGCATTTTCTGATTTTGCTGATAGGGAATTTAGGGAAAATTAACAATTATTTACTGCCACCCTTAAAAGTGAGGTCAGTGGGACTTGCTGCAGGGATTTCTGTTTGCTTTTGTGATACCACAGAATCAAGTTAGCAAACCTTGTAATGTTAAAGAACAACTTTCTTATCTTAATAGGCCCATTTAACTATTTCTCAATGCTCAGTGCCACCAGACCTCATCTTGCATATCTCAGTGCTAAGGGTGAGGAGTACTCTAGGTGTAATACATAGGTGGAAAATGCCAGTAGCCTCACCCTGTGTCTTGGATTATTTTGTGAGATACATGGATACTTCAGCTCGGGTCTCAGTCCAGAACAGCCGAGGCTCCTTTAGACATTTTTATACTCATCTTGGAATTTGGATTGGTACAATTTGTTGTTTCAGATGATCATTAAAAACCAACTATATCCTGTGATCCTGTGCATTCTGGATCTCTTGTGAGGTACAGTGGGTTTCTTGATGAGTTCAGGGAGGAAACCTGAATGTGGAGGCTGTGAACAGAAGTCACTGTATTTTAGTTGGCAGGGCCGAATTCATGGTAATTCTCCCCAATAAGAGATTAATGTAAGCAGGTACAGGCCAACAGAACTGATTTTTAAACAGTGTGTTTTTTTCATCTAGTCTGTCTTCAGTGAGTGAGGATTCCTAGTATTCTAGAAGAGCTGTAGTTAACTATTTATCAGCTCCTGTTTCCAGCTGAATTTTCTGAAATAAAGGAATAAGACCAATTCCGAAGTGTAGACATGGCATAGATTTTTTTTTCTGCCTTAGTATTAAATGAAAAGGTATACATATTTCTTAGATTCTTCCTAACTAATTTGAATTTCAACTTTTTCTATTCCTCTGGTTGTATGCTACCAAGCTCCGCTAGTTAGGAAGATGTCAGTGACTTCCAAAGGTAAAGCATGCTGTGCAGGGGAGGATTTATTAATCCATTGAACCAGGCAATTGTTGAAGCTGTTTGTTTCACTGAACAATTCAATTAATTAACACTTCAGAGCGGTGAAAGAGGATAGTTTGTTTCAATTTGACAGCAGAAAACGATGCCAGTTTGCTCCAGAGCGTTTCAGCATTAACACAGCTGCAAGATTTGTGTGGTTTCTTCAGTCCTTGGGTTTATATATCTTGTGTTTGTCATGAGATTGAATCGGTGTGGAATATCTTTTGCCTGGAGCTGCTGAGCTGTTTGATATGGTTAGTGCTCAAAGAGCCCACTAATTCATGGTGAGTAGTAGCTCCTAATGCTTCCAGCTTTCAGCATCTTCTTTACTGCATTTAGCTTGAGTTCGTGCACTTTAGTGACTTGACCTGGTCTCCTCTGCCTGTAGAGAGGAACTGTGCTGGAACACAGCCTTGAGCTGCCCAGCACCTGAGTTCACTGTCTGGGAAGTGCTGCCTCTGAGCCGTGCTGGAAGAAGTAGAATCAGAGTGGCAGATGAGCACTTACAGTGCAGGATATGCACACCTTGGGTGATTCAAAGGCCAGGGATTGCAGTGCTTCCTGCTGCCAGAGATCTCACAGCATCCTGGTTGCCAGGGGATGCCCCAAGTGTACATCCATGGCCGCCACTGGGAGAAACTGGGGTCCCCTAAGAGCACACTGCTGTAGTTGAAAGGGTTTGTTGTGGAACCACAGAATCATTTGGGGGCCAGTAATTTGGTTGGAAGAGACTTTTGAAGGTCATGTAGTCCAACTCCTCCTCCACCATGGATGGGCTCAAGCCTCAGAACCCTAGGGAAGAGGACAGCAGTGACAAATTTGTGAGTTGTGTTGTTTGAGCAGCCCCTTCTTTGCTGTGCTTCTTCCTGGGGCCTTGCCAGTGAGATGCTCACCTGTGCCCATGTGTAGATCAGCTGTCCTGGTGACTCTTGTATGTGATGGGGAATTGTCTGCAGTATGTTTCCTCTGATGGTGACACTGGCTGTGTCACTTGCTGAAGGAGAGGGGCTGAGTACAGGGAACTCCAGAGAAATTCAGTTTGCAGCTTTGATGTCTTTTGGGGCTCAATCTCAAGAAAATCATATTCTTCAGCTGGTCTGTCACAGCACTGACTAAATGAGGATGCTTACTTCTACAGCATTATTTCTGGGTGAGAAGAGATTTCCTGTGGGGGTTTTGGTGGGGCTTTTTGTTTGGTTGGTTTGGGTTGATTGTTTTTAAGTATTGGGGCATGAGGTAGTTTACATTCATTTTACTTCAGTTGCAGTGCAGATGTGGTGTGTTAGGTTGGAGTAAAAAGTGTGACCTGGTAAAACACAGAGTCTTAGAAGAGAAAACAGTTAAAAGTTCTTTATGCTGTTTTTTTTTTCTAAAATTCTGTCTCTTTAATGGAAATTACACACTATTTTTGGTTTCTGTTCAATTTCAAAGGGCATAACAATTGGTAATGTGATCCCATTCCACCCACCTGGTTCTGCTATATTGATTTAATTCTCACTCTGCTCTTTCTTGGGCTGATTCAAGTAAGAATAAAAAGAAAGTAGTCAATAATGCCCCAGTGCTCCCACTTGTGAGCTTGGGGAATAGATGATACCTTCTTGTCTTTGATAATTACTCTAGAGGGAAAACCTCTAGTCTTGCATGCTTGCAGGTGAGATGACAAAGGTGGTTTCTCCTTTATGTTGGTTTTCTGTGACTGCCTTCATCTTGCTCATGAAACACTTCTGGGTGTGCTTCGCACCTGTTTAATCAGCTGCAAAATCCAGGCTGCATAGACTCCTGTGAGTGTTTTTGTTTTCTTTTACTGCTGCAAATTAGTTTTAAAACACTCTTGAATCAGCTGGGTTGTACCTGTGTATTGACTCTCAAGTGTACCTGCTTGAAAGGGAGTTTTCTGCTTTGTGTTGTGATTGAGGTGATTCTTTGTGTAGGTTGAGTGGTACTTTGTGGCAGTGTAGATTCACTGTGAAGCTTCAGATCAGGCTTATGGTAACACCTGATGTTGAGCTGATCTTAACTCTTGGTGTTACTCAACGTACAACACACTTCAGTCTGCAGTGTAGTTTGTATAAAATTTCTTATAAATAGCACGTTTAAGTCTGGATGGCTGTTAAATAATTTACCTTAGTTTTTAAATGTTTGGAGGATGTGAAGACTGCTTTGCGATAAAAGGATTTGCACTCCTTGGTGTGAATATGTGCAAAATATTTCATGTATAAATGTCAGAGTCCAGTCTGCTGTGTGCTGTGTCCCCTGAGGGACATATCTGCTTGTCAGAATCCTTCACTTGACTAATATCGTGTGTTGGAAGTACATGTATTTGACCATTAAAATGTCTAGTTTGAGAGGGAAGAATTACTTGGGAGGTAAAATACACTGCTGGCTTATAGGTAGCTGTCGTGGGTTTGATGCTGGCCAAATGCCAGTGCACCCACAAAAAATCGAATGAGTCACTCATTCTTTGGTATAGTTGAGCAGAGGAGGGGGAAAGAACAATTATAAAGGAGCTCATGAGCTGAGGTAAGGATTGGAAAGAAGCATTTCACGGGCAAAACAGTAATAAAACTTAAAAAGGTGTTTTCACCTTTTCCTTTTCTCCAACTCGAGGGAGAATTGGTGTTCAGTCATCAGAGCCTTTAGGAATTGGCTCTGCTGGGCATAGTAGAAGTTTCAAGGACCCTTTTTTTTCCAGAAGCCTCTGTGGCTTCCTCTGCCACCACTAAAAGCCAGATTGTGTTAACCTAACACAGTAGTAAACAGTTACAGAGCCTAGTCGTGTAAATTTCAAAAATATAAAATCTCTAAAATGCTCTGGTCACAATGTATTTGCTTATACTGTATATAAAGAAAACAGTGCTGAATTAAGTTTGGATGGAAGTAATTTCTGCTTGTAAGCAGCTCTTAGTGCTACTGTAATCAGTAGCAGGGCCCTTGTATAACAACCTTGTGGTTACCTTGTTCAAGAATCCATGTCAGTGTTCACTGCCTGTAGGTTTGGCAGCAGGGTTTAGAGAGTAGATGGGAGAAGATTCAAAAATGGAAAGCTGGAGCAAGGGAGGAACAAACTCCATGTAGCCATGGGCTGTGACTTGATGTAGATAAGCTGTGAATAGTAGGAGTCTCTTCACCTTCCTTCATGGCAGCCACCAAAGAGGGAACGGGGAGGAATTTATTCACATTTGGCACAGTGAGCCGTGTGCGTGTAAGGCATCTGCTGGCCAGAGACTGAGTCTGCACTGATGCCTTAATGCAGTTTAGAGAACATCAGAATAAAGCCTTCCTGCCACCTCAGACTTGGAATTGTAGAGAATATGGGCCATCTAGTAATTGCTGTGCATTCTGATCCATTGAATAAATACTTGGTGGGGGAAGCAATGTAACTTACCTCCTATAGCCTACCTCCTATAGCCTTGCATGATTTCGAAGGAATCAGACTTTGCCTGCCTCATCTTACTAATTCTTTGTGCAATTGTATAAAAGCAGGTGTTATTTCCTTCCTATAAAGATAGAAAATTAGTTAAGGGATATAAAAAGAACCTTGGTGTGTTTAGAATAGGTTTTAATTCTGGCCACAGCATGTATACATAAGTTTGTTAGATGTCTTAAAAGATCTGGTAACTTATTAAACTAAAAGCTTTGAAAGGCAGGAAATGTGTAATAGATTCAGTACTGATGTAGAGTCAGATTCTGTTCTTCTGAAGCCTTCTTAACCTTACTCTTTTAAAGTTTAGCTTTCATGTTTTCTCATTGCATGATGTCACAAGTTGTAGCTGCAGCCCTTGTCTGTCAGGCATCACAAGCACACTGGCCCTGCTGGCTTTGAAGTTTATATGTGCAGGAATTTAGTTTAGTGCAGGCAGCTGTGCTCCTCTGGCCATCTCTGGGACAGAGAAATGTGTCACTTCTGCAGAACATCTGTCCTGAAGCAGGGGCTGGAGCTCTGGCAATGACTGCTACAAGCTGTTCATCTGGGAGGAAACAAGCTACCCAGATGAATAAAATTCCTGTTTCCAGGAAGCCTGTATCTTTATGTCCCAAGAATACTTGACATGTCACCATTCCTGCTTCTGTGATTTTTTCTCTTTTTAAAATTTAATTGCTTGTTCTTTTTTCTTCTTTCAGTCGGAAGCCGCTTACTTGCTTAAGGATCTTCTTTCCCAGGCTGTGTGTTTATTTGCTGTCTCCTTTTTGTTAAAAGATTTTTTGTTTGAATTGTCTGTTCCTTGAAACTATGGGTTCACTGATGTTTGTACCAGCCGTGGTTGCATGTGCTTCTATCCTGGCTTCCTTGTGTCTCATTCCCACCTTAATTTGAGTTTGCTAGTCCATAATCTCTCTGGAGGATGAGTTAAGTATGTGCACAGCTCAGGCAGGGGAATCTCAATGTGCTGTTGGACCCACTATGAGGAAACAGTCTCTTCTTTTTTGAAGAGCTAAATGTGACCTCAATTTCATTTGCTTCTTTCCTTCCATTGTCAAAGCATACAGTATGCTCACAGAACACATACACAGAATAAGGAAACTCATAAAAAAACGCAGTTTGAAGTGTTTGCATTAACAGAATGAAATAACCTTGAAAGTATTAACGAGAAAACTTGGTGAAATTGTATACAGGAAATCATTCCAACTTGTCTTGATCTAGAACTGACTTGTCAAAGGAGGCCTTTGTTGCTTCACTGGGGAGTATACACAGCCATGTCTATATACAGAGCTATATTCTGGAGATAAAAGTATATCCAGATTGTTTCCTGATAATTTGTTGGCCCTATCCAAGTGGTTTCTGAGTTATGAGATGTAAGTATATATAAACTTGTAAATCTTTCCTCCATGAAGCCTAAAGGAAGAATTTGTTACAATTGTCAGTGACTTTGCTCTGTTCCAAACTACCTTGCATTGTAAGCTCTGTATCACCCTAGAAAACTTTATGTGCAGATATTTCCTGTCTTTAGCATGTATCCCATATGACTTTGCTTAAGCTTCAAGGTGGGAGCCTGGTTGTTAGAATACATTAAATGGAACCACTTAGTGATAAGATGTCACGTTCATAGCCAGCATCTGAGCAAGCTGTGCTCAAAGCCAGACTGCAGAAATCCAGAGTGCCCCATCTGCTTGTGTCAGTGCCTTGGTTGCTGCAGACACCTTCTTCAGTTCCTGTGGCTGCCCCACTTCTGTGACAGGTTCTGCTGCTTTTCACAACTACCTGGGTGGGGGCTCTGCTTTTCAGGGAGGAGGCCTGCCTGTAACATTTATGACTGATGGTTTCAATTAAAAAAAAAAAAAAGAGAAAGTCTGTCAGCTTTGACTAGTTGGCTGATTATAGTGACTCAGCCAGCTGCTTGAAAGCTGATAATGACTGGAAGGTGTAAGTAATACCCAGTCAGGTTTAATAGAAAAAAAAAAAAAAAAGTTGCCTGTACAGATTTTCTCTTACCTAACCCTTCAAATGTTCTTTTGCAGTGCTGACTTCTCCTGTCCTTGGTGAACAGAGGGAGTTGTCTTTTGGAAGTGTTCAAAGTCAGGGCTGGATGGGGCTTTGAACAAGGTGGTGTAGGGTGTTTCTGCCCATGGGGGTGGGTGGAACTAGATGGCCTTTGAAGGTCTGCTCAAGCTCAAACCATCTAATTCTTTTATTGATCTGCTCCTCTTTGAGCAAGCCTCATCTGGCTTGCTCTCTCTGGGCTCTTCCTGCTCCTTCTGTTTCCATGTGAGCAATTCCCTTTCTCCTAAGGGCGACAGTGTAGGGGGAGCAGGATGGGTGGTGAGTGATGCATCTTGGTCTTCAGTCATTATTTCACCTGTATGACTTTATTGCTAGAAAATAATACATGCACTTAGCGTTCTGCCATTTTTTATAGCTTTGAAATTTATTGTTGGTATTTCCAAGAGAAAACCAGACACTAAACATCGTCTTTCATTATGAAGAGCAGCATAAAACACAGAAGTTGTAAATATGCCATTTTCTTTTTTAAGCATTTCCCCTAACATTCATGTAACTCTTTACAGTTTTATTTTTAGAACTGTCTGCTTGAAGGGAAGACCTCTTGGGTCTGCCTTTCCTAAATATTTTTGTTGAGAGTGGTTTGAGGACACATGGTGTCCATATGTGCTTATGAATGCTCTTGGATAATTACTTTGGAGCAGTGTGAGGAAAGATGGAATCCTGAGCAACAACTTATTTAGAAGGACCTGAAAACTGAGCTGTACCCAATTTTTACACCCCTGTCCACCATCCTGCCACCAGAATGAATCAACCAGAGTCAGTGAGATCCTGTTATGAATGACTTTGTAATTAATAACAGGATTAATAAGATTTGGGCGGTTGCTCAGTCAGTGTGTGGTCCTGTACTCCTGGGCTCTTAAATGTTTATTTCATTACAGAAACATTAAATGTAAGAGGTTCCAAGCATTTGCTGAAGTGACCTAAAATCTATGAATTGGTGTTTGTAATGTTATTTCTTCTGCCTTCTATTTAAATATGAGCAGAAGAAGTATATTTAGATAAATAAAATACTAAAACTAGTTTCAAAAGGTCATGCTGTGTGCTGCAGTGCATTGTGGTCACCTTGCATAATGAATGAGGCTCAGCCAAAACAGTTGGACTAAGAAAACAGTAGAGGAATGTTTAAATTTCCAGTATGGCAAGATAATGTTACTATATACCAGTTTTGAAAGTCTGGGTGTATGAGATACATGTTGTAATCAAACTCATCCTGAGAGGTTGCTGTCAGAGGTAGTTTAAGCCAAGTTCCAGTGATTTTTGTCTTTCCAGCTCGTGTGCTTGTTGGAGGTTGTCTCGTGGGTCTCTGTTCGGGATAATTGGCCAGAGTGGGTTCAGTGCTTACCTTTTGTGTTGAGGGAGGGTTGAATCTCTTCAGGCACTTGAGCTTCCTGTGGTGTCTTGAGATTCTGCTGTATGATAATGTCTTCACTTCTACATTTAAACTCATGGTGTTGCTAACATCTTTTTTTTTTCCTGTCAATGGAAAGAATTTTTAAACACAAGAAGCTCAATAAACAGGATTCATTAAAATATGAGTACATTTTCTAAAATCTGTATCTGTACTGATGCTTCATTTCAGGCATGCATGAACACTTCCACTCCATAAATTTTTTGAAAAAACTTCTTTTGTTTTTCAACAGAGGTGTTATGAACATAAGCAGTATAGAAATGGGCTGAAGTTCTGTAAACAGATCCTTTCCAATCCCAAGTTTGCAGAACATGGAGGTAAGTGTTCAAATGGCATGTGCTCTCTTTTTCACTGTACTTTACAGTAATTATTTTAATTTTTTAACCCTTCACTGTTAACTTTTTGCCCATAAAGCAGTAAGAGCATCCAGGAACGTGTATTAAGCACTTACTGTTGGTAAGATTTGTCATTTTAAAGACTGATCTTACCAGTAGTCAGAGCTTCCCATTCTTTATCATTCAAGTCTAAGATTCATGGAGCAAGTTTCTTAATACAAGTATGCATTAATAAAATCACTTTTCATGGGAAATTGATATTCACTCACATAAAAGTGACAAACAAAAGGAAGAGGCTGAATATTGTTCAGTATTCTGTCAGCTGTGGGATGCTACTTTTCTGAAGGAATAGTTGTATTTTAAAAAAAGAAAAAGGTATTTATTCCTTCACTGTATTTTTAGTCAGCTCTTGCCACTTAGTGAAAGTCTCTTTGCACTGTTCAGAAATGGCTTTGTGGGTTTTTTCCAACTACTTTGGTATGGGTAGATGTGTAGAAATATCAGAGTTGTGAATAAATATCAGAGTTGTGAATAAAAAAATCTCCAGAAGCTTGTAGAACAGACAGATTTAAAATAAAGCATTCCTTCATCTTTTCATGGAAGTAATATAAAAGGTTTATTGCTGTGTATGATATACTTAAGTGAATAATCTGACAGTAGAGTTTTCCATGTGAGAAAAGAATGAATTCTTGATAGTGAGAACCGAATCTAAATTTGCATGTATACTATGTTTAGGGCTGCTATATGGAGCTTAAAACCCATGAAAATGAATAACTGAATCACCCATGAAATGAATAAAAAATTAAATAACTTAATCTTTTTCTTTCTTAGAAACCTTGGCAATGAAAGGACTGACACTGAACTGTCTTGGGAAGAAAGAGGAGGCTTATGAACTTGTGCGCAGAGGCCTGAGGAATGACCTGAAGAGTCATGTCTGTATCCTTTGTGAAACAGGGCTTTTGCTGGTCAAATGAAAAATTGAAAAGCTTCATTTCTGCGTATGCTTCATTCATAGAATAGCAATAAAAGCCAGTTTTAACTTCAGATTGGAAGTGCAGAATTTTCAATTTCCAATAAATGTTTTGTCTAAGCTCTCCAAAGGGCAAATGCTTTGCAGTCCTTACACTCCCAGTTAGCTTACATATTTTTCTGGCATGAAGTGTGTGTTTTTTATCATTAATCTGCAACTGTAAACCCATGGTGGGCATTTAAGCATGTGATTTGCTTTGGAAGCATGAGTGGTTGCCATTACATTGTTAAAAGAATGCTCATACACTTAGAGTTCAGGAAGTATCAGCACTTCAGCTGTCTAAAATTGGGTTTGAGTAAGCCTAAGAGTGTTTTCAGAGATCCTGTTACTTTATTTCCTCCCCCAGTGTGTGAAAAGTAACATTTACAGCATATTGTACAGATCGTATACATATAACTGGCAAAGTCCTGACAAAAGGAATTGTACTTTTCCTGTCCATTTACAAAACAGCTTGAGAGCTTGTTGCCAGCTGTTCTGTCCCTGCCCTGTTGGAGCGCTCATTTGTCCCTGTTCAAATTCAGAGGAAGCCTTAATAGAGTTTTCCAGGTTGGCACGTCTATGGCCTTCTTCAGAGGTCAGACAAGAAGTATGATGAAGCTATCAAATGCTACAGAAATGCACTGAAATGGGACAAAGACAATCTTCAAATCCTGAGAGACCTTTCTCTGCTACAGATTCAAATGAGGGATCTTGAAGGGTACAGGGTGAGTATGCATGCTGCATTTAATGATCATCTGGGGAACTGCAGCAAAGGGGGCAGATTGATTAATGACACTTTAAGAAAAAATAGTTAGGTCCAGAGGGTTAAAACTATACGCCGCTCTTTCACTTCATAAAGTAAAAGCAGATGTGCTACTGGGCAATTTCTACAAAATACAAAGATTTAATGGCAAATTAAATTATGCATTTTTCAGCTCCGTGCAGAATTGTTTGCCTTGTGGAGGTTTTTTTTTTGGTGCTGTATAACCCAGCTGTAGGCAATCTCCAGTCTTGTTCTTTTCTTGAGAGGATTCCTGTAGGTAAGGGGCAATGTGTTCAGAACTTGACTTTTATTCAGGCAAAGGAGCTTGTATTTTTAGTAACTTTGTACTATATATCCCTCCGCCTTTATATCACAAGCCCCCTGTTTTCTCTTAGCAGTAGGTAATAACTGAAAAAGCAGTGTGCTGCTTGAAAGATCATATTTGGTTCCTTGCCAGCTTGGGCATTAGTGAGTGACTGCTCAATTTTTTTGTCAGGTTTTCATCTTTTTAGGTTTCCCTTGCACCTCTAAAGTTGTGTTATTTAAAACAGATTAGTTGGTCTCTTCATGTAATACTTCCTTTTCAAGTTATGGTAACATTAGTTATAGCCAGGAGAAAATTCTGTGCTCAGAGTTGTGTGGAGCCATGAGCTAGCACAGGCCCTTAGAGGACTTATTCCTCAGTCAGGACAATTCTTAATCACTGATTTTTTCATAGTAATTTTTTTCATTTAGAAATTTGGTTCCGCTTTTGCCAATACAAGATAGCTAGAACTTAGTGTAGGTGCCAAAATGCACATTTGCAAAATGTGTTTGCAAATTTCTATTTTCTTGGCTTCTGGATAAATGTGAATGCAAATTTTGTAATCTCTAAACATACAAGTAACACATGGTTGCCAAATGCATTAAGGATTAAATGTTAGGATGCTTAGAAGTCAGTAGTTCATGGCTAATCATATGCTGCTCTCTGAAGAAATGTGAATTTGCTCTCAAAACTGGGAATTAGATTGTGTTTTGATTGTTTTTTTTTTTCCTTTCCTTTAAATTCCAGCCTCCACATGAAAATATTTTGAGTGATCACCATTCTATTAAAACAGCTGTAACTGGATTTGGTTCTTTGTTAATCCCTATTTTTGACAGTTTAGACATTTCTCAATGGGAAGTAACTTTTTTCCTTTAAGTTATTTGAAAATGCCTTTCAGCAGTCTATAACAAAACAAGTTGTAGCATTAAAATTGCGTGATACCAAGCAAATCTGTTGTCTTTTCCAGCTGTGATTATCCTCTTGCCAAAGAACAGGGATGTGTTTGCGTGACCTGTGTTGCCTAAGAACACTTCCAATTATTTAAATACATATGTACTTTCAAGGTTAATGTGAAACACTGGTAAATGTTCCTGCAATTCAAACCAAGTATCCTTAATTATGTTCTGTTCATAAGTGGTTAGACAGGAAAAGCATGTGTGTCATGCATTAACAAAATTAGTCTGACTCATCAGGATTTGGTTGGACATGTTATTTTGTGAAGGCTTACTTTTTTATTCAGCGAGCACCATTGCAATTCAGAGTTTATTCTTTCTCTGGTTAATAAAATGCATGTACAAAACTATTTCTCAGTGACTTCTCAAATACTAGAATATTGAAGACAGGATCTTGCCTAAGGGATTCTGCAGAGTATCAGAGTAAAATTAGCAGCTCCTTTTTTGCAGGAAACAAGATACCAGTTGCTTCAGCTCCGACCTGCACAGCGAGCATCATGGATCGGTTATGCCATCGCTTACCATTTGCTGGAAGACTATGAAATGGCAGCAAAAATTTTAGAGGAATTTAGGAAGACACAGCAGGTAAGAGGAGAACATGAAATTGCTATATGGAGTGCTGCGGAAGCCAAAAATAAAACATTCCTTTCATGATGAGAACTTCATGCATGACTAAACTTTGTTTAGTCAAATAAATTTGATCCCAAAGTTTAGAGTTAGAAGGCTGATCTGTGTCCTGTGTCTGGCTTTCCTGTGTAGACATCACCTGACAAAGTGGACTATGAGTACAGTGAGCTGCTGCTCTATCAAAACCAAGTCCTCCGGGAAGCAGGGCTTTTTAAAGAAGCCTTGGAGCATCTTTGTACCTATGAAAAGCAGATCTGTGATAAACTGGCTGTTGAAGAAACTAAAGGTAATCACTTTCTGAAGATACATTTAAACACATAGCATACAGTGGGATGTCTGTACTGTCAGGTTTTCCCATCTTTTGGAACTCAGATTTGTTTTTAGCTTAATTTATTTAATTTTGATGTTATGTAGGACTGCTTGTCTCACAGCTTATTCAGTCCCTGTCATGCTCAGGTCCCAAGCTGGTAACTCATCAGTGAGGTTTTGAAACTTTTAAGCAGCCAGATGTTTCAGACAGGAGATCCTAAACTGATGTGCTGAAGGTCTGTGTGAGTGTACCCTGTGCTGTTACAGCTTTGATAGTGGCCCTGACAAGGATAGCACGTGCTGCAAAGGAAGAATCATCTTTGGTACAGCAGAAGGCTTTTAAATGTCCCCAGTCACCCTTGCAGCATGTAGAAATTGACTCTTCAGTGAGGCTGGGGGAGCTTCTGTTGTACTATGAAAAGCCTGGTGTATAATACTGTAAGAGATCAGTACAGTATTGTAGCTTATATTCCACACATGGAATTGCAGAGTGATACAAGTTCACTCTAGCAGCTCTCTTAACAGGTGCACTTCCTTAAAGCATGCTCTCTTCCTTTTCTGCTTGATGCTTGTACAGTCTCTGAAACTGCCCATCTATTGAAGGTGCTGCTTGCTCTCGGCTCACACTGGAATCTGTTTAGGTGATTGCTTAAAGAGAAGAAATCCTTTTACCCTGGTTTGTTCATGTAGATGGTGTAGCAAGTTCTTATTTCTGGTAATAGTAATCTCACTGTCTTGCAAAGGAACCTAGGAATTGAGCAGTGACAGTAATGGTAGGTGTGGTGTTTCCTCAAGGAAATTGATTGCAGATGACTCTCCACGGTAGCTGAATATCTTACTTGGTTTGCATATGAAAGGAGATGGATGTAGAGACTACAATATCACAGATCATTTTTGAAACACAATGGTGAGACTTTTGGGGGTAGGAGTGGAGTTTATTTTGACTTTATTTTTTTATCTGAAGGATCTTTTGACATACTTTATGTTCTTGATTGATGTATTATATGACATTCTTAGTGTTTGAAGGTCCAA
Source organism: Zonotrichia leucophrys gambelii (assembly GCF_028769735.1). Taxonomy (NCBI): domain Eukaryota; kingdom Metazoa; phylum Chordata; class Aves; order Passeriformes; family Passerellidae; genus Zonotrichia; species Zonotrichia leucophrys. Next base: position 42,622,421 of record NC_088173.1, on the reverse strand, counting down.
AGTGTAGGATGAAAATAAGTTTTGCAAATAGGACTTCATTAACAATAAACCTGAGACCAAAACACAAAACCTCCTTAGGAAGTTACCAGACAAAAGGATGGAAATACTCTTTGCAGGCTGTGTGCTTTCAGCAGGGTACAAGTGATTAATTTTTTGGGCACAGCTCCCATTGTGTTGTTTGGACTGGCTTGGCTGCTGTGTATTCTCTATTGTAATAAATGAGTGTGTGCAAATTTTAAGCACACATGCAAAAGCCTCTGAATGTACAGGATGAAGTACAGCAGAAAAACACTCAAACTTGTGCTGATATTTGCTGGTCTTAGATAGGAAAAAAATTAACTTTCACCTCAGAGAAAGAATTTAAGGTTTATTTTCCCAATTCTGTCATTCTCAGTGAGTGAACATTTTCCTGGGCACTAGATTCTGTGTGTAGTCCTCAAGTTACTCTAACTGTGTAAAGCAGCATCTCTTGACAAAATTGCATGTTAATTGTGTGACATTGGGAAGAAGAAAGGTGAATTTGCATTTTCCTCTTTTAAACTGGGTTTAAAAAATCTTGCTTTAGTCTAGACTTGTATTGTTCACCTCTGGTGTGTAATCTGTTCATGCCTAACATTTGCCAATAGCAAAGCTTTGTTAAATAGTTTTCCATTGTGAAACAGGAAATCTACTCCTGTTGCAGTTCCAGCATTAACAAAGATGCTTATACAATTGTTAGAGCTAATCTTTACTTTATCAATTTTAATTTGTATTGAAGTATTGTGAAAAGGAAACTTGTTGGCATAATCTTGAAAATTCATCCATCTAATCAATGGCTTGATTAAAAACACTGAAGTTAGTTTCATGAAATACCAGATTGAAGAACCATTCTCTTACTTGCAGCTCTGCAGTTTGTTTGGTTTTCAAGATGCTGTATACATCAAATACCATGTGCTGCTTTTAATTGGTTACTTTAAGTGCAGTTTTTACTGCAGAAGGCAATCACTTCAGTAAGTGAGGAAAAAAACTTCAGTAAGTGAGGCATTTTGCATTAAATTTTCAAGTACATTTCAGGAATTATGGGCCAAGTTGTAAAATCTTACTTTACCTGCAGCTATTGTCAAAGTAAAATCATATCTGTCAGCTAGTTTGTAATGCTATATGTAGTGCTTATTTTTTCTATGAAATTAGAATCCAGATGGAGCTAAGGATTATCCAGTCTTTTAGTGTAGAGAGATAAATGTTACACTGCTTTTACAATTTAAACCATCTTGTTCTTCACACAGGAGAACTCCTGCTTCAGCTTGGCAGACTTGAAGAAGCAGTTGATGTCTACAAGGGACTGCAAGAAAGAAATCCTGAAAACTGGGCTTATTACAAAGGCTTAGAAAAGGCACTTAAGCCAGGTAATCATTTGATATCTTGTAGTAAATAAGCTTTTTCTATATATTTAAAATTACTATGTGTATGAAAAGCTTGTATTGCTTTAAATACTAAAACTATTATTTTAAAAGTCCCCATTTAAATTTTGCTTTTTAGTCCACGTGTGTACATACAGTCATAATGTTGGGGTTTCTTAAGAAAGACAGGAAATATCTCTTGCATTGTTGTTACCCTGTCTTATCCAAAATCATAGAATCATAAAATTGCAATACTCTTTGTGTGTGGTTGAAAGAATAGAATTATTTCTTAGATGACAGTTTTAATTTTGAATTTTTCCTTTACTGCTTCTGTTATCTTAATGTTATGTTGTAGCTGATAAAACTGAATGACCTTCTTTGAAGGTTTTAGACAGCAATAAAGCAGGGGCTGTTTTTAAGATGAGAGATAAGCAGTTAGTATTCTAGTGGTGGAAGAGGAATTAGCAGATACTGTGTACCTTGGAGTCATTCAATTCATTATTTTTAATAAGAATAAGGAGGAAATTCTGTTCTTTAGGAAGCCATTATATATATTATATTATAGTTGTTATATATTCTGATTCCTTTTTTAGTCAGGTATAAATCACTTTCCCCTTTTCCTTCTTGCCTGAATGGAAGGGGAAAGTAAACTGTAAAATTCTTTTCCAGCTAATATGATGGAGAGACTAAAGATCTATGAGGAGGCCTGGACTAAATACCCAAGGGGACTAGTTCCAAGAAGATTACCATTAAACTTTTTGTCTGGTAAGTGCATATTTTGCTGAGCAGGTAGTGATCAACACTTGTGTTTCTTAGATTCTGATGTAAAGGTATAAACAACCTGCAATTGATGAGTAATGTCTGGTAAAACAAAATCAACAGGTCTTTTTCCTCTCAAGGTGAAAAGTTCAAGGAATGTCTGGACAAGTTCTTAAGGATGAACTTCAGCAAAGGTTGCCCACCAGTCTTCAACACTTTGAGGTCATTATATAAAGACAAAGAGAAGGTAAGTGTTCTAACCAGTTTTTGTGTTCTACCTCATAACTGTAGTGTATTGAAGAGATGAAGGAAACCATTTTTCTTCAGTGTTCTCTCCATGAGCGCTGCTTTACATGACCTGATACAGTGGAGAGAAGAAAGTAGTATGTATGTGGGCATACGTGTGCCAAGTTGGTAAATGTAAAAAACTTAAAATTTAGTAATTTTAAGCTGTGTAAGTGTTCACCAAGGGAGGCCTGGTTAAAAATAAAGTGAGATTGAGTACATTCTCAGAAGTAATGTAATTCAGGATATTGCAGAGTTTTCTTACCAAAATAACTAGTTTGGGTAACACCAAGTAGCTCAAGTTAAAATAAAATACTATGTGGCCTACAGATTATTTTTCCTGTGTCTCGTCTTGTACATACATGTAGGTGGCAATCATAGAAGAGCTCGTGATAGGTTATGAAACCTCTCTAAGAAGCTGCAGGTTATTTAACCCAAATGGTGAGTGCTGAGACTGTTGGGCTTCATGGAAGTAGTGCCTGGTTGTAAGCACTGTGTTTCCATTCAGAGGTGGGGAAATGGGAGTGAAGAAACAAAGGGGATGTGGGGTTTTTGTTTTTCCCCTAATGCAGAACCTTAGCTGTCAAATAGAAAGTCTCTATTCAAAATGTAGTCACTTGCTCTAAACTTTTTTCCTGGATCCGTGAATTTAGTCGTGTCTTTGCAGACTTGAGTTCAAGTATGCTATTTTCAAGATTTGAGTTTATCACTGTGCAGAAAACTGAGGTTTGGCAGCTGTGTCAAATCTGTTACTACAGAAATGCCAAACAAAAGGCAATATACTGATAGTACAATCTTCAAGGAAAAGTGTAGTTTTGGAGCTTTTGTTGTGGACTGTGTTTTGTGTTCCTGGAGGTTTTGCATATCTGACTGCCCTAAGCAAATAGTTGGAACAGAGTGCACCTGCTTTTGACCCCCAACTGCCTTTTCCTTAAAACCACAGAAGGAGAAGGATATACCTAGGTCTTGGATGGACTTAAAAGCTCATGTACGTACCGTACCTAAAGCCAGTAGTTTGAAAGCTCTCCTAGGTCTGATAGAGACAGAATTAATTTCAGTGGCTGTGCTTAGAGCATTTTACTTCTGGTATGTTGTTTTAGTAATAAACTCAACAAACAACCCCTCTCCATTTTGCTCCTGCCAGATGATGGTAAAGAAGAACCTCCAACCACTTTACTCTGGGTCCAGTATTACTTGGCTCAGCATTATGATAAAATTGGACTGCCATCCCTGGCTCTAGAATATATAAATGCTGCTATAGAAAGTACTCCCACTTTGATAGAACTCTTCCTTGTGAAGGCAAAAATTTATAAGGTAAGTTTGGCTTTATTCTTAGTGACCAAAGGTGATTTGTTTGTTAGGAATTGTAGTGAGTTTCTAGGTAAGGGTATTGTTAAGCTGTTTGAGATGGGGTTTTCTGCTGCATATGAAAAAGCCACTATGTAGGTTTCTAACTCAGTAAAGGAGAAATGTGAATTCTTAGTTTAAAAATCACACTGATAAATTAAATTGAGTCTTTCATTTGTTCCTACCCCCTGTTTTTGTAGCTGCTTAAAACAGTTTCTCAGGGTGCACTATGATACTGTGTCAGAATGGGATTATCCAAACTGATTCTTTAAGCATTTTCAGGAAAAACATTCAGTGCTAAAAGACCAGTAATTCCATAATGAGGAAAGATATTTAAAAGTCTAAAGAAAAACCTATTTATATCAAGCAGTGAGTAGATAAAACATGCGTGTTTTACAATTACTCAATCAACTCAAATTTCTGTCTTTATAGCATGCTGGAAATATTAAAGAAGCTGCAAGGTGGATGGATGAAGCTCAGGCTTTGGACACAGCAGACAGATTTATCAACTCCAAATGTGCAAAATATATGTTGAAAGCAAACTCCATTAAAGAAGCTGAAGAAATGTGTTCTAAGTTTACACGGGTTTGTTGCACTTTTCTAGAAGTCTTTGGAATAGTGTGGGCCTAATCCCTTGTGGAATAACTTTTTTGAACTTTGCAGTCAGCCTCACTGTCAGAATATTTAAATTCTGTTTCAGAGCACCTATGGTTGCTTGCTTCAGTTATGGTAGACCATAGGAGGGTTTGAATTAATCTTGGATAAGCATGATGCCATAGGAATAAGTGAAAACTCTATAAAGCTTCGGTTTGGTTATTTTTGCTAGGTAGGAAAAATACAGCATGAATGTTGGGTTATGGAAATGGCACGATTTCATGCGTCACTTTATGTCCCTGCTGTAGCCCCATTCGGATAGGTTTGATGGTCACACATAGTTACTTTTTAAAATGTACTACTTTGGTATTATTCTTTCATAACTGCAAGTCAAAACAGCTCAGTGAAGTCTCTCCAGACTATTTGTCAAATTCCAGTTTTGGAATACTGGCAGTGTCATTTGTGTGTTGTCTGTGGGAGACAGGCAGCAAGCTGTTGGGATCTACCTGCAAAAGTAAAGCCTTTTCTGTTTGTTTGTCTCATTTTCTCCTCTCTTAAAGAGCAGGAGAAACCTGGAATGCAAGGTAGGTTGAATGGAGAGAAGGGGGAATGGTATTTATGAAGGAAACCTGAAGGATCTTGTGAAATGAAGGCCATGCGGAGGCAGACGTGAGGGGAGAGAAAGTTCTGTTTTATGTATGCTCAGTAGCTCCATGTGGGAGTTTTGATGCAAACCCATTATGAATTTAGGTTAATTTGACCTCCCTCAATGCCTTAAGCAGCTCTAAGATGATGTTAAAAGGAAGCATGCCAGTTACCCAAAACTGAACTTGAAAAATACTGAAAGAAATTGCTGAAGTTACTCTTTACATTCTTATTTATTTCTATTTGATCTTATGTCTAGTGCTCAAATACAGGCTTCTTAATTAAAAAAAACCCAAAAATAATTAGAGGAGTCCTAGAGTAAGCATACTGAAAATAGAACTGATACTTTTCCTCATTTTCAGTTGCCTAAATCAGGCTGTTTTGAACACTGCCTTTCTCTTTCATTGCTAAGTTCTATGGATCTGTGCAAGTAAATATAAATACCAGATTTGAAAGACAACTGTAATCCCATTTTTTGAACCAGAAGGTGTCAAACTAAAGTGTTCCTTTTGCCATGCCTTACTCTCTAGTACTGATTGCATTAGAAATAATCATCTACTACTACTACTGTGAGGATGCTTAGCTCAATCAGCAGTTCTCTGAAAGATGCACATGGCAATTTTAGTTGAGCGGGGAAAAAGTCCTGCAGGTGTTAGTGTCTTGTTGTGGGCTGGAACTTCTCTGTCATTTTTTCCATGCTGTTTGTATTTTTATGTTAATCAACAAAGCTAGTCAATTTTAACTGTGGTATTTCCAACTTTCAAGACTCCAGTTCTGAGATTTAACATTCATTTCCTTAACTGTGCTTTTAATGAGGGCAAGATAAAAGAAATAGCAGCTGATGACTCCTATGGGATTTATTTTCTGTATAATGCTGTTTTTGTTTTTAGGAAGGAACCTCGGCAGTAGAGAACCTTAATGAAATGCAGTGCATGTGGTTTCAGACAGAATGTGCGCAGGCCTACAAGGCAATGAACAAATTTGGAGAAGCACTTAAGAAATGCCATGAAATTGAGAGAGTACGTATTCAGCTCAATGGCTTAGATTGGAAAACACTGGTTTAAGTTTACTGTGCTGCTATGTCACTTTTCTGAGCAGTAAGGGTGCATTTCATGTAGCTTCAGGAGGGATTTCATGTTGGTTACTGGCAAGATTATATAGTTGCATTTCCTCCTAAAAGTGTAAACTGTGTTTTATGAATTCCTCCATTGTAAACTGTGTTTTATGAAAAGATTTTATAAAGTTACTTAAAGATCCAGACAAGAGGAGAAAACTGTCAAGAATAATCTTAGTTCTGGCAGTGTACATAAGAAATGGGTATTTAGATACAAACGAAGAGTATGTGCACTCTAAGTCCAAAAATAAGTGGTGAGCTGACAAGCCCATCCTTAAGTGAAGGACAGATCTCAGTTACTATTAAGTCACTGTTTTAGAGTTACACAATAAATGTTTAAAATATTACCAAAAATATTAACTGTCTTCTCTTTTTAAAAAAGCTACAGTTTAAAATAAGCCATTGCAAAAATAAAGACATCTTAAAGTAGGAATTTTATTTAAAAGGGGGAACACTTGCACATTAAATGTTGATACCCATAGTGAGGCAAACAACAAAATTTGGATGCACAACTTTAAAAAGAAGCAGGTATGAATTTGGGGTTTTTTAAAGCACTCTAAAGTCTAGAGAAAAGACCAGACAGCAGAGGGTGTAAAAGAAGTGCTGAAAGAGCAGAACTTAGTAGGAAGCTGTGCCTCTTTGCAAATAGAGAGGCATTAGGGGATTTCAGCACTGCTGGTCTTCTGCAGGGAGGACTCAGCTCTGGAACATTCTGATTTGAAAAAAGTGATGTAAAATTTCCAAAGTAACCTGGTCTCGTGAAAGGTGTCCCTGCCTATGGCAGAGGGTTGGAAACAGATGACCTTCAAGGTCCCTTCCAATCCACACCAGTTTGTGATTTGCCAGGATTGTGTTTTATTTGCACAAATCCTTTAAATAAATTAGTGTAAGATTTTTTTTGTATAAGAAACTATTAGTCTTATAAATTGTCTAAGGTACCAGAAGAGGTCAGCAAATGAAGTGATAACTTAAGCCACCAAAAAGAATATTTCTAAGCATTTAAGTCACTGTGTTTAATTTATTTATTGGATTAATTGAAGGTGTAGCAAAGTTCAACCACAAGATAAGCAATTATGTTGAATTCAGAAACCATGAACAAAGCTTCTGTAAGAAAAAGCAGTGCCTTCTAAATCTTTTAGAGGGGCCAGTTATGCAAAGGGGCCAGTCTAGTTGATGAAATGTGTTCTGGTTTTCAGAAGCATTTTTATCTCATTCTTTGCACCTAAAGGATCTAAACTGTCTTAGAAAAAGTGGGGAAGCTGATCTCATGGATTTAATAGCTGATTCATGGCTGGGGAAACAGAGTAGGAGCAAATAATCAGCTCTTGCAAGAAAAGGAGTTTATAATGGAGATTACTAGGGCGTCTCTATAGAGTTTTCATTATTCCATCAATACATGATCACAGAAACAGACTGACAACTGCAAGGACAACACCTGCTCTGTCTCAGTACTAAATGATTAAGCAGCCCATGAAATAAAATGTTCAGCATTGTAGTCAGTGACAAATTCTCTGCCTATGCGTAAGTAGTAAAAGGTCCTACAATATTGCTACTCAGGAATCCTAAAAACTATTAAAGATAATGCTGCAAAAACTTACATGCAGGTGTGGAGCAGCAGTGGAAAGGACACGTGAGGAATTAAAACTCGAGAAGAAGTGCTTTTCTTCCATTATATAAATCTGTCACAGTGTTCACATCTGAGTGTCACATCTTAAAAATGTGTTAGTAAGTCACCAGCTGGGGTAGCTTTCAAAGGAAGAGACCTCAATTAGCTTGTTGTGCTTACTCTTCTATCCTGAGCTTTGACAAACTAAGCTGAGTTTAGGGTAAATTTATATGAGATGTTAAGTACTTGGAGAAGCTCAAGAGGGGAATGACTTTTTTACTGCTTCTTAAACAAAGACAAAGGGACATTAGATGGTTTGGAAAGCAGATCTTGAACAAAAGAAAGCACTTTCTCATGTCTGATTTAAGAGTGAGATTCATTGCCATAGTATTTAGTAGAAATCAGAATTAATTTTTTTGAATTAAAAAAACCAGAGCAGTTCAAGGAAGAAAAACTTCTCAAATGATGTTTAAGTGCAACAACTTTAAAACATTTGTCTGTTAAACTGGAAATTCTCAGAGGTAGTTACTTGTAAGACACTGAAATTGATGTATTTTTGTTCTGGGCTAAGATGCCTTCTGTTGTTCTCATCATGACTTCATTTTTGGAGGGTTTTGTTAACGTTTGTAATAGTTAGGTTGTATTTGTCAAACAGTAGGCTTTTATTAAATTATTATTTTGAAAGTGCAGGTTAGTATCTCGTTGTTAATATTTGCTAACAAATGTTATGTTACATTGTGACAGCACTTTGTAGAAATCACAGATGACCAGTTCGACTTCCACACCTACTGCATGAGGAAGATCACCCTCAGGTCTTATGTGGATTTGTTAAAACTAGAAGATGTGCTTCGACAACACCCCTTCTACTTCAAAGCAGCACGCATTGCCATAGAGATCTACTTGAAACTTCATGATAATCCCCTAACAGATGAGAATAAAGAGCATGAGACTGACACAGGTATTCAACCCTCAGGGTTTATTCATCGTGCAGTTTCACTAATTAGTGGGTCTTTTAGGGAAGTCTGTGATAGCAAAAAACAAAGTAGGCAAATTGCAGCTTGGACTGCATGGTAAAGTAGATGTTCTGCTGGAAATTAAACTGATGTCTGCTTTATTGTGGTTATTGCAAAGCAATGATGGGTTTGTAGTGAGAGTTGTAGTTCTTAAGTAAAAATATTTGTGTTACAGAATGACTGCAAAAACATGAATTCTTATGTTGGTTGGTCCATGGAACAGGAGATTGAAGCAGATGTGCTTGGTAGTAACTTTTCTAAGCGTTTTATCAGTGTGCAGAAATTTCTCTTGGTAGCAACCTAAATTTTATCATCTCTTTCTTCTGATGTAAAAATAATGTTTAAATAATCTATTTTTTTTCTCACATTTCTGATTTGAGAGCAGCTTAAGCAGTTATGGCTTGGGGCATCTCAAATGGTACTAATAGAGGATCCTTCATGAGAGAATCCTTTAAGAGGAATTTGTAAAGTTTTAGTACTTTTCATGTCATTATACTGTTATTTTAATTTCTGTCCCTTGATTCCACTAAGGAATTTGTGGATTATGAAGCATCAGCATAGACTATAAAACAACCTATCCATAGTAAATAAGCTTTTACAAAGGTGATGAGAGCACTGCTTGTTAGTAGATATAGTTTAAAACATGTTGGTGATGCTGTCTGACATCTGCTTGATGCTGTTAATTATGAGACATCAGTGTTGTGTGGTTTTGTCCTTTGTGTGTGTGCAGCAAACATGTCTGACAAGGAGCTAAAGAAGCTACGAAATAAGCAGAGAAGAGCCCAGAAGAAAGCACAACTGGAGGAGGAGAAGAAAAATGCTGAGAAGGAGAAGCAACAGAGGAATCAGAAAAAGAAGAAGGATGATGATGATGAAGAAATTGGAGGACCGAAAGAGGAACTGATCCCTGAGAAACTGGCAAAGGTGCTTACCAATGTAATAATAAAGTCTTAGGAATTTCTAGAAAAATTGCAGTAAGCACACATAAAACTTAAAAGCCATTCAAATCACTTGTAAATTTTTTTTGATGGCATCTCTTGACAGGCAGTGTTTTAAAAATAATTCCTTTCAAGGGCTAGTTGGTTAGATACAGTGTCAGTAGTGTGGAAATCGCAGTTTTTGTGCCTAGTTCTCAAAGGCCATCATTGAAGTCATAAACATTTGCTACATGTGGAATTATCTCCATATGTCTGCTGCACTACCTTGTTGATTGTGCCCTATTTCTAGCTGGTTTTGTGGAAGTCTTTCTATCCTGTCTGTAAGGTGATTATTGTTCATTCTTTTATGCCCCCTGATACGCTTTTCTGTTTCATTTCTTTATTCTGTTCACATAGTCTGTCCAAGAGGAGACCCTGAAGCACTGAATGCTTTAACGAGATTTGTTTGCACAAACAAACGTTTTGAATAAAACACGTTTTGAAACAAACATGTTTTGAATGGGGGGAAAAAGGAATAAAGAAGCTGTAGTAGTAAATAGTAGACTAGACTGAGATGTATTTAGAGATCTGGATTAAGAACTATAGAGAGCTATAAAAGGGAGGTGACTCAGAAGACTCTTCCTTTAGCAGAAATTATGTCTGTAAGGAGCAGGAAAACACTCAAAAAAATGTAAGGGAAAGATAAGAAAATTATAGAGACTGGAAAAATTACTTACAGCAATAGTAGTATAGATTGCAAGTCTTAATAGATCCAGTATTCTGGATCTATATTCATACTAATCACACTGAAGTGAGTTGTATTTGCTCTTGAAGGGATATTTGAAAGTTGAGTCAGTGAACTTCACTCTGTAGCCAAGAAACAAGTGACTTAATCTTGACTAGTTATTAAGAATATGGCTGGAATTTCCATTGTGTAGTTCACTGGTTACAAGAAGCAGAACTAACTGCAATGCTAGTCAAGATGGAAATGCAGCTGCATTTATTGAAATTGAGTTCTGTAGTACAGAGATGTCATGAAAAATGTAGCCAGTCCCCAAGATTATAAGGAACAGGTGCAGCTGTGTAATGCATTTCTTTGGCAAATCTAGTTATGTCTGTAATATACAGATGTGAATCTAATATGATTCCAAATTCTATATCACAGTATTGTATTGTGATATTGGCCAGGACTGTCACTGTGACCTGGCAGCTTTTAGGACCCTGTCTGAAGCTCACATGAGCAGGATGTCATGGGTGTTTATCAGTCATTTACCTCAGGCCCATGTATGTAGTTTGGTGTGGGCAGCCACACTGCCCTTTCCAGTGCAGGTTCAGCTCCAGGGGTGTTCACTACTGATGTGTGATAGAAGGAAAATAATTGTATCTCTATAGCAGAACGTGCTTTGTAGCCATCAGAAAGCAAATATTTTGGACTTTTTAGTCTGTGTTTAGACATTGAGTAGAAGCTGCAGAATTTGTAACAGAAGAGATTCTAAGCATCTTCTGCACTGCCTTAGGAGAGTAACTCTCTGATGTGACTCAGCAATAGCTGGGTTTTGTTGTTGTATTTACTAGGTTTCAACTTTGACTTAGGTGTGTCACTTCCTTGAATCTGTAGGTTGAAGCACCTTTGGAAGAAGCCATTAAATTTTTAACACCCTTGAAGAATTTAGTGAAGAACAAAATAGAGACTCATCTTTTTGCCTTTGAGATTTATTTTCGAAAAGGTAAGTGAGAGCACTTAATGAAGGCAAGCAATTTGTGAATGGTAAAGGTGTGTATTGGAACTTAAGCAGCAATTACTGATGAGGTGTGAGGAGCCCATCCCTGTCACGGCACAGAACTTTTCACTGGACCAGCACTCCAGCAGTGAGCAGTATGTGCAAACCAGAGTTTGAACATTTGGTGATTATCCACTTAATTCACTGGTTAAATAGATGCATGTTATTAAAAATGGCTTTTGCAGCACACTCAGCTGTAAATTCTTCTGATCATTCTAATTTCAAACACTAAATACTCTTGTAACACAGTGCAGTGGTTTCCTGCCACAGGTTTTTGAACACTTGTCAACACTTGGTTTTTCTTTCCAGAGAAGTTCCTTCTGATGCTTCAGTCTGTGAAGAGAGCCTTTGCCATTGATTCCAGTCATCCTTGGCTCCACGAGTGCATGATTCATCTCTTCAGCAGTGGTATGTGTCTGTTTGGTAGGACTCCACCTGTGCACACTGCCAGGTGATGCCAAACCTGCAGTCATTGGTTTTTAGCACAATTAATTCAAAATATTTAAAGCATGTATTAGAAAACTGATTCATGCTAAAATTTAAGTATGGTTATTATGATTGCATCTGTATTTAGGAGTCATTCCAGTATTGTTAAGAGTTTTTGAGACTCTGAGCAGTATGTGAAGCCTGAGAGAGAGTGACAGTGAAGAAATGGAAATTGCAGAGTTAGGAATGGGACTTTTCTCTTGACAGCCTGTGTCAGCATGCAAGGAGAGGGCTTAGAATTCTGTCCTTACTGGTGAAAGTTGGAAGAATTCTCTCCCTGCCCCAAAGGTCACCCTTTCTGATGGAGGCTGCAGAGTAGACTCATTTAGGAACAGACCTGTATGACCTCAACCTCTGAGCCTAATAGGTTTTAATTAGTAAGCGGGGGAGAGTATATTAATGTAAAAAAGCTCTGACTTGTTCTAGGCATCAGGTGAGTGCCACAGTTAAGCTTCTTCTAACACATCCAGTATTTACCTGATCTAATTTCATGCATCTTCGAGATACTTTCCAATTATATTAATAATGTAAACATGAAAAATGCCAAAATAAATACATAAATTGTATTTTGTTGTGATTACCTGTGCTCACCTCAACTTCTTTTTTTCCAACAGTATCTGAAAGTAAGGATCTGCCTGATGCTGTTAGAACAGTGTTAAGCCAAGAAATGAATCGGCTTTTTGGAGCAACTAATCCAAAGAACTTCAATGAAGCTTTCCTTAAAAGGAACTATGACTCACTGCCACATAGGTTATCAGGTACTTTGCCCTTTTCCTTGTTCTGCCTGGTACATTTCCTGTGCTTCTCTGGCAGTGGTATCTCAGTATCAGCCCCAGTGATGTAACAATCACTCCTTTCCTCTGGAGTGCTTTCTTCTCTGTTTGTGTTTTTCTGACAACATGATTGCCAGGTTGTCTGTGGTTTTCCTTAATTTTCTCTTTGTGCTGCTGAAGTGGGAATGTGGGGACCTCTGCCCTGTTGTTTCTAATGTGTGCAGAATGTTTGTTTTAATGCTTTGTTTGGAGCTTCCCTTCTACCTGTGTAGGTATCATGCTTTATGCTCCAAGCTGGTTCCATTTGGAACTACTGCTGGAGAGTTCAGTCCCCCCTCTTCCTCATGTTATCCCTATTTTGTTTGTGTATAAGATGATTTTGGTCATCCACTGGGTGATGAATCTTTCTTTTCCTCCTGTAGCTGCCAAAATGATGTACTACTTAGATCCTTCCAGTCAGAAAAGGGCAGTGGAACTGGCAATGACCCTGGATGAATCCCTTATTAACAGAAATCTTCAGGTAACGTATTTACAAATTGTAGACAACTTCTGTTGTATCTGTGGAAGCTTTAAGCAAAATTTGGAGGTAAGAGGAAGCTGAAGTCATTGCTGTGCCTTGTCATAACACACAAGAAGGTTGAGTTGTGAAAGAAAGGTATGTCAGGTTCACCTGAACTGAAATATTTAATATCCTTTTTGCGCATTTAAATTAATTTAGTTTTGTGATAATAGGAAAATAGCAGCAGTGGAAGCCATATGATTGCTACAGGTAATGGGAAAACGTATTAAACTTGAGAGAATTCACAGGGCAAAAGAAAAGGTAGTAGTTTGTCTGAGCTTTGACTGCCACACAGGCAACTGCTCACAAGAGAAGGAGTGGCACAGACTCTGGGAAGGCTTTCCATGGCCAGCTTCCTGCAAGCTGTGGGAATTACCATAAGCTTAATAAAAGCTGCATGTGCCCAGTTATGCCTTAGCTGTAGTTAAGTGAAAAGCTCACCAGTGAGTCTTTGCTTCATTCTGGTGGTCATGGAATAATCTCCCTTTGACACTGCCTTTAGCATTTTTCATAAACTTGTCTTGTTTGGGTATTGGTTTTTGGATGATTCGAGTTTTCTTTCTGTTTGAGTGGTCTCAAAGAGTTTATCTAGATTATAAGTAGATTTAGCAAACAAAAATTAATTTGCCTTCTATTGGCTGGGCTTTGCCTGTGAGTGGAATTCTGGGAATTGGACTGGGGAAAGATGAAGTGGGACCAAAACTGCTTGGTTGTGCATTGTGATACAACTGAAAATGTTGACTTTAAGCATGTTTGGTGCCAACATGAAGGAAGGGTTGGACTTCTTCTGAACTTGTAGATGAGAAATTCAAAGTGCCCTAAAAGTGGAGGAGGATCTAAAGGAGTCTAGGTGTTTGTTGAAAGGCATTTTTGTGTGCAAAGAGATCAAATTTATTACATTTCATTGTATAAAGACCAGGTGTCTCAGGGCACGCTGCAGCTGTAAAACCAGATATATTTCACCTTTGGTGGATGCCAATGCTACAGAAAGCAAAACAGGTCCTTGAGGAGAGCTCCACGACCCTTCAGCAGGAGGACAGAGCAGTTAATCCCAGTCCACAGAAGAAACAAAAATTGTACTAAATGTCAGAGGAGCAGGAGAAGGCTGCCTGGCTGTGCTAATGCCTGCACACAGCCATGGGCAGGTGTTAAATGCTGCCAGGCTTTAGTGGAGCTCACTAGGTTGGTTTCTCATGGTTGGAATGCAGGCTGCAAAAAGTTACGCAGGAAATCTCCATTTTCTCTTCTAAATCATTAACTAAAATCTGAAAAACGTGGTAATACCAGAGTAATTTGATGTGTTTGAAAGGTATGTTATGTGTTGCTGCAGTGGTCAGTGTGTCCCAGGAATGGTGGGGTTCTTGGTTGTCAGTTAGCAAGAATGGGTTTTTCTTAGGAAAATAAGAAACAGGTGACAAATTAGTATTTCATTTTACAGTCAATATTTCTAGCTCTATTTTAGATCCCTTTTTAAAGTGCATTCTTTCAAATCAGACTACACTGGTATTTCATGCTGTGTTTAGTTAGAATGTCATTTGATGAAAGGTGGCCTTTTGAGCAGGTCTGTGTCAGAAATACTGTTTTAAATGTGTCTTGGGAAATTATTCTTATCTGAGAGAGCAGAACTGCTCTTTGAAACCTGTGTTGTGAGTGTTCAGCTGAATGTTTAAGAAGCCATAACACTTGTTTATTTTTCTCTTTAATTAGACTTGTATGGAGGTATTAGAAGCTTTATGTGACGGTAGCCTTGGAGACTGTAAAGAAGCATCTGAAACTTACAGAGCAAATTGTCATAAGCTTTTCCCTTATGCTTTGGCTTTCATGCCCCCTGGATATGAAGAGGATATGAAGATCACAGTTAATGGAGATAGTTCTGCAGAACCTGAAGAACTGGCCAATGAAATATGAACAACTTTATTGCAAAAAAATGACGTTGGACCATATCTGGTGTATAATATTTTTGTCACGCACCTGCTGAATTGTTCTAACTTACACAAAGAACAGAAGGAAAAAAAACCCCGTTGCCTTCAAATAGTTTTACTTTTTTTTTATCCTGCTGACAAAGTATATATATAAAATATCTAACATATTACTGGTTATAGATTGTTTGGTTTCTTAAAAATTAAAAGCTGCTAAAATTGAAAAAAAGGAAAAAATAAACAACCCTTTTCCTCACCTACCCACCCATGTTTTTAAACTAATTTATATGAGACCTGGAGGTGTATAGCCCTCAGAGCAGGTGTGTGGCAGAAATATTAAATTTAAATTTGTATTGTGAGATTACTGTTATCTCAGACAGCAAAACTGCTGTTTTAGCACTGGATTCTTTCACTGAGCACAAAGAGTTGATGGGGCTTTAGCATCTGACTGATTTTGATACGGGGGATGATTGTGTCCATAGGAAGTATGCAATGTGAATCAGAATATAGAGAAACCCACAACGTACTTGTTACGTTGGGGTGCTTGGACATACGGATATCAACCAGAATTAAGAAACATAGTGTGTTCAATAAGCTTGTTGTGTCTCTGAAATTCACTGTACACGATCAGTTCGGTGTTCTTGCACCACAGTTTTTACCTGAAGGAAGGAACCAGTTACAATGGTCTCTCTTGGAATTAAACTTGGGGTGGGGAGGGGAGAATCAGCATTGCTGTTCTTGAGATGAACCTATCGGCATAGGTTGGCCAAACTTTTTAAAACTGTAATGCAAGAACCAAATAAAATTATGCACTGTGATGTGGCACCAATTAGAAAGATCGCATGCATTTTTCACGTAGAGTGAAAACAAAATGAGAACATACTATGGCTTGAAGTTGCAAAGAGGAAAACTCCCGACTACCATTTTGACTGATCAAGAGACTAATAGATTAAAACCTCAGCAGGCCTTGTTCACGTTATGCAGAAAAAAAAAAAAAGTGCTGCAGTTTAGATACCTCTGGAACTTTTCCACAGTGTCACAGGTTTGTAATACTTGAAGCCCTACATTTCTAAGAATATATTTCTTGCTCAGTTGTTTCAGGCAAGCCCGAGACTTTGTAACTTTTAAGGGGCCCAAGATTTTTTTTTCAATAACAGACCAGCTTCTTATTCCTGCAGTTACAGATGTAATTTCCTTTGTCAAACATAAGGTACCAAATATAATGCAATAAAACCTTTTGAAAAACACCTGTGTGAATATTCCAACCGATCTGTGTTGTACTTGGACAGTGAATGGGTTTGCTGGAGTGCAGCTCAGGGCTGGCTCACTGTGCTGTCCAGTCATGCTAACAGTGTCACTGCTGACAATGGGTGGTCATTGAATATAAAGTGCAAATGCATTCTGTGTAAATACTGAATGTCTGGGAAGTCCTATAACAAAATGCTTTGCTACTCGGCTTCTAAGTTCCACCAATGTTTCCAAGTCAAGCTTCAGTCTATAAGTCTACTGTGTTAATAATATAGATAAGTACTCAAATGTTTTCTTTTGTAGGCTCATCATATAAAACAGAGCAGAAATAAACTACAGCTTACAAAGTGAGTGCCTTCTTTGCTGCAGGAGTTCAGTTACAGAGTATCTGTTTTGTGGATACACAGCCTTTCTCTTCCACATAGTGGAATTCAGTGATTGACATGTACAGTTAAGAGATTCTGGAGGACTTGCTGGGGTTTGTAGATTCCTAAGTGTCAGAACAACAGGCTTTTCTTCATTGTGTCTTCATCTCCCCTTCTTTTCATGGCTAGCCTATCCTGGTGTATGTTTGCAGTATAGTTCCCATCACGAGTGTGGGTTGCTGTATTTGTATATTTACCTGCTGGGCTTTTAGGGACTGGAATACCAACAGAGCCTTTAACTGACTCAAGTACTGATGTCTTGATCTCAGTGGTTTCTGCAGCCTGAGGTACTTGGACTGCATGTCTTCTGCAACTCCTGGAGATGGTTCAGTCTTGCCTACACAAGCTGTGAGATTTTGGCCTTGCCTCTTGAGTATTGCTGCCCATTTCTCAGCTGCTGGAGGCAGATGAGTGCTCACTCGCAACAGATTGTTTATTGCATCAAGCAAATGCTTTTTTTTCCAGATACTGGGGTTTTGGGTGCTGCATATAAATGGGATTATTTCTTTTTCAATGCCTGTTTTTGGGTTGAAATGAATGAACTAAAAGCTGGAAGTTACTCGTTGTCTTTAATTGTGCAAATGGGGAAAAGGATGCTTCACTGGGCCTTCCAGAAGTCCTCATCTACACATCTATTTTGATTTTCCCATAGCCTTGCTGAAAGGCATGCACACTGCTTCAGAGATGGTGCTTTTGGATTAAAGAGGGTACTCATCCCCTTCCAGAAGACTGCAAGCCCAGGAGAGAAAACTAAGCCAAGAGTTTGCCTGAAAATGGAGGTTCTTTAACTGGCAAAGAAATTGTTATTCCTTCATCTTCACATCTGTTCTGTTAGATGCAAGACTGACTTCTGAGGAAGAGCTTATAGAGCTGGAAATGAAGTTGAGATCCAGTGCACTGAGTCTTCTTTGGTAGCACAGAGTGCTGTGCTGCAGTGGAAGCTTTCCTTTGTGTGCTGAGATCCAAAATTGTGATCACTGGTGCTGGGCTGCCAGAGCAGGGGAGCAGGGAGTGCAGTTGTGGTCAGTGACCTAGAGCATTGGCATGACACAATTTAGTTTGATTCTTCATTATTTTCACTGGAGAAGGAAAGTGTCACCATCAGTGGAGCCACTGGTGATGACACACGATACGGGTATCTTTCCTGGGTATGAAAAAATTTCTGACATTAAATTTTGCCTAGATAAGAGAAGATGGTGCACACTGCATGAAGCAGTGCCAGAGTTATTCATGGGCTTAAATTGTAGGGAACTGGAAGTTGTGGTTTTCCCTGTGATGGTAGGTGAGGTACTTGCTTCCTCCATGTAGAGAGCAAAGCATGCAGGTACATGTGTGAACAAGCAGGTAAAACAGCCTCAAAATTACCTATTCAGTAATTAATTGCTTTGCATATTAAATACCTTGAAATCTATATTTGACCTTTTTTTTTTTGTTGTTGTTGGCAGGGTTCTTAATATTTGCATGTTTATAGGGGGAAGGCTTGTCCTGATGTGTGCTGTCTCAGCCAGAACAGAGGGAAGTTTGTCACCCAGATTTTCCCCTAGCATGGGGAGCAAATTCACATTTCCCAGGGAGCTCTCTAGGGCTAAATAAGGTGTTTATGATCAGCCTGTTACATCTTCCTGTAGCATTAGGGTTTGCAAGGTTTGGAGGTGCTGCAGCCATAAGAGTGGACTCGGAAAGCTGGTATAGAAACTCAGAGATTGAATTATATTTTCCCTGAAAGAAAACACCCATGAGGGCAGGGGGAGATCAGGCCTGAGGAGCCAGAGGTGCAACCACCAGTATCATGTGAGCAAGATAAACAAGAAGAATTAAGGTGTCTGTCTAATGGGATGCCTTTGGGGTTGGAGCAATGGTGCCATCATTCCTGCAGCATTCCCATGTTGTTGCCACAGTTCTGTTTTAGACATGTACTACTAATGCAAATAAAACCACTTGATACCATCACCCAGCTCGATAGACCCAGATAAAAATTGTATTTTCCCCTTTTTGTGATTGCTTTAACTGTTTTTCTAAGTGTTCTGTACAGAGTATGTAGCTAGCTTTGAAATCTTTTCCCCTAAGGAATTTTGCTTTACAAATGCCATTTTTACTGAAGTGTAATGTAAAACAGCTTGAACTGTGTGGAAGTCAGAGTTACACTCGTGTGGTCACGCAGTGCTTTGGGGTCCTGTGAAGGAAAATGGTGCAAATGTAGTGTAATTAGAGGCGGTTGTGTCAGTAATTGATTCGAGCCATCTATACGCTCATGCATGAAAGGTCAGGTTCCAGTTGAAAGAAAGTGGTTGCTGAGCCTGAGGAAAGGCTTTTGCTTCCACGAGCCTTCCAGTAATCAGCTGTCCTGGGATGAAGCGAGGCACAAAGGGTATATGATTTTACAAAACTTCTGGCCTTGCCATCGTGATTCTGTTTCCTGGAAATGAAAGCTCCAATCTACAAACACTAATTTTAATGGCTGTGTTGGGCAGAGATTTCCCCAGAGCATGCAGCCAGCAGTGGGAATGGCAAGGAGCAACTGATAGAGCAGCTCGCCAAAAGAAGACTGAAGTGAGTTGTAAGGAGCTGGCATTATAGAAATTCCATTTTAGATTAAATATAAAATGGCTTTTTTATTGCTAGGAAGATGACTGGAGCTGTAAATACTATAAATGCAGTCTTCCCATGCCAAGGAAGCTGTGAATGTGTATTCTGGAGTGGTACAAGCAAAAGCAGTATTATGTTCACAAATACCAGTTGTGTGTGTTAATCTCCATGCAAATTGTGGCAGAAAACTGGAAGGACAAAAATTGTCCACTTTACAAGAGACACTATCAAAGAGTTTGTAATATTGCAAGAGAAATATTGCTACAAAGTCCAAAGCATCTTAGAATAGCTTCCCTAAGATGTTTTAATTAAAAGTGTTAAACCTGCTAACTGTTCATAATGAAAGACAAAGAAGTACCTTGACAAAATATTTCTGCCTGGCACTGCCCATTCAATATCTACCTCTACTAGTCCTAGTCTAGTTTGGCTACTGCATAATTTTAGCCATTTAGCATCAAACATATGAAAAAGTGTCATTTACCTGGTTGGTGAATGTATGATGAGGGACAACATTTAGTTTTAAACTGTAATGCAATAAACCACAAAGTTAGTGATTAAATCCTGTTGTTGGTTCAGTGCAGCAGCATATTTATTGCTTCATTGCTGATCCGTTCAAAACAATTCTGAACTCCACCAAGTTACTTGCAATTGTACTGGGATTTGCTTTCCCTTCCAGCCTTCCTAACTGGTTCACAATGTTGTACTGTGTTTTTACGCTCTTCTCTGGTGGTAGCAAATATCAAAACTAGCAGGAAGTCAATCAAAGAATAAAAATGCTGAGTTCTGTTTGTAAATGAGTGCCAGTGTTTCCTTGTAGGGTTCAGCGTCCTCCTTGGCTGCCCCACCAGCTCTGTGGTAAAGGATCCCTCTGCCGGCGCCCTTCATCCCCTTGTCTTCCTCCGGGCTGATGGGCTGTTCATGGGGGTGCAGCTCTCCAAAAGGAAAAACAGGTCTGTAGGAGAAGGCTGTGACTCCCTTCGGAGCCAGGCTGGGAAAGAACCACCTTGGTAAGGAGCTGTCTGTCCTAGCCCAGAAACAAACTGTATGTACAACAAAAAACCATCCTTTGATCCTTGAG
Organism: Zonotrichia leucophrys gambelii; assembly: GCF_028769735.1. NCBI lineage: Eukaryota > Metazoa > Chordata > Aves > Passeriformes > Passerellidae > Zonotrichia > Zonotrichia leucophrys. The sequence continues at coordinate 42,601,907 of NC_088173.1, read as the reverse complement.
GCTGCTAAGAGCCAATGTGGGATTTGAATAAATGGGTGTTCAGAGGCAGGCTAAAGGAAGAAGCATTTGCTGTTTTCCTCAGATATAATTTTGGGGGATTAAAAAAAATAAGGCTTCTCTTCCCCACCCATAAGCCCTCCTGCTCCCACAGTTTTCCTGATTCACTGTGTCCCAGAGTATCTTGTGATTTTAATCAATTACCATGCAAAATAATATGATGATGCTGCCAAATTGTAGTAAAAGTAGCTAAGCAGTCTGCTGATACTGCAGTACAGGAACCTACAGTGTGTTGTGCACCTGGCATTTCAGATTACCTAGAGAAAAAAGTTTGTAAATTACTGTGTGTAATGAATGACAGCTCTGATGAACCCTGCCTGCAGGGAAGGGGGGTGTGATACTGAAGTAAGGGCAGCAATATCCTCACATTGACCCCTCTGGATGGGAAAGGGGGGCTTGCTGCAGGAAGGGCTCCTTCTGTGCCCTCCTGAAAACCACCACCCCTAAAAAACAGCATCCCTTCCTTATCCATGCCCTCATAACTTCATTGTTCTTCTGTGGGAGGGAAAGGGCATTTGTGCTGGGAAACTGCCTGCCTTGAACTTGTCAGAATTGGAAACTGCCCCCTTCCATTCCTTTTCCTCACTGGAATCATCAAACATTCACAGTTCTGCATCTCACTTCACTTGCAGTATTAGTCAAATATCTCAGTGAAATGTAACTGTTTGAGCTGGGGAAAAAACCCCAATCTTTGCTTTATTGAAGAGTGAAATTGTTTGTCCTTTTGAATTCTTGTTTTGTCCCTTGATGAGCACCTTTTCACCATGTCCTTTATGTTCTGTTTAGGCACTGCAGGACCCTGCTGGCCCCAAAACCATCCTGTCTTTTCTAAATTATTGACAGGTACACAAATTGCATAGAAGCTATGTGAAAAACGTATGGTGACCTAAATTTACCTAAATGGAGGGAAATCCTTGTGCTGCAGCTAAGCTGAAGCTGAGGAGGCACAATGAGCTCAGAGCCAGGCTGCAGGCACTGGCTGTTGCCAAGTGTTAAGAAGAGAGAAAAGACTGAGGGCACTGGAATAGGTAATAAACAAGAAGTATTTATCCTTATTTATAAGGATTACATTCTGAATAGCGTAAAAAAGTGTATAAATCTCATATCTGAAAGGACATCTTAGCAAACCACCAGGAAAATAAGCTTGTGTCTCATACCTATGCATACTCCCAGATGCATGGGCCCCATCTGTTTTGGAGATGTTTTTTTTTTCTTTTTCTACATACATTATAAATTGTTCTTCCTGGTGTGATCACAGCATTTTCAATAGCACAAATACATCCCAGTATTTACTTTTGAATATTCCCCCATCCTGGGATCTCTGGGAGCAGCTGTCTGGGACTTGGGGGCTGCCTGGGTGAAACTGTGAGGCTCAAATGTATTTTTATTCAATGTTTTAGTTGAAATCACAGTAGGACTAGGCCCTGCATTACAAGAGTGAGCCTGGGAAAAGAAGGAAAGCTTATTCTTGCAGAAATGAGTAACAAAACCACACCCTGAATAAGGGCGTGGAAGTGAGTACAAAAGGCACATTCTGGCAGCTGGCAGTAAAGCAGCTGTGTCAAAACTTCATTTCAGGTGGGACATTTGTGATTTCAACAGGGTGTGTTAACACTTGCTTTTTCAGTCTGGCATACAGGGTCAGAACCCCATCTTCCCAAAAAGCCGATCTGTGCTGCTTCAACATTTCTGCCATCCGTATTTTGTCATAAGGGAATGTGTTAGGGGGGGTAAAACTCTCCCTAAAACTTGCAGAGTCAGGTCTTGCAATAGCAGAACTTTTCCTTGCAAAAGCACAGGACTTTTTCTGGCAAAGATAGAGCATGTGAAGCCTCACACCAAAGCCCCACAAGATGCCTGAAGTTAGAGATACAATATCTCTGCAAAACTTTAAACAAAGCTTTAAAGAGACTCTAAAACCGTTTTTAAATTATTTGTCATTAAATCACCTGGAAACTTTTTGATCAGAAAAAAAACAAGTGAATGAGACAGCCTTAGACTTACCTTTCCCCCCCTAATTTGTTCCTTAACTTAGGACCTAGTACAGGCAATTTTTAGATATTAAACACTCTGCATTTTCATGGGACCAACAGGTTAAAATATTCCTTCAGGAGAAAACAGAAATAACTATTCTTGAAATGCTAAGCAAGTCCAGAGACTCGCAACTATTTTCAGAATCCCCTTTCTTGGAAAGTTCTACATCTGCTAAATAAAAACAGCCGTGAATTTAGGCTCTTATATGTTCATTCACTGAGCACATCTGAAGAGCACATTAAAAGTACCTGTCCTTGCAAAAGAAGAAAACCAAAAGATTTTTCAAGAGCTTTTATAGCAAGAAGCATTTTTACTTTATTCTGTGACGAAAAATAAATTCAATTATATTTTCTGGCTTCCAAATACATTAGAAAGGAAAAGAAATATCAGAAGAGGACTACAGGGTGGAGGAACATCTCTACAGTCTCAGGGATTGGTCCAAGAGAGGGGGAAAGGGAGGGACAAAATGTAAAACGGGCACTGTAAGTGTAGTTGCTTTGAACTCAGGATGTTTTTAATGTTTTTCTAATTTAGTGCAGCCTCTTGTTTTTATATGAGTAATAATGGGTTGCTCAAAGCACTGTGCTTCAACCACATGACAGCTGATCTCTGGGAGGTCAGGATCATTTATTATTGTGCAGGCAGAAACCCCAAGTGGTCAGGGGCAAGTGCAGCAGTGTAAAGAGGAGGACTCCCAAAGCCTATTATTAGGTATCTGACCTAAGCCTTAGGAATTCTGGCTCAGCTGTCAGTTTGCAAACCCCCTGTTAGGGCACCGGTTCTCCCAACTACTGTAATCTACATTTGCTTTTCAGTGTAGTCTGCTTTTCAGACCATTTCCTAGTGACAACAGCACGGGTTTTATTTGATAGTAAATATGGGAGAGAGAAAGACATAGAAAATAGGTGGGGGGGACAGAAAGAGAGTAACAGGGACAAAATAAAGAAAATATCACTCACCACTCCATGGATCCCAACGACGCTCCATTGATCCTCTCCAGCTGGTCTTCTTTGTGGTGAAGGTGCCTCTAAAAGCACAGAATATCTGCTCAGGCTAGGTAGGAAAACACAGGCACCTTCCTGGGGGGAGTTTGCCTTTGTCCCTTACACAGACTCTGGGTTTGTGGCATCCCTGCAGTCCCGTGGTGCCTCAGGAATGACTCCAGGGGCACTCCGCTCCCGCTGCTCGGAGACTCCCGAGCGGATCCCGATCCCGCTCCCGTTCCCGCTGCTCGGAGATTCCCGAGCGGATCCCGATCCCGATCCCGCTCCCGTCCCCTCAGCGCCCCCTGCCGGCGGCAGCGCCCACGCGCGCACCGTTCCCGCCCGCGGGGCTCGGCGGCCGCGCTCTCGCGAGACCGGCGCGCGCGGGCCCGTGGCGGCGGCGGCTCCGCCCCGGGGCTGCTCCGCGGCGCTGGCGGGGCCGCCATGGCGGCGGGGGACGTGGAGTCCTCGCTGGAGCTGAGCCTGACGGGCTCCGGGGCGCTGCCTGGCGCGCTGCCCCCCGCCCGCTCCCGCATCTTCAAGATCATCGTCATCGGGGACTCCAACGTGGGCAAGACGTGCCTCACCTACCGCTTCTGCGCAGGCCGCTTCCCGCAGCGCACCGAGGCCACCATCGGCGTGGACTTCCGCGAGAGGGCCGTCACCATCGACGGCGAGCGCATCAAGGTACCCGGGGCCCGCCCGGGCCGGGCTGGGGGGCAGCGCTGGCACGGGGCTCCAGGGGCCGGGAGAGCGGCCGGGCCGGGCCGCAGCCCTGGCGGGGCTGTGCCGGCCGTAGCCCGGAGGCTCGGCTCGGCTCCGCTCGGCTCGGCTCGGCGCCAGCAGCCGCGGCTGTGCCTGCCCTGACACTGTTCCGCTGCTGGCCCTGCTCCTGTTGGAAAGGCAGTCACGGTGTAGGTGTCTGGGATGGTGAACCGATTCCGGCCGTAAGCCAGACCTTCTCGCCTCTTTGGTCAGATGCTGATCGGTAATTTATCTTTACAGTGGGCGTGTATATCGATCTCTTTAGGATTCTGTTAAGTTTGCCGTGTGATGATTGTGAGCATCATTTGCAGAATACTCTTGTTACAGCTTACAGATGCAGTTTGTTTACTAACATGGTTTTAGACGGAATCCCCATCTGCTTCTGTATTACAGCTTGTTTCTATGAGAAAAGCTCAGTTGTGCAAAAATAAAGGAAGTTAACAGTAGTCTTGAGCTTGTACTTGGGCATTTGTTATCATCAGGCCTTATAATTACAGCTCATAGTTATGTAGCCAAAAGCCATGGTTTTTCCTTGCTCATTTACTGATTAAAGAGATTATGGAGGATATATAAGAATAGGAGAACCACTTTGCTTTCCTACTCCTGTGGGATTTTTATCTCATATCCTTTTTCAACTGAAAAAGGAAGGTGAATAGGAGTTTTTGTTGGTGGTTTGGGTTTTTTTTTTTGGTTTGGTTTTTTTTTAGTAAAACCACTGACTAGAATTTCTCTGACAACTGAAATTTTGTACTCCTTTGTACAGAATTTGTATCCCTTTGTATCCCTCCTCCTGAGGGACATTGTCTTGTCAGCACCATCTTATTCACTGGCATTTTCATCACGTCTGAGTGATGCCTGACCTTTGTTGGAGAGAAGTAAAGAACGTAGCATAATCCACAGCTCTTAGATGCTTCACATGGGTTATTGTGCCATTCTGAGATACGTGTTTCTGTAGATTGTTTTGCTGCATTTTTTAAGAGCATTACCTGTAAAAGAAGCCAGTTCTGGTTGAGGAAGGGAGAGAAGTGAAGGAGGCTCTTCTGAGACACATTGTTTAGTGTGAGTTCTGTTTCAGCATTAAAGGAATAGATGTTATCCTTGTGGCCAGGACCCTAGTTCTCAGTGGGAGTGTTGTCAGTTCGAACTGATTTTGGGTGGTTTTGGCAGCTTCTCTCACTGCTCTGCACCTTTCTCAGGTGTAGCAATCAGCTCCAGCAGCAGCACGAGTTGAAGCAGGAGAGAGCAGCTCCGATGAACTCAATTACTGTAGTCCTTGTGTGCCCAGAATGGAATTTTTCCTCTTGCATCAAATAGGTTACAAAGTGGTGTCTTGTCCCTTCCCCCAGCCAGCTGGGTGGTTCTGTCCTGTGCTGCCACAGCAGGAACTGTTTCCTTCACAGCTGGAAAAGTGCTGTGTCATCCGCAGGAACACAGGCACCGTTCTTCTCCTGGTGGGCTCCCACACAGCCATTGTGTGCGTTCCCAGGCACAGGAACAAGCATATTCATTCCTTGTACAGCAGGCTGACAGCTCCATATCTAACGCTGATGCCTAAATGTGATCAGTAAATTAAAACTTTCAACAAATGGATCTGTTGCCTTCTACATTTTCTTCTTCCTCAATTGATCCAAGTGTTGAAAATTGAAGAAAACAATGATGTCAGTCTTCACTGACCTACATTCAAGAGCAAAACACAAGTGAAATTCAAATAAGAAAATCTGAACATCATGTTCTGTACCTTGAGCTATTCCAAATTTTCTCCCTTTTTAAAGGAGACGTAGCATCAAGGCCAGCTATGTTTTTATCACTGTGTTATAAACCACACATACAGAGTGAGTCCTTGTTTAGAAAAGAGCCTTTCTGGATCAAAGAAACAGAATCAGAAGGTGGGCTGTGATAGCTGAGTCAGTGTATTTAATATTTTTATGCCATTTGTCTTTCCTAGGGAATGTGACCAAGTGATTCTGTCCAATTTTATTAGATGAATTATGCTATTAAACCAAATATTCAAACTGTATTCAAACTTCAATACTGTAACGTATTTTAAAGGACTGTTATAAAACAGTGGTCCCCTGAAGATGGGTGTTACTGGACTAACAATGAAATAGTAATCCTAATGTTACTTCATTAGTGCACTCCCATTAACATGAACATTTTCAGTGTTGTTTTTCAGAAGAGAAAATATTTGGGGTGAGAGGCAGAAATAGAACCATTTCCTCAAGTTCCCCTTGAACAAGAAAAATAAGAAACTTCTGAAATGTGTAGTTTTCAACATTGGGAAAGGATTTATTTCTCAGTGCAAATGACTCAGTTGATGATGCCCTTCAAGCTTGAATGCTGCATGTAAATGAAATTTTGGAGGAGCTGTAGTTTAAGCTTCACTTGCAAGTTATGTAAACCTTTAATTTAATTTCCCCATCTTTACCCAAGGCTGGCAGTACACTTGCAGAACTCTGCTTGACTGAAGCACAACCAATTCCTGCTCTGTGAATAAGCTGGGGAGAGAATTGTAAGCTCACAGCTGCCTGTGAAAACGAACTCCCTGATTAAATTAATTTGATAGCATTTCCAGGATTATCCATATGATTCCATAACATAATATTGTCTACACAGATGTGCTGCAGAAAAATTCACACCATATGAAACATCTTTTACTCTTTTTGTTTCAGTCTGTCACATGACTGATTCATGACATCCTGTGATCGACTCGTGGATGTGGATTGTCATTCTTTTAATAATTTCCAACCTGATGAATGCTGTGCTTAAAGAAAAACTCCTTATTGTCAGTCACTGGTATCAAGACTTTGCATCTGCTTCTGTTCAGTTTCACTGCATTTCCATTGTTGTAGCTTTCAAAACAATTTTATGTGATACTCTCTATCACTGATGCATCTTCTTGCTCTTGGCAGATTTCCCGTGCACTTGGGCTTCCTTTTTTTAATATAAAAAGTCACTGGTTAAAGTGGTAGACAAGACAACTTGCAAGATATCTGCAGTTTCTAAAGAAGTTTTACTGAAAGATTGGGATCAAAGGAATGCAGAGCTATGGTAATGGGAGAACAGTTTCAACAATTACATAGTGCCTGTGACTTTGATGAGAACAGATTAAATTTCAAATTTATCTTCATTGTTTGCAGAACACTTAGTATTCCTTGAGTTCTGAGTCTCAAGGAAAACTCCTTTCATTCAACTCTAACCTTTTTTTTTTAAATTTCCTTCTTTTATGCTGCCTTGATACTACAAACCACAGTGTGGTCCCCAGTTAAAGCACTCAATAAGCAAGTTAGATGTTCATTGCAGGAGGGTTTGATTCCAACACACTGCAGAGAAAGATTTCTTTGTCCTGTTTTTGTTGGTGATGTTGAAATCAAGCATGGTTTGATTTCTTCCTACTTTTACATGGCAGTTAACATCATGCTAACAACAAAATTTTGGGGAAGATGAGATTATTTTTGGAAATAACAAAAATTGTGTCAGCTGATGTTGTATTGGGAAGTAACGCTTATTTAATTTTCAAATGAAAGTGCTATTGCTGAGACTTCAGGATTTATTTTTCTAAAAATCTTTAAAAATACAGGCTCCAAGACACTTTCAGAAATTTGTAGTTTCTCTCAAGTGTCATCATTCCTCCTGGCCTCACTTGTGAGCAGCTTTGAAAGTTAAAGCTTCTGAAATTGTGTGAATACAACAGTCGCCTTCAGCACCAACTTGTCAGTATCGTTAATTCAGAAGAGTAGATTTCTGTGATCATGCAACTCTTCTCACTGCAGGTAGTTTGTGTTATTTTCCAAGATGAGCAATAAAGCATATTTTCCTCTCCTTGTCTTTGTGTTTTCAGATCCAGCTATGGGACACTGCAGGCCAGGAGCGCTTCAGGAAGAGCATGGTGCAGCACTACTACAGGAATGTCCACGCTGTGGTGTTTGTGTATGACATGACAAACATTGCCAGTTTCCACAGCCTGCCCTCCTGGATAGAGGAGTGCAAACAGCACCTTCTTGCCAGTGATATACCACGGATTCTGGTTGGCAACAAATGTGACCTGAGAAGTGCAATTCAGGTGCCCACGGACCTGGCCCAGAAGTTTGCTGACACTCACAGCATGCCATTGTTTGAGACCTCTGCCAAGAACCCCAATGACAATGACCATGTGGAGGCCATATTCATGACACTGGCTCACAAGCTTAAAAGTCACAAGCCATTAATGCTTAGTCAACCCCCAGATCATGATGAAATTCATATAAAGCCTGAACCAAAACCTATCACATCCTGCTGGTGTTAGGTCACATTGTCGCTGGTTATCACCTTGTCTTGTTTGCAAGTGCTTCAATTATGATCTTTGGCAAAGTTACAGGTTTTGGTAGCAACTATAGCAAATCTCTTTGGCACTTTAATGTGTTTTTTATTTTAATTTTTCTTGGTGTAGATGTGCCCATCTTATGCTCTTGCACTTTGTAATTGTACTTTCTGAATTACTAAAGTTTCACTGTAAATATATGGGAACGTACTTTGTCAGGTTTTGACAAAGCAGTCCTAGTTGAGCTCTTGCTGCCTGAGGTTGTTCTCATCACTTGTGGTAAGATTATAACTAGTGTGCCAGTTTACTAATACTTTTGGTTGCTACTTGTGTTGGAATCATGTAGGAGAAAGAGCCTTTTGTGACAACCAGGGAACTTGGGTTTTGGGTCAGCAGTGGGGAGATTTTTGGCATATGAAGGAATATGAGGTGGCTGCTAGGGAATTAGAAAGCAGGTACCTTTTTTATTATAAAAGCAAAACAAAACAGGTGTGTGAAAGTTTGGGCTGCCAGTGTCGGTGCATATTGCTAGGTTTGGCCTGTCCTTCCACTATGAACTTGGTCTGTTTCTTCATGGCAGTGGTAATGGAATTAACCAACTTCTCCCTACCTCTAGACAGTTTTTTGATACTTAAAACTTCATTAATTTTTCATAATTAGCATGTGATACCAAGCTATGTTCTGTTAACCCATATTATGGAAAGTACTGTAGCGCAGGATTTGGGGTAAAACTGGGACTCTACCTGTCCACAAGTTCTCTGATCTTACTAAAATTAAGTTATATATTTCTGAAGGTGCTGTATTTGAGCTGAGTGTCTCAGGGTAAGTAAAAACAGTTGAGTAAGTAAAAGATTGGGTGAATTTGGCAGAGGCATACTGCTTTTCAAAGATGGGGTTTGCAGGGCTTTAAGATATCAGGAGTGCTTCTCAGATATCTTGAAATGCCAACTTGATAATATATTTCAGGAATAGGAATGCTTAGGAATATGGTACATTCTTAAAATATTTCCAAACACAAACTAAATTTGTTCTTGAAATATGGAATAAATCTACCAACTACATCATCTGTTACAGATTTTTGAGGGAAAACCTGCATATATAATGTTGTGACTATGTAGGGCATCCTTGGCATTACTAATGTGAACTAGTAGGGATTAGATAAGGGAAAAAATTCCTCTTGGATCACCTTTTTCTGTGTTCTCATAGTTGCAGCTGCTTTTTTCCAGTCCTCCCTGCAGATCAAGTTTCATAATAAAAATGGTGCTAAGTTGCACAGAGCTGCATAAAGTGAAATGTCAGCCATAGAATGCAATCTATGACTTCATTCATGTGCCATGTCAAACAATGTTTTGTGACTTAGTTTTTGAAGTATAAATGAAGATTTTTTTTTTTTAATTGGCAATGTGTAGCATGTGTTGCTTACTGGAAACTCAATGGAAGGGCTAGTTCTGAAGCTGCCACCCTAATGATCACATTATAAACAAATTACTGAAACAAGATACCTGTTATTATGTAAACTATTACAGTTCCTAAGATGTAATTTCATTGCAACCTATACAGAAAAAATACATTGACTTTTTTCTAGATTTTAGAAGACCATTTAATATGGTCTTATATGATTAAGATGTTTAAAAATAATCTAAACAAAAGGTAGTAGTTTTTCCTGTATAAAGCTGCTTCAGTTGTGACAGTATTTTTGCTTAGGAAACATTTGTAAAAGGAAGCTTTTGTATTCCTCTGAACCTTACATGACTAAAATTTACAGTTGTTTCAGAAACAATCACCTTTTTAACACTAGTGTCTTTAATGATTTCTTTAAGAAAATTATTGATTTTAAATTGATGTTTATACTATGGTATAAATATGGTTTACAGTCCTGTTGGACAAATTGTTTTTCACTCATGTCCTTAATCCTTTTTCTGAGGATCCTTCTTAATTATTTGTATACTAAATATGTCAGCAAGTTTTGTGGGTTTTTTTGTTTGTTTTTGTTTGTTTGCTTTGTTTGTTTGTTTTAATAAAATATCCCAGAATTAAGAATTTTAAAGTCAGGTTGGGGTAAGAAAATCATGTAGCTGCAGTGTTACTGTTAAATTTGATCTGAAACACCTGCACATCTGTTAAGTTTTATTTGAGTTATCACAACTTGTAAATAAGGGCCCTCATGTCATGGAAATTGTGTGCAAATGGTGTTGAAGTGTGTAATTCCATGTTCAGCACAAAGCATGTTTTAATGGTTCTGCCGTGGAGGCAGCGTGGTCAGTAATGCAGGATTCAGTGTTGCTCCCTGGCTTTCAGTGGTGATGTTCTGCCCACAGGATGGATATCAGAGTACTGAATACTTCGTATGTGTATTTTCACTTTATCAGACTGTAAAGTTGTGTTCTTTTGTATGTGCTGGGGGCAGGCAGGGCACAGTCCTAGAAAACTAATAAACGGGCTTTGCCACAAACTGTTACCACTTGTTTTCAATTATTATAATAGAAATAATAATATAATTCCGTATGGTTAAAAATGCTGTGAGGGAGTTGAAGGAGTTTCTAGTTTCTGGCTGTGTGGGTGACAGTTTTTACAAAAAAGACTGTCACAATACTTGGACTACTATCACTGCTTTCTTGCAATGACTCTGGGTGATTTTGGGGCATCTGAAGCACCCACCTGATGGTTCAGAGCTGTGTTCAGTATTTATTTCAGATTCCAGAAGAATGGGAAGTGAAACAACAGTTACAAAAATAGCAATTACTGACCCTTGGATGTAAATCAAGACCCTAAAGGAATCTTCTCCATTACTCTTCTTCTCGTCTCATCTTGTTCAGAAATAAAACCTCTAACTTCTGTAAATTTGCTGAAAGTCATATTTCTTGTCCCCTCTGAGTATTTTCACTTCACCAGAATATATAATTCTAATACTTTTTTTTCCCCCAGAGTCCTTTCATTGAGGTCATTGACTGGTGTTGCTTGACATTGCAATTCCCAGATAAATGTAGAGCCATATGTAATTTAAAAGTAATAATAATATTACTTTTAAATGGCAGTCTGGTTTTTCTAGGGAAATCAACACAACACCAACACGTAATCTTAACTCTAAAGTCAGAAATAACATTAGAAGTTGTCATTATTCTAGGGCTCACAAAAAAAAACCACTTGGTATTCATTTGGAATTAACGGAAAACAAATTTCCCAGCAATACCAGTGATCATTAACAAACCCCAAAATAGAGCACAATCCTGTCCCTGGTCTGCATTTAATAAATAGGCTGCTCTGATTAGGAGGAAGTTCTTCCCTGTGAGGGTGGTGAGGCTCTGGCACAGGTTGCCCTGAGCACCTGTGGATGCCCCAGAAGTGTTCCAGGCAAGGCTGGGTGAAGCTCTTAGCATATGAAAACTAAGAGTCATAAGACCCTGATCTTAGCTCAGTACTTCCTTTTCTATTATTACTTTTTACTGTTTGCACCGCCCCTTTGGAAAGGTCACAGGCAGAAAAAAGACTGGTGTGAGGCAATATGCTGAACTCCCTCTTTCTGAAAATACTTAGTGATTTACTGCTGAAAACATCACGCTGGGCCTCTAAATCAGGAGTCATAAAGCAGAAGCTGCATTTGCAAACCATTTATCCTCTCCAAAGCCTGGTCATCCCCACATCCTTCACACCCACTCCTCTACAGGAAAACACTTTAAATGCTCAGGGGCCTTTGAGGTTCTCCTTGCCCTTCATAGTCCTCTGTCCCTCAGACCTTTCTTTAGTTAAGGAAGGGCAGGCAAAGAGGAAAAGACTAAACTGACCCGAAAATACATGAAACAGCTTTTCTATTTACTTCAAGTTATTTTTAACACACTCAAAATAGAGACAGTGAAGAGCTTCTGGCTTCAGCAAGCAAAGATTCAACTGTAGATTAAGAAAAGCATGTGCTAATCAGAGAGGGTGTTTAAGTTCCTGTGGATCCTCATGACTGCATTGCAGTGCTTAGCTTCAGTTCTGAGCTAATACCTGAGTCACTGTGGTGCTGCTGTTAAAAAGCACAAATGCTGGCAGCCCTTGTCCTTTGCTTCAAGGTTCATAGTGCTTTTGTCAAACTGCATCTGACATGAAAGAGCTGATTTCAGTACTTTGATCTTTCATTTCAATACTTGCATCTGTCATTAAATAGGTACATTTCATTCATATGCATGATGAGAGGGTAAATAAAGACAAATAAGATATATAGTCTCTATATATGTAAAATGATGACCAGAAAACATGTATATTCACATCACCATAGCATGCTTCCTTCTGCATCATAATGCAACACTTGGGGGAGGGCTGTGTGGAATTCCAACTCTTTGATGTGTGGTACACGACACTGGTGGGATTCCAGCTCTAGCAGCTGCCTTGAGGCTCCAGCTCATGGCTTTATGGGTGAAGAACCATTGAATGAAGCAAAAACTTGGGTCACCTGGGGCTGGGAGGCTGCCTGCATCAGACAAAATTAGAAACACAGAAGCAAGTGCTGCAAGATATGCTTAGAGCAAAGAATTTGGAAGCTGAAAACACCATCTGTTATCCTGAATCAGTCCTATGGTTATTGGGTGGGGATAAAGGGTTTAGCAATATTGGCATGTACTGTTCCACCATAAACATCAATTATAATAACAACTAATATTGACTAAAGAAGAAAGCGATGAGTGTAGTTAAAAACATGTAGTGGACAGAAGCCAAAGGATGAAAGATGAACCATGAAACAAGTAATTTTAAATTAAGATGACATAAATGTCAAGTCAATGAAACAGAACACACATTTCTGTGAAAGGAAAGGAAAGGAAAGGAAAGGAAAGGAAAGGAAAGGAAAGGAAAGGAAAGGAAAGGAAAGGAAAGGAAAGGAAAGGAAAGGAAAGGAAAGGAAAGGAAAGGAAAGGAAAGGAAAGGAAAGGAAAGGAAAGGAAAGGAAAGGAAAGGAAAGAAAGGAAAGAAAGGAAAGAAAGGAAAAAAAAGGAAAGGAGAAAAAGCTTAAAACGCAAGTGAAATGCATTTGAAGGCTTATTGACAGTCTTAGAAAGCGCAAGTGAAACTGCAGTTTGTTTTTATGGAGAAGCACCTGGGAACGGCAGGTTGGGAGAACTGCTGGGGGTTTGCTTTAATGGGCATCCCTCCTCAAGCTAGAGGTAAATTCAACAACTTTTCCCCATACTTACACATTGTTGGTGCTTGAGAATCAAGGAATCATATCTCAGTTTGGAAGGGACCGATAAGGATCAGTGGTTGGACTCAATGATATTAAAGATTCTTTCCAACATAAAGAAGTCTGTGGTTCTGTGATCCTAGGAAAAAAGAAATCACATAGTCTGACTCCAAAAAATGCATGTTGTCTGTCTTATATTAGGTGGGCTTTCTACTGAGTATAAAAAACAAAAATCAAACCAAAAAAGGGCAGAAAAGGGAATATTCCTCCTCTCAGCTGCAGGCAAATACCACTTTCTGTTTTCAGGACATATCTGTATTTTGATTAATTAGTACTACTCCCGTCCTTTCCCAGCTCTTTTAAGGCTCTCTTCTGTAGACTGCCTTGCTTGTTTAATGAGCAAGACCTATTGTGTTCCCCACTCAAAATATTTTAGGCCAGTTCATCTACCTGTGGTGAAGATTTACTTCAATTTCCAACTTCATGCAAAACCAGGGTGGGCTATGGGGACACACAACTGTGACTTGGTATCCCCTGTTTTCTCACTGCCTTTTGCCAGCAAAGGGGAAACACGGTTGTGCCCAGCAAAGGCTGCCCTGACCCTGAGCACCAGGGAGGAACTGCACCAAACATGGATCTATGAAAAATAAAAATTCAGACACAAATAAATAAATAAAAATAAATGTGTATATTTAAAAAATCCCAAACGAGCTCGTTGTCAAAGAAGTGCCTGAAAGGGTTCCCTGATTCTCACCATGATGAAGATCCATCCCTCCTCTTTCCCTCCTCCTCTGCACCTCCTGCCCCTTCTGTTGGGGAAATGACTACAAAAAATTCTTTGCCCTTAGTTGAACATTAACTTCCAGAATCAGCTTCCCTGATTGCCTTCTGATTACACTGGGTGATTAACTCTGGCCCCTGCTAATGGCAGGCTGGCAGGCTTTGCCTTTATCCACCCATGGATATTGTGTGCCTTGTTCTGTGCGTCAGGGAACAGGGTCATGTTTGTCTCAGCCTACCTAGGTAAGGAAGCTTTTTCTGATGTAAATGCCTTGTCTTTGTCTTAACACAAGCAATGCTGACACAAGGTGAGCACAGAATGCTTGGGTCCATAATTGGGAGGCCATAACTCCACCTGACTCCCACCAGTGGAAGCTGGGCGTGACACAAGACATGGAATATCCCTGGAGATGCAGGCAGGCTCTGGGAAGGTGCTTGCATGTGGAACGGGCTGCTAAATATAGCACTGGAAACTGCAGTCAGGAATTTATTTTCTGCAACACTAACCAAAGAGGAGTAACATTAAACTGATAATCAGTTTCCACCAGTTTCTATTCCAGCTGTCGCTTTTCTGGAAACCCCCACTTTTGTAGAAAGAACTGTTGAAATCATCTGTCTATGAGTGACCTGCAATAGTTGCACAACTGGAAGGACTGTGTAAGAAATAAACCATCTTATAGCTGCTGCTAAATCAATTGCAGACGTTTTTATTCAGAAGCAGCATGGAGCATACTTCTCTTTTACACCCTCAGAGTTCGGTATGTGCTGCTCAGGCTGTTTCACAGCCAAACCAGTACCTGCCACACCTGTCACTTAATGCCACATCAAAGGCTTTCAGAGCTGGGCTGGGTACTTGGATTGTGTCCCAGGAGGACCTGACCTGCAGCAGCCATGGGGGCACTGCCACCCTCATCCCAGGAGTTATCTGCCTGTGCTGATGGAAACAGCACAGCATTTGAGACAGGAGTGGTGACCTGCTGCTCTGCACTCTCACAGTAAAGGCAAATTGCCCTGTTCAACCAGCAGTCAAATGCTCAGTACATCACACTGCAATGACTGCTTATGGAACAGCACTTCTGGGTGGGACCATAACTCCCAGAGGACACAGGCTGAGCAGTGCATTGTAGGAATGTAAAATCTGTTTTAGACTGACCAGAGCCACTGCTTTCAGCTACCTGAAATACCCTGTGAAGATATCTGACTTTCTTTTCGTGTACAAGAAGCGCAGTTTGTGTTAAACAAGAAGAAACTGCCCAGCATTTCATTGCAGATGGTGTGGAGCTGTGCCAGAAGCATCTGAGGACAGGGAGAGCAGTCACACTGGGTGCTTTGATGCCTGTTGACAGGCACTATTTCAGAGGAAAAAGCACAGCACCCCATTTTGAGTCACAACGTTTGGATTAATATATTAAAGCAATTCAAACATTAACACCTTCAAATGAACAAGACACCAGCAGTGTTTTGGTTGGCACAGGAGGGGATTGGACCAGGTGATCCCCAGACATCCCTTCCAAGCTCAACCCTTCTGTGGCTCTGCAGGCAAGGTAATGAAGGTATTTAGAGCCAAAGTCAGGAAGAATGTGGCTACTGTGGCACATAATTAATCCTCCAGCTGCCAGAGTAGGACCTGCAGGCCCAAGTTAAGCTGCTAGCCCAAGCACCCAAAGCTGGGGACAGCTTCCCTGGCTGAAGAAGCAATTTGTGACCTGAGAAGGGCTGTGAAGGGAGCCTGGTGGTTAGGGCTGCTCTCTCAATCTGATATATTCCCAGACATCAATAATTATAATGGTTAAAGTCAGCAACAGATACACTTGGCAAGCACCTTACACACACAGAGGGGTGTCTCTGTTCACTGGGACTTCCTCAGTATGTGGCTAAGAGTGTTTCCCTGTTCCAGATTACTAGAAAAAGCTGAGTAACATCTTTGCAGAATCCTCACAGAATCATAGAATCGTTTTGAAGTGACTTAAAGATCACCTCATCCTGACCCCTCTACCACAGGCAGGGACACCTTCCACTAGAGCAGGCTGCTCAGAGCCCCATGCAGCCTGGCCTTGAGCTTTCAGGGATAGGGCAGACACAGCTTCTCTGCACACTCTGAGCCAGCGTGTCACCACCCTCACAGAAAATAAAATCTTCCCAATATCTAATCTAAACCCACACTCTTTAGTTTAAAGCCATTTAGGTATTGGAGTCCCTTTACCAGCATTATGAAAAGGACTTCACTCTTTAGAGAAAATAATCAGTAACAACTCTTCTCTTGGGACCACAAAAGGCACCTTACTTACTGCAACTAGAGAAGTTTTATATGAGACCATTCCCAGAGTTCCACGCCTCATGGTGGGTATCACTTATCCTACTGCCCACTTTCTCGAGATGGGAACTTATTTTCCAGGCCCTGTTCAAATGCTGAGCTAATCTGTACCAAGGGTTAAGTCATCTACCACTCCCTGCTCAAGGCCTGCTGGCAAGATCAACACTTGGCATTCACCTAAAAGTGAAACAGAAAGTACATCTGGGAATTCTGTGCACTTCAGAATATGACGGAACCTGACTGGACGCTGTAGTTCCTTGGTCTAGAGGAACTACAAGAGGTGCCCTCAAGAAAATACACAAAACACCTTTGTCTAGATCTGTAATACATTTTAGCAGAATAGGCCCTAAAATAAGTATTTCTTTTAAACTTTCAATCTACAAAGTCAAAATAGGAAAACTTGAACTGAATTTCGAGTATTCAAGTTACTTTATAAGAGGAGCCACAGCAGCTCCAGTTCCTGCCATTCTATAGTTACACGTCAGTGCTAAAACTAATCATGTACACCCCACAGAAGCCAGGTTTTGACAGAGGTATCTGAATGGCACTATTAAGGTTTCATATCAAAAACTTTACTTGCCCCCATTCCTACCAAGAGCAAAAGGAAAACACTCTGAAGCTCAAGGATGAAGTGTGTCCTTCATTATCATCCAAATAATTCATGCAGTAAGAGGGAGAAATCGAGATAGCATTTGAAGAAAAAGGAATTGTATTTAATATCTAAATGCCTAAGGCTAGCACTGCTACACAAATTACATGATGAATTCTAGTGAAATAAGACATGATTTAAATACAAAAGCCGGACTAAAAAATGCTCTCACTTCCCAGAAGCAATGAGGTATTTTCACTGTACATATTCTGAAAGTTCAAAATCACCTGCAGATGTTTCCCTCTGCACTGTGATCTCTGCTCAGTGCCAGACAATCACTAGTTCACTCTGTGTGCGCTTTTCAAATGGCCAAGGAAAAGTGCATAACCACCTCTAAAGATTAAGAACTGATTGCACTGTCTTGCCACATTTGAACAGAATGTTCAGCCACTTTTTCAAGTCATTCTGATATATGGTGGAGGTTTGGATGTGTCTTCTTCTGCATCTGCATACTGGGCTGGAAACCGATCTGTGAAGGTAAAAATTCCCCGCCCAGGGCCTGTGTGAGAAAAGAAAGTGAAAAACATTAAACATGGTATAGATGTTTGCACAAAATCCTCAGTACCTTTTGGTTATCAGATTTTGTCCTGGGATGTAAACCTTATTCAGAATGTTCCTTCCTCATCCCTGGTGAACACCCAGATATGTGGAGGCAAAGGAGTTACTCACTTTGTACAGCACAAATCATTTCCACGGCCTGATTTTGGTCCTCACTGGGCTGCAACCATTCCTATGGAAAAAACAGCACCATCAAATACCTCACCTGGAAATTTTTTCAACAAGATACACCTGAACTTATTTTAAAAGTCTGTGCAGTCCACAGCTCCTAACATGTTTAAGTTTGAAAGTTTAAACCAACGTCACATTACCCACTCGGTGTCTTTAGTGAGGAACAGCTGCCTTGTGGCCTGCACCCTTTAATTCCTTACCAAACCAAATGGTTGGATGCACATGTTTAATAACACAGCACCAGAACTGCTCTAGCAGAGAAGCAGTTGGTATTTATTTATTTACTGAGCTCACTTAGCAGAGATGCCGTGGGCCCCATCACTTGAGGCAGAGTCCTTAGGAATGAGGAGTGAATTACACGTCAGCCTCCCAGCACTGCACACACAGCACTGGAGATACTTTTATTACTGGATTTGAAGTTCCAGCATGTAAGTACCAGCAAGTCTTTGTAATGCTGCACCAGAAGCAACTGGTGGCTTAAAGATGAGAGGAACAGTTTTTGAGGATAGCAGAATTCCTGGGAAACGGGGCCACAGTAGCTTCAGCACAAATGGTTTGGAAAATAGAGATAACTTATATTAGATGTTACATGAGACTGTAATAAGAGGGAGATAGTAAAAGGAAAAAATGTAAGAAATAAAAAACCCTTCTAATATCCCACTTAATTTCTTAGAATTAGCCCTGCATGACTGTGTCACTATAGGACACGAAAGAACAGAAGTGCACAGAGCTGCTCTCAAGGTGAAGAAAAAGGGGAAGTTTATTTTCTGACTCCAACATTTGTAGTTTTCCAAGAGTGACAGTGGATTGGAGGGTGACAGTGCCACCTCTCCAATGACACTGGACAAACTAACAGTCTATCAACTTTCCCTTCCTCCATAAAGGAATGCAAAACAATGAGTTATTTACAGGAAGCGTGTCAGAAAGCTCGCTACAAGAATGTCAACAACAGAAGGCTTAGAAAATCTTAAAAAAACAGGGTGACACGACTGAGGTAGGAGCTGAGACCAGGTTCACAGAGGAAAAACACCCCTTCCCCTGGGTTTCTTGCCCTCCCACCAACACTGAGCAGCAACCAGGCTGTGCCCTGGGCTCCTCACTCCCTCACTCACCATGCCAGTGACGCTGTCGTAGCAGGAGCAGCGCGGGAGGCTCCGGCAGCCCAGGTAAGCCATGGCCAGCACACAACAGGCACTGCAGATGGACACGGCCAGCATGGCGATGTTGGCACCCTGGACAACCCTACTGAGCACAAACCTCTGCAAACACAAACGGACACAGTAAAGCCATACTCAAAAAGTGACACTCTCCACCAAAAAATAACCTAATGACTGCAAGAATGCTGTCATTGCATGACAGGAGATTGATTCATAGCCAGTGTTATTTGAGATTTTCCTGTGCTCTGAAAAGCAAGCCAAGTATGAACCTCAAACTGAGCACGCAGGGAAATAAGGCTGCTGATTAAATGTGAGATGCTATGCAATGGCAATTGGGTTTGGAAATAGCGTTGACAATGAGTAAAAACCCAAGGAATGGCTGCTCTACTTCACACTGAGCATGAGAAACATTGTTTTGCTGCACTGCACCTTATAGCAGCCTGGCATTTTGATTTGTCCTGCAATAAACTAATGATCAGCCTCATCTCTCTGGAATGCCTTTATCCCTGCAGCAAGCAATTGCTTGTAGACCAGAGATACAAAAAGGCTTCATTCCTTCTCTACAGCTTTACTGCGGAGGACACACTTGAAATAACACCAGGTTTACCCAGCTGACCTGTAACTTCATCACCTGAAAGATTCCAGCCTTGCAAGCACTGTCTCAAACCAGGCCAGGGATGCTCTCAGCACCTTTCCCTGAGCAGCACCAGTATTTTTCCACGGCTCAGCCCACACCTCCCCTTTGCACTGCAAAGCAACAGCAGCCAACCTGACCTAGTGTCACCCTCCTAGAAGTCTGGTTCTGTTTGTAAGCCACGTCTGGCACTGCCTGCAGATTAAGGGTGGCGTGTTCCCCAGTAACAATTGTGATATCAATACTTACAGTATGGATAACATGGACTGGGGCAGAACTCAGCTCCTCCTCTTCACCATAGCTCAGTGTGAAGGAGCTATAAGCTATTACAATGAAGATGGCAACACAAGAGATCATGGAAGCAACTATCAGTACATTCACCTAGACAGACAGAGAATTTTGGTGAGAAAAAGAAGGGCAGCAGGAATCAAAGCTGTCCTTGGGCCAATACAAGCATTACAGCTTGTATGGTAGCCTCTGACCTACCACAACACTGCAACATCCCCAGGAACAACAGCCAAACACAGAGAAGTGGAGGTTTTCATAACATTGAGTTTCTGAGTTACAGCTGAGTCCTGAATATTAATCAGAGGTGCCACTTAAAGACCTCTAATTTGCATACAGTATCCTCCCTTGGAGTTTACATGGCTGGAGAAACCCACCTAGGAAATGCAAACCTCTTAACTCATTTCAAATTTTAGTGTACACAGTGCTCAACAACATGAAGGATGAAAAGAAAAGCATTGAAATGAAGTGTTTTTACAGAGTTTTGCTTTTTATTAGGGCCAGTGCCTGTCTGCTGCAGCAGAAAGCAAGGTAATACTGCATCCTCCTCTTGGTTATAAAGACAGCAGCTTTTGTGAAGGTAACTCAAAGAAATAAGCTCTCAATTCTGCAGGAGGACCAGTCAGCTCATTCCCTCCTCAGATTGTTTTTGATTGCCCCAGTATTCTTCCCCTGCCCCATGCACACAAACACCCATCTGCCCCTCCAGCTTACAAGAACTGGGTTCTTCCTCTGCGAGGAGAACAAAGCCAGGACACCTGGGACTCCCATCACCTGCAGAGCACAAAAGGAGATGGCAGCTTGGGAGACTAGCAGCAGATTCAGAAGATAAACTGCTACAGAGTAATGAAAAGTAATGAAAGGTGTTTTCAAGGCTTGGATCAGAGTAACTGCTGCATCAGAAATGGGAAGAGAATTTATCATTTCTTCTGTTTTTCTCTGCAGCATCTCTTGGATGCAGGACATGGGTGACATGCACCTTGCCCACTTGCTACCCACACAGCACAGTCTTGCTACTGCTGACCAGAGCTTTGTGAGTCGGGAAAAATAATGAACCTGATTGAATAATTCTGATTTAAGGTGCTGAAAATGCACGTTGCTTTGCCAAGTCCATATGCATCTTGGAAAGGAAAGAAAGATGCTAATGAAAGGAGCCAGGCAGCCTCTGCCCTGGAGACAGCTCTTCAGTGTGATTTCCTTGCAGCATGGCTCAGCAGGGTGAATCAGGGTGCTGAATGCCAGGGAGCAGGGACACCTCTTGCCCACACCTCACTGCAGTACCAAAATTAGGGGCACTGTGCTGTGGGACACAGGTTCATCTACCTGAGCAGAGGACAAGGTGTTCCCCTCCTCATCTTTGGTGGCCTCTCTGTGGTCACTATGCTTCTGCAAAAAACCCCAGTCAACTGTCACTGTGTCCCATTTTCTACATTATCCACCACAAATGTATTTAATTTAGTTCTTCCAGAGGAAAGTCTGCTTGCACTCTTCTGGCTATACCATTACAAGGAAATTTTTATTAATTGAGTTCAAAGCATAAAACAAGGGAAGAGGTGGCAAGAAATCCTGGCTTCCCTCCCACCCCCAATATGAGTACTAGTAGGTAGCAGCGGGGGAAAAAAACACGGCAAAACAAAGCATAGAAAATATAGTAAAAGTTTACCATGCCAGCCCAAATTGGAGCTCCGGTTTTGCCCAGCTGGGACTCTGTTCTGAAAATGCCATCTATGAACCCACAGGTGACACAGACGGTGCTGAAGGCAAGCTGGAACATCCCCAGCACGATCATGTTCCTCTGGTTAAAGATGAAATACCGATACCGATCCATTCTGCTCTGATTCCCACATAAACCCTTGAACATGGAGACTGGCGAGCTGCACCGGGGCCTTCCAGGAGAAAGGCTCTTCCTAACAGGAGAGAGAGAAGGGCCGGGATCATCGGCTGGGGCTGCTGCTCTGTGCCAGGAGCCTGGGACACCATTCCCGACCATGCTGGAGCGGAATGCGCGATTGTCACCTCAGACCCCATGGCTGACCTTCCCCCTCCGGGGTTTGTGCTGCCCTCAGAGCGCAGGGGTGCCCAGGCCCTCTCCCATCCTTCTCCTTTTGGGGTTTCTGCTGCCCTCAGAGCGCAAGAGTGCCCAGGCTCTCTCCCATCCTGGTTTGTGCTGCCCTCAGAGCGCAGGGCTCTCTCCCATGTGGAACTAAAATTCCGCACCTCTCCGGGAAGGCGCCGCGGCTCCCTTGGGGCGGCCAGCACCGAGCCCCGACACTCCCCGCGGCTGCTGCCGCCCACCGCACGCCCTCTCCAGGGGCGGCTCCGGCTCCAGCTCCGTCTCCCGTGTGCCCCCGTGTCCCCTTGCTCCGTTCCGGCCCGCCGCGCCCTCACCTCACGGACAGCTCCTGCTCCGCGGCCGGGGAACGGAATTCCCGGCCTGTGTCCAAAGAATTCCCCGAGCAGTGCCCTGACCCAGGCAGAATTCCCAGCCCGTGCCCAAAGAATTCCCCGAGCTGTGCCGTGACCCAGCAGGGCCGCGGCTCCTCCGCCCGCCCCGTCCCACCTCGCCGGGAGCGGCCGCCCCGCCCCGGGCACCCTCTGGCTGCCGGGACCGAGCCTTCCACGCATCCCTGCCCCACAGCAACTGGGCCTTGTTTATCTCTCTATTTCCCCCCTGCCGCTGTAAGTGCTGCTTCACACCATACACGTTTGCAACCTGTGAGATGGGGAAGGCGGCACAGGTGGCTCACAGGTCCTGTTGAATGCAACATCCCTGAAAATGCTGAAGGCCAGGCTGGATGGGGCTTAGGGTAACCTGCTCTAGTAGAAGGTCGGGGAGCAGAACTAGATGATCTCTAAGCGTCGCAGACATCTTTTATGAAAAATCCTTTCCTTAGGATTTTTCCTCCTGAGAAGCTGAGAGGCCTCAGGAACAAAATGTAAACAATGGTTACCTGCTGCTGTGGAATGCAACAGGTGCATCTGTGACTGGCCCATGTTGGATGTTTGTAATTAATGGCCAATCACAGTCAGCTGGCTCGAACAGAGAGCGGAGCCACAAGCCTTTGTTATCATTCTTTGCTATTCTATTCTTAGCCAGCCTTCTGATGAAATCCTTTCTTCTATTCTTTTAGTATAGTTTTAATGTAATATATATAATAAAATAATAAATCAAGCATCCTGAATAATGGAGTCAGATCCTCATCTCTTCCCTCAACCTGAGACCCCTGTGACCATGGTCACATCTAAGATCTCTCACAGTCTAAGCCACGTTGCGCTTGTAAGATTCCATGAAACTCCACACATACTGTTAATGACTTGTATAATTGGTTCTTTAGGATGACAGGCAAAGGCTCCCCTGGCAAAGAGGAGTAAGAAAAGCAGCAGAGGTGACAGAAAAAACAACAAGCGGTGTCAGGTGTTCATTCATTACTTACATAATGTGGCCTAGATGTGTGTAACTGTGTGAAATCCTGCTCCTGTGCATCAGCAAAAACTGTGGTCACACAGGACACAAGGAAGAGGGAGAGGTCAGAGGATGCCCAAAACGGTGACATACAAATAACAAGGAGAGACAGTAGTTTTCTGTTGAATAGTTTATTTTTGCATTGCCTTCATAGCGCAATTAAAGCAATCTTTAAAATTCACTTATTACAAATGTTTGTCAAGTCTGTTTTTCCCCAGAAACACCTCTCTTGCTTCCTTGCACATACGCCCAAACACACTATAAAAACCCCATTCATAACATGAAAGGAAGGGCAAACATCATTCATGTAAACATCTTTCTTGTAGTTATCCATTTTTAAAAGTCATGAATAAACCTACAGATGTTCAGTAAGGCTCATAGTTCGAGTACAAATGTCATAAAACACCTGTCAAGTACTGTACACAAGTTGAATACTCCAGGGTTAACTGTTAACACATGTACAAGCTTACCCCAAAGATTATTCTTTAGCACTTAGTTCTTCAGAACAGAAACACCCAGTAATTATGGGCTAGAGAGTATTAAAATAGCAGAAGGCCCAGCAGAAACTGTTAAGTAATACACAATTTTAGTCTGGTTCTTAGCTCAAAGTTAAACTTGTTACAGCTGCAGTAGGAAAAGTTTTCTAGAAGGGAATCTACAGGAAGGAGGGATGGGTTGTTTGTAGGGTATCATGAAGAGACAAGCTGAGAGGTACGTCCTGGAAACGTGACTAGCCTTACTACTGCAATTATTTATGGCGGCTGCATGTAATGCTGCATAAATACCTCCCCAAAGAGCAGAAACGACCATTTGTAATTTTAAGGATCATTTGTTGCATCTCCCCTAAAAAAAAAAAAAAAAAATTATCTACTTACTGGTATTCAATTACACTTGCATCTTACAAAAAGACATCTCTTTAAATCTGGTTTAGATCTTAGTGGAACTTTTTTTTAAATAGTCTTTCTACCATGAAAATATTTCATACAAACATCATTTTACATACAAATGTTAAAACCTGTGAAGCGGGTCTTCCCACACTCATGATTTTATGGCTTGAACTTTTAATTGCTTATAATTTTTGTACAGATATTTCTCCTAGGGGAAAAAAAGAATTACAGCAAAATGGTAAAGAGAAGAAAGGGCGGGAAGGTCTACTGCCCGAAGACAGAGGAGGGTCCACTCAAGACAGTGACCTTAGTGTTCAAAGCCTTTGATCCGGGACAAGTAAACATGCACCTAATCTTGCACCTCTTTTTTTTTCCTTAAAAAAAAAAATCCCTTATAAGACTGCTTAGAAATACTTTGTCCAACAATACAGTTCTCATGATTCCATTACATGAAACATAAGGAACAAGTTCACTGCAGGTGAAACTCATTTGCACTTGCAGATGAAGCTGCTCCCACCTGCTTTCCTTGCTTGGATGCCCTTGGCACACAGCAGTGCAGCGGAAGTGAGGAACAGGCAGCACCCCAGCATAAAAGAAAATACTTCAGTACCACCGTGTCCAAAGCAATTTGGTTTTTTTAAGTGCTTGGAGGTGAAGCCCTCAGGCACCCTCAGGCACCCACAGCTCCAGCAATTCTGCTGGGCCACAGGAGAACAAAGCAGCAGATACTTGGCTCTGTGTAATGTTACCTCATCACAGCAGCAGCATTTTCCTAAAGACCATCAAACTGAGTGAAAGGACACAGATCAAAGAGGTCTCTGGGACAGAAGCAAACCCCGCTGCACCCCTGGCACAACCCAAGTGGTGAGCGCTGGTTTGACTGGAGGACAAGGGCAGACAGCTGGGAAGGAAACAAAACAGTGTCAATTTCTGTAATTTAGGAGTTTCTCTTAGCAGATGGGATATGTTGGCTACTCTGTTCCTCCAGTGCCTGACAGAGGCTGAGAAATCCCTGACAGAGCTCTTGCTTCGTATAGCATGTTGCTTCCAGCTCCTAGCAACATGCTACAAGACCCCTGGGAAAAAAACTCACTGCCATCTGTGTGCCAAGGAGAAGCCTGCCTAGTCACTCCCAAAACATGCAGCCTCACCTCATGGCCTCCCAAAGCTCCCAAAACCTCCCCAGGAGCTTCACCTGACTAAAAGCATGGGCCATCCTAGGAGATACTAGGAGGTATCATGGCAACTGTAGAAAAAGTCAAAAAACTCTCACAGCTGGAAAGTCATTTCCATGTATCTCCTTTGACTTTTTCAGCAGTCAAAATTTACAGGTATTTACAGAGGGTAAGTTTTTTATAATTACTACTTTTTAAAAAAGGGAATAAAAAGCCTTTTCAGGTTTGTTAAAAGAAAATCAGGATCCCCAAAAGTAAAATTATAGCACAAGACTCAACTTCAGACATCCCCTCCACGGCCTAAGCCCTTTTTCTTCCTTCTTTACCAGCGGTGACCCCAGGAGCAGGCAGCTCTGAGCTGCAACTTTTCTGGCTCTAATCTCCAACAGCAGCCACTTCCAGAAAACAAAGCCTCTGTATTCTTGGTGACAAAACCCTGTGCTGCCATTACAGGAAGATCCACTTCAGATTTTAGTTTTTAATAGACAATCAGCAGCCTCCAATACAGCGTGACACAGGCTTCTCATAAAGGAGCTCAAGTAACCCTCCCATCACAGAGAAGCCATGTTCAGCACTGCAGACCAAAGGCAGATTTTGGGAACTGATCTGTACCTCAAAAATGCATCAATTCCAGGTTTTCCTATGCTGTTCTTTATTCCCAGTGGGTATCTCGAGAGCCAGATGCTCACTCAGGCTCAGCTGACAGCCACCAGCTCTCCTCCCAGTTCAGTACCAACAGGAAAGGTCTTTGGCCAGACTCTAAAAAGTGGAGCTTCTTTACTTATTGCATATTCACCAGTAGTCAGCTGCATCCTACAGACCCAAGAAGATTGCTGTGCAGGTGATACTTCCTCTGCCCCAAACAAAAACCACGGCTGGGTGTGGGTCTTTGTCTATGGATGTCACCACACTACCAATGAGGAGCTTGGTGAAGCTGGTCTTGCTCTCTAGTGAGCCCCAGAGAATGAGCTGCAACACACTGACCAAGTTAAGGCATTATTTGGAGTTCTGTAACTAACCTGTGTTTGAACCAGGGGATGCCAGCTCGCCCCTTGGAAGGACACACTGAGCTCTTTCACCACCCAGTGGCAAAAGCCATCTCCACGCTAACAGACCAAGAAGAGAGAGAAAACAAAGAAGAGTTAAAAGGCTTGGTCCTGAATCAAGCCAAAGCAGCTCTGCAATCACAACTTTTACAGAAGGTTCATCCCTGAAGAAGGGAGTTATAGAAGGACCAACAGATTTTACAGAGCTGAGAAGGACAGCAGAGATAACAGAGACAACAGCCACAGCTGTGGCGTGCTACCTACCAGGCTACACACATGTACAAAAGAATCTGCTTGACTCTCACCAATTTTTTTGAGAAGACACAGGACACCTCAGTGCCTTTTTTTCCCTAGAATTCCCTATTTTAGGATACAATCTTCAAGCCTGATGCACAAAGAGCACCTATATTCTATTTATCTCAAAATCAGGCAATATGAAGACTGACAAATCTATTAAAACATAAGCAACTCCACACAGGAGATTAGCAGAGGAATCAGAGACTGATCAGAAAGGAAGGCAAAGGAACTCTAGAGATCAGAACATTTTAGACACAATTCCCCAGTGAGCACAGAGAGGCCAGCAGTCCAAAGCAGGTTATAGAGATTGTGGAAGTTACCATCCTGTCCCAGCAGGGTTCAGTCACATCTTCCCTCTGCTCTTTCCTGCACCTAAACTCAAGCCTCAGCTTTGCAAACTTCACGGCCCTGGTGCAATAACTCCCAAGATACACCTAAGAGCTCCCTACCAGAGGCTGATGACCTAAAGTGATGATCCATGGGCAGGAAGGGACAGATGAAGTGATGCGTATTTCTCTTTGAGGATCACTTAGTGAAGCTGAGCAGCTGACTGACCTCTGCCAACTCTCCATCACCTGTGAGGTTGGCTGTGCCTCTGCACACTCAGGTGAGTCCCTGACCTGTCACCTCTGCCGTGGGCGGGACGTGGAGCTGTGACCTGAGTGTCCAGCACGAGGAGACGGGAGGTGTCACAGCCCATGTGCAGATCCCTGCTGAAAGAGTGCCACAATACCCTGAGCCTGCCTGTGCCCGCCTCAGCACATGCACAGAGCGACTTCTGTGCAAACCGAAATGATGAGGGGATGGAAAATGGTTGAGAGAAGCCACGGGGACTGAGCAGAGCCCAGGCTGTTATGAGTAATTCCCAACTTTCCTCAGGTACCAAAGCACGGATTCTCAGACTGCACTTGACAGCAGCCTCATCCTTCTAACCTGCAGGTACCCAACAACTCTCCCTGCCCAGCTCCCCAGACAGCCAGATGCCTCCAACAGCTCAAGTAAGAACCAAAATGTGTTGCAATAGAAAGGTAGGTCTGATTCTCAAATAATTTATGTTACATATATACAAACTTTTTAAAACTACAAACATTTAAAGAAAGTGTTGCAAATGCATTTGAGTTTGTCCTAAGCTGCTAAACCCAAAAGAGAACATCAGAGTCCCAGAAAGACTCCAGTATCCAGATCAAGACAATGCATGATTTCTCTCTTATATAGCATTAGGCAAGACGAGTACAGTATCTGAAAAAAGAGACAACTTCCCTAGCCCTGAAAAACCCCAGAACATAGCCCTGCAGATGAATATTCACAAGCCCCCACTGCTGGCTGCAACAAAGCTATGGATTGACTGCTGTTTATAAATGAGCATTGAGTGATGTTTTTACATTCATTGTGTGTCTTTCAAAAACAATCTTTTAATATCTTTTCTTAAAAAAAATAATCTTCTTTTGATACCTCATATCATGTTAATTCACTGTGTCATAAACCAGAACTACTAAAAGATGGCTATAAGGCTATGTTGTTCCATCAAGTGAACATCAAGTGAAAAGATACAGCTCTCCTTCACCAAGGACTACAGCCTGCCCCCAGACACATGCACCTCCTTTCAGAGAATCCATGGAGATCCAAGCATCTTTTG
This sequence comes from Zonotrichia leucophrys gambelii, assembly GCF_028769735.1. Classification (NCBI taxonomy): domain Eukaryota; kingdom Metazoa; phylum Chordata; class Aves; order Passeriformes; family Passerellidae; genus Zonotrichia; species Zonotrichia leucophrys. Next base: position 42,573,564 of record NC_088173.1, on the reverse strand, counting down.
CCTTGAGAACTGGCCACTTGAACAGGTGAAAATACACAAACCAACTCATGAACACGGATGCAAGTCATGTGCTTGCTGTCCAGAACATGTACTTCTGGAAGTCTTTCAACAGCAAGTCTGTTTTCTCCTTTTCACAAAATCTTCATGCAAAGAACAGCTTCGTTTGCATGTCATAATAATAAATTAAATAAAATAAGCCAGCCGTACAGGCTAGATAAATATTAGGTTTAGACATGTTGCTATACTATTTAGAGAGCCACAGAGACCAACACACAGCACTCTCACATACACACACAAGCCTTTCCACTAGTTAGAAAGGATTTGCTCCTGCAAAAGAGGATTTGTAGAAAGAACAATGTTCAGACAAGAGGAAAGGGGAGTTAAAACCCAGCCTCCTATATGCTAATAAATAAACTGCTCTATTGCAAGATTCAGATCAAAGATTTAAAAAGGCAAAATTATGCTACTATTAGAGAATATCAAAATATTACTGTTATCATCACAAGTGGCATATATGCAAAATGCAGTTGCACAATAATGCCTAGGCAGGTAGAGAGCAACACTATAAGTCTGCTGACTAAAAGTGAACAATACACCCATTTTAGTTTCTTCCTAGTCTTTTGGCATCTTTGCATATGGTGCAAAAGCAGAAGCTACCAAAGAATACCACATCTTGTATAGAATATTAAATAATTTTTTCAGATAAGACTGGTGCAATGCTAGCTAATTTTTAAATCTGCTATGAGTAACACAGTTAAACCTAGTTAGTATCCAAGGAACTTATCTCTTAACACAGAATGCAAGGTTATGATGCAACAGCATGAACAATCCCTGGTTGTCCAGTTTTCAGTATAAAGGTAGTGCATAGATCCAAGTTTCTGTTTCAGTTTGCTGAACGGAGAAGGTGCTCCCATGTCACTTTTGCTGGGCAGCCTGGAAAGCTTTCAGTTCCAGCTGGTACCACTCTGGTGCTTCAGGCCCATTCTGCCCCACAGGGTTGTGATCATACCCATAAGCCACTGTCAGCTCCTCATCCTTCTCCACAGCCCTGATGGTACGGATACACTTGATGGGCCCAAAACGAGGATGAACAAACCTAGGGAAAAAACATCTTTGCTAGGCTGTCAATTCCCGTACTCTGCCAGCCCCTTGAACAGCTCCAGAATTCACTCACTTCAGAGCATAATCTGATGTTGAATTAGCAGACTTGAGTCAACCTCATAAATATTTAAAAATATGAGCAAAAATATTGATTTATCAAAGCGTTGGCAGTTCAGCAAATACAGCGTGGTTCTAGCCAAGCTAGGATTTAGAGAGCTGCGATGATGCATTTTACAATCCAGAAGCAACTCAAAGTTTGTGACAAAACGAACAAGTTGCAAACTTCAAGATCCTCCATGGCAAGTCCCAACAGACATCAAGGACCATAAGGTAGCCCATTTCCAACTCAGGTGAGCAGGAACTCCTCCAGTGCCTCAACTGTTACTCCCAGCCCAGCCCTGCTGCTCCCCCAGCTGCCCAGGGACCCCTATGAGCCCAGCCAGCCAGGTGCAGCTCCCACCCTCAAACTCAGGGCTGTACTTACGGTTCATAGGTGCAGTTGGGAGTGAAGGAATGGTTGGCCTTGTGCCCCAGGGAGGCACAGTACTTGGCAGCGTGGTTGTAGGGCTCTGGCACGTCTATGACTGTCTCATCATCCAGGGATATTGTATTTCCATTGAGGGCCCAGTCTCTGCTGTCTACCTAGTTTGCAAGGCAAAAATCCAATGTCTGTGTGTAGGAGGGATCAACTTTGTCAGCGGTTTGAAAGCCAACATTCAAAATATATGCAAATAAAGCTTTTCATGGGTGTACGTCATTGGAAAGAACAACACACACTTTTAAAATCTATACATAGGTGAGCATGCACTTTCTTTCAAATAAACTCCACCATGTTAAATCTAGGGTGGGAAGGCAGTAGGTGTTAGATCCTACTATGAAAAGAAAATTTCAGGAGGAGCAATGAAAATTCAGACTGACTTTTTTCTTTTCTTTACCTCCTGGTGTGTAATTCGCACTCCGTTATAGAAGGACATCACTGTACTGGCTTCTGCTGCTACTTTTGAAAACAATCCTTCTCCAGCACTGGAAATGAGGGAGACATCCACATACACCCTACAAGAGGAACAGGGCATGGAATCTGTGACTGGCTGCAGTTTTAATTTTCAAGAAGCACAACACTACTAGGATAAAGCCTAATACTTCAGTATAACAATAAAGCTAATAATAACAACAACAACAAAACAAAATTATTATTATTATCATGATCAACATCATAATAAACCTCTTTATGGAACTCCTTTCTTTCCTCTCTTCCCTATGTTCTTTCTTCCATATGTTCTCTCTATTTTGTCAAAACTGAGATTTCATGGAAAGTTTTGGCTGACTTGGAAAACTTATATATTTTTTTTAAGTGCCAATCCACTATTACTCCACAATGATGGCTTCAATTCAGGAACGCCTTCAATAACATTCCAGAACCCCAGAAGTCCCCACCAAGCTGGGGTTGCTGGTATGTACATGCACTGGGAAGCAGGAGTTCTCAAGGTGATGCACCACATCTTCAAGTACTCAATGCAAATCAAAGCAAGAATTTTACTAATCCCTTGTTTAGATATTTCAGAGTATCAGAAAGCACATACAGTTGAGGTACACACAGGGCTTCCATTTTACAAACCTTTACACATCCTTTAAGTTTTAGATGAGAAAAGGCTTGCAAAATTAGACTCTAAATAGGTAACAGTAAAGAAATATGGGGAGAAGAAAAAGCATTTACCTCTCTGATTCATAAGGATCAGGAAGAAGGGCATTTGTAGAAATGCAGGATGAAGTGGATTTGTCAAAACTGTACACTGGGCCTAAAAAAAAAATCAGACATCAATGAAGGAAATCAACTAATTGGCAGTACTGAGAGTATACAATCCTTGACTTAATTAAGACATTGAAAAACTAAATTTTAAAGGCTGCAAAAAATGCTAAACTTCCAAAAAAAGGTATTGAACAGAACTGCACCTGCAAAAAGCCTTAAATGAGATACTGCTTCTTGATTATGTTTTTCCCCTCAACATTCTAGAGTAATACAAAAAGATGATAAATATGTTCTTCACATTACCAACTTGCAGAGGAGGACTGGATACTCCTCCAAAACTGACCCTCCTAGTGTCTCTAAACATAATTTGAAAGTAAAACAAAGCTTAAAAGGATATATTGAACAGCTCATTTAAAAATCCCCAAAAAACCCACAAAAACTTGATTACTTCAAATATGAAATATTTTTTAGCCCAGATCCTGAAGAGACTTCAGCCAGAAGATAACATTTAGTAATCAGAAAGCACGCTTGCTACAGTCCTCTATTTTTTGTCATTAATAAAGAACTTAGTGGTACAGCTGTAATTATACTCTTATATCCCTGTCCTCAATGCTAGAGGACTATCTTGGACATAGATTAAGAAGAATGTGAAAATAAGATGGGGGAAAAACCCCACAGAACAGAACAGTACAATGTCTGATATAAGGCCTTTGCCCCTGGTGCCCAGGATCTGTTCTGGCTGAAGGCAGCTTCCTCCTGAGCGTAACTTCATCCTCTCTATGAAGCACAATCATATCCTCCTACAAAGTAAGTTTTAAGTTAAATTCTGACTTGCTATCATAACTGAGAGAAAATAAACTCCCATGCATTTGCCTGTCAATACCTTTTCACTGAGCTCGATGTGCCTATTTCGTGTCAAATGAGACACTTTTTGCTAGAAGAGCAGTAAATGCATTAGCAGTCCCCACTTGTTACTGCAGCTTAACCCACACTCCTCCAAACATCACAAACACCTCAGAACCACAAACCCACCCCACAACCACAGGTTCAAGCAGGTGGAGAAGGCCCCACCCTACCCTGTGCACTTCACCGCCACTTTCTGCCAGCAGGACCAGACACACAGAAGGGTGCTGGTGAATCACACCATTACACAACGACTGAATCTGGTTCACTAATTCCAGTCTCAGCCCAGCAGCGCAGGTGCCAGAACATTCACAGTGCAAACACTGACTTGCACAAACCCAGCTGACAGCTACAGCCAAACCAGGGCCTCACTCTCCTCCTGCAGTTATTTCATTGCAAGAAATGCTGCAGCACCATCACCAGGGTGAATGGAACAGGTTTTCCACCTGGTACAGAGGGCACTGGGATGTGTGACAAGCAGGACTGTGCCCATGAGCACAGCAGTGAGAGAAGGGCCATGAAATGCACTTGGGCAGGACCACACAGGGGGCATTTCCCAGGACAAACACCATCCTCCTCTGTGACTTGGAGAAAGGGCCCCTCACTAACAGCCTGTGTCAGCACAGCCAGTGTCCAGTGAGGAACACCACAGGAACCAAGCTGTCTGCAGCAAAGGGCTGGCAGCAGGAGTACAAGTTTGTGTTAGCTGAACTTACTGCCTGGAACTACTTCAAATTGAGGTTTGCCATCCTCAACAGCTGTCAGAGTTGCCAGTTTTGCTTCTATCATTTCTCCATCTATGAACCTTCCAGAATATGCAGTCTTTCCATCAGGATACACATAGGCTATTTTCTCTCCAGTCATCTCCCCATCTTCATTCACTTCTCCCACAAGGCTGCCTCCATCCTGAGAGCACAGGCAAGAAAGAAAAGGCAAAGCATTTAATTATACTTTACTATCCTTGATGCCTAAGATTTTTAGTTTTTTATATTTTTCATGCATTTGTAGCTTCTATTACTTTTCCTATCCTGTTCCCCTACATTTAGGAACAATATGCTAGCCTTATAAACACATTCCTGAAATGTTCTTTAGTCTTACTCCAAGAAGAGTCCCACTTACGAGGATGTTCTGTTTTCCAACAAGATTCTGGACCCGACATAACAAAAGCGGGGCAAAAGAAGCCTGGGGACTGCTTCCAGTGGGGCAGAACCCAAGCACTTATTACCTAATCAACTAACCTTTTAATTGGACAATACATGATAGTTACACTAATCAACAAACCTTAGAAAATAATGAATTTACTGTACCATGTACAGTTTTTGCCATATTGAGTACCTGACAGCTTTTCAATAAAGGTCTGCTTTTATATTCACTAATGCTGCTGGGAATTCTATTTTCTAGGCAGCATTCAGAAAATGCAAAGGGCGGTCCGGCTTACCAGGTAATAAATCCAGCAGACGCCGTGCCGGATGTTGTCCTTGTACTGCCCTTTGAAGATGAGCCGCCCGTCGCTGTCGTACTCCTGCGCCGGGCCGTTCAGCTCTCCGTCCACGTAGGTGCCATGAAGGACCACGCCATCCTCGTAGGTGTAGATTCCCTGCCCTTGCAGGGCATCATCAACATAGTATCCCTCCAGGGTGCTGGTGAAGGGAGAAAGAGAACAGCACTGGAAAACTGTTCGCCTCTCAGGGGCGAACCCAAAGCCCCAAAGCGCTGGAACACCGAGGTGAAAACCAGACACTTGTTTCTATGGAGCTCCAAAGGCAGCAAACAACTTACAGCACCCTTTCATCAGGGTGTGCTGCACAGACACTGAATCACTCTTCTCCATCACATGCCTGGCATTTTCTGTAGGCTGAATAGTCAGCAAATGGACACTCCTGGTCAAAGAAGGAGCTCTTGCTCAAGCAGGCCACTCTCACATTAGGATTCTCTACCTGCTGTGTGTGGACCTTTACTGACGTGTCTCTGGAGAGAAGAAACTGAGCTGCTGGACACAGGGAATGAACTGCAACCTGCCACAGTTCAGCATCAGCACCCCAGCAATACGTACAGGCCCTGATAAAACCAGCCCTTTTTCATGCATTTATCTTAAAATCAAACACAGCCTGTCAAACAGAACTAGTGCTGCACTTGGATTTAAACAAAGAAACACTGCATTTTGGTTTTGTCTTGCAAACCCTTTACTACCACCATAAAAGAGGATCTATTCAGATATTTCTTTCTCATGTTAGGATTAAAATAAGGGAACACAACCTGTTTAGCTTTTACTTCAGCACACTCAGCTAACATCCAGCTGCCAGCATACACATATTTTCACTGCAGAATTCTTTTTCAGAGGCAGACGTCTCAGGTATAAGCTGACCTAGTGTCTGTGAGCACATGACTGTACATGTTTTACCACACAGATTTGCAAGAGTTGTGGAAGAAATGTTTCTTCAGAATTCACTTTCTTGCTTCTAAAGCCCTGTGTTCTGTTTTTATGTAACTTTGGCAAACTGGATGAGGTTTCCATGGGAAAATATATTACAGTAAAAGCCTCAGTGCACACCAGATGCAAAACAACAAGGGGCAGGAAAATTACTTTTCAGTCAAATGGATTTCTTGATCCATGTTGCTACAGAGCTGCACAGACAGCTATGGCACTACAGCACGGGGAACAATGAGAGAACCACCAGACATCAGTGCCCTTACTTAACTATAAATGATGCCACTTTCCCCTCTAATTTATCACAGATCACTAGATTTTAATTCCATTGTAGTGACAACAGACACAGCGTGCACATGTAGGATTACTCTTTAAAAGAAGCAGCCACCCTCAGTTTTTGCAGTCAAAAATTCTGTCTTGTTACCTTTAATTGCACTAGTTGAAGTTAAAACATTGCTAAATTGCAACAGCGCTTCATCCCTGGAAAGAATATATTTTATTTTAGTGTAACCCAAACTTTTATGTTTTCTCTCTTTGTATTAAGCTCCAAGCAGTGACCAAAAGATCCATCTCATCTAAGGAAATCCAAAGGATGATACCTTAAGAAAGAAGTCTATGTCCACCAAGATCACCTAAACAGTCAGGTTCAGAAACCTTTATGATGTTCAGAGTTTCTGAGCTATTTCCACCCTGCTCCTCACTTCATTATAAGTTCCCAAATTATGATGCCTGCAGCCAGATACAATAATTGCAACTAAGACCTGACCAGCACAAAGATGAATAAATAGCTTCTGTGTCTTCCATAAGCAAAACCTTTTTAATACAAACCCTGAACTAGCCTGTATTTCTCTGGTTTCCTTCTCAGATGATCATACTTCTGACAACATAAATTCTACCACAGTCAAGATTGATCAAATGTACCATCTTCCCATTATCCACTATGCCCTGAAGGGATGGAAGATACTTCTTATCTAACAATTAAACCAATTATATGGACTGGGGGAGGAAATACTTACTCCAATTTCCTTCCAGGGATTAAGTTAATATCTATAGAGACTGATCCATTTATCTCTCGCTCCCTCTATATGGGAATAGGGAAAACTTTTTCCCTAATAAGAATAGTTTTCTACTGAGTTCTGGGAGATGTCAGTTTACAGGAGTTTCCAATTAGGGAGGAAGGGCAGCTGCAGCTCTGTGCCAAGCACAGCTCTCATGCCTGCCTTTGCAGTGCAAAGAGTTCTGCAAAATACACTCCAGAACCACTGGCACCAAGGAAAATTCAAGTCCACAATCCAAAACAGGGAGTATGCCAGAGGGCAAACTTCTCTCTCTTAAAGAATATGCTGTGATTTGTTGCATTTTCTTGAAGGGGAAGGAAAAAAACAACTGATATTTCATAACAGATTTCCATTCCCTTAAAGAAACAACAGGAAGGGGGCAGTAATTTCAGTAAAGGGAAGTTTCCTTTACCAAACAAGGCAGCCAGGCAGCCAGTGCTATTGCCCAAAACTCAGAAATGAGGATGCTGACAGTGCAGCCAGTCCTGTGCTTGACAGGACCCAGCTGCTCCCCAGCAGCAGAGGAACAGCAGGACAGCTGTCAGCCTTTACTGAGCAGCCTGCCAGGGAAACACACCACGAGTGCTGAGCAGCCAGCTTACTGCACAGCATCCTGCAAAGGGAGAGCTGTTCAGAGACATTCCTGATATTTATTGCTCATCCTCATGAGCACTCAGCCCTGCCCATGGCACACTTAATGGAAACAGCAAGTCCTGTTTTATGCCAGGTCATTCTTACGACGTCATGATTCCTGAACCAGCCATTTCAGAAAGCAACTTAGTCTTGCAAGCTGGACATAGACAGATAAATGACATCTTCAATAATTAGCTCGGTTAAGGGTGCTTTAGCTAACTTAAAATACAGAAAAGTTAATGAAAACATCCCATTTTCCAAAACCACATTGCAGACTATTTTTGCATATTTTCATTCTGCTAGTTTCTGAAGACATCAGTGGTCAGCTATTCTAGTTTTCTAAGGAAAACTGAAAGACCAAAAAAAAAAAAAGAAGGAAAAAAGAGTGGGCAACACTCAAACAGCACAACTGACTCTTCCCAGGAAATGCTGCCTGTACCCTGGATTACATGGAGGAGCAACCCTACAAACACAACAGTGGGTCAGTTCCTCTGACTGTGCAATCAGCAGCCACTCTGCTGAGATCATCCTCCAGCACAGAAACATGATGTACATGTGTCCATAGAGATGCTGCAGAACAACTTACACCAAAACTGTTTTAGAGAACTCAGCTGCTGGGCAGTGCTGATTTTCAGTTACTCAGAGAAGATTTAATAAGGCCACAACCAACAACAGTGAGGAATTTTCTTCATCCAAGCTTGGAGGCTTGATCCCTTTCTACATCACTGAATAAATATATTATGTTTCTCATGAAAAAACCCCACAATGCCCAGTATGAAGCAAGTGCAAAGGCAAGTACAGACAAGGAGCTGACTCACTGAGACAGCACAATACCTCTGCTCCTGCTCAGGATTTTGCTGAGCAGGAAGAGAGCAGATCCAGCACGACTGTCAGTTTAACAGGCGCTATTCAGAGCCTCACCAACAGCTGCAAAACCACGAAGAATTGTGTCATTTTATACATTTGCTGCTCCCTCAGAGGAAGTTCTGAGCAACTGCACACAGGAGGGCCGCAGTGGTGGTGGGGGGAAGGCTTACAAGGTGGTCATAATGAGGATCAGAGAACAAAACAATGCACGGGCATGGACTAGCCCAATTTCACAGTCACAATTCCCAGTGAAGAGAAGGGAAATGATAGGGGGCTTTCTTTCAGAAAATCATGCCACAAGCAACTTGCAGAGGATTAACTAGAGTTGCTAACAAACCTGTATTGAACTCAGTCCTTTAAGTGATAAACAATTTGACAAAGCAGAAGGCAAACCTCACTGTCAAGGTCCTGTATCTGTGCGTGAGGGCTGGCACAGGGAGCTCCTGGTCCAGCTGCACTTTCTATAAGGCAAACAAGTCCACCTGAAGTAACAACCTTTGATGTCCAAGTCATTGTCAGCATGGTTTCAGTAGTTCTGACCATCTCCCATTCCTTATGATTTCTAATCAGCTCATAACTAGTCAGTGCTAAAAGAGCTCACACCACTGCATTCTCCCTCCAAGGAACAACTACAGGCACCTCATCACACACAAAGCCACCACAGGAATGGCTGCAGCAGCAGCAAACTTTCCAGCTACAATTTTTAACGAGAACTCTTATCCAGGAACTCAGCAGTATAAAATCAATGTATATTAGTTTTGCATCACTACAAGCAGAAGGAAGAATACAGAGGAAAAATCAGAGTGTACCTTCCATCAAAAAAGAAGAATTTGCCACGGCCATTCTTTTCTCCATGCACAAAATTTCCTTCAAATCTGTCTGTTGATGAGTAGGTTACTGTACAGAATCCATGCGGCAGCCCATCGTCATCTAGATGCCCTGAAATCAAACCCAAACAAAGAGCAACAGAACACACGAATTATTATGCAAGATTTTATATCTGCTCTCATTATGTAGCTACTAGAAATGCAGTAGCTCCCTAGTACAAAACAGTAATCCAGATCATTGCTGTTAGGAGCAGTGATCAGACATTCTGTACAACTGACGTTTGTACTTGTGTATCACATAGCTTTAAATAAAAATAACATATAAGGATAAAAGAAAAGGGATGAGAGACAGGATAGAGAAGAGAATAAGCAAAACTGGTTTCTGAAAGAAACAAGGTTTATAGTATTCTAACTTGTATGAATATACATCTTCAAAAGTATTAGAATTCTTTATCTAAAACATGTGTTGGTGAGAAAAGGATAAAAAAATGTTTGATTTTTTTCTTTTGATAAACACGTGCCTTATGATAATGTGGGTGTGCCACTATACAGCTGTATTCACAGGAATTTAAAGAAATAAAAGTATGTAATATCCATAATGCTCCACCCTTGCCATATGTCAGTCAACGTGGTATTAAATATTTTAAATGCTGCTCTCCAGTGCCCTTCCTATGTGTTCACTTTATATCCTGTTCCTACCCCCAGCCATATCAGTTTTCCCTATTATCACTGTTGCACAGAGGGAGAGCAGAGACAACACACTTGGATGCTCACCTGCATGGTTTGTGTTTTATTGAATAAAAATGGCCAACTCTACTAAGTTAAAGCATAATAAGGCATCTCTAATTGCCTCTTCAAAGCCAAAGGAAAACAACAGAGAAGTGTTTCAAAGGATGGTTACTGCCTGGTTTGGCTGTGTGGGCTCTGGCTGCAGAGCTCAGCAGGGCTGCCCTCAGCACAGGGACACACTGAGCGGGTGCTGCAGCTCCCACAGTGACATTTTATCAGGTATAAATTTTGCATGGAAACTGTAAAATAAATAACAGCGAGCCTATACTTCTTTTCTGCTATGCTTCTAACCAAACTGACTGCCCCAGTCCCCTGGAGATGCATACACAGCCTGTTAGAGATGAGAGACAGTGCCTGTGTCCACTTCTGCGGGCTTTGGGGCAAGCTCTTCCCTGACCAACTCTGCCCTAAGCTGGAAAGGTCCATCACCAATACGGAAAGGCAGAAACGAACATCAGTGTGAGGGGACTGATTTACAGCCCGGGCTAATGCAGACAAAACCAGGCACCTCAGTACTGCCAGACCTGGGCTCTGGTGCCCAGACAGGGAACAGGACGGGCACACTTTACTGAGCATGGAAATGCACCCAGAAAAGCGCACAGGAGAAATAGCAGGGGGGAATCTGCACTCATCCAGGAGCCAGGGTTCCCTCCCTCACCCTTCCCCTGCATGCTCCACCAAGCTCCTCTCGCACCTGCACATGACTGTGCTCTCACTTCAGGTCCCTACACCAAAGCACACTGAAAACAGTTAAAAGCTTGAGAAGCCAGTAAATCCAATCAGGCACTGATTATCAGTTCACAGTGAGAGAAATAACAGAGTAAAAAGAGGGCGCAAAAGGTGGAAGGGAAAAAGCTTTATCACTAAAGGCTTTTAATTACTTTGAAGAGGAACTCTTTAAACAGAAACTGCTCTTTCCAAAGAGAAAACAGGCTTTTTTCCCCTCCCATTCTGTCAGGACACCCCTTTTTGTAGAAAGGACAAATTTTAGCTAAATTTAATCAATTATTATTAATGGTGAAACATTTAATAACCAATAAATTAATGACCAATTTAACTAAAAGGTCAGTAACATTTCTGATACGGACACCTCTTTTAGACCAAAAACTATGTCAACATGTATAGTTTTAATTAAAAGCCTTTTAAAATAAGTTTTATCAATATAGAAGGGTACAGTGGTGTAAGTTAACGAACCCTAAACAATACAATTCCAATTTCCCCATCACTACAGGGGCAAAACTTTTATAAAACACTTGGATTAAAAATGTACACTGATAATTCTGGCACATCATATCATTTAAAAAAACACCCAAGGCAACAACAAAAACAAACTCTTGCAACTTTGCTCTCTGTGACTATTCAGCCTTGTCAGGATTTTGCTGGAATGCAAAGCCCAACACAAAAGCTGCCATGTCTGTACAGAGAACACACGTCAGGCCTTTTGCACAGCAGGATACAGACTACCTCGGGGATTTAAAATGGTCAGCTTTGATCCAGTGCCCTCTATACAGGGTCTTAATCTCAGCCACAATACAAAGAATCCAATTATTCTAATGTGCTAGAAGCTTCCCCTATTAAAAAAAAATAAAACCATGCCCCCACCACTGCAACAAAACAAGAAACACGGTCTCTCTTAGTCAACAACATGGGGAAAACGCAATTTCAAGTTTCATAACATAAATACAACTTTTTTTTTTTTGCATGGCTGAGGCCTTCACCTCTGTTTCAAATTAAGTCAAATGGAAAAAATCCTCATTATTTCATGGGGAGCAGTGCGTTCTACTTTCCTTCCTCACCACTCTCCTCCATTTGCAAAAAATAAACCCAAAACGTCTAAACATATTTTTAAATGATTGTAAAATCTCACTTTTGTTGCTTCATTAAGGGTCTCCCAAGACTTCCTCTTAAACTCAGACAATGAACTTCCCAAGAAAAGGAGTTACCCTGATAGGGGCTAGTTCACAATGAAGTCACTTTCTGAAACCACTGATGTATACAAACCAAAGATAAAGCCCTTTACTGTCAGTATCCCTATTACTTAACAGATGACATATAATGTGTATCATCACTAAAAGATTCTGGCCACAGAGATGCCAGATGGACGTTTGGGGGATCACAACCATAAACCAAACTGCCCCCAACCAAAGTGGAAGTGCTGATTGCTGTATTTCTAACTTCCTTTGGGTAAGTGCAAAATCCTGTCCATCCCCAAAGAGCATCCTGCTTCTGTCTCACTCAGAGAAACACAAAAATTCATATACACTGCTGAAAAAAAGATGCTTTAAAAATGTGTTTCCTTAGCTCACAGAGATGCCAAACAGATCCAGGATACAGCAGATCACTTTATCTGGGATCTAAGGATGAAAACACTATGAGTCCTTGCCCCAGACAACTGCAAGGCACAGATCTGAGGAGCTGGGAGGAAAGGCAGTGGCAAACCACATCTGTAAGGGCACAGGGCACAGCACAGGAAGGAGATGGTTGGGCAAGGTGTGACTGTTCTCCACGGTGCCCTCTCTGCGAGGGACCTTTGGGGAGCCTTTGGTGCTTTCCCTCAGAGGGAGATGCCATGCTTTGTTTCCCTGCTCCCAGAAGCCTGATGAAGCGTGCTGGGGAGCTGCATCCCCGCCTGCTAAGGTTTCCACCAGTAATTCACTTCCAGGGACAGGTGCCTCTGTGTTTAGAGCTCTTCAAGGGTTAGTTATCCACACGTGAGAGTGAACTGCACACAGAGGGTGTATATTAGCTATAAGGCGGCCAACCCCGCTCCCATACGGACTGCTCCAGCCCGGCTGTCCATGGATATGGCAACAGTGTCTTCTCGGAGCCGCTCTTTCATTTCCCTTCTCCATTTGCACGTACGTGACTGCATCCCTGGGCTCTCCCCGAGGATGGGCATCGCCGTGTCCCTCAGCCGCCGGGGGCAGGACCGGGCACCGCCCGCACGGGGGCACAGCAGCGGCACAAACCACGGCCGTGACTGATCCGTGACAATGGGAGCGGAGCAGCCGCCATCCCCGCGGCCGGGGCGCGGAGCCTCCGGCTGTGGCGGAGCGCTCGGCGGCGGGAGGCGCCCGGAGCGCCCGCCCGGTACCGGCGCCAGCGCGGCCCCGGCTGTCCCCGGCCGAGCTCGGCCACGTGCGGGGCCCCGGCCCGTCCGTTGCATAAGCCCACTGATGTCACGCGCTGCGCCCGACCCCGGCCGCCCAGCTCCGGCGGCCTCCTCCGCCGCCCCCGCCCCACGCCCCCGCAGCTCCTGCAGCAGCGCCCGGCGGCGGCGGGCCCGCTGCCCGAGCCGCGCCACACGCACCTTCCACGATCTCCTCCAGCGTCTCCTCGTCGCTGTCCATGGCGGCGGCGGGCGCGGGCAAGGCGCAGCCGCGGTACCGGGGGCGGGCGCGCACCCCACGCCCCGCCTCCGGCACCGTCCCGGGGAGGGCCCGAGCGCCGCCCTGAGGGCGGGCCCGAGGGCCGCCCGGGACTGAGGGGGATGGCTGGAGCTGCCTGTCCTGGCCCTCGGGATAATGGCGACCTCTCTCTGGGTGAAAAACCTATTCCTGACATCCAGCCTAAACCTCCCCTGACAGAGCTTCAGGCTGTTTCCTCAAGTCCTGCCACTGCTCACTTGAGAGAAGAGATCAGTGCCTGCTCTGCTGCTTCCCCTCCTGATGAAGTTCTAACCGCACTGAGGTCTCCCCTCAGTCTCCTCCTCTCCGGGCTGAACAGACCAAGTGACCTCAGCCCCTCCTCACACAACTTCCCCTCCAGGCCCTTCACCATCCCCGTGGCCTCCTTTGGACCCTCTCTAATGGCTCCATGTCTGTTTTATATTGGGGCACCCCAAAGTGCCCCCAGCCCTCAGGGTGAGGCCCCCCCAGTGCAGAGCAGAGCAGAGCAGGACAATCCATCCCTTGCCCAGCTGGCCATGCTGTGCCCGATGCCCCCCAGGACACAGTGCCCTCCTGCCTGCCAGGGCACTGCTGACTCACCTTCAGCTTTCCATGGGCCAGGAGCCCAGGGCCCTTTGCACAGCGCTGCTCTCCAGCCTCTCATTGCCCAGTCTCTCCCTACACCCAGGGTTGGCCCATCCCAGGGGCAGAATCACCTGCTGAACTGTCTACAACTGATGATTGCTCATCTCTCTGATTTGTTGAGGCCTCTGGAGGGCATCTCTGACCTCCCAGTTTACTATCATCAGCAAACTTACTTAGCATTCCTTTGAGTCCTGCATCCAGGTCATTAACAAAGATGTTGACGAGCACAGGGCCAAGGACGGAGCCAGCAGAACCCCACTAGTGACTGGACACCATTCCTGTGTGACCCCATTCCCTGTAATTCCTTGTTCCTGCCCCGTAAGCCAGCTGCTCGCCCATCCCATAACACGGTTATCCAGCTGTGTGCTGGACATTTTGTCCAGAAGTATGTGACAGGCTGTACCAAAAGCTTTGCTGAAGTCCAAAAGAGTTACATCTACTGGCTTTCCTAGAACAGCTAGGTGGGATACCCCATTGTGGAAGGAAATCCTGTTGGACAAGCAGCAGTTCTCCCTCATGGTGCTGAAGGATTTAATTCACAAAACACACAGAATCACACTCCTGGATCTCAGGGCTGCAGGAAGGGCGACAGCCCCAAGGAGAGGGTGCAATTTTGGAGCTCTTCACCACCATGTCTCAGTCTACTGCAGGGGCCTTCCTCTGCACCACAGCTTGACAATATGCAGGCATACCTTAAAGGAAAGGCAGAGTGTTTCTAGGTCTTCCAGTCAGCTGTCTTGGGAGCACAGGAAGGGTCTCCATCCTACTGGAGGTGACCTAGACAGTCAGGGCTCTCTGATGGAATGAGGCTCCTTCAGCCTGGAGAAGAAACAGCGTCAGGGGGACCCAGCAGCAGCCCACCAGCACTTACAGCAGGGCTGCCATGCAAACAGGCTTGTCACAGTGCTCCACAAGAAGGACAAAAGACAATGGGCTTTCGGTGACTGAAAATATGACCTCAGACATGGCATACAGGGAAGTCTGCTCGCTGTGAGAGCAGCCAAGCAGTGCAGCAGATTGTCCAGAGAGGTTCTGCAGTCTCCATCCTTCGGGGCGTTTTAAGACCGACCCATTAAAACCCCAGGCAGCCTGAGCTGCCCTCAGAGCTGCCCCTCTGTAAGCAGCAGGCTGCAGTGGGGAACTCCAGAGGTCCTTTCCCACCTGAAGGTCTCACTAAGTCTGGGCTGAGTCAGCCACACGCTGCCAGGCAGTGCTGCTGGAGGCAGGGAATGCATCCCACCGGGAAAACGGGACAGCTATGACTTAACAAAGCAAAATAATTAGATATGTCTGCAGAAAGAGAGTCTGGAAATCTTTGAACTAGAATAATGAGGTTAGTATTTGATATGAGAACTTATTAATCTTGAGAGCTTTGGGGAGGATTTGATTTTTACAGAAAGCTTGAGCAGAACAGAAGGTCTTGCCTCTGTATCATAGGTGGTTATTCCACTGAAGAACAGTCCGTTTTGCTGTTTAGGAGAGAAGATTTGTGGTTTAAAGCCCACATACTTGAAACAATTCTGACCTCAATCCTCTGAAAAGGAAAGAGTAAATGTTGAGCACAATAGGAACCCCTATGCAAAGTCCCTGAAGAGACTAATTCATAATCAGCACATACACAGTGTTTGAATTATTAAAGGTGATGTGCTTAAGCTATGAACATTCCTAGTGGTCAGAAAAGAGATGAGGCTGTGGGGCTGGAGCTGAAGTAGGTATCCCTTTTACTGGAAGATAACAGGAGTTCCGGGAATACAGCAGAAAGCATGGAAGAGGACATGCTGTGACTTACACAAAGCGCAGACCAACAGACCTTTAAACACAGTAATGTGGTGAGTACTCATGGGGATATGAGCCAGCAGCACTCAGACTAAAAGCAGACCTTTTGGCCAAAATTGGAGAGTAAAAATGCTGAAGTTACAGGTTCTCCAAATACAAGAAATCCCCTCCAGGTGCAAGGTGCCCAGCTCTGTGCACAAGTTCTTCTCCTGCCTTTACCTGCATGACCACATACTCTTCAGAGGCTCCATGCCTTGTTCTGTGATTACAGTGCTGCCTTCTGCTCTGACCATTCCACATACAGCCTCAGGCCTTGCTTATTTTATTTCCTACTCTCCACTGCATACAAGGGTGACAGTGGTGAGAGCTTCTGAGCTTCCCTCTCCATGGCACCCAGCTTCCTCCCACATTAAATAACATGTTTTTGCAGCAGTGATGGCACTAGGCACGTTATCCTGCTGCAGCAGGAGAAGTAACAGGCTTGGCTGAAGCTATTAAAGTGTCCAGTAAATATCCAGTGCTGGTTGTCAAGAGTTCTTAGCATTACGCAGCATCTCAAAGAGTAATTTGCATTAACTTCAAATGCAGCTCTAAGAACAGAAGAGCAACCCTAAAAGAAAATGATGGTAAACACACTGTTTTAGCATTTCATGTTGGATATTAAGAAATGGGGGAAAGTTTAACATCAAACTAAGAAAAGCCCACCCACCTATTGCCCAGAGCCAGGCTGCTGCAGGAGAGTGCACTATTGTGGAGTGGAAAACAATCATGTTGGCCATCATCTGCCACCAGTTTTGTCGAACCAATGTGCCCACCTTGGGAGCCATCCCTAGCAAACTCTTAGCAGGCTGCAGTGTTTAGGGGTCACATCACTTTAGACTTGGCAGACTGCAGAGGCACCTCTAGGCTGGTGTTCAGATTTACAGCAAATTGTATCATGTCTAGGCTTCTGAGAGAGGTAAAGCAAAAGCCTGTGGGGTAGCACAGGCACCTGAAATTCAAGTGACAACTAGTTTGAATCCAGTTTTCTCATCTGCCAAATAATTAGTGGCTGGCTCCACATAGTGGTTTCTCATGTAATTTCTCTGAGTAGGGGTGTGATATTTGGTATTTTCTCTCTCAGAATAACATTGCATTACTTTTCCAGTGATGTGCCATTTGCAAGCCTGAGCAGTCTTGCAGCCTTTGCAAGCCTCTGGACAGTGGTGCAGTGAAAGCTGTCAGGAGTCCTTCAGGTCACTGCCAGTCCCACTTGTGGCTGGAAAGGCTAAGGCCTGAGTTGCTTACAGGGCTGCAGCACAGCTCCAGACCCAGTGTGCTAGAGTTTAATCCCAGCATTTCAGGGAATAATCCCTGAAGAATTCAGAAGAATTTCCGGGTAAAGGAAAAAGGCCAAAGAGACTCTTGGACCTTGCTGTTTGTTTCTACAACGCCCTTGCCAATATTTATTTGCCCATCTGAAAGTGAAGATTAATTTTCACCACTGACTGAAGACTTAAAGCTAAAAGTCTGCTAGATCTGTCTGCTGGAAGGATCTCATTTCAGAAGCTGTGATAAATGAGAAGTTTTCCTGTAAAGCCTTTGCTAGCATGTGTGTGCTGCACGGAGCTGTGTGGGTTTTTTATCACCTCATTCATCTATGACCCCCCTGTGCTACTCGGAGGTTTTGATTTCAATTGTGTAAGCATTGAAAGGAAGCCAAGCTGATCCACACAAATAATGCTGGACTGACCTACTGTAAAAAGCATGACTAAATTTCAAATAGAAACTTTAACACTTGTTAACAGCAAGATGAGTTCCTGTCTGCTTGCAGTTTTGCAATCTGGTCTCTCTGAGGGATGTGCAGAGTTAATTGTAGCTTTCCATTAAAACGTGATTCAGTAACTGGTACCAATTATCATTTCTGGGAACGATTTGTACTTCTGGGACCAGGCAATGAGAATGGAGAGACAGGCTGATGCTCCTTTGAAGGTGCCAGCACATGTGATTAGCCTGCAGCCCCAACAAAATCTCTCCTTGCCCTGAATGTCCTGCTGTTTCTCAGAAGATGTGTCACAATGCAGAGGCCATGAGGATACAGGTGCAGGGAGCTTTTCTCATCCTTGGCGTGCCACTGCATGGACGAGTTGTAAAAATAAACAAGGCAATGCACAGGTGTTTGAGAAGGCGGTGGAGAAAAAGAGAGAGGAGAGAGAAATAAGATTTCTCCTTCCTGAGGATGTATGTGTAATGCATAAAGGCAAACTCAGTCAAGATGTGATGGGGGCAACAGAATCTTGTCTGACTAGATTGTGTTAATCTGTACATGTTTGTTGTGGTGTGTTGCAATATCCTGTTTTACCTTCTCCCTTCCCCCTCGCCCCTCGCTGAGTGTGCCCTGTCAATCAGGCTAACATACCAGCAAGGCGTCGTGTGATAGGTGTCCCTAGTACCTTGAGACCCTGCCCCTTCACCTGGTTGGTGACTCACCTGTCCCCTCCCCTTCCCCTGTCCTGAGCTTAAAATGTGAATGAGACCATGCGGCTTTTATTCTGTTACCAGCAGTGGCCCAGTGCAGACGTATCTGTACTCATGGAATAAACATCTGGCTACCTTCTAGCAGAATCCATTCCCTTTCTCTCCACCATCGCCAGAAGCTCTCTCCTGAGGAGAACGGAGTCCTGTCTTGTGCCCCGCTGCACTCTGCCGCCAGCCAAGGTATCTCTGGGGTTAAACACCACAGTGCTGCCTCTGGCCAAGCAGCGAAGGTCAGAACTGGCCTAGGCACCATCTAACTGGTTATATTGGGATACATATTCCAATATATTGGCGTCCCTGTGGGTGGGCAAGCGACCCTGAGCCCAAAAACGGACTCGCAGTTCCTCAGAGAAGCTTCTGCCAGCCGTGCATCCAGCTGAAAGGAGCCTGGCTTCAAGACTCCCAGCTAGAGACTTTGGGAATACTCCCAGAAAAAGTTTCGTGGACTGTTCGGCGCCTTTGGAAAGCCCTGCTTCATTGTGGTGAGCACATTTTCCAGAGGGAGAAAAGGGCAGCCTCTCTTGCACCCATAGAGAGGTCCTTTTCCGGTGGAGACCTGCCTGCCTGTACCCAGCCTACAGCTTCCATTTCACGTGAGTATCTCTGCTTTCGGTAGAGCAGAAGCTCAAAAACAGACTCTGCCGCGAGTTCTGTTCCTTTTTTGCCTTTGCATTTTGGCTGCGCAGCCCCACAGACGAGAATTCATAGCGTTCTAGTTTAGCTTTCCTGCTGTGTGTTTCACTGTTTTTTAGAATTCGCGCCGGAGCGGGATCGCTCTCTGCCCTTCCCCCCCCGGCTCAGCAGCGTGTTCAGACACGTGTTAGGAGATTTTCTTTCTCTTTCTCTTTGCGGGGGAGGGGGGGGCTCTCTTTCCACGTGGCCGGGGGACCTGCGGGGTCGAGAGTGCTCTGCACACGCGGCGGCGGGGGGGGGGGCGTCCCGGTTTCGGCTGCCACGTGGAGTGGCTGCTGTCTCTGCTCCGCGGGGGTGCTGCATTCCACCGCGGGGGAGGCTTTGTTTCTGCCTGGGCTCGGCAGGGCGTGCCCTGCCGCTGCTGCCCGGGAATTTTAAAAGCATTATATACAGCTGCATTGTGAAGCTTTTGTCTGCTCGTTATCGCTTTCTATCTGTGGTTTTTTTTAGAAATTGGTAGCTGATTTTAGCTTTGTTTTTGGTCAGGCGGGATTAAGTACTCTGCTTTTTTACATCTATCATGGGTTCCAAACTTAGCATTGTACAAAGGGGAGTGTATTATGATATTGTTAGCATTCTAATCAAGAGTAATGTGAAATTCTCTAAAGGAAAATTGAAACAGTTTATAAGATGGCTTTTTCTGCAGTTCCCAAACATTTCCCCTGAAGAAATCCACAATATTCAATTCTGGGATAAAGTTGGGAATGAATTGATAACCTTAGGACAATCTGGCAAATTATCCTCAGCTAAATTTGTGTTCTGGAGTTTACAAATTCGAACAGCATTACTCAAACAAAAGGAAATGGAGAAAAAGCCAAATGTAAAGCCATGTGCCTCTGCTCTCCCTGTTCCTCCCTCTCCCTCTAAAACCCCTAAACCTCTTTCCCCAAAAAAATCCCGAGCACGTGTTAGCTTTTCGGAGAGCAGTGATGTCCAAAATGGCCCCCAGTCCTAGGGGGTGCACAAGATGGTGGGTGCCACGTGGCATCTTCCCAAACCTGGTCTTCTTCTTCCCAAAATCCTCTTAAGCATCCCAAAATTCCTGCCCCATCCCCTCTCCTCCTGTTCCTCGTGACACCTTCCCCCTCCCCCCGCCTTTCCTGCAGTACCCTCAGCTCCGCCCCTCTACTCCTGCCAGGGGGCGGCTGCTGACGTGATGTCACCAGGTGACCCCGCCCTCTGTTCCCACGGTATCCCCGCCCCCTGCCAGCCCCTTGACCCCGCCCCTTGTTCCCACGGTTTCCCCGCCCCTTGCCGGCTCCCTGTCCCCGCCCCCTCCCCGGGTTCCCACGGTGGGGACACACCCACTGCCTGTCCCCAAACCTGTAGCTGTGATCCCAATGCTTCTGATTCAAGGGATACAGAGCAGGGGACAGCAGACCCAATGCATGGTGCCATGTTGTCACTGGCCCCTGTTACGTTTCAGCCTGCAGCTCAAGCTGGAGCAGCCCCAACTGCTAATTGGAGTTCTTTTGGACGACAATTGATTAAAGAGATCTGTAAATCTCATAAAGAATATGGTCCACACAGTCCATATTTCCGTGGCCTTTTAAATTCTGAATTAAGTAGGACTATTGTAGTTCCACATGATTTAAAACAACTGTTTTCATGTCTCATGACATCCACGGAATTCAAATTATGGGAATCAGCATTGAAACAACTGCTAAAAGATGCTCTCCCAAGCTTACAGGCTGATCCAAACACAGCAAAAGACAACAATGGTAACCTTATTACTATTGACCACCTCTGTGGTGAGGGTCAATGGTCTTCTCCCTCAGTCCAAGCTGCTGCAATTCCTGCAGAAACACTTGAGAAAGTAAAGGAAGCAGCTGAAAAGGCATTCTTTTCCCTCCAACCTGAGGGGCCTTTTGAGCCCTATAGTAAAATCAAACAACTACCATCAGAGCCTTTTGTGAAATTTGTAGAAAGGCTAACTAGAGCCATTGAAATACAAGTTAAAAAGGAAAATGCAAGGGAAGCAATTTTAGAAGAAATAGCGTTCACAAATGCAAATGAACAGTGTCGAGCAGCAATCCTGAGCCTTCCTATGGAACCTTCCCCTACATTAAAAGATATGCTTCTAGTCTGTAACAGGAAAGTGCCTCTGATGAGTGTTGCTGAAGACTCCAGACCAAGGCTGCTGCCAAGACCACCTCAGCGTGTTGCTGTTGCCAGCCCTGCACCTTCTCTTTCAGCACAGCAGTACCCTGGGCAGCAGCGGAGACCGGCAATGGTTGAGCCCACTAAACCATGCCTGCTTTGTAATAAGCTAGGGCACTGGAGTAACCAGTGCCCCCTGAAAAGGGGATTTGATGAATTTAAAAATAGCAGGGGAGGAGAACTGCAAGCCCTCCCTGGGGGTCAACAACAAAAAAACGAAGAATAAAGCGCCAGCCTGCCAGGCGTGCAGACATAAAAGGAGCAGGCCAAGAGAATAAGGGTAGCAAAATAAATCAAGCGCGCGATAATATTAACATTTGTGTAAGTGAAGCAGGTGCTTCAAAGACCAAGTCCGCTAGTCCACTGTTAAATGTGAAACAAAATAACCTTTGTTATGATTTAAGTGATTCTGTATTAACCGCATCTTCTGTCAATGAGCCTTACAGGTTGCAGCTGACAGAGTCACTCCACCTGAAGGACACTGACTGGCATATTGTCTCTGTAAATCCTGAACAGAAAGGTACTTGGAACCAAATTCGTTGTAAGTACATCATCACTGGGGACAAAAACACACCACAAGAGATCGAAATTGCTCCGGGACTGACAACATCAGATCCCAAGCAATTTGTTCTCAGCCTGCACTGTTTCCACCCACCCCTGTTTCTTCCTAAGGGACAAATTGTTGCTCAAGCTATCCCTGTGCCATCTTTACCTGAAAATGTCGATAAACAAGGGCCCACAGTCGCCCGGGTCCAAGTTATTGGGACAGATAAACCCAAATTGTGGTGCAATGTCAGTGGGGGTGGGGAGTCTAAACGCATTGAAATGCTTGTAGACACAGGTGCAGACTGCACAGTGATTCCAGTACAAGACTGGCCAGCACACTGGCCTTTACAAAATGTTGCTGGTCACCTTCGAGGTGTAGGAGGTCTGCAATTGGCAAGGCAATCCAAAAGCATTATTCAATTCGAGGGTCCAAACGGACAATTGGCAAATATCCGTCCATTTGTGTTAGATTATTCAGAACCTTTGTTAGGGAGAGATTTAATGGCCCAGTGGGGTGTCACAATTAATATTCCAGACTCTCCACAGCATTTTTGTGCAGCAGTCATTAAACAACAGCACCCCACTCAAAAACTTAAGTGGAAAACAGACGAACCAGTTGATGTGAAACAGTGGCCACTCAGTAAACAAAAAATAAAAGTGCTTGAAGAACTAGTACAAGAGCAACTAAGAAAGGGCCACATTGTGGAGACCATGTCCCCATGGAACTCTCCAGTGTTTGTCATCCAAAAAGCTGACAAAAAGAGGTGGCGACTTCTCTGTGACCTCCGACAAATTAATAATGTAATTGAAGATATGGGTTCTCCCCAGCCTGGTATGCCATCCCCAACAATGCTTCCTCAAGATTGGAAATTAGCTGTTATTGATATTAAAGATTGTTTTTTCCAAATCCCATTGCACCCTGACGATGCACCGCGTTTGGCATTCTCAGTCCCTTCTATCAATTCAGAAGCTCCTATGAAAAGGTACCATTGGACTGTTCTTCCTCAGGGCCTGAAAGTATCTCCAGCTATCTGCCAGTGGTATGTCTCTTCCCTGCTTTCCCCAGTGCGTGCAGCTGCAGAGAAGGCCATCATCTATCATTACATGGATGATATCCTTGTGTGTGCCCCCAATGATGATTTACTAACACATGCGCTTGACCTAACGATCGATGCATTGATTGTTGCAGGGTTCGAGCTCCAGGAACAGAAAATTCAAAAGATGCCACCTTGGAAGTATTTGGGCTTAGAAATTGGAAATAGGACCATTGTTCCTCAAAAACTAGAAATCAATCCAAGGATCAAGACCCTTGCGGAT
Source organism: Zonotrichia leucophrys gambelii (assembly GCF_028769735.1). NCBI lineage: Eukaryota > Metazoa > Chordata > Aves > Passeriformes > Passerellidae > Zonotrichia > Zonotrichia leucophrys. The sequence continues at coordinate 42,550,168 of NC_088173.1, read as the reverse complement.
GTCCACAAGTTGTGTGGGTCTTTGAACTGGGTAAGACCATGGCTTGGTCTGACTAATGAAGACCTTGCCCCTCTTTTCAATTTATTGAAAGGGGGAGAGGACCCAGGGGCTCCTAGGTCTATTACCCCAGAGGCACGGAAAGCTCTAGAAAAGGTTCAGATTGCAATGTCCACAAGACAGGCCCACCGATGCCGGCCTGACCTGCCATTCAAATTTATCATCCTAGGTAAGTTGCCACACCTCCATGGAATTATTTTCCAGTGGGAGGAAAAACAAACACCTAAGGCAAAGGACACACCAAAAAAGGACCGGGACCAGAGGGACTCTCTCTTGATCATAGAATGGGTTTTCCTCAGTCACAAAAGGTCCAAGAGGCTGACAAAGCCTCAAGAGCTGATAGCAGAACTGATCCGGAAAGCAAGGACCCGGATCAGGGAGTTAGCAGGATGTGATTTTAAGTGCATTCACATTCCAGTTGAGTTAAAATCAGGTCAAAATACTATGAAAATACTGGAACAATTGTTTCAAGAAAATGAAGTGTTGCAGTTTGCTCTGGATTCCTACTCAGGACAATTTTCGGTAGCACGGCCCGCTTGCAAATTGTTTGAACAAGATGTTCAATTTACTTTAAAATTAAGAACTGCTCTAAGTAGGAGACCTTTAAAAAGGGCTCTGACTGTCTTTACAGATGCGTCCGGGAGGTCCCACAAGTCTGTTATGACTTGGAAAGATCCTCAAACCCAGCAGTGGGAGACGGACATTGCTGAGGTGGAAGGTTCACCTCAGGTTGCTGAATTGGCTGCAGTTGTTAGGGCTTTTGAAAGGTTCTCAGAACCATTTAATCTGATTACAGACTCTGCATACGTGGCAGGAGTAGTATCCAGAGCAGATCAAGCAATACTGCAAGATGTATCTAACATTGCACTTTTTGAATTGCTTTCCAAACTGGTAAAGTTAGTCACTCACCGAGAGCAACCCTTTTATGTGATGCATGTCAGGTCACACACTGACTTGCCAGGGTTTATTGCTGAAGGCAACAGAAGGGCAGATGCTCTTGCTGCGCCTGCAGTGATGGCCACTCTCCCAAATGTTTTTGAACAGGCAAAAATCAGCCACCAGCTTTTCCACCAAAATGCACCTGGCCTGGTTCGCCAGTTTAACATCACTCGAGAACAGGCCAAAGCGATTGTGGCCACGTGCCCAAATTGCCAACAACATGCACTCCCTACAGTGAGTACGGGAGCAAACCCAAGGGGACTGAACAGTTGTGAACTGTGGCAAACAGATGTAACACACATACAGGCTTTTGGACGGCAGAAATATGTTCATGTTAGTGTAGATACCTTTTCTGGAGCGGTCTATGCTTCTGCCCACACAGGAGAATCATCTATTGATGCTATTAAGCACCTCTTACAGGCTTTTTCTTTCATGGGCATCCCCAAGGAGCTGAAAACTGATAATGGGCCTGCTTATAGATCCAAGGAATTCGGGAGCTTCCTGCAGCAATGGGGAGTAGAGCACAAAACTGGCATCCCCTACTCCCCTACAGGTCAAGCCATTGTAGAAAGAACTCACCGTGATATTAAAAGGGTCCTGGACCAGCAACAACAGGTTCTGAAGGTAGAACCTCCCCACATCCGGTTATCCAGGGCACTATTCACAATCAATTTTCTGAATTGTTCTTTTGACAGCCTGAACCCACCCATCCTACGCCACTTTGGGGGGAACAGTCACAGGTTGATGAAAGAAAAACCTCCAGTTTTAGTAAAGGACCCTGAGACTTGGAAAATGGTGGGACCTTACAAATTGGTTACTTGGGGACGTGGATACGCCTGTGTGTCCACCCCCTCTGGTTTAAGGTGGGTTCCTTCCAAATGGGTAAAGCCCTATGTTCCCAAAGTCTCAGAGAAATCTGCAGAAGCACCCCAGGTTGCTCACGCTGCCTGGAGAAGAAAACGCCGCGCACGTTCTCTGGAGGAAATTCCATTTAAACCTCCTATCTGGAATAGTTTGTAATATATGTTTGTCTCAAGTTTTTGTACCAGTTTAGATCCCACTGTTCGTGTGTAGCCTCGAGACGTCATGAGACCGAGCCTGCTTCTCGTCCTACTCGTGATCATCCCACCTGCAATCTCCTACATAGTACCGCAGCCCAAACCACATATGGACTACCTCGATAAAGGTTCTCAGACATCAACAGAGAAACTGACAACGAGCTGAATGGACTTTTCAATGGCTGGGGACTCTCGGGCTGGTTGGGATCTATTCTGAAAACTTACTTAATTTTAGTGCTGTTTAAAACTTAATTTTAGTGCTGTTTATTTTAGTTGTAGTTATTGTAGTTTTTAGCATTGTTTTTGGAGTAATCAGACGCATGGTTCTCAAGTTAATCTCAAACTCATCTCCCCCTCCTGAAGTCTACCATTTGGAAGCCCTCAGTGCTCCAGTGGATGACCTGGAAGCCTCAGTAGAATCATTCTGCACCATAAACACAGCCCTCTTCTTTTTAAACAAAACTAGGGGGAGATGTTGTGGTGTGTTGCAATATCCTGTTTTACCTTCTCCCTTCCCCCTCGCCCCTCGCTGAGTGTGCCCTGTCAATCAGGCTAACATACCAGCAAGGCGTCGTGTGATAGGTGTCCCTAGTACCTTGAGACCCTGCCCCTTCACCTGGTTGGTGACTCACCTGTCCCCTCCCCTTCCCCTGTCCTGAGCTTAAAATGTGAATGAGACCATGCGGCTTTTATTCTGTTACCAGCAGTGGCCCAGTGCAGACGTATCTGTACTCATGGAATAAACATCTGGCTACCTTCTAGCAGAATCCATTCCCTTTCTCTCCACCATCGCCAGAAGCTCTCTCCTGAGGAGAACGGAGTCCTGTCTTGTGCCCCGCTGCACTCTGCCGCCAGCCAAGGTATCTCTGGGGTTAAACACCACAGTGCTGCCTCTGGCCAAGCAGCGAAGGTCAGAACTGGCCTAGGCACCATCTAACTGGTTATATTGGGATACATATTCCAATACATGTTCACAAGCATCTGATTACTACACTTTTAAACTCTTATCTCTACCACAGAGATTTTTAATAATTTGTTTCAGCTGAGAAGCAGATGGAGACACTTAGTAGTTGCATCTCTTATTGATGTAAGTAATGTAACATAAGTGTGTGCATGAAACATCCCAAACATCTATTCCTACAGAAAATCAAATTTTCATAGCCCTATCCTTTTAAGGACAGCTAATGATAGATAAAAGTTGTATACTCAGTTGTGCCACTACCTAATTTTAAGTTTCACAGCATCCAAGTGTGCAGACTTAGGCTATTTATCTCTACTTATTTCCTTTCCTTTTCACTGATCTTCAAAAGGATTAGTCACCTCACCCAATCCATCTTGGGTAGAATTTTCCCTGCCAGGTTTCTCCTTTAATATTCCCGCCTTGTTTTGACACTTTTGGGGCTGTCCTGACCCTGTGCAAACCCACAGTTAATGTTAGGTCAGCTGTGCCCTGCCACAGCAGAGAATTGAAGGTACTGCTGTGAAGCAGCTGTGCGTGCTACCTGCTGAGAGCACTCCTGCTTTATTCCTAACAGGGATGCTCCCAGATGCTGCTGCCAGCATGGCACTAAGTGTTTTATATGTACGCATCTAGTGCTGACAGAAGGGCTGCATTCCGAGCAGTCTGCACACAGAGTCTTGCAAAGAAGAGACATTATAAAATAAGTCCTCTGCTTAGAGTACCCCTATCTTGTTAGCAAGAACATCCACACATCCACCTGCACAGAGACAGTGCTCAAAATAACTCAAAATTTGGGTTAACTCTAATTAAAAATGTAGATGGCAAATCCTGTCTTCCTCTGAAATGCCAGGTTGGTGCTATCACTGGACCTGAGGGCAGACAAAATGCTCCTTTGATGAAGGATATTTTCTAGGCCGTATGACAGAGCCCTGGAGAGCCAGCTACAGGGCATTTCAGGCAATGTTTTCCATAACATTTTGCCCTGATTCAGGTCTGCTTAACTGCCATTGATGCCTACTTGTGCGGAAGTAAATCACTTCTAGCGTTTCTGTTAAGCCTGAGCTTAACCCTCCTGCAAGCCTTGAACAAAGTCTTGAGCTTGACATGCTTCTCACTGACTGGAAAACTATTATTCTCTCTCTGTCCATGCCTCATATGTGCTGTAGATGTGAAAATGTGGGATCTCATTCACATACCTACTTTGAAGATAAATTAATATCTGTAAAGCATTGAGCGTCTCAGCCATGTAATTTGAAGTATTGCTAGAATATTAGAAGCTCACAGCTTTTTCTGCAGGCCTACCAAAAGAGCACAGAAGGATGGCATAGAGGGAGATGCCCACTGAGGGAGATCCAACCTCTGTGAGCTTTCCCATGCTGCCAGTTTCACCTTGGTCTGCCCCAACACTTTAATTGCCTGCCACCATGAGCTCACTCAAATGCTGCCCTAATACCCTCCTGTTCTGAGAGTTTAGTAATTCTGCTGGGCCAGTGCATCAGGGAAAACCAGCAGTGCACCTCATCAAATTATCTGAGTAATTCTCCATGTATATCCTAAAAGGATTATGACCATTGCTTGTAATTGCTTCTAATAAACAGGCACCCGTCTTTTCCAAAAGATTGACTTCCTTTGCTCAGGGGTGAGGTAATCTGCACAGGTTTATATCATGCTCCTTATTTATGCCCAGCTCAATTTTAAGGTGGATCTCCTTACTCCAAAAAGCTCATAAAATGCCTAACTCTTTTCTTTATTTCTGAAGTTCCAGTGCTAGACAGATGCATGGCTACAGGAAAAGGCTATTTAATGCACAAAATGCAAGGCAATGGCTTGATAACCCCTGGAGCAGGAGGAGAGCTCTCTTGGCATGGAAGGAGCTGTTCTGGGACATGGAGGTAAGAGTTGTGCTAGAAAGACCACTGCACAAATATGGGATATTGCAAACCCTGGCTGAGAGGAATGGCAGATTTGTCTTTACAAACCAGCTGTGGGTCTGCTGGTAGATAAAAACAGCACTGGGAGATAAAGGAAACAATGGGAAGGATTCCACTGATTGACGAATGGAAAAAGATATTTGCTTTTACAAATAAACTTTAGGTTTGCTGGCTGCTGGAGACAGTAACTAAGGGTTGCAGATCTGCATGCCCAAGGACCTTATTAAATTATACCAGAACCCACGTCCCCCTCAGTAATCAAGGCCCTGCTGGTAGTTTTAATTACAAACTCTCTTTATCATAGGTTAGTAACTAAGCTGTAGGCTTTCAGTCCATGGCAGCATTCTTGGAGCATTTTGTTTTTAAGGCATGTGCTATTCCTATGGGGTTTGTTTTTGAAGAACAGAGACTGCAAATAATAGAAGAAACAATTTAAAAAGATACACTCAGAAGGTCACCAGGCTCATAAAATGAAAATCTGACCTGCTTATTTTCAATATTTTTTCACCAACCAGTTACTGTGCATTTCAGTGTTGTTACCTGCTTCCTTAATATCACAATGGTGCAACAGTAAAGTCAGGCTACAGGAAAAAACAGGACTAAAGTATTTAAGGGCTCAGCCTAATAAGCTTTGGAGATTCCCTAAGTTATGGTGTGTCTGGAGGGTGCTTGTTTTTCAACTCCTAGGAAGAGCCATAGCAATTACAAGAGGAGGGTTTTATTCAAACTAGTGGTTTTGGTTTGAGCTAAATCTCAGTATTTGCCTGAAATATTTAATAGGAATAAAATTACCTAAGTGTTTTGCAGTTGGAGTCAGTAAAAGCAGTAGCATCTAATTAGTTCCTGTCACCAGAGGGCATTGGAGGACAAGCTGATTTTTAGAAAGCACGAGCCCTGTCCCTTCAGTTGAACCAGTGAATATCAATGATGCCAGTGAACCTGAGACCTCCCACTGGACGGAATAAAAAAGAGCAGCTCTGGCAGAAGCACTCAGGATTTGCTTGGACTGCCTTGCCTGACTCAAGAGTAGTTCTTCAGATTAGCAAAGAAATAAAACCTGTGCCTGGAAAGAGCAATGGGAAGTACTTACTCTGCTGCCAAAATGGATATTTCAGTTAGCAGAAAGAGATGCTGTCCATTAGCACCAAACAAGGAGCCTCTCTGTGCATTATAAACACTTTTAAATGGGAGGCAGCAGGCCAAGTGTCCCTCTTCTCTTATCACTGTATAATAATGATGCTAATTTATAAACTACAACTGTGGCAATTTATGCCCCACATCAGAGACCTGAGGGGATGAGATTGTTGGTTTCAGGTAGAGAGTGGTGCTGCTGTGTGGGCATCAAAGGCCTTACAACCAAAGGCAGGGATTCTGGTGCTCTCCTAGCAGAGTCAGCTCCACACCCTAATAACATTCCAGGTTGTATCAGGTAATGGTTTCATTTGGATTACAGTTGACTACCTTGTTTTTCCTTTAGACGTGTATTTTTTTTAACTCCAATTTTTGCCTCGCTTCATTGTTGAAATGTGCAACCACAGGCAAGAGAAAGAGGGAAAGCAATGGGGTGTATTCATTTATTTGCTGTCTTAGATTCAATGCCTTGCCAACTATGCAAAATACAATAATCAATGTATGGATTTTTCCAGTACATCACATATTCAACAGCACATCTGCCGTCTAAAAATGCTAACTTGTCCATTTCTGTTTAAAAGGCAGGTGGTCTCAAAAGAATGAGTATTGAACATTGTCACATTGACATTGTTTTGGATCATGGGGAAAAGAAAGGAACAGAATTAAACCTTTACAGAGAAGTTGTTCATGAAGTTTAAAAGAAAATGGATCTGACATGAATTCATGAATTGTGTTGATACCACAACATTTTGGTTGATAAACCAAAATTTATCCAATTGCCTTATTCAAAGTTTATAATCTGGAAAGACACACTTTTTCATAAATACTACATCCTTGATATTTTTATATAATTAATAGAACAAAGTCAAAAATACAAAAAGCATAGATTTGACTAGGAAATATGATTAATACCTATTTTTAGCACTGTTGTTAATACTTTCACTAGTGTGCTTTTAGCAGTAAAACTATTTCAAGAATGCCCAGTTTTTAATTTATTTTTAAACTAAATTTTTGCATTTTAAAGTCCATTAAAATATTTTTCTCCTTATAGAATTATTGGTTTAATTTCAAAATAGACAAATGTTTGTAATATTAACCTTTTGGTTTATATTAATTGCCCATTAAAGAATTGTGCCCTCCCTACTCTCCTTCAGGGAAATGTGGGATTTAAAGTGACAGGTAAAATCTGAACTAAAATCTTCAAATAATGCTGAGCTAGCTGTCCTTGTTTTAAAAGACAGCTGTCTGCCAAGGAAAGTGGGAACCTTCCTGTAATGGAAAAGATGACCCCCTCCCTCCAAATTATTATAACCTTGAAACTACAGGGTTTTCAGGCAAAGATATGGGGAGAAGAATGACAGTTCTTCACTAGAATATATATGTACATATATAGATACACACATACATATGTGTGTATATGAAGAGTGAGTAGTTATAGCTATAGTGAGTATGCTTACTGATGTTTCCAGGGCTGAGGGCTTGGGGGTTGACCAAGGGGAGAGAGTTCATGGGATGCTAACAAGCACCTCAACCATCGCCTCTCCAAGCCAGGCAAAAACTGGAGCACCTCCAGCTAAGAATCTGCCAAAACCACACTGCTTTCCCCAAGCCAATCTGAAGGGTGTGCCAAGGTGTTGTCTCTTAATCCACATCCATTTGCCGTTTCCATGACAACAAATGGGAAGAAAATTCCTTGAAGAAACCTAACTGCCAGCACTAGCAAATGCCAAAAAAATTAAATTTTAATTAAGAAGTAACATCACAACAATGACCATAAGAAATTTAAAATGGACACATTTCCAAAATGATCTGAAATGCTTTTGTTTCCTTTTGAACATTCCTAAATCATGTATAATGCTGAAACTGTACAACTTGAAGTACATTCTGATATTCTCTGATATTCATGGTCACACTGTGCTTATTTCAGGTTACACGTGTTTCATAACACTGCTTATTCAGTCATGCCCATGGATTGCAATGCACCCATGCTCTATCCATCAGGGCAACTAAGCACAATTTATATGTTGATGCACTTGAAAGTTAAGATAGTTAATAGGAAATGCTACTTCCCTATCTGCATCTCCCAATTCTGTCGGACAGGCATTCCCCCACCAATTTATGTATTTATTGCTCCATTTATTTTCTCCAGTCATTTTTCTTTTAGATTACCTCAGCAAGGCTTCCTAAAGGAACAGTACCTATCAGAGAAAATGGACCCAAAGGTGAGCCTTGGTCCTTCCCTGGGGGAACAATGGGTTACAAATCTTTATGGGGTCTGTCAGATATTTGTAGAGCAGCATGTAAATTTGCCATTGACACACTTTTGGTTCTTTTTTGCTTGGTCCTTCCTGAAAGAGACATTGACAAATAAAGTGTTGTCATGTCTGAAGTGCCATCGGCAAGGACTCCTCCATGTGGAAGCAGCAATAAGCAGAGGGGAGCAAGGACAGGAGTTTACACATGTTACTGATTGCACAGACAAGAACCAGGCCACTGAGGTCCAGGACTGTGAAATGTGTAAGTCTGGCTAGGCACAGGCAGAAATGGGACACTCTGTTTCATATTGATACAACATATAATAATAATAATAATAATAATGCAGTTTCCCCACATGCATCCTCTTACTCCTCAGGAAAATACCTAATGGATTTTGCAAGATGAGGGGCTTTTTTCTGTCAGGAGAGAGTGGAATGGAAGGAAATATGATTGCTGTGTACAGCAGGGAAAAGTGCTGCGCCCTCATCTCAGAGGCCCCAGAGCTCAGTGGAAGATACTTACAACTCTGCCTCTGAAGAAGATGAAAGTAGTTCTTATGCTGAGAAAGGGAACAAAAAGCATTACCTAAAAAAAAAATCTCAACTCAATGCCACCTATTTCTGCATTCCCTGTTTCAGAGCTGACTAAATTAACTATATCAAGAAACATTTGGCTCGTTCAAAGAGTAATAAGGCCTTTCTGCAACTGGAATGGCTTTTACCCTAAAATCTGATGATTTATCAGCAGTTTTCTGTACTCTGCAATATCATGTCTCTTTGAGTTGAGAAGGGCAACTCAGTCAGCACAATATGTTGGCTGATTCAGACAGGGACCGTGGTGAGGACAGGGAAATTGCACTCCCTTGTTACCTGGTTTATTTCTTGAGAGCATCCACATGAGACTTACCAGGTTATGAGTTGAACCAACACTGCTCCAATTCTGTTTCCACCAGAAAACACAGAGGAATTTTCAAGATGAATAGGACTGAAAACTACCCCTGGCCAGGCTGTGCTCATTCAAGGATTTCAAAGCACTCTTCAAATCTCTTTTCAGAGTTTCACAAAACTCCTGATTTGCAAAACTCCTGAAATGCAAGATGTCCCTTCCTTGTAGGCATGTAGTGCCTCAGAACTGAGCCTTAATTTCTGTAAAGGACTTAATTTCAAGGCCTTTCAAAGGCCTTAATTCCATAAAGCCATTTCAAAAAGGCTGTCCTCAATAAGGCTGGCTGTGGGAAGGTTGGATCTTTAAATGGATTCAGGATCACCCCCTAACTGCTTTAGGCTGTGATTTGCAGCTGTCTCTACTCAGTATGAAGATAAGTGGGTGGATGTCGTACAGGCAATATGCTGCAGAGCTGTGGTTAGAAAGCATCTCTGCATTCTAATTGTTTATAAATATACAAACAATAACTAAATATACTATCTAAGTGGTGTAGCAGAGGGCAATGGCAGATGTGCATCTGAGGCTGGCCCTGCAAAGCATCCCTAAAACAGAAAACTAACTTTTCCCTGGCCTTCCAGGCCTTGTCACAAGCTTGGCAGTCACAAAGGGAATAAATCCTATCTAGGGCTGAAAACCTGGCAGTGTGTAACTGGCCAGAGCAGGCATGAAGCTCTCCAGGTCTGTCCTGAGTGACCACTGTTGGTTAAGTAAAGAAAGGCCTCAGCAGCATTTTCACTGCAAGCTCAGAAAACACTTGGAGTCTGGCTTTCTTCTCGTTTGGAGAAAAGGAACAAGGGAATCTGTGTGTCTTCTTTGGGGCACCCACAAATGCAAACCAGAGAGACTGAGCTGGAAGTGGTGAGTGTGGAGGTGGAAATGGCAAACAGAAACACCCTGGCAGCTTTATCTCTGCTCATGGAAGCATTTTTGTTCTGCAATCTCAGTGTTAGACTCCTGAAGGGGACAGAAAGTCATTCAGAGCAGCCTTTTTTAGGCATATGTGCACCTAGACACGAGAACCACAAATTGAGGTGGTTAAGGCAGACTTGCTTACACTGGGTTTTTTCACTTCTGAATGTAAAACCTTGTATGTCTCAATTTGGGGCTGAAAAATAGAAGCACTCAGAGCCAGGAACCACTTTAAAAACCACCAATGAAACTGTATGTCGCTTACACTGGAATGCAGTGACCATCCGTTAATTATGTAGGCATGCTACAGAAGCACAAAACGATATCTGCTTTGACCGAGGAAGGAAGTGCAGAAATGTTTACAAATCCTTTCATGACAATAACCATAAATAACAAGCAAACAGCGACAGGAACAACTGCTTCAGTGACATTGCTGCCATTTGTTGTGCCTGCACCAGCAGACAGTGCGAGGGAAAACCGTGTTGGAGGAGAGGGAAAGAGGTTGCCAAGCAACACGAGACCCCGTCCAGGGCATCCCTCCCCTGCTCAGGAGCAGGCAAAGCTTCCTGTACAAGTGCTCTGGAAGCTGAGCTGGCATCCATCGGGGAGAGTGCACGTGAGTGGGGCTTTCCTGGCTGGAGAGAGAGATGGAGGAGCGTGGTGGAAGGGCTCTGGAGAGGTTTTATTTTTTTCAAAATGTGTCCATGTAAATATGGCACTCACAACATCAGCTGCTTGGGTTATTTTTCTCAAGGAGATGACATCCATGCCTTGCACACCTGCCTGAGAGCAGCATGACAGTACTGGATGGAACATCATGAGCCAATCCTTTCCTGTCTCATACACAATATTGATAGAGGTGACACAAGGCTGCAGTTCAGGGAAAAATCCAAACCTCTGTCTACTACTGTATTTAATCCCTCTGAATTTGCTCTGCTGCTGCCATCATGCAGGAGTTCATCCCCAGAGGATGGGGATGACAAATGGGATCAGTTTGGTAACACTGCCACAAAGCAGGGACTCTGGACAGGCAGACCTTAAACTGAACTGGATGAAATGGGCTATTTGTCCTTCCTCTGAAACCCCACACAAAGTACATATGAAAAGATACAGACATGGGTTACAAATGGTATTTAGGGGGCAGAAAGAGGGAATAATTGAAGGAATAAGCATATTTTATTCCGCTTTTACTTGTCTTATAGTTCTGATAAATTTAAAGCTGAGTATGACCCAGTGCCACACAGGCCCATGTTCTTTGTAATGTATTGCTGAAAAGCAAAGTAAAACAGGACAAACAGGACAGACTTACATCTGCTCAGACACCACCAGTGTCCTGAATTACATGAGATTTCACTCCTCAGAACCTCTGTTCCTGCCTCCTTTTATGTCAATCTTTGCTGGATTTTATGTGTGTCACCATCTTGAAATTTGCATCTTCTGAATAAAGTCAGAAAAAGAAATACATCTTCAATGTCATCTGGCCTTAAATTGTTTAGCCCTTGTGTTTTTAACTTTTCAAATGACCAGCTCTTTTAGAGTTTTCCTTCACATTTATCTATCAGTAAGATGACAATGATTGGTTTTTTACAGGTTGTTAGGCCAGGCCATGCAAATTAATATGCATTATCATACAATGTGACACAGGTAGCAGCAACTCAACAGGCTTTTTAAACATATAAAATATTTGAGAGTAATGTTCTTTGAAAGCCTCCTTTGTCCCACGTTTTCAGAGTAAAGGTATTGGCTCAGTAACCATAAATGCTACCTGAAGATGAAAACAAAAAAAGGCATACAAAGGCAAGTCAAGCATGCTTTGTAACTACCTCAGTCATATTTAATTTAGCCTGTTAGAATTGAACTACTTGATACAAGGGAAAGAAAAACTATGAAAATCTTTACTTACTCATTACCCTGTGCAAAATTACTTATATTTATTTCAAACAATCTCATCTGCTGTAACTGTAGTTGTAGTGTATAACAATAATGAGATATACCATGCATTAGACAACTTGTTAGATAACATGACTCATTAGACACAGAAGTTTGCCTAATTCCTTAAAAAGAAATTAATTCAGAACCATTGAAAAGAGATATACAAACAATGTATTGGTGGGAAAACTGATAAATGTGTTATAGTCCTTGCCATAAGAAAATCTATGATGTGCTGTCTGCGCCTCGGCAGAGTAATCCAAATTCCTCTGGCAGCCCCAGTAATGCTGACACCAAAACTTGCATACCAGCAAGTGTGGAGATAAGTGATTAACACCACATCAATGAACTGGAATTCCTGCCTGTCTGTGCTGCACAGCAACTTGATTGAGGATTATTTGTCCTGTTTATTTCCATGTAGTTGGGATCCAGATCCATGCCTAAGTTTAAGTGCCAGGAAAATATTTTAAACAGCTTGTATCAGAGATTTCAAAAATGAGAAATATTAAGAGTACCTAGTGCTGGCTTGACAGTACTCCCACTGGATATGACTTTAGCATTAATTTTGGTGGCACCAAACAAGGCCAAAGATGACTCTCCTTGAAAATCCCACCCACAGCTCTTTCCCTTTCCAGACTAATGTTCTTTCAAATTTATTCTGCAGAAAAAACTGTGTGGAGTTTTACCCAATATTCCTGACTGGCTCTGGACTGCAGGATGTTTTTCAATCAAGGTAAATACTTTCTGCTTTTATCTTGGACTGACAAGTTTTACATAACTTTTTAAAATGTTGGGATTATCAGGAAGTAATTGACTGTAGACATCTTTTCCCCTGCTTTTAATTAACACAGCCTTCCTAGAAGAACACTCAGTGACACTGAAATCCCCATGGCATTTCACAGAGCCCCACCAGCTTTCCCTTCTCTCTCCAAACCAGGGAGCTCTCATAGAGTAAAACTTGGGACAGTTATTATTAACCCTTTCCCAACTAATGTTTTAGAAGCATCAAATCTGTGGGCTGGGGAAAGGATAACCAGCTCATGTCCACATTCCTCTCCTTCCTAAACAACTTCTCCATTTCTCTCTGCTCCAAACCATTAATTTTTTGTTTGGGGCTTTCTTACAGTCCCATCTCCACTGCAAATCCAAAGAAGCACCACTTAAGTCAACAAAATTATATGAAATAACACACGTGCTCATGGACAGACACTTGAATCAGGGAAGATCACAGCTGCTAGCCAGCAACACAGGTGCTGTCACATGTGAGAAATGAAAGATCATGACAACCTTCCTTTGAAGTAATGTTTCAGCTGTGTCCCACAGGTATATTTACAGGAGTTAATCCAGCACACAGTGAAAGCTCTATAATACACACACAGAGGTTCAAACCACAAAATTAACAAGCACTGCTTAGTCCTGGATAACACAACTGACCTCCATACCCTGCCATCAATCAAGTGGAGGTGACTTCATACTCTTCCCTCAGGGAGGTCAGAAAGCTGACTTCACTACAACTTCCTTCCCTGTCCTTGGATAAAAGTTGCTATATAAATGCAAAGCAGGTTATTAACAACATAAACAGGATTCTCTTCCCAAAACAAACACCCCCCTTAGCACAAACTGCCATAATAATACAAAATGACAGAGCTGGGTCAAGCCACAGTGCTTCTACCCACTGTCCTATTCCTGGGATAATGACCAAACTGGGGGGATTAGGATTCCTGTCCGTTCTTGAGATGTCCCTTTGAAGGAATGCTTTTGGATATTTTTGGGCAGTCCTACATCCACCCCTATCTGTAAACCCATAGAAAGAACCTCTTGCAGTGACTGTGTAAGAATACTTATATCTCTTTTGAATGATTCTTTCCCAAGGTAACTTCCCAAGTTATGGGTAGCTGTAAAAATTCCCAAAGCAATATAACTGGAAAACATAACTAGAGTGGTTAACTGTCTACAATCCTCTTTTTTTTTTTTTTTTTTTTGTTTTCCTCCACCATATTAATCTTTTCTTTCTTAGAATTAGCTTCCTTTTGGGGTATGCTGTACAAGTACTTCCATGGTTCTGTCCAGTCTGTGAAAGGAAGGTAGGAGGTTCCCAGCTGGATGCAGGTTAACAGCTCCAGGCTGTGGTCTGCAGCTGGGCTGAGAGCCAAGGGCTGGCAGTGAAAAGTGATTATACTTGAATGCAATGGTCTGGCAGCCCTCAGGGCAGAGGGCTGGGTGTTAGAGCAGAAGCCCAAGTTGGGATGTGCATGTGCTGCAGGCCAGGAGAGAGAAGAGTTTCGATGCTCACCTTGTGGGCACGTGCTTTGCTCCAAACTATGTAACGGAGCCAAAATACAGACTAGAGGAGGTCCAAAGCCCATCTGATTCAAATGGGTCCTTTGCCTCTGAAATTATTCCAAGCTTACCTGTTATAGTGCTTTGATGTTTTACGTTCTCTTCTCTCCTCTTCCTCGCCCTACCTCCTGTCCCCATGTATGGACAGGAAATACATGTCCAACATGTCCAACAGATCTACCTGCACGTTCCTAAAGGCTTCTGACAACACAATTCTCACACTGTTGTACTGGTAGGTGATAGGGAATTACCCTAAGCCTGTGTCTTTATCCTTCTCCAGTTTTCCTGTTTTCTCCGACTTCTCTGTCCAGCTACGTGTTTCCCTTCTCCCTCCCCACCTCGCCTCCACCTTGTTTCCCCCCTGGAAGTACCTCCCCACTCCCTATTTTTGCTGATTCAGACCAACCTGCATGCAGCTTCCCTCCCCTCCATGCAAGATTGCTCACTGAGGCGCAAGACATGATCCATATACACCAGGTATATGACTCATATAACCATCTTTTATTTGTTTGGTTGGTTTTTTGTTTTGTTTCTTTTGTTTTTTTGTTTTGTTTCTTTTTCTTTAAAAGCAACATCAGGTGTTTTTCTATGTTTTCAGACTCTGTACAGGTCTCAAAAGGAAATAAGCAATGCTTAATGTACAAAGTAAAACCAGAAAACTAGAAAAATCTGAATAAAATGGAGCAAGTTGCTGTCAGGGATACAGTACAAATTAGTAATTAGATGTCATCTGAAGTGCAATACCACTGCAGTAAGGATGAGTCAAGGAATGAAATAAAAATACTCTATTTTAAACAAACAGTATATATATATATTTATATATATATATTTATATGTATATATTTTACAGATAGTAGACCCAGTGATATCTGTAGAATTGTAAAAACATATTTACAAGTGACTTCTTTTAAAACATTGCATGTACATCAGCACCATAGTAAGAAAGAAAAAAAAAAAAAAAACAATCAACCTGAATCTAATAAAATCTGTTCTCTAGTACTTGATCCCAGTGTGGAGTATTTGGAGGAAGCCTTACAAAGACAACAGAGACTCGCCTTGACCACCATTCATCACCAGGGCCTGTATCTCCCCGGTGCACACGGGCTTGCTTGGCGGCTGTGTGGTGGGTGCGTGTTTCTGTTCCCCTTTCCCCCTCTGTGCTGGGAGGTGAGCCCTGGTGGGCTCCTCCCAGGGTCTGCCTGTCCCTTCCAGTCTGCCCAGGAGATGCTGACCCACAGGATGAACCAAAAACTCTTCTGGCGCTCCCTTCCACTGAATCAAGGCCCAACCTGGCTCCTACTGAAGCAGCAGGCATGCTAATCATGCTCATCATCCTCAGCAGGAGCTGGGATTGGCCCTTGTGCTGTATTTTATAAAGGGGTCAGCTAAAAGAGATGAGATTAAAGCCATTTTAAAAAATATAGCAGCCAGGGCAGGTTGGATTGGTAGCTCACCTTTAGCACATTAAAAATGCAGCTTGTCCTGCTGCCTCACAGCATTCAGAACAGGTGATTCCCCCCACTAGGCAAGCCCAGCAAGGGAAATTGCTCAGAAGGGAGCCTCAAGGGGGCACAGAGATGGTTCCAGACTCATCTGCTCTCCCTCTTTAATGTGATGCCTGTCTGTGCTCCACGGGGAAAGGCAGGACATGAAAGTGCCCAGTGCCAAGGCCCTCAGCCTCCCTGGAACTCAGGGGCTCAACACTTGGCACTGCTGTGGCCAGGGAGAGCAGCGTAAAGGGAGGTGACCAGGAGCTGGGGAATTGGGACTGGCACTGGCACACTGCTGCAGAGCAGTGAGCTCACGGCTCTCAGAGGCCAGCATTGGGCCACAGGGTGCTACAGCTCTGGACTGTGGGTCATGTTAACATTTTTTAGATGCACAACTACATAACCTGACATGCAGCCCTCAGCTGAAAACACTACAGAGGTAATAGGTTCCAGAAAACAGCCTCCAACTGCAGTTTGGGAACCTGCTGTACACACTCAGAATGGCTGGTGACTTCAGTGTTGTGTGAGATCTATAACAACTTCATCACAGGTCCAAACAGTGGAAACAGTGATACATCCTTATTATCTAAAACCTTATTGGGGCAGATCCCATGCTTGCAATATCAATTATTTTACCCACTCTTGAATGTTCTTTACAGTAGTCCCTCACTGACTCCTGTTCTTCAAATACTGCAGTGAATTTTATTCCAGCAAACCAGAGATATTAGACCAAACATCTGTTTAAAAATGAATGTACCACATCAAGAGCCCAGACACCGTGGGGTAGTGCTACCTGCCAAACCTGGGCTTTTCAAGAGGGGAGGAGAAGGTCTTCCTGTGTGCCAAACCCTCCCTGTGTGTTTTCTCATGCCTGTTTTATCCTCCCCTGCCTGGCCCTCTGTGGCTTGCCTGAAAACAAAGCGCAGCCAGCTCAGCTGGCTTCACACTGCAGGAGCAGGAGGGGAAGGGAGGGAACTGAGAGCACCCTGGGGAGGAAGCAGAGGGAGGCACCAGTGAGGAGCTCTGCTAATGCCCCTTGGTTCCTCTCAGCCCTTCAGCAGCCCAGACAGCTGGGCCATGCCAAGTGCTCTGGCTTGGGAAACATTATTTAAAGTCCCAAGGGGACTGAGCAGTTCATTAAGTTAACCCAGCACTGGGCTGTCCCCAGCAGCAGTCACATAATCAATCTGCCCTCACAACACTGCCAGATTTATGTTCTTCTGCACTTGCAGTGGGGTTTATCACTGTGCAGTGAAAACGGTGACCTCCCTGTGACTGTTTAGGTTTGCCATGTGAGTGTTGTGCATTCCCTCAGGACAGCCCAGCCAGCCCCATCGCCTGGCCATGGCTGCCCCAGACCTGCTTGCCCCATTTCTGACCAGGGCTGTGCAATCACCCCTGAGTGTCTGCAGGCTTTGCTCCCAGCTCTTCCTTCTGCTTCCCTGGAAGCTGCAATGTGCACAGTCAGAAAGAGATGGGACGTACCAGGACCCACCTCACCACTGTGCAATGAAGCCTTGTTTTGAGTGGGGGGAGAAGGAATCTTCCCAGCCACACACATCAGCTGGCTTTTCCACTTTCTCCATTCTGACACACACACACACACACACACATACACCACACAGTGGGCACTGCCACGCAACAAGGATTGCTTGGTGACAGTTTTGGGATGTTGATGTTTTCATCGTCCCCTGAATCTTCCAAAGTTGGCTACAGATCAGCTCGGTTTGCACAGTTAAAAACAAAAACACCCCAAAATAACCCCAAACCAACACAAAAACCAACAATGCAGGGATGGGGAGAACATCTGACTTCCTCTTTGCTTGTTCAGACGTAACAAAACATAACCAAAGCTCCAGACTGTACAATCCCATTCACTGGGGGTTTCCAAACAACTCATCAAGTTCTTGAATCCACTCATCCCCTGGTCCGCTTTTGATAATGGAGTCCACAAGGTCTGTGCCCTCTGCTAAACTGGAGAATGACCCCCCTGCTCCTCCATTACTGTAGTTGTAAGATATGTCCTGAGTGGGATTCCTCTCATAGGCTGGGCCTTGGCTGCTCTGAGCAAAGGTTCCAGCTGGCATTTGCTGCGTTGGGGGCTGGCTGAAGCCCGGCATGGCAGACACCCCTTGGCTCATTGCTGGCATCCCCACGGGCCTGGCCTGGCTGCCCGCCTGCTGCCCGGGCAGGGGCTGCAGCAGTGGCCTGCCCAGGGCCGGGTTCACGGCCCTCACGGTGGCGCTCGAGTCCATGACAGTCTGGCTGAGGCCCTGAGGGAAGTGCTGCTTGGGCACCCGCGGCCCCGCTGGCACGGCGTACGCGGTGCCGTTGCTGAAGGGCCCCATGTCGCCACTAGTCCTGCCAGGTACGCCGTGCAGGCCTCGCTGCTGCCAGCTCTGTGCTCCCTGAGGGACAGGCCCCATCAGGTTCTGAAGTCGTGGTGCTTGCGGCCTCGGCAAGCCCTGGCCCAGAGGTCCTTTCATCTGCTGCTGATGCTGGGGAAGAGCAGAGTTCACCAGCATGTTCTGACCAAAACTTCCAACCATTCCCACTGCTTGTCCAGAGGCAGCCTGCCGTGCTCCCTGGCCCGTGCTCTGCGCCAGGTTCATGCCGCTTTGGTTTGGGTGCTGCAACACTTGGCTCATGCCCGTGCTGATGCTGTACATTCCTGGCTGGCTGGCAGAGGCGTTGCTGTAAGGAGTCACTCCCATATCTGACTGGCCTGCCGTGGTCAGCAGCGTGCTGGAGCTCTGGGAGGCACCCATGGCCATCATGCTTGCGTTCTGGGCCATCATTCGGGATGTTCTCATGCTCTGCAGGGCTACCTGGTTCCTCACAGCCACCATATCCTGGGGTGAACCTGCACCAAAAAAGGAGGAAGGTAAGGAAAAGCCCACAGACCTGCAAATCTTAATTAACGCACTTTTGCATAAGAGACAATCTGTAGAAGCATCCTCAGCAGCACTTATCTTCTTCAGCTACACCTAATTCAGCTTCTAGCAAGCAAACAGAGAAACTTCCACTGGTCTTCTTTGAAGCAGCTGAACTTCACTTTACCATTTGAAGCTTTCCTTTAAATATCTCCATTGTCGTTCAAAACTAAGCCTTGAAAATGGAAATGTCAGTCTCAGAAGGCCAATCAATTCTTTTAATAGCTCAGGAGGCATTAATGAATGGATTTTCTATAGCATAGCTACTGATTAATTCTATGGAAAGAAGAAAAATCGGGTTTTTGTGGACATTTAAAGCAGGGAGAGTGTATTAGTGAATCAATACTATAAGCACATTTTACTTCACCTTAGGCCAGTGATGGGAAACCAGAAGATCCTAGCCTTGTTAAATTCCACACCATGACAGATAACTTAACCATGCTTGTGTCTTACTTTCAGGGGTAGGGGAGAGCTATTGATTTCTGGGAAGCCAATATGCTTCTATATTTACAATCTTTAAATAAAGACAGTTACCTGGAGCTCAGATTACACCATGGGTCCATTGTGGATTTGAGTCACTACCAAATACACCAGTCAGAGTCACTAACTAAATAGTCAGATTCTGCAGATTTGAGTCACTGACTAAATACAACACTCGGCAGTTGAAGCTCAGAGTATCTGAGGCACACAACTTCTGCAGGCCCAAATGTTATTAAATGCCAGGTGTAAATATGAAATCATTGCTTAAGGGTTCTGAACCGTACAACAGAATCTGAATGTTCTTAAATCTGCTCCTATTGGTTGTCCCTCAGTGGCAGACAACAGAACACTGGTCCCTGTTATTGATATTGGCTTGGTTTCCATGAGAAACAGGTGGATAAAGGAAGCACCATTTCTATACATGTAATTCTATTATATAACAGAGGATGGCTACAACTCCATTTTCTGCAGCACCACAAGCTTCTGGTGGATGCTTTTAGCTCCAGCACACAGCTGGAAATGAAACATTTTGTAGCATGAAGTGAGACCATCTGGATCTCACTGGAATAGGCTGTGTGTAGTGGCAGCTTTTACTTTATTCATGCTATCAAACTGCTTTCTTAATGATTGGCACTGGGGTTCCTATTTTTCTTAACTTAGATCAGCTCCTTTCATGATTAGAAAAAGTCTTTTTATGATGACTCGAGCAAGTGCTTAAGATACAGATAATGTAAAAATCTTAATGCATCTTTAGCTATTTTTTAATTGAGAATGGCAGTTGAAAAGCTCCAAAAGAGTCACTAACAGCAAGAGGCTCACATACTACTTTTGTTAACTATTGTACATGGCATAAGTGACAGGAGATCAGACAAGGAGTAGTTAAATGAGAGTTGCAACAGATGCCAAGGTTTTAGGCCACCTTCTGGTCTCATTTACACATAACCTACTGCACTGGATTACATTCATGTGACTAAAAAGGAAAAAATGGTGAACTATTTAAATTAGTTCATTTATGAAAATGAACTCATTGCTCTGTCAGATTAGCCTAAACTCTTCTCTCTTTATTTTAAATAATACATGCAAAGGCAGTGTTTCAAAGAAGCATGAATGCAGAGAGATTGTATGTATGCATCTCAGTGGATGGCTGTGCACTCACACTTCTTGATTTTGGAAATGAATTATTGGGGAAAAAAGTAATTCTGTACAGAACTTATGGTGCCAAAGATAAAAATGAGGATGTGATTAGAAGAGGCCACCCTGATATATGCCAGCAGAAGATGTGGCTGCCCGTTCACATCCTGGGAACCAGAATGGCAATGTGGAATGTCCAGAAGTGCCTCCCTTGTTTTCTGTTGCATCTACATGGTATTACCATGAATATACAGCACAAGTGTGTGTTCATTTCATGTCAATATAGAAGTCATGGTTAGTGAAGACTTCAGCTGATGCTTTTTACCTAAAAAGCTCAGAATTAACTTCTTTCCCTAAGCCAAAATGAGTGCACTTCAGTTACCTAGGAGCACATCAAAATAATACTTGTGCTTTTTTTGAGATCATTTAAAAAACCCTCTATTTACATCTCATATATTTTACTGTGTTTCCCACACCTGACATTTATCTGTCCCTTCTCTAGATAAGGATGCCCTCTCTTAAATTCTCTGCTCGTTGAATTAGATAAAGTGGGGAATGAAGGAGGGGCAAAACCAAGATACATTCAGAAATGCTAGCAGGAAAAAAATTCATAAGAGTCAACAAGATAAATCTATCAATGAATCCATGACATCTGGATGTTAAAGAGGCAAAACAAATGTCATTTAAAAAAGGGGGGGAGAAAGGAAAAAAAAAAAAGAAAAAGCAAGCAGTTTTCACTGAAGAGAGCAGAAAGGAAAATACAAACTTAACTGAATATGCAAACTTGGGCATTTGTCTTTGGTAAAATATGTGGTGTGTGCAACAGCCTGTATTCCTCTTCTGGCACACTGCTTTAAACCTGGTAGTCACAAACTGCACAAGCCTTCACACATTTGCTACCTTTAGGGCATTAACTCTAAAACAGGAAAAACAACTGGACTCTTACCTTGGAATTGGTTGACCTGTTGCACTGGATATGGGCTTCGCTGCTGATGCAGATGCTGCCGAGGCAAATGTGACTGCTGCTGCATTTGCTGAAAATGAAGGACAGAAACAAAGCAGAAGAGGAAGAGATGATTAATTAATTAACAGGCTGGTGGCAAAACTGCAGAACCTGCAGTGGTTCTTATTTGGTGAGGTGTTCTGGAGAGACAGGCAGAGTCATCTGGAGTCCTCCTCAGAGCACCTGGGCTACTCAGCACTCAGACTCTTTTTGGCTCAAAAAGGAACATGCACTGAGGCCAACACCATCATCACTCCTTGCTTACAGCCTTTTCACCCTGACCTCTACAGCACGAGCTGAACTGTCTCCAGGCAGAAAGGAGAGGGAGGGATATGAATTAACTTTGCCCATCTAGGTCTAAGGGCAGCTGTAGCCACACACACACACCTTCTTTCCCTCAGCCCTGCCAAGGTCTAGAGGCTTGTGCTCCTGCTGCAAGGCTTTGCTCCGTGTCTGCACTTATAACACTCAGCTGCAAGCTGGAGCATTCCTGAGCCAAAACAGAAAGGGATTACTAAGGCACATTCCCTCTTGTGCTTCAGTGAATGATATTTGGGGAGTGGTGACCGCCAAATGCAGGGGAGAGGACCTGTGACTGTAACTGCAGCTGAGTCTGCCTCTGCTGGACTAAGTGCACCACTAGATGCCAGATTAAGAGCTAACTTTTCCAGTGCCTAAAATCCAACACGACTATTGGAAAAACGGGTAATATTTCCCAAGCTAATGGTAGGGCTGATTGTTGCCTCTTCTTTGACAAGCATTGCTGAAATACCCTGACAGGACCCACAGAGATAATTCCCAAATCTAGAAGGAAGAGCTGGTGCCAGATGCACTGGAGTCAGATGGATACCGTACCTGCTCCGCCAGGATCTGCTGCTGCTGCTGCTGTCTCTGCTCCCGGAGAAACTGCTGCTTCTGCTGCTCCATCACGTGGAGCTGCGCCCTCTGCTCCATCAGCATCTGCTTCATGAGGGCCGCCTGGGGCTGGCTGCCCAGGAAGTGTCCCCCGGGGCTGGAGCCTGTGCCCATGCTGCTGGAGCCCGCCGGCTGCAGGGGCCGCGGCACTCCCGCCTGGTGCTCCTGTGCAGAGAGAGAGACAGGGAATGCATTGTTACTGTGCTGCCTGGTGCTCCTGTGCACGGAGACAGGGAATGCCCCATTACTGGCTGCTGCACAGGCAGGGAATGCAGCTCTCCAGGCTGAGGTGGCACACAGGCTGTGTGTGAAGCCTGGAGCTTGGAGAACAAGCCATGGACTGCTCCCCATAGGGAATAGGTTCCCCTTTTCTCCTGGAATTCAAAGCCCCTCAAGTAAAGCAGGAGCACTTTATAATTAATTACTAGTGAAACAATGAAGTT
Organism: Zonotrichia leucophrys gambelii; assembly: GCF_028769735.1. Taxonomy (NCBI): domain Eukaryota; kingdom Metazoa; phylum Chordata; class Aves; order Passeriformes; family Passerellidae; genus Zonotrichia; species Zonotrichia leucophrys. The sequence continues at coordinate 42,527,317 of NC_088173.1, read as the reverse complement.
GTAAGCTAAGTTTTTTCTTGCTTCAGAGTAATGTTTTTCTAAACTTTTTCTCCTTTCTCAAGTAGAATGTTATATTTTCTCTTCCTTTCCGTTTCCCTCTCTTCATTTAACATAGCAACATAGCCCCCTGGATTGAGAAGCCAAGGTGTTGGGCACACACAATGAACAGTGGGAGCTGGCAGCACTAATTCCTCTCCAGAACCTCAGGATTTAACTCCTTTATGTCTTTATTCAAGATTTCCATTCTGCAGCACTGCACCAGTGTGTGTGGCTAGGAGGAATCAGGGCAAGCGCCTTCCCTGCACACATCCCACTCTCTCTTCGTGTTCTGAATCCAATTTGCTGCATTTTAGTGCTGGGAAAAGCACTGAGGAAAGGTCAGGAGGGAGGGAAATCCCATGCACGTCCCGAAGGGAAGAAGGGAGGGAAGGAAGGAAGGAAAAGGAAGGAAAAGGAAGGAAAACGGAGCGGTGTCCCGGCGCTGCCGGCAGGTGGCGCTGCTGACTCGCGGCCCGGCCCGGGTGGAGCCGCGCGGTGCCGCCGCTTCCCGGGGTCTCGGGAGCGTTCCCGGGACTCGCTGCCGGCCTGCGGAGCATTCCCGGGACTTTCCGAGCCCCCTGCCCCAGGCCGGCTGTCCCGCGGCCCGGGCAAACCGGCCTCACCGCCAGCGCTCGCTGGGGGCCCGGCTCGCACCGCGCCGCTCTCGATGCCGTGTTTGCAAACTCCGGGCCCGGTCCCTATCTCGGGTGATGAGAGCCCGTAGAACCTCTTTAACCGAAGAATAGAGACGGCAAGTACTTATTCAAAGCCACCAACTCGATGGAACGGACCTGTATCGCTTTAGCATCCTTTGTCCAAGGCCTGCCAGGGTGAGGTCCGGATTCACCTGCCTCGCTGGCTTTTGAGTTCTGCCATCACTGTGTGATCTGGGTGTACAGAAAGGGCATCTTGCAGCACCCACGCCACCCACTCAGGGAAAGGGTTAAGTTCAATGTTGGAGTGTACCTTGGGAAATGAGGGTCAGCCTTTCTGCATGAGGGTCGGGTTTTCAAGGACTCTCCCATGGAAATAACAAATACAATTTGTCCACATCTCTACTTTTCACAGATACTCCCTGAAGGGCTCTGCTGAAAGGCAGCTCTCCAACATTTAGGTTCTTTCCCTTTTAACATCTATATTGGCTTGAAAGTTCTCTCCCTGTTCCTCTTTCTACTTCTCCCCCAGTCACATCACCCACTTTGCATTTTGCAGCCTGGTCCAGCATGGTCCCTGCAGCACCCTAAGGCCAGGGCTGCAGCAGTGGCTGGGTCTGCCCCAAGCTGGGGTCCAGGAATCACTGAGGATCCCTTGGCTGCTCCTGCACCAAACCCCTCATCAAACCCACCCCTGTCGCTGAGCTTCTGCTTGCTTTGCTTTGGGGGAACACACATTTATTGGCTGTCTCCAGCAGAGCTGATGGCAAACGCCTTTTCCTACCCCCCCTGGCCCTCCCCCAGCTTCTGATGAAGTCATCAAGCTCCCAGTTGCATAACTGGTGTGCAGGACCATCCTGTGTTATACTGGGATCATGGCCAATTGCTTCCATTTATAGACAAAAGCAAGGCCATGCTGCCAAATAATGGAGCCTTTGCTGCAGCCACCACAAGGTGAAGAAAAAGGAGGGGGAAGCCCCCGGAGCCGAGGGAGGGGCATGCTGTGACATCCCTTGGAGCTTCCTCTGCGAGCTTCAGTGCTCAGCTGCCTTTGGGGTTGCAGCCCAAGTCCTCTCTGAATTGCCTAAAAACAAACCTTCCTACAGAACTCCTGTCCTGGCTCCCAATGCACACACAGGTGCAGCTGAAGGACAGCTCACTCCACACAGAAAGCACTCCATTCTCTGATGAGTTATGTTATAAATTAATGCCGGAGGTTAAAAGGAAGACAGTTTTGAAAGGAGCCCCACCAGCTGGCGTGAGCCCGGTGAACTGTGCAGCAGCTGAAGGAAACAGAAGATTAGCACACAGGTGTCACTTCCAGTGTTGTGTGTTCAGTCATTTCGAGGTACATCATGAAAACTTCCTGTTGCTCTTAAAGCCAGTCCTTTATCTAGACCACCCTCCTGCCCAGAACATTTCTTCTCCTTTTCTTTTTGTTCTTGGCAAAAACTCTTCCCAACTGATGCTGAAGGGCCCTTCTGAGATCACTGGGAGCAGCTCTGCGTTGTGTGTCCTGTAAATAAGAGCACAGCCCAGGCCAAGAGTGTCTGCAGGAAAATGCTCCCCAGCCCCTGGAGCAGAGCTCTGTCCCCAGAGCTGTAGCCCTGCAGCTGGCACTGCTGCTGTTGTGCTCCAAGGGGAGATGGCACCTGGCAGTGTGGCAGGAGCTGGGCAGGGAGGGAGCAGCACTGGGCTCCACAGGGCTGCCTCCTGCAAGCCATGGCAGCTCCAGACCCAGACGCAGCCTCACACAGGGGCTGAACACTGAGTCAAACAACGCAGGCTGAGTGCAGCACCTTCACACTTACAGAGCTTAAAACCCAAACTAATGCAAGCTTCACTGACAGCCCTCTTTGCTCCTGCTCTGCCTGACTGTTCCCTCATCCTCCTATTGCACCCTGAGCCTTCCTGCTCCTCCTCCTCATTCCTTGCTATCCCTTTCTCCTTCCTACACCCTCTGCCTTTTCCTCTCTCCACCAACCGGCACTGCTGCCTCTTGCTGCACTCCAGACACCCCCATCAGCCCCCAGCCCGTGGCTGCATCTCACCCCTCTGGTGTGCCCATGCACACAGCTTGGCTCACCCTGCAGCTCCAGGGATCTGCAGCAGCAAGGGCACTGCCCAGCTCCTGCCCTGTGCCCAGGGCTGCTCTGTGGGCAGCTGGTCCCTGAGGACAGTGACAAGATGCCCTGGAAGGGGAAACACAGATTATGTTCTCAGCTCATGCTATCTGGGAAAGTGGTACAATGTGATTTCTCACTTGTCGCTCTGGTTCTGTTTAACGCCATGCCGCTGTGTGCTGCTCTCAGGCTGCAGACAGCTCTCTCCTGCTCGCCGTGGCTCAGCAGAGTCACAGGCATTCCAGCGGGGAGCAGCCGTGCTGCAGCTCACTGCAGGGCTCTCGCCCAGGCACAGGTGAGGCCAAGGGCTGCTGACATAAAGGGACAATGGTGCCAAGGGCCTCAGCTGTGACACAGAGCAGGTTCAGGCCCTGCATCAGCCTCCTGGCAGCCCTCCTGCCCCTGCAGCCTCAGCTGCCCACTTTTAAGGCAGCCCAGGACAGAATGAAGAGCTTGGCCCCTGGGAACAAAAGCAGGGATTGAAGGAGCCAAAGAGCTGCCTGTTCCCAGAGCTGGAATGTGACCAAATGGCCAGCATTTCCAAATGGTCAGCATTTCCAAATGGTCAGCACAGCACACCTGGACAGGCCTGTAGGTTTGGACAGGTGTAGGGCAAGATGAACTTGTGCAGGGATCTGACTGCTCACTTAATGCCTCCACAGGAGTTGCCCCCTGTGGATAAGCCAATCCTTAGTTAAGCAGCAGGAAGATAAATCCTGTGTCCTCCCAGTGAATTTCCAGGGCTCTGCTGGAGTGATGGAATACTCTGCAGGAGCTCAGAGTAACATATGTGTGATATGTACAGTTATGCATAGTAAAATGATAACAAAGGGAAGTGGAAACGAGATTTTCCTCTTTGTCTCAAATCTTTCGTGCCTCTTCCTTATCATGCAGTGATTTATTCCTTGCACATGTCATTCAATCCCCCAACTGCTGCCAAAACCAATCATGCAATTTCCTTGCAGAACAAGCAGAACGAGCACCAGCTGAAGCCCCAGGAGCCAGGTGGGGACACCCAGGCCTGCCCATTGTCCATCCCTCTGTGCACAGACTGGTGCATTTGGAGGAGCCAGCTCTGCTCCTGCTGAAGGCCAGGGGGCCAAAGTGGCACCTCAGGGAAAAGGGGGCTGTTCCAGGCAGCTACTGGCAGGAATCAACAGAGGATGGGCATTCCACATCTCTGAGCAAAGCACTGCCCAACAAGCTGCAAGAGACATAGACTGGAGAGCAGGGTTGGGAATGTGTAAAACAGACAAACAAACATAATTTTCTGTGCTGTTCTGTGTCATGTGAGTGAATGGATATTGAATATAAAAAGCAAATAGAAGCCAGGAGGTAGCTTATCCTGCACTGTGCATCAGAAGAATGACACTTGAAAAATGTATGCAATCAGACATCTACATTTTAGAGTCAGAGCAGAAAAAATAGACAAAAAAATGATTTGTGGCAGAAAATGCCTGCCAGCGAGTGACTTAAAGAGCTCAATCCATTTAGCTTACCACAAAAAGAACGGACAGATGCTTTTGACCATGGTGGATAAAAATACCTTCATGAGGGAAGAAATTCCTTAAAGAGCTCTTTTATCCAACGAAGAAGGCAAAACCAGATACAAGGGCTGGAAGCTGAAGACAGATTCAAATCAGAAAGAAGAATCACATTTTTACCCTCTGATTCTGTTACCTATCAGAAATGGCAGATCTCCACCATTTAAAGGGTGCACGCCCTTGTGGATAAACACAGCACCAGTGCAGTGGGATGGGCGTGATGCTCCAGGTGATGTGTAGGGCTGATGAACAGCCCTGCTCTGCACAGCCCTGGGCTGCTGCTGGGGACACAGGCACTGCCTGCATATCTCTGTGTCTGTGTGTGGCTGGCTGTTAACCAGGGGAATCTCCAGCCTATTACTGGGATCAAAAATATGACTCCATTTCCATACACTGAGTCACAGTGAAACATCATCTCTGGCCAGTGTTTTCAGAGCAGCCTGAAAGCACATTCCTGTACTCCCTCAGAAATATTTCTATTGGATTCTTTGTAATGTAATGTTGTGACTTATTGCGTCTCGCAGGGATCTTAATCCTCTCTCTAAATCAGACTGCCCACAGCAAAGCCACCTTTCTCAGAATGGCACCATCTGACAGACTAAGGAAATTACAAATCCATTAATTTCAGACTTCTGGGGGTGCTTTTTGCCTCAGAAAAAGCAGTGATTAGGAGGAAGGGATGGAATCCACTGGCTCCAGCTCCAGCAGCAGGCTCAGCAGAGCGGATTGCTTCACCCATTTCCTGTGTCACCCAGCCTCAGGGAGGGGCTGCAGACCTCTCCTCCCCCCAGGCCCCCGGTTGCCATGGTCTGGCAGTATCATGCAGTATCTGAGCAAACAAGATCCCTCTGATGTTTGACACCAGACCTCTGCGTGCAGCTGATTTGTTTTCCTTTCACCTCTCTTCACCTGCATCTCTCCTCCCTGTGTTTTCCATACAGTTTGTTCTGCCCACAAAACACACAGGATCTGTCAGACTTTGGTGTATTTTTGTTTTCTTCCAGTGTCTTCATTTCTGGTGATGAAGTGGGAAACAAAGGGCTCTAAAAGGGGCAGCTCTTTTTGTAACACTCTTCAAGAGCTGAAGGCCAGCAGAAGTTCTTGTCAAAGCCTGAGAGGAGAAGGGGCTTTGCTGGCACCTCCCCACACACCCCCTTCTGCTCCAGCCCAGGGGTTCCACTCCACAAACCCCTGAGGGATTCAGGAATTACGGATTCAGGAATGTGGCATTTCAACAGAACGCCACTAAACTTCAACCAGCTCAATAAAACCAGCTTCATTTTCTCTTTTGCAAATAACAGCTCTGGTGATCTCTCCCTTCTTCCCCTTTGCAGGGGAAATCAGTCCTACTTTCAAGTTTTGTTTACCCCCAGTTTCACCAGCACACCATAAGACCATGGTATGGAGTGTAAGGATATAACGGGTGGGTTTGTGCACTGAGAAGTATTCATTTATCTCAAATAACTATTTTCCTTGCAATTGCAGTTTTAATTGGTATTATTATTTTTAAGAGGAAAAAAGAAAAAGTGGATCAGCCCAAATTCAAACCAAAACACCCTCTTTACGTCCATATCTTTAAAAAAAGTAAAATATAAAAGAAAGGAGCACTGGCCTTCAGGCAAGGCTGGTGGCAGGAAGAGGGCGAGGATTTGAAGAAACACTGAAGTGCCCAACCTTACATTTTAGGCATATTGTGAAGGCTGTAATTACTCCACTCAAGGAGTGCTGTGTGAAGCTGTGCCACCATAGCATTCCACAGTGTGGTCTAGCACTCAGAAAGCAAGAGGGAACCTTCAGGGAGCAAAAGGCAGGGGAAGGGAGGTGAAAACCTGGCCCGTGCCAAAGCTTTTCCATGCCACATCCCTGCTGCCTTCTCCCAGGGCTGAGGGCTTCCAAGGATACAGATCAGCCCGCAAAAGGAGCTGTGGTTTGCCATTTCAGTGCCAGCTCAGCCCTGTCCTTGTAGATTTCCTGGGACTTTGAAACTGATCCTGGAGAAAAACTAAAAGTGAGAGCTGAGCTCATGGAAGCCACTGGACCCTGAAGCTGGTGCCTGATAGAAATTTTCCTGCTGCAGGTTTTAGCTTTAATCAATGCCTCCTTCAAGCCCATCCTGGAGCAGGAGGGAGGAAAGCTGATGTGAATTGTAAGGATAATCACAGCTAGAGAGCTCCTGGAAAGAGGGAGAGAAGAAAAATGGAAGATGAAAGCAGGCAAATGGTTTAAACAAACACTCACACAGGGCCAATGAAAAGGGGGAAGAGAGGGAAAATGGCACAATAAAAATAAATGATGTAAGAGAAAGAAAAGCTTCTAAGCACACACAGGGAAAAATATGGGGCTTGGAAAAAGCAAAAGTGTAAGAAAAAGATGCTCTCTAATGGAGCTCTCTAGAAGTTAACATTCTGCATTATCAGGCAGCCCCTTTCCTTCTAATGGCCTGAGCCTGTACCACAGTATCCCCTTGGACCCGCGGAGCTCCCTGCTTGTTGAGGTATTTTGAGGAGCCTGGCTCTAGCTCATGCCTAGCAGAAGCTGCCTCAAGTCTCCTGTGGATGACTGCAGAGTTTTTTTTTTACTCTAGCTGAATTTTTTTAAAACTTCCTCTTAGTTGTTTTGTTTGAGCATAAACAAAAGGTATTTTTTCACACTTACAGGTGTTTTTCAGATCATTTTCTCTGTGCTGCGATGAATTAAATCTTTCATTTTTAGAAATTTGAACTTGGCTCTTGTGTTGCTCCTCAGCAAGCAGTGTGTAATTTGCCAAGCCTGAAAGAATCCTGGCTGAGAAATAAACACGCTGTGGGCCATATGCTCTCCTTCCCCTGTGCAGAAGGCACCTTACCTCAGAAATTGGGTAGAAGCTACACTCACCCCCATGGCGTTGCTTCTGCCAAGGCAAAAAAAAAAAAAATATCCACAGAAAAATGGCAAAAGGCAAAAAGAAAGGCAAATGGGTACACAGTGACTCAGAGCCCTGGTGGCCTTCAGCAGATTATGATAAAGGCATTGCTGCTTATGAAGAATGTTCATCTGTACCTATTAATGTATAAATTCCATCATCTTCCTCGGGCCTGACAGTGACTGCAAAGAGCTGGAATAACTCCCTTGCCTTGTTTGCATGTGCTTGTCTGTGCAGCCCCTCTGGAAGTGGGACTTCCATCTCAAATCCAGAGCCAAATATTTCCATAAGGGAGCTGGCAGGCCCAAGGGAAGTGGTCCAGCTGCCTGGCAAAGCAACAGGACCTTTGCTGTGGTTTTACTTAGCTAACTGCTGATAAACCAGGCTGGTTGGGATGGCACAACCAGGTGTAGGTTTCATTAGCTAGTTCTTTTAACACCCTTGAATCCAAGCAGCCCAGACCACCTGGTTCCAGCACTTGAAACTCTTTTGATTTTTCCTCCCTCTTGGATGTTGTTTTTGTGTTTCCATTAGCCACCTGGCCTTTACTTTGACACAGTCATCTTAGCCTTACTGAAAACTGAATAAGGCATTCTGATTTGGGCTATGCCTAGCTTGCCTTTAAGGTCTTTAACCTCAATATGTATGACTCCCTCTATTTATACAAGTAAGGAAAATCTCACAATTGAATTAATTTCCTTTGCAAAGCCTAACTCAGTTCAAGTTATAGAAGAACTGATTTTATCCCTAGACTTCCAGGTCTCTAAGGCACAGCTTGCTTTGCTGACCAAGCCCTTATTAATGCTGTTTGAGTCTTTCTAGATGGCCTTGATACCTCTTAAACCTTACATTTCCTCTTTTTTTTCCCTCACTCCACAACATGAATGCTTTTTTCGCCTCCTTCTGTACTGCCATCTTCCTAATGCCCACTTATCTTTGCCAGCTTAACTAGTCCTCCCAGCACAAGCACAACCCTGCCTTTTTGCAGCCTTGGACTCACTTCTGAAGCCCTGCCTTCACTGGACTTTGCACAGGTTTGTGCTGATCTCTCCCATAAGAGACTGTGGTGGTTTGACCAGGAAGAAGTGGGAATTCTGGGATGCTGTGGTCAAACCAATGGATGTTCGGAGTTTGATACTGGCACCTGATGTAGCCAGTGGGGTTTGGACACACCTCCGAGAATACACAGGGGTTAAAAAGCAGAGCTCTGGCCCTGGGAGGCTCTCTTGGGACTTTGAGGGAAAGAGGTCAGATCTCCCTCCCCTGTCCAGCCGCTGCTGCTGGGCGGGGGAGGGGCAGCCATGCGGTAGGCCTGGGCCTGGACAGAGATGGGGGTGAGAAGGCCCTTGAGGATGGAAGGGTGGAGGAGCCCCAAGAGACATCGGGCAGCCATTCCCCCCCCAGGAGGGAGAGAGAGGAGAGTCGGCGAGACGGAATGTGATAGCAGCCGGCCCAGGAGGAGAAAGGGGGGAGAAGGGTGCAGCCCGGCCGGCCGCAGCAGCAGTGCGTGTGGGAGTATCATCGTTCTGAGACAGGCAGAGACTGAAATTTTTAACCCCTTTCTTTCATGATTGGGGCCTTGCAAGAATGCTGATCCTCCTCGGAGCTGACTAAGAAGGGAGATAAGAGATAAGATGAAACAAGGACCTGGCCCGAAGGACGTAGAGAAGACTGGCTGAGTGAAGAGAGAGATGCTTGGAGTGGCCTTTTGGCTGGACTTTTCTTGTGGCCATGGACTCAGTTTGTTCCTCTGACACAGAGACTGCACTTAGGGGGAGGCAGTGCCTCAGAACCAGGAGGGTTCATCGTGGGGACCCCCCGGCCCCAGGGGGTTGGAAAAATATGGGGGGGACAGATGTCCCAAAGCAGAGACTGTGCCTTTTTGGAGTGAGACAAGGCATCCTTAAAAGACAACCCTAAAAGCAGCTCTGGTCCATGCACGGTGGTGAGAGCACTGGGCATGGAAGGAAGATGTCACAAGCGGCAAAAGGACTTTCCGGGCGGTGCCGAGTGACATTGGAAGCACAGAGGTTTCAGCGTGTTTCCAGGGGAAGCCTATGGAACAAGAAGGACTCCTCTCCTCTTCATGAACTGAAGTTTGAGTATACTAAAGTGTGGTGCCAGGCTGGGCAGTTGGTGATTTGGGAGAATGTATCTGATTGGGAAATTCAGGTAGTGGGGAGGAGGAAAGTGGTTTTTTTTTGTAAGGTTTTCAATTTTTTTTCCTTTTCCTTATAGTTTTTCCCTATTTTCCTGTAGTTTAGGTAATAAAGTGTTCTTTATGTTTAAGCTGGAGCCTGTTTTGCTTATTCCTGGTCACATCTCACAGCAGACACCAGGGTGAGGGCATTTTCATGGGGGCACTGGCTCTGTGCCAGGCTCAAACCATGACAGAGACTTTAAGCAAGACATGCTCTCCCTCTACCCCCACTTCCCATCCTGCCCAGCTCCCTGCTCCTGCCCACACAAGAGGTGGCCTCATCAGTGGTCCCCAGCCCTTATTCTTGTTCTGGCAACCTCACTGGGTCCTCTCTTCTCATTTCTCTTGCCCCCATCTGCCTTCTCCTTTTGTATATCTCTCTCTCCTCTTGCTCTTTCCCATTGCAACACAAACTGGCTTTATCTTCATGTGTAAAAAAAATCCAAACAACCTTTGACTCCTAGTGACTCTCCAGCTCTCTATTTCTTCTCACTGTCAGCTCTAAGCTTATTGAGTCTGCTGCTGCTGATTTATATGATTTAGACTGAATTCAGGCTCCATCTCCAACAGATTCTTTCTCAAACGGGCTTTCACCTCACTCCTGTCACAGAAGCAGAATCAGAGAGTTTCCAATTTTCTTTGTCTGGCTGCAGCTCTGCACTACACCAGGCTCTCTGTCATAGCCTGTCAGCTCCTTCTGGAAGCCTGGTCCTCCTCTCCCAGTGCTCCTGCTTGACTCCAGCACCTTCCTTTGCTTGCTCAGGGTTACTCAGACTAGTTTGTCACTGCTCACCCTCCCACCTGCTGCTGTTCTTTGCCTCTGTGTCCTCCTTCTTTGTCTCCTTTCCTTGTCCCTTGTGTCTCAGACTAAGTTCTCCCTGTGCACATTCAGGAACCTTCTCTGCACCTGTGACTCACCCACCTGCCTCTCTGTCCCTGGCCACTTCCCGTCTGTTCCAGCTAAATTCATGCCCTGCCTCTGGGATTATCTTGTGGATATCTGTCAGCTCAAGCTCAAAGTAGGCTCTCATTTACTCCCTAGGCCTGCTGTCCTTCCTGTCCTTCAGTCCCCATGGCCTGGCTGTCACTCAGTCCATGGCCTGGCTGTTGTGTGTGCCCCCATGCTCTGTGCAGTGCCACAGCCTGGCTGTCACTCAGTCCCATGGCCTGGCTGTTGTGTGTGCCCCCATGCTCTGTGCAGTGCCACAGCCTGGCTGTCACTCAGTCCATGGCCTGGCTGTTGTGTGTGCCCCCATGCTCTGTGCAGTGCCACAGCCTGGATTCACTCAGTCCATGGCCTGGCTGTCATCTGTGTCCCCATGCTCTGTGCAGTGCCACAGCCTGGCTGTCACTCAGTCCATGGCCTGGCTGTCATCTGTGCCCTCATGCTCTGTGCAGTGCCACAGCCTGGCTGTCACTCAGTCCATGGCCTGGCTGTTGTGTGTGCCCCCATGCTCTGTGCAGTGCCACAGCCTGGATTCACTCAGTCCATGGCCTGGTTGTCATCTGTGCCCCCATGCTCTGTGCAGTGCCACAGCCTGGATTCACTCAGTCCATGGCCTGGCTGTTACCTGTGCCCCCATGCTCTGTGCAGTGCCACAGCCAGGCCCCTGCTGCCTCACACCCTGGCACTTGCAATCCTACCCTACTTGGTGACTGCCCAGGTTCTGCTGTCCTGCTATGCTATCATAGCCTGTCATCCTGCCTGTGCTATCTCTCTCCTTGTGGCCCTCTCTGTGATTCCCTTTACTCTGAATTTCCACACCCTCCCTTGCTCTCAAACCCAGCTGCAGCATATGCCGCCTCACACATCATCTCTCTCTCACTGCTGAGACTTTCTGTCACCCCATCACAACCCACTCTTTTCCACAAGTTACATTTTAGCTACAAGTGCCTTGGTGCTTTTCTCCCTGCTGGATGTCATTCTGGGGAGGAGAGTCTCCAGACCACCCAAATCTGACCCTGAACCGTGCCCCACTATAGTTACATTTGTAGAAGTTTTGTCTCCATGATGTCCAGAAGCCTTCTGTTTCCTTGTACTCTCTGGTGTGTTTGTCTGCCTGCATTATCTCTTATCTTGCTCTTAGGTTAGAAGTATTTGTGGGGAAGGAAACATATTTACGTCCCGCATCTGCAGAGGGCCCAGAACAATGAGACTCCTAAACTGGGACTACAGTTTAGAGGTGCAATAAATAGTGTAACAAATCCAACTTCAATCTGCATACAGCTAAATACACTATTTTACATTCTGTAGGTGTGAAAATACCATTATTTCACTGTGCCCTTGCTTCACTACTTCTTCTCTTAAAGAACACAATATAAGGATGAGCTATCATGTGCTGAAAAAGCCAGGAAATGTTAAGTTACAGTTCCCATGGCAATTGCAGCTCAGCCCCCTCCAGTGCTGTACAAAGGTTATCACCACGTACAATAACAGGGGATGTTGAACACATGCAAAGTGACCAAATTACTGTTGTGGCAGATGACCAGGTCTTTGAACTTCTGTGCAGGTAAAATCTTAGGCATTTACTGGGCTTTTAGCATTTAAGTCTGAGAATGTGAAGTCCAATAGGCTATAAATAAAAGTCAGAATGATGTTGTATAGCAAGTAGCTGGTGCTGGCTTGGAGTCCTCCCTGAAAAGACCCAGCTAATGGCAATAAGAAATATTTTCATTACTTTATGAGCTCTGGTAGCTGTCAGCTGAGAGAGGGATCTGCCGATCAGAGAAATCTGGGGAGACATCAGTGTGTCAGAACAAGTGAAAAGACTTGACACAGAAGGCACATTTTTGTTGGGCAATTTGCATTAGCACTTCTGGACAAATTCTACATTTCACATGCAATTCACAAACCAACAGCAGCATTGCTAATTGGTGCAGTTGCCAGTCAACTCTGGTGCCTTGTTTGAGCTATCACTAACAGGAATGAAGACTACAGTCTTTCTTTAGAAAAAAATGCAGCAATTATTTTCCAGACTTTGAGTTGCGTTCCCCCTGCCCCCACTTTCATCCTTGTAATTTCATTATCTCAGTAACTTAAAAAGGACGTGGAATAGAAAAATGCAAATCCCAGAAAAGTCCTGCTGGAGTTATTAATTAAAAACACCACTGTTTGCAAAGAATGATGCCCTTCATTAATACAACCTGCCATCACTGTGAATATGACCGTGTCTCAGGGTCCCAATGCAAAGCTGTTTGTGTATCTGAAAAAAACCCAGTAAGTGGCAGAGCACTGGTGACTCAAATCCCAGTCACCAAACCAAGGCCAGGCTCTGCGAAAATCTAAAATGCTGATGGAATGACAGAATCTCTCGGCTCCCTCTTAGGTGATATTGGAAATTATTTAACTGAAAACAGGGCAGATCTTCCATCCATCATTCTTTACCCTTTGTAAAGTTTAGTCTCCTGAGAAAAGGAAAAAGATCCATAATGCAGCTATTACCACTGCTCAGAATGCTCAGGCAGCTGCAGCTCAGCTGAAGGAAGGTTTCGCTGACTCATTTTTGTAAGTTAGGTGGCTATTTTTAGGGAACATTTCCTTTAGGTCCCTACAGTGCAAAATCCAAAGGAGCTAATGACATTGGCAGGTGCCTAGGTTGTCAGTGACCTCCTCTAGCTGAGCATTCACATTTCCTTACTACATTTTTTCATGATACCTCAAACCTTTCACGAAGCAAAGCCAAAGTGGCTTTGTGAAACCACGGGCTGTACTTCCCAATCATAGAGCAGGGCTCCAATTTACCAACACATGGTGTGACTGTCAGCTGAGAGTCTACAAAAACTGCACAAGATAGCTTTGGACCTCTTGATACCTTATTTCTGATATGTGGAGGGACTGGGGAGTCTGCAGCTTCCCACCTGCTTAAATATAATTCACCACAAAATATCAAACAGATGCATTCAGCCCTTTGTAGATATATCATTACCTTATGTGTTGATGTAACACACATCTGTAGCATATTGGCAGTACACCTAGCTGATGTGTGGGAGACTCCTAGGTTCAAAGTCTCCAGTGTTTCTTTTGTTCTCTAATGAATCCTTCTTTTGTTTAGCTCCACCTCCCCTTAGGTTTTAGCTGTAACTCTGTCATTAGCATCTGAAATTTTTTTTTCCTCCAAAACTACCTACAACACTGCAACAGACTGGGTACCTAGTAGGAAACACCTAAATGAATCACAATTCTTACTTCAGACAGGTTTAACAGGTCACTTTTTAGCAGTACTGTTCCTCCATTAGCAAACTTGTTAACCAAATATTCCCCCTAACACCATGTGATGTGAGATTCCTGTGCTACATTCTAGCTGGTAATTCATAATGTTTCAAATAAAAGATGCAGTTATCACTACTAGGAGTGTCACAATTTTTGTGAGTTTCTGAAGACTCTCATCTGCTTCTTAGTGTCCAAAAATCAAAGCACTCAGATATCTCACAGTAGCTCCTGAAAATGTTGACCTGTATCCTTTGGGAGCAAACATTTTGTTGAATTTTCACTGGATTTCAACCTCCCACACCTGATTTTCTAGATATTATGTATGAAAACACATGTAAGACTGAGATATCTCTGGCACCCAGACTGGCAGCTGTGGTGTCCATCAGAATCACCATCCATCCTGGTGCTGGCATCTTTCTGGGCTTCACCAAAATCTACCAACAAGCTCTGGGAAATAAGCAGCTGAAGATGCTGCTAGGGATTTGCTACAGAAAGGATTGGGATTTTAGCATGATGACACATGTCTAACTTTGCCAGACATCTCCAAATTGTAACAGTCATCAGACTTCAGTGTTCAGTTTGTCACTGCGAAAACATCAGCTCTTTAACAAGCACAACACATCAGCAATGTGCATTGTTGCCCTATACTCATCAACCAGAAGTATTATTTTTGTTTAACTGTAAGTGGCATGTTTTGTTTGCTGGCTTCCTTCCAAATGATTCTGTTACTCTGAGCTGAGGTAGTAGTGCGTGTTTTCACTGCTTACAATGAGACATTTCTCTTTTAAGAGATATAAACACACCATTGCCAGAAAAAGGCATGCTGACAATGCTCAGGAAAAAACCCCCAAGCATAAGTAAACCTCATTCTTCCTCTCCCTAACATTTCAGAAACAATCCTGCAGCAAACTCCAGCTGCTTTGGCTAGGCACTAAAATCAGCAGAGATGCAAGTCAGGGCAGAAGCACAGGCCTTCAAAAGCTGCTGGGGAAGTGGTGCAGGAAGCTCGTGGAGTGGCTCTGTGTTGTCTGTCTCATTTCCAGGTTTTTACTGTTATTATCCCTCACTAAACTGGGACTGCTTCAAAATGTATTTTCTCAACTTTCTTAAAGGCTGTGGCCTTATACAAGTGAAAACCTACAACACTGTTTTGCAGCCAAAGTCTGCCCGGAGGGTGCAAACCTTCCTCTGCAATGGTCACACGGCATTTTCCAGAGGTGTACAAACAAGAGAAACACACAGAGAGGTCCAAAGATTGGTAAAATACCAAAACAAACTTAATTGCGTAATTAATTGAACTAGGCCTCACCTCCTCCAGAATGATTCACCCCTTTCAGCACTGGAAAAGGCTGGTATTGACACTGCCCCTGTTTGTCTGGCTGCATATCAGCTCAGGAAAGTATATTTAGCTTTCAGGATTGCATCTCGCCGCTCCACAGGAAATCTCTGGAGTCAGAGCTAAAGATATCACTGCACACTTGGAAATTCATGGCCAGCTGTAAAAGTGGGGCTTCAGTGGTGGTCAGAGTGCTCAACAGCCTCCTTTCAAACAAGCAAGGAGGCTGAATAAAACACTTCACTGTGCTGGGTGCACCCTGGAACACAGAATAGCCACAGCTATCTCCTGCTGGGATAAGGCTGAATGGATGCATCCTGTTCCCAATACCATGCCCATGAGTACATGGGAGGGGAGAAGCCTGAGGAGAGAGAGCTAGAGACTAGTGCTGAACAAGCACACAGAGATCTCTTCCTCCTCCTCAAAGCTTTCAGAAATTTTAAGAGTTGTCAGATCCATTTCAAGAGACAGAAATCATAAAAGAGAACACACATCTAACATAGGCTTTCTATTCCTTAAAGAATATCTACAGGTGGGTTGTGGTACCAGTTCCAGAACAGACAGAGAATCCCATCAAATCCTTGTCCCCGATGTTTTTAAGTGGCATTTTGCCCGGTGCTCCCATGGCTCCTGAGCCACCACTCCAGCTCTGGGCAAGCACAGGGCACCTTGGCCACAACCTCACCTGCTGCCTCAGTCTTGGAGAAGGATCAGACCCTCCACTTCACCACAGCTAAGGCATGAATACAACACAGAACCTTTTCCTACTGAGATAAGGAAAAAGCAGGATGCAAAACCAGCTCCTGTTTTCTGTTAATAAGTCCTTTCTTACTCCATCTTATAATTTTTTCTCAAGTGATGGCTAGCTGACTGCATTTGATCTCAGCTTTGGGAATACTCAGTACTGTCCAAGTAATTCCAGTCAGCCAGAGCACACCTCTCCTTGCTCAGGGACAGGACAGCTCTGTGTGTGCTTATGAAGCAAGATCAAAAAGGAGTAAAGGTAAACAAGCTGTTCCTCTTTGAAGAGCTCCTTGGGATCCAGAGCATTCTGTCAATAGCAATGTAAGGAAGTACTGTGGCCTTAGGGTCCTGTGTGCTGTTGATATGAGGGGAAAAAAGGAACTTATTTCAGAATCTTATTTAGATCAACCCATTTTCTTTCAGGCAAAAAGCCCGGGGTGCCACCTTGCCTGCAGCTACCCGGTCTCCCAAGAACAGGCACATTTCTTTGCTTCCAGACAGGTCATTAGCTGGTGGAAAGGGGGCAGGTGGGTGTATGCAGCTCTAGGAAGTGTGCAGGATATGTTTTTATTAACCCTACACAGGAGAGGATGTTGTAAGACTGGTTTTTGGCAGCCTGATATATTCACAATGCAGATTTTGGACAAATCACTACTGTGCCTGATGCCCTGGCATCTCCACCCCTACACAACAGTGACAGTTCCTCTGATTTCAACAAACTGCCCCAGCCCCAGCAAGGCAACAGGATCCAGGGAGCTACAGTGCCTGCATGCTTTAGTTACATTCTCAGATAAAACATTTTCTCGAAATTAAAGCCCAGAATTGTATTTCTTTTCTGCATGCACCTAAACATATCAACTGACAAAAAAGCCTTCCTCAATACTCAAGGAAAAAAAAAAAAATTTCTATCCTATGTGATTTCCACTTCCTTTGAGCAATGTCACTAAGAACATAGGTTAAGGAGCAGGCAGGAGAAGGACACCAGGATTCTTGGCTAAAACTGAGGGATTTTCTGTGGCCGAGGCAGTGCCACAAGCATCTCCTTGTATCTGCCAGGGTGAGATGGAGCAGCAGAGCACCACGAATCCACCGCGACAGCTGTGACAGCTGTGTGTTCCCCCTTCAGCAAACTGCTTTTCCCCTTTGTCAGGTGTCACCTGAGTGCTGCACACTGCCAGGCACACACCTGGCCCCTCCTTATGGGCACCTCTGCCACGGCACAGCCAGGCTCAGTGCTGGCAGGAGCCACATGCTTAAACTTCAAAGCCCTGCTTTGGTTAAGCTGTCTGCACCTTCAATTATGTGATTTGCTTTGAGCTAGAAAGGCTCTCCTTGCACAATCCCAGCGTTTCAGCCCTGTATTGCCAGCAGTGCTCTCTGAGGGCAGTGTTTAGAGGAGTGTCACATACAAACGACAGAATCACAGAAGGCAGTGATGGAGAAGATCAGCTAGCTCATCTCCCAGTTCCCATGAGGACTTTTTAGTCCAGCACACTGGAATTACTGTAATGAGACAATCTTGCAGCACATCAATGCTCTTTAACAAACAATAAAAAGCCTGGGAGGAGGAGGTGATCAAGAAGTTTGTGATATGTGCCCATTAGCAGACAGGTCCTTCTAGAGACGGCCTGGAGAGTGCTCTTCTTAAAAGCCAATTGGATGAGTGACATGTAAAAAAAAAAAGGATACATGTGTCACTTTTCCACAGCTTCCCCCTGGATCAGTTCAGACAATTATGGCATAACTACCAGGGCTAAGCTGAAGCCTTCCACTGTGTCAGAGCATAAGACAGAGAGGGACACTGTCAACTTCTTTGGGTATTGAAATCTCATTTGCAGGAAAGGAAGGCATCCTCTGCCAGCTCTATCTTTCACATCTGAAAGAAGAAAGGCAAAGTCTGTACAAAGGAAAAACGTGGTAGGTGTTTTTTCCCAAGCAGCCTTTTCCTGTGGTCTTTCATTCACATGGCTGCTGGGAGAGGAGCACCATCCCATTGTGAGATGTTCCACCCAGGGGGAGAAACCAGACATCCCTACCTGGATATAGCCGGAGATTTGGAGCTCCACAAACAGCCTTACCTATTGGATTCCCAGAGGACAAGAGCTACAGAACCACCACTGGACATTCAGAGGAACACCAGGCCTTTCTACAGGATCCCCGCTCCAACAGAGGCACATCCATCAATCCCTTCTTGAGGGCTGCAGCCACCATTTAATGGGACTGCTGCCAACACCCTCACCCACAGGGTGTCAGGTCACTCTGTCAGCTTAAGCCTTTTGCATTTATTTTCATTTTCCTATTAAATTGTAGTTCTGACTTGGAGTGTCCCACTGGTTTGCTTTCAATTAGGTACAATTAGGAAGGCTGACAAGAGCAGCTTTACTGGTGAGTTGTGATTTTTTTTACCACAACAGTAGTTTGGAATCAAGTTGCCCTCTGAAGCTGGCAAATACAGCCAATGAAAATACATGTTCTGCTGCCCCTTGCTCTCTCACAGGTGCTTTTCTCTGTAGACTCACAGACGCATTTAAAAATCAGGCAAGAAAAATTGTCCTACATTTGAATTTTATAATCATCAAGCTAGGGGACTTGTGCAAGGGCATTGTGTTTATCAGAACTAGATTGTTGACAGGAAAATGCTGTAGCTGATTGGTTTCTTTAAAAAAGGAAAGGAAAGGAAAGGAAAGGAAAGGAAAGGAAAGGAAAGGAAAGGAAAGGAAAGGAAAGGAAAGGAAAGGAAAGGAAAGGAAAGAAAGGGAAGGAAAAGGAAAGGAAAGGAAAGGAAAGGAAAGGAAAGGAAAGGAAAGGAAAGGAAAGGAAAGGAAAGGAAAGGAAAGGAAAGGAAAGGAAAGGAAAGGAAAGAAGGAGAGGAAAAGGAAAAGGAAAGGAAAGGAAAGGAAAGGAAAGGAAAAGGAAAAGGAAAGGAAAAGGAAAAGGAAAAGGAAAGAAAAGGAAAAGGAAAGGAAAGGAAAGGAAAGGAAAGGAAAGGAAAGGAAAGGAAAGGAAAGGAAAGGAAAGGAAAGGAAAGGGAGGCTGTAAGAACCACTCTGCCTCCTCATTTGCAGTCAGGCTCTGCTTTCCCCTGCTGAACACCTCCGTCCCTGCCTCCCAGCTCTCCCTGATGGGACAGCCCAGACTGACAGGTTGCTCTGCAAACAGCACACAGGGGGCAGCTCTCAGCTGCCACTTGCTGCAACTGCCAGGCAGTGTTTGTTGGGGCGGCTGGTGGCAGACCTCCACATAACTGGGAGTGAATGCGCCTTTCATGCCTTTGTGTACTACTGAAGTGCGGGACAATGAGAATGGAAACATTTTTCCTGTTCTTGACATGCAACTGCCTCCTGGAGGATACAGTCTCCACCAGACAGATGGCTAATTTCTTTACCCTAACCTCCTCCTCCAGCACTCCAGTGTTAGTATGATGTTCTGCCCTGGAGTGAAGCCCTAATTGCTGTCAAACGTTCAGAGACAAAAGTGGCTGTCTATATATCATTCATGCAAGTGTTGTTACCAGGGTGTGAATTAAACAGCAGAAGCCACTTGTCAATTGACTCCAACCTGAGCCATTTTGCTCAAAACCTGGCCTGCGTTTTAAAGGATCAAGGCTGACGATTTTTATTTCGGTGCAGGCAGGGACCAGAAGATGCTGCATCAGTCACTGAAGGACCCTCAGCTGCTCTGCCTTCATTAGGCTTACAAAGGACACGGGGTGCTCTTTCCCCTGATCATTCAGAAATCCTCCCATGGCAGAAAAACGTTCATTTTCCTTTGTGCTCACCAGCTAAACCCAAGGGGCTGTTCAGCATGAAATGCACACTGAGCACAAAGCCAGGACACAGAGTTCCTCGTTTGTCTTGCTCACATACAAGATGTATTTTTGGGACCAACAAAGTTCCTGTTTCCCAAAGATGCGGCTACCATTGAACAGACAGGTAATACTAATGGCCAGACAGTGACAGTCAGCTATTGGGAGGCTGATTAGATGCACATTTATTGTCTAATTATGTTGTGTGACAGCACAGGCTGCTGAACACCATTTTAACATGCAGAGTAACACCTCAGGAGGCTCTTCATTATGCATTCAGTGGGCTATTTTCAGACTAAACAGCATGTCAGTGGCTGTGTTTATCCTTTTCCACCTGGGCAGAGGAAACAGTTCAATGTTCCTCCAGGGAATTAATACATATTACAACCCACACGTTCATTTTCCTCAACAGACAGAAATGGCCAGGCATATTACATGTTTCCAGAAAATACTGAGGTCCTGACAAAGAGGGATTGCTGGGGGAAAAAAATGAGTTTGAGCAGAGATCCTGAATTTAAAGGAAGCCAAATTCCCCAGGATCAGCATGAAACCCTGCCTGCTTTCCCCCCGTGCTGAGGCACACATGCACAAGTGGAACAGGGACATGCAGAGCCTCTTGTGTAACAGCTTCTGACAGCGCTGTGAGAGGGGAATGCTGTTCCTAGGTCTGAAAAGGATGGTGGGAGTCCTGTGAGCCAAACCACATCAGTGTCTGCCCTGGAATGCTGCTGGGCTGAGAAGGCAGCGTCTGCAATGGGGCTCATGGGGGCCTTCCCCCTCTGCCTGTCTCCTTCCCACCATGATTTACTTCCACTTGCTGAGAATACTTCATCTCATACCCTTTAACAAATTCTGCCAGTGGCTTCCTGGGAATGGATTCATTCCCATGCCTGTAATTCCACAGCAGTGACTGAAAAATGAACAAATCAGTATTCTTCCTCTTCTTTTTCTTCCCTTAACCCACACAGCTTTGATAAAAAATGGTACCTGCAAGAAGCTACTCTCCCCAAACCTTGGATAACACCTGGTAGTTTTCCTAGACATAGCAAGGCCCACAAAGAGCAATAAAAATGTCACAGGATGCCTTGTGGAGGGGAGGGGACAGGATGGACAAGGCCTGTCTAGAGATAGTGAGGGTGGGCAATGATGGCAGGGAGAAGGGTCGAGGGAAGGCTGGTGGGCAGTCGAATCCTTATGGCAAGAGAGTGGCACCAAGGGCAGGTCTTCTTGGAGAGATCATGGCCTGGCACAGGCTGGGAGATGCAAAGAGGAACGTGAGCCCTGAAAGCACGACCCAGGTCTCAGCCCACCATGCCAAGCTTGGGATTCAAGCCAAGGTGCTGACTCTGCCATTTTTTTATTCCCAGATTTTTAAGTGGCTGCTCTACAGTACACACCGAGTTTGGCACAGACTGGGCTCAAAGCAGCGTGAGATCCAAACAGAGCCACTGCTAATTATACCCCTCTAATTAAACACAGAGACGTAGTGGGTAGTTCTTGAAATCCATGAGATGAAGACCACTGAAAGCTCAGAGAGTGTCTTGGGGAAAGCTCCATTGCCCTCTCATGCCCTCAGTTCCTCCCGAGGCATTGGCTTCCACCACTGCCCAGGATGGGATGCTGGGTTGGGAGGCCAGGTCCACAGGCTCAGGCTGGTCCCCTGTCAGGTGTGTAATGTCATTCCCTCCTGTCCCCCCCAGACTACATTTTCAGGACACAGGAGGGCAGCAAAGGGGGAAGCAACATGTATTCTGTGAGCAGCTCTGACATGGGAGACTGCAAGGTCAGCCGCCCCTCCACTGTACCAGTAAAACCTAAACCCAACTTGAAATGAAGGAGTGTTTATTGAAATTGACATTTCTATGGTGTCTGCCCAGCTGATTAGAAGTAACAGCTGTGAAGCCAGCAGTGAGGAGGCCCAGTATCCCAGAAGCTTCAAAACCACTTTATATCCTGCTTTATTACTGATTTAACAGCCACCTGAAGAGATTTAGAGTCAGGTTTCTGCAGGCTGAGAGGAGAGCACAGCTCCACCTCTCTGGGCTGGGACACGCACCAGGAGCAGTCATGAGAGCATCCATGGCACCCAGGAGGGGCTGCTGGCACCTGCAGAGGGTGGAGGTGACTCCCAGCTGCTCCAGGCTGGGCAGTGAAGGATGGAGGTGCTGCTGGCAGTGCCCCAGAGGCAGGCATGCTCCTCCTCAAAGTGATGGCAAGGTACATTTGGGAAGGTTTTCTGTGGCAGAGGAATATTGAATTCATTATGCTTCAGGGAAAAACTCAGAGGTTAAAATGAAATGGCAGCAGGTACATCTAATAAGATTACAAGGTTCCCCTGGGATGCACTGGGAGAGCAGTTTCACTCTGTATTTCAAACAAAGCTATACTGTTGAAATCAACAGGATTTCAGTTGCAAAAGGGAAGCTAATTGGGAATTCAGTTCCTAATTATTCAGGTAAAAGGCATAAAACAGCCAGAGATGTGTTCAAATAAAATCTGCTTGATCCAAGTTAGGAAGAAAAAAGTGGATGTACCTCCTGAGTACAAATGTATGAGACCTGAGTATGGAGATACAGGTGGAAAGTACACCTTGCAGAGATTTCTGTACTGTCATTAAAAAGACATTACAGTGAAAACAGAATGAAATATATCATGCTAAAACACCATTTAGATTCTGAGGCTCTCTGCTTTAATACCTTGCACAGCCTCAGAGGAGGGGCTAGATATGCCAGCATATCACCCTGAACTAATCAAGCAGTTCCCAGATCTGTAGCTTACAGAAAACCTTATGCAATGAACTAAAATAAACCTAGACATTATTCTACTATATCTGTAAAAAAATTAGAACAAACTGTAATTTTGCCATGTTGCATCTAAGCAGAACCTGAGCAGCCACCTTTCAGATGTGCTTATAAGGCATAACTGACAGCCTGAATGGAGGAGATGCTCTGAAGATCCTATACAGCCCTCAAATAAATCTCTGAATTTCTATTTGTGCCAATCAATCTGGCTTTCCAAGTGTCAGCTGCTAACACATCTGTCAGCATCCAAGTGCTGCAGTTACAGGGTAAGCTGTAGTCACAGCTGGAAACTGAGTTTAGTGATTGCTTACACTTAAGTGAAAGATAACCCTGGATTATGCATTTCACACAGTGGAGGTTACAAACAGGACTGGGGTTTGTGTTGATGTCAGTACAAGGTTTCTCTCTGACCCCAAGCACATACAAGGTTGCCTGTAGTCATGTTTTCCCTCAGTTCCACCCTCTGTGCTGTCCAGGAAAAATAAGGGAGAGCTCTCACTGCAACAAAGGGACTCACCTGCACAGCTTGCAGATCCAAAAGGAGATCAAACTGTAAAAAATCCTATCCTATTCTCTGTGGGAAGCTTCCAGCTTTGCTTACCTTTATATCACACACTGACTTGCATGCTGACAGCTGTTGTTAATACCAACATAAGGTGTCCAAGCACCCCTGGGATCCTTCCAGCCCTCATGAGCCCATAGGGCTCAGGTTTAGGAAGCATCTCTGAATGTTCTACCTGACAAGAGGGCACTGAAGGAGACATTTCAGCTAGCTAAGTAGAAATCTGTTCCTCAAGGCAGCTCCAGTGGAATCCTGCGCAAACCAGAGCCCTAGTAAAGTCTACAGGAAGAGACAAAGATTGTTTTAAAATCCAGCAAGTAAGGAAACAACTGTGACTCAGAAGCACTTCAAGGGGTCACAATCCATCAGCTAACAGGAATGATCACACATTTAACTGTAAAAGAGATGTAGATTCTTGTACACTTTCAGTGAAGGTTTCCCAGAGCTTTATCCACAAAGGACCACGTGTTTGGCTCTCTGGGAGGTAACTTCAGCAGCCTGGGTCTCATGGAGGAATCCAGCCCAGTTTTCTGGACAGCCATCCTGTGAAACAGCATCCCTGCTTTCAGCAGTGTAACAAATGAAACACCTGGCAGCTGGCCCTGGGATAGCTTCTGAAACTGCTAGGAGAGAGAGGGACCGGCCTTCTCTCCAGGCCATCCTCCTTTTCCCTCTGACTCAGTGTAGCTCCCAGTGAGGCTGCCCACAGGCTGGAGCAGGGACAGTTCAGCCCCTCTCCCATGCCAGCCCCCAGGATCTCTGAGCCCATCTGCAAGGGTGGGATGGTGGCTCTCGAGGTGACAGTCCTCACCAAGTGACACAAGGGGTTTATCATGTCTGTCCTAAGCGCTGCAGGGTGGGAATCAGCCCTTCCCATCACACCACATGGGAACTGCCAGTTTTCCCACCCAGTCAGCAGCTTCCTTAGAACTGTGGCCCACCATGAAAAAGAATGTAGGTGCAGATATTTTAACACCATTTTATGATTTCTAACAGCTTCACCTCAAAGGCAAGGTGCTTTTTAATTCTGGTTCATTTTTAAACAGCAGGAAATGTAGTTTAATACATTTTACAAAAGTGGTAAGAACAGAAAAGAGAAATGTAGGCAATTGGGAGAATAAATGGAACAGGAAACTGAATGCTGTACCTGCAAGACAGTAGGTACATTTCATGGAGAACTGATTAGAATGAACCAGAGGGTTTAAGAAAGCAAGAAGTGTGTACTAGAGAAGTAGTAGGATGCCACTGCTGACACAGAGATCTTTATCCCAAACTACTTCACTCTTGGCTCTTTACCTCTTTGTGTCCCAGTTTTCCTAAAAGGGAAATCAACTGCTTCCTTTCTGATAATTGGGAGGATAACCCCATCACTAACGGGTGCTGTTGGCACATCTGCTGGTGATGACAGAGGGGGGCTGGCCCGGAAGGGTTCCCCAGGCTCAGCTCAGCATGTGTTGAAGCAGGCTGAGATCCCTGCACTCTCCTGCAGCATGCAGGCTCACTCCCCTTCCCCCTGTCAGTGAGCTTTCCAGCACTGACAGATGGGGCTGGGCTGTGTCCTTCCCCTGCACTCCCACCTGTGTGACAGGGAGAGCTCCATGGCTGCAAAAGCCTCTCCTGCTTGGCTGCAGCCCATTAAGGAAACTGCAGTGTGTGCCAGCTCACCCTAATGTGCTGGGCTGTGAGCTGTGGCTGCTCAGGAGCTGATTCCAAAATGATTGAGTGGCTCTTGCTCCAAGGGCAGCCGCTTTGGGATCAGGGATGGATGAGAGCCGGGCACAGCAGCTTCCTCTGCTGCTGCACGCTAACTCACACACGTTTCCAGGCCAAGGCCCCCAGAAGGAGGGGGGGTGACTGAGGTTCTCACCACAGTCTGTTCAACATAGACCCTGTCAGGTACGTACATGTGTGTAACACACACGTGTGTGAGGCCGTGTGCCATACCTTTGCAGTTGTTCTCCCACACACCTAACTCATTCCCACCCACAAACAACTTTCCCACCCATAAACTATTTTTTTTCTCTCTGTTGCAAGTGCCTGTGTGTTTTTAAAGAGAGAGAGGAGTGCCTGAAGGGCATGGAAGTGGCAACCCAAAAAAGCAGGGGATGCTACGGTCTGTGAGGGCCATTCCCAGAGCTTGGCACTTGTGGAACCTGGGAGTGAGCAGCAGGGGAATGTACAGTGAGCACATCTTTGTCCCCTCCTCTCAGCCCAGAGACCGTGCTGGAAACAGTACAAGCAGCTTGTCTGGGGGACTGACCCCAGCTGCCAGTGAGCCATGCTGGCTGCACTCCTTTGTTCCTCAGCCTTTCTCTCAGGGCTCTGCTCAGAGAGACACTGCAGCATGTGCTCAGCAGCTGGGCTCCATGCCCACACAAAAGGGAGGGAATGAGATGTCTGACACACTGGCAGAGCAGCTTGTTTGTGGCAAGGAAAAGAGGCCATGTCAGCTCTGGCTCTGCACTAGGAATGGCACTGGAGAGCAGCAGAATAAGCAGGTGCCACAGAACCAGTTGGTGCAGGTTGTATTTCAAAGTTAAATTGCTGAACGGCAATGCTCACCTGCAAGGCAGCAGGCAGGGCTCACACAGAGAAGCAGCAGCACACTTAAGAGATGCTGAAAGCCAGCATGTCACTGCTCCCACAGCAGTGGCTCTTGTGCCACCATGCAGCTCTGCTGCCCAGCTCACATGTCCCTGCCATAACCCAGAGGCTGCTCCAGGTGGGCTCCAAGGTGGGCTCAGGGGAGAGGAGTCTGGTCCAGAGGCAGAACAGGAACACAAGCCAGACCTCCAGTCTCCCACTCTGGTCCTCACGCCTCGTTCATATGAACTGACTCTATTTTATATATAATTTTTGTTTCTTATTCTTAGCCACAGCTATGCCTCCAAAACTACTCAGACCACTGGGGTTTGACAAACGCTTAAGAAACGCTCATTTTGCAGCAGCAGTTGCAGATTTATACTAAATATGATAACAACTACACCCTGCTGCTTCTACCCTGAAAGCGAAGGATTGCATCGAGCAATGCCCTTTTCGTGGAGTTTGTGGCCACTCCTGTAGTGCTGCTTCAGACCCCTGTTATTTTATTATCCCCATCTTTACGAGTTCCCAGGGAAAGTGCAATCACAGCTCTGCGGCTTCCTGGAGCAGCTGTCCCCCTGCACTGCTGCAGCCAGAAAAGCTGACACCAGAGCCTGGCACTCTGCTTTTTATTGCCGCTCTGTTCCTAATTGGAGCAACAAGGAGCATGCAGAGTCATGTACCAACCCAAGGAGATATTAGCTAATTGAAATTGTGCCCCACCGCACTGAACGCTAGTCACTTAAATCATCCTTCTTCCTCTCACCTCCATCTCATTCTCTTCATCCTTCCCTCCCCCTCTCCTTCTCAGCCCCTCCATCCCCAAATCCTCCCCCACCGTCTGACTTCTAATCCCTCCAGGGCAATTAGCAGGACCAACAACAAAGGAAAGGAAGGCAACAGGAAACCCTGTTATTCATCCTGCAGTGCACTGTCCCCTGGGGTTTGCAGCACCCATCCTGCTGCAGGGTCCCCAGCACCAGCCGGGGCACCCGGGTGCTGTGCCGGCCTCTGGGTGCCTTCCCCCTCCCTGCACCTGAGAGAAAAGGCACTCGTCTTTCTCAGAGCAATTACCACCAATGATTTATGTGGCCAGTCAAGAGGGCCTGCCAGGGTTCTTATTTCATCTCTGAGAAAAGGAACTCTGCTGGAATTTTATCAGGGAGCTTGATTTAAATTGACAGCTGCCTTTTGCTTTGTTTTTAAAGACCTTCCCTTCAGAGCACAGCGTTCTGCCTGGATTTTGGTGGGGGGAGGAAATCCAACACCATGCAAGGGTACAAGCCCCTCCTTTAAGAGAAAAATCCATTTACTTCACTCCATATATATTTTAAGTGAGGCCATTTTTAAGGAGCTGACATCTGCAAAGCAATCCCCACTCCCACTGACTTGAAGCAGCATTTATTTCCCTTTGCTGAAGCCACGAGGGCAGCAGCTTTTCCTCCCCGGTGCGAGTGTCAGTGAGGCTGACAGAGGGAAACGATGGAGTCCTCAGATCACCACCAGCACAGTCATCTTCAAACGCCACACACAGAGCATCCTGCACCCCCTTCCATGGCCAGGCATGCCAGGCATGCCAGGCATGGGGAGAGGGGTGCGCAGGCAGCCAGGGCATTCTCAGGAGCACAGGGACACCCTCAGGAGCACAGGGATGTCCTCAGGAGCACAGGGACACCTTCAGGAGCACAGGGACACCCTCAGGAGCACAGGGACATCCACAGGAGCACAGGGATGTCCTCAGGAGCACAGGGACACCCTCAGGAGCACAGGCTCATCAACAGGAGGACAGGGACATCAACAGGAGGACAGGGACACCCTCAGGAGCACAGGCACATCACAGGAGCACAAGGACACCCTCAGGAGCACAGGGACACCCACAGGAGCACAAGGACACCCACAGGAGCACAGGGACATCCTCAGTAGCACAGGGCATCCTCAGGAGCACAGGGACACCCTCAGGAGCACAGGGACACCCTCAGGAGCACAAGGATACCCTCAGGAGCACAGGGACACCCACAGGAGCACAGGGACACCCTCAGGAGCACAGGGACATCCTCAGTAGCACAGGGCATCCTCAGGAGCACAGGGACACCCTCAGGAGCACAGGGCATCCTCAGGATCACAGGGCATGCTCAGGAGCACAGGGACACCCTCAGGAGCACAGGGACACCCTCAGGAACACAGGGACACCCTCAGGAGCACAGGGACACACCCTCAGGAGCACAGGGACACACACCCTCAGGAGCACAGGGACACACACCCTCAGGAGCACAGGGAGGCAGATCCTGGCAGGTTGCAGAGCCCATGCAGGCAGACATGCTGGGACACTGTGATGGTGTTCACAGGGGTCTGAGGATGAAGGAAGAAACGAGGATCTGACTCCATATTACAGAAGGCTTGCTTTACTATTTTATGATATATATTACATTAAAACTATACTAAAAGAATAGCAGAAAGGATTTCATCAGAAGGCTGGCTAAGAATAGAATAGCAAAGAATGATAACAAAGGCTTGTGGCTCGGCTCTCTGTCCAAGCCAGCTGACTGTGATTGGCCATTAATTACAAACATCCAACATGGGCCAGTCACAGATGCACCTGTTGCATTCCACAGCAGCAGGTAACCATTGCTTACATTTTGTTCCTGAGGCCTCTCAGCTTCTCAGGAGGAAAAATCCTAAGGGAAGGTTTTTCCATAGAAGATATCCGTGACAGAACACATGGAGCAGAGCCCGTGGCGAGCAGGCAGGCACACAGCACACGTGGGACATGTGCCAGCAGCCATGCAGCTACACACAAACCATCCCAACCTGTGCGTGCCCAAAAAGGCACATGCATGGGCAGAAGGCATAGAGAGACACACAGACAGAGCTGATTGCAACTTCAGGCACTACCAACAGCAAGAGGCATTAACAAATATTTAACCAAGTCAGCTGCCTCTTGCCTTCCTTTGCTTTAGTGGCTGGTTCTTACACACCCTTTGAACAGATTTGAAAGCATTTGTTCTCTAGATAACACATTTTGGGCTTTGTATATATATTTGGGAGGCAAAGTCTAACACAAGGATATAAAATTGTTGAGGATGCCAGCAGAGATTACAGCATCACTGGTAAGAAGTCTAGATATATATTTATTGCCTTAAAAACAATTCTGGGTTTGATACAAAGCAGCAGTCTTTCTCTGTACTGCAGGGTAGTATGGAGGAGGAGAACAGTATGTTAATTCTGTATTAAAGGAATACAAAATAGAGATGGTAGTCTAATAACAATGCTAAAAAGGTGCAGAAAGAGGATGCAGGGTGGTAAGTTTCACACAAAGGAGAGGCATGTCTCATGGCAAAGGACTCCGTCAACCTGAAATCCAGGCATTTCACAGGCATAAGCTACAGTATTTTCAATAAATTTACCTACCCAGATGCCTGCTCTCACTTCTGTTTTTTTTCTATTGATGTTTTCATACTTTCAGATGATTCTCTGCCTGCCATCCCTTTGCAGAAGAGCTAAAAAGCATTTGGGGGATGGAAAAAGCTCGGACATCAATGACACGTGTGCTGTTCAGTGCACCAAGACATTTGATAAGGAAAAAAATAAAACAGTTGTTTGCCTCATACTTTTTCCTCTTGGCACTTTAGACTTTACCAACATCAATAGTAACCCTAACTGATTTCAGAAGAAGAAACGTTTAAAAGCCAGCTGGCATCCTTTAAGAACCTCTAAGCTACATGTGTTTTTTGCTACTCCCTCCACAGGAACTGCATTCAAAAATTGCTATTTCATTTAGTACAAAATGGCCATATTTTCTTACTCCTTCCTGCCTCCCATCACTCCTTTTTCTCTAAGTGGGCATGTTTACAGAGACTTGAGAACTTCCAGCTTCTACATCCCAGGAAAATGATGCCCTTGCTACAGGCTATAGCTGGCAGGCTGTAGCTGCTCTCCTCAAGGCAGGGCAGAACACTTTGGTGTTCAAAGGCCAAGCTGGCAGCATCTTCACCCCCAGTCTCTCATAAAGATTGCACCAGGACCAGCCACTGCTCCCTGCCTCTGGTCACATCACTTGGATAAAAGAGGAGAGCTGAGTACTCTGTTAAACAAAGGGGGTTATGCTAATTTTATGCTAATCAGGTGTGTCAATGCAGCCCTGCTATAGAATTGCTTCCCCCTGCCCAGGCCTTCTTCAGCTGCAGAAAGGATGACAGGGGGAGCTGACAAGGCACAGCAAGGATGAATGCAATGCAGAGAGTCCAGCTGCACCCAGAAAAAGGAAAAAAAAAAACCTCTGTTACTTCTGGTAGGTTTACTCTCTTTGTGGCTTCATTCCCTTCCAATGCAACCAAGGCAAGGCTGCCAAGCTCTCAGCCCCGGAAATAGCATGTCAAGTAGCAGAAAAACCAGAGGGGAGGGGGAGATGCAGATAAAAATAGAGAGAAATGTTGATTGCATTGTTACTGCTTCAATTAAGCTCAGACACTTCAGCCTGATGAGTCAACAGCAATGACAAGAGGGCACAGACAGCAGGAGCAACTGCAGTGCAAACCAGTTTATCAGTGCAGCTAATGTGGAAAGCTCTGAACTCCCAAACCAGTCCCTGTGGTGGGGAAAGGAGGAAGTGCTCTAACAGTGTCCTTCCTGCACCAGTCTGACCACAGCAGCAGAAGCCACAAAAAGTTAATAATGGCCAGGCAGGAGAGCTGATGGCTTGGGCCAGAGCGGCCCTCCCAGCCCAGCATGCAGCATCAGAGGTGGGGCTCTCTGTAGTTGTCTCTATGTAAAGTCACCTCTGAAAAGAAAGGAAGAGATGCAGTTGGGCATAACTTCAAACAGTCCGTCTCTCAGCCCGGCCACACCAATCCCTGGGAAATGTTCACCGCTCCCTGTGAAGTAGTTTACAGCTCATGTAACATCAGCATTTATTGCACCATCTGCCAGCACTCCTCTTTTTACCAACCCCATCAAAGGAATGCTGAGGAAGTCATGGATGCAGCCACTTGTGGCCAGCAGCAGTGCCATAAAGCTCTGCTCTGCAGCCCGGGTTATCCCACCATGTCCCAGTTCATTCCATTCTTGTCCTATCAGTGCAACGTAATGTTCTTACACTCAGAGGTTTTGTTAGCCCAGTGTCCCATCTCTGACAGTAGCCAGCCACAAAGTCTTAGGGAAAGCATAAAGGGAACAAGGAGGGATGCACAGTAACCTGGCCCCTGGGATCCCTCCCAGTGTTCAGCAATTAGCATTAGGAGCACCCTGTGACTGTATACATCCAACACCCTTGTTCTTACCTGCAAAGCTCTCCTTGGTGCATTTAAACAATTCCTTTTACATACAATCTCTGCAGCAGTGTGCAGCAGGGAATTCTGCACATTGTTGTGTTGTGCAGAAAAACGAACAAAACAACTCCAAAACATTCTTCTGCTTTAAACCTCCTACCCACTCCTGTGCTGCTGAAATGCTCCAGAGACATTGCATTATCATGCTCTTTTTCCTTGACAGTGGGGAGATCTCACATTTGGGGCAGTTCCCTGGGCACCCAGCTGTCTCCTGGAGCTCCACCCGTGTCTCCCTTAAGGAACAGCTTTTCAAGTGATTCCCACCTGTTTGTCACTGACTGGCCAGCCACAATCATGGCAGGGATATACCATTTTAGGATGATGCTATGACTAGGTTGAAAAAGTCCCTTTTGAACCTAGAGGCCCATCAATCTGCATGGTTTGGGCTTGCTGTGCCTGCTGCTATTTGAGAAGGAAATGGTGCCAAGCCTCTGTCTCCTCTGTCCAGGGAGGAGGAGCCCAGTTACACGGGGTGCTTCACTGGGGCGGCATTGGCAGGAGTATGGAAACAGACTCTGGCACAGCCTGGCACTCCCAGGCCAAAACTCAGAGTGGAACACCAGGGTTTGCTGAGCAGGGCTAACTAACACCACTGCAGGAGAGAGGAAATGCCATGGTGAGCAAGGGTGCTCTCCATGGGAATAGTGAGTGCACCTGGGAATTGCTCTTTACCTTCCCAACTGGGGCGGCATGACAGGGAAATAAGCACATGTGGAAATACTCAGTAGCACCTGAGGTGAAACCTGCACACCCCAGTGCACAGGGAAAACACAGCTATGTGCTCCCAAGACATGGATCAGTCAGAGAGGAAAGGGGCTGGCACAGGATGAGAGAGAGCAGCATTTGAAAGTCCTCAGATCCTGTGTTTGCACACAGGCGGGGCCACATCCAAGGTTCACAGTCTTGCTGGTAGCTATTCATCAAAACATGTGCACTGCCAATTTGGACAACACTTGTTAAAAATCTGTGTTCGGTTTACAAGGCTTGCACCAGACTGTCCAAATAAATGCCTGAGTAATCTCTTTTGTTAATGTTATCTCCCAGTATTTAGGATTACTTCATGCCAGATACGGCACTGAAGGAGGGAGGGGAGAGGGGCTGCTCAGGGGAAGCGCCCAGCCGATATTCATTCTGTTTCTGCTCCGTTCCCCTGTGAGATCCTTTCCACCATACTACTGAGCACAACACAATTAGTGGAAAGGGCCCATTTTTCCTCCAGGAGCCAAGGTCCCAAAAAGGTACAACTTCAACATCATTAGCAGTTCATCTTCTTAAACCTGCAGGCAGCCCCTAGGCAGATCCCCTCATGCAAGCCCCACACCCTCCCCCTTTTTGGTGTCTGCTTATCAAACTAATGAAGCACATCTACACGGGAAGGTCTTGGGCTAGAAGGCAGCAGCTTAACCATGATTCAGTGCATGTCCTTTCCCCTCCTCCCCTTTATCAAATAAAGCAAGCAGAATTTCCTACACTTAAATGGAAGGGAGGAGGAAGGAAGGAGGGTAAGGGGAGGTAGACATTTGTCTAATAATTCCCAGCAGAAGGAGATGTCCGTTTACTTTCTTTGCCTAAGCACTTGCATATTAAAAAGGCTCAGCTCCTTAGTGGACAGGATTTATCAGTGCCACATTTTCTGTTTAATAGGCCAGGGCTGGCAACGCCTGCTCCAGGTACTGGAGACAGAAACAACTTTGTGTGACCTCCCCTTGCCCTTCACCGAGTCCCTGTGCACAGGGGAGCCAGCAGAGGATGCAGAGGGAGCTGAGAGCCTAGGGCCATGGGGAGGGGAAAGGATGCTTCGTGTGCTTTAGTGCTTAAGCAAGAAGACCACTGCAAAAACAGTGAAAGCACAACAGGGCTCCATTAGCTTTTTTCCATTCCATGATATCCGGAAAGGCAATTTCCAGCTTTAGATAAAAACACATAAACATCTTTCATCATGTCACTGGCCTAAATATAGATGATTACTTCAAGGCAAGAGAAATAAAAATAAAATAAAAAAAAGGAAAGAAAGTCCTATTCTTATACCTTCAAAAGCTATGAAGCTCTACAAGCAGACTGCAGTAAAGAGGAGCAATAGATAACCAGTCAGATGTAAAGAGAGAGAGAAAGGAATACATGTTCTGGAATGATTGTCCTGATGAAGCATTACCCTGGGCCCAGTTTCCACCTGCCCTGTGACACAGGCTTTTTCCATGTCCTCCTGGACACCTGGCTGTCTCCTCTGGCACCCAGAGCCTTTCCCTGCAGCACAGCACAGCAAGCAGGACCTTTGCTTTGTTCAGATTCACATTAACCCCACCTTAACCAGGCCATTATGCTGCCCTAAAGGGCCAGGCCATGTTTTTCAAAGGGACATAAGGCTGTCCATGGGCCTAGGGACATACTTTGGAACATGTCAAATCTGCACAGGAACCAAAGTAGTGCCAGACCCGAGCAGCACTTGAGCAGGAGCCTAGCACTGCTTGATTATGTTTCCTCCAGGGTCACCCTCACATCACAGCAAGGTTGCACTGCTCTTGTGGAAGATAAGTGCTTTTGCTCTCAGTGCCTGTGCTGGTTTGCAGCAGCAATCCCCAAAATTACAGTGCCAGGGACTCACCATTTACAAGCTAGAGGGTGCCTGCTGGAGGGTTCCAGTAACACACACCCTGGAAGCACAGGGTTTTGCAGGAAAGCTCTTTCCGCTAATACAACCCAGCATTGAACATCAGTGACAAGTCAAGATTCTCCATATTTAATGCATGTCCTACCATTCAGACCCACAGAATCCCGTTTTATGACTCTCACTGGTAAGTGCTGGGGACAGAATTGGGTACTTAATTGCTCCCTGCCTCAGTTTACCCCATCTGTAAATGGTACATTGTCAGAGTATGCAGAAAAACTACCACCTCAGGATGCTGTGTAAACTGTCACAGGTAATTGCAAAGACAGATGTGCATCTGGTGATCAGCTGCTGTTTGTTTAAAATCAAGTAGCATGCACTTAAATCCTACATGCAGCCTTCCAGTACACTATAGCACCTTGCAGTCAACTCAGTCTTCCTTCTGCTGGGTCAGGGGGAGCTTTGCCTGAGAAAGGGCTTTGGGAGTGTGAAAGCTATTGTTTAGACAATAAAAAAAAAAGCCACACTTGTCAAATAAACTGTATACTATTTTTAAAAGAGTTCAGTAGGGATAGTTCATTGTCATAAGCACTTGCTGCTGTACAGTGTCTCTTCTGAAGTGTTGTGCAATCGTCACTACCAGGGACCGACAAACCACTTTGAATTTAAGCTGCCAGGAACTGCCTATGTTTAGACCCAAACAGAAACTCCCTCTTTCTCCCTAATGAGACCATCCTGCACTTGCAGCAATAGGTTTGGTTCTTCTGAGACAAGGCAAATGAAAAGCTCAACCAATCCATTGTACCTGCTTTGCAATTTTACTGTATTGCAAAGACATAACAAACCTCAAGTTTTGCCTCTTGAAAGGCAGGGACCAGATGAAACCAGCCACAAATACCATGCAAGTACCAACTTCATTGCAGACCAACCATGCAGAGTACAATGCTGACTAAAACCCAAGGAACCCACAGGACCATTTTTATTAAATAAGCTTGAAAAATCACAACCAATGACTAATTTTTTCTCTCCCAATAATGTGGGTTAAGAGTGCTTTCTATTAATGCCAGTGAGACAGGTGTCAAAAAGAAAAAAAAATAAACACAAAGGAAGGAGCTGGAAGCAGATAGCTCAGGAAAGTCCTCCTAGGGGGACATGAGGTTTGCAGAGAACCAGCACTGACAGAAGTCCATGGAAGAGTTTCTGCTGATGTGAATGGCTCTGCCAGACCTGCATGCCCACCCCAAGTGACAGATCTTTGGGTCAGTGGGTTTAGTGAGGCCATGGGCCTGGGCTACACCCCTGTGCCTTGCTCCCTTCACTAAATGCTAGGCAGAAACAAGCCTTGGCCAGGAATAGCTGCACAGCAAAACTGTGACAAAGCTCTATACTTCTTGTCTCATAAAATACCTACTACTTAAACTGTCAGAGGAAACTAAAAGCTACACTCTCAACTCCAGAGCATAATTTGCTTTGTTTTTTTCTTCCTGTGGAGATGCACACTCTTGCACTAAAGGCTACTTCTCATGTCTCATTATATGGTCTTTGACTTAAAGGAATCTGCACTACAGTGTTTGTAAAATTTGCTGCTGGTCTGATAAGACTCAGAAGACTCTTCTAGCACTGCACATACCCAGATGACCTGAAAGACTCCTGGAAAAGCTCTGGTGCCCTCCACGATGGATACTTGCAGGGCTGGTGAGTTCTGTGTTTCCTGACAATGGGGATTGCTCAGTGCATGTGTCCACACAAGTGAAAAGAGCTTTGTGGTAGGGCAGAGAAACCCACTGCAAGATGATTTGCTTCCAAGGGCAGGCTCCAACTGGGTTATTATATCTCTCTTGTGTTTCCCTATGGCTATGCTGAGAGATACCCATGAAGCTGCAGCCCAGTCCCAATCTTTGTGTCCTTTAAAATCTTTAATCAACCACTCCATGGGCTGAAGACGGCAGCAGGCCAATGCCTTATCCACAAATCAGCAGAGGATTATTTTGGGTTACGATACCGTTCTCTGGTTCCCACACATCCAATGTATTTACACACATCATGGTGCTAGTTTGCCTCTTTATCATTTTAGCTTGAGGTAAAAAACTTATCCTACCTACACAAAAGACCTGTTTTTTGCCATCATCCCTGAATGCATCTCAGCACCATTAACACTCAGGAGATGTGCAATTTGAAGTTAAGCTTGCTGAGTGGAAGGCAGGGGAAATAATGGGACACTTCTCATCAAAACTGCCCTGGGGAAAACACATGTCTCTTCAGGAAATTTGTGTGAAAATAAACCATAAATGCATGCAAACACACAGAGGCAGGGGGACTACCTGCATGATTTGACTGTGAGTGTTCTGACACACAAACACTGACAATACCCAGAAGCAGCAAAAACACACACACAAAAGTGTTTGCTCTAAATCTGCTTCCTGTATGTATCAGTAATATTAAGGGAGAAAATTCTTTGAACTGTAGAATCATAGAAGGGTTTTGGGTTGGAAGAGACCTTAAATATCATCTCATTCCAACCCCCTACGCACAGGGACACCTTCCACTAGATAAATTAAATGTATCCATTTTCTGTACTTGACAGAGACAAGAATGCTCTACAAAATGAGCAGGTTCTGGTTTTGCTCCTTTTAAGTTTGTACTGGTGGTTGGATTGCAGTTCCTGTCTGAGTCAGATGGGCACCTTTCTGAGAGTGGCTGTGTTTGTTGTCAGCTTGTGTGCATTATCCCATTGTAACCAATCCAACAGTCTATCTCTTATGTAAAATATAAATACTAATTTGAGGGCTCAGGGAGAACAGCTATTTTAGTTTCAGTTAAAGAAAGAAGAAAAAAGAAAGGAGGAGGCTGGGCATCATAACAGTAATTTATGATTTTACTGGTGTATTATCATCGGGTAATAAGAGCAACTTGAAAGTGCCAATTATCTCATAAGAGGGGTATCACCTTTTCTGTTTTGAGTGGCTCCATCGATAAATGCAGGCTCTGCTTGCTAACAATCCATCACACAATCAGCGGCCTTGCAGCAGGAGAGACCACATGAGGGAGGGAGACAAACAGACACACAAACAGACAAACAGACCTGCAAACACACTCACAGACCTGCAAATACACACACAGACCTGCAAACACACAGACAGACCTGCAAACACACAAACAGACCTGCAAACACACAGAGAGACATGCAAACACACAGAGAGACATGCAAACAAACACACAAACCTGCAAACACACACACAAACCTGCAAACACACACACAGACCTGCAAACACACTCACAGACCTGCAAACACAAAACACACAGACCTGCAAACACACAAACAGACCTGCAAACACACACACAGACCTGCAAACACACACACAGACCTGCAAACACACACACAGACCTGCAAACAAACACACAAACCTGCAAACACACACACAAACCTGCAAACACAAAACACACAGACCTGCAAACACACAAACAGACCTGCAAACACACACACATACCTACAAACAAACACACAGACCTGCAAACACACACACAGACCTGCAAACAAACCTGCAAACACACACACAGACCAGCAAACACACAGACAGACCTGCAAACACACACACAGACCTGCAAACACACACACACAAACCTGCAAACACACAAACAAACCTGCAAACACACACACAGACCAGCAAACACACACACAGACCTGCAAACAAACCTGCAAACACACACACAGACCTGCAGGCACACAGACACACCTGCAAACACACACACACACAGACCTGCAAACACACACACAGACCTGCAAACACACACACACTGGATGGGAGCTGAGCCCTGGGCTCGGCAGCAGAGCCAGGGGAGGGGTTGAGTGGGCTGGGGTTGGAATTGCCTGCAGCAGTCGGCAGGTCACACACACAGTGTGCAACAGCAAACTCGGTTTACAAAGAGACATCTGTTCCATTACTTGGATGCATTGTGGCTAATTACATCCTGGCCCATCTGTGAAATGACAGCCACTTATTCTCCAGTGAACCATAAAATCTGTACATGTTCAGTGTGGGCAGTGGGGAGTACGAGGAGCGCAGGGGAGGGGGAGGATGGAGAACAGGAGAATGGCACCAGGGAAACACCACATCTCTCATTCCTGCCTGGTGTCAGCCAGGAAAGAAGGAACTCTGGAAGAAAGGCCCTAACAAAGCACTGCCATTTTGATGCAGAGCTGCAAAACTTGCTCTAACCCACGCTCCTCACTCCCCACTTTTGCACAGGTAGGAGAATGAGATATGCCAGCAGCAGAAATTATTCCAGGCCTCCATCCATGTGCTTTATGTGAGGATTTCTACAGTGTTTCTGCCATCACTGCTTGTCTCATCTCTACCTGCTGGTCACACTATTACAGGGCAATTTAAAACTGGCTGTGGGGTTAAGGGTGGGACACAGACCAGAAACAGAGGTTACCCAGTGCTGGCTTGGTAACTGGGGACACTGCTTTTGGTCCAGGGTTTCTGGTGTAAAAACATCACTTCCTCAATAACTGTGGGGGTTTGGGCAGGATTTGCTCGGTCTGATGAACTGCTCACTCCCAAAATAGCAAAACTAAGCATGAAAGGAGGGAGGGTAAGGAGGATTGCTCATGTCATCTGCAAGCCAAAGCTGTGGAAATCTGATGGGGTCTGAAACCAGTATTGCAAAAGCCAAACTAAAGAAAGCTGGGATGCTTTGGGATGGGATTTCTTGCATTTGGCCATGGGCTAAAGGAAGATATTAATCCATGTGAATCCCTGACTGAACCATATCCTGCAGATGTTACAACTACTCAAGATAGCCAGGTCTAGAGAGGAAGGAAAATACAATTAATCTAGGTTCACTCAATGATACACAAACAGATGAAAAAAAAGGGAAGCACTACAGGAGGCTGGCTTGTGTTCACAGCCTAAAGCAAATCCATCTGAGGCTGAAACATCAGGATAAATAGTGAGAATTTGGTTGTTTTGCTCCAGCTTTAAAACTGGCCTCAGTAGCTGTTGACAAACCCTAACCCTAACCCTTGAGCCCTGGTGGTGGTTAGCATATACCACAGTTTGTGAATTTTAAAGGTGAAGCACAGCTCCTCTGGAGCACCGACTTTGCCTGACAGATTTGAAGCAAGTGGCTCAGTCTTACTGTACTTGACAAAACCTGCAAAACTATTGAAAGGCAAAAACTTTTGAGTGGTGTCAGTCTAGTTTAGAATGGATTCTACATCCATGTTACCAATTTCACTCCACAACAGGCAGTCGGTGAAGGCAAACCAAGGGGAAGGAGAGGGCTGACTGAGCTGAATTCAATCTTGCAGTGGGTTCTGCTGCTGGAACAGCTGGTGCTCAGTCTATGGATAAATAAAGGATTTAATTTTCCATGGACATCAGGCTGCCTTTCCTCACCAGCGCTAAACTCAGCCCCACAAAAGAAAAGATTAACAGAAAAAGAGGCTCACAGTGTGAAACTCTACAAAGAGCTTACAGGAAGGATTTGTAGTAAATTAATATCACTAGCAACCACACAGTTCAGGAGCTCACAAGCTTTTGGTGTAAACGGTGGTTCAGTTGGCTCACATGTTAGGTGCAGGACCCAGCAACCCCAGTTGCACACAGGGACCTCCTTTCACACTGCCTTAACAACGAGCTTGGTCTCAGCCAAGGTTTTGTTGGATGTATTGACCTGTCACTTCTGATCATTCATCTGGGAGTGATGGCCAGCACAGCATCTCAGCCTGCTCTCAGACCTGAAGCCTTACCGTTTTACAGTAGGTTACCACAAAAGCAACTTAATGAGCATCAAGAAAATGTATCAGGTGTGGATCCTGATCATTCTGATCTGGAAAGATTAAAAGAGATAGCCCCTCTCCTCTATTTTCTTTTTCCCTTACCTTTGACATTGGTTATGGACACCCAAGGTGAGTTTCTCCTCTCTTCTCCAGCAAAAGCTATGACAACTAGAGAAGAGAAAATGGGTGACATCACAGGAGTCACAAGTGAAAAATGAAGGCAAGGTTTTTAATCATCTCATTTGAAATGCTGCTTCCCCCTGAGTTTGTGTGGTATGAATTCTTCCTCATATC
Organism: Zonotrichia leucophrys gambelii; assembly: GCF_028769735.1. Lineage (NCBI taxonomy): Eukaryota > Metazoa > Chordata > Aves > Passeriformes > Passerellidae > Zonotrichia > Zonotrichia leucophrys. Next base: position 42,487,807 of record NC_088173.1, on the reverse strand, counting down.
TATTTCAATAAGAACTGAAAAATTTGTAACAAAGGACATCTGTTCTGTAAATGTAAAACTCCCATCTTTTCAATAAAGATGAAAAAAATGTCTTTGAGACTTTCAGGAGTTTCTCTGTCAGAAAGCAGAGATATCCTTGAGGCCTGTGCAGCAAAGTGAAACTGCCTGCTCTCTTTCAGAATCCACCCCTTCTCCCCCCAACTGTTGCCTGTTGTGAAATTCTTTTCAAGTCATTTTCTCCACCTGTAAAACAAAGGTGACCAGTTGCAGTGTTTCAAAGATATGGATCTATGCTTCCTCTTTACCCTCTGAAGGGTAAATTCTTTTAAGGCAAGGGAGGTATGACTTTGCAAAAGCTGAAAGCATTCCCAACCAGCAGCTGGAAAGAATAAAGTGCTAAACTCCTCCCCTGAGAACTCTGCCTGTTCATAGAGAGATGCCACCTTTCTGAGCTTTCCTGGTTATGAACACCCCCCACACTTCATGAGCTGATGATGCTGATCTCTAAGGTAGGACAGATGCAGGCACTGATTCTTCTTATGGAAGAAGACAGCAAGCAATCTGCTAGTTATTCCCCCTTTACCTAGTTACAGTCCTGCTGCCAAGGTGATTAGAAAGCAATGCATGAAGAAACCAGCTGAAAACAACTAAACAATCATTTTGCCTTTATAGGAAAGACTGGAGGGGCATTTTTGTGTCTACATTTGAAGCAACACGAGAACTGGCTTTAAAATATTAGTTGCTGACCTCTTATCCTTATGCTGGCAGAAAGCTGGTTTGCTTGAGCCTTTGAAAGTTCAGTATAAAAGGGATAGAGGACGAAAGAAAACTTTGGGAATATGTATTAATTAACAAGTCAGCAGGGGAAGGGTTTTTGGTAAATGAATGCCATGCTTACTAAGGAAACAAAAACCTGGAAGAGTCATTAAGGATGTTTGTGCACATTCACAAAATATAGAACAGGGCTGCTATGTGCATCACTGCTTGGAGCCCTGCAGTCAAATGCTGTGTGTTCTGTTCACAAGTGTCACCTGTCAGTAAATCTGGCTAGGAGCTGCTTCTGAAAACGTAGAGCAAGGCAAATTACATGTACTTTACAGCTGCACACAAAAATCACAAGTTCCAGATGCTTCAGAAAAGCCATCCCAGGGAACACATGAAACGCAGACACAATAGAAAAATAACAGAAAAACCACTTCACATGTGAGCTTGCAGGAGAGGGGAAGAGGGAAGGAGAGGGGCTATATTGGCAGAGGACAGGCTCAGCTTTCCTTTCTGTAAGGACACATAAACCCAAACTTCAAATAAGACACCTGTCACACAGAGCTGACTCGTGCTTGCAGCCACATGGCATGAAGTGATGCCATATACTCAGATTTATTTCCCCAGCAGCAAGGGTGCCAAGTGGTCTAACAGGAAGAGCTTACCCATTTGGAAAGCCAATCCTTAGAAAGCACAATTTCAAGGAATACAGAGCATTTAATGTTATTCAGAAACTGCACTCACTCCTCCACATTCCTGCTCCTGGACTGTCTGCGGACAGATGGACAGACAGCAGGACAAATCTCTCCTTTGCTTTTAGTTAGTTTTTAGCTGGCTGAGACAGAGAGGTTCCCGGGACTGCAGCTTTTCTTTTCCTTGGACCTGTTTAACCTGCTCTGGACTGAACACCCAGCAGAGCACCAGCAGCTCCATCTGTGGCCACCAGGCTGGGCCTAGGCTGTGGCAAGGAGCTTTATAGTTTAATATTGTTCATTTTCTTGTGCTGGTGAATGCTTTGCCTGTTAAATAAACAGGGGTTTTTTCCACCTTTCTCCAAGGAAATCTTTTCCTGAACCAGCTGGGGGGAGAGGCTGCTTGAATCTGCTTTTTAGAGGAACCCCTTCGGAGGTTCTCTCCCAAATTTGCCCTAAAGGTTTTTTTCCACCTTTCTCCAAGGAAATCTTTTCCTGAACCAGCTGGGGGGAGAGGCTGCTTGAATCTGCTTTTTAGAGGAACCCCTTCGGAGGTTCTCTCCCAAATTTGCCCTAAACCAGGACACCATAGTACATTATTTGTTGAAATAAATATGGAGATAAGTCTGAGCAAGACAGCCAAGACAGCCAGACTGAAATAAATTCATCACTCACGGGCTCTCAAGGGAAGAAAACCATGCATTTTTTCTAAATGATTATTTCTGAAGCGCTGAAGGAATGGCTATATCACTAATGAGGCCAGTGCTCCATGACTGCTGATTATAAATGACCTAAAAAGAGACAAGGGGATGGTGTGTGTGTGTATGTACAGGGGGATGGGAAAAGGGATGGATTGTTCTTCCTTGGAGTGTGGAATTGATTCCCTGGGCTTCTCAAAAGAGAGTATTTGTAGTTCACCACAGAGGCAGGCCTGGCATGTTTACAGCCACACAAGGAAGCTTGGACTGCAGTGCTGGGCTATTCTAAAAAGTAGACACACAATTCCTCTCCTCCCATGATAGGTCACCATCTATTCACTGCAATAATAATTAAAAAGGAAAATGAGCTTTCTCAGTCCCCCACAGGTCTAAATTATAGGGCCTGCAGGTTGATGCAGGCAGACTTGAGGCTAAAGCAAGGGATAAGATTGACTTACGTCTTCTCTCACTCACTAATTCCCATGGAAACAAGAAACTCTTGACAAATGACTCAAACATGCTTGCAAAAATCTCACTCATATGTTTGGCTGGCTACCTTCCCCCATGCTTTGAGGCTGAAGGATTACAGGTGCATTACACATGCAGCAATCCCAGGGCAGCTGATGGTCGAACAGAACAGGGTGGTTGCATGTGAAGGAGGGCCGGATGCCAGCCACAAGCAGGAAAATTATAATGTGGATTCAGAGAATAATACCACAGTTTGGCCATAAAAATCTGCAGCTTTCAGATTCCTAGCAGTATTATTATTAGTATCACATGGTATGTAGAAGTGAGAGCACTTAGAAATAAAAGATATCTAAGAAACAGCCCTGATGTAAAATCTCACTTGAGGGTACTGAGAAGATGGGGATTACTTATTTATTTAATGGCTTGGTTTATACACAGAAATTGCTCAGGACACCATGGAGAGAAGAGATGTGAAAATGAGCTTCTGCAGGAGCTCAGACAAAGGAGCCCTGACCAATATGAAATGGATTCTAGTCACATGCGACTGCCAGAGGTTTCCTAGTTCTCTGTGAAGACTGTCCCTTTTCTGCAGGCAGCAACATCTCTTGCCTGCCCTGACAGAATTTGGTAGATGCAGCTTTGTTTTCACCAAAACTGTTCCAACTTGTGTGTGGATTTAGGGCAGTAAATGGGAACATTCTCAGTGCAGATGCTCAGATCAGGGCCCTGACAATTGTTAGAGTCTATTTTAGGTGACTCAGGCAGCTGCTCACTAATAATTACTGCAGTCTCAGTGGGGAGCTCCAGAGGGTTTTCTGCCCCTCTTAGGAGATGCCCTTTCCTTGGAGCTCAGGATCACTCACTGATCTCCTCACAGGTGCCCATCTTTACAAAGATGGAAAGCCTGCACAGACTTAGCACAACTGCTAAATCTAGGGGTGGAGGCAGGGAAGAAAAGTTAACTAAGTTTCCCTCCTTCACACAGGTCTTTTGTCACAACCCTTTATAGCTAATAACCCTTCTGTAAAATTTATAAGCCAATTACAGAACAGGGAAATAATTCACTAATAGCCTATATAAGATGGTTTAGAAATCTTGCAGGAAAAAACTCCAATATATTAAATGCCACAGGTTTCGGAAGCAAATGCTGTAGGTGACACTGTTTTCAAGACTTTTCAGTTCAGGAGTCCTAAATGAATGCAAGATCTGTTTGAGCCTAGCCACTGCCACAGCTCTTTCCTCAGAAGCATCACTGCTGGGAGCTGGGGCCACCAGCCAGCTGCACACAACCTGTGCTGCAGCCTGCTTCCTTTTCATCTCTCAGGGCTTGCAGACAGAGTTATCTTCCCTGTCCTCGTGTAAGTCATCCTACACATAAATTAAGCACCTCATTTGCTTTTCCACAAGTCACTGTTTCACCACAGAAAGTAAATCTGACAAGCAAGCGAAGATCATCCACTGGGCTACACTGTCTCTCTCCCTCTTGCTTGGAGCAGAGAGCATGAGAAAATCAGCCGAGATGCTGTATCACTATAATTTCAGATGTTCTCTAATGAATCTGAGCCCAGGTTGGAGCTTTAAAAGGGGCTGCAGTGGTTGTCAGCATAAACAGCCAAAACTACTGTCATATCAAGTGCTAACAAGGCCACTTCTGTTTCTACAAGCATCATGCACTCAGCAGATAGAAATTACCATCCTATCCAAGCCACCACAAGTCACCCTTATCACTGGCAAGGAGAAGCAATGCCCCTGCATGATTGCTGGTACTTGGAGACACTGATAGCAAGTGCAATTTCTTACAGGCTGTCCCTTATGATGAAGGGATTAATAGCCACCAAACAGGGGGTTTTATCTCTTCTTTTTCCTCTTCTTGTTCCCCTGGACATGGACCTGCTAATAGCTTTCTGGGTCTCCTTTAAATAAACAGAAGTAATTACCCTGCACAGTGATACTGTGGCTACAGATAACTCATTACATCATGGAGGGCTTTCTGAACAGGTATGTCTCTTTGCAGAGGGCCACATCAAGCAAATGAATTCAGCCTTTATGCTATCAGCTGGTACAGAAATGACACTGAGTGCACAGCAGATCCAGATCCCACAGCTTCAGCAGGCAAGCTCTCCCAGGAGGCTGCAGAACACCACATGGAGTGCCCATATTCCAGAGCATGTGTAGCTGCGAGCCTCCTGTGCACTGACTGGCTGGGGTGCACGGCACAGACTGGCACTGTTGTGTAAATAAAGGTCTGCTTCTCTTCACTCATGGCTCTCTATGTTGCACAGACAATCACTGCTTGCTCTGCCTTATGCCCTAACTGCACGCCTTGCTGGAGCAATAATGGAAATCCCAGGCCAAAAAAAAAACCAAACCCAGCACAGAACTGAACAGATGGGCAACGTGAAAGAAAAGATACATTGGGAAACTGTTCAACTAGTTAGAGATGAGGAAAAAGAGAAGTTAAGTGGCTCATTGTATGTTATGTGGACAGCTGTGTTAGAGACTGGAAACAAACTTAGGATTTCCTGACACCCACTCCCTGCTTAGACAGGGATAGCACCAAACCAAAACAAATTTTTTAAAAATAGACTTTGCAGACAGATATCTAACTAACAATACAGGTTCATGTCAAATTATTCAAAGTGGATGTGACTGAATGCCTTTTTGTGCTCCTGCAAACCTAAAAAGACTTTGCTCTTTAAAGCCAGATGCTGGGTGAGAGGATTTTTAAGGTGTGCAGCCCCCTTCCTTCCCACTCCCTGCACAAACAGCAAATGAAAGCATTTGATTTGCAAGCCTTTCTGGACAGCCATACCGTACAAAGCACTAACTCCTTCTCTTCAGGGACAATATCCTGAAAGGATGAAGCAAGGACACCTCTCAAACCACACTCATAATGATCCTTAGCATTACCAAGAGTTATATGCATAAAAAGCAGCATATATCTTACTTAGCAGGTGACAGTGGCAGATGAACTGATAGAAGAGGGCAGAATACCTTATTCACAGCTATTAGCTGACTGGTCAAAATACCTGAGTAGAAATGTATGTTCAATTATACATGTATTCAACTCTTGGACATGTATCATGACCACCTACTCCTCTACAAAGAACACGACCCTTAACTTGCTGCTTGAGGCATATGGCCTTCATAAGAAAATGATAGCCTTGACAAAGCGGCTTCAAAAATCTCATGAAAGATGTTTCCTGCCATTCTCTAAGGCTCTGCCTCTCCCTTCACACCAGAGGATAATTTTTACAGGGAGCAAACTGAACAATGAACAACAAGCTTGCCATAGAACTGCAGCAGAAACAGGAGACACAGAGATTTCTCAGGGACCAGGCTGACCGTGATGAGCAGCTCCAGGTAAAAGCTGCAGTGCTTGGTGTCCCACTATGAGTTCCAGAGGTGGGTCACTTCAGCTGTATCTCTCCCTGCAGCAGCAGACAGCTCTAGCAGAGATGACACACTCTCAGAGGGCTCCCCTTTACAAAGGAAACCATTAGAAGATGACAGGAGAGGCACAGAGAATTCTGACGTGAAACTCAGAAAAAAAAGGCATGAATGAGACAAAGAACAAGGGTGCACCATGCCCTGGGCTCCTCAGCATGCCCCTGCAGCATGATGCCATGGAGGTGGGATCTCCTGCTGTAGGCCAGAGGACTTTAGGTAGAAAGTGGCCAAACCAGCCTGTTGAGAACTGGGAAATGACAGGCACAAGGAGGTCCTCGTTACAGTTATCATCACTCACTTCCATTTTGTGCTGCCCAACTCTGATAACTCAAGTGACAACAAAAGAAGAATGGAATCTGGACAAGTTGATTAAAGGATGGAAAAACATGCCAGTCCTGAAATAGAACTTCTGCTCAGAGCCATCTTCTCTTCCTTTAAGCCCCTGATTTTCAGAACAATTTAAAGGAAACTTCATGTACCTCCACAGCAGCAATACCCATGACCTAGTTAGTGACTCCCAAAGGAAATGCTGAAGTTTCTTATAGCATTTTGTTACTCTCATGCAAGGGAGATTAAAAGACCATCACAGAACAGCCAACCCTGAACTTTTTAAAAATCAGGAATCAAATTCCCAAAATCATAGAATATCCTGAGTTGGAAGGGACCCACAAGGATCATAGAGTCCAGCTGCTGGCCCTGCACAGGATATCCCAGGACTCACACCCTGTGCCTGGGAGCACACTCCATGGACTCTGTAGCAAATCATGTAACACATTGATTTTTAGCTATTTCAAGTGAATATAGGATTCATATGTGCATTTTTCCTCCAAAGAATGAAGTTGTGGAGGGCACAGCAAGATGCATTTTGTTCTGTGCTAGCAGTCTGTAAGTGATGAGGAAAACCTTTACTGTCTGATATTACAGAGAGAGGCATGAAAAGAGAGCAGGCTGCTGGTGCCTCCACACATGGGGTGCCCCTGAGTGAGCGCAGAGATCCATGCTCTGATCACAGACAGCACTGAAGGATGTCACAACTGCCAGAGAGCCCCACGCCTGCAGGCAAGCAGGGATTTCCCTCTGCCTCTAGGACTCACGTCTTCAAATGGATAGTCCAAACAGGAGTCCAAAAATGGGCAACACACTGAAACTTTCTTCCACAAAGGGGAAGGCATCTGTTCCGATGGCTTGACTGTGTCTGAACCACAGGTCACCTCCTGTGTGCGGTGCACAGGGAAACCAGATTCCCCAGAGGATGCAATTCCATGTGGCTGACTGGCATATGTGGTGTTACTGACAGGCAGCCTGAAAATTTGGCATTTTTGACACATTTTAATTCCTCAAGCTTTAGCACTGTGGGATTCATACTTCAGAAGCCATGATTCTTGGCATATAATTTGCAGAGGGGCTCTGCACCTTTCCTTTCCTTCTCCCTTTCTCTCCTGGATTTTTACACAGGATTTCAATTCTTTTCCTTCCCTTCCCCTCCCACCCCCAGCTGCTTTAAGTTGATACAGGAGAAAGTAGAGGTCACAGGAAGAGTGAAGACACATAATCTAATTTTCATTTTGCCCATTAATCATGCATGATTTCAGCCAGCCATTTAACAAGGTGGAACTCTAAAGTGATCACTCTCCAGAGTGATGGGAGAAAATTCACTCTAATTCCCATTGCTGCTCCCCACTCCTGTTCGTGCTGCACAGAACCGCCTCTCCCTCTTACAGAGAAAAATGGATCTACATGTCCCAAAAAACGTATGCTGTCCTGGAAGCCTTCTCAAGAGCTTTTTACTATATATAAAAGTGTCAAGCTGAAGCTGTTGGTGCTTCATTTGTGGGTGGCTGGATTTTGTGGAGGTGTGGCTCAAAGAAAATCAAATAGGAAGCTTTCTATTTTAGTACATTTTGCTATGGAGTTGTAACTATTGTTACACGTTATTCTAGCTCACAAATCAGAGAGCCTGGAAGCAGTTCTGTGTCTGCACCCCTTATATGCTCTCTGCTGTTTCTCAGACTCCCAGCCAGTCAGGATCAAAGCTCCTAAAGTGAGACAATTCTGGAAATTAGAGAGATGTGCATTAGGGATGTATCGGGCCCTGCACACACGCAGGTGAGGCAGGAAAAGGAAAAGGCACCTCCTTTCCCTCCTTTCTCTGCTGGAGTTTGATGAGTACTGCAACATTTGCCATCTTGCAAGACGGGTGAACTCTGGACATCTCAGCTACTCCACAGTCAAGGAAGCTTCTGTATTTCACAAGGTTTCTGTGCCAGCTGTGAATGCCCCAGTCTCCTTCCACTCACTGTGATTTTGTCAGAGAAAGAGAGCTTATCCTGAATTTTGAGGTAAGAGGCTCAAGGACACTCCCTTGGAGGGGAAAAAATGGGTTTTCCATACCAAAGAGGTGATAAGCCTGGGAAGTGTTATCCCTCTCAGAGGCCACTCAAGGGCATCATTCAAGAGAAAGTGAGAATCAGCAGTACATTCCTTTGCCCTTTCAAGGTTTCAGAGAAACAGGGATGTTTAAAGGAAGAGGAGTGCAAGTACACAGAAGCAGGGTAAGATATGAGTATGTCCAAGGTTGAGTTGCTGGCAAGCCCTGTTTTGGGGGGACCCTGAGCAGTTCAGTCTGCAATGGAAAAGGCATTTGCCAAGACAGCATTGCCACTCTGGAGTCTTCTGCTCTGCTCTAGTGACAAAGAGGTGCTCATTGGCTCTAGGAAAAACCTGTGTCCTGCAGCTGGCTGTCCATCTCTCTCCAAAAAACTGCAACCCTGTTTCTAGGAGGTTTCTCTAATAAGATCAGTGACTCAAGTAAAGAGGCTGTGATTCCTAAGCCAAATTGTTAAGTGCCCAGAACTACAGGGATTTCCCAAAATGCCAATGCTATATCATCCCTGACACAGGCTATGGAGAGGTGTCATGGGGACCAAAAGCCCCTTTAGGGCCACTCTGATAGAAAAAGGGTGACAAAGAGGTGAAATGGAAGATTTATTACATTTTGTTTCCCAGTTCTTAAGGCCTAACAGCTAATGCCTGTGAAAGCAGGAACATGGGAAAGTAGCAGGGATTATATTTATCTGTCAGTGTTTCTAATCAAATGTGCCAACTGTGGAAGATGTTTGGGCATTCTTGTCTAGTGAAACCAAAATGATAAAGATACAGAGAGAAATTTTTAAAAGAAGAAATGAGAATTAGAGACTCAGTCACATAACTGCACTCAGTTTCTGTGCGATTTGGGAGCATCGCTGCCTTTGTGAAAACTTCCCTTTGCATGTGAAGAACACAGCTGGGTGAACCGAAACACTGCACCTGCTGTCAAGGGGATGGAACAAGGACAGGCAGACTGGCTCGGTGCTCATGATTCTACTAACTCAAGTTTTAGTACTCCAAAATAGAATTACCATGAAGTTCGGGAGCAATTATGTGTAACAATTAAAAGAATTTTCATAATACCATTGCTGAGCAAGCCTCTGTATTACAAGCAACTTTATTAGCTGTTGAGCCAAGCCATATTTCACAAGCCAAAACCCTGATCAGGCCACATTTGCCAGGTGAGTATTATGTTGTGTTTCCTTTTTAGGGGCTTGATCTGAGAGCAGCAGCATAGCGCTGAAATTTTGTTTGCTTGGTTTGATTTTTCCTAAGTATGTTTTCAGTTTTTACTGAAATTGTACATTGCAAGCAACTCCTGGATACACAACCCCACCTCTCCTAAGAGACTTTTCTACTCTGGCAGGGACACTCAACAGCATGAAATAATCCCCTTCCATTTACAAAAAAAGCTCCCAGTCTCGGAGTTTTGAACTATTAGTGATCCATCACTTGCAACAAAACCCAACATGGATACTCTGCGAACAGCCTGGATTTAAAATATTTGCTATTGACTGTGTGCAGGAATGACTGACTGTGCTCTGGCTTCCAGGGACACCAGCAAAAACAAGAGGGGATTGTGTAAGCGGACTGTTTCCTGGTTTAAGTATTTAAATCAGTTTCCTCTTTTCCCCCATCACACATTATTCTAAGCAAGAGGATATAACTCTGCTTGCAGGAGGAAAACAAGAAGCAGATGATGCAACAGAAAAGCAGAGACAGATATGCACAGAGGCTAATTAATTTTTTTTAATTACACCACCATTTGAATGCAAAATGCAAAGAGAAATGACACTAAACACCCAAGCTTCCTTCTAAAGTAATGAATAAGCCCAAAAATCTTTCAGAAAGATTGTATTAAAAAAATCTAACACGTGCCTTTTAATTAGATAAAGGAGTTCAACTTTGTAGTGACTGAAATACAGCTTAACATAACATAGATTTTGTACTTGGATCTAGATACTGTGACAGAAAATATTTGATAGCAAATAGAAAAAAATACAACAGGTCCCCATTCCTGAACAATAATGATAGAAAATATGTGCATAGAATTTGAAGAACAACATCAACAAATTCTATAAATCCTAGCCTATTTTCTGCAACTGAGTCAGGACACTTTCCAAAATAAGCCTGAAAAAAGTTTTTAACTTTTTAATCATGTGTTGCCTTTAGACATTTTAAATTTATGTTTTTCTCCTATACCCAAATACCTCGTTTGAGGGAAAGCAAAAGTAAACATAAAAAAGAAATTGAATGAGCATGGTAAAAAGTCAGTGCTATAATCTTTTTTGTTGATACTGGGAACATTTTGCCACTTTAAAAATAAAGCCTAACTGAATGCTGCTAAGGCATCCAAAACTGCACCAAAAAATTATGGTCCTACCCTATTAATTTCTGTTTTCCAATGACTGCTGCTGATATAATGTATTGGAAGACATGACCTACTTCCTGTATTTTCAGAGAATACAAATAAGGAAGATCTCATTGCTAAATATATTTTAAAACCAGAAGAAAGAGAGGGGAGTCACAAGAAGTAGGGCAGAGAGGTGGGCTTGAGGAAGACAGAGGTATTTTGCCAGAGAACACAGAACATTCCTGGTTTTCTCTACTGGTCATGACTTTGTTTTTAACAGGGGCACAGCATTTATGTAAATGCCAAGCCACTGGCAAATAAAACAATGGCATTATGTGTAGTCCCCTCTCTGGAAGAAGAACATGTCTTTGCACAGTGCTTGGCCACCTGAAGCTGCTCCAAACTCTGCTGGCCGGGGGCTCAAGGGAGCCACGGCTGCACCCCAAGCCTTGGGATTCTCTTCTGTCACTAAAGGATATCAAACTTGTGTCAGCACAGGTGGCTCTTGAGCACACCTGAGGCTTGGTTTGCTGTAGGTTAGCTCCTGGGGTCCCCATGGGAATAGGCTCCAAAACATCCCTTGGGTACCACTGCTGCTACCTCTGCTTTGAAAATCAGCACTTATTCCCCAGTTTAAAAGCCCCACAGCTCTGAAGCAGTGTATGAGCTGTTTCTGCAGTAAGAGACATGAGCTTCTCAGAACTAATTATCAGAGGGAGTACACACCTTCTCCACCAATCCATCTAAACACTCGAACTTTACTAAATACACTCTGTTCCCTGGCCAAACTACGTGGGTCTGATTTTCCTGCACAGGATGAGGTAGGATCTTGCTGCTACCAAAGCTGAAAGCCCCAAATGCAACACGGCTAAGAACTGAATTGCCCTGTTTCCAGAGCTCCACATGCTAATTCTCTGCTAAGCCAAAGCATGGGGCTTTGATTTCCTAACCTCAGAATGTTATCTGGCTCTGGTGTAGGATTACCATTAGCTCTGTACATCTGTCCTTACAGTAGGGTCACTGTCACACCATATGTCACTTGAACAACCTTTATTTTTTCTAGATTTTTGTCTTTTTAAAATCAGTGTTCATCTGGAAGAGCCTGGATTCCCTTGGCTTTCAAAATCTGCTTTGCATTGCTAATGCATGAAGCTGTAGGCAAAGTTGCATTAGTGAGACAGAGAAAGGCACAGAGAGACATACTAAAAACCTGCTAAGACAAAATGTTTTAAGGTTGCTCTTCTCTTTAATACTCACAAAACAAAACTCCAACCGCCCAAACAAAACATCAGAGCAGGTTTATTCCATTTCCATTTACCAAACTAATGACCACATTCTTTTTTCTAAAGCGCCTCTGCATAAGTTCATTATCCAGTGAATATTCCTGACTTGCAGCAGTGTAACAAGAGAGAGTCTGACCTGGAAAGAGCAGGTCAGGCTCCACATGGAAACCATCACAGGGTGGCAAGTCACAGCCTCAGTACATGCAAGGTATGCCAGTCTTTTGATACAGGAGGAAAAAACTCCTGCAAAATTCATGGACAATTAATTTTCCCTCTCCCCTCTCTAGTTCTGTGGTAAGAGAAAGGGTCATCAGCCTCTAGATTGTCAGTCTCTCAGAGGAACAACAAAAGGAAGGAATCAGGGGATCTGGAGGGAGAAATTAAAGGGGTCTTCCAAGAGCCAGCCTTGTGGGACATGATGAGGATTTTGTACTTCTAGAGGCCCTTTGATCCCAAAGGAACTCAAACACCTCTCTAAATGACATCCTGATCTCACATCAGTGAAAGGGAGCAGAGAAAACCATGTCCTTGCAGGTGGCCATAGGATAGCTCCTGTGCTGGAAGGAGCACAGGAACACCTACAGGGCTTTAATAAACCTGGACCCAACCATGTACCACAGACCTGTGCAAGGCAGTGCAGGGGAAAAGGAGATTAACAGAACACAGGGAGAGCAGCAGGAAAGAGAAGAGCCATCCATAGCTTGCTTCAAAGGGGAAAGACATCAACTCAAACCACATCTATAAGAAGCAAATGGAAACACTCCTCAGCTACTCAGAAACAAAAGCAAGACCTGAAGAATTGTACTGAAGCTGGGAGGGAGATCCAGGGCACACTCCTGTTGTAGACAAAGACAACAGGGCTTTTCCTACCAGCTTAAGAATGAGCAAGTCACAGCAGAGCTCAGACTCAAGATGAAGACACTGAAGAGCCTGTCTCTCTCTGAAAACCACAAAGGTTCCCTGCCTCACTTCTATGCCTCATCGTTGACTGCTTTTCCAATGGAAAAGTTCACCATGGAGTGCAGACAAAAGAGCAGCATTAGCTACATCCCTCCCAGGGTACCCAGTGGATTAAAGGTGCTCCTGCAGCCCAGGCTCAAGCTGGTCAGATCAAAAGCTTCATCGGAGAGCTCATGCAAAGAGTTTTCAAACAAATTCAGCTGCACTCAGACGCAAGGATACATCAAGTATAATCTGTTATTGTTCCACCAAGAGTAAATCCTCACCTAAGCCTCAACTGTTAAAAATTAGTCTAAACTGTTCATCCTCCTGTGCCCCTTATATTTCCTATCTCCTTGCAGTCTGGGGCTTCCAGGTGTGACTGTGATCTTCCCCATGATGGGATGGTAAGATTCAAATGACAGAGGAAGAGACTACAGGTTGACCTCATTGTCAGATAAAATCTATTATGTGTGATTAAAACTTTACAAAATGCAGTCACATTAAAAATTACTATCATGAAGTGCACCATGATTTACTGACTAAATGAATGAGAAATTTATCTGAATAAAATAGTCTTAGCCCTCCTGCATTGGCAATGCATGATAAATTGCTGATTGTGAGAAGATCATTGCTTGCTGTTGGATCACTTATACACATTGATTTTTCCTAACAACGCTAATTATCATAATAGTTTCTCCACATATATTACATAAAGTTTCCTCTCAGCAAGCAAAAATTATTTCAGGTCTTCGAGTCCCAAATTGCAAAGGATAAAGATGGAGAAAGGAAGGATTTACAAACTACCTCCTTGCCTTTTATTATGCAGATCAAATCCAACCCACTGGATCTTACTTCATCTTGAAGAGATGGGAACAACATTCAAGAAAGCACAGGCATTGTGCAATGAAGTTGTGATCACAGTGGGTTGTTTTCTGCAAAGTTGTGATCTAATTTTGTGAGGCCAAAAAAAGTCTTTGAGAAAGGAGAATGCAATTCCAAAGAACAAGGGGAAAACCCCCACAATTTCTCCAATTTCGTTAAGATGCACAGGGGCAGACAGTGCAGTCCTTATGTAAGTGCTCCCATTGACTAAGGTTGTGTAGGTGAGAAATCTCTCACTAAGTTGAAAAGGAAAAGCACAGTCTATTAATAGGAAATTAAAAGTGGTGGAATAGATAAGAAAAATGGAGGAGAGAGAAAGAGAGACCAGGTATTGTATTCTCAATTCACTGAAAATCAATCGCACTGACACCCAGAGCTTCACCAACTGCAGACACACAAGCTTTTTGGTACATACAGTTTCCCCACTGTGTTCTTTTTACCTGGGGGATGTGAGCAGGTGCTTGGGGAACCACAGAAATTATTCTCCTTGATTCTGGACTAGCAACCCTCACGGAGTCAGATGGGTAAAGTGAATGCATCTTCAGACTGACCACATACACTAAATTTTACAATACATCCATGTGCACTGTGTAGTTTGTGATACACATAGTAATTATGCCAGAAATGTCTTAAAAGGCTTTAAATATTTCTGTTCTATGCATGTCTGTGAGAACAGTGAAGTTGTCTTCAAGTGATGGGACCAGTTTCACATGATATGAGGGGTTTGAAAGTTACTCTCCCAAAAAAATCACTTAAAATTGCTTTTCCATCTGCAAGGCTGCAAGGGTTTGTAACCCTAATTTACTGCATTCTCCTGCCATAGACAAATCCCCTAGGGTGTGCATGTCCTATGCCACTTAACAATAGAACATTCCTACCTGTTTTGTTTTGTTTTAGCCATCTGTGATAAGGGCACACTGCAAATAATATTGATCCAGTAAAGCTGTTCCATAGTCTGGAACGCTGCAATTCTGGTTGAGATGGATTAGCAGTCAGACTGCAGGTGTAGAGGCCAAATTCATCTCATGGATGGTGCTGCAACATTAGTGAGATTATAGCTGAGATTCCCCAGTTCTGCACCTGTCCCATGACTGGTTAAAAAACCATTTACTATGACAACAAATATTTCATACTATTTCCATCTGCCAGAGGTATACAGACCACAGAAAGCCATGGTGTCTGCAGTAATTTCCTGTGAGCTGTGACAACACCAAAAAAAGGTCCTGTGCTATTAAAGGGGTAAGGAGAGGAGGCAGAGAGATAAAAGCTGGATGAGGGGAAACAGGAAGTAAACTTCAGCAGGGAACTTAGACAGGGAGAAAGAAAAATGCCTTATGCAGTAGTGGGAGAGAGAAAAGAAGCAGACAAATAATATAGGACAGACTGAAACAAAAAAAACAACAAAAACAAAAAATCCCCCCAACCTGCTGGATTCAGAGGGAAATAAATACACACTGGAAAAATAATTCCCTGGAAAGTGCATGCTGGGCAGTCTCAGGAATCTTGCTTTCTCTAGGCAATACTATGTACAAAAATTATTTTAAAAGTCAGATTCTTTTGAGGATGTTTACTCTTCAAGGAATGTCATGTCACAAAAGGAGGAGTCATCTCAGGACAGACCTTACACTCTCTCTAGGTAGACACTTTCAAATTTTTTTCTTTCTGTTTTTCAAAGACACAGACTTTTCTCCCGTTTCTCCAAACAAAAGGCATTTTACATGTTTACCTGTTTCTCAAACCAGATTTTAACCAGAAGTGAGAGATTTGACAGAACAGATTCAACAGAAGGGTGCTGGCATGAGCCAAAGACAAAGCCTCTGGAGTGAGTAATCAGCTTTAACACTGCCCAAGTGTGAAACAGAAGCGAAAAGGAGACAGAGGAAACATGATTTTGTGACAATGCTGCTAAAGTTGGGCTTGCTTTCTCATGAGATACTTGGTTCTCTCCGGGCAGCTCCTCTCTTACTGTACAGCAAGAGCTGCTAACAAGCTCCCACCGGGTGTAAATGAGGACTAAGCCCCTGTCTGGGAGATGTGCTGCCACAGAATGGGTGGCTTTGTCCCAGTGTGTAAGATATGCTTGCAGGCTAAGGCACACAAAATGTTCCTCTCACACATGAAAAAGGGGCTGAGTGTGAGTGGGAGGACTCCAGAATGCAACAAGAGAACAAAGAACACAGGGAGCAGCAGATCTGTTCCCCTCCTTATTAACAAATTTGGCTGTGGCAGACAACACTGAGCTGGTGAGCATTAACATAGAGAGGGCGAGCTTCCCATTGCCCATGAGGAATGAAATCTTTGCTGAGAGAGCAGAAGCCACATTCTTCAGCAAATTAGATGCATCAGCTGGGGTTTGGCAGAACCTCCTGAGCAAAGGACTCCAAATCTGCACTTAACCACTCACTTGGACAGTCTTTCAAGAGATCTTGAGTGTTCCTACTACGGACACTCACACGTTGCAACGTTAGGAAATCTTTCTGCAGGGAACACACATACCGATAACCTAATGCTTCTATGTGGCATAAGGCATGACTATTTAGAAATGTTTTGGAAAGCATCAGAAATAGGACCCACATAGATAAAATGAAAGACAAAATGGGAAGTCAGAGGTGTGAGGTACACCTTGGTGGTGATGTGGAACATCCTAGCCATGCAGGGAGTACAGACTGACCATCAGAGAGCACTCCTTCACACAGACACGGGTCAGGTGCATGCTGAGCTCAGAGCAGCTGGAATGGGCTATGAGATTGGAAAGCGAAAACTGATGATGCTAACTTGCACTTTCAGGAAAAAAATGGCACAAAAAACCACCAGGAAAGGGTAGCACTCTATGTAAAAATATGCTGCTACTGGCTATAGACATTTCAAAATCACAGTACTTCACAACTGCAGTTGTAATGAATAAAACTGAAGGAGAATTGATTGGCACACATTGAATCATTAAACTATTGGAACTTACTAAATAACAGGACAAACTCTCTTTATGTAGCAAACCTAGATCATGTAGGAAGGAAAAGTGTAAGGAAAAGAAGTAAAATAGAGGACATTTAATATACATTTTGTGCAGTCAGTAATACAAAATATCTGCTTCTAAAAATAACACAGGACATTTTCTTTACAGATGTGAATAATACACGTTATAAGTCTTCATGAAACTTGACAAGGAGAAAATCACACAACACTGTATTTTTATAAATCTTAAACAAATGGAGAAGTTTCTATGAATCAAAGAGTTACCACTACAACTGTGTTTTATAAAGTGGAAAAGACCAGTTATTCTGACACATTGTCTAGCCAAGCAATGGAACAACTGGTTTCAGCTCTCTACCAGCAGTAACTTGGAGGATTTAGCAGTATTCACTTTGGCATACAAAACCAGACTGAGCAGATGATGCATCTTGATTGCATAAGATTAAAACAAAGGGCAGATAATTAAATATGAAATATGCTTGCAGGATTGGTGTCATTTCTCTCCTTCATTCGCATCCCTACAATTTTAAACAAAATAACTAGTGGTTTCATTAGGAAATAATTGCAGCATTCTCACAGTCCCATGCAGGCAAATAGCTGCAGTCTAGTTTTACTGTTCTTACGCCCACAGAGAATTCTGTTTTGTTTTGACCTCTTATTACTTTCCCTCACACACTTGGCTCCAAACATCAAATTTTGCCTCAGCCATTCAACAGTTATTCCTTTGGGCTGTTTTTTTTTTTTTTTTTTTACCATTATGCATTCATATAGAACAGCTGGAAGTAAGAAAAAGCACAATTAATTATTCCTAAATTTCCCAAAGAAAACCTTTTTACTTTTCTTCAATTAGAAATTACTTTTTGGTTTGAGGAACAAGAGAAAAATTGCCTCCCATAAAACCTTGCATAGATCTCAAAAACTTAATGGAACATTTAGCTTAAAAAGCAGTGTAATTTTTGAGAAGCAGGTGGGTTCAGGTTTTCTCCCTTTTATTTCTAAAATAATATAAAAAGTCTAAACAAAGCGATTGTTGCATCTTGAGGGGGGAACTGATTTCTCTTATTCTGACATGAGAACCCCAAGAGAAGAGAATCTCTACCCCTCAAATACCAAGCAAATCTGTGCAAATCTACTTGCTGGATTAGCCTATGAGCCCCAGCCAAGTAAGAATGGAAGAACCACCCAGAAAAAACAAAAGCAAAAACGGGCAACACCTGCCACATGCTCACAAACTAACAAATGGTTTTGGGGCAGATCAGGGGACATGGAGCAAGGTAGAGAGCAGGGAATTCTGAGTCTGACCAAGGGGAGAACAGTCAGGTATGAGGTAATATTGGTAGGAAAGAGTCTTGATAAGGTAGACAAGTCATGAGGTTTTTTGGATATCTACGAGTCAGAATCTGCCTATGGATTTAACACTCCGCTCCAGAAAAAAATCCCATCAAAATTACCTTCAGGCCACCTCTGAAAAAATCCCTGACTCAAGCAAACTATCCCTGACTATAACAAACTATTTATGGCTCTGCCCTAAGTTTCTTCTTTATAAGTCACAGAAATGACTTAATATCTGGACTTGTTTATGAAAGAATATCTAATTCTATCCAAATATCCAGTTTTTCCTACACTTATAAAAAAAAGGAACTGAATGAGATTAGATAAATGAAACCTTGGCTATCCATTCATATTGTGGAATTGCAGAGAGATAGTAACATGAATTTCTCGACTTATGAAATGGAGGAGATGGCATTAACTCTTTCATACAGGCAGATCATCCTCTCAGCTCTTTGATGGGTCTTTGAGTTCAGCAGATTTAACAAAAGCAAAAGCAAGAAACAATAAAGCATTGGCAGCATGACCAAGCATCCTCTGCCTCTTAGTTACAAAATGACTGATCTGTAGCTACAATTACAGTCTGAGTTCTAAGTCATTATTGCAATATTTCTCTAGATAAGCCTTTCCCAGAAAAAGAGGCTTTAGATCACCTATGTCTAATAAAATAGGCAAGCAGAATTAATATAAAAATACGAACTTTTGAGCTGTCACCATACATCCTGAACCAAAACCAGGAGGTGGATGAACATTTCTTTTTGTTTTGCAGTTAACTTTAAATAATATGTGATGTGGTCTGACCTGGTAAAGCTCCTACTTCTCCTTATTGGTTGATCCCCAAACTCCATAAGCTGAAGGAATAACAAAATTTGCTGTATTTCTACATGCATTACAGTGTGAGTCACAGCTAAACCATACTCAGAACGAAGTATTCCCTGTAGGTGGTGTGGAAACAGCTAATTTGGTGAAAAGATGTTATGCTAAAATGATCAACCAACAATTCTATGAGTGTATTGTACACTATTGGTGCATATCAGACTTCTTGACCTGTTTTGGTGGCATAACTGCTGCAAAGACATCACTTACTTTGAGAATTGATTATTAACTTTAATCCATTTTAAAACTCTCAATACAACATTTAGAAAATTTGTTCTTGAACCTTTCCATGGGCAGATCTTTACAGGGGCTGCACAGCTAGGAACACCCTGCTGACCCAGGAGGTGATAGGACATTAATATAAGCAATATTCCAACCCGTTATTAACTCATTACAAAGTATTCCCCAGGCCTGGCAACTGCTGCACCAGAGCTTAGCATGGAATACACACGAGACAGTGATGCCAGGGCTCTGAAGCCACCAAGGCTTTAGCCTCTTGCTGAAAGACAAAATACTTGGGGTTGCTAACGACTGCTTGAAAATCCCAGAATAAACCATCTCATCATCATGGCCCAAGCACCACTAAAAGCATTCTGTTGTTCTTACTTTTTCTAGTTAAAACCAAAAGCACTTAGAACCCAAAATGTTTTTCCTTTGCTCCCAGAGCCAAAATGCCAAAAATGCTGTTTAAAGGTAGCTTGATCTCTACCCCAAGAAGAAGGGACCAACTGCTCCATCTTTTTTTTACAATGCTAGCTACACTGCCATGCAGTGGTTTGAGATCTACAACCACCAAGTCTTGTATTATGAAAAAAAGGAAATAAACCATCCAAGGAAGAGTGACTTCTAACTCAAAATTTCCCAGAGTGTCCCCAGGCACTCATCAGAAGAGACACAGGGAGAGAACACTGAATTAACAACTGAAGCATAGTGCAACATAATTTCAGTTCTTAAAATAATCAGGCTGCAATACCACATGAAAAATCCAAGAAGCATCTGCAATGACATTCCATATTTTCCAGGAGAAAGAGGAGGCGAATGGAGGAGACTGCACAAAGAGGTGTCAGACTCTGTATGAGCAACACAAGAGGCCCATTGTACAAAGCCTTCATATCAGCCTCTGGTTGTGCCCTCACTTACCTGACCAAGGGCAGGGAGTGCTGCATATCCCACGGGTTGGTTTATCATTCCTTTCTGCTTCATGATGAGCACGCGTTTCTGCTCCTCGCTCAGGTGTGCCATCTGGGCTGGCACCTGTGCCTGCTGGGCCTGCTGCTGCTGCTGGATGTAGGGCACCATGGTGTTCTTCCCGGGGTTTGCCATCGCCGGGGCCATCATCTGACCCAGCTCAGTGCTGAAATGGGTCAGAGGTTTGGTGTTGCCGTAAGAAAGCAGATTGGGCTGCTTGCCCAAGGAGTTTGTGACCAAATTATTTGGCTGCTGACTGATCATGTTCATGTGATTTTGAGGGAGGTAGTTATTGATTGTGGTCTTCTGGAGGTTGTTTGCCATAGGAGGCACTATGGGGTTTTGGTTGTTAAAGGCTTGAGAATACATCATTGGGCTATTTGGTTTGTCTGCACTGAAGGGTGCTCCGTAGGGACTGGATGGAGGCCCCCCTGGTGACCAGCTTGAGGGCTGATTTGGGTGCTGCTGCTTCTGCTGCATGAGCTTGGCCCTTTGCTGCTGCTGGGCTGCCATCTGCTTGAGCTGCTCGGCCGGGGACAGGTCAGCGCTGGGCCCAGGCCCCGAGCCCGCCGCGGCCGAGGCCGCGCTCATCAGGAAGCCATTCCCGGAGCGCCCCTGCGTCTGCCCGGGCGTGTGGGCCTGGCTGGGGGTCTGAGGGGACTGCACCACACAGTTTGCTGGAGAGCCAGCAGGGACCGGGGCCAGCGGCGCGCTGGATGCTGAGGCAACGCTGGAGCCTGAGGAGATGTTGGAAAATGGAGGACCGGAAGAAGATGGTCTGACCTGGGGAGATCCCAATGGGACATGAGCAAATGGAGAATGGGATGGATCACTTTTCACGCTCACGCTCTCCTGAGTCTCTGTGGCAGGCCTGGGATATTCAGGCTCCTTCTTCTCTTCAAAGTCTTCATTGAACAAATCCTGTATATCATCTTCTGGGACGGTGTTTGCCAGCTCGTCTATGAGCTCCTGCCACTCCTGATCATTTAGGTTAATGTCTGAGAAGAGCTTGTTCTGATTGGAAAGAGATGTTTCAGAAGTGTCTATGCAGTTGGAGTCATCCAGGGGCTCTTGCTTTAGCTCCTTGTTGTGCAGGATGTTAAAACCATCATCCAGCTCGCTGCAGCCGTTAACAGGGAGCTTTATCTCAGAAAGCCCACCGTTTTCACCCAAGTCTTCCAGACCACTCCTGTGAGTTCCACTGTTCTGCAGGAGCACAGGAGCTTTCATGTCAAGCTGGTGAAGAGGAGAAACAGCAGGCAAAGGCAGATTAATGGGCAAGCTGTTGACTGCCTCAATGCCTTGCCCATCCTTGCGTGTCCGCTTGCTGGTTGGAGAAAAGCTCCCATCGCAAACTCCATTCTGCTGCTCTCCATTGAGAGGTGAACGTGCGCCTTCCAACTTCCTTTTGACTGTCTCTTGAAGCTTAAAGAAAACAAGAGGAAAGGAAAAAATTAACCATTTGCAGATGCAAAAGAAGTGCTCATGGGCACTGTGACAAGAGACTCCTCATCAAGCCAGTGACAATAAGTTTCAAAACTGATTAGGAGGTTTCTCTGATTTCATTCTTATGCCTTGGTCACTTTGAAAACACAGTCTAAAAACCCCCCAACAACCAAACACCTCCCACTGTCCCAAACCAAACCTTCCTTTGACTAGGAAAGCAGAGCTGTAAAATATGTCTGTGCTTTCCAGGCTGAATCTGTGCTAGCTTCCAAAAAATTTAGGGAGCAAGTTGACTAATTTGACATTTTAGTGCCTAATACAGGGATAAGATTTAAACAGTGTGCCTAACACAGTGAGGAGTCTTAAAAAGGAATTTAAAAAAAGAGAAAAAAGGAATCACTAAAACTTACTAGTCACTCCGAATTTTTTTTTGTTTTTGGAAGTTTCTAGAAGCTTCATAAAAAAATAACTGCAATATAATTGATTGACTACTTATATTGAAATGTGTTGTTGACAAAAAAAATTGCATAGTTTCATTTGCTTAGCCCTATGTTCTTGGCTAACACATTGAGAATCACTTTTAAGGGAGAAAAAAAAAATCCACCCTAGAAAACAGAAAGTGCTTTGCATAACTTTAACTCAATCAAATAATGAAAAAAAAAGGAATCAACTATGTGACTATGTGCTAAGAGCTAACATAAAACATAAATAGCTAACAGAAATAATGGCCAGGCAAGTCTACAGAAAAGCAAATAAATTGGAATATAGGAATTTTATAAAAAAATAGTATATTAACATCAGTTTTGAATCTGGTTGTAGAAGCATAGCAAAGAACTGCAGCAAGCAGAGTCCTTTACTTATGTACCAGGCTAAAAAAAGCATCTCTCTTCACTAAGGCAAAAAACAATAGTGGGGAGGGGAGGAAGCAAAGAGGTCACAGCTCCAGCAAACGCCTTCAGGACACGCTTGCATCCTTAATACTAGAACAATAGAAGACAAAATACTGAAAGATTTTATCAGTTTTTAAAGTATTCTCACTGGTCGGGAAGTCCCAGATACGCAACTCCCACCCCTTCCCTAACCTAAAGGTCCTCAATCTTCTTTCTTCTCATAATCCAGATCCCATTTATTTCTCCTCTCCCAGAGGGCTGGTCCCCCTTTCATCCCATGCATAAGATGGGCAAGCAAACCCGTATCTTGCCCGGGTTCTGGGAAGGCTGTGCCCTTCTCTTGCCCCTCTCTCATCACACAGTGCAGAGAGATGCGGCCAGCACATGCATTGCTGCAGCCACAGCTCAGCGTGCATGGGACACCAAGCTACTGCGAGGCTGCTCTAGTGCAGAGAGCCGGGCAGAAAGGCAATGCCATGAGTCTAAGCAGACCATCAACTCCTTGATTTTCACTGGAGCAGATCAGCTTTTTAATGTGGGAAAATAATTAAAATGTGACTAAGAGTCACCAGTGGGTCACTGTTGGCGTAAGTGGCCGAGACTTTGCTGCCTGTTCCACCCTGCACAAAGCCAGTGTGTGCCAAGCCTCCTGTAGGCAGAAATTCCTCCCCTTGGTGCTTCTGTGGTGCCACACAGACCAGCTGCCCTGTAACCACAGCCTCTGCCCCATGGCTGGGCTCCCTCTCCGGTGTCTGATCTCAAAACCCTGAATTTGGAGAGGTGTGGATGCTCATCTTGGAGATGAGAAGGTTCTGGGCAGACCTTTATAGCACCTTCCAGCACCCAGAGGGCCTACAAGAGAGCTGGAGAAGAACTTCTACAAGTGACAGGACAAGGGGAAATGGATTCAAACTGACAGAGGGTGGGTTTAGGCTATTAGTAAGAAATTCTTCCTGGTGAGGATGGTGAGGTGTTGGCACAGGTTGGTCAGTTGATGTAATGGGTTAAAATAGCATATTTATGTAAATGTAAAAATAGTATATTTAAATACTGCCCTTAATGGACCACTCCCACAATTTACAGCTGAAATCACCCATTTCAGCTCCTAAGCCATCACACTGCAAAGTCCCTATTGCCACAGCAGAAAAACTGCATTCCCCCAACAGCAAGTGACTCAAGAGTGAGCTCAATGGGAATGCTCAGGCAAAACCAGGATTTGAAGAAATGTTCAGAATGTGTCATGGCCCTTTACCCCAACTTCATATTGACCAGTGCTGGGATAAAGTAAGAACAGGACATGGTGGCAGGCTTCTCATCATGAAGTAAAGTTCTATAAGGAAAATATGGGGGAAAAAATTCCCTAATGACAAGGCAGGGACCAGTGAGAGTGATTATCTCCTGAGGAAAACAAGTGAACTGACTCCATACGTTTTGCAAATTTGAATGAATACTCTACAAAAATATTGGTGAGAGTGATATGCTTTTACATGGTTTCACACTTCCAGGTTTTAAAACATTTACCATCTTATCCTGAATCTATCACCTTATTTGTATATGAATATACAAATTAAAAAGAATTTTCCAAAAGAATCAAAACTATCTAGTGGAAAATAACCAAATAACCAGCCCTAAAAATATCAGTTCCTAGTTTCATCATGTGCTGGAACTTGGATGTCCCCCTGTACAAATAGACAGTGACTTTAGCCCAGTATATAAATATTCATAATCATGTTATTATGCATTACAACAAAAAGCAGCTTGACATGAAAACTATTTTCAATGAAATATGAAACATATAGAAGTTGTGCCTTTTTGTAAAAAGAAATAAAATTAAATCTATTCTAAGTTTGTTTATCCACATCGTTCTCCTTCAGAAGCTTTTGGATTTGGGGGGTTAACAGGCACTAATATTTTTGTCTTGTTTGCTCATTGAAAAACTGTAGGTAGACAGAGACTTAACATGAAAGGTTTGTTAGAAGGCAACATGCTGGGGAAGCCTCTTGGTTCCAGCATTTTGGGGGAGTTGGGAGTCATGACAATAAATGTATCTCCTTTTTTTTGAGGTACAACACAGAAATACTCTTATCAAATGATTTTAATGAAAGATTTCCTTTTCATATCTTGATTTAATTCCCAGTCACCATATGAACTCTTGAATGGTTTGGATATCCTACACTGAGCATATACTGGCAAACACTTTACCACAATCAGGATTCCAGAATGTCTTAGACTAAAACCCCAGCACTTCCCCTTCCCTCTATAAACACAATCCCTGAAGTAAAATAGTACCTTTTAAAGTACCCTCCCTCTCCTTCTCAGCACAAGCACACAGTTTGTGCATGTGTTACGTCGTGCATTGTGAAGATATTAGCAGGAGCTGAGAGATTTGTGTCTCGGAACAAAAGATTGTTGACACATAGAATAAAAACAAAAGGAAAATATCAAAATCAAAGGAAAATATTGAAATAAAACAACCCCCTTTCAGCTTCATAAGCTTTTAGCTTTATTCACACAAAATACTTGGCTGATGATTCTTCATTTCACTGCTTTCTCTACCCCAAAGCACAAGAGGGGCAAGCAGGACTATCGGTTCTTTATAAGCCTTTGAAAAAACTCTAGTCGCAGAGTGAGAAAAGGTCAGATTTTGGCAGGTTGACTTTTTAAATGGCTCTCGGTTGGAGGAGAGGCAGGGGCACAGAAACACAAACACACACCGAGCTGAAGGGTGGGATGCAGCCCATCCCGAAACCCTGGGCAGCACCGTGGCAGGGCCAGCAGATAAACAGGAGTGTGGGGAGGCTGTGGCAGGGCTTTCACCAGTGAGGAGAGGCTGCTGCGCTTCATCTCCCCAGCAGCAATCCATTTCTCAAAAGGAACGAGACAGAGGTGCAGTTGTTATAGCAACAGCCGGGCCCATCCTCCACCAGGAGCTGCCTTGGTGGGCGGCTGCTTCAGCCCCAGCACACGGCAGGGACTGAGGCTGTGGCACCAGAACATCCTTTCATTGCTCCTCAAAGAACAGCACAAAAACCAGGGCGAGGCGGGGAGCTGAGAGGATAAATTCTCTCTATGCCCTGTTCACAGGGTCTGACACAGGTCCACTGCTCCTCTGGGGCCCCAGAGCAGGAGGCTGATGTCCCTTTGTCACTTTGGCAGGTGTTTTTGTGTACCAGCTGCATGCAGCCACTGACTTTCCTCTGCCTAGGGCAGCTCCAGCAGCTTCAGTACAAGACAAGGGCAGCAATTCTGAGAGGTTGGGTGCACTTGGCTTCCCAGCTCTGCTGGAATGAGCCCTGCTCTGGAGTTATCTTGGCTCCCGGTGGGAAAGCGGAGAAACTAGCCAAAGCCCAAAGTCCATCTCACTCAGAAGATATGCATGGTTACAAAAAACAGGGCTTATTATCTTCTCCACATGCTCTTCAGAGACTCTGTTAAAAATTGATCTTTTCAGTTCTTTATGTTGAATCAGTCTGGCCCACCAGTCACCATGACCTTCAGTTCCTTTCCATGAAATGAATTAAAGTCCTGGGTCTTCCTCTAGGGTTTCTACTCTCCCTCCCAACAGTGTGACCGTGTTCACAGGGGTCTTAGGATGAGGGAAGAGATGAGGATCTGACTCCATGTTTCAGAGGGCTGATTTATTATTTTATGATATATATTACATTAAAACTATACTAAAAGAATAGAAGAAAGGATTTCATCAGAAGGCTGGCTAAGAATAGAATAGCAAAGAATGATAACAAAGGCTTGTGGCTCAGCTCTCTGTCCGAGCCAGCTGACTGTGGTTGGCCATTAATTACAAACATCCAATATGGGCCAATCACAGATGCACCTGTTGCATTCCACAGCAGCAGATAACCATTGCTTACATTTTGTTCCTGAGGCCTCTCAGCTTCTCAGAAGGAAAAATCCTAAGGAAAGAATTTTTCATAAAAGATGTCTGCAACATACCAGTGTGTCTGTTCCTGAGTTTGCCCCCTCTTTCTTCTCTCTTCTTCTCCTAGAGCTTCTATAGAAAGATCTTGGTACTTCTTCCCTCCAACAGGGAGTAGTTACCATAAGCTCTGCCAAACACCCCCCCAGTTCAGCAGTCTCCAGCCTGCACCCTAAAGACTGAGCAAAGTTTCCTACTTAACTTCTTGTGCTGTGCTTAAATCCTATCAACAATTCAGGAAGTGTCCCAGGGGTGGCTATGAAGTGACACTAAGCAAGTGGATTTGACATGACAGCATCTAAGATCAGTAAGGAATAATCAGCATTGCCATTTGCATGCCAGAAATTCAGCTTCAACCTTTGAAAGGATTTTTTGCATGCACCTCCTTGCTGTATCACCTCTGACACTGCCATTCAAAAGCCAATGTTTCCTGAGGTACAGCCACATCTTGTCACCAGTGTTTTAAGCCCACCAGCTCCACAGCAGCTTCCCAATGACACTTGCAGTGTCCTGCAGAGATCTGTCTCATTTAATCCTGCTTTGGCCCAATGGGGTAAACAGTGGCAAAGCAGTGACCTCATTGCAGTGCCAGCACTGCTCCATTTGTGCAAGTTTCAGAAGGTGTAAGAGCCTATAAGCTAAACTACTGAGCTGGCAGTACCTATTCCTGCCTCTCTCACCCAGCAGCTGAGATCTGCTCTCTCTGAAACTGTCCTTGCAGATGGCAAGAGCTGCATTTTCAGGGTGTGTTATGACAATTTAGTCAGGCAGCCTCCAATTGACGTGTCTGGGAGTTGTTCTGATAAGTCTTCACCCTTTCCAATCTGCTTTGTATCTGGACAGAAGAGAGGGTAATGATAAAAAGCAGACTCCAGAGATTATAAAAGTTGTGCCTCCCAAATTACCACAAAACAGGATTGAAAAGAAACACAGGAACCTCTTGTGTTTTAAACTAAGAAGAAGCAAAACAGCACAGCTGGTGCTGTTGCACGTGCACCACAGCTACTCAGCAGCTCTTTAAACTGTGTATGTGACACTGGAATGGTTTCCTGGGAAAATCTTGTCCCAGTCCATCCTTGCACGAGCACAAGTTGTAGCAGGCTAGTGAATATGTTGATGGCATCCTGGCTGCCTAGCAAAGGGATATGTGGGACATGAAAGCATTCCTGTCCTCTACAAAGGAGGAGCAGCTCTGTGACACAGGCTCTGCTCTCCTTGTCATTAAGGCACCAGTAGCATGTGAGCTCTATTCCTGACTTCAGAACTGACAGACCAAAACCTTTTCTGACTGATATAAGGGAAAAGCCCTTCCTATGCTTGGGGCAAGCAAATTATCTTCCAGCTGCTTGCAAAATACTGCCCTGGCACAATCTACATACATAATATATTACTGCAGACTACCCTCAGAGAAACTCTGAAGGAAGAGCCAGAAGAGATGGTGAAGGCATGACAGAAATCCCCCGATGGCACCATAGATTGCCATGGACTGTGAGTTCCTACTGGATCTCTGTTACTACCGAAGCCTGTCTAGTGCATGATCTCTAGCAGACAGAAGGCTGAAAGCAGAAATGGCACAGTTGTCTTCCTGCACATTCACATCACCGGTGTTAACTCCCAACACACATCACCTCGTGGCAACAGAGCTACGTGTTCCATAGGTGCATGAGGCAGCACCTTCCAGTTCCTCAAATCAGTGTGGGCTAAGTCATTCCAGGCATTCTTCCACATGGCTAAGTTCAAGTTCATGCTTTCTGATGCAAAGTGTTTCATACAACTGGAAAAGGAAGGAAATGAGAGCCACATGGTCTACACACTGTACCTGTTCAAGCCCACAGATTTTAGTCACCCTCTTGAGGTAACACCATAAATGAAGCTTCCACTTGAAAATAACTTAAATATCAAATTAACAGATTTCCACAACCAACACATTAAAAGAAAAATCTTGTGAATAAGTCATACTGTGCTGCAAACAAAATGGTAAATTTAGCCTCCTTTTCCCCATCTGTTCCCTGAACAGGCAGCTTGGCTGAGGACATAGGTCAGCTGAAGATTTCCCTGCAAGGACAAATACCTTTAAAGGAGTGCAGGTTATCTAAGTACAGATTGAACAATTAATGATACAGTAAGAATTGCAAAGCAGACCCAAGCATGGGGGAAGGAGAGGGAAATGAATGCTTTGCATGGTAATTAATTATAATATTTTTTCTACATTTTATTTGTTTGCATAGTAATGAGACATGTCTTTTGGGGAAAGGAAAAAAAATCCAACATGGGACAGATGAGTTTGGAAATAAGTTTGTGCTAAGCTACTGATCATTTAAAAAAAACAATAAAATCAAATAACTGAAAATCCCAAAATAGAAAAGCTATCAGAGACAGCTTTTTTCTTCAGTCAAACAATTCCCTGATCAGCACAGTCAGCTTGATCCATCTCTAGGAAAGGAGAGCAATGCAGGAACTGTTTGATGGTCTTGACTTTGCATATCTCTTTAAAAGAACAGAGGCAGCAGCAGTTCTTAAAGGCTCCTGGACAAAACCCATGGCTCAGGGTGAACCCCATTAGGTTCACTAGGAATTTGGGGGGCACTGATAAGGCCATTTCTTCTGCATCCGCATTTCTTCAGAGATAGAACTATGTCTAATGGAACAACTCCACTTTACATTCATTTTTTGATTTCAATACAAGTTATAGCCAGTACTGGGGAAAAAAAAAAAAAAAAAAAAAAAGCAGGGTCATTGAAGATCTGTGGAGACTCAAGGAATCAAAGGACTGTATAGGATGCCCCAGACATGTTCTGAATTATTCTGAGCACGGTTTGGGAGCTATTTGCCATGGGCTGAAGGCCAGCCAGCACTGCACAGCAGATTTGCCCTAAATATGGGCAAGTAAACCATACAAATTTAAATCCCAGATAAACAGTGAACAGTGTTACAACCATGATGGTCTAAGCAAAGTCTGTAGTGAGGGGAAACAAAAAAGTATTTTTAATTAGACACACAGGGAACCAAGCTTTGGGGTAAGCACCCACTTCCTCCTTCTTTAATGGCAGTTATTAGTAACAACTGTAACAATGAACAAACATGCTAAAGAAATCACATAGACATTGGACATATAGGATTGTGTGCAAATCTGCTGTGTGATAATTTCACACAGCACAAAATGTTGTTTTTAAAGGAAATTACATGGGCAGCAGGTTGAGGTTTTTCCTAGGGCTATTTCCAAAACTCCTTTATTTTTTCTCCTCTCTTCTAAGCTTTTCAAAACAGTCAAATGAAAATAAAAGCCTGGCAATTAGCATATTTCAGAATTACAGTAAGGGCCCAGCTTTAAAAGGCACAGCTGCCTGAGACTGACTTTTTTTCAATGCCAGGTGATGATATGAGGCCAAGAACAACCTTGAATAGTGTGGGTCCTGATGGCTGCAGGATTTGCAGGGCACCATGAGTTCATTGTATCTGGGGACACAAGTCATTACTGTTTTCTTTCCTTTTTTTCCCCAAAACCCAAACTGATATTGCCGAACTCCAAATTCAGACCTGCAAAATCACATTAGAAACATCCAACACTGTAAACACAGAGGGTTTTCCTGACTCATCAGTGAAGCAGTGGCAGCCTTCTCCTCTCCCTGCTGATGAGAAAGGACTGCAGTGCCTGGAACTGAAGCAGGCATTTTTCCCATTGAGTGCTCCCAGCATCTCTCTACAGCAGCACAACCCATCAGACAAAGTTTTCTCTGTCTAGGGCAGTGTGAGCCCTGTGCAGCCTCATGTTTTGTGGCTGCACAAGGCAAGGCAGCCCTAGGACATTGTTGTGACACCAAGGAGCCTCTGCTTGCTGCCGCATGCTCATATTCTTTAAACAACCTCTCCCCACCTTTCCAGCTGCTTTTTACCCAGCGCTGCTGGTGTTTACGGTCTCGAATAAAGCCACGAGGAAAACTGACCTCATTAGCAGTTTCCTCAAAAGGTGAACTGGAGCAGGGCATTCATCTCCTCCAGCGATTTCCAAACTCACATGAAAAGCATGAAAGGAGACAAAGCCTAGGGTTGCTCCAGGAATTCCATCTACTGCCCATGAGAGGGATTTGCATAACATGCCCCCAATATGCAGTGCAAACAAGAAGCTGCTGCTACAGCTGCTTCCTTGGCTTCTCTCATTTCACCCCACTCTTCAGGAACAAGAAGACACCTTCTCCACATACGCAGGGGGCTGCAAAAGCAAACTGTGTGCAGATGGGCTCAGCAAGAGCCTCTCAGACCTGGGGTAGCTGGAAGATGTGCCAGGGAAGGCTGACTGTGCGCCTGCTCTCTTTCTCACACTCCACTTGCTCACTGAGAGGACACTGGGCTCAACTCCCCTTTGAGATGACCCAGTACAACTGCTCCTATACCCAAGTGTCTGCAGAAGAAATGCAGTGTGGTGCATTTTTTAAACTTAAGATTTTTACTTAAAAAGATTTTTGCTGAAATAAAACAAACAGAACCCTCCCTCTATGAGACTTTCAATGTCCTGTTATGAAGTATTTTGGTGATAATATATGATTTTATAAAGCAGCAGCTATACAGTGCAATGTGGTAGAAACTCATGTTCAGTAGCCCCTAAATAAAGACAAACTGGTGCAAGATAACAACTTTAATCCCTTGCTTTAGTGCTTTTTGAACATGGACTGAATGCCAGATTGTGGTCATCCAGTCAAAAGATAACCAATTGAACAATTTCTCCAATTTCTCCTCTTCCCCTATTCATCCCCCGCCTCCACCCAAACCTGCAGCTCCAACACAACCAAAACCTACCAGTATCTGATTTTGGATTTTGAAAGACTGTTCCTACAATTTGGAAGAAGGAAAGACTGCAATAACTACCACATTAAACATGAGGAGGCATAAATAGGCAATTTTAGGTGTTAGGAACTCAACATCCTTCCCAAAGAGAACTCCTCTCACTAATACCAGTGCATACAATGTAATCAAAAGCTATTTTTTTCAAATACACAGAGTATCTATTTCACATAGAAAGTGAAAGCCACATATGACCAAGAGCCTTGGGGCCAAAATCTTCAATGTGCTGAGGCCCCTGAAACAAATGGTGATGTCCTGTTGAAAAATTAGGTTTTGCCAGAGAACAGACCAGTCACATCACTGATAAAGAGTCACAGAACTGATAAAAGTCACTTAAGGAAATGTGAATTGTCATGGTAGTCAAAATGCATTTTCTCTGCCTTGTACATATGATGGGATCCTCTCTGAAAATGAAATCTAACAGAATTTAATTAAACCATAAACTCCTTAAATTTTTGAAAATATAGAAGAATAAAAATACAGCGATCCTAGAAAGGCAAAGAGACTATTTTTTATTTTTCCGGGGTTTCCTTGCTTTTCACAAATGATGCTGTGACTCAAATTAGCTCCACATAAACTCTGAATATAAAAAGATCACCAAATTAATTTTTTAATAGGGAAGGAAAAAAAATCAACCTCATTGGCAGAACTTGAACTCCATTCCTCAGAATGATTAGTTTGGCCACTGGAGGGCTCCAATATTGTTTCATAAAAGCAAAAGAAAGTTTACTAGGAAGGATAAACACATAAATAGCCTGGGCAATAAAATTCAAACATAATACTCATTTTGAACCGAGATGTATGGGCTTGCAAGTATTTTGTAAGAGTCGGGACTGATTTTAATATTGTTTTGCTCTTGTGGCTTAAAAGGATTTGAAGAAGAATGATTTTCCTACAGTTTGGCTGTAAACGCCTCCTCCAATGCACCTCCTACTAAATGGTTTTGGTAGATTGCAGGATGAGTGGGTGTCTGCAGGAAAGCAAACCTGTAGGTTTTCCTGGGACGAGCCAGTAACACACTTTTTATGAAAGCCCAGGGCTACAGAGCACAAAAGAAGCCCATTCTCTGTCCCTCTCCTGACTCCAGTCTTCCCAAGGCAAGTTCACAGAGATAAATCAGGCAGCTCAGCACCTGGGAGCGCAGCAAGGTGCTCCCTCCACATAAAGTCTTTGGCAGTTCTTCCTTGGATGAGCCATTGCTGGGAGCTGCGTTTTATTTTTTAAGAGGATTTATATGTCCAGGTACAGAAAGTGAGGGAATAACTGGCTCTAAAACAAATGGGTCTTTTCCCAGTAACATGGCACTCAGGATCTTATCAGAAAAATGTTATGTGGTCCTGCAGAAGCAAGTGCAGGCACTGATGTCAGTCGATAAGCTAATGACTGCAGCTTATCAGCTGGTAAGCTAATGACTGCAGCCCTCCAGTTAAGCATAAAACAAAAGCTATTTCAGTACAGGAGGATGAGGAAAAAGTATTTTGGACATCATTCTACCTACAAACTTATGGGAGGGGAAAAAAGTCTAAGAACCCCCTGGACTCCCTAATTCTTCCAGCTGGGGGTGGGGAGAATTAATCCTGGGCTGAGATGCTGAAAGTTGGAGGTTTCACACTGAGCCAAACCTTACAATTGACTTCACCAGTGCTGAAAATAAAGGAGGTTTATTGGAAATACTGAAAGATGCTAGTGGGTGCTATGATAAGCCCAACTGAGCACTGTTCTCGTTTGATGAAGTGCACTGTACTGGGCTAATGCACAAAATATCAGGGTTTGCTGGCACTCACTATTTTTTTCTCCTTCTTCAATGTAAAGGAAAAAGGAAAGAAAAAAACCCCCTCTTGCTTAAAATATCTCTGCTGCTCTCCTGCAGCCCCTTCCTCCAGCACATCACACATTAATGCCAATCTTCTGGGAGACCGCAATTGGAACATAATGAGATAGTAATGAGCTTTGCACATGTCCCCAGATCCAAGCGTTCCCCCCTCTGCAGCCCGTTTCTCACAGACCCACAGAGATGCTTTGCTTGTTTTCCTGACACTGCAATTGCCACTGCCCCATGGTGTCCCCATCCCCGCAAAGCCCTGGAACTGCCAGCCCCAAAGAGAGAGCACCAAACGGGCTGGCCCTGCCTCGTTTCCTGCGCTAATGGATGCTTGTTTAAACACGGGAGCTGTTTGCATTGCTGCGCCTCGCTGCATGTTAAACACAGCCCTCTGAAACCCTATGCCAACCCAATAAGGGTAGCAGCAGTTCAGCGGGGGGAGGCAATTACTATAGGCGTGCCTTCTGAGCTCAAGGAAGGGAAATTTGATTGAACAACTAAAAGCAAAATCTGATTTCTGTTCAGCGTCACTAGGAAGAGACACAAGGTTTCACTGCAGCCAGGCCTGTGGAGGGCAGGGGAAGTCAATGGGCGAGCTGCACATTGATAGCAATGCTCTCCTACCCCACAGAGCTCCTTCCCTCTTCATCCACATCCCCAGTTGTGCTCTCTTTCCTCCCTGCCCACACCTTTTAGTCTTTTTTTTTTTAAATTTTAAATTATACGCTGCCAATTTTGTCTCATCCTTCATCGATTCTTGAAACAATTCTTTCTCTGGTAAAGGTCCTTTCCGCTGTACAAACTCATTGTCATATCAAAGTGGAAGCGTTACACAGGAGCAGCTATGATGGAGGGCTGATGGTAACCAAAAAAAGATCTGTGCTTCATTGAGAGATGAAAAAAATCCAAATCTCAGACTAATGATAGTCAATATTTCATTGGACCTGCTCTTTACCTGGCTGAGGGCAGAAAGTCAAGAGAGAAAGAGGATGCATTTCAGTCCATTTAATACACAGAAACAAAGCTGCTTTAAAGTGTTCTACTTCCTTTACTTTTAAGTGAAAGATAAGGAAAGGAGGTAGCAAGGGAATGTTTTACTTTTATACTCTAGGTTTTTTCTTTAATTTTAAGCAGACTTTGTAAGATGACCTCGCTCTGGCAGCAGCTTTGCAAATGATATGGAAAGTTTTCCAAGAGAGTGATGCCTGATGGGTGTTTTGACAGAAATGAGGAGCTTTAAACCAAGAGGGTAAAAGCACTGGGAAACATTTGTTTTGTTTATTTAAAAAAAAAAAAAAGAAAATAAAGCACAGTAGCTTTCTTATTTTCAGTTTTACAGCAAAACACAAACAAACAAACAGCACTTGTTTTTGCTGGTATTCCTTGCCAGAGCTGGGGCAGGGGGGAGGATGAGCCGGAGACATCATGTCTAGGTAAAGAGGGAATCCTTCCACACACTGCTCTTCAGTTCGGGCTTGGAATTCAGAGATTGAATCTGCACACCTTAGAACAGAAATTGTCACTAGGAAGAACGGGCAAAGAGCACCACTGCCCTGGGTGGATCAATGCAGCAGCCAGAGCCTAACCAATACCAACACAAAAACCAGGCTGTCTTGAAAGCATCAGAGATCCCCAAGAGGCTATTGTCATATTATATATAACTTGAAGCTGAGAACACAGTTAATGTGAGGGCTTGAGAAACCCACTCACCAGCGGTAAGAGGAATGATTTCCTGATGAGACTAGGGAAGGATGTGGCTCTTAAAACCATCAACTGCTGCAGAATCTAGGCTTTAATTTGAACAAAACAGCACAACAAGAGCAAAAACCCCAGCCCACGTGATTGCACAGATAACTTCTCAAACATGGCCATTGATGTGCTTGTGTTTCTGAGCCTGCAGACAGGCTCCCAAGAAGCTGCACCATGAAATCAATAAGGCTCATTAATGATAATCAGTACCCTATGGGCAGCAGCAAAACTGCCAAGAATCCTGCCAGGTTTGTCCTTCTGCTGTTACTGGGAAGCTCTGATTGACAAGAAAGGTAGATTTCCCCCTTGCCTACATTCAGCAGTGAGAGGAAGCAGCAGATGTAGTCCTGAGGGAAGGTCTAGCCACAGCATCCCACAAGGAATATCAGCATTTGCTCCAGTCAGAGAAGGGCTTTGTAATCTCAGTCACCTACACGTGTGTGTCATCCCTCTGCAACGTGGGATGAGGCTGCTGCCTCCTTTTGCACATGACAGCACAGTTATACATTTACAGTGTAAGCTGATCATTCCTCAGAATAAAATAGCTTTCTCCAGGAACCTAGAACCTAGGTTTACACAATGGAGGTAGTTTCCTATTAATCAATATTGCAAAAGAAAAGTGTAATAAATTGCTTTACATCCAATGTCTGTAATCTGTTTAGATAAAAAAACCTGAACATTCTTATAATTCACACTTAAGCACCTTTGAACAGGCACCCCAAACGTGAAAGACATTTCTGGAAATTTTTTTCTTCTTGCCAGTTCACATCAGTAGTCACCTCCTTGAAATCAGCAACTGGCATTCACCACCACTAACCACACAAAAACCAGCCAGCACAGAACAGTGCACAGAAATGGCAAGTCATCCGTTGTACTTCACTAAAGGTACCTAATGAGAATGTTACGATATGCCCAGGCATTAATAAACTCACATCAGGAACTGCGGACCACATGTGATTTTTGTTGGGCTCATAAGAAGCCTGAAGGCAAATTAGAAGCTATTGGAAAACTTTGCAGAGGTGTTGAAGACCCAGATCCATTAGGAACCAGGTCCCTTGTGTAGCTGCAACCCAGCTGTGAGCACCACAAAGTTAGGGAATACCTGAGTTGCACTTCTCCTGCACTTTGCCCCCCTCCACCCTGCCTCATTTGGATTACTTTGTCTTCTAGGACTTTATCTTCATTCCAGCTTACAAATCATCTCGGCTGGTGGACTGACCAAAAGAGAGAGCCAGGAACAAAGCAGCCTAATATTGACTTAGTCAGAAAATTCTCCTCAGAAAAATAAGTGACAGGAGGGAAAGCCCATGGAACACAAAGGCTGTGCTGATGTTAGCTCTGCATCTCCAGCTCCTGCTGGTGTTTATTCCTGAAATGCATCAGTAACAACAGGAACATCAGCCAGCACTGATTTTAAGGAGGGAGAGGAAAGGAGAATGTCATTTTTCTTCTCTCCCTCATTTAGCCCCCATGTCCAGCCCCTCACGGACCAGCTCTCTTGTGTCTGGGGCTCTGCCAAGAGGCTGTACCCTGGCTCAGGACAGGGAATGCCTTGCATGGCTGTCCTGGCATCTACTGGCCCTTTGCCCAGCTATTGGTGGCTTACCCCATCGTAAATTATATATTACATATTACATATTTATTATATATTATATTGCACACGCCATGATGTTTACAGGCTGGACAGCTAAATATTTGCCTGATCCAGTTCACCCAATCAAACTTTGGATCAAGAGTCACCTGTTACTAAATAAATTTATCAGACCCAAATTTTGGGTCTGATAAATTTATTTAGTAACAGGTGACTCTTGATCCTTTGGGCCTTCCTGCTTCTAGAGGTCCATGGTGGGTGTGTTGAGAAACCAGAGCTGTCACTGCATTAGGATCTGGGAAGAGAAAATGACAGAGAGCTACTTCTAAGCCAGATCTGCCATAATTTTGGTATCAGCTGGAAAGATTTACATCCCAGACGGAAGCTTCCAGCACTGCCATTTATAGGAGGAAGGAACCAGACAGAGCTACATTCTCTCCAGTGCCTCCCTGCTTCTCCTTTCCACCCATCTGCACTTCTCAGGGGAGCTGGAGAACAGGAGGTCTCAACAATTTTCCTCTTGGCCATTCCTGCTAGACCAAGCCCTGAGGTGCCAGCAATGCATTTAGGAGAGAATGAACAGCATTAATAGCATTAATAGAGCTCTCCTTAAAGGACCACACCGGTACCTTGACTAGGAGTAGGCAGATAAAAAAACTAATCACAGTGTCCTCACTTAAAACTACCTCTGATGCAGAGTCGTTGCAGGACCTTGAAAGAGAAGAGATGGGGTTGAGAGAGACCAACAGGAGGTAAAAATATTCTGCCCTTTGTCTAGTCTGTTTCAGTGAGTCAGTACTCCTCAGCAAAATGCAACCAAATTCATGGAAGTGCCTTCATGGAAATAGAATGGCCTGCAGCAAAGAAACTCTGCTTTATCATTTACCTAATGACCTGGGGAAGGTACGAGTCACAACATTTATTCTGTGAAGCGGCATTAAATCAACAATTTCAATCCCTTCTTCTCCAAAAGCTTTGGTCTATGTGGAGGAGCTTTTCTCTACATATTCCACAGAAAGACAGGACAACTAGACTCCTTTTTTCTTGACAAATATTCTATTAATCCTAACTAGTTTATTATTTTTATCTATAACAATCAGATTGTTATGCAATTCCTAACTGCAGCAAGAATTGTATAAGGACTAATGCCTAGATCTCACTGAAAGGATTTTAATATCTTACATTATGTTTAAAGAAACATAAGCACAACAGAGTTGTTCTAGGAAAAATATTCACTCTACTTTCCCAGATGATGCTTAGAATAGATAAGGAAAGAACTGGAATGTCAAAATATGGCCTGTAATTAATAAATCCATGTCAACAAATTCTTTTCTTCAGTGTGAAGTATTGCTTGAGCCAAGAGTCCCACATCACAGGGAAAGCAGGGACAAGTGAGGTTTATTTGTTCATCTTTCAGATAGCAGCTCTACTCAGGCAAGTTTCTAGAAACTGAGGGACCTTCAGTGTTTCAAAAAGTGAGGAAACTTTACATCCTTTCTATAGGAGGTGAGCACCCTTCTCACAGGAGGGCAGCTGTGATACTCTTAAAGCCAAGAAACACAAGCACACAGGCAAAACACCACGTCCTGATCCTGAATTATTTACCCCATGCCCAGCCTTTCGCATTGCTTATTATTGCAGCAGTAATTTTCTAGCAAGTTGCTGGAATGTCTTTGAGAATGCCTTTGGCTCTGGCTAAATTAAAAATGCTTTCAATTATTATTATTTCCAACTACAGTGTCTCTCTTTGGGGATTTTGCAAGTGGCACCTGTATACATTTTCTGCTCTTTGGGTAAGCAGTCTCAGTAGGATCCTTACATCATGTGAGAGTCTCCTGGGAACAGAAAATAGCTTACCCTAGATAGATGAATTTATATCGTTACATTATAAAAGCTTTTGCAGAGAGAATACTTTCTAGCAGGTGTCAAGCTTCTGTACTGTGTAATCTATCATCAAATCTCAAAGACATCTGGCCAATTATTTTATTTTCCTTTTAAAAACCAAGGAGGGGAAATAAAAGCAAATTTAACATTTACATTACTATTTGTAGAAGTGAAAATAATGTTTTTTCCAGCAGGTTACGTCCTATTTACTTTTTAGCGTAACATGTTGACAAATTAAATATTTTCTAGAAAACTTCTCTGTTACCATTTAAAAATGGAGACTTTTCCACTTTATGACAGCTTTAATCAATGTTAAAATACATTTTTTAAAAAGGTGGGCAAATGCTGCTCACTTTAAATTACTTAGTTTCTTTGGGGAATCTTTTCCTAGGTACAGACTGAATATGGACTTTCAAATTCCTTTGTTTGATAGAGACAGATAACTCCTCTGAACAAGGGAAAGAGAAAACACAAACACAGACCACCCACTCCTCATTTTCCCCAGACCTTGTTTTCTATTTTCTAAACATCTTTCTCTGCAGCCTTAAGATGCTTTGCTGTTCATGCCCAGCACCCATTCCATTCTTGGTCACCACCACACCACACACCACCACTCCCTGCAGCAAAGCAAAATGCATCCCAATTCCATGACAATGACAAAAGACTCCTTAGAGCTTGGCAATTCTTGTAAACAGCTACCCCTTAAGGCAGGGAGGCTAAATCATGTGCACCTTTTCATTGCTTTTGGATGCAAAACTTGCCAAACTCACCAGTTCTGCAATCCTCTAACAGCTATCTATTCATAAGCAGCAAATACGGATCCATGTTAAAAATCTGAGCAGATAACTTTTGGTGTAATAAAAAAAGTGAATTGCAAGTTGCAGGAAGAGGGGAAAAGTAAAAAGGAAGGGAAACAAAGCAACAGCAACCAGCAACAACTTCCTCCTGACATTGATTAATTTCAGCTGGTGAGAAGTTCCACGCTGGGAACCACACGGACTATTGCTGGTTTTGTCAGAGAATCCTTCTCAAGTTTCACCTAACCCATTTAAACTCCTGCTGCTGTTGCAAAAGCACCATAAAAATAGCAGCAAAACTGTGCTTTCTGAAGCAAGCAGTGCAGAAAAATATCCTTCACAAAAGCAAAGTTTGCAGCACGCTGTAATTAAGCTCCCATCCTGACAGCGGGAGCATGGAGTTTCATTCTAAATATAGCAAAGGCTCTCCAATGCACAGCTCCATTTCTAATGCAGGATTTACAAAACCAGTCAGTCCATGCCAGCCTCCTCCAGGAACCCTTTAAGAAGTATTTGGGGTTCCAGTGCAGGGAACTTTACAGCAGATTCAGTGCAGTCTTTGGTGTCACCGATTTTGGTGGGTTTATTCCTTGCCTGCACAGTGCTTGGATCAGGGCATCCAATGTGCATTCCCCCCCCCCCCCCCCCCCTTCTTTTTCTTT
This sequence comes from Zonotrichia leucophrys gambelii, assembly GCF_028769735.1. Taxonomy (NCBI): domain Eukaryota; kingdom Metazoa; phylum Chordata; class Aves; order Passeriformes; family Passerellidae; genus Zonotrichia; species Zonotrichia leucophrys. Next base: position 42,447,933 of record NC_088173.1, on the reverse strand, counting down.
GTGTCTCTGTTCTTTTTCTCCAAGCTCAGGAATTTAGCACGGCCTTGGGTGATCAACAGTCTATGCCAATTAGTGGAATTCCTATGGAATTCATGGTTAGTCCTATTGCTTTTTCCAAACATCATTATCTGGGTTTATCTACCTGCAGGCTCACAGTTTGTTTGTAAAGACACCTCTCTCCCATTCCTTTCATTAGTACACATCAGCTCTGAATCCTAACTGCATCATCTGATGGCAGAATAATTAATAATTTCCACTAAGAAACTGACTTTTAACTCTGGAGACATCAGACCGTGGCACATCCCAGGCTGTCCTGTGGATGGACGGCCAAATTTCCTGACACAAAACCCAGGACCCACATGCCTATGGCTGCTGCTCTTCTTGGAAGTCTGAATATCTCTGCTGTTCTGTACAGCACCATGCAGGATGATCCTCTCTCCTACTGCATGTACCAAAACTCACATGGAAAAGAGTAGTGTCACAGTCTGTATCAATGCCCTTTAAAAACTGAATTTAGTAAGAGGCTATGGGCTGTGTGTGGAAGCTGTGAACATTTAACAATTAGCAAATGCACTGTTTACCCAAGGCTGCTTTCCTTGTGGTTGTTTCTTTTTTTCAGCAGCATGCATGCCTGCCCTTGGTGTTTACTGTCAGCAATTTCCAATATGCTGACATGGCTGAAGTGACCACAAAGCCAGAGCAAGCAGGCAAAGAGGATAAGCACGAGTAGAACTGCCAGGAGGCACAGACAATCCTGCCCCCAGCAAACATTCGGCCCATACAGCACCCTGATACAAGTGCTGGAGGGTTAGAAACAAGCTTGTGTTCATTCATTTTAAAAAATTACATATTTTCCAAGGCCAGGAACTGTATGAATTTTTTCAGGTTTAAATTTTTCCACCCTCACAACTGTTTTCAGTCCAAGATATCAAAAAGATAGACATAACAACGATTAATGTTGTCCATTTTCCTTTGTACCAAGACTTGCAGATTTGGAGCGACTTCTGTGCACATATGTACCAGGGGAACAAATAATTATTTTTATTAATGTCCTCCATAATTATGGAGAGCAGAATTATGTTGCAAAACATACCCACAAATTCTACTAAAATATACAGAGAATCTTTTATACGTTTTGAGGAACATCTGCATCAATGGCTAAGGGAAAGAAAAATGAGAAATGCTGGGTTCATGAAGACTTCCCAGTATTACTTTAGGCATTAGTCCAGTAAAGTATAAGAATATAGCCCAATCTGTAGTTGGCAGGATAGGTGAGTTCCCCAGAGAGCTACTGGATCCTCTAACTTAGTTCCTGCTCCAGAAATGCCTCTGGCACCCATGAAAACAACCAGGATCTACCTGGTTCTGACTGATCACAGCAGCTGTGCTCTTCACTGCTTTGTTGTCTCAGTCTCTTCCTTATCCCCTCCAAAACTGCAGTAAAAACATTTCCCCAAACTGAAGGCAGCAGGGCAACACAATTACGATAAGACTCGCAAAATATAATCATTTGCATATCCGTGACTGACACAGAAGATCATTAATTAGGCATTCTGAGTATATGTATATATGTATAAATTAGCATCTATTCATCATTTAGACTGTAATAGGTTTTTTTTATATCTGAATATTAACTATGTAGGAAAATTACTAAGTTTTCCACGGAAGGGCATCCAACGAGAAATTTCATCAGCAAAAATAAAACGAGAATTACAAAAATAATCAAAATAGTGGAGTGAACACTGAAGAATCTGACCTTGGTGGTGCCTGTCCCTGCTCTGTTCCACCTCACTTGTTGCAAGCTCTCTGCCACCCAAGCACATGGATCCCCAACATTTCTTTATGGCAGCAGCATTTCAGCAGTACTATTTTTGACTGAATTTAAAAGGCAATGCAAAAACCTTCAGGATTTCACACATCTGCTATCCACAATCCCTACACCTCATTAAGATTAAAGAGGACACAGGCTGAGAGCAGAGCTTCTAACTCCACCGCCAGCTAGCAGAGCTCCCAACGACACACATCCTGCACCAGTGCAGACTAATTCCAACTGGGGAGAATAATTAGAAGGAAACAGGACTTTTAAAATTTTAAAAAAAGCTGGATGTAACCTCTTTACAGGGAGTAAAAGACACTTCAAAGACTGCACTTTCGCAAGTGAAAGAAATCTGGTGACTTTGGAAGTGTGAGATGACAGCCTGAAAATTACCAAAGCTTACAGCTCTTGAGCAGAAATAAACAAGGCAGGAATGCTGGTAGCGTTTATGGGCAGGACAGAAACTAATGAAGATATAACTGCCAAAAATAACATGAACAAAGTTTGCTCAGAGCTACAAAATGCACAAATGGTAGTCCAAAAAAGAGATAACAAGGGGGTATCAGGTGGCAGAAGCAGGAGCAGCTGCTTTGCTGTGCTGCTTCATCCTTTCCAAGCATCTGGCCAGCACTTTTAGGAACACTGCTGCTTACAGTCAACCAGCGACACTGAAAACCAATCAAGAAACAGAAAACGAACAGAAACAGCATCCTCCAAAGGGTAGATATTTATCCAGCAGAAAATGAAGATGAACTTCATAACATGGAAGTTCTTACTGGGCTACCTATATGGGATTGTATTAGTAAACTCAGAAAATGGAAAGCACACTAGCAAAAAAACAGAGTGGGAAACCTCTGTTTTCTTTTGTTACTTTTCTGCTTCCAAAGCAGGGATCAGTGACTGTTCCTTGTCCATCACAGTGGTGGCTCTGATGTGTAACAGTTAGGAGCTGCCACCCCAGCATCTTCTGCGGTGCTGGAGATGGAAAATCCATTATCACATTATGTAATTTAGTTCTGTGTGGTATCATTGAGAGCAGTGCAACTGTGTGACTGATACTTGAGTTATTTAAGCTGGACAATGAAATTGAGTATCTGGGGGAAATAAAAGAGAAAAAAACCTGAAAGTAATTTAAACACTACCTGACTTTTTTTGTTTAATGCAGGTTTCTTTGTGATTCAAGATTCCTGAATTCAGCTAAATTTAGATTCAGGGATAGCAAGCACAAAGTAAGTACTCTTACAAGCCCTCCTCATTCCTCCTACTCTTTGACTCCATCAGTGTGCATGCCCACTGACCTTACTCAGCATCTCTGCCCTACCCTGTTATTACTATGATATCACCTTTAAAATATCCATTCCAATACTGCAAACTCACTGAAGCACATGCACACACATATCCAAAAGAATCAAAACTGGGAGCAGCATTTAGTGGTCTAGGCTTCTTCTCTTCAACATAAAAAAAAAAAAAAAAAAAAAGAAATAAATGTAGGAAGGAAACTCTGGCTTAATTTTCTGCCTTTCTGCAAATGCACAACTGTCTGTCATACATCATCTCTGCACTTTGGTGTTGTTTTCAGCTCTCAGGCTGCAGGTCTGATCTAGACAGCTGTGGAGCACTGACAGCTCCCACTAAACACACACAAGAATGACTCCAGAATTAAGCAGGGGATGGGTACAACTTTCTGAAGGCCCTTGAAAACAAACAGAAAGAACTTGTGATTTTCTGCATGCCAGCTTTGGAGTGCATGCCTGCTGAGCATGATCCCTAGAATTACATGGCTTATGGAGGCAGGGAAAAGACAGGTCACAGCTACATCCCGGGGTCAAACAAAGCTGCCCTGAGCGATGTGGGGATGAAGGTTACAGATAAATAACAGCATACAGACAAGCAAAGAGCATTTCTCCTGGTGTTAAGCATCAGTTCTAACCACCAAAACTAAGAAGATCATTTACTGTGCCAAGAAAATCCACCCACCAGCCCGGACTAATACCTACCAGGCGGCAAGCCATAGGAACCACACAAATAAACCAGAAAATTCAACTATGTAACGAAATGAAAACTGATGAGGTAAACAGGCATGACTTGGACCAGGTGGGTGTTTTCAAATGTTGTGATTAAATATGAACAGAACAGATAAGGGTGGTCTACAGCGTCCAGCGCTCAAAGTCGATTTAGAGAAGTAGCAGATTCCTGTTTCAGCCTTTAATGAAAGAGCAAAGGCAAGTCCAGCTCATGGCCTTGCAGATTTTATCACAAGGACCTGCTCTGCGCTGCTTAAGAAGCTGCTAATGATCTGGTTGAATGGGCGTGAATCCCTGGAGGAAGGATCCTTCAAAGATAGAACAAAAATCTTTGAGGCTCTGACAAATATAAAGTGCCTTCTGACAGTTTGGGACAAAACCATCTCTGGAAGCTGAGCATAATTAAGGCATTTATTTCAAACTTTTGTATCGTTCACTGGCTATAGGGAAGGGATTGATCCCTTGAAAAAGACTGTTCTGGCAAGAGGATGAGTGCCAAAAGGGTAAGAAAGCTCTGTCAACACATGGAAGAAATACTGAAAGAAAGGAAAAGGAAAAAAGAAGGAAAAGCAAAAAAAGGAGGAAAAGGAAAAAAGGAAGCCACCTCCAAGGGCCCCATAGCATCAGAGGGGAAGCTTACCCAATGTCTGAAAAAAGAAGAAATAATCTGTCTGCTTGCTTGCTGGCTCTTGCCAAGCACCCTTTTGTGAGCCTCAAAAAGCTGAATTTACCAGAATCCTGCTCTAGCTGAAGCAACACTAGTTATACAACTTGATCTTAATTGAAATATTTGGTGCCTGCTGATATGTTCAAACAAATTCACCAGATCTTGATTATGCGCTGGCAATTAAAGCCATTAAGTCAGTAGACAGACAGCAGGTTATTTCATTGCTATTTGACAAAGCCAGCCACCGTTCTTTCCCCCGTCTATGTGACAGCACTGTAATTAGCAGTAATCAAATACTATTTGTGTGAGGTGTTAGGAGTCTGCTTCCTTAGCTAGCAAGGTACCTCTGCCAACTGCAGAACACAGAAACTACCGCTGGTCAGGCAGTGCACAAGACAGAATAAGGGGGAGAAAATAATGAAACAGGATGAACAAAGGATTATTACTTATTTCAGGCTGAGGGAGTTCTTGAAAGCAAGATTAAAAAATAAGAACTTGCTTTTTATTTCTGCAAGCCATATATTTATAAAAAAGTTAAGCTAAATTACAAAGCCATGATCAAGGAATATTGCAAAATACAAGAAAAATTAACATTATATTTAGCATTTATGTATTCCCTGCTTGAGGAATGCATGCAACTTCTATTAGATTAATAGGTGTTCCACTCATGCATCAAGCAGAGACTAAAACCTAATAGTGCATTACATTTCCAAAGTGCTCTACAAACATTAACTAATTAATCCTCATAACCACCCTGCATGGTAGGTAAGTGATACATGGAGTGTGTGTCTGAGCAAGCCCAAGAGCAAGACAGCACCACTCTGTGCTCTTCAACACAGAGCAGAAATTATTCACATTTATGCTGCACCAAATTCAGATGCATTCTGCAAGGGCAAGAGAAGGAGCCATGGTGAGCCAGGTTCACTGAAGCCAGCAAGAAAAGAAGCAAATTACAGCTCTCTCTCTTTTCCCTCCTTCCCTGGCTCTGGTGGGCCACTCTTGACAAGCACAAAGTATTGATGCCCACTGCTTCCCATTTGAATTTCTGCTGGGGGGAGAGAGCTCTTGAACCCTGGGAAGAGAAAGGAAAAGATCCATAGGAGCCTCATCACTGCAGACTTCTCCTCTGCCAGTACCACTGCCTTTGATATCTTGATCTTCCCTGCTTTCTGCTACTATTCCTCCTGGCAGGCTTTCTGCCTTCAAAACCTTCAGCTAAGTCTGTATATCAAAGCTGCAACAGGACCCCAGGAGGAGAAGCTCAGCCCACAATTTGGGTATTCCAATTACAACACCTGAGTGACTTCTCTTTAAATAGCGATCTAGCAGTGAACATACTTCATCCTTCCCTGGTGAAGGGACACTGCATTCTGAACACACAAACAGACGGTATGAAATATGAGAAATTTTCTTTAAAGAATGATCAGATTTGTGTTTAAAAGTCATGCATGTAAATTATAATTCCTATGACAAATCTTCAGCTAGAGGTGGTGCTCAAAACTAGTTCACCCTGCCTGCTTTAGCACGCAGGGTTTGGGGCTTGGATGGCAGTGGGAACTGTGGATGGCTCAGCTGGTATGTTTGGTCTTTAAAGACAGAAACACATTTGAAACATTCTGTTTGCATTTGCCACAGGCTGCCTACGAAGTTTACAGACACACATCCTAAGCACATATGTACTTGCATCACGTCGCCATATCAACGAAGTTTCAACAAAACCATGTGTAAATCTGCTTAGAAAATGAACTTTCATGTGCCCTACGGCTTCCTGAGCAATAAATGTACCATGGCACAAGGAAGAAACAGTAGTGACAACAGTGAAGCTCCTGATACCTGGGATGGAAAACAGATAAGAATTTTGTCTTGAACAACTGAAAATTCAATTGAACTTTCTGGGTAGTGCTTTTCTGTTTGCAAAAATCCAGTTAAGACTTTACAAATTGGTGTGTTCTCAACTGCAGACAGCTGAACCCAATGTGGATTACAGTTGGCTTTATTTGATGTGATTCAGAATCCTCTGGGGTAGCAGACACAGCCTTTGCCTCAGGTATGTGCCCAGTTTTACCTCAGGTGATAGAGAGTGCCCCTCCTAACAAAAGGCAAGCACTAGATGTTGAGGAAATATTCTCTGATCAGCTGAAATTCAGTATAGACAAATGCAAGGTAATGTGCATAAAGAACTGGGGTTTCCTCATGCCTGCTGATGGATGTTATCTCAACTCCACCTGCCCTAGGAAATTCTTCAGCATCACTGTAGGCAGCTGAATGAAAACACCTGCTCTACACAGAAGGACAAAGAAGCAGCAAAGAAACAAAACAAGAGGGTGGGAGAATGTGTTAATACAAGGAAATAAAAAAAAAAGTAAAGGGGTAAGTAAAGCTTTCACGAACACTCCCCACTCAAATACTTGCTGCCCATTTCAAAAAGCATACATGTTATTACAGGCATGGAGAAGTTTCCATCTGAGGATGGATTTTAGAGATTGTAACTATCAGTTTAAAGAGAATTCAGGTCAGGACTGACGTGATAAAAACTATGTCAACTAATACATGCTTTAAGGAAGGTCTAGCTCCCTTTTTCTTAATATTTTCCTAAACAGAAATAAATGAAGACTCTGACATTTAATGAAAATACATCTAAAGTGCAGTATGATTAAAAAATAATATTCAGATGGAGGGAAGGGCTGGGGGGGAAAGGGTGTTTTAAAGGCTTGTTTTACTTCTCATTGTCCTCTTCCAACTCTGTTAACAATAAATTTACTTTATACCTTTAAATTTGAACCCATTTTTTGTCCCTAGAGTGTTTCCTCCCATCCTCATGTCAATTCACAAACCCCTTGTTAATTTTTTTCCGCTCTCCTCTGCCCAGCTGAGAGCAAGAGAGGGTGAGCAAAAGGCTTTTGTGGGTGCCTGGTGTTTGGCCAGTGTCAAACCACGACAGAACGCCTCACCATAGCATCTCTAGAGACTTCCACAGTGCCTATGCAAGCTGAGCACCCAGTTCCTCCTGAAATCCATGGCAATTACGTGCTGAGATCCCACAGTGCTGCTGACCACCCCCTCATTACCCCCAAACACAAACCCACATCCTCAAACATGTAAAGCTGTGCCTTTACAGGTCAGAGAAAAGCAGCAGCAAACAGGAGTCTGGGGAGCCAGCCAGCTCTGACAGTGGGAGAGGCCAGCTCAGCACGGGCTCTGTGGATGGCCAGTGACGGAGAGGAGGGACAAGCCTCTGCCTCAAGCCACTGTACAGAACAAACTTGGCTGGATCCCAAGTTTGGCATGTCACATCTTTGGTATGTCACACAGCTTCTGTTCGGGATGAGTGTGGCACATCCACGTCCCCAGGTTCACAAGCAACATGACAGGCTTCTGATCGAAGCCAGGATGGAGCTGCATCAGATCTGACTCTGACTTGGTTTTCAAAAAGGCCTAATTCTGCTCTCACTTGAACTTTTCACTAATGCAAATGAATTGACTCCAGCTATATGCTAATACCGCTAAGAATACAATTCAGAAATCACAGAAGGCTATTTTCAGGATTTTCTTTCATTTCACGAAAGACCCTTAACTCCCCTAGTCTTTCAAAGTAAGCCAAAACATTCAGATGTTGCTGGTACAAACTGCGTCACACCAGACACAGACATAAAGAGTGAAACAAGCGCTGTAATTTAACATTCAAACAGTCATTGCACAGCCCCAATGCATTGTTGCAGATGAACAAAAGTTTAGAATTGACTACTCTTTCCAGAGCAAAGGACAGCCCTGCACCTCCCCAACATGTCCCCCCCGGCTTTCTGTCCTGTTTTTGTTTTTCAAATTGCATAAACCAGTCTCATGGTTTGCGCAATTACAACAAGAATGTATAAAGGGAGCTGCTTGGCCTAGGGAATTTCTCCTGCCACAAAGAAATTCAAACCACTGATGCTTGTTTGTTTGCTTTCAGTGCTACTGATGGCTTCCTGTCACAAACCCTTTCTATCTCTTGCCCAGTTACTCGTGTACAGAGTTCCCCAGCTGCCCTCAACACCACTGCAGCACTTCAGGTCTGAGCTGAGCACAGGAACAGTCTCGTTCTGCAAAGGCAGTGACCCTCTGCCATCAGTCAAGGCTGCTCCTGCCAAGCTGAGCACTTCGCCTGCCCTTCTAGCTCGGGTTCTACAGTCAGCCAAACCCTTCCCTTCATTTCATAAAAGATTCCAGAACGATGGAGGTCTAAGCTCAGTTCTCTGAGGAAAGAAGCCAATTTACCCTCCCAGTGGACAGAGAGCAGGTTAGCAGGCTGGCGCTGCCTGGTTGCAGTGCCTGAGCTCGTACAAGGGAGGGAAACTCACCTCCTGTCCCTTGGCATGACATTTGCCTCATCAGGAGTGCCCAGGCTGCCCATGGGCACTGAGGGCATTTCAGGAGCATGCAGGGGCAGCGTACAAGGGGCAATGTACCACGCATGTAGAAAATGTGCTCCTGCATGTTCAGGAGCAGTACACACAGTCCACAGGGGGCTCTAAAGGATCTGTGCAGACTGTCTGAGAAGAGGGAGAGGTGATGCTGCCACCAGCACATCCCAAGCTCTCCTTGAAGCCCAAGACCATGTTGTGGGGACAGAGGCTTCCATTTCTGCGGGCACAGGTGGTGGCAAGAAGCACAAGAGCCACCCCTTCTACTGTGACAATATTCTGTCCTGTGTGACTGCAGGCACTGTGCTTTTCTTCCCCTTGCACTGGTTACATTACACTAACACAACTCCCAGGGCAGCCCCAGCATCAGTCTGCTCCTGTCCTAAGGCAGAGTTACAAAATTTTACTCATCCACTCCAGGCAAGTCGTATTTTGATGGACAAGTGAAATAAGTAGTTTTTTCATTATGCATCCCACTAAAAGGCTGATAAATAAATCTTCCTACAGTTAGGAAGAAAGAAATCTTCCTACCTTCCTTCCATAGTAGTTTTGCTGCTCAGTGTCAGGAATATTTAACAGGTATTTAAGTGCCTCTGTTTGTTCTCATGTAGAATTGCCTTCTTGCACAACAATGAAAAGTCCAAGTTTTTGTCTCGGACATACTTCATCTACTGATGTGTCCTATTTAGGAAGAGCAAACTTATTCCAAAAGCAAGTAATGGCACAGTATCAGTGAAACCAACATTTCTTAGAACACCCTGCATTCATCTGCTCTTCTGCTGGAAATACAAAAATAAATTAAATAAAAAGGGGGGGGGGAACTGCTATCAAAGTAAAACAAGAGACTGTGTTCTCACTTCTCTATCTCCATTGTGCATTTGGAATTCATAAAGATCACTGTACAACACTGTTCACAAGAAACCTTAAAAGGCAAGCCCACTATTTACATAAATGAATTTGTCATTTCCAGCAAAATACGTCCTAATGACTGAAATTCTTTCTTTCTTAGTCATGCTGTAGAACAAAAATATTTCTGAAAGGTTCTTCAGTTTTCTGTGCCTTCCTGTTTAGAGACAGACAAAACTCTTTCAGAGCTGGAACACAGTAAATTACTGCTTCAGATACTGTGATTTTCCTCTGCTCCCAGTTATGCACCTTAATATCAGCTGTAACCTAGGTGTAGTCAGATTCCAAAGGCCTACATCCTTTCAGAATCTGAAATGCAGGGGTTTTTTTCACTTAAAAATAAAAATCCATCTACTCAATTTGATTCTCTAGGATTCTCAAGTCCTGCCACCCAAGTACGTATTTTGCTACCAACACAGAATTAGTCAAAATAAAAATCTGCTCCAGCAGTTTACTATCATGCAAAGATGATATTTTTATCCAGCTGCTTCAGAGAATGAAGAGTATAAAGAGGATTTAAGCACAAAATAAGCCTAGTCTCCCCCAGGACTGCTCAGACTAGGGAAAACATGCTGTTTCCAGTGAACTGCCCTCATTGCATTGATTATCACACTTTACTGCCAATGCAGAAGCATTTAGTCCTTCTCACACAAGTAAATGCTACAAACTGAAACACCATGCAAACATGGCTTTACTAGGCACGTCCTAAATGAGCCCGAGATAAAAGAAGCTCTATTTTGTTACTAGGCTTGAGCTGAGGGTTATTTGTAGGAGGTATAATGTCTTTAATGTCGCCATTTATCGCTCATTTACATGTATAGTGTAAACATGCAGCCTCTGACCTGGGTGCAAAGATACAAATTTCAGTGCTTAACTGCAGGCATGTGAAAAGCATGTTAAAAATGCTCTTCTCTTCCTTGTTCCATCAGCTCTTCCGTTAAAAGAAGGTGATGACTGCAGGGATTGATTAATTATATTAATTTGAGTTACATGCCAAGATGCTCTGTGCAAAATTCTGCATTGCTTTAATTCCCTACGATTTTAAATGTAACTACCTTAGACAAAGTCAATCAATATCTTTCCTGCCTGTATTAAGATGTTTTGTGCCTGGAAGGCCCCATTATAGCAAAAACTGCATAAAGAAGCTACAAGCACAGAAGCCCACCCCTCCTAAAAGATTCCTGACTGGAACTTTGGCCTGTGAGTTAAGCCACCTAGATAAGATAAAAGCAACACTATTTTTGGATCACCTCAGGTCTGGGGAAAAATAAACAAGGCTGAAGGAAAGGAATGCACCCACAAGAAAGCCAAACACAGCAGAGAATCATCCCTGGCTGGGTTTGGGGTGGAGGAGGCCAAATTTGCACATAACCCCACACCCCAAATCCCCCTGCCCTTCCTGCAACCAAGGGTGAGGGGAGGAGGTTTCAGGTGTGTGCGTGGCATAACCTCTGATTTAAGGCAGTGAACATCCATCCTCCCTTACACAATTGTTGTGTGAGCATCCATCCTCCTCGTCCCATGGCAGCAGTGATGCTCATGGAGCTGCTCAGTGGGCTGCACCAGAGTGCTCCCTGATTTCCACCCACTGTCCCCCAGAACAGGGAAGTTTTCAGCTGAGCTGCTCCTGAGTCTGATCTTGTGAGTGACAAACAGTGGGAATTAAAGTCAAGGGCAGGAGATGTGCAGAGGTGCCTGTCTCACTTCCCCAAAGCCCCAAGCTGGATACAAGCAACTGCAACAACCTTGGCCTCACCATACTCTTTGCCCCAGTATCAAACACAACTAATTTCTACCATTAGCTTTATTTAGAAACCACACTGCTCACTGCCAAAAGAAGGACTTCATCCTCATGGTCACACTGAGTTAGGTCCTATGGTATCATTTAAAGAAATGACACAAACCAGCAGCTCAGCTCTGGGTCAGATTACAAAACTGAGTTTCTGAAATGGTGTTTGGTCATCATTTTTTGGTTTTTTTCTGAAGGGCAGCAGGCATCTGCAGAGCCTCCCTGGGTGCACTGAACTAGGTACAAGTGCTTCACCAGCCAAGGACAGTTCCTTCTCCTGCCCTCCTTCCAAAAGCAGTCTCACTGGTATAAGTGGAATTATTTGTTCAACTGCAGAGAATGCTCTTTGACAACAAATGTGTCAAAAATCCCCAAACTAAAATGCATGACCTGAAGAGCTGGTAGGAAATTCTCTTCTTACAAGGATGTGGTGCAAGGCAGAAACAGAGAGATTTGACATGAAGGTCTCTGCCTATGATTGGAAAGGCATTTTCCAAGACTGACACTACACCAATTCCTAGGTGGATCAGGATCATTCCTGACTGAAGTTCCAGTCTAGGAGCCTCTGATACATTTCAAGTTCCTTCTTATTCAGGACAGCAAATTCACTGCATGGTTAAACAAATACATGCACATGGGCAGAGGACTGAGCAGGTTATAGCCAGAGACGTACTACCTCATCTCATCTTTAAGAAATTACCTTGATCAAGGTCAAAAATCTTGGAAGCACAGAGAAAAAACACAGTATCAATGCCCCTATAATGCCAGTTCTATGAATAAGGGACTCCAGTGTTCAGTGCTGTCATTTCTGCAGCAGTTATGAATACCAAAATTCTCAACTGACAAATAAAAAGCCTAAAGATGCCATAAGAATCAATCCTCAAGTCTCTTAACAGTTCAAACAATTAAATGCTACCTTGACTTTAAAGGCTGTAATTGACTACTGGTTATTTAAAATTTATCTTCAAGCTCTGCTTTTAAAAAAATGTTTTTCCTGTGAAAAATCAATAATTCCACCCAAATCAAACACATGTTAGGAGACCTTGCCGTCCTCCACTGCAGTGCATTAGCAGAGATCCAGGTTGGCTTCCTCCCCCTTTTCTGCTCATTACCATCAGTTTTGAGAACTGATTAGCTGTGGTTGTTATTCATTAGTCACATCTCCAAAATCTGAATTATAAACATCCCTGTGAGGTCTTATCCTAATCAACCTATTTTGAGTCTCGCAATTAATACTAACACCAGAAAAATAATTGAACCGTGTACGTTTAAAGACACCGCCCCCCTTCCCACAGAAATCCAGGCATGAAAAGGAGGAGTAAGTACTTGCTTAGGAAGAAGTGTGTTCTTTCCCATAAAACAATACAACTTGGATTAGGACAGGGGTGAAGGTTTGGGGTTTGCATTTTGATTTCTAGATAAGTAAGACCTTGTTCTACTGTAGAGGTTATTTATTCCCTATTCCTATACAGAAAAAGAATTCATTTCACAGAGATATAATGCCATGTTAGGAATAACTAAAATGATACCCTTAATTTTATGGGACTACACCATCCCTTTAAGGAGCTAAACCAAAAGTAATGCTTTGACAGAGATCAGCTCTCTAACTGGCAATAAAAGCAGTATGTGAGAACAGACCTCATGTCCTGGATGGTCCTTTTCCCTTAGAGCTGGAATTCTGGGCATTTGAAACCAAATTTTCATCCCTTGAGAACCAGCCTTCCTTGTGTTTTAGGGCAGACAGTCCCACAGCAGCACAGACTGACCTATGGATCTGTTAGCAAAATGGAACACACTCAAAAATGTCTTTACAAGTACAGAGTATTTAATCACCACAAGAAAAATAATTTCTGAAGAAATTACCAAACAGAACCATCTGAGGAGAATTTGTAGCAGCTAGTTCTGCAGATAATTCTGTACTCCCCAGGAACCCTTTCCCTGAATGCAGAAAATTAACTGCAGAAAATGTCTTACTTTTCAAATAATTATAAACCATCAAATTAGTACGGCGCAGATCTGTACCACTGAGCTGTTTTTGCAAAGTGGGTGCCAGGATTCCTCCTCATCAGTGTGCAGCAGCCTGGGACATAAGGCAGTGTATTCCAAACCTGCTTGAACAGCAGGAGGGAGCTTCAACAGGCAGGACGATTTTTAGCTGGAATTTGCTCATTGTGCAGAGAATGAAAAGAAGAATCCTCACCACAATGCACAGCAAGGACAACTCTTAAGAAAGAAGCTTGTACTAAGAGCCCTGCCTAGGGAGTAATTATTCATTACCAAAAAAGCAGAGTATGCCAGCAATGGCAGTTAATCCCTTCTTTCCCTCTCTTCTTCCTGCAGAAAGTGGCACAGGAATCCTTCACAACTGCCAGTTTTAAAAAGTTTAGTTCTAGGGCTCCACAATACAAGTTTTAAGGAAAGAACCTACATAGCTCTGGCCACTTCTTGCTCTTAGCCATGGAATACAGCAGGATAGCACTGCACAGGAAACAAGCACCCTCATCACATTAATTAATTATTCCAGCTGAGAACAATGAAGGCACAAGGGTATATGTTTTTCTGCTATATCTGGACTGCACAGGTGTGGATGCCTTCAGTTGTTACAGGGATCCTGATATGTGGTCAGGGTTTACAGGCACTCCCAAAACAAGCATGAGCTTGTGCCAGCTTGAAGGATGTTCATCAGGTGCTTTTTGCTAACACAGAATGCACTCACTCCAACGTACCCTGCCACACACATTCAAGGAAAACAAAAACCAACAGCTCTGTGCTCAATTAAAGTCTATTAAAAGGCAAAAGTCAGGGAAACAAATCCTATCCTTGTGAAAAGACATTAAACCAATGAGGAATGATTTCCCAGTGAGCCTGTTGGCCACAAAATTCTGAGAACACACCAGAGAGGCAGATACTTTAATGCAACTTGCTAATGACATGCATTAAGTGATTCTTGTTCTTACTGCCTGCTCATCTCAGGGGTCCTTGGAGCCAATTACTAGTAACCTGCTATTGCATTCCATTGAACAATTCAACTCCCACAACAAATGCAATAAACTAATCCTTTCCTGTACCAGATTCAGTCTGCTCATTCTCCTTGCTACTCCACATACCCAGGAAATATACAATATGAGGAACATCAGTGTTTTATCCACAGTATTAGGTGTATATAGTATAGAGATGCACGTGTCAGAGCCTGATATGCCACAAATATTATCTTTGATAAACTGGTATTTTGAGCAAACATTTCAGAAATAATTCCTATAATTTTAAGTCCTCCAGAACATTCAGTTCACCAGGTCACTGCAATTCTCTCTTCCCTCATCCATCTGGATGCTCAAATGCAGCTCTCAGAAACGTGCTTCTCTTATCTTTCCCTGGGACTAGAAAAGTGGTTTTGCATATGGAATCATTATTTGTTTCCATGGATGTCTCTGGGTTCCTCTGACAGCTTTATCTTACTGATGAGGATAGGTGCTTTTCCAAAATCTGCTGCCAGACATCACAGGATGGAGTTGGCAGGATCTGTCAGATGTTACTCACATGGTCTGAAAGTCACAGTTGATCACTTTGAAAACACAATTGATGCACAGCAGCTTTGTGTAGGTCCACTTCACCACCAGCACACAATCCCTTCCTGCCTCTTTCTCTTCTCCTGGTCGCCATGGGAATTATTAATTTGAAAAACAAATTAGAAAGCAGCAGTGACATGACTTCTACATTTCTAAAAATGAGATGGCTTTTCTTCTTCAGATTCCGCCACTACTCATGCCTAGAAACTTTTTGAAGCATAAAGGAAACAAACTATTTAATTATTAGTCAATTATTTAAGGTTTAACTGGAATCTTGTCATGGTTTGGGGCTTCCATAGGGACTGCTTATGCTGGCACCAAACTCTGACTCTGGAATGTTCACTACCAGCCACAAACCCTGTGGCACTTGAAAGTAGTCCAGGGTTTCCTTTCTAGCAAAGATAAATACAGTGCTCATATCAAACCTGCACTGCTGGGAACTGCACATGGACTGACACCAGTGCATCAAGCTTGTGTGTTCTCATAGGACGCTGTCTAAATAACTCTTCCTAAAAAGAATTAAGCAGGATTATTCAAAATGCCTTCTCTTAGGTGTTTACAAGAAGTGTTTGTGTGCACACTTGAGAGCAGTGTGCCTGCAGTTTTGGCATTACTGGGCAGCACTTTTGAACTGAAGATGAAAACTTCCTCCATTTAACATTTATAGCCTTTGCTGAGGTTCATCTCAAATGCAGCACCATGCCACCTGCAGGGATGTACACCCAGCCAGGATACATAGCCCCTTGCTCCCAACAAACAAACACCAAAAGAAAACTACCTGGTTTCATGAATCTAGTGTTTGCCATGCTTAGTGGATTGGGACTGGCGTAATTAAACCAGCTAGAAACATTTTAAACAAAAATAGTCAAAGTTAAAAAGCTATTTAAATATTAGACAGAACATCTTGGTCCCAGACAATACTAGGATTCTTTTGAGAGATCTGGAATATACACTGGTTAGGACCTCATTTTCACTGAAAAGAAAAACAGAGAAGAAGACCCTTCCTGCCTTATGTGATTCTGGAAAACCTTCTCTTGAATCACACATAAATTCCATGGAGGCCAAGTCTTAAGGTCAGCTTTTCATGCATGGGGTTTATGTGGAGGGCAAATTCTATATATACCAGAGGCCTGAGAAACCAGAATTCATAGGAAATCAGAACGTATCTGGCCCCAACTCAGCTTTGCCATCAAGCATAATTTAAATGTTAATGCAAAAAGTCAAAGTTCTCCATTAAGAAGTCAAACTTCTTAATTTGTAAATTCCAACTAATATGAATTTTAACTACTGATTTATAATCCCATGTGTCCCTTCAATGAACAGGAGTGAAGAATGAAAACCAGACCTGCATCAAAGCCTGACATAGAAAGAAAGCTGGAAATTGCTGCTGTACAGCCACAAATTATATTACTAATGCGGTCTGCCAGTTTTACTTGAGCCCCACAGCTGAGGCTTAATCACATCTTTGACACAGCTGAATTGCTGGGGTACAGTGGGTCCTGTGGCTAATGGCATTACTTCAAACAACAAACAGACAAACAAACAAACAATATTAAAGTGATTGTAAGGAACTCCCATGTATTTTACATGACCTGCATCTGCTTAACCTGTTCTGAGGCAACATCACAAGCAACCAGTCTGTTTTGTGTCTTTGTGGTGGGAAGGGATCAGACACTGCTTTGCAATAGGCACTTTGTGCTGCTCTCAAACGCTCTCCTGGTTTACACTGGTATTTAACACAACAGCAACACAAAGCAGGAAGGTTTTGTTCTTATTTTTAACGAGAGAAAACAAGATAGTCTGGGTAGCACAATCACAGCTAGCAGTGAGGGCGTGGGGCTGACACAAAGAAGTAGACTCAAGCACGGTGCCTAGCTTCCACACTGGTGTGTGTCACAGAAACTCCTAATCCCAAACCTCATCACTCAGTGCTGGAGAACTGCATCCCAGCGTGGCCAGGCTCAACAAAAGGAACAGGAAAGAAACCAACAAAGGAAGAGACTTCCTTCACAGGCAGACATTCCCACCCAGCTGAACGTGCCCACTCAGCGCCACTTCACAGCTCTGCAGGCTAGGGAGGCAGCACCCACCCACTGAAACAACAGCCAGAGCCACGCAGAGTGGCCCAAGCTGCTCCTCAAATACAGAAATTAACAACGAGTTTAACCAAGAAAAGGCGGTGGGTGATAGCAGTGAGTGATTAGGAGGTCCAGAGGCTCTGTCTGTCATAGCCTGAGCTATGCTACATGGAAGCGTGCAGCCTTCCAGGAGCCTGCATTAGGGATGTGACCAGCCCATCTGACAAAGAAAGCAAAAACCATCTTGGGTCAGGAGCTCGCTGTACTGGTGAAGGGGCTGTAAACCAGATTTGTCAGGGTATCCATCCATCCCAACCTTGCCAGTCAGATGCCAAAACCTGGATGCCTGGACCAGTGCAAGGGGAGTCCAGACTCCCAGCTTACAGCAGGAGAGTGTTGATGTGGGGTGTAAGCAAACTGTGACACAGGACGAGCTCCTGGCACCAAGGACATCACAGCAGCACCACAACTAACCTAGGTGGGACCAGGGTTTCCCCCCAAGTTAGATCAGTTTCTCAAATTAAGGCTTGCACTAAAAGACCTGTGTCAAACTAGTATTTTGGTTGCATCCATTAGAGTGACAATTCTTAATTTCAGATGATACTTCTTTCCTACATCTGAATTTTAATTAAACATACTTTACTAAAGGGAGTCTATCTGATCCAATCAATGTCAGTGTATGCCCAGAACCTTCTCCTCATTATTAATCAGAGAGACATCAGACTTCACATGTATGTCAAAAAGAGCTCATTTCAATGCACTTCAGACAACACAGGTATTTCACAATGGGTTTACGATTGTGTTCTTTTCTTTATTAACCATAGCACGTAAAGTAAATGCACAAACGCAGCTCTCAAAAAGAAAAATCACAGAGTGCTTTTGGGGGGAAAAAAAATATCAAAAACAACTGCTGTTCTCTAATGTGTTACTAAAGACACCATCATCCCTCATCCCTCCAGAAGTGCCCTTAATTAAATAAGAATCTATTAAAAATACAGTGTCCCTCTGTGTAAACTGCCACCCACACCCTTCTCTTTCAATTTTAAAAGTGATCTATTTTGCCTTCTGCCTGCCTAGAAGCTCATTAGAAACAGCCCCTTCTGCACATATGCGCCACATAACAGAGACTTGGAGCGAGACCGACAGAAGGAAGGGAGAGAAAGAATTTAGAAAATGAATAAAATAAAGTGGTAATATTTATATATAATACAAATATATAGAGTAATATAATATATAATAATATAATTATATACAGTAATATAATCATATATATATCTATATATAATATAAATAATATTTGAGGAAGTAACCCTTAACAGTTCGCCTCAAAAATGACTTTTGCATCTTGCAAGAATTGTTCCCACCTTGTGTCCTATACTCCAAGGAGCAACACAGTATTTGTTAATGGCAAACTGCTCCAACACAAAGTTGCCTTTGAGCTTTAGTCCACGGTGGCATAAATGATAAAGCATTGAGTAGAAGAGATATGGAGAGGAACCTCTTAAAAGCAACATGCTCAATCAAAGGTGTCTCTTCCAGCCCTTGGCAGGGACTGGAAACAAGGGGATCATTGTGATCCCTTCCAACCCAAACCACTCTGATTCTGTAATATTGCCTCAGCATCTGACACCAGCAGGGATCAGAAGGGAAGAGGCAGCACATGAGCCCTGGGGTGGAGACAAACTGAAAATCCAGTAAAATGTTACCTTCTGGGATGGACACAAATTCAAAATGCAGTAAATCTGTCTGCCTTAACAAGAGGAGGGGCTGACAATTCATATCTAACCTTCATCCATTGCTCAAAATATCTGCAAAGAACAATTTGAATTCCAGGCTTAACCAGGACCTTTTAAACAACTCTCCAGATACACCTGCCTAAAAGGTGTCTTTACGCTCCAGATGGATTCCACTTGTCCTGCACTGATCTCTGAACACAAACCTGCACCTGCTGATACCTGAGCTGTAAAATTATATATATAATTTTACTCAGGTAAATATAATTATATTGTGTATATAAAATATATATTTATATATGTTTAAATATATTATGTATTATATATTATATATTTATATTGTATTTTATATAAAACATACAAAAGATATTATATTATATTATATTATATCTATATGAGTGACTGCAGTGCTTTTTAGTTTGGAATGTTCTACTAGATTTACTCCTTCAAACATCACAGATCTATCATCTTCACCTAAATTAAGATGAAATTTGCTGCAACACAAATTTTCATTATCAGACATTCCTGTCCAAGACCAGTGCCTTTAGATGATGCAGTGTTTCATTCAGGGAGACTCCTAGGGATTTCTTTGCCTGTGTATGTAGAAAAAAAGGAATGAAGCCTGACAAACTGTTTTACTGACCTGAAAAAAAAGATTATCCAGAAAAGATATTTTCCTCTCCCCGAAAAATAAACGAAAAATGGTTCACCTTATCCTGTTTCTGTAGTTGCAGAGTCACTTCCTTGCTGAATTCTCCCTTTCTTGTGGGAGTTTTGCTCTTATGCAGGAGCCCACAGTCACACCTTGTTTAGATTTGTAATAATGGCAACATATTGAGCACAACTGTGACAAGAACAGACTCAAAGCACTCAAGGAGGTAGCTAGAGCTTTAATAAATCCTTTGCCTATCTGAAAAGTTGGAATGTGAGATTATTTACATGATTCCAGCACGTAAAACTGAGACAGGAGCTTGGAAATCAGATGTGTTATGTTACTGGACTGCTGCTGGGAAACCACATGGAAAGAGTGGTTTAGCATTTTAGTATTTTAAAATTTAACTAGTCAGCTCTTGGTTTCTAATGTCTTTTCCTGGAAAGCATTTCACAAATGGCAGTAAATAAAAAAATTGCCATCTCAGGTAATTGTAGGCAGCAACCCCAATTTCTCCACCTCTTACTCTTGGCCCACACTGAACTGCTTTATGTTCTGGGCTCAAATGAACTACGGGAAGCAAATGTATTTGTGACTGACTAACACAGCCCTGTGCCTAACAGCTACAGAGCAAGTCTCCTTGGGAAAGAAGTACTGCAGAACCAGAAGCTCTGTCAGCAAAGCAAAATATTTTGTTTAGTACTTGGTAGTGAGGAAGAATAAAGAAAAGGAAAGAAAAAGAGTTAGAAAGTATAAAATTATTAGAAGCAACTATTATATGAAATTTTATCAATGCCCAGGACATCCACTGTGAATACTGCTTGGAGGTGCAGGTGAAGAAAAACTCAGTGACAGCACAGGGGCTGCCCAGCTTCCACCCAAGGCCAAGGCAGAAGAATTAACCACTGTCTGTTGTGCTCTGAGGTAAATATTAACGTGCAAGGTCCTCACTGGAACATTTACTATTTACATTACTTGTTTCTATGTTATAGAGAAGGTGAAGTGACAGAAATAAAACATTATTTCTCTTGATACTCTCTACTTAAATTGCAGAAATAAATATTTTTAAGTGTTGTCAAATCTGAAGTACAGGTTCATCCCTCCAGATTGTCCATCATGCTAACTTGTTATCTTCCATTTCATTAGGAGCTTTCACAAATAAACTGGGAGCTACCTCTCTGCTGGGCTGGCTATTTCCAGAATTTGTTTACATAAGAATTCCTGTTCCTCTATCTTCCCACACAAGAAATAGCTTTATTTCTGCTGAAAGCAAACTAATTCTATGTACCTGCCCTGGGATCTGTTCAGTAGCTATAAAGATTCAACTTCCTAGCATTTCACAACTTGAAACAAGACGTAAAGAATGTTTCTCTCATACTTGGAGAACACTAATCTCTTGCAACTCACCTTTCAAATAAACGCCCTTCCTTTTTCCAGAAGAGAAATAATGATAGATTGAAAATATAAATTTCTAATTTCCTAATCAAAAGAGAATGAAACCAAACTGATTTTCAACCAAGCCTGAGAAAGGACTCAAGCAATAACTGAAAAATATGCTTCCACTGACGTGCAAAGGCTGTGATTACCTAACATGATTTCCCTTTCAAAACTCTCCATTGCTGTGAGTCACAAAGGTCTTTGACAGTAGTTTGCTGACTATCTCCCCTGTGCTGGTTGTCCCAAAAGCACACACAGCTTGTCCAGCAAAGTGCTAAACATCAGCATTTTGCAACCGCCCAGTTTATTTGGCAATTATACTTGCTAAAAAACAACAAAAGCTGCCGTTTGCTCAAAAATACTTATAATAATTTCAGTTATTCCTGAGTGCGAATACAAGAACAGAATGCCCTGGCACAGACAGTAGCTAAAAGCAATGGGCAGCTCTGTTTTGTGCTTGATACATGTATTGCTGACAAACTGGATGCTGTTTGGTAACTAAATATATCAAAGACTGATATAGGCCTTTACTTCTGTTTCCTGATTTAACTTTTCTCTCAGAACACCACTGCTTTGGCTTGCACACTTTGTCTTGCAGCAAAGCACAGCACGCACTCGCAAACACAGAGGGAGTCACCAGCCTTTTCCCAGGCACTCAAATGGTGATTAAAAATCATCCTGCATCATAAACTGCAGGTCTGAACCTGAGGAGCAACACACAGGCTGGAGAAGGAAGGCAGTCAGGGGTGAGAAAGGGAACCGTTTCATGGAGCACAGGGAGATTTATTGTCTATTTAATTACTTTTTCATGGTTTGTGCTGGCTGAACAGACTCCAACTGAAACTACTGCAGATTTGGAGCATCCATAAAGATGCACTTGTGCAGGCAGTGACACAAAGTCACACCACATCTCAGGGACCAGCTGTTTGTGAAGTTTTCCACGGGATGCTGCCTGCCCATGGCACCAGGGTACAAAGCAGCACGGATGTGGAGCTGGCAGCGCTGCAGAGCAGCTCCGCTCTGGGTACCTCTGCTTCAGCAACACAAGACAAAAATAGACGCAAGTTTTACAGCTTGCACACCCAGCTCCTCATTCTTCTCTTCCAAGCCTCTTCCTACACCTTTAGATCTCTCTGAGATGTTTACTCATCTCCCCCGCCCCCAAGACCTTGCCTGCAGCATAGCAGTATATGAATTTGCCTGGCAACCTGACATAAATATCCAACCAACCAGCAAACAAAGCCTGGCACGCTCTGAGCTGCAATGTTTCTGTGCACAGCCTTACAACAAATCAGAGCTGGCCACCAGGCGAGGAATCAACCCACTTTCCTTAGCTCAGGCTGTAATCTGAAGTTTGTGGGGAAAGGTGAGCATTTGCCTTCCTTTATTTTGCTTCTATGCAATGTTCAGAACTCAGCTCTAGACAGGTCTCTTTTCCCAGAAAATACAAAGCACTGCATCTTGCCTGCCCCTAAACCCTCCCTGATGCAGTGGTGCTGCATCTTTGTCCCTCCCCTCTCTGGGGACATGCAATACACAGTGGGTGTTTCAGAGATCAGACCCCAAACCAGCAAGCTTCAAGATAAGTACATCACAAGAAATTCTCACTTAATTTCTTTAAACTTACCAATGTGGAGCAAACAAATGAGACTCATGCCCTCTGTCAGCTACAGCAGAGTTGACAGGAAGGTAAGATGGTGTGGTATTAATAGCTCCATCATAACTGAACCATTACATTCCATCCTGCCCCACAAAACAGATTACTTGAAACTGGAACACAAAGTACGGGACCAAGCCAAGCCAGAAACAAAGTTCCACTCCATCCATTTTTGCCCCTGCAAATGCACCAGCCTGCACAAACTCTGAGTCACTGCTGAGCACATGACGTCCTTTCCCACTGTTTCTGCCCTTTATATGCGTCATAAAGAGCTCAAATAGGAGATCCTCTGCAACAGAAGATGAGGAAGGCTGACACCTGTGTCATGCTTTGGCACATCATAGAAGTATTTTTTACCCTTTGTTTAATAGAAGGCGTTGCAGCCCAGAAATATCAGAACCTGGTTTGTGGAATGGAGGCAAACTTGAGTGGCAACAGGCCTTGTAAGAAGTGCCCCATTTCTAGAGACAGAAGAATGCAAATAGACAACACCTTTTGTGGTAAACCACCTTCCTCTGCCCTCAAGAGCTTCATTTTACACAGCATGGTTTTACACACAATATGACTTCTACTACTCACACTGAATATTTGGAAGAATCAGTCAGTGTACCAACTGACATTTGGATTCTTATTTTCATAACCCAAGGAGTATAAACATTCTTTCCAGTTTTTATTTTACTTTCTAAAACAAAAGCTTGCATTGAGAGAGATCCTGGAAGACTTGGGAAAGAGGCTGGTAACACAGAATAGCCCTAAGGTACAAAAAGGGTAGATTTATTTATTCTTAAAAAAAAAAAAGAGAGGAAAAGCTAATCCAAACAAACCATATGCATTCTGTCTTGTTGGTCAGGTATGGAGAAATCACATCAAACACCAAATTATACACCATGTCTTTGGAAACTAGTTTGTCTGATTATGCTCATTTTACAGCTTCACTGGATAAACTAAAGAAATTAATGCTTCACGCAGTTACCCAACAATAACAATTGCCAGGACCCCATCATTAAAATCAGGTTGCAATACTGCGTAAAAGCAGCACCTGTTTTGATCAGAGCCCACATCAATGCAGTGCTCACAGCAGCCTGTACAGCCATGCACTGTGCCCAAAATCAGGTTTTCCTTTATCACTGTCCTGAACCGACATAGATTTGCTCTGTCCTGAGCATGGGCATGTGATGCAAACAAGGTGTAACATTTCAGCTGAGGGTCCAAATGGCAACAGGCAGAAACTGACAGAAACCAACGAGTTTGACCTCTATACAACTATTTCCAAATGTGCTTTAAAATGTTTAAGTAAAATTAAAATTCATTAACACCATGACAAAGAGAAACACATGTATTTAATTCTGCTGATTGTAGTAAACCTGTCACTCTACAGTCAAAGCTTCTTACTCCAGATACCTCAGAAACAGCTTGCTGCTCAAGCTGTTGAACACGTTCATGCTATGGCAGGTACTACTCAGCATTATCTCAGTTACTACTGCAAGGATATCTATCTTTTTAGTGCACATGCTTGATCTTTTCCCCCAGAGGAAAGCAGAAATGGAACATTTAAAGCATACGCATGAAAAACAACATTTTTGAAGTGGCATCACTGACAGTAGCAGGAGTGCTGGCAGCATGTTAGCATTTGGCTAATTGAGCCATTCAGGTTAATGAGCTTCACAGTTATGAGGATCAACTGGAAAAAAAAAAAATTTTAAAGACCATAAGCATTGAAAGCTTGCTCATCCAAGTTTCCAGAAGAATCCTGTTTGTATCAAGGAGGAATAGAGACACAAATCAGAGAGTGAAAAGAGCGCCTCCCACAGCCCCACATTCCCCCAGGAAAACAGGACTCTCCCAGACACCCCCTATTTGAGATGCCAAAGTGGAATGCCAAAATAAGCCCCTCACTGACAGTAAATTGTGCACACACTCCAGCTCCTTCCTTCCAGCAGAATAATTAACAATGCTGGCAAGTGCATTATCATAAACTTCAGTGTTAACACCCCCACTGCAAAGAACAAAGGCAGCTCACATCCCTCCCAAGCTCCTGCTGCAAGCCGGGTGCTGATTCTGACAAGTTGCTCTGTGCCAATTTAGATTCCTTTCACATTCGGAAGGTTATGTTCTTAACCACAAGTTAGACAATACTTTTTAAGCACGAAAAACAGTGCTCTGAAACCTCGTGTCTGGTGGCTGCACAGCTTTCATTTGGATACAACTTCGTGGGTACAGCCCAGCCCCAGGGAATGCTGAGATTAATGCAGTACACTCAGTAAGATGTTTCAGGTGCTTCACTACAGATACTGTGAGGTGTTACTGCTCTAAAAGGACACCCAAATGGATTCTCTGGTGTTTCTGATCCATGGTGCCAAGAGCAGACCTCAGGTTACTACACTTTGGTTTTATTTATCAACCCAAACTGGTCTGATGCCACCCTAACCCAAGCACAGTCCTTTTGCATGCATCAAATTTACATTCCATGAAGATGGAGGTCTATAACAGAGCAATATCAAACAGCCTTGAGGATGGGGCTCTATTAAGCATTTTTCTATTTCTTGTCTGCCCCATAGCCAGGACATCGTCTCTGGTAGTAGTGAGGTTGGCACTTGGTTTCTTTTAGAGATAGTTAGGCAAGAAATAGGGAACAGATAACAGATTCTACTGAGCAAGACTGCATTTCTAACAGCAAACCAACAGCACCAGAGAGGTGTGTCTTCAATGTGCTCAAAGAAGTAACTAAAAAAACCCCCATCCCAGGTGCTTCACTACAGACACTTTGTGGCTGTCCACTTATTCAGCAGAATTCCCTTTGAAACAGATGTCACACACTCTGACAAAAATGTTACCTTTTGTGACAACAAAAGGTAACATTTCTAGGAGGCAAGTGATGTCAAAGTGCAGCAACCTTACCCATGAGTAACAAATCAGAAGACTATCATGCACTGGGAAAATGAATGACCCATAAGGAAACAACTGCAGTGTAAAAATGAATCAAGCCAGATCCCAACCAAACCAAACCAGGCCATCCCTCACCTCCTCTGCCCCTTCCCAATACCTCTGGTTGCCAGCATCTGGGGTGAACTGTGGCACAGGGGGTTCCCACTTTATCCAATATTTATATACAGCCTCTCTGCAGAGCAGCCCTCAGGAACTGAGAAACACAGGGTTTCTGCGTCTTTTACAAAAAAGAAAGACAAGGTTTCCAGCATAAGCAGCCCTATACAAACACCAGCCCAATCTCTGTCAAGGACAGTGCATCCCAGCTACAAAAGGAGTTAAAATATTTCCATGTTGTTCAGAAGAGCCATGTGGTAAAATAAAGGGTGAGGAAAAATATAAATCCATATTTTTAGAAAATTCAGTCATTTATCAGTCACAGAATGCTTATTTTCATCTTCAAGAAATACAGATTTCACCTTTGGAGGTGACTTCTGGGTTTGTCTCACAAATAAATAAATACTTCTCAGCAGACAAAGAAACAATCGTCCCCAGTCTGTGGGGATTCATCTTTTCAGTTTCTTAGACACGGTGGAAATTTTGTTATCTGCTGCCATGGAGAGGGAAAGCTAGCAGAAGTTTTATTGCAGCACATTCTCAGGATTCTAAACATACCATATCACATACACCAGGTAATGAGTTTTATTTTAACTGCTTGGGGAGATTGCTTTAGTGGACACTGAAATTGAATAATCAGCTCTGCTCACCGAATGAAAGGAAACTATAACAGGATACATAAAAGGTGTCTCATTATTTCACAGAGAGCCTTGCACATAACCCAGACAGGAGGGATGTAGTGGCCATCACACAAGTATTCTCCTCCAAGTGTGTTTAAAAACAACTAAAAAAGACCAAAAACTCCAAAAAACCCCTAAATCCCACATGAACATGGACCCATCATGTGCATGTATATATCACTCACCAGGGTGTGCAAAGGTGCCATGGCTAGAAGCACTGAGGGAGCTTCCCACCCTGCAACATCACAATGTGCTGATTGGCAGGCACCTGCCTCTCAAGTTTGCATTTTAAGTTTTCTCCTCCTTTAAATGCTCTGTTCTACTCTGCTTTCCCACCTATAACCTCTCTTTGACAACTCTGATCTGGGGAATTGATGCATTGGGAAAACTATTCTGCTCACTCTGGAGCAAGGGGAAAAGGGTGTTCTTCACATCTTGGGGAAACCAAGTCCTGTTTTCCACATTTACTGTACAAAGGTAAGGGCATCTCTACCTGGATTTCAAATGCTGCCCTGTGTCCCAACTTCATTTTTTCTACCTCACATAAATGAGTTACCTACCCATTAAGAAAACCTATAGTGACCTGTCTTCCCCAAACTCCCTTTAGCCCCTGCCTTCTAAAGGCAATTTGGCTTCAATCAGACTTTTAGTGGAAATTTTCATTTCCATTTTCTTCCATGAGAGCACCTGTAGGTGAAACCAGTCCAAAAAAAGGCATTACAGAAAACAACTCAAATCCTATTGACTCTAAGTTTATCCTTGCAATTTTGCAATTAAGAAGAAAATACATTTTAGAACAACTCTTTTCACAGATCATAGGTCCCACTACACATGAAACACTGCTTTTACTGACTGCCCCAAGCCTGCCTCATTCTCCGTGCTGGTTCATGTCCAATATTTCACTCCATAAGAGACCTCTAAGCTAATGCCTGATGTTGGCAGCTCTGAGAGGTTACCAGCTTTGCAGTTCAAAGCAAAGAATCCAAGACACTGCCAGTATTTGGAAACATTCCCCACCAATGACAAGGAAGAGCAAAAGTCACACTAACTAATCATTTCAACACCAAAAAATGGAAATGCATTGGTGTTATGCTGCATGTACTTTGTCCCAGCTTCTGAAGATATTTCATCCTCCTTACAGACATAAGGCAGGAAGCCACTGCCCCACAAAGCTTGTGCCTCAAACCATTTCACCACAAAGACAAATGTTTCTTTCCAGACATGATGAGCTTGTTCAGCTCCATTCTCTCCATCAGTTCAATGTTTGGATGCTGTTTCCATTTGTTCAGATAAAATAAAAAGCACAAAACAATTCACAGCTACCCTGCCTATGCACAGGAACACAAATAAAAGATGCAAGGTGGGGAGAAGATTTTGTGAGATAAAAGACCACTAAGTGGCAACACTCGTCCATCAGAATTCACTGAGAGCAAAGAAACTTTTTTGGGCAGAAGTCCCCAGAATTTTTTAAAGAATGTTTTTTAGTATCAGAAATACAAGTTATGGATACCTGGCTTGTAGTCATTGCCTAACAGAGATTAGTAGATCATAAAGCATGTGAAAAGAGATACCAGCTGCCCTTAAACCACCAGGAAAACACTAACAAAATTTTCAGATGTTACAGATCCATCTATCACTTCAATAACATGTTTCTAAATGAGGCTGAAGCAAGATATCCATAATTATTACTAAAATGTCATTTTTACATTAGCCCAACAGTTGTGCATGTTCCTTACAAAATGTAACAAGCAAACCACCAATTAATTTTTTTTCCTGTAAATTAGAGATAAATTAACCTAAATACCTCTTTTGCAATAGTTTTGATTTTTAACCCAGAATTTCTATTTCCTTTGAACAGCATAAGTCACACAAAGCATCCTTTTCCCACGAAGGCAGTTGTCACTTTGAGACCCCCCAGGAGATTTGAGCCAAGAAATCTGGAATGATGTTTCACATGCGCCATAATTCTATCTACAATCAAGGGTTGCGTATCCTAGAGTCCAGGCAGGGTGGACAGAGACTTACAATCAAATATTTAAAATACAATTCTATTTTTTTAAGAAAAAAAAAAAAACTGGGATTGTTCACCCAGAACAATGAGAAACAGATGTTTATGCCAAATAAAACCCCACTTCAATCTGATTATGGCCATCATGTGGAAAATCACACATTATTGGCAGGTGAAAGAAGCAAATGTATGCTTCCTTCCTTACTGCAATTTTAGCCTTGGCCCAAACTGTCCTTTTCCTTACCCAGGAGTGTACTTATTGCATCTTGGGTTACATCTCTCAATAAAATATAGTTTTTAAGAGACACCTCATTTCTTTACCTTTAGGGAATGCCTGGGAAGACTTTACATTAAAATGCTAATAGAACCAATAAAGTTTAACACCAAATTTCCCACACTTGAGCTTGACAGCACATGCTTTGGTCTAGTTCTGATCAGAAATAGTGTCTATTTTATCATTAAAGTTTTATTCTGATGTACTTATTATTGAGGAACCGCTGAGGAGCTGCATTATATTCAAGAATGAACTGAAGTGAACTTTGAAGCACAAAACAAAGCCCATCTATGCAAGGGAGTGAACTGCTTTAGCAATCTAGGGATAAGGCTGGCTGCGTTTTTAAGAGGTTTGTCACCACAATATAAAATAATAAAAGAACAACTTTGTTATTCTTGGAGATACTAACTGCATAAGTGCACTTCGGTTCTTTTTGTCCACTTTATTTGGAGTATTCATTGAACAACAAAGCATTAACACTGAGCATGCATATTCACGGTGTTTCCTAGACCAGCTCTTGTTTATCCTGCGTACTAAGGCACGGGGACAACTCAGAAACACAAACAAGCCCTTGTGTCACGCTGAATTACAGTTCTCCGGCTTTTCCCTCTGTGCAGGAGGGTGCAGATTCTGTACAGAGCTGCTGCTGCTCAAGATCCAGAGCCAGAACACATCCAGCACCCATCGTCCTTGTCAGTCACTAAGAAGCAAGGGTGAAAGAAATGCTTAACTTAAAATTTGTCTTTTCAAACTAGATGTAGATCAGCAGTGCCCAGTACCTCTCTTACCTCACTACTGCAGCAGCTCACAGGTATAAACCGGACCAGCCATGCAGAGCTAAAGTACATTGTGAGATTTAAAGACAATTCAATGCTCCAAAGCGTTTTCCCTCGGCTCCACTCATCCTTCTTGGAGTGTTCTTTAGGAGCATTGGCGGCTTATACCCTCTCAATAACAAACACCTGGAGAAGCTGCAACCCATGCACTTCCATGCACACACTCAGGTGATTTTCTCATGGAAACCCTCTCCTTTTCCTCTGCTCCTCTCCCTTCATCCATTTGGATTACAGCTTCCCAGGGACAGAGCCTTAAGTCTCCACCTGTGCAGTCCCCTCTAGTAAGGAGGCAGAATACGCAGCAAAGAACAAAAAAGGAACAGACCACACACACTTTTCATTTTGTACATGAAAAGGAATCTACTTTCTCCTGTGTCACCTGCCCTTATTTGAGAAATTTCTTTTCTTCTGTTTCTCATTATGGTTTCAATGAAGCAAGGAAAGCTTATTTAAAATAACGCTGCTACAAATTATATGACTTGAAAAAAAAAAAAGGAATGCATTACTAAAAGTGAGATTCCTAGCCAAGTCTCTAAGAGCATGGTTTTCCAGAATCCATAGGAAAGACAGCTTTTCCACTGATGCCGGAAAAACAGAGAATGTTCCCAAAACACCCAAAGCTAGGCCTGAAAAAAAACTGTACACCTGCTCTCCCTTACTCCAGAAAATTACCTTTGCCTTTCAAACAAAGATCTCAAAAATTAAATCTTTAACTACAAAGAAAAGAACCAAGCAACTTCCCATCTCAATTACTGCACAAACATTCCTTCAAATTTGAGAGCTACACGAAAGGAAAATAAGCACAAAAATAATTTGAATAATGCCTGCGTCTAGGGGTTAATTTGCAAATAGCACATACCCCAGCACCTTTGAATCACAAGGCTCATTCAGGTATAAAGTCTCCAGAACATTGTCTGTTAACACCTCAGGACTACTCAATTTGTTTTCAGCCCTCCACACTCACTTAGGGTCAAAACACTAACACCATGACCCAAAATCAGCAGAGGGGCTGCCTGGTTTACAGAAGCTTCAAGGTATTCTGGATTGAGCTTTTACCACAGAACCCAAATCCATGTAGCAGTTGAACAAAAGCTCAGCTCGAGGAGGCTGTGACCCTGCTGGGGAGAGGGAACGGTGGTGCCCTGCAGAGAGGCAGCACCGCTTGCATCCAGCACCACCGCTGCAGACTGCAGCATCACCAACCGGACACAACCTTACAGGGCTCTTTTGTCTCTGCCCGGAATTTCTGAGCACTCTCAGCTGTGATAATTGGTTTGGCTGTCTATTCCATCCATCAGGTGATAGAAAATATCCATCAGACTAAATGCAGTGTGAGAGAATTCTCTTTAGCCAATTAGCTGGTAATGAGAACATTAGCCACAGTGTCTTCTGCAGAGGGCACCTTAGCAATTCCAGCGAAGCCCACAAAGATGACAGTTCTATCTGGGTGATTAATAGCCAGTGTATGACACTATATGAATTCTACACAGTTGTGTAAAATTAGGGAGGAATGATCCACTTTACGCTGTTAAATATTTTAAGAGCCACAGATGATTTTACATTACATTCTAATACATACACTTATTTTGTATCTTGAAATTAACTCTCCTGAACCAAGGATAGTTTTTAAAGCATTTGGACTTCTCCAGACAAGAGGAATTACATAAATTCAAGCACTTACAGCAGTTACAGAATGATAAGATTCTCTCTTGTACAGTGTGGTTTTGAACATCAGGAAAGCAAAACTAAGTCAGTCTGTTTCTCCACCTTCACCTCAAGTATACTCTTCTGACTCTACAGACAGTGGCTTAACTTCCAACCTGGCAGGTCAGAAACAGCCACCTGTGTAACGTGAAAAGCCAGGGAAAGTCAATATTTGTTCTTGCCCATAAGATTTTTAGTACAGAGTGTGTTCTCTGTGTGAACACGTGCAAAGGTGCACCCAGACCTCAGTGGAATCACACCCCAAAGTCCTTCAGTGGCAACATAAAGCAAAGAAAAAAACTATACTGGCACGTGAATAGATACAGTTACACCAGTGAAAAATCTTTAAATGGGCACACTGCAAAGCTGTAGTCCAGATTAGCCTAATTGGATTTAATTGCCAAAAGAAATAAACAATTTGAGTTTACTGTTACACCAGAAGGGTGCTTGTAAGAGAAGTCTATAACGGTGCAGCGACTGATACATCAATTTATTTACACTGCAAGATTGCCTAACACAGACAAAGCCTGAGTGAGCTGTGTGGGGGCAGAAAAAGAGGGGAAAGGCAGAGGAGATTAGTGAATGGTGCAGTTATGGGAAGTGACAGAGCAATCAATAATCTCCAGGTTCAGAGGATAAATTGAACTGACAAAAGTCAGCCTTAGCTTGCATACCAAAATTTCATTTGTATAAATCCTCTGTGGAGAAGGAAGGAATAACGTAACAACTGGGATAATTTGAACATATTTTTCTCCTTTTACTGCTCTTCCAAAGTGTCATTTCTTCCTCAGTCCAGGCCTTCCTCTTGCTGGAGCTTTGTTAAGCTTGAAATACATAGCAAATTTCAGATGGAACACATTAAAAAGTGCTTAGATACCATGGCAATGGGCACACTGGGAGCACCACTCAACACAACAGTCGAGACAGACAAATGGATTTGTATGCAGTGAATTCTATACAAGAGAATTTAAAAAAAAAAATCTGCAGAAGGTGGCAGGTACCAGGTGCCTGCCCTGCACCAGCCCATGCAGCACCATCCAGGCAGGGGCAGCAAGGAACTGCTGAGACCTTGCACGAAGGAAGAAAGATGATTCTCAGAGTAGAGACACTAGTGAGACTTCATCCTGAGCTGTTTAGTTTTCTTGAAATCTATGGATCAGAACAATTTTTTTTATCAAGCACAATTCTATGCTTTTATGCAATATTTTTTAATGTAAGGACAGTTAATATGGTAATAATGCAAAGGGAGTTCCAAACTGAAAATTAAATTCAATTGATTGCAGATTGACAATGTGTCATCTGTTAATTAAAAGTGACAACTGTAACGTTATATTTCATTGCGCAATGCAAAATTATTGACTGTGGCAAGCTCTTCCAAGTTCTATCACTTTTACAGTCATCAGCTGGGCTAAGGAGGCAAGCATGGGATTAGCTCTACAAAGCACTAAACAAGATTGCCACATGCAGCTGGCTTCTGCTGGCCTGAAAGGACTGGGATTGTGTCTGTAGAGGCAGCTGGGACATGTCACAGCAAGGGACATGAATGACTTACATGGTGCATGACTATAAAAGCAGAGCAACCTTTTGTTTCAGGGGACATCCAGTGAAGCGCTGCTGATCTTATGTTAAACTATTGCATCGCTTTGTCGCAGACATCTTTTACGGAAAATCCTTTCCTTGGAATTTTTCCTCCTGAGAAGCCGAGAAGCCTCAGGAACAAAATGTAAACATTGATTATCTGCTGCTGTGGAATGCAACAGGTGCATCTGTGATTGGTCTCATGTGGTTGTTTTCAATTAAAACATGTCATGTGGTTGTGACATGCAAACAATAATATTGGACATGCTGCTCTCATTTACACTTGGAAAGAAGGTTATGCCTTTTCCTTCCAGACCCAGAACTAACTGCAGTCCTTCACACTGCTGCTTAGAGGCAAGGTGTGTGCTATATTCCTCACATAACACCAGCAGACTCAATCCAGCCATAGGGCAACAAACACAAGTACTTTTGTCACTGGCACTGATGGTTTACAGAAAAACTTCATTCATTTCTTTGCTGTGCCTAAAAAACTATGCTCAAGGTGCAAACATCTTTAAACAGGAAGAACTTCATATTACAAAACAACCTATACTAGGTTCCCACTGAACATTAGGCTACCAAGCACATGCTTTATCTTACCACTTGAATCACAAAAATCCTGTGCTGCATTTGTGACAGGGGAGCCCAAACAAACTTCTTTTAAACAAAATACGACTATAAAATGGCCAATTGCTATAGCTATTGACCATGTGGCTGTGTTCTTACTGGGACCACAGCCATCACACAAGTGTCTGCAGTGTGGTGAGCAGCTCCTCTTCCCAAAAACTCCTGAAGGAGAGCAGGGAAACAACAGCTGTGAGGTGATAATTGTGTCATGGCTAGTGACAGGAAGGCTGAAGCAGTGCTCAGTGTGTCTCTGGGCGAGGGAAAGATGAGCCTATAATGACAATATATTGCAGTGTCAGTGATTAGGAGATTAACAGCTGCAAAAAGCACAGCAAAATAACTCCATAGTGTTAATTCATTTCCTAATCACAGCACAAGGAAAACCACGTTTGCCTCTGCATGTGTATAAGCACAAAGGAGCATAAGATTATGTTTTTTCCCCCAGGTATTACTGCCTGTGCCACCAGAACACGAGTGGCTATTGTAAATTACCTCCACTATCCTGTGTTCACCTCCCCATGAAAGGGGGGTGAGAGGGGAGCACAGAAAAGATGGCATCTGTTAGATTCCCTTTCTTTCTTCAGCTTTCAGCAGCCTTCAGAGGTCAGGATGCTATTGGCTCTGCTCTGTGTGCGAGCTGGAGCTGTTCACTTAGCAACAGCAGAACTCTCTGGCAGCGTGTGCGTGCACCCGCGAGAGGGAGGAGGAGACAGGGCTGGGGAGGAAGGCTCAGAGAGTGGGCAAGCTCTGCCCTTGCACCACTGCTGCCTGCTGCAGGGGTGGCAGCCACAGGTGCTGGTGCCCTTCATCCCACCAAAAGCAGCTTGAGAGCCCAGCATACTGCATTTGTAATATAGGAGCCTAATCAGAGCCTACAAGCAGCAGCCAATCTCAATACAGCCTGTATTTAATGCAGGTCGTAAAGAACGGATTCTGTGCCTGAAACAATATGGATGCAAGATGTGATGTGTTAGAAGAAGGATGGGGCAGGAAGAAAGCCAGAGATGAGATTATGCAGAAAGAACAAACAAGTTTACCTTCATCTGCTTTTTCTCCTGCTATCTATTAGCAAAAAACCCAAGACTTAACCAACTGCAGAAAGACACTCTCTGTGCCATTATTCAGCCTCCAGAAGCATAAGCCTGTATCTCAGCTACTTCTGAAAAAGTTTCTTAAAGAGCAGGGAAGGGAATAGCAGAGGAAGGTGTTAAGACAGAAAAAATAAGTATTTTGCAGATCTTAGTTCCTTTATGAAACACAGAAGGCTTGTGCTGAGAGATTACTGATTATTTCAAGCTGCTGTTCAGAGCAACATGAGAGATTTCATGCAGATCATTCCACAGGGAACACAGGGCCTGCAACCCTCCCATGCAACTGGCATCAGATATTTTCCTTTCTGACACTGTTAAAGAAGAGCTCTGAGCACCCCCCAGGGAAAGCATAATTTTCTCACGTGTAGGGTATGTCTCCCTCCTCTCCACCCATCCCCAAATGAAGTAGTTGTACAGCAAATGTCACTGACCCTATTCTTTCTCCCAATTGCCTTACATTTGTGTAGATCTAAATTTTTAATTATAAAACTAAATGTAAGTCCCTCTGCATGTGGAGTGTATCACTGCTGGCCTTTCCAACTTTGAACACATAATCCTGCAAGTCAGGCCTACTGAAATGCAGCAGCTGAACAGCTCTAAACAGATCAGCTCAAAACCAAAAAATAATGCCCAACCAGGGCCTTCTTTCTACTCAGAATGAGGAGCTTAAAAGCAACCAAGGGTGTTGTTTTATCCTTTTCACTTCTTTTGTGTGACAATTCTATTACATTTTCCTTATATTCAACAATACAACGGATATGTAATAAAAGAAAGGAAATGGTACTTCCCTAGATTCAATATATCCAAAACATATATGTAATTGTTAAAGAGGAACCTGTATTTTTGGAGGAACGGGTTGCAGGCCTCCTTCTCCTTTAACTTCCTCCATAGAAGGATTTCACCTTGCCAACAAAAAATCTACAGATTACAGGAACTGAGCAGAGGTAGAAAAAGTTGAACTTACTGAAAATGTAAACTTGGGTATTAGATAGCTTTGAGGATTCCCATTGGGATATGTTCATAACTTTAAATGAGGTTCATGGTCATTGTTATTATCTCACGAATGTGAAATCTGTTTGAAGTATCAATACAGTACATGGAAAGGAAGGCTACAAATATATGAAAAAGCTAAAAAATCTTTAGGCACCACTCCAACTCCCTGCCATGAGCAGGGTCACCTTCCACTTTTCACAGGTTACTCAAAGTAACCTATGAAACCTAACCTATGTAACCTAACCACATCTCCACATTACACATACAAAGTTTAAAAGCTCTCATTTGGGGGACTGATTTGCATGCCCACCTCTGAATTGATATGATCTGAAGAAGAACAATGCCTCTTAACAGCCCATCTTTTAATTTGTACCTTAAGTTGCTGGAATAAGAAGGGAGAAGGAGAATAATTAAGCATTGGGGTTTTTTTAAACACCACAAACATCACATTTCCTTTATGCTTCAGCAATTTCACTGTAGGAGACAAATCAATACTCTTCTCTGTGGAGCTAAAGATTCTCATTTGGTAAGGGAAATGAGGAATTTACCTTAAGGAAAACAATACAGAATTCTTTAGAATTTAAAATAAAACAAACAAAACAAACCTTTTTTGTCTAGTTTCTGTTTTGTAAATAAAAACTAAGAACACTTAGAGGGAAGAGTTTTTCTGTATAGACAGGATTTTCATAAACACACTTGCTCCTTCCAACACATTGAAGGAAAAGCAGAAAAAATGCCTAAAGGAGAAAAACATTTTTTCCAACTGCACCACTAATTGTCTCTTTAAGAAAAGCCTTACAAAATTACAATAAAAATGCATTTCTAACCAATCATGACCCTTTTGGTAAAGCTGCTGCTTTATGTTACTTGCATGGCTGGTAACAGAAAGCCAGCTGAGAGTCTTGCTGTTGGTGTCAGGTAGTGCCACCAAAAACCAGGCTTCTTTTACACAACTTCAGTGGAATGATAGCTCTGTAAGAGCATTTCAGCAGGCAGGAGAATAATGGTGCAGTGCTCTGTGAGTGGCAGAATGAAATCCAGTTCCACAGGCAGCCAGGAAGGAAGCACCAGTGGGTGGTTATCAAGACACTTTCATCAGACACTCGAAGGCCATGCAAAGCTTTATAAATCAGCATGAAGAGTTTACAACTGACACACCACTGAACACAGAACACTAAAGACTCCTCCTGTTCTGAAAAGCTGATTTTTGGCAGCAGCCTTCCTGCAGCTTTTTGATTTTACTTGCAAGAGTTAAAGGGTGGAGGCAGATAGAATCAAATAACCCAGTCTCAAACCCAAGAAAGCATGAATTGAAATCTGTCTCCATGACAGAGAAATTATCTGCCGCTGATAATATTCCTCAGATAATAAAAGCCAGGATGTGAAACAACCCAAGTACTTCAGGGGAACCAAAACAATAAATCAGGGTGCTAGACAAGTGTGAGATGCTCTGCTACCTGAGAGACAGCTCTGTCTCCCAGAGGCTGGACACCCTGACAGGTCCTGCAGCCTGGTGAGAAACCAAGAGAAGATGAGGAGTGCCCCTCAAACCAACCTCACATGGAGCAAAACAACACCTGCAAATGGCAGCCAAAAGTCCTTCAAGGAGATGGGCATGGTGTCTTCCTGCCAGCTCAAGGTGTGATTCCAGTGACACCTCCAACAATGCAATTGTCAGCTTTTAAGCCTGGAAATAAAAAAATTTACAAGGGCACCAAAACAGCATCTACAATTACACATTTCACTAGTCTAAAATTACTGAGTAGTAATTGGAACTGGAAAAATCTAAAGCACCTGCTCAATGGGAAAGCATGCAGGAACAGCCATATTCCGTACTACAAGAAATGACCTGAACAATAATCACCACACCACCAAACCACATCACAGTCACTGAAGGGGAAAACTTCCTCTCTGCCATTTTTTATCAAGTAGAGAGAACACAAAGGCACAAACAAGAAATCCACACAGACTAGGGATACAAGAATAGAGATGGGCTCAGACACCTTGTGTATTTATCACGGGCTGAAAACCACCCCAAGTGTCAATGGGGCTGGACTCCACTTTCCAACAGAAATACAATGAAGGAAAAGGAACAACTATCCAGATAACAGCTTCTATATCCATTTTAGCAATACAGGCAAAACCTTCCATTAATAAATCCCCAAGGAGAAGTTTGCAAACTACTTTTTCGCCTAAATTTCAAAAACTATTCCTCTTCAAACAATAAAGCATGTTTTGCAGATCCTTTGAAATATTTTCCTAGGGGGGAAAACTAAGACAGAGAGAGATATTGAAGAGAGAGATGAGAGACAGTTCTCATTGTAATAAACTCATTCTTGGAAAGTCTGACCCAGCAGAGAAGATAATTAGCAGCCAGGCTAGTAATTCTCTTCAGCCATGCAAGTACAGCTGTTAACTCTTTCTGTAAAACACTGAGATAAGGGGTAACCGCAGTGTGGATTTTCTAAGTGATGTTCCAGCAGCTCAACATTTCCTTCTCAAGTTTGATATGTCCTTCTGCAACCAGCTGGTGATGTAATGTAAAATTTAAGATGCCATCTACGTGAAAATAAATCCAAATGAAGAATACAACAATTATGGGGGGAAATCCATAAGACGTGCAAAACGTTTGAAAGCACAAATATAAGAAATTCCCCTGTATAGCAAATCCTTAGTACAGTTTGGAAGCGAAACACGACAGATATTCACCTTATTGTGCACATTACACCAACGAACAAGACATTGCAATAGCAAATCTAGGATAAAACCATGAGAAATCCAAAAGAAAATCTGGAATAGGACTGAGAGGGCAACAAATGGCCAAAATTAAGAGAATTATTCTGAACTGAGCACCAAATGGAGCAATTTCAAGTACAGGGAGATATAACAGGAGCATCCTACCTAAGCATCAGAGATTTATGAGCAGACATCAGTGGGAGTATCTTTTGGGTCTCACAAACCCCCTTTTCACTGTTTAAAAAGCATTGTGGATTTCACAGTGACCTGGAACTTGTTTAGTGTCTGCTTTGGACCTTGGCATACAGTGAAACCTCAATAATCCAAACACATTCCACACAGTGATTTTGTGTTCCATTAGCAACCCTTTTTATTTGAAATCCTTTTAGAGCTACATGTCCTTTCCAGTACTGCTTTGCTACCTAAGAGCATCTTGTCTGAATTGCTGCATCAAATCTAGAATCATACTAAAAGATTCCTGCAGGAACTTAAGAACCATATACATTTGACTAGCAACAGATGACAAATCAGTCAAAATAAAAATAAAAAATAATAAAAATAGAAGATACAGAGAATAAGGCAGGCTGTGGATCTCACAAGTGTCTGCGATTTCACAGACAAGCAGCCGAGTTTGCAAGCACAACAAATTAGCAGGACTTGGATGAGCCACAGGAAGTAATTGTGCATTGCTAGATCGTAGCAGACATGAGGTAAAAGCTCATTAACCTACAACTTTCCATGGAGCTACAAACTAACACTTGTTACCTGGTGTTTTCAAGTAACACACACACACAGGGCTCACACACACTCATTGAACTCTTCAGCTGAGCCCGGGAAGCTTTCTAAGCCTAAGCTTTTTAAGATTCTTAAAGTGAACCTGAAATGACCAAACTTAGCAATTACACATTTTGCCATGTAGTATCCTCATCTAAATTTCAGTCTTTGTGTACAAACAGACAGGGTTTTGTCTGTTTGGCCTACTGTCTTAGAATTATTCCATTTGCATCATGAAAGTTAATTACACCAACTACAGAAACTGAGCAGAGAATCAGGACTGCTTTTTTGTCCTGTGCATGCCTATGTTAACATCTGTCTTTTTGGTCCTATGCATGTCTGTCTATGTTAATATTTGTCTGTATGCCCATGAACACGCACACTACACTGAGATAAAACATGAACAAAACAATAAGGCTTTTATCATCTTTAGTACAGCTCTGTTATATATAACCTTTCAGCTTAAATACAAGCTTTAACTTGGATCTCTCACATGCATACAGTTATATACTTATTTATAGCTACAGCAATAGAGAGGCTGCTTAGAAAAGTAGAACATCTTTGGGAAAAGTGGGTGGTGATAATGCCAAACAGAATCTGCTTTTCAACTTTGCTGGTATCTCTGGTCCATGAAAACTGAACTTGAATCCCCTTTTTCAGCCCAGTAGATTTCTTTGAATCACGTGTCATAATCTGTGCAAACTGTTTGGCTGCTAAAAAATTTTGCTGACCTCTTCTTTAAGTTAGCTGCAGACTTACAGGGAGATTTATAAAACATCCCTGCCTCTGATATGTTCGGTTTATAATCAAGTAACTCGTTCATGGTGCTGATAGAAGTCACACATTATTATCCCCCACAAGGTACCAACAGCAATTAAACACCTAGAGGAACCCATTGTTAATGAACCAGCTCTTC
The DNA here is from genome assembly GCF_028769735.1 of Zonotrichia leucophrys gambelii. NCBI lineage: Eukaryota > Metazoa > Chordata > Aves > Passeriformes > Passerellidae > Zonotrichia > Zonotrichia leucophrys. Next base: position 42,407,949 of record NC_088173.1, on the reverse strand, counting down.
ATTCCTCCCAACGTATGGGAACCGAAATAGTTCGATCTTTGTTTTGTATGTTAAAACAAGAAGTTGATTTTCATTCACACCTCTGCCATTTTCCTGGCTGTTTCACCTGCATCACCCTTTTGCTTTCTCTCCCTGCCCTGTGCCACTGGGGCTGTGTCTGCATGACTCCATCCAATCCACCAAACAAAAATGGAATAAAAAAAACCTGAAATGGAAGCAGCAAAACGCTTTCCAGGCATCCCCCAGGTGTTTCACTAACATAATACACTCCTTGCCTTCAGTTTTTCCAGTTCAGCCTCATTCAGCTAAGCCTCCCTATTAGGATACAATCCAAAGAAGTGCTTAAATGCCTATTTAAATACAGATGGTTTAAACACTTTTCTGAATTAAACCCTTTAACTGTCAGATCTTCAGAACAGAAAGAATGCTTTAATTTTGGCTTACAGAGAATTGAATAATCAGATCGAAGAATGCTCTTCCTGGCTGCATTGGTGGCTTGCTGACAACATACACAAAACCAGAAATATCTTCTCACTTCCTCTTAACTTTGTGCATTGGATCTTAAAGAAGATGCAGACAACAGAAAACACTTACAAATCTCATCAGACAGACCACCAGGCATGTGCTCAGAGAAAATCCATGGAGCTGCCATTTCTGGCAGAGAATTACAATCACTCAATGTCAGAGTTTTCTCTTGTATAACAGGACAAGTGCTGCTCAATTCGCCCTAAGAGACATTAATATGATTTGTTGCTTATCCACTGCTTTGAGACAAAGGGTCATTTTTACTCCAATATTAAAATAACCAGGATCTCTTTTTTCCTTCCAAATCTGTGAGTCTCTTTTTGTGGGAGGACCACCTCATCCTGACAACAGCTGAATGCAGCTTCCCCCAGTGTCTGTGAGAAGCACTCCTGCAGAAGGTAAAGGGGACACCACAAAACAACCACACATGATCCAGAAGGGCTTCCTGACCCTGCAGTGCTTCCAGGCCTCTCTGCTTCTAAGAGGTGGTGTGCCCAGCTCAGCATTTTCTGAGTTAGGAGCTGCATTTTCCCTCCCTTTCCTTGCAATCATTTAATTAAGTCTTTGTGAAACAACAACAAACACCACCACCCCTCCCACACTCTCATGTTCCATTTCCACGGCAGAAAGCACAGCACCTTTAGCTCAGGCAGCCTCCTCCCTGCCAGCTGTGCACCACCAAGGGAACTGAAGCCCAGGGACGTGGCAGGGCCACAGGGAATGTGTGAGTGTCACACAGTCCTGGGCACGCACAGGACTCTGATTGTGGCACCATGTTTTGTGAGATTCTAATGACGCACAGCCCTGCCAGCTTCCCCCCTCCACACCACCCAAAGCTTTACGTAGGAGGCAGAGTTATATAATAAAATTCCTGTTTCTGCAGCATTTGCCCCATACCAACACAGAAATGCAGGCTTTATTATTCTTCCCTACTGGCAGGCACTGACTTACAAGTGCTTTAACCCTCTTTGCACTAAACCCTCAGATAGACTTCTGACTCAAAACAGTGGGAGAAACAGCCAATGATCATTTCTGCTCTCTCCATTTGTGGGGCTGATCCTTGGCCTTTGAGATCATTTTTATCAGCTCATAAACGCCTGCTTATTAAGGATCACATTTACATCCTGGGGAAACTTGTACTCCCTGTGACTTAGTTGCATCCAGGACTAATGTGGCTCAGCCTTAGGACAGAACTACTTGACCTGGTTTTACATTGTGGCTGCTTGGAGAAGGATGGAGGTCATGCTGTAAAAGGGCAAAGGTACGGCTGAGGGGTGCCCTGGGCTGCTCTGCCAATCCAGGGTCTCTGCAAAGCCAGGACTGCAGGAATGTGATGGACACAGAAAGGGGAACCAAGGGTAACCACCTCTGATATCTTGACCATATGCTGCAGGACACATCTCCCTTTGCAGCAAGGGGTGAGTTTCTAGTCACTGTTTCTGCATACAAGGCACCAATTTGCTTTTCAGGACCCTGCTTTCTGTTACTCAGGTGTGCAGGCACTTTGGAAAAGCTGTTAAGCCAAACGAGGACTGAAATCTCACTGAGAGACAATTAATTGGCCAACACAACTCACCGGTGTCTCTTCTACCAAATCAAAACGAGCCACCAGCAGGGGCATGCCCAGGAACAGAACCAGAGTTCTGCAGGCTTCAGAGCATCTGTGTATCATCCCCACAATTATAATTCTCTGCAGCTTTCTCACCAGAGAACACAGCTGTCACCACTTGAGCTGTGTTCGTTCATCAGCACTGAGTGACCTTCATTCATAATCTCCCTGAGCAAGTATTTCAAGCTACCTGTCTGTGGTGGCCTTGGAGCACCCAGCAGCCTAGTTCTGGGACACAGACACCTCCCGAGCCATTTACTCACTCGGAGCTGTGAACACCATACATAATCTTCCCAGTAATCTGCACTGAGTAAGGCCTGCCAAGTCACTATCCTGATTTTTCTGCAGGCATAAATTTTCACAGCCCACCACGAGTGCAGTGCAAGCAGTTCCACGGCAGTGCAGACCAAAAGAATAACCTTAACATGAAGGAGTGAGGGGGGCTTTATCACCATGACCTGGCTCCCTAGAACAAGGAGGAGGAATTGAAGATAAAACCATCTAAAACCATCTTTTCCTGCTGTGAAGCTGGAGTGCTGTTTTTGTGCTGCCAGGGCTTGGCTGTGGTCAGGAGGGAGCTTGGGTAGGGCTGGGATCAGGCTGAGACATGAAGCTGTGTCCCTGAGCAGGCAGGGCTGGAATAGCAGCATTTCCCCTTTCTAATGATAAGTCTTATGAACTCTGGGTAACAGCAAGATCACTGTGTGGGTGGATTTATGTTGAAATTAACTTATGTTTAATCACACACAGCACATAGCTGGTTTTCTGTCTGCTTTAACAGGGCCTGTTTGCTCCAAGGACGGTACTTGCCTGGACCTGAACAATAACTCGGATTAAGGCAGGATGCAAAACTAAAGCACAGCTGTCGATCCTGAAGAACTGCAACTGTGGGGATCCCCTTGTGGAACAAGAACACCTTGATCCCATTTGGTTCAGCTTAGCTAAAAGGATGACAGCACAAGCCACACTTCTGAGTGGTCCCCAAAACCATCAGTTGGCTAAATTCTTATTAACAGATATAATTTCTGTCACGACCTGATGCACCAAGAAGCTAAATGACATGTCCAAACGTGTAAAAGGCAGGAGAGACCAGGTAAGGAATACTGAGTTTCTTACAGAAGAGAGAAGACATTATCTGAACTTCCTTTACTGTTGTGCTTTTTATATGGGTTACGCATAGAAGAGACAAAATAACACAATATCTTCTTATTACCTTAGTTCTTCCTGTGCTGAAAGCAAATCTAGTAGTTCAAATATTTTTTCTTTAAATTTACAAATGTTTAAGATCTGATAAAATAGCATATATGTATAGTTGTAAGCAATACATAATTTTTTTCTTTAAAAAGGATGACAGTTTCCTATTGTAAACATATTTATGTGCAAACACATTTATCCCTCCATAGTTAATCTACAGGAAAGAAGGGAACATATGTAATAAACACAACTGTAATCAGCATAAAATGAAGGGAAGACAAATAAAAGCGCCTTAGAAATGTTGCTGGTAACAGTGTACTCTTACAGATCTTCCCATGTTTTTTTTTGCAGGTTAGATTATAATTGTTCTCTCAGAATACTCAGGAAGCCTGGAACAAACTCTCCCTCTGTATAATTCCAAATGGACTGATCAGGAAGAATTAAGCCTAGTGCTTCAAAATCACAGTTGGTTTCTTTCTCAGATAAAGCAGAATATATATTATAAAACTGAGGAGTAAGAGCATAACTAAGGGACTCAAAAAACAAAGCATCTCATCTTTCTGACTTCATTCAGGCAAAACTCTAACACAGTTGTACCTCAAGGCAGTGAGCATTCCCCCTTTTTAAGAGCCATGCTGTATGCTTATTTTTTTTCTGTTAACACTTGCTATTCTTACAATTAACATCTTTAAGCTTTATAAGGGAAACACATCAGAGAAGAAAAATTTCTGGCTGTTTGACCCAGTGAAGTTGCTGATTCACAACTTCTGTAACTGCAGGCACACTGCACAGAGACATCAACCACAATGCAGTGACACTGCAGAACACAAACTGGCTGGCAACTCTGGGCAGGTGCTGGCTCCAAAACAGCTTTCACTACTTAGACTATTTGTTTTTCAAAATACAGCTCACAAGTTTTCATGTCAACTCTGTCCTCTCTAAAGATGGTGGTTTTCACCCATCTTTAGAGAGGACAGAGAAGTAATGTTTACCTTCTCTTTTTGTCTTATTTATTTAACATGCTCTGGCTTCACTTTTTCTATAATCATAGAATAATTTAGGTCAGAAAAAGATCATCTTACATAGCTGGACTTTACCAATTTACCAGAACTGACAAAGTATCAGAACTATCTTCGCAGTTGTGTGAGGATAACCTACTGAAAGGAATGTGCTTAAAACTAGAACAGAAAAAAAATCAAAAGCAAAAGCAAAACAACAAAATCCCCAAACCACTCATTAAACATTTTACAGACTTCAAAAGAATTGTTCAATTAAGAATAGACAGGTGCCCCACGCCCTTTATTTTTTAAAGTTACAGCAGGAGCCATCTCAACAAAGGGCTCAACTGAAGTGACTGCTCCCATGGGGGAAAAACCAGCCTGAGAGTGGCTGTCCAATGAGGTTTGCTGCATGAGCACAAGGAACAGGCCGGGAAGCTGCAGAACAAAGAATTCCTGCTGGGTTTCTCCTTTAAATCCAATAGTGTGCATGGAAACAGCCTCTGAATGCATCAGCTTCTCACATCTGGAGCAGTGGCTTCAGTCCTGCATCAGCCCACACTCTCCACTCCTTCAATAAAGGAAAACATGTGTCCAGAGGCATGCAGGTATCCAGGGGAGCCCACAATTCCAGGGAAAATAATGCATGTGCACTTCCAGATAAAATCTGACTACAGGCTTTCAGCATCTTGCATGTTTTCTTGAGAACTGCTCACAAACTGTGAAAATCCTCTAGTTTTTGGAACAACTCTTTTGTACATGAGAATGTACAGCACAGAGGAGTGTGGTTGAGTATTCAGACGAGATGTAAAGCCAAAACCCCTTAACTCACAGGTACCAAAAAGAGGAGCTCCCATATTCCCTTTCCACCTCCTGTCTCTCACTACTCCCAGCCACAAAGATTACTGTATGTTGCCCTGATCCTTGTCATATCTGCCAATGAACCATTTTAATATGTTAAAAGGGTACAAAGCACACAGGGTGGGCAGCAGGAAAGCTACCAGTGGTTTAGGAGCCTTTATAAACAAAATAAACAAAAATAACCTCCTGAGACAGCCTTACAATTGACAAAGCAGTGAGGAAGTAGACACCAGAAGCTGAAAATTGTGGGTAGTAGAAGTCACACACAGAGAAGTATTTCTTCTCTTTCCAGGTTTTGCAGCAAGCTATCTCTGAGCCTTTTGGCAAAGGTTTGAGACCAACAGGAAAAAGCTGCTTGCTGTGCAGCTGCAGAAAACTGGGCAACTGTGGGTGCAAAAACTAGGAAAGGGCTCAACCAGGGATTAAAACAAGTTAACAGACTGTAGATTCCCTTTGCTGTCCTTAGAATTGTTCCTAAACATGGAAGTCTTTAGTTGAGGAATTTCCTTGGCCACTGATTACCACAAACTGGAATGCTTAAAGGCAAGCTATAAAGAGCATTGCTCTCTGCCCTCCTGGGACCTGCTAATGCTTGCTACCAGAAATCAGAAGGTTAAATACAACTTGGCATGAAAGCATCCCAGAAGACACTGCCTTTAACTGGTTCTGGCCCAACCAATTTCTCTGCTTCCTATTTAAGACAGTTATTAAACCTGCAGCGTGACTATAAGACTCACCCCTTGATTACCAGCTTTCCCTAACAGCCTCCTCTGAAAAACTTCAACAAAAGCCTTGTAAATACAGCCTATGTAAATAAGTTACAGTAAATCAAACATTTTTCCCATTGTGCACTACCACCTTAGCTTTTTGAAATAATTCTAATATGTTAGAGGAAGTTTACACTTAGAGAAAGCTACGCTGGTTTGCACCTCAGGTACTTTATAATGACATCTATGACGACTTTCTCAACAATTTTCTTAGGCACTTAAATGAGGGTCATGAGTTTATAATTCCCTGGATCACCCTTATCATCTCTCCCACCTTAATAAAAAGAGCACTGGCAATCTTCCAGACTCTTATTATAGCTGTAACGATAGATCACATTTATTTTGGGGTTGTTTTTTCCTAGAAGGTAATTCAGCTAATACTAAAGAAATAACTGTTGACTTAATAGATTAATGCAGTTCAAATATTATAATATTAATATTCTCCATATTTACACGTTCATGTTGGTCAATCTCAAACTGCTTTAACAACAAAGCCACAATCTTTATCTCCATTTAGAAGACCAGGAAGATAAAGCACAGACAAGGGCATTACAGGGCAAAGTTACAAGCAGAGCCCAAGTCTCATATTTGTATCACTGCCCGCTAAATCACAAGATTCAATGAGGGTTTATGAAGTATAAAAGTATCTCTACTCCTGCCAACTTTTTACCAAAAGGTAATGTTAAGCACACCGGGTATTCCAGTGTAAAAAGTATTTTATATTCTAATTTTCTCTTCTTAATTGTCCCTTGAGCCTCCAGAGCTATTCAGGAACATCAGCTCTCTAGTGGATTTCTAATATATTTCTGGAAGAAAATTACTCATTATCTATACATATACACATAAAAATTATATATATATAAATAATATATGTATGTATGTATATATTTGTCCTTTTAACTTCCTTTCATTCATCTTGGTCTCTAGCTTTCCTACAAAAGCATACACTTCACTACTTGCATGACTCATACTGAGCTTATTTTCCCCTCACCAACAATTTCTCTGCTCTACATTAATATTTGTCTCTTCTCATTTAAGCATCTTTTTCCTTTCCAGGCATTTAAGCTGTAGCTACCTTGGTGTCACACTTTGTAGGAGTCACGCTTTTCAGTAAAAGGATCACCTTTTCCTCTCCCCCTGCAATTAGGCATATTAGTGTCTCCTCCCAAACAATGACCTGCCCAGTCTGGTAACTTAAAAGATGAGGGAGCATTTCACAGCACAGTGCAACCACATTCTTTTAGGAGGATAACTACTGCAAGACATAAAACAAGCTGCTGAAAGGGGCCAGATATATTTACTCCTAGAAAGAAAACAGCTTTCCTCTTGAATATTTTAGAAAACTAAAACCAACCCCATTTGGAAACATTGTCTGTCCTTACCCACTCCTAGAGCTATGTCCTCTGTCATTTACAGCCTGTTCGCGTTGGTGGGCAGATGGAGCTAACATTACTGCCCTTCTGGCTGATTTTCCCAGGTCTTTAAACTCTTCTTGAGCTGCTGCACTTGCTGTCACCGCTTTGATCCAGAGACTGACAGCACACTACTTACTGCTGCAGCTTTACAATCCATTCTGGAATTTTTATTCCTGCCATTCCTCTGCTTTATAGGCCTCCCAGCTGAAACACTCTGCAAAGGAGCTCCTGGAATCTTTTATGCAATGCATTACCTTTCCATGGGTGAAAGCAACCTGTGTTTTCTCTGGAGTTTGCTATCTGTCAGTATCACAATATTCACCGCCCACGCTATGCCGCCTCAGACATGCCAGGCCAGTCTGTGCTGTCATAGCATCAAGACCTGGCTCTTTGCACTCTCTTCTTCTCAGTCTTTAAAATCTAAAAGAAGGAGGTTTCAGTTTATCACTTACAAATGTTACTGAATTAACTACTTCCACCTATTACTACTGCAAGTCAGGGTGGAAAGTTGTGTTTTCCACCAGCAACAAGGAAGCCCAGTCAGAGTCTTCCAAACTATGGCTAGTATTGAATTTCAAGCCGTAAAAAATAATTTTAAAATTAAGAATAAATGCTGTATAGAATGAAAAATATCTATTCAGTATAATAAATGTGTATATTATCTATCCATTTAAGTTATTGCTACCAGTGTTTTTCTTCAGATGGAAGGAATGTATGTAATCCCCATAGCTGGTCAGTGTGAAATGTACATTGTTAATTTGTGAGCTTATCAGGAATGCCAAATCCTATTTCCATCTCACAGCTAATATTACATCTAGCTTGTATTACTCCTCTCCTTGCAGCTTCTACCTTAAAAAAAAAAAAAAAAAGGCAGCTAGTCAATCTTAGGAGACAACATGACAAACGAGACACATTTCAATAGGATTTAACAATAAACAGCCACCTCAACAAAGAGAAGCCTTCCCCCACCTCCCCACTAGAGCAGCACCAGACACGAACCCGAGTGAGACATGTTAACAGGGAAACATTCCAATTAACGTGTTACAGCTCCTCCAAAGCACTGACCAAAGGCTGCTACTGCTGGCCAGGCAGAACCATAATTGTCACTTGGGCACTTCCTCCCACCTGTGACAGACCAGAACCTTTGGCTGAGTGGCAGTAATCGTTGCAAGTGTTAAACTACAAGAAGTAAGAAAAATGGCACTGAAACTGGAGCACTTTGAAGCAGGACACAGTACACCAGCCTCTTTTCTGGCTGCCCCATGTCCCCAGGAAAACACAATGAGCCCAACAGTATGGAAAACCAGCTCTAAGATTAATAGTGCATACAGTCATCCAGAGGTTCTCAATAAGGAAAGCACAGACAGAACTGCAACAAATAGCTACAATTGTTTATTAACCCACAGAGGACAAAAAAGCTGCTTTTTTGGGACTGAGATTTAGTGTTTCACCAGAGGCAGAGCTCTCTTGTGCATGCATGTGCATATATCATCCGAAACAGCTGAGAATGTATAAATTTCAGGTTCTCTCCTAATGGTCAGTCAGTTTAATTAACAGCAACCTTCAATTGCTACAGCAGGCAGAAGGAACCTGGCTATAATTTACATCTTGACAACAAGCCTTCGGACAGATATCCAGAGGCCAACAGCAGTCACTGACATCAGAACTTAAATGAAGTGTGGGTGCTTGGCTTTGGAATCAGGACTGGTGATCTGTTTTGCCCTCTTTCTTCCATTCTTTCCTTTCAGTGAGCACTGGAATGCACTGCCCAGGGAGGGGTGGAATCACAGTCCCTGCAGGTGTTTAGGGAAGGACTCAGCACCATGGCCTGCTTGACAAGGTGGTGGCAGGTCTTTGGTTGGACTCTATGCTCTCAGAGGTCTTGTCCAATCCAGTCGAGTCTGTGATTCTTCCATTACTGCTAGAAGGAATCAAAACCCTCTGCTGCTGGAGTTCTTTACCCCAGCCCCTGAGAGCAGGCATGTTTTCTTCTTTAGCATATTTACTATTGTCTCTGCTGTGCACGGGCATTTCCAGGCACACAGAAAGGAGGAGTTGCTCTCACTAGCACATGGTGAGAAGAGGAAGAGCTGCTCTCACTAAGGGCATGTGGAATATCCATGAAGCTGCTGTGACAGCCCAAGCTTTGGGATGTGCTTTCAAAGAGAGCTGAAACTCTGACACAGAATGTCTGTCAGTCCTGAGATCAGGCTATGCAATATTCCACCTTCACTGCAATTCTCACCCATCCTAAAGTCACGATGAATCACCACAGCTACAGCTTCTTGACTTCATGTGGAAAGTTTTGGCTTTTTTCTCTCTGTTGATCAGCCAAACGATGCTCATGTGACAGCACAAGCCCTGGTCCCCTTTGTTTGTGCCACAGCTGCACGTGAACTGAGAGCATGTCAGTGTTGGCATCACTGGCAGAACAAAGGAGACAAAGGCTGACACAGGAGAGGGGGACTGCTAGGCTCCTAGAGAGCAGCAGTATTAGAAAAGAAAAAAAAAAAAGCAAACTCTAGGAAAGGACACACCTGGACCAGAGGCAAATTCTAAAGGAGGGAGCTCTGCCCATCTGCCATGTGTGGAGGGCTCACCATTCATGAGCCCACCCCTTCCTGACAGTTTTGTGCAAGAGAGCATGGGTTTGGCGAGCAGGGGGACCCAGAGAGCTGTTTCCTATGCCACTAGAGCCACAGCACTGCCTTATCCCTTTGCAAACAAACTAAACCAGGCTGGGCCAAGCGTGCAGGGAAGCACACTAACCGCGGGTGGATTTAAGGCTCTTGGCACAGGCACAGCCACTCGGTTTAAGCGGCACGTGTCTCAGTGCTGAGGCTCACACTGAGCAGCGCAAATGGACGTGGCAGGCACGCTCCCCTCTGCACCGAGCTCAGTGCAGGAAATTGTGTGAGCTCCAGCATCGAAACACAGGAAATCTGAGCTGAAAATGCACCCTGGGGAACGAAATCCCTGCTCCTCGCCCCCATCTGCAACTCAGGAGTGCCCAGAGCAGCCTTTGAGCAGCCTCACCTCCAAACATGCCCTGATCTGCACTTGTTTCCAGCCCTACCCAACAGGGAGGGACATTGCCAGGGACACCAAAGGCTGTGTCTCCATCCCAAGCAGTTACAAACCAAGGAGATCCAGAGAGGATGGATGTGCCACTTCACTCTCTCCCTTTGCACAGCTTCAGAGCCCAAACTTCCCCCTACCCACGCCATTAGAAGAAGTACATTGCTGCATTTATTAGTGCAGCAAGAGACACCCCTGTCAGCAGCACTGAAGCCGTGCTCCTGCACTGCCGCTGTTCTCAGACACAGGCTTTCATTCCACAAAGCCTGCCCACCTATGGGGAGATGTGTTGGGAAGGGGGGACAGGCAGGAGGAGGAGGGAGCAAAGGGGAGAGCCTTTAACCAGGGAGGGGAAAAGAAACCCTCAGAGATCCAAACCAAACGATCCTCGATTCTCAGGGAGGCACGGAACGCAGCTCACACCCAAACAGAGACACTCCTGTGGCAGACGAGCATCCTGGTGATTGCTGGCTTTGTTGTTCCTGAAGGAAACTCCCCGCCCCGCTCTCTGGGTTCTCGGAGGCACCTTCCAGCCCTCTCCTTGCACTGCTCCTTTTCCCTTTCCCTTCCCTGGAGCAGCTGCACAGCAGCTGGAATGGGAAACGCCTCGGCGTGCAGCATCCTTCAACCCAGCCCACAAATACCCTGCTCCAACGCAAAGGGCTGGCACTGAACAAGATTTACAGGAACATATTTCCTGTGCGTTAGCAAACGGCACAGCACAAAACTCACGATGCACCACCATGCGGCTTCTGCCACGTTATTTTTGTTAATAATGTAAAACAACATGCACCGTGGTGGCTGCAACAACCACAATGCCACCACAGCCTGCTTGTGCCAGGATTAAAGTGGTTTCTTATTAATTATTTAGGTATAGCATTGTATTTAAAAAGCCCTGAGGATGGAATAACATTATTCTTATTTAGTTATTTTTCACCTAGAGTATGATTAAACTGTTCAAAAGTCAGAAGTCCCAATTTTTTCAGCAAAACTGGGAAAAACATCACTTACCCAAAAAACCAGTAAGCATTATTTTCAGTAACCTAGCAAAAATACCTGTTAAAAGGCATGGGTTTGTAGCAAGCAGGAGCTGAGCAACTATTGTGAGCTGCAAAAATGAGACAGAACCAGAGAGCTCCGTCCTGCTGAGATGAGCTGCAAACTTAATCAGGATCCACACTGGCCTGAAATATGTAATCTGTATTGTCCATTCCCCTCCTCCCTTCCCTGTGTGTGTGTACAGATGGCCAGAACCTCACAGCTAACCCTGAGCGATGGGTAATGAGGTGATAACACTTGCCAGCCTCCAGCCTCCCTGGTTACCTCCAAATTAACACCCAAGCCGCATTGTGCGGTGCACACCACCAGAAACAAGAGTCCAGCCCACCAGCCAGGCCGACTTGTTGGTCAGGAAATAGAGCAGCTACATTGCTGTGCCTGTTTCTGCTCTTTAAAACTGTGTACAGCTACTGTAAACACCAAACCTCCTCTGTGTTCCAGCTTCAGGAGAAAACAACAAAAAAACACTGGGGAAAAAAACAAAACCAGTCCCCTCCTACCCAGACTTGTCCTGAATACTAATGCTAAAACTATTACAAAATGCTAATTTGGTACCAGCAACCTATGATTAAAAAAACAATGAAGCACCTCAAGCACATGAATTAAGACATCATCTTAAACACAGTTTTTTCATCTTAAGCTAGGAAACCTTTATATGCACACATCTGGGCCTTTTCTGGCTCTTGGTGATCTCAAAGCCGCATTAGAGACGCAAATCTTTATGTAAGCTGGTCTAATGCATTTGGGGTCGGAGTGGAAGCTGAAGACACCACAGCACCTTTAAAGGCACCCACAAATGAACCCAAAATCTCAGCCAAGGTTGCCTTCTGTCAGTAACCACCCACTGAAGGCAATTCTTATGGATTACTGGGACGCCTATTGAGGACCATTACCTGACACTGGCTATCTGGTACAGAACATCACTACATGCTTTCATACCTCACATACTTCTGCCTCTTCACCACTGACTGCTATTTCACAACACTTCTGAGGCAAGAATTGCAAAGTTTTAGTAACACTAATAATTAATCTGTACAGTTTAAGGTGTAGGAAATGCTCATTTCCTTCTCTGTGTTGCACTGCTCACCAAGAGCAAATCTTGACGTGGAAACCTCAGGGCTCAGCTTTGTGTTTTCCAACCATCTGACACCATTCCCTCACTACTATACTGAACAATTTTACTCTCATCCTGCAATTTGTGCATAGCATCTAACTTACCTAATGCCTTCCATCAATAGACTCAAAGTAGGCAAATCTCCCACAATTCTGGCCATTTAAGAGAAGGAAGAACAGATTGCTTGGTCGGGAGCAACCATTAAACTGCAGGACCTTTCCCACTCCATCCTTCCTGTTCTAAACACTGCAATGTTTAGAACAGGAATAAAAACCTAACCTTGATCAAAACTTGGTCAAAAAAATAGCAAAAAACCCCAGAGACAAAAAATAGAACAAATCTAGAAACTCCTCCACTCCCACCCAGATCAAAACTGCCCTTTATGCAATGTGTCTTTACCAGATTGTATGAAAGTGTTAATTACACACACTGTATAAAGGTGTTAATTTTGTTAATTCATTATAAATATTCAATAACTCCCTACATCAATAGTATCCCTGACAGATCCATAAATAAGTATTTGACTCTAGTTAAACACTCCATAGGGAACTGTGATGAAAATAGAAGTTCCTCCTACTAGCAACAAAATATTTGTGTCACCTACAAACCCCGAAATACACGAAACCAAAACATGTACTGCTGGGTTCTGGAGTGCAGAGAAGCTCAATAGCAGGTTAGAAAGCACTAAGCCAGGAAACTAAAATTTTTTTTTCTATTTAAAATTTTAAAAAAGTTGTATTTAAAATTTTTTCTATTTTAAAATTCTATTAAAATTTTAGCCACAAAGTCTTGCACAAAGGTGCAATTAAAGTTGGCAAGGGGTAAGCAAGTCTCCCATAGGCTCTGCCAGAAGTAGAAAAAGTACGGCAGGAAGCAAATACTTCACATTTGACAAGAACAGAAGTTAATTTTTGCACCATCACTTTCACTCTTCTCTTTGCAAAGAAAAGAGAGATTAGAGAGGGAAGGCAGTTCAATGGCCACTACAAGGCAAGGGGGACTTGCCAAAATGACACAGATTCATTTTAGTGTCAGAAACTACTGTAAATCTCAGTGGTTTGAAAGGCACCATCAGCTGGAAAGGGGAGGGGATGAGGGTCAGAACCTGTTTGAAATGTCACAGAATGCAGGCCTCAAACCCACAAGAAAACAGCTCTGGAAAAGAAATTACTTTACGGCAAATCTAGCAAACATTTTCTGTGAGATGCCCTGACTTTGAGGTGCTGTTTCACAATTTAAGTTTTTTTTTTAAACATCTCTAAATCTGGACAGCTTTCTGCTAGCAGCTCTGAGGTACAGCAGCGAATCATCACCACCATCTTTTCCTCTGTTATTGTTGGGTTCTAGAGCCTGCTCCAGCTCCCCCCACAAGTATTTGCCATTCTCCCCGTTCCCTTTCCAGCTCAGCCTAACACCACCAACATTTTTACTTTGAGAAAGCAGCAAAGACATCATAATGATGTATATTTGTATACATTTTCCCCCTTTAAAACTGATTTTGCTCATATGAAGGCATCAACAAAATAAAGAGGCATCCCTGAGCCATCCACAGCTCCCACAAAAAGCTGCCTTTACAGCCATCTCGTTCTCCTCCACCTGATCCTATAAAGACTGCTGGCAATTCTACCCCCATGCCTGCACCATACTTTCACTTAGCAGCAGTTTGATGTACAAGATCTGACAGGCAGGCAGTCACAGGCCACCTGCATCACTGTCTCCATGACAACAGGCAAAGACAATCCATGATCCCATGCCCTGGTCACACGTTTCAATACAGCTTATCTGTCCAGAGCCACTGAGCCTAATGGCAGAGAGTAATTACAATCTTCCACTCATTGTCAAAATCCTCACCATATAACGCCCTTTGAAATTATTTTATTCCTCTCTCATGGCTGCTTTGCAAAAAGAAAAAAAGGGAAAACAAACCCCAAAAGAAACCTTAAGTGGGTTTGGAAGGGAGAGGAGGAGTGAAAAGCATGTCTGTGCCTGACAGAAAAATGCAGCAGTGAGAGCAAACTGGCTCCTCACAGTGCTGAAGGACTAATCACAAGCAGGGGAATGTACCAACCACTAAGAGGGATAAGTGAAAATTTCTCTTCTATTTGTAGAGCATCACTTAAGGTCCTTTTGGTTTCGCACTGGGGGTGAAGAGAGGATATTAGCTGTCCCCTTTTCCCCTCCCCTTCCTGGAAAATGCCTTCCCATCAAAATGAGCAAGCACTGTGCAGCAGCAGCAGCCTCAGGAAGCAGCATGGCTCTTCAGATGAAGGGAGAGCGAGCTCTGTGTCAGACAGCAGAGCAGCAGCTCCTCCCCTGCACCCACTATATCTTGTAATTTTTCATTTTTAAAGCACAACTGCAGGGCAGTGCTTCAGAATTTTACCCTTTCTGAAGGTCCCTAAAGGATCACTGCATTCCCTCCATCTCTGGCAGAAAATGCCAAAATACTATTCCTTTGTCTGTGGCCACAGCCATGGTTAGGATGGAGATCAGGGTGAAATGATCACACAGGGACATGACTTGCCTGCCTTGCAGGGAGCTGAGAGGGCAGAGGGAGCCCAGCCACGACACAGAGCAGCAGAACTTACGCTGAAGTATGGCAAATGCTGGACACTGAGTGCCTGCACTCTCACCCTGCAGTGGGCACAAATACAGCACCTCCTGGCACAGGATTTGGTGCTGGAGGATTAGGTCACATGCATAAGAAATGAAAAGCTTTGTTTTCTGCCTCATACTCCTTGTCCCAATCCTTCCTCCTCCAAGCACCTTCATGCAAATTAGTCAGCACACCAAAGCTCCAATTTATTAGGCACATAATAAATACCTCTTGAATTAGTGAAATGTGATAAATGTCAGCAGACAAAAAGATACAGTAATTTATTAAAATGTTTCATCCACCCATGCCCAAACCACAACAGTAAATAAAATGTCAGATGACTGCCCATTTTAGAGACATATTTTTAGCTGACTGCTTTTGGCCACAGCATTGGCACCAGGCAATGAAAGCTTCATTCAGAGCCCACCTCTCGCTTTGCCACGCAGGGTTACCCCGGCTCGGCTGACACAGTAACCCCTCTGTAGCTCGGCCCCAGTGCCCTGACTCTCAGCTCCCAAACCACAAGGTCAATAAAAAGCCAGCCAGCCTTTTGTGGTCTCTACTTAGAGCAGCACAAACAAGGCTGAGGACCCTCAGTCCCCACGTCGCTCAAGCACGCATTTGGAATAACCTCCAGTACTCGTGGCAGAGCTACTGCTAGAGAAGCAACGCTGTGATTTAACGACCACCTCTTAACGTGCCAGCCGAATAAAACGTTACAACCAACAGAAGTAATAGTATCTTTAAGAGCAGCATCCTATGTATCTTTAAGAGCAGCATCTCAACCAGCAAAGGCAATAGTATCTCTAACAGCAGCATCCCATGTCTCGTTAACAGCAGCATGCCGTGCGTCTCCCGGTGCCCGCGCAGTTTCCCGCAGCACAGCCGCAGGGATGGGATGCGCTGGGAGGGCACGGCCCACAGGGGCTCTGCAGCTCGCACCCAGCACGATGCACAGCTGCAGAGGCCCTGCTGAGCACAGGGGGCAGCCCTGCTTTCGCCTGCCGGGTTTTCCAGCCGGGCAAAGCAGCACCCAGCGGGTCCGGGCGGCTGGAGCCGGCCGGGCCCCCCGCTCCGAGGGCCCCCAGCTCGGTGTGCCTTTGGCACGGGTTCAGCAGCATCGCAAAGGGAAGGGTGCCACCTACAGCACCGTGCACAGCGCTTCTGCAGCGCCGGGGCTCGCCTTGGGCTCCCCCAGCGAGGGAACAGCCAGCGCCAGCCCCGCACACGGAGCCGTGGCGGCTCTGCCATGGCAGGGATCGGCAGCGTCCTCTAACCGGGCTCTTATTTATTATCTGCTCCAGGTAGAGTGTCTCAAACAGATTCCTTGCCTTCATTTCTTCAGTGTCTTACTGTTGCAGTGTATTTCCCCTTTACTATACCTGCATGCCAGTACTATCAAAACCACTGCACTAACTTCTCTTTTATTTTTTAAAGATATCTTACAGTGTCAAACGATTTACTTCAGAATTTCTTCAGAGAAGATTTGGTTCCTGCCCCCTCAAATTGGTGCACTTGTTTCCTTTCCCTCCCCTTTCCATGGGAAAGATTAATTCTAATAACATAATTTCAGTCCTGTACTGGCCACATCTTTTGGAGCTCCTCTGTGTGCAACACCCAATCTCTGGAAAGGAATTAGAGTGGGGGTCCATCTTCCTGTTTTTAATCTTCCTAAATTACTACTAATTCATACAGGGGATGCACAGCCAATAGATACAGTCTGCAAAGCAATCTTTGCTTTTATGGAAGAGCGCTGGCTCTATTTGTCAATGCTAATCTGAGATAAATGTCCCTGTGCAGAACACACGACACACACACACTGTCCAGAAGGAAGACAAAGAAGCTGAATAAGTCAACCTGCCACTGTTGATGAAACACTCAGAACATGAATAGGTATCCATAGCCACTGCAAGAACCAAAAGCGCAAACCAGAATAATAGTTTAGCTAAATGTGAGGATTAGGTTCTCCTCTTTTCTTTATGCTCTGGCTTTTATTATGCAAGAATCTTTCCAATTATTACGAATTTGCCATGAAAAGCAAGCTCTGGTCAGAGCATTGAGACTCTACCAAGTCAGGAAATAGGAAAAATCAGAATTAATAACTTTTTAATAGCTATAATATTTATAGCTATTTATAGATAAATAAAGACTACTGGAAGCCAAAATGTAATGAGCACAACAGGCAGCAGAAAAGAAACCCAGACAACTAAACAGAACCACAAACAGAAACATGAATCACACCTGAAAGTTAGAGGAAGCATCAAAGACCAGAGAGATGTGTACCTATGCATCACATGCTTCCACATCTATCATGCATCTCCTCCCAAAGCAGAGGTGCTTTCTGCAGGCCAGTGCTGCAGCTGGCAGCATCTGAGGTGTTTTCAGACAGACACACCAGATACAGCTGTCCCTGCACATACAGCACTTGCATTCAGTGACTGCTTCTATAGTTATGAGCCAGCACGTTCACAAACAACAAGTCATCTGTTCAACTGGACATGTCAGACACCTCCAGCTTCATTGTCCCTGCATGTGTTAGTGCCTAACTGTATTTTTGTTCTGGTATTTATTTATTTATCCTCTCAGGCTTAATTTATTCTCATTTAATTTTAATACAGATACAGTAGATGCAGAATCTTGCACTCAGAACAGCAGCGGTCTGAGAGGCTTTGCAACCACCCAAAGGCATGCCTAACTTGTGTTGTCTCAGACCTATTGCCCGGGGCATGATTTCTCCTGTTTGAACCCTTGTCTTGCAGGTTCTTTGAGTTTCAAAATCTCACCTGAAGTCTAAGGATGGATAAAATATGAAGAATAGAACTTATCTCACCAATACCTTCCCAGTTTCCTTCCAACACAAGCAAATGCTTTTTGCAGTACTGATCTCCTGCAGGAGCCAAGAAACTCAGGTACTGCAATGAGAACTGCTGTAATATTCACAGACAGATACAGAGTGAAATTCCCTTTCTCTTCCCTGTCAAACGTGTAAGGATGGTTTTGCTGATGGGAAGAAGCGTACTCATTAACTAGTGTTTTGTAGAGCTAGTATTTGTACGTAGGCTGGTAAGCATCCAAGCCATGTAACTCTGAATCAGCGCTCAGTCTTTCCTCAGGAATAAACACAAGAAATCCCCTACCAGATCTTCCCCTTCCTGAAAGGCAAACTGCCACAAACAAGCCACAGCATTCCTCCCTCCGTATCAGTCCCCTATCTCCCTCCAGCAGATACAGACTAACCCCAAAGAATATGTGCAGCACATTTACTTTTCTGTGATATAACAATTGAGAGATTTTCCAGGTGAAAACAGAAAATACGTCATGAATGAAAACTCCCATACGTCAACAAGTAAACTAGTATTAGTTGCAAGGAAAGTCACAAATCACTCAGCCATTTCTCCTAAGCGAAGCCTGACAAAGAGAAACATCTACAAGGAGAGCCTGGATGCCTTTGCTAATGAGTAATGAGAGGTGTTAAATTACAGGCAGCCACAGGCACTTCCCCTGCAAAAACCCAGCTTTTAGGGAAGGTGAGGACTTGCACAACAAGCAACCAACTACAGAGAAACCGAGAGAACCCTTTCGGTGACTCCAAACTCATCTTGAAATGTGCAGCATCATCTTAGTGAGCCCCAATTGGTAAAACTGTGACCACACTTAATGAACAGTCGGGCACTACTGACATCACTGCCATTTCCACCTCCTTTTCTCCTCATCAAGCCCTCCTAATGAGTTTTCATATTTCTCATTAACATTTATTATATTCAGCCCTACACCCACCCGCAGGTGTGTGTGCTGGATCTGATCTCTGTCTGGAACACACTGCACTCATCCATCCTGTCTGTCCCAGCCCCTGCACTCCTCGGACCACATCTACACAAAAATGTTACATTGGACTGACCTTCCAAGCTGCAGAAAAAGTGTTTTCTAGAAAATAGTGCAATAATTTCCCACCAAAAATGTTACATTGACTGAGGTTTCAAGCTGCAGAAAAAGCGTTTTCTAGAAAGCAGCGCAATAGTTTCCCACCAAAATGTGCACGGGCTGTGACTTCGGTACTGTTTCTCAATTACGCTAATTAAGGAAAAATAATTAGTATTAGAGTATAGATTATTTACTCCAGCATAACTGAGGGCCTGGTCTGAATTTCACAGAACGGTTCAAAGACTTTAGCTGTTGTGAACACCAGTCAGATTTGGGCCAAGCATTCCAGGTATCATTAAATACAGAAATAAACTCTGCAGGCATTTATTGATTAACAACTGTGATGCATGGCAGATAATTTCTACTCTTGTACCACTTCATTAAGTATCCATTTCTATTCCTACAATATAACCAGATAACTCATTTTTCAAGACTTCATTACACACAGAACTTTAGTGCCAAGCATGTCTGCAAAGAAGTGATATAGGTGTATCTGTCTACATTCTAACACAAACATAACTGGGGAAAGCAAATCAAGCCACATAAATGTTTCTGCATTATTTTTTTCCATGTAATTGCTTTCCCATTTTCCCCACAGACCAATTTTTTTGACAATCTATTTTTAGTTTATCAGAATTTTATCATCTTTTTCCATGGTCAGAAAGGCAAGGTTGGTCACAGTCAGGATTTGCTAATGTTTTCCTAACCACAGAATCTGTGGGGGAAGAAAAGTATGCAGATATATTTTATTACCCTGTGCTCAATATCTACCTCCAAAGAGCAAAAGAGAAGAGAGTTCTCCCTTCCATGCATATCTACAAATTAATAAAAGATCATGATATTCAAGCAATCTCCAGCTGAGCATTTTCCAATATGGTCAACCAAGTTCCACTGACAGGCCACACTCAAATTTTTATCCCCAAGATATGAAGGCTGTCATTTTCTACAACATTTACTGGATTTGCCAAACCTGGATGGACTGCTGAATTGGCAACAGTGTCAATTATATTTTCAATAGGTAAACATAGACTTACATTAGCATTTTTGGCAAAACTACATGTCGTCATATATATGTATATACATACACACACAGAGAATCTTTAAGTGCTCATGTCAGTCAATTGCAATAATGACAACCTCAAAATTTGTTTTTGGACTTTGCCCATGTCCATAATGAAGGAAACTCAGTTACAGAACCCCAGTGAACCACACTATTCCCTCTGACCAGGGGTGCATTCCAGGTGTGCCAGGTGTTTCCCAAGCACAGGCACAGCCTTCCTGCTCTAATGAATTACCAGGACAGGTTAAAACCACCTTCTACCCTCCCCTTCACTTCCTACCGTGGCAAGATCTGTACAATCAGAAAAGTAAAACATCTGCCAAACAAGTTCTCTCCTTTAATCCCCAGAAAAATCCATTTCCTCAAGGAATTTTACTATCCAGCAC
The DNA here is from genome assembly GCF_028769735.1 of Zonotrichia leucophrys gambelii. NCBI lineage: Eukaryota > Metazoa > Chordata > Aves > Passeriformes > Passerellidae > Zonotrichia > Zonotrichia leucophrys. The sequence goes on along the minus strand of NC_088173.1, from coordinate 42,387,366 downwards.
CCTCATGTTTCCCACCCATATTCTTCTGGGAGCTCTCAAGATCAGGTCTCCAGCAAATCCAACACAAACTCAGAACTCAGTGGTGATGGAAACATGTCCCAGTCTGCACTGATTTGATAGCAATCTGTAAATCTATAAATAATGCCAGGCTAACAGAACAATACAGCTTGGACACTTGAACTCACATCTACTACTGCTTCAAACCTTCTGGACCACATTTGATTCCTTCCCTTTGAAGAACAGGAAGACAAGCCATTGAACAATCCAGGCACTGAAACTGAGGTGCTGGAGATGACAGCAGCATCACGCAGCATCCCTCAAGCTCACCTCCTAATTAAATGCTGTGGTGCATTACCCTTCTGTTCACACACAAATCTACCTTTTGTCACAATGCCTGCTCACTAGTTTCCAGCAGGGAGAGGAGGGAGGTGGTGCTGTGCTCTCCAAAACCTTCCACCACAGCAACTCTGCACTTGTGCTTTGCACCTGGATCAACAGACCCCTAGCTCACTGCTAAAACCTAAAGCTTCTGTGTTTTACTTGAACTCCTTGTCCTTCCTCATTGCTTTTGACAGGAACATGACAAATGATTCAAAAATGCCAGTTGACATGTCAAAAAAAACTTCCCATTATGATATATCATAAATCATAACTAACTTGAGTAAATAAAAGCAATCAATTCACCCTAGTGAGTAGAACAGTGCATTTATGAGATCTAATTGCCCTGCAGACACCTTCACCACCTGGCAGCTGAGCACAGACAAAGCCCATCTGACCTGGAAAAGTACCATTTTCTCCTGTGATTTCAGGTTAAAGGAAAAGAGAGAGAGGGACAGAGTCTGATATCCGTAGTTAAGCAAGAGGAGAAAAAAAAAAACCCAAACTCATCAAGGTCTCACTGAATTTCAGCCCAGTAAAAAAGCAAACAGAACTGAAAATGATAAAACCAAAATAAATTAACTGTACATAAACAAGTTTCATTATGAGACAAAATATTTACTGGTCATGAACATCTGTATAAATTACACATTTGTGCTGCATTATCATCTCAATTACACTGTTAAACTACTCAACCCCTTCCTTATTCTGATACAAGTGTTAAAACACACACAAATGAACATGTTTGAGCTGATGAGCACAGCAAAGGAAGTGCACACAGGTATCAGCCAAACCATGCAAGCAACTCAAAACTGGAGGATGGAGTAAGTGTAGTGCTAAATGGCAAAGAGACTCAGTCCCAGCACAACCCCACTTCACCCAAGGCTGAATGGCTGATGTAAATCAAAGTGATTTAAACTGCTGAATTTAAACAGGCTTTAAATCATCAAGCAGGAAATCCTGATATGAATAAGTCCATTTGGGAGCATGGTTGGATTGTACTAATTTTTCTAAGGAAGGGTCAATTCTTACTGATTGGTAACTATTAAAATGTGTTACTTGACAACTCCACTTGCATGAACACACAAACCACTCTGCATTAACACAGGAAAACACTGATTCCTAATTAATTTTTAAAAATACCTTCAGTGCACCTGTTATGCAAGAATAAAAGTTTATCAAATTGGGGTTTTGCTATATTTACAAATGTTTAAAGATTAGTAGATACTTGTCTTTCACCTTATGGGAAGCAGAACTCTCCTCCAGCTATCTTCACACTCAGCTTCCAGCCTTGAACTGAAACCCGTAAACTGATCGAACCCCATGTCAGTATCAGCACAAAGGCTTCTATTACCTTGAGCAGAATTTTAAGACCCCCTTGTTCCAGAATACTTCCTAAATGCCAACCTCTGCTGGTTCAATTTCCTTCAAAACTTCAGTATAAACGTGATGCTCAGTTGCTTTTTTTTAAATGGTTGGATTATTTTAAAAAGGTAACAGCAAGTTTAGGCATAAGCTATCCTATTTGCACATCTGATTTAGGTTTTGAAAATTGATTTTAACTTTACTAATAGGGCTCATAAATCCGGATTAAGGACTAGGGGGAAAAAAAAAAATCAGTGTTTCAGGTGGGGAGAGTGTGTGCATGTCTATTAACAAAATATAAAGTCACACTCCAAACAAGGGCCTCAGCAGAGACAAGGAAATAAACACATACAACAAACAACTCATTAAAGAATAACTGCAGCTGACATATGAAAAAAATCACCCTCATCCATCAGTTTAACCTGGTTAATTTTGAATTATCTTTTTTGGAACAGACTGCAAATAACCAGAGGACAACAGCATAAGGTTGGATGGGGCTTTGAGCAGCTTGGCCTGGTGGAAAGCTTCCCTGTCAGTGGCAAGGGGGCTGGAAGTAAATGACCTTTAAGATCCCTTCCAATCCATTCCGTGACTCTATAACCACCTCAAAACCTGGGAGAGAAAGGGTCCTTTATGGCCCTGAGGAAAAGGAGCATCAGGATATGACATTCTAAATATCTGTGTCTCGTTTCAAAATTCCTTGTCTTACTATTCTAATGCCACTGAGGTAGGTGAGCTACATGAAAATCCAGACGAAGTGCATGTGTAGGAGACTGCTGTCAGTGTTTTTCCCCATGCTATGGGAAATTTGAGAGAAACCCTTCAGACTGCTCCATAGCGATCATCAGATACAGCTCGATTTCAGGCTGCCTGTATCCTCCTGCGGCTTGCAAACAGCAGCATCACTCCAGCTTGCAGTTAAAAAAAGGCAGAAAACGCTTCCTTTCACCAAGCTAACCTGTTTTACACTAAGCATGGCAGCAGTTCCTGAGGAAGACACCAAGACCTTTTTGCCAGGATAACCCACCTTGGGGTTCTCTCTTCTGTCTCAGTGAATTCTCCCCTCGCTGCCTCTGTCACCTTCCTGGGGCAGAATCTGAACAAGCAGGGCACTCAGGAATATAAACCCACACAAAACTGCTCAATGCCACAGCGAACCCATGAGCGCTCCTCACACATCAGCCCATGCCAAAAGACAGGAAAACCTAAGGCAGAAATACCATGTTTGTTTGTTTTGGAGCACTTGTCAAATCTTTTCCCTGCAGCGCAAAGCGAGTGAGAGAGACTGAACAATGCCCATTGGAAGAAACCATTGCAGAAAAATTTAAAAAAAATTAATTAAACAACTTAAATTGAAAAAAAAATTAAATTAAAAAATCAGAATATGAGAGGTGGAAGGTGAAAGGGGGACACATTTTTTACAGCATCTTTTAAAAAGTATTTTTGCCATTCACCTAGCAGCTGGGTTTTGGCCCCAGAAGGACAGCAGTGCTCTGGCCATTGCTGACCAGCACATCACACAGGGAACAGGAGTGGTGTTCAACATCTCCTGCCTCCTGAGCCTCCCTGCAGCCCTGCACAGATGGCTATTTTTATGTCCAGGACAGCGTTTGAGCTCAAAGCTTCTTACCAAGGTCTTCCCTCTGCACACAGCAGTAATGCCAAGGATTTTTTAATTTTTTTAATTTTGGGAATGGGCTCTGCACACTGTCCAACTTACACCACCTTACACTTTGTGAGAGATCTAAGTAACTTATCCGCTTCCCTTAACTTGTATTTTACGAGTAGACTTTATTTCAGTATTTATAATTGTTTTCCTAAATTCTTTAAAGTACCTGATGTACTTGCCCATATGAATGTATTAAAGCACTAAGTGCTTTAAATATTAAATATGGAAATAATCTTTTTATGTTACTGTATAGGCCAGAATATATTTCTAACATCACACTGAATGAAAATAATTTTACATACCAGCACTGGGAAAGATCTTGCCACTTCTCCATTCCCACACACCCAGCTCAATGAGATGACCAGACTACAATTCAGTTTTCTTAAAAGCACTGATCCACACCTGACAGAAGCTCCAGCCAGAAAGAATAAAGTCAACACTAAACAAATTTTTTTTTTAAAGATGACCTAGTTGTGAAACTTCAACTCCTTTGTGTGACTGAGCCATTATTGAGATAAATCAGCTGAAGCAGCCAGTAAAACCCTATTGCAGAAACAGTTTTTTTTGAGTTTTCCCTCACACACACTTCCCTTGGAGGAATTAAAGCAACTTAACTGTGCCAGGATGAAACGCTTCTGCAGAAAAATGATTTTGGAGGAAATTAGCCCTTTTTTCCAATCACATCATTTTCTTCAAGTGGCAGAACCCCCCAATTCTTCAAAACTTTCACCTTACAGACGGAAATTAAGAGTGTGGTCTCAGTTGTCAAAACACACATTTACCATAAATAAGCCCATTACTCACTGCAGGGTTCTCTCTGTATTAATTACATTAGTTGTACAAAACTCACAAACAGTAAAAATTCAGAAGACTTGTGTCTCTTCCCCTTGAAGGTCTGACACGAGCCCCTGTCACAGAAAGAAAAATAAAGGGGAAAAGGAAAAAGTGGGGGAAGAAAGGGGGGAGGAGAAAAGGTGGAGAAAGAAAGGGGGGAGGAAGAAAGAAAAATTGAAACAAGAAACAAGAAGAAAGAAACAAGGAACTGAGGGGAAAAAGGAAAAGAAGAAAAAAAAACCCAGGATTTTTTTTCCTTTTATTTTATTTATCTTCTTCCTTTCAGTCATGGGCCCAGCCAACACACTTCAGCAATAACTTGATTCTAATATCTCCTAAACTTGCAAAGATATCTTGCACTTGACATGTGGCTCTTAAGGTCTGTATTAGTTCTCAATAGCTCACAGTTTGTGGGTTCTTAGCTTTCAGGGAGGGAGGCTTTTTCCTGGCAGAGATCTTGCAGAAATTTCATGTACACAAATTGTTTTTCTAAACTGTGAGAAATGACAGCTCTGGTTTTCTAAATTCTACAGGTTTAGAAATAAAAGTTACATATAGAGAGAATTGGAAAACAGGGCCAGGAAGTGCTGATGTGTGACAGAAAAAAGGTTATAAATAAAGTCATCCATATAAATGGCTCAAACGTATGTTGGGGATTTCTGTAATATCTTTTTTCCCCCCACAGTTTGCCAAAACTCCGTTTCTTACAGGAATTAGGATTTTTCTTTATGCATGTATTGGATAAAGATACTGCATAGTTCTAATATGCAGTACACAGTTACTGTCAGCAGTAACTTTCCAAGATATACCCCCAAATTTGTTCCAAATATTGCCAGTAACATTTCACTTCTGCCACCACAGACATCTCTCAATTTGTCTCTGCTTCCATGTTCTGTGCCTCAAAGATGAGCTAAACTGAAGCTGTAGGACACCTTTTATATCTCATTGTACAAACAATCCCTATACGACATCACAAAGAGGAAGAGATTGACTCATATTGATATTTACAGAACAACAGAAGCAACACAAAACCACAGCAGGCAATAACGAGAGAGGAAAATAAGAATATTATTGCTTAATATTACCAAAATGATTTGAGAACTTCCATGCAGTTCCACAGGGTTAGGGAAATAGTCTCCGTGCTGAAAACACACAATCAGCTCCATAACATCCTTGTGCCACCCTGCAGACCAAAGGCGCAGCTCTGTGACACAAAGACCCCTACTGAAATGCCAATATTATGAATGATTACTAATTGAGGAACGCTGACATCTCAGTGTTATGACTGAAACACAAAATGTGGCATATAAAACTTTTTTCTGGCAACTAAGCCTGCAGAAGGCAGACTTTTGGATCACACAAACCATATTACAAAACACTGTGAGGAGCTCTGGATTCTTGTGGAAACACCCAACTCTTTTGCCTCAGACAGTAATGGCCACATGGGTCTGATGAAAACCAGCACTGATTTCAAGCTGTTCAGTGATTTCCCCTGTTGAAGGATGTGCAAATCACCCAAATATCTGAAGCACCAAGTTCACACACTAAGGCACAGATAGGATTGCTTGGACAAAAAGAGGACAAGACCATAACTGTGGCTTATTAAAGTGTAAATCTTCCCAAAATCCTGGCTGTTTGGTGCTGCATTTTGTGAATACATATTCATCAGCCATGCCACTGGAAAGCGTTTAGAACTCCTGAAATCTGAGCAAAACAGAGGCAGGTCACCCCCCAGCTAACAGCAGTGCAGAAAATCAGCCAGCACAGCACACTGAGATGTTCTGATGGACATAGAACCTGGAAAAGCAGGAAAATCAGAGTAACTCATTCAGCTGGTGTTTGCAGCTGACCATGAGCATGGCCCTGGTAAATCCTTGGGCAGGGAACACAACGATTTCTTTTTTGGCAAAGGGCTGATCTACCCCCATCAATGTAAGGATGATTAAAGAGCTCCTATACTTTCCAGAACTATTCTACAATCTCATTTGCCATCGCCACCCTTCCTCCTTTAGATGAAACACAACGCAGAAGTGCCAAAACATCACAGAAGATCAGACATGAGCTAAAGGAAGGAGGAAGAGGATGCAAATACAGAAAATGGGTATGCATCCGTAATTGTTAAACTTTTTGGACTATTACATCCTATTTCACCATCGAAACTGATCACAAATCACTTCACTTTGCCTTGGAGTACAGTTAAACACTGGTGTGTGAGTACAGGTACAAACACACACACATAGGCATGCTGGCTTCTTGGCTGTGATGCTGCCCAGGGTCAGAGCAAGGTTAAAAACCAATTCTCTGTCCTTTCCCAAGACACACAACATCCAAGGACCTTCTGAATTGGCCCCAGATTTTCACAAGCATCACAAAGATGATGCAGGAAAACCCCACCTTCACTGCAGCACTGAACAATTGCAGAAAGTAATAAAAAAAAAAAGCAAAAAGAAATACCTGACCTGTTGATCTTTCTGTTTACTCCCTTGGTTATTCTGAAAGTCATAAATTCAAACCTCTTTCCTGCTCTCTGTGAGCTGTGGTTGTGAAGAGCTGACAGCAAGCAAACAGCAATAGATCATCTGTGCTGCCAACAGCACTGCAACATTAGCTCTAGCACTTCCACAAACTTCCAGAAAATCCAGAAAAGTTCCTATGGGTGCACACACACTTCTCTCAGGTCAACAAAACAATTAATTATTCTTATCTCCTCACCAATTTTAAAGGTGTGTGGAGGCAAACAAAATCAGTCTGAAAGAGGAAAGCCTTCAAAGAAGGCAGCTCTTGCTGTAAGCACAGAATTTCAGCAGCTGCAATCTTATTAACTACTGCAAGTTAGAAAAGACATTTTCTCTTGAGCCCTATGAACTGAGTTTCAAGTACTCAGAAAGCAAACAGGAGCAGTTTGTGGGATTTTAAAGCTACAAACACCAGGAAAATAAAACAAGTAAGAGCAAAGCAAAAGAGCAATCAAAGTTACATGATTTTGTGACTCACCAGCTTAGACAAACCAGGAAAATATGTATTTGAAATTGTTAAGGCTCCCAAATTCCCCCTGAACGTACAAGCAAGCTGCTTATCTAAACAGCCTGTAAGACCTCAGGCTGGTCACAGGTTGGTAACTCCAGTCAGAGGCTGTGTTGCCTTATATATCAAGGGTTTTCTTATCATAATGGTGCAAGGATCTCATACTGCCAGAGTTCCATACCTCCTCGATGTTCCTCGCAGGCAGCTCCTCCAGCACTGCCTGTTCCCGGTCCTTGCAGCAGCCAACTAACTCCAAATCCCAGCAACCCACTCTTTTATACTACTGCTCTTATTGGCCACAGGTGTGGGCTGTTAACATCACATCTGCTCCTCATCTTCAGTAACTGGGTTCAGCTGCAACTCGTTGGGGACATGATTACATTCTCTCCCACCTTCATTTACCCACACTGTGTCCCCCGACAAGGCTGCACCTCACACTTCAATTCACAAAACAGCACACTTGGAGCATTCCAGCCAGCAGCCACTGCCTGTTCTTACACCTCTGCTAATTCAAGCACACCTCTCACATGAATTATACACACTGGAGTGACATGCAACCAAGTGTCTTGTACATGCAAGTGTTCAAATAACAATGAGCCCTGGCTCCTGTGCTGCCCACAGGTGCCCCTGCTCCAGTGGCTGTGCTCAGGAGCAGAGCTGTGCACTGACACCAGGAGTAACAACACCAGGTGTAACTCAGCCGAGGTTCAGTGTGTGCCGCCAGGTGAGCACGTCTGAACTGAGAGGGCCCAGGTGTTTGTCCTGGAATAAGGGCTGGGTTTCACAGGAACATTAAGGTGTTGTAATTCCTGCTCCCTGCGGGAGGGGCAGCCAAACAAACAGAGGATGGATGTGATCCAGCCAAAGAGAACCCGAGGAGAGGGAAGGAGTGTGTGTGCCCTCATCCTGCCCCGTGAACCCGGGGATGCACAAGCAGAGCCCTCAGCACAGGAGCAGGAAAGAGGAGAGAGAGACACTTCCTCAGCTCAGCTTGCACCGGCTGAGGCCATTTGTGTGGCCTCAAGCTTTAGGTCAAGTTACTGTAAATTGAGGTTAATCTAAAGGCAGCCAATTGTCCTAACACAATCACACGTTCATATTTTCGGCGCTGCGTTAGCAGAACGGGTTTTTGATGTGTTCCAGACAAAGCTGCTCTTCCTGAACTTCACAATGCCCAGAATTTCTCTGCAGGACTTTCAGCACATTCTGTTTGGTCAACTTGAAGCTGAGATTTCACTACCACTGGATACCCTGTGTCAAAATACAGCTTGCCCTGCTCAGGCTACGGCTTGTAATACCCCGAGCCACTGTCTTTGAAAGGGACACACTTTCCATCCGAGCATTTAAGGTCACCAGAGGCTAGCAGTGCTCCAAGTGAAGAGTCTCTTCATTGCTTTCAGTTTGCTACACTGAAACCTATTGTGCTGACTAGCTGCAAAAGGAGGTCAGCACAAAAACTCCTTGTCCTGAGGACAGCAATCACACAGGCACATCGAGCCCCCGTTGGTATGAAAAGGAGAAAACAAATGGGAGAGGCCTGTGGAGTAAGAAAGACACAGAGATCCACCCTTACAGGAAAGGGAAAATAAAAAGGGTTACACAATGACTCCTTCCATTGCTGGCCTGGGATTTAACTCTGGTATCATCCCTGTTGTGTATTTACTACTGACTTTACCCCTGTGTGAGCAAGATCAGACATAGCTTATTAACTGAAGAGATGCTTAATCCTAGCTAGTCATCAGGCATGAGTAAGGGCTACAAGTATTTGACTTCTTGTGGAAAACAAAACAAAACATCTAAAAAATTATCTTCTTTCATCTTTGCAATGCCAGAGCAATGGACTTTTCCTATAGCATGAGTGATGTAAAGTGGAACAGCAATACTACACAAGAAAGAACACAAGAAATGCACTCAGGTTTGTGAACATATGCAATTGTGTTTAAAACACAATTTCCCAAGTACTGGGTTTAGAGTAGGAAACGGAGAGTAAGACAGTGGCTATCAAACCCACAACAATGCTAAATTAAAACAAAAAAAAGTCTCAAAGGGCCTTAAAATAGGAAAAAGTAGCTCCAGCCTCTTCATAGTTTACAAGAGAGCTCAGATGGAAATAAATGTGTACTGGAAAATGAGTGTGATAATTACACGTCACTGCACAAAGAATGCATGGTAAGGACAACAGTCACAGGGACAAGAAAAATAAGTGATATATCTTGCAGTTATTATTATGTATTTGGCTATTAAATACTAAATATATAATTTATTCTCTATATAATGTATGTGTATACACACACCTACAACCTCTGAACCCCACACATAACAGGGATGCAGAGCCAAGAGGACTCTTGCACTGAAAGGAGGAAACAAGAAAGCAGATTAGCTCACAAAGCACCAAAGAACTGATAAAATGTTGATATTTCCTGGAACCGATCCACATATGAACAGCAGAGTTTGGGATGAATTGCAAATTTTCCCAATACTTCCTCTGAAAGCCAGGCTGGTACAGCATTTTAATAATCCAACTCTCAGTCTGGAGGACACATACACACACACACACACACACACACACACACACACACACACAGATTATATTTTCCTTTAATTTGCTTTCATTGAAAAAAAATTAATTAGAAAAAGCATTTCTTGCTGTCCTCATTGGGTTTGTTGTCATTTAATCCAAACAGCTTCCTTTCCAAATAATGCAGTTTAATAATATGAGTGAAAAATCTAATAATGATTTTTGTGTAAAAAGAAGAGTAAACTAGTAACAGATTCTCAGCAGACTGTTCCACAGTGAAAGTTTACACTGGAGTTTACCAGAGAATAAAGAAAGGGAGAAAACACCTAAATGTACTTAATGTTTTCCCTATGTAAAAAAAAAATAAAATGTAAAACTTAGGTTGAATTTTTCTGCTAAATAAAAGTTATGATGTACATAAACAGTTAAACTTACCATACTGATATGATTGCTAGAAACTAAGAAGTTTGGGAGTTTGCATTTGGTTTTACTGCAAAAAGCATAAAAGTCTGAAAGAAAATAATTTCCAACTGCTTGCTTGAAAAAGAGTAATCTCTTGGGTTTTAAGTACTGCTTTCATGTTCCCATGGATGCTCCCCAGTGTCCTTAGACATTAGTCAAAAATCATAATTAACACTTTACAAATGAAACAAAGCAGATGATGTGTCTAGAGTTTTTTTTTTGCAACATTTGTGTATTTTTAAAAAAAACAGAAACGGAAATGGGTCTTTTTTTTGTAATAAGGCAGTAGAATTTATGTTTTTAAGATTAAAGGCATAGGGCACATTGAGTATATTCAAATAACATGAAGATCATAGCCCAGGAATTGAGTTATGATAAATTCCATAATAAACTATCTCCTAATTAGGCTGCTCTTAGCTTTTAAAGTGTTAGAAAGGATCTAGTAACAGTGAGAGCTGAAACTGCACTTCCCCCTTTTATTTTTTCCTTTTTATAACTTCCACATTATAGCTCTGGCTTTCTGTCCCACATCTTCAGGGGAAGACCAACTACCTGCTTTATCAAAAAATCCTGGCTTTAATGCCTCAGCACCGGGGCTTGGGAATAAGGGGAAAGGAGAAATTATTATAATATTCTATTCTATTCTATTCTATTCTATTCTATTCTATTCTATTCTATTCTATTCTATTCTATTCTATTCTATTCTATTCTAGCCGAGGCCCAAAAGCACCCGGGCTGTGCTGGAGCTGGATGGGGACACAGCGCTGCCCTGGAGAGAATCATTCTGGGAATGTCTGCTAAGCCTCCAGCCCCTCTCCTGTGCCTTGGGGAGCACACATGAGGTGTGAAAGGGGATCTGAGGACAGCTCAAATGACGAAAACTCGGTCCCTGCTCACGGGGGAGTGACTCTGTTGCTGCCCCGGGATAGGGGTAAGCCGAGGCAAAGCTCCGTGCTGAGGAGCGTGTTTTAAAGCCTGGCTGCTGAGGGAAGGGAAACACGGCTATGGCTCGCTGCTAACATCAGGACAGCAGCAAGATGTCAGTGAGGTCGCTCTGCTTCCTGTTTGCCAAGGGCACCGCACGCATTCCGCCCGGCCCCGCTCATTCCCGCTCCCCGCGCATCCCCGCGTCCCGCCGGCCTCGCCGGGAGATGCTGCGCTCCCAGCCCGGGAGGCGGGGGCAGCACTGGCGCTGAGCTTTTGTTCGCGCTGCCGGAGCGATCCCCGCCGCGGGGCAGGGGGCAGGGGCACCGAGCCGGCACTTGCGGCCGGGGCTGGGCAGGCTCGGCGCGGCCCCGGAGGGACACAAATCGCACGGAAAGCGGGGAGGGCGAGAGGCAGGACGGCCGCCCGCCGCTTTGTCACCGAGCCCTCCCCCGGCGGCCCCTCCGCCCGGCCGCGCCTTCCGCGCAGCGCAGGGCGGCGACAGCGAGGGACGTGCGAGGCTTGTAAAGCGCACGCTGCCATCGCGCCTCCCTCCTCCCATTGTGCCCCGGCAGCCGGGAGCGCCCCGCTGCTGCCCGTGCCCGCCCCCCGCCCGCCGGGGGACGCGTCAGGACACACGGACACACGTCAGGACACACGGACACCCTCGCGTGTCCCACAGGGCACAGCCGCCCGCCAGCCAGCACCAGCAGCCCCAGCAGAACCGCCGGCGGCCGCCACCGGCTCCAAATGAGGCTCAGGCGGAGCGCAGGGCCCGGCTCCCCCCACAGCTCTCATTATTCATCGGCACAGCCGGGGAGTGGGAAACTCCGCTTCCTACTCGCCGCTACGCTTCTACCGGCCCAGCCCCCGCCCCCTTCCGCCCCTCCGCTGCTCGCCAAACTCCTTAATTCCCGAGAAAACTTTGGGAAGCGGCTCAGCAGCGTGGGGAGCCGCGCTGCCGCACGCCGGGGCAGCCCCAGCGAGAATCCTGCCCAACTTTCCCTGCAGCCTGCGGGGTTTAAAGGGGCCAGCCCCACGCACACGCACACACACAAAACCCTCCCCCGGCTCCCCGTGCACGCCTGGCACCGCTCCTTCCCCCTATCCCAGAGCGTTTCTACCCTTCCGAAGGGGACGGGGGCAAAAACAATTGTCCGCTCTCTCCAGCCCAGCCCGTGAGAAGTTGCGGAGCGTCCCGCCAGAGCCTGCCAAAGTTGAGCCGAGCCCCGCTTCCCCTTGCCGAGCCACGGGCCCGAGCTGCAGCTCATCCCGGCCGGCCAGCGCTGCGCCCCCGGCCCGCAGCCCTTACCATGATCAGCGTGTGGTTCCTCTGCTCCGCCGCGGCGGGCTCGGCATCCTGCTGCTGCTTGCTCTGCTGCTGCTGCTTGCTGCCGCCGGTGCCGGTGCCCGCTTTCTTGGCCCTCTGCTCCAGGGTCCGTTGGTAGAGGCTGACCGTGTCCCTGCGCTCCAGCTCCAGCTGCTCCGCCTGCGCTTGCTGGTACCTGCTCTCGCAGCTGACATGGTGCCGCCGGCAGCCCTCGATGCGCTGCCTCAGCCGCTCCACCACCGTGCTGTGCTTGGGGACGGCATTGTTACCGGCGGCGGGGCCGTGCGGAGAGCCGCCAGCCCCGGCACCGGCCCCGCCGAGGCCGCTCTTCAGGTTATTGTTGATGCAAACGCTACTGCCGTTCGCGGCGGCAGCGGGGGCTGCGAAATCCCCCATGCTCGGCCCCGCGCACACTATTTTGGAAGAACTTTTTATCCTACACTTCACACGGACAGTCTCTCCGGGGTCCTGATGGGATACTTTTCAGAGAACCGGGGACGGGGAGGGGAAAGGGGCACCATCATGTCTCAGGGAAACAGCGATCCCAAGCAAATGTTTCTCTTTTCCCCCAGCCAATCCCTCTCGAGAAGCTCCAAAACATTAAAAAGAGAGAGGGAAGGGGGGAGGGAAATAGAGAAGGTGCTAAAAGGTTATCGCCAGCAACACACACAAACACACACGCACACACAGACACACACACAAAAAGCACAACAAACTAAGCAGCAGCAGTTCGGGTTAGCAAACTCCAGGAGATATCAGACCAGTTCCTTTCCTCCTCTTTCTTTTTTATAATCCATTATTTCAAAACAGATTCCATGGGATTTCCGGAGATGTTGACAAAAGCCTTCTCTCCCCATGGATGGGGAGAAACACGCGCCCCTCCACATGCACGCCCGTTCACACGCACGTTCGCACACACACATCCGAGCACGGGCACACGCTGGGCACACACGGCGCACTCACTCGCGCTCCCCGGCATCAACAGACAGGCAAAGCCGCTTGCTTATTGTATTTTCCTTCTAGAAAAAAGTTTGGGTGTTCGCAAAGTACTTTGGCTGCTCAGTTGCATTTCAACAGGAACCTAAATAGCAAATCCTCGGGCTGGGGGAAGTAAACACATGAACAATCCGGACCGAGCTGGAGAGGAAAAAACAAAAACGAAAAGCAAAAAAAAAAATAGCGCTCTGCCAAAGGCTGAGCGAGGCAGCCTGGCGCTTGGCTGTGCCGCGCCGGTGCTGCTGCTGCTGCCACCACCATGACAATGCTCACACGCTCTGCTGCCGCGCCGCCTCCCGTCCGTGCCAGCGGAGTGATACCAGGGCAGGAGCGCTCACCGCGGCGGCGGCGGCGGCGGCTCGGGGCCGGGAGGCAGGCCCGAGGACACGGTGCAAAACCCGGCGCGGACCGGCCCGCAGGAGCGGACATGGCGCTCACGGTGAGCTCCCCGACACCTGCCGGCCCCGCGGCCGCACCGCACCGGCACCGGCACCGCGGCGGGCGGAGCTCCGGCCCGCTCGGGGCCGCGGGCAGCGGCGTGTGCCGCCCTTGGCTCCCGTGTTGCATAATGGATGGAGCGCAGCGCCCAGCCCTGCCTGCCTCCCCGGCGCGGGCTGAACTTGCTATTTTAGACAGCACGGGAAACACGACACGGCCGACAGCGGCATTGCTCCGGGAGAACATAGAGAGCGGCTGCCTCCGCAGAGAGCGCCGGTGATTCATGGATCAGGAATAACGTCCCGGGAATCTGGCTTTAAACCGTTTGGCAGACAAAGCTATTGCGCCCACAATTGTCGTTGAGTATTATTTTCTATCTAGCCCTGGGAGAAATGCACTTCCAATTTTTTTTAATACATCTGTATAGAACAGAATTATCTCAGAGAGACGCCCTTATTCTCTAGCATGCAGCCAATTTAACGAAAATTGGGAACTCACGCACTGGTAATGTAATCTGATTTAAACCATCTTCATTTTTGCCATTGCAGATTAGCCTAGGATACTATTTCTAAGATACAGTGACAAAGAGCAGTCTTTGTCTTATTTAAGTGCTCAGCAGCATGAAATTTGGGGTTGGTTTCATGCCTATTGCCACAACTCATGGCATGGAACATAATAGTGGACAAATAAAACCAGCAATTAGTACCTGACCCACGCTGGGATTAACAAAGAGATCGTCCCTCCAGAAAAGAAAACTTTTCTGTAGTATCAGTTTGAGAACTCACTTGAAGTGCTTCATGATCATTGATTACTACGTTATCACAGACCCAGCACGGGGAAATTACAGCTTTGCTCAGAAGCAGCATAAGAATGTGGGGAAGCTGCAATCCTGAGTCAATTATAGACGTTCGTACCTCTCTTAATTTGGAAATGGGGGATGTGTTGTAATTCCGCGAGTAACTGAATTTCTCTAGTAACTGAACAGGTAAGATTCAATGTGAGAATAGAAACAGGAGGAAAAAAGAAGGAATTTCAGGAACAACAACAACAACAATAATAATAATAATAGTAGTAGTAGAAATGGAAAGTGTGCTCAGGCCAGGGAGGGAAAGGGCTCTAAGTAGGTTTAACTCGGAGCGAGCACTTTTTGGCTTCCTCATCAGTGCCCCCTGCAGCTCGCAGCCCGTGTGCTGCAGCCTGGCCAGAAAAAGGTTTTTTACACCCACCGGGCAGAAGCACCTATAAAAGCAGTGGTCTCCTTACAGACTGCTTTTTCGGTGCATTTTACAGAAGTCTTCTTCTTTTCCTACGACTGCAATTAATAACATTTTTCAATCTCTATGAAGTCACACAAACACACCTTAACTTCCAGCATATTACTTTGGCAGTTGTCAACGTGGTAATTTTTAAGTTGTATTGCTATAGAATTTAATTTCAGCCTATTAAAAATGTAGGATTTTTTTTATCTCTCGGCTATGCACCTTGGTTCTGCCAGGCTGCACAGCCCAAGGGTGATGATTGGAGTAAAAGAAATTTTGGAGTAACCAGTGCTTAGTGTCAGAAGTTTTGCAAACAAATCACTAGATAAGATTTCACAGTTCATTTTTGCATCATTTATTTTAAGGACACTTACATAAACAATCACCAGCTTCTAAAAAGCTAAAGTAAAATGAGCTATTTAGTGAACTATTTAAATCCAATTTTTGAGAAGGACAACACTTCTGCTAAGCCTCCGAGACTGAAAAAATAAAAACAAGAAACAAATTCCTTGTGTTATAGCCTGAGCAATACATGAAATAGAGAGATCTCAGTTTTGTTCTAACTACTGATTATTGTCATTAAAACAGATGTTCCTCACAGCCCTGACCAAACAGCTCAGTTCTGTAGTCAGACACAATCACAGACTCACTCATGATTGTGTGTGCTCTCACTTTTATGACCATGGGCTTACAAACAAACACCTCTTCTGCAGAAATTCCCTTTGCACGCACAAATGTGTTTATTTGCCCTGTAACCTTTTTTCCCCTGTTTGCACATCAGCTTTGGAACACCATCCTCACAACTGGAATTTGAAAAGTATCAAACCTATCAGAATTCCAAATGATCTAAGATGAACGTGCTGATGGCAGCAGATGAACAGTAATGCCGACTTCTATCAGCTGACAGGACGCTAATTACCAGCTACAGGAGATGATTGCTTGGTCTATTGCTTGATCTATTCAGCGAGTTAGGAGTTTGAAAAATGATAAAACAGGCCTGATCTGTGGAAAGATACGCAGTATGAAAATACAGCATACGTTCTCGAGATGATTATCATGACAGAGATCTGTCTAATTAGGAAGGAACTATTTTAATGCTAAGATATGAAAGAGCCCAGCTGGGAGAGGAATTTAGAGGAAGACACAGAAACATGACTGTTAAGCTGACAGCAAGTGCAGCCTAAGCATGTTCCAATGACAGCTTCTAAAAAAAAATTCATCTCAGCATTCAATCAATAGTGGTTTCAGAACAAGCACAGCCTTACACATAATCCAGCTAGTCATATTAGTGGGAGGGACTCCATAAAAACACATAAAATGTGCCTTTGCAGAGCACTGCAGTTGGTCAGCTGAGCCAGACAGTTATTCAGTTGAGGGGCAACATGAGAAATACCACTGTGAGGACAAATGGGAGTCCCACTCTATTAGAAACCACACTAAAGGTCATTTGGAGAATAGTAAAAGCAAAGCTGTGTATTGAGGGTCCACTGAAATGTAAAAACCCCACAGCCTCCATGAATGAATGTATCTGTGAAATCCCCTTCAAACATTTTCAAGTCAAATTATGTGATTTATCTAGTTAGTGCACTCTACAGCATCTCTTCCAAAGTTTTTTCCAGTCTCTCCTTGCCTTTTTACAAACCCATCCTCCACAGTAACCAAAGGACATAAAGTGTTCAGCTTCTCTCCAGTGATTTTGCCCTCCCTGAGAGTTCAGTTTGTACTCTTGTCATTTTCAGACTCACTGACGATCTCTTCCTTCCTGATGGATTGAAAAAGGAATATTGACCAATTTTTGATTCTCAGTAGTTAGGTCTCAGACTCATAATAGTTGTAAGAGTATATCTATCAGTGTTTATGATACTTTGGTTTGGTTTTGGGTTTTTTTTCCCATTTGCATATGTCTTTAGCTTTTGGAAGAACATCTTCTTTATTTTTCTTTGCTGTTTGTCCATGATTGCTCATTTGTACTTCAGGAGTGTTCAGTAGATAGTGTGCATTGGCACTCTGCTGCCTATTGGGTCTCCTTGTGTAGTCTTCATCTTGCCTTTTTGGATTTAATTGTCTTGTGTGGATTCTTTGTCTATTCTTGGCAAACTTTCTCATTTTCACATCGTTCTCCATGTTGAAATGAACACAACAGTAGTGGGCATTTTGACCTCTGCTGCTCCCCAAAGATAATGAATCCAAGGGTGTTAGGTCATTCTTAAAGAGCAATCTCAATGTTCAGCAAGCTATATATGTATTTATGCATATATATGCTTATGGATGTGTGTATGTATCTGTTATACATAATTATGCAAATGATATATATATATATATATATTAGGGCAGTAGTAGCTGGTAAACTGACAAACAACTGCAAAAGGACTTGTGGTTTTCCTGGATGTAACCAGACATAATTGAGGGTTCATTTGTATCTGTTCTGATTCCTGAGTTTGCCTGAAATACACACTGAAAATAATTAGCATTTATTAGCATGTGGTTCTCAGACCTTTCTTAGTGCCATCATTCCTCTTTGCAGAGCGTTTATGAGCCACAGAACAGAGAAGTGGCAAAAGACAGTACCTGTGACTCTTCATTTCACTCTGCTACCTATATTGGTATCTCCTTTGTTTATTAGGATCCCAAAACTACTGGGGGCATTACTTTCTAATTGCTATTATAATTACAGTTGATTTTATGTAGTAAACATGCCCAGATGCGGTGTTTACACTCTTATTTCCGGTCCCTCTTTCACTTGTTTTTAACAAATATTTGTGTTGTACCAATGTAACATAGAATGATTTTCATGCAACAGATATTTCAAGGTGACTTGTTTTTTTAAGCATGTTAGTATTTGATAGCTCATCAAGGCATTCTGATTGAATAAGGTGATACAGACACAACATTCACGTTGTTGGGCCTTTGAGCCCATCGATGTTCCCGTGACTCATGTGGGACATGTTCTGGAGAAATCCAGAACTACCTACCAAAACCACTATCTTTGCAGAAGTACATGGTCTATAAACAATACCCCATAAAACAGGAAATAAATAATAGCATTTTAACTTCTCCAGGGTATAGCATCAATACCTTTATCTATAGATTTTGTTTTTTAAAAATTCTAGTCCTTGAGATGTACAGTCATTCATTTTCCATTTCAGCTGTCTGACTTCCATTTCTCCTACTTCTCTAAGTTACTCATCCAGTTTTTTAGCAATATTTTGATACCAGGGCAGGTTCTGTGTCACGTACCATCTCAAGCTGGAGTATTGAGCAGCTGCTCCCTTAACCCCATTTCACCAGTTTTGTCCCAAGTGCAGCTATGCACATGGCCAGCTGAGAAAAAAGAAAATGTTTCTTTGGTGGGTTTCCTTGGTGTTTAATGGCATGCTACTCAATTTCTATGTCAGTGTCACACCATTGGGTGGAGGTACAGATTAGGGAGCTTTCTGTGCATAAGCGCACCTCATGATTCAACAAAACTAACCAAGCTGCATGTTGTACTTAGGAAAGCATCTTATTTCATGCAGAAAGGAAAAATAAAACCAAGAAGAGACCTCAAGATTATAGAGTATCATTCCATGAAGTGTAAAGAGACTGAATTGGCAGGGTTAATTATTATTCAGCTGCCAATGTAATTTTGTTCATAAATGGAGTCCAGTAGAATGCATACTAGCTCTATAGGCCTATATTCTGCACATCCTAACTTTATAGCAGTGATTTTAACAAGCCAAAAACTGGATACAAGGTTTCTCCATTTTTCTCTCCTATGACTCAGAGAGCTGTCACCTCTCCCACATTGCCTGGTACAGTAATTACATTGGAATTTCACCTCCAAGACATAGTAACAGTAGAAGTTTGCTACTCTACCAATATTTAAAATTCCCTCACAGTCCTTGCTAATGCACTGATTCTTTGCTGTGCTGAATCAGCACAGAACTGAAAACCAATCTCTCCTCTTAATCACTGACAGAAAGCAGTACCTTCACAAGGGCACAGTCAACAAAAAACAGGATTAGAGTAGACTGAGAGTAGCTGTATCTGGTCCTGTAGCATTATTTAAAAATTATCTAAAATCAATAACCTTTCACTTCTGGAGCATGAGGTTCAATTCTGCACTTAGCCATGCATGAAAAGGAGTTCAGCAATCTTGGGTCAGGCTCCACATGTGATTCCCATGACTGGCAGATTTTACTGTAGAGAAAGAATAAAAACTAATCAGAAAACAAAAGTGAGGTTTTGTGAGGTTGAAAAATCAAAGACCAATAAAGCGGAATGTCAGAATCACAAAACAGCAAATTCAGATCTGAAGGTTTGGACCTGAATGGAGAGAATGAAGAGTGGAATAGAAGGTAGGATCTCCTGTAAGCACAATGTAGGAGCCAGCAATGGGGCACTCATGGGAATGGCTGTGACTGGAGAGTCTGCACACCCATGGACGCTGCTGAACTCTGCTCCTGCACCAGAAGGGCTCTCAGGACTGCCACTGAGTATAGCAGGTGGTTCTGCATCTCACACATGCCCTGCAGTCTGCCAAGGCCATCAGCATTGCCCACCTGTTACCATGAATGCCAGGGTGCTACTTGGAACCAAAAAGTAATCAGTTCCCAAGACAGTGAAGAAGAGTGCAGGTCCTTCTTTTCTATGAGGGAGCTCAACCTGAACAATAGAAAATACAAATGAAAATCTAAAAATACACATGAAAGTGAAAAAACTAGAAAAGGATTAAAATGAGAGTGAGAGAAAAGTGAGGAATGGCAACCCCTCATCTGTTCTCAGTTGCTTTGGGTAACTAACAGGAACCTCCCATGCCAAATTAACCCAGGTGACACTCATTGACTCTTGACTTTTGACTCTGTACATACAAATGCTTTATGATTAGTTTTTCTCCTTATGTATAATTCCTATTTTCATTGACAAATACTAAACTTTGTATAGCTAGAATCCTTTGAAAGCAACCACACAATGATGCACTGTCATTTCAAGGTTTAAATGGGACTGACAAGAAGTGGTATCTTTCATCTGGTGACATCAATCAAGACATGCCTGATGCAGATGGTTTTCATATACACCTTCAAGAAGGAACTGCATCCTTACATTTGGTTAAAGAACATCTGCCTTAAAAGGATATGGATTCTAACTTGGAGCCTATGGAGTAAATACTGCGAAACTCACCTATAGTTTTGAGTCACTGCTTTGTCTAAAAATTAAGAGCCAAAGTGAAAAAAAGATAGAGAAACACAAGAGATTGATTGGCTTAATAGAAATATAAGCTGCAAGTATTTCTGTATGATTTAACTGGTTTACTTTACTAAAAAGAGTAAAAGACACTCAGAAAGTGATGTCCAAAGCACCCATCACCTTTGCAGCTCTTCAGATTGTGTTTAACACTCCTCAGTCATCCTCTTGTGTGGGGAACCCTCCAAATAAAACTCTAGGAAATCTAGAGCAAAGAAACTGCTGCTGTTTTCATCCAAATACTTGGCTAGAACTGAAAAAAATTCAAATGTGAAAACCTGTCAGCTTCACAGCATAATCCTACCTGTTGTTTACCAAATTTACAGTACAACCACCTTCCTCCTTGCACAATCCCTCATCATTTTTTCAGTTGTAGAAAATTTTTACTTACTGTTTTCCTTCCTCTTGGGTGTGTCCAAGACTTCAGAGTCAGGCTGGTGTCAGTGTATTTTCTCCTCTGGATTCTTGGACAATGTGGGAAGAAAGAGTGTCACTACCACCAGGAAGGAAATGCCCTGTCACACTCCTAGGTTGTAAAATAAAGACAGTCTTTGAGTTCACCTCTCACTTTCTCAATACCACTTCAGGAAATATAATTCTACAAAAAATAAAAAAAAATTAAACAAAGAAGAATGGCAGCAAAACTATTTTAACCATCCTTTGACATTAGAAGCTAACCCACTATAGTTTTATTTAAAAATGGGTGGCTGAAAGGTGCTGCAGGATTTATAAGAAGAAAAAAGACTGTCTTGGAGGCTGATGCCAAATAACTCATTGCATGATTTATCACTTTTCAGTCAAAATGTACATGAAGAAACTGCATAAGTAATTTAGACAGCAACCACCGTGGAATGAGGCTGGCCTCTCATGTCAGTGATGAAACAGCCAAATTCTCTGACAGTGTGAGTTACTCCTTTTATCACTGGCAGAACTGCCTCAAGATCCATCAAGGCTGCAAGTGTGCAAAACATGAGGCCTCTCCAAATTTAAGTGATAAAATTTTATTGCTTTATTACTTTATTATTTATTTTATTACTTTAATTTTTATCATTTATGTTCAGAAAAAAAGAACAACTCCGCAATGTCACTTAGGCAACAATGGGATCAATTTAAGGCAACAATGGGATTCATTTAAGCTCAGCATTTAATTCCTGTAAGGAAGCTTTTCTTTCAGATCATGATCTTTGCCATTCCCACCTCTGTCTGCCCCCAGTCTCTCTCATAACTAAAGACATATCCTTCAGCCCTGACAAAGCCAGTATAAAGTACTGGGTGTTTTATTACAAGTTGTAATTCAGTCACTTTGGAGGTGATTGTCTTTCTCAGGTAATGAATTAGTGGAGGAACCCGGTAATATTTTGTTGCACTTTAACACTGCTAGAGAGGTCACATACTGTAAGTGAGAGAATAGGTGTTTAGAAATATTTCTCTACCTGACCTGATTGCCTTTAAAAATCCTAAAGAAAGTGAAAGTATATTCATTCTCTTGTGTAATTTTAAATATTTGTTTTAAAAACCTAGCATGATCTCAAGAAAAACAGGTTTTGTGGGCCTGATTTCAATGAGCAGAGCTTCAGTTAATAATGTAGCACTCATAAACCCTCTTTTAAAAGTTCGTGTTACACTGAAGACAGAATTGCTAAAGAACTTTGTTAATTTTTCTCCCTATTAAATCTGTATTACAGACTTCCAGCAGATGTCTTTAACAGGCATTGTTAATAAAATAAGTATTGTATAAACTAAGCTCAGACCATTTCATCAGTATTATCTTCTCCCACCATTAAGTGCAGAACTTCTCCTATATCTTCAAATTATTTCATTAATGCCTAATGCAAAGAAATAGTAATTCTTCTCCAAGCCCTATAAACCTCTGTCAGCATCCATACTGTTCCTATATTTAAAAAACTGTGACTGCTTCCATTTATTTGTACAGGTTTAAAAGCTGCTCTTAAGAATATGTTCTACTAGAAATTTTAGTCCATGAGCATCTTAATTTTAAGCTGAGAAAAAAACCCCACCTGCTTTTTAAGCTCTTGGGTGCCAAAGAGGTTTTGTAGTGCCAGGTGTTTTTCTAAGCAATTTATAGCTAATAAATGTACCTTTGAATGTTTAACTGCCGGGGAAATGATATTAAATATAATACGTTTTTCAAGGCAAAAGTCCCAGCAAAGGCAATGTCCCTGGGTCAAACAGTTTCTGATACCACATGCCTGAGATAAGTCCCTAAGTCCTGCCATAAAATAAGCCGTGTTGCTCTGATGTGAAGGTGCAGTTCTCAGTCTCCAACAACTAGGCTATTTACTCACCTGAGTAAACACAGGTTTATGGGCTACACATCTCTATTTCCCTCCCATCTGTGCAGGTAACCCGATGATGTTTAAAGTGCAAGAGTTTTCCTAGGTCTTGACCAAATCTTATCTTTATGTTTGTATCAGCTTTTCCCCTCTACAGCCTGATTTCCACAGAAATATAATGCCTAGTAAGATGGGAATAGCAACAAGTTCTTGGTTTGGGTAAGTAGGAGCCTGGATTAGCAAAACCTTAAGAAACATCTGGAGACACAATGTGCTTTGGAGTTGGGATTCTCTGGAGTAATTCTACTGAAAGCTGTGAAGTTACTCTTTTAACACATGTAAAAAATATGTATATTTAGACTGGGTAAATTAAAGTAGACTTTGGTCCATTAGAGGTACATAATACTCTTTCTTACACACTTGTGGGAAGTGAGAGAAAGAAAGAAGCAATGGCCTAAGTTTGGTTAAACCCACCTCCCCACCACAGACCAGGGAGTTGGTGAATGACTCTAACATCCGAGAATAGCTCCAAGTAAGTTGCTGCTTTTCTATCATGAGTGGGACAATATTTTCCCCCTCTAGGTACACCCATTTCATAGCAATATATTCTGTTGCTATTTAGGATTCACTGGCCACTTCCATTACAAATGTTCTGACCCTTATAACCAGAGCTTTTGTTACAATGTCCACTGCCAGACAAAATTTGCTTCATTCTGGTTTCATTGTAAAACCAGCACCTTCACTGAGCCACCTTCATTGAAACTTTTGCAGTTCTTTTGGCAAACTAGAGGTGATGTCAAAACAATAGATAGCTTAAGGTCTAGTGTCAGCAAAAAAATCTCAAATGCAAATTGATTTGGCTGTTTAAAAATCAAAAAATGATGAATCCTCTGTATTCAAAGAAGAAACAGCACTGAGTGGAGTGTTTAATCCAATGATAGAAAGCAAAGCAAATGATTGTGTGAACCCCAGTGAGAACCAAAATAGCAGCATTTTACACTGCTCTATTTATAACTCCATAATTTTAAATGGTAAGACCAAAAATAGTCATTGCAATATGTTAGCTCAATGTAATTTTTTCTTTCCAAAAGAGATAAATTAGCCTAATTTTTTTTTTCTTTGGTAGAGAGTAGCAAAATAAATAACAAATATCTTTCCAGAGAGTTTTAGAGAGCGGGTTTTTTTTTGTTTCAGAAGTTTTAATCTTTTGTGGCATGAGTTCCTGGCATCTGAATGTGGTCCTTCCTTCATCTGGTTTCATTTAGGATCTACATCTATCAAGGGACTTTCAGAAATATGTAATGATTTAACAAGGCAGCTAGTTGAAGTGGGGGATAATTAGGCTTTCCCCCTCCCCTTCACTGTGTGCCACTGTGTTTTACTCTCTCCATCTCTGTACATCTTTGAAAAATAATAACTATTATAACAGCATTTTGACAATTTTCCTTCAGAAAAAAACCCTGCAATTTCGGGCATGCTAACCATGAAAAAGTCACTCTTATAAAAGTTACTCTCAAGAAAATGAACTTAAGGTGGAAGTGCAATAAATAGCGCAAAAATCTTTATTACCCTACAGACCAAAGTAGAAGAGGTGTAAGACTGTAAAGACAGGCTAGTCATGGATAGCTGTTCTGATTAAAGGACAAAGCATTAGGAAAGAACAAGCATGCTAGAGACATCAATACTAAAGAGTGACTGGAATTACTTAGAGTGCTTCAAGGTAATAAATCTTCAGCAAAAGGAATGTACTTAAGAAAGGAGAAATTTAGGTCAAATTGCAGGAAAAGATTCCTAATGGTAAAATACAGAAAGTTGTGCAGTATTTGCCTGAAGGAAGAGGCATGGCATGTCCCTGAGGACTTTTAAAACTACACTGGAAAAAACACTGAAGTGTTGGTACACAATAATCCTACAGCAGGAAGGAGAAAGGCTGGATGACATAACTGGGCTTTTTCCATCTCTACTTTCTGTGATTCAGTGGTAATTCCACTGGCCAAATTCCAGTTTCAAATAGAAAAATCCAGCATCAACTGTAAGCACCCCCTGTTAAAAGCAAGTGTTATAGAAGAACTTATCCCTTCAGCCTTCACAGAATGCAGTGCTCTTCAGAAATCAACACAGATCCCATGTTTTAACTTAGTTTTATTTGACTATGCCTACATTGTGATGAAAACATTAAAACTGTGAACACTCATTGTGTTTGTACGTACAGCAGGGTTCAGATTTGTTCAACCTGATTTGCTCAACCAGATTTTTTCAACTCATGCTGAAATTTCCAAATTTTGAAGGGAAATTATACACATACTGTTTAATTGTGGTGGATTCTGTAGATAGTTACAATGTTTCTCAGCACGAGGAAGAGGGATACATCTGAAATTCGGTGAACCTTCAAAGGCAGGCTTGCACCTTTCTTACTTGCTGCCTTTTTTGGTTTTTTTTTTTAAGCTGTTGCTGGAGGTATAAAGGGGGGGAAACGGCAGTATGTTTTACACAGAGTCATCTAAAAATCTTACTCTTTTCACTTAAAATAACCACTATGTGGTCTTGATCTCAGGTTTGGAAAGAGATGCAGCTAGCTGCATTCCAAAATCCACAAAGGCCCATGCTGTTCTTGGAAAGCCCTTGTTCTATCCCAGCTGATCACAGGTGATTAGCAAGCACTGGGGCAGCAGTCCTGCTAAACTTCATGGAATAGATGAATTACATCCACAGTACTGAAAGCAAGTAAGCATTGTAGGTCTGATGATAAAAAATATGCACAGAGTGCCTTGGCACTACTGTTCCATTTTGTATGAGGAGTGTGCTTTTGAAGAGATTTGTCCTGGTAGTTTCCTCCTGGCTTGCTCAATCCGTGGAGCTGTTTGAAGCTGGATTAATTTCAAATGAAGTTACACTGGAAGATGTGTTCCAGCCATTACTGGAGATCCAGTCCACTGCTCCAGACCAGAGCCAGCACACAGTGAAGTATCCTGAAAAGCACACAGCATGGTCATGCAGCAAGATTCACTGTACAGATCCACTCCCGCTGCACCCCACTGCTGCCTAACACAGACACAGCCTGCTGCCTCTGACAACCCATCCCAGAACCGATGGCCTGACTAACAACATTCTTAGTGTGAAAAACGCAAACACTTGTTTTTAAAATTTTTTAAAGTTTAATAGTAATAAAATGGTTAAAAAAATAGTAACACAACTGGAGTAATAACAATTTGGACAAATTGAATTAGGACAATATGAGACAAAAAGTACAAAGAGTTACGGACAGTCCGGGTACCTTTTTGTGGGCATCACAAGCCCGAAAAAGGACCCCCGTTAACAGAGGATTAACCCTTAAAAACAACAGCCTGTTGCATATTCATACAACTCATACATGATGCATAAATTCCATTCAAACACAGGATTCTGTCTGATCATTGTCAACTTCTTCCTTCTAATCCTTAAAGCGCCTTCGAGGTGGGAAGAAGTTCGTTTCTGCTGATAAGAGTGCAATAAATTCTTTTTCCCTGAAAGATCTAGGTGTCCTGTTGCTGCTATCTCGCTGCAAGTCCTTTCTTTTAAACAAAACATCTTACATAGCATCGTTTCTATTTTAACAATTTTTATAACCTAAAACTATATTTACCACGCTACTTAAGAGAATTAATGCAGCATTACTTTCTAACACAACACATACAATACTCATTTTAATATTTGCGAAAAGCCAGTCATAAACTACATGCATTTTTCACACTTAGGAAATTAATGGAGCAACACTGCGGACAATACTGGCTCATCAGCGACACTTTAATTCTGCTCTCTTTCCTGAATCCAGCTTTTTTGATTATCTGAGTGTTTGTACTAAGCGAAGTGTAAATCCTGCGGGATGGGATGGGTGTGCCCTTCACAGCTCGGAGCCGGAGCACGGAGGCCTCTCCACCCTCCGCACACCACCCAAAACTCGGAGCGGGAGCACTGAGGCCTTTCCACCCTCCCATCACCAGCAGGCCCTTTCCAGATCGGCTCCTGCCCCACCACCGCTCGCTCCGCCGCACAGGCGCTGGCTGCGGCCGGAGGGAGCGCCGGCGGGGCGGGACGAGCCCTGGGCACGCCGTCCCTGCTGTCCCCGGCGGGCCGGGCAGCACTCCCGCCGTGTGCCGGCAGCGGGCCCGGCCCGGCCCGAGATGCCCTTTAACCGGCGGCGCAGCGCCGGGCCCGGGCTCCAGGGAAACCAGCCCTGAGGAGCACACGCCGGGAGCCGCAGCCAAGCTGCGGGGTGGATCCTCCCGGAGCGGGGCGCGCTCCTCCGGCCCGCACGGCGTGTGCCGAGCCCCGGGGCTGCACCAAGCAGCGGCAGCGCCGCCGGCCCGGGCCCGCTGCAGGGGCGCCACCTGGGGGCCGGCGGCGGCACCGCGGCTGGGGAGCGGCTTCCCTGAGGGAATGGCCGGCACCGGCGGGCACGGACAGGGCAGGCCCAGCGGATTCAGCAAGGATTCGGGAATTCAGCAACGTAACACACCACATATTAATGAAAGCATTCGCTTTCATTTGAGTAAAACATCACATAGAATGTTTAGAGTGAAAACTGTGAAGATAAATGGAAAATAAAGGAAAATACAACACCTGTTTATCACATGCCAGATGCTGCAGATAATTATTTGCTCTTTTTTTGCAGTCACCCCAGGCCAGGAAAACAGCAGTGAAACACACAATGTCCTGTCACTAACAGCACTCCAGACACAAGAGGAGATCAGAATGCCTTGGCTTCCAGGACCTTGTGAAGTAACAAGGGACAGGGCTGCTCTTTGCACAGGTATCCACGCCATGGAGAATGTTCTGCTATGAGAACAAGTGAATACAGTCCAACTAGATCAACCTTGGATGGTAACAAACATCCCAGAATGGTGTAGGCAAGAAAAAACTTCCATTTGAAGAATGTGTAGAAGTAGATATTTCATGGGGATGGCGGCAGTAATGATGGCTTGGGGTGGGCTCTGTGCTTTATGCTCCTGTGAGCTCTGTCTATCCAGTCTGGAAAGGATGAAGACAGCCTGACGCTAAAACTGCAAACCAAATGTCAATGACAACTGCAAGGGGGGCACACAGAGGCCAGGCTGGGACTGGAGTGGTAGGAAAGCCTTTCCACAGAAAAACAGGTCTCCAACTCAGGACAACAATCAGCAAAGTCCCTCTTGGGGGGAAAGGCAAACACATTTGGTGTGCAACAGGAAATTGCTGTGAGACAAGGGAAGTAATCCTTCTGCTGTGTTCATCACTAATAAGGCATCAGGCTCGAGGGCAGCACTTTGGTTTGGGCACGCGTCAGGAATGTTGTTAACTGCAAAGAGCAGCAGGGAGCAAAGAGAGTGATCAGAGGGTTAGAAAATACAGCCTGCCATGAAAGATCAAAAGAACTGCAACTGTTTTATCTCCAGATGGGAAGGCTGGGGAGGAGTAGGGCCGCCGTTTTCAAAGCAAAGGAGTAATTTGTTCTGCCTGCCCATTGTGAACAAGGATTAATAGATTTAAATTGCAGGAAACTTTCCTAGTGATAAGTGCAGGGAAACTGAAACATATTGTCTGGAGAGGTTGTGATGTATTTATCGCTAGGGAACAAATTAAACAAACATATTTTGAGACTGATATTAAAAAGAAATCAGAACTCTTACTGGGGGTTACAAAAAAAATATATTATTTTATGAGTGGAAAAGCCCTTTTTGACTTGAAACACAATAAGGATTTTTAAAAGGGGAACAATATTTCCATTTTTGAACTAGCTCACTGAATGAATTGAAAAACCATGAGTATTTCTGTATCTCAGCCCCCTGTCAATGAAATGGAGGTAGCATTACACAATTTATGATACTGTGTGTCCGTAATGCATTATTGCAACTTTGTGAATGCTGGGAAAGGATGTGACATACAAATGCAGAATATCTCCAGACACCCTCAGTTTTTCCATACTTGCACTGCTTTAAATGCTGCAGTTTGTTTTCCTTTCTTCCCTAAGAGTTCACAGTACACTGGGATCTCTCCTAGTAACTAAGGCACACCTCTTCCCAAAGAGGAACAAGCCAGAGCTCATGTGGTTTAATAGAACACAGCAGTTGAGAAATACCTCTAGATTAAAAACCCACAAACCCTAATCATTGAATTTCATACCACTACAAGTTTATTTTATTG
The DNA here is from genome assembly GCF_028769735.1 of Zonotrichia leucophrys gambelii. Classification (NCBI taxonomy): domain Eukaryota; kingdom Metazoa; phylum Chordata; class Aves; order Passeriformes; family Passerellidae; genus Zonotrichia; species Zonotrichia leucophrys. The sequence goes on along the minus strand of NC_088173.1, from coordinate 42,358,493 downwards.
TGACCTCTTACATTTGGCATTATTTGTAGAAGTACAAAATACCTAATTCCCTTCTAGCTTTACTTAAAAGTTACAATCAACTTATCTTAAAAAAATATATTATTCTTACAAAGACAACATATCAAAACTTCTGCTATGTTCCACTGCTCCTTTTTTTATTTCTGCACTGCTTTTAAACTGATTCCTTGTCCTTTATTACTCTAGATGTGGCCCTCAGGGACATTGCTCAGTGGTGAACTTGGCAGTGCTGGGTGAATGGTTGGACTTGATGACTTTAGAGGTTAGAGGTCTTTTCCAACCAAAATGATTCTATGGAGACAAGTATAACAAAGTATATTTAAAAGCATATTTAAAATACTTTAATAACTATAGTTCAGCATAGGAGTTGTTTTACTTTGCTTTATATTGATGTATTTAAAGATGCAGGGAAAGTTTTGGCACAGATGGGAGCAGCAACCAAATGCTTCTAGCACACAGCATGTCAAGGAAAGTCAGACAAGTTTCCCCTCACTTGTGCTTATCAAAAGCTTTCTCTGCAAGATGGATCATGTGGCTTCTGCTATTAAAAAAATCACAATGATAAGCAGAAATTGAGAGAGATGATCAAATGCATCATTAGTGGAGCTGCTCAATAGTTAGAACTATACATTATTTTTAATCTTTGCTTTCTGCAGCTCTCTAAGATTTCAAGTGGAAGCAGTGTCACTGCCATGTGTACTTGGGGAAATACTTCAGCCTTCTTCAAGACCTTTCAGTGGGAAAATTTGTGAGAGTCAAGAGTCAGTTCTCAGTTAGGTAACACAGTTTATTGAATCAGCCACAGAAGGGTGAAGAGTAAGAGCTGAACCCCTGCAGTTCTGAAAAAAGACCTCACTGGGGATAGAGTCAGTCTGAAAACTGGAATAGGGAAGGAAGCAGATGAATTCTCCTGACAAGTAGTGTAGGAATATGAATGGAGGAGGGAAGCTAAAGGTGATGAAGAAGGAGCTGATTCATTGAGGTACCACAGCAAATGAAGGTGACATGCAAACCAGGGGGCAGTTGAGTTTAGGTGTGATGAGATACCTGAATACCCAGGAGAGCTAATCTGATGTACGAGAACCGAGAAGCGACAGAAGAAAAGGGAAGAACCAAACTTTTACCAAATGTCTGAATAAAGGAGATGGAATTAAAAAGAGGGCATAGTCTGAGTAACTAACCCTCACAGCACTGTCCCTGTAACCCTCACACCATTGCCACTATCACCTGTAGTTTCCAGGTTACAGACTTCTGTTTTGTTCTACAGACTTGTTTCCATTTGACACCAGCCTTGCTAGACACTGAGACAAATCATTAGGGAAAAAAATCCCAAACCCAAATCAACAGAATACAATGATATTCAAATGGTACATCACAAAGCAAAATACAAAAAGGAGAAAATTTAATAGGTTAAATACAAGGTGTTAATTATGACAACCCGCAATTTTAAATACAGTCACAATAATGTTATTACAAATTAGTTGTGTGTGGACAGAGTATAGACAGAAATATAAATTATCCTCGTAAATGAGTGTCTATTGAAACAATATGAGCAATATATGATTTAAAAATATTTAAACAATAAGTTAAGTAGTCTTAGGTCTTTATATTTTATTATGGAAAAATACTTTTATTTTGGATAATGGAACATTGGATTTATTAATGCTAACTATTTAATAAATATTCACCATTCTCAAAGCTGAAAATTATTCCAAAGCAATGGATTGTTTTATTTGTCAGATACACATATTAGAGCAAGAAGAGCCTAACTGAAACAGGTTCTTAATCTGCATTAAATTGAAAAGCTGTCAGTAAATATCATGCAAAAGACAGGGCTATTGATATCAGAGTATGAAACAGAGGTTTAAATCCTATTGTCCCAAACTTGTTCACAAGAAAAGGTATTTGGTCCAGTCAGTGAAAAGAGGAAGATGACTAGAAGCACAAGAATGTAAAGCACATGTAAAAGCATTTTAGTGAGACTGTGGGTTTTCAGTCAAGATACACACATTTCAACCTTGATTCAGCTGGATTCCTCCTCTAAAAATGCTCTCTGTGCTTATGACGCTACAAACATTCAGATCCAATGAGGTTGAACAGAACTGATGGAAGCTGCAGGACGCCCAATGAACTGACAGAAGCCATTGTTCCAATAGATGCCATAATTCAAGACTAACACCATCTACTTGCTATAACTTCAGTGGTGGTATGAGAGACACTATTTATAGCACAATATTATTAGTTTCTATTCAAATTTGGGTACAGCTTTTTTGATGGAATGTGCTTGAACAGCTACAGAGGAGCTACTGAACAGTCCATCCAGCCTGAACTGTTTGTAGGTCAGGAAATTCCTTGAGCTAAAGGTAGAGATTAAATAAATCTCAGTCTTTTGTGCTTTGAAAATATGTCCACTAACCTTGCTATCATGCCTTCTGAAGAATACAGCATGATAATGCAGAATAAACTGTGCATAGTTTCATGCCAAGTTTCAGGATTAGCTGTGATGCAGAACAGATGAATTTTTGAAGCAGGATTAGATAAATTACTTAATTAAGCAAGTTCAGATCCCTTAGGAAAGATACTGGGGTTAAAATAGAGTGAAGAATTCTGAAACAGTAGAAATAGACATGCAGAGTGTCAAGTCAGTAATAGAATTAGCAGAAAAGGTGAAAAAGCAGGGTTTTTCCTCTCTCAGAAAAATCCATCCAGATTTAGGAAATTGTGATTAATTTTAGCAAATGACAGAAATGTCAATAACTTTGGATAGAAAGCAGATTTTAAAAATTACAAAATCTACTCTTTCCCTTCTGAGAAGCTAAAGGCATTCAATGGCAATAAAACACTTCCAGGACCTAATTCCATTAACCCCAAAGAAAACCTGGTTTTTCATGCCAGATGATTTCATCATTAACTGACACACTTCCCATCTGGGTCCCAAATGTCAGTTCTGAGTCCAGCAAGAATTAGGCAACTCAACAACTGACTTTAAAAATAATTGTTTTATCATTTTTATCTCAGTGTTTTCATGACATAAACCCCAAATGATTTCCATCTTGTCCATGTCACTTTGCAGCTTTTTATCCCCTTCTCTCCCAAATTTCTTCTAGCAAATGAGGAAAGGGTATTTCTAGTTCAGAACAGCAGGAGTAGAACATGAACATTTTGTTCTAATTCATGACTAGAAACTAAAATTGCTAGTCATACATTATTCTAGTAGCATGGAAGCTTTCAGTTGCAACAGAGGCTAATTCTGGTCTCTGTGTTCCTGCTTCCAGGGCACAGAGATATTTCTGCTTCTGACAAGCAAGGAGGAACAATGACAACTGTGCTTTCTTTGCAGCAGTCACATTTTTCACTGAACAGTCACTTCCCTGCTCCCCACCATGGAAAAACCACCTGCAACACTGGCTACAGACACCAGCAGCATAATTTTGTTTATGACTGAACTTAAAAGCAGCAGCAGCAACATCAAAATACTAATTTTTCTATCATCAGGAAGAACATCTGAATCCAAAGTCCCCATCAGAGTGATGCACTTCATCTCTTGCCTGTAACCTTTCTTTCTGATAGATACCAGTGGAGAAGTTAAGTTTTAAGAACTACACTATTCAATAAATTTACACAAGTTTTAAGAACTACACTATTCAATAAATTTAGCTCTTCATATTCCAAAATGACAAGAGTAAGTGAAGTCACATCATGTGAATTATGAAGTGATAATGTCTTTAGTTCTGCCCCAATCAGAAGTGTAACTGTTTAAAGCTTGTAATAATCATGTTCAAACATATTCAGATTATAATTACTTTTCTTCTGATAATGATACCCTGTCTGATTGGATGATTACCTGTTTGACTTTGATAAGTCCCAAGGTCAAAGAAGATAATTACAGACATCTGTTTTCAAAGAAAAATAAACTCTTGAAAAATACTGTTTAAAGTGACATCTGCAAATAAGCATTTCAGAACCATGCTGTTAATGTGAAAGTCACAGGCAAGCAAATAAAACAACAAAAGCCAACTTTGAAGCCAAGGAAGTTCTCTGAGCTACAAGCTATCTTTCACATGAACTCATAATTATTACATAGAAAAGATTGTTTGGGGACCATAGGAGAAAGATCCCGAGTAACAGAATAGTATATTCTGTATTCAATAATAATCATTACTATATATATAGTAATGACTCACTAGGACTCAATGCTTTCTATCTGTGAAGTGTAATACTGAGACAGAATTCTGTATCTTTTTAACAACATAAATCAATTGACATTAACGCTTTATTCCATGGATTGAATGTCAGAAGAAGAAAAGGCCCAATTACCACCCTTAGATATTCCAGAGAGCAGCAAATTTGTGATCACTTCTTTGCCAGATTCTGCCTGTTGCCTTAACTAACAAATAAGCTGTTTTGCTTGTACACAAACTGGAGAAAATGATGTACCTGTTACCCCAGCCAAGAGCATTTCAGTAAATGACACTGGAAAGAACCCAAACGTTATGAAGCAAGGAAGGAGGATCAAATCAAACTTCACTAGGAAAGTGGTTGCTGTCAGCAAAACACAGGGCTGGGAAAAACCCATAAATCAGGGCCTGGTTAATAATTTAAGCCCAGCCAGTTGCTCTGCTGGAGCTTGAGGCAGAGGTGCATCTGTTGAGTCCTGCAGGCTTGGTGGTTCAGTATAGCTCATGAGAGTCACCACCACTAAGGGTGGGTGCACAACACTCCTTCAACTTTACAGCACCAAGGCTGCTGATCTCAGGAAACAATGAAATAATGAAGAAAAAGACCAGCTTTCACCTTATGATCAGATATATGCCATCAGCCTCTGGCTATGGTGTGGTGACACATGAAAGCAGTGCTAGAAACCTTCTTACAGTTTATTCTTTACCTCTTTCATCTATTTTTTCACCCTTCCTCCCACTTCCTCTGCAATTAACAGTTAGACAACTGTTCTAATAAACACCTGCTCGAGGCAGATGACCTGTACTTTCCATTAGAGGTGTCTTGTATGTTCTTACTGGATAACAAATCTAAGCCATGACTTTCCTTACCCATCCACAGAGCTCAAACTCTGATCCTCATCTTGATTACCACAACATCCTTCTCCCTGGCCTTGGCAGATGCAGTCTTGTCTGTCTTATTTCAGTCAGCTTTTCCAAATCAAAACTGAAAGCCTTTTCTTCAAGATGATGCAATTCCCACACAGGGAATTTGGTAAGCAAAGTTACTCAAACATGAGCACAAGAGATAACACCTTGTAACCACTTCCACAGTCTAAAAAAAAAAGAAAAAAACTTAAACCTCTTAAAAAACCCCCTTGCCTTGATAGAATATTTTCAGAGTGAAGCATGGGAGCAAAGTGAGTATTCCACCATTTAAATGCTGTTACTCATGGATTTAGATTTAAAGTACCAGAATTTCTCCTTAATACATTAAGATACTTCACATTTGTGTTCAGTTTCTGTCACGGTTCACAAGTATCCTTTTAAACTTTCATTCCTTTTCACAAGTCATGCATTTTAAAAATAAAACCCATGAAGATTCTCACATAATTTCAGGGTTTTTTTTAAGGAAACACCATTTTAAGATTCATGAATAAACTAAGATCTAGTGCACAATTCTACTAAAGTCACTGGGAAACAGCCCATTTTGTAGGGGAAAGAATATGCCCAAAGACCAGCTCCTTCTCCAGAAATTGCTTTTATCATATCTGAAAACATTTTTGCTCTCAACAGAGATTTTCCTGCTATTGTATTGTTATATGCACTATTGATCATCAAGTCCATTAAATGCATTAGTCACATTAAATAATTAATCTCTCCAGACCAGCTTGGCCACAGATGCCATCAGCAACAGCCCTCCAGGAGACTTGTACTGAAGGAAAGCCAGCAGAGCTGCTGCTCAAATAGACAACATCCAAAAATAAGCAAGAAACAAATGACTGAGCAAATGTGTTACATGACTTCATTCCACTGCAGGTTCCTCTAGAAACCCGGTGTGTAACAACAGGAAACTTGAGATCTTTGAATGGGGCATCTGCATGCAAGTGACAGTAATATTTACTAAAGTATGGGGCTTTGAAGAAACAGATACACATGCATGGGCTTTGTCATTCTTTGACACACACCTTATTCTGCAGAGTGCTCCAAGGGAGGAGCAGCAGGCTGCTTTTGTGCTTTGGTCACTTTGGCCAGAGAAAATGACAAATGCCATATTTGTTTCACCTAATAAGTTGTCAAGGGCTTGGAATTCTGCCTGGTACTCTGGACCCAGTCCTCTTCACCAGTTGCACATTACAGGTGTTATGAATAAGAAGCTTGACTAGGCCAATATTCTAACAGCAATCAATTTATTATTTAATATGGTAAAGTATGAGCAATACAGCACTGGGTACAGTGGGGGAAGTTTTCCCTCCAACTGCCCACCGATAATTGATGGTTACAGGTATTTATAGGGGTACCCATCAGTTTTGGGTTTTTTTCAGCAGTTTCTATTTCCAGTCTTTTACTCATCAGCAATTTTTATTCCAAATTATTACATCACAATTCTACACACTACAGTGATTTAGTTTTTCTCAGGATGTATCTCAAAGGAGTATCCCCAGATGGTGACGGTCCAGTTTCCGAAAGAAGAAAGCCGAATCCCATCTAGTGGGGTCCAGCTCCCCAGATGTGTGTCCACCTTTTAATTGCAGAGACTCTAAATCTCATAACAGTGATGTCCAGCTTCCCTTTGGTCGAACCCATAAATCCTTGAGGTAATGTTCATCTTCCTTTCTCAAGCTGTTTTTCTCTGCTTCAATAAGGAGTGAGATAAGCATATTTCCTTTATATATATCCCAAAGCTATAGTTTCAAGGATACAAGTAATATTTTAAAATTATACCTCAAAAGGTTATTATTGCAGAGCTTTTTGTGGATTAAATGCAAGCAAAAAGCAACATCTTTAATACCTTAATTCCATTGCTCCTAAATCAACCAGGGTTAATTGCAAACAAAAGATAGGTTCAAAGGCCTTTTTCCATGCTTTATTTTCCTCAGTTATTATTATAATTCACAGCTCTCCATTGTCGGGGTCCACACATTTCGCATTCACAAATACACACGTCGCCTGTTTGTACCTGACATGAAACACAGCTTTGCATCTCACACAGGGCTATGAACAAGCCAAAGCCCTCCCTTGGCACACACTCAAAATACCCCAGACCAGCAGATGCAGTTCCCACACAACCCTCTCCTCCAAAGCCTGCAACAACAGCAGGCAGCCCAGTAAGAGTATCCAGTGAAATTCACCCAGCCCAAAGTCCATTGCATTTTCATGGACTGTAAGCAGCATTTCTTGAACACTAAGTTACTTTTGCCCTTTCCTCTATCAAAAACCCCTCCAAGAAAATCCCTTGTGCAGCCTTAGAGAAAACAAAGGAGAATGATAACCGGAAGCCAGGCAGGATGGATACAGTTCTGTTATAGGCAGAACTTGCAGCAGCAGGGTGTGTTCAGCATGTGTTTGAGAAAGCAGCGAGAAGAGAGAAAGTTTCTAGCCAAACGATTTCCGCCCAAGAGCTCAAGGTTCAGAGGAGCCGGCACAGAGCAAGACGTGTGCAGCTGCCAACGCCACCTGTGCAGGACTCATTAAAGGTTTAACAGAGGATCACGTGTGCCCTGAACATGGCTGACAACTGCCAAGCCTAACACACACCTCACAAACTTGGGGAAAAGGCAGAGAAATGGAGCTGCCTTTGGACGAGGAGGATGGCACCTTTACCAGCATTTCTTTGGCAGACGACTCAGGTAAGAGACTGCAGCACTCCGCTGATACAATGCAAATTCCACAGGCTGAATAACAGCACTGAGAGCAGGAAAGGTTGTCCCGATCACCAGGTACAAGGTATTTCTGGCAAATACCCTCAAACAAACTTTTGTTAGTTGCGTGGTTTGAGTAAGCCTTTTGAGCTAAGAATTGAGGGTTTGGGGGAATGGAGGCTACGAGGCTACCCCAGTTTTCATATATTAGCCCTGGGTGATATACATTCCTCATCTGAGCACACAGAGCCTTTCTCTGGTTAGAGAGACACTGTTACACAAGTATTTACTCAGTAGTTACTACTATCAAATAAAATACAGATAATGCTGTATACAGAATAACAGAACTCTGACATATGCTAGTGAAAACTCACAAGAAGTGATGGAAGTTAATTGGCAATGGAAATAAGGTGATATTTTAAATCCTCACTGTTAGGCATTTGTTTGAAAGAAACTACAAAAGCACAGTCTGCCTATCCCTCCACCATCCTCCTCTCCACTTATACAATAAAATTACTTGGAAGGGGAAGTCGGAGAGTCCTACACAGTGGAAAAATGAAGTGAGTTAATATGAATTAATAATAAATTATTTAGAAAGGCCTGGCCAGAGTATCAACTTGATTATGTCAGCAGGGCTGCCAAAGAGGTGTGCTAATTCACACTGCTAGGGTTCTGGAGGGCTTCTTTGAACAATAGAAGCTACATTTCCTTCCCCTCCTTTTTTTTAAAGAATGTTATTGTGCATGCTGTATTTACCTCCCATATTTTAAAACCCCCAAATTCCACTAAGTTAATCTTATTTTTAGAAGATAATTTTCTATTAGCAATTCCATATCAGTGTGATGGGGCTGAGCTGGATGTTTGAACACACTTTCTTTGTACATCATCTAGGGCTACTGACACCAAGATGTGGCTGGCCCAAGCTATTCTCAAGAAGACAATTTGTCAGAGTTTGGTCTATTTGTGAAGTATGCAGGTATTAAATAAAACATGTAAATTAAGACAAACACAAAATGGACAGAAACTTACTGGAAAGTATTTTAATAGCAACATTAACAGCGCATGAAATCAAGCAAAACATGTGAAAATATTTTCACCTTTAATGAAAGAAATATCTTTCATTGTAGACACTCAAAGCACCGGATAAAGTTCCCTCAAAAAATGACCAACCTAAACAGAGCAAATCAAACCAAAAGTAAAACAAAACAATGAAATGTTGTCCAACATCTGCAAAAATTTCTTTGCTGTACTTCCAATTAATGTTGAATAAGCAGATCAAGGCCCTCTTTGCTCATTGAAGAGTACCTAGAAGTTATCTTACTAAGGTTATTTAAGGTTATTCTGAAAGAGTAATAAGAATTGCAGAGAATTTGGTGTAAAGCAACATTACATGAAAAAAGAACCTCAGAGTGTGTTATTTCTGCAAATATGCAAAAGAATGAAGATTTGGTGTAAAAGGTCTCAGCAGTTAGCAATGTAAGGAAAAGCACTTAAGCCACTCGTGTTCCTTTCTGTCTATTTCTTTGTGGCAGTAATTAGTCAAAGGAGCAAACAGTGCAGTTGCAACAGCAAAGTCATCTCAGCAATGGTTACAATGCCTGCCTGTGTTAGTGCATAACAGGATCCATTTCCATTGTGGTGGGGAACAGCACAGCCTCTGTCAGCTCTGGGCCTGGAACATTGCCACAAGGGAAGCCAGAGCCTTGCTGGTGTGCCATGGGAAAACAGCATGTAAAACTGAGCTTCAGAAATAAAATGTCTGAAAATGTTTGTCGTTAGCAGCAATGACTGAGACTCTGAGTGCAGAGCAATGAAATCCTCTCCTCAGTTTGTAACTTTACCTGTACATGAACTCAGGCAAACTATTAATGATGTATTTTATCCTAGGGAGGCTGTTTTATTTCAAACAAAAATTGCTCTTTCAGTGAAACTGAATAGATTAATTCCTTTTGCCAATGGCATCAGCTACTCTTAGAAACTCTAACCAGAACTTAGGATACAAGTAAGTACAGATAGCTGCATTTGTAAACTGAAACTTGTTGCTATAAATCTAATATAATGACAATATCAGAATGCCTCCTCTGATTTAACTAAATGCCTTAGAAAATAGTCTGGGGTTGTGGTGACCCAAGTGCAGGACCTGCCAGATCAACACTCCCACCCAGCCTGGTATCATAATACGCATAGGTGCCTTCCCTGGGACACATTCTGTGTTATAAAAGGAATCTGTTTGCTGGGGATATTTCCTAAGTGCCTAAAGCTTTACATTTAAAGTCCACACAATTTTTAATATATTATACAATGCAAGACAGGCGAGGTAAAGAATTTTAAAAGGCAGTAGGTAAATCATGATAACGTTAAGCTTCTGGTTTCTTGGTTGATTTCTCATACAAGAATACTTTGCGCTGTGGACCTTTATTTTGCGATATATTTGGTTTGGACATTTTTGCATTTGTGTTTTGGGGTTTTTGAGTGTGTGCATGTTTTTTGGTGTTTGTTTGTTTAAAAGTAGTGGTGCACTGGATATTTAGAATTCTGGAGTTGCCTTCTTTGCCCTGGAATACAGAAGAAGGGTTAGGAATGCCAGCCTTTTTAGGGGAGCACAGGATGATCTAGGCATTCTCTCTGTGGAATTTGCACCCAGCAGTACCAATCCAAACCTCTTCGTCCCTGGACCATTCAAAGCTAACCTCATAACCCACAGCACTCTGCAGACCAGACACATCATCTGTTCTCTGCTGATAACCCCTCTGCAATGCCAACAGTGGGAGCTCAGAACAACAGCTTTCTCTGTAGGAAAACCAAAAAAACCTCTCACAGAGGCTGATTTCTGCAAAGGTGCTCATCCTGGTGCTCATGCTTAGAGCTCAGAATCAAAAGAAAGTACTACAGTGAGAAACCACAGCCAGGCAAAGCAGAATGAACCCCAACGGTACGCATACCAAAAAGGAAACAGGAGGTAAACCAGCAGCTCTTGAAATTACTACTGTTTTAGCTACAGCAGCACAGGAGCCAATATGTCTGGTTTCCATTCTGTCCTCTAATTTAACATCAAGGATTTCCCCATTTTGCTCATTTTGGGACAGTTCTGACAACAATCTGCAACTGTAATGCAGCAAGAAAAGTGGAATTTCTGCAGCAGAGGGGTGCATTTCCTCAAGATCAGCCCACAATATTTTTCCCCCTTTTACAGTAGAAAAACAGCACATCCTTTACCAGGTAAGCAGGGTCTCCCTCCATTTGTACACACCTGGAGAATATGGCCATAATTTTTTCCCCTGTTGATGCAAGTGCTGGAGATTGTCTCATTAGAAAGAATTAGGAGAACCTGTTGATTGCCAGGTTTGCCAGTGCAGCAAGCAAGATTGAAACAGCGCAAGCATTAAATCTGGCATTTAAAAACAGCAATCAAGGAAATTTTCCAACAAGCACCTAAAGCCCACCCACCACCTGAGAAGACTGCTTGCAAGAAATAAGGAGGAACTGCTGTGTTGAAAATGCCCTTTGTAGAGACATTTAACTAAACCAGCTAATGGAACTGGAAACAGGTGCATTTTCCACTACAGATGGATAGCAAGACTCTAATTGCAGTACATTTTCAGACCTTGAAAAGCATTCAGTCTAATCTGAATTCATCTGATTGTAAGGTTAAAAAAAGTCATTGACACAATAACAGCGTGGAGGCAGCCAGATGATGTTAGAAATACACACTTTCTGAAGTGTGTTTAAAAATACAGTAGAGGGCTCACTTCCCAAATGCCTTTATCTTCCTGAGTGTCTGCACAGCACTGAATTATTTATTTACAGCTAGATGTATTACTGCAATTTACAGATACAATATGAATATATTTCAATGCAACATACAGTTCAAGCTACATAGTACTACAAGTTATGCAGTGCAGTCCCTTCAGTGAAGCCACCAAAATTAGCTCAGGTCATGAATGTTTTCCATTGCTTTGCCGTGGCTCACAGACTGTGCTGTGACATTCTGCGAGGGTTATTCCAGCCAGGGAAAGAACAATGACACAGGAGCGTTGTTCGGGAGCTGCTGAGCCATTAGGTGAGAGCAGCTCCGCGAAGTTACTGAGGTGATGTGTGATGTGATCTCAGGGCTGTGAGATCCAGCGGCACGGAGCTAACCACAAGTGTCCTGCTCTGGACCCTGCTGAGGAAAGGTTTCTGACGTGCCCGAGTGGAAGCAGCTGGGCCGGGCGTACAGGGACTGAATGCGGCAGGGAAAGCCGCTGCAGCCCGTCTGGGAGGCTGCTTTCTCCCGGAGCCCACATACAGCACCGGGGAGCTGTCGGCACCCACACACGCGCTGCTTCCTCGGACCTGCCTCAGGCTTTGCCAACCCCTAAATCTGAGGGGTTCCACATCGGGGAACAAATGACTTTTCTTAATCTCTTTGGAACACTAGGGAGAGCGACCGGCCATTGAGGACCGCTGCTCTGAACACTGGCGGCGTAAGGAATGGAAGGAATGGATCAGAACCATTGGATCTCACTGGCCGCCCAGCGGGACGTGCCGGGAGGGGGCACGGCCTCAGGAGCCCGTGAGGGGCACGGCCGGCCCATGAGCACAGCAATAATGGATCAGAACCATTGGATCTCACGGGCCGCCCAGCGGGATGTGCCGTAAGGGGCACGGCCGGCCCATGACATGCACAGCAGGAATGGATCAGAACCATTGGATCTCACGGGCCGCCCAGCGGGAGGTGCCCGGAGGGGCGGGGCCATGGCGCTCCCGCCCCGCCCCGCGCGCGGCGCAGGCGCGTTGGCGGCGGAGCGCGGAGCCGGCTGGGCTGGGCCGGGCCGGGACAGAGCCCGCGGGAGGCGGCGGCGGGGCAGGTGCGGGGCAGGAGGAAGGGAAGGAAGGGAAGGAAGGGAAGGAGGGAGGGAGCGCGGGAGCGCGGGGAGTGTCGAGCCAGGCCGGGAGCGCACGGTGGGATGCGCGGGCGGGGCCACCCCTCTGCAGTGCTGCCAGCCCCGGCCGGCGCTCCCGGGCCGCGGTGCTGCTGTTCCCGCAGCGGCCCCGGCCCGCAGCTCCGGGCGGGGATGGGAGCGGGGTGCCAAGCCCCGAGGCGAACAGCCCCGTGTCGCAGGCCCCTGCACCGGCCCGGGGTGCTGGGGGGACAGCGCAGAGCCATTCCGGCCTTCGGGAATAGCCGCTCTAGAATAACCCGTTCCACAATGATGCCAGCTGAGAGGGCGACGATTACATCATTGGAACGGCGGCATTTCATGCTTTGCAGTAATCTAGATCAGTTATTTTTGTAAACAGAGGCATAGTTACTCAACGAACTGTAGGGATGTACAGCGTGAGGCCTAGGAAAAATAATTAAAGAATGGTGAAGAAGGTTGCTCTGCCTTAGGCTAAAGCACTGACCCTTCAGAATTAGAAAAATACGTCTAAAACTCAAATATAATGGAAGTTCCAGTAATTGCTGCCTCCATTTTTTTTCTTTAAGCAGAGTACCGCTCAAGAAAACGCTATTCAAAAGTGGAAGGAGCCCCTGCCACAATGATGAACGCCGATATGGATGGTATAAATTCTTAATGTTCTTGCTCTTCATTGGTATTCTGTTTTGTATAATTTCTAACTGTTAACACAGGTTGCACTAAAATTCTCATGCTTTATTGCAGCTGTTGAGGCTGAGAATCAGGTGGAATTGGAAGAGAAAACACGGCTTATTAATCAAGTTTTGGAACTGCAGCACACACTTGAAGGTTAGCAGCTTGATGTACCAGATTTTTTACAAGTACACAGTAATAAGCAAAAGAAGAGAACCTGACTGCTCTACCCTTAGTCACAGTGTCCAGAAGTATATTACTTAATGCAGTTGAAGGTACAAAACCAAGGTCGTGGAAATAGTTTTGTTCTTCCTCTTTATGCAACATTACATTTGCTCAGCGTTGGTAGTACACAGCAAGTAGAACAGGTGATGCAGCTAATAATGTGCTTATTAGAGGACACATATCTGAGACTGCTCATCACTGAACTCTTGTTTCCAAGTAATTTGGTTTGCAATACCTTAATTTAAAAATTCAGGGAAGTAATAAGCTTACAGACTAGCATTCAGTTTAACCGGTGGGTCAAAATACTGTACTACAAAATAATAGAGGAAAATGCTGTTTAGGTAAAACACGAATAGGAAAATGTTTTATAACTTAATACCCTCTGGTAATGCCTTCTGGATTAAAGGTGTAACTAGTGTGATGTAGGCCCATAGAACATGTTCATTATTGTTCACAACAGTGTCTAACATTTTTCTTATAATATCACCTTTGCAGATCTCTCAGCACGAGTAGATGCTGTTAAGGAAGAAAACTTGAAACTGAAATCAGAAAACCAAGTTCTTGGACAGTATATAGAAAATCTGATGTCAGCATCTAGTGTTTTCCAAACAACTGACACAAAAAGCAAAAGGAAGTAAGGGTGGTCTCAGATTATGTCATTGTATTGCTGCTGTTTTTTTTGTTTTGTTTTAACTGGCATAGGCTACATAAGCTAAAATACTTTAGTTTGTGGCTTACTGGATCCTCAGAGATTATAGACTTTGATAATAAATGGAATTAAGAGCATTATCACGAACAGGAGACAGAAGAAGATTGTGTATTAAGATTAAGCAATGTGCAAATGTAGTGTAGATAACTACAAAATTTTTGTATTCGTTTTAAAAATTACCATATCTTGTTAAAAAGAAGATTAGTTTGTCAGGTTAAACAAAGGTCTGTTGGTACTCTGAGGTCTTAGGGTAGATTTCTTGACTATATTGTGTTACAATATTGTGTTGAAACCCCATTTGATAAAAATATTCAGAGTTTACTGCATCACTTTTTTGCACCTGAGATGTGTTTACTGCATAGTACTGTTCATAGTTCTGAAAACAAAACAAAAACCTATAAACCAGTTAAGCATTTCTGTGAAGTAGGAACAGTATGACATTGTTTGCAGGGCTTACTTACAGAAAAACACCTCAGATGTTTCTGGGAAGGGGGAAGGTAAGAGGAGCCACAAGGGTAAGCAACTTTTCAGGGCAATACCAAACTGATGCAGTATCAGATGTAATATGTATGCCTGAAACCATTGCTACTTTCCCATTTTCCTGAAGAATGCCCAGGCACATCATCACAATGTATGATCTTCCTGAAGTTCTGTTGTGTGAGGAAAAGTTAAGTAAAAACCTGAGTGATAAACTTTGCAAGAGGTGGTCAGCAATGCTGCTCATGCTCGTGAGCAGTGCAGTGAGGAACTGAGAACAAGTCTTTTCCTTCCTGCCTTTTACTGTCCTCCTGCAGTGCCAAACTTGTCTTTGCTTCAGGCCTCAGAGCAGCTGTTTTCCTGCCTCAGAACTACACTTGCAAAGTGCTTCCTGAGGCACTGCACAAAAACATCTAAAGCACAAGGATGCAGTGGAACAAAGGTGGATTTTGCTGTGCTGCTCTGGTGTCAAGGTGCTGGTTGTTCCTGTCTTGGATGTTGTTAGGTTTTGTAGGGGAGCTCAGCCCAGATGATGGGTCTGAGCACTTCCCACAGAAGCATGTCCAGCACAGTCAGTATTAAGGGAGAGCAGAAGCTGAAATACAAACAACTGTGTAAATTTTAGCAGTACTTAGTTGCACCTGTTTCATCTTGCCCTATAGACTTACTAATGGGTGTTGGCTAGGGCTGAGTTGCTGCTTCAGTAATGAAGCCATTTTGCTTGACCTTTTTAAAGGAAACTTCTAGTTCAAGGATCTCCCTCAAGCGTGGTGTGAATGAGTCAGTGTAATAGAATAACAAATCCCTCTCAAATCCCAAGTTTCTTAGCTAGGTACTGCTGTGTCTCAAGTGTAAGTTGACATTGTGAGGTTCACCCCTCCCAAAGGTGAGGTTGCGAATTTCTCCCCATTTAAAATGGTTGTACAATGCTCACCGGAGTCAAAAGACACTTAACAAAGTCAAAAGACTGCAAACAAAGCACTAATAGTACAGTCTTGAGGGCTGGTTAAACGTCTGGGTCAAGAAACCCAGTGAATAAAAACTGAATGATACCATTTGTGTCATGGGGTCCTTGCCAACACCTAAAATTAATTCTTATCTTCTATGGACTACTTTCTCACATTACTGGAACACTAAATTAATCCAAGAATTGCTAGTAGGTAGAGTAGATCACATGGCTAGTGCAGAGTTTGAGCATTAAAGGAAGAAAAATCCCAGCAAGCACTTGACAAATGAAGATTGCATTGCATTCCAGCCACCGTAGCTTTCAAGCCACACCACTGTCACCTCCATGTGCACTGCAGGTCACCTGGTAACACAGCATGCGCTTGTTAGGCTGCAGCAATTCCAGTATAAGGTCATTTTCAAATCATGGTTTGTATTGTACATTGGATAGTGGTATTTTACCCATCAGTGTGTATACAGCAGTTATTTCATCTCCATGCCATTTGACATCCCACTACTGTGGCCTTCATTTAACTTATGAACATTTTAAAGATGTTGTATTTCTGACTTTACACCAAATAAAAACTTTTCATTTGTCTCAATTAGTTTGGTTTAACATTTGTAAACCCTAAAACTTCTCATAAATATCTGTAGTCAAAAGGTGAAAAAGCAGTAGGGTTAGTAATCTTAAAGGTTTTGACACAGCTGAATTGTCTGAAAAACCAGATGTATTTGATATTAAACCTGAATTAATGAATGTGGTTCTAACAAAGCTTCAGTTCCTGACTCCCTTGCTATTTTCAGCCATCAATCTTAAATTTGTCTACTTTTCTGTTCTTATTAAAGTAAAAGGATTGGTAGACTGCATCCACTGTTGTAAAAAAGTTCAAACTTGCACTTCTCAATGTGGGAGACTGCTAAGCCAAGTTAGAAATGTTACTTTGTCCTACACTTTTAGTGAGCTTTACATTAGACAGAACCCAGAATTACTTCATCAATGTAGATGCCAACTGAAGAGTAGCTTCAACTGTAATTAATAAAAGGGCCTCAGTCCTACTTGGCCTTCCCTGCATATCAGGTGTTCAGTCTGGGATCTGGCATCCTCAGTAAGAGCTCTTTTACCAAGCTGCAGCAGTCACAGGGAGTGCAGCATCTAGAGGTCTTGCTACTTACACAGGTCCAAAGATAACTGACAGTTTTAATAGCAAGGGATGCTGGAACTGAAAATGATGATTTTTTCAAATTTAAAGATCTTTCAAGCGACCATGACAGCAAGATGAACCACGTTTCCTGAAATACCTGTTCAGATAAAAATGGACAGTGCACAGGAAGTGTGTGAAATCTCACTGTTGCATTGTGTCAATGGACAGGGGTTGCCCTTTTGCTTGGCTTTCCACCTCAGAACCTTAAATCCTCAACATCTCTGGTATTTCTGCTCTAATTACCAGCATAAATCTAGATCCAAGTCAGCTGATGTGCAGAAGGATGTATGCTATCTCTAGATTCTAGGTGGTCAAAGCTCATGGGGCATCAATCAAGACTTTTATGGGAACTTTAAATTCAGAACCCTAAAGGAAGATGAGAATCCCCCATGGGGTGGCCAATCCCTGGACTAACTAAATCACATCAAAGAAATGATAGTAACTTATCACTTCTCAGAGAAAAAAACCCTCCAAAACCCCTAAGAAAACAAACAAACCAGCCCCCCAGGACACCCAAATGCTGCAACAATTCCAAAGGACTTCTATCAGACTCAGACATAATTCATGTAAAAGCTGAGCTGAAATTATATAATTCATGTAAAAGGTGTCAGCAGGCTGCTACACTGCTGAGAGACTCTGTCTATTGCTGAGGAGTGACCTGGAGTCTTCACTTCTTACCTTTTGCACAGAGGCCCTAAATAAAGAGGTGGGAATGGCAATAAACTTAAAGAAGACACAAAAAGCCCCAAATTAAACAAAAACCTAGAGACATTTCCATGTAATTCACACCAAATAGAAGTCAAATATCATTAACTTTTGAACACTTCAAAACAAGCACTTGAGGACACTTCCTTCTTCATCAGGGTTAGGCATTCATTTCTTACAGACTTCTGTGGAATCTGCTGTGAAAAATACTTCTTTTTAAAGCAGACAAATTTTATGACAGGCACAAGAAAATCTGTTACATTCCTAATGAATTAGTGTATTTCTACTTTGTAATGTATGATACTTTTGCTAGCATTTACACATTCTACCACTACTACAGGCAGCTGCCAAGCAGCAAGAGGTTTCTGGTGACTGAAATTTTATTGTTTAATATACAACTGAACTTCAATGAAACAATGTTTCTTTACAATAAGCAGTTTATTTAAACTATGAGAATACCCAAGTTACTCACATCGTAAAAAACTTAATCCATCAAAAATTCTTATCTATATTAATAAATTTCATATTAAGCAAGAATTAATAAATATTTTTAGGTAACAATATACACGTAGCAAGTATTCTATAAACAGGTTATACCACTCTGGTTTGGAACATGAGAACTATAAAAGTTTGAAAAAGTCATCTGTATATGACCTGCAGATTTGATACCTGCATTCAAGAGTAAAACAAACAACATCAATTACCACTTGTATTCTATTTAAAATATATCTTGAAAATAAATTACTGCAACCAATGCCTAAAGTGAACAGGTGACCACCCATGTAACAAGATCAACTAAAATAAATAATTTACAATAAAAATCGTTCCTAGCACAAAATCATAATACAAAAACAATTATTGCATTTAGCTCTGCACAGAAAATAATACCTTTTCTCATAGCAATGTGAACTGCTATAGATGCTACATCTATACTACCATCTTCTTTAAGCTGAAAACTGTAAACGGCTTCTTTTGTGCTAGAGCTACAAAAGTATTATAATGCATTTATTTAAAAAAATATTTAGAGTAAGTTTATCTCCAACTAATACTAATTTCTAAGAAACTTCAAATCTTAAGAATCTTCACCTAAAAATCAGTTGGTCAGCTTGTAATTTCCCTGTTATTTTGGATTCGAAATACCAGCTAACTCTTCACAGATAGCGTTTATCCTTAAAAAAGGGGAATTGAGGAACTTTGCGATGGTTAACAAGGCCAGAGAATTAAAACAGGAGGTTATAGAGCAATGAGCCCTCCTTTCCCATCAAAGCTCAGAATTTGCCAGGCCCACTGAGGTGGCACACCCAAAGTTACCGTCACTGTCTCTAGACCTGCAAACAGCAGCTGGAAATAACTCAGTCCTTGCGCACTCTTCTTTTGCGCACTGATTTCGGCGGGCGATCTCCCATGCCTTCATCAGCTTCCTTCTTCTGGAAAAAATACATTCAGCATTAACAGTTCAAACTTATTGTAATTATTGAAACTGGCACACTGTGCTACTCCTCTTCCTCAATTCCCCAGTCCTTTTATCACTAAATGCAGCGCTTAAGTGGTGGGACATTTCTTCCACACTACTAATGTCATGGTTAATAAAGTGGGTAGAAGACTTTTCATGTCTATATTCAGAAAAGAGAGCTGTAAACTGATGTCAGAAATTTGGTTCTGCCTGTGTCTTTGCTGGTTTAAAAGCAGTAACTTTTAAATTAATTTACCAACTCCTTAAAGAGGACCTTTTGCTAATGTTAGTTCTGCTTCTGAAGTAAGATGCATTTAAAACATTTTAACTGTTCCCTTTGGAGAACTACAAATAGAGCTACTGTGCTTAAATCAGATGTGGTGTTCCCAGTTTGAAAGCAATGGAAAGTACAATGTCAGACAATGGCAAGGAGAAAGCAGGGAAAAATGCAAACTTACCTCATCTTCTGAATCAGATTTATTTGACCTATCACCTTCTTGACTTCCATCTGGAACTTCATTTTCTTCTTCATCTGGAACTCCATTTTCTTCTTCATCATCATAAATATCTTCACCACCTTCACCTTCTGTAGAAGAAGTTAATTTTACTTCATAAACAGAACTACATTACTATGATACACTACATCCAGGCACACCAGTAAGGAAAATAAGCCAATTTCAGTCCTAGAATGAACTGCTTGTTTAGAATAACCCATAAAAACATCTCTGGGATATAGAGTAGAATTCTCATGAATTAGTAGAAAGTGATAACTGCCAGATTTAACAACCAATTTTACAAATCTTAAATCTGACAGAAAGGATATTCGTTGGCATTTTGCAACTTAACAGTCTGCCAGTGGCTTATTTAAAAACAGCAGGGAAGTAGTGCTCAATTCTGTCCTTGTCAGGTCACACCTACGTCTCATAAGCACTGCTTAGGTGTGAAAAAAATAGGGAAAAAACCAAAAACAAACACCAAAAATCTGTACCCACACCAAATTCTTACTGTTGCATCTGAGTTAAACTGAAACAAAAGTATCCAGACAAATTAAGAATGTAGTCAGATATCAGACATGACTCTCCTGATTCTTGGTGATGAAAATCTAGAAATACCTAATTTGTTAAAATATTTGAGACTTCTGTCTCAAATTGAGGAATTCGAATCTTTGTACTGAAAAGTCCCAAGAACTCTGTCTGCAATACAGCTGTAAATTGAGCCAGAGATTCACTAATTGGTATGAACTAAGAAGTCAGTTTTGCCATATGTCAGTATATCTGGTTCATGTGTACTATGTCTCTTTTTCTATTATCAAAAGGAGAAGTATGACCAAATAATGAAGATCATGTTTATGAGATGCAGACAAAGATCTCAGTCCTAAAATAAGCCCGTAATAGAAGAGCTTGGCAGAAATTCACAAAGCCTTTGGTCATATTCTAATAAAGAGAGTGGAAATGATAAATTATGCAAATCCAGCTCCTCCCACAAGTACAAATTTCAACAGAAGTGAAAAAACCCTCCCAAAAAAGTACTTGAGATATCAGAAGCTATAGAACCCACCACTGGAAAGATATACTATTTAAAATTATTATTTTAAATTTAACCATAATAGTAATTGAAGCATTATTTCATATAAATAAATGTAGAACTTGACAAATAAGGTTCAGACTGTGCCCCTGAAATTCCATTCTGTGGCAACAATTTTTACTTCCTGCAATGTCTTTATACAGGTCAAAGAAAGCAAGGAGACAAAGCAGACAAACAGACAACGCCACAAATATTAACACAGAGCAAAATAAAGCAGTAAAGCCCATGGACAATGCCCTCAAGAAGTACTCTGCCAGCAACTCATTGTCACTGGTGTTAAAGAAATTGTCAAGTGTTTCTAAAATTTGCTGTTCTGCTGCACTTCCTTTTTCTTTTTTAAATGGTCCCAAGATACAATGTGGATTTTGAGTCACTCAGTATTCCACAGCTCAAAACCCCACTGCCTTCAACTGCAAAAAAATCAAAGGAGGAGGTAATGACTAGGAAGGAACAAAATCACTAAAAATCGTAAAAACCATAAGGAGAGAAAGGTACTAGTAGAAAATATTTATGACTATGGACACCACAGAGAGAAATCTCAGAGGAAACTTGCATCTGGACCTGATGGAAGCTGGCATCCACCAGACTGAAGTTCTACCATCAACAAGAAAGCAGAGGGAAGAAAACAGATAGGAGAGACCCACTTCTAAGTCCTGGCCCAAATTGCTTCCCTTTCCCAGTACCTGAAAGAGAAGCCTCCCTTCCCATCTTCTCTGTGTTATCCTTTATAAGTTCTCTTTTTGTCTCCTCCATTTCTCTTCTCTCTGTAGCAAAAAGAATGAGGAAAAGGAGGCAGAGGACAATTTCTCTAATGCTTTCTGACACAAAGAGGCAAAAGAGCAATAGAAAAAAAGGGAAGATTTCAACTTGCAAATGTAAAAGGTGGCAGGAAGCTGAGGGAAGCTAAGCAATTCTTCTTAAAGCAAGAAACAATGGAGACATATGACAGCAAAGTGTAATCCTTCCCTCTGAAGCCTAGAATTTATTTGAAAACCCTGGATTAGTCATACCAAAGCAAGCTAGGTTAGTTTTACTCTGTGTTCTCTTTAGTAACTAAAAGTAACAGGCTAAAATAGAACCTACCTTTGCACCACCATGAACAGCTGTTCCAAGTACAATTTAAGAAAGCTGTAGGAGCTGAACAGTGTTCCTCTGCAATTGCCCGGGCCTTATTTCTAACATTGAAACACACATTTTAAGGTATTATTTATTAAGTGATGTGTTATAATTAAATCAAGTAACTGAATATTGGAACTGAGGAATGGCAGCCTTGCAGCTGCAGCATATTATGTACAAACTATGATTTGCATCAAGACTGGGTAGAATAAAACAGAGTCGGTAATTCAGGAGCAAAGAACAGGCTGAGTAGAGTAAGATCAAAAGGAAAATTAGGAAGATACAGCACTGAAATCAAACACCTACAATTTAGGCTAAAGTAAAGAGTGTATGGAGCATAACCAGAATAACGAAGTGCCTGGGTAAGGCTCTCCAAGGCAAATGGACTGAGTTTAGTGTGCAAGTATGTACTCAATTGTGTCAGTGATGGCATGGGAACTGCTGCTGCTGAGTGATGCCTTCTGCACAGACACAAGCCATCCACACTCATGGAACATGGTGCAAAGACAGACAAACCCACCAATTTCAGTCAGTAACACAAAGTGATGGCAGCACCAAGACAAAGACCCACCACAACATGAATGTCTGCTACGTCTCTATCCATGCTTGTCCCTTGTCACTTACTTTGTTCTCACCAAGGAAGACTGAAATAACAGGCAGAATCTTACAGAATTCTGAAGCTAAAATTTTTCTCATCAAAGCAAAGATAATGCATTGGAAGTCAAGAGTTTGATTTTTTATTCTTTATATAGACACAGGGAAATGCTACCAGCACCTCAAAGCTACAGCTGAGTAGCAGCCAGTATCTTTGATACAGTAACATGGGATGGTTTTATTCTTGGATGCCTGAGTACAGCTCAACCTACTGAGTCATTCATTTCTCCCTGGGCAGCAGGACACACCTCTGCAGGTGTGCAACAAGTTGCTAAAAAGAAATATAAAGGAAGCTGCAGGCTTCAGAATTTCAAGCCTACTGTATTTTCAAGTATAACCCTCCCAGAGAGGTGTAAGCAGATTTATGTTAGAAGACTTCAAGCTATTCCAGACACATTTTAAAGAATAAAGTGACTTTAACTACTTCAGGTACTTATATCTGAATAATTAAAATGTGTTTAATATATGAAATCTTTTGAAATATTTAGAAGGGACAACATGTGTGTCACAGTCTACAAACATAAAAAAATTGTGTTGGAAGCATGTTTATTTCTTGAAAGTGCAGAAATGCTGAGTAGAGCCTTACTTTCTGCTTATATTTATCAGACCTATTAGGCACAGGATGCCACTCACTTACCAAAGACAAAAAAAAGCTCAAAGCAAGGCACATTTCACATAGTCTAAGAAAACAGGTTGTAATTATTGGCAATGCAATCCATGAACTGGTTCTATTCATGTCTTTAACCAAACTGCAAGCTGACACACTCTCACTCATCTTACCATCTTCATCAGTATCTTCATTTTCTTTTTCCTCCTCTAGTTCATCATCTTCAAAATCCTCTGTCACTTCTTTTAGTTTTCCCTTTGTAATTTGCTTAGATACATCAGGCTTCTTGAAGTCAATATATTCATCTGATTTCTACAACAAATGAAAAATCTATTTATATTTCAACTCCAGTGAAGAATTAAACAGGCACTGTAAGCTAAGTAATACCAATGGCATATTAAAAGGGCACATTGTTGCACAGATGCACAAGAGTTTCCAAATAAAGTACTAAGAAGAAAACCAAATAAAAACATAGTAAATTTCACTAACCTTTCCTGGCCAGCAGAACAACACAGTTAGACCAACAGGGAGAGCTAAAGTCAAGATGTAAAGAACCCAGAGCCATGGGTGTTCTTCTGCAGCAGTCACCAACTGACTAAACATACCAGGCTGTGTTAAAAAAAAAATAAAATTAAAATAATTGTATTTATATCCCTCTCTACACTTAAACACGTTTATGAAGTGTACTGTATACATTTATATTGTCCAAAACCCTTCTTTACCTTTGCTTTTTAATGACAACAGCAATAATGCATTTCAGTACTGGTAAAGCAACAACTTTACCAATTGCAAATAAGTGGCAGGTGTTGAGTAAGGAGGAACAGATGTAGAACTCCAAACACACCAGACCAGACACAACTCAGCTTTGTAAAGCAATACCTGCACACTGTACCAACTCAGCTGAACGCTCCCAAAGCATCAAGAGCCTGAGGGCAGCAGTTCCTGAGGAGCAATGCTGGCTCCACTTGTACCATCACCTTCTCTCCTCTGACAGCCAATTATTCAGGGAGTAAACTGTCCTCCCAGTACAGCTCTGATTAAGAGAGTAGAGACTCTCAGGCAAGTGCCTGGTGCATCTCTGTAAAAGGTACAGCAGCACTAAGGAAGTCTGAGAGGCACAGTGGAACAAGGGCACTCAAAGAAATTATTTTTGCCATTGTGTGTACAGGTACGGATACAGGCTCACACATAAACAAAGAGGAAGTACTTACTAGGTGTTTAAGTAAAATGCAGTACCCTTTTAACCTCAAGAAAATATTGATTTGGGAAAGGTAAAAAGCCAAACTACAAGACAGAAAAGCTATCAGTTACTCAGCAAAATGATTGCAGACAAATTAATGTCAGCATGGACAGAAAATTCTTCCAACAGCACAGCTTCCTTACTACTTTCTACTATCAAGAACATAGCAAAGTTTATACCTCATTAGCACTTGCTACCAATTTCTTCAAGCCCCAGCTATCTGCTGCCCAGCGATCTGCCACTTCTTTCTCTGAACAGATGATGAAGTTATCAAAGTAGATATCAGATGTCATAGACCAGAGTTCTAGACCAATGGCACTGACAGCAGTCATCTTGAATGGGTGAAGATCTTCAAAGTAGTCTGGGTTTGGTATTTTCCGAGGGCTCCAGATTCCCTGTTAATGGAAACAAACACAATCACATTACCTACAGCTCACCAAAACAACAGCTTCTGAAAGGGATTTCAAAATAATAAGAACTTTTCTTTAAAAAGAGACAAGCAGTAGAGTTTAATCTATCTAAAACAGAATTGGAAATAGCCTGTAGGATTTTGGCAAATGGGTCTCAATTTTCATGTTTCAGGGCAGACCTCCTAAGCAATTATCTTCTTTTTTACTGTAGAGATTACAGTAATAACTGACTCTTACCAGAAGTGTTAGAGAAAATTTTAGCAAAGGAAAATTCAGCCTTATGGTACGTGTGCAAATTAGAGCCAAATTCTGTTTGCAAACCTGCTTAGGATCTTACCCTCTGAGACATCAATTTCAAGTACTCCCATAACTAATACAAAGTAACTCTCTTTAATATCCAGCTGATTACCTCTTATATTTGGAGGGGAGGACAGGACTTTAATTATCCAAAATTGAAGCTTCCTCTAAAATTGAACTAGTAAGGCATTTTGCTCGCTGAAAGGCTTCATTTGTTAATATTAAAGAGACTAATTCAACAGACTGACATTTAAAAGCCTAATGTAATTCAGAATACAATTCTGAAGACCATACTAAATAAATGGTATCAATGACAAAAATGGCAACTTTAAACAGCTAAGTTGTTTTAATACAAGAAGCATTACTGTTTCCCAGTATGCTTCAAGGAAAAAAAAAAGGCAAATTAAAAGCAAAAAATTCTCGAATTAGTGAGGGTTTTCAGACTCATTGTAAAATATAAATACACTGCAGAAAAGCCTAAGTAAATATACTGCTTTGACTTGCTTGCTCTGCTGCCTGTATCTTTTAGCCATGCCCAACATTTTGACTATTACCTGATAGTTAGGATTATCTATCATAGGTGCTCTCCATTTTCCTTTGTACTTTGGGTTGTTCTTCATGGGACGCACCCACTCTCCACAGCCAGGTGCAGTCTCACATTTTGCATTAGGGATCTGGGGCGCTTCCCACTCCCCATCCATTTCTTCATCCCTACAGAGAAAAAAATGACCAACAACTGCTTCAAGATCAGCCAGGTGTCAAACACTGGCAGTCTGAAGTTAGGGTCTATGTGTATTGTTGTAACAACCCCAGAACTCTGACCAGCTCAAACAATTTTACCCAACAGCATAAACACTTTTTTAAAGGAGTGCTACACCTTTTTACTTAAAGGCCATATATGTTCATATATACCACAGCATGACTGACTTCAACTGCATTCCTGCCTCTAAGCATCCTCTGCCCAGGATGCTTAGAGATCCCTTTGAGACTTACATTATGATTTCAAGTTATCAACTTAAACTGTAGCAAATTCTTTCAAAGGGGACCTTCATATTCTGTTTTTACTTATGTATCTTCAGAAAACAAAGGCAATGACATGTTTTTACAGAAGCAGTCCCCACATCAACAAATATTGGCCATACCACCTTACACATTCCACATTACTACCTCAAAAGACAATGAAATCTGGACTGACTTCCACAACTAATAATATGCCACAGAGAACAGTCTTATCTGCAAAACACATTAGCAATCTGCACTTACCAGTCCTTTGGTTTCTTTGCATTAGGGTCTGGAACATACTGTGGTTCATCATCAAGCCACCCCTCAGGCTTAACAGCATCAGGATCTTCTATTTTGGCAGGTTCATCTTCATCCCTTCAATTACAGACTTTTGTTAGAAAATACAGCAGCCTGACTTTGCACCAATGCTCTGTTCAGAGGACTACAACTGGCATGGAAGAGATGATTTCCAAAAACACGACAGAATTAGACTCGCTGATCATGAGCATTAGCTATATAATTATCTGCTTATAAATATCTGGATTATATTTACATTGTTCTATAACAAATCAGCAAATAATGATTTTATTTGTTTCCTTATGCCCACCTCAAATATGTTTTCAAACTTCAGTGCTTTTAGTGAAATGTATTCCAACTGTCATTAGCAAACCCCAAAATAAAACCAGTCAAATCTTTCAAGTAAACAACCTGTATGTAAAAGACATTGTAAAATGTAGAATGTTCTCCTTACCAGTCATCGGGTTTGACAGCATTTGGATCAGGTATTTTTGGTCTCTCATCCCAATCATCAGGCTTCTTATCAGTAGGATCATCTATTTCTTTGGAAGGATTTACTGGAGGAATCATATTCTCAAGAAGACTTCCTTTACTGACAACTGTTTGGTCGATTAATATTTCAAATGTATCATCTGGTTTTAGCACTAAATTGAAGAAATTTATATTGAAGAAATAAGGTAGCCATTTAATTTTACAGATACATTTAACAAAACTATAGAATAAACACAGACTTAGTCAAATAAGAGCAAACAGGATCCTCACTAGCAGAGGAGACAGACTCCTCACTCAGGCACTGGATCTGGACACAAAACATTGCCCTTGAGGGGATGTATGACCAGCATCAGGCCCACAAAGATTAAATTTGAAGAAAATTCAATTGCTGAAACACGTCCAAACATATTCTAAGAGATTTTTCAAAAACCTAACAACTTGGGCAAAATTCTGTGGTTTTACTTCAAAAGCACAGACAGTGAAAAAAAAGTCTGTCCCAAAAGGCATCTCTGCTACTAAATTATAATCTCACACTTGAAAGCATAGGAACACAAGAACTGTACCAGTACCATAGCAGAAGGATAAAACAGCACTTTCTATCAGGTTCTAACCTCTCTAAGCCATTTTCCTCAAATGCCACATTGCAAGAGCTCACACATTTGAAGAGAATTCCCTGGATGTTAGCAAGTGTGAGTAACTGAGAAGCCAAGGTAAGAACTGAGCACTGCCAGACTTGGTACCCAGATGCATCCAGATCTATTTCTAATAAGCACTTATAAGTGTGCTCACTGGTCTAACAGCAGATTCAACTGGCCATTTAACAGAATGAAGATTACTAAGTAAAAGTAGTTATTATTCTACTTTTATGACAGTTTTCTAAAAACAGGTTAAGAAAATCACAGTAACAGTCTTGTAACAATTTGATAATATCTAATGATGGCCTTCCACCCTGAAATTTTCAACAGCATTAAAATATCCATAAAATGCAAAAATGAAACCCCCATATCACATTTAGATAAAACACAAAGAACTAATCTTTAAACTCCTGTTATCAGTCACATAAATGCATTGGAATCACACAGCTCTATGAAGTCTGTTTGAACAAGTATAACAGAATAAATGCAATTCAAGTTTAAGTACCTTGATTCATAATTTCTAACAAACAATCCAAATACAGGAATGCATGCATTCCTTTATTATGAGATTCTTCAAGCAAATAAAACTATCTAAAAGTGTAAGTTTGCTGTGGCATACTACAGCAATCCATTTTAGAAACCACTGAATTATTTTCCTATGGCACAGCACTTGAACATGCCTTCTGTTACTACTCCTCAGTGGAAGTTCCTAAGTACAGTCAATTTGGCTGGGGTTGCAGCATGCCATAGGTTAGCCCATTGACTGCTGTTCTTCCTCAGAAGTTAGAAAAAGGGATAAAAACTAACTTTTATTTCTCTGTACAGCTCACTGGTACATGAAGAGCTGTCGCATGAATTACAACCAGCCCACACGTACTCACTGCAGAGTCTGTGCTGACCTGTGTGTGCACACTGCTTCAGGTGCAGGGCCTGTGAGAACTCCTAACATGGGGACAAGAGTGGTGTGTGGCATGCTACAGATTGAACTGAACTCCTCTGAACTCTGACACCTTCCCAGAAGATTGGGCACTTGTACATTCTACTATCTTTCCCAGTAAAAATAGTTTTATTATAATAATTGCTGAAGGCATTTATCAGTAAAGGCTAGTCAGGGCTGCTAAGTTTGTCCTGTAACTGGATATTAAGCAGTAGCATCTGAAAGCTACTTTATGTCCTGTAGTTAAGGCCTGTCATTAAACCATTTAACCCAAATCATTAAACAACCAGCACTCAGAATTAACAAGCTATTATAAACAAACAAAGACTCAACTATAAAACTTCAGCAGACAAAACCACATTTTTAATCTCTCCTTTCCAACATAAGAATTGGAATTCCATTTTTAAGAATTGAACAATACCAAGAGTATACAGATGTGTCTTCTTGTCCAGATAGAATTTTTTTAGGTCTACATCAGGACGTTCAGCATGTTTTTCATCATATTCTCCGGTTTTAGGATTCTTATGTCTGAAGATAAAGTGTAGTTTGTAATCCTCTCCACATTTATCTGGTCCAAACATAATTGTATAAGGTGTTTTGTCAAAAAAGTATTCCTGTAGAAGCAAGAAAGCTGAGCATGTGATACACTGGACACTTTATTATGTCATTTTTGGTACTTCTTTGTCTTGGTGCAGAGCATAGTTACCTATCTGTAAAAGGTAAATGAAAAGTGGTAGGGTAAATCATGAAAGGAATTCAAGCCCTCTGGAGTTCTCTGTTTCCAGGGAATGCACTAACTCTCAGCCTCTTCAAGGAAGATGAACACATTTATATATTTACACTTTATCCTTAAGTAGGAATGCCTGCTACAAATCAAAGCACCCAAGTATCTCTTTCCCTCTACAAACACTACACTAAAAGATGGAAGGGAACTAGTTACTGTTCTTCATAACAATTTTCTTTTCCAATAAAGATAACCCCAGGATATTAATACCCAGTGTTTTATAAGTACCTTTTTCTCTCCACATTAAGTAACAGCAACAAACAACCCTAAAAATATCGATATAGTTATTCTCCTTCACAGTATGCTGCAATACACAGTTATGTCACAGTATCTTTATCTATGTTCTCTGTATTTGGAATACACAGTAATATGCATGTGCTGATCAGTAAAATTGTTTCACAAGTTATCAGTTAAGATCCTCTGACTTCTATTAATTCTGAAAGTCATACTAAATGTACACAAAGGTCCACTGTCCTGCATATCAGACACCAGCCATGCAGAGCCAAGCTGTCCCTCAAATGAACAACTGATACCAAATACTAAGCAAGAGGACATACCAGATTCAAGTCATTGCTACTGGAGAGAAGTTTAATATACGCACCACCACAGTCAATGCCTTTTTGAAAATTCACTTCATATCTGAGCAAAGAGAAAGTGAGAAAAACATTCTGAGTAGCAGAAAAATATCAATTAACTGCTAATCTGCAGTTCTAATTATTAATATATTCAGACTGCACATTAGTACCTACTGTCAAAACACTTCTATGCTAGCAAAATGCTTTAAATTACTAATAAACATAAAAAACCAGAAGGAATACTTACTGAACAATCAAAGGTTTATCAACAAAAACAAATGTTTTTGTCAGCATTGCTGATATTGCATGATACTTTGCCACTGATTTTAACACTAATCCTTTGTCTCCAGGCATTGCATTTTCCTTCAGCTCTTCTACTTCCCATCTTCCTAAAACATACATGCACAAAGTCTTTGAAAAAATGCCGTGTGAACACAGAAATCAGCCTTGCTGAAAGTAAAGGGTTAGTAACAAATAAAGCCTAGCTGCCAAAACAGGGCAGAAATGTTGGCATCTGATGTCAAAGATGTTATTTCTTTTTGTTCTCAAATTTAAGTAGACTATATTCCTGTAGATCTGTATCTTTAGGTTGTGGTATCATACAATGGCCAGAAGAACAAAGTATTTCTCCAGATTTTAAATTTACTTCTACCATCATCACACAAAAAACATGAGTCACAGAGCACTGTGTAAAGCCAAAGACCTGCATCATTACTTTTTTCTGCTTACATAAAATTAAAATCTCTTGAGTCAAATCTAATCACAGGGTAGATGAAGTTCCCTCCTCCTCCCCAAAGTCTTTCCAGGAATTACCAGGTTTGGTCCAAAACAAGCTTACAGCTTTGAAAAGAGAAGATTTATATTTATACATTCTCCAAGTTTGAGAAAAATACACACATGCCCAATATCCAAAGAACAAGATTTCTTCTAAAAGGGCAGTTACATTTTCTCAGAGACTAACAGGACAAGATCCACTGGGTTTTTTTCCAGGAAAGAACACAGCACAAAGTACCCTACTTTGACAATCCACTGTAATTGTGAAGAATGCTTAAGCAGCCAATTCTAGACTAGGAAATCACAAGTGCAAACTGCAATGATTAAACCATCAGTACACTGTTTCCATTACTGCTCTCCAAATTTGGTTTTGGCTACTCTAAGACTAAATTGTACAAGAACCACTGAAGAGCCCTTCATTCAAGCACAGGAAATCTGGAAAAGTATTTAAAAAAATATGCTGTTTTAATTTTCAGAGGCTATACCAAGAAACCAATCCGTGGATCAGCAGCAGGACAGATGGAGCAAAATGGAACAACAACGCTTCAGAAAACTATTTAACAACTGAAATTGAAGTGATAAATCTCTCTCACAGGGTTTCAGAGAAGACAGTTCTAAAGAAACAATGCTCATAAACAAACAGGATTAAATATTCAGTTTCCCAAGGTTATTCTGGTATCATCCATGGCAATACATTGTTGGAATGACAAAAAAAGTTATCTTCACACTAAATAACCCACTGAGCAACATTTCACAGTTTCAGGATAACAGCCATTATACAAACTAACATTTTTGACTTTTGCCATCTAGACATTCAAAGACAAGTTCTGTGCTATTTCTCAAAGAAATATTTATTTCAAGCAAAAAAGCAACAGAACATCATAAACTACACAGTGGAGGCAAACAATAAAGTTGCTTACCATCATATTTAGCAACATTATCATCCATGTCTTCTTTCAGAGTTACAGACAACACCCACCTAAAAAAAATTGTACTGGTCATTGATCTGTCTAGGCAAAGCTGTATTATTTAACAAATAAAGGAAAAATAGCTTTTGTTTCTAGGCTGTGAACCTGTAATACTGATTTTGAGTCAGCATCGTGGAACTGCATGTAGCTCTAAGAACATGCAAAGAAAAATTAAAGGAGAGTAGTCTAATACAGCATTTCAAAATACTTCCTAAAAATGTAAATGAATAGACAATTAAAAGTCTAAAGTAATTAAATTCCTGAATTCTTTAATTCTGAATAAACTTCAGTTTTATATACAAGTTCAGAATGTAATATGCATTTAACGTAAAAAATCACTGAAAATAGCAAGTTTCAAGTATAATACCTTCAACAGAGGAAATAATACTTTCAATAGAAAAGAAAAAGAACTCAGCCAAATGAATCTTAACTTTATGTGACAGTAGCAGTACACACACAGAGCAGAGGACAAGAGGGACAAGTGCAAGATTCCAAGGGTACTGCACACAGGAGATCCAGCAGGGCGAACACAGACTGATCTCCATTCTGTGAGCAAGGCAGACTTGGCCATCTCATTCAGGGCACTATCACAAGATAGGCACAGTCTCCTCACAAAGTGCTCCTCTGGAAAGGGAAAAAAGGAAAGGGCAGTCCCCCCTCATCTGGACCCACAGCAGTTCTGTCTGGAGCCACGCACAGGAATATCTACAGCCAACAGCACTGCTCAACTCTTTATTGTATCAGCCACAAGAATACACTCTAATAATTCATTCTGGAAAGAACTGTCTGCATTCTTTCTGAACTCTCCTCTGCATGGAGTGATCCAGGGATGAATACTTTCTCTTTTCTGCTTGAACTGCAGTCACATTTGTTCACTGTTAACAAAGACGCTGCAAAAGCTTGACAGTATAAGTAGCACACCAGATCCTCAGCCTATGAGGAGAGAGACCAGTGAGGAATAAAACATCTCTACAAGTCATGTGAAAAAATTTTCAAGGCCCATTCTCAGAAAAGCTACTCTATTCTTACCTAGTCCATTTATATATAATTCTTTTCCACACTTCAGGGAAGAAAGGCAGCATGCTGCTTACTTTCTCATAAATCTTTCTTTCATACTCCTTAGTCTTACATAAATTATGCAAAGCCAGACCAAGAAATCCCAAGCATTGTAGCTAAAACTTTGAACATTAGATTTAGTAGGAAGACAAATTAATCTTTGAACAGTTCTCAAAAAACTAGAAACTTGGATGAATGATATCATTCAAGTACCCCAGTTAAATCTTTCCATCTGTCAGTCAAGGATTTCAGTGGTTTATTTGGTTTTTTTAACAACCATTATCACCTCTTCTATCTAATATTTTTTTCTGTCATCACAGGTGCTGCTTTTGCAGTTAACATTTAGAACTGACACATACCTAAGATCATGTGGAAAGAAAGTGTTTGCTACTGAAGTGCAATGGCACTTCACCCTCTCAGCTAGTTAAACCCAACCGGCTCAATCTTTAGATTATTTTTCTCAATGTCCACAAATCCAGAGTTTATTAAAAGCCTCCTTAAAACACACACAGGAGAGTAATATATCTGAAATGTTAAGTGTCCAGCTTAACATTATGATGTATTTGGACCAAGCCTTAATATTCTTCCCAATTCTAATCCCCATAAAAATATTTAAAAGGCAGTAGCAGAAAAATGAATACAAAAAAAGTGCTGCCACTGTAAGTGAAAACTGCTGAAAGTAGAAGTTAATCATTTTAAGACATGAACTTACCCCGACATTCCTTCATCAAAGGTTTCTGTGAAATACACTTCCCCAGTTGGCTTTGGAGTCTGGTACACAACCTAAGAGACATGTACAGATACACATCCCAACATAAATTACAATTGAAATACACTCTCCTATGTCCAGAAGTAATCCACCCAGGCAGAACAACAGATTCTCTTCATTAGAAATACCTAGCAGCATAAAACCACTTCTCTCCCTCCACATTTCAATACTTTGTGTGCATCCCTCCAACTGTGAGCAGTTTCATATCTCTGAACTTTAAAAGTTGCTTCCTCTGTTCAAAGCTCATAACTAAAGCTTTGTTACATCTTCTGTGAAACAAAACTCCAAAATTTTTCTGAACCTGCACCAAATCTGCTTCATCCCTGTTTCTCTCTTTGTATGTTTTCCATTCTTCTGTTTTCCCATCTATTGCCTACATCTCTTTTGAAGAATAGCATACAGATTTTCTGGTAATAAAGACAGTGTCAAAAGGCAGCTGTGACTGATGAAGTCAAGAAACTGGTCTAAAGTCAAAGTCTCAGTGAGACCAAGGTGCTTTCCATTTACTTCTTTACAAGTGTCACGTTAGGACTTGCAACAAAAGGTTCTGTATTTAGATTGAAGAAAAACCTTTTTCATGACTACTGACCACAGTAGGATATTTTACACTCAGGCATAAGAGAGTCATTCTTTAAGTTTGCCCTGAATGTCACATATAGCAAGTGAAAAACTCAGACTGCCACATCTGAGACCCACTCAGCTGTCAAATGCAGATTAACTTGCTCTAGTTATAACTATGCATCTTGTATTTAACCAGCTTGAACTAAAGAATTCTGTAATCTTACCTCTAGAGAAGATTTATCTCTGTCAACATCAGCTTCTTGGGCCTGCTTGTCAAAATTCTCCACTTCAACATCTGCATCCAGATTTTCTTCACCTTCCATTCCTGCAGTCATCGAGCTAATTATCAGGACACCCAAGCACAGCCAGTCCCACTGGAAGTGCATCTTGCTTATCTGCAGAATTGAAAGTTTTACATTTTAAATATAATTTCAACTATATTATTAGTATTATTTCAATTTTACCCCAGACTTTATCTAAAAGAGGGAAAAAACCCATTAAAATAATGAGAAATAACTATGAAAAAGTGTTGTCACTATAATATTGTCTTAATTTGCTTTTTAAAAGTTTTTTTTATTACTGAGCCCCAACTCAGACTCTCTTTCCCCTCCTGTTTTCCCTATGGAAGTGCTCATAGCCTGTTCCTTTACCTTGCCAAATCTAGCAAGAATCTGACTGCAATATGTATGCTTTTAAAGAACTAAGCAAGACTGCTTTTGTTTTTCTCATTCATAAACAATCTGAACAAGTGATTAAATTAAATCAGTCTCTATAATGCAGCAATAACTAACATCCCTTTCACAGCAAGCTTAAATAAATGCTGGTGTTTATTTTGCTATTTTAAGACATTGTCAAGCCTTGCATTACTTGCAGCCACTAGTGGTTATACTAAAAGCTCTGGTGCTGAGTACCTTTGCACCTGAGAGAGCAGCCACCCTCTCAGGTACATCATCACTCCCTAGAGACTGAATTGTTTATCACTACAACTCTGAATGTCCCAGCAATTACAGATACTATCTTATACTCACTGAATGTCCCAGCAATTACAGATATTATCTTATACTCAAAGTGTGAGTCTCTTTCTTTCTTTCTTACTGGCTTTATCAAATGTGGGAAGCAATTCAAACACTGTAACTGCACCAATAATTACTTCATCATTCATTTTTTAACACCTCCAAGTTTTATCAAGCAACACATATAGAGATCAAACAGTATCAGGGCTTTATTTCTTTTATGATCTATTAATTTAACATTAACTGCATTGATTATATCTAGAGCCAGGACATACACAAACCACACGATTACCATAAAGGACTGTTTCACACACCGGTACCATGGCAATACTAGGAAATAATCAAAAGCTCTTTTTTTTGGACTAACGCCTATTTTCCACAAAACTACATTAAACATATTACCATTCTTTTTTTCCTCCCCCACTACTATCCACAATTCCTGCTGTTCTTTGTGGGACTTTACAACCTTGCTTGGAGATGGTGAGTCTGTGGTTCCTCAGGTGATACATTTCAATAGTTATCTGCAAATTCTACTAGTGTTTTGTATTTGAATTTTTTTTTATTTTTAGGTTAAAACTAGAGATATTGTTAGTTCATAGACCTCCTTAGCGGTTCTAGAACTGAAAATAATCTCGCCCTGAAGATTTGTAGTAACTGAGTTTATCAGAGGTGAACATTTAATCTTACAGTGTATTCTGGAACACCTCTGTCTGAGGAGTATCAGTTTTACCAACCCCCTTTTCTTGTTCCTTACTCATCACATTAGGACAAGCACTCCAAGAATTCCACATCAATACCTTCTGGACTGCTTAGCTCCTAGCTAAGGTGTCCGATATTAACCGAGTACCAGCCTTGCATTTTCAGCACACAGCCTGCCTACCTCACCTTCGCTAGCTCGTCATGCACGTGATCTCTGCTTCTCCTAAAGCAGCATGAGGGGCACAGCTTTCTCTTCCAGTACATCCAGGTGTGTGTGTGTATGACCCAAAATGCTTTCCACTTAGACAGCTGTAACTTTACTGTAATTAGCCCCATTCACTTCTGCTCCATACACAGACTAACACGGGCATCCAAGAGGACACACCAGTACTCACCTTTCCAAACAGCTCCCTTCCAAAATTTCTGCTGCTTTCACTTGGTTCCCACTGAATCTTATCATTACTCCCTGATCCTACCTAGGACTTCCCTAATTTCCTTCAGCTTTCAATTGGATCTCTTACCTCTTCCTTCAAGAAGAGAAGGTGCATTTTAACCTTTGACCTTTTGATATACTTTTAAAATTATCCCAGAAATGCTGAAATACGTTATCAAGACCAATCAAAGCTATCACTCAACTGCCAGCCAGACATGGTTTTAACCAGCTGTCATGGTTTGAGCCTGGCACAGAGCCAGTGCCCCCATGAGCTCTGTGCCAGGCTCAAACCATGACACCAGCCCATGACATCTTTCACTTTTGTGAACTCTGCCACACTAAAGTCTTAGCATATAAAATAAATCTTTCACCTAAGCCAATGAGATTCTGGTCTCAAAACAGAACTTCACACTACACATTTAATTATCTTTAAAACCTACTGAATTTTCCTAATTAACACATGAAGACTATGAGAAACTTTTCTTACTCCATTTTCAAGGTGGCAATGCAAATAAACCAAAAGGATTCTCGCTGTTATCAAAACAAAGCAAATTGGAAGAGCCTGTGGCTCCCACAAAACACCAAACATCTTTACCAGCAGTGTTGTCAATGTATCTAAGTTCAGACTTTAATTTTAACATATATTTTGTATAACTTGTCACTTTTTGCCATGGGTAACCACAGCACAGCTACACATCAGCATAAGCCAGCAGTACTACGGCAAAGCATGCTCTAGGGACCAGCAACAGTGCTGCAACATCAGCACAACATTGCACCCAAAGCAACAAGCTGCTTTTCCTGAGACACACACCAGTATTTATAAAAGACAAAGGCACAAGCTGTAAACATGGTCTGACTGGGTATCAGCATGCTTATCCCCACGAGGACAGGTGGGCACTGATACAGGCTGCCCAGTCCCTGCCCCTGGGGTTTTCCAAGACAGTCCAGAAAAAATCTCCAAGCAAGCTGGACCAGCCTCAGGGCTGCTGCTGTAGTGAGCAGCAGGTCAGGAGAGACCTCCTGGTGTCCCTTCCCAGCTGAATGATCTGATTTGGGTTGTGTCCACCTTTGCACCTCTGTACCATGGTGTTTAGTGCACTGTGTACATGCCATTAGTCAGTGACATCATTATTCCATCTGCTGCAGAACTAAGTAAGGGGTCAGGATCTTCCAGACTACTAACTTTTTTCTGGACTTTGAAAACGGTCATGCCTGTTTCATGTAACTCTGGGAGTTCCGGATTCTCAAGCAGAAAGGGAATAAGACAGCCGTTCTCACTGTGCCCTCCAAAGTTCCTGCATCCAGTATCAACACGTGTGCTTTTCATAGGGCAAATATCAATTCCATCCAGGGCCATGAAAAGTGGAGGATTTTTTCACACACCCCTTCTTCCACCTGTACCCACGGGCTGCTTTATTCCTCCCTCATTCTCCTACATTGGCATAAACCTGACATAAGCTGTAACTGCTCCATGAAACACACGCAAGAACACTCGCACAACTTTACATTTCTCCTTAATTGGGTGTGAGACTGTCCCCCGCTCCCGTTAGCTGTGACGCTGAGCACCCTGCGCGGGCACGGATGCCGAATGTGGGGT
The DNA here is from genome assembly GCF_028769735.1 of Zonotrichia leucophrys gambelii. Lineage (NCBI taxonomy): Eukaryota > Metazoa > Chordata > Aves > Passeriformes > Passerellidae > Zonotrichia > Zonotrichia leucophrys. Next base: position 42,320,888 of record NC_088173.1, on the reverse strand, counting down.
TCAGCGGCGCTCCAGCCGCAGTGCCGCGCTCCCGCAGGCGCTCCAGGCATTGCGCTGCCACAGCGAGCTCCACCAAACCCTTCAGGCCGACCTTATTTCCCGGTCTGAAAACACAGACCCTAGGGCCACCCGGTGTGCCGTCAGCACCAACACGAACCGGCTTTCTGGGACAGCGCCAAGGGAGAACCAAGGCCGCGATGCCGCGGCTCCCGCCCGCCTCGGTACGGGCCGAGCTCCCGGAGCCTCCCGTGGGCCGCCTCCGGGGACCGAGGGGAGCGAGGCGGAGCAGGGCAGCCACCCTCACCCCCCGTACCCACGCCCGGGCCCCACACGCACCTGCCGCCGCCACCGGCCGCCGCTTCCCCGGCCTGGTTACCAAGCACCGCCACGCCGCTGCTCCCACGGCGGCCCGTTACCGGCGATGGTCCCGGCGCTGCCCGGCCCGCGGCGGGCGGTTACCGGTGGTCACCGGCGGCGCTGCCCGGCCCGCGGTTACCGGTACCGGTCTCGGCGCTGCCTGGCCCGCGGCGGGCAGTTACCGGCGGTTACCGGCGGCGGTCCCGGCGCTGTCCAGCCCGCGGTTACCGGGAGGAGCCGGGCCCGGCCGCTGGTCCCGGCGCATCCCCGGCCGCGCACGCGCACGACGCGCACGGCACCCCCGCCGCTCGCGGGGCTGCGGGAGCAGGTGCCGCAGCGCGTGCCGCGCCCCGCCGGCCAATCACGGCGCTGCGCGCGCGGCACGGCGCGGCCCAGCGGAGCGGCCGCGAAGGGTGTGTGGGCGCGGCAGATGGGCAGCGGGCTGCGCCAATCGGAGGTGCCCGAGCTGAGGCGAGAGCCAATGCGCGGCTCGATCGCGGCTGCCGGCCCGCCCCGCCAGGGGCGCCCCAGCCAATCGCCCGCTGACAATTAGAATAATAATAATTTGGGCAATTTGAATTAGGACAATATGAGACAACAAGAACAAAGAGTTATGGATGTCCGGGTACCTTTTTCTGGGCAGCACGAGCCCGAAAAAGGACCCCCGTTAACAGAGGATTAACCCTTAAGAACAACAGCCTGTTGCATATTCATACACTTCATACATGATGCATAAATTCCATTCAAACACAGGATTCTGTCTGGTCATTGTCAACTTCTTCCTTCTTATCCTAACAGCGCCTCCAAGGCGGGAAGAAGTTCGTTTCTTCTGATAAGAGGGCAATAAATTCCTTTTCTCTGAAAGATTCACGTGTCCTGTTGCTGCTAGTCCTTTCTTTAAAAAAAGTATCCTACACAGCATCGTTTCTATTTTAACAATTTTTGTAACCTAAACTATATTTAACACAGTACTCAAGAGAATTAATACAGCGTTACTTTCTAACACAACACATGTAACATTCATTTTAATATTTGCAAAAGGCCAATCATAAAATACGTGCATTTTTCACATTCTTCCACTGCTCTCCCTTGTGGTAAACTTCCTGGGGCTGGAATATTTGCATTTCCTCTATTGCCTCTTCACTGAAAATCCAGAATTCCCCTTAGGAGGTTCCTTTGGTTTTACTGTGGAGCTGGGGTTCTGCAGACTGCGCAAGAAACCTCTGCTCTTGTGAGAATGAATGGTTCTTGTGAAGCTTTAATTATTTACAGCATCAGGTAAAACCTCATTTACATCAGAGTGATGAGAGGGGTATTCTCTGATTTACAGTTGTGTAAAATGTGTAAAAACAGAAACGAGGAATGAAGCACCAAGCTGGCAGCACAGAATGGAAAATTTCATTTAATTTTTTAAAGTCCAGTCATTTCCTAATACAATTTCAAGTATTCTGATAAGCTTTTGAGCTTGAAAATACCCTTCAACAACTAGAGAGAAATCTCAATTTACTGTGAAAATCTATTATTTTAGTATATTCTACATTTATTTCCTGCTGTCAGGATGCAATGCCTGTGCAGGGGAATGAGGGTGCAGCTGTGCTCCATGTGCTAAGGAATTCTGACCATTAGATGTCCAAGGTAGATTGTCATTTCCCAAAATCTTTTCAAATGAGACTGCTGTGGTTTACCCTTTATTTTGAAATTTATGTTGAATTTGAACTTGTGACAAGAATTGAAATGTCAGTACACACTGATTATCTAATTCCAGGATCCAAAATTTTATTTAAATATATTTTCTTTTTACAAAAATATAGTTACACATAATACCCTTATTTCCTGTAATTAATTCAATGCAGAATTCACTGAGAAGTTATACAGTCTTCCAAAAAATACTTGTTTAAGTTTCAAGTTATTCACATGGTAATTTGTAGGTAATTTTTATTGAAAAAAATATTTAACATAACTTATGGCACATTAAGGCTGAAACACATTAATATTTAGTTCGAGATCAATTTCCATAACATTAAGTTGTTCCTGTGAACTACTTTAAATACCTGCAATGAATATTGACAACTTTTCCTTCAGTTCTAATTTCCCTACAAAACTGACCAGTGTTTTCAATGGAGTTGAACACCGTGTCCTGAATATTTTTCAAAAATGCCTGTGTTTTTATTTCTGGTGAAACTCCTTACACCTTTATGCTTTGGTCCCTGAGGCAGGCTGTAATGCCTTATCAATTGCTTTTAATAATATCTTTTTAATGTTTATATGTGACATATTTCTCAAGAACATGTTATGGAAATTACTAACATTCTTTTCATATACCTTGTCATATAAAGACCTAAGATTTATCCCAACTCTTTCCTAATACAGAGCATTAATAACTAAACAGGCATGGAATTAGATCTTTTGTCCCAGTCTTTTTGTTTTGTTTTGTTGAAGTCAGCCTTGTTTACCAGAAATACATAACAAGTGACACATCAAAAATGTATTTTTTTCAGTTTTCAGATGTCTTGATAAGTACCTGGAAAAAACCAAAATCTATTATTTTCTAAAATCTGCAGGAGCTTTGCCTACAACATTAGTTTTTTCCCTTCTTCCAGTTTAAGGCTGCAGTAATTCTCTTCAGTGACTTCTGCTAAGAATTTCTATTTACGACTTACTGACATTTAAACACTTGGGGAAAAACTTGGTAGAATTAAAAATGAGAGGCTCATCTGAAAATGCTGACATAATGTAATTAATGTTGAAGATGGTGACTGAAAAGAGCTTTGTTTGTCAAAACCCAAGTCCTAGCAAGTACAGTTACAGCACTGCAAAACTGGAGAATTATCCTGCATGAGCATTTCCAGCACTTTCAATGAAGTATGTTTAATTTCTCTCCTGAAAATAATTAACACAATTCTTCACTTGTGTTTTTCCACACAAAATTCCACTCAAAATGAAATATGAATGATTACCCATAGTATACAATTGGAAGAAGCAGAATTCATTTAATAATGAAAAATAGAAATGCTTTTATTACCGTGCTTACCTCACTGAGTATTGCCCAGACTGGAGAGTCAGAGCTGACTGATAAACGAATGGCCTCTATTCTTCCTATTGCCTGGCTGATGCTGCCTTCTGCTGTGCCATTTTCAAAAGCCCCTGAAAAAAATGCAGACTCTTTACAGGCACTGCAATTAGTTCTCTTTCTAATTAGATGTCTTGGCTTTTGCCACTGGTGATATTTAAATCAAAATAGGAGAGTCACTGATCAGACGCCATACACTACAACGAACAGTAATGCAAAGGCCCCCTTCCCTTCCCTTCCCTTCCCTTCCCTTCCCTTCCCTTCCCTTCCCTTCCCTTCCCTTCCCTTCCCTTCCCTTCCCTTCCCTTCCCTTCCCTTCCCTTCCCTTCCCTTCCCTTCCGAATGTTGAATTTACCAAAGAGTTAATGAAATCCTTAAGAGCAGAAACATTTTACATGTAGGAACAAAATTACTGGTTTTGAAGTAACAAGAAATAATTTACCTATTTTTAAATATCCGTCTTTTGTTGCTGGGTAGTTAAATTTACTTCCATTGTGAATCAATTCTTTTCTTAGCGTTTTCTGTAAAAAATAAAACGATAACATTTCAAGAAGTATTTTCTGGGTTGTGACATTTTATGCTGAATATCATTCTGAAAATGCAATATGGTTCTTAATGAGACTTACATCAGCTGGCAGCACTTCCACAGTGGTGTTAAACAGTTTATCACCAGGGTGCTCCACGTTCCCACTTCTGAACAAGTACCTGATGATAGAGGTGTATTATTTCCAGGTATTTTATACTTTAGAAGAGTTCTAGGGGAGTAATTCTTTGAAGGAAAGTTTCAGATACCTTTTCTTTATATATTTTGGGCTACAGAGAACAGAAATAGCCCTTGAAACTATAAACCAAACCATAATATAGGATTTTTATTTTAAACAGAACAACTATTTAAACCATCTTTCTCTGGGACCACAAAGGAAAGTGTTCTCCACTTTTAGTGCTCAAGTTCCAAATAAATTAACTTTCCATGTTTAAATGGCTAAGGAAGGTCTGCCCTCTGATCTGTTCCTGTGATTCTAACACTGAAGTGGAATGAATGGGCTTCTGGAAGGTGTGGCAGCAAAAATTTCTGTTTCTACCTGGCCATATACTACATGCCAGGAGAATTCCCCTTTTTTATCAATACTGGTCAATTCAGGTGCTTCTAAAGAATTTCCTTCATAGCCAGTAAGCAAGAGCATTGACCAAACAACAATCCAAGCAAAACCATCTAAGAATAAATAAAAATCCCCATTTTGTTTTAAATTTCTGGCATTAAGAGTTCTTAGGGTTTTAGATTCAAAAAGAACACGGAGAAGTTAAATCATCAAACTCTCTCCTCTGATATCAAATATTCACCATTGATGAAATTCATCAGTTGAAAACAAATTCCTTTGAGAATTATCATGTAAAATATATACCTGAAGAAATAAATAATAGTATTTACCCGAAGACATAAAAGGAAAAAATATTCAGAAGCTCTCTAACTACCAATGAAGACATGTATTTCAGGAGGGGATCTGCTCAAGAAGAGCAGATAAATAGTAAATCATGGATTTTTTTAGTAACAACTGTTTGCATAAACAGTTGAGCACTGACAACTCCAAACAGACCCAAGCATTTCCAAACTGGATATATGAAGGCTTCCATGTTCCATATCATGTAATACTTACTTTTCAACTTCTAGTGGATTTAAAAATGTGAACCTGATGTAGTCACCTGCCACTGGAGCTAAGGCCCAAAAACAGTCTTGTCCTTTGTAAACTTTTTCCAGGGTATATTGCTCGTATATTTTTAGGCTTGTGTCCACTTTTGCAGGTGGATTATTATGTGCTTTATGTAGCAACATTTTTCCAAAATCTTTATCCTGTTGATATAAAGAAATGTAATTTCACTCATACAATGGAAAAAAAAGTGCATTGGTGTCAGTAATTAGTACAGGAAACTATTCCAGAAAATAACCACCTCAGTGTCAAAAAACACACCACCTATTTTTAATACATATAGAATATTGATTTCACTGTAATCACTGGACTCAATGTTACAATCTTTAGACAGAGCTGTACTGACTGTTTCTTAGCTGCCGAGATTTAAAAATAAAAATTTTCACAGGAGGCCATTTCATAGCCTGCAGCTTAGATGCCACATCAAAATTCCCTACAAAGCCTGTAGAACATAATTGGATATTGAAACGCCACATAATGCCAAAGATGCGGTCCTTGATTTGAGAAATAAGTCAGAACACAAGCACATCATGTAAAAATATGGCATTGATTTCTCGTTCTTACTTTCAAATTCTGTATCTTCCCAGCCAAGGATGAAAAGGTTCCCATGTGCTGAAAGAGAGATGGCTTAGCACGGACACGCAACTTTGACTTTTCCTTCTCACAGTGTGTCTAGAAACAAAGTAAAAGGGAGTGAAGGGTTATTTAACCAAGGAGAGACTAGCTACGTTCCATAAGGCAATTTCATTATGTAGTTAAGGTTATGGGTTCAGATATTTTATCCATATTTACATGGGTTATCCTTGAATTAACAGTCACCTCCTGTCACATACACTGTCTCTAGACCAAAACTCATCATTCCACTCATGGTGTTATTTAGATTTGAAGGCTCAATCACCAGTAATTCATGGATTTCTGCAAAGTATGTGATGAATCACTCTCAGGGTGACAAAAATTGACTCAAATCTGAAACTGACTGATTTCTTAGCTGTTTCTGGCAAATTTTATTTCAACTTTTAGTCTTGCCACATCATTCTAATTAAACTATTTTGACCAAAACTGACTTTCTTAAGAAGGATTTTGGTTACATTTCAATATTCATAATTTTACCTCTTTCTGTTGTGTTTGGCAGGCTTTAACGTATTCTAAATTATGGATCTTTTATCACAAAGTTAGAGAAAGCCCTTAAATACTGCATACTTACTGCATCCTTCTCTGGATTGCACACTTTAACCCAGAGCAGGTGGTCTATGAGCCAGTCTACAGGCTTATCCTTATAGAACATGAGAAAAAACTCCACTATATGTGGTAAGTCTTCTGATTTAAACAATTTTCCTGAAAGCAAGACAAGAAGTTATCTTTTTATTGCTATGCAAGAAGTTATCTTTTTATTGCTATGCAGTTTTGTGTTTAAATGGAATTTATTTAAATAAACATTTAAGTATCACACCAGCCTTGCACACATTAATGTAATTATGATATTTCATGAGAAACTTCACATAGAATCTGGCTTTGAAGTGTTCTGATCATCCAGGCCTTTGATATGGGATGCATATTCTCCTCCACAAAGAAAAGGAAGTTTGGGGTTTTTTTTTAATAGATTGTTCAAATTCCCTTCTTGAAAAGAGAACTACACATTACAGGGGCACACAGTTCCCTGAGGTGGAACAATTTCCTCCTTATGGGAACTCAGTTATAGATCCTGTGCTGAAGAGACTCTGTGTTAACAAGACAGTTTTAAAGAGAACAAAAATCAAACTACATTCAGAAGGCTGTTTCCTGAAGAACCAAGGAAGTTTTGATATGCAAGTTCTTCCATGCTTTGAGATGCGATTCTGACTTTTTCACCTACACAGCTCCAAACGCAGCTGATCCTGCTGAGGTCTTAATACTTACCAATAAATCCAAGCTGTGAGAACTCAAGAACCATCCAATCTTGGGACTGCTGAGCAGCAAAGCTTTTTATGCTCTCAACAAAATCAGGCTTGGCTATAATATCATCTTCCAGCTGGAAGGAGGGGGGAATGCAACAGAAAAACAGAAGACAAGCAATGATTTTATTGTTTGCAGAGGGGGTGGTGACACTGCCACAAGAAAATGAAAACCGTGCTGTGTTTAATTGCTGTACCACATGTCCTGGAGCTGAAGGGTATTGGAAGAGGAGACCGACATCCATCCAGGAAATGGGAAAGGCTTCATTGCTGCCTGGCCTCCAGACAAGAACTGGGCATCTGAAAGGCCAGGAGCTGTTCCTGCCACTGAAACTGAGGACTGTGAATCCAGACAAAGAGCTTGGAGGCAGCGACACAAAGGAAATAAATGTATTCCAGAAATAATTAAGGAGTGAGTAATTAATGGTTTGAATTCAGGATGGGTGTGAAAACACAGGAAGAGGAGGCAAATATTCAGGAAAATATTGCTGGGGTGTAGTGTAATCATACAGTAATTTATTCTGACTGCTGTACGTGCTGGAGCTGGCTTCAGAAGGTTGAACAACTAGAAAATTAATCCTTTGGGGAAAAAGCCCCAGCCAAACAAAACATGATTTCCTGCTGCTTTTGGGTCTTCAACTGAGGCAGCAGGCTCATCATCAAGATCTTGAGAGATCAGGCCCAGAGGTTTTAGCTGAATTTCTGCATCACTTCAAGTGTGGGGCTGGCTGACAAGAAATGTGTTGGCAGCAGTGAACCCAGGAATAAGCAAAATGGAGTTAGAAAATTGAAATTAAGAGATCTGTTTTGACACTGACATTTTGTCTCACCGACAATGAATTGTGAAAACCGTGGGAGCTCCACCAAATAACAAGCACAACCTAGAGTCTAGTGAGGGGAAGAATAAATTCCATCCAAAGTGAACTCACTGAGATATTGCTCAGGCTTTAAATCCATTACAGAAATGCTGCTGGGAATGAATATTACAAATATATATATATATATATATATATATATATATATATATATATATGCACAAAGCTTTCCCAGGTTCCACATGAGGCAATAAAAATCATAGCAGTAGTTCAGGAGACTACTACAAGTTAAGTTAGAACTTGATAAGAGATTTTATCTGAAGAAGCCAAGATTTATTTAATGGTTAGTTTTTGTTTCATCTCAGTGCTAATAGAAAACACTTAAAAACTGTTGTATGTGTGTTCCTTTCAGATTTGAAATGTTTGATTTCTGCAGTGAACTACATGGACAAGAAATAACAAGTGCATGCCCTCACTATGAGGCTGGGGTTGGATTGCCTGCTTTTATGGCTGATCCCATGATTGTAAGTGCTTCAAGGGTCCCTGGTGCTTGCAGGGAGGTTCAGTGGAAGTGGAAACAAGGACCTCAAAGTTCTATTGAGGTGAGGCAAAAAAGCTTTAAGGAGACAAGTTGATCAGTGGGTAATCAGTGGGTTGGGTTCAAGCCCACAGTAATCCTGTTAGCTTCAATGGACTTCACATAAAGACTTGAATCCTGGTTTTGCAGGATCCTAGAACAAGTGTTTGTTCAGCAAAGATCTTGTCTGGCCCATGACATCAGCTGTGCTGCACACGTCAGGACTAACTCTGTGTGCTTATCTTCTCTCAGGGTTTGGGAGTTGGTGTCAGCCACTCAGTCAATGCCATTCCTGACTAAACCAAACAAAAATCTAATGCAGCTCAAGTTCTGCTTAAGATTGCTGAGGTAAATATTGTACCAGTCTAAAGAAAAGCAGTTTTAAGTTGTTTGCTTTCCTTTAACACAGGACTTCTAAACAGTGGAGGACATAACTGAGTTTGTGCTTCTCACCTGCACTTTAAAGAGCAGCTTTGGGGCAGCCCAGCATCTGTGCTACAGGAGCAGCTGAAGGCTGGACACAGAAATGAAGAATGGGATAGAGTAGGAACAGTATGAGGAATGGGATGAGGAAAGTGTAGTTCCTTTTTGAGAAAATTCCAAAAGCAAACGTAGCTCCCAGCAGACTACCACCATCCAGGCTTTGTCCTTAATAACACAGCTCAATTGTTATATAATGTCTCAGATAAGAAAACACATGCTCTCCATTCCTTTAGAAATACAAATACAAAAGTAAGTCATTGTGGTGCAAATAGGAATCCTTGGAGAACTTGGTAACATCAAGTGTCCAACAGCATCTTAATATTTCACTTCACTGGGTTTCCTACACCTTGATGCTCTAGTGCACTCAGTAAACTTGGAAAATGTTCTTAAAAATATACACAAGCCACAGGAGAATACTTCATTTTCCATGAAACCATAACTGTTCAAAACACAGCACTTTTGTTTGCCCACCTGCATCCTGAGCACCTATGCCACGTTTGAGAACAGAGCATGGGGACTCTCAAGTAGCCCAGCTCAAATGGGATTTTGTTGAATCCTGAAAAATACTGTAGGAGATGCCAGGTCCTGCACACTCCTGCTTCCAGGAAACTGTGATGTCCTTATGGAACACCAACTCTGAGGCAAAATGCTCTTCTGAGCTTTTTAAAAATTATTGAGATAGGTGAAATTTTATAGACCTGTTCCATAACTGAGCAGCTCTTACAAATGTTGGAATCTGTGGTGGTGATTAAGGTCTTTATGGAGTGCAAATTAGCACAAATCCTGAATGATAGTTAAAGCTGAGCTTAAATGCATGGGGATCCTCCTAAAGGCTGACACAAAATTTTCTGGAGAATTAAGGATCTGTGCCAAGTTGTAGCTGACCTTATCTCAAGTATCACTGTACTGGTATGTCCCTGTCTGAAATATTTCTCTTCACTGGCATCTGGGCTATAACCTGAACCTGTCACTACTCTTTCTCCTGGCTGCAGTAAGTAAAAAGATACTAAAGTCTGACTTTCTCAGCCTAATCAAATGAGGGTTTCATGCTTCAGTTACCTTGCTCTTCAGCCTCACAAATGGCAGGAAGGGAGAGATGGCTTTAATCAAACAGTACCTGGCTGCAAGATGTAGATAAATACAGAAATATGTGGATGCTTATAAGGAGCAGAGGCAAAATACACAGAAAATTACATAAGATTGCTGGTTTTATTGAGGCCTTTGAAATGAAAATTGCCAAAACTAAGCATCAGTACAGAGCTATTGCTGATACTTAATGATAATATGGACGTACCTGTAAATAAAATGTTCCCTTAGGCTGAGCATACAGCATTAAAAAGCTATAGTCCAAATTCTGTTTAGTTCTCCACCTAAACATAAGCAGCAAATTCTGATAAGCTTTCTGAGCTTTTTTATTATTTCTATAATAAGAGAACCTCTAATGCTCTGCATTTTTTGTCTCTACAATAAAATCTTAAGGTTGTATATTCCAACCCATTGTTGAGTGCAAAAGCATTCACCTACGATCAGTGTAAACATTCGTAAATAATTTTATTTTCCTGTAAAAGTTAACTTTAAATAAACAACAAAAAAATTGATCTCTGTCAATGGAGCTTGAAACGAAATCTCTAATGAGTTACTAATATCAAATTACTTATAATATTCTACTTATTATTTTATGAAGAGTAGAAATAAAGACACATGGATTATTTATAGATGAAAAAGTAAATGGTTTTACATATGAACAGCACAAGAGCAGGTTGATAACCATGATTTTCAGGTCTAAATATAAACACATATTTTGTACAGTCTCTCATTTTACCAGAGGACGATAATGATGTTTCATAATCAACACTGAAAGACTACAGAGTAATTTATTGGTGGTTAATTAACATAAAAGTATAGCTGATCCAAATCAAATAATATCTAAAATTAAATTAAAGTATGTAAACTTGCTTATGGTCTGTGGTATGAACACATATCTATAAAGCCAATATACATACAGACATATATGTAAATATATTAGCTGATTTCCTCCAGCCTAAACTCTTAGTACTGCAACTCTCTTGGTGCGTTGTTGCAGTGGCTTCTGATAAATTAGTTATTGCTGATTAAGAAAATAAATTTCCTCCAATAAATATATATATTTTTAAGGTTATAATCTGTCTTACTGAATTTGGGGCACGGGAGTGAATGAAATCACCATGAAGGGTGTAGTAAGAGTAGATAAAAGCCCAATGACCACAATAATTTAGATCATTAATTAAACCCCCAGGAGCTGTCGGTGATTAGCTAGAGGGCCACGTGGGCTGTGTGTTCACAGAGACTCTCCCTCATCAGTGACATTAAAGATTTTTCTATTTTTTCCCTTATGACAGCTCATATAGCCCATTACTTGTTGGCATCATCCATCAGGTTTAAAACCTCTTGGATGCCCAGAGCCCACACCTAAAGGAGCTGCCTTGGCTCTCACCCTGAAGCTGATGTGCAGAATAGCATTTCCCAAGACCCCCTTATAAATTCTTTTTACCTGTACAAATGAGGTCCTTCAGCTCTGACATTATCAGCTCAAACAATGCTGACTTTTTCTGAATTTTCCATTTTACACTCTTAGCAAAGTTCTAAGGCTTTACTCTTACCTTACTCGGTCCTCAGAATCTCCGAACGTTTTCTGCAGGTTGGAAAGGTCTGGGTAATAGGAAGCAGGAGGAGAAACAACCTCCAGGACTCCAGACTGGACTTCTCTGGGGAAGCTGGGCAGAGAACCCCAGTGAGACCCTGCTCCTCAAAAACCCTTGTGGGGGCAACCACAGACAGCAGCTGCCCTGTAACCTCCTTTGGTAGCCAAACCTGGAAATCAAATTTCCCCTTTCCTCCAAAAAAACACACAGCAACTAATCAAAAAGTCTAAACAAAAACCACCAGCCCAACAAACAACCCAACAAAAACAAACAATCAGGCCTCAGGTGCATTAACTGCATCATGTTAAAACCCCAACACAAAACAGGTAGAGCAGTGGTTTTAAAACTGAGTTTCCCCATTTCCTATGATTAGTAAACAAAAGATAACACTAAAAATTAAACACATCAGAGTACCAGCATTATAGAAAAAATATCAATCTGACTGTATAACCCTGACAAAGCAAACACTCTGTGCAATTTTTTCAAAGGCCATAAAGCAGTAATCAAAATGATCTGAGGGTTTGAGTTGCTGTAGGTATTGAGTGAAGCAGGATGTGCAGAAACCCTGAAATGAGGAAGACAAGGGATCCTCCAGGGATCTTGTTCAGGGAAAATAAGAGCAAGCAGAACTGCAGTGGGAACCAAGCTTCCATTTGGCATCTCTAGGGTTAACCTGGCAGGGCAAAAACCACCCATCTCATGTTGGCCACCATGTAGTAGCAATTATTATAAATTATAAATGTAACCCCACTGCTGTCCCAAGTGCATTGCCTTCCTGAAAAATAGTAAAGAAAAAAAAGGAAACCTTTGCCTCAGGTGCATTTCAATGTTGAAATTTTCTAGTTCTTTCCATAAAAGCTCCAAATACATCCACACTGGTGGCTGAGTGTAGGACTTACCTGGTTTTAACACTTTCTGCAACACTCTTAACATACTCTGCATCCACCTAAAGAAAAGAAGGGAGGGTTTCATTAAAAGTCACTCAGTTTTGTATTAAACAACACTTTGTAGGGAATAGACATGCAAACACAACTTTTTTTTCCTTCCAAACAAATGTGGTATGTTACAGCAGCATTTCTAGTAAGGAGCAGTATGGGCTTTTCAAGCCAACCAAACTTTCACTATAGTTCCCTTTTGTTTCCAGCTATCTCCAGCTGCCATTTCTGGCACTGTCTTTCACTGCTTTTGCAGAAGACCAGGCTGTTTTCTGGCTAACATTCTGTTCTGCCATGCCAGTAAAGCACAGCCATAAAACTATCAGTAAAAAAAAAAACTGGTTTGGGTTAATAATCCAAAAATAACAAAAGAGGCCTAAGGCTGATGAGAAAAATCACCTAAGCAAAATATTCTAAAGCCAGCAATACTTAAAATTTTTATTTAATTTCTTCCTAATACAACAAGCTTACAGCTTTATGTTTGGAAATTTTGAGGACATTCATCACTGCTGTTTCATGAAAGTACCAATGTTAGTGTGCCAAACATATCTGTTAACTACATTTAGAGTGAAAAGTTTTATTTCTAAAGCAACACAATAACTGTCTTAGGAGTTAAGATTTTTTCTTTAAATAAATAAATTCTTTAATATATAATTGTTACCAATTATATATTGTGAAATACAGAACTGTGGTAAGAAAAAACATCATCCAGAACTTAAAACTCACTCTCAGTCAATAAGTTACTCAAGCTTAACCCATGATGCAAACCTTCACCTTGATCTTTTAAAACTTTGTGGGAAGAAGGAAGGTGTGGATTCATGACCAGTGAGCACACGTGCCCTCCTCTCACAATAAAATGTTCTTATCAGCTCTCAGATCAGCGTGGTTATCTGCTCCAATTTACTGCATGGCTGAAAGATGGAAGCTGTGAGAACAGGACTTTGGGTTGGGAGGAAAGGGACAGCGGGTCCTACAATGGCAGTTTAACCCTAAATTGGCTGATATGGACCATAACTGCACCCACAGCTCCTGTTTGTTTGAAGTGTCACATTAGGACTCTGCACAGAGGGAAACTATTCAAAAGTCAGCCCTTAAAAGTTCACAGGATCCTCAGTATAAAGCCCTGTAATAAAAAGTTTACCTCAATGGCAGCCAGGCAAAGTTCATCACTGCCAGGGTATTGCAAAATACCAACTGCAAAGTGAGATCAGCTCCCAGAAAAAATGCTGAAGAGGAACTACAATAAAATTGGTCCTCTGTACTCATCATTGGGATCCAAACAGAAAACTGGAAGGCATGGCTAAAATTAAAGTGAACTATACTCTGTTTGACACTTTTACACCTGCAAAAGGGATGGCTAAATAATAAAAAAATAGCAAACTGTAACTGTCAATGACTACAGGCATTAATTCATTGCTGTCTATGGAAGGACAAAGACATATGAAGAATAAATATGAATTCTGAATAAATGCACAGTCATTTTACCTGCTAGAAGCTATTACTAGCTAATTCCTTTCTGCAGCTTTTTCTATTTCTGATGTAATCAAGGTGGTTTTGAGTGAGAAAAAAAAGCATTTATCCTTCATATCTTACCTTGAGCACTGTTTACTTTCCCAAACATGTTCAAGGCTCTGAACAGTTTTCTTTTGCATGGGCAATGCCAAAGCACACACAGAAAGCTCCAATATGTCAAGATGCTTTGCAAGATACGTGTTATCAAACCAGCAGATAAATAACAAAGGCTAACAGCACTTTGCACTATTACATTTAGACATAAATAACATTTTCTATCAGCATGCTGCACCTTTCCATGCACACTCACCTCTGCTACAAAGATGATTATTACACAGTCCCTCTTCTGCTCCTCAGAGAGTTGGTACAGCAGGGAATGCAGAGTATCAATCAGGTAATTTTGTTTTTCCCTTTTCACTGTAGGAATACCCATCACCAGGGAGACTGCAAAGAGAGAATGCCTCAAGCCATGTCAGTAAAGGGAAACTGAAATCACATTTTAATTTTGATTTGATGTGCCCATGAAAGTGGTGACAGTTAATATTTAAGGAAATACCATTACAGCATTTGCTGTTACATGACAGTGAGGACAATGCATTTAAAATTTGTATTATAGTTCACTGGAATTCATTATGATTTCTGCAGGTGCCAGCTGATTTCTCGTGTGGATAAAAAAAGCTCCATTGAAGATATATTAATAATCCTTTAAATGATCACATCACCTTTCCCTTTGCTTCTCACATTGCATGGCAAATTTGCCTTGGCTTCCTCATCGATACTCATTTTGTGGGGGGAAAATGTCAGCTACTGCATCTTAGCCATATGACTATATGATTAAAACAAAAAATAATCTTTTTTTCAATTTTTATATATATATATATATATATATATATATAAATTGTTATTGTTGTTATTATATTTTATAATAATTATTTTATAATTGTTTTTATTCCAGGTCTTTAAGATAAAGATCTGGAATAGGGGTGGGCATTTTAAAAGTATTTTTGCTATTACTATTAAAATTCATTCAGCTTGGCAACATTAGAAAGTTAAGGGAGAAAATCTATTCATACTCTTGATTATGTTTCACTGCTAGAAATTGATAAAAAATACAAACGTATAGCAAATAGAAGCCAAAGTTGATTTCCTACCTCCAGTTCTCTGCTGCCCAAAGATAACATTTGGGAAAATTGCATCTTCATATTCTCGCAGGTGAGGGAGATAGTAGTAGATATTTGTAAGGTGCACGGGGAGTTTTCTGGGCAGGGTATACTCTTTCCACTTTAATTCACCTTAAGGACACAGCAAACACAGAGACCCACATAGAACCAAAAGCAGCAGAGAATTCTATTTCTTCACCTGTTTTGCTCAGCTGAACACTGGCAGATCACCACACACAAGGTTATTCAATCAGAACTATTCCTCAGAAATGATTACATGTTATATATATTACATTATATTGAATTGAGAATTTCCCAGAGCTTCCCATTCAGCTTGAACATCCTGGGGTACCATCTGTATTTCCCTGCACACTTGCAGGACTGAGCCATCCTAAAACACAACAGGTAGTTATTGCAAAGGCAGCAGTAAAAAACTGCTTGGTGTGGGGATTTTTTTTTTTTACATGATAGGCAAACAATTTTAAAGTGAAAAGAAACACAGATTGTGATTAATAACCTTCTTAACTACTTAATAAACTTAAATGCTTTCCCCAAACAGTAAGACATGGTGGTTTTCACAGCAGAAGCAAAGGTTCTCTATTTACAAAAAGTCCTATGGTAAAAATAATGACAACATACAGGCCTTTAAAAACTATTCAAGAAACAAAAGGCTGTAGCAGTTAAGAGAAATGCAGGGATTTTATTTTTCTTTACTACTTTAAAATAAAGATAAAGGCAAAAGAACATTTATTGACTGGGATGGAAAGTTACTTTTCCCAAGGAATGCATCTAAAATAACTCCCAAAATTTACCACCCTTCACAGTTACATACATGGGTCACAAAACCCACCATCAGCTTTACTCACTCAGCTTAGATCGAGAAGGGCAGAGGCTTACTGAATGGGCAGTATTTTAAGTTTTACAACTTCCAAAAGGTATTCCCACAGAAAATTAGGTCCAAAAAGAGATTTCCTACCTTACAGAAAATACTTTAAAACCCCCTGAAGCAACCATATATATCTGCCCAGAGATTTGTGTGTGAGAGAGACCCACAGGTCCTTCTACACTGTTGAGACATTAAATAAACTGGAATTTTGCTGCACAGAAACCACCTCCACAACTTTTCAAGGGCTTTCCTTCTTTGTTTGGAAGTAGTACCTATCAAATATTGGGCAGGGGAGTTCAGTTCCATTGACTGCAATCAACCTTTCCATTTTGGTTGTATAAGAAAACACGGCCGGAATGGGAAGCAGAAGGGTAAGTAAAAATAAAAGGAAAATTATTCAGCAAGGCTCTGCCAGTCCCAACAGGGAGGAAACAGATTGTGCACAACTACATGATTTATTTTAGGTACAAAATCAGACTGTCCATCTATTGCATGTAACTCCAGTGCGCAGATAGACAGAGGTGCACAACAGCCTGTAAGGCAAGGTAACTAAAAAGTTCTATTAAACAATGGGTAGAAGCCAGATCACTGAACTTTACATGTTGGTGTCCTAAAAAAACCCCAACAAAACAAAAACCAAAGCAAACCCCTACACACCTGTGAGATTTTCTGTCATGTTCATTCCTCTTGCAGCTATATTTTTGATTTCATGTAGGGCACTGCTCAGTTCATGTGATCTTTTTTTGTTTTCCATGTCAGCATACAACAGTCTTTGCTGAAGTTCCAGCAGCTGCTGTTCGTACGTATCTAAGTCATTTCCTGCAATAAGAACATAATTCATTTTCTAAAAGGTGATTGATGATGGAATGAAGTTCAAAACTAGGAGATGGTCCAGACAATCACATCGCCAAAGTGCGTAAACAATAATAAAGTTTATTCAGGAGAAGAAGTAGTCTGGAAGAATATTAAAAAGGTAGAATTTAGAGAGCACAGCTGGGTAAAGGTAAACTGAAGTCAAAACCAAAAATACAAAATCTGTGAGTTGCAGGGGAAGGTGCTCCTTTCTTCACCAAACAACAAATCATGATGGCCCTTTAAACACTGAAAAGTATAATTATATAATGGCTTGTCTTGTGTTTCAAACACTATTAAGAATAAACAGAGATATTAGAAGCATTCAGTCCATGAGTTACATTCTTCATCTATGAGTATGTTAGGAACTGTTACTAAAGATGGTTATTATAACACAACACTTCAATAACAATTAGTAAAGAAAGGAGAAGAGGACTTCTGCCTCATTTTAAAATGTTTTATATGCTGCTTCATTTATTGGTTTTGTCGTGGTGGAGTTGGTTTGGTTTTTTCCCTAGTTAAATGGTGTTATCTAAATAACATATTATCCCATTCTGTTTGTGGGCTGTGCCAGATTTTATCTGTGGCAGCTCTCATTTTCCACAACCCACCATTGTCTCTCTGCAAAAGTGAATTCCCAGGGATTGTCACCTGTAAAAGGCACTAGAGCAAAACACAGAGGTAACACCAATTTGTGAAGATTTGCAGAGGTGTTTCAAACTGGAATTAGTTTGCATTTTGGATAAATGGGGTTTTATTTGCATTAAACACAAGTCATTAATTTAACCAATAAATGTGTGATTGGAAGACTGAATTTTAACACACCTAGGAAGAAAGTGGTTAGAAAAAAAAGAAGTAAACATGTGATGTGTATTATCATTATTTACCTCATTAAAATTTTAAAGGATGTTTAATAAAACCCCATTAAATGAATGCTTCCTAAAATTTTTGACACTCTTAAAAATCTTTTGACTTGCAAGAAAGGCATTTGTATATATGAACATTTTATACTATGGAGTTATGAACATAAATTTAGCATTGCTGAAGGAAGGGGAAATCTGGATTATTTCAGCTGCATGCAACAAGACTCTTCTTCTTGATTGAAGTAGGATTCCCTAAGAATGATTCTTAGTAATCACTTATGTCATTTGTTTTTGGTGGCTCAGGAAGCAAGGGTTTGACACAAGGAACATAATACACACTCACCTGTGAAGAATTAATTTCTTATAAAAATATATAGTTTGAAATAGAAGATTAAATGTTCTAAGTTTTACTAGAGCACATGTAAATAGGCAACATTAACTATTACTAAATCTTTGTCAAAAAATGTGTGTTTGGAAAGCATTATGAAGGTAAACACTCAAAATATTTCAACAGTCATTGAGTTTAAATAGACTCGTGTGTGTGTGTGTGTGTGATCATAAATGCTTCCAGTCCCATTAACGATTTCTGGCACTATCTAAGAGCTGTGGGACAATTCCTCACTATCTCGTCGTAGCACTCAAACAGAAAAGAAAATAAAAGGAGAATTTGGAGTGGCAGAAAGGAGGGAAGAAAGCACTTCAAAGTTTAGCAGTGACTCTTGTTCCTGTTTCTTGATTACAAGCTGAATTGCTTATCATACCTAAAGACTGTTTCTTTTAGAAACTGAAATTTGGTTAATGGACTCCTTAAAAGAAAACCATATAAGCACACTTACTGCAAAAGATCTTGTCATTCTGTGTGCCTGGAACCACTGCCCACTGCTCAGGCCAATGAGGCATGTTAAACCACTGAGGCATGCCTTGCACCAATAACCAGCAGGTTATTATCTCTCCATAACTGATCTAATACCAGATGCCTCTCTGAATCTTGTTACATGAGCTTTGCACGCTCAGGTTTGTGCTCTCTGAGAAAGGAAGGGAAAAAAAAATAATCCCCAAACAATGCCCCCATCTCAGGTCAGAACAGCGAGTTCTTAGGCAAACATGTAAATTCAACAATGCGCATTACCTTTAACTATGTTTGGAGTCTTACAGCACAGTGTCATTTGTGCCTTCCAAAATGTTAAAGAAGCACTGTGCCAAAGAAAAGCACAACGTGGGGCAGGGGAGATGGGGCTCCTCTATTCCCACACAGAGCAGGCTGGGAACAGGACCAGAATGCTTTTACTGAACAATTTACTGAACAATACTGTCTCTAACTGAAAAGTAATAAGCAAACTCGTTTCAAAGAAAATACAACTTAAGCTCTAACAATATTCTCTTAAATGTTGGCAAACAATCCTCATTTTAGACTCAAGTCTTTTCCTACATTAGAATGTAGTGAAAAGTGATCTTAAAACATCCAGTCAGAACATCACCATATAGGAAAGCAATATTATTAAAATAAGTGAAAAATACAGAAATTGAATGGATATTGTATGGTGCTTGGCCATAATTGGTATACTTTGGTTTTAAGGTAGTACTCACTCACTTCAAGCAATTGCTACTGCTTTGTTCTGGTTGGTATTTTAAATATTTCATTATTTTACTTCTCTTCCTGAAGTAGCAACAAATTATACACACCTTCAGTTAAATGCCTAGCCATCAGCTAAGGTATTTCTAGCCAAAACTCTGTTCCTCAAGGCTCAGTGTGCAGCACTAGGAAAGCAGAAGGGCACATGGTTACACCTGTCTGAGGTTATGACCAGACACTGCACAGCAAACAAAGACAGGTCTGAAATGCTCCCTTACCCCTTTCTCTACAAACCCCAACAATATCTGGCCTCCTTTTGTGCCACAACATTTATGGCTAAGTCCCTTTACTCTTTAGGCACTGAAGTAACAGTGAGAAGCAGCAGAATCTTTATTTAATAAATTGCACATGTTGAAGCCAGTAAAACTTGAAGTATCCCACAAATTTAGGTGAAAAGGTCAGCAACGTGTTACAAACCAATGCAAAGAGATTTAATCTTGTAATCCTTGAGAGCAACATGAAGAAGCAGTGCCAAAATAGATGATCTGATTTATCTCAGATGTGACTTACAAAAAGTCACATGTGTGACTTGTTGCTGTGACTTACAAAAATTTCACTGTTATTCAGCAAAAACCAAAATTTCTTCTCAAAGACCAAAACTTCTTCTTTGGTGAATGTTATTTACCAAAATTTCTTTTTGTCCATGAATACTGTTTCCTCTGAAGAAACTTTATGCAAGTTCATAATGAGTTTATAATATGGTTTTGCCTTCTGCTTTTCAAGTGGCAAAATCGTCACTGCCTCCTTACAGTTACTTTCTTCTTCTTATATAAGGCTGATTTTTTTTAATGGATCAGTATTTACATGGCAAACAATAACTAATACTGTGTGAGAAGAGCACTACACATATTGTAAGTTGTATGCTATTTCTCAGAACCCCAAACCTATTTTTGTATTATAGAAGTGCTTAAGACCATAGTCTTGAGCTTGGGTGCGCTGTCCTTGTTTCACAAAGCTTATTCACTATCCCAAAATCACTGCTTTCCCAGAAACAATTATATAGTCAGAAACCAGAGGGAATACTGCTGACTACTGCTGCTTGGTGTGACAGACTGTAGCCAAAAAATCAAGAGCAGCCCAAACACTTCAATGGGCAGAGCAGAGAAGTTAACAAAAGTTAGGGGAGATTTAACAAATGTATGAGAGAAAATGAGTAGAAAACATCTGTCAGATGAGGGAAAGAGATGGGAGCTGCTAAGCTGGACTCACAGTAACTGGTGGGCTGAGGGAAAAGGGCATCAGGAAAGAAAACACACGTGCTTTGAGAGGCACCAAAAGTGGGAATTCCTAAAGTGCTCTAACCACGGAGAGCCAATTCAGCAGTGCAGAAGGAAAAAAACAGAGCTTGAACAACATCTAAGCAGAGACACCTGCCTGTTTTCAGAGCAAAATATTAATTACAAGCCATTTTCTTAAACAAACACCCTGTGACAACAACAGAGCATCAGTGGTTCTGCTCCCAATAATTGTCTCTGCAGAAAAAGGTAACAACTTTGTTATTGTTACCTATGGCTGGCTGCTCTTAAGATTTTCTGGATGGGTACAAGGCTTGTCTTCTAACACCCCTTGGGAGCACAGACTATATTTTCAGTAAAATAAACATAATACAAAGTCATTCACCACGTACTGCTACTTTCTCCTTCATTAACTATTTTATTTACATATTTGTGAGATTTACCAAGCGCACGAGGGTCTAAAGACTACGTATTCACAGATGCAATGACCAAAAGTTAGCTACAAAACAGGTGCAAATAACAGTAATTAGGAAAATTACACCGTCTGAGAGGAATTAGTTACTCAGTTTGCTGAGGAGGAGGAGCCAGCTGTGGAAAGAGAAGTTAAGGCAACACATATACACCACAACACATTTTCCCTCTTGCCCAAAACAAACAAACAAAACACAAACAAAATCCCAAAGCAAAACAGCCCAGTAGGGAATGCCATCAGAGAAACGTCAAAAACAAAGTAAAATTAAAATGTAATGTCAGCAATGAGGAGCCTCAAAACACGAACCATGAGACAACACAATGGTAACTGCAGAATGGGACAAACACTTTCATTCTGACCTCTCTTGGATTTCAGTCTCCTAAGATTTTTCCTCATTTTTCCTTCCCCACCCCTCACAGGAGTGCCACTGAAGGAAACGTAAAATGTTGTAAGGCAAACAACCATAAAAGGCAGGAGGATCAGCACTGTCTCAACTCTATTCAATACGCAATTGCAGGGCCAAGATCTCTACACCGCTTCTATTTGTTACATAAATAATTAATATAAACAAATTATCTGCTACCTGGAGTTGCGTTCATCCCAGAAATTACTAAGTGGTTTATTCCAATTCTTCTGCACCTGTAACACCAAACCTCTTACAAAGGTGTGTGTAGGAAGCACTGAGAGATCCACTCTCTTTCCCTCACCCCAAACCAATAACAATAACAAACCACTAACTCACCCCCTCACCCACAACAAGCCATGTCTGCAAGTCTCAGAGATACTATTTGGAAAGACCACCTCATTTCTTTCTGGAAAGTATAATCAGTTTTATCTTTCTTACATTGGCTCAGAGAATTTTCGACATGGCTTTATGAAGATCTATGTGGCACATACCACCTACATAACCTACTAAAAAGGCAGCATATCATTTTAAAGTTTAGAAATAAAATATAAAAACTCGGGTTTTTTTTTCCCCTCGGCATTCTGGTCCTGGAAATATGCACAGGAAAAAAGTGACGGTGCACGAGGCCCAAATACAATTACGGGATAGATAATGCTACTTTTATCCTCCACAACAATGAAATCAAATCTAGTTTAAAAGCGACAGCCACGGCAATCACGTTTAGATTTTCCTTTCCATCTTAACGTAAGAAAAAGAGTTGAAAAAATTAAAAGAGGGGGAAAAATAAAAGAGGAAAAAAGAGGGGGAAAAAAGGCAAGAAGAAACTTTTATAGTTTCTTAAATTTAGGGCTGTATTTTTAATCCTAGCCCTGCCCCGGTAGCGGGCGGGCTCCGGGCGCGCTGCCCCACGGCACGGCCGGTGCTCGCCGCCCTCCGCGCCCGCACCGACGGCACGGACGGGACTCCCCCGCCGCTCTCACCTGGGCCGCCGTGCCACAGCGCGAACCACAGCAGGGGAAAGGCGGCGCCGAGGCACAGCGCCGGCAGCACCTGCCCGAGCCGCAGCCGCATCTCCCACGGGCACTGCCCGCAACACCCGCACGGCACCGGCAGCGCCGGGGCAACGCGGGCGGGGCGTGTTCGCGCTGCCCTGCGCTGCTCTGCCATGCGCTGCCCTGCCCAAGTCATAGCATTGAAAGGAATAAGATGGATGTGTCCTTACAAACAGGTGCTGTGGATCTGCTGGTAGCTAGGGCCAGAGACCTGCAGGTGAGGAAGGAACGAGAGAAACCAGCAGTTTCAGAAAATGTTACTAATTGACAGGGATACTGCTCAGCCGAGGTCATACTTGATTCCCGAACTTGGAGAAAAAGAATAAAGACTCGATAGAACCGTGTTGTGCAAGGGGTGGTGCGTGTGTGCGCACGTTAAGGGGGAATTGGGAAGTCTGTGCCTCCAGGTACCTCAGCCAATGGGGAAAGGAAGAGGGTGATGTGCCCGGGAAAATCAGGATAATAAGGGGGCTGTGTCCTCCAACAATCTGAGAGACCCCATGGGAAATACCTCATGCCTCCCTTTGTTCATGAATAAAGTTACGGAACTCCTCTGTCTCCTTTTTGAACGTAGACCTCTCGTTATGTTTTTTTCTGCACAACATTGTAATGGTGAACATTATTTGACTGGTTCAAAACAAATGGGGCATTTGTTTTTATATTGCTTGCGAGATAGTATCAGGAAGGCAAGCTGTGTGCAATTAATACATGCATTTAGCACAGCCACAGAATCAGGTAAATAAACCAAGCTTTTCAGTTCCCCTTCAAAGAGGAAGGAGGGCAAGCAGGTGCAACATCTCACCCGACCAAAGTCTAATGGTACACTGGTACCTGCACCTGATAACAGCATTATACTGCAGCCATTGTCCTTGCTCCACACATGTGCCTTTCCATTCAGACACACACCTGTTGCCTTTTCAGGTCTTCAGCAATCCGTAAGGAAACAAAAAATTAGTCACTGCCAGAATACATCTCCTACAACAATAGTTTATAAAGGGAACAGATACCTCGTTTACCAAGGTTCCTGGAACCACTTACAGGAACACAGTTCTAAATAAACCACCTACGTTTCATGGACAAAAATGTTCCTCCTAATACCTGATCAGCAGGTATTTAGTGGCTTTTGCTTTGACATGTTCTCTACCTGCTCACAAATCCACCTTTCACTCTGCAGCTTTGACAAAGAAAATATGCTTTCCTGTTCTGTGCTGCAAACATGCAAAGGACAGCTTCAGAAATCAGACTGGGCTTGGGCAGCTCTCAAAAGCAGTGAGCTTTTTGCTAGCTAAACTGTTATCTACTTCTTAATGTATTACTAGCATATATAATTCATTACCTTATTTACCCAGAGGACATAGTAATCTAGACAATTTGTTTTCTGAAAATATGCTTGTATTATTAATACAGTATCTCTTCTTCCCTTTCTCCATTTGCTTACTTAACAATTTACCTCATTTTGTACCAAACCCCCAAATGATTTTGTGTGCAAAATGAATGGTGTGGTGCAGAGCAATGCCAAATTCTACAACAGATGTGTCCAGACACAGGTGTGCTGGAGTCCTAATATCAATGCTGCCTTTATATGCCCCTCTTTATACTAACAACAGTAGAACTATGTCCGTTTTGGAAATTTGGGACCTCACAAATTGTATATTGTTGCTCTGGCAAGGTCAGCATGACCTTCCTGTGTTTGAGTTGTGATATGGATGGGTTTATATCTCTGTTTACTAATTACTTTGAATTATAAATGTTATTATTCATTAAAAATGCAGGAGACTGCTAGTAGCCTGCATCAGTACATACATGAACTAAAAATCTCAGTATGGCTCCATAAATTGCCATGAAGCCTTGAGTTAGACCTCATTATTCCTGTCCTGTATACACATTTCTTGTGAACTTCCCTCTACCTTCTGTTTCTGTGCCATTGAAATATTTTACTGAGAAATCTTCTTGAAGCTACACTTTGGATATGCATTTATAATTGGCTAATAGGATGCAATGCAATCACAACACAATCCTCTTTCCTGCCTCCCCATCACCATTCCCCTCTCCCGTTTAATAAACTAAAAGCTCAGGGCACAAGTTTGGATGGAGGGTCAATGTAGATTTTGGCACATTTGCAGTAAAATAGAGATTAAGAACTAAAAAGAACAAATGAGCATTAAATATCCCCCCCAGTAACGAATTAAATATCTTTATTGGTTGGTGTTCTATCTGTAAGAAAGCTAAAACGAACATGTAAATGATGTGGTCAAGCAGGAGGGGTGCTGAAGATAAGATTAACAGAAATCTAACACACATTTCATTTTAGCTTCTTCTTGCTCAGATGACTGCTCCACATCTTTATACTGTTTTCACAAATCCATGTGTAAGCAAGGGTAGACAAAAGAAACATTAAAATAAATATTTGACATTATACAGGCTTCTGGCTGAGCCAAGCAGGAGATTATTTTCCATGTCCTTCATCTGCAAAGGAATAAGAACAAAGAATAACTGCCAGTAATAACAGGTAATGGCTGCTGCCATGGAGAGTTTCTGACTAGAGACAGATCCAGCTGCTGGTTATTTGCCCTGCTGCTCACCCAAGAAATGGGATTTAAAAAAGTAAACAGGTTATGATCTTTACTTCTACCAAAGTCTCTGGAAGGTGAAACTTGAAGGCAAATACTGAATACAAGAGGAAGGTGGATTTAAGTTACTGCATAGTATTTTTGACTGTCTTAATAGAATTTATTAACTGACTGCACATGATGTTACAGAGACATCTTGCATGATTCAAGTGCTAACATTTGTACAAAATCAAACATGCTTTCTGTCTTGCAATTTACAAAAAGCTGTGGAAAAAACCAGTCAAAAAAGCGTGCTATAATATTTTTAAATCATTAATTGGTTACAGATTTTACTTTAAAGTACAGATTTAAACTGAAGGAAACATCATATAAGCAGAAATAAGTGTAAGACTAAAGCTTGCATCTTTTAAACTCACATTTCAGAAGGGCTTAATTTAAACCAAGACCTTAAAATCTGTCAAGCTTACCTCAACAAACCTAATTCTATCACAGAGAAGTGTGGTGCAATGTACTGCCAACACCAGATATTCTACGCATCAGTCCTGGAGACTGGAAGAAAAAACAACTGATAAAACAATAATAATGTAATGTGTGTATGTATTGTTACAGTAAATCACAACAGAAAGTGGAACAAATTCCAAAAATCATAGTAAAAGTTACTTTGATTCTTGACATTCCACACAAAATGTAATTTCTGTTTAAACAATTGAGGTTCACATACCAGAGGTTTCCCCACATGAAGCCTTGCACCCCTGTGAGTACAGAACCCAGAGAGAGGATGCCAAACAAGCTGGTCTGTGCTCTGAAATCCTCTGTGGGACATAGGCCATCAGACCTATGCTGCTGTGTGGCTTTTGATTTAGTGTAAAAGTAAGCTCAATTTCCACACATCAAAAAATATATCAGAATGCAGTCAAGCACATCTGCCAGCTCCCTTACAACACTCCAAATTTTGCATACAATTCCGTTTTCAACCCATGTTTACTGAAACAATAAACTGTAATACAATGGCAGCAGTGACTGAAACTAAATGGAGCACTCAGGCTGAACCTTCATGCAGCAAAGGCAAGGCAAGGTCCATGGTAACACACTCCTTGAAATCATCTAGCCCAACTGTTGCGAGATGTGGAATATGTAAAAATTTTCTTAAGAAAAAATATCCTTTGGTGTTTTGATCTTTATCTACTTTCAAGACTAACCAGCAAGAGGGGAGATTTAAGTCATGAAACAGAGGGCACCCAACAAGCTCTAGGTGATGTCCAGGTGTTCTACCAAAAATTATTTTTTGGTGGAATTGTCTTGTTAAAGTTTGGGGCTGGACAGGCTTCGATGTTGTCAGAGCCAGGGGAGGTTAACAAAGCTTGGGAAGAAGGATGCACCACTGTGGACAAAGTGGGTGCCCCATAGTGCCGCACACATCTTTTCATTAAAAATCCTTTCTTAGGATTTTTTCTTCCTGAGAAGCTGAGAGGCCTCAGGAACAAAATGTAAGCAATGGTTATCTGCTGCTGTGGAATGCAACAGGTGCATCTGTGACTGGCCCATGTTGGATGTTTGTAATTAATGGCCAATCACAGTCAGCTGGCTAGGACAGAGAGCCGAGCCACAAGCCTTTGTTATCATTCTTTCTTTTCTATTCTTAGCTTAGCTAACCTTCTGAGATGAAACTTTTCCTTCTATTCGAGTAGTTTTAATGTAATATATATAATAAAATAATAAATCAGCCTTCTGAATAATGGAGTCACATCCTTGTCTCTTCTCTCACCTGAAAGCCCGTGTGAACACCATTACACCACAGTGCCCACCACAAATGCAGAATTTAGGGGCCACAAGGGCACATGGCAGAACTGCCAAGGTAAGGAAGAGACCAATGAAGATAACTCAGTAATTGTGCTGGAATCGGCTCCCGCTGGGAATTCCGGCAGGGGCAGATCCCGACCGACTCACGGATCACCGGCCCCAAACCCCCCGGGCACGGGATTAGTGAGCGCCGGAGGTGAGAGAGCATTAACCTCCAGAATACTGATTAGTATTACAAGAACTGTGTAACTTGCAGCCAACGAACAGCAACCCCTTTGTTTACTAAAATGTATAAATAGGGAAAAGTTCTGATCGTTGGAGCGCTTGATCTGTGTGTGGATTGTGTGCGGATTAACCGCCCAGGGTTGTGCAACTCTGAAACAGGCACTCGATGTGTCTCTCCAGTGTCTCTCGTTATCGCACCGGGCGCTCAGGCCGGCTCTGCGGGCAGCAGTGGCACCGGGGCAGGGGGCGGGCGGCGAGCAGCACCGCCCCGAGCCGGTGAGGGCCGTGAGGAAAGGGAAGCCTCTTCTCAAGGGAACCCCTTTCCAAGCGGCACTTCCGCCGGGCAGCGGGCAGGGAGCAGCACCGCCCCGAGCTGGTGAGGGCCGTGAGGAAAGGGAAGCCTTTTCCCAAGGGAAGCCTCCTCTCAGGCGGCACTTCCGCCGCCCGCCGTGCCCGCGATCACTTCCAGGTCGGGCTCCGCTTCCGGCGGGACGCGGGGCGCCGGGCCCCGCTCGCTGCCCGCCCGCGCTGATCTGAGGGGCGGCGGCGGCCCGGCCGCGAGGGGGCAGCGCGGGGCGCGGGCGGGCCGGGCCGCTCTGGGCCCCGCGGAGATGTGGGCGCTCGTCTGGCGGTTCCTGTACAGCCACTACTTTCGCTTCTGGCTCAAGTGGCTGGTGCGGCTGCTGACGGGCAAGTGCGAGCTGCAGCGCCTCCTGGGCGGCGCGGAGCCGGGAGCGCGGAGGACGTTGAGCGTAGGTAATGGAGGGGCCGGGGCCGCGGGGCCGCCTCGGAGCGGCAGCAGTGCCAGCGTCGTTTAGCCTGGAAATGACCTCCGTCATCATCGATTAACCCAGCACTGCCTAACCCAGCACCGAACCCTGTCGGCCAGTGCCATATGCACACCTCCTTTAAACCTCGCCGAGAATGGTGGTGACTGAACTGCTGTCCCGGGCAGCCTGTTCGGTGCTTGACAACCCTTTCGGAGGTAGCTCTGTCCTCATATCCAACCTGAACCTCCCCTGGCACAACCTGAGGGCGTGTCTGTCCTCCTGTAGCTGCTCACCTGGAGAAGGGATCGAGCCCCTCCTGTCCCAGGCTCCTTCCCAGGGGTGTAGGGATAGATCAGGTTCCCCTGAGCCTCCTGCTTTCACAGCAGCACCTCGTGTGCATCCCACAATTGTATTGGCACTCTGCCTTTCGTCCCAGCTAGCCCGTGAGGATTCTGAACCAATGCCAGAACCAGCTTCCTTGTCTCCTTGCTAAGGAGATCCCAGTGTCATCAAAAAGTGAATCAGAAATTGTACTTCACTAGCATCTTCCCGTCACTTTGTGTATATGTTTTTACTTTACTTTACTAAAAAAATTGACATTTTATTTTTTTATATTTTATTATATATCCATAAATGCATTTTTTGGGGGTGAGGAAGAGTGATTTAACTTAAAATTCTGCTTGACGCAGAATTTTGATCAAAATAGCAATTCAAGAAACTGCTGAACATTTTTGTGGTTTTACAATAAATTGCAGAAATGACCATGCTTCCTTACTCTTCAGTAATAAACACGAAACAGGAAGATATCAATTGACATATTTCTTTCCTGACACCTTTTCTAATTTGTCTTTGTTTTGTACATGTAATTGATGCTTTAAAAAATCCAGATATACTTTCAGCGTTGTACTGAAGAGTTATAAAAAAAGATCTGTGTAAATTAAGACATTCTGTTACCTGATAAACGGTTCATTTTAAGGTTGATTACTTTTTTATTACATGTATAAAAGGGATGCAGAATTTTATAATGGTTATATACTGCAAGAACACTTATTGATAATTATTTAAAACAGTTCAATTTAATTGAAATCTACTTTTTTCCATATTGCAGAACATTCACTGGAATCATCAAAAAATAAGGTAAGAGATAGCAGAGATGAAAGTGTAATAAAACCTTTTTTCAGAGACAGATCCCAGGAAAATAACACATGCATCCACTTTCTGAGAGGGGCAAACTGGAGACAAGTAAAGAACAGAGAGAACTTGAAATTTTGTGTTCTGTGTGCTGACTTTATTTAAGGTTTCTCAAAAATAATCCCATGGCCCTTCAAACATTTTTTTGAGTGAAATCTCAGCTTTGTTAGCTACCTGTCTTCTAATTCTGAAACATTTTCTTGGCTGCACTTGTTTCAATTGGAGTAGAAAGAATATAAGTCAGCAGCTGAAAGCAAACAAGAACCTACAGCAAGCAACTCTCCAGCTTTGTATTTATTCTTTATGCAACTCCTATGTAAACATTGCTGTTTACAGCCTGACAAAGCACAAATCACACTCTCATGTAATTATTGCAGATGTTTTACATGCAGTTTGAGCCAGCGCATTGTAAGCAATTGCCTTAAACTGACCCTTTTCCTCTGATAGCAAATAATACACACATCAGACAGAGAGAAGCTGAGCAATAATAATAAAGTAGACAATGTTTTCATTGCTCATGAACTCTTTACTGTGTTAACCACCTAGGTTTTGAGAAATGCTGTACACGTTGAGGAAGCTGAAGTGGAGAAGTGTGTCAGAGATGTCATGAAAGCAAAGAAGATTGGACAGAAGGACACAAGGTGTGTTTGGAGACCTTTCTCTGTTCTCACTTGTTTCCATGTTCTTCCAGCTGCTTAACCTGATGCAATGTTTATATTCAACGCAGGTATTCAGAATGAAATCTGAAAATGAATGTGGTTATGTTCTCATCAGTTCTAGAAAATGAATTGCAAAGTTTAATTCATGTGGATTTGGCATTAC
Organism: Zonotrichia leucophrys gambelii; assembly: GCF_028769735.1. NCBI lineage: Eukaryota > Metazoa > Chordata > Aves > Passeriformes > Passerellidae > Zonotrichia > Zonotrichia leucophrys. The sequence goes on along the minus strand of NC_088173.1, from coordinate 42,290,884 downwards.
TGTGTGTCTGTTTGCAAGTCCCTTCTGATACTCCATAATTCTGACTTGTATGATCATTGCATAAGTTGGTTACAAGAACTATATAATTCCTTAGATATATTTGAGAGAATATACTGATGCCTGATTACTGTTTGCATTCATCTGCATAAGTAATTAGTGAGTGACAGGGAATAATCCAAATTTATTCTTTTTTTTTCATTTTTTTGCATGTAAGACTTAGGAAAAGTTTGGGGGTGGGTGAAGGTACACTGGTCAGGATGATATATGGAGTTTTGTGCCATGACAGATTTTAGCAGGTTTTTTTTTGTTGTTTGTTTTTTGGGTTTTTTGGGGGTTTTTTTTGTGTGCTTTTTTGGGGCTTTGTTTGTTTTTGTTTTTTGGTGTTTTTTTCTCTCTTTTTCTTCCCCATAATTGAAGGCAATGGTGTCTGACTGCAGCCCTGGAATCAGCTAGAGATGTTTAAAGTATGTAAGTGTACTTAACCAGCTGTAGTTCATAAAGGTACACATAAAGCACTTCCTAATTCTGGTGTTTACATAAGAAAGGTCTTATTTTGTAATTCAAGCTAGAATTCATGGCTGAATAGCCTACTTAAATCTCCTCTATGGTGTTTTGTCATTATTTCAGGTTTAAGACAAATTTGCATATATCCTTGCTACAGATATCAGGTTATAAAAAATTGTATTTGGATGTGGAGAACCTGAGGAAGGTCCCATATGATTCAGAAAATGAAGAACACGAGGAACAGTTGATTGAGGTGAAATAATTTTTAAAATACATGTGCTGTTTGTTTGGTTTTCCCCCCCTCCAAGTCCAACACCTTGAAAGAACTTATTGGTAGCATTCTTACCAGCTGGCCTATTTAAAGCTCTTTTCTGTTTACAAACTGCAAAGCAGAACTGCAAACTGCAGAAATGACACATTAAAATATAACCTCAAAGAAAAAAGCTAGAGTTACCTGCAGTGGAGTTATTTTGTGTGAAATCAGACATAACAATATATATGTTGAAAAATTAGTTGGTGATGCAAAAGATTTATAACCTTATGCGCACGTCTAACTTTGTAAACCACTAATTACTAAATAAAAAAGACACTAATTTTTTCTTACTACTGCATCCCAGTCAGTATCAAGGAAGATGGTTTGGTGCTGGAAGATAAAACTTCATCATTATCTCAGCTTGCTATGGAAGCCCAGCAGCGACATGTTAAATGAGTATTCACTGAGAATTTATATTTCAGTTTATGGCTGTCTATTACAAAATTATGCACAAATTAATTTCTATAGCGAAACAAGTCTTTGTTTCTTCGGTATTCCTGCAGCACCTTTGTCTGTGAAGGGCAAATAGCACACTTGGTGTTCAATATAATAACTTCCATAACTGCTGTAGTGAGCCATTGTAGCAGAGCCCAGGCTGGCGCTCACAGAGAAAAGCAGCATGCAGATTGTGCCCTGTTCCAACCTGGTGAACGGTTTCCAGTGGCAGCAGCAATGTTCTGAATTGCTGTGGCCTGGGATACTCGATATATAACATAACATGGCAGTCTGTTTGTGCAGCTCTGGAATTTGCTGATGCCTCACGAGAACCTGAAGGCCAGAATCAGCAAACAGTGGTGTGACATCGGCTTCCAGGGCGACGATCCTAAAACTGACTTCAGAGGGATGGGGCTGCTGGGCCTGGTGAACCTGGTGTAAGTGAAAAGAGGGATTTCATGCTTTCTGTAACTGATTTGCAGTGTCTGTCTTTTCTCTCGTTAATGCTGTTTCTAATAGTAACTGAGTAGAAGCAAATAAAAATACTGTGTTCTACATTTCTGGTGGCTGCACATTGTAAACATGTGATGTGCTTGGGTAAGGACAAGAAGTGAGGGAAGGGACAGAAACTTGCCCAACCTTATTTTGTTGTTGCCTTATGATAGAGTCAGTAGGTTGTACCTAACTTGTCAAAAGCTTTAAAAATTCCTGAATGTAAAAATTCCTACTGTAATGGAAAATAGGCAAGTTTACATATCTTTGCTAAGCTAACTTTTTGGACTAGGTTGAACTTCATATTTGATGTTCGGATCACAATGATTTTTATTTTTTTTACAGTATTAGTTCACGCTGAATATAGTTTATTTTGCTGCCTTTTCCATGGTTTTTATTTTGCGCCATTTTCCAGTTAAAAGCTAATTTTTGCCTTCAGTTTAAAGGTACAGATTTTAATGTTGATGTGAACTCAGTATTTTTTCCCAAGGAATCTAAAATACTATTTTACACCGGCAGGTATTTTAGCAAGCATTACACCAGTGAAGCTCGTCAGATCCTTTCTCGGTCCAGTCACCCAAAGCTGGGGTAAGTCACTCCAGAGTTTTTTCTGGCTGCTTCTATGTCAGAACTTAAGTGAATACTCTTAAACTTGTGTCCAGAAGGTAAAGAGGAAAATACATGTGGACTTTTTCCATTAAAGAATGAAAAAAGGGTCAAAATAGAAAAATGTGAGAAACCAAACACAGAAAGCAATTTCTAGCTGGGAACTAAGTGCAGCTTTTTTTTTTTTTTCCCAGAATAGATTTGTTGGGCAAAAATGTTGCAAAATATCATCTTTATTTAACATAGTAAATGCCTTTAACGTTGTGGTTGGTTTTATTTATAGTAGACTTAGATTAGATTTAGAAATTCATACTTGTTTTTCATCTTCTTACTGATCCTGTGTTGGGATAGTTTAGATTACCTCTTAAGGTCTTTTTCTCCCTCTAGGCTTCTGCTGTGTAATAAGTATTTTCAAACAGGTGGTGTGTTTTTTTAAATTTGTTTTCAAAAACTTGGCATATTTAGGCATTTAGCTGTTTTTACAGAGAAATATGCTCTCAAACCAGTCAGATAAAATAATCTGATCTAGCTTGTTGTTAACTTGATGAACTACCAAAAAACAGGAGCCCTTCGTGACTTTGATTGTAAGTAACATTACCCTGTGCAACTCTGTCATGAACAGGTTATGTGAGACTTTTTGCTCAATTACATAATTGGTAGAAATTAATTGATTTTTACTTTTTTTTCCTCTACAAACACTTCTTGTTTAAGAATTTCTATTATAATACTTTTTATACCATGCTATAGAAAACCAGATTCGTTCAGCTTGAGCAGCAGGTTGAAGTAGACATTCCATTTACACTGCAGCAATGTTTTTCACATCCAATTTTCAATATTCCAGCAGATCTAAGGATTTCAAATGATTAAGTTGAAGTCAGCTGATGAGCTTTGCCATCTCAATCTCACAGTAACTTTTACAAGTATCACAGGACAATTGTTGACTGTCAGAGCTATCCTAGAGCAGTGTGTGCCAGGGAACCTTTGAGTCGTCCAGTCCATATGCACACCATGGTTTGTGTTGCAGGTACTCCTATGCCATAGTTGGGATCAATCTGACAGAGATGGCATACAGCTTGCTCAAGAATGGTGCTTTGAAGGGCCATCTCTACAACATGGTCTCTGGGCTGCCACAGATGGAGCACTTCCATCAGTTCTACTGTGAGTACCCCCAGCTGCTCTTGTACTCAGGGGTGGCCACAACACGGAGTTTGGGCTCCTTGGAGTGCATTTCTACTCTTTTCCATTAGCCAGAGCAAGCTGCTTGTCTCCTGTGTTGGAAATGCACCTGTTGCCTAAACACTGTGCTGCAGAAATGTACATTTAAGGATAATTTCTGTGGCTTTCTGTATTTTAGATATTCCAGTCTGCAAACTCAGTGTTTGCAGATTTATTTTGTATTTATTATTAAAGCATCCAAAGGCTTGCTGTAGATCAGGATGGGACCGTCCTTGTTTTAAGGGGTTGAAGAGAGTCTAAAGGAGCACTCTAGGACTGGCTGTATTTTATTTTCTTCACAGGTTATCTAGTTTATGAGTTTGACAAGTTCTGGTTTGAAGAGGAACCAGAAAGCATTATGCACTTCAACCAGTACAGAGAGAAATTCCATGAAAAAATTAAGGGACTTCTACTGGATTACAGTGTGGTACTGACCTTACAAGATACAAAGAAACCTTAATTCCTTTGCAGTACGTGAGGTTCTGTATTAAAAATTGAGTGATGCATTCAGATGGAAAGTTTGTGTGTTTCACCAAAAACTGTCTAACAACAGAACTTTTTTTTTTTTTACATTAAAAAAAAAGAAAATTAGCAAAATTCAGTTAGGGAAGCTTGGACAATCAACCTCTGTTTACAGGTATTTTTATGCTATTCTCCAAAGGGCAGCTTTCTGAAAAGGAAACAAAACCCAGCCAACAAACCAACACAAAAACAACCCACAAATCTCAAGAACCTCTGGATTGCTTACTTGTACATTTTCTTTGATACTTCTTGGTGCAGAAATGTGAAGCAGGTATTTGTGCTGCATCATATTTTCTATGAATGGGTTTGACTGTTAATGGTCTTTTAAAAGACAGTTTAAGTTGTGCTTTTCAAATTTGAATTTAAATTCCAACCTTGTAATGTAATGGTTGAGGTTCGGGTTTAGTTGAAATTATTGTGGTTTTAGATTCTTTGTGTTCTTGTTCCTTCATATGTCATCGATCATTCACTCAACAATGTTAAATTTCTTTGTTATTTGTTTATAATTTTGGAAAAGAGGCTTCATCCGTCAGCATATTGTACTTACTAGAAATTACTTCTGGAAAAGGAAATTTATCAATGGATTTGTACCAGCCAATGCTTGAAAGAAGTTTAGTTTGCAAACAAACAAAAAGAACCACGTGTCATCAGCATGAGGATAAGATCCTCAGGCTAAAGCTACTCTTTTAGAAGTATTCCTATTGTAAAAACTTTTGATTCTTTCTAATCTGACTTCAAATGATGAGAAAGATTGTCAGCCCTTTCTTTTAGCAGCTAAGGGGGTATTCTTAGTGGGAGATACAACAGATTTACTTTAGCCCTTTTATAAATTTAAAAAAACCCTTTATTGCAGCTGCAATCCTTATTTTGTAAAAATAAATTCACATCTGAGTACAAGTCTAAAAAAGATGTATTTTCCATGGAAGGGATGCAACTTTGATGTGTTCCTTAGTGTTGCCCTCCTCAGACAATCTAATAGATAGAACTTCATGTCTGTATTGTGACTAATTATTGCTCAGAGCAACTTTAAATGGATTTGGTATGACCATCACTTTGTTTTCTAAGACCTTCTATTAAATAAGTGCCTTCTGCTGTTTTCAATCAGCTTTTTATTTTGAGTCTTCTAACTAGATCACAGCCTTAGAAACTTGAGTAATTTGAGAAAGGTTTTTTCACCTTATACCTGAATGGTTCACAGTGGCACAAAATTTGTATGTTATACAAGCTTTCATGTATTTTTTCAATCATCTCAGGTAAACTAGTTCATTTCTAGTCAATGGCTACTCAAGAAGAGATTCCTGATGAATATAAACATTGAACACAATGAATGGAAGCATGATGAGGGGAAAAAAAACAAAAGACAACCCCCTGTTTGTAATGAGTGTTATTACACTCCATAAGTATGAAATGTAATATGTGTAATACTGCATTGGAGAGCATCAAAGGCCACCTGGACACAGCCCTGAGCAGCCTCCTTTGAGGGCCCTGCTTCTCTGTTTCTCTGAGCTGTATGTGCCAAAAACCCAAGGAAGGAAGTGGAAAATGGCCCAAGTGGTTCCTTTCTAGCCCCATCTTCTGTTGAGTTTGTCTGCATTAGTAACTTTCTCTATGGCTTGTAGCTCTCCTTTGCAAGCAAAACACGACTGACTTTGAATTCCAGAAGTGAGCTCCATTATGCTTGGCAGCAGAAGCAAAGGAGATGCCATTTGTGTTCATCTTCTGCCTGCCAGCTCGTTCCAGAATCATTTGAGCCATCTCTAAAGGCTCCCCTGAGCTATGTCTGCCAGCTTTTTTTCTGTTTCTCCCTACAGTTGCAAAATTCATTTCCAGCACTGAAACTTCCACTGGGCTCCTTGTTCACCAGGAGACTGACATTTAATTATTGCTGAGGCTTCTAAAGCCCAACCATAGAGTCTCAGGGTCCCTACCACACACCGATGCTTTAGTGTTAAATGTAGTTTGAGCTTTTAATGACATGCATCTTTGCTAGTTTTTTTTCTTCCTAAATCAGTGGGTGGTCTGGGAAGCAAACTGTGGCAGTAAAGCCAGCCATCAGCAGGTGAGTGAGACAAGAGGGAATGCATTAGTTTGCATGTAGTAATTAAGGTGAATGTTGATCTTAGGCTGCAGTGCACCTTCCCAGGAGCCAGTTAGGATTTGCATGTGGATTTGTATGGTCAGCTAGCCCAGTAATCCTCTTCTAGGAGTCACTCACTGTGTGTAGACTAATCCTGGCTGTCCCTGTGTGCACCCCTGGTAGGTTAGCTGTGTTATGGTGGTAGCTAGAAAATGTACTGAAATAGGTAAAATTGTGTTTAGAGAAGGCAAGGACAAGGCTTTACTAGTCAGTGCTGTTTTTGCTAACTCTGTTGTAACGTGACAATCCTAAGGTTATGGAAGACTGGAAATGGAGGTAGGCCACTTTTCTGCAAGTTGATACATTCTTGAACATCAGAATTTGTTGCTCACAGGTTATTCTAAGAGTCTTAAAAACTCAGTATTATTAACCATCATGTTTTAAACACAGATTATCTTAGAACTTGCAAGTGCTGTTAGTTTTCTAACTTGCTGCCTCTTTAAAACATTCGCTATGTGAAAGCTTTTATGCAATAGTAGTAAAAAAAATTTAAAACTGGAGAAAGGGTGGTTTTCTGAATTTGTTGTTGTTCCTGTAGCAAATGTTTAACTACCTTCACTTTTGTTGTTCAGTGTATGCTTGAAACACGGTGCCACTCTATGAACAAATTTATCTGGAGATAAGCAGGAGTTTACTACAAGCAAATGTAAAGTCTAGTCTTTCACTAAGTAAACATGTTGTTTCAGAGGTAAGAACTTGATTGGAAAGCCATGTGAAGACAGTGTTACATAGGAAGAAAGGAACAATCCTTTCAAACTGGCTGTGCCAGTTGATACAGCCTTGTAAAGAAAAGGGCATTTTGTCCTAAGGGGCAAAAGGGGCCAATTCAAACACCCCAGGTACATAGTGTCAGACTTTCAGTCTTTGAAAAGCAAAACAAAAATGCAACATCTAACGAAACAAAAAGCAATCTTTGAAAAATGCAACAAAAATTAAACACACACACAGTTCCATTGGTTTTCCAGATTTTCTGTCCTAGTTTAAATAGAATTTCACAAAAGAAATAACTTAGCCTTTTTTTAGGAATTATGATGGAAAAGTTTGTGTTTAGTTAGGTGGGAGTTGAGCAATCAGCACCCTTGACAATATTGCTAGTGATGTGGTGAAGATGTAGCCTGTGCTTTCCCTGTCATTGCTGTTTGTGTTGCTGTAGTACCATGGTGACCCATCCTTGGACTGGTGTTTCCTGTGCCATTCTAGATACTGTCTTTCTCTGGGGAATTGGGAACAACCCAGACATGCCCAAGACACCTTGTGGGCAGTTTCTTCTTATGACACTGTGCTTAGACAGCTGCATACCAGTAGGAATTCCTGTTTACCACAGTGTAAAAGCAATAATGTGTACTGTGATGTCTGTGTAATAGAGATGTTTACAATGGTAGCAAATAAAGAACGGGTTAGTCCAAAATATTGTCAGCAGTCGTGTCTTTGGCCTGCTAGAAAACGGAACAGTTTTCAGTTTCCTGCACTGGGATATGAGTGAAAGCTTTTTCCTAGTTTGTTCTTCCCCCCATCCTCCTAGCTTGCCCCCAGCTTGCTGAGAGGTCCTTGGTTCTCAGTCCTGTTTCCCAGATGGGCTGCTGTACGCTGCTGCAAGTGGTACAGGTTTATTACTGCTTCATTTCAGTTGCTTTTAAAATCTTCACTTGAAAAGAAGCTCTGTCTCAAGCTTAAAAAAAATTAATTTAAAACAAATCCACAGCACAAAAAAAGCCCCTACCAAACCCAACCCCCCCCAAAACCCCACAACAATGACTTTATTTGAAGGACCTGGAAGTTAACTCTCAGAGGCAACTCAAAATCTGAGCATTTTTGCTCAGGAGGAACAAAATTTAAAAGCTGGAGAACAACTCTGGAGATAGAAACCCTCAAGTATTGCTGGTTTGTTGTTTTTTTTCACTCCATATCTTCTGGCATGAATACAGTACATACAGTAGGCCTTTAAAAATACTATCATTTTCCCCAAAGTTTCACACCATTGTATGCTGGTCACCTGAATTCCTGTGTAGCTTTCTGTTCAGCAGCTCCCACACTGCTACCAAAGAGCAGGCACAGCAGATCTTGTCACCAAACAGGCAACTTCCAGGTGTCCTGATCAGGGGGCAGCCTCATCCAAACCAGACTGGGAAAGATCAGCTCACCAGCCTATAGCAATGCCATCCTTGAGGAGGAGCGGGCTCACACCTGGGAGCTTTGCTGATGTGATCAGAAAGGTAAGGAAGTGCACTGGAGCAAAACAAAAAAAAGTTACCTTGTAATTGACCAGAGATCCACTCGTGGCTGCCTCTTCTTGTGACAGGAGCCCCAACAGCAAAATAATTCTTGTCAAGCCCTGCATCCCCTGCTGTGGGTGGGGTGGGAACAAAGCTGACTAGCTCTTAAAAGAAAAATGTTTTGGAGAACTTAAAAAGGTCAGTGGTCCACTTAAAGATGCACGGAAGCCTTCTTAGTGGTGAAGGCTTCCATGGCAGCTTATTCAGCTGCCAGACATTGTAATAAAGCCCCCACTTTGGCTTCTTAAATTAAAACAAAGCAGTAGCATTCAAAATGGTGATCATGGCTTCAGATTAATATCATTATTTGATACATCTGTAAACCCATCCACAGCCACAGCATACAGTGTTTTTTCATACCATGACCAGGAGACATACTAACATTTGTCTGTGTAATAAAGCACAACCACCTCATTTTCCCTCTAGCATGACTTTAATAGTTAAAAATCAAATCTGTGCAGAGTGTACTTTATTTGTTCACATTACCTATTTGTGGTTAAAAACCACTTAATCTGACAGTTTAAAAGCATTCTTTTAAAACAAAAGAATTAAACATAGCTTGTGCTAAAAAAATCTGCAAGGTACGTGGATGCAGTATTATACAGGAGTATAAAAATCAACAGTATTCTGCAGAAAATATTCTCAAAACAGCAAATAAAGATTAGGCATGTAGGCATGATCCTGAAACAAAGAAATATGAATTAAAAAACAGCTAACAAAATCTAAAAAAAAAAATCCCAAATACCTGTATAAAAAAGCAAGGATTCAAAGTGCAGGTGCTCCAGTTTTCATTTCAACACATTATTCAGTAAGTCAATACAGGATACTATTCATTTCATATAAAGTGACAGTGTTCTCAGTAAGATTTAAACATTCAGTTACATTATCTTGCAGATTTCATTACTGCTGCTTTACACTGTAGTAAATAAAGACTTATGCAATACAGGCTTTTATTTTCTTAATCTAACAAGAATATGATAGGTTGGTGGTAAAGGTTAGTTTTAAGAACTAAGCTATATGTGCTGTAGATCCAGCCTTAGAAGCAGATACATATATACTTTTTTTCCCCTAAGCTTTTAAAAACAGACTTCAAATTTTGAAAAGAGACTCTCCCAATCTGTTCTGGGACCTGCATACAGTGTCTTTGGAGAACACCAGCAAAGCTTCCAAGTCCACTGGTTGGGAATACAGCTCTGGGCAGGGTCATGCTGGAGATCTTCCTCTGGTGGCCCCAGCTGGCAAAGGCAAATGGGCAGAAACCATCACATTGATCCACACTTGCCTGATTTGGGGAACCCATTAGGTTGGGATGGACTTCTCACTTTCACTTGAGCATACCAGTCTCAGGCACAGGAAGTTAGGAGCCAGGCAGGTGTCACTGAAGTGGTCTTTCATAGATTCAGAAAAGTAAAATCAAAGCATTCCTCTTTGGAAAAAAAAAAAACTAAATAAAATTATGATTCAAGAATGTTGCCTGGAACTTATTTTCACCTGAGGTCCTTTTCAGGTTGACAGTGTCCCTTTAAATTTTAGGTTCTTCCCATTTTGTTGTTTGTTTTTCCCCAAGCATCAGATCTCTATATATGCCTATTTTAAAAACGCTCATAAATATTGGCATTAAGTTTACATTTAGAAATTAAGAACTAATCTTTACCATTATACACGGACAGCAATATTAATAATACACACACTTCACTGACAAGCATATCTTTTCTGTATTTTGAATAAAATCTGCATGTGTAACATTTCCCACAGAAAGAGTGATTATACTTGAAGATAGTTATGTTTGCACCCCAACATTTTCACATTAGTGAAAACAACTAAAATACCAGGGCCTCTGCCAGGTACTAATAAATAGAGAATAAAAAGAAAACTGAAATAAAAAACCCGGCTGCCTTTTATCCCGACATAGTAGAGATCTCGTAGTCGCTGGCCGAGGTGATTGGCTTGCCCCTCATCCGGATGTTTTTGGCGTTGGTGATCCTGGCCATCATGGACACGGGCTTGTCGAAGTACCTGACAAGGGCGGGCTCCGTGAGCAGGGAGGCCAGGAACTGCTCGAAGGTGATGGCCCAGTCCCTGTCGAGGCTGGTGCTGCGGCGCAGGGCCGGGCCGCGCCCGCTGCGCACCAGCACCGTGTCCTCGCCGATGTCTTCACAGTGCAGCTTGTCCTCGTCGTGCGAGCCCGCGCTCAGCACCGAGTACGAGGACATGGAGCTGTCGTCCTTGGTGTCGTCGTCGGAGATGAGCATGGACGAGCAGGCCCCGTTGTCCCTGGGAGAGGAGTCCTCCAGCTTGATGTCCTCCATGTGCATGCCCAGGGCGCCGTCGGTGCCGGCCGTCTCCTCCTCGCCGGCCGCGAGGCCGCCGCGGAACGCCTTGTGCTGCTCCAGAGGGAACTGCTGCTGCTCCTTCCTGGGGAACAGCTCGCCCTGCGCGGCCTTGCTGCAGCTGCTGCTGTCCGTGTCGCCGGGGGGCTGCGTGCTGAAGAGCTTCCCCACCTCCCCGATCTCCAGCAGCAGGCTGGTCACGGCAGCCGTGGCGTGGTACAGGTCCTGCTCGTTGGGGTCCTCACTGAACATGTTGTACATCGTCTTGCACAGCTCAATGAACTGCCCCTAAACACCACAGGGGGAGGGAACATTAACACGAGCAGGAAAAAATCACACTGACATCTCCCAAACCAGTTTTAAAACACTGGGATTGAGGCAGGACACAAGGGTTTACGTGACTAAAGTGAAATTTGAAATAATGCAGGTGCAGTCTAGGAAGCATACTCTATGGCTGGGCAGTCACATATGTAGCATCTCTAAAAGGTATTTAGAATAAATGACTGGATGTTTTGTCCAACATACCTCAAATACACTTCTCTGCAGCCACAGGAGGGCAACAGAGGGTGAGCAGTGAGACACTTTGCATTGATTTTGGTGGATTCTCTTGTAGGAACGATGCTAAGTATAACTAAGGGTTTGCTAAAACTGATGAGAAGTAATGAACAATCAAGTCCTGCAGCACTTAGCTGACAGGAGTAACTTAGCTGGATACAAGTATTTGAAATTCAAAACTGATAAATGAGATGGGAAGATTTGCTCAGGGCTACCTTAAGTAAGAATCACTGTTCTACAGGAAATAAACCTTCCCTACATTCTCTGGAGGAAAGAGCTATCCCAATGGGTCTCCTCCTCCTCCCCAGCAGCTGTGGATCTGAGGGGATTGAGACTAGCAGTACAAACTACAAAACACAAAATACTACTTTCAGGTTATGCTTATTAGACATGAAGAGCTGGCTGGTGATATTCAGCGTCACATCCTTTGTCTAAAGATCAAAACAATATGTTTTACCTTTCCTACATGTGTATATCTCATTTTTGGGATGTTTTGGGAGCTGAATGCCAGTTAAAACTATTTTGTAAACAACAAACTTCTGCAATCAGCTGACTGCTACTCTGGTAAAAAAGTATCTGCTCAAAATAAAACCTCTGTTCAGTGTTAATACATTGAATATTTATAGATATGTGAAGAAAGTTTAAATTTAATGAAAAGTGGCAGCAGAAGTACCTGATTTAGCTTGGGTAAGTCCTTTGTGTTTTTTGCTTTGGATTTATTCTCTTGGCTCCACATTCTCAGGTAATTTCGATTCTCTTGTGAGCTCTTCTTGCCTATTGCCAACAAATTACCCAGCGAGGGAGGAAAAAGTCCATGAAGAAACCTCAAATTATTCCCTTTATTCCCCGTTTTCAAAAGGAGCATCTTTACATGAAATGAAAGATGTAACTCACAAGGAGACACCAAGCATACCTTTGTCTGTTTTCAGACTCACTGTAACAAACCCATCATCTACTCCATGTTTGCTCCTGCTGTCTAGGCCAACAACTAGGACGTGGAGGGGCAGGGGGAGAGAGAGATCAGTGTGGGTTTAGATACAGACATTGTTTTCACATGCACAGTGCAAAATAACAAAATGTTTACAAATATTTACGAACGCTGCAAAAAAAGCAGAGAAAAATTGCAGGTATAAATTCTGGCTTTGTTTACCCTTAAACCTGCCCAAAAATTCCATTTAATTTATACTGTCACTACTTAGGCTGGGACAACCTTAGGTTTTGTCCACATAGTACAATGATTAACCCATGCTAACACAACACACCTCCTAGCATGATACATGTTTGGTGATTGTACTAGTGCACCCTCTTGCCTCTCAGGAGCTGAAATTGCCATTTCCAGACTATTAACTCTTACCTGTATTTTCAAACAACTTTCCTCCCACTTATAACCTGAAGGATGGGTTATATTTTTCTTGAATCAAAAAGAAACTTCACATCAGGTATAACAAGAAAGAGAAAGTCAATAAAGCAGAAGTGATGAGGGCCTGGCTCTCGTAAGGGCACATGAGATTTCGAACTGCTGAACTACATTTTGATGTATCTTTTGCTCTCGGTGTTTAGAATGTTTTAAGTTCTGATCCAAATACATCTTGAAAGCCAATCTATTTATTCTTGTTCTTCACAAAATTACTTCTATTACAACACATGGAGTTATTCTACAAGTACTTCTGCAATGCACAATTCAGGGGGACTCTGAGTGTACACATGCCTGCACCTCTCAAGATATCAACACATATACATAATAATACTTTTTACAGAGAATACTTTGCTAACAAAGTTTAATCCAATTAAAAAGTAGCTCTCTAAAAAGACATGTTGAGTGAAATGCATCACCTCATCTTCCCATGCCCAAGACAGAAGATGCCTACCATGTGTACAGTCTGGTGTGATGTCCTCAAAAAAGTACTGAGTAGCTTCAAAAGCAGAGTCTGGCTCTTCTTGCTCAGGGGATGGATCTAAGCAACACAGTAAGATTCTTTCATTAAAAATTTCACCCTTTAATTAAAAACTGAAAGATATTTCCATTAATACATTTAGAATGTAGATTTCTAGAAGTACAAGGGTGCGATGTGCTAGGAATCATCTCTTTTTAACTCACAGGAGATGAACAACTGGACCTCAATTGGCTCCTTCCCAACATCCAATACTGTATCACAAGGAGCTGTTTGCTTCTAGAGGCTGGCTTACCCATCCTCCCATGCCAACTTCCATTACTTTCTTCTGTACAGCTCAGTGTGTCCTAAGCAGGGTTTGCCCTCTTTCCTACCTTGAAACAACCTCTCATCATTTGGAATGAGCTTGCCAGTCCCCAGATATGAGAAACTGCATTCTTAAAACCAGATATTTTTGGTAATAGTTCAATGTCTTTTTAAAGTATTTTTAGAAAGTATTTGAAGTATTTGAAAGTATTTTTTCCCATTTAAATTACTGAATCACTCAGGCCTACCTCCAAGCAAAACCAGCTGGGAGCAATCAGCCATGTTCAAAGTAGACAAAGGGGAATGTCCTCTAAAGTTTTTAGATATGCTTACCACAGCATGTAGATGTGCACAAGAACTAAACTACCCAAGCAGCAGCAATGTTCAGTAAGGACAGCAGTGGATTCTTTATGGCATGTGGGTGACAAGCCAGAGAGGACACAGCTCCAGCAGAGAATTTTCAGAACTGCTCTGAGGTGTTTTCATCCCCTCTCCACCCTGAACTGCCTCTCCCACTTAGCTGAGCCCAGCTTTGTACAGCTCCCTGGAAAACACATCTGTGAAACCATCTGGAGCTTCTCCCTGCCAACACTTGTGCCAGCCCAAAGGGGAAATCAAGAAGAAAGCCTGGGGACAGAAATGAGGAGCCAGGACATGCAGGAACATTTCAAACTAGCTTAATTTTCCAACGCTTAAATGGAGTGCATTGTGGTAACATATGCTGAAGAACACTGGACTTATGCCTGGAGGATATCACCAACCCCAGCTTAACAGGCAAGAGACATTTATATGTTTGTGCAGGGAACAATTCAGTGCTGTGAGGGGGCTTTCAGACTTTCCAAATCTGTCTGGTTAGAGTAGAAGCTTCCTTATTTTACTGCTGCATAAACAGATACAGTAATTCCCACAAATTAATTTTTAATTGGGAAAGCCAGTCATAAACAACTCTGCTCCAAATTCCTGTTCTCAGCAAAACAAGAGCTATTTTAACATCATTTACTTACCAGGCAAAACATGCATTTTATACAGTAGCTTCAGCTTCTCTGTCAGGTCTCCATGGCATGCTGCACCTACACAACATTACATGCAGTACATTACTAGTCAGCATTCTGTGCCATTTGATTTGTTATTGCCACAATAACAGCTGCTACATTCACTCTGCTGGGAGGTACTGTATCCCTTTAAAGCTCAAGATCATAAGGCAGTCACTCGACTTCACCCAGTAAAAACAGTAAGAGAACACAGACAAATCTACCCTGAATTTCGTACTGCAATCTTGGCTCCTTTTTTAAATGCCTACTTCATAAAACTGTCTATGGTTATGGCATTATCACTCAGAAAGGCCTCCAGCTGGAACTTAACAAGACGTTTTTTGTGTGGACTTCAAACTTTCTGGTCTGAGGATCTAATAACAACATCACATGTCTCAGAGCAGTAAGATATTTACCAAAAAAATTTTAAAAAAGAGATAAATTCAAAAAAACAGCATAAATCATACTTAGCCATGGGCTAAACTGATGTTCAGGCAATGCTTTCTAGTGATTTTTCCACATCTACACTGTATGAAATCTGAGAGGTCTACTGAAGCCCCTCCTTCCAATTAATTAAATGGACAGTAGTTAATTTTCAATTAACTAAATAAGAGATAACCAGACTTTCATACATCTCACTTGTGACATGCCATCCATAAATAAATGAACTAACTTCTACTAATTAGATAGTGCAGAGATTTATTTTACCTTATAGGTGACTGTCAATGTACCTCTGCTATGCAAACTGCAGTGTGGTGTGGCAAGTACTAACAGTCACAGTCTCTGGTAAAGCCTCACACTCCAATAAACACAGGTATCAGGCCAAAAAAAAGTTGAGCACAACCACATTAGCCATTTTGCTGTCAACATGGTCCTTTTTAAGCACAAAACCTCATTATGTTTCCATCTGGTGTATCACACCATGCAGATAATGCATTCTCTTCTGGTAAAGGCAACACGACATAACCAAAGGACAGAATGGGCTGCACTTGTGCATCCTCCATCAACAGGAACTGCAAAATAGGATTCAGGGCACAGGGTGACACATGTAGGCTTGCTGCTCTCTCTGTCCCCAGATTTGAAGAGAACTGAAAATCTCCATAGCTACAATTTGAGAAAAATCTGTATGTGCTTCCTGATGCACACTTTTCCTTCCTTCCGTGCTGCTCAAAATTAGGAAGAGTATTGCCAGCAGGTCAAGGGAGGTGATCCTGCCTCTGAAAGGCATGGAGAAGTGGTGAGGTTACCACTCTGCTTTTTCAATCTCCTGCATTCTGTGGTCGACAAAACCCTGCTTGCAAAAAGAAAATAAAATACACTCAAGTACTCCTTTTAAGACACAGCTTTCGTGGTGCTGACTCTGACAGGAGGCTGTGCCAAGGACTGCAGTCAGCAGCAGCCACTGGAGGAGTGGGGAGCTGTGTGCTCTGAGAAGGGAGCACTGCCAAACACGATGGGAGGCAGGAGGCCACTTGGAATCCATGCAGAGATCTCTGCAGCTTACTTGGATGTGCAGGCAACAGCTGTCATGCTATCATCCAGTGCGTTACAGGAGTGCAGGGGAGCTTTGTAAGAGTGAATAACTTAAAGAGCTCCTCACCAAGGCTGAAAACCCCTTCTGAGCAGCACAACTCACTGGGCAAACCACTCCTATATTTAGGCTATATTACTGTAACAGGGCACAGAGTAAACATAAAGAATGCACAAAGTTATTCCATCTTTGCTCAGCTGAGGCCCTAGAGGCACCTGAAGTAGGAGGTTCATGAGCTATTTGTTGTAGGGACAATGAAAAAGAAATTGAATGATTAGAAGTCCTGAGGCATGGTGAAATATGCTCAAACAGGTCCATTGTTCTTGACTATGTTGTCCTTACCACTCATGCACTTCTCAACTGAAAAAGGTGTCAGCAGGGTTGATTTACTTTTTAGGGGAATAAAGAAAGGAGGTTTTCAAATTACACCACAGTGGGCTTAGTTTCTGAAAAATACCAGATTTCAGAATGAGCATTTATAATTGTTTTGCCCACTGAAGTTTTTAGTTCAGTCATGTTAGCTTATTGCCACATCTGTGCACTTTACATACCTTTCTGCTCACAGTGCTCAATACTGGCCCTTGTTCATGTTACTCATTACTGGCTCCAAAATTTGCTGTCTCAATCAATAGCTGGCTGACTGTTACTGACAACATCCTGGAAACTGGAAGAGTGGTTAACTTCTGGGTCCCCAAAAGGCCCCAGTGTGTTACACGGAACAGTACCTCAAATACAAATCACTGCACCACAAGAAACACTGGGATTTTTGGGGTGGTGTGAAAGGGAGGTGTGCAGCCAGTTTTACTGTCAGAGCTACCTTGCACTTACAAGAGAACAAGTGCTTCTACTTCTGTACAGAGGTTTAATGCAAGTCTGCATTTGGAGCCCCAATGCTTAAACATACTGTTAATTAACAAAGAGCTGCTGAAAGCCAGACAAGGAAACATTTTCACTCTCAAAAAGAATCAAAATACAGAGCTGGCAGAAATTCCACATTGCCACGAAATGACACATGGTAGATGGTGAGATGTTGGTCACTTACAGCAAACAACTCCTGCCATATTTAAAAAAGGAGGGGCTGGTTCCTGCCTCATCTTTGCTTCCTCACGCTAATCCTGGGGCTCACAATGTCCTTTTTCATGTCCTGAAATCTTGCTTCTTCAGGACTAAAACATTCAGCCTCCCTCTCTGACCTGCACCTCCATTTTCTCCTTTTCAGGGGACTTCCAAACTGCTCTCTGCAGTTTTGGTTACTGATTTCAGAAGCAAAAAGTAGTACCTCAGACTCTAACTAATGCCTAGGGAAACACACCGTTAAGCACCTGTGTTGCAGTCAGATTTTGTGTTGAGAGTTAGCAGCCAGTGAAATCCTCAGATCCTAATGGATCTGTTCGTGTACTGTCCTTTTCCCAGTGTGATACACCACTGCCTAATGCAAATTCACCTGCTAAGGTCTGAGGGAACCACTGCCACAGGCATGATAAAACGAGCTGAACAGAAACAAACTGGTTATCACGTTAGTTTGAGAGTGCCGTGGATCCTCCTTACTCAGGCCAGAGACGAATTCCCGGAAGTTGATGAGCAGATCTCCGTTCTCATCCAGCAGCCTGAAGAGGCGGGCAGCCAGCGTGTCGGAGTGGGTGCCGCAGGCCCAGGGGAAGAGGAGGGCAAACATGCCCTTGAACTGCTCGAAGTCGATGCGGTACTGCTCCAGGTAGGGCAGGCTGGGGTCGTGCCGCTCCGTGGCATTGCTGGTCCCTCCCCAGTAGCAGCTCGTCAGGTGTTCTGCCTGAACAGAAGGCAAACACCAGGACACTGTCAGCACCTCCAGAAACAATTCATCGCCCTCCACGATAAAAACAATTCCAAACAACTCTTCACATGCATTCTTAAAACAATGCGACATAACAGATGCGCTTCAATTTATCCAGCCCTTCTGCTTTTGGAAGGGGTTTCTCCTCCAAACAGCATACAAAACTATCCCTCTACTAAAAAAAAGGAAAAAAGAAGATGAAGCAAAACTTTTTCTGCCTTTCAGTTAGATGAAACATGAAATATCTGTTTTGACCAGAGCTGTGACTTCCCAGGCTTGTTGTGCTTAGTCAGCCTCACCATGCAGCTAAGTCAGAAGGCTTGTGAAATCTTTATTTATTCCTTACTCATATTAAAATAGCTGTTTATTTGAAATATTTATTGTAGATTCTCAAAACAGTGAATAATGCACTGTTCTTTCAGTCTTACTGAAGTCAGCGGAGGTTCTGGGGCTGATTTTGCCAGAATCTAATTCAAAACAATTCAGAATCTTAGAGAAAAAGATCCCAGCACTGCACAGTGATTAACCAGGAAGACTGTGGGACTTGGTCTCACTGATTTCATGGAAGACTGAAAGAAGGCACTGCAGGATTTGGACAACTGGGACTTCTTGTTACAGATGGGAAATTAACAGGATATAAATTCTTCACGATATTTAAAAAAAATCTCTTGTCATAACAAAACAGAGGAAGAAAGTAACTTAAGACACTGTGCAGGAAGGTGAAGCTAACACATTTAAATGCTCACCTTTAAATCTGTGGATGTAATGGCACTGCTGTACAACCAACTTACAAAGACACATCACTTTGTGGCATTCAATTCCCATTTAATGCATTAAAGCATTAACAATAGCAAAAATCAGCTACTGCTATACAGAAGTATTAACTATCTGAGATAACAGAATAATTGTGATAAATTCCAAAACTTGGGTCAGGTAGAGAGACACCTATGTTTAGTTTCTAATGACTGATCAAAAGCCTCTATCCCATTTTTCATTTTATATTTTTAGCAGTATATATTTTTTTCCATGGACAAATCAATTAGTGAACTAAACCTTTCTCAAGTTTTAAAAACTGCTTGAGTTTAGGATTTTTTTGTATATCAATAATACAGCAGCTAATCCAAGTTTGTATCAAGATACCAAACAATAACTGACAGACCTGACTTGGTGCTTAGAAAAGACAGATTCCCACACCAAAATGAGCATTTACACCTCCTAGAGGCACATGACCTTATCTTCACTTCGCTTTACCTTGAAAAGCACATACAGTTCCTCCAGTTCATCGATAGTGAAAGAAGTCTCTGTCACAATAGTCCGTACCTTTGGAAACAACATCAACAGTTACAGATTAGAAATTCACGTTTCACTGAAAAGCTAAGTTAGGTTCAGAAACTGACTAAACTTATTCTGTGCAAAAAACATTATTATATTATATTTCAGTACTGACCACATTGCGCTTTGTAGTATCTTCGAGGGTTTGGATGACTTTCAGTCTTTGCTTGAATCTCATTTGTTCAATTAAATCTGCCCGGATACTTCCAAATTTCTTGAAAGAGAAAAAGCAGTACATGATTGTCTGTGTATTAATATTCAGAATATTCAGCTTGCCTTTAACTTATTAGAAAAAATAATTTAATTTTGTGATGTACCACAAATGAAGCTGCTGCTAATGCATTTTTCAAACACATTACAAAATTACAAAGACTTTAGGAGTATATCACTAGATTTTATTTTTCCCAATAACTTATTTTAATTTGAAAGGTCTGTATTCAATTTCAAACTCTCTCATTTCAAACTGTAATCTCAGAAGGTAGAAACTTCTTGCTTGGCAAACCTCTGTGAATAGATTGTTTTTTAAGTCCTCCTGCAGAGTTATATTTCAGCTTGTCCTGGAATGTCTCATAATCACATTTGATTATGACATTGAGAAAGAGAATATTAAACTAGCTGGATCTCTAATGGCTGACACAGTACAGCAGTCCATACATTCTGAGGATCTGAAACAAAGTAGCAAGAATGCAATTTCCACTAGGAAAAGATGCTCTTTAATACCCAAGTCTTATTTTCAAAAGTTTTTTCCAAAATGCACATAACAGTGTCAGGGAGCTCCTGCACATACTACAAAAGCATCATAGGGGGAAAACCTATTAGGAATAATATTCCATGTTTTCATATGCAGAGGAATGCCAAATCCCTAAGATTCGTTTCTCTAGAAGTATTATAAGCAGTATTATAATTTCTTGCCATCCAAAATCCACACACCTAGGAATGCACAGATGATCAGCAGGAACAAAAATGCCAGACATCAACTGCACCACATGTAAAGCGTAAAGGGGTGGCAGGACACACTTTCATACAAGATGGATTTATATTTCCAGTGCAAGTGCATCTACATAAGCAGGTCATAATATGCTGGCATATTCTTGTAAAATGAAATTCATGCTAAAGCTGCATTTATCTATAAAGGTGTTCATTTTTATCCTGTACCTAGGGAGTAAAAAAATGCTTCATGCACTTGTGAGCATGTTGCAGATAGAGAAGTCTTGACAAAAACAGAATGTAGATAAACATGAAGAATGTAGATATTAATGAATATCAGGTATCACAGAGGTATTTCAGGTATTCACAAAACCTTCAAACGACAGATCTTCTGAGGCTACACCTATTCCAGTAATCAGTTTATTTACTGGACTGGAGGGCCAAATAAGATGGTCTGTTCACATCCATAAAACTAAAACTCATGTAGTCTTCAAAAGAGGAAGGTTGCAGGTGATTACCTTCTGGGAATGGTCCTTTGTCCATGCTAAATTTCAAATTGTACAAGGGGTTGTTGGAAAGATGGCACCTGTTCAAGGTCAAAGCTGTATCAAACCTTTCCACAGCCCAGACCTTCCAGTGTCAGTTCTCGAGTTAGTATGGCCAGACACCACGCTACACACAGCTGAAATGTTGAAGGCCAATATTTTTCCTAACTAGCTAACACACAAATTAAATGAGTTAAACATGTAACAGCTCCAATTATGAGTCTACACTCCACAGACAGCTAGTGAGTTATGCACAGGCTTTTAAAACTCCAGTTATTATGCAGTTTACTATAGAATTATTAGGGTTTTTAAAATAAATTAATTAACAGCAACTTTCTTGAAATGAATTCTCTCTTTGCAAGCAGCTCCTGCTTTCCTCATGGTTCCTCACTCACCATGCTACTTGTTTTGCCTAATTATGCTGCAGAGCAGTTGGTTATTTACCTAGAAGGACATACAAGGTTCTGTGCTGCCAAATCCCCAAAAAGACAAACTAGCTCTGCATGGAGTCAGATGATTCATTTTAGAGCAGTTAAGCCAATGCAAGCAATCTTCATGATGAGGAAAATGGAAAAATGCATGGGAAACACAACTTCACATTAACACCTTGCTGGCCATTCTGACATCTACCAAACATCCATCTATCCTGACACACTTTTCCCTTCGGCACAGAACACACTAAGGACTGCCTACTTCCTTATTAAATGTGGTATATTAAAGCAAGGGGGGTTTAGGGCCATAGGAAGTGCCTTTGTAGAAAGCTGCGCTATTGCTATGTGTAAATCAACTCCATATCAATGGAAGGGAATAATGGAAATTAAAGAGAAAAAATCTTTACAGTTTTTCCTTGATTTTTGTAAAATATGGGTATGTCAGAGTAACCAGACATATTTTAACTGATGGCTTTTTATAAAATTTAAGGACAATTAAAGCAGTGCGCAGATTTTACCTGGTTTTGCAGGCTTTGTCCTGCCCTTTAATAGATATTAGTTATTAGCAGCTCCTTTCACTTGGATTTTCTTTTAGTTTTGGTGATAGTAGAGAATATAGCAGCCCATGGTCAAAATCAGCACTTTTAAAACAAAGTTTCACTGATAAAAGAAAGGTCTTCTGAAATCATACAGATTTCACTACTATTTCAGTTTGGAAAAGCACAAAAAAGCTTAAATGAGAATTAACTCCTTTCAAATTAAAAGTTCAGCCTTTTGTTAGTAAATCACTTTTTGGTTGTGGGCTGCTCTCCTTTGAGGCCTCACACTTCTCTGAAAACAGCTCCAATTAAAAGTCTTGGTTAAAAGAAGAAGAAAGTCTAACTCCTCTTCCTTGCTCCATTTCAGGCCTCTCAGATGAGTCTGCATTTCTTTTATGTTCTTTCTGTTTCAAGCAAAGCCAAACTAGAGTATCAAACTCCTCTGTGGAGCAGAAGCTGTGTTAGTTGGTAAGTTCCTGTTAAGAAGTCTTATCCTACCTCATAGGAAGACCTGATTAGCCTGAAGATATCCACCTCAGGATAAGGCTCTACATCATCACTGAGCAGGGAGTGAAGATGAGGAATGGGAGGAAGAGTACTGTCCTTATTAGTTACACTGTCCAAGTACCTGGTGGGAAAAAAAATAAAGAAATGAGAAATTCAAGATAAATTTGTATGCCCTCCCTTCTGAGGGTTAACAGCATACAGGTTACATATTGATTATTACATGTAGAAGTGATAAAACCATTCTCTAGGAACAGTTAAGGTTATACTACTGAAATTTATTATGAAAAAAATCCAAAGTTCCAGAAGCATATGGAAAACTAAACACCACTACCAAGCCCAAGAAAAGCAGAGGTTACACTCAGCAGCACTAGTTCTGATAGAATGACTCAAGCCACTGAAATCTATTTTTTCAAGATCCTACCTAATTATTCTGAGTCCAACTTAGTCTATTCCCAAAACAATCTTCCTTAACACCAAGGCTTTTTCTTAATACATAAAAGGTAGCAGGCTGAAGTAACAAAACCCATGTAATCCACTAAAATAATGAACTAAGTTAAATTTCTATAACTAGGTTTGGGAAGTTTATTCGAATGTCTTGAAAGAAGAATTTGCATCTTTTTGGTCACTTAGCATTATTTTAAAATAATATAAGGAGCACCTTACATGGATGAAAGGAGACTACAAGTATGTAAAAGGTTTACATATATAATACTGGTTTAAATTTAGTATTTCAACATAGAATACAAATCAGAAAAGCAAGCAAAAAAAAAAAACCAAAACCACAAAAATGAAGATACTTAATTTTCTGTAATAAATACCTTCCCAAGACTGTCATGGCTTCTCCATCATCTTTACAGTTAAGCAACTTGTCTACATTAGCTTCGAGGACAGCAAGTGCTAACTGAAATATCACCTTTATTCCTTCACAGAAGAAACAATCCACAACTACCACTGCACTTTCAAATGGCATTACACTGAGGAAAAGAGTGAGGAACCAGGACAGGGAGATGGTGGAGATTACACCCAAATCCTGCATGCAGTCATAAAGCTGTGGAATGTAGTCACGAGCCAACTCTTCAAAGACACCTTGATCCACCAATGCTCCTGTTGAAGATAAATAAGGCTGAATTAATTCAGGAGCAACTGATACATTGCCATTTAGGGGAGGAAAAAAACTCCTATATATTTTATGTATATAAATGAAAAAACCTAAGAATATTTTGCATGGTGCTTATGCACATTTTCTCACTTTCAAATGAGTAACAGACTCCATTACACTACTATACATACAAATTGAACTGTAATAAGTTTTTTTCTGTTTTAATAATACACTTCAGAATAAATAAGCACAGAGTAATTTGGTCTAGCAGTAGCAGAAGTTAAATAGTGGCTTGATATTACCATTACTAATTGGAGCAAGACCTCAGCATCACCGGTTGAATGAGGCCAGAGTGACTGTGAGGGTTCAGATTTACTTCAAGAGAACTCTGTATTATACATTCCCATGCCACAACATTAGTGTTTTAAACAGGCCAGGAAGAACAATTTCTAAGGCTGAGTATCTCTAGTATTTGTGAGCTATAGTAAAAGCAGATTCCATGATAAATTGAAGTCACTGTCTTTGACATGCACAAGGAAGCTCATCTGACAACAACAGCTTTCTGATACTTGTGCCCTTCCACATCAGAGGTACAGGCACAAAGACTTCTACTGCAAACTGCTAAAGCTCCTGTTTCCACCTTACCTTAATCAGCTAATTGGATCATGTAAAACTCAAATTTTAGCCTCCCATCTTTTCTTAACAATCTACTTTACTTAACCCCAATTTAGAATGTCATCTGACCCTGAGTAGGTGATAAACTATTAGCAACAACATTACCTCTTTAGGAAATTGCCTTTATTCTCCTGAGCAGGCTGGCTCATCACCAGCATGCACAGATGCACCTACCCATATATTTGTTTCAGTACAAATAACACCAGTTCATTTGGTTAGTTTTTATAGTGTCATTTCAAACATGTCCCAAAGCTTACCAACAACTCTTGTGTTGTAGTAGTCAGGCAGCATACGCTCACACAGAGCCACCAGCAGCCAGAAAGCTTCTTCCTCTTTTGCATAAAGGAGGAGCACTGAAGTGACAATATTCATAGCCTAAAAGAAAGGGAAATACAATTATTTAATATCTAGCACTGGACCTGGGCGGAAAAGTGGTTAGGAAACTTCAAATCACAGAAAATTGTAAGGTTTTTCTTTCGTTTTGTTGTTGTTGTTTCACTGGGGCTTTTTGGTGGGTTTTTTTGGGTTGTTTTGTGTTGCAGATTTTTTTTTCTAAGAAATCAAGATTTTTCTTCCTAATCAAGGGCTGAGCCAGGTCTGCAAGCATCTGTTACACTGCTACTGATATTCTGCCATAGGTGCTCTTGGGGAATCTGGGTCTGGTGCAGCCAGAACACCTCCCACAGCACTAGTGATGTGCCTGAATTCTCACTGTAGCTGAACCAAATCTCAAGGTTATTAATTACTGTGACAGTTCTAGGGACCAGAACTGAAATGTCTTTCTACTGCTTCTCTGTCAAATAATCTTTAAAAACGTTGTAGCTATTACTTAGTACCTCATGTGTTATTAAATAATTTATGATGGTATCTTGTTACAACTGCTTGCACTTACTCAAGTTGCATCTGGAAGTCTTAAAAGTTAGACATTAATAAGGCTTCTTAATACTAACAAATCTAAGTTTCTTCTTTGCAAAAGTATGTAGGAAGGCAAAAAAAGACCCAGTGATAAACCAAAATTATATAATATGAAAGAAATATTTAGGACCAGAAACTAGTGACTTGAATTATGGGCATAAGAACCTCAAAACCATGCACTGGGGTCAGCATTAACTCCACAGATATATGGTTAGGACTCCCAGTGATATCTCCTAGGATACTTTATTTTTTCCAAAGTGTTTGGGGGGTTTTTGCTTGGTTTTTCGGTTGTTTTCTGGTCTTGTTTCTTTTCATTGTTTTGAATGATGACATGGCATCACTGAAAGAGGAAAGGAGGTTCTGGAGGGTTATAACTAATACATTGAATAACATTTCATTATAATGTGGACAGGTAAAAATAGGTAAAAATTTAAGACTGAACACAATGTGTTTTGGTTTTGAGGGTATTTTTTGTTAACATGAAAATAACCTTTCTTCAGGGTACATTGTCATTTTTTGTAGACAGCTCTGTTATCATCTGTCCAGTTTGTATATTTATGAGCAGAAATTATGCTTACAGAAAATCTCTCAATGTGTGCTGCTAATAGTGCTGTTAGAGCAGGTCCTTGTGTGACATCCCTCTGGCCTCAGCATTCCTGCCTCTCTGCAGCACCGAGCTCACAAGCACCATCCACAGCTCTGTGTGCTTCACACAGCCAAACCCTCACGTGCATGACTGAAGGACAGCCTGCAAGGACAGAACTGGAACTCCAGAAACTGAAGGAGTGCAGGGGATTTCAATTACCTGACAATATCCTATGTTTGGATTTCTGAAAGCATAAGCTGTCAAGACTCTCCTTAAAGCAGCAATACCCATCTCATTCTGGAATGCAGGGTGTTCTGGAAGGGAGCGGTGCAGATCCCTCTCTATCTCTTCTGTAGCAAGATTGTATTTTCCCATTGATTTCTCCACTAGGTCCTCATAATAGCCAGGATGAGTGGTCATTTCATTAATGGCTCCTAGGAGTAGGAGAACAGCGTTAAAACCAGGAGAAAATGGAAGGTTTAGCAGGTACAGTACTTCAACATGATAGTCTGCTCCCCTTCCATTCCAAGTGTCACCAAGAACTCTGAAAGCAAATATGAAAATATTATTTCTTTAAAGGTGATTAAAAAATTTAGAAGTATGGGCTTTGGTGATTATCAGCCCTTCCTGTCTTCTCTACAGGCATTTTATAATGAGGATAAAATCCCTCTCTGCCACAATGAAACAGGAGGCGTGAAGAACAAACCAACTGTGCAGTCACATGGTATCATGAGCTCCCTCTGCAGCTGGCTGTGGGTTTGGTTATCCTAAATAACTCAAAACTTGTCTCTGAGAAAGCTACATGCCCTGGGAACAGTGTAGATTAGTGTCTGGTTGCAGACAGTATGACAAGTCAGCCAAAAGCAAGAGACAAAAACTCATGAGTTCTGTTCCTACTTCTGAAAATGATGCTGTCATCCTGGGCAGGGCACTCAGCCTTAGGGATACCACTACATGCTCACAGAGCTGCTATGAGATTTCACTACTGGCTTTACAACTTCTCCAGAAACAAAATCAAGCGTCAGTAGCACAAAGTAATCTACACAGAAAGTAGAGTTACAGATACACAGTGAACATTAGTCCAAACTAGCTGTTAATAGGATGCAAAACAGAGCTCTGCATTCCTGTGACTGTCTTCCAAAAACATTCCTCTAGTGCCCAGCAGCAAAGAGAAAATATACATGACTATATTACTGGGGAAGAAATAGAGAACAAACTTGAAAGCATCATGAGGTCATCAGACAAAAGGCCCTTGTGCTCACATCATAAGTGGAGTGGGTAGCTGTGGTAATTATCTTGGGGAGGGTAGAGCTAAAGGAAGGCATGTGGTGATAGGTTATGAAGAATGCCTACGGTAGGATGGATTTCCATAGAACTACTAATAAAATTGTTCAATTTAAAAAAAAAAAAAACAACTTTAAGTGGACACATATCTAGAGAATCCTTTGGAATTCCTTGCAACAATTGCTGAGAAGGCTAAAAGCTCAATTGGATCCAGAAATTATTAAATAAATGGGAATTAGGCTTGCTGGTGGTTGCTGAACGCCTAGAAGGTCCCTAAACGACTGGCTTCTGGTTGCCAAGCATGTGGTCTGCTTTTTATGTATTCTTCCTTAATTATGTGAGCCTCTTTGAGAAAGGGCATTTGCTGGTCTTACAGAAATCTTGTCTAAACTCGTCTGGTGCCCGCTAACAATCACAGCCTTACTTACTCCAAATATTTTCAGACACTTATTATGTGCACCTTTAATCACCTCTGAATTCCCTTCTTCCCTCATGCCTTTGCTTATATCCCACAGACACATTCAAAGGGAAACCTACCTGAGAAGAGCAGCCAAAGCTCCCCTCTCATGCTTTCTGGAATGCCCTTTAGCACAAGGTCTCTTGTTTTCTCTGTACGATACATACAGACCCCTTGGCCATATTCAGCAAAATGAATCTTCCAGGCCTGCTCCTTCAGGAACTCCTTGGCCTAAAAGCAAAGAAAGGCAGGCATAAAGATGCAGCTTCTCTTTCTAACACTCTGACCCACTAAAATCTTGAGTGCTAAAAAGCCTGCAATATCCTAACCTTCCAAGTGAGCAAGAAGTAACCTGGCTGCAGTCCAGTTACCTTCTTAATGGGCTGCCTCCTCCCATTCCCCAGTTTCTATGCCAGTAGACCTTGCTGCTAAGAGAAGCAGTTATACTTAAGAGCAGGAATGCAACAACATCCCCTTGAATTACATCCAGATTTGCTTTTATGTAGCGAAATTGTTTGTACTGGTAAAACAACAATATGTTCAAGCCTTTACTTCTGTGAAAAATACTGCCTCTTCTTAACTGTCTGTCAGATTCAAACTCTTCTGAGTCAGCAACATGGGTTTTAAGGCAAACATAATCTGACAGCCTTTTCAGTCAGGTGGAGCACTCAAAAGTGTATTTTACCAGCTTAGGGTTGAACTCCTCGGGTGACCTGCGCCGATACATGGTCATTAAAGCTTGAGTTGCTGTTGGAATTCCGTTATCATTGAGGTTGAATTGTCGCTCTCCCTCTGACTCAGAGCTCAGGCTTTTGTGAGGGCTGGCAGAAATTAAACTACTTGACCTTGTAAACACCTGGAGAAAGCAGTCACAAGCAATATAGGCATAAAGATGAGCCAGTGTCTGGACTTTTTACTTCACTTTACCTCAAAATGTATACATGCTAACGATTAACAAAAACATAAGCCAGCAGAAATTAACCAGTAGAGAGAGAATAACAGAATAGCTTCCAGTTTCTCAACAGCTCTCCTGAAACACAACCAAATTCTAGAACTAGAACTGCTAGGGTAATGTTAGCCCTAAGTAGCCCCAGGCAATAAAACAGCTCCCTTGATCTGGCAACATCATAGGACTACTAGATTGTGATTTGGAAGAAAAGTATTTTGAAGAAAAAGGATTTTCTGACTTCTCAAACAGCTTTGAAACCGCATCATAGTAAAATCTCATGGAGCAGTTCACACCAAATGCCTGAAACTGCAAGTCAGTCATGCATATCTAGATATGTAGTCATATTATGAATTGTAGTAAATGCTTACAATAATTTGTTTTTATAATTCAGTAGGTAGAACACTTAGATCCATTTACAGCAAAAGTTCCAGCACTATACATGCCTACATGCTCTGGTATACAACAGCACAGTAATTATACCTCACCCCCAACAAAGCAAGTGGAACAATTCTTTGAAGACACACGTTGCAAACAGGGTAGGGCTCCACAGGACAGTACTAAGGTATGGCTTAGGACAGACTTGGAATGTGAGATATACCAACATCATACCAAAATGATACACCACAAAAGCCTCTTCTACTTTGAGATCTGAATTATTATACTTTGCTGGGTTTAACAGAACTGATGAGGTTGTTACATGACCTGAATTTCATACATAAAAGCTGGAATTCAGCAGAAGGCTTGACATTCAAAGCACCTAAAAAAGTGTATCTAGTCATAACTTTTAAGAACTATTTACTTTGCACACATACGTAAGGAGGTGGTTCAGAATAGGGTCATTTGATGCTCAGGACAGAGCTGTTTTTTTCCTGTTAGGTCAAATGTTCCAAAGTTCACTAGAAGTGCACATACAAGCCAGCTCAGCTCAGGCATTGTTTGCAGAAGAATCAAAAGACGGGATTTAGCGGCTAAAGGCTTGAATAAAAGGAGTTTCATGCCAACCGATAATTTCTTCAAATTATTAAAATTCCAGAACTACATTTCAATGGACAAGTAAATAGATATTAAAAGTACTATTCAATTAACCAGTTAATTAACTATGACACTTCTCTTAGGTTTAACATGAAAAAGATAGATATCCTAACTGACAAATTTTAACACTTCAGCTCAAAGGCATTAACAAAAAAGAGGTCACATTTCTGTGCCTAAAGGTTTAGCTTTACAAAAACGTAAAGGTGCTTCCTCTCCCCACACCAGTTAAAATCCTCTTCTAGTAAATTATTCGTGTTCCTTCACATACCTCATCATCCGAGCTGATATAGCTTCCAGAAATATTTTTATCCAAGTATATTTTTGAGGTGGTTTGTTGCAGAAAGTCTGAGATCCTCTGCACAAGGAAGTCTCTGTCTTTCAAGTTGGCAAAGAGGAATGTCATTCTGTTTTTCGTACTGATTGACAGTGGGCTGGGCAGCACGCTGGAGCTGTCTGCCTTTTCCACTATTGTCACCTAGGAACAAACAGTTGCTACAGCTTAAGATCTTTAGGTAATCAAGCTGCTTGGTGTAAGAAACCATCTTAATACAATAAAGCCATTCTCCTTCCACCCTTATATCAAATCCCAGTGGACACCCCTTTGCCAGAAAACATGGTTTGCATACAAGGGCCTACAAGCCTGAAAGATAAAGGCTGTAATCCCTCAAACAACTGGTTTCAGTACATTTTCCATCAAAACTCCCCTGAACTACTTAGCTGATTTTACTCAGACTGCATTTTAAAAGAATCAGTAAAACAAAATTCCATCTGTGGGATACAAATCTATCAGCTTTTTTGTAGGACTTCCAAATCCCTCTCTTGCTTCCTAACATCATCAGCACAGGTCACAGAAACCTTGGCCTACCTTTTAGTGTCAATACATGTGAATAAACCATTTCTGAGATGATGCTCCTGCACAACTGTACTACAGCTGCATACTGTGAAAACAGTTGCACAGTGGTATTTTAAATGCATTTTCACAGTACACAGGAACTTGCAACAAAGGGAAATTAGCCCTATGTCTTCCCTTACAAAGGAAAATATCTAACCCTGAGAGGTGGAGGCTTCTCAATGGCCTTCAGTTGTTAGAGGAACAGTCACTAATCTAACTGAACTCCAGCCTGTAAACAGTACTCATACCACAATCTACTGAGTACAGAGAATGAGTTCCCTGAGGTTTTGGTAAAGCACATTAACACACAGAAATCTCAGGGATAAGTCATACACTGTTGATGAATTATGTAACAGTTGTGTGCCCTAAACATTACCAACTATTACCTCATAAACATATCAGTCCATCAAGCTTGTGCAGTTCATACATTGAACAAAACACAAATCACAATTATAAATACTTTGAACTACTGCTTTTATTACTTTAGATGATTTCTTAATGAAAACTGACTTACTGCCTTCAGAACAGAAAGCAGGACATTTAATTTCACTAGGACTTTTTGACTCTTGCTCCTTTAACCTTTTCAAAACCAGAAATCAATGGTAAGACATGAGTACTACAATATTAATAGCTCTAGCTAAATGGATAGGGTAACCATTTTTCATGCATTCTCTTTGAAGAGTTAAAGACTGCAGTGCACCACTCAGGGGCTAAACCACTTCTCTGTTCTTTCCACCTCCTTTTATTGTTCTGTTAACTACAAATCTACTACCTACTTGTTAACTTAAAGGACTTCACTAATAGCATATTGAAGTTAGCTAAACAGTGTTCCCTATGTTTCCTGTTCCACTTAAAAGCTGTTTGAGTACAATCAGCACACAATACAGGCTCTAAAGGCACAGGACAGTCATTATTAAAGCAAGCCTAATTATAGCTCTGCTATAATGAGAGCTGATATCCACTTATTTCCTATTCAATAGAGACACACACATATCTGAGGTGCTTTATCTTGGAGAGGGCACCTGCTGAAAGTGCAGTGAGCAGTGCAGTCAGCCACTGAAAAGCATCTTTCCCCTTCATAATTTCTGAATCAATGCTTTGCTATTGTCTCATCTGTCAAAACACCTCCAGGATATTACAGAACATTGGAATTAACTTAAGGTTTAACCCAAAGCTTTCATTAGATAGAAAGGTTTCCTTTAATTACTACAGGTACCGATCAGATGATCTGAGAACTGGCACTAACCCCCTGGTTTACTGCTCTCCTTGCTGGTGCTGAGACTTGAAGCTGTTCAAACAGAAGCATTTATTCCTTCACCTACTTCTGTCTCTTAAAGCTTTGGAGCTGCTCTGAATCCTGTGCTGCTGTGACTGTGGCTATCAAAAGCAGTTGCTGAAGCTGCATTCAGGAAAAGAGGTCCTGTTAAATAAAGACTTTGACTCCCCCTCCACCACTTTACCTGCAGGACTGCCATTCCCTCTGATTTTCAGACAAACAGTGAAACCATAACTGAATGTCTTATCCCAAACAACCAAAGTTGCTGCAAAAAGCTGCTGAGAACCTGTACTTCAAAGTTTCTGAACATGTACTCGTTTTACTCTTTATGATTTGCAGGGGAAAACAGTGCCTTGAAGTATTCCATGGTTCTTCAGTCAAGCCAAACTGTCCTTGGTTACATCAGCTTTGCTACTACTTCCAAAACTTACTTACCACAATTTGCCATTAACCCACAAATCAAGTCAACCATAAAAAACTCCCCAACATAATTATTTTTTAATTGCATCAAAGAAACTCTTCTTACTGATGATCTGCTTTAAGCAACCAGCTTTGAAAAGGGAAACACACCAATTTGAAAAATACAGACAAAATATTTTCCACATACAAGAATAAACAATTGCAAGTCTGTGTGAAGAGGCAACTCAAAACTTTAGGATTATGAATCTTTTTACATCTGACAAAAGTAAATCTTATGCGACAGATTCTTTAACAGAATTTCCACTCTAGGAAGTTTCACCCTCCACTCCTCCCTATGAGGCACAAAAAATGTAAAATTGGGCTGTAAATCAGAATACAAGTTATGAGAGAGGAAGAATTCACAAGGGTTATGAAAACTGATAGAAAAAATTCCATGCAAGCTTCAGTAGTAGGAACCATGAACTAAGATAGATAGTCATTAAATATTACCTAGAACACATCAGTATGGCATGCTCACAAGAAATAAAAAGGATGAAAAGAGGCTTTTCTCCAAAAAGAATAAAAAAATATAGTCAAAAACCCCCACCAAAATAAAAAAATCAAAGCTAAATAAGACACTGCTTATTTAAATTGCCATATAAATTAAAAAATACAAGTATATACCTCTCGAAGAGGGATAATAAGGCTGCACAAGTTCTCTTCTTTACTAGTAAAGCAAATGTAGTTTGTAGACACAAACATCTGACCCAAAATATGCATTTTGTTGAAAGGAGTCCAAAGAGTACAGTCTGTGTGTCCATCTAATTTCTCATCCTTGGGGAGTCGGAACAATGCACGGTATCTCTCGCTCTTTGCTCTGGCATCAAGATCTCTAAAAAAACCCACAGAAAGATTTTCTTGGTTTAGGGAACGTATTAATACATTTTAAGATATATTTTATGCAAATCATTGCAAGTTACCTGCAACACATAGCTAAGCAAGGAGTGTACAGCAAAAAGCTGGAAATAATTTGCCTATAGTGGAGATACAGTCTTCACTTTTGGAAGGTTCTAAAACCACCTGAGAAAAAACTCTGCCATGAATGACTCAGACATTCATCCTCACTTCTCAGAGAGGAAAGACGGAGTGAGCTTTCCATATTCAGCTGCACTTTCTGAGAATATATACAGTGAATCCATTTTTTGCTAATAGTAATTAAAAAATGCTTCTTTGAGGCTTTTTTATTAACATCATGGAATCCTTAAGGTTAGAGTTTGGTAACAATTTCAAGACTTAGTCTTGATAATGCATTCAGTGCAAAACACTCAACAGTAAGGACAAACAAAAGTGATACAATGCGTGTCAGATGTCACTAAATAATGAGAAATATAAACAGGCACTGGCTATAATTCTGTATGGTACACTAACATGAATGACATATAAAGAAAAAATTAAAAAGAAACTAACAAGCTGAAGTGTGATATAAAAGAAGAAGAAATATTTTTCAGATAACTTTTCATTCCTTAGAATTTTATGTCAATTTCTGTATTGCTGTTACCTAAACTATATTCCAGACAGAACTGTTACTCTAGACTCTAATTTCTCAATTCCAGTGATAAGATAAAATATGAATACTAGGTATAGTTCTTAACAGCACATTAATCACTTTATTACCTTCCCATACAGACATAAAATGGCCTTATAACAGATACCAAAATGTGGCCAGTATCAGGAGATACACTAAAGAGATTCTGAACAAATGAGCATTTGGCCCAAGAAAGCTTATTTCTGCAACATGCTCGTATCCCTATTTCAACAAGATACCAAGTAATTATATTTAAATAATTATTCACATTTTGCCACTGCTGGAATCAATCATTCCTTTTGGAGTAGCAGTAAATGGCCACAACATTAGAAAACTTTTGGACAAAATCCTGCAAGTACAAGGACTGAGGAGGAAGAAATGAGTAAGAGGCAATGCTACGTACCGTTTTAGAGCAGACACTTTTTTGGGGGATTTCTTTTTCAGTTTGGGCAATGACCTGTCCTGTTCAAATCCTTCATTGTCCAAAAGCTGTCGCATGGCTATATTGGCAAGCTGTTCCATCAGTTTAAATGTCTCACTGATGTTAAGGAATACTGAGAAAAAATGTTCACTTGACCTCGTGCTCACTTTGATCATGTCAGGGAAGAGCAGCGTAGCATTCTTCTCAAGCTGAGTGATATCAACCCAACGGATAACTAACTTTGCTGAACAAGAGCAAACAAAAAACAAGGTTCAGTACAAAAATGAGCATATTCAGGAGCTTTTAGCTTCCTCGTCCTATAAAATGCATTCAACTGACTTTTTCTAGCACCCTGAAATTTGGGAGTACAGCATAAATAGATCAAGTTTGTACAAACAAACCACTGTCACCTGACAAACAGGAGATAAAAGAGTTTAAATATCATTTACTTTATTTACAGAACACCACACAAGCATTGCAAGGCCAGGTAAGCTAACGTGACTTATCATTGTCACTGCACTAGCTCAGACTCTGATCTCCTTTTCCTATGGAAGCAAAGAAACACAGTCTGAACACATCAGACAGGCTTGTCTTATCTTTATACAGCAAAAAGTTTCAAATATTACAGCCACACAGAACCTAAGCTTTTCTCCCAGGACCAATATAGCTGGTGTCCTTAAAGCAGGGGCTAAATCCCAAGAGTGATCCCTTGCCCATAACCAAAAATAGTGCTGAATTGCTCAACTCCACTGTCCCTCGAATTAACCCCCTGCAGAGCAGACTGGCTGCATCCACACTAAGCAGTTCTTTATTCTGGGTCTCCTCTGAAACCTTTTTGATGTTCTGGTGTTGAACAAATGTGATTTAAGGTTGCAAAGTCTGCCAGAGTAGTACGTGAGGATTGTGTGAGAGCAGAAAAGAAAATCAGAACTGGTGTGATCTTGTCCCTATTTCCTTTTTACAGAGAACTACTTTGAGAAAGACCAAACAAACAAGGGAACAAGCACCCAGTTAAGCAGTGTGACAAATCAGGGAATTACTCCCTGCTTCTCCTTTCCTCAGTAGTGTCTTTGTACCCTCAGTGATCAGTACGTGAAAAGAAACAAGCTACAGGAGATTTCCTAACCACTGTGAGATGCACAAATTACCATTCCACTGCTAACATACCTTCCCTGCCCATGAGAAAAGAGTAAAAGCAAAGGTGATTGATGCTGAGATACACCCAGCCCTGCCGGGGAACCTTTCCCTTCCAGTAACTGCAGGAGTAGTAGTTCACTAATTTCTCTTCCTCTGGCATCCCAAACAGCTTGTGAAATTTCACTATGGCTTCCTTGAATTTCTCAGTGTCATCATCCTCCTTGATGCCATTGATCTTGTTGTACTCAGCAATGATGCCCTGGCAGGGAATAAAACCAGAACAATCCTGTTAGTGGCCATGGGCTATCAGATATCCTAATTCCCACTGCCATCCAGGCCACAATGGTTACTGCATTGCCAAGGAAGTCGTTCAGGGAGCTCTTATTGTTCTGCTCACTCTTTGACTTGTGTAGTTATTCACTTTATTCAAGGTTTTCTTTCTGATGGCCTTACTCCCTGCTGTGCCCATGTCAACAGCAACCAAACACCGACCCCCTTGCCAGTGCCTTGTTTTAAATTATCCAACCCAACTCAAACACTCCTAACAGCCCCGTGAAGCACCCATGGCCTGCAGTATTTTCATCTTCCTTCCTGGGGAAACAGACACAGGATTTCACATGACATTTTTCTGAAGGGAAGAAAAAAAGGAACTGTTGCTCTTTACAGAAAATTTTGTATTACTTCTATGACCCCTCTTATTGGACCTTGAGCATAAAAGAGCAAAAAAAGGGAGGGGAGAAGAAAGAAGAAAAAAAAATCTTCAATCAGACTTACTAACAGAGTGGAAAAAATTTCCCACTTTCAGGTGCAGATGACCCTCATGAAATTTGAAGAGGCAACAGGTCAAAAGATGTTTTTTAATATTTTTAAAGACTACGGTTCCTTCTGTTCTATACTCTGTTTTATTTGCTTATTTTCCCAATCTCTATTGTCTTTTATATAAAAGTTATAAAATTTTTGCCTTTTTGTGACTTTTTGCCTTCAACTTGCTCCATATTTACATGACGAGCAGAGTATAAGACAGAGAAACATCGTTCACATTTAGTATTGATCCAAATCTAGGAAGCAACAATTTCCTTAAGGATTATATTTCAAAACACACATATAAGGTATGTCCATGACCATCTATAGCACTCATGCCTGATTCACTGGGGAAACACAAGCAACTGTGGGATTTGTAAGAGAGCTGACTTATGATACAAAAGGTTAAAAGAGGAATGAGACAAAGCCAATACTTTGAACACACACCAATAAATACAGCAATTCTTCTTACAATCTTTGAAAAAAGTATGTATTTTGAGATAATTCTTAGTACAAAAAAAGTACTTTTTGCCAGTATAGTTATTATCTGACCTATAAAGAGAAAAAGAAACTCTGAGAAAATCAACACTCCCACTTCCCACCAAGGAAACAAATCAATGAACCAGCAACCCTAACACCTATATGGAGTGCAAATGCCAATACTATAGGACTTAACTGCACAGAAGAGGGGGAGGAGACATTATGAGTGCATGAAAAAAGTTAAAATTAAGCCTTGCAATGGAGAAACAGTAGCACAGACAACTGTCAAAGTTTAAGACAGTGCAATTAATTTTAGAACTTGCAATGCCTTAAGACCTGCCTATATATTTATATGGTTTTTTAAAAAATCACACTGTTCTAAGCTACATGCACTATTCCCAGTTTCCCTGATTTTTACACACGCTGCTACTTAGCATCTGGTAGTTCTTCAAAAAGGCAGAGCAGCCTGGGAACCACCAGCTCCAATTTATTTCAAATTCACATAATTTTTCTTTCCCCAGTCATATTTATCACTAACAACAACTGCAGTAATTAATACACTACCTGTATTTTTCCTCTGACAAATGTATTTATGTCATTCTCATTTTCAAAGATTGAAAGAGTTTGCAACAAATTCTGTTCCAGCCATTCCCAGTGTTCAGTGATTTCCTTCCTCGAGCAACCTATATAAAAAACAAACAAGCAAACAAACCAAAAGTCACAAAATAAATAATTCACTAGTGTCAATGTCCCTTTAATTCCCAGTCTCCCCTACAGCTGATCA
Organism: Zonotrichia leucophrys gambelii; assembly: GCF_028769735.1. Classification (NCBI taxonomy): domain Eukaryota; kingdom Metazoa; phylum Chordata; class Aves; order Passeriformes; family Passerellidae; genus Zonotrichia; species Zonotrichia leucophrys. The sequence goes on along the minus strand of NC_088173.1, from coordinate 42,253,876 downwards.
CACAATCAGCCCAAAACCTACACCCCACTTCTCAATAATTCATCATGACAGGCAAGGTCTTTCTCTTTGTTCAGGGCTAAAATACATACTTGCTGCAATGTTTTAAATTACAGGTTATTTTATCACTATTGCTGGAAAGTTTTTACCTATCTTAGCATATTAAAAGTATTCACCATTTTACCAACACTGGCCTTTAAGGTAAATTATTCAATAACTCTGACTCTCAGGAAAGGGGAAGAAACCATATTTAACAGTTAAAACACTGCACTTCAAAATACAGAGCCCTCAAGAGTGGCAGGAAATAAAAATGAAAATAGCTACAACATAGCAACTTGCATGAAAATGCATATAATTACCATTATCACAAAAAACCTGTTTACAGCAGTTCTATAACTGAAAAACACACAAAGCCACTGTTAGAAGAATTAACTTTATAGGTGGAGAAGGATCTAAAAAAGTTGTTCACTTCCGAACAGAATTTAATATAGCACCATTTTCACCTTCAACTGAGCACAGCACACTGGGAGGGACACTGGCATGGGACACAGAAGTGCTACTACAATATGAAAGGCTGATTGTGTACAGCATTTTGCATTCCCAGACCATCAATTGTTCTTGAAAAGTAAATAAAAATTCTCCTGTATAATTCAATAAACAGAACTCTAAGCTGTGACATCTTTAACTCAACCCTGCACTGGAGAACGGGCTGTTCACAAGGCTTCTCTCCAGAGCCATAAGGCTTCAGATTCACCAGCCAGAATCCTCACAGGGCCCAGATCAGTAGTGTTAATATCCAAGATATTTCACATCCAAATCTGTCTAAACAGTCATTTTAGAGCAGACAAACCCCCCTGGATTACTTTCATCCTCAGAATACTCTTGCACTGAGCAAGACAAAACATCACAAACATATCACAAAACAATCGCATTTCTTCAAGTCGCTCTGTTCAGCTACTTACTGAAGATGGAGATTATTTCTTTACTGAAGGCAGGAGAAAAAGACAAATTTCTGTAAAAACAGATTACAAGTACCAAATAACCAACAGTCTACCCTTGGAGAACAGTGCAGAACAAATGAGAGTTGCATAGCTAAAAGCAGCCAAAGCCCTTGGTAACCTGTATAATTTTAACAACCCTTGATCAGTTCAGAAAGAATTGCTTTAGTTGCAAATTCATAAAATAACCACAGCACAGAGCGTTAGGGAACACTGGGCTGCTCAGCTTCAAGGTTGCACAGATAAATTATTTGCTCTCTGTAAAATTTTATCTCCCTGCAAAATCCACACTATTCCCCTAAAGTCAAGTGACAAGACTACACCAATGCAGTCTTTTAATTTGATCAAAACAACTAAACTATCAACCAGGTATTAGGAGACTAAACATTTAAGAAATACTCCACAAATGGAAATCACAGATATATAAATTAACTACATTAGCAATTTCAATTAGGGCTAAGATTCATAATTGAAGAGCATGTTTATTAATACTAGCCTAAATGAAGACAGAGTACTTCTACATAAAATCCACAATACCTTTCTCAGAAAAAAACCAAAATTCTCAGAGTTCAGCAGCACCATACATTTCTACATGTATGGTACATTTATTTATTATGGGACCATAACCAGATCTGTCCAAGTTGGAGCATTAAAGACCAAAGCTCTTAAAAGTTGTTGCATCTGTGTAAGAACATAGAGTTCTATAGTTAACTTTAACCTAGCTACCATCTTGCTGACTTCTAAGTACATCATACATAGAAAGACCACACAGTGTCTGAAATAAACATCCAGGAGGCAGGCATCCCTGGGATCTAGCCGGTATTTATCCTGGAGCAGACAGGAAATGTCTCACTGTTTGCTGTTCAGTGTTTGTGTGAGTGCTGGTGCTGCATTTTCTTCCTGGTTACCACTACAAGGGAAGCCAGGTGCCCTGGGTGCACTGGGGTGCTATAATTCAGGTGTTCCTCCCACCATTCTCTCACCCAGGAATGCTCACTTCAGAAGTGCTCTAGGAGTGAGCCCTGGCCATGGAGAAGAGCATGCAAGGAGGAGGAATGGGGACTGCTGGTCCAGGAACACCTTTGGGAGAAGAAAAGTAGGAAAAAATAGATGTTCCATCCCTGCTCCATCTCTGTTTGCATTCAGTCATTGTGGTTAACACACTCTCCCATGATGGCATTCCAAGTCTGACTAGCAGAAACTCCAGTGCCACTGAATTTCACCGCTACAGCAGGTTTTCCTTCTGACCCATTTATTTGTCCTGACATGACTGTGCTCAGCAGGAAGGATGCTCTCTATCATGTTATGTGACACAGAGTCCAGGAAGAATAAAAACCCACATCAGTGCATTTGTCCTTACCACAGGCAATGGTCCAGTAGACCAAGGAGTCTGGTGCTTGGTAGAGGATTCGATATGGTGCCACTCTGGCACTGGAGTCCAACACAACATCAAGAGTACCCACAAGGAGACCTGCAGGAGAGGAAATTCTCATGAATACACAGGAGAGGGCTCTGCAGCCCCTCCCCATTCCATTTGACCCTCCACAGCAAAACCCAGATCTACATATTCATCCTCACGCTTCTTGTCTCAGGCTGTAAAGAGGAAGAATGATTTAACAGGGAAACATCTTCAGCTTAAACAAGACTTCAACTCTTTAATGTACATCAATGCTAGCATAAAGACAGGCAAATTGAAGCAAAGCAGAAGGTAGCTGTGTTATAAATTCATGTTTAAAAGTTATTTAGTTTTTTCCTGTGTTTCATACACTGCTGGAACCCTGAGCAGTAAAAAACCTACCAACTACAAACCCTCCTCCAACACCAACAAGAAATCCCAGACAATACATCCTATAAGGGTTCAAAACTTGAATGTCACTAGGTAAAACTAAAGACTTCCAGCAAAAATAACTGTGCTACTTAACAGCTGATTATTTAGGGTAGGAAGGATTAAAATGCCTTAAGAGTCAAGCTGTTTTTCAGATGAAAGGATACTGAGGAAAGACAAAGCCATACTGTTTTCCAGAAGTAGCTTTGAAAATTCTTTACTACTGAGAGAGCCACCAACAATCGCATACCAACAGCTACCAATAATTCCTAACTCTACTTCCAAAATTTCTAGATCCTATTTTTATAAAAAACCACACATAAAACAAAACTCTACCCTCCCAAACTCTCTGCAAGAAGAGAGGGTTTTTTACATAGTTTATTTTAAAACTACGTAAAAGTTTTCCTGTTTTTCATCTCCACAAAGAATTTTCATCTCCCGTGCAGCAATGTCAGATTTAAATTTTCATGTTGAAGCTCTCAGAAAATTGTTTGGGGAAAAAAAATTTGAAATACATAAACAACAAATGGATGAACTTTCAGAGATTTTTTGTGAAAATATTTATTAGGGCAGAAATTAGAGTTTTTTTTCAAACAGCCAAAATAAACTGCATGCACCAAAAGCATTTAAAACTCTCCTGTTAGAAGTTCTCTTCTCCTTTCAGGTCTCATGTGTTCATCTTTTACTGTCATAGTTTTATTAGTTCTTCACTGCTGAAACTGGTATATGCAATACTGCTTCCCTTGCTGTTTCTTCAGATTTGTGCTGTGCATCATAAAGATATAAAAGCAGTACCCTTGTTCCATCTCAGTAGATCCCTCAAATGTGATCTGAAACTGATACTAAGAAATGCCCCACCTAGCAGTGATTCTGTATTTCTCCCATTCTATCTCTTTTATTTGCATTTTGTTTTAGACAGATCTTCTCATGTTGGATCAACTGTAATCTCTGTGTGCTCAATGAATTAACATGCACCACTTCTGAATGCAAGGGTTAGGCAAGATATGAGAAACAAGTCTGGGCACATTAGGCCATTGGTAAGGTGTGCTCCAAAGCTCTCTGACAATTACAGGACACAAACACAAAACACGACTGTAAAATACCCCAGTGTGCAATTTGTCTCACAAGCTTTAGTTGCCCCTCATCTCTCTCACATTTTGATTACTGGCTGTACACTGACAAGCTTCCTCTGAACAACTCTCCACCAGCCCTTCTAGATACACCCTGGCTCCGTTCAAACTCGGGAGAATGAGGTAGGTTAAAATGTGCCTTTAATTATTTTTTTCCTCTCCATCTGAGCTTCACAAATGCAGTATGGCCCTGGCCTAGAAAGCACATGCCACTTCAACCAAGGTACAGCACAAAGCTGCCAGTACTGCTCAGCTAAAGTGGGGACCAAGCAGACGCTGCACTTCGTTCATTAGCTGGGTTTGCTGCAAATACAGCAGGAATATTTTCTTTTTGCTTTTCAGCTTCACATGACTACTGACAGTAATAAATATGCAACAGGCATGATGTAATATCTAAATAAAGTTGTATGCTGGCCAAATGCAATCTTCTCTGAGATACAGAAACACTGCTCATTCCCTGTATTCTTTAAAAACATGCTTGTTTCTTTCCTCCTGCTGTATTTCCAAATTCATTAGCATATGGGTGATCCTGCCAAACAATTCTGCCCCTAGTTCTTGGAGTGCTGTAAAAGCTGGGATAGGCAGGTAAGACTAGAAAATCAGAATAAACCAACTGACTTGTACAGCAACATCAGGTTCAAAGGAACTTCCCATCCTACTTTCTTCTCCCCTGGATGTGGTAGAGAGGAGATGAACCTCCCCCTGTGCCAACAAACACTGTAAGACAGAGCAAGGCATTTAAGAAATATGAAGAGCACTATGAAAAAAAACAAACACCAGCAAAAGAGAGAAGCCAGCAGTGACTGAAAAAACACATGGCAGGTAGGAAAAGAAAAGAAAACAGAGAATACTCTCCAATGGTGCAGTAAGCAGGAGTTGTTCAGGGGCTTTTCAGTAAACAAATTGAAAAAATAACCATGTAGCGAGGTCAAAGGACGAAATCTGACAGAACTCCAGAACATCACAGGGAAATTCAAATCCGAGCTTAGCAAGATAACTGCAACTGACAGTTTATCAGTAACATTTACTTGTATCATGCAATAGCTGTTCTGACAGATGATATGTGTGTTATTAAAAAAAATCATTTTATCACATGAAAACTCGTGCAATCATGCAGCTGGGCCTGCTTGCTCTCCTTCATGAACTGTTCTATTCCTTTTTGTGTTGTTAAGCCAGCGTTGGTTGGTTTGGGTATTTGTTGTTTGTTGAGTTTTTTTGCAATACAGACATGTGATGCAACCAGAATGAAATCACAGCTGTTCATATTGATAATCTGTTTGAGGATTTTCTACATGAAGTAGAAATGAAAATTAAAAAAAAAATTAAGAGAACTTTAATACTGTTCATTAGCTCATGAATTCTTCATGTAGCAAGTACCTTTTCAGACATGATTAAGTAACTGAGTTTCTATAGAAACAGAACAGGCAACCAAGAATCATATTCCTTATATCAGACTGGCCCTTGGGCAAGAGCCAGTGAATTACCCAGGCATCAAATCACATGACTATACTGACTGCAAATTTTTTCCCATTATTTCATCAGGTTTCTGACTGCATAATGAACTAAGGGGAGAAATTTCCAATGTAAGAATACTAGATCTACAAGCCCTTGTTGAAGCAAGAGGCTTTCATGAGACAAGTTTTATTTAAAGCACACGGTGTAATTTGTAGGATTAGCATCTGGCTAATTGATGGGAGCCCCAATTCTAAAGGCACTCAAGCATGAGTAACCATGAGGGGGCAAACAGTCCCCCACACATACATGCCAAATTTCCAGAGCAACCATACCTATACATGGGGCAGGAGGGGAAAAGGGAGGCATAATGCCTTCACTTTGCTTGATACAACTTTTTAATAAAGTCAGGTTCCTCTTTTGGAAGCTTGAATTCAAAGTGAAGGTCCAGAAGATTGACCAGTATTCTCTTTCTTTTCTGTAAAACACAGGCATTAGCAGAGGAAAAATAATGATATGTAGTATTTGGAAGCAGGGAATACAAAGCCACAGTTGGCTGAGGGCCTGGGCAATTGCTCTTGCATCATGTTACTGGAAGGACATACAATGCACCAGAGGGAATTACTGGAAGAGAGGCTCTTTGCACTTTGCACTTTGTGCCGAAGGAAGAAATCACACTGCATTTTACTTACCTGACCACATGCAGTGGTGGCTCACATTTAGTCAGAAGCTGGAGGGGGAGCCTATAACCCTTGCAGAAAGTACAGATTAGTCGTTTATATTCATTAATTAATGTATGATGTGCTCTACTTGCATCCTTACAACCACAACCAATTTTCAACCTGTTGTTTTTGCTGGAAGGGATTATGACCACATGAAGCCTCCTCCATAACACAGACCCCCTTCACAAATCATTCCTATCTCACCAAAGGGCATTTTTCAGAAAGACAAGTCATCTTGGTTTGAAAACTAAGCCAATAGCTTCAGCCAGTCGAGATTCTTCCAAGCACCACTGCAGTCCTTGCTCCTCAGAGACCAGTATTCAGATGACTTACAGTCCAGACTGATTACAAACTACCCACAAACAGCAATGAAATCAGGTGATGACCTGCAGAACCAACCTGGTACACTTTAAGCATGCACACCTCAGAGTACGTGACTCAAACACCTGCCCTAGGTCGCAATATCTGTGACTAACTGGATATTCACGGCACAGATATTTGCAGCAGGAATATTTCTCTCTTTCTTTTATCTTTCATAATAACTTGCAAGTGTCTTTGTAAAACATCAATTACCTGTGTTTTTAAAGGAAAAGCAAGTTTATGCACTGTACACATGAACAAACTTTTTATTAGCAAAGATTTTCTTATGACAAACAGTAACCCTCTTCCACAGAAAGCCACATTGTCATTTAAAACCACAAAGACTGAGTAGTCTTTATCACCCTTCTACAGTCCCCCTCACAGCAGTATTATAATTGAGAGCTTTTGTGTTTTACCTGCTCAAATTAAATTGGATTACATATTTAAAAGTGAGGATCTGGATTATATATTACCTCTAGTGTACCTTATTAAAACACCAAAGCCAATGAATTATAATAAATAACAGCACTTCAAAGCTTAAGAACTACCAGCAGCCATGGCTGTGTTGCACAGCAAGCACCAAAATGCTAGGGATAGTAACAGACAGTGGTGCTTCCTAGTAATTTCAAACCTCAGAGTAGAGGTGCTTTCAGCACACACCAGGGAGCTGTGACACATCCATTCTCCGGTGACACAGGCAACATGTGTCACCCTTTGCCTCGAGCTGAAGGATGCCCTGGTGCCACTGACTGCTGTGCCCTCCCTTCCCCAGAGCGCAAAACGTGTTATTCACACAGCTCTTCACAGGGACAAGAGCCCTGTCCTGTCTCATCCTCCTTCCAGGTGCACATGAATCCACACCTCAAAATACCTTTTGCTTGGAGATCTTTATCTCAAAATGTATAAACAAAGAGCACACATGTTTTTAGCATTAAGAGTAACTAGAAAATAATACCCTGCAAAAGAGCTGAGACATAATACAGGTGACTCTCAGAGCCAGGCTCGTGAGCTATCACTCAAAGAGTCTCATGGATGTCAGCAGCCTGTTTGTGAAGGAGCTCAACAGCACAACCAGGAAAACTTGGAATGTCACATGTGTCACAAGCAGGACCTTTTCAAAACAGGCACTGTGACATTCCAACGCTGAATCAAACACATACTGCTTAAAAGGCCCTCAGTATTTAAAGCATGCTGATGACTTGTCTTTCCAGCAAAGTAAGATGGACACATAATGAGCTCTGCTCATAAACCTGAAACACCCACGGCACCTCTTTAGATTGTAGATGTCAGCTGATCTTTAGAAAGCTTCAATCAATAGGGTTGATTTAAATCATATTTACACCCTGAGCATTCAGTTTTATATTGATTTAATGGACAATGAATAAACTCTTCCTAAAATTGGAGTGTTGCTTCCTGAGCTATAAAAACAAGAACTCCTAACAACACATAACTGAAGCATACAGCACTAGGTATTGTTTTTCATACTAAGGATAATGAATCCTCACTCTTCCACTCTTTCTCAAGGCAGTTTACATTATTAGCTCTCTCACTTTTTATTACAGGATGAGATCATCCCATTACTTGTCTGTCAAAACTCGACCTAGAGCAACAGCCTGAACTCCATGGGCAATACTATGGACAAAACCTTTTCAAAGGGAGGGTCAATGCTACTTGATTTAATTTCACAGCAATGCCTATATAAATTGAAAATATTATAGACCACACAAAAATAACTGAGTCTTAAACCTCCAGTACTGGCAATAATACCCACAACATTTCCCTTAAAACTTCATGAAGGGCTACACTTTTTTAATAGATGTTCATTCATATAAATCAAGGTCAAATGACCTCTAAGGACTTATTTTCTGTCTTCCCATGTGCCTTATATGGGCATCTAATGTAGCATCAAGAAAACAAAATTCTTCCTCTGGACTTACAACAATTAATATTCTTTAATGAAATAATAAATTAATAATTATATATATTTCTTAAATAATTAAGAAGGAATTAATAGGATTGGTTAAGTTTTCCCCAATGCCTGCCTTTGCTGCTCTCTTTTCCGACCAACATAATTCTGTAGATTTGTCCAGCCACCCTTTTATTTGCACAGGAGTTTTCAAACATGTTCAGTGAGACTGCTTCTGAGGAAGAATTGTCACTCTACTGACATTTAGTAAGAAAAGAAGCAAAACCAGTAGTTACCTTCTCTGTCTTCAAGCTGATAAACACAAATGAGAGAAGACTGAAAAACTAACCACCAATACTTAAAGAAAAAGCTTGGGAAGGGCTGGTGTGATACCTGGCCTGATTACCAAGAGATAAAGCAGCAAGAAACAATACAGCTTTCATCCACCCTTCAAGTTTTACAATTGTGATTGAATCACCTTATCTCCAAATGTGTTAATTTAAAAGCTATCAGCTGTACTTGTTAAGGTGTCCAAACAACTCATGACCAACCCTGTAAAAAATCTGTAGCTAAACTTGAACCTAAATCTGGTTGGGTTTAGACTTTCAGCTTTTTCAACTTTTTGTAACTTCTGCTAAGCTGGAGCTCACAGAAAGAGATGAGCACTGACAGGACATGCCACAGTTACAAGTATGCGAAGGCTTACAGCACTGAGAAAACTGGTATTTTGACAAAACCTCAAACAACTTATCTCACACTACTGAAAAAAAATTATACTACATATCAATCACACCAGACTTTATGGAATTATGGGAAAATGGTGAGAAAAATATAGATGAAGTTATCAAATGCCTTCTAGGTGTGATATAAACAATTACTCATAAATTTGTAAAAACACTTAGGAAAAGCATAATCAAGTATCAAAACAGCAGAGAAGTCACTGAACTTCACTCACAACTAATTATTTTAAAGTATCCCATTCTGTCAGAGGAGCATAAGCAAATTTAATAAATTTCATCCAACAGGAAAATTTAAATCTGAATCTGCACCAACAGATTCAGATTCAGATAAACTGTGTAAGATGAAAGAATAAATCAAGTAAGGATGAGCAAATTAAGAAAAAAAAAACAACAACAAAACAGAAAAAACCTCCAAACATCACTCCTAACCTAAGAAAAATTACTGTAAACTGAATCTAGTTTGAGGACTGAAGGGGGCACAGTAAACTCAGCTTGAACTCAAAGGAGCAGACCTGAAGCATGTTGAAATACAAGCTAAATTTGAAAAGAAGCAATAGCTTCAGAAACAGAGAATTTTAAATTTTCACAGTTCTGACTGGACACCTGCAGATAAATCAGATTTCAATAGCTATCACAGGAGGCACTTTACCAGGGAAATGAGCAATGCTGAATGGAAGATCCCAATAACTCTGGCTGATAAAATACTGGAAAAAACAGAGGGGAAGAACAAGACAGAGTATGAGGAAAGAACAATAAAATCCAAAACATTAAAAATGTACTGGTGAAATCAAGATTACTGCTGTGGTAGAAATTCAAACACCCCTACCTGGAAGCTTCAGGGGAAAAAAAGAACCACAAATCCAGCATAGAAACACAACCTTTCTTTTGGAAAGAAAACAAATGGGAAGATTTGGAAGAAGTCCTCTAGAACCTAAGATCACCTAAGCACCAGATTTAAAGTCAAAATGCAAATGTAATTTCTGAATATCAACATTGACCAGGATGCAGTGATGGAAATATGGAAACTGATGTGAAGAAGTGCTACATCTACCCCTTTCAGTGAAGGACCAAAGAACAATAACAAAAACCCTGTAAGCAATACAAACTCTGGTATAACGCAGAAAATCAGTAAGTGGCCTGACTGACTGCTTACTGTCTTGTGATGCTGTGCAACACTTCCAACACAGTTTCCTACAGAGATCTCAGGAAAAGGAGCAGGCCACCCTGGAATTCCACGTGTCAAACAGTAACAAGATTTCAAGGGCAAAGATGGCAAAAGGCAGCTCAGCTCAGCAGCCTGGAGAGGCCACACTGCTCACAGTGTCGGAGGTAAATTACTGCGCAAGGAAAGTCTTTGACCAAGAAATATTAGAGGGAGAAGCAAAGCTACATCTCAGGCACTGGAGATGTTGTCTCTAGAGCCAACAGAAGAGCTGCAGATGCAGAGAAGTATTAGGCAGGAAGTGAGGAACCAGGAAAAGCATCGGGGAATTCAACAGAATGACTGTGAGTCAGTGTGGGGAATCAAACACCAACTCAGCCCTAGACATCTGCAGGTTCCTTGAAGTGGAAATGGACTGGTGTGGGGAAGCAAACACACCCACAGCAGAGCCTAAGGAGCAGCTCAGAGAATCAGAGCAGATTTGATGTACTGAGAAAGGAAAGCAGAGCAGGAGAGACCAGCTTCCACTCTGTGTGCCAAAACAATCACAGAAAGCTGCTGGATAGGCAGACCACCCTACCCATTATGCTAACTGCAGCCATTCTGATAAACACTGTATTTCAAGTACCAGAGAGCACATGCTTTGTACTCATGCAAATCTGACAGGCAAAACCCCAACTGCTTGAGTCAACAAAGGCAGAAAGTGACAACTTTGTTAAAACATGGATCATACTTTGTTCGGGCAGATGATCAACTGGCCAAATGCTTTTCTGAGTCTTAAGCATAAACAAGTTTTCAAGTAATCTCTTCCTCAACTCTCTGAACTGAGAGGCTGTGAGCAAGACAGAATCTCAGCTCCAAATGTGAAATACTAATTGTGCTGTCCAGCCAGGCTGCAGAAAAGCTTTTCAATTTAGAACACTGTCACAGCATTAAAAATTATATTAGATCTGACATTGATATGTCATATCAGCCAGTTGAGCTCAGAACCTCTCCTTTTTGCCTTTCCAGTGTGGAAATTAAATGACAACTCCTTTTGCAAAAATATCTGGGGAGAAGTAGTATTTCATCAGATCCTTTTATCACCAGAAGTCAGCACATTTCCATCTGCTCTCTTCTGCTGAAACATTTGAATCATTCTTGGCAACATGGCATGGACTTACAGCTCCTCCTGCATCTCTCACACAGGCACTGTCCCAGCTGTAAGTACAGATACCCTGCTTGCAAAAGAATTCACTTCTAAAACAGGTCTTGCTAAGAACAACTTACTTCCCTTGGGATTCAGAGTCTCACAATAACATTTAAACAAAGTCACTTGGAATTGAATCTGTGCTTCACACACACAGATGTACACAGGCAAAAGGAGCACAGCAGCCACCAGCTGACTGTACCACACCTCAGTGTCTCCTCCTGTAAGCTCCAAGTGAATTCATTGCTCTGCCACCCATTACCAGGGGCAATAATTCCTTACTGTAATGTCTTGAAGTAGAGGAGTTTGGCAAACATTATCACAGTATAGCAGAAAGAAGTTAAGAGGCATTTTTAAACCTATTAGTTGCATCTGAATGCAAGATATACTTAATACATGACCTTTTAGTTGTTTAAAAGGTTTATGGCATGTTCAAGATCTTTACATCCATAAAGTAATACTGTCCCAGAGGGCACAGTGCCCAAATGATGGCAGAGATCTGGGTTTGTGTTCTGTCCAAATGCCTCTGCTACAGATGGCACACAACAACAGATGATGCAGGCTGCTGTGGAAATAAATACATAACATTCCTCTGAAGAAGGAATTATGTCATACAGGCCAAAGGACCCGGCTGCCCAGAGAAGCAAGAAGAATATGAGGAAAGAAAATACTTTTTTCCCTGTTGGCGAACTAAAGGAAGATGAAACTCCTGACCATGGCATTATGTGCAAGGCATGAAACAATTTAATTACAGAGAAAGCTCATCAACCATCAAATACCTTTAAAGCAGAAAAGTACATTTTTTGGTCTTGTCCTGAAAGATTAATGCAGTGATGCAAGATAATGTGAGTTTGCAGAACAGCTATGAAAATCCAATTTAAAATCCAATTTAAAATCTTTTCTATTTTCTCCTTGTTCAAAAGGAAAATAAAATCCAAACAGCCCTTCAATTAAGGCACAATTACAAAGAAAAGCCCCACTGATGTGACCAGTAATGACAGTGACACAATAACTTAAATGGGTCCAGACCCTGATTCAGTATAAAAATGGATCCACACTGCTTATGAGGAAAGCTCTATCTCTGAAGTAAACCACTGATCTAATGCACCTTGTTAGCAGAGATTACTGCTATGGACTCACTAATCAGCGCTGCCCTGACACATTAAGAGATCACCATCATTCTCCTAGCTTGTTACAATACAATATAGTGGAGAAAAGGTCTCCAATGTCCAAACAGGTATTTAAATAAGAGCTTCTCTGTTCAATTGCTGCATAAACCAAGGCCAAGAGGAGAACACCAGATTTTCCACCCCTTCCCCCAAAGTGACCAATAGTCCTTTTCCTGCAAAGCACTGAGGCACTCAGACTGGATCCAGGAGAACAGAGAATTCCAACACTGTTCTTCTGCTCCAGCACAAAGCCAACAGGAAGCACTTGCACCCACCCCCAAGGCTACATAAAATACTTGGCCTTAGACTGACACGCCAAAAGAAGTTTGCCACATTCACAGATGGAGAGAAGGGCAGTACACTTAGCCCTGATCAGTTTGGCGATGACAGCTTCATGGCAAACCCAGATCTGAGGGCAATGCCAAAGAATCAATGCTTCTCATTGTCTAGCCACTGCTTAAGTTACATGGTGAAGCCATCTAATGCCATCTTACCCACAGCCCTATCAATCTGAAAGTCAATTCTCACTCTACAATTCAAGACAAATGACTTCAAGAGTCAATAATGAGGGAGTGTAAGTCAGCAAAAGTTAGATCACAAAAAAAGGACAGCTGTATTTACATCCTCTCTTGCAAATATGAATTGAGATCATCCCTAGCACAGTTAAAAATCTTGTATACAATATTTCTAGTCAACTTCAAGGACATGTAAGTTTGTTTCCCACAGAGCAACTAAGCCAAATTTTATACCATATTCATGGGTGGCTAACTTATTAGATTATATCTGACCAAATTTCACTATTATGTCACTAATAAAGGAGAAAAAAAATGCAACCTACCACACCCAAAGTTCTTTTTTTCCCTGTTTATTTTTGACCAGGTAAACTCCACCCTTGTCACAAGGTCAGTGTCATCTAGGGAGCTTCCAAAGGGTCATCCTAAATGCTGTAATTACTACAAATTATGTATCCTGTTTACTGTGTTCATTCTTTATCTCAGGATCAACTAGATTCCTCAATACCTTGCTTTTAATCAGTCTTTCCTACCAAGAACAACCCACTGGCTTTCTCCACCTTTCTTGTCCCTTTACTGGCAGAACAGCTGTTAACAGAACCAGCAGAAAATTCCAGCATTTCCATGGAAAAAAAATAAAATAAACCTAAGTTGCACTTATTACTGTGCCTGTCACATTGGCAGTGGCTTGGAGACTACATCCATCCCTCCCTTGCTCTCCCACTTTCTGTGTGTCACAAACCCTTGTCATTTCAGCACAAGGTCTGGTAAGTTCCCATAGGTTCCTTTAAACCCTGCTGACTCTAACAAATGAGTTAGTTACAGGGGTTTGATTCGTTATGGTTTTGGCAACACACTGGAAAAAGCTACAACTTCTTACCAGCCCTTTACTGGTAGAAACAAACAAAACCCCGGGAAATTGACTCGTTGCTACCACCTCAATGCCACAGCAGCTGCAATTCCAGGCACTAGTAAGAGCTAAGAGTAAGAGCATTCACAGCCCACATTTCAAAATCTATGGAGAATTTTGCCTTCTAAATAATACTCATATCCAGACTATACAGACTTCATTCACATACTAAAATAATGGATACAGCAATCAAATATTTAAACTCCAAAAGGCAGAAACAAATAACTATTTCTCTATTCTGGGCTTCTAACAAACACTGCAGGCTTATTCTGGCCTCCACAGAGAAATAAAAAAAAGAGTGCACATTTATGAATCCTACTTCCACACAAGGACAAAATCTTCCAGAAGTCTTTTCTCCATCCGTAAAGTGGTATCACCAATCAGACTATTACACATCCAGCTGCAAGAAGACTTGGATATGCATGCACTGTGCAAGCAGGTTGAAGAACAGAACCCCAAACTCTCAACCTGTCTCCACAATAACTGAGAAATGACTGGAAAACTGATGGCTCTCTAAAACCATCTCTAACTCAAAGATAAGAAAGTCAGAAAGGTAGAAGAATGTCTTTTCAGACCTTATGAGGCCAGGGGGCAATCCATGAAAGGAGGGCCTGAAAACAAATTTTCAGTAAGCAAAGCAAGGATGAACTTTTGAGGCAAAACACGTTTTTTTTGGGTTTGTCAATCCTGTCCACACTTCAAAGGATTGTTAAAAAATGTAGAAATGTACGGCCAATGTGGAGTGGCTGCTGGTCATTTCCCACACAGGAACAAGGCAGTATAACAACACACGTGTGAAAATGAAGTGAAAATGAAAAAGCAGTCTGAAATGAAAACACACTTCACAGCAGTGCCTTAGCTTACATTACGAACTGTTTACAAGTCCATAGAGCATTGAAGGTCGGAAGAAACACTTAATCTCACAGTAAACACGTACAGGACCTTGAACCAAACACAGATGCAGTCCGTATGTTTATTTTGCTTAGCCTGAAGTACTAATCATCATGGAAGTGCGCACAGAAGGAAGCACAGTGTGCAGGTTTCAGGAGAAGCAGCTTCATTATTCTGTACCAATTCAGGAAGTACCGGAGGAAACACCATTGGGCTCTGCATCTCCAATCTCATATAAACACATATGCGTTGCCTAAGAAAGGGTGGAAGACCTCGATGAACATACATGCACATTATTAAGACCTAGATGAGTATGACCCAAACGTCTCCAGCTGCCAGCAATCGGAAACAAAGCATTTGGGCAACATACTTCACAAGGACATCTGCAAAATACGGACAAGCCGAAGCAAATCTGTTTCCTTCGTAAATTTCGGAATTACAACACCGCCTCTTTTTACGGAACGCGTGCTAAAGGTTCGGCAAGGAAATTCTCCCAGAGCGTGCGGCAGTCCCGCCCTGATGCACGGAGCCGTGGGTCACCGGTGCGCTCCCACACCGAATGCGCGTGGGAACCGCGGCGCACTCCCGGGCTGGGGCGGGCGGTGGGACCGGGAAGCGCCACGCCCCGGCCCCCGAGGGACCCCGGCCCCTGAAGGACCCCGGCGCCGAGGAACCCCACACCCGGGAGCCGCCGAGGGCCCCGCCCGGCCCCCCGCCGCCGCCCTTACCCGCCAGTCCCCCGCCGCCGCCATCGCCGCCGTGGCCCTTCCTCCTCTGCAGGATGAAGTAGGGGTTGGCCCGCTCCGTCACCCACAGCGCGTTGGCCAGCAGCACCTCCTCGGGGTTCACCCACATGCTCCCGGCGCGGACAAAAGCAGGCCCGGCGGGCTGGGGGCTGGCTCACGCACGCACCGCCCGCACCGGGTGCCACCATGCCCGGCCGCCGCGGCACCGGCGGGCACCGGGCGGAGGCAGCAGCCGCATGGCCCCCGCCGCCTACCCGCGCTCCACCGGCCGCGGAGGGGTGGCTGCAGCGGCCGGGGGCGGCGGCAGCTCCCGCCGCAGCGGTGACATCAACGCCGGCCCGGCCCCTCCGCGCTGCCTCTCGCACAACACCCGCGGGACCGGCGCGCACCCGCGCCGTGCGCGCCGCCGATCGCTCCTCCCGCCCCGCACCTGGGCACGGGCGCGGCGGCGGCGGGGCCGCGCCCGGCATCCCTCCGCGGGGACGCTGAGGGCCCGAGCCGCGCACCGAGAGCCGCCCTGCCCGGAGAGCACACGGTGAGCCCGGGCCGGCAAAGCGCTCCCCCCGGAGAGCCAAACGCGTCCTGGGCAATCCAAAGCACGGCAGGTGAGGGAGGGGATGCTGCCCCTCTGCTCCGGCGAGACCCCGCCTGCTAAAGTCGGGGGTAATTTCTGAGAACCTCAAGAGCCCTAGAACAAAGCCTACTCAAAGGGAACACTAGTGTATATAGATAACACATTTTCTACCCTTGTAGCTCCGAATGCCATTTGGTTTCCAAGTTGTCGGGAAAGGACTGTGCACACTGACCTCCCTCCCTTGAGGTATAAAATTGTTACTTTCCAATCAGATATGTGTCTTTGTTTTATTAAAGATGTTGATAAGGCAAAATTAAGCCCCAAACACGACATGAAGCCACGTTCTGGGCACAAACTGCTCATGCAGGCTGTACTTTATAGTGGAGTCCAGGCTTTCATGTGCTGGCCAAAACCCACCATTCTCTGTGGGTTGGTTTCACACCCAGAGGTTATGACCAAGTTAATTTTATATACAATCTGTTGTTACAAATAAAATTTCTTTGGCAAAATTCAGACATATGATATCGACCCTACTATTTCTATTGACCAAAGCTTTCACCCTGCCACAACAGAAGGAAGCTTTGTTTGACAGGACCTGCTTCCACAAACCTGTGCAAGAACAATTGTATTCTCACCCTGGAAGTATTTGTTAGCGCCGTGGCAGATTAATTATTCTGTTATTGTAACAAAGTTCAGTGATACACTAACCAGTCCATAGTTAAGTCTGACTAGCTAATTAATAGAGCTGCTTGCTTTAACATGTGCAAACTGCATCACTATACAGATAAAGGTATGAATTCCAACATCTGCGATATTCCAGAGGAATGACAACAGGAAAGGTTTGAGAATGAAAACAGGAAAAGTTTAAGAATGAAAACTCCAAAGAAGTTAATAAATTTCCTATGATAACAAAGGTGACAATGATAAAGCTGAGAAGAAAAACATCTCTTTGAACATGCCTTAGGAGACTACATGCAGCTGAGCCAGTTACTAATGTAAATGGAAAGGCAACAAACATTTGATGGCAGCTGATATTTTAATGTAGCAGTGCCCTAAAAATGGCACAACTACCATGCTTCAGTGTGATGCTAGGGGAAAAAAAAGAAAAAAGGAGGTATACATCTTGGTAACATCAGAATTGGCCCTTTTTCTGAAATTCAGTGATCCAAATCCATCCTGCACCTTCCTTTGGCACCTCTGGAGCCACCAGCAAGCAGGCAGATGAGAAGTCACCAAACCAGTTCACCAACAGCTTCCTCAGCACTGCTTCTTTAGCATGACAGGAGTGAGAATGTTTGAAAACAAATACTGGCAAGGAGTGAAGGTGCTTTCAAAGATTTTGATGGTTTCATTGCATGCTCATGTAATTAACTGTTTTAACCAGTTGGGGATGACAAATTTCTTGAGGAACAATGTAAGTTATGTTGGACATAACAACAGAGAAATGCTGGACTTAATTTGGCTTTAAGAGTATTAATACTCAGTAATTACTTACCCCAGAATCCCTTCATTAATTGCTTATGCTAAGTATCTGAATTTAAATACTTTGATATGTGTCATAAGACTTAATTAACATTGCCCACTCATAATGTAGTTGGGTTTGTTTATCCTTAAATTCAGAATAAATTTTGTTTACCCTCTCATGATGTCCCTTGCTTTTCTGGTTTTGTCATCTGTGTTATCCTAAAACAGAGTGCACATCTGATGTGAAATAATTTAGAGAAGCAACACTCCATGAAAAATGAGGAATAAGCCTACCTGCTAAAACAAGTAAAAGCCAAGGTAATGGTCTGTCCACTTAAACCTCTGTATATTAAAGGATTTACAGAGCTAAGTCAATTTGCAGTTATTTATTGGGACAAATGGGGCATAGTTGAATAATCATCAACTTAAATATTTCACAAGTTATTCTGCTGTTTGGTTTTATTTTCGTTTTCCCTAGTTTGTTTTAAGTGTCTGAGATGTTCTCTACTTGCTCACAAAGTATTAGAAACACATAATGCAACTTCAGTGCAATCAGTGAAGCTGGATTCTTATTCAATGTTTCTTTCTGCCACTAAATACTTTAAAAATTATTATGTGGCAGCTGGTGTCTGAATTGACATTTAAAATCTTCTGCTACATGTTCATGAAGGAGCTAGATGGTTACTGAAATGCTGATAAAATATGCTTGGTTTGACATGTAAATGATGGGTAATAAACTGTTTACCACTTGCCTGCTTATTGAAAATAATATGACAGCACCAAGATTAGTTGAGATACGGAAATATGAAGAGCTGAATTCTTTTGAAAGTACTGTACTCATTTGCAATGGAATACTTTTAAAAATCTCCCATACACAATGTCATTGTACTTGGTCTAACTTAGGAGAGGATTGCCATTGCAGTAGTTCCACACAGCCTTGCAAAAACCCAAGCAGATAAATTGCTTTCTGCTAATTTTCTGAACAAGCCAAGTAGAAGAACACTGACCTGGCTGAGTACCAGCACATAGCATTGTGCAAGTTTCAGGAAAATACAGAAGTTGGCTGCTTGGACATAAAAATACAAAATTAGTGGCAAACTTCAGACTACAACAACAGTTTCCTCTCCTCTTGGAGGAAATTGCTGCTGTGGGCTCTGGGCAATCACTTCATATTTGCTTGTGATTGTGTTGTGGCTCCTATGGAAGGAGTTGCTCTGTGCTGCCTGTCCTGAGGGAACTGTATGGGAAGAATTTGGAGAGGGAATGAGGGACCAGTAGGTATTGGTAAGAATAAGGAATATTCCCCTAAGGAATATTTACAAATGATTCATCAATCGTTTGTAACCATTTCCCTTCCGTCCCATTACCTAGGAAAATCTATCTAAAATAAATCACATTTTGCAGCCGACTACGTGTAGAGGCAGTAGTTTTCTACAGAAAATTATATTTTGGATCTTTTCAGGTGGATATTCCAAGTGGTGTAGAGCTCATAAACCTAGGGGAATTTTTATGGAATTTTCCTCTTTGCTTGAAAACAGCCACTGAAGGCAGTCGTGGAAAATATCAGAAATCTGTTGAGAAAGTCACACAGTCAACAAGTCATGCACATGCACAGCTACAGCAATGGGATCACAACTTCAGTACCAATTGATATACAACATGGGCTACCTCAGGAGTTTCCAATGCAATTAATATTCTACTTTGCTCCTCATTTGATTTGCAGCTCAAATGGACTGTTACATCCAAGATGGTCCTGATACCATCATTTCTAGGGATTTGTGTAATTTTGTTAAATGTCTTATAGGAATTCTGATATCTTTTTACACCTCAATGCTCACTTACCTTGCTGTAGCAGTCTGGATGCTCAGACAGCTTCTCCACCAATCCCCTTACCATCACACAGCCAGCCTCTCTGACAGAAAGCTTTTTGGAAGCTGCACAGCTCCAGGCTAATTCAGTTCAGTAGCTGCCTGCTTCCCAGACATCCAAAAAGGTCCTGGTGTCTTCCCACAGTTCAGCTCTAAGGCAAAACTAGGCTTTCCCTTATTTATGGCACTGGACCAAAACATATTAGTATAAAGCTCCAGGGTACCTACTCATACACATATGTGGAAATAACAAAAGCACTCCGAAAAAATGTTCCTGATAGAGGCTCATATCCTGTCTCGATACAAATATGCAAAGTATTTGGAAAGCCATCACTTGTTAGCATCAGAAGTCAGAGGAAACCCGTGCCTTGGAGCCATTCTGTAACCTCTGCCAGGACTAAAAGAGGAAGATGAATCATTTCTTCAACCCATTCTTGGCTGCTGTGAAATGAAAGTGAAAGGCATGAGAGAAATGAAAGAAGAACACAGAAAGAAATTGTTAAGGTTGAAGGGAAAGAAGATAAAAGTATATGTAAATATAGAAACAGAAAAAAAGACAACTGATAAAAATATATGGAAGAAGGAATGGAGAAGAACAAAAGCAGCAGTTTGGACAAATGGATGTGAACGTCAGTCCCTGTCGCAGACATCTTTTATGAAAAATCCTTTCCTTAGATTTTTCCTCCTGAGGAGCTGAGAGGCCTCAGGAACAAAATATAAGCAATGGTTACCTGCTGCTGTGGAATGCAACAGGTGCATCTGGGATTGGCCCATGTTGCATGTTTGTAATTAATTATCAGGGAATAAACTAATCATCATAAAATCACCCCAAGACAGAAAGGGAAATAGCTGAGGGTTTAAGTATGACTGAACATGGTGATGAGAAACTGGAACAACAAAGAATTAAAGGAACCATTCCAGAAAGAGTTTCATATCAGAAGGGTCGAAACTATCTTTGGGAAGAGAAAACAGTTAACAAACCGTATATAACAGAAAAGATGACAGCAATGATAAATCAGAAAGGGAATAAAATATGCCTGTAACTATGATTGAAAGTGGAAGAATTTACTTAATAGATTCAAGGAGAAAAGTCATTATCTCACAGCTAGTAAGTATATCAGTGTTGCACACCATGACTGCCTTACTGAAATTAATTATTCCTGAAATATCTATTTTGTCCTAAAAGGAAAAGAATAGGATGTATTGAGTGAATCTTTCAAAATAATTTGTCAGGAAATACACATTTCAAGCAGTATTGTATGCTACACTAAAATACAAAAAAGCTGCTTTGTAGGTTGTTTGATTTTCTGTGCAGCATCCAGAAGCAGAGTTGTTAGTGGCGTATAACCACAACAGGAAACCACTTTCAGCACTTTCACTAGTTTTTCTGGGTATGACTAACTATGAAATTGTTTCACAACAATTCTGGTAGGGCACCAGGGGCATTACTTAATCTTTAGCTGTGCTGGGTAGTTAGGCATACTTTTGAATCAAAACACAAAACTATTCCATAAATTATCAGCTATGAATTATGCAGAGCAGTCTGTAAACATAGCAATATATAAAAAAAACCCCAAACTCCTTTCTAAGTAACTTGTAGGGTATCTTAAACTGATTCCAGGGTTGAAACAAGTTTAGGTACAAAACACATTTTCTATTAACAACTGCCAGTCTTTTAACAAGTGAGTGTTTTTACCAGTTGGAAGCTCTGAAATTCTCAGTACTGCTCTAGAGGTTCTCCAGGGATGAACTTAATTAGTTTCTCTGTAGAATTAATTTATGATGTATTATTATATTGTATGTACATGCATTATCAACAATTTTTTAATCTCATACTAATGACTTTGGTTTGTCCCTTCTAGTAGCTTTCAAAGCCAAAGAAAAAACCTGATGACCTATGGGTTTTTTCCTCCCGATTCAGAAGCATTCATGGACAGCAGCTATCTCAAAAGTCCACAGCACACAGCTCTTCACAACTCAGCAACTGCAGACAAAAATAGCATTGAAAATAATGACCATAAAATGTTGTACTTTGGGTTTTTTTCCTGTAGGAGCACAGATGGCTTTCACATAAAGACCAAAGTCCCTGTCATTGCATATTTTGTGCTGTGGGATGGAGGCTCAAGCATTCAATCCCTAACATTTTACAAGTTATTTAGGAGAAATAGCTATTTTATATCTCAGAATTCAGCTTTTCTGGCAGCCTATGCATGGAAGTGATATTTCTGTAGCCATGAAAAAGCGTCATGGAAATGCAAGGCAGTTAATCAAGAAAGTTGAGGTGGAAAAGTTTCTAAGGTAATCTGGCACAGCAACTTCAGAAAAGATTGGTTCAATTTTCAATTTTACATAAAATAATCACTAGCCCTAATATATTTCAAAATGCATGTGTGTGTGTGTGTGTGTATATATACATATATATATATACACACAATGGAAAAATCTCAGAAATCAATTTGTTGACATCTGAGAGAAAAGCAGCCAGAAATACTTTTTATACTCTGCACAGCTTCCTGATTTATTTCATCTGTGCCTTGCTCTGAAAAGATGAATTACTCTCAAGGCAAGAAGAGACACAGAGCTTTTCAGAGATTGGAAAGTCATGTGTGTCTGGATCAGACTGATTTTTTTTTCTTTCCTATAAAAAGCAAGGAGGGGGAAGGAAGCAAGCTCTTGATACAGAAAGAAATTGCTGTGGAGATGAAGGCAATCTCACACTAACACAAACCCAGATATTGGAACTAGGTGATCCTGAAGGTCTGTTTCAACACAAACCATTCTGACTTGGAATCTCCCACTGATTTGCTTTGAAACTAGTACACCTAACAGTTCTGCGATTCTTGATTCTTTGATTGTTTCTGCAAAAAAAGATCAAGTAGTTGAAAATCAAATCTTCAAGTTTCAACAGCTGGCTCTAAGCTTTAGACCCCAGCCTCTCATTATGCCTGCAAAAGTATCTAACACCCTTTGTTCGAATCTGTGAGAGTCCTCAGTGTGCCCAGAAACACAAAGGAAACTTGTGACACCTTCAGATGTCACACACAACCTGGGGCGAGAACAGCACTGAAGGGATCTCTGAATCAGAGGCACCCTCCTTAATCATCTGTAGTAGAGGACCATCAACAAAGTAAAATCCATTTAAAAGTAGGGTGTGTCTTGCTTGGATCAAAATGAAGAAACCATGTCTTTCTAATGCAGAAGGACCTCTAGAGAACATTTCTCTGCAGACCGTCATCAGGATATTGAGACGGTGCTGTAGTCAGCCCATGACATTTAACATATACAAAAACAGGAGGCCCAGTCACTGGTGGATAATGTGCAAAAGAGTCACACACCTGCTTCCGCCACATTTCCTGTTAAAAACCAACCAAATAAACCCCCAACCCTGACAATTTGTGAGAGGCATTTACCTTCTGATCATCTTGATAATAAAGCGCCGGTTCTAGTTCCAGAAAGCAGAGAGAAACAGCGCTAAGGAAGCATTGTTCTGAGCTGCTGAGGTTTTCACAGGCTGGCTGCCAGCTCTAGGTCAATCTCTCAGCATTTCCTGCCTGCTTTTAGCAGCAGAGCATCAAAGTAATTAGAGAAGGAGGAGAAAAAAGGCAGGAAAAATAAATCTGTGAAATCTGGTAATCTGTTCAAAGAATGAAGCTCCAGTGTAATGGATAACCTGTGTAATCATCCCAAAGTAACTCCTCAGACACATTTAAGAACAAATTCAACTTCTTCAAGCCTAGGTCTGAAAGTGAATTATATTGATCTGGATTAAGTGACTACATTTTTCCTCTCAGAATAAGATTATGCTCCAAGGAACCCTTCAGTTACAAATATAGTAGTATAAACCCACACCTCCCATGACCTAAGCTGGTTTTCATGTGTAGACCTGTGTTTTGAAGAAGGACAAAATTAAAAATGGTTGCTATTAAAACTACTTTCAAATGGTACTTTAGCAGCTGCATCTTAGTTCACGAACATCGGAGCAGGAATAATTTCAAGGTTTGGGGGTTTTCCTTTGATTACCAATCAGTAGGTTACCTTTGAGTACCTCTGACAGGGTTTTTTTATGTGATTTTACCTTCATGTGCCCACAAGAGCTGTGATGTGCAGGGAGAAAGCGATTACTCTTGAGCTGGAAAAGCTATTTGGAGGATGTGCCTGCAGAGAGCATCCTGCTGTGCTGCATCAAGCATGATGAGGTCTGTCAGAGAGTCACATTTCCTTCCTCTTTTAAAGGAGAGCACCTCAGCAATATCAGCCTAAAAGCTTTCCCCCTCCCTTCCTTGTCATTAATGGCAACTTTGGTCAGCTACCAGCCCTAGCAAAACATCTTTGCACGTTGCTTAACACACACACTACCTGAGCACATGCATAGAAAAGCACTCGCTACCCATAAAATTTATGATATATTTATTTTTAAAAAGCCTGGCTCCGTAGTTAAGATCAGGAGCGTATCTGGACATACCTGGAACTGTGAGAGCTCCTCGTTAATCAGGCAGTGACTTTGGCTGGGCTGACATTTCCCTGGCTATTTTTGGAGCATGACTCAGATGCTGAGCTCCAGAGCCAGCAGAAATCCCTGTGGGCTGATAGCAGAGCCTCATTCAGAGCTGAAACATCACTTGGGAGGGAAAGGGACTCCAACGGGCAAAGAATTTTGCTCACCTGCCTTTGGGGTTTCTTTAGAAAAGCAAGTACACATGGAAAACAAGATATTATGGCAACGTAAGGGGATATTAGGAACCAAAAAGGAAATTGTCTTACCTGGCTCTGGCAGGAATATTTTCAACACATTTTTGGGCTGGTGGATAAAAACACAGAGCTTTATGAGTGCCTGCTCCTAGATGTGCAGCTGAAAACCCAGCAGACACATTTTAAGGCATTTTTCCCCAGCCAGTCCTATGAGTATTGAACTGAAGCCTGTGTGAAAGTCTGTAGCACAGGTCTCAGCTCCCACCTGGCCTCCTGACCATTTGTTGCTGTGAAGAGAAGACCCACAGGTCTGGTTAATGACTGTTTGGTAAGATCCAAGGGCACAGATGGGTATTGGGGTTGGGGGAAGAAAATGAGGATGCAGGAAGAAAGGCATCAGTCCTTTGTGGTCTGCCTTCTTCTCATTGGTAACTGTTATGTGTCACTTCACAGAGGGCTGATGGAGTAACTTAGGGGCTTGTTTTTAAATCCCTGTGTGGCCTCCAAGACCTGCCCTTTGAAGCAGCACATCACTAGACAAGAAGCTGTTCCTGTGAGCCAGGCTTCTCTTACGAAGGATGATGCAACCTGAGTCCTCATCGATCAGCTTTAATGCAAGTTAAAGCAGTAAAACCTTCCCATGAAAAAAATCCCCTGGCTCCTCCAGTCACTGGATTTTATTTTAATTTTTTTTTTCTTTCGAATAGCAGAAAATATATTTGGCTTGAAGTGTAGTGGACACTTTTTGCTGCATCCTGAAAAGGAATGATGTCAATTGTTTCATGTTAGCTCCATATTACCATGGCTCCAGACTGAGACAGAAGGCACAGCACGTATAACTGGGCATTGCAGTAATACATACAGGCATGGCAGAAACTCCTGGACCCCATCAGCCCACAAGTGAGAAGCAGAGGGCTTTAAGCCCTAAGGAGTTTTTGTCATGGTTTGTTTCCATGCTATAATTACTTTAATTCTAGTCAGTACAACTGCAAACATTACTTGTGGCGCCATCATCTCAAGCAGGGGAAAATCCCACAGATCAATAGGATATTGCATTATGTTATTTCCTTCCATTGCTTTTAGGTCTCACATCTTCCATGCCTTTATCCCAGGCAGAAGTAAATAACAACATTATTACTACATGGCTGTTTTCTGTAAGGGCATTTTACACATCCCTTAAGCTTTCTCTACAGAACAAACACCCATTCTCATATCCATCTTTAATGGGGGTAGGAAGTGCTTAGTATCCTGCAGTATTTATGACGCTCTAGGTGCTTCTTATAGGAGATATTGGATACTGGACTAACTAGAAGGGCTCAAAGCAGATACAGAACTCTAGCTAACTTAAAGCCCAATGTGATTTCCATCTCCATCCCAGGAGCCAGCTCTGAAGGCAGCCGTGGCTCCTCTGCCCAAGGCAGCTCCCCAGGATGAATTGCAAAAACAATCTTCCACCAAAAAAGCCCCACCATACTTCAAATTAATTCATATACATCCTAGAGAACCATCTTTTTCTCCACCTGTTTTTATGGTGCTAATCAAATACCAGGCCAGAGCTGCCTGAGCACAGCCAGCACAGCAGGTTGCTGCTGCTGCAGAAAATAGCTCCTCCTGTGTGATCAGAATATGAACAGCTGAGAACTTGCATTAAAAACAGAGAAGAAAACATGCTCTGCAGAATACAGCAAAGCAGCAAGGCTGCCTGTGACCGTGTTCACAGGGGTTTTCAGGTGAGGGAAGAGATGAGGACCTGACTCCATGTTTCAGAATGCTTGAGCTATTGTTTTATGATATATATTACATTAAAACTATGCTAAAAGAATAGCAGAAAGGATTTCGTCAGAAGGCTAGCTAAGAATAGAATAGCAAAGAATGATAACAAAGGCTTGTGGCTCGGCTCTCTGTCCGAGCCAGCTCACTGTGATTGGCCATTAATTACAAACATCCAACATGGGCCAGTCACAGATGCACCTGCTGCATTCCACAGCAGCAGGTAACCATTGCTTACATTTTGTTCCTGAGGCCTCTCAGCTTCTCAGGAGGAAAAATCCTAAGGAAAGGATTTTTCATAAAAGATGTCACCGACAGGAACGCTCCAGGGAGAGCAGAGAAACCCTCCACAGTGGGATGTTCGCTTGTTTAGCACGGCGAATAGTCACAGATTTGGCTCAATAAATGAAGCCAGGCGCGGGCAGGGCGCCCGAGGCTGGATTCGCGAGGCAGGAGAGCCTCCTGCTGGAGAGACACGGATGTGGGACGCGGGATGCGGGATGTGGGATACGGGATGTGAGATGTGGGATTTGAGATGTGGGATGTGGGATGTGAGATGCGGGATGATGTGGGATGCGGGATGTGGGATGCGGGATGTGGGATGCGAGATGCGGGATGTGGGATGCGGGATGTGAGATATGGGGTGCAGGATGTGGGGTGCTTCTCATAGGGCTTGTGTTCCAGACCCTTCCCCAGCTCTGTTGCCCCTCTCTGGTCACACTCCAGCCCCTCCATGTCTCTCCTGCAGTGAGGAGCCCAGAAATGAAGGAAGGCATGGAACAGCCCACAAAGCAGGACTCTGAGCTCAGCCCCTGCAGCCAGGCACACTTACACCTGTTTCAGCAGTTCAACTTGGTGATCCTAGAGGTGTTTTTGAACCTGAAGAATTCTATGATTCCATAGTATAGTAGACCTTTTTAAAGTTGAAAGTATGAAAGGACACCTCCTTTCATGCTGCACCTGGTTTTTAAAAGGTTTACTACATTATGGAATCCTTGTCCTCGTGTTACTCCTTTGTGGGTGTCTGCTCTGTTTGCACAGAGATTGAAGCTGAGGAATGAGCCTTTTGCAAAATTATAGCCTCACCTATCACCACTGATTTCTTATAGCTGAATTGTGATAAATGCATTGGCTCATCAGATTTATTTTGGGCCATGAAGTCCTATTCCCTCAGGGATGCCCCCAAACCTGACTCCCTGTGTTAGAGAATTGCCCTCTCAGTGGTTTTTCCAGAGTGGCTTCCTGAGACCCAGCACAGGTGAATGCATCTCCTTTATGGGCACCCTAAAAGTGCATTTTCTTTCTTGGCATGGTTTGGATATCATGGGACCCTGCATGGAATTTACCCAGGTTTGCTGTGCAGGAAACTCCAGGTTTACACAAGCTGTTAGAAAGCACATACAACACAATCATCAGATTTGTTTTATTAAAAAAACCTGCAATAAAATTCCTTGGAATTCACCATCTCAACTTTGAGAGTTGCAATATTTTACTAGTACGTAATAACACAGTCTCACATATTTACATTATAATCCTCTATATAGCAAAAATAGCCATGTTGGACTACTGATTAATGCTTCCAAGTATTAGCCTCAACATTTCGGTATTTCCCCCAGCTGAGTCACTGTCTATGCTCTTTAGCATTTACAGTATTTAACAAAGCAAAAACGACACAAAATAATAAAAAGTATGTTTCTCATGATGTCAGGCAAATCCCTTTAAGATGGTAGTTCTCCGACTCCCACATTTTTCAAGAGAGATAAAGTGCATTGGAGAAGAAGATGTATACCTTATAAAATGTCAGCAAAGAGTTAAAAGTTTATTTGCAAGACTGTACAGAAGGGAAAAAAGGCAAAAAAAAAAAGTCTTCACAAACTGCTACTGCCCAGCTTTGGCAGCACGTCACAGGTAGCAGGGAAAGGAATGAAAAAGCCAAATACAAGAAAGAGGATGGCCCATGCAAATGCCACAGGATGATTGTGCCATGGTCTTTTGGTGAGTGTTTCTCAAAGTAGAGATGCAGGAATGAGTGCTTTGGAGAATTTCTCTTGGACAGGCCATTGTCTCTGAACTTAATGAAGTCATTTTGTTAAGCTGTGCACTTATAGCTTAACAAAATGTGGTCCATGTGGTATTTATTTTATGTGGTATTTATTTCATTTGGGATTTTAATTCTCTTTACAACACTGGCATTTGCTGGTATGGCTGTGCTGCATGTGAGAAGAGACACGGCTGGAAAAAGCTCTGTAGCCATCACTGAAAACCAGGGTACTGCTGATAAGTGGGATGCTACCTTTTTTCTTCTTTTTTTTTTTTTTGGTTTGCTTATAAACTACTCTAAATAGAAATAATTCTCTTCTGGAAATGGATGGAATGTATATATTTTGAAAGTACAAAACTGTTTGAAATGTTCACTAAATACAAGGAACATCTTGGTATAAAAATAACAGACCCTCCCACCCACTGTCCCCTCTTTACATGTCTAATTATAAAATGGTACAGTCATTTCAGGTTTCTAACATGAAACAAGTGTTGTGGATGGCATTACATACATATACAAAACATTTGGATATTTGACATCTGAAATAACTGTATACATTCAGAGCAAACAAGCATCTTGATCTGGCTATTGTGTTTAATGCTACTCAGAACCAAGAATCAAGAAAAACACAAGAAAGGGAAAACACTATTACTCCTTTTTTTTTTTTCCTCTCATTTCTTTTTCCATTCACTACAGACAGAAGTAACTTCCACCAATCCACAATTAAAATGTTGGAGAGAGAAAAGATTAATCCTGTGAAATGGATGCACCCCAACATCAATGCCCTTCTTGCAATGACTTCCTTGGGATTTGATCCAGAGGTCATCAGTGAAATCCAAGGGACCGCTTATCATATGTGATTTCAATAATTTCTCTTTCCAAACTGCATCTATAAAGCCTTTTTCCTTTGTGCCTCAATCACCCTCAAATAAAAGGCCTAAAAATGACAACTGACACAGGGGCTTATGTATGCTCATAGAAGGCCTGTTGAGAATAATTAAATTTGAGTGCAAGTCCAAAATTAATTTTTTTTTTTTTTTTAAAGAAGGATGGAATAAAACATTTACTTAAGTGCTTCTTTCCTAAGTTCAGGCTTCAGTGATGTGTAACTCAGCTTCACCTCAAGATTACCCTGAAATTTAGGGACTAAGAACATAAAACAGAATTAAACTAAATGTTCAATTAGTTCTAAATGGACAGAAAAGCATGGGGAATATTTTTTCCTTCTTTCTGTACTGAAGAAGCAAGTCAACCAAAGTTTTAGGGATAAACACATGTGTTCCTGAATAAAATCTGACAAACACAAAATTTGACTGGAAGCTAGTTTTCACATTTAACAAGTAAATCCACAAGGAGATTAAATGCAGTGAGCCCCAGCAGTTGCATTTTGAGATGCCATCATGACACTGCCAAGTCAAAATGTTTGACCTCTGCATGGAATTTCAATGTAAGATGAGTTGTTGATTCTGTGGACTGACTCAGGAGGCAGCAATGTGATTCAAATCATCTGACTCTCAGCAGAAACTGTGAATTCTTGTGTAACAGTAAGCTTCTTCACAGCTGAGTATTTACATTGAAAAACCAAATCACACACTGCACAATTAACAGTGAGCTCTCACCTGGAAAGCAGAGCTCAGGATGAAATTAATTATTAGGTCAGGTCATTATTATTTAGGTGTTTTGATTTGTATTAGTTCTTTTATTTTCAAATTCCTTCCCCAGTATATTTTGGTGTATGTACCTGTATACAAATTTCAAATATTCTTCTGAAAACAATGACAGGGACTCTGGAGGGCAACAAACCACCTGAACTCTTGTTAGATAACAAGCAGACAAAAACTGCTGTCAAAATGTAAGAAATGAAACACACTGAGTGAAAAGACCCAAAGCAAACCAGGAATTAAACATTTCAAATGGCTGCCTCTTGCTCCCTTGGCAATTTCTGATGCTGACAGCAGCATCTCCAGACCCTTTGTAAGAATACTGTCACCTGCTCAATGCAGAACTGTTAATAAGCAGCCTCTGGAAACCTCTCAGATGCTCCCTCCACCCACTGATCTGGTTTTGGTCTGTAAAATTAAGAAGTGATGTTATGCTAGATCTTTTTTTCCAGCTATGGAATTGTCACTTGGAGGAAGGACACAAATGTACTGACACCTGTGAACAGCATAAAATACAGGACAGGAGCACGTGGATGGAGTGATGCTTCAAGCTCTGTCTCTCCTTCACACTTTACAATACCTGTCTAGAACAGAACTTTAAGACACAAACTAATACCATTTTAACCCAGATTTCTGCAAATTCAGAAATACAAGCAAATTACAAATGAAAGCCTTCAGAATGTGTCATTTCCAAGCCTGCCACCTAATGAAGGCAGGTGTTACCTAATGCAGGGTGCTGGTGCATGATCCTTCTGGAGCCAGCCACATGTAATTCATGCAGAAACAACAAGGCAATGATGAATCCTGCTCAGATCATGACGTGACCAATGAACGGGAATTCGGGTGTCTGGACTGAACTCTTGAAAAAGCTGGGGTCAGTCAATAGAAACATTGTCCATAACAAACCATAAACAAACAAACAAAATAAACATATGCCTTTTCAAAAAACACAACAGAAACTGGATTGAACAAGTGTAAAAAACACTCAAGCTGTCATTTCAGTTGCACATTGAGGAGCCCCTGGAGAGCCCCATGAGTGCTCTCGAGCACAATCTGGATGTGTCCATGTCCCAGGTGAGCCAGACAGGTGTGCAGGCGATGGAACCGCATCCAGGCAGACACAGCAGCTGCTATTGCTTTTCACCATCTCAGCATGGAGTGTGCAGGATGACAGTGCTCTGGAGGCATTGGCATGACTGCTCCAAACCCCAGAGAGCTGGCTGGGTCCCTACCTGTGGCCCTGCCCTGTGGTTTGGTGCTGGAGCTCTGTTTTCAGGATTTCGCCTCCTCGCAGTCCTGATCCGTGGAAAGCTCCACATCGGAGAGTCCAACCTCCATGGCCATGATCAATGAGATATCTGAATCACTGCTGACTGCTGGCTCCTGCTCATCTGTCAGGGCACAAAAGGAAAAGGTCAGGTCTTTCTGTTAATGCATTACTGATTTTTAGTTCTGCAGGTGGAATCCAGAGGGCTCTCCACCACTGAGATTGTGATTAGATTACAAACTTTGTTCTTATTTAATATCTGTCTACAACACTTCCAAAATACCCCAGAATTCAAGACATTCACAGTGAAAAGCATGATGAAAGGAGCCTGGATGGGTAACATTTTCTTCTCTTAATCCTCTCAGGGCTTTTCATCCAGGTCCTTCATGAACTTCCTGCCCCCATGTGAGAATTTCCCTCCCCGTCCCCTTTCACCTTCTCAACCTGGCCTCATCCTACTCTCCCCACAAACACAGCAAGCTAATGACAAAGCCACAGGCACCTGGTGGAGCTACTGAATCATCAGGAAAACATTTCCCAGAGGAAAAAACCTGCCCAAACCCTCAATAAGTGATGGAATCCCAGAGGACATTTTTAAGAGGGCACTACTCTAATGTAGGAACACTGGCATTGGACAAGGATGAAACAAATTCAGGACTTTGGACCAGGCTCCCTGCTTTCTCAAGTGGCTTCTCTCATCCTTTTCTAGTCTCTTTAAATTCTCTCTTTCCTCTGATTTGAAGACACCTTGCAGGTTCTTGATGCAGGCCAAAGGGATCTACCCTAATGCACCATGACCCCAAATACTCCAAGAGTTGCATTGCTGACTTCTGCCAAACTGCAAATCACATCCTTGGAAGAGCAGCTTGTTTTTGTTTTGATCCCACAGCACTTACCATGTGCATATTTAGCAGCAAATAAAGCCAACAGATTTTAAACCACTAAGAGCTAATTTTCTTCCAAGAACAATCAGGAGAAGCAAAGCACACTAGGGAGATTTTCAAAGGCACAAAACCCTCATAGGTGGCTGAGTCTCTGAGACAAAAATTTGATGGTTCATATTTTCAAGTTATTTAATTACAGAGATGGTATTTATACTGTAACAATACAATGTATTTAAATCTGTGGCAGTTTTTCGTTTACATATTTTATTTTTTAGACATTAGAAGCAGGGTCTGATTGATGCTAAAAAATCTAGAAATTGAATCTCTAAGAATTCATAAGTAAGAAACACGACAAAGGAGCCAGGAAAATAATAACTCCTCACAGTTTAATTATTCGCTTGAAGCTAAGTGAGCACAGTTAATCACCTCTCAAGAGCAGTGTGATTTTAAAAAATTTTAGATTTTAAACCCCCCACATGTGCTGGGATTAGACCTCATGTTCTGCAGAGAAAGCTTGAATGGGGTGTGCATTATTCAAACTGAAAGCCAGTTTTCCCTTTGCAACTCTGCCCAGTTTGCACCCTGGATTGCTTTTGTGCTTTCTTGATTGCAAGATAAATAATTAATGCACACAACATGTTTATATCTTTTTTTTTTGCCCTTCCATATGACATTAGTAAACATTTCAAGGCATTGCTTCTGACTATAAATGCTTCCACCAGAGGTGGAGGAAGTATTTACAAGCTGAATGATACATCCTTCAGATTTAGTGGTTTTAAATGACGCTGAACCTTCAGGTGAGCTGCTGGGTCCTGGAGTACATCAGAGCATCTCATACACCTCCAACACCAGAATCACCACCAAGAGTTCAAGAGAGGCAATAGAACAGGGCCAGATTTGCAGCTCACACACCTCATACCAGATGGAGGTACAGCAGCTCACTCTCTGCAAGCCAGTAAACTCGAGCTTTCCTTTACAAATCCTATACAATTATTCACATTCTTGGATCTCAGTCTTTGCACTGTGGGCTTTTGTGGTCTCCTTTGGAACTGAAGTGCAGGTTGGCAGGAACAGGAGTGATCCTAAAAATGCCTATGGCTATGCTCTGGCATTGATTTTCCAGCACTGTGACAGTGCCTGGAAACAGAAGCACTCCACCTTCCTTGTTTGCTACCAATCCTAAAGATACAGCTTTGGCAGAGTGGGGAGAGCACCTTCGACATCACCATCCTTACACCTTCCCTTTCCCCTGCCATTTCCTTGGAAGCTGCAGTGCATTCCACAAGGAATCAGTGCATCCCTCAGCATCCCCTGCTGGCTGCACACAGGAGTCCTGCTGGGACCCCAGCACACAGTTTAATACCTTTCTGAAGCTCTGGGAGGCTGCAGAAGTCACACAGACACGATCGGCTGTAGGTAACCCTGTTGCAAGGTCCGTATTGCAAGCTGCCCCACACAACACAGCCTTGCCAGACCCTGCTGCTTTGTTTGTTGGGATTTCTGGCTGGCTGCTCAGTGACACAAGCCAGCACAGTTACTGCTATTTGTTAGAGGTAAGCAAACCTCAGCGACATTGCCAGTGCCAGGAGCTTAGCCTGCGTTTTGCATCCCTGCCTTTCAGATCCCATTTGCAATGACAAAGCTCATTCAATCACACAGCTTCTGCAGGAGATGCCTGGCTCGCTGTTAACAACCTTTGTGGCTCTTCTGCAAGGTTTTTGTAATTTGCTGTTTTTCTTAAAGCCCTGAAATCAGATGAGGATCTCAACTTTCAGTGAAGATCTCAGCTTTCACTTAAAAATAAATGAAGCTTAAGAGGCAAAAAAGAAACGAAGTGTTTTAAAAATTAAATCTCTATTTTCCAGACTGATTTTATGCTGGAATACCTGACTTGTGATTTTAGCTGCTTGATATTGGCAACCATGCCTAACCACACACACTATAATACTTCCACTGTGCTTTACAGCACTTCTTGCCCGGGGCAGAAAGCATTTTGCTTAATGAAGCTAAAGGCACATCTCAAGCTGCTTTCCAGCCAGAGTGTCAGTGCCTGCAGCAGGGAACTGTAGACCTCCCTGCCACATTCCTCTCATGTCAGAGAAACACAATACACCACAGCACGCTGCCTCTCCAGACAGACTTTTTCCACTCACTTGTATTTCCTGACACACATTTGTTTGAGAGGTGAAATGCACCAAACTCCTTCTCTAGCCAATGTTATTTTAGATCAATCACAGCAGCATGGGAGGAATATCACCACGTAGATTTGGAAGGGGCCTACACAAGGGTGGCACAGCTCTTGCTTCTTGAAAAGTGCATCAAGTGATGCTTATATTTGAATATTAGTGCAATCAGACCAAGATGAAAATAGCTAATTACTCTGGTGTGTTGAAAACAGTAAGATGGCACACTAGTCATAGTTACCTACTGCTGCTGCTATTCATGACCATTGGTGTAAGTCTGTAGCTGTTGTACACTAATAAATATTCCAAAAGGAAGAGGTCAGGCAATGAGTTTCTAAGAATTTGATACTGCTTCAGGAGGCTTGGGAGGGAGCTAAGCACTGAACAGTGAGTGAAAAGTGCATTCACAAACCCATTGCTCTGCCAAGCATGCAGGCATGGGCACCAGAGATGGGCAATGACCCACCCAGGGGTGAGAAACAAGCTGATGGTGGCACTTCTTTCCTTCTCCCGACTTTTGGGTAGCTCTCTGCTATTGCACCCACTGGCAGTAAGCAGAGAAGTACCACTACTGATTTCACATCCTCATTGTAGTGAAATATACCTTATTTCACAACTCTTCAGTTTGTGAAGACAGATTTAAACAAAGCCATGAAACCCCTGGTGTTAGTTGTGCTCCCAGATCTAGACAAGTATCTAAAACCCATGGAATACCATGAACCTTGTTTCAGTCTAGGGCTCACTTCTGAAGAAAACATTCAGATGTGCCTAGAAGGATTTTGCTTCATAAGAAACCAGGAACGTGCCATCTCCTAGAGCTTTGAGGACCTGATCAGAAAATATATCCAGAGTACTGGAGGCGTTGATATGGGATCTTTATCAAAACAATCAAAACACATTCTGCTCAGCTTGAAGCCACAGAGGAATGCCAACGCAAGCAGCACTATTCAGATTTTGTTTCCAGTATAAGAACAACCAGGATACAATTAATCACACTTGATTTATGAGAGAGACATACCTAGAGTCCTCTATTTTTCTCTGTCTAAGAAAGCACTTTACCATTACAGAGTTTATTGCTACCTCCTACTGTGGCCTTGCCATTTCATCCCTTGGCTGTTTCTAGTCTAAGAGGAAGAGCATCTTATGAAATTATTATCTCAAATGGCAACTATTTCACAACAATACCAATTAAATTTATCACTGAGATCCCTTCTTTTAAAATTACTACTGATTGTTAAAATTACTCTCAAGTTAATCATCTCACAGTTCTCCTTGGATCATTTTATAAGTTTCAAATTCCTACTGTATCATCTTGAGAATTGTAACACTTTAGAATGGGCCATAACTGCACTAACATAACATTAAATAAAACACATGTTTAAAAATGCCTATAAATGGCAAATTGAAAATTTATTAGTAATATAACTAATTTTCTGAAACCTAAATTTGGAGCATGTTGTACTTAAGCAATAACTTTAACACCAGTTACCTGAGAAGACCTTTTGGGCTTTGGCAAGAACAATAAACTCATTTTCAGAGAGAGTGCAGAAAGTACCAGCACCCAAATGCTTTTTCCAAAAGAAAGCAAGAAAAAATTGTCCAAATAAGGGGAAATAACACAGAGAGCAGACAGCAAACATATTTGCAAAAGACTGAGCAAACATACCAGATGTTATTGCATGGAAGTAGTTGGGCCCAACTGGCTAGAAAAGTAAAACTTATTTTTTCCCATTGTGTATATATGTATATCTACCTTTAATATATGTATATCTACCTTTAATCCCAAAGTCTTTGGGATTTTACCCATGAATCAGAACACTCAGCCTTTGAAATGCACAGCACATATTAACATTATTTTAGTAGCCAACACTTTGGAAATCAGTCTCCTCTCTGTGAGAGACTAGTTGACATTTTGGGAACTTTGATCAGCTGCCAATCTGTCATGGTTTGACCAGGAAGGAGTGGGAATTCTGGGAAGCTGTGGTCAAACCAATGAAGGTTTTGGGTTTCATACTGACACCTGGTGTAGCCAGTGGGGTTTGGACACACCTCCGAGAATACACAGGGGTTAAAAGCAAGGCACTGCCCTGGCACTTCCTCTTTTTGGACATCGCGGCGAGGAGTTCAGATCTCTCTCCCCCGCCCAGCCTGTTGCTGCTGGGCGGGGGAGGGGCCGGCCATGCGGTAGGCCTGGGGCCTGGACAGAGGTGGGGGTTGAGGGGGCTTCGAGGATGGAAGGGTGGAAGGTCCCAGAGAGTCAGCCCTCGGGCAGCCAGCCCCCCCCCCCCCCCCCCCAGGAGAGCAGCCAGCCAGGAGGAGAAAGAGGGAGACTGCCCGGCCGGAGCGGCAGCGTGTGGGCAGCGTGCGTGGGAGTCGCTCCGGGACCGACAGCAGAGACTGAAAACTTTTAACCCTTTCTTGCATGATTGGGGCCTTGCAAAAATGCTAATCCTCCTCGAAGCTGAATAAGAAGGGAGATGAGAGATGAGATGAGATAAGGACTTTGGCCCGGAGATTGTGGAGATGATTGGATGGGGAGAGATGATTTGGAGTGGCCTTTTGGCTGGACTTTTTCTTGTAGCCATGGACTCAGTTGTTCCTGTGACACAGACTGCATTTAGGGGGAGGCAGTGCCTCAAAACCAGGAGGGTTCATTCGTGAGGACCCCCCGGCCCCAGGGGGTTGGAAAAATATGGGGGGGACAGTTGTCCCAAAAGCAGAGACTGTGCCTTTTTGGAGTGAGACAAGGCATCCTTGAAAGACCACCCTAAAAGCAGCTCTGGCCATGTCTCGGTGGTGAGAGCACTGGGCATGGAAGGAACATGTCACAAGCGGCAAAAGGACTTTTTTTTTCCCCGGGCGGTGCCGAAGTGACAAGGAAGCATCCGAGGTTTCAGTGTGTTTCCAGAAGCCTATGGAACAAGAAGGACTCCTTTCCTCTTCATGAACTGCAGTTTGAGTATACTAAAGTGTCGTGCCGGGCTGGGCAGTTGGTGTTTTTGAGAGAATGTATTGGATTGGGAAAGTCAGGGAGTGGGGAGGAGGAAAAGTGGTTTTTGTAAGGTTTTCAATTTTTTTCTTTTCCTTATAGTCTCTCCCTATTTTCCTGTAGTTTAAGTAATAAAGTGGTCTTTATGTTTAAGTTAGAGCCTGTTTTGCTTATTCCTGGTCACATCTCACAGCAGACACCAGGGTGAGGCATTTTCATGGGGGGCACTGGCTCTGTGCCAGGCTCAAACCATGACACAATCCTCTCTGTGATACAGCAAACATGCCTCTGCCTGGTATGACACAAGGAATTAGAATATTTTTGCTTTCAGTTTAATTTCCTCTTTGTTCTTACTCTTACCAGGTCATGCTCATCATGTTCCTGGGACCAGCAGGGAAACTCCTTCTGTGGCCCACACGCTGCAACATCATTTTCTTTTTACATGAGTGGACTTTCCTTTTTCCCACTGGAAACTCAGTCAAAAATTGGTCACAAGGATTGCCAGAACAGCCAGTGGAGCCATGACACTGCCTCTTGCACTCTATGCTCTTGGATCAGCTCATCCCCACATCCCAGGTCCTTCGCAGGTTATCTGCACATCTGGTCTTCAGGGAATCACAAAGACACTTGGGTTGGGAGGAACCCTAAAGATCACCCAGTTCCACCCCCATGCCACAGACAGAGATACCACCCATGAGATTTTATTCACTGCAAAGTGTTTTGTTCCATCTTTGACCCCACACCTCAGTCCCTCAGCACTCTCGTCTCTTTTTTCACTGACAGACAAGAATCACTCTGCTTCCTTCACAGCAGGGCATCCAGCCTCTTGAACAATTTCTGCTGTTTAGATGTCTGTTAGCAAGGAAGGAAAACAACACGACAAGCTGAAGTGTCGCCTCTCAATTTTATGAGAATTGCAGTAGTTTTTAAAAATAGATTGTAGGTGCTTTCAGAGCATTCTACGATTTAAATCTCCTCCCTATGAGCTTCTACAGTACCCATACTCTTCCTCTTTTGTAGTTCCTAATTCAAAATTCTGCAAGGAACCTTTCTTTAACATCCACTCTCACAGAATCCTTACAGAAGGAAGTTTTAATCCTAATGGAAAACAGTGGAAAGTTTTGATCCTAATGGAAAACACACTTAAAATTTAGGGCCCCCTGGCAGTGACAGATGAGTTCAGCTGCTAACTCTCCTTTTCTTAAAATCCCATCACAAGCCCATCAAACCCTGCAACACATTCTCTTTTCATTAGTTTAGAAATAATAAAAAAACCCCTAAACTTTGAGATTACAGCAAAACCTTTTCTTTTGGAAAAGTAAACCTTTTTAATGTCCTCTGCATCTTCTTTAGGTTGCTTTCACTGTTTACTTAGAGGATTAAGCAATATTTTTATCTAATCAAAAGCATTCCACAGGAAAGAAAAACGAGCACATATAAACCCCACCATGAGCACATGAGATGAGGATTAAAATATGACCAGGAGGTTTGTTTGGAACAGAGATGTCCAAAATGTTGCTTGGTAGGGCTAATGCACCAAATAAAATTCTAACAAGCTTGTCTGAGTACATTAATGCACTCACAGAGAACACATGAGTACAGAACAACAGTCCAGAAAAGCTCTCAGAAAGGAAGAGGTCAGCTGTTTATCCTGTGTGTTAATTTTGGAAAATTTAAATCAGTTGATGCCAATCTCCTTTTAACTGGAACATTCGTCTGACAATCATGCAATAGCTCAACATTTTTTTTTTTCCCATTAAAAATAAATCTGAAGTGCCAGGCCTGGCCTGCTACACTCAAATATTGTCTGAAAAAAATTTATGAAGATAGCTGGCTGGTATGGAATCCTGCAGGGACACCCACAGAAACAGTTTTGGGGTATATAAA
The DNA here is from genome assembly GCF_028769735.1 of Zonotrichia leucophrys gambelii. Lineage (NCBI taxonomy): Eukaryota > Metazoa > Chordata > Aves > Passeriformes > Passerellidae > Zonotrichia > Zonotrichia leucophrys. The sequence goes on along the minus strand of NC_088173.1, from coordinate 42,214,890 downwards.
TCTAGGGGCATTTAGCATTTCCCTACAAATCAGCCTCCAGTCACAGTGTAATTCCCATTCTGGCATGGGAAAATCCCCTCTAAAGCCCAGCTTTTATCAGGGATGCTTGCTGAAATGCTCATGGGAACACAACAAAGGCCAAACCCAAGACATCCATTTTCTGAATTTCTTCTTAGAGCAGTGGATGGGAAAGGTCAATTGAAGTTTCAACAAATTGCAGCTGGAATTTCACTAGAAAATATGTTCATTAGGTCACTTGGCCACCACCACTAGCACCAAGGCCTCCCTAACATTCTACATGTGGAACTCAAATTGGAACAGAGTAACTCAAAATCACTGTTTCTCTGCATGAAAAACCTTTGTTTCAATTTTTTAAGTTATTATATAGTCCTGTTCCTCCTTTTTTTGTGTTCTGAGCATTAAGACTGCTTGGGGAGGCAGAAGAAAGAGTTTTTACCCCATATAATGATACCTCCCTAGAAAAGTAAAAGTAACAAAACCGCTTTAACCAACCATATAACTTCAAAAAACCTAAATGCCTTTGCACTGCTCATTATTATTTCCCTTTGTTACACTACTGTAAAGTTAGAGTCAAAACTCTGTGGCATTAAGTTCATTTTTAACCCCTTTGGCCATTCCTTTTTTATTCAAGTTCCTTCACTTTTCACTCCTCTCATTGAAAAGTGGCCATGGCCAAGAGGTTCCCAGGCAGTTCCAGAACAAGTTGGACCCCAGGAGCCTTTAGAAAACACAAGATAAAATAATAAAATAAAATAACAAAAACTCCAAGATTAAAATATTGGTATATTTTTTATCTAGTCTGGAAAAAGGGCTTTTAGAAGCCGAGTACCACTTTATAGTACATATATACATATATACATTTTAAGTTTTAACAAGGGAAGTGGTCTTGTATCTGTCACTCAAAATCAACCAAGAACTGAAGGATTAATTCAGGAATAAAAGAGAGACAAAGGGAACTACTGCAAACACAGGCAATTGTTTCTGCCCTGTGGAATATACATTTACAGCAGGTTGGTAGAGGGTCATTCTTCTAAAATTCCCTTCTTTACGGCTATTTTGGTCTTTCAGATTGACAGGTATTCATGTGCAGAAAAAGACAGTTTGCTGGTGCCTTTTCAAAATGCAATTACAAGGAAGCAATGAAGTTCAGCAACACCTTAGCTGAATTCAATATCCTGAGCACCTGGGGGAAAAATCTGAAGTCAGGTTTCTCATGCATACCTGACACACCACGAGTGGTGGCTGTCTCCCAAAGAAACCTCAGCAGCTGAACACACTTTTATAAGAACACTGTGTATTTAATTACTGGGCAAGGAACTGGCAGATTTTAAACCCCCTTTGTGTGATTTTTCTCCCCCCACTGAGATGCCACAATTTAATAAATTTAGTAAAGCTATTTCAGCTAAGTGCTTTTCATATTCTGACTCTGCCAGTGGCACCCTTGTTCTATACATTTGCTGTGCACTTGTCCTTTAGGAGCATTTTTTTCATTGATTTATAGCGCTATGCTACCTCAAGAGGGAAAATAGAGCAAACATTCACAGAGATCTCCAGGAATGTTGTTTTATACATTGTGTATATTAATTCATGGCTTAATTATTGCCACCCAGCAGAGCCTATGTTCTTGCCTACTCCCTGAGTGCCTCAGATATGTTACCATGAGTTACAATGAAAAGAACAGTCAAATGCTTTGGCACTTGCAGAAGGCAGTCACAATGAAAAGCCAGTTTGGGTGGATGCTCATTAATGCAACTTTGATGCTAGTGTGCACTGTGCTGTTTTTACCATGCCCTCTGACTGAGCCCTATCACAGCTCCGTGGGGAAAAGGGACGTTATTGATCTGATGTCTTCATCCTTACTCTGTACACAGTGCCAATGGACACAGGAGATGTGAAAGAGAAAATAAAAAATAAATTAGAATTTAAATTTCCTCCTTGCTTCACAGCAGTTTCGTACATCCCTTTTCACAATTTTCTGTGCAGAAACACTTTGTATTTCACTCCTCAACATATGGAAAGAAGGAGCAGTTTTATAACAGGAAAACTTCCCTGTGCATTCAGCCTGGCAGGAATCTTGTGGTGTATGTGACAATCCAGAGCACATTTTTAGTGCCAGGTGTGCCTCACTTGGTGGCTCTTTGAAACCACCATGTTGGCATCAGTGTTGGTCCCAAAGCAATCCAGGAACTCAGCTCATTGGAAGTTTTGGTCCATGACAATTACTCAGTGCAATATCCCCAGAGGATTTCAGCAGAGCCACCAGGACTCGTGTCACATGCCAGGCACGTGGGACCCCATCAGCTCAGCCTTTAACTAGGTCCCATCAGGATCCTCTCTCTGGGACAGCATCACAACCTGCTGATGCAAGTCCTAAAAACCTGCTGTATTAACTAGTACCTAGGGAATTTTCCACCTTTTCCTCCCCCTTTACATTCCACCTATAAAAACCCCACTGTTCACAGCAAGGAGGAACAGTCAAGTGGTTACAAGACAACAGTGGATCAGGTTCTCATCATGCACTTTCATCCACTTCCAGAGGCTGACTATTCTTCACAAAGATATTTTAGACACACACAGATGAAAATAATTGCCTAAAAGTTATATTAATAGATGTAATGAAGAGCTATCAGAGAGATTTGAAAGGGTCCTAACAGTCATGATGAGCTGTAGGTTGGCAGGGTTTTATGGAAAGAACAAAATGAGAGGCAGAAAAGGAACCACTGATATTGTCTACACTGCCCACACTGCTGTACACTGTGCCAAACTCTGTGCACTTTGCAGGTGGTATGACACCTTAGAGGAAAGTTTGTGGTTTTTCACACTGTTCATGCTCATGTGTGCATTAGAATTATTTAGGGATCTCCCTCCAGCTACAGAGATAGTGCCAGTGGGATTTCTGAGGCCCTATGTGGTGGGATGAGATATCCTGATGGATGGAACATAAAAGCTTGTCTAAATTGAAAAATGGGAAGTATTTATGAAGAGATAAACTCTACTGGCAAAGACAGTGCACATTATTTACTGCAGAAATTACTAAGTGCTTCAGGGAGATAAATGACCATGGATGCCATAAAAGAATAAAATCTAATAACTACTTTTCACCTGCCAGTGTCACCATACCTTTAGAATACCTAGCTGCTACTTTCCCAGAAAACTACCTTTTTAACCATATCATTCAATCCCAGCTAAGCCTGACCCAAAGAATATCGCCATGGTCTCCTCAAATCTCAGATCCACCCTCTGAAGCTGGTGCAGCTCAGAGCTCCTTCAGGTTCAGATCTTAGCCAAGCCCAGCTCACACTCATATCACATGTAGAGCAGGAAATTCCACATGCACTGAGATTTCCAAAAATGTCAGCATTTTGCATAACTCACTGCTAAAAATTGGGCACCACAGATTGCCATGATGCATGATTGTAGAAAAAGGTCCTTAGGTTGTCATCTGTCACATGGTCCGGAGAGCTGAAGAAGTCAGAGCAGTAAACTCAGCTGGGATGAACTCTTATGTATTTCACACTATTTCCCCCATCTACTCTCCCCCCTCTTTTTATTATGACTCCTGTCCAGATGTTCACAGTAGTCCACATTTCTGAGGGTCCCACAGGTATCAGGAGCATGGGGAACCAAAGGGAGAGAGAGAAGGCAGGATGTCTGCTGAGCATACCCACAGAAGTAAAAAGAAAAGCACTGGCTGAGCTCCAGACATTATAAATCTGGCCCCACTGAAGCAGGCAGGAGCTTTGCCACCATGGAGACAGGATTTAACCCCATGTGAGCAGTATTCTGGGAATACCCTCCCTCCAGACACACTGTGGGAGGTCTCCTGGTTCTGAACCATCACTGGAAACACAGGAAGGGAAATTAAACCCAAACCAAGACAACAATACCAGAGTGATTAATCAACAGACAAAAAAGAATGCAGCAACAATGAAGTGGGAGGTGTTGCAGAAGCGGGAGGAAAGAAGATGGCAAGTCCTTTACCTCCTGGACCACTGAACTTTGGTGAGGAGCAAGGGATGGTGCAAGGACTGGTGGAGCTGGGTGCAGGAGGCCAGGTCAAGGCTGCACTGGAGTCTTAGAGTCTGCACAGATTCAATAACAAGGGGAAAACCTTGGAGTGCAGATTCAGCCTTGGAGCAGGCTGGCATCAGTAGTGCTGTACAGAGAGGACAGAACCCACAACTTCAGCAAAGATTCCTGGCAGCAGTCAGTGCCATCACTTACAAACTGCCAGGCAGGCCAGTTCACAGCAAGGGCACGCTCAGCAAGCCCTGTGCTGTGTAGCTGAGCATTCTGAATATGAGAAATACAATAAACAGACATAATGCCTATAAAGTCCATCCACTCTGACAGTTATCACCCAGTTATTTAGCCTACAGCAACCCTCTGATTTAGTTAGCACTTGGATTCATAGCACAACTATACATAAGGTCCTGGATGCTCCCCTCTCACTGCCGTAAGAGTTCAGGTTGCCTACAATGCCCAGTTCTACCTGTGAAAAGCCTCTTTTCACAGCCCTTCCCTGGCCTGGCCAGTCTCTCCAGGTGATGATGCTCTCCTGATGTTCTGTGGTTTGCCTGCTCTTGGTGCAAGGTCCTTGTCCGTGGGCTCTGCTGCCAGCCCTAAGGATTGTCTATTGTCCAATATTGTCAAAGCTAAGGGGGCAAATGGAGGGTAAGGTGGAAAACAAAGGGCACCAAGGCAAAATCAGGCATTTCTGTAGCCTCACAGTATTCTGCTGGCTCTGAGAACCAGCCTTAAATGCATTTCAAAACAATTATTGGAAGGAACAGAATCCCATCTTGTTCTGAACAGCTCTTGCCAGCACTCAGGGAGACTTGAGAAAACTGAATGCCCCCAGATGGCAGCGTGGAAGATGGCTGGGATTAAAACCTTGCTGCTCACCCCTTGCTGAATCCAGAACTTAGACCAAATCCGAAACCTGAAATCCACAAAACAGAATGTAAAAATCTGGGTCACCAGTATCTAAGGTCACAAGTCCAGTCTTTCTAGAAGTTATTTTCACTTCCATGACACTGGCATGACAACATGAGAGAAAATGGGATTATCAAGTCTCTCCACAGAGTAAGAGGAGTAATGTAAAATCATTTCAGCCTAGTGCCATCTTCTGTCTCCTACCTTTTACACATAATATTATTACTTACCTTCTTTTTCATGCCCAGGCCCATAGCAGTACCTAGAAACCATTGAAAATGCATATTTTTTCCAGAACTTACACAAAACTGCATTTTATCACATTCTTCTACCTCCCTTCAAGTATATCTGATGATTTTCTATAACAGTCTTGTCACTATTGGTGACAAGACACTATTGGTGTTTGATACACCAACCGGTATCAAACAGATAGGTATTTTCTACTGATCTCTATTTTGCCTAAAAATGAGAATTTTAGACTAGCACAGTCCTCATTCAAAATAGCTGACAACATTTCTTTTAAACTGTCAGAAGCAGATTTTCAAGAGAGAGCACAATTTTTAGGAACAGAGAGACATGCAAGCATTTTGAGAATTACCTGTTCCAATGGTACCGCTGACACACCTTACACAGTGAAAACTAAAGGCACTGAAAACATGCAGTGATTTGGTTTTGTACAGATCATCGGTGTTGCTTAACTGCACTCGGGCTTTCAAGTGCAGGAACTCTGACCATCAGTACAGCAGAATACACCATAATTAAGTTTACTTACCCTCAGGCAAATGGAAAGCCCTCAAAGGCTGCTCACTAGAGACGGGTGTGTGGCGGGGGTTCCTAGACATGCATTTCGGCGCAAATGCTGTCAGAATGTGTCACTTACTGGTGGCAGTGAAGGTGCCCTCGGCGGGCTGGGGGAAGGAGGGCCCGTCCTGGATGACCTGCAGCGCTCCCACGCTCCGGGCAGGGGGGTCCAGGGCCACGGAGCTCTCGTTCACCGTGGTGTCGCTGGCCCCCGTGATCTGGTTCGTCGGGGGGCCCCCGATGGACGCCTCCAGGTCTGGGGGTATGTCATCCATGCAGTCTGCATTGGGCTAACAGGGAGAAAAGGAGAAAATCCAGCTCCCACCTGAGGAAAATATTCCATTCACTTATTACCTCTTCTTCAGACTTTTTGGCTTTGAAAAATGGCAACATACAATGAATAAGCACACAGGGTTTGTCTCCATGTGCTTAAAATGTACTACAGTCTGTTGGGAGAGAGACTCAAAGTATGCCATGGAAATATTGAGTATTAGACTGTGTCACCTACAATTGCTAAACATTCTTATGTATACTTTTAAAAGAGTTTGGGAATGTGCACATTGAAAAAATAACTCACTTTCTGGTATGATCTGCTCAATCACAAATGTAAACAGAAACAGGAGCTGAGGGGGAACAATTATCTTTTCTAATGATTATTATTTTTTTTTTAATATACATTTTACAGAGCCAGTATCTGAGCTTACAGGAATAAGAATTCAATAAGAATGCCCTGTGGATGCATCTACGTGTGTGGTGCAAAACTAGAAGCTAAAACTGCTTGTAAGACAAATTTCTAAACACCAAAACATCATCTTTGCTAATACTGTATTTCCTACAAAACACAATGATGAGAAAAGAAACAAGCAGACAAGAATGGGAAGCTGAAAAGCATTTTTTGATTAACAGTCTTTCTTGCTATGTGAAACAACACCAGTGACAGAGGGACACAGCAAGATGTGTTCCTAATGAAAAAGACAGGCGATTTAAGCAGTCTTGTATCCACAAACTGAAGTTTGGAATGGAAACTAGAATTGCTGTTGTCTGGCTCCAGTGTTATCCACAGGCAGCAAGAATACCTCAGATTTGGGATAAAAAAGGGACATTCAGCTATACCAGGTGTTAATGAAACTCAGTGAATCTGTACTTTTGCAAGTGAAGTACAATCACTTATATGTAGGACCCAAAACTATCCCTTAGATCCATTACTCTTTCCCTCTCTCTTAGCTATTATAAAACAATGTTTTAAGAATTTCATTTTAAATTTAATTTACCTTTGATGGCAGAGTATATTAAAAACAAAGGCCTATTTTCCTTTCTCCTACAGGAAAACATTATTTCAATTTTTCAGGGGACCAGTTGTCTGTCCTTTGCTCTGATTCCATTTATTCCTAGAATGGGGTTTTATCACAAACTTTTAAACCTTTTAAAGAGGGGATTATAACTGAAAGTCAAACCAAACATTAAAGATACAAAAATAATATTGCTTGAGATAATTAAGCAATATTGTTTTCTCTTTACTCCTGAATCATTTTATTGAAAAAATGCCCAAAACTAAGCAGCATGCTATAAAACGATTTATATTAAATTCTGATCAGATAAAGGCCAACCATTTGCTGGTAGATGGTTAATAATCTCCTGGAGCTGCAGAAGTGGAGGTGTTGAGGTGCTCAGCCACTGTGAAAATGAGTGCAGGAGTTTTGGTTGACACCAGCAGTTTATATACAGACACAAATTTTTATAATTCCCACATTGGTTCCCCACAGCTGCCTGGGGAATCTGAGCTTGGGGCACATCATATTTGAAGTCTCTATTACAAAGCAAATGCACAGTTTAGCTGTGAATTGGATTGAAACTTTTAGATATTTGGGGTTTAACCGATCCTTTCCTGGAAAACCCAAAGTCTTCCTGCTAAATGAAGCACAATATATCCACAGACATGCAAGCCAGGTCTTTAATAACAACCACAGGACAAAAATGCAGCTGGCAGGAAAAAACCCCACAGCCTGTCTGGGACAAGATTTCCTCATTCATCCCTTTGTAAAAGCCTGCAAAAGGGCTTTGGCAAATTTGCACCCAAGTCTCCCACCAGAGGCTGATGCCTGCCTAAGGCTTTTTTCTTCTTTTGTGTGTGGAAATTTCAGCTAAGAGGGCTCAGCAGGACTCAAGAATGTGGTTGGGGAATGACATTTTGCTTTATCCACTCTACAGAAACATCTGCCACCTTTCACTAAGAAGCCCTAGAACTTTACAGGTTCTTTGAGGGCAACATCTTTTCCCAATGGACAGCAGCCTGTGGACACCTGGCTAAGTGATGAGCCTCTGAAAACACCAGTTCATGTGTGCTGGTGGCTTTTTTGGCTCATGGGAGCTCCAGAAAGCATTCCTTAGGAATGACAGCCACCCTGGGCTGTCCTCAGCTGTGCTGGCTAGGGAGAAGGGGGCGGGCAGCATGAAATCTGTGCAGGAAATTTTCACAGAATAAAATCCCCCCCCAAAAAACTTTGCTAGTGGAACATTAACATCCAAGTGCTTTGTTTTTAGTGTCAAGACACACCGACACCAAAGCTGATTTGGAAATCTTAATTTGAACCAGTTGTTCATGTAAGTTACAGCAGCATCTTTAATGGTATGCTCAGTATAATTATCTATCTGAGATAGAACCTAAGGAAATATTTCTCTATTTAAGCCTAAGTCAGAGATGCATTTAGGCCATCAGTAGAGATGCTGAATGGCAGAGCTAGCCTTCATTTGTGTATTTAAGCCTTCATTTGTGTATTTAAGCTTTCATTTCTGTATTTAAGCTACCAGTGGAGATGGTGAATGGTAGAGCTAGCCTTCATTTCTGTATTTAAGCCTTCATTTCTGTATTTGAGCCATCAGTGGAGATGGTGAATGGCACAGCTAGCCTTCATCTGGGCTTTTCATCTTAGACCCTGATTTAACAGCTGTATCACCACTAAACATATGAAAGACAATATACACATTTAGCAGAAAAAGCAGCCACTCTGTTTGGATGCATTACCCTAGCTGCAATGCCTTCCTTCTTTTTTCCCACTTGCATGTTTTCAGTTTGGATTATATTAGGTTTATTAACATATCTGCCATACCTATACATATCTAACATACCTGCTTCCTATCTCCATGGAACTGGTTTCTCTGAGAATGGCTATAGCAGCTCCCCAACACATTCAGTGAACTATTTTATTTTATAGAGCTCTTTCAAATGTGAGCTGGTGCATCACTGACTGGAATCTGGGGGGCTATTTACAGCACCTGGAGGTGTTTCAGTATTGAACTTCAGGAACCTTGCACAGGGGGAGAGTGACTCACTCCTTCCCTGAGCTCTGTGATAGCTCCAGTTGGAAACGTGTATGGCAGACAGGACACACACCATCTGAATGCAAACACACAACTGACAAAGATCAATCACTCTGGCAGCCTCTAACCACATCTGAATGCTCCAAATAACAAAGAGCTTAACAATTTCTTGTATGTCATGTGCTCCACCACATGCTTAGTAGCTGGGAGAAATGGCCCTTAACTGGAATTAGGAGTACAGACCTTACTTCAGATGGACTTTAAGAGAAATCTGTCAGAAAAAGGACTTGCTTCCCCAGAATGAGCAATTAGCTGTCCTTGATGAGTATAGCAGACAAAACTTTATTTGCAGACTTTCTACTTTCAGATTTGAACCGAGGGCATGATTAAAAAAAATAAAGCCAGTCCTGAAAGCACTGTGAAAGACTCTATAGATCCACCAAAACACCAGTGACCAATTTCTGCTTCACCAAGCAGGCAGGCACAGACACACAAATCCAACACCCAACCAATGCCCACGCACATGCTCTGCCTTGCTAATACCAGTGGGGTGCAGGACAGAGGTAGGGTCAGACATTTCCAACTGTACTTCCCTTAGTAAATGAATCAATTATTCAATAATATGGCAAAAAGAGGAAGATGGGGACAGACAGGCAAAGGACTCAGGTGGCTGGTGTTTCCCCTGTGGCCTGATGGGCTGCTCTGCACAGTGCTTACCGGAATCCCCAGAGCTTTTAGAATATTCATTTTGCACATCGGGCAGGTGCGATGGTCCAGCAGCCAGGGGTCCACACAGGACTTGTGGAACAGATGCCTGCAATGAAAACCAGGATATCTTAATTCAAATGCACCACAGAACAACTTACCACTTAGTACCACATGATTCTGAATTCCTTTAAGCGAGAGTATTTCAACTGGTGCAGTTTATGACCTCTTCAAGGACTTCAGAACCAGGTCCTATGCACATAAGGCTAAAATGATTCCTGAACAACTCAAGCACGTGTGCACATTTCAGTGTGCTGGGAATGGATGATGTACATACTCAGACACTTAGGGAAAATACACAAAATGCATTAGCAAACCCAATACTCTTTAAATGTTAAAGGCTGCCAGTAAACAAAATCTGCTTGTGGGAAAAGGTAACAATCATGTTAGTTTTTCTTAAACTTCTACAGACAAACCTGATTATACATAATTTAAATGTGAAGCCATTGAGGGTCTAGTATTTTTCAGGATAGAGGCATAAAGAAATAAACTGAATTAGAAAAAAACCAACCTATCTTAGGAGAGGCATGTTCAGCACATCATCAGACAAGCACTCTGAACAGGTGAAAGCATCAAGATACAGTTCTTAGGCATGTGTAATTTTACATTTAGAAGTCTAACCAACAGATTTTCTTGAGTTTGTTAGTTCAGTGTTAATTCATTATGTCTTACCTTTCAGTTACATGAAATTGTTGTTAGTGATTGGTTTCCTTAATTATATAATCAAACCCATCAATATTCTTATTGGCAAATATTTGAAGCACGTTTGTGCCAAAATAATCAGTCCATTTACAAAACCTGAGATATTTATGAATCTCTCAGAAAACAAAACAGATTTCCAAAATCTGTTTTGAATAAAAAATACATAGTTTCCACCAAGACATTTTACCATAGGCCAGAAAATTCCCTTTTGTTTTCAATTTCCAGCTTTGAAAGCCTCAGTCAAACTGGGATTCATATTAGAGAATTTCATGATGTTTGTTCATCACCAAAAGCTTGGAACACTTTCATGCCTGAAAGACTTTAAAATCTGAAGTTCAGTGTTCCTAAAGTTGGCTTCAAAAACAATATTCTAAAAGAAATCCTAACAACACCAAGTAATTTAAAAACATGACAGATTTTGTCACTTTGCACATCTCAATACTAATTTAGCACACTGTATTATGACTCCATTAATTTCAGATTTAATATGTACTACAGAGGGAACTTGATTATTGACAGAAATCCACAGAATAATGGAATGCTACTGAAAATCAGATGAAGGTTTGCCTTTTAAAAACTTTTACTGCATTATACGATTAGAGCTCTTACAATATCTGTTTTGAACATGTAAACATTTGTGCAGCAAAGCAAGGTGGCAGGCTTTGCAGATTTGGATTTGAAAGTTTATTGGGTATAGCGCTATGTACATGCTAATGGCATTCAGCTAATTGTCAATTGTTTCATGTTCCAAATTCAAGCAAAAGAAATGTCAGCATAAAATATGACAAGAGAACTGCAGCATTTCACTGTCCCACGGTAAGGCAAAGATGTAAAAAGATCAACTGCACCAAAGATCCCTCCCTTTGCAGTTCTGACTGAGGCAGGTTTTAAATGGAAGGAGGTGATGGAGTCACCATGGGTGATTTCAGAAGCAATGACCCAAACAGGAAAACAGTGAGAGATGTTTCAAGCTCAGGCTCAGGACATGGCTTTGACAATCAAAGTCAAAGCTAGAAAAAAATACAGATTTTTTCCCTATTATGTGCAACCACATTCATTACAAAATGATGTTGATTTGAAAAGTTTCTCAAAAGAACTGCAATTGATGAGCTGACAGAGAGGAAGGTGAGATGTTGTCAGAGCCTCAAAAGGATTTTTATGACGGAAAGGAAACAACTGTTCCCCACCTCTCCCAGGGACAAGCAGCACAACGATGTTGTTTAAACTGCAGCAAGTGAGATCCAGGTTACACAACAAGAAAGGCTTCACCACAGCCAAGGTAATGAAGCACTACAATAAATTGCCAGGGGGTTTGCAGCCTTCATCCCAGGAGACTGCAGAGTGTGTTGGAAAAAGCTGCCAAGAATGATGTGTGTGCATGTCAGTGCCCTGTGCTGCTCCAGAGGGCTGCCTTCCTGGGACCCCTGCTTTTGTTTGAAATGTATTTGTGGCTTTTTTAAAGATGCAATTTTAATCATACAAGAAAAAAAAATCATGTCGCACTCAGTCCAAATAATAACAATAACAATAACAATAACAGTAATAAAGGAATTATAAATATATATTGTTAATTATTATTATATATAAATTATATATAATATATTAGTTATATATAATTATTTATATAATATAAATATATAATTAAATAATGTTATCTTTTTTTTTTTTTTAGTACAGCTATTGTAAAGTGTTCAGCTTGCCAACGATTTTGAGAGGCTTTTTTTCCAGATGAAGGGAAACTATTCTCCACTCAGCTTCCACTCCTATGCAGAAAGAGAGGTACATCCCTGATAACCCCAAGTAAGAGCATCAGTTGCCTGGATTAGACCTAGGGCTGAAGTAAAGAATTTAGAATTTTTGTGAGAGGCTGAGTAGCATCCAACAAGAAGGCAAGATGGTGTGAGATTTTGGGGGGTGCATGTACAGCATTATTTTCTTCTGAGAAGGACAAAAGAAGATGATGAGGGTGAGAGGAAGGAATAAAAGGGAAGAATGTGTGTGACAAAATAGTTTTCACAGGAAGATAATAAAAAGAGAAAGCAGGAGTGAAAACTGAAATCACAGCTGTTCGTGGAGTGAAGGTTCAGGGAAAAAGAGTGAGTTGGAACAGGGTCAGAGAATGTGTTTATCAGTGAAAGAAATGAAATGGCAAAAACAAGAACCTATGAGGCGCTCAGCAGAGATAGGGCTGGAAGCAATGTCTCACCTCCCTACAGAAGTTTAGTTAGTAAAAGTTTAGTAACAGGCACACACTGGGAGCAGCAGGGCCAGCACGTTCTCCAAAGCTGGAGCACAAAAGGCAGTGGTGTTCTGAAACTGGAGATGGAAGACAAGCAGAATGAAGTAAGGCTGTGACAAGAGATGACACTCCAGGAACAATAAACTTGGCTACATTTGATCTGGTGTCAGTGCCCTTAAAGACAACTTCAGGGATGTTTGCTACCATTAAACTTAAAACCAGCTGCAAGTCAGCACTTTTTACTGCTATCAAGTGTCATTCCTTGTTTGTTTAATACACTCTGTAGAGTGAAGTTTATTATTCAGTCAGCTGTACGAGCTACCTGACGAAGACAGAGGGGAAGAAGAACAAGTTCACTGGTAATTCTCCTCCGAGCTCTCCAGAGTGGGGTACACAAGAACAGCTATCCAGAGCCAGCAGCAAAGAGAGGACAGCTGGGAAAACAAGACTAGTAAACATGTATTGTTTTTTACTTCAGAGCTCATCCACTGATATACTGGAGGTTTAATGAGGTTCCCATGCTAGAAAATGCACATGGCTCAACTGAGGATACTGGAGCAGGAAAACTACAGAGTCTGTAGGGTCTGTAGGTCTTTATTAGGATATAACACTCTCCTACTCACTTCAAAGAAACAGAAATGAATCCACTCTTTGTTTTGGATGAGGAGATGAGATTGAAAAGAGCAGAAAGAGTCATGAGTACCATTTCATGTTTCAGAAGTTCAAACCTGTGCAGGTATTTAAAATACTGACTGCCCTTGCAGTTTGTGCAGCAGGAAAGCCAGGGTTGGTGAAAGAGCTGCTTGAGAAACACCTTTGAGTTGGTGTAACTCCAGCCTGCTAAGGCTCAAACTGTGGGTATTTTACAAGGCAGTTCTGCTGCTGCTACCCTTTTAGCATGAGTCACTTTCTGGGTGACCTTTCAAGCCAGCCAGAACCAAACACCACCTGTTAACTCTGTGTTTCCTATTCCCTCTGCCTGACACAACGCCCTGGATGACAAGGGCTCATTGAATTATGAGGCAGGACACAGTGAAAGCTAAAGCTTGGACATATATTTCAGCTGTTGTAGATCTACCTCAAAACATTGCCTGTCTCTATCATGCAAAATTTCCAAGCTTTATTCTGCTTCTGTACTAACAGGCTTGATGCCAAACCAAGGTCCTCATTTTCTGGTAGTTTCTCATTTTTCCGTATTTCTGCTTCATAAAGTGATGTGTTTGTGTCTGCTTATAGAAAAAAAAAAGAGTTCACATGCAATTTGTCATTGTGGGGAATCTGCAGTAGGTCAAATTTGTGATTAATCTGTTGCTTTGTGTTAGCCATTTCATGATGGCAGTAAACAGATTTAATGAATCACATGAACTAACAGAAATGGACAGCTTGTAACATTCAAATATCTACTATAGCAGGAAAATAAACAAGTATTTTGGTTTCTCAAGCCAGTGAACATGACAAGTCAGAGGCAAATTCTCCTAAGGCATTCATTCTAATTAGAAAAAAAACAGTGAGGAAAACAGATAAATCAAAACTTCAGTTTAAAAATCCTGCTAAAGACTTTATTATAGGCTCAGGTCAGACAAAATTTCTGGCTACCACACGAAACCCTCAGGGTCTCACCACCAATCACTAGTTTCACTTCATGTTAAATAAAGAAGCATTTCAGATATCTTTACCAAGAGATTCAGAACAGGCCAAAATAATAAATTCACCCTTCCCTCCCTGAGTTCTCAGGTAATCTCACCACTGTGAAACTGAGAGCAGAGACTGTCTTGAAGTAGAGATCATTAGAACTAAAAGCACATTCAATTTACCTGCAAGGCAATATCCTGACAACATCATTGGGCTTGTAGCCTTCGATACAAACAGCACAGTTATCAAAGTCTGGCTCAGTTTCCTACGGGAAAGAGAATATCCATCATATTTATTTCTTAGTTTGTTAGCTAATCTCTTCATACACGAGCCTATGTGACAAAGTAAAACAGTCACTGAAGCACATTGCAAATCCAGTAACGCATTTCAAAAGCAGCAAGTCAGATTTTCTGACACGTTTCCAGCTGGAAACTTGCAGTGAGAAGCATGCAGATTTAGTTTGTATGTTTTAACTTTCAGAATTTGTTGCATCTTTAACCGAATCACCCCCTCTCCATACTCAGCTTCACCCGTAACTTGCTTACCAGCACTGAAGGACACAGCAGCTAAACAAGCAATTGGCATTTCTGTTCTGCCTCGTTGTTCCAGAGGTCTACAGGAATCCCCAGCACAGAGTTTAATTTAGTAACAAGCATTTTGAAAAATTACCTTGTCACCTTTCCTGATGGTCCTGACTTGCAGCTTGCTGATTGCTTTCTTCGCAGCATCTCCAAGGCGCCGCTGCAACACAAAGGTGGCTCTAAGCAAAGAGCATCTCATCATGCACAAATCAAACCTTTTCCTCCCTGGGCTTCTTAATAATTTTAACTACATGGAACAGGAGAGTGTATAGATATAAACATAATAATTCATAAAAAGGGCAATAGGTGTTCAACAATAGGGTGAACAATAGGTGTTCGATGCTGCAGCAGTGCGTACCAATGCAGTAACAAGTCCATTATTTGGTTATCCTACTTCTTCCCTCTCTTTTTTTAATGACACTTGTTAAACACAAAAAAATACTGGGCAGTTAGCAGAGTGAAGGCTGAACTTTATTCTTACATGTTCCATAACTAGTTCATGATCTTCAGCAGGATACAACTCCTGAAAGTGAGCTGTTAAATTTTTTAACTACAAAAACTCTGAATAATCTCTCCTGTATTTTTTCCTGCAATACAGAGTTGCCTATTTCATAAAAATGAGGTGGAAGCATCTGCAGTTTCTTACAGGTACAGCACTATATAGTCCAGCGGTAACATCCTGTCCATACATAACCATTTACTCATTCTTTGCCTTTCTATCATTTCCTCCAGTGGACCATAAAGTGATTACCACGTGATGTTTCTGACTGTTCCCCCACATTTCCAAAACACTGTTACTGTGCTGGCAGGGTCACAGCCACCAGGGTTAAAGCCTGACACAAAGCACCCTGTGCTCAGACACTGCAAAAGGACGTGTGTGCTCCTTGCAAGAGGCTGGGAGCATCGCAGGGCAGCTCACACAGTCACTGGCCAGCCATGGAGCTTGTCCTGTGTCAGTGCTAAAGGACCTGGCTGCTCACTTGTGCTAATCCAGCCACAAGGCAGTCGGGAGACAGTCTCACAGGCTGGAAAAGCCTTTGGGAGGTCATGCATTCCCACCCCCTGCTCAAGGCTGGATCAACTTCAAAGTCAGAGCTGCGTTAGTCAAGTTTTGACTATCTCCAAGAAAGGAGATTTCACAACCTCTGTGGATAATTTGTTCCAGCGCTTGACCAATCTCGGCCTCTTTTCTTCTCTAAACACACTAATGGAATTTCCCTTTCTGGTAATTTGTGACCATTAGCCTGTGCACTTCCAGGAAGAGGCTGATCCTGACTTCTCTCTGGCCACCCTTTCTGCAGCTGGAAGCACAGCTGCCATGTGCTTCTGCCCCCAGACCATCCTGTGACCCTGCTCTGGGCATTCCTCGTTTTTCCATGCCTCTCTCACATGGTTTCATGCAGCAATGCCCACTCCAATGTTTTCTTTAAAACAGTTCATGACACAGCATGTTCCAATTTGCCACCAATAAATGACCTGAACCCTTCCCTTTGCCTCCTTTCCCCAAACACATTTCTAGCCATGTGTTGCTAGAGAGGAGAGACACTTAGGGCCTTTGGTGATCCAGAAGACATTCAACTTTCTGAGCTGGGAAGCTGCAGAGTTCAGAGGGGCCTGTCAGCAGCAAGGGTTTCCAGCTGGAGGGGCTGAGAGCACGCGGCCAAAAACAGAAGAAAGTTTGAGGTAATTCATAAGCTGAGACCTAATCACCACACAGATGTGACCACTAAACTGCCACTTTGGTCTTCAGATTCAATTAAAATCACTCGATTAAATTTAGACAGTTAGTTGGTTGGATTGGAAAGCTGACAAAACACATGCAATATCGACAGCAGAGTGCAATTTCAGATCTGGCTAAAGAGGTGAAGACAATCTTGGCTATAAAGGAGATTTACATATGAGCTTTCCAGCAACTTAATTGTTGCACATGAAGGAGTATCTTGTAGTTAGACAAGATCTCTTTCTGTGGTCCATCTTTCTCAGAGTCTCCCTTAAATAAAAGAATCAATGAGAGTTGGAAACATTTCTTGTCTGCTATTTGGTTCTTTAATGTGAATCAAAGACAGACTGATAACATGCAGCCAGACAAGAGCCATTATGTCATGCTTCAGAAAGTGCTTGTGATCCCTTTTTATCATTACTATTACTTTAATGAATGAAATGTCTCAGTTCTTTTTTGCACATTCTTGAAGGGGAAAGGACAAGATTAAAAACTCCTCTACATCTTTGATTTGATTGCTTTCATGTTTTCTTTCTCTTATCTATCGTAAATATAGATAAGTTCATAACTTACACATAAATAAGAATAATTTAGTTTCTGAAAGAACAGGAATTCCTTGGTCTAAAGTCGTAACTTCAAAGGATTCTCTCATTTGAATGCAAGGCATGCTATCAATAACCAATTATTTTTCCCAAAAGATAAGAGGCATTACAGCAGTTTAAGGGTTTAAAGTGAGGCTTAGAGTTTACAGTCATAAATCTCATAATCTCATTAGCAATGCTGCAACATTCAGTACTGGACTGGAAGGAGTTAAGCATGTCAGATGCAGTGGTCTTGAGGAGATGGCAATGCTGAATTGTCTCTGGAACTTAACTTGTCATGTAATTCTAATTCTGCTTCCAATTAGCTCTACAATGTGATATTTCTTGATTTAAACAATTTCCACAGCCTTTTACAAAATCTCTCAACTCTCCCATCTTCAGGAGCCCTCCAGGAGCAAGCTGCTGAGGAAACAGATTTTCTTACACAAATTTATTCTCTTCATGTTGAAAGGATTCATCAGCAAGGCAACCACCAACCTCCTGGACATCTTGCTAGATAGGAAAAAAGGTTCAATCAATGTGAATATTACTACCTATCTTCTACTTCCATATGTAATGTGCAGTTGTCTGTGCCAGAGGCACTCTCAAAAATTAAATGTATTAAAATAGAAAATTAAAATAAAAACAGATATCTCACCACGTTTGTAGCCGACACCCTGGCTGTAGGTGCACAAGCCCATGGTGGAAGACAATTCTGTGCTCTACTGCACTGATCCAAGTGGGGATGAATAGACCCTGGCATTCAGCAAGAATCTCTGAAATCCTGATTCTCCACTCATCAAAATCAGGCACCTAATTGGAGTAAGCTGTGTCTTCCTCCTGGCATGTGAACTTAGATTTTGCACACATGATGAGTAAGAGTGGTGGCTGAGGATGTAGATGGACTATGTCCAGGTTTTATCTCACTGTGGAGTCACAGCAAATGATTCCAGGAGATTTTTCAGTCTCTCTGGCTTCCTCTCTCAATAGCTGGACTCACTGCTTTCTTGATGGTAACCAAATCACTTTGTTTTGGATTTACTGCTTGCTCAGAAACTTACACTTAGTGAAAGAAAGGAAGTGGACTTGGAGAGTCACCAGATAGAGAGGGACTACACAAAAGTGTTTATGAGGCCTGACAAAAGGACAGCATGATTTTGATCAGAAATTTGTGATCTCATCCTTGAACTACAACAGAATGTGTCAAAGAAAAAGAAAACCCAGAACCTGATGGAAAACAAAGAGGAAACTCATGGGAAGGGCAAGAGCAAGCTGAGCTCTTCTGAACTACCTACATCATTATATTCTGTAGCCAGGACTAAAAGAAACAAGACTAAAAAGCCACAGCAACCCATTAACACAAATAAAAGAGTTTTGTTTACATATTGCTACTGTTTTCATATGAAAAGAGCTAACAAAGAGACTAGATGTCAGACAAAACTGTATGAAGAAAACTGCATGAAGACTTTTTAGGTTGCTTCTTATAATTGCCCAGTTTTTCCCTTCAAAATAATAATATTAATAATTAATAATATGTAATTACTTAGGAGGCATCCTTTCTTATTGTTCTAAAGAACAGAACTACCATAATAACCAAGCTGTTAAAACCTCTCCATAGGACAACTGCTTGTGCACATGTAGGTCTCATTCAAACTTTGGAAAGAAAATACTGAAAAGGAAATATGTTTGAACATATAAAGACATCAGTTTCAAACTACAACATATTACCTGAATGAGCTTCCTATTTTGCTGAGTTTCATGTTTATGTATGTCTATTTACACTGCTAAGCTGCCTGTATAATTACTTGACTGAAAGCACACTTACTCACACACACAAATTAGGCACGCATGTGCTTCTGCAGACAAAGCATCTAAGAATTACCCCAGACGCTGCAGTCACAGCGAATCTGCTGCCAATGATGTTCCAATTCCAGCTGGGATAGTCTTGTTCTTGCTATCCAAAATTCCAGACTGTATATTTAAATGGAAAATACATTCTTTCTGTCTGTAAATACAGAGCAGCTGCTCTCCATCTCAGAGGATGCCTGAATTTCAATGGGGGAAGGCGAGGGATTCCTACACATCAAGTATTTGTTACAAAGTGTGTAGCAGGGCTTTTCTCTACCAAATGATAGTCCATACTCTGAGTTTTACCTTTTCTGCAGAATAAGCTAGGTAACCCTCCTGGCCCTGACAGTAATTTATTGAGGGTTCAGAAAGCTCTCTGAATTACAGTGCATTTTTTACATACAGTAAAATGGTTATCTCTTCAAATTTCATGTGTTGATAACATTTTCTACTGTACCATTAGGTTGAAATGTACAAGCCTCAGCTTCCCAGTTCTGCTGAGATAGCTGCATCTGGCCAAGAAAATATTACATTTATTATTAATGTTGCTATTATTATTCACTGCTGAACTACCATAAAGATGGGCAGTGCTTTACAAAACCACTGCTACTGATGTCTCTTCAGCTCTATAGGCTTTTTATCTCTTTCAAGGGCTTTGGAAAAGATGCCAAAACCAATAACAATGGTTTAATAACATTAGTGGCTATCACTACAGTCCTGTTCAGTGATCATTGTCAAATGAAGAGCAACACTTCTCTTTCTAGCCCAAGATCCTTCTAAGGAAACATTAAAGTGAGAATAGGGGTTTTTTTTCCCCCTTTCTTCACTCATCAAGAACACTGCTTGACACACACATACCTCACAATGCATTTTGATCTCAAGGGTCTTTAGTTGTACACATTGCTATGACATTGGGCTATATGTACCACAACAATATTTTCACAAATAAACATCACCTTTCTGTCTATTTTTTTGTGTTTTGCATAAGGAAAAAACCCCATAATATACATACACTATTCATTTCTGTTTTTCCTTGAATCCCATCTATACTGGCATAAGTTTTGGATTTTCCCAGTCATTTTAATGTTCCTATTCTTTTCACCTTTATTGGGCTTTCCTTTGGTTGCCTGTTTTTACTACACACAGACAATTTCTTTAACTTTTACTCCTACAACAAACCCTGCGGTGATGTTTTGGAAACACAAGCAGTCTCTCCAGCCCTGCTGACCTGATTTCTGTCTCTGGCGTTGGCGTAGCGGAACCTCTGGATGTAGTAGAAGACCAGCCATGCCAGGGAGATGATCATCAGCACGATGAAGGAGATGGAGACGAACACCACTGAGGTGCGACTCACGTACTTCTGCAGGTTGCGCGTCCCGATGGTGATGTACATCATCACCGTGATGTTCCTCTCCAGCAGGCTCACTATCTCCTTGCCTTTGGGCTCGGGAATCATTATTGCTACCACATCTTCTAGGCCTAGCAGACAGAGAGAGAGAAGGAACCTTAGGTAAATCAAGTGATCACCAAACAGCAATCTTAGAATCACAGATTATCCTGAGTTGGAAGGAACCAAAAGGCAATCATAGGATCACAGATTATCCTGAGTTGGAAGGGACTCACAAAGATCACTGAAGTCCAACTCCTGGCCCTACACAGGACATCCCAAGAATTCCACCCTGTGCCTGAGAACTTTGTCCAAATGCTTCTTGAACTCCGTGAGGCTTGGTGCTGTGACCACTTCCCTCCGGAGGCTGTTACAGGGCCCAACTATCCTTTGGGTGAAAAATCTTTTCTCAGCATCCAACCTAAACCTCCCCTGACACAGCTTCATGCCATTTCTTCAGGTCCCATAACTGCTGACTTGAGAGAAGAGATCAGTGCCTGCCCTGCTGCTTCCCCTCCTGATGAAGTTATAACCGCACTGAGGTCTCCCCTCAGTCTCCTCCTCTCCGGGCTGAACAGACCAAGTGACCTCAGCCCCTCCTCACACAACTTCCCCTCCAGGCCCTTCACCATCCCCGTGGCCTCCTTTGGACCCTCTCTAATGGCTCCATGTCTATTTCATTGAGGCTTATCTGGATGACATTGCTGCAAACACTGCAAAAAGAGAGGTGCACTGCATCCAACACCCCATACACATTTATGACAGTCTGTTTTGTAGGGCCATGAGTCTGTCAGAGAAGCCCCTCCAAACTCTGCATTTGGATCAGAAACACTTTCAATCACAGATTCCCACATGGTTTCACAACCAGAACTCACCAAAGCATCACTGCTCTTGCACCAGGCTGGCACCCAGAGAGCAGCTCCACATGCTTCCAGTGGCTCCCACAGCCCAAGGCCATGCAGCAATTTGTGACTCTTTGCTGGGAGCTGGGCTCTCCAACCAATAACATTTACAGTCAAGATCACTGATTAATTCCACAAAAATGCACGTCAGCACTGCTGAGGGAGCAAAATCCTACTAATGGGATGAAGCAGGGACTTCCTACAGTGCTGCCAGGCCTTCTGCCATGACCCTGTGAACTGGGCCCTCCACTGATCCAGCTATCCTCAACTTTACACCCGTTTTCCTCTCTGTACAGCACTTTTTGATGTTACCTGCATCAGACATTGCTGAAAGTATTTTCCTTTTAATTTTAAATCCCCTGTGTACATGAAATATATGTGGTCTGAAATTATCTGGGAATCACCAGATTGTTAAATGCCTTTAATGCCTTTAATGCCTTTAATGGCCTCACAAATAAATGATCACTGCTTTACAGTTTAATATTAGGGATATTCTGTTCTTTCACTTCATGAAACAAGCACGTAGACAATTTTTACACCTAAACTATGTTTTGCAATAGCCAATTGCTGTAAGGAGCTAAGGGCAGATAGGGTGTACTGTAATGTAAAAAAGTGCTAGGAGCAGCAGCAAATGAAATGGTCACAAACTGGCATTTAGAGAGGTAAAACTGGGAGTGTCTGAACTGAAAGAGCTGTGCTGGGGTGGGGCCTCAGAATTTGACATGAAATCCCAGGAAATTGGCTGATGCTGTTAATCCCATGGCTGTCTGTCATTTTACTGCGGCAGGAGGAGAAAGCACTGCAGCCATGGGGCACTCATGGAGATGGACGGGATCCCTCGGCCACAAATGGAGGTGTGGGAGGGTGACTTGTATTTATAGCAGCATCCCTCTCCCTCCAAGCTGCTACCCAATGTGAGCCTCACCAGTTCAGCACTGCACCCTGCTCCTCAAAGTCCAGCTTGGACGTTTCTCCACTGAGAAATCCTGGGAGGTATAGCCCAGGTTTTCAAATGGATTTGGATGCTGAAGGCCACGAGGTGTTTGGTAGGCCTTCGGATGTACACATGGGGATGGTGCTCAGCAGAAAACCCTAATTGTGGTGGAAATTTTATAAAATTCTGCTGGGTGCCTGCATCAGCTGGAGGCACTCAAATAGCTGCGGCAGACAGAGAAATGTGCCATGACGGTGGGAACTGAGCCCTGGTCTCTCAAGGCTCAGAGGACAAGTGCAAAAACACCACCCTCTTTCCCTCAAGAGGCTTTCCATCATAACACTTCCCTGATTATGAACAGGTCACTCAATGGATAGAGAGGATCAAACGTTTGGCTGAGTCAGGAGTTTCAGATATTCATGACTGGAAACTTAACCTTCCTGCTGATACTATAAAGCATTGCTGTTTTTTAAGCTATTCCCCTTTATTTTTTCCCAGCAAGAGTCTACCATCAGCAGTCAAGACAAATCTAGCCTTGCAACTCTTCTGATACCTATTTATTACAAAAGGCTAATGCAAACATTACCCTAATGGCCTAGGGAAAATTTGCCAAGTCTCAAAGTGGCTGAGAAGGGCACTGGTGCCACGCCAGTAATTTTCCTGCAGTCAAAAAGAAAAATTGTCTGGAGCAGGGCTTAGCTGTCCACATGACTTCCTTTGTTCTTTTCCCCACCTTAAAAAAAAAAAAAAATCATTCTACAGGAAAACTGAAACACCGATCTCATGCATAGCCAAAAAAAAACCCACAGTGAAAAATTCCACAGCCAATATTACTGAATTTAATCAACTGCTCTCAAAAGCCACCACTCTGTCCAAGTGACTTATCCAGCACTGACCTTTAACATCATGGTCAGTACAACCCAGGACACTGCATGGACATCTCCATGAAAATGGAGACAGAGACAAACCTAGCAGAAAACACAGGTACTATCATAACAATTTAATCATCTTGAATCTTGCACGTCTTAAAAAACTTTAACAATGTAGTTTAATTATGTTCAATTATATTATAGTTTAATATAGCTTTAGTATATTTCTGGGCACAGGACACTAAGCAAATTGCCATGGATGTATACTAAATAAAACTTTTTTGAAATGCAATGTAGAAGACACTGTTATTCCAAGAGGAAAACAGATGCTTTTATTTATTCAAACCCTTAATATATTTAAAATTTCAGACTATCTGGTTATTTTATTGGAAAATATTACCACTTGTAATGAAGCATTGCTGGAAAAAATAACCAGAGCAGTGACAAATAACAATCAGGTTTTTTTTTATGTTTTACTGGTTTTATGATAATTTCTCCAAGACATTATAGAGAATGCTATTTATCAATCATGCTATTAAGCTATGTTTTAAATCTCAAATATGTTCACATTAGGAAGAAAATAAAAGGAAAATAAAGTAATTTATAAGTTATTTTTCTTTTATCCCTTTTTAAACAAAATATTTGTATTATCTCCGTTTCACATAAGCTGCAACATATGTAAAAAGTATGCAAATTAAAGAAAGGAAATAACATAATGAGACATCAGTGTTAGAGGTGCATTTTTATGCCCCAGTACACATTTCCTCAACAGATTTAAAAAAGACAAAGGATCTAGTAACATGTACTGATGCTTCCCTGGCAAGTTAAATGCTACCCCTGCTTTTCATTAAACACACCCACAGTGGGAACTGCATTTTGTGGCACTCTTGTTCCCTAACACATTTCTTTTCTTTTTCTGGCCAACATTAATGCAGAATTTGACATCAATTTTTAAGCAGCTCTCAGGATGAATCAGAGATCCATAAATCAAAGGCATTTAGGCTGCAGTGAATGGATTTTATTCTTCTTTTTTGGGCTAGGAAACATTTAACATATCAGTGTTCTAATGAAACAAGTAAGGCAGAAATTACAGGCATTGGGGGTGATTTAAGTAATTTTACCTTGCTGAAGCATACCTGTCTAATCGAATATTTCTGGGTGGAGAAAATGCATGCTTTGGGAAAAGATCCAGACGACCCTCTCCAAACCACCCTCTCCATGGAAATACATTTCAGCAGGTATGGCCTCATGCAAAACCTGCAAACTTCAAGGGTAACCATCTGTTCACTAGTGACAGAGGAAATGAAAGACTTCAGAGCAGGAACAGTGGCTTTTGTAGCAGAAATGAACAAGTTTTACACCCAGGAGATGTACATAAATGCACACCTTAGCTGCAGGCTGTGCTCACAAACCTGTGACATTCCTTATTTTGCTCTGGGAGCTCTCAGAGGTGACACTGAACACAGTCCTCTCCTCTCATTAGCAGTCAGGCCCAGCTGCTCTTTTAATGCTTTGTCAGTTTTTTGATGGAGACTCTAAATCGTGGTCTTTCTGACACATTTTACAAGAGGCAGTTTAATTCTTCATGCTTGGCAACAGCTAGAAGTCAGTCAGAGAAGTTAATTGAACTATTTGAATAGAATTTCAATTGGGGAAGCATATAGAGTCTTCGCTCCAAGATATCCTATCAAGATATAAATAAAGATTTGTCTTATATTGTAGATCAAGAAGTAAAGATTTTGTAAGTGAAAATCCAAACACTATTTTGAATTCAGAAATTGCCCTGACATTGCCCAGTGCTCAATCTGACTCCAAGCCCAGGAACAGAAGCTTTACAGGAAGGTGCAAGAGCCTGAAAAACTCTTCCTTACTCCTTGAAGAAATTATTTTGTTTTTAGGAATCCATTTCAGCCGTGTCAGGGAGTTCAGTGGTGGTGGTGGTGGTGGTGGTGTTTTCTGGGGGCTCAGCAGTGCTCCCTCTGCATAAGGACTCACTGAGCTCTCCTGCCACAGCTTGTGCTGCTGCCCACTTCCCTGGGAATGGATTTTATGCTATGGTCTGGATGAGGGGTAATATTTTAAAGCAAATTTGGAGCAAAGAACAGACATTTGTTAAAAAAATACTATTTTTTTCCCTCTCCAGAACAGCAACTCAGCTGGACAATTACCACTGAAGAGAACTCCATGGTGATGGTGCTGTGGTGATTGTCTAAGCTACAGCCAAGAACAGCCTGTTTGGCCATCAGAACATACTACCTTCTGCTTCAGATCTTGCT
The DNA here is from genome assembly GCF_028769735.1 of Zonotrichia leucophrys gambelii. Classification (NCBI taxonomy): domain Eukaryota; kingdom Metazoa; phylum Chordata; class Aves; order Passeriformes; family Passerellidae; genus Zonotrichia; species Zonotrichia leucophrys. The sequence goes on along the minus strand of NC_088173.1, from coordinate 42,189,379 downwards.
CTCTTTGAAGAGTATTGCTTTATATTTGTGTTTGGTATCTTTCCAATGGAGTTTCATGAGAAATGGTGTCTAGGTTAATGAGAATGCCCGTATGAATTGCCCTAATATCACAGCATCACAGAAAAGTTTAGCACCCAACTTCCCTGCCATGGCTAGGGATGCCATTCATTAGATCAGGTTGCTCAGGGCCCCATCCAAGCTGGCCTTGAACTCCTACCTCAGCTGCAAAATGTGCCCTTGAACTACTATCTTCATAATTGCAACAAGGGTTCCAAGTCTTTGGGACCATCCACTGAGAGCTCAAGTTCAGTTCTGCTATTCTGCATGGTGCAATTATAAATTGATCAGAATAACAACTGATACCTGTTTTTCTTAGAAAAACCTAATAACTTAGCCTTACATTATGTTTTTGTGAACATTTGAAAATCAAAGCAATATTTTTTAAAATCTGATCTCTGAGCTTCACCCAATTTGGAGAAGAAGAAGCATAATATTATTTAAACAATGTCCTAGACACTTACGTAGGCAAACAGGGAAACATTACATTGCTGTTAAGAAATCAAAGTGGGTTTTTGCCCACAGGACTGTTCCCTGCAGGAACCTTTCCCTACTGGGCATTCAAGGCATTGGCCTCAAATTGAAGTATTAATAAATGATACTATAGGAAAAACATTGGCAGGAGAAGAGCAATATACAGTAAGTGGCAGTAATACACAGTCAACACACCGTGTGTCACAGGTGAATGGCTACAGACTGTCATCTGTAATCTCTTCTATAAACTGTCTCAGTGCCAGAGGACTGCAAAGGACACCAGTTTCTGATGAGGTTTCATAACAGATGTGGGCAGCTACAGACCAGCTTGGCCAAAGTTATTCAGTGAGATTCCTCACCCAAGACTCCTAAGCCAAAAAGGCAGTTCTGAATAAAAGAGGAAGGGGCTCACATGAGAACATGAGGGGTTAAAACACAGGATCCAGGTGTTTCATCTCCTCCCACCAACATTTCCAACTTGTTTTCCTTGTATGTTACAAAGCACAGAGAAATTTCCTTCAGCTTACCTTCTCACAAATTTCCCAATTCTCCTTGGCACCACTAGCACTCACCTTGGTCCTTTACCCATCTTCCCAAACATTTAACTATAAATCAGGTTTCCTTTAAAAGGCAAATGCAGCAGCCATGGAGAGAGCAGTGACACCTTTTCCCTACAGCACTGCAAAACAAAATTCTTTTACACAAACTATTTTTTTCCTTAGATAATCTTATTGCTATGAAACACTTGTCGTTGCAGAAGCACAAGTATCTATTAAGATAATTAAGTAACACATAGGGAAAAAAGATGTACTGATGTAAATGATTGACTACAGTATTTAAGTAAGGAATATAAAAGTTTGTTATTCTGTCCTGAATTGGACAACAACAACCTCACACAGAGCTGCTCTTGGTTAACTTCTTTTTGATGCTAAATCAAGGAGAGGCAAGATGCTTCTGACTGTGATCTTTCCTGTGGAAAGCAGCTTCAGACACTTTATTGCTGTTTAGGGACAAAGAAATTTCTGCTCATGTTTTTGCAATCAGTGCTGATCCTGCCAAGGCTGTAAGAGCTCAGGATATATTGACTTTCTCTAAATGTTATGCAGCAACTGCAGCAAAGGAAAAAGAAGTAAACAGCTACGAAGCTCACAGAATCAAATCCAGCATGATAGCTGCATTTTTGCTGGGCCTCTTTCCTGCAGTATCAGCTTGTCAGTCTGCTGAACTAACCAGTGCTAATGAACCAGTGCAGTGATACATAATCATATTTAATTACAGAAAACAGCCTGTTCTTCAAGAGGCTTTCTTAGATCCCACCTAAGGCACAAATTGTGAGACTCTGTTATCTTAACCAGGTTGGTACTTCATTATAATTGCTAAGCCTTTGCACTGGAGACCTCCCCAGAATTTTTCTTCCTTTTCTAAACCATATATACACTGCTAATGGCATACACCACTGATTTTCTGTATTGGAATCTGCACTGGGATACAAATGGGAGTTTTATGTATTAGGGGCCAGAAATGCTCCTTCATGCAGGCTTTACAGCTCAGCTGTGCTCCAACTCAGAGCAAAATATGCTACAGGGATGATTTGTATTAGTAAATTATTAAATTAGATAATGTATTAGTAAAATGCAACCTTTTCAGAGTTCTGGCAAAACACACCCACTGTCTAAAGCAGAAGCTGCTTTGTTATTTCCAGTGGAATTCTGCCAAAAGAAAATATGCCTTAAACGGCATCTCCTGTAGCCAGGGTAGAGTAAAATGCAAACATGAACCAGTTAACATGCCTGGTGCTCTTAGTAGGATGTAAATATATATTCTCTACACAGAAAAAAACACTGCCATTATTGTAGAGATTAATTATTCTTACTACATGCATTATCATGAAGCTTCTAATCTAAACTTAAGACACAGAATAGTGGTTTTTTTTCATGTACTGACCAATCCTGCCCACTTACTCATAACATTAAGAAAATATTAGTGGCATATACTACATAAACAACATTTTCCCCTGGAGAGCAGAGAACCAGGAAATTTCCAAGCCATTAAAATAGGAAAAAAAGAGAAGAAGGCATGTATGCAAAAAATAGAATTTTGTTGCAGAAATCTTGTTTGCTTAGGAACCCTGTTAGGGAAACATTCCATTTTGAGGATAGGGCAGAGCTGCTCAATCTTTGGCCTTAATTTTCAGGCATTATGGTCAAAAAGCTCATTAAAACCAGGAACCTATTCCATACACTGAAATAAAAAAGTAAAATCAGTATGAATCAGACAAAAATCAGGGAGACGGAAAACTGGAAATCTGGCAGAACAGCCAACCAAAATAAAATCTGCCATATCAGGGCAGAGTTCAGAGGTAACCTAGTGGCAAAGAAAAGTACAATCCTGGGATTTATAAACAGAAAACAATGAGCAGAAGCAAAGGGGAACTGAGAGAAACAGAATAATGGAAATGCTTGTGGCTGTGGAGAGGGTTTTTTGGAGAGACCTTGGTTTGAAAACCATAACAGACCTGAAGAATTTGAGGAGCTTCACTGAAAACAGAAGCAGGAGATGATAATTGGTCATATGTGTACAATGTCATGTGTACACATGATGTATGTACATCATGTGTATATAGATATATATCTATATATATGTATGTGCACATTTGATCTGGGTGTTACCGAACGCATATGGTCCAACTTGAGCTCAAGAGCAGAAAGCCTAATTCAAAACAAGAAGCAGAACAAATACTGAAAAAAAAAAAAAAAAAAAGAAAAACTCCCCAAATGAAACACAAGTATTTTTTCAGGCTTCAATGAGATGACTGAACCGTGTGAGCCCAGAAATAGCTGGCAGTGCTCACCAAACCAAAGCTCTGCGAGATACACCCCCCCTAAGCTAAAACTACACATCCAGCCTGAAAAGGTTTGGAATATGCAGGCCCTCTTACAGACGGAAAAAAAATAAAAAAGAAATAAAAACAGTCTTCAACAGCATGTGAAAGTCTAAATGTCTTGGAGAAAAATATTTGTATTTCTATAGAGGCACACTGTTTGTCTTTCCTGACTTCACAAGGAGAAAGCCACTGGAATGCTTTCTAATGCAGTACAGGGAAACAACTATGCTCTGGAACCTTACAGTTCCGCAATCCACGTGGAGCTTGGATATACAGCTTCTCTTAAAAATCCTTTTAATGCACACCTTGCTATGACAGTAATAGAAACATCTCAAAGGTGCATTTATATCATACGAAAAGTAAATGCCATATAAACCTTATTTTCTCACCTAAATCAGGAAGGAAAGGTCTGTACTTCTAGTTAGAAGTCACACACCTTTTCTCCTTAAAGCTGATTCTCCCAACAATGAAATGAAAGTGAAATCCCCCATTGGCTAATGCAGAACTGGTCACTTTGGGTGTAAAGTCAGCTATGGAAGACTTACTGAAGGGATGGAACACATCCACCACCACTGAAAAAGTTGTCATTTTTATTTATGCACTGCTCTTTAGACAATAGGTTTTAATAGACTGGCTCACAGGCCTTATTTTCCCAGCATAGGATATGAGCAATTCTTACTGATTCTGTATGGAAGTTACAGACATCCTAGGCAAAGGAAATAGGGCCCCAAATATCCTGGCAGGTGTAAGAGCTAAATGTTTTCTTAAACTCCTGCAGTAAGTCCAGCATTGTACAGGTTGTTATTTTCAGCAAAACAGAAGTGCAGACTTCATAAAACACCACTTTACCCAGCATCTGAATAAATCAATGCCAGGTATATGCTTCAGCTAAAACAAGTCCACAATTTTATTTCAGAGATGCGGTTTCCAAATAATTAATTAAAACAAGTTATAATTATTGAAGAACATTCCCCTGCAGATCAACAAATCCCTCTTCATCTGCTCAGCATATTATTTTCCCACTGTCAAAAGCATGTGGGCATGATAAGAAAAGGGTTGTAGCTCTGCTGTGACTTTCAGATGTAAGGTCTGTATTTCTTTCAAGACGCCATTATTTTTACATCACCATTATCAAATTTGATAGAGCTGTATACTTCATATTTGAATGACACAGAGAAATAAATCTTCTTTATCCTTCCATTTATTGCTTCTCAGCCATTCAAGTATCCACATGGGAAATGACTTAAGAAAAGACACAATTCACAGCTGTTTCACCTATTCTTCAGCTGGAAATGTAAAACAAAGTTCGTGGATGGGATAAATGCTGTCTGAAATATGCCTGCCATTTGCCTGGTACCGAATCTTGCATTGTTAATAACCAGACAGTGCTTTGTAGACCAAAGTGCTTGTGCTCTGCAGGAGGGAAAAAATATCTAAAAGAATGCGCTAACAAACTTGAAATTGTTCTCAAGATATACTTTGTCTCTTTGTAGGAAGAGCATTAAAAATTCACCACCAAAATTCTGGTTAAGAGAAGAATTTCATTCAGTTTTAGGTCCTTCCTTTTGTTCTTTCTGATTTGCCCCCTGGGAGTGACTGTCCAGGTTTAAGAATGTTTTTGGTATAGAAGTCCTCTGTGTGCTGACTTTTAATGTACCAATATTTGAGACTGCCAGGCTCACCTTCCGGGGAAATGTTCCATAATTGAAGTGTCACATAAAGTGTGTTGCTTTTTGACTAAATTCCTTTAAAGTCTTTGGTATTTCCCTCTTTTATTTCTGCAGTTCCTTCATTTCATATCATAAACACTGACCTTGCTGAACCCTTGCCTATGAATTGCTTTGAGACTGGGTCACCACCAACACAAAGGGAAGTGAGAGATTTATTCAAACCTGGCATTAATGCAAGCAAGTGGCATTTAGAGGCTTTGACCTCAGGAATAGGAACCCCAAAACATCTACAAGAATCAGGAAACTGATGTTTAACTACTTTAAAGCTAGAATCAGAAAAATTAGCGGGGAAGACACAAGAGATTTACACACCCAAGCACACAGACAGCAGCATTATCATTGTAAATGTGTACATAATGCAGTAACTTTGCATTAAAAACAAAATCCACATTCTTTGTTATGGTTGGAAAGATTTGGTGCCTGACAAGGAAGGTGTGAACCTCCCTTGAAATGGAAAATATGATCCCCTTCCTTTCAAATTATTGTCATTTAGAAATTAAGTGGCTTTCAGGCAAAGATATGGGAAAAGGAATAACAGTTATTTAACGGTAGATAGATAGATAGATAGATAGATAGATAGATAGATAGATAGATAGGTAGATAGGTAGATAGATAGATAGATAGATAGATAGATAGATAGATAGATAGATAGATAGATAGAATGATAGGTAGATAGACAGATAGATTGATAGATTGATTTTCTTCCATTTGTTGCCCAAGAGGTGTAATGAACAAAATGCACCTAGCTTAATAAAAGGCAGGCCTTATAAAGAATCCTGGAGCATTGTGGAAAACATTTAAGTCAGTACAGAAAGAGCAGAGTAAGAGCACTCAGGTTAATAAAGATACAAACCAAAACTTTGTGCTCAGTAGGAACAGTTGTTTTTACTGAAGAGTAGAACACTGGCCTAAATTACTTTTAAAGGTCCCTTCTGATGCTATTTTGACATGATTCTCTCAGTTACCAGTTTGTAGCACTTACATGCTACATCATGGTGGCTCCTAAAAATGTTTGGTAGAAATCTACATGCAAGAAAAAAGAAAAAAAAGGAGGTTAAGAAAGCCCCATTGAAACAATGTTTGAGACTTCGCGGTGGATCAGTTGTTTGTGAGCTTAACCTCAAAATATGGCAATCAAATGTTATAAAAAAGAAAAAAACCCAGACATATTAAACCTAACACTTTGAACATGGGATGCCTAAGGCTCTTTCTACAGTCTAAAAGGATGAGATATTCATCCTCTGCAGAGGCCTTGCTCGTTAAAACAATAAATGGATCTTACCTGCCTCATTCAGACAAGGGCTGCCAACTTTAGGATAACTTTGGCTAAAAAAACTCCAGGATGAATGCCTTCCAAAGCAATCCACCAGCTGCCATTGGACAACATCTGGAGGAGACCAAAGTACTCTATTCCACACCCTGAAGGCTGCCCCAAACCACAAATCTGTTCAGCTCAGTTTAATCCCAGCTGAAATGTGGCTGGAGAAAGCCCGCAAGGAATAATGGACAGTAAGAAAACCAACACCTATTTCTTTACAAGAAGCAAGAGAAAAGTCAAGGAATTCTTTTTAGACATCCATAATCAGAGGTCATAGCAGAGGCACATGTTGTTAAAAAGACAGGCTATGCCAAGGATCCAAAAGGGAGGTCACTAGGCAATTAGTACCGCGGGCTGCACTGACTTGGAATTTTGAAATCTGTCACTTCATGATATTCTCATTCCCCATGAGGGAATGAGCCATCCAGAAACACATGAAAAAAAAGATAGCATGCAAAAATAAAAGGTTCTCTTCAGTCTGATTTCTTCAGATTTCATTTTAGTAAGAAATACTGTTTGCAGCTTTCACATCAGCTCTCACGTGTCAGGCAGATTGGACAGCAGCAAGCAGAGCACACGGAGACAAACAAAAGCTGACTTCCCTCTGGCCCCAGAGGAACTGCAGTCACTCCAAGGCAGGGATCCTGCTGCTGATGGGGCCATGCAGCCCACACAAGCTGGTGCTGGTTTAACCAGAAGTGCTGCCCAAAATGCTAAAGGGCAGCAGGGCCCTTCAAGGAAAGAGATCAGTTCAGTGTCCCATTGGAGACAGGCATCAGTGGCTTTTGCTGGGATGGCAATTCCCATTTCAGATTTAGCTCTAAAAAACAAAAGTAGCATCTGGGCTAAATGATGCAAAGTGAATTTAATGGATCAATGGCAACACTGAGAAAAGATTGGTTCACCTGAGCTTTCATTACAATGTCAGGTTTTTAGCAATCACCATAGTGTTGAGTTCTCATGACAAAGGTAACCATGGAAGGAACTGAAGCTCTCACATCACTGAGTTATCTAAAACACTGGTTGAAAAGGAGGGAAATGCTGCCAGGTTGTACATTGGTAATGGCTTCCTTCAGTAGTTACCAACTCATCATACTGCCAGAGTGCAGCAAACAGATGTTCAGTTTAGAAATTCCTGTATCACTGGCACTGACTGGAAAAATGAATCCCCCACTGTTTCAAAGGTTTGATAACATTTTCTTGCATTTTGAGAGAAGAAAACAGCTGTATTGCTCTAATCTGCTTAACCACAGAGATATTATCCATTCCTCTCGACCTCAATGTTAAAAGCCATGTTGTTTTTTACTTGGCTGCAAATACCTGTATGCATTAAATAGATGTCTGGATTACAGCTGCCCTTTTTGGTTTCCTTGTTTATTAAACAGCTCAGCAGTTCACGTGCATTACGTGAACTCTTCCTGAGGGACTTAAGTTTTGAATTATACATGACACTTCACCTTTCTAGTCAATAATACAATGCTTTTTGCCTTTCAGTAGTTGTTTCATTCATTAACTACCTACAACAGTATATTTTTTTTTATATTAAAAAGAACACGCAGCCCTGCTGTGACATTTATACACTCCCCATGGACAGAGATATCCAGGTAGCAATAACATGGGTGTATAATGAGACAGGATGCTTCCCTGCAGCTGTTAGTTCAAGTTTAGCAAGCCCAGCTAAGCAAACATTCCCAAACAACATTCCCAAAAGATACACACAGACTGTGATCCTGTGACTCCACACTGAGATCTCCTGTTATCACAGAAATGCTTAGGTTGGAAAAGGATTTTGAGTCCTGCCATTTAACCAGCACTGCCAAGTCCAAGACTAAAACATGGCTGTAAGTGCCACATCTACACATCTTCTAAATACCTCCAGGGAAAATACAGACTTTTAAAATCTCTAATTCCTGCCCTCATTGCATGACAGCTAGACACACCCCAGAGATATCCTCATCTGAGCTTACAGAAACAGGTAAAAAACACATATTGCCCTAAGACACAGAACTGAAAAGTGAGTGTCCCTGCATCATTCAACCTGTCTGGGAGCAAGCTGTGCAGGAGGAGGCTTTGAGCTGAAGGCACAGAATCCTCTAGTTTCTGTCTTGTCCCCTAGGCTATTATTAGTTCAGCCCTGTCTGCACTGGCTGAAATCTCATCTCTGTGATGTCAAAGCACGGTCTTACATCATTTTCACAGAGCAAAGCACAATGCAGTCCTGAAAAGGCAAGGCTGCCTGTAGTTTTAGTGCCTATTACCAGGCTTTGGCTGTTTCTCAGCATCTCCACTGCACTCAGTGCAACCTGTGAGAACGGCGCGTATTTCCTTGATTCCATTAAGCTTTCACCTCCTAGCAAACGCTGTGTAAATTTGCTTTTCCCTGCTCAGAGGCTTTGTGAAGCTGGAGCTGCAGAGTCCAGAGTCTCCCTGCAGGAGCACACTGCAATAATCTGTGCAGATAAAGAACTGGAACCCTATAGCAGCCATAGCAAGATCTACTGGGCTTGATCAAAACAAGCAAAAGACAGTGAAATAAACATATCCCCATCCCCATCTGTGCTCTAGGTGAAGAGGAAATAGTCTTGCTACATATGGATAGTTCCCACACATATGCTGAGAAATAATAATAGTCTGTGTCTAAAGGAAGGAGGCTAACATTAGCACACATCGATTTCAGTAAAAGATCATGGAATTGTGAATTTAACCACCCAGGGTCTGGTCAGTATTAAAAAGTGATGAAAAATGTAATCACAGCCTTAGGAGCTGTTCAAGGGAGACTGATGATGAAACTATGGCTCTATCTTTTTTTCCATAAGGGAAGCTGAAGAGAGAAGCCAATGTGATGGATGTGCTGGCTGTTAATACCAGGTTCCATAGGCAACAGCCTGAAATTTAATCCTGTGAATCACTAAAAGGAAAATGCTTGGTTGAAACAGCTTGCTCTCAGAAGAGCTCCCCCCTCCTGCCCTCAGTCTGCTCCTGGATGAGCTGCTGTTCAGAGCACCAACAAAACAGATTAACTGTTAGATAATCTGATTTGAGGGGGAAGCTCCCCACCAGCCACACCACACTCTGCTAAGAGCACAGGGCACAAAGAGTCACAGATATTAAGCAGCACAGTCTGGTCTTCCTCTTGTCTTTGCACAGTTTGGAAGCATTTCTTCTCCAGTCAAAAATGGCAAAAGGATTTAATGAGGAGACAGCCTACTCTTTGCTTAAAATGCCCCCACAGAACATGAAAGCTGCTGTCTGAGCTATTATTCTAGAACTATAAGCAGTGCATATTATGAAAACCTGCCTTTTAAATGACAAATAAACCTAATCTAACAACAATTTACCTCTAAATGCATAAAATTGCATGCAAGTTTTTCATGTTCCTAGGTAGAGAGCTAAACCCCAGTAGTATGTCTTCCTCTTCTTTTGCTTCCAGCAGCTTTTTATTAGTCAGGCCTATTCCACTCCATCCTTGCAGTGATCCTTTTCAAATGGTTTTATTTCTTGCTGTCAAGTCAATGTAAATGGCTGTTGCTGAAATAGAGAGATGTGCTTTTCTCCACCCAAAGAAGTGATTTAAATGACAAGGCACCGACCAGGAGAGAAGCAGGCAGTGAGACACAGCAGCTGCTGCTTTTTCTGAGCAGCTGGACAACAACAAGCTGACAAAATCAGAGCAGCACTTGGGGATTTTTCAAAATTAAGACCTGTGCATTCTCTGCTTAATTTTTACTTAATTAAGTAAAATTTTACTTAATTTTTACTTAAATTTACTTAGATTTTTACTTAATTTTTACTTACTCTGCTTAATTTTCACTGCAAAGAGATATGCACATAGATAGTTCTGAGGTACCTGGTTCTGGAAGTCTGGAAATTTATTTAGCCAACAGCTTATTAATAAAAAGACAAACAAACATACAACTTCCTCTGGGTGTTTTGGTTCTTCGCCACACACAAGCTCCAGGCAGCATACAATGAAACAGTACAGCAAATTACCTTAGATCAGCTTAAATTATATTAGAATCACATTCGGCAGTAATGTAAAATATAGGTATATTTTAGTAAAACCAACATTTTTTTCTCCTACTCATATTTAATTAATATTGTATATCTTATATTTTTTCTTTATTTAAAGAAATTTACACAGAAATCAGAGCTCTTAATATATTATAAGGAGGATTAATTAGCATCACTACTTCTTCCATTTTGGGAGATTATTCAGCACAGAAAAATTCAGAGGACAATTTTGGCCTCTGTAACATTGATAGTAGTTTCTTAACAAGTCCCCTTATTCCAGCTTCCCATTTGAGGCTGTGTGCATAAATCCCACATAACAAATTTAAGGAAATAATTTTCTTTTTCAAAGGTTATTACCTTAAGCAGATCTAGATTTTATTTATATATCACATATGCCACTGATGCACAAATATTAGACACCATCTAAAAACCTTTTGGTGAGGAAATAACAGCACTTAACAATATCAAAGCTATCCTTGAAAGGAAGATATAAAATTCAGTCACAGAGCCTTTATATTCCCAGGCATATATTATTTAATAATAAATAATTTTTTTTCCTGTCATCTTGTTAAGTTTTGTGATATAGCTATTTATGGACCATGACTGGATGTATATTTAATGTGTTAAGCAATACATTTTATTAAATGTAGAAGTTGTGAACCATCAGTTTGGTTCGTATTAGTCACATACAGTATTGACAAATAAGTGAATTTGCACCATGTGAACCCTTTAGACTGGACAAAATTCCTCTCCAACCTACAGAACACGGATGTAATTTATACATTAAAAGATCTATGGAAAGACAAATCCAGCCCGAACTACTTTTCAGCTAGAGCACAGACACACGACACCCTGGTGACATGGCTCCCATTTGAGGCTGTGTGCATAAACCCCATGTTTTCTGGCACTACAACGTCCTTTAAGTGCTTGTCACCTGTATTTTCAAGACCTGTGCCTTTTCAAAGCTGAGGAATCATAAAAGGTAAAGGTTTAAGTGCCAATTTTGATGCATAAACAGCAAAGCCAAGCTGGGCAGAGCAGAAGAGCAGGTGCCCTTGGTTCAGTGAGCAGATGCTGCCCCATCTCACTGGGATCTCTTTTCTGGGTACATATTGCACAATTACGTGTGACTGTGATACACATCTGGAACTTCTGGACCATACCTTTATTCTCCATGCCTTTATCTGGAGCATACCAATAGCAAAACACTTTTAATTATTCTAAACTTACTTATTCAGACGCAGTGTTTCCAGATTTTCACTTGAGAACACAGTACACAAATATACAGGGCGTGACTCTGCAGAATGCTAGGAAACAGGAGCATGTTGGAGCCTTGCTATTAATTATTATTATTATTATTATTATTATTATTATTATTATTCTCTTAAGAAGTATAGATAAAAACTCCTCCAAACGTGCCCACCTGCATTAAGCCCTGGGGCTGTGGTGGAGACACATGGAATATGGGCAGAGACAGTCACTCATCAGCAGGTTTCTACAACACCAATGTCTTCAGCAAAAGTAGAAAAAAATATTGGTCGGTGGAATTCTTTTTAGGGGACAAGAAATGGAAAGAGAGAGAAGACAGAAAGCCTGAGGATCTCTCATCTTTTTGCCCTTCTGAAAGAAAACAATGGAGCTCTGAAACTCACTTCTCAACATGCATGTGCATGCATGAGGAGGGAGCAAAGCTACGAGGACAGCTCAAAGAAATGGGAACTCAGGCAGAAAATTAAAAGAGAGCAAGGAAAAAAAAAGTCTGTTTTAGACTGTACATCACAATCTAATCTTCAAATGAAACAAAACAGTAAAATAAATTTACACCCAGAATCATCTCCCTGGTCCCAGGTAATGCAATATTCAACTTAGACTCAGTTATTTTTCAAAACACCAGTACTTTGGTGTGAAGCAACAGCAAGACAACCTGATTCTTCCAGTCACACATCCATCAGCCTCATCCTTTTTCCTGACCTTCACAGAATTCATCAGCACATCCATCTGCCCACAAGATCAGTGTCTGCTTAAGCACAAGAGGATGATTAATTAGCAAAGGAAGGGGCAAGGAGAACTCAGTCACAAAAGCAATCAGGAAAATACATCTAAATAAACTAAATAACTGCTGTGGGAAAGGAGAGGTGAATTGCTGTGTGTGCTACATTATTCTAATTTTCTGTTTGTTCCAACTGCCAGCACCATCTTCCCTCAGATGGGAAGGGGCAAGAAGTGTGCCCAGAAAGCAGTCAGATACAAGGAGTGTTACCTAGAAGGACTGTGTTTAATTTCCACAAGGCTGCAGGCATGTTTCTCACACAGCTGTATATGTGATGAACATTACACAAGGAACAGAAACCAAATTTTGGGACTGAGGCCTACCTCATTAGTGGAGCTATATATCAAAGCACAGAAAAAGCAGTTTCATAGACAAGCACATCAATTATATAATTATCCTGCTGGCAGCAGCTCAGCCTCTTATGCTTCCACTGTATTTATATTCAGTTAATGTAAAAACTTTCTGTACACACATGCATATTTTTCCATGCATTTCTTATTCATAATTGCTGTTTACTTTATCTTGTTAGCTTTTGCCTGTGACCTTTTTGCTATTTAAAAAAAAACAAGCAACGAACCCCACAAAAAGAAACCCTTGCAAAGTGTTTAAAGGAGAAAGGTCTATTCAAGGAAGAGAGAAAACTGCCACGTATGCAGAGCAGTGTGGTGACAAACACATGAAATTATTAGGTATTCATATTCTTTCCCACAGCTTCCTTTGCATTTAGCTTTTGAAGAAGGGAAGAAAAATAGAAAGGTGATCATTCTAAAGATGATCCTAAAACGTGAGTGCAGCTGGCAGAGCAGCACAAAAAGCAGACTCATGGCATAGACAGTCCTCACAGCTTATGCTGCTGTCATATTTAGATTAATGATGTATGTTATTTTCTAAACAAGCTGAAATCCGTCCCTTTTTCCCCTCTTGCTCATGCACATCCAGATGCTCCCATCACACAAATCTCTCTCACTCTGTACAATTCAGCTGCAGCTCACTACAAGCTGAGCAAGTTATCTTTGACACTGAAACAGGAATTCAATCTGAAACAGGCTTTCAGAGAAAGAGTATTGTTATACCTGTCTAATCAATATTTGCCTGTTAAACAGTACCAAGAAATCTCTCTTCAATTCCATCAATTTAGATTAAACCCTCACCCAACGTGAATGCCTTCCCAAGGAATATGAGACATCTTTTTTGACCAAAATCACCTTAATGAGAATTTAGAACACAGACTTGGTTAGAAATACATCTTCTACTTTCAAAACCAAAGACATGGCAGGCACCTCTATTTCAAATTATGACAGTAGGTTCCAGTGAAAATGATTCCATTGCTGCAAAACAACCTGCTTAATAGGCCTGAATCAGTGAGCACATCTCTATAGACAAATAGTGCTAAGGGAAAACACACACAGGGATGGGGAAAAGGTGACATTCAATCCAAACTGCACAAAGGATCTGCTAGAAAAACTTCAAAATTTCAAATTTAAAATGCTTTTGTTGCTCAAGGTTTGATTTTAGTAAACTTCAGCAGCCTGGGGATATGCTATAGCATATTTCAGGGTCAAAATCATTCTGATTGTTGAAACACTCAAAACTATGCCCTTAATTATATACTTAATTTGACCAGAGATAAACACCTTTGTTAAGAGCTCTGGAATAACAAGAAATGGCCTTCTGAGGATGAGGGCTATTCTCAAACAGGCAGATTTGGGATGTGCATTTCAAAGGCACTGAGCAGTCACTCTTTCCGCTGATAGAAGAGTTGCAGGTGCCCAGCATCCATCAGAAAAGACCAAGGTTAAATCCTTGAAGGCCATAGCCATTAACTGTTTGCAACTTTTCATGTTGGATTAGAGTTTGCATAATAAAGTAAATCTCACTAGAAGGGACACAACCTGGAGCAGCAATATGGAACAAAACTAATTTACAACATGGTTAAACTAAGCAAATGAAGATTTCCACCTATACAAAAGGACATGTTCTTAAAATGTAGTGTGTTGCATTCATGTTTTTCTTTTAAACCAGCATTGAACAAATAGAGAAAACGACCAAACTTTTAGCTGAACTTGGCCACAGCAAAACCAAAGTAATTCAGACACCTCATTACTTGATTCCAGCTCCATAGGACAGAGCAGTTCAGCAAAACAGAGTGTCATTGATGACTCAGTTCAGCACTGACCAAGAATAACATTTATTGTTAGCCCCCAAAATGTACTATTTCATCTCCTGCGGTGATAACAGTGCCACAAGTATCTTACTTCCCCTTCTGTGGGATCCCCAAGGAGCACTGCAGTGTCCATTGGGAACAGCAGGCCCTGCCCAACTATTCAAGAATAAATTCTTGCTTCCATGGGTTTTGGTGAGGAACAGCACGCACAAGAACCTACAGTGTAGCTAGAAAACACACATTTATGTCATGAAGTATATGATACAGGCTTGGGAGGGTTTTATTTCTCTTCTGAAGCTCTCTGTGCTGACATAATTCACTGTTATTTTAGCTTTTCCTAAAAAGACACCATCAGTAACTTTCTGTGACACATTCTGCATTTGACTGCCTCTTTCTTTATTATTTTTTGTTCAAATTCTTCAAGTGTATTCATTTCTTGAGAGCTCCAGCTGGGGGTGGAAGAAGGATGGTAAATCTGCAGCAGGTTCTGCCCTCAGCTTCACTTCTATTTTTCCCAATAATTTTAGACTGTGAGATAACACAGTCAAGCCAGGCACCGATTACTATGGGGCATGTCAAACACTCATTTTGTGAAAAACATATCTGGCCCTCAAATAGATTTCTTTATCAATAAAATACTATTTGTCATTAAGTAAACAAAATGGAAAAACAGCCTCTCTGCCCCAAGCCCTGTTTTAAATGCCTGAAAGGAACATTTATCAGAGACAGAAGTCACTGTGCACTCCAAATTCTGCCTGCACTAATCTGAAGCACTTGTTTTTGTATCTCGCTCCATCAGTGAGCATTTTCTCTACATTCTAGCAATCAGCTGAGGTGAAGATATAGACAGGATCTTTTTATGGCAAGGGAGCGAGTACACTGGCATTCAGACAGCAAAGCTTAATCTGGAATTAAACTCTGCGAGCATGCCTTAAATGCCACTTCCACTGCTCATTCACTTTATTTTCTCTAAAGGTTTTTCCTCTGAAGCAAATATAATATGATTTTAAATCATCTAGCAGCCTGTCAGAGCTAGAGCTAGGTGCACTTGTTTAGCATCAGTTTTGTTGCTGCTGCTGAGATATGTTCAGACCATTCCAGAGCTAACAAGTGAAACCATCCCAAAATAGCTCAGCCCAGAGCTTACAAGGGCAGATGGTCATCTCAGCAATAAAACTGACTTGTGGAGGGGCATTTTGGGGTGAAACAGAATTCTCCATTTGTGCCACAGAAAGCACTCGGTTTGCTTTGGTTTGGAGCCACAGGTGCTCAGAACCTGAAAAAATTGTTCCAGTTAAACACATGGGGGAGGGAGATAGCACATCTTTCATTACCAGATTAAATGGCACACAGGAAAAGATCAACAGGGCTGCCAGACAGCTGAATTTCATTTTAGTCCATGATCAAAATATATACGACTGTTATTTTTATCACAGAGCCCAGATACGGATTATTTTTTCAGGTCTGGATTTGACAAAATGTCTGATAAATAATACTCTTACATATTTTAATCTGTTAGAGCTATGTATTATTTTGTAGCTATTACTATCTTTTTAAAAGATAGTAAATCAAAAGATGCAGATATATGGTTGATTTAATCTATTATATTGATTTAATATATTCTGGTTTATAATTATCTATTATATTAAGTTAATCTACATATTTTAAAATGTTTTAAAGTGGAAAATCCTCAGCAAACCATATACTTTCATGAACATAACAAGGCTGCAGGGCTATAGAAATGCATCTGCCACAGTAGGCAGATGAGATTTCAAAACAAACCGTT
Organism: Zonotrichia leucophrys gambelii; assembly: GCF_028769735.1. Lineage (NCBI taxonomy): Eukaryota > Metazoa > Chordata > Aves > Passeriformes > Passerellidae > Zonotrichia > Zonotrichia leucophrys. Next base: position 42,172,905 of record NC_088173.1, on the reverse strand, counting down.
TTTTCTGGCTATTACAGTTGAAATACATCCTAACGCTAATACTAACATTTCCAGCTGCAGTGACAGATTCTTTTTTTACTGACTTTTTTATTCTGCAAGAAATTTCAGAGAAGAGAGACAGATGAAGCTTTAACTAGTTCTTCTCAATAACTTGTACATCAAATTTTCTTAATCTTTTCCAAGGACAACCGTTCACTGCCACAATAACAGACATGGGCTTAAGCCACATGTGAACTTAATACTCAGGACTATGATTAAATTGAGGTAGAAACTTAGTATATTTAAATGCACAGCTTTCAGGATAAGAACTTTAGATGTTAAAAATGTCTAGATTTGAGTGTAACAAATAATCGCATCTGGCTGAAAAAGCAAAGTTTTTTGCACAAGTAATACCGGAAGTTGCATGAGGTCATAAATAAAAAAAGATAATGAAACTCAATTATGATTCCCAGCAATTACAACAGGGAATTAAATGGAAACACTTTCTTTTTAGAAACTATTGTTTAAAATATAGTTTTATATTATTTAAAATATAGTTTTATATTGTTTAATATATAGTGTTTTTATCTTAACATTAAAACAGATACATAAGATACGGCAGTGGTTTTTTTAACTTCAATGCATGAACATTCTCTTGCGAGGACCTATTTGCAAAACAGATTTTTTTCAGGGTCACATATAATATATAGAAAAGTTTATTGACTTTGCCACCAGTCACGTGACTTTTTCAGCAAAAAAATTGCCTTCAGAAATACAAGAAAAATGCCAACTAAAATTTTATTCCTGCAATTAGGGCAACCACAATTCCTCCACAATACTCAGTACTCTGATCTCATGTATTTCAGAAATGTTAATACATGGAAAAAGACTGTTTCCTTCAGCTAATCAGAAACCATCATTTTTAGACATTTTTAGAAATAATTTTTTAGATTTTTAGAAATAATTTTTTAGATTTTTAGAATGTTTAGAAATCATTTTTAGAACCCTAGAGCTCTCAATTGGCCAGGTGGGACTTTCACCCATTATCAAGAGAAATTAAGTCCTCGACTGACAGTAAGTGACAACATGAAGCTTGAAAGACTCAATTTGATAAGTTACAAACCCCAAATAGAGGGGGATTAAGGGAATTTCCTTTTCCACCCTGTTGTACAGATAGCAGAGAGCTGCACCTAGCATTGTAGTTCCAGGCAACATGCAAAGGATTTTGTGCCACAGGCTGAACTGATGTTAAACACATTCACAGAGTGCACAAACTGGAATTGTAAGAGGTTATAATTGGAATTCTTGTTCACCTAAAATGAAAACCTATTTCACCCTATTGAATTCTGACAGTCTGACATCTGCATGTACAGGGAAGCTGACAGTTGTAATGTCAGAACACATTCAGAGCCCTCCACCTCTGCACTATTGTGTCATTGCCATATTTTCATATTTCACAGGGAAATTCAATCTCATTTTCCTCTTACTAACATGTGTGTGATGTTGTATTTACAATCACTGCAGAAAATGAGGCATTTGAGATTACCCTACTCTGATATTTCACAAAGAGGAGTTGCTATTTAGGATTCTGTTTCACTTCATGGAAATGCAACTTGCTGCATTCTCTTCCTTGCTTGCCTCCAAAGGTTTCTTTGTGAGGACCTGACTGCACCACAGCCCTCAGTGAAGAATTCAGTGGAGCTAGATGAGATTCTCCTGAGGCATGAGTGGCATTATTTGTGTTACATCTCTGTTTTCCAGGTGGTATTCCTTGAGCTGGCTGGTGGGAGGAAGCTCAGCACTGATTTGTCACTGTGTACTGATCACACCAAAGTTAACATCTGCACACACAGAGCAGAACTTCATTCCACAGGTCTAGGGAATGAATAGGTGCTTCTTTTCAAAATATTGATTAAAATGCCACCTAAAATACTTGTAGCAAATACTTAGCACAAATTTTATTTCGGCAACTCCAGACCATCAGCTTTCCTTTTCTATTGTGTACTGGACAGTCAGCTGCACTCCTCAGTAAGTTTAAACAAACAAAATAAATAACTGGCTTGAGCCATGAACTGCTCTCTGACAAGGAGATACCAGAGCTGTAAATGATAACTTCGATACATATGGCACTCAGAAAACTAATGCTGAAAGCAGAATAAGAACACAGAAAGCCATTTAATTATGCTTGTTGCTTTGATATTAATGTGGTAACTAATTGTTTTTCTTCTAGAGACACAAAGAATGTGTTTTTCTTGCAGTAACATAAAATAATTGCAGACTGACTATGTGCTCCCTAACAAGGTTCTGTGATAATAAGTTTTTTTACTAACATTGCTTTCCAGCTGCTGATGGAGAGCCTCACAATAAACCTATACTGATACTAGACTCTAGTGCCAGCTTTTTTACTCCTCTTCCATCTTCACTTCCCCCAAGAGGCATCTGATCCCACTCTGTAACATGTATTGTATTAAAAGCAATGTATTAAAAGCAATATTTAATGAAGGCTGCTGCTATTGTCTGTTGTCCATCACAGACCTTTGTGTAAGCTTTCCTAATATAAAAGGCCCTTTCTTAAATGCAAAGTGAGTAGTCATTTTAAATGTGAAGTATGTACTGTACTCTGGGAGACCCAAACAGCCAAAAAATGACAATCTATGCTGATGCAGTACTGTGACCAAATACTCTGATGCCACACAGACCGGCTTTGCTTGATGACTGTTCAAATGAGATGTGGAAACATATTAAGTTCCATTTTTAGCATATTCCATCTCCAAAATCTCCATCTACAAAACAGAATAAAAACCTTTTCATATAAAAGGATTTTTTCCCATGTGCTGGGAAAAATTCCCATTCTTACTGGAATCAATTAATCCCTTCACATTTTATCTCTCAAATGCTACAATCTCTACCTTTGCCAGTTTGCTACAAATAATTAACTATTAATGAATTAAAATACATCTGTGATAAGGAGACAACACAGGATTAAAAAAAGTCCAGAATCCTTACCACAGACAGGTTTATTTACCAAGTCTAATTCAAAGAAATCATATTCGAAGTTGCATAACTACTTTAGGTTTGAGATCCTATTTGTTTGCAAGGATTTAATTTCAGTTCTGTCAAGGCACAAGAAAACACAGAGATGTGAAAAATAATAAGGAGAAGATGCTGTCCACAGCCTAGATAGTGTAATACAGATAAAAAATGAATTAACTCAATTAACTAATTCATTGTCATTGAGAGATGTGCAGCTGGGTACTCATGAACTACAACTCCATAAAACAAGATCTACATTGATTTTAAAGACTGAACTATACCTGTTTGGGTCTTTGCAGAGGAGAAAGCAACAACTCCAGGTTACAACTAAACTGGACTGTGAGTTTCAGGCTGTTCACAACCTTGACATGATTTGCATTGTTCAGTTTCTGCTCTTAGGTCTGGAGAGCATCTGATGATCTGAGAGGCTTGTGACTATAGGGGGGTAGAGCAGGAAAGCATGATGGCTCTTTGAAGCTACAGTGGCCAAGTAGGTCAATATGTACACAAAAGAAATGTAGAAAAAGCCTGTTTCTAATTTTTTATTGAAGTCATAAAGCACAGAAGGGAGATGCATAGAGAGAACGATGCTGCTCTTAGCCTTGATGAGAAAAGCTTCCTTGAGAAGAGCTGCACTTCTAGCTCCTTCACATCTGACATGAGATGACCAGTCATTCAGCAGCCACATGAAGGATGAGCATGAACTTTGTGTGTGCTCTTGGGAATTATGAACATCCTCCCCACCACCAGGAAGCCACAGGCAGAGTTACCCAACACGCAGTCACAGATTTCCCAGTGCAAGTAACTGCTCTTCCCTGACCTCAGCTGTTTCTTTGAGCATCTTCCCTGCCCCTCACAACATTTTCAAAAGGAAGATGGACATTCTACATTTAGTTCCACTACATGACAGAATACTAAAGCAGTTTCAAGAAGATGTGGTTACTGAAACTGTGCAAGAAGACCAGAGATCACCCTTAGGAAAACCACTAATTAAACATGACCAGGCAAGCACATGGCTAAGGAAGAGAAAATGCATGCCCTGGAACAGTGTGGCTGTGACATGACTTGAAATCACAGTCCAAAGAGAGAGGAAAGAGGCAAAGTGGGGGTGAACTGCTAATGGGATAGGAGTCATCAAGGATATGGTAGCTAGAGGAAGAGATGGCTCTGCAGGAGCAGGGAGTATCATCGAGCCAGCCAACCCACAGGGCATGCCAAGACCTGGAGAGCGGGAAGCTGCAGCTGATGTGACAGAAATGCTGGCAAACAACAGTATGAACAGCCTAAGGACGTGTGACAGGAAAGGACTGTGTCAGCAGTGTGAGGCTGGAAAGCTGGGGCACACACGTTGCACCGACAGTCCCATTCCACATGTAAGGTATTCACACCAATTCCCGACCCTTGCTCCTCTAACAAAGGCTATACAGGATGTCAATAATGTCAATAATGCCAACAGTCTGAGGCTGGAAAGCTGGGGCACACACATTACACCGACAGTCCCATTCCACATGTGAGTTATTCACACCAATTCCAGACCCTCGCTCCTCTAACAAAGGCATCCGATGGTTTTCTGCAGCCCAAACCATCTCAAACAACATTTTAGTGCACGAAGGATTTAGGTGCAGGGCCTTCCCCTGGAAGTTGAATCCAGGGATGAGAATCCTTTCCCAATTGACCTCAGATTAGGAAGCTGCTAAGGGGCTTTTGAGCTTTGCCTGCACACTACTTGCTCTGTTTTGCAGACAGTGTAATAAAAACAGCTGCACTTGATGCTCAACATGAGACTTAAGCCATATGCTCTGCTTTTGGGGAACAAGGCCATTTTACAGAGTTATGGGCTGCCATTCCTAACACATCCCTGCCATGCACCAAGCCTTGAGCGAGGCCAGCATGGAACTAGGGGACTGCAGGGTGAATCAGGTCTGATAGGGTCCATAAAAAAAAACAAGATTAGTTTCTTCTTTAACCTTAAAAAAGTCTTCTTGAAGCCCAAGTCATTTTGGAAGAGCTAAAAGGGAAGCTAACAGCAGTTTGGGAGTGGGAACCAAGCAGCCTGAAGGAGGACAAGGAAGGAAGAGAACAGGAGAGAATGGGGAACTATTCCCACATTCACTGCTTTTCTCTTTTTTTTTTTTTTTTTTTTTTTTGTAGAGCCTCCAAAGCTAGAAACATTAGCTTAAAATTGACAATCAGTACCTCACATAACCTGGCTCTTTACAGAGGGAACTTTTATGGAGTTTTGAAACTTGAGGTGGTTTCATTCATTTTGCAGAAATACATTAATCTCCCCTCCTTAAACTCAATGTGCTGAGTAGTTCTGATCAGGAAGCAGATTTGTAATGCTAATAATACTGCAGTTCCTTTGATGCGATCCCAATCTAGTAATTGAACCTGTTAAAAGTCACAGAAAATACTTGGCAATCACTGAGCTCAATTAAATCATTGCACTTGTATTTTCAAATGCTTTTAAAGTAACAAACAGAACAAGGGAAGCCAGTTTCCTGACACATGCTGCAGAGAAAAACAAAACAAAACCAAACAAAAAACCTCCTGTACTTTCAACCTGTACCAGATACATTGTACAAGGATCAGGGCATCAGCGGATCAAACAACTTTCAGTGGCTGGGGATGTTAAAAAACCCCCCAAAAACCAAATTTTGTATTTACCATGAAATCTATCATTTCAGTAGGAGGGGAGGAAGATGGGGAAAGACATTTAGTCCAACTACAGTTTGGTGTAAGCATGTTTAATGTCATTGCCTAGATTATTTCCCTTTACAGGCACGTTTTTCTTTTTTTCTTTTTCTTTTTTTTTTTTTTTTTACATTTACAAAACTACAAATTGGTAGATTAAAGCAGAATTTCAGAATGTATATGAAACTGATAACATTTTAAAAATTAAATAATTACAAGAGTACCTTATGAAAGAAGTGAATACAAATTGGCCTCAGTTGAAAATGGAGGAAAATTTCAGTCTTGCTGGAAAAGAAAGCAAATCAGTCTTGGTGGTAGGTAGGAGCTCAAGCATATGAAAAGAGTGAACATATGGAACCCAAACTATCAAATAGGAAGCTTGGAGAAGGAAGGTGCTGGAGGGGTAGGAATAATCCAGTAGTAGGTTGGAATCCACTCCTGGCACACTGTAAGGTTTGGCTACTCCACCCTTTTTGCATATTTCTCCATTCTCAAAACTGAGTGTTATTTATTTATCCTTGGAAAGAAAACTATCCAAAACAAAAACAAGATAGTAATTACTAGCAATTTTGAAAGTTACAAATACTTCTTGCAGAGAGGCACCATAAAAAAGTCATAAGTATTGTATTAATTAATTGCGAATGTCTATTTAATTAAGTATATTTGTTTGCTACCTGGCCTCCTGTTCTGCACTGTGATCTTTAGTGTGAACTGCTGCTCATACACACAGCCCAGTGAAATTTAAGGAGCACCATCTGGGCACAAACACACCCTGAGTAAACTATAAATAGATAAACAAGTTCATTACATCCAATACATGCCTGAATGGGTATTTTCGGCATGAGGGCCTGCACTGTAAAACTGATTTTCCTACATTTTCCTACAAGGAACCTTGTCTCTTTAGTTAAAGCTTTTTCCTAAGGATCTGAACACTCCTAACAGGATTTTTAATTTCAGATCTGAAATATGGGACTACACATATCCAGACGGAGAAGAACACGGAGATCACTCTCTGACTCATTTCTAATCAAGCAGTTGGAACAATATAGGAACAACATTAATTTCCTTTTTTATCTCTGAAACTTAGAAACTCTTCTCCAGATGGAATCTCTTGCTTTCAGCATTCTGAAAAGCTGACAAATAGAAGGCAAATTCCTGTCCCCACTCTGTTACACCTGTGCATGTACAAGCTGCAGGATTGCATTATGAGATGTCTGTGTCAAACATTCCATTTACATTTCAAAACAACACATTCTACTCACATTTCAGAACAACAAATTTTATTTGCATTATACTACCTGAAAGGTTAAGGACTCAGGTTGGCTGAGACAATTTGTTTTCCCTACCTCTCTCCTGAATCCCCCCAAATCAGAGAAGCACACAGAAAAGGGGTTTCGTAGAACTTTCTGACTTTTTAAATAGCTCTAGTTTTTTGTTTTTCCCCATGTCCTGCAGAACTGCAACTGAAACGAGTTGCAAAGCAAACCAGCAAAAGTGGCACCACCATGCCATGTGCAGATCAAACATAGGGCTGGTTTTGTCTATGCAGATCATTCTTGGCCAAATAATGACATGGGACATCCTTGCCCCTCTGTGAGTTTGATACCAGGGGTGGGTTACCTGCTGTAGCTGGCCTCTCTGGAGGAGGTCAGGATTTTATGAGATACACGAATGTGAATAAAAACACGCAGACACATCTGTGCCCACAGGCCAAAGATCTACCCCTAAATAAAGATATTTACGCCTACATGGGAGCGATATGCACAAATGGGCCCAAATCTGCTTTAAACAGGCAGAGTCCTTCCTCTGTACTTTGACAAGAACATGGCAATGCAGAAAAAAATTCAGAACTAAATTCCTCTTCAGTCGGAAATACATTCCTCTATCTAAGCACATGCTTCTCAGGCAAATTCACAATGCTCTGCTGATGCTCAGTGTGTGTTCCACGTGTTCACATCTATAAAACAAAGCTGTTGTCAGAGTTACCTGTCAGTATTTTCAGGCTTCACCAAAAGGTATGCTTTTGGCCACACTACATTTTGTACAGCTGTGACTGATTTTGTATGGTTGATTACATGGTTTTCCCCATTTCTCTCTGAGATTTAGGCATGCTTTGAGGATGATGAAAACAAAAGCACTTAACATAATGCTGATACCACAGTACATTCCTAATTAGATTCTTTCTTTTTAAGTCACAAATGAATACCCAAGCAGATCTTTTTACAGTACCTGCTGATTATAAGAGTTTTCCATGCTGGATCTATCTGCAACAGATAAGGCAAAGGCTATATTTCCCTACTGAAATGTCATTATCTGAACATGCACTGCAGCCAGAAGGTTCAGAGTTTGAATGTGAATTTCATAGCTATTTAAATGACTTGAAACAAGAGCTTTATATGAAACATTTCAGATTGAAGATGTTCAGAAACTAAATCTTGCCCCAAATGTGCAAGCTTTAGTAGACAAGAAAGAGCTGAAGATGTCAAGGGATGTACTTAAGTTGATTCCAAAGCAAGGTTTGCTTTAAACCAATCTTCAATGGTAGCTTCTAGTTATCCCCCGAATATTGAACTCAGATCTTGTATCATGCAGTTTCAGATACTTACATGCTATTTCACATGCCTGTTTCCTCTCCCTTTAAAAAAATCAAACCAAACCAAACCAAAGCAAACCAAACCAAAGGAAAAAAAAAAAACCAAAAAAACCCAAACCAAAACAAACAAAAAACCCCCAAAAAACCTAACAAAACCCAACAACAAACATAACACACACTGGCTCCCAGGGAGGAATGCCAGTCATAACTATTGAAAATTTTCCTCTGCTGATAATATTGGCGTTGCTCACGTATTTCTGTGTTTGGATTGCATCAGAGACAAATTCAGCACATGAGTTTGAGGACGTGAAAGGCGGGTATTTTTTTTTACCTTGGTTCTTGTATGACAGCTTATGTTCTCTCTCCTTCTTTACTTTCCTGCCTCTGATGACTCAGTGTCTATGGACGAGCAGATCAGAACTGCAAGCTGAAACCATGAACTTCAGCTACCCTGTTATTTCCATGCTCCATCACCTCTCTGGATCCCTCCTTTGATTTCTCCTCCTTGTATGTAATTGTAACATTTCTGTTAAGCACTGCTGTGCATTTGATATTTCTGTCTGGATTTAGCCTCCCACAATTAATCTGGATCAAGGAGATCAAAAGGCAGGATGTCTTCAGGATACAGCAGTGCCTCTGCTGAATGAGAGACAGCGATTCTCACATTAGCAACAACCTTGATCAGCAGAGAATTTCACTGCAATATGGCCCGCTGAAGGCTTACAGAGAGGTTAAACAGTTAAAGAGTTCCAAAATGATGGCGCAGTGAAAACCTGAAAACAGCCCATTTGCACCACAAAACATCATTCAGCACCTTGCAATCAGGCTCTGAAAAAGAGAGGGTGATCCCAAGTATGTTAGAGAACCCAAATGAGATTAACATGGTGATTTTGAAAATCCCACAGGCTCTCAAAACAGAATGGCATCACTCAAAACACAATATGCACGTCAGGAGGAAGGCACTGAAACCACCATGTGGTATTGCCTACACTGTGCTCTCTTCAGCTGAATGGTATTTCTACAAAAATTATGAAAAAAAGGAAAAAAAGATCACCAACCAGCCATGTATTTCAAGATCTCATAACTAATAAACCTCAGTCTGGAACAAATTCAGCCCATATTAAATAAATGCCATCTTAACTTGGTCAGATGTTAGGAGCAGTTTAGAAGTGACCTCTGCTCGGCTTTTATGTGGATAGACACTGTCTCTGTAGCCATTTCTATGACAACTGTCTACATCCATGTGGTATCTAGATGGATGGCATACAGCACAGATCCCATCCTTCATGGAGACAGTGAATGCTAATTTTGAGCATTCTCCTAACAACCACCACGGAAGCACTCCCCTTGTGATGAGGCTGTCATCATTGCCATTCCTCCTTAGTGTACCAGCTAGTGAAGAAAGGTGTGAAAGCCACATTGCTCTCTCTCTCTCTCCAAATTTAGAGCAGGTATTTTTGCAGTGCATCCAGCCAGTACCTGCTCGAGATTCTGGAGATTTTATCTCAGCTGTGGCTTTGGTCAGGCAGCATCCTCTGTGCCTGCCCTTGGAGACAGGCTAGCAGGGATGTGCATCCTGCACACCAAGCCTCTCAGCCCCTTCCTAACACAGCTCTAACAGCACCCAATTCCTCTCACTTCACACAAAAGCCATAAGCCCTGCAGGAACCAAATTTTAGCTCTCAGGAGATTTCAGAAAAAATAATGTTTTGAAGCCCACTGTCAGAAATACACATAAGACAGGACCTGTTATTCTCAAGCTCTTCAAAAGGCAAGAAAATTAACTTCTTCCACTATCATAAATGTAACAGTGACTACACACTTTATACATTCACTTGAGGCCAGATGGACCCTTTGTTGAATGTGCCAGTTGATATTTACAGGCCCAAGGCACTCACAGGCTGACCCATCATTTTATGCAATTACAGAATTATCTTAATGAAGCTCTGGTGCTGTCTGGTGTTCTGCTGGAATCCAACAGATGTGTACAATTCATATGAAATGCTGACTGCTGATGCTTCATTGCCAATGCTGCTGAAAGCCTGCTATTATGGTTCTTGGTGGCTCTTCTGCACTTGACAAAGTGTTAAATATTAACAGGGCAGCAGAAGATATAATGAGTTCAGTTATTCATTTTTCTGATTTAACTAGATATAGCGAGTTCAGGTATTCATTTTCCTGATTTAACTATTTGGCAATCAAATCCTTAGGAAGCTTTGCCATTGACTTCGGCACGGCTCGGGTTTCAGAAGTGAGGTTACAAATCAGGGGCATCAGTGGTAAGTGCATTTGTGGAAATCAGCAGTCTCAGGATGCTTTTTCTAAAGGAAAGATTTGGGAGCTGGGATTTACAGGACAGTTACTGGAATTCTTTTCATAACATGCAAAATGTAATTAAATTAAATGGGAACTTTGGAGACCCTTCAATAGTGAAAGAAGTTTTTCTTTACTATGAACTTCCTGTGACTTTTCCAGTCATTTGTGTGCTTCTTCAAAGTAGCTATAAAAGTGGACCTAAAATTCACCCACCTATTGAAAACTTAATACATTCTTTCAGTTTTCATGCATGCTACCCAGTCTGCACAGAACAGCATCCTTTCTGAAATAAAAGGTCCAGTCTCTTCACTGCTAGAGCCTGGAGGTGCTTACATGCTGTGAATGTTACCCATTTCAGTGACAGGGACATTGCCATTATTAAAGATGGAAACCAAAATGAAATTGGAATTACTTTTTTGTAAGTTGACTTAATATCGTGCACTTTATGAATAAAGCCTTCATGCATTCTCAGCTCCTGAAACTCTTGCCAACCAATGGAGAGAACTGTTGGATAGCATCATGGACATCAGGTTTATTTATAAATTAATCAAACCTGCAATAATTCACTGATGGATGGGCTCCAATTCTGATATAGCCAAATTTTGATATAGCAATTCTGATGACAGCCAAATGAGTAGCTTGCTAATGTGAGAAGTGGTTTTTAAGTATTGGTCTCATTTGCAAGGAAGAGATTTTAGGAGTTGCTGTATTAGTCCAGATAAGATCCCATCAAAATTGCCTCCCTGCTGTCATTACTACAAGGATACTATTGCTTTACATATGCACAGTAGCTTCTGTTTTGTGGGCTAATCCACATTTGTCTCCTGAGAGCCAGAGATAACAGCTTTGTGATGGAATTTGCAGAGTTGTCTTTGCATTGGCAAAAAATATCCAAAATATCCTGGTGAGTGTCCAGAGTATGGAAAGGCAACAGTAATCATTGTGCTAATTCAACACAGCATTGGTCAAGAACTAAGAACAGATGCTACACTTCAAATGTACGAGGTACCCAACAGGAGATATTTTCCGCTAAAAATTCAGTACTTGCTTTGTCTTTTTCTGTAAGTCTGATAGCAGAAAGATGGTTACGTAAATTAGTTAATGGGAATGAAGCTCTTAATTATTGCAGAAATAAGTGATGTCATGCATGTTTAGAAACCAGAAAACACCAATTCTCTGGCATCAAAAATTTCCTTGCACTAACAACCATTAGAAGCCATAATTTTGGAAATAAATAGTTATGCAGTCATATTTTTGTTTTAAAAATTGTCTGTGGGCTCTCATACCTTGCACCTCAGTAAGTTCTGATCATTAGGCCAGGATAGGAAAAAAAAGGGTGGGGGGAAAGGTTGTCTGGGTATACAGTAGAGAAAAGAGAATGGGGTATTTTCCCCAGGGTTTGGGACTATCAAGCCCCATGCAAATAACATTAAGGTATGGGCAACCATTTAGGAAATTCATGCTACAAGCCTGAATTTATTTCACTTGCATGGGCAGCTACAGATCCCTGTTACACCCTGCTCTGTGAGAGCAATCTCACACTGAGTATCATTGCCATGTGTATCTAAAGCAGTGCTGAAATCTGCAAACCTCAGGTCAGTACCTTCAAATAATACTGATGATGATGATGATGAGATGCATGCACAGATTGCCAGAGAAAAGCCAGTCAGGAAAAAGTCAGGTCTGTGCTCTGGAAGGGAGCTAGTATCTAAAGCTGGCAGAAGCTGATTAAAATGTAATATATAATCAAAAAAAGGAAAAGAGAAACTAAACTGCTTCTGAAACTGAAATTCAGCCACACAAAATATTTACTAAAAGAAAATTTTTATTCAAACTAGACCTGTAAGACTTTTCCAAAGAGCAAAAACTTTCCCAAACAGTTTTCTGTTGAAAATCCATTTCACTAGAGAAGAAAAACAGTTCTGATAAGAAATAGTTCCCATCAGTTTTTCCAGCATCCAGTGTGCAGGGAAACTTAATCTCCTTCCATAAGAGCACGAAAGAGAGGAGACCATAATTTAATCTTTTAAGAATTAATGGAAAAGACTCAGGGGTGTTCAGCAGTAAATGTGCTATGCCTGTCACTCTTCTGAGGATTTCTGGTGTCCCCCTCCTCTGAGCCCACCCTGACAGCAGATGCTCCTTAAACCCAGAGCCAGCTGCAAAGGAAAAGCCACCAAAAGAGCTTTAATAATCCTGCTCTGCTTCCTCTTACAGCCAGTGCTTATGCAAAGCAAATAGCCTTTGGCTCCTTCTGTCAACCTGGGAAGGAGCAGGCAGAAAGGAAAAAAAAAAATCAAAATAGTAGAGATGAAAAACAGGTGCAGAATGCATAAAGGAAGGCAAGAAAAAAAAAAAAAGGGTGAGAAGTCCAAGGAAAAGATTTACTCGAAGCAGGGATGATAATGTAAAAAACCCCAACAAACCAAAGGAGAGAAAAAATTAGGTAGAAAATAAAGGGGTATAGGATTGAAGGAAATATAATGCAAGGCAAAGACAGCATTATAAAAAACATAATGCATTTTACTCAGCTCCTCATTTTCCAGCAAAAGAAATTTGGATGAAGTCTTTACTAAAGGTATGGATTTGATGCACAAGCAGATGGTACTTCAAACACAGGGACACATGAAGAGCAGTGAGAGACCAGGCACAGAGATTACAGAATCTCACAAAAGCTGCCTTCGTCAAGGAACATGATAATATCAGGTAAAACTAGGAGACAATAAGCTCATAATAAAAGCTTAAAAAGGCACAAGAGGGGAAAGCAATCTCTGTGCAAGTATAAGAGGCAATCATGTATGTGTCTGCGGCATCAGACCATCCTGTTTTTAAAGACTGATTTATTTTTGAGTACAAACACAGACATGTACAAGAAATATGGCCAAAGATTTAAGATTCTCTGACATGGGTTTTTGAAAGGGCAAAGAAAAAGCAGAAATGATTTCTGTCTTCTAACAGAAGCTACTGAAATGGAAAAGTGGAAAAGGAAGAAGAATAGGAACATTTTAGCTAGCATCACAGGATGTAAGATCGGAGAGTTCTTCATCAGATACTGATAGAGAACCCTTGCATAATTGGAAAATGCAAGAAATCTTTTCTAGTGAAACTTGTTAGACACCCAGAGATCTGATCCTGAGGATCTGAAAATGCTCTGCCACTATGTGAATAATAATGAGGTGCAAAAGCTTCTCCAGTGCTCCACAAATCAATTTAACCAAAACAACAAAAGCATAGAGCTTACTGTGCTGGGTCTGAACCCAGGCAACCCTCAACACAGATTCTACTAATGCTGACACATTTTACAGCAATCTTAAGGCTAGGTATATATGTTAATTAAAGATGAAATTACCTGCTAGGGTCTCCATACTCTGCCTGTGTAATGTCAGGCACATTCACTGACAAATAACAGCGACCATGCTAAAAAAGTTTGGTTTCGGGCAAGTACTGCAAAATGAAACAGCAAATAGAGGAGCACAATTTAGTGATGTGTGATATATAAAGCGGGAAGCCAGAGATTAATGTGATGTCTAATTGCCTTAATAATATAATAACATGGATGTGGTGAGATATTCTTACAATGACTTGCAAAAAAGAGATGGCTTACAAGGAGAAACCTGAACAGTAAGAAGCAAACCAAAGAGCACATAAGAAGGGAGGAACGCTAAGATTTGAAACAAATTATGAGGAAGAATAAAATCCTATATCATTAAGCCCATTTCCGTGACAAATGATGAAGGCTCATAGACAAATATGTCAGTAGTGCAGGGCTGTCTTGGCAGAAAACCATACAAAAAACCTGCTTGGTTAGGGAGCACCCCACTGCTGAGGTCCTCTCTCATGATAAAGGCTCACAACACCACGGAATAGAAATTATTTGTAAAAAGCCAGGTCTCATTAAGCACAAGGGAGCATTTGCCACCCACCCTGTTCCATGTACCCCAACTGCATTCCTGTGCAGATGCAATGTTTCTATCTGTGTTTAAGAAACATACAAGACATTCTCAAGCCAGAACTCTGTGGAGTTACATGGCAGCAATTTCTGTTTCTGGGGTTTGATAACTAAAAAGAAAAACTTTTTTTCCTTCTGATTTTGCCTCAAACTGAAAATACCTTTCCAATTTACAGCAGGACAATCCTGCATATAAACAGAGTTAAACACATCAAATTCAAGACCAAAACTCTGACAGACTCTCAGGTCTGGCAGTATAATTGAATATCACTATGATTATACTGTCAGAGGCAAATAAACAAGCACTTCAGTTTATTGACATTATTTATTGGCCACTCTTGAGAGGGAAAAGAAACAAACAATTATTTTTAAAAGCTATTATCTTTAAGTAGCACAGAATAGAGTATGCCAGCTTTTCATATTTCAGTGTGGAACAGCAGTAAAACAGTTTAATTTTTTCATTGTCTCCTTCATTTCTCCTCAGTTCAGTTTTCTAAGGTTTATTTCAAATAATTTATTGAAGAGGAGACAGAAAGTAAAGAACGCCCTTGATAGGCCTCTCCTGTAAAACACAGCTGCATAGTATTGAAGTTTCACAAGCAAACAATATTCACAACCTGTCCATTAGAACTGGTGAATGAAGAGGTGCTTTCCCCATCCATTTTTGAACTAAAAAACATTGTTCCCAGCAGTTGGTAAGAACCCAACTCAGTGATGTTCATCTGGCTGAAGAATTACCTCTACTAATGTGGCCAGTGCATCAGAGAGCAGATGTACAGCTGGCAGATCTAATACAGTGTATTTTTAAAGTTAAGGTTGCATCTAAGAGGTTTGGGTTTTCTTCTCCAGGTAAGAGAAATTGTAGTTCTCAAGACAATTACGAGATAGTAGATCCAAATGAAAGGTAGGATACTCTGAGGGATCCTTGACCCCTGCTAATCCACATCCAGGACCCAGTCAAGCTGTGCAGTGCCTGACCTGAGGCTGAACCACCCAGATTTCTGTTCCAGAGAAACCAAAATGCTGAGGAGTGAAATGAGGAGAGCACTGGCCATGAACAAAGCCTGGGATCACATCCCACTGCAGAATAAAGACACAGCACAGCAAAACCTGTCTGCACACAACCAGCTGTGAAACATTTTGCCACTTCTTTCTTCTCACAACTGCCATATAACTCCCCTGTGACATACAATGGATACAGCTGGCTTTTAGCCTTCTCCTTTAGTTGCTGTGCCTCTGTGGAAGTGATGTGAATTTAATATCACTGCAAGGTATGGCATTCCTAATTAACATCTTTGTACATTTTGTGTCTCTTGCCTCAGAACCGCTCTCCTTACACAGACAGCGTTTGTTTCTGAAGCAGCACAAAATCCTCCCCTTTGCAAGAAAGCACTGTGATGGCAGTGGATGTAACACTGTGGGAAGCAGCCCTGCATTGGTAAGGTGGCAGATTTCATGGACTACTCAGTCTTTTCCACATCTGATTTCTATGAGTCAGTGATTGCATTGTTCACTCCCTCCTGCACCAAAGGAGTCATCAAGTGACTGCTACTCAAATGCAGCTGAAAGGGCAGAAGTGGGGCTTGTCTTGAAGTGATTGCTGTTTCTGTGTAGGTTAGCTATGCAGGAATTATCAGCAAGTGGAGAAGCTGTTGGGCTATCCCTTCATAAAGACTTAACCCTTCATCAGCCTGGCTGGTGGTGTGCAGAGGCAGGCATCACTGGAAACTCAGTAAAACACATAACAAAGCACCATGAGCTCCTTCAGACAAATGCTGCACAACAACGGGCTCTTTTAGGCCCTTGCTTACATGAGAAAAGTACAAAGTGTCCTCTTCTCTCACCAGGAAAAGACTCCTAAGAGTGCCAACACTGAACTAGTTAGTTTTCTCTCCCTTTCTGCTGAAAATGTTCCCATCCTCTGTGATGTGAAGGGAGGCAGCACAGAAATATATCTGCATCAATTAGTGAGCTACACTAAGCCACAAACTGCCACAATATTCCAATAACTAAATGGTATAATCTAAGATATGCCATTCTAAAGACAAAATATCGATGGGACTAGGACCAACCTCTGCTTTCTCAAAAGCAAGCCATTCTCCTAAGGACTAAATAACAAAAGGAGTTGATCCAGACTACCAGTCAGCAGTTAGTGTGGATGTGGATGCAGTTTTGTTCCCGAGGAAGATTTTCTCCTCGCTGTATCACTTCCTACTGCAGAGATCTGGAGACAGCACTTGTATGAATGCCACTGTATGATAATCAAAGCAGAAATCCAACTGCTTTTGAAGTCAATAACCTTGGAGGATCAATGGAATCTTCAGTGAATCAATACTTCACCACTCTGGCCAAAGCCCAGCCTATTACCAACACATCTTAAAATATGCAAAAGGTACGACTAGTCATTGATCAAGGAACAAAAATCTGAGCACAAAGGAAGAGACTGCTATTGAGCTGAATGCTCCCAGGTTGAGCAGCAGGTGTGGAGGGACACATGTGAATCTGCAGTGGGATGGCCATACCCTCCTCATGCAAACCTAGATAACAGCTAATTTGGTCTGAGTAAGAAAAAACTTCAGTGAGAAACTCCAGCCAACACTGTGGATTTCTTCTGGAGAAAAAAAGAACATCCTATATATTATCAGAGTACTTTTCTGCTAGGAAAGTTGATCTAGAAGAAATGCAGAGCACCTGAAATAGACATTCAGAAATTCTAGATGCTTTTTTTTTCCTTCTCTGGTTGGAGCTACTCAGTGAAAATGCAAACAAAGTCACACTCACAGCTCCTATGCCATATAAAGCCAATAAAAATAAGGATGCCATTTGTAGCAGATGATATCCAAGCTAAGGACATCCCAGCAGGAGAATCCCAGAGCTCCCCTTTCCCTGTGAATGCAGATGTCATAGCTCCAGAACATAGGGCAGAAGCCACTTTGTTATGCAACAGGATGCACTTTTCTGTATAGGAAGAGATCGTAAGCTTCTGTGAAACCTCAAAAAAAAAATCTGTGAGAGAGAAATGGAAAATAATAAGGAAGTAACATCGTATTTCTTTGGACTTTATAATTGCTTTTTAGGTCATATTTCACCCTTCCCTCTCAGCCTCCAAGTATTTTCCAGGATGGAATTTTCTTCTCCTCACTCCAGGATTTCGCGTGGGCAGAGCATTGCAGATGCTGCTGAACTCAGAAACCAAGAAACTGATTCATTTTTCCCTTGAATCTTGTGCTATCATCTAGACTGGGAACAAACAAATAAATGTCAAAGGCTCCACGTTAGAAACTTGCAGTAGCCACAATTTTACACAGCCTGGCCATTCACTCTGTCCCAGAGTAACAGCGGTACCAGAGGGAAAGTCCTGAATTCCTGCTAGATTGCTAAATACCTAAGAATAATTGTTTTTTCTTCTGTTCCATCAGACCTGTGGCCTAAAACTCCTTTTAGTTCTGACCACGTGCAGAGGATAGGCTTTCTCTAAGGTAAGCCCAACAACCACGATTCAACCTCACTGAACAAAAATCCTTAGAAGGAAGACAAATTCATCAAATCTATGAGCAAAGTACTGATCATATCCCACAAGTCTAGGTTGATTTCTGAACGTTTATTTTTACTTCAGCCACTGGTGCTGAAGCCAATAATCTTGGAGGATCAATGAAACCTTCAAAGCCACTGCTGAGCATCAATTCAGTACTCGAAGAGGATTCTCAGGACAAATCCTGTGGAATCATAGGACACAGAAGAAGCTGCTCCCAGGACAATTGATACTATGTTCATATTTTTTAAATCTGAGGCCACTCGCAGCAAGAAAGTTTCCTTTCCTACTTAATCTCAGACTTTAAAACAAACCAAAGCTCTAACATTCTAAAAGGTTACACACGTTTTTTACTCCCACCATTTCTTAATGAAACACCATTTGTGTGGGAAAAGAGCTTAGTGCATACTTTAAAAACAGGCAAACCATTAATTAATCCAGCATGTTGGCAGTTTTGGAGAAACTTACTAGAGAATAATAAACTATGCTGCATCCTAAGTTTTAAAACAGCTTGAGCTTTACTGTGAGGGTGCATAAGTATGCCAAGCTCCTACTACTTTATACTTCTTAGTATATAATCTGTGACACTTAAAGTAGCAAGAAGTACAATCTGAACAGCTGCTAAACCGTGGGCAGGTTATAAAACATAGTTTTAGGAAGCTCAAGAGGTTATGAGTTGCCTGTCTCACAGAACCAAAGGAAAACACCAAAAAAAGCCCCATCTTCCACCAACCCTACCAAAGAAACACTGATTTGCCCAATACAAGTGGTTAATCTCCAAAACAGGCAGGACACAAGAGGCTCCAAAATCTCTGCTTTTGCATCAGCAGTGTTCTAGCACTAGGGTTAGGCAACAAATTGCTTTTCAGCACATCCAAGCTAGCTAGTTTACTGTGTAAATGTAACATGTCATTAGAATAACATCCTGTTTTGCAGCATTTCTGTATTTCTATTTACTCCAACTCTACTAAGACTCAGCTGGCATGAAACAGCTGGCACCATTAGTTACTGGATGGAAAGCACACTGAGATTTCGCAATAGGCGGCATCTTATCTCCATGGCATAGGCAGCTGGTGTAAGAGACAACTGATCCCTGGCAGAAAACACTATCCCTAAATAGAAATCTGGTGAACAGTTTCTAGGACGTTATTTCAGATCAAGCACTGGTATGGAAACAGTGGGGGTGTTTTTGTGGGCATAAGCCCACAAAAGGGCTTTAGGTTATTTGGGATGCCTGGATTTTGACTGGGTTTAGTTGACAAGCACATGTTGGGACCTTGGCACCCATGTGCTGACTTTGCAAGCACAAACTCCACCAGAACATTCACCTGGGAGAGGACACACTCTCCCCATCTCAGTCCTGGACAACACATCTCACGTTCTCACCAAATCAGGTACTTGGCATTTCTACTCGATCTCACAGCTTTCACATCATTGCAGCCACGGCTGTGGACACCGTGTTCTCCACTTCACTGCACCTCTTGATGAGCCTGCACCACATCACTGCAACTTCTCCTCTCCCGAAATCTCAACCACACTGGATCCTGCCACAGGACTCTCAGGACACACCGGCGCCCCACGGTGGGATCAGCGCCCATTCCTCTGCTACACCCAAACTTTGCACGTCCCAAACTTTCCATCATCCCTCCTGGATGCACCGGCGGATACATTACCAGCACATCCATCCTTTGCCATGGCAGCACAATGACATGACCCCACGATGGGCACCCAGCGATGCCCAGAGCCCATCCCGCTCCCTGTCAGGAGGTGCGAGAACACCTTCCCAGAGCAGCTCGCACCGCAGGGATGCGGGAGGGCACAGCGGGCTGGAAGAAGGGCTCCGTGCCCTCGGCACAGCCCGGCTCACCTGCGTGCGGCATGGTGATGGTCTCGTTGGCGTTGCTGGAGCCCACGTTATAGATGACGACGGCGGAGGCGTTCTGGGCGGCGGCGTGGCGGATCTTGTCCTTGTAGGTGCAGTTTCCCCGCGGGATCAGGGCCACCCAGCTCTTGCCCGGCGCCGGGGCGTTGAAGCGGGTGCCGGGGTCGCAGGCGTAGCGGTCGGCGGGCGAGGCGGACAGGGCCACCTGCCCGCGGGCGTCCTGCTTGGGCGACTGCTCGCCGTAGCGCCCGCACTCGCTCTTCTCGCTGCGGAGCTCGGCGCCGCCGCCCGCCGGGTCGGCGTAGGTGATGTTGACGAAGGCCGTGTACCACTCCTCCTTCTCGGCCACGGTGAAGTCCAGGCACAGCAGATGCACGAAACAAAAGGACAGCAGCCATGTTGAGAGCGCCAGGCTGCGGCACGCTTGGATCACAGACATTGCCATCCTCATCTGCCGGCCCCCCGCCCTCCCGCCCTCCCTGCCGGCCCCGCTCCGCTCCGTGTGTGCGTGCGCTGCTCCGAGCGGGCGGCGCTGCTCCCCCGGCGCCGAGCGGACCCGCCAGCGGGGGAGGGGGCCCTCCCTGCCCTGGCAGCCTAATTCATGTCGGGGCCGCTGGATTTCCTCGGGCCGGCCTCGCCTCTGCCGTCCCCTCTTCCTCCTCCCTCGCTCCGTTCCCCGGCCCTGCCCGCACGCTGCCTCCCCCGCTGCTGGCAGCGCGGCCGGGCACGGCACGGCACAGCACGGCGCGGAGGGGGCGGCGCGGCGCGGGGGGAGCTCCAGACGCGCACACGGCGAGCGCCGCAGCTCCCGGTGACGCCCCGGCCCGGCCCGGCCCCGCGGCCGGCGGAGCGGAGGGGATCCTGCAGGAGGCTGCCGGCCGTGGGGGCGCAGGGCAGAGGGGCTGCGCTGCCCGGCCCCGCCGAGGGACTCCCGGCGGAGACGGCTCTCGCCAAACGGGCTCCTGCCCGAGGGGCTCCTGCCCGAGGG
Organism: Zonotrichia leucophrys gambelii; assembly: GCF_028769735.1. NCBI lineage: Eukaryota > Metazoa > Chordata > Aves > Passeriformes > Passerellidae > Zonotrichia > Zonotrichia leucophrys. The sequence goes on along the minus strand of NC_088173.1, from coordinate 42,151,939 downwards.
TTCCCGGCGGAGTAAGCCCCTGTCAGAGGGGGTCCCAGCGGCGTAAGCTCCTGGCAAAGGGGGCTCCTGGCAAAGGGTTTCCCGGCGGAGGGGGCTGCTGCCAGAGGAGCTCCTCCAGAGGGTTTCCCGGTGGAGGGGGCTCCTCCAGAGGAGCTCCCGGCCGAGTGAGCTCCTGGTCAAAGAAGGCTCCTGCAGGAGGGGCTCCCGGCGGTGGGGGCTCCTGGCAAAGGGGGCTCTTGCCAGAAGGGGCTCCTGGAAAAGGGTTCCCGGCGGAGGGGGCTCCTGACAAAAGTTTCCCAGCGGAGGGGGCTCCTGCCAGAGGGGTTCCTGGAAAAGGGTTTCCAGGCGGAAGGGGCTCCTGTCAGAGGGGTTCCCGGCGTAGGGGGCTCCTGGCACAGGGGGCTCCTCCAAAGGGCTCCCGGCGTAGGGGGCTCCTGTCAGAGGGCTTCTGGCAAAGGGGACTCCCCCAAAGGGCTCCCGGCGGAGGGGGATCCTTCAGAAGAACTCCTGGCAAAGGGGGGTCCTGTCAGAGAAGGCTCCTGGCAAAGGGGGCTCCTGTCAGAGGGCTCCTGGCAAAGGGGGGTCCTGTCAGAGAAGGCTCCTGGCAAAGGGGGCTCCTGTCAGAGGGCTCCTGGCACAGGGGGCTCCTGGCACAAGGGGCTCCCCCAAAGGGCTCCTGGCACAGGGGGCTCCCCCAAAGGGCTCCTGGCACAGGGGGCTACCCCAAAGCGCTCACGGCGGAGGGGAAGCGCTGGCGGCGGGCGCGGCGCGGCGGCGCCACCTGGCGGTGATGCGGGAGCGGGGCAGCGGTGCGGAATCCGGGCTCGGCCAGGGAGCGCAGCCCGGCACCCCCGAGCGCCCGATACAAATCCAGCGTTCTCTGGCTTCCCCCTTTTCCCGACTGCTGCCGGAGACCATAACAAGCTCGCGTGTGTCAGGGTTACAGTGTAGCGGTGGCACGGTTGCTTGTACAGGGGTTTTAAGTACTCGCCGCATTCGTTTCCGGCCGTACTTTCCGGAATGGGAAGGACGGACGAGTTTACCGAAATCAGATGTGGCTGCAGAAAGCCCAGAAAGCCTCAAAGAATGATGGAGCTGCTCTCTGGAGGCACATGTGGTTAATTTTGGCTCGGCGAAATTTTGGGGATTTTCAGTGTATGAAACACCCCGAAAGAATTTTGGCCATGACTGACACATTTCAAAAGGATCAAAACCCAGCTGGGCTCTGTGTCTGCCTATAGTAGTGCAAATGATGGCCAAAATTCCGCTTTTCTATGGCTGTATTCAGTGACAAAAGAAAGTCTTACGTGATTTATAGGTAGTGCCTTTTGTAGCCCCTGTTGGTAAAACCTGCTGCTGGAATATCATTCACTTTTTACTTTTTTTACTCAATGAGTGCCTCAGTGTCTCACTCGTGTCAATATTCGCCTCTTTCCAGTTCATAGCTGCCCATGATCCAAACAAACAACCCTTAACCATGCTGTATACACACACACGTGCTGCTTCCAAAAAGTCAATTCCCTAAAGCTGAAAAAAAATACCATATTTCCCTGTAAACTTCTCTGTTTTATTCCCCCATTCACATTTTCCTCCCCGCATTTGGGAGGAAAATGTGAATGGGGGAATAAAATAGAGAAGTTTGCAGGGAAATATGGTAATTTACCAAGAAGTCCACCGTTAAGCAATAGGAAAATTTTTGTTGAGAGCCCATTCTTGAATAAGCAAAGTCAGCAAATGAGAAGAAAAAAAAATTACTGTGTAGAACTAATATTGAACTGCAGAAGTAGATGGCAATCAACAATAATTAGAAGGTGTTGAGATTTCATCAGGGAAGCAAAAGCCCTAAGGAGAATATCCATGCCTGGAGGGGCTATGGGCAACAAAGCATTTCAGATGTGTAAGGAGTATTATTAGAAGAGAAGGCTAAAAAAAAATATACATTTTAAAATAAATACTTCAGGGTTGTATTTGGAAAGAAAGGGAGGACATATTTGCCAGATTATGGACTCACAAAAGAAGTAGTATCTTCTAAGAACATATGAAAACCAGCAGACCCAGAAAAATGGCATATATGTACCAATAAAATACCAAAAGAATGGACAGAAGAGAGAGAGAATGACTATCTGTCTAACACTTGAAGTAAATCTTGGCATAACAGGAAAATCTGGAGAGATATAGTGTTCAGTTTCCTGATAAGGTCCAGAAAAGCTAATTACGGTGAGCAGTTAGTGACAGGCTGATCAGGCTGACATTAACCAACCTGAGAGAAACAAGAGAGACAAAAATCCAGTGTATGGACAGAGTGTTTTTATGGGAAGTGGCCTGCCAGGCAAACAGGATTCCTGTTTTTGTGAGGAAGTTTTCAGTGTGGTTAGTAAAGTTACACAGCCATGTCCACACCGGGCTTTTGACAAGTGTGCTATTCAATGATACATGACATTCTCATTGCACTATAGCCTATCAGGGACCAGATAAGATGAACTCAGCTGAAACAGAATGTGCTTTAATGGAGCTTAATGTGAAAACCCATCTGCAGGTGACAAAGTGCCAACCACGCTGGAGCAGTGTGTGGCTTACTGGGCACACAGGGAAGGGTGTGGGGCCAGAGCAGGGAAGAATTGTCCTTATTCCTAGGGAAAAGGGGCCTAAAGAAGATATAGCTATCCCTGGATATTTCAGAGGAGCAACAAGTCGTAGGAAATAGCAGATTTTTGCTCTGCTTGAAACACCAGTGAGACAAATTCTCTGTATCACTACAGTTGTCACTGTAGTTCTGGTTTTCTTTACTTAGGTAAATTTGAAATGTTCTTCAGAATACTTTGACACTCTAAAGAAAGTTTCTGAGCCAAGTCCCAGACAAAAAGGGATCTGTGTTACAGCCAAAATAAAGTGCTCACTGGAGCTAAAGGACAAGTTCAATAGAATTTATAGGGAAAGCGATATTTTAATTTAAAAACTATGAAAATAGTTGAAAGGAGCCTTACCTTCTTTGATCTCTGTTTAATTTTCATAGTGAGATAGTGCTCCCTGTGTTCCAAAGGCAAAAAACTGCCATGTCTCATCATATTTGTTTAGTGTCTCTCATTAGAGATTTTTTTTTGTAAAGTACACCCCAGGAGATGGCTACTGATGAAACCCTTTCTGCCTGTTCCTTATACTATTATAGCTTCCTAAAAATATGTTGAAAGAAAGAGTCACCTTTCTATAATTTCTTTCTTTTCATAATAGCTCACTCAGCCCCCTTAAACTTTCACCATTTTCCACATTTCTCAATAATCTTATCTAGAGATTTAGTCAGCCCTTAGTCAGAATATTGGCTTTTCCTTTGCAATGTAAAAATATCCCCCCTGTATATTGTGGACAATATATAAAAACCATTACTGCAGTTCTCTAATTAGTGGCAGAATTCTGCTTTGCAATATTTTAGTTGAAACAAATAAGTGAGTATGCTGTAGAACAGGCAGTAGTCACACAAAGTTACTTGCTCAACAGACATCCTGCATCTTGCTCCTTCAGCAATCACCAACGAGCCTCTGAATGCAATAATGAAAAATAGATGTGTCCAGGATAATGATGAGAGGGATTTTTTTGGGCAATTCAAACATATGCAGAGATTCCTGGTCTTGCTTGAGAGATGGGAAGCATATACCTGAATTAATTGGGCATTCTGTACTAGCACACCTTGCTGATGACCTTAAACAGAGGATTTAAGCAGTGCCACAGATGCTTGGTCAAATGAAGGCAGCAATACATTCTGCTGAAAACAGATGGGTGAGGTTACTAAAAGAAATTCCCCAAGAGAGTTTCCTGGGATTGATCACTGTTAACAGGAGCATAAATGACCACTGTGCATACAAACAAAATGGGAAACTAACTGACAACATACAATAAGGTGCCATTGGCAACGGAGGGAAAGGCATGTGTGGAATACAGCAAAATCTTATTGACCCAGCCGAGAGAGATGTGATGGAATTCAATAGTGCACAATGCCAGGTCATGAATTTACAGGCTGAAACACACATTTCTGCTCCTGACTGGAAGAGCAGAACTGAAACACACACACATTTCTGTTCCTAATTGGAAGCCTCTTGGTTGGGAGAGTGGTTCATGAAGATGACAGTGTCACAAAGATCCCATTAACATCCCCTGCCCATTCAAATATGGCCCCAAAATGCATTAGCAGGTAGGATCAGCAGTGATGGGGAGCATACAAATCTTTTCTTTCATCTTTTCAAGAAAGCCCACCTGGAGCTGCCCTTGTAGAAGATGCAGGAAAGGGTGTCGAGGAGACTGAGGGGGTAAAGAATTATTTATGAGAAAGTTAAAAGCCTGGCAACAAGGGGAGAACCAAACAGGATTTGGTGGTCTCTCTAGGTATATCAGGAAAGCTAAATGCAGTGGAAGGAAAATAGCAATTTAGGATTTGGACCTTAAAAAAAAGAGTGCAAGTTGATCATACATAAACAAATATGAAAGAAAATAAAAAGAGAAAAGCTTTTCATTAACAGAACTGTGTAATTTTCTAATTGCCTAACTGGAATTAAAGAAAACATAATAAACTGATGTGAAGGAATTATTAAATGATGGCATGCAATAGCAAGGTTTGGACTGGATGATCCAGGAAATCCCCTTTGTCCATATCCAAAATTAGCTTTAAAGGTTGCCAGATATTTCTTTCCTTTCCTTCCACTAAAAATAGCACAAATAGCATTAGTAGACGGCACCAGATGTGCTGTCACAGAGAGATTCACAAGCTCTGCACTTCCAGACTTTCATATCTGCAGGCTACAGCCAAAATGCTGTGGCACATTAAGCACAGTTTAGGATATTCCCACATATACTTCTTAACATTGTTTGCTGCTGAAAACTGGGACTGAACAGGTTCTCAGAAGAGGTGCTACTGCTCAGGGAAGCACTTTCATAAGCAGATATTAAAATTCCACTTCAACTGGTATTTTTACCACCAGTTTGAATGAAAATTGCACTGAATCCTATGAATGCCAAGCCCATGTAAAAAAATGAGAGCCTAGGATTTTGCTGTCTCATTTTCTTATTTCCTTCCTTGGATGTTGGTGGAAGGGTATTTGTTCGCTGGACTGCAGCACAGGCTACAGCCTATTGAGATTTGAACTGAATTAAAGGAAAAAATGTGCAAAGTGTTTACTTTAAAAATTGATAGAGCTCAGATTTTAAATGTTGGGCTATTACCTCTTCTCATCCCCTTTGTGCTTCAGATTTCTGTTCTCCTGTAAGGTTAGTTTTCAAAAATAAGTGTTCTGAACTCATCACTCAGTACTTCAGACATTGCATTTGGGTTTAGATAACAGCCCTATCCTTTGCATTGCTGTTACCTCGTACATTTATAAACTGTTTATCACTACAATTACAGTGACAAAGAAATGGCCATGCTGGAAGGACAGAGAAATGGCCCATGCGGGGGAAGAACTGATGAGACTTATAAGTACTCTTTCAGCAAAAAAATTATTCAAGAAAGTTTGTTCATCAAGTTCTAGTTCTAATCTCTTTTGCAGACCTTTTTTAAATAAAGGATTTAGCCCAGTAGTTTGCAATGACATTGCTGTTTGTGTGACAGAGTTAAATTGCTGAAATCCCTTTGTTACATTACACCTTTATTTGGCATATGCCTCAGTCAATATGTTGTCTAAAAGCTGCTTTTTGTGAAGAGACTAAAAGTTTTGTTGTCAATGTAATGGTTCATTACAACATCGTCTTGGGAGAAGAAAAGGCTTTTCTGGAGCCAGTAAGGGTTTGTTTGTTTTTGCTACAGATAGCAAAGACTAATTAGTGTTCCTGTAAGGCAGTCCATTATGATCACCTACTCTGATTTCCTACAACGCTAATGACAGTATTAACATTTCAATTGTTAACCTTGTTTTTAATATCAGCTTTCATTCCTAGCTCCATGTTTCATAGGAAATTAGAAAAAAAAAAGGTAAATTTTCAACTTGTTTGTATTTCAATAATGTACATAGAGGTTTATATTTCATTATGCTTCTCAAACTTTAGAAACTAATTTTTGATCTTCAAAGAAGGTTTGTAGAAATTCATTAGTTGACTTCTAACTACAGAAGCTTTTTCCCCAAAGTTTTTTCTTTTAACAGAGACAGATGAATGATAGATAGATAGATAGATAGATAGATAGATAGATAGACAGACAGACAGACAGACATACTTGTGGTTTTCTGCTAATCTTCTGTTTTTAATAATTATAATAGCAAATATTTTTTTTATCACCATCATAATCATCTTTGAAGAATGGGAGATGAATTGGGCACCTTTCACATTGCTGAAAGGCCTTCTAGAAAAGTGGCATCTCTTGGAGCAGCTATCACCTGTGTCTTCCATCTCTTTTTTTAAAGCAGAAGGGGAGGCACACCAAAAAGAAAATGCTCTACCCTCCTCTGTAAGCATATGAAAAACTTTATTTAGTTAGTTTTATTTAGTTTGCTATTTACATCATTATTTATATTTGAACTTTTAGGACAGCCAAATTAGATTACTTACAAGCAAGACATATTAGAAATACAATTTTCTCCAGCTGATGCAGAATATTTAGTCTCTACCTCAGTCAGCATAAACAATGAAAGTATGGTACTTTCCTGTATACCAGCACAGTGCCACAACTTCTGCATTGTACCCATTTAGACTGATAGGAACATTTATCTGGAAGGCTTTAATTACACAAAGTTTACTTGCTTTTTTGTTAAACTTTTATGGATTATTTTTAAAAAAGCCATTTCAGCTTGGAACATTAACCTCAACATGAGTGAAGTTCCAGCAAGGAGGGAGAATGTTCATACTCCCCACTTAAATAAAGGATTGCTACAGGAATAGTTAGTGTATGTTGTGGCTCTCCCTCATTTAACAAATGTCCATCCTCTTTTAGACATGGGCCAAGCCTGAATCTCTGCTAGAGAACCAACCACAAGAGGTCATCCTTGGTCCATGAGAAGCCTTTCTCTGCAGTCTAGGAGGAAAACTGTCTTCACAAGTGTGCTGAATTTACTCAGTATTTTCAGGAGTTACAGAACAGAACATAAAACTGACACAACTGAGGTTGTTCTGCTTTCGTCATTTAAAAAAAAAAAAAAGTTTCTGTAGTAAATTCAAAGTGGTTTTTAAAAATATGTGCCTTTAATACATTTTTATCACTTTCTTTAAATTTCTTTCTTGAACCTTTCAACATGCTCATAGTTCAACTTTAACACAAGGACCAAAGAAGGGGATATTATCTGGGACATTTTTCTTCCTAGGAGAAACAGCTACTTATCAATCCAAAAGAAGAGATAATAAAAATCACATCTCACATATTTCCTTAAGAGATCCTTTGACCTTCAACAATCGATCTTGCCCCTTGCCCAGTTCTCAACTTAAAAAAAAAAAAGTTGAAATATTACAAAAATGCTTCCTTTCTATTGTTATCTGATCCAAGATTGTCTCACTGGAATTAGGAGGTAGAAAAGCTTGGAAACTGTTCTATACTCCAAAGATTCTCTTACCCTGATTACTTCTAAAACTTGCTATTCTTTTTTTACAAAATCTCTTGAAAATGATTTGGGTTAAGGCTTTCTTAACCATACTTGTACGTTATAAGTCTTATCTAGGAACCCATCTCATGTCATAGCAAGAACTTCACCCATCCTATGTAGCTTCCTTAGGTCATCATTAGCTTCCCATCTCATCAACTTCCTTAGGTCTTGTCTGGGCACTTGCCATTTTTAGGGCAATTCAGAGTACTGTTAAAATGAGATCATCATCTTATCTTGGCCCTTTTCCTTCCTTTTTTAATATTCATCTACTAGCATTTCCTTATTGTTCAGCACAAAGAAATTGTTGTAGTGGCCATAGTATCATTTGTGGATATCAGCATGGAAATCTCATCACAGACCAAACCTGACCATCCAGGAACATTCAATTAGCACCAGTGACAGACCATCCTCATAAGTGGCTACAATTTATTGAAACACTAAAAGTTTGCAGGGCAAATACTGCAAAAGGAAAGAAATCCAATTCAGTGATTTCATGGATATGGACATGCCAATTTTCAAGCTATAGAGAATATTTGTCACTGTGCTTTAATTTTTAACGTTTTTTAAAATTTTTTAACATTTTAATTTTTACGTTGGGGGAATAAAGACAAAATATGTTAAATATTCTTAATAATTGCATAGACACAATGCATAAGGAAATCACTGTACTGTGGCTTACACTTGGACACTGCAATATACTGAGTAGCCCTACCAAATAGTCCTGCTCATGTAGAAAGTTATTTTTTTTATACTACATGAATTATAGTTGAACATTTGACTATTCTGAATATTCGAGCTATATTACAAGGCCTGACAAAATCCATTTTTTTGTTGTATATAGAGGAAAGTGATAAAAATATACCATCTAAAATTTTCAAACTTATTATGGCTACTTTCTGTAGAGTGAAAACACCAACTCTGATTGTTTTACATCTCTATTGTATTTCCCATGAAAATTGCAGCATGAAAGATATTAAAAACTGCATCAGGAAAGGCAAGGGCCAAAAACATAGAAAAATTATTAGGTGTACAGGCCAACAAGTCTGACCAACAAGGGACCAGAGACTCCAGCCCTGTGATATGTGGGCTGAGAGGGGATTGAAATGGTGACCTTAAACTGTGCAACAAATCTTGGCTCATCTCAAGGTCCCTGTGCACTTGTTAGGGCCAAGGGCTGGAGTAGGGCCATATCTCTGAGGACCAGAAACAAGGCAATGGCCAGCTCCCACAAGCTCAGGACAGAAAGCCAGGTGAGGGTCCTGCTCAAAGCGCCAGACTCAGCAGGTCCATGTGAAAACAGGTACCTGTACCTTATGCTCAGCAAGGGAGCTCTGAAATTCTCTCCCCTCAGCAAGTATTTTCAGGCTGCCTTTCCCATTTTACAGCTCTCCCCTCATTGCCAAGTACTTCAATCCCCAGCTCACCAATGGATGAGTGCTGCAGTCAACACCCAATGCTGTGCAAAATCTGACAGATGCACCAGTGGCCGCAGAGGCACTTGTTGAGCTGGAGAGCATCCCACAAGAGGGGATATGTGCACAGGGCTCTGAACACATCATTTCCACCTTTCACACAAGTGATCCCATTTGGGCTTCAGATTTTCAAAGATCTTAATTCGAGGCCTTCCTTTGATCTTCCTGGCAACTTTAAATGACCCAAGAGAAACTGCTGGGATGCTGAATTTACTTTAGCCCCTGAAACCTCATTAATAAATTCAGCAAGGAATGTTTTTTGACAATCCAGTTACTTGATTAATCCTTTTTGGAATGACTGGGGGCTCTGAATGTTATTTATTCATATTTGAGCAGAGCAACAGTCACTCATGCATAGAAATCTGCAGTGACTCGTGGAATGATATGCTTCCTCAGTCAGTCACACAGTGACACACTCCTGCCCAGATTTACTTGGCAACATGCACAGTGGCAGCCTGGCCCAGAGCACTGATTTTGGAAATCCTTGCTGAAAGCAAAGCTCCCCATGACTGCAGCCCGTGGTGCCAAAAGAGGCTTGTCCACCTCCTCCTCTGAGCCAAGCCTTCTCTCAGCACCGCGGCATTTCCCTGGTGAGGGTCTCCCTAAGGTCACTGATGCATTTGTGAAAGGAAATCTCATTGTCACTGCCTTCCCATTTTAATATCTGAATGGCAAAGAGCTGCTGTTCTGCATTCTGGCTTTTATTTTGTTTGGCTTCTATGGAAATTTTACATTAAACAAACATTATATGACAGCAAAGGAGATGAGATGGCTCAGGGGATCAGTATTGGGCTGTGGAGCTTTTCCTTTCTAGGCCAGTACTCCAGTTCATTCTAGGCTGTTTTAGCTGGATTTAACATAGGAAAACAGTGAGCTCATTTAAAAGGTCTGAGCTTTCTGAAATTAATTAGATTTAAAATTAACTGACCAGTGACAAAAACACTACTATGCAAATAAACTCCAACAAGCAGCCACTTGCAAAAAAAAAAAAAAAAAAAAAAAAAAAAAGCAAGCAACATTTTACTTCAGCTGGGTAATGATACAAATGAAAATGCTGGGAAAACATACTGGCTGCCAGGGGCATCCATCCATCTTCCAGCCCAAATCTGTTACACAACTAGCTTTTGTGGGATGCCTGGAAGGTCTTCAAGCTCAGAGTGGGTCAGACCAAGAGAAGCAGGCAGTGGCCAAAAGTTATTCCTTTCTAACTTCACTCATCACAATGCAAATCGCAAATTCATAGCCTCAAAGCCCTTGCAGACAAATATTTAACTTCACATAAAATACATAGCCACGTCCTAGCTGCAGATGGCAACAGCCTGCCCAGAGACATGACACCAACAAGAAACACAGGAAAACAAACAAACAAACAACCCTTCAAACACCTCGATACTTCCAGGACCCATCAGACACACACTCAGTGCAGAGCTTGCAGAACTCTGTCTTGTCAAAAAGAGATATAACCTAGTAAAAATGAGCAAAGAAACCAGCTCACAGCCCAGAATGCAGTTTTCAGAAACTGCTTGCTTTTGTCCTGCTTTGTGTCTTGTCAACAGAGTTGCAGCTTTTGTTAGTGTTTTAAATAATATTTAAATACAATTAAACAATTGGAGCAAACTCTTCCATTCCCCCTCATAATCCATCAAAAAAGCTTTTGCTCAGTTTTTTAACAGCACTATGCTTCAAACACCTACTATAAAAATGGAAATGTGTTTCACAATATATCACCAGTGGATAAGCTCTAGCCCAGAGTAGGACTAGAGATTCATTACTCCACCATAAATATAAATAAGGAGTTTAGTGAACATGACTATTCACATAGTAAGCACATGACTATTTAGAATGACATTTCAAAAAGTCTAAATGTACGGGTACTTGAGAAGCAATAGAACTGTTATTACAACTTTGGACTATAAATGAAATCTAATAAAACACAAATGAGAATGAATAGAAACTATTTTCAGAATACCAACAAACAGTAGTGGAACATAAACAAATGGCTTTTCTAAAGCAATCAGAATACTGAGGACTGATACCCATGCCTAGAAATGGTTCCAAGTGTAATTTTTCATCGTACCATAAGCATCTGATTTGACAGTCGATTACCTGCATTCAAACATCTTATTTATAATACAGGTATTACATCTCCTACACTGTGAAATTCAATATATGATGGATTGCTGTATGATGCTATGCTACACTGGGTGCAATGCTCTTCTTTGTCCACAGTGCTTTTCAAAAACACGCTGAGGGCAAGTAAGATGGGAGCTTGGTAATTTTGTGAAAGAGATTATAAGAGAGAACTCCTTACAATGTCAGGGAAGTGAACACTTGATGCAAAAATTCTCTTTCAGTCCTCTGAATCAACAGCAAAGCCACCCATGTTGTATGTCATAAAACAAATGATCTGTCCTTCAGCTTTCATTAGCTGAAAAAATTCACTGTTTAATTCAGCCAGTGCTCAGTGCCACTGATATTAATGTCATCTAAATGGAGCTGTAATTAGACAGGAAGACCATTCACTTCATATTTGCATAAGATTTCTACAAAAGAATTCTACTAAACAAGGAAAAGCCATAATTAAAGGGGAAAAATTGCTCTCTAGATAAGAAGTGACACCAAAGAGGAATATGTCACACAGCTTGATAATAGAAGAAAAACATGGAGGCCTTTGGCCTCTTCCTATGGGAGTGGCTTCTCAGCTTCCTGATCACCTTGGCATCTCCTGATCACCTTGGCATCTCCTGATCACTTTTGTGAATTACTCCAATGTTCTGGGACCAATTAAAAGGTTCACGTTTTTCATTCTTCTCTGCCACATCCACCTGACAAGCCTCCAGCACTGAGACAGAAGTTCTTGTCATCAGTCATCCTCTGTCTGACCTTGATTTTTTTTCTTTTTACCTTTTTCATTTCTGTCACACAGGTGCTGCCATTCATCAAACATCTCCCTGCTCTTCTTTGCAAACAAAGCCTCCTAGTGTCACCTATGCAGCAAATATATCATTGTGTGCCAGCCTTTTGATGGGATCAGAGAGGAGAGAAACAAGGTAATTTATGATATTGCTATCTCATAATGGAAAAACAATACTAATAACTTGCCAGCAGGCAGCAACTTATTTCTCCATAACAAAAAATTATAGCTTCCCCCTTATGTTACAAAATGAGTAACTGATTAGTCCTGCACTATCCCCTCACCTCAGCAATCTTAATTAATATATGGTAATTAACATATGATGGCACATTAATTGTGCACATAAATTGCAGTATTAGCTTTACTGCATATCTTTCATCTCAAAAACCAAAATAAAAAGCCCCAGTAAGATACCATGATAAAAATGCTGTTCAGTATTTTGTTGAAGTCATGGAAGAAATGTGAAAAAATGCAACTTGAATATCATAGGAAAGATTAATAGATTTTAATAAAGAAGTTGACAACAGAGTGAGCTCCCTGAATCAAGACTCTAATCACTTAACAGCAAAATTTCTCTTTTTGCTTTATCTCATATCTTTCTTCTTTTCCCTCTTGATACAAACATTGACCAGACAAAATAACCATCTAGAAATTTCTTGGGGCATGACTTTCCAGGGCTAAGATTAATGACTGCAAGCAGCAGGTATAATAGCAGGGGGAAAAGAAAACATACACACAAAAGATCTCTACATCTAATTCTAGGATGCTTATTTTAAAATATTATATCTGAACATGCAATTCAGTAGACGTCACTAAAGATTTTTGCCTCAAGTTATTTTCTTTGTTTCCCATTTCTTTATGTAGTTAAATCAGCAAGTATAAATGTCGTCAGACAAAATTATCTTACATCAAACAAATATTGACATGACTTTTAAGGTCTGTTGCTGCAAGGTCAGGATTTAAAAACAAATTAAATTTGATGTATGCCTTTTCAAAGGTCACTTGGAAAGGTGTATGCTGCACCTATTTTACAATGCAATCCCCAGGGAGGCAAACATATTGAATGTTGCAAGTAGACATTGCAATAATGAAGATAATTATGGTAATAGGCAGGTAGGCAATAGGGGCTTAAATAGATCAGAACATATTACTAAGAGAAAAAAGAAATTTCAGTTCATTAAATTAGAAGTAAATGACAATAACTTAGTACGTATTTCAAGTTGAGAGATACTATGCTTTCTTGTATCTTTAAAAGGACTGAGATATCACAGCAAGAGGCAGTAAAAATATTTCATTTTCATCCAGCATAGTCTGATGTCACTGCATATGAAGGTCTTATCTGCCCCAGAATATTGCCATTCTGATAGAGGCTGTGCACACATCTCATTTCCTGATTTTCCTTTCTGATCTCCATAGTTTTCAGCAGTAAAAGTGAGAAGGCACGAATCCTTTATTATTACATGAGTAATGTAAGGAATAAGTAAATGTCCATTCCTGAAACATGCTCTCACAGTAAAGGAAGAATTTTTAAGAGATGAGCAGAGGAAGAAGTGAGCAGAACAGCCCTGAAGATGTTTAGTGTCCACGTGAGCTGGTATGCGGCGCTGCTATGGCACTACTCAGCTCCGACCTTAGAAAAAGCAAGCCCACTTCCCTCAGACACCTCTTTGCTGAATTATTCCCATCTGAAATGTGAATTTACTGCCTTGAAAATATGTACCTGACCAGCAATCACCATGTAATCCGGAGTGTCACTCCTCTGACTTGCCGCATGACTCTGAAAGGTGAACAAAAAAGAGAGCGAGGTGGAAAGATACTGCTCAAAGTTCTGTATCCAGGAGATCCATTTATTTTTGAGAGATTCTGCTTCATTAGCATCCTCTGGCCCTTTCTATAGGTAAAACTAACTTTATGAGATGCATGAGTGGAACAGAAGAGGGAACAAGTGCATGCTGCTGCAGGGCTATGCCTTCAGCATGAGACCAGCAGCTCTGCTGTCATTGCATCATTTAGCTCACAAAAGTGACTTTCACTTTTCTCTCGAGTGACCTCTGCAGGTAGCTCAGCTGAGGGTTAAGACAGTCAACAATGTGCTGTTTTGAAAGCTCTTGACTAGACAAATACCTTTTCCAGGCAGTGTGGGGTGGCCCTCATCTGTTATCTTGGCCAGCCAGACAGCAGGCATTAAGTGAAGACGTGACAGTTCTGATGCTCTGACAGGAAATATGGAATGATAACCATTCAGAGCCACACTCACTGTCCTTCCACTGCTTCTCACTGAAAACCTCTAAAAATGAGGCTGACTCTCATTACTTTCTGCATTTTTCTTGAAACAAGTCTGCAACAACTCCCCAGAGATTGCTCCAGTACTGCTAATGGAAGTTCTGTAAGCTCTAAATTGGCTATTCTCATCCATTTTTTTTTAAATTACAGCCTTAGGCCACTCTGTTGGTTCGGAAAATAAGATATTTTTCTGTTCACGAGAGAAGTGACAAACTTGTGCCATCTAGAAGGTGGTTGCTGAAACATATTTGAGGCAGTTAATGTTTCACAGGATAAAATAAAACTAAGATAAAAATATTAGCGTTTACATATCTCCTTGGGGGTTTTCTAGAGTTCTTCTTTTTCAATCATGAGTTTGTGTAAAAATGCCCAGTCACACAAGAGAAATCTCCATAACACATTCCACATGTTCACAACAACACGGCAGCAAGTGAAGATGGGAATTGTTTATCATTCTTTTCTCTCAACTTCTCACAGCCTTCACCAGGACTATGCCTGGCAAAGTTGTGCCTTTCAGATTAATCAATACTTCATTTTAAAAACAGCTCAAGCCACAGATGAAAGATTTCAGAGATAACTTTTCAGATGCCCCTTACAACTGTTATGAATAAGAAGCTTGGCTAGGCCAATATTCAAGCAGCAATCAATTTATTAATTAATATGGTGAAGTATGAGCAATACAGCACTGGGTACAGTGGGGGAAGTTTTCCCTCCAACTGCACACCGGTAGTTGAGGGTTACAGGTATTTATAGGGGTACTCATCAGCTTTCTCAGAATTTCTATTCCCAATTTTTGCGTCACTATTCTATACACTATTTTGATTTAGTTTTTCTCAGGATGTATCTCAAAGGAGTATCCCCAGATGGTGACGGTCCAGTTTCCGAAAGAAGAAAGCCGAATCCCATCTAGTGGGGTCCAGCTCCCCAGATGTGTGTCCACCTTTTAATTGCAGAGACTCTAAATCTCATAACAGTGATGTCCAGCTTCCCTTGGACGAGTTGATGTTGATGTTCATCTTCCTTTCTCAAGCTGTTTTTCTCTGCTTTATTAAGGCATGAGACAAGCGTATTTCCTTTCTATAATTCCAAAGCTATAGTTTCAAGGATGCAAGCAATATTCTAAAATTATACTTCAAAAGGTTATTATTGCAGAACTCTTTAAGGATTAACTACAAGCAAAGAGCAACATCCTTAACGCTTTAATTCCAATGCTCCTAAATCAACCAGGGTTAATTCCAAATAAAAGATAGGTTCAAAGGCCTTCTTCCATGCTTTACTTTCCTCAGTTATTATTAGAATTGGCAACTGTTCCATTGTTGGTCTCCACACATATCACAATCACAAATACACACTGTGAAAAATGCATGTATTATATGATTGGCTTTTAGCAAATATTAAAATGAACGTTATATGTGTTGTGTTAGAAAGGGGAGAGGGGCAGGCCGCTGCTCAGAACGTTCCCGCCGGGCGGCGCGGGCCGGGCGGGCAGCGCACCGTGGCGCACCGCCGCTTCCGGCTTCCGCGCGGCCGCCGAGCCAGGTTGGAGCGGGGCGGGGGCGGGAATGGGAGCGGGAACGGGAATGGGAATAGAGGGGGCAGGCCCGGGCCCGGGGCGCTGAAGGGCGATGGTGCCTCAGAGGGGCCGGGCTAGAGGCGGTGAGGGTCTCGGTTCCGGGCCCTTACGGCTTCCGTGCCCGAGCAAGCGAAGCGGTGTCCGGCTCCCCCATAACCCAGTGCCGGGGAGCGCGGAGCGCGGCGGTCCGGGCCGGCAGCGGGATGCGGCAGGGTCGGGGCACCCGAGTACCGAGGATGAGGGAAAGCGCTAAGGGCTGAGCACCGGCCGGGTCGGGGCACCCGAGCACCTAAGATGAGGGAAAGCGCTAAGGGCTGAGCACCGGCAGGGTCGGGGCACCCGAGCACCGAGGATGAGGGAAAGCGCTAAAGCTGAGCACCGGCAGTGCCCACGGCAAGGGCAGCCCCCTTAGCTTCGCCCACAGCCTCGGAGCGGGTCCGGCCCGGCTCCCGGCGGTGCCAGGGCCGGTCCTGAGGAGGCAGCCGGGCAGGGGGCACCTGAGGAAAGCCCCGCACACCTGGGCACCGACAGCACAGCAGCCACCGGGGCTGCGGGCCCACAGCTTTTAGCCACCTTGCTTTTAAAAGGTGGAGGAAGTCATGGTACCTGGAAAATAATTTTTGCGTTATTAGGACGTTCAGTTCATGATCCTTTTAAGTATGAATTGCTGTTAATACAGTTTCCCTCAGTGAGCAGCCCGTCCCAGCTGTTCCCCGTGTCTGTGACAGCAGGGTGGGCACTGTTCCACCAGATAATGAGGCAAGGCACAGACGATCCAGGAACCTGCAGTTCAGGTGCCGTCAGGGTGTCTTTGCAACCTCACCAAGGACAAGAACCCGTGACTTCAGTAGAACTTGGATGCTGGACATTGTTAATGCACCTCACAGCACAACCACCATTCTTTGGAGGTGTGGTGGGAAATCCATAGTCTTTGCCCCTGGTTGCCTTAGCAAATAATGCAGCAGGAGAGTAACAGGAGGTGAAAATTTACAGAGGGGAACACAGTGCTGGCAACCCAACTCTCACATACTGCATTTTACCCTTTGAACTATTCACCCCATTCCTGCATAGCCTCCCGATATCTGACTCTGCTCCTGTGCCACAGCATCAGCCATTGAGCAGGAGAGCCATGCTCACTCCCACGGCTGCTGCTGTGACCCAGGCACAGCATTTCACTCTGAGGAGGAAGCTTCAAATGGTGAAGCAGCCTTTGTGTAGAATGCTTCCCATGCAGGAGCTCCAGTGCTCTGTAGGGCAGCACAGTTGTACCCTCTGGGGCTGAGGGGGGAACCAGGCATGGACCTACAACCTCTTATTTTAGGTCCTTCAGATGCACTTTTCTCTCCCTCAGGGGTGTGGGCTGCAGACAGAATGCACTGGGTCTTTCCTGCCTGAGCATTTGGTAACAGTGTGCCAAAAGTGAAGGTAGAACACTCTGCAGAGGCATTTGAATACTAATTGGTGATTTCAAAAGGTGATACTCTGCTTTGAAAGGAATTGAAGGCAGACAGGGTTTATGCTGTAAAAATTTTTGGAATCATAGCATTGCTAAGCTCTAGTCCAAAAATTACAAATACGGTAAATTTCTTAAAAAATTTGATCCCAGGACAAAGACAACAAACGACCTAAATGAAAGCTCAGAGGGAAAGAGTGATAAGAATATTGATCTACAGGATGTTGTTATTATTGCATGGTGTTTGAAAGCATTGATTCACTCAACAGCTTTGCTAAAGGGACCTGACATTGCAGTTCTGCTGTCACTTAGTTCAGTGCAACTTTCTGAAAACTGCCATCTGAAATTTCCCATAGCCTGTGTCCTCAGGAGGCGCTAGGGCAGTGCTTTTCATGAAAACAGTTTGTCATTTTGGTGCTTTCCATTATGAGGGAATGTGAAGAAGTCAAGGTATAAATACTAACCATTAGATTCTGTCGTTAAATCAGCATTTGAGTGGTTTGGAAATTAGTGTGGAGCCTGATATTGGACTCCCAGTGTCAGAAATGTCACACTCTAGAAAAATGACAGCTGCCAGCAGGCAGCACAGCAATATAATTTTGACTACAAAATATGACACTAATACAATTTAAACATAGTGCAAAATGCAACAGCGCAGGAAAACTGATTTATGTGTGCTATCAAAAGCAAATTTTAGAATCTGGTCAGGACAATATATTTCTGTGTTCAGGAAAGTTAGGATTCTTTGGTTTATAAGACCTTTTGAATGAAGATACTAATTTTTCTTCCAAGTTGAAGCTGCTAGAATTGACTGCCTGTTGATGCTGCAGCTGTCCTTACAGTTGCCTATTAAACGGGCAAGGCAAACCAATAAACCTGCAGATAGTAATGGTTTTATTTTTTTAAGGCAAAACCCTTCAAAGAGAGTTAAACACGAAGTTCAGGCTAGCAAAGTTTTCTAGATCACAAGATTCTTTGTGGTTCATCACATGGCTCTTCCTTGTGGATTGTCCCCTTATTCTGCATTTCAGAAGAAACTTTCAGGCAAGGAGGAGAATGGAGATGAAGCACAGTTAATGCAGGAACTGTCTAATCCAGGTTTAGTGCTGGATGTGTCATGTGTGTCCATGTATGTACTTACATGTTTTATGTAAGTACAGAAAATGTGTTTTTCCCCCCACAGAGTAAACATGCCTAAAAAGAAGACGGGTGCTCGTAAGAAAGCCGAGAACCGTCGGGAGCGTGAGAAGCAGATCAGAGCTTCACGAGCCAACATAGACGTGGCCAAACACCCTTGCAATGCTTCAATGGTAAAGTGACCTCAAGTATTCTTTATTAAAGTACCTAATTTTTGATTGTGTAAACCCAGTGATAACACCTTGAATACATTTAATGCCACTAGAATGCCATTCTTCCTGCTATCCTTCCTATTTAAGGTTACCTTTACACCAGACAGAATATTGATTAAAAGGTTTGGATCCTAATTGTAACTCCCTGTGGAGGTCTGTAAATTTTATATATTTTTCCTAGTATGAAAATAATTAACCAGTGTTTTTTTTTTTCTTTTAAGGAATGTGATAAGTGCCAAAGGTAAGAATTTTTACCCTTCTAAAACCAATAGTTTAGTATTTGTTTCAGACATTTTACAGTTATTTTTAATGCTTTCTTTTAAAGTGTAATACTTTATTTTTGTTTTTTTCACCTCCATGTGCCTAGACGACAGAAGAATAGAGCTTTTTGTTACTTCTGTAATTCTGTTCAGAAATTGCCCATTTGTGCACAATGTGGTGAGTAGAAGTGATGAATGAAAACAAGCTGTCCTCAGTCCTGTTTCTGTGTTGAACTCTCAGTATCTATGTTACAGTAGCTTTATCCTTAAGTACCTCTGTGATGTGGAGCAGGTTCTTGTGAATCTGCTGTGAATATCCACCTTGGGAATTGATCTTCTTTGATCAGTATATATGCCTCTAATCCCCAGAGGTTTGCAAGCCTGGATCATGGCTTGTCTTCTTTGGAAGCAATTGTCTCACTTTCTTTTAGGTTTGAGAAATCTGACTGTTTCCATGTGGAGCATTGTTTCATAACAGCAGCAAAACTACAAAAGCTCTGACTGCTAGCAAGGCACCAATAAATACTGCTTTTTTTAGGGATTATATAATTTCTGATCAATATCAATTAAAGCATCAATATATTATTATTTTATTTCTACATAGTTTTCTTATGGTTGCTTGCCTTTTTATTTTAAACAGGAAAAACCAAATGCATGATGAAGTCTTCTGACTGTGTTATAAAACATGCTGGTGTGTACAGTACTGGACTAGCTATGGTGGTATGTATACAAAATTACAGCCCTCTTTGCACTATGAGAATATTCTGTGCAAATCTTCTGGAAAAACGATAAAACAGATTTGTGGGATGATAGCATGTACCATGGCAAATTTGTTTTTTTCCTTGCTTTTCTGTAACAAACTGATTTTTCCCTTATACTGAAACCCCCAAATTTTGAAGTTTTAGATTCAGCTCCTGCAGACTCCAGCACATGTCCTGGATGCTAATGGATCTGTGTTGGTGGCAGGCCCTAAGCACATGCACGAGGAGCACTGGACCCTTACATGCACCACAGACAATTCCCAGCCTTCATTAAAATGTAGGATTATTCTGCAGAAACCTGCAGACTTTTGTTGCTGTTGTCTTAGTACTGCAGAGATTGTCAGTAACACAGAGAGGAATCTGTTCCACTAGACGGCAATTTTAATGAACAAACCCCTTCTTTTGGGCTCTTAATCAGAGATAATCATAGCTTCAGGCCTTTGAAGGTTTGTTCTTAGAAGGACAAGTTAGTTTCTGGAAAGCAAGGTGTGAGTGTCACAGCCTCTGGATTAATGATCTAACCCTCTGTCCTGTTGCTGCCCGCAGCTGGCCATCAGCTGTTCTCAGTAACACAGCCAGCCTTTACATGCTGGTGTGATCCCATGCACTCACTGATGCAGGAGTGAACACATCAACACTTAAATTTGGATTCACCATTGTTTTCCTAGCTTTGTGTGCATGTAATGCACATAGTAATTAATTAGTTACCTGTGGGCTGAGAGGCTTCTTAAATGCTACAGTTAAGGATAGCTGAAGCAGAGATCTTACAATTTAATCAAAATAAAAGTTAAATAGTCAGACTTACTTCTAATAACTTATTTGTTCTTTGCTCTCTGCAGAGCTCTAATATAGTAGAGTTTAAAATCCAAGTGAGTGATTTCAGCTTTAAGAGTCTAAAGGCATTTTTCAAGTCTTTGAAATTTCATTTTTGCCAGAACATTGTTATCATTTACGGATCCCAGGTTTCAACTGGAGGACACAATTTTCCATGTGCCAAGTGTGTGATAAGAAATGTAAAAACCAGGACTGAGATAGGGAACCAAATTATTTTGCATCATATGTAATCCTGCAGAAATGAATAACAAACAAACACGAACTGTGGAGCAGCTTGGTCGGAGCACTCGGAAAACAGGTTTGGTTCAATATCTCACTCAGCCAAAGTGAGCCCATGGAGAGAAGGGATACCAGGATACATTGAGGATTATGGGATAAGGCTCTGTTGGTGTTGCAGAAGTGCTGAGATGGTATCTCGCTGTGATTGCAGGGTGCAATCTGTGATTTCTGTGAAGCCTGGGTGTGTCACGGGAGGAAGTGTCTCAGCACCCACGCGTGCATGTGCCCTCTGGCAGATGCAGAATGCGTTGAGTGTGAAAGAAGTGTCTGGGACCATGGTAGGTTGCTCACATTTAAAAATAAGAACATATACATTACACTGCTTTCCTTGCATTGCTTAAGTGAGTGCACCTGTATTCTTTAAATAACCTTTTTAGTCTTCCTTAAATTAGTCCTTGCAGTATGTTTGTTCAAAGCAAGGATTCTCCCCGTTTTAAAAATAGTCATTTTGCAGTGGGGGAAGTAAATTACCTGCTCAAGAACATACGGTGCTCAATTCAGGGATGGTTACGTAATCTAAATTATGATGGTTTTATCAGCTTAATTATTCATATAATCAAATTGCCAACACAGGTTTCTGCGATTCTTACTCCATTCTTCTGCACTAGCACGGGTATTTGGATTTCCAGTTGCTTAGGAAACCATACTGATCTCCTTTTCTGAATCTTTTAAAGTATTTATTTCAAGTGTGTATCAGAGCTGAGCAGAGAAGACTGGATGAGAGTGTGATCTGATTTAAAAAAAATAGTTTATGCTACAGTCAAATTAAAATGAGGAAAAGTACTAGAAGTAATGCTTGCTTTATAGTTATACTGTCTTATATTGTAGAATAGGAGGTATTTTTCATTGTAAAAATGGATAGCAGTGTCTAATTAAGACCTTGAAGCTTTTGTCACAGAAGGGAGAACTGGTCTTCAGTCAAAACTACCTCCTAAATTGTTTGCAGAGCAGGACTTGATGCCTCTGTCCATTGTTGATTATTTTGCCTTGATAAATCTTTCAGGAGGCAGAATATTCGCCTGCTCTTTTTGCCATGATTTCCTCTGTGAAGATGATCAGTTTGAGCATCAAGCCAGCTGCCAAGTTCTGGAAGCAGAGACATTTAAATGTAAGTTAGTTATTCATAATCCCTTGCACCATGGCAAAGGGATTATGTTTCCTCTGTGCTCCAGAATACTCTCCATCACCTTTCCCAAGTAGATTTTGCCACCCCTGGAGGGAAGGGCCTGTTTTCTATGTACTGGCTTTTGGTATCCAGTTATCCAGACTGGAACTTGTTTCTCTTTCATGGCCCTTCCTCCATGCCAGAGCATACCTGGCAGTTGTTTTCCTGCCAGCCTCTTACAGGACAGAACTGCTGTTTGTAAGAGGACATGATGGCCATGCCTGACACTGCTCATCCATTACTCATCTCTGGCTGAAACAAGGTGTCTTCAAAGGAAGTTAAAAAAAAGAACAACAATAAAACAAAACAAGCCAAGACTTTGCATATTTGAAATAACTAAATTTTTCTAGCAGCATTTCTTGCCTACCCACCATTAAATAGGATTGGATTTATTGCAAAACAAGCATTTGTTTGCCTTCCCAAAACTTGCATGCGTGTATCTTGACTGTTGCAACATTTTCAATTCTTAGTGCAGAAATTGCAGGTATCTTTATCATAACGCTGTTTTCCTTTGAACTGACTAATCTCTTGTCCTAATTGATTTCTCCTGGTCCAGAATATTTGTGATTTCAGTATTTTAATTAGTGCCTTTAGACATCTCTTACCTTCTTTTCATCTTCCATAGTTTTGTTCCTAGCCAGCTATTTTTTAAGCCTTGCTTAGCTTCTCTTGATGTATTCTGCCAGAATTCCCTAGATGTATTCTGCCAGAATACATTTTCTTCCTGCACAGCAATATTGAGGCAGCAACAGCTGTTCCATAAGAATGTTTCTTCAGTGATTGTTGGAAGCTCTCAATTCACACATGTGGTATCACACCCTAAATAGAGGGAGAATTTTTTTGAGGGTTTTCACTGTGTTTTGTGGCACAGAGCAGACTTCATAGAGACGAGATTTTTGTCAGTGAGGTAACAAGATTATAAGACTTGTATTTTTACAGAAGACATGAACTTCAAATGTGGTCGTGCAATTGTAGTATAAATCCATTTGAGCTGTGGAAATGGTGCTCTTACTTTCCATCACTATCTGAGAGAGGTTTTTGAAGTTCAGGTACTCAAAAAACAATGCATATATATTCAGCATCAGCATTTCCAGTTCCATCTTTAAACATGCCATAGCTCTAAATCCCATGTCTGTCCTGCTCATGTGGAGAACTCATAATATTTATTACTTCAGATTGAAAAACTGCTGTTGTAGGGGTTAAACAAGGAGGTAAGGAATGTGTACTTGCACAGAAACTGGAATGTATGTGTTACTGTTTCTTGAGGAGTAACTATTCACCAGGCTTCGTGTTCCTGCCAATTCCTGAGTGTTTGCCTTTACTGTACTCCCTCTAGTGGAATAATAAAAACAATTTGGAGTTCAAGACAAGTTAAATTTTGGCTACTGATTCTGCTCCTTACAGCTTGTGTGCCAGCTCCAGTTCTTTAACTCAGGTAGATTCTCTTATGAAGTTTGTGCAGTGAAGTACATTTCCAGAGGATATGACAGAAAATACAGAATGTAACAACTTTTCTAGGTTTGGAAGTTGGCAAGCTTAAAGTGTTCTTACATCTCTAGCTCTCCTTCATATGAATGCTGTGAGAAAAGGAAAAGCAAGATGAGACCTCTAACTAAAATGGTTCTGAAACCTCAGGTTTTAAAAGTTTAGAAGCTCAAGAAATAGTTAAATGCTTCTCCCTTCTTGAAATTTCACTTTTTGTGTCAAAGTGAGGTTAAGAGTTAAGAAAATCTAGTAAAATGGTGCTGTGAGGTAAAATGACTGATTCACATTGCTAGAGTAGAGATGTGTCAGGGAATTAAAAATAAATGCCTCAATTATGGTACTGCATACTTTTACAAGGTTTTAAAGACATGACAGGTCTGCAGTTTCCTAGCACTGAATTTGTCATTCTGCTTTTCTCCAACAGGTGTCTCCTGTAACAGGCTGGGGCAGCATTCCTGCCTGCGTTGCAAGGTAAAGACACTCGTGAGGAGCTGATTTTAGGCTTATTCTCCTTGGCCTCCAAGGCTGGTATTAGGCCTTGCCACATCTTCCTCTCCATGATTAAAAGGAAATTCATACTTTACTTTTGTAGTTCCTGTAGTCTGGGGTCACACCTGTGGGGGACAGAAGGTCTTATACCTGTGCTTGCCTGTTAGCCACAAGGCAGAGTGAGGTCTTCTTCGCCCAGCTCTCTTTGAGTTGGGCCTGCAACGTGTTGGAGCTTTAAAAAACAACCAAGACAACAAAATAAAGCCTTGGTGGTGAACAGAATCCAAGGCTTTGGAAAACGCTTTGATCCAGTGTGGATCTGCAGCCATTAGGAAAGTTGTTCTTTTAAACAGTCAGGTGATTATCTGACTAGAAACCGCTGCATCCAAAGGAGTAATCCCCACAGCTAATCCAGTTGATGAACAGGCTGATTTGTTGGCATTGGGCTTACATTTTGACACACTCAGAAGTAATTGTGTATAAAAAGTTCCGCCTTCTGCACCATCAGCATTGTCCAGATTCTCCAGGTGCTGGTTCATTGCCTGCTCTTGCTCTTCTTACCTTCCATATGTTTTCCCTGCACTCTCCCATGGCATTGGTGGCCTCTTCCAAACAGTTCCTTTTTCCAGGTATTTTCACTGCACCCTGGTGCTCAGTCTGTGAACTTCCCATCTCTAATTCTTTCCTCCAGGCTCCTGCATAGTTTTGTTCTGGCATACATCTCATTGTGTTTATTTAAGCTTGTCAGCACAAACCCAAGCTTGCCAGGCTCCTTGTGGGCAGCCCTGCAATCCAGCCCTGGATTATGTTACTATCTCTGCATGGTTATTGGCACTTGTGTTCAGCCTCTTCCCCAGAAACCCTTGAACCACACTGAACACAGAGTCCTTCCTCTGTGCACAGACCCCATGTCCACTGCAGGGAGACCTCATTAAATTGTAATGCCAGCCAGAAAGCCCTGCTGATGTTGGACACATTTTGGCTTGCTTGTTGTTGAAGAATGTGCTTCTGTGATTAAAACATTTGGCCTTTGTACTCTCCCTTCACCACACAGGCTTGTTTTTGTGACGATCACGTGCGAAGTAAGGTTTTCAAGCAGGAAAAGGGGAAAAAGCCTCCCTGCCCTAAGTGTGGCCATGAAACTCAGCAGACAAAGGATCTGAGCATGTCAAGTAAGCCAGTTTCTCTAGCTAACAAGCCATACAAGTGCCATCAGTGATTAATTTCTACCTAGGAGCACTGAGTAGTGTCTGGCTATGTTCAATTGTTTTGCACAGTTTTGCTTTATTTGTTTTGAGCAAAACTTTGTGTTTCTGAGTTCTGGAATTGAGCAGTCTCATTCTCAACAATTAATTCATTCCAAGAAAATGAAAGCTTTTGTCTGGTTTGAGATTTTAGTTGTGGATAAATGAAAAATAATTGCCATTTAAACTACTCTTCAGGTAGAGAAAAAAAGAAATGAAATGTTTGATTAGTGGGAGCATGATGATTTTTCTTTGCCTGCAGCACGTTCATTGAAATTTGGCCGACAGACTGGAGGAGAAGATGCAGATGGAGCTTCTGGTTATGATGCCTACTGGAAAAACCTTTCCTCCAGCAAGGCTGGGGAGGCAGGTGACCGTGAGGATGAATATGATGAGTATGAAGCAGAGGATGATGATGAAGATGACAATGATGAGCGAGGGAAGGATTCAGATTCTGAGGCCACGGATGTGTTCAGCAATTTGAATTTAGGAAGGACCTATGCTAGTGGCTATGCACATTATGAGGAATCAGAAGATTAAGTGTGCTGGCTTTGGAGGAGCCAAGCAATGCTTCACTGGGTTGTGTACATGCTAGTAAGATAGCTCTATCAGGTACTTGGGTATCAGAGTTAGAGAGCAAAGAATGTGGGACTTCCGCAGTAACTCCAAAGGACATTTTTCCTGTAGATGAACTAATGTTAGGTTGGGGATTGGGGGAGAAAATCAAGATATTTTTATCCCCCTAAACAACAGAATGGTTTTGTCCTTGAGTTACTGAGTATAATGGTTCAATACCGTTTCCTCCTATCAACACAGGAATGTGGGAAAGCTGTAGCTGTTGCTTCCATTTGCCCATCAGAAACTAAGTTATTTTTTACAGTAATTTTGTTAACTGATTTCATACATTATGCAGTGGTGGGTTGGTGACTGCATTTTTTTTGGTCTGCACAATAAAAGTCAACTGCATTACCTAATGAACTGTCATAATTATTGATCTCCCTTGAATAGCTGGAAAGCAGGTTGTGTACAAAGTGTAAATTGACACTGAAATTACTGCCTTGTTTATGTCAGTATGGCAGATCAAGGTAGTTCTTTGTGTATTTGCACATCACCTTTTCAGTATTTTTATTATTAGATATTAATTGGTGGGGCTCTGTGTAGTCACTATAAGAGCACCCCAGATAATGAAAACTTTTATGGAAGTAAAATGTTGGTATCCTCTCTGCCACAAAAATCTGTAAGGCAGTTTGCCATTAGATGAAAAGAAGACTGGTTTCTTCTGTATCTAGCTTTCAACTCTTTTCCTTGCATATGATAAAAAACCAATTAGATAGGAAACAACGCTGTATAGAATTGAGAAGGTAAGAAACCATGGGGTGTTCAAAATGCTGGGTGCAAATCCTGTTCTGTGCAAGGCTGCCAGTACAAGGCACTCTGAGCTGAGATGGTGACACCTGCAGAAGTGTTTGCAGTGTTCTGATTGGAAAGTGAACATGTTGATTGCCCATCTACAGATCTAAGTGATGGCATTTATTTTCCCTCTGTAGGGGAATGTTTTACAGCAGACAGATCATGTTACAAGGGCAGCCAACCTAAAGTGTTGCTTCAGCTTTGTAAATGCCATGCCTTAATGCAAGAGAGCCCTTTTTGTTATCTGTCAAATACCTGAACTGATGATACCATTACTTCCTTTTGTGGTGTTTCTCTACCCTTTCTGAACAGCTAAAGGTCATGTTTTAGCAGGGTCATGTTTTAGCAGAGCATACCCCGTTGAGACTCATTTTTAATGATGTTAAGATTGCCAGATAAACATTTTGTAGCAAAACAGGATTGGAAAACCTGGTCTTGATACTTTCTTCCTAAATGCATCTCCGACCAAGAGCTGGAGCCCATCCAGGACAAAGGCAAACTGCCAGAGAGTACAATTGGTTATGGCAGCTGAGGGAGAGACTCTGCAGGAGAGAGGGGCACAGCTGGTGAGTGCATGCCTTGAGAACTGGAGAGAAAACAAGTCAGTGCACTTCTGAAAGCCAAATCCCCTTCAAACATTGAAACATCCAACATTGTGTGTAAAGGCAAATGATGTACCTGGGAGATGTCTTCATTAGTCTTTGTCATAACCAAACTTGAGGTAATGGAGTGGGACACCTGCCAGTTCAACACTGATTATTTATTTGTGTAATTGGCATGTGAGAGAGAATTTCTGCTCCGTTTCATGTGGTCCAAAAACTTCCACATTGAGACCATCTGTGACTGGTCAATTCCAGCAACAATGCCAGGTTTTAAATCTTGGCTGATGTTTCAAATACAAAACACCTTTACATCAGTAGCAAGTACTATTCAGAACTGAGGAAAATACATGTGGTTATCCATATATGTAAAATTATGGCTGCTTGTATGTCATTTATTAATATTAGCCACACAAAACCCCTCTTTAAGGTTCTTGGCTCTTGAATTAGATTTTTCCCCTCTGAAATCTACTGCTGTCACTGGCTGTGCCAAAGGCTGCTGACATAACAGAATTAATCACCATAATCAGGATAAAGAATTATTCATTTTCTCATTGAAGTGCCCTTGCACTGATCCTTGCTAGATCAATACTCCAGAGCTCATGTGAGCTCCTGTGGCACACTGGCAGTGAGAGTCTGGCAGGGCCTGCAGCAGATGCTCAAGGTACCTGCTGTAATTTAGCAAGGTCATTTCTCAGTGGACATTTATTTGTGCTGCTGTTCTGACCACTGCAAACGCCTGTGCTGTCAGCCTGTCTGGAAATTGGGATCAGGAATTAGCCCTGCAGTGCCTGGCCTTCCAGGGCTCAGAACAGGCAGGTTTAAGCTGCTTTAAAGTAATCTCGTGGACTCAGGCTGGAGCAGACAAGCATGTCAATCTGTGGCAACACAGGCCACATAGGATGGGATGTGTTGGGTTTTCTCTGCTTATCCAGTACAGCTGAAAGCAGCTGCTCTGTTTGGGATAGGCTTGCTTTCAGAGAAAGTGCATAACTTTGGTTATCTTAAGGTAAATGGAAGGAACAGGATGGAACAGAACATGAACATGTATTCTGACTTCATTGAAAAGCAGATCAGGTACAAAATCATATTGGCTCAAATTTTCTTCATTGCTTACATTTCCTTTGGAAATACTGTCCCTGGTTAAAGGACATTTTGATTTGAGAGTGGGACAGTCCTAACATGTAACCACTGATACCCATGTGTTATGTGTTGTACTCCAGGAAGCTAAGACCTTGATAAAATCTTACAATTGAGGTTTTTTAACCTCTGTGATGATCATTTTAACAAAGGTTAAGTAGGACTTGAATTAAAATCACAGTAGCATTTATTGTGCCTATAGAACCTAAAAAACAAAAACAGCTGTGGTCACCTCTGTAAGCTCTTGCATTTCTTTATTATGGTGACAGCACCAGCTCATTATGAATTCATTGGGTGCTCCTGTAGATTTAATGCATTTTCCTTTAAACTCAGGTGTAATTTAGCACCTGTGACTGGGAGTGTTTTGATCAATCCAGTATTGCTCATTCTCTGTCCAGAAAGTGAATGGGAAGATCATTAAAATGTACTGAGCAGCTGAAAAAGTAGTAGCAGGCATGTCACAGAGAGTTACAGACCAAACTTAGAGGTGCTCAGAGTCCTCTTTGTTTAGGCAGAAAAGTGTTGGTGTGTCTTGCAAGACATTACATGCATCTGTGCAGGTCCTGATTCTATTTCCAGAGGAGCCAATGGCAAAGTTCCTATTTATCCAAGTGGAAACAATTCAATAATCTTCAGTATCTACAGTTCATCTTTAATGTCAGGAGGTGTTATGGAACACAACATGAGCCTAAGCAAAAGTGGGGAAGATGAAGCAAAGCTTTTAACATGAGGTTAATATGTTAACCATTAGCATGAAAATATTAGTTCTAAATTTCAACAGTTGCACTGGAAAGTGCTCTCAAGACTGAAAGATGAAGCTGCTTAAAGCAGGAAGAGATCCAATTCTACAAGATGCAGAAATGTAATTAGTCATCTCCCAAAAGTCTTCATGCAATTAATAAATATTTTCTAAAAGCTCAAAGCACTTAGGACATAGGAAAATGTTATCATCTCTTTTTTAGGTGCATAAATAGAAAACACAGTAGTTGACAAAATCACAGCCTGTCCAGTTGGCAGCAGCCCTCTGCAGCTTGGACTCTTCATTCCTACCCATGAAGCTCCAGACGAAACATATTTTATGACACTCCTTTATTAAGATTATGTGTGCTGTAATTGGCTACTACACATGGGAAATTTGAAGCAAGGCCTAGTTTTTAGCTTCCATAAGCAGTTTAGACAAAGATCAGCAAGACAATGTCAGAGATGTGAGGAATAATCCATAGAAAAGCCACTAGTTTCCCTTTGCTAAACAAACAGTAGGTTCACAAGCCTGTACTTCAATATGGAACTGGGAGAAAATAAATTGCATTTCTGTGTCTCACCAAATTAAGCTACTACAGATAAGCACGTTTACTGAGAAACAACTGCTCAGCATGAGAAAACCTATTGTAGCTATCCCAATTGTAGCTCCTATTTTCTCACACTAAAGTATGCTAAAGTGTTTGTTGCATTATTTTAAACCTCACTTCTACAGCCTGTGATTCTCCCAAAGTGTTTCCCAGCTTAAATGGAATTTGAAATTCACTTTGGTTTCCTTCTGAAATGAGAAATACTGAGTGCCTCCGGGCCCAAGTAATATTTTAACTTCATCTTGATGTTACATCACATCTATTGTAGATTTTCACATTACAAAAACGCTAATTAAAAAAAAGAATTATTAGAGTGTAAAAATGCCAATCCCCCCACAAGTTCCTTAACTGATAATACAAGTATTTTACTGCTATAATTGGCTGTTGCTGTTCCTACTGTTTTATTTTTGGCATAGAGTAAGAGGTTGATTATTTTGAAAGTGAATCCCTGCTAGTCAGGGTCACAAACCCTTGGGCTGCCTCCTGTCTGATTTAAACTCAGCCCCTTGTTTTGATGGCAGAGGCAAGGATGGGCTTTTTTTTGCCAAAGCACTCACAGTTCCTGTGGAGCACTGTGCAATTCCTTACCAGGCATTTCGCACATACAACCAGTGCTGCCAGATTTGGAACATTAAAATAATTCGGAAGTTAGACAATAAATTGCATTCCTTCCACATTCTCCATGCTTTGTTGATGTTACATGCATTTCAAAGATTCCCTCTTAACATTTACCTGCTAGTACTGCACAAGAACACTGCTATGATCTACTGTCAAAAGCATTTCTGAGCAGACAGGGCCAACATAAAACGTAGCATATTCCATCTAAGCATAGATGCACCTTCAGAAAAATACTGCTCTTCTGTTCAACACTTCACAAAGTCACCAGCAAATCAACAGCTTAACAAGCCTTTCCTGTAAGCACCATTTCTGACCTTGCTTTAAGGCAGCGGGTTTTGGTCAACCAAGGGCAGACCTGTGCCCAACATCCTGCTGGTGCTGGAGTTTGGATTCCCACCATTCCCTTGTGCCCAGCATCCTGCTGGTGCTGGAGTTTGGATTCCCATGTGCCCAGCATCCTGCTGGTGCTGGAGTATGAATTCCCACCATTCCCATATGCCCAGCATCCTGCTGGTGCTGGAGTATGGATTCCCACCATTCCCTTGTGCCCAGCATCCTGCTGGTGCTGGAGTTTGGATTCCCATGTGCCCAGCATCCTGCTGATGCTGGAGTATGGATTCCCACCATTCCCTTGTGCCCAGCATCCTGCTGGTGCTGGAGTTTGGATTCCCAGCATTGCCTGGGCTGTCAGAACCTGTGTAAAGTATAAATAACATTTATCCTATTTAAGATGTGACAGATCTCCTATGCTATGCTATTTTATTATATCTAAAATGAATTTGGAGATGATGATATATATTTGCTGCTGACCCTGAAGGTTTTATCTTAAAATCTCTTGCTACAATGCCTTCATAATATATTAATATGACTATCTCAGCTTCTAGAAAACTAAAATATGACCTCATGGTCTTTTATGTGCTGTAATCTTTTCTTGGATATTAAAAAAAAATATATTACAGCTATATCAGATTATTAACATTGAAAATGAGCCAGAGTCCCTAAAGTACCATTTAAAAATATCTGAAAGTCTTTGTCCTTTTGAAGATGTTTGGTTCTCAGATAATGACTTGCTTCCAGCTTTATACAGAAAGTACAGAGGTCTTCCCCTTGCTCCATGGCTGCTGTCACAAGCTGCAGCCCAGCAGGAGAGTGTGCCCTGCCCTGGGGTGACAGGCACTGCTGCAGCGACAGAGAATTAGCTCAGCCCAAGCAGTGATGTGACCCGTGAAGTTGCAGGACACGGTGTTTTGTTTCCAGCTAAGCTCAGGTTCTTTGGTGAAATACCCTAAAGTGAGAACAGCCAAAAGATCTGTCATGTTCTTTGCTGGACTAAGTCTAGCATTGTATTTTGTTCTGATATATGGAATATTGCCAAACTACATTACTAATAAACCTGAGGATTGTTTTTCCTGTACTTGTCACTTGTAGTCCTTCAGCTCCCCGGGTGGTGAGCAGTGCTCTATGGTTGTGCTCCTTTGCTAAGAATAATTTCAATACTCTTCCCTCCTGCCAAAGCCACACTGTTGCCCACTCCCCTTTAGGTTTAGCTGAACTGCAGGAGCTGATGTCTAGTCCAGTAAGCCATGACTTGGGATGGGCTGGGTGCCAGTGGAATGCAGCCTGTGGACTGTCCTTGGATAACTTCCCACGTGTTCTGAGCCTGTGGGACCTGAGACAGCCCTTTCAGACACACCTGCAGCTGTGGCAGGGTCTGCACCATTGTGTTGCCCTTCTCCCAATATTAATGTTCCTCCTGTCACTAATAGTGACCATTTGGTGTGTGAGATTAAACCTGTGAAACCTTGGAAGCTGCTTTTGCAGCATGGTAAGTGATGGAGAGCCCAAGCACAACACACTTCTGTTTACTGAGAACTGGCAGCTGGGAACAGCAAGAGGCAATCCTTGTCTCAGGAATCCCAACCAGCACCACTTGCTGTTTCCAGGGAGCCATTTCTGCCTAAGGAATCAAGCCTGATCAAGGACCAAGGCAAAGAGCACAAGCTCCAGCTGCTTGCAGAGTTCGTACTCCCTCAGGTGATGCCTCTGCTGAGAGCCTGGCAAACCCACACAACATTTCATTCTGAAGCTGAACAGAAAGACCAGCACAGAAAGCTGTTTGTGTGCTTTGGGTTTCTGCAGACAACAGGAATCTCAAGTTTTGAGATTCAAAATTAATGAATACACATTTGGCATTAGTGGCTGCAGTTTAAAAAGCCCTCACTGAAGACTCAGCTCAAATTGCCTGTGTTAAGTGCAGGAAATCAGCAAACAATAATTTCCTGTAATTTAAATTACAAGAGTTGCGCAATTGATCTTGGGAAAGAAAGCTAGAAATGTGCTGGGATAACAAGTATCCACTGGCAATCACAGAATCACAGAATTAATTAGGTTGGAAAAGACCTCTGGGATTATCTAATCAAATTTTTGACCTTGTCAGCCAGACCATGACACTGAGTGAGCTGTGTGAATGTGTGAATGGTGAATGGTGTGAATGTGTCAATGTGTGAATGGTGATTGCACCTCCCTGGGCAGCTCCTTCCAATGTTTGACAACACTTTCTGTGAAGAAATTCTTCCCGATGTCCAACCTGGCACGGCTGCCTGATGAACCATTGCTGGCACAGCTGGATGCCGTTTCCTCTTGTCCTTTTGCTTGTTGCCTGGGAGAGGAGACTGACCCCAGCTGGCCACAACCTCCTGTGAGGGAGTTTTTAGAGAGTGATCAGGTCCCCTGTGAGCCCCCTTTTCTCCAAGGGGGAAAAGGGGGCTGCCATCTTAATTGGGAATTTCTGGCACACTGGATCAACTGTTTGCTGCTCCAGGCACTCTCTGCAGGGAAGAGGAAACCAAGATCATGCTTGACTGGCTGAAGGAAAACGTTTTAGAGGTGTGGATGATGCAGTAGTGAAGTCGAAGTGCACGAGGTGGAAGTGCCAGGTCTACTGTACACTGCAATATATTCTGAGGGGTTGGAATTAATTGCATGCTATCAGTCAGTTCAGATTGATCCTGAGGCCTGGTTGCATCAGATGTCTGTGGTCATCATTCTTATTTCTGCCATGGCAAGAGAAGTCTTCACTCTTGCATTTTGATAGCTACCATGAAATATTTAACCATGGCTGAAATGGTGAAAGCTGTTTCTCCATCTGTGCCTGTAAGCCACAAAAGCACTAGTTTTTCATATGAATAAATCCGAGCTCTATAACAATTAAAAGATCCAGAAAGTTTGTAAAATTTTCTGCTTTACTAATGCCACTACTCCAAACATTTGTATCCCATTTATTAGTATAGGAGCAGCTTCTGACCAGATGGTCTTAAATTAGTGCTTCTAAATATTTCAGAACTGGCACTGTCAGGAGCAAAGGTCCTTCTGTCACTTGTCCTTTTTACACAGAGAGCACTCAGTTATGTGACACATAAACTATTGCCCAGCTGAAGGAATGCACACAGTATTTATCTGGTTTCAGATCCATCCAGCTGATGATATGATAGCTCAGGTATTAAACTGCCTATGTGATTTCAATTACCTGCCTTTTATATGCCTGGAAAGTCAAGTTATCAGCATAAAACTAATAAAGCAGAGAGTTCTATAAAAGTGGCAAGTGAGTTACTGCAATTGCTTTAGGCAGTGTAACCTACTTCTGCACAGTCACAGATGGGCAAGGTTTACTTGTTGTCTAAAATTTATATGTGCAAAAAGAAAAGCAAGGTAGGAAAACAATCCTGTTTCCCCTACAAACTCAGCTTTTCCTTCTCCCCACTGCCATCCTGTGCCCCATCCCCTGCCTCCCCAGCCACTAAAAAAAATCAAATCAATTGCTTTTAAAGGTGAGGGATGAAATGGGGCTGTACTGTGAAGTGGAGGAGAA
This sequence comes from Zonotrichia leucophrys gambelii, assembly GCF_028769735.1. Taxonomy (NCBI): domain Eukaryota; kingdom Metazoa; phylum Chordata; class Aves; order Passeriformes; family Passerellidae; genus Zonotrichia; species Zonotrichia leucophrys. The sequence goes on along the minus strand of NC_088173.1, from coordinate 42,117,844 downwards.
GGTAAGGTGAAGGAGGAGGTTATTAACTAAAATGATATTGCAGCTTAGGGGATAACAGTAAGTCTAAAGATGTGATGAATTTCAGAAATCCAAAATGCAGCTGCTTTAAATGATATTTTTTATATTTGATTGATCAGGCAAATGTGTTACTTTAGAGATAAGGCAAAAGTTATCACACTGAGAGATGGCTTCTGGTGACACTGTCATCTGGTTAAAAAGATGCAGCACCCAAGGGCTCTGCTTGCTTATTAAAAGCATCTGTTTTACTTCCAGAAGAAAAATCAAAAATCATTACTTCAAAGAGGGTGTGACAGAGCTAGAAAGACAGAGTTAGTTAAAGTGTGTGACATTACACAGACCCTGACCCTTCTCCTTCCTGCACATGATTGCCAGTCACACCAGAGTCCTGCTAATTTCAGCTTAACTCCTGTAGTGCCCAAGAGGTGCAAACTGGAGTGTGTCAGTGTGGCTCACATGGGTGGGTTTAACTCAGCTGAGGAGCCTGGTGTCGCTGTGGCAGTGGTAAAAGCCAGCCCAAAGCAGTGCAGGAGGATGTAGCGCCTGAGCCAGGCGGGTTGAAGCTGCTCTGGGTGTGTCTGAGATGGACCTGCTGCCCCAGAGCAAGGGAAAAACTGATGGGCAGGATGTTCTACCTGAACACCAGAAAAACTTCTTTGCTGAGCTCTGAGCACTGGAACAGGCTGCCCAGACAGGGCGAGGAGTCTCCCTCACTGGAGATATTCCAGAACTGTCTGGACACAATCCTGTGCCGTGTGCTCTGAGATGACCCTGGGACCAGATGACCCACTGTGGTCCCTTCCTGACCCATTCTGTGACTGTGTGATTCTGTCTTTGCTGGAACTGACAGAGGGCAGAGAGCCCTTATGCTGGGCAGTTGTGGCTTCATAATGCTGCTGCTTTTAGATCCCGGTGTGCCAAATGCAGAGGGAATGATGGAGAAGCTCCTGTGTTCTTCAGATATGTTTCATCTCACCTGCCACTCACAGAACCTGAAGACAGAATATGGTGAAAAGAGTACTTGAGGATTGAGTTCACTTTCTTTTCAGCAGCATACTAATTTCTTTTAATGTTTGCAAAGGTTTTGGCTATAAAGATGTACATGGCTGAGAGGTTTCTCTTGGTCTGGATATCCAGGCTGGGATTAGAGGCCCTGGGCTGTGGTCAGCTGCACTGGTGCTTATTCAGGGCAGTCCCTTTTTGTATTTATACCTAGGTACTTACTGGGCTGTTGCATTGAAAGATCCTAATATTGCTTTCACCCCTGTAGGATATTGATTTTAAGAAATGCTCCATGCTTCATTTCTCAGGGTTGCAACATAATTTAATAGATCACATATTTAGGGATCCACGCCCACTAATTCCAAGCTTACATTCTCACTCTTTCACAACACAAAAATGTCAGTGGCTTTAGCCTTTTCAAAATAATTTCTTCTGAGAGCACACATGGAAAAAAGAAGGCAAAAAATAAGCTTTTATTTAAATTGCAGCACCTATGTATTACCTTTGAGCATGAAGGAAGAGTTGTAGAAAGGCCCTTCCACCTACCTTTTCTTTGAGCAGGCTAAAATCCCATTTATTCCTTGAGGATTGACTTTTGTTTGTTTAGTGTGGCCCTTACTCCCTCCTTGTTCACACATTTAGGAAGCATGAATGTTTGCTATAGTTGACAGCAGTGGAATTTTATCAGCAGAAAAGTAGACAAAAATGTAAGTACTACTGACAGAAGAGGCAGTGTCTGAAAGAAAAATATATGCATTTGTTGTTACTGAAATGAAGGAAATTTAACTTATACTTGTCTGTTTGTAGCTATATTCCTTTGAAGCATTACAAAACCCCATGAAAATCTAGATGTTAGAGACTGTATAATCACTTAGAAAGTTAATGTGCATAAACATACATAAAATGATTGTTTGCTTTTTTTCCTGCACAGCCTTTTTACTGTATTACTGTATAAATCAGACCTACTTTATTTTCACTTGCTTAGCTTTGTACTCTTTTTAAAGCATCTCACTGAATGAATGCATATTTCTAGATCCTTACAGCCTTAACCCCTGAATTTATTACTGTATTTTCACAGCAAAAAAAGGTCTTCCAGACAAAAGTACCTTTTCTCTTGTTTTGCTGGTAATTGCAAAGGCTTCAATTGTACTTGTAGCTGTTTTATGATTTGCTATAGTGGGCCATTGCAACTTGGAATGGAAACATCACACAGAACTGGTCTATGATCTCTGTGATGCAAATAAAAATAGTACCATGAGTGAAGAAATAAATATTCCTTTTCATTTTGTCTTTTCATTTTTATTGCTTCCCTAGGTCACTTGAAATGAAATTGTCCTTCACAGGTCAAGCTATGGCAGACAGGAAAAAAGACAGTGCTTTAGATCATTAGAGCCCTGGAGATGTTATAGCAATCCAAATGATTTGCATTTCTGAAGGAAAAGCTTTTATTTCTGAACTGTTCACCTCTTATTGATCTAAAAATGTACCTTTTTTTTTTTTTTTCTCATGAAAATGCCTGTCCTCAGAATTGAAAAAACAAGACATATTCCTAGCCTTGATGTGCCACCTCTCCACGAGCTCCTCCATCCCTAAGGAGCTGCCCATGGCACTTCCAGTGCAAGTGATGGCGATGCAGAAATGAGCACTTTGGGCAGTGGAGCTGCACTAGGACTCAGTGAATAAAGAGGAGGGAGAAGGAGGGAAAGGACAGGGACCAGATGGGCACTCCCTGTCTCAGGAAGGAGGCTGCTCTTATTCTGTCAGCTCCAGGAGCTGTTTATGAACTGGCTGCTGGCAGGCAAAGCTGTGCAGCCTTGGCAGAGTCTGGGTTTCAGTCTGGAGGGAATGTTCAAATGAGACTCTCCCACATCCCCATCAGACAGGAGACACCAAGCCCCCACACCAGGGCTGACACGGTGCCATTTTGGGACTGGGTGGGGACAGAGCATATGCTCAGACTTTGAACAAGAACTGCAGATATTGGACTGGTGGCACCTGCAGGGGCTGCACCTCCACTGCATTTTCTTGCCTGAATCATCTGGGCAGATGTCCTGGTTTAGGGCAAATTTGGTACAGAATCTCCAGAAAGCAAACCCACACAGCCCCTTCCCCACAACCAGTTTGGGGAGGATTTCTCGGAGAGAAGTGGAATGAACCTGTTTATTTAACAGGCACAGCACCCCCAGCACACAGAATGAACAATACCAGATGACACCACTCTGAAAAAGATGGCAAATTCAGAAAGCCTCTCCTGGGGGTGGTCACTCTGTTCTCAGTCCCTCCAGCACTGGGGCAGCTGCTGCCCAGAGCAGGCCCCGCTGGGCCACAAGGTGCAAACTCGGTGTTTGCCAGGCCCAGCCCGGAGCAGGTTTGAGTAGGTCCAAAAAAGGGAAAGGAGAAACATTCCAGGAAAAAAATTTGGACTGTTTAGCTAAACTAGCTAATGAGCAGAAGCAAAAGCAAGCAGAAACAAAGCAGAAGCAAGAGCAAGAGAGAGAGCAAAGTGAAAAGAAAAAGCAAAAAACCCAAAAGCCGCACCATGTACTGCCCTGTCTCTGTGTCCCATCAGGTTGATAAGAAAACCCAAACAAAACTTTCACCCTTCAGAGCCAGTCTTAAAGGCAGAGAACATGATATCCAGCATAAACAGAACACATGAATGGGGATGCAAGCATCACAACATCACCCTAGGACAGCAGAGTGTTTTGCTTTCCTGCTAGGTTCCCCTTTGTCCAGGAGGAAGGCATCCTTGCCTCTAGGCAGAGGATGGCTGAGGCTGGGTGCTGCCTTCGAGAAGGCTTCCTTGCCCTGGGGTATCTTTGTATGGCTCTTATTTTCAGCCCTGGTGGTGGCTGTCACTGGTGCTGCCAAGAGAGGCCAGGGGAATGCCCCGGGCAGTGCCAGCCTGTGGAGTTCAAGTCAGGCTCAGGAGACGAATGAGGATGCATGAAAAAAGTATGTGGCAAAGTTAGTGGAAAATAATGCCTCATTGCTCACAGAGAGGTTATTACATTTTTAAGGCATTTATGAACAAAGAAAGTACATCTACAGCTAGAGAAAGAGCTTACCCCACACCTGCCATGTTCCCCTCCCCACCTTCCAGCAATCCTCTCACTTGTTAGCATTTCAACACCGCTTTTCTTTGATAAAATACAGACTGTATTTTACTAATATTATTTCCATTCATGCTGTGGAAATGAAACTCATGACAGTGTTGATTTCTCAGATCTCCTCAGAGTCTTTGAAATTTGCATTAGATTATTCTAATCACTTAGCCTCATTGTATATATTTACACAAGCACTTTTGATGTTTAAACAGATCAGGCTGCGATGAGAAGTGCAGGGGGAAATACACACCCCTAAGGAAAGGAATGCTCATTTTATCAGACTATATCTTCAGCTTGAAGTTTTCAGATAGAACAGTGGGTCAGTGCCTCTGGGATGTGAGGGAAAAACTATTGGGCTGGGAAGATGGAGGGGTTGGCTCTGCGTGGTAACTTTTGGTCACATTGTGCCTGAAAGAAATTCTCACATTACGAATTTTCCCAAACACAGGAATTATTTATTCTCTTTCCCCCTTTTTCACTGCAACTTTTTGCTCAGCTTTACAATGGCTTGCAAGACTAAATCCTTATCATTGAAGGCATTGCTGGAAACTAAGCGATGCATTAGCAGGTCACATCCCATTCACTTCCCTGCATCCATCTTGTACTAAGAGGGAAAATGATGCTGTATCCAGAGGAGCAATACACTTGCTGGTTTTATTTATATGAAAAACAATTCATTTTAAAACAGCCATAAATTTACACATTATTTCTCAGGAAATTAAATGGAAATTATTTGCTTTGACTGCACAAAGGCACAAATGATCCTGTTGGCCATGCACTTGAACCCCTCAGTGGCAGACAGTTGTTCTTGGCCAGTGCTCAATTACTGTAGAGGTATAAGACACTTCTTAGAAGTTTGAGGACGTTTGTTCTGACCTGCAGTAATACAGAAAGGATTTGGTAAAAAGGTCTAGCTGCAAGAATTAACTTTCTCAGGATTAAACACCCCATTTATCATCGTGGTATGACAGACACTTCCCAATAGATGAGAAAACCAGAACCTGTAAATTATCAGCTGCAAGGTGAGACAAACAGGACAGAGAGGCAAAGAAAAAGTGAGGGAGGCCCTTGTTTAATGCTCCCTTCTCTGCTACAAAGGGAGCCCACATGTTCTGTTATCCCTGACAGGCAAGCTTTTCCATTGAAAAACAAGAAAATTTATTAAATAGAGTGACAAATAAAAAAAAACGAACATCACCTTATTGCCCAGAGTTAGGAGTTAGTATACTAAGATTGTGTGTGCTAATATAAAACTAATTGCAAAAATTAAACAGGCAGAAGGAACAAGAGGTTCCCAGAAACTTACCTCTGGCAGGACAAGGAACAACATTTCCCTTCTCTTTTCCTTCTGACTAAATCCAGATGGACACTGTTGTGAAGATGGTTGTGTGAAAGCCTGTGCTGCTGTTTCCCATGAAGCATTTTTCACGTATTTTGGTTTATAGGGTGCCCGTATTCATAAGCATTCAAATGATGAAAAAATAAAACACTCAAGAATTTCTTTGGGAAAATTCCAGTTACCCACAGACACTGTCTGGATTCCAGTAAATCAAGCCCATGCCACAGTGTAACTAGGCCACATTTCACTTTGACAGGCAGATTTTTTATTTTTCACTTTGGGAGTTTGTTGCATTTTTTTCTTTTTTATGATCTCAGATGTTTTTTACTATTAACTAAGGAAAAACTTATAATAGCAGCATTATTCCTCTTCATTTAATTATGAATTAACTCCTGATTCTTTGTGAAATCTCCCAAGAGTTATTCTTATGTAATGGGTTACATCAGAAAGCTCTGATTTAGATTCTTATGTGATTAAACACCACATTATATAAACATAGCAACACAACTTCCTTTAAAATATTAATAATGACATTTCATTATGGAAATTAATTCTCATAGGCATAAAAATAATATTTTATTGCCATCTAATAAGGATGTGTGCAGACAAAAATTTGTCATCATTCAGCAGCACAAAAGATCACATTTTCTTTCTTGCAAAACCAGTTTAGAAAACAATGCTGTAGAAATAACTGTCTCATCCAAGATAAAGCCACACTACATCCAGGAGGAGAAACACCATCCATGTAGCAAAGAGAAATGTGTTTAGCCAAAGGTGAAATCCAAAGCAATAGGGTGGATTGGCCTCTCAGCTTCTCAGGAAGAAGGAATCCCAAGGAAAGGATTTTCATAAAAAGATGTCTGCGACATGATGAAAATTCAGCGGCAGCGAGTGGAAATTGTTTCTTCCAAACAAAAAATTTAAAACAGATAAAATAGAAGTTGTATATATTTAACAAGAAAGAAAAAAATGAAAAAAATATGCAAGAAAATACTTACATTGATATTAAGTCTTCACATTTAATAATAAGAGAGTTATAATTTCCTTGTGAATTTGCAAATGCAGACAAAGTTGTTTCAGACTGAAAGTATTAGATTTATTCTCAAATCATAACCTTGCCACAAATCCTGCAGAAGGATCTAACCTCTATATTGGGGTGGGACTGGATGTACACACATCCTGGGAGCACAAGACCAGGTCCAAGGCTGCCATTCAGATAAAACTTTGTTCTGAAACAGCCACACAGGAGATATGAAAAAGGTGATGTCAGCTGAAATGAACTGTGAAATGAGCTTTACAAAAAGCAGTGCCTGCTTCAGGAATGTTTGTTTTTAGAGTTTGTCTCAACATGCACACTGTTATTGCCAATAACCCTGCACCAATTACTACAGTAGGACAGTTCTGTGCTGTGATTGCCCTGAAAACAATCATCAAATATGTTCTCTGCTCTTCAGCTCTCCTGTTCTCCACTGGACTTCCTAAATACCTGGAACTGCATTACCTTCTTGCCTTTATGTTAAATAGGAACAGGATCAGATACCACTGAACAGAGAAAACCATTTCTACGGTTTTGATTGTGATAGAACTTTTTTTTTGTGGAGTCTTTCCTGCATAATTTAGGAATGTGACCTCCATGAAATATTTAGAAAGAAGCAAACGGAGCAGGTTTCAAACGGAGCAGGTTCTTTTGAAATGGAAACTAACCTGGAATAGGTTGCTTAGAAGAATTACAGGCAGTGCTACAATGCCCTACACCCAGAAAACTGGAAGAATTTGTAGCATAAGAAAAGTTTTAGAAGCTCCTACACAATTGTGCCACTAAGAAGATGAGAAACCCAGATTTTTTTTCTTCCCCCCCCTTTTTTTTTTCCTCATGGGAAAATAACCAAAAAAAAAAAAAAAAAAAAGGGTCTGGTATCAGAATGCAATATAGGAACACTGGAAACAAATTTTAGGGCCTTTAAATGGACAGCACATTTTTTCCAAGCTTCCTAAAAGAGAGTGCTGTAAAGAAGACATTCTAAATTACCCCAAAATTATTTTCTATGTGTCTGTGATGTACGAGGCAAGTCAAGATAGCATCATAATTGTGAGGCAGGCAAACATTCTGTTCTCATAATGGAAAACTCCAATAGCCTGAGACTTTTTAATTAGAGCACTGCATCTCTGCTGCTGTACCAAGTTCCTTCCACCAGTGCAGAGCTGATTTAGTGACTGCCCAGGCCCTTCCTGCATTTGTTAAATCAAAGGTAAAGGAATTTTCAGGATTATTACTGAAATTCAATCTCTTTAAGGAAAGTAATGGTGTTTTCTTCCTCCTCTTTTATAGAATACAGTTTTATGGGTGATTAAATTGAAGTATGGTTTTGGACACATTTATGTAGCCTCTACCAAACCCAAATCTAAGAAAGACAAAAAAATTCTAGTATTATTTACTTGACTGATTATTCTTTTGGCAGTTAAACAGCCAGAAAACACAAACCACTTGCCTGTCTCCCCAGCATTTGCTCAATTAGCAGACTATGAGCCAGAGTGACCTTTTACTTCCATTTCTGCATGTGAAACCTGAAGCACATTCTCATGGAGAACAAACAAATCTTCCAACATCCTCTAAATAAAAGTTTTAAATTGCTGCAATCATTGCCTTCTAGTGGAACTATTTCTGAGAAGCTGGGGAAAAAGTGCAGTCAGCAAGATTCCATTTTACTTCTAGATATTTCATCCCAGAAAGCTCAGGAGGAGGAGAGTGACTTATGGACTGAAGCAGGTTTTCCTGAGGATGGTTATTTGGGGTATCCTCATCACAGTCTTGGCTAAGGATACTTTCAGATTTTATATGATTAATATGAGTAATTCCAGAAACACGTATCTGACTTAACATGAAGAAGCAAAATGAAAGTGTCTTGAATTTGCACGTAAGGAAGAGCAGCCTTTCTACACATCTTTGCTTTTTCTTTTAGTAGTGACATAACAAAAAAGAAGATAAAAATTCAGAAACACAGCCTTAAAGTTTTAGGTTCATGAACAAAAATCTTCTCACAGGATTTCAGAACTATATAAAAGCACTGTGCAAACTGGGAGGATTTTTATGCTGACATAATGGTTACATTGGGAATAAAGAGTGAAACAGAAGTTGCAAAAGCTTGCAGATCCTAGCAGAGGAACTAATTTCAGCAAGAAGAGGAACTAAAACAGAGGGAACTGAAATGATTGGATTTCCTTAATTGCAACTGTTTCTAAATAACAACAGGCATGGAAATTTTCAGTAATTTTGTAAGAAGAGTAACCTGTGAATGGCAAAAGCATTCTTCTCTTTAATGCACACAGCTGGCAAGAGAAGAGGCAACCTGTTCAACACAAATCACGTTCATTCTACCTGCAAACTGCCTTAAAAATCCAGGAAAAGGGGCTGAATAGAATTTGTCACCACATGATAGTTCTCATGTTAGGAAACCAAGGCAAGTTTCCTAATAAAAGTGAAGATTTTTAATTTAAGTATTCTCACTATTATTTGTAGAAGACATAGCTGCACAGCAAACCACCACTCATCCATTGTCCCCTGACATCAACAGTTTTCAAAGAAACAGTCCCTCAGAAGGTGCTCTCATAAGGTTTAGAAAGGAAATAACAAATACCCGCAACTAAATAAAAAATAATTGCATGAGCATGTGCATGCTGCTTTGGTGTCATGATAATTTTAATTAGTCAGGGACCAGCCATAGACCATACAACACTGTGAAATCGTAGAGGAAAAAGTAGATCTGTAGGTGTCTGTTGGAAGTAGATTTGTCTGTTTATTAAATTCTCTGTGTGTATGTGTGCATGAACAAATATGTAAAGCCTGTAAAGAAGGGAGGAGTTAAGCAGAGAACAGAAAATAGCAGAAAAAGGCAGGAGAAGAGATGCAGCCAAACATCAATTCAGAAATGAAAAAGAGGTTCAAAAGCAAGAGAAGAAAGGCCAGCAAGAAAGGAGCTGCCATCAAGCAGCAAAGGCCACTTCTCAACAAGTGGTGACAAATTGCTCAATCTCCTTCTGTGGCTTAAATTATCACTGTGTATTTCTTTCTTAGAAACATTTTAACGCTGGCATTATATGGCAATGTTAAAATTAGAATGTCATTTCAGGAAAACCTATAGCCAGCCATGAAAGAAAAATATAAACTACTACAAATAAAGAAGTCAACATGAAAAACTCCTTGGGAATAACACAGATGTGCCTGTAAATAACACAAGTAAAGGTTTAATAGAAAATAGTCACAGAGAAAGTAACTATGAGAAAGCTGATAAGGAAAATTTGCAAGGCTATATGTGTAGATACTGAGGAAGCACAAGGACCTTATGATGTGACATGCCTAGAAAATATGGGTTCAAGCATACCTCGATAGCAGTGAATTTGGTAATATCTACATTAAGCTGTTATGGAGTTTCCCTCTTTACCAACATCTACCCAGCAGCTGCCATTTCACACAAATCAGGTGCTTTCAGATCAGCCAGAGTACAGAGCCCAGAGTGCTCTTAATGCTGGTTTTGTGTGAACAAACAATGCTTGATCTGACAACATGCTAATACAATGGTGTAATACAACAGTATTACAAGTTAAACATATTTGAACAAATCTGAATCTTCAGAGGGAATTTACACTGGATCACTGCTGTGTTTCACACAACTAGAAGCTCTCCAATCCCAACTTAGAAGTTTGAGTGTTCTATTTACTATATAATCAATAGATGGCCTGCGCTGAACTCTTGAAAATGAATCTGCTCAATGCACTGCAAGCCACCTGGCACGCTTCTGTTAAGCACATCAGTAGAGAAGCATGTTTCAGTGACAGCTGGAATTTCCATAGTCGCTCTCCCTCTTGCTGCAGCAGAAGACCTAATCCCAGTAGGGTGAAAAGGGATGAGCATATGGCTAAATCCTTTACTGTTTTTCTTATAGTATTTAACTTCTGTCCCTGGGCTTGTTAAAATGCATTTTGTGACGCACCTTCTCTTTTTCCCAGCAAGGACCACTGAGATGGAACATGTACACAGGCTAAAGCTAAAAGAGATTCGGTGGACAAGAGGAAGAACTCAAACTGAGGATGCATGTCTCAAGGGCCAGGAAATATTCTATGCCTCATAGGAAGATAAATATGCAGCTGAGAGGAAGTTTTGTAAGAGTTATGGGAAACAGCAATTCTGGGACCCGTTACCACAACCACCTCAAGAAAAGAAAAGAGTTCTCCATGTTATAAAGCAATAATAGGAAGGGGAGGTTGCTGCTGGTGTGAGCAATGCTGGCAGAGACAGCTGGCTCACAGGCAGCCAGAATGCAGAAGCCTTCTGCTGTTCCTGCAGCCAGGGCGGATAAACAATGGACTGCTGATTGCAGCTGACACACAGTCTCAGGAGAATGGGAAACTCACTGGGAAAGCAGCAGGACTAGGCTGGATAAGCACATGGAGGAATTAGCCGCATTTTGAGGCTGAACAGCAAGTGTGGCTGCCAATAAAAGAACTAAGCAAAGCAAGTAATGTCTCACTGAGAACACGTTATGGATGATGTACAGAATGTCCATTGTGGCTGACCAGCAGGGCAGGATGCCACAGGCTAGCACAATGAATTAAGCACCAGATTTCATTTGAAATACGGGGGGGGGAAGAGAACATTAATCAGGAAGTCTCCATTTTCTCCCAAAAAGGATTGGTCTAAAGAGCCTCTATAGTTTTAAGGAGAGAATTTCCTGGACAGTAGACTAAGTTTAGAAGCAGTGCCCTCTGTGCCTGTCAATTCCAGCTGACCAAGCACAGGATTCATGACATGGAGTCTGGCCAAGGCCAGGCAGAGCTGCAGAGAAAGTGCACCAAAACTTCTTCTCCAAAGCTGCTGTCAAACCAAAGCCACTGAGCTGCCTACTAGTTAGAGGTAAGAAGTTAAATTGAAGAAATTGAAACCATTATTTATACACCCACAAGACCAGCTACTGCATAAGGCTCTCACAACTTGTAAGGCTTTTAAAACAATTGGTTCCCAACAGAGGCTGTAATGTGAGGATAGACTCAAAACTGGAATATGTAAAACAAAGTTTAAAAAGCATGCTATGAGCAAGACATTGATTTTGAAACACTCCATACTTTGCAACATGAGCAGTGACAGTTCTGTGTCCCAACAGGAGTCTGAGGAGCAGCTTTGAAGTTCACATGATTCCAAATACAATTTATCTGAAGAGGCAATCCATTTGCCTCCTGTAATTCACGTGAAGAATCATCAAAAGCTTAACACAGAATATCTCAATTTTAGCAGCTGTTGGTATGTGTGTAATCCAAAGGATACCTGAATCCCAGACAAACTTTCATCTGATCTTTCACGTTCCTTACATGATTTTTGAAGTACATTTTTGAAATACATTTGAAGTACATTTTTCCCAGTGGATCCCAGCAAGACATGACACTAATGTTTTTAAGAAACTTTCCCAATAGCATTTCATGGCTAAGAGCTGTCCAAGACAAGAAACTGCACATTAGTAATACAAGAAGTTTCTAAATCAGCAAAGTGCTTTTCTACAAAAAATTCCTTTTTTTTTTTCCCTTCAGAAAATAGTCTCTGTATCTTTCCTGATTTTTAACAGTCTTTTCTGTTTCCAAGTCCTTTTATGCAAGGTGTTTGCTTACTTGCTTGTTTACTTGCTTGAAATCCATGGAAATACAACATGCTATTAAAATCAGGTCAACACTGATTTAACAGTCTCCCAGGGAAGTTTTATGTTTGATATTAATCTCCACCACTTCTGGCAATAGCAGCCTTATTTGAGATCAGTGCCTGAGGCCAAAAGGGAAGGGAAAACTCTTTACACTGGAGACATCTGGAGCAGAGCCTCCCCCATCCTCTGCAGAGGGCTTTGCAGTGATGCTGAGGAGACATGAATGAAAGGGCCTGATGAAATGTTAAGGAGAGACAATTTTTTTTGCTTAGATGTTTTTGGCAGTCCATCAGTTTAAATCAGAGCAAAGCACCTATGGCCAAACTAGAGACTTATTTTTGAAGAGTCCTTGGGAGAATGTGCTGCAGTATTAGTATCTCTTCAAAAAGCCTAAAGTTGCTGAATTGATGCTTAAAATATTTCAAGTGGGAAAGACATTACCCTCTGCATACTCTAGTGATTAAGTACACATTGACTACATGTACAATAGACTTGGAGAGGGGTATATGGATACTACAGCTGCCTTTGTGGGTTTCTCCAAATCATGAAAAAAATGAAGTAACCACATTTCAGAAATTAGCATTTATCCCGGTCATCTCCTCTGTTTTGTTTTTCTGGTTTTACTTAGAAAGATGTTATTGAGCCAACTGACTCCTGTATGCATGTTGGAAACATTAACCTATTGCACACTAGGAAATTTGGTTTAATATTACAAACCTTATGGTTGGAGAGGCTCCAAGTCATTTTTCTTTCTCTGTTTAATATGGGATCACCTGATATTACCAACTGATCTGTTGCTGTAAAAGAAGAGAATCAGATAATTATTATCAGAAAACTTAGACTGATTTTCTGCATTTCTCAATTTGTGTTTCAGTAGGGGCTCACCTAAATTTGCCACTGGTCCCTGCTGTTGCCAGGCTAGTCACAGAAGAACAGGTTTTCTTAATATTTTACATGAACCAGATTCAGAGCTTATTATGCAAAGCAGCCACCCTCACACTTGGAAGCATCTTGCTTCTAATGCATCTTGAAGGAAAATGGTTTGATTTTGAGCTGTGGAGGACTCTATGAGCAAAGCATTTATACATGCTTTATCTCAGTTACAGCTTCAGGAATGCAGCTAACCATGGAAAGATATTTAAAAATGAAAAAAAAATCTGCATCTGTAATAGGATTCTTCAGTGGCTCTGACCGTTTGTCTCTCATGAAGCAACATTTGGAAAACATTAACGAAAGGCCTTAGGCAAAAAGCTCCCTCTCTGGTAACCTTAATTTTCAAAGGGCAAAAAAGAGACTCAGGGATTGCCAGAATTTGTTATCTTCAGTGTCTCTATTCCTCTTATACATCTTAGACTGCTACTGGTTTTTTTGAAGGTTATCTTAAAATGAAAATTCCTTTTTGGGGGAAAGCCAGAGTTTTAAGCACATACATGGCAGGGCCTCCCTTGGAGTAGACAGCACTGCCTGAAAGTAGAGATGCCTTGTAAAGGAGCTTATTAAAACATTTCAATATGCAGGACAGTGGACTTAGAATGGCCCAGTTCAGGAAAATTATACAGCATTTAGTTCATGGCCCTTTTTCCCACTGAATGGCAACATAAATTCTATCCTAATGTATAAGACTTTTAACATCCATTTTTGAAAGCCAATTTTTGCCTGGAATGAAATTGGGATTCACAGGACTCAAAAGCTGTTGTTGTGAGTCAATGAATGCTACAAGTGGCTTTTCTCTATTGTTTTTTCCTTTGATAGTTTTCCCTTTTAGGGATGACTTCTCACTGAGACATCAGCCCCTACATTATTATCAAATTGTAAAGTGGTTGAGGACATAGTAGACCTACTAGGAAAGTGGAAGAGCTCTTTTGTTAAGCAGGAAAAAAATTGCAAAAAAGTCTTCTTACACTGTTTCCCTTCTAATAGCAAGATGGTTTTTATTGGACACTGTGATTTTTATTGAAAAGGAGGATATAATTAAACTGAGGAGGGTTCTAGGCTGTGGACTTGAACAAAGACAGATGTTGAGGAGGACAGAATCTTAAAATTCCTGGTTAGTACCTTATATGTTGATGCCCAAGAAACCAAAACAAGGAAAACATATAGATACAAAAAAGATCCTCTGATTTTCAGAGTTTATACCAACATGGGCAGCCTTTTTTATACTTGGAGAATCAAAGAGAAGTTACTAGCTGAAAGTGAGTAAGACTGGATTTCTGCCCAGAAATTAGGTACACTTGTAAGAGAAGTAGAACCAGCCTCAAGTTGCACCAGGGAAGATTTAGACTGCATGGTAGGGAAATTTTTTCACTTCAAAGGTGGTCAAGAATTGCAACAGGGAAGAACAGGCTGCCCAGGGAAGTGGTTAAATCACCATCCCTGTAGGGGTTTAAAAGATGTATTGATGTGGCACCTGGGGACCTGGTTCAGGGATGGATTTGGCAGTGCTAGATTAATGGTTGTACTTGATGCTTTAATGATCTTTTCCAACCTGAATGATTCCATGATTCCATGAAACCCTTGTCCAGATCTAATGGTGGCTCATGGTCCTAAGAGCAAGCTTTAGATGAGTGAGTAAAGCTGAGCAGAAGCAGCCTGTGACACCTTTGTGGTGTGTAATAAACACACAAATTCTTACCACAACAGGACTGTAAGGTCCAGCAAATTTTTATTCAGGAATGGTATCGGTTTAGACAGACTGCTTGAGGAGGAGGATGGACTAGGTGACCTCCAGCATCTCTTTCAATCTACTTTTCTGTGATTTTCTGTAATCCCCTGGAAAGATTCTCCAAAGGGCTTTAAATTTGCATAGGCTAAAACGATAATTATTTTTAATGAGAACCATGCCTTTAGTCTCATGGTGCAGCTTCAAGGGTGGTGCATAATGCTAAGCACATTATTCAGGCCCTGTGGAGCTTTTCCCAAGATAAAAAATGCTGCAACCATTCCCTACCTAAGTTTGCTCTGAATGGCAATACTGAGCCACTAATGACACTGACAGCTTTTCCACCCTTTTCTCCTCTATGAAAACAAACAAAGAGTTATGGCTTCCTTCTTTCTATTAGTGCTTTAGTGTTTCTTGATATTGTTGATTTTTTAATGTATCTTCATTGTACCTAGAAAACTCCCTAAGGTTTCCTCACATTTGCACAGGTAGGGAGTTTGACCTTTCATAGGGATTTTGCCTTAATTAAAATCTTTTGAAAAGTGAAGTTTGCTTCTTTTAAAAGTAATTGGATTAATGCAAACTTTTTCAGTGCCTACTTCAAACCAGTATAAATGGTCTGACATTAAATGAGGTTAAAAAGTCCCCAATAAACTACCACTACTGCTATTAAATTTAATTAAGGTAGAGCAGCAGGCAGTTTAAATGTGAAAGTGTAGCACAAAAATGGCAGCACAGAAAAAGTATTCTGATGTTGTCATTAAAGCTAATTGGAAGCAAGGATTTCTAAATGACAGTATAATTAACAGGCTAATGAATACCAGATTAAGACTGTTATTAACAATGAAATTTGCAAACATTCATGGAAAACTATTTAGGAATATCACACATTAGACATGTTACAAGGTAAAAGTCTGCAAATTATACAGCACTTCATCAGACGATGGTATGGACCTCCAGCCATGTAGCAGCAATTAAACCTTTTGCCCTCTTACCCTCCTCTTCTCCAAATTAAGTTATAATTATCACAGAGTAGCTATAAAATGTGTGTTTTGAGAAATTATGCCATACTAAAGCTGTGCATAGAGCTTGTGGAAGCAGCATTGTTTGATCAAAGCTGGGAGAAGGCCAATGGTTACTGCAGCCTATGGCCTGAGGCTAAAAACAAGGCATTGCTGGGATCCACCGCTGCACAAATACACATTTCCCACACACTGAGGAGCAAGGGTTCTGCTAGATAAGGCTAATGTGGTTCTATGCATAAATGAAATTATTTTCACCTTTAATAGGAGCTTTTGGGCCACTCCTTTTCCATGCGCTGCTGCTGCTGCACAGCAGACGGAGCAGTGCCAGCTCAGATGGAGACTGTCCTTGGTGTGCCACTTTGTCACCATTTCAGTGCTTGCAGTGAAACCCCAAGGACAGAGCAGGAATGATGAGGGCTCTTGGTGAGGAGAGCACTGCAATAAACAATAAATGGCAGAAGAGCCTGATGGTGGTTTAAGATTTCTTATCCAAAGATCCTGGCTGTGCTCACAGCGCTATAAGGATCCTGGTGCTCCTCCTGGGTTGAGATACTCTCACAAGGAGATGTTATAGCTGAAGAAGTATTAGATATAGCAAGCTCTTCTCACTGGGAATGGTTTAGGTTTCATTCTGTTGCTGAAGAATGTGTCACAATTTCTTTGCCCATTAAAACCACATTTGCAAGTTTGGATCTTGCTTGTCCTGAGTCTAATTCTTTACAACTGCTATTATTACTTTTAGTCAGGAGCTCAGGCTCTAGAAGGCAGTGTTTTGATTTTATAGGCCTTTCAATAATGCAAAGAGCATTGGTGAGTAAGGGAGTAATTAAGCAGGCTTGTGACAGATCTTTGCCTCTGGTTAGTTTCTGCAACGTTGTTATTCGTATATGCATTTTACAAGATGTTCATAGCAGGATGGGTTTGTCTTCTGTGAAATTTGTTTATGTGAAGGGCAGAGCAAAAAGAGCTATCTGACAGACAAATATAACCTTAAATGGCCTAGCATGTTCAAATAAGTGAATGTTATTTTCCCAGAGGCTGCAAAAGGGCAAACATAAGGGCCTGAAAAAAAATACAAGAGTAAGCCACAGGACAACTAAAATTCCTGAATTTGGGTTATAGTGGCACATATGTCAAAACTGCAGGAGTTTTTAAGAAATCTAAGAGGGAAAAAGTGATGAATAAAAACTTAAAAGCAGAATTTTACAGAAAGAATTTACTTAACTAGCAACTGCGAGATGAGAACATGTTCTACAAGGAAAAACATGAGAGTAAAAAATGGAAGGGAGAAAGTTATGAGAAGCACATTACTGCAATTGTACCAGATTGATTTTCTTGCAAACTTCTGTTAACAAGCATTTTCACAGGCCAGGAAGGTTCAAGTTTTGTCATGAAAAAGAATTTTGAGCGCTCAAATCTGAAGATTCAGACTCCTAAGCTAGAATCTAACACAGTAGCATAAATAAGAAACTATTGAATACACTCATGAAACGTTACACAACTTCCTTTGCCACTACATAAGGATATCTTGATAAACACATATTTCATCCCTAATTGGGGCATGCAAACAAAATAAAGTGCATTGAATAAATCTCAAAACTATTTTGTGGATAGCTAAAAACATCTGGAGGAGACAACATATGAACAAGCACAATGATAATTTGTAGGAAGAGATGATCTAAATAAACTGAAGATTGATCTCATATCCCTTGACTCAAAAATTAAAATTCCTTGGAAGCCAAGATCCTTTTCTTCACAGTAACCATTGGGAACCAAAGAAAATTTTTCATCAACTCCTCTTTTGCCAAGATTAAAATAATTAACCTCCTTTAAAAACAACTCTTTATGTAATCCTTGCTTCACAGTACTTGACAGAGCCAGTAAGCTCCAAGCCATACTCAGTTATTTGGACAGAATGAAACTTTTAAAACATCAGTAAAATTGATCATATTGAACCCTGCAAAGGGACTGCATCTTGCAAGGTAAGAGGTGGATTATTTCAGCAGTTACCAAAATGACAGAGTATCAAAAGATGAAAATCTTTGGCTGGCATAGACATTTTTACCTGTAATCCTTTGGAAGAGAAAGGTATACCTTTATTTTTAGGTTTATTTTTAGCTGCTTTATTCCTAAATGAAGGCAACACAATAGAAATGTTAAAACTGTTCCCTTATACTTATTCCTATATACTATACTGTTCCTCTATCACTCTCTTTGCTCTGCCCAAGTTCTTCTAAATTGTTCTGTGAGGAGAAGCTCTTACATGGATTAACATGAAAGTTGTTATGATACGTTCACACTTATATAACACACTTTTTGGTTGTTGATGGAAGTATTATAAAAAACTATATTCATGCTAGTGTGAAATATGGCCTTAGAGAATCCTCATGAATTCATTCTAGAACGAACATTCATTCTAGAATATTCATTCAGGGTATGGATGTAAGTGAGCAAGCAGTGAATTCTTCAGCTATGTATTTTTTGGTTCAGTATTCATTAATACTCCCCACCTGACAGTGGTTTCATTTGCAGGTGTGCAAAGGAAAACTGAATTTTAAGATTTTAAGAATTTAGTCGAGAAGGGGAAGCTTATAAAGGTCAGCTTATGTAAAGAGGAGACATTACCACATAATTTCACATACTGCTCACTGTGAATATCATACAGTAAATAAACAGTAATTCCTAGCTTTTACATAGTAATTTTCACTTACATGTAAAATACAGCTAACAACTGAATTTGCAGTGCTAACTTCAAGTGCATAAAATAAAGTAATCTTGACAAAGCTGAGATTTGCTCACAAACCACAGAATAATTGATTTATGGTGGAGATTTTCCATGGCCATTACAAATTTATTTTTCATTCAAAAGATTAAGAAACAAGTTGCTCCATCTACTCATCTTCTAAGGTGCTGGGAGAAAACATAAAAAGATGAGAAAAATAAACAGCTATCTAAACAGCTAAAAATCCTAACCAGCATCCTATCTAAAAATCCATTTTATGTCTTCACTGGCCTAAGAATAGTTAAGATAATTTTACTGAACTGGAACTTGTCTAAAAACTTCAAAATTTAGTGAATTATCCCAAAACATTAAATCATCAAGCTCTTCTCAACATTTACCCTTTTTTCAACTTGGAAATATTATTTTCCTACTTCTTTTCAACATGTCCTTTTGATCTCTCTTCCTTTTTGCAATAATGCTCCTGTGTTTTACTAGAATGTTCTATTATTTCATGCTTCATGTTTCTCACAGAACAGAATCAATTGAGTTGGTTGTGACTCTTGAAACACAAATGTTTTCAAAGCTTTAAGATATCGTGCATATCTGCTAACTGCCCTTGTTAATCAACCTTATGGAATTGTCTGTTCTTTTACAGGCAGCGCTTTCTCCTGTCCTTGTGATTCCCAGATGTGAAGATCTTCCATAAATCCTCCTCAAGAAGCCTGTGTTAATATTTTCGCCCGCTGAATTATGATCTTTAATCTTGACATTCACACTTTAAAAGTACCTTCATCTTTCTGCACGACAGCAATACAGAAGTGAATTTTTCCAAGTGAAAAATTACCTTAGAAAACGTACCCTTTTCTATAAACATCTAATCCATGCATGCTAAGAAGAATCCTTTTGTTTATTTGTTGCAACAATATGAGCCATTATAAAAACAGAGAAATAAGTAATGTAACATTTTGTTTCAGGTAGAAAAGTGGCTTTCCTAAAAGTGAAAATTTCTAAATTCTCCCTAATAGTAAGTAGGGAGAATGGTAGTCACAACAGACCATAGGAACAAGTGACTGAAGACATGAGGGTAAATGAAATGTCCCAGGAGCGCTGGGACAAAATGAAAATTGGAGGAGGAATAAGCCCACGCACTTCATTATGGACAAATTCTGACAAATTATCCCTTTTGTGACAAGATAAAAAGTCTAAATTAGACAGGAGAAGCAGTAGCTGTCAGATCATCCCGACTTCAGTAAGGTTTTTGGCATCCTGTCCTGTAAAATTAATATAAGCAAGCAAGAACTCAGTCAGCATGAGGGGGACACAGGAGCACTGCACAGAGAGGAACTTGTGTAACTAAAGAAAGGAAAATGGGTAGGTCAGTCAGGATTGTTCAAGCAGCTTCACTTCTGATGCAGCTATCAAATGAAAACTCTGCCCACTAAACCTGAGGCAGTACTAAACAGAAGGAATGAAATGTTCTGGAAGGGAAAAGCAGACCACAAAACAACATTGAAAAACTTTTTTGTGCATTTCCCTTTGCCGTGCACCTTCCTTGCACGTCCTATGCCACATTCCTGAAAGGTTTTCAGCACACTGGACATTTTGAACAGAACATTAATAAAATATCCACTAGGTATGGTTTAGGCATGTGTGCTCACACTTTAGGGCAGAAGTTTAAACAGGAATTAATTCCTTGATTTGCTTTCCTTCCTAAGTGTCACCTATCACTACTTGAACTCTTGTCTGTCCTCTACAGTCTCTTTAGCTCTTTCATACTGTTAAAGTCTCAACTTTTTGCCAGTGAAAAACATCTTTGCCTCTATTGATTAAAGTTCACTGTATACAGGTTTTATTTATATTTCAAATATTTCTGGATGTTACTCTTTGGTTATATTTGACTAAGTACTAAGTACTAAGTATATAGTACTTAGTACTATAGTACTAAGTACTATATTTGACTAAGTACTAGTACACAAGACAAAAAAAGGCAACGCAACCATGGATGCTTTGAGTCTCAACTCCAAAATAATGTTTTTTACAAAAACCTGTGCTTTTTTTCTCCCATATTTTCAGCTCTGCAGAGAATGTAATAATGTGTTGAGCATCTTTCGTCTATTATTTTAATACACACAAACTTTGATCATAGTGGCAAAAAGTTTTGGCTCACTGTGTATATTTTCGTATATTCTCTTTATATACCCTGGACATCTGAAAGCAATGTGACAAAACTAAAGACAATTTTGAATTTGGTATGAGTCCTAATTTAAACTAGTTGGAGAGATCCCTTTCTTTTGGGTAAATACACTGTGTTGTGCAGTGTCTCTTCAATTTTTAGGTTTAGAATACCTTCTGTGTACATGATAGCTAAATTTCTTATTTTGTGTGTTTATACAGAAATTAGTTTTCAAGAGGGGTTTTATACTTCTGTCACAAAAGCTCTGATCCTTAAAGAGACATTTGTATTACAGCATAAAGCATAAGGCGAGAAATTTGATACAAATGTCACAGCTATTTTACTTCAGTATTAAAGAAGAAAATAAAGGAAACTATCTTGATGGAATGCACATCATTACCAAGTTGCATTCCTCTTTCATGTCTCCAGTCTCCCAGGAGGCTCAGTTTGATTATTATAATGTAAAATTTTGACCCTTCATCTCACTGCTCTGGAATTTCAGTTGAGAAACACTTGGAAGATGCTTGTTGTGGGCTCCAGCCAGCCAGTGCAGAGGGTGTCCAGTCCTCTCTGTTCAAGGAGCACAGCACCTGATTTCACAGCACCTAATTTCTCTGATTAACACAGAGAGAAGTAACACAAGGATAATTTGAGAAACCTTTATAGTGAAGGGATTCCTTTTGGGATGTTAGCCAGCTTGTTTTTATTTATAGTGAACTTTAATAAATTTTAAAATAATTAATTTATATGTAGAATTTTCCTGTAATGCAATTTGAAGAGCAACTTTCTTAGGAAAACTTGTAGGCTGAAATACCGCAAATATTTTGTTTAAATAGAGTAGAACTTGCTCACATGACACTTAAGATTTTATGCTCCTAACACAACCCCAACTAAGAGCTGCACATTTCTCTGTGTTAGCTTTTTTCACAGATTCAGAAAAATATTTTAGACATTTTATACATTCAATGCCTTTCCCTTTGTTTTGCTTTTGCTGACTTAGCAAGTGACGTGGTTTTGCTTGGAAACACTTTCTCTTTAAATAGGAGTAGCTCATTCTTAGTGGCAATGGTTGATAAATGATAACATGCCAGAAATATTGTGCATGCTTCTGAAAGGCGCAATAACAATGTCCCTCCAGATGTGCCCAGAAATTAAACACCCGGTTTGCAATGCCAGTTTTTAATAAGCAATCTGAAGAGTCTATAATTTAGGAAGCATTACAATTTAGTATGAAAAAAAGGAGACAGATTATAGCCCTGGATGAGCCATGGAGCAGAAGTTGCCCAGATTCTCAGAGGATACACATTCCCACCCAGTAACACGTTTAGTAAATTACATGTCCTGTTACAGGATTAGCTGCTCCACAGAACTATTTCAGTCCTGAATATTGGTACGTGTGGTTACAGCACTGGTGCAGAGCAGATACCAAATTCAGTTGTGTGTGAACATGATAATTTCCACAATTTAGTTGCTCCTTAGTGAGAATAATTGCCAGTATCTTGCTATGTGTCCACTATAAATTAAACCTGCATCTACAGGGTTTCTGTAGATGCATAAATTAGAAATAATTATAAGTTATTTTGCTTTAAATAATCTGAGAACAATTTCTGCTATAAATAAACACCTTGGTATGGCTAGTAGCAAGCAGATGATTATAAAATGTCTCCTGTGTAATTAGGGAGCACATTTTTGTGTAATTAAGTAAAAGAATGAGAGTTAAATTAAGAGGGAGTGCTGGTGGTATTGCCACCCTACTGTAATATAATGTATAGTGACATCTGCATTACTTTTATATACAAATAATGTCATTTTTAGTAATAGCTTTTATATTAAGCTAGAAATATATTCTAAACTTCAGAAAGGCCAGCTTGTTTTTGTCCATTTGCTTATAAATTTCTCCTAGTTTAGAAAATTCTGTCAAATTTAGCATAGCAAAATTGTCTCATAAAAAGGAAAAAAAAATTGAAAACACTCAATTTCCTTTCAGATTTAAACAGCGGAAAATATGAGACACCTTGGGATCCAAGTCCAAGTACTTACATGTAGTTACACATATACTTGGTATTATTTACTCTCACTCTTTGAGCTGGAGTGAGCTGAATAAGCAGGTATTTATGACCACACTTGTCTGAAAATAAGTGCTCTTATCACAAGGCAGTTAGTAAATGGATATGTTCCTTTGGTTTAAATATTTATCCAAGCTGATGTTTTTCCTGCAATGCTGGTGCTTTTCATAATCTGTCATTAGCCGTGGAAAGTCTGTATTTTTTATTTTCTCTCGCTTGTATGGCAGCTGTTGAAGACACAGAAGTCTTGTTTAGGTTCATAAATAGATTTTTGGCATCTTTCTGTAACAGAGTGTGCCAGCACAGTGAACTGACTGGCATTGTTTTATAAGCAGTGTTGCTGAAAAAAACCCATTATTTCACCGAGAAACAAGAAGGAAATGCCCAGCTCCAGAAACTCATCTCTTCCAAGGTCCATGCTCAGACAGCAATCAGGCAGCTGCCTTTGGTGTGTTGCACTCGCTCCCTGCCTTCTAAATTGTAGGAACGTGTATTTCCCCACGGTTCTTTCTGCCTTGTTTTGTTTAAGGGTTTCCCCTCCAAGTCTGAAAGCTGCCAGGAAGCGCCAGCAGGAAATCCCTTCAGTCTGCTCTGTGTCGTGAGAACGACTTCCACCTTATTAGGTACAAAATTATTTATGTCACAACTGAAAGTAAAACAGGACGGAGGAGGGGGTGGAGCATTTGCTGGTGTCACTGGTGCGAACCTTGTCCTGGCTTCTGTGCCGTGTCGGCTTCTGCTCTGCACCCCGAGACTTGTGAGTATTTCACAACCTTTGACGTCCTCCTGCTTTCTTTTTTCTTCATTCGAAAAAAGGACGGGACTTAGAGCTTAGCTTCTTATGAAATACATAGTTTAAATACTGTATTTAACCTTGCACTTGGCACCTGTTTCTCCGTTTCTGCTGCATTAGAGAAATCAGCAATTAGAGGAGACTGGTGCTAGCTCGTGAAAACTTGTCATTGTTTGCTAACAAATTCACTCAGCAAAAACGAGGAGAAAGCAAAGCTACTGCTCTGAACCTGTCCTGGTTAACTCTGTCCTGGTTAATATAGCAAGGACAGAGGCAAAAATCTGGGAGAAAAGTTATTTACTTCTTAGTGTATATGGTTAAAAGAGCATTAAATGCAGGCAGAGAACAGAAAATTTGCAGGCAGTGGAATCTTGCTGAAAACAGTGACAGGGTTTCTCTAGATGACAGGAGTGTTATAGAGAGATTCCACTCAGGAGTAAACAAGAGTAAACATACGCAGTGGCGAGTCTTGTTAAAAATAACACTTTCTACCTAGCCATAGAATCATAGACTCATATAGGTTGGAAAAAAGGGAAAGATGTGGGGAACAGAAACTTGTCACAGATTGTAAAGTCACAACCTGCAAAATTATATCTGTGTAAGTCTAATAGGAAATTCTCCTTCCCGTGCACAATCACTACCTTGCAATTCCTTCTGCCTAAAGAAGATACTTTTAGGCAGCTTACTTTTAAGAGAGTCTCACACAGTGGAAAAAACTCCTGGTGATAATTATCACAGCATGTTTGGCTATACTTTCCAAGTAGTACATAGTACATAGTATGTAGTACACAGTACATAGTGAAGTGCTTCCTTTGTCTCTCAGGATGTTTAGTTCTATTTACAGTTACAAATTAATTTGGCACGTACCAGTTAAATGGAAGCATACCATTTAGTTATTTTGTCTTGGAAAAAGATAATTATAGATTAACACAGTCTAAACAATATTTATAGCTCAATAGAGGTGTTAAATTTGGGAGTCTACTGGGCTGTTTGAAGCTTAGAGTATGACTTTATATCTGTGCCCTGCTCTGCACCAGCACCAGAGGGCAGCCCCTGGTGCAGGGCCAGGCTCTGGGAATGGGGATATCCAGGGGTGTGAGAGAGTCTGGAGAAATGCAGGCTTGGCCATGACCCTATCACTCTCTACAAGTCCCTGAAATGAGGTTGTAGCCACTTGGAAATTGATCTTTTTTCCCCAAGTAACAAGTGATAAGACAAGAGGAAATAGCTCCAGGTTGTGCGGAAGGTTCAGATTGAATAATAGAAAAAGTTCCTTCACCTAGAGGGCTCAACATTGGAACAGGCTGTCCAGGGAAGTGGTAGGGTTGCCAACACAGAAGATCTTTAAAGGACACATAGGTATGGTGCTCAGGTTAATGTCTGGACTCGATGATTTTAAAGGTCTTTTCCAGCCTAAACAATTCTATGATGTCATTAGGAATTCATTATGTCCTGCTGTCATTATGAATGTTTCAGTTCTCTGGGAAAAATAAGATCATGGTCAGATGCCGAGGAGATCAAAGGACCCTGCGTGATTCAGTGTGAATCAAGCAAAAGCTGTTTACTGTACTTCTAAACATTGTTTGTGTTTACTTCTTATGTTGGTCTCCACAGTCACGCATTGTTTAATTGGTAGCTCTACTTTGTCCACACAGCAAGCAAGCATCTCTTTCTTCATCTAGTTTTAGATGCTGTAAGTGTCATTTTACTCGGGTTGACACCCCTTTGTCTGTCAACTTTTCTGTTTCTTCCTTCTTCTTGCAACATCAGCTTTTTTATCCACAAAGGTGACCTTGTTCTTTAGTTCCAGAAGGTTAGACTGGTCCATTTAGTACATGTCCATTTTCCTGTAAATATGATCCTACAAGACCCATTCTAGGAGCCAAAACCCAGAAGAGCGAATACTCATGCATTCCTCTTTTTTTTTTTCTTTGAGGCTTTTCTGGGCACTTAAACACTCAAAATGAAAGAGTGATTTTAAAGGTTATTTTATCTACAATTCTCATTATTATAATGCATTGCCAATTCTCTACACCAAATTACAGTGCTAGGCAAAACAAGAACATCCCAAACATGTCCATTTGCTCTCCATGCATGCTAATTTTTTTCTAATTTCCAAAAGTATTTTAAAAGTAATGGCTTCAAAATGGAGGGAGGAAATCCCTACTCTCAGTTACTTGTTATCAGCTACTGATTTGTCAGAGTTCATGCAGTATTTCATGCTATAACCGATGAGGTGAGTCCTTAGTGGCAGCAGAGCGTGATCATTCACCCTATACTATCTTATATTGTTGATACAGCTGCTATACATTATATATATATACTATACTATTATATATACTCATCATACTCTATCTTACATTGTTGATACAGCTGCTGTACATCACAACTGAACAATTGAATAGTTTACCAATTAACTCTAATGTCAATGCTTACATATTCTTCACCAAAAGATGGTGGATGGATTTTTTTTTTTGCCCACCAAGGAACTGCTTTGAAAAGAATTGTATAAAAATATATGTAGACTAAAAGAGTTGTGCTCTGTGGTAGTTAACTGAAGTTGCTAATCCAGCCCACTCATGCTGAAATTTATCAAATTTTTGTAAGTAAAAATAAAAGAGAAGAATATTTACTGGCTGCAATTTATTTTTGAGTGGATGGACCATCATATTCTAAGCTGCTGGTCAGAAATGATTCCCACTGCACCTTTCCCTGGCTGCAGTGTCTTCCAGAAGGCACTGAATGGCAAGTGTGGTAATTTTCTTCCCTAGAGTTAAAGTGTAAATAAGGACAGTGTGGGGAAGTTTATTGTCTCTGCAGGAGAAAGAGCCTGATCTCATTGACTGTGCTGTTTCACTGTCTGCCGTGGACTGTGTTTGTGAAGATACAAATTGGACAGTGCTAAAAATCTTGTGAAAAACATATATAGTAGAAACCCCATTTTTGGTAAAAGAGTAACAACAGTGATGAGGTTTACTTCACATATCTTAGAACTAATTTTACCTGTTAATATGTTGTTAGCATACCATTAACATTGGTTCTTTTTTGGTTGATAAGCAACATGATAGGAAGTTGGGCATGAGCTCTGCAGCCTCTTTTGGCGCTGCATTGGCTAATTAAGAATTATGGCACTTGTACCAGAGGGGCCTGCATGTATTCTGGTGAGTGACAAAACTGCTGTTTTCTTGTAAGGAAGAAGCCCTGACCTGCCCTTCCAGAACTAAGGAATTCTCTATGGGAATCAATGTGCCTGACTTCTGAGAGCTGCAGCTGGAAGCTTTCAGTGAGCTTGTGAGAGGAAAAGCCATCAACATGAGCACACTCATGTGGATAGCTTTTGAGCACTTATTGCTCAAAAATAATGAATTATCTCTGTTAGTGTAAGCCATACAGCCACCCTGAATGTCAAATGAACCTCAGGCTGAATGCCATGAAAATAACAAAGACAGAAGAGGCATGGCAGCTAGAGCAAGGGTGTGTGGTGTGCTTATGAGAACACAGGAATGTGAGTCACAGTGGC
This sequence comes from Zonotrichia leucophrys gambelii, assembly GCF_028769735.1. NCBI lineage: Eukaryota > Metazoa > Chordata > Aves > Passeriformes > Passerellidae > Zonotrichia > Zonotrichia leucophrys. The sequence continues at coordinate 42,090,737 of NC_088173.1, read as the reverse complement.
TCTCAAAGGCTCAAGTGCTGCAGCCTTTGCCAGAAAAGAAATGAGAACAGTTCCTTTTCCTGATGGTGTGCTTAGGCAATGGAGTAGCTCCTGGAGGTTTTCTTTGTGCTGCTGCTTGTAAGGGTAAATAGGACAACTGCTGCTTCAATTGCTGCTTCACATTCCTGAGGTTTGATTATGCTGGTGCTATGATTGGTTATAATCAGGGCTGTCAGTGCAGTGGAGAGGCTGGGCAGCACAGGGAGTGACAGGAGGGTGACAGCTCACCTGGGCTTGCACTGCGGATCCCAAGGGTAAACCTGACCTGCAGTGACCCACACTGGATGCTGGTGATGGCCCAAGCCATCAGACTGGGGCTCACACATGCTGCCTCACTGCTTACAGCTTTCTTTCACTCATTTTATTTCATTTTCAATAATTTTTATTGAATAAAAAAATGTCTACAGCCTAAGCTACACTATCTTAGAGTAATTACTAACATGGGCACACGAAAAATCAGATTTTACACTGTCTAGAGTATATACTTATATATATATATATTTATATATATATATTTATATATGTAAATATACATATATTCATATGGGTATGTATACATACATACACACACACACATATATATATATATATATATATCACTTACCACCATATTACCCATTTTCATCTTGATCACAGATTAGTTAATTTTTCTCAAAAGGATAGGAAAAGGATAAGAAAAGAGAAATTTTACTCTACAAATGCAAAAATATTGGAGGAACCTAAATATTTGGGGCCCAGTCTGTGATATCTAGAGATAATTTTTTTATTTTTGTTTTAAGTGGTTGCTCAGCAGTCTCTAGGATTGTCCGTGTTCACTTTAGCCCCCCGTGTGTTCTGGTGCAGCTGTGAGGAATTGCAGCCCTTTTGAAATAAGCTCTGCAAGGACACATTTTTCTTCACGCTGTAACATCTCCCCTGGAGAAACCTGAGCTAGCATCTGAACTAGCTGGCTGCAGCAACCAGAAATATTTGCTTGGGGAGCATGAGGCATCCCATCCTAGGGGCAGATATGCAAAGTAACTAAAAGGGAGGATTTCTGGTGAGACAGAGCTCAGAAAACTCTTGCTGCTTGTGAAAAATCAGTGTTAAGGAGTCTGCCCAAATCACAGAAAGATGTTGAGATGGAGGCAAGGAGAAGACTCAGGGCTGCATCCAGCTGCCTTTGTCATTGAAACCAGGTTTTCTTTCTGTCATCTTGTGTCTCCTTTTCTCCACACCTTTTTGGTCAAACAAAGCCATTTATACAGGGGTTTGGTTTGGTTTGGTTTGAGTTTTTCCAGGGGCTTGGTCCACTCTGTGAAAACAATCCATTTGGTTCACAAATGGTGTGTGAGAAAAAGGAAATCGTTACATCATCCTCTGATTAAAGATTTAATACCTTTTTATGATTATGAATTCATGGGTAGGCAGTGAGCATGGGATTGAGTTTTGAGTAGAATATGCCTTAGTGATCATAAACACTTCTACTTCTGCTACCCTCAAACTTTCTCCTTCCTTTCACTCCCACCATGTCTTGACTCCTTGCTGTGCTCTCCATCCAGTCATACAACTCAAATTCCACCTCTGTGCCCCAGCAGCATCCCTGCTGTCTGCCCCTAAGCCTTTAGAATATATACAGGGGACTTGCAGAAGTTACTCACAAAATTTAAGAGGCTTCCTGCTTTGAATCTTCTTAATGGATAGGCTGAAAGCCACTCAGAAATCCATTGTGGCTTTATACTCACGTTTTTTTCCCCCCATGTAGGCCCCAAAATGTAGTTTTCTGACCCAGATGCTGTGCTTCTCTTCTGAGTAATGGTCCAGCAGGCAGAATGCTGGGGATGGCACAAAACTCTGCTGGAGCACTGAGCAGGCTGCCGAGCCAGGTAAGCACCTCTTAAAAAACATGACATTCTTCTGAAAGTTCAGCAAAGCTTGTAATGGTATTTTGCAACCCAACATGAAAAGTAAGTAATAAAGAAAATTTAAGGCTTGTAAACATCTCTGGTATTTTAGATTAAATCCTTACACTCTATAATTTTTACGTTGTTTTTTTCCACTCCTTGTTGTTCAGTTGTACCAGAATTAACTGTCACACCATAAATAGGTCTGGAGTTTTTTCATATTCATATTTTTCAGTTGACTTGTGACGCAGCAAGTTCTGGCCAGCTTTTCTGCTCAGTCCTATTCCCTGTGTCTGGCTGATATTTCACAACATGTGAGGCCAAACCGCTGGTCCTTGAGAGTATTTACTACACTCTTTCCTGTGTAAAAATTTAGCAAGGAGAGGCATTAATGTTCACTGGCTACAAGTCACATAGTTTTCTTATTCATGTTAATTCTTCTTTTGGTTGGTGATTCTTATGTTAATTAGTCTATGCTCAGTCTTTCTCATCTTTTCTGCTGGCTTTCCAGTTGTTTTCCTGCAGAAGTCACAGAACCAATTAATCATCTCAAATTTGAGTTCATTACTGATTATCCAGTAGCTTCGTGTGATTTCATGCAAAGTGCCAGAATGATTGCATCACTCTAAGCTTTTATTAAAAGCGAGAAAATACAGACCTCCTGATTCTGGAGAAGATTCTGGAACTCAAGTGTCACCAATAAAAGCTATGGAAAGTTGGAAGCAGGTCCTGAGTCACTGTCCTGAGCATGCCAGTTCTTCCACAATGATTGCCAGTAGTACATGGAAATAACCTAAGGTTATTTAGTCTTCCAAGGCTGTGAAAAAAAATCAAAAGCATGACAAGCAAACAAGTCTTTATTTTCACTGAGAATTTCAAATGCACATTCAGCCAGCGGTGTTTTGACTACAGGAATTACTCTTGTAGCAAGATGCAGATGCAGGATTGTGTGACCATCAGAAAACAAGTTTGCTTTGCCCTGTGGTCACGCTAATGTTATGACTTACCTATTTAAATGCTTTCATCCTCCATGATAAATTAAAACAAGTCTCATGTGTTCTGGAAGCAATTCTGTTTGCTCCCAAAGCCAGTGAACATTTTAAAATACAACTATTCCACTGCCCCTTAAAGGTATATGTAAGTTTGGTATTTTTGCTATTAACTTATCATCTCTTAAATTAACAATTTTTTGCTGTTTTTTATATTTATACACAGTGAATGGTGTAGCTATGAAGGTACAAACAAAAAGACAACATCCTTCTCAATAAGGCTTAGTTTCTAACAGCAGGTGTAACACACAGCCAGATGTAGCATATAGGTGTAACATCTATGTTGTCTCTCTTAAAAGAATTAAAAGTGCAGATTATTTGAAAATATAAATCATAGTAGAATAGTCTACTGTTAGGAAAAAAGCAGAGGAATTCCAACCACTAAGAACAAATATATCGTTGTGCACTCTGTGATTGATTTGTACAGATTTTTTTTCCTTTAAATCTTTAATAATCATTAAGGACTTGAACTATATGATGATTTCTAGATGAGTTAGCTTTTCTCTTGTTTTCAATGGAGATTATTTATATAAAATAGCCTTTAAAACTACTGCACAAAAGCTAACTTAAGTACATTCTGCTATCAGAAGTCTCAGAACAGTCTCAGAAGCTGAATGAAGATGGGTTCTGTCTCCAAGTTTCCCAGATGGTGGTGGGAACAAGAGGAATACCATCAAACAGACATTCCATAACTTACGAAAAATGCAATTTTCACGATTGTTGCCAAGCAGAAATGGATGTAATATTTTCTGTTCCCTAGCTCCCCAGTGAGGATAACAAACAAAGTCTCTTCCATGGGTCATCTACAGTCTCCTGAGATCATCCTGGCTACATATTTTGTCTGCTGACTGAATCACAGGCACAGTAGTGGAGTGATATCTTATGGGTGTCCAGCACAGATTCTGAATCACTGTTCTTTCACAGCATTCAGTGGCAGTTATCCAAGCCAAGAAATAATACTTTCCTGAATGAAGTTATACTGGGGAAAGTTTATTCAAATTGGTTTTTTTTCTTTCTTTCTTTTCTTTTTTTTTTCCTGGAGGAAAGAGAGAAAAATATCACCATGGCAACTTACTTTCAAATGAAAGCATCTTCAAGTGTAGTGCAGTGTACTAGAACTTTTTTTTTTAATTAAGAAAATCTCCCCCTCTAAATACAACCTACAAGCTTTACTTCATTCTAAGACAGATGATTTATTAAGTCCTTTTATAGGGAATGTGGGATTTTGTTGGACTCACTATAATCACAATCCCCCAGTATTTTCTAACAGAGATCCTTACGAGGTTAGACAGTGGTGGAGGGAGGAAAAGACCTCACAGTGGCATTTGTATGTACTGACTTAAGAAAAACAGGTACAGAAATAACAGTCACTTCAATGAATTCTGTTAGTTATAAAAAAGTAGAGTTTATAGGTATATAAATAAATAAATAAATAAATATATTTGTCATGTGATTCACTTTTCTACGCTCTCAGACAGCTTCCAACTAAACTTCTAAAGAAAAGGCTGCCATAAATGTAGCTATTTCTCCTGCAACATGACACAATGCACCAGATTATTTATGTCTCCCAATACTCTTTGCAAAATAGAGCTGTTAACTTTTATGTCTCGGCTGAATTCTTGGGCGGGTATTTTCTCCCTTGAATCCTAAGTATGCTTTTTTTCCCCATCTCCTTCTCTCACATTCAAGCAAACTTTTCAGCAGAGAGCCTTGATTTGCATGATTTGTGCTTTTCTCTTTTCTCTCCTTAATTCCTCTGTAATTTTTACTCATTGAGCCAGTTTGTGCTTCCCAGAAATCTGTAGCTGCATACAAGTAGGGAGACTGCTCCTGTGCCTTCCCATTTCCCACAGAAACAAAGCAGATAGCTGCATGCTTTTCCTCTTTAATTTTGTTTTATTACAATTCCAGACAAACACAGTGTTATTTAATGGGCTACAGCTTTTTGCCTGCAGTTATGCTCCTTTTGTTTCATACAAAAGGGATGTTTCTTACCTCATTATCCTGTTCCACGCAGTTAGAGACCAACCCCAGTTTCCTGTTCCCTTGCTGCTATTCAGAATGAACGCTTGTGCCATAATTTACATTACCTTAGACTTTTCAAGCATATTTTGGTGGATTCAGTCCTTCAAAGATGCAACTCTCTGGGCTACTAAAGAGGCCTGGTTTTAAAGTTTTTTGTAGTAAATGATGTGAGTTTCATTTTGCATCATGATGCTAATGCAAAGGGGAGATAATAAAATAATATATTGACATTAAGGTCTGGAATCATATGAATCAGCTGCAAGATTTCTCACTATCTGCTCCTGATTTGCAGGTAAATTTGCCCATTTAGCTTGAGAGGTATGCTGTGGCATTTTGGACTTAAGTTTCTGTCTTAATGCACTTGTGACTGGAATAGAGTTGATTTTCTTCCAAGTACCTGTGTTTTGGAACTGAGATGAGAATAATTTAATAACACTCAGGTTTTAGTTGTTGCTAAGTAGAGTTGATGCTGATACATGAGGACATTTTATCCTAAGATTGACCATTTTTGCTACCATCTTCAAGAAAAAAATTCTCAAAGTGCCAAATAAACTAGGACTAAATTTTTGTTTAGTCTGCAGAAAACAACTGATTCAACCAAGGTCAGACATAATCCAAATTCAGTGGTGTAATTTACTTAGCCATTCTGCCTAGCACTTCCCCCTGCAGAAGCTCTTATGAACATGGAGCTTTCCTATATAGCATTTCAATTCAACTTTTCTCATGTTCTCCTTTCGAAAAAATTCTTTCTTTTTCCTTTTTCCTTCTTTCTTTTATTTTTTGGCAAAACCCCCACTCATCTCCTGCCCTCATTTAGCTGAAAATATCTCTCAGATTCATAGGATTTTATGGTTGCTGTAGATTATTTTGCATAATTTAAATGACACATGAATATTTCAAGTCTCATTTTAAACTGTGTGCAGTTTCAGGACACACAGGTCACAGTGAGGACAAAGTAGTTTTCTAGTAGTTTTTCTCCAGCTAAAGATGAGCAACTTGAAATAGTGCAAATTTATGTACTGTGCACTGGTGACAATTTTAAAAAAGAAAATAGTTTGACTGAAACAATGAGCAAGATCCAGTGTTGAGAGTGAACTCAAGCTCTATATTGCACTCAGTAAAAGTGACTTTTAAGCAGCAATGTGGTTCAATAGGGGCTACAAGTAATTCTCTGCCCTCTTTAGAACCTGAGGGGTTTTGCCAGCACCTTTGCTGAGAGTTCAGTGCTCAAACCATATCCAAAGTATGGAGCATCCAAAACCTTGGACAGAATAATTCATCTCAAAGCAGCCTATGACACCTGTTTTGTCCAGACTTAAATATCAGAAAACAAAATAGCCTTCATTTAATTAATGAAAACTAATTTTTATTTCTGTTTATACTTTAATTATTTTCTAAATGATCGTTTTCTCTAATTCATATAACCAATTAAAACTTTTGCAAATGGAAAAATCTTTATTTAAACATCAAAAACTAAGAGAGAAGAAATTTGTTTTCTCTCAGCTAGATTGTTCAGTTTTGAAATGATGAAAATGTTCTCACAGTGCGTGGTGAACTGAAAGAAAAACAAAGAACTCAAACCCACATGAAACAGGTCAACAGGCCACTCCTGTGGCCACTCTGGTGCAAAACCTTTGCTAGCTGTCTGTGCAGCACCAGATAAAGATCAATAATGTCCTTCAGGCTCTGCAAACAAAAGGTAGAAAACCCAGTGGAACAAAAGCAGCAACTTGGAGGCCTAATGTCCAAGTGTAAAACAAATGATAGCATTAAATGTAGGCCAATCAATTGCAAGAAAAGCTTTCTGAGACAGCCTACAGTAGTGACGTGAATGCAGAATAGAAAAATCAAAATGTCAATTAGGAAGGTTTTGTTTCCTGGGTCTGAAACGCTGCTGGACCTGTTCTGGCCAAAGCTTGGGAAACTTCAAGGTGTGTGTTCTGAGGAGTAGTCCAGTGCAATAGTTCAGAAATTCAACTGCTGCAGATTAGGAGCAGAAATGAGTGAGCTTAGAGGCTTAGAAATGTGGAAGTTCCTGTGTAAAATTCTTCAGCATGCACATTTCAGCCATACTCTGCTATGCTCATCAGCCAGTTTCAGTGTCCTGTGGGCGCAAGGAACATTGGAGAAAGCTTGTGATCTCTTGAGCCTTCACATAATTTTTTTTGCATTGTTTGTATTGGCAACAGCTCTGGTTCTTGTTTGGGAGTGGGTGTAATCTATCAAAGTAGCTAAAATGTGCTGATATGTTCACTCTGACCTCAGACAGATGTAACACTACCACATTTTCTTCTGATTTTGTTCCTCTTCTGGAAATAGGCAACCCATGCTATCACTGAAGTTTCTTAAAAACCCCAAAGATTAATGCTTACATGTACAGAGTCAGCTGGCTCCTTGTTTAGAATGAAATAAGATTGATTTCTAGCTTTACCATTCAAAAATTATGAAAAAACATGCTAGAATGTTTCAAACTGCGTCATGCCTCTAATCCAGGATCCAGCAAATTCCAGTAAAAGTATCACTGTAGGAGAGGGCCATAGATTATAATTCTTTTTAAAAAGCTCTGGAACTTGCCTAACTTCACAATTTTGAGAACTGCTTTTGCTATTTTTAGTCTTTTATCTATTACAAGTGTGTTACAGATCTCTATCAGTGTATGGTCTTGCAGTCTTTAAGCTGAGTATTTTGCTAAGGCTGAGATATTATCTGTCCAGCAGCTGTTCCTGTAACAACTATTTTTATGGCCTCAGAGGTTTCAATTTTATGCATCAATATGACATCATTTATAATTTTTTTGCTGTTCAAGTTTCCATGTTTAATACTGTTCTAGTTGTTAATATCCTACCCTAAAGGCACAGAAATTTAATCTATAATTGTGTTCTCATTCCCTGTTGGATATTTGTTGCTACGATAAAAATATCACAAATAATATTTACAAGGAGTGCCTAACAGCAAATGAATAGATCAGAACACATTTTGCTAAACAAACTTTAGTTTTGGCTCTATTTTATGTGTTTTATTAATGCCCTTTACATTTTGAATATGTTTTTATTCTCACTGTTTATTTATCTGTGAGAACTTATTCTGAAAGGCCTTTTAAGTAGTTATTACATATTGCCTCCTGAAGGGTGTCATTTGGAGATAAATGGTCAAATCTCACCACCTGTGCCTTACAAATGAGTTTTTTGCTCTGTGCTTTTTCTTTGCTGTGTATTTGAGCTAAATTATTTTTGCCACTAGCAAAATTCAGGGAGTCTCTGTGTCAGTTGTGTTTGGCAAGCCAACCTAGCATATATAATTAATATTATACATCCTTGCATCAAGAAAACATTCAGCTGGTCTTTCACAATTTGAGGAGGGATTGATACCTTGAAAAGACTGACATTGCATGGAAGGATGAAAAGAGAAAGAAGCATGAATTAGCTTTCTTTCCTGGCTGGATTTTGCCACCTGGCAAGTATAAGGTCTGTAGCCAAGTACAGGGCACATCTCCACAAGGAAACAGTCTGAGCTCTGGGCCTCAAGCACAATCTGCAAAAGAAAGTAAAGGTCAAAAGAAAATATTTAACTTCTTACATTTCATGTTCTGATGTTTAATGTATTGAGTGGAACAGCAACGACTCTGTGACCTTTCAGCAAAATTTCAAGCAGGCATTATAAACTTTACTCTCTGGCATAAATGCCAATTATCAGGAACATACAGGAGAAAGGACTGCCAAAGCAAATCAACACGTAGCAAACAAAGAACATATAAGTACAGAATGTGATATAAACTGAGAGAGGCTCCTGCCAGGCTGATTACTGAGAAAACTCCCTTGAAGGTTAGCACTTCCCTGATACAGGCAGGATAAGCCATGTAGGACAATGCCATTCTGACACTAATTCAAACTCAGGGCTTTTTTTCTTTATTTCCCTTCGATTGTTTCCTATAAGAAGCCCAAAGTAACTCAGGGATGAAAGAGCAGAGAGATTCTTCAGTGAATCTGCTTCTTTGGCTTTCAGCATTTACCCCATGACAAGGCAGCTAGAATATGTCTTTTCTCTAAAACTTACTCATAATCCATGAAAATTTGATCTCAAAATTACTTATTTAAGGGCTCAGTATATGGAAACATCTGTCTAGTTCAGAAGTGCTGCTTTATTTATGGGCTCCATTCCTCTTAAAGCCACTTCCATTAGTTTATGAAACCTTTACTCTCCATGGCTTCACTCCATCACAGAAGAAAAAATCACAGAAGAAGAATTGCTGCAACAATGCAAATGAGTGGGTGTAAAATTGTACAAGATGTAAACAGTACTTGAATGCAGATCTAAAAAGACCCCTACTTTATGCATGAGACATTTCTTAATAAAATGCCAAAGGACTGGAGAGAGCTGGAGGTGATGATAAGATTTCAGAGGGAAATTTGCTGCAGTAACAGAGAAAAGAAGATTTAAAGTACTTTGCTGCACAGGAAGCCAGAGAGAAAATGCTGAGGACACATATTTTTAGAACAGGGGAGAAGAAGAGACCGACTAAAATAATAATAATGAATAATGTGCAAGAAGTCTATTGTACTACAGAGTGAAATGAGAGATGGGAAAATAGATTGTTATGAGAGAGAGGTGTTTGAGAAGGCTGATTTGCTCATGGGAACAAGGAAAGGGGGCTGATCAAGGAAAAAACTGTATGCTAGCAGTCAAGAAGTTGAGAGAAAATTCGAGAATAATCAACAATGAAGAAGGTTAGACTTATAGGGTGAGACTTACAGGGTGAGGGTTTTTGCAAATGAAGTATTTTGAAAAACTCTCAGGATATTTCAGGATTTTGAAAGAAGTGGACATAAAGTTCTGGCAGGGACACATACTGAGATCTGAGCAATCAGTTGTGAAGAAAACACTGGCAGTAGTTTCCCTTTTCCCACAAAAACTGAAAACAGTATCACCGGTTTCCAAATCCCTCATTAGATCTGAGTGCACTGTATGCTTCTGGTCATTTGTTTTCAGGAAGAAGGAAGCAGATGAGGAATAAAGATATAAATAAAGAATAAAAATACAGTTCAAAATAAGGAGAAAAAAGAACCAAATGGCATAGCCTGGAAAGAAATTTTCATATTTATGAATATCTTATCTCAAGGATTCAAGGAGACATTTATAAGCAAATATTATTAAAAAAAGTTTAGATATATGGTATTTAGGCAGAAGCATGTAATTTTAACTGTATTTTCCATCACATAACTTAAATACTGTAAAAAACCACAAATATTTTCTCTTGAGCAACTTAGATTATTGTTTCTGTGACAGCCAAATCAGCAAAGTCATTGGCTGTATATGCTTCATTAAAGAAAGATTTTTTCATTTGCTTACAGATTTGCTTCTTTAAAGAGAAAACAATACTAGTGTACCTTAGATATCACTCAGAGGTAACTGCTCTTAAAATGCTTAATTTAAATTCATTATTAAAAAACAGCATTCCTTTCCCAAACATTGTGTATTCTACCAACTGTCTGGTAAAATGATTTTGTATTTCTCCAAGCTACAAATCAGCTGGTCCTTCCAGCTACACGCAACAGGGTTTTGTCTTTGTTGGAAGTCTTGGAAAATTGGTTAATTAAGTCAGTACTAAAGCGAAGTTCTGTGGAATCAAATGGTGACAAGGCATCACTTTGGTTGTGTCTTCCAGAAAACACACCTGAAAAGTATTTGTCTGCAGTATCTGCTTCTGAACAGCCACTGCTTTTGCCTTTTAAAGAATGGAATGGGACTAATCATCTTCTTCCTATGGTAAATACAGAGCTAATGTCAATCAGACAGTAGCTACAAATTATTTATTTTCACTATCACAGCTGTTACTTGTCTCCAGTCACTTCAGAGAGTGGATTTGGAATTTTATTTTTACACTTTAAAAGAATTTTAGGCATTATACATCAGGTAATCGAACCTCTCTTTTGCATTATGTTCTATAAATGTGGCCTTCTGAAAAACCCACATTGTTTACACTGTGTATGACATGAGATTCTGTTTTTATGTATCTGTGTGATTTTATGATTTTTCAAATCTGCTTGCTTGCCCCAAGTATTTACCATATGTATTTACACGTAAACACTGTATCTCTAATATCTTACAATGCTGAGTCCTTTTTTTCATGGTAAAGGTTGTAGATCCCTCCTGTTTATCCTGATGGTCACTGTGCTCCTTCTGTTCCAGTGCTTATGTTCCAAAGACAGAAGCAGGACGCTGCAAGTGGGAAGAAGTTCTGCAGGATTTGCAAGCCATCAAGACATCCAAAGTAAGTCCATGAAACAGTCAGCTTTTCATGTAGTCCTAGAAGAAGCCTTAATAAAATATTTAGCACTGCACTCAGCTAGGAAGTGCTAGTGAGAGGGATGGTGTTTGTTAGCTAATGTTGATAATTCCAACTCTTATTTTCTTGCAGGACATTGATGTGAGTTTATACACTGCCAGTGCAGATGAGGATGTAAGTAAACTTCACATATGACCACAACTGATGTTTAATGTGGTGCCTTCATGGCCTTATCTGAACTATCCCCTAAAGCAGACTTGTTCTAATTTGATAAATGTATCTAAAATCAAATAATTTGCCTTGGAATTAATAGTACTTCTAATCAATGTGCTTGTGATAAACTATGTAAGCAGGTATTAATTATCCTTATTTAATCATCTGCTACTAAAGTTAATCAATTGAAAGGGATGATTGAGGCCATGTTGGGTGGGGCTTTGGGCATCCTGGCCCACAGAAAGGAGGCTCTGTGCATAGCAGAGAGGTTGGAAGTACAGGATATTTAAGGTCCCTTCCACCCCAAACTACTCTGTGATCATGTGGTTCAAAGTCATTTTATCAAGGCAAACAATGCTAAAATAATTCTGGGATTCATTTTTTAATTAAGGGAACATTACCTGCTTCCTCTGCTCTCTTACCCATTCTGAATTTAGGTCTCTGAGTTAAAGTGTTAAGACTGCTAAGCATAATATTAAATCAATTCCACTATGGTTTGTTGTATGCCAGGTTCCTATCCTCGTTAATTATTTTCCTGTGTTCTTCATGTTTCACCCCATCTCAGCAAACTGCTTGCTCTTGTTCTTCTTAGCTCTCACAGCCCATCTCTGCAGATATTCAAATGTATTTGAATAGTAAGAAAAGATGCCCAGTAAGTAAAAATCAGTTTCTTTGTGGCTGATTTTATCTTAGATTATGTCTCACTTATATCATACTTGTGGTTTAAATTAGATAATAAATTATGACCTACATTTGCTTATTTCTTTTTAATCATAAACTATTGCAACTGCATGTTTTTTTCAGGAAGAATGCCAGGAACTTGTAATGAGGTGCTTTTTCTTAGAGACAGAAGTGATATTTCAAGAATGTCGTATCAAAAATTGTAGTAAAACACAGGATGTGTGGAACATTTGGAAAAATGGGAATGACAGCTTTGAAAAAAATAAGGTAAGCAGCACCAATTGTGTGTGGAAAAAAGGCAAATCAAAATGTTTATTGGATAGCAGAAATACCTCTTTAGTTATATAAACTGTGGGATGAAAACTAATGAGAAAAACTAATGCCTTTTTTTTTCTTTTTTTCAGTTGGCTTCCACAAAATCAGAAAAATGCAAAGAATGTGAAGAATATGAAGAAAAAAATTTTACAGAATTTGTACAAAATTTTGAAAAGGTTATACAAAGGGATTGCAAACACTGGTCAAAAAGACATAAACTGGTAAAGAATATTCTTACATGAACACCCTCAGAGAAATTAGATTATCACCAAAAATAAACCAGAAAAAAATTATAATCCTCTTGGCTATCTCTTAATATATCTGTTTCTGTTGTGGTTTTCAGGTAAGCTCAATTACTTCTTCTGTCCAAGAACTCAAAGTCAAAATTAGAATATTTATGTGAAGACTCTTCTTTGCCCTTTTGTACAATGCTAACATAAGGGCATTAAAAATTATCTCCAGTTTTCTCACTGGAATAAATATCACAAAAAATAAATAAATAATTTGCCACCATAAAACATCAAAACCAGAAGTGTTTATTACATAGTTTGCATGAAATAAAATGGTTCCTAAATTTTAAATTTTTCCTTAATTCAGTGGTGTGCACTGAATATGATTTTTCCTTACCTGATGTCATGTGCACAGGATAGGTAACACCAAGTTACAACTCTGGACTTTAGTCAAAGACATAAAGGGACTTTCCTTATTTCTGGCTTTGAGAGGGAAGCAGTACACTGATGATGGGGGAACCAAAGAACTGCTTTGCTCAGAATTTTCTTTATCTTCACTACTTTGAAAATCAATTTCTTGATTTAATATTGTTTTTCATTAACTCATTTACCCGTGGCAAGTATGATAAATACTGTGAATTTGTCTTTCCAAAGAATATCGCTAAATCTGTGACCACTCAGCTTGTCACTCTGTCAGCCACTGGCCATATCCCTTTTATTTCATTTGACTTCCACCTGGCCCAGGTGTATCTTCTGGGATTAAAAGAGGCCTTTTGCTAATCTGGATCTCCAGCATTTCTGTTAGGGTTTACTTTTCACTGAGAGCTAAGCAGCCATCTGAAAGCTTTACTACATCCTGAATCCAATTGTTATAATAAATGATCTGGCTGGTATAAAGGATGGACTAAATTAAGGCCAGCTTGTTGTTTGTGGTTTTTGGTTTTGTGTGGTTTTTTGGCTCTTTTTTTTTTTTTTTTTTTTTTTTTAAGTTAGGAAATTCCTATGTGTTCCAGAGGAAAAGTTTCAATATGAGTAAAACACAGACAAATCTGATCTGACCTGTTAGTCCTGCAGGCAGAACAATGGCTACTTTTGAAGTGAACATCCCCAAGGTGAAGAAGCTGTTTCTTCTACACACGCTTGAGTTATTTGTGTGGCATTTACTAGCTAATATTTTCTAACTGCTGTTGGCAGATATTAAGGAAAAGATTAATACTGTGTTTTCTCCAATGAATCCTTGCCAGTTAGGGGATTAAGGCGACTCATAGCAGAGTGTTTCTGTGTACAGAAGGAACAATAACTACCTTTTGACACCAGAAGAGAAGAAAAATGCTCTTCCATCAAAGTTCTGCACTACATGGTTCTGTTTTCCTGATTTGCAATAATTTAAAATCTGCTTTTCCTTCCCATTCCTTGTACTCAGTATCCACATTTCTTCTTTATGTACCAACAGGATAATGCATGATGATGTCTGACATCCTCTTCTTTCTTGCTGTTTTACTGGACCCTGAAGATAAATATGAGTTGTTTAGAGAGAATAGAGAATATTGCCTCTAGTGGCTCCCAAATGTTTAAGCACCTGTTGATCAGGTACTGTTCAGATAATTTCACAGACATTTTAAATTCTGAACTGAAGATACCTTCCTTGTTAGGACCTTCAGTGTTTTGAGGAAAATAAAAAAGAGGGAATTCTTTGCCTGCCGTGAGATAGCTGGGGGATCAACAGCAATTGCAGATTATTCATCTTGTTCGTATACTATGTGAGCAAAAACATAGCATAGAAATATTTCATTCCAGCTCCATGGGGAAAAAGCTCAGACAATGATTATTTGAGTCAGCCAGCCCAACGTAGAGAGGAATGGAGGGAAAACAGCATATTTGATATATCTATATATATAGAGAGAGAGATTTCAGCAGGTGTTCTCCATGGATAAAGCAGGAATTTCTGTACAGGACACTGATCAACACAACACTTAAAGGGACATTCTGTAAAGTCTAAAGGGTTGTATCTTCTCTAAAGGCAGAGAAGAAACAAACTTTGCTCATATGAATTCGGTGGAATTTTAGTCTCACGCACCTAGGCAGGAAAAGATGAACAAGTTAGCATTATTTCAACAAAAAACTCAATTCAGCACCTTGAAACTGTCTCCTTTCAACTATTTTCCCTCAACGTTGAAGAATTCACCTATTCTTATGAACAGACATAATTAAGCCAATAATTAATAACTTGAAGACAAAAGGAAATAAATCTTTTTCATAACCTCACCCTCTTCTACATGCTTATTTAATGTGGTATTTTCTTGACCAAGTCAAGCCAACCAGGAATCAAATGGCTTTGTAAAATGGGGGGAAAGATGAGGCAGTACAATAAAGAGTGAGAAATCTGTTGAGATAACCCACTTATCTGTGCCATGAGATAAGCAGCTCACTGCCTCTAAAAGCTAAAAAATGTATAGGGGAAAAAGGAATGAAGTTGGAACATAAAAAGAAATCAGGGAAAGGTTTTCTGGGAATTTTCTTGAGAAATACCAACAGCTCAAAAAGCTTATTTTAACTTTAACATACAAATTAGTATCCTATACTGGTTTTCTTCCTTCTGAGTCCTCAACCATACAAACTTTTACCCTTTTTTTCTTTTCCTAGTGTGACTCAATACTCCTCGGGGCTTTTCACTTCACTATATACAGAACTGCTTCTGATGAACTGCTTTTATGAGTTTTACTAAAGGAAAACAAAAAAATGCAACTAAAACTTCTATGTCAAGATACTTTCTTGAAATCAAATTATAAAATACATTGACAGTGCTGCTGAAAGAACCTTCATTGGACCCCAATACAGTATTTTGTTGTGAGGTGAAGGGAAGCTATCAGGTGTGGCTTTGTTTATTTAATGCCTTTCAGGGGGATGCAGCTGTATTCAGCTTTGCAAGATGAAATATTGAAAGTAGTAATCCTTACAGAACCTTAATGGCTGCTCTACCACACATGAGAGACCCTGATAAACTGACAAAAGGGAATTTAAGAGAAATTTAAAATATACTTATGTCATTGGAATTCAACACAAACAACAATAACATTAATTGAAACAGTGTAGCTGGGCCACAGATAAAACTAAGAAATCATTGCTTTTAAAAGTTGTCTTTCCCTGCTCTTCTAAGAGTCACATATATCCTGCAGTTAAAAATGTATTAAAAGAAATCTATCTGGAAATCTATAGTCTTGCAGTAATGCAGGACATATTAGCAATCCCGTTTTGGTGGCCTTTTGAGCCATTAGTTTCTCAGTGAGTGAAAATGTTCTCTATCAAGAAAAGAAAAAAATTTCATACTTATGATTGATAGAAGCTACAATTTTTCAGTGAAGCACTGAGAAGCCAAACCTTAGCTTTGGTCAGTCTCAAGGCATTCAGATGAGTTTGTTCCTTAGCACATGGAATCCCCAATCCTCTGAGGCAGTGATACTGAAGAGCAGGTATTAATCATAATCCATTGTGACAACTGGGAATTTCTTCTCCTCACTAACCTCAGCTGTAGCTTTTTACATGCTGTTTTCCAAGAATCTTCTTTTTCTGGTTGAAGATACCAAATGAGAGATTTTTTCCTTTGGTTTCCTTGGTAACTAATTCAAAGATTAGGTCATTATGAATAGTTCCTGCAACTATTTCTGCAGCAAGCCTCCTGCTTTCATGAACCATTTATGACATTTTAAAGTTTTGACTGAAGTCTTCAGACATCATTTCTCCCTCCATACTTCCTGCTGCAGGCCAGTGACTGGGCTTTATTTTTCCTCAGACAATCTTCCTAGCAGCAGGTATCAGTCATTTAGATAAGTTAACTTAACCAAAATCCCCTAGCTGTACTGTAGTTTTATTGCATCACATAAATCCTTTTTAGGACTTCATCCTCCAGTATTTTTATACCACTAATAAAGTATGAAGATCTACTTGGGACAACTTAGAAAAAATTCATTGAATTTCTGAAATTGTTTGTAAGTTTTAAGTTTCTCTGATTAAATTAGTTCATTTTTCCTTGCTATTTAACCTCAAAGATATTTGTAAGGGTCAAAACTAGTCATCATCTTTCTAGGCCTGCTAACATAAATATGTAATTTCTCTACTTACCCTACCAGTCCTTCTTTAAACACATAATTGCTCAGGTGTGACATATCCAATATTAAATGGCAGAAAAAGATAATGCACATACTACATGTTTTTGTCAGCTGTGAACTGTAAATTGCAGAGATTCCTGATCACACTTCACTGCATAAAAATAACCTCTCCATTTATTATTCCATCCTCAGCATGGACTACTCAGCATATTCAGTGCACTGAGCACATTTTGGAGTTAATAAAAGATTAACTGTGACAAACTGAACTTTTCAACCAAGCATCCAAAGGGAAAATCCCAATTAAGCAGTGCTGCAAGTTCCATGCAGTCAAAGCACACGTTCAAGTAACATCTTCCCAAACCACATGGCCAGGAGTAATTTGTAAGCTTTGCAATCAGGTTTACAAACTGGCTATAGATTCTCCTGTGCTCCCATTTCTGTCTCTGTGGTTCCAGAGAGGGTCTCTTACCAAAGCCAAAGTCAATGAACAAATGTCTGCAAAGCCATTACACTGCCTCAGCCAAAAGGACAAATGTGTTTTAACTGTTAATATCCTCTGACCATCAAGAGGAAACCTACTCTGAAAGATTAGCCTGAGATCTCAAGAGTGTTGGGCACTTAAGCTGCACATTAGTGTTCAGTATTTCACTAGAACAGTTTAAAAAACACCAGATGGAAAAGCTTTGCCGCGTTCTGGCTCTCCACATGTTGGAGAATTTCCCAAATAACTTCTAAGAAATTAAAGGGGATAGGTCACAGTAATAATTGCAGTAAATAGAATCTAGATAAGTCTAGATCAGTGAACTTTATAACATCTTGTAAGTGTTCAAGTGATACCAAGTTTATTAAAAAACCTTCTTGAAGCATATGCGACTGTGCAACTTCTTTGATTGAACAGACAGCAGGTGATAAAATATTACCTAACCCATTAGCCTAAATCATAACAGTGTCTCTCTTTAAACCTTAGACATAAGATTTATTATTTTCCATAAAACACTTACAAAACAACCTGTATGAGAAAAAAAAAAAGGAAAAAAGTAGCACTAACAAAACCAGAAACAAAAAGGAAGGCATGATTGGGCTGTGATCTAGCAACAGGATGAAGGAAAAAAGACAGTGAGAAATAAGAAACTATTCCTTTTGTGGGGGGATAAAAGGGACAAAATTAGCAGTAATGACTCTACAGTACTTTGAATATTTAAAATGCTATATACTTCATGCATTTTTGAGGTTGATTACAAAAATCACAAGAACAAGTAATAGGAATGTGGTGGGCAGACTAATCTTGGAACTTGGGAGTCAAATTACAAATGCCTACAGATGTCTGAGCCTTGATTTCCACTGTCTCCTGTGAATTGATTCAGCCCAGTACCATCAGGACTACTTGAACAAAGAAATACTCTCCTATTTAATAGGAGATTGCATATTATGTGCTGTAGTTACTGCTGCTCTTACTTCTATAATCATGGAGGCAGTAATGACTCTACAGTACTTTGAATATTTAAAATGCTATATACTTCATGCATTTTTGAGGTTGATTACAAAAATCACAAGAACAAGTAATAGGAATGTGGTGGGCAGACTAATCTTGGAACTTGGGAGTCAAATTACAAATGCCTACAGATGTCTGAGCCTTGATTTCCACTGTCTCCTGTGAATTGATTCAGCCCAGTACCATCAGGACTACTTGAACAAAGAAATACTCTCCTATTTAATAGGAGATTGCATATTATGTGCTGTAGTTACTGCTGCTCTTACTTCTATAATCATGGAGGCATATTCACAAATATAAAATTCACAATTTGTGGTGATAATCTATTTTGAGCGAATAGGCTGAACTCAAACCTAGCTGTGTCCAGGTTTCCACAATAACCTTCTAAACTTCACTATTAGTAGAACTTACTGTTCCTTACCTACAGATGCCCACAACTCACTTAGCCCACATGAGTGATACAGATGTTAGACATTCCTCTATTTGAAGACTGCACTACTTGCCATAGAGCCACATAAATTATAAATTGTAGTTGATCTCTCAGTGGTCTTAAATTCTACTTGTATCAGGGGACTCCTTTTCAGAATAAAGAACAGTGTTTCTTGCTGCTATCAGTTCTGATATTACAGCTAAGAGTCTTGGCCATGTTATTTTTTGAATTGTGACAGGCCTGAGTACTAAAAGGAAATACAATATGAGGTTACTTATTTTGTATTGAGACAGCACTCAGAAGGCAAGAAATAATGATGTTACTTATTTTGTATTGAGACAGCACTCAGAAGGCAAGAAAAAGCAGAGGCATGTTCTGCTGGGCATTGCACAAGAACAGCATAGGTAGACAGACTGTCCTGAGGAGATTGCAGTCTCAGCAAGATTTACAAAGACTAGCGAGTCAGTGACATTCAGTACTGCGATTCTCTTTCTGGGTTTACTGATAAATGACTGCATATCTGACCTAAATTATTTTATTTGATGAAGAGATATTTCAAATCACCAACACAAAGGAATGAATTTTGATAATCCAACAAACCCTAAACTTCAAGCCTCAGACAACATCTAGTAGTAAAAATGCTGTTTCTCATACAGAACAATTACTGTGTCTTCTGGCTTACATTCAGTGATGAATACCTGGGAGCTGTGCTTAAAACAACTTGTTTAACACCTATAGGGGGCCCAACACAAAAAGTTAATAGGCCATTCCAGGCACCCCTGTCCTAAAGAGACAAAAATCAAGCCAAAAGGAACACTGCAAGTCTTAGCAATGCACATATATCTGTAAAAAGAAACTTTCTATCCCTTTCCTGTTACCCCTAGTATTATAAACAGCACTGCTAGTCCAAGAAAGGCCATGGTTTTTTTGAAGTGCAAATAGAGAAAGGTCAGGTATTTTTCGTACACAGAATTTCATCAATCTCCTGTGCAGAGAAAAATGGCTATTACTGCAGCTGCAGCCTGATTCCAATGCTGTTAAACTCCTCGAAGCTCACAATTACCCCAAGGAAATTTTTGTTTGTCCAGTTTCATAAATCTCTGATTTCTTTATGAACAACAACGCGAGCAGCTGGGCCTGAGCATGCGACTTTATGGTCAGCAGGAACTTTGCCAATGACCTTTGTGATCCCAGGAGGAATAAAACCAATGCATACATGAATTCCCCTGCTTTTCACTCTTCACCTCTTGTATCCCCTTAAATGCTGTACAAATCAGAAACATTGATTTCCCTTAATGCCTAGGTCAGCATCTGTTATGATTTAATTAAAAGCTTGCTCTCTGAGGGGGTTTCTCTCTGTGATGATACCCTTCTGTTATTTCTCTTCTCATTTCTTAAACTGAATGAAGCTTTTAAAAATAAAATTTTCTATTAATTTCATCATTATTAAATCAGATTTAATTTTCTACATATGTTAATTTATCTCAGATGGTCTAAATCCTTGCTGAGGAGTGAGGTTTCCTCCTCTGACTTACCTGCTTCTGAAACCTACACACAGCTTAGTCACATTTAAGGGTAATTAAAAATATTTCAGTCTCATTCTGCAGCGCTGAGCAGTTTGTGAAACACGAAAACTTTCCAATTTGCACTATTTTATCTCTCAACTCAATTGCTCTCTTTAGTTTAAAATATGTTTGACCCTTTTACTGATACCAAATCATCATATCAAAGCATCAAATTCAAAAGCTGGACGAGGCTGTGAATAAGCTGCTCTGCTTTGCTTTTCATGTGCCCACAGCCAAATTCTTTAGAAGGTCTCCCACTTCCACAGTCAGGCTTAGCCTCTGCCCTCATTTATGCCATCAAACTCAGCTGAGCCAAATTCAACACAAAATCTTTATTTTATCCCTTTTGTAAAAGCAAGTGTAAGAAAATTAGAGGACTGCTTAAGTTATCAGATTAAGATTTCTCATCAAGACAAGCTGCAACGTAAAGTTTTATAGTCAAAGCACAAATCAAACTACCAAAATATCTCATACTCCTTCTAGTTGTCACCTGAAGCAAACGGCTACCATGATTTTCACATTTTAAAAGAAAATAAAAATATATTTTAAACTGGAATATAATGGAAAACCCACAACATCTCTCTACCCCATATCCAAATGTTTTAATTAAGGTTGTAGAACAAAGTCTAAAAGGACAGCTTTGTAAAAAAAAGAATTGTTTTCTTTCTCAAAGAACTTCTATGAAATGGTGTTGAGCCAGATAGCAATTTATAGGATTTGTTGGTTCTTTTACTACAAGTGTTACTTTTTCTCTGTCACTAAATAAAATCAATTGATGGAAGTGTACTATCTTGTATGTTTGAAAGACTATGCTTTCTTAATAAATACTTTTCTGCAATCCAGAAAAAAACCCAAAAGGTTCTAAAAGAAATTAATTCTTTTGTCATGCCATGGTCTGGGGTTTTGTTAGTAGTTTGTACAGAATATAGCTTTGGTATAAAGCATATTAATTGTGTGTGTCTGTGTGTAACTACATACATGTTATAATGTGCATAAACCTACCCACATTATAATATACAGCAGTGTGTCTATATGTGTAATGCGCATGGAGTAGTGTGGATAGAAAAACATGTAAACTACTGCTGGGTTTTGAAGTATTGGGAATTAACTCTGTTCCTTACAGGAAAAAGTCACAGATAAAATTCTATAATATGCTGAGACATGCAGAGCTACATAAAAACTGAAATACTTTTTGCATTATGACTCCTATTCCTTCTAATGTTCCCAAACGTGAAGTCCTTGGGACACAGAAAGCCCTCATGACACACCTAGAATATGTCAAAAAGGGAATTATAAAAATGCTCAAAGTATAGTGAGCAGTCCACTACTATTTTGAGTATGCTTAAGTCACTGGACAGTGTGAAAGAGATATTCTGAATAACCTTAACCCACTTAATCTAACAAAAAAGTTTTCTAATTACCATCAGTGTAGCTCTCTGACTCTTGCAGAGCCTAAGTTTAAACATGAAGCTTCACAGACTGGTAGTCTCTGTTAGAGAATTTTTCAAGCTGACATTTGAAACTTTAGATCTAGTCCAAATTTCCAAACAAAATTTGTTTTGTCAAGCATCCATTTAATGATGCTATTTTTTTGCCAAAAAATTTTTTTGGGGAAAAATGGTTTTCTGGGTTGTTTTTTAAAACTTATTTACAATATTTCAATGTATGAAACCACACTATACAACTGAACTTTAAATGCTTTACAGGGAAACTGAAAACACACATATATGACAACCATCCATCACTGGAATTTATTAAAATGAAATCAAGATTAGTATTTTGTTTTATTTATTATATAGAATTGTATTTAATTCAAAGCATGTTTTGGTTGCTCAAATCGTTAATGTGATGTAGTGAATCTGTTCTGATCTATTTCAATGAGCCTTCCACTGGATCTTATATACTGTGGAATTATGAGATGTTTTAATTGCTCAAACATAAAAAACCCTGAAAGGGTTTTATTTTCTTCACTTGAAGGTTTCATTTTCTGCCATAGACAATTCAAAGCCTAGCCTAATTTTAGTTGTTTTGTGACTGAATAGAAATTGTTGTTTTGTACTTCATACATTCTACGCTTCATAAGTACAACCCTTGGCACTATTACAAATTAATGGGCTTGTTCTCACTGGTATTTATAAGATAAGAACAGAACTTCTTTGCACTGCATTTATATTCTATGGAGACTGCTTAAAAGTTTTTAAATAACAAAAATAAGAACATTTCTTTTCCTACTATTCATCAAATTCCTCTGTGTCTCTAACAAATTATTTTCACTCATGATGTTTAAAAAAAACCCCTCCCAACGCAAAAATCCCCATATCAACATGCAAGCAGGAGGGCCCTGAATTAGCTCTCAGTATCCCAGAATTGGTAGTCTCTCTTGTGATAATGGTATTTATTTACCTGCCTGCAGCTGCATATCTAGACATCAGTAGTCCAAAAAAGTGAGTTGTAAACGACATTGTTTGTGCATTTCCTCTAAATTGAAACACGCAGTGAGTCACAGCCTCCCATCCCTAAGAGAATGGCAAGAAATATGCATTAGTGGAAAAGGTTCTTTTGTGAGTCAATAATTGCTGCTCTGAGTTATTGCCAAATGCTGCTGCAGACATTGGCAAGCCCGTCTCTTTGAGTCAGCTATCAGCTCGGGGGAGAAGCAGTGACTCCACCTGAGGGGCAGCTAAATTCTAAATCTAAGGTTTGCATGAGATCACTCAAAGGAAAAGCATTTCTGACTCTGCAGATCCCACTTCTAATAAAGGCTGTGCTGATTCTGTCCCGCCTTTCAGCATTCCAGAAATAATTTCACTGTTCTCAATGAATGATAAAAACCCTCATGGAAACCAGATGCCTCGGATCAGGATCATCTGAATTGTTTGTAGACCATTTTTAGCCTCTGCAACTTTCCAAGATAAAGAAAGTAGGATTGAGGCTCACACTGCCTCAGACACTCTATCCTGCTTACACTGGTATTTTGTGCCTCTGAGAATCTGGAGCTCCATCTCTTTTGATGGCCTTTAAAAATAAAATATTGATTTTATCGCATGAGGAAGATATTGGATATGATTATTTATGTCCTCTAGGGATCTAGCACAACATTTTTGCCTAAAAAGTTCACTTAGTTCTGACATGTTTGAAAAAAATGTCAATCTAAATTAGCATTAATTTTCCTGGTTCTTTCACTATTTAATATATTTTCCCATGAAGCTATCCTTTTGGGGCATGGATTTTTTTTTCTTCTTTTTCTATTGAGTTCCTGCCAATAGAAAAATATCTCTTCCATTTGGTGAGAACCTCAGGAGCCTACAGGCAGTAATAAAGACAAGGGTCACAAGCTTATGCAAAAATTTTATTTTTAAGAAAATATTTCCCCTGGAGTTGTCTTCTAATAATTAGTACATATCAAATATTGCAGAGGAAAATAGGGAACATGTCTTGAATAACACCAGTTTCTTCTCATTTGTGTTTTACCCTTAAATTTAATGCCCTCTGACACTATTGGCTTTGAACAGTATTTCTGTAGTATATGGTAGAAAAGTTATTTTGTGATGAAAGTTTAAGCTGCCTTGTGAAAAAAGACTATTTTCATGAAATTGAAGGGGGTCTTTAAAAGTGAAGGTTAGAAGGATACTGTATGTTCCAGAGTAATCAATAACCTTAATGCTTACCATTTTAGCGCAGATCTTGAGAATCTTACACTTTCCTCCCCATTCCCTCTTCTCAAAATTACTCCTTCATGTGAGCTTCAGAGTCCTGCTGTGCTTTATCTTCTACACTATGCATTTTCCCCACAAAATTCTGTCCCAGCATTTACTTCAAATGTATAAGCTTATTTTCAGAATATAATTAATAAAATATAAAAAATAACATCCTGACAGTCACATGCTGTCAGCCAATTCGAGGAAAAACTTTACCTCCAATATATGGCTAAAAGACCACCACCATTTTCCTACAATTTGTGGCAAGTCTCCTCTCTTTTGGATGGTCTCAACTCCTGACCTCCGGTCTCCCCCATGAAAATTCAAACTGAAACAGTCATTGTCATTAGTCATTGTCACTTTCTGATGTGAAAGGGTCCATGGAGGAGTCAGGCATTCCATGGTGACCTAAACAGAAAACCAAGATGTCAGTTCTTGTAAAAGAAATTCCTGGGGTTCCCACTTCACATGGAGTTAATGTTTTGCAGGAGAAAAGGTGCACACACCATGCAGAACGGGAACCAGTTCCCTGAGGTGAATTATTATTATTATTCACCTTCGCTTGCCTTCACTGAAAATCCTTGCTTGATGGCCGCTGGCACCTACACAGAGAAAGAATGTAGGGCAAGACCTAATTCAGCCATCCCTTTTCAGATCAGGAGTGCTTGAGGTCGTTGGGAAGACCAGACCTCTGTCGACAGCTACAGAAAATGGAACAGAATCTTTAGTGCACCTTTTTCTGTGCAGGCTATTCTTTTCCAGTGAGGTTATCTGTGTGACAAGTCTCTTCCAGTTGTCAGCTCCTCATGTGTCAGAGGCATTACCACACATGCATTGGTGTAGGATTTGGGCTGCCCTCTTTGATCTGATGCTTTTCAGGAACAGGTATTTATTTTTGGAATATTCACTAGACTCGGTGAAAATCCAAAACTGTCAGTGCCTTCAACATCTGCACTGAAATGCTGCTTTCCTCTGTAGCCTATTTTCTACATGAAAATGTGTGATGAGACTGAAAGCACTCAAATCCTGAAAACACGTACTAAAACCTGAAACGCATATCACAAATTGAAAGGAGAATGGGTTTTTGTTGTTATCCTTTTATTGATTGCCAAACTCCATAGTTAACCTAATTTAGACAATTCTTGTCTTACTCTGAAGGCCACCAGAAGAAATTTTTGAGCACTAGTCAGTCGTGACTTCTCCTGAAAATCTGTGGTGAAGTCATGCTGGGAAAAGAGGCTACCCATAAAATAAAAATACTTTATCAACTCCTTTAGGTAAAGAAAGATGGATTTTTATGGCATGGAATTCTTTCTAAAATCAGTGGGTGTTTGAGAAACACAAAGATTTTATTGTGTTTCAATATGAAGAGTCCCAAGGCTCCACTTGAGAAAGGAGGACACTTCTTTTCTGAATGTTGCTCCGCTTTGAGTCCCTATTAATTAGTAAGGAGAAATGCAGCACTTTTCACATATGTTTCATTAAAAATTGTTACCAAGATTTCTGGAGGGATGCTTTTTTTCTCTGTCACATCAGTAGCTTTTGCTGCCCATGTGCTGTATTGATCTTCTCCTGAGAATATTTATGGTATGTTTGGTATGACATTTCACTGCACAGATTTTGAAGATAATAAATTGTCAATTATTTGTTTTGTTGGGGAACCAAGGTTGAACAGCTTGATGGTCATGCTAGGATTGAGAGATAATCTGATTTAATGTGCTGAGTGATAATTTTCAACATATTACCTAACATTTTCTCACCCAGGTTCTTTGATAAAAAGAAAATAGTATTTTTGAGCCAGTGAAAATTACATTTTCTGTATCAGTTTAATGTGTTCTGTGAAACTAGAAGGATTCAAAAGTTATCATTCTAGTAAGCAATAGTAATCAATTAATTTAATCCAGAAAGATAAGTGGTAGCATTCAAAGAGCAGTTAACACAATGAAAACATCTTAAATAAGGATTTGAATAGCCAAAATTGCCATAATAGAGTTGGCTGCAGAAAAAGGGATGAATGAGTAAAATAAGTATGTATAAAATATAATAGTGCCACAAGGTAAATTTGAAAAGTGGATTGAAAAGACTAGTAAAACACAGTCGGTGAATAAGACAAAGATTTTATATGAACCTGTTTCTTTTTACTTTGGTTTTGCACATAAACCCCACAGCTGATTAGTTTTCATTTGGTGATCAAAAGCAGACCTGGTATGACTTTCACAGGGATTTTGTCCTCTCAGTTGCAGACACAGTACTAAGTGATGTTTTTAGCTTTCATAAGGGAATTTGCCTTGATAGATCCAAGCCTTTTTAGTGTAACCCATTTTCTTTTCAAGCCTGACAACCTTTGAGACATGACAGAACATTTTCCATTAAAAAAACCCAAAACAATACAAAAACAAACAAACAAACAAAAAAACAAACAAAAACCAGACCTCATTCTTTTTTTGGAAGATGGATTTTTATGTTTACTGTACTTCAGGAGCACAAGGTGGATATCACACCAAGAACTGGCTTTGTTAACTTCATGAGAAAGTTCCAGTGGTGCACTGCCAGGGCAAACTGCATAGGAGAGCTTTTTCTCCAAATTAAATAAAGCTGGAGGACAATGTCAGGCCATCAGGGCTGACCCCTTCACATGCCAGTGAGTTACACACTGCAGAAATGATCAGTGATCTAAGTCTCCAGCTAAAGCAAGAATGTCAGCTCTTTAAAAGAAGGCCTGCCAGTGCTGTTGATAGACCAGGAAAGATGAAACCTGAAAGCCATGAAATACCAGGAGTCCATTAGGAGTCCATTCGAGACATGCCAGGATAATCTCGGAAAAGCTACTGCATAAAAACCAAGAGGAAATCAGTAGCTCCCTGGATATTCCAAAGATATTTAGATATTTCTCTGTCGTATTTATTCCTCAGTGTCTGCTCCAGTGTCTTTCACAGAGCAAATTCTCACTGCTGAACAAACTTGTGCCAAGGCATTAACCCTGCTGCCCCAAATCCATGGAAGATTAATGCCTTTAACACTACAGTTTTTCCTGCCATTTCAGTAAAATTAGCCAACAGTTTCTGAGATTATTGGAGGAAAAAAACCAGACATGATTATATGAACCTTGCTTTCCTAGGAAAGCGGATTAAAACATTTTTAAAGGTGCCTGACACTCTGACCTGCAGAAAAAAATTATAGCCCAGGCATCCAATATCACTGTGAACATATTAGTAAGGCAAGAAAAGCAGTGGAGAGGAGCCTCTGTCCCACCTCCCATCTTGCTTGGGATTCACTATGTGTTCCACAACTCTAAGAAATCTTGAGTGTTTCAGAGAAGGAAAATAAATAAAAATGCCAGAAACCAAGTTAGTATGAGAGGAAGGATTGTCTCAGGCTGAAGTCCTGATACTTGACAATTAATTGTAGTCATTATTTCAATGTGGAGACATTACTCTGCAGCCCCAAGATACTGATAGGCTCTTCTGAGATCAAACCCCCACCATTCTCCCTTGTCCTATTGTAAAATATATCTTCATAATTAAAGACATCTACCTATATTAAAACTCTCTACAGCCTTATTGGCTTATCTTTTGAAAAATAATACAAATGGAATTCTATAAATCCACATGGCTTGTTTTCTGCCTAATCTGTGTAGCCCTTTGTTTAAATTCCCTACTTTCTATTAACTTCCATTTTGCACAGAAACCAGAACTGAGCAGTGTTTGTCTCTAAAAATTCCATATGTGTTCATTCCAGGATGGCAACCAATGTTTTTCCCAGAACATTGATGTGATTACCTACAATTTATTAAAAAAAAAATCACCAAAAAGCACAGCCTAAACCAGACTAAATATTTCCACACACCCTTTTGGCATAGTTTAGCACTCTAGTTTTATAATCTGGTTTAAGTAATTCATGTAAACATTCTTGTTCAGACAAGCCCTTCTCAGGACCATGATTTCAGAACAATATAAGTGAAACAAATAACAAACTGAAGCCAGATTTAAACCTGCACAAAGGATGTCTGCTAGCACCAATCCATTTATCACCACCAGGTTCCCCTCCAAGCCAGCACACCTGATTTTCAGTTATGGAATTCTATAATCTTTACAGCACCCACCAGATTCAAATCCCACTGGAGAGCCTGAACTTTATTCTGCCATGTGTTTTACTGAAATCAATCTGTTTCCAGGATGCACACTTTCAAGAAGAAAATGTATGGAAATGAAATTGAACTAATTAAACAGATGTTGAATACTTTTGCATTCAACAAAGTATATATATATATATATATATATATATATATATATATATATATATATATATATAAGTATATATGAGGAAATTTTGTAATATTTTTTAAACGTTCATTCCTCTGTTTGGAATCTATCCCAGCAACTTGCACACATTCACTGTGTCAGAATTTCTTGGCTGAGTAATATCAAATTTATATATATTTTCCTAGTTGCAGTCACTTGATCTTCTTGACACTTACAGTAAGTATAGCAATCCAACTACGTGGATTTACTGTCCTAGTTGAATCTAGTTTTCTAAGAATTATCACAACCAATTAAATGTGTCTTCCCCTTAGGCTCAGGGGTTGTCCAGCTTTGGTAGCTGGAATGGAAGGCTAGAAAGAGAGGAGACTGCAAGCTGAGCTCCTTGCTGGTGGAGGGATTTCATGCAGTGAGGCCCAAGAATGTGGTAAAATACAGAGTTATGTATTTTGCTTTAGAAAATGAGGATGTACACATGCCAAATAAATAGAACAGCTCTGCTGTTACCAGTGAAAAGAATGTCTATGCAATCTGAGTTGAATATGTTGTAATAATGTAATAGAGATTTATTAGTTCATCCAGTGCTGCATTCTCTAACTCACCCACATTCCTCTTTACCCACTTGGAAAATCCAAGTTCTAATATCAGTGAAAATCCAATATCCTGTCTCATAAAATCATATCACATCAAACTTTTCAGGTCTTAGTTGATTTTCCCCTTTGTGCAGTTATTTCTTATATCTTCTCTATGGTAGTAGTGATCTTATGCAGAACACACAGCACTGCATTGTTAGTTTGTTAGTTCCATAACATTTCCCTCTTGATTTGGAGAGCATCTAGGGAAACCCTGAAGACAGAAAATACCTTTATCTTCATTCTCACTTTTAACCCTACTCTGATCATGGTTCTGCACTGTCTCTGCACCTTCCCCCTCAGTAAAAAAGAATAACTACTGAATAATAACATTTCTATATTTTTGCAATATTAATACGAACTATAAAGATGTGTAATTTGCATCCCAAGAACAATTTCTGGAGTTAGTACATAACTTGCCTTTATTTTATGCTATCCACTACTACTTCCTAAATTTTACCTTTTTTATTTCCTGAATCCTTAATACCTTTTTTCAAAGATGTTATGTTTCCTATAGTCTAATGGCAAGGCTCCATTCCTGCAATTCATCAGCTTCCATCACAATTTGGGCTTCTGGCTTCCTCACGGGAAGCAGTGATGAAGGAGTAAAACCTTTGAGGAGAAGGAGTAAAACCAAACCCACGAGCAGGTGCATATAAGGCAGTGCTCCACCCATGTTTATCTAAGCAGCTTTTAAAAATTCACCTGTTGGGCTCTTGCTGTGTATCAGCTTTGACAGAGCAGACTGGTTTCTTTGTAGTTTTGTACAATGTCTGAGAAACTTTCCCCGCCTCAGGAATGCCGTTCATCCATTATTTGTAAGCTTTCTTCCTCAATTACTTTCTGTGCTATGTTTTGTGTTGGACCACACGTTTTTATCACAGTGCGTGCGCTGAGGGCCATGAGTGAGGCTTTAACAGGAAAATACCCCTAATGAATGTCTGTGTGCTGCAGGAGGCTCAGCAGGCATCCCTGTCTGTCAGAGAGGCAGTGCAGGTACTGAGCTGGGCTGGAGGGGGATGAGCCAGCCCCCACACGGAGTGCAGAGCGGGAGCTGGAGAGAATTTGGAACCCCCAGCTGCCTGTCCTGACAAGCCACAGGGCTGTCCAGCTGTACTAGACTACTGCAAATGGATTCTCTAAGTGACCTCAAAGCACTGGTTCACAGCACTCTGGGGAGAATGAATGGCGTTGTTAAATTGTGCACAATTGGAGCAGCCACGGGTCAGTCACCCTCAGCTGCCAAATCTCCCCGTGGAGCATCACTTCCTATCAGCATCAGGGCTCACTTCAGCAAGCTCCTCTTGACACACTAAGCCCTAAAAGAGAAAGAGGGGTGGGACTTATTGCACTCTGAGTACTTCACTTTTCTGATGAAATATCTCAAAAGTTATCCTGAAAAGCAAGGTTATTAAAGTCGCTTTGACCCTTGAAGAATACAGGTTGTCAGTATAATCAGTTCTAACTCATAGCATCAAATATAGTTTATACCAGAAATTGTAATTCCATTTCACGAAGTTTTATCTCCCAGCAATGCAAAACAGACAAGTAATTAGCCTGTCTTTTTTAAAATTGAAAAATATGTACTAGGCAATTGCTTCATTTAATTTAAAACCACAATGTTGACAAAGAAAATAAAAGAAAGAAAATAATTAGTCTTAAAAGTGTGAGGTTTTTCAATGAACACCTGTTACCACCACTCCTCCAAAAAAATAAACCTGAACATGAGATCAACCAGAACTTTATTTTATATTTAAGCCAGAGCAATTGTAGTAGATTCAGAAATTAGTATAAGTGTTGGTTCAAGTCATGTGCAGAAAGTCTACAATAAGCATAAACACGATTTTCTCCAGCAACATCCCCAGAGATACTTTCAAACAAATGCATTTATTAATCCTTTGTGAATTTTATATGAAAATTAACAGTGGCAGAAGCCTGAAAGAGTCCTACATGCCACTGATTTTTCATCAAAACAAATGAAGGAATGTAGAAATAATTTCACCTGCTGCTGTGTTGTTGTTTCTCATCATAAAGGTCCAACAAGTAAAAAGAGGTTTCCTGTGAAACAATACAATGTGCAAAAAGGATAATCCACTGAGTGGACACTGCCAACAAAAGCAGTTTGCTTGAAATAACCACAGGCCTCAGGACACCATAATTAACATAAACTGTCTAGACTTAAATACAGCCTGATCAACACTGCATCTCCCCACATATTTAATTTAGAGAAAATACTTGCTCGTTATATTAACTTCAGGTTATTAATTTATACAGAGCAGCCAGCCAGGAAGTCTAAAGAGCCACATTTCTCACAAGGAAAAATCCACCTTTTTTATTCTTTCCCCTTGAAGCTCTGTTTCCTTTTTGGTTTAGATAGGCTGGGTGGAGATGGAGGAAACTCCATGAGGAGTGTTATTTCAAACACAGAAATATCCAGAACTGGAATTTAAATGGGATATTTTAATATCCACCATGTCTTTTCTGCTGGCATCGTCTGTGGGGTGGAAAAGCAATTATTATTTTATAACTGGCATGGAAAGGCAGTGTTACTTGAGTGAAGGCCAGCTCTGACAGCTCTTACTGTCAGCTAGACATGAGGCCACAGCCAGCCCTAGGACATCTGCACTCTGACACTCTCAGAGTCTCTAATTCCTGCATGTACTCCTTAGAGCTCATGAGAGGTCTCAAGCTGCACTCAGGCACTGCATTTTCAGCTCAGACTGAAAAGCTTATTATTTCAAGAGGATTAATTTGGTATTAGGATCACGATTACTCCTTGGATAGTTTTCCTTTTCAGTATGCTGAGTATATTTGTGGATTAACCTGATTCTTTATTATTATTGTTTGCTATGGGCAGCACTATTTAATTATTTTTATTAAGTCTCCACCTGAAAACCTCAGAGAATACTGCAATAAAGAAATGACACAATAATAGTAAATCCATATGCAGTTGGGAGTACATGATACAAGTTTGGTTTATGTCAGAAGCATATTACTAAGAACAATTCAATTCTGAGCTTCTTTTATAGTAGTTTCAGGAAAACTATTAAAAATGGAGTTAAATTATAAAGACAATTACCACACTTTGTGTATTTCACTTCGTACAAGTTACAGCTGGCAGCTCATAGCCCAATCCTGGTTTACACAGTTTGGCGCTCTTTGATGGAGACACTCTCCAATTTATCCTGAAATCGTCCTTTCCTGCATGGAAAAGTCATCACCTCACTCTGATGAAAGGACTCCTGAATTTGGTACTTATGTCACACCAATTCTCTGTAGTTTTTAAATCTTTTTTTAACTTTCAAAAATTTTTAAGGAAACGGGGAGGGAAAATTCAGCAGTATTATTTATTTGGGTTATTTATCCTCTTTCTGGGAATTTTTACATCTAGTCAGTCTCTTCACTGTGGAAATACACCCTGTAAGTGCTTTAAAAAGAAGTGGAATGCTCTGTAATACCAAAAAAAGTGCCTGTCAAACAATTACCAATTAGTTTGGCTTGTGGCTAAACAGAAAGTCACACACAGGCAGGGTGGTGGTCTTTATCATGGACTCATTACCATGGTTATATAAAAAAAAAAACCAAATTCCTTCAATTCCCAACTCACAGATTAGGGAAGCGGTTTTGAGAGGTTAAATCTATTATGTGTCACTTTCAAAACAAATGTTTTGAAAACAAAAACTTAGAGAAGAATTGCAATATTTCCTTTTATCACAAAACGTCAAGGCAGACTGGAAAAGAAGATCATCCCAGTTTTGGATATTTTGACCAAACTTCAAACCTGGCCTGAAAATCCATTTTGTTTGAGTATCATTTCTGCAGGCATTTTGGTACAAGAGGTCTCTCTTCAGTGAGCTTAATTTTCAATTGGAAGGCAAAGAAAGATCTTAATTTCTGAGCAGTGTCAGCAGGAGTTATCACAATACAAATTAAAGTGTCTGACTTATCTTAGGGGACAAATGGTGGAATATTCCTCTGGAGCTCACACAATGGTTTATTGAATGCTGGCACATCTGAAACTCAGAACCAAAGAGTTTCCAACTGGGCACTGCTCAGACCTAGCTACAGAGAGAGGGATTTTTTACAATAGTTCCCTTATGTGGATTCCACAGCCACTTGTATCAAACTTGATTGACCATCGTGTAGCCAGTTATCCCATATATCTCCAGAGGTTTGGCTATGGCTTATATTAGCAGAATTTCTATGTCCACAGATTCTGTGATTTCTGAATTTGCTTATTTGACTCCTGAGAAATTACACCATACTCTCAATAAAAATCCTAGTTCCAGAAAAATAAATTAAAGGGAAAATTCTATATGGCAAATGAAAAGCCAGGATTTGCAGCTGATAAAAGACAGAAAATGCTGCCCTGAGGATTGGATGGGACTGCAAGCAACCTGGTCTAGTAAAACAGATGTCCTTGCCCATGGCACAGGGGTTGGGAGAAGATGGTCTTTAAGCACTCTAAAGCACTCTATGACTCAATGAAGCTGCAGCTGTTGGAAAAAGAAATGAAATTTAGCGAAATGTTTAATTACAGTTTAGTTATGAGTTGTGTGTGAATCAGTTTGTTAAAAACAGTTTTGTAGCCGTTGATAGTATGTGTTGGGTTTCGTGTGTAACTTAGCAGGTAGTCTTAGGAACTTAATAAATATTTAAACCAGTATAGGAAAGTAAGAATGCTAACCTGTCTGGAGGCAGCATACAATAAGATAAGCAGAAGATTTATGATTTTGTTTGTGAACTAAGGAATGTATCACAAGGGTCTGTCGCTTGGCAAGGGGAACTGTTTCTTGGAAACCTTGTTGTGAATCGCATGTATGCAAATCATATAAAAGGGAAGCACCTGTACGTGAAATTGGGGCTCTGACTTGGGACGCTAGTCCACAGGCTCCCGGGCCCTTAAATAAAGCACTGCACAAAACTTATCCGAGTTTTGTGTCCTTCATCTATCGGGCAGCACAGCTGACACAGAACACAAAAGACTGTGGGAAATAAAGTGGAGTAAAAGGTCCCAAAGACAGCACTGACATTACAAATTGTCAAAACGTGGCACCCTCACTGCACAAAAGCATTAGTTGCCAAAGTGAAAAACTTTCTCTGCTGGCAGGTGATTTCCTAAAGCACACATTAGCATCTCATAAAGGCAGAGTCCTTTTCCAATCACCTTTCTTATCTTCTTCTCTCTTACTAGAATTCTGCTAAATCACCAGGGGTGTGGGGAGGCAGGAAGAAAACAGTCAAGAGAATACACTTGTCATATATACCCTTACCTTTCTTTTTTACCTTTGAACAACACTAAGAAAAGAAAGTTTGTCATTGTTGCAATAACAGCAGCACTGCAGAGCAGTATCCAATGGTTCTACTTAGTCAGGTGGAATGTACTGACGTTCTAAAGACTGTCTGGACACAGGTCCCCACATAATCTTTGATAATGCTCTCCATTCCATACAGGCCACTAAGACTCTTGATTGTTAATGCATAGAATCTTCAAAGACAGTGTTTCTTAACTAAAAATATTTAACCATTTAGCTTATTGTGTGGTTTGATCTCTGCTGGTCACTCTTCCCATCCTTACTCCCAAGGAAAGTCATTGAAAGGCATGATAAGTTCACTTTTCAGCTATTAAAGTAAAAGTTTAGATCTTGTTGCCTTCACCAAATTTGTATGCAGATTTTATTCAATAAGGTCACTTATACATATGTCCACCAGAAGAAAATCTGAATTAAATAAAGCAGAGGATTCCCTGTATAGAAACTCCTACTTCATTGAAAACTGTTCTGATTTTACCTGTTTTTTTGGTGTTGTTTTTTTTTTTTTTTTTTTTTTTTACTGATTTGAAACAAAAATAAATGTGGCTTATAACGAGGATCTGTCACAGCCTCTAAAAAGGCTGTCTGTGTTAAAGCACTTTTTGAAACCTGTTCAGCAATACAACCTGTGCAGGAATAAATGCTTAGGAGGGCTTGTTTGACAGTGAATGTGGCACCTGAGGCCAAGAGTGTATCAGCTATCACACTTTCAGCAGCATCAGGAAGCTGGTTCTGTCTGTGAGCATGCTTAGGCTTGCACTCACATTAACAACATAACTGGTGAGGGAAATTTTTTTCCACCAACAACTCTGCTCTGACAAGCTGGTAGGCTCCTATTTTGTCCTGTCCTGGAATCTGATTTCTTTTCTCTGGCATGCACGGGTGCTAAAAATGCCTTGATTGCTTTGTGCCCTGCTAGGTTTATGCACTGACCTCCCTCAGTGCAGACCAACAGGGAGGGGGAATCAGGGGCATCCACAGAAGAAATTGCACTTGCATTCTACAAGGAAACATTGCCATTTGCTGATTATAGGGCTTATGCACTGAGGAGCAATAAAAAACCACATAAAGAATGCAGCGGGATCACATTTAAAACGAAATCCAACTTAAATTGTTTATTCTGAAAAGCTGCCAGGAAATAAAACATTTAGCAGTGTGCACCATCAGCAGATACCTCTTCACCAGCTCCAGCTGACAGCAGCTATAGAATACCAGGGGTATTTTTGTTGCCGTTGTTTACTCCCTTTAGGGAACCAGTAAGCTCAGCATACACCCTGGCCCAGTCTTTCTCCACTTATCCCCCAGAAAACCAGAGTTTGCAATATATTTTTTTAGCTTTGGGCATCTGTGTAGCAACATGGAATATGACCTCCAGTGATACATTTTCCCTTCAAACATCTTCCCCAGGCCATTCTGCTGTGGCTCATTTGTTTCCTGAGAGATTCACTGTCCAACGGCATTCCAGGAAAATTCAGGCAGATATCAGGAAAATCTTTCCAAGATTAAACACTGAAAGTCACAGGGAAAATCTGACTGGATTTTTGGGGGGCAGAGGAAGGAAGCATTGTTTTCCCTTCTGTCTGACATCTCAATGGTGTGCCAGCAGGTTAAATATCACTCAGGAGTGAAAGGAGGGAGATGGGCTCTATAAGCCCCCAGTTTTCTATGGTTCAGTATGCTCTCTCACCAAAATGAGAAGTTATTTAAGGATAATTCACAGCTGCTTAAGAAGAATAAAAATTGCAAAACTCAGATCCGTGATTCACATACTAGCAAGAGCTAGAGGTAACATGGACAAAGATTCAGAAATCTTTTCCAGGATCCTGTCCTAAGAAAACTTTGTTGGTATATAATATGAACTCCTACAAATACTGGTATCACTTCAGTGAAAAACCTGAAAGTTGCAGGTAGTGGATGTGTATTTATGGCTCAGATCCAAGTAGGCAGAGAAATCAAACCATTCCCAGTGGTCCTAGATATAAACAATGAATGAGCTGTACTAATTAGCTTTCACTTACAAGTGCAAAGCAGGTTAATTAAAAATAAACTTTACTACATTACAGCACTGAAGACATCCCTCACCCTAATTCAAGTACAGATGAATGGATACAGCAAATTGGATCTATATGTGTTCACTGGGTTAATCAAAAGTCACGCGTGCTTCTGCAGAACCAGACAGAATTTTTTATTTCTACAATGGCTGCTGGCAACTTGGGATTAAGAAAAAGATGAAGAAAAAAAGCATCTGGTATCTGTTGAAGTTGAAAGATCCTTTACAACAGGAAATCTAAAACACTGCTGACATGAGAAATGTTGACTCAAGCAAAGCCTTCCACACCCTATCCTCTGC
The DNA here is from genome assembly GCF_028769735.1 of Zonotrichia leucophrys gambelii. Lineage (NCBI taxonomy): Eukaryota > Metazoa > Chordata > Aves > Passeriformes > Passerellidae > Zonotrichia > Zonotrichia leucophrys. Next base: position 42,054,175 of record NC_088173.1, on the reverse strand, counting down.
ACTGCCTTTTTTTTCCTATGGAAACTGCTGTGTCTATAGTATGATAAAAGCCTGAAGGCATGAACTCATTCTGAATTAGTTTACTGTCAGCCTCTTATTTAGAAATGTCAGCAGCACTGAAAGCAAAATGACTAAGAAAATCTCTAATTCTTAGGATGATCTTGTTGGCAGAGGCTTTAAATACATTTTCAGCAGTATCGGATTCTCCCTCACCTTTCCTGGAATATTCTTTGAAGAGATCACAAATTATGCATTCCTTAATGAGGTATATAATCTCTTCATATGGGAACCATGTGTCAGGAAAAAGTGTTGAGCAGATCCCTTCTGTGTGGGGAGGCCCATAAATGACCTCATTAATCAAGAATTCAAGCACAGCCATGTCCCGACCTGCCTCACAGAGGCAGCAATTTTATTGTACTTTATATTCCTCCTCCATCCCCCTTCAGTGGCACGAAATAATGATTTAGATGCAAGAAAACACAATGTGTATGAGGAAATTATTGTCAAGAATGCTTCCTTCAAAACACTTTTGGCGTACAAATGGTTGTGCTTCCACACTGGCGGTCCCCAAGGCAGCACCAAGCAGGATATTGGAATACCTGCCTTGCAGGACAAGGAGGCTGAAGGTGGGAGGACAAAAATTTCCACTGCTCAAGGACCCCTCAGTCACCTTCAGTCCAAGGAACCCAATGCAGCACCAAAATGGCATTCACACACTCACACATAGTCAATTCTTGCTGGATTTCTGACATCATAATGTGAAAGGACCATCAATGTCCACGAGAACTGCAGGAGCTGAATCCAGCCCAAGAGTAAGAAGCGGGCACTTGTAAACTCTGTGCCAATCTTGGTTTTTCCAGTGAGCTATGAAATACAGGTGATGAGGCTTCTCTTCCAACAAAGCTAAAAAGTCTGTGCTGGCTTATTCATAAAGCTGAGGTAATTCAGCAGTAATTCCACTGATATTTCAGCTGCTACTTTTCCTGTAAAACCTGCTGAGAAATATAACATACCCCAGAATGAAAAAAACCCAAACCCAACAGTGAAAATGTGCTTCTTTAAAGTTGCACTCTTCACTTAAAAGAAAACTGCTGGAGAGTATAAAACTAATTCTAAGTACTATCACAAGTATAAGAGAAGAGTAAACTTTAATTATCTCACTGTTATAGTTTTCAATAAAGATTTATTAGCAATCAGTTCCAAATGACAGCAGTTTGAAATCTTCCAATGCTGAACTTAGGAAGAGGAAATATAAAATCTGTTTGATTCTAAGGGAAAGAAGATATTTTTAAACAAAACCACAGGTGCAAAATACCCTGCATAGTCACAAATTGAGTCTTTCTGAAATTAAATAATAATAAAAAGGCATGTATAAAACAAAATAATCTAAATAGAGGTGTTACCTCTCAAAGTATCACCAAGGATTTTGCTATTATTAAGACACTAGAAAAGGGTTCAGTATGATTTCTGACAGCTGGTTGGGAAAAGCAAAAGGAAATTTATTTTTAACTCCTCCCATTACTGTCTCTTTCCCAAACGGTTTGATCTTAGTGAAATGGTTGGAGTTGTCCTCCTAAATCATATGCTGGGGGCAATGTCATAAGGTCAAATGAGAATCCTCATGGGAAAAAATCTTTCTTCCCCTCAAGTCCCTCTGTGCAGCACACAGACCCACCTGGTACCTCAGCTCTGCTGCAGCACTTGGGGGAAAGAGTGGGGTGTGCTTTTGGATGGCAGAACAGCAAAGATTCAGCACAGGCCATCAGAGTGGGGTGTGCTTTCGGATGGTAGAATAGCAAAGATTCAGCACAGGCCATCAGAGTGGGGTGTGCTTTCAGATGGCAGAATAGCAAAGATTCAGCACAAGCCATCAGAATTCCCCTTACAGAGCCACTGCTGGAGCAGAGAGGACAGACAGACGAGCAGCACTGCCCTCCTCTGAAAAGGAAGCAGTCAAGGAAAAGGCAGAGAACAAACAGGCAGCTTGCTCTCGATTGCTCTTTTTCATTCTGCAAGTGGATTTTTAAAACAGAAAGAGAATTAAAGGTACTGCCTTTTACATGCTACTAGGTTACAAAATAAAGGATTCTGAAGTTGTGAAGGTCCTGATTTTTCCTCGCAGAGTTGCCATCCCTGGCTGTGCTGCACAAGCAGGTCTGATGCAATCCCTCTTGGAAATAGCAATTCCCTGCTGAAATGATCTATGCTTTGAGGCCATGGGCACAACACAATCCCCTCAGGGACCCCATCCTGACCTTGCCATGGCTCTGAGGGGAGCCTGTGTCTTCTCTCCAAATACTCACCACAGCAGCAGAGGGAAAACCCTGTGCAACAAGTTTCACTTGAGAGAGCTGATTTCTTTCCTTTTTATTTTTTTCCTTTTTTAAATGGATCTCCTGTTTAGCTCATCCTGTCATGATGGAGCCTTTGCTTAGTGGAGGATTTGCCTCAACTGGCTGATCAATGGCAGCTTCCTCAGGAGGAAAACCACCATCACAACACCAGCTCCTCGAGGAGAAGGCCTCACGCCCGTCATGGCCTCACTGGGTGTCCCTAGGGCTCCTGCAGCCCCTCCACAGGCCTCTGACACAATTCGGAAGAGCTGCCTTCCTCAGAGATACTCTTCAGAGTTTCCCAAAGGACCCCCTCACACCTTCCAGAGGGTTCTGCTGTCCCTGCAGTGAGACAGCCCTGAGGAGCTGTGGCAGGAGGCTCACAGACAGCTGTGCTGGCCTGCAGGGTGTCCCCACCGTGGACAGTAACACAGAACTCTGGAAAACCCTCCCTGGAAATTATCTTACCAAGATTTACCAAAACACACTGGTTTTCTGGATGTTAACAACATTCCTGCCTGCCCATGTGTGATGCTGATGATGAAGAATGTCTCTGTGAGGAATTGAGGGAAGTGCTTGGACTGATGGTTTTTCTCCATGGTGGTGCTTCTTCTGGCCCCAGACCCAAGGAGATCTGTTGTTCCCCCTGTCAGAGGGTTTACACTCAGAGCTGCTTTCATTAGTGGTTACACCTGAAATGTGTCTTGAAGGGCTGACAGAGAAACAAAAACCCCAACCCTACCTCTACGAAACCAAACCCTTCTACAGTCCCAAGATGTTTAATATTCCCAAGGAGAATTGATTTTCTTTGGAATGATTGCTAGATCCGTCTGTTTAAGTAGCTAATTCTGTTGCAATGACTGAGAAGTAGGTGCCATTAAAAGAGCTTTTATGGAAGTGCTGATTATTCACTACTCCACTGACAGGCAGCAACTTCTGAAGAGAGAATCGCCCCATTTATTTTTCTTCCTTCAAGACAAAGGGAAGCCATTTTGGCAAGGAGGAGACCAAGGGGTATTTGGGGTGTTGGGGCAGCCAATGTATTGCTGTATATTTGAATGCCATTGCTTTTTATAGCCATGCAGATGTGAAAACTGCCAGCAAATTTTTTGTTGGCACTGCTGTGATTATTCTGTGATTTCAGTGCAAGTCGCAGCAACTCCTTACATTTCCTCCAAGCTCAGAGAAGCATGTCTCTGCAGGGAGGAATTCAGGATATGGTATTCAAGCTGCTGCTTTATTTGTCAGCTTAATCTCACAATCCAGATGCTTAAAGCAATGTGGCTGTTGGTTCTTTCCCTTGAAATAGCAGTCTTGCATCCCCCTCCCATTGCTGCTCCAGTCACAGGGCTGGCAGGTATTCCACTGATGGCCATACCTGCTGTGCTGTCAGCCTTGCTTTCAATAACAATGATTTCTAACCTTTCCAAGTTAAAAAGCTTGACCTTATGGCTCAGCACAGGCTTTGCTATTGAATTAGCCCAGAGAGGGAGAGAGAGAGTGCCACTAAGTCCCTACATGTAGCTGAAAAGTATTTTATTTACCTTTCATTTCAAAACTTCCTTTCACCAAGTAAAAAACTAGATAAGCAATTTGACCAATAGCCAACTTTCAATACTACAGTCTTGTCTGCAAATAGATTGAGGGCTACAGTCATAAATTATTTACTTTTAATGTCACTGCAGAGTAAATGTTGCTGCTGGCTAAATTCAAGATGCGCTTCTTGATTATTAAAAAGGATTTTTGGTATTGAATTTTGGCAGACTAGCAACATAGTACAGACATATCGAGACAACCCCATGTTCACTTCCTTAAAACAGCATTTATCTTGCTTTTCCATACCTTGAGCATTCTTGAAAAAGCTTTTCTAACACATCTTAGGCTTCTCTGTATTTTTTTAACAACAGCTTTCTTTTCCTTTTCTCAGCTGAACAATGCTGACAGCTGGCAGCTGCTGTGACTAGGATTCAGAAATCCTAACTTTGGCTATAGGTGTCTAATTTAAACTGCTTTTCAGAGCTCCCTATTTAGTCCCTTCCTAACTTAGATAAAGACTAATATCTTTAGAGGACAGGTCACACATTCCTTAAAGAATTGGATTGATGATGTTTCTGGCTGTGGCCATTTTTCTCCTGGGAATGTAAATGACAATTAGACTAAATATAGACAACAGAAGTGACATATAAACCAAGTCTCTACTTTAACATAAAATCCTTGATTATATATTTCAACCTGCTGTTTTTGAATTGCCTGTCCTAAAACTAAGGACTACCTCACATGAACCTAGCATGAACTTGTGGGATTCACATTCTCTGAACAGAGAGAGACAATAATCTCTCTCAGGCTTTTTCCTGGAGAAGGACAGAGGGAAAACAGTTCTTATCTCATGTGCTGCTCCTGTTGTTTTGTGAACGTGTGGAATGTGTTGGAAGATTATTTACCGGAAGGAATGTGGTAATAGGATTCTGGTGTGAGTGTTTTGTTTTCTTTACCAATCTTTGCAAGCTGAGTCTGAATGGTTGGTCAGGAGACAGTCACAAGATTTTGCTCCGTTGAGTTCTTGTTCAGTTTCAGTTTAGATGTAGTGTAATATAGTATAGAATAGTATAATAAAGTAATTAATTAGCCTTCTGATATCATGGAGTCCCCCTCATCATCCCTCCTGCCAATGGGGAGAAATTTCCCTGATATGAGCTAAGCTGCAGAAGTTGCTCCTTCCTTTACCTAAATGTGGCCAAGCTTCATCTATTTCCCATGCTGTATAGCTTTGGGTTCACTAGGCAACACTGGATAAAATACCCACTTCTGGTGAAGAAGAGCCCATGAGAAGGCTTGCCGTGATTCCTACACATCCCCCTGAGGAGTCTGTATGCACATGTGGGTATCAGTCACAGTCACAGTCTCTGAGAAGAACTGAACATCCAATGGCCTTTGGAATTGTATTGCTCTCAGGTATATGGGATTATTTGGCCATACTTTATGAAGCATGGAGGAGTTCATTATTTCTTCTGGTCTCAAGTCCTAGGAAACTCTATTGAATAAAGAAATAGGATCTGACATGCCATAGACCTGCACAACTAATTTTTCCTATATCCATCTATTTGGACCATTGTTTGTCTTGTTCTCTTTGTTATAGTAAGTTCAGATATAAATAACTTGTTATAAAAGTCTTTACAGGGAAAAGGAAGTGAATGAGTTATCAACTACCTATAAATATACTAAAAAATATGGAATTATAATAAAGACCCATCTTATAAAAACCATGCCATTTTAAAATGTGATAGTCTTAATGATAGCTAATTTATCAATGAGAGAAATGCAAAGGTTTAATTTTCTTTTGGAAAACATTTTGATGAGAAATTTATCACAATTCCTCCAGCAGGTCAAATGAAATAAGGCAGCAATAAATTTAGATTGCAGTCTCAGAACTGTGATGGCAATGTGTTACATCTTGCATCAATTGCAAAATCTCAATGCAGTTAGCAACTCAGAAAACTGTGATCAGTTCCATTTTCACTGCTGAAGAATGTATCACTACAGTAATGGTAATTTGCTGTAGAATAAAGTATAGAGGCAAAAAGTGTTACGTCTGTATTCCCCCTGGTGCACAATATATATATATATATATATTTATATATATATATATACACACTCATTGTTATGAAGAAAAATACATATTACTGTGCACTACACCTTTTTCCCTTTTGTTTTATGTCCTTTTCTAGACAGTGGAAGAGGATGAAGATTATCAGCCAATAAAAACTGTAGCAAACACCAGGCAAAGAGATAGATGAGTTTGACATACAGCCAGCATCCCAAGGTCAAGCTCCTGGGACATGGATTGCTGTAGGGAAGCACAGAGTAAGAAAATAAGTATGAACATCCAGCTGCCTCAAATAAGAATAGATATAAAACTCTCCTATCTGCCTTGTGTGCTGATCTGGAATTTAAGTTGCTTTAATTGCTATTAGTCTTCATTTTGCTGTTTCAATAACGCAATGGGAAATGGGAGATAGAGAAATGGGAGATATTATAACACATTTTCTGTCAAACCCAGTCATGAACTGAGCAGTACACTGGGAGAAAATGATTGAGGAAACTGTTGAAGTGGAATAAAGCTTTTAGTACCATGCAAGAGGGCTGAGCTTGCTATTGTAGTTTTTAAGTTTGAAGTGTGCTGATAGAAATGCCAACGTGCAGGATACTTAGTTTTCCTGACCAATTTGGCTAATTTTATAACTGTTTTCATCTGCATCCTATCTAATTTCAGATGGAATGAGTAATATTTTTTTCCAAATAAGAAGTACGTTACATATAGATTCCCCACTGACTTATGGCCCTAGCATGACCTGAAAAGAAGGACTTTACCAGTAAAACTGTATTAGTTATTCCCCATCAAAATATCAAATGAAACCTTCCAAACTTTATTGGAAGACCAGATAATTTTCTATTAAACATTACATTAAATGTGCACCCACAGATGTCAAGTTTAGCTAAGTTCATCCTGCTTTGCAAGACACAAGCCCAAGTTAAAGAAAGGCAACGGAAGTCAGAACAAAAAGTGTTCTATACCTGATAGTTGAAACAAATGTGTATTTTGAAGAAGATAAGTGGCAATTATACCTGAAATTTCCTGAACTGCATTATCATGCAGAAGATTAGGTGGGTACTAGCTGATCCCTTTGCCTCATGATTGGAATGATTTTGTTACAGGTTTCAGACTATGGTTCTCTCACTGGAATTCACATCATAACTTTGTCTTCTTAGAAAGTGTAGTGAAAACTCAATTGAAGACCTAAATTTTACAAGCTTTGGATAAATAGATGTTCTTCTTAACCTAGCCCCAAAAAGGATAATCTGCCATGTTTTCCCTACTGCATAATAAAATCTGAACTGATCCGGACCCCTATGTTTTACTGAAGCAGTCCCAATTTGCAATTGGCATATCCAAGGCAGACCTCTCCCACAGAATTTTCTCCTGATGGATCTGATTCTTGCTCTTGAGGTATAACTTGACTCATACGCACTGTTTGCTGGGAATAACTGCACTTTTGCCTTAGTTTTTAAGAGTTCTCTGTTGAGCAATTCTGCAGGGCTCAAAGGGCAAAGTTATACAACAGTTCTCCTGAACCAGTTTTCCATCCATCTTCTCAAGTTACCAGATGAGCAATGAAAGCAGGAAGCTAGATTGTAAAACAAAATTCTGGCAGAGGAAAACTAAGTACAAGAAGCTTCCTGTGGTGTCATAGATCTATATTGCTGATAGTAGCAGGGATTTATTGACACAGAGATGATTCAGATCGAGACTCACCAGAGTATTTAATCCATAGAAGGAACTTCTCATGTGTCTGGTTATCTTTTGTAGTATCTTTTTTTGAGGACATGAACTCATATCTACTTATGTAGGTTATTCATTAAATCATGAATTACTAATTAGATCATAACTTAAAAAGGAGATAGGAGGTGTTAGAGCAAAACAAAAGGCCAGCATATTTAGTAGGCCACAGGATTATGACAGTATTTATGATCCATGAGGGTGCAATCACAAACCATGAAAACACCCGAAGGCCATTTAATCCACACAGTTCCCTTCCTAGCTAAGGTGCATCCACCCTTCTCCCAGACCCACCTCCCCAAAGGAGAGCAATCTAAGTTAATCTGTGTGCGAGCCCAAGATCTTGTTTTCTTCCTTACTGAGGCTCCATGACCTGGTGGCTAAGGGCCCTATCAGCCCTTATCAGCAATCCATCAGCCTTTAGGGCTTTTTAAATTCTTGGTGCTCAAACCAGTGTGGATCTGCCTGCTGCAAGCGGAGCACACCTCTGAGTAAGATGTTTGTAGGCCCATCACTAAAAATCAGTGGACTACTAGTTTTCTAAGAAAAAGAAAAAGGAGTATAATCACAGCATAATTGATACTGAAATATTTAAAACATTTGAAGATGCTCCTCACAGAAAGATGTAAGGAGAATGAAAACCCTCATGCCAAAGATGTGCATTACTGGTACAGAAAACACCTTATACTAACACTAAGCAGTGCTCAGCTGAAAAAAGAATCCATAATTCAGAAATGTGCCTTTCAGAACACTAATCATAGAAAAGAGTTTTGAATTAATCTCATATTGTAATGAAAAGAAAAAATCAATTGACTCAGCCCCAAAATGTTCCATTTAAAACCTGTCACATCATAGCAGTCTTCTTCTCCAGACACCTAACAGCTATGGCAGCTGCACCTCAAGCACAGAAATTAGTGGGAGTATTCTGTAATGCTGGCTTTGCAAAAGTCAGGATCCTGTATTTTGTGTGCTTCATGCCCTTGAACATAGCAGCGACATTTTCTTAAGTCTACAATTTTCCCCTGTGCAAATGGCTGTTTGTGTGTCTGTTTGTGTGTGTGAGTGCAGACAATTAATAACTTGACAGGAATTTCAGTGCCTTAGTAGCGCTAGAAGTTGTCATATTTTCATTTTAATGGTGTCCAAACAAATTATCTGTTAAAAATAAACTGCATGGTAGCACAATGGGAAGCAGAATTTAGCAGGCGGAAGATCAAAAGGAATTAAGTTCCAGAACTCTAGCCTATGTGCTTGTAAAAATTGATTTGACTTAATAAGTTTAATGCAAAAGGGAACTGCATAGTGTGCACTGCTTTCCTGTTGATTTTTAAAAAGTGTGGGATCACATCTCCCCTGCTGATGTCCATTAACCATGCCATTGAATATGTGAATATAAACTGGGTGCTCCACTTTTTTGTTTTTTAAACTCTTACTCAGCATTTTATACCCAAGTACACTAACTGGATTCACACACAAAAAACCTGCTAACACCTACTACTTCCCACCCATGAAATGATCACTTCTATTTCCCATACTGATATTAAAAAAGCAAAAACCTTGATTTAATTTTTTTTAATTAATTCTCTCTTTCAACAAAGCATGGAGGTGGTGTATCATGAGGTAAAGGTAGTCATTAAAAGTATTCATTTATACTAGATAATGTTATTTTGTGAGTTTGGGAGTTGTTTTTAATTCCTGCTGAAAATTACCTTGATTTGTATCAAATATTCCCGTTGAACAGGGTAAATAATTAACCTATTAAAACTTAATTAAAAGTACTTAGAAGCAAGTAATTTATATTTACATTAGAATTTGTAATCAACATCTAAAATTTTCTTTATCTTTTCTTTATCTAAAATGCTTTGTAACCTTTGGATGTGACTACAATTTTTATCCATCATAAAAAAAGCATTAAACCTTGATGCATTGTTACACTCCTTACTTCCTCAGATGAGCACTGTCCTCTTCCCTTGCTGTTGGCAGAATGTACAAAGTAGAACAACCATTTTTCCCTCAAAATCATTTTGCCTTTATGAGAATGTTTGTGCACAATACCTGTTTGGCCAATCAGCAACAGCCTTGTTTGAAAAATAGGAAAAGTCAGACTGTAATATTTCATACCAGAGAGAAGTCAAATTCAAATAGAGAGTATTGAGAATCTACCTAGATTTAAGTAGGAAACCAGACTTAAGCTCCTATTTATGTGATGTTTTTTAAATGCTGATAAGTGCCCAAAAAAGTTGGGTATTAGATCATACTAACAAACCCAGACCCCATTCAGATGCTTTTGAGTATTTTGCTCCACTAAAAAAGTCCTTCTAAAGAAAGTGTGTTGATGGCATATATTTCCTTCTGTGCACAAGTTCATTAGCATCAGCTACTTATTATAATAATTTACAGGAAACTGCCATCGGCTTCCTTGCCATGACCATGAGTAAGTTCTTCCTGTGTGGGGCCTTGTACAAACAAAATGTTTTTTGCAGTTCTGAACCAAAGTTCAGGAATGCTAATGATTCTGAAAGCTCTCACAAAACCTGCTCCTTGGAGTTTCTCACCTGAAGTGCCCCATTTCTGGTTCTTTGCCTGTGAAGAATGACTTTAGGACCAGAGCTTAAACCTTTCTGCCTCTAAAAGGAAACTACTGAGGAACAGTATCACCCAAGGGGTGAATTCTGCTCTGGTTATCTATGGCAGTTGTTCAAGTCATCAGTCCTGTAAACTGCAGCAGTCAAAATTATTGTTCCATGAAAAATGGATATAACATGTAGGCTTTGCTGGGGAAAGAGAGCAGTATTCTTTCCTTGTTGTTCTGCTGTCATTCTCCCAGCTTTGCACCTGTGGTCTGGTACTGGTCTTTCCCATTTCTCTCTCTGTTTTTTCCCCAGAAGCAACTTACTATTAGAGTCACCACATGCAACATGCTACAAGCTAAAGCTTTGTTATGTGAGCCTATCTTTGGTGCCACACTTCCAATAGCAAAACTATTTGATTGCTAGAAATATCACAAGATCCAGTTTTCAACTGATCATATGTCACTGCCCTTTCCTATCCTACAACATATAAAAGTATTAAAATGTAAATATAACATGTATGTATATACATGTAAACAAACACATAGAAGAGATCTTTCAATTCAGCTTCTTATCCCAGCTTATTTAGAAGCAGTTTACATCTACTCCTCAAATAATGTCAAGGATTTTCCCTGCAGCAGAGCAAGGGTACTTCTCATTTATGCCCTGGGCTAGGACTGGGCACAGACAGCCTACACAGAAATGCAAAGGGTCAGTTTAGTTAGGCATAGCAAACAGCACACAGTCTAGTTTGCATCTAGAACCTTCTTGTCCTTAATTACATGAAGAGCATCTGTCACATACCCATTGAAGGCTGTGATTTGTACAAGATTTGTCACTCACAGGAAAGCTCTTGCCTAGCAGAAGCAGCATTTGTGAACACATTCTGTTACTGGCAGCAATGGTCAGCCCAGTGTGGAACCCTGCAGACTGTGGTTCAGAAATATTATGTCATATACTCAAGCATGCTCTGAAGTAACACTGGAAAGGGAATCAGTGAAAACATATTTTTGCTATCATATTATTCTATCATCTCACTTCAGCTGTAGGTTCTTTCTCCTTTTCTGTCTTACATCGTTGTGAGAACGTTGTGAGAAGAAAGTGGCTCCCAGTTTACGAGGAAAATAAAATCCATAAACATGCAAAGTGAGACAAAGTAATTTTAAAATACTTTCACTTTTATTAGTAAGAGACAAAACTCCTAGGCTCCTGTTAGCTGAATGCTAACAGTTTTTTAATTTACTTCCAAAGAAGCACTAATTCCCAGTGTTTTCTAAAGGTTATCAAGAACTCTGCAAGTAATTAAAATCTCACTAAATATATTTTAGTAAAACTAAAAATGCTAACATATAAACAGAGATACTAAATTATGCAACCACCTTCTACTCATAGTACTGGCAGTACAGATGAGCCACATTTTATCATATACCCAAACAGAATATGTGTTTGCTACATTTCAGCCAGCCATAGGGAACTTACTTTTCATTGTGGTGAGAGTTCATATAATAAATCCAGATTCCAACAGAAACTCAAGAAAACAGCAAAGAAGCAATCCATAATTATTCCCCAAGGAAATAATTTGCTGAGATGGTGAAGATGTGATACCAGACAAAGCATGACACATCATCTTTTTAAAAGTCTTCATTATGAAAAGCCTTGATCCCACCTGAATTAAAGATCAACAATTATGTGAAAGGGATCTCCTTATGGGCATGTGAATGTTTTGTTTGCTTTGAACTAGAAAATGCGTGACCCACCTGGTTCTAAGATGAAAGTTATGGTAAGACTAAGAAGAATATGAATTATTAATTTTTGCCCATTGCCGGCTTTTAAATGTCATTTCAGAACTTTTCTTAAATCCTTGCTCCTAGAGGTGATGAGACCTGTGAGTGGGCTTCCCCCAACTGCTTCAGGAGGGAACACACTCTCACCAGCATGGACAATCCTCCCTCTGGGAAACACCACCGCAATGACAATGAAAAATGAATAACGAACAAAAAAGTCAGAAACATAAAAAATAAACATTAAATTTATTTAAATAAAAATATACACATAGTGTACAATGGACATGGCTTACAGACAGCAATGAAACAAAACTGATAAACCCTGAAATATAAAAAGCATTGAATTCCTATAGTTGTGCTTTGTTTCTCTGGACAAACACATGCTGCGGACTGAGGTCCTGTTAATGTTACACAGCCCTGTGTGCTCCAGAATGTAAGACAGGACCATCACAAGGAACAGCTACACAAAAGGAAAACAAGTACCAAAGTAATTTGGGATTTTAGAAGTTTTAAAGTCAGACCATTCATAAACAGAAGTGCTGAAAACTTTTAAGGCATTTTGCATGCATGGAAGGAGTAATCAAACACCACTGCAGCGTGGTTCAAATCTCACTGCTCTGAACCTGGCATGGCCAGGGCACTCTTTTAGCATAGACTCCAACTGTAACCTTTTTTCTCAGCCAGCACACAAATCCCGTGCCTTATGTTTCAGCTCTTTGGAATAGGGAGACACTGGTTCACAAGTGTCTTACAGTTTATTTATCCTGAAGTATTTGCTCATATCTGAGCAAGTGTAAGTTTTTAACTTGGATCATGAGTATCATGCTGATAGTCATGGCTGTTATATTACTTATTCAGCAGATGCTATGAAAGAAAGAGAAAATAAATGTTTGAGTCCTGCAGAGTGCAAGCCAAATGCTTGGCAGCACAACAGTTGAGGTGTTGTACGGCTAAGGGAAAAACCCCAGTGTTTTAAGGACTGAAGTCTGTGATTTTTTTCTCTCTAAAAAAGCATTTGTATGATTTTTTTTTTTTCTAAACACGCAATATACAAGGTAAGTTTGTGTCTTCGAGAACAGCAAATTACCTTAAAGCATTTCCATTGTAAACATCTGCTTTTAAGTTGCAAGGAAGTGAAAAGCAAGATGCAAACATGTCTCATGGCACTACCTATACAGTGCACTTCTTTATAATAAAAAAGAGCATAAATATAAATATCAATAGTTTCAAGTTACAACATAACCAACTGACATAATGTACGTATAAGGCAGTTAAGTGATTACATACATTAATTCACACAAGTAATTTTGCTGCATAGTTTTCAATGCAATTCCTTTCTTTATTACACTGGTTGATGTTCAGTGCATTTTATGCCTTTTTTAAAATGGACCAAAGGATTTCTTGGAGCTTGTGTTTAATCTAGAAAGAAAAATAATTTTTTCCTGAAACTTTTAATAGGCATATTATAGAGTAGGCTTCAGAACGGAGTGTTGCACTTCTTTATACCAAAATTACTGGTAAAGATTTAGAATATCATTATAAGTTATTCCACTGCAACTAAGTGAATTTTCATCAGGAGAGATTGATTTAGACACAAAATTGTTTGTCAATTTCCTCATTTCACTTATGTAATGGCAAAATTCAGACAGAAAAAAATTAACATTGCAAAGGGCTTCATTAAGGCTACTTCCCAGTTAATATTTTGTTTCAGCTGTCCTCCTAAATTTTTTTTTTTATAACACAGACATTGCTAGGATTCCATCAAAATACATAGCTTCACATAGACAAAAATCACATAACATGATTAAAAATTTTTGCTTTCTAATTGCTCCATAAAAGCCAAAGTAGGAACATTAATCAGAATGTATTTTAAATTCCTCAAAAGACTTTAAAAAAAAAGACCTCCCTGCTTAATGTCAGTCATAAACATGTACTATAAACAATAGATAATATAATGTCACTCATAGACATGTATTATAACAATATTACAATCATTTCTGGGGAAAAAATACTTTAACATTCCTTTCCTTATGTTTTTAGTTATTTTAGACTAGCTCTCTATTTAGTCACTACTCTGTGGTACAAAACCCCCATGTAAGTGTGTGATGCATTCCACAAATATTGAAAGCTAGAAGCCCTTATTTCAGGATTCCTCGAGACAGATCCTCATTTGATTTCTACAAATAATATAATCTCTAAGACAAGATTTGGCTTTAGATGCCAGATATATTTTTGAATTTTCATCTTCCAGCCCTTGAGAACTGCCCGCCTCTAAAAGCAGATTGTTTTATACCTTACAAAAGTTTTAAGAGAGCAGTTATGGAACAGTTTTTGTGGAGCCACCATCAAAATCACTCTGCTTATCTTATCCCTCTGCAAGACAAACAATGTAGTTTGCTCATAAAAATGAAGTTGCACACTAAAATGCACAGTGAGCTAGAAGATAATGTGCAAGACCCCAGGGATGATTTAACTCCTCTGTCAGACACTCAGACAACCCACAGGGCTGGGAGCAGCTGCTACAAAGAGTAAATGTACTCCATGTAACACAACCATCAACCTGCAGCAAGCCCCTCTTTGTTTCTTCATAAAAGGCAAACCAGAAAACCTCAAAATTTTGAATCCATGGCCAGCTGATGGCACAGCCTTCGCCCACAGGGACCACAGTAGCCCCAGCAGGCACTGAGCAAACAACAAAATCTTTGGGCCTGTTTTGCTACTGAAGCAACGGGGTTTTTCCAGGAGACTTGGAGCACTTCTGCAGGTTTTACAAAGCTCTCCTGACCTACAACAAGATGTTCAAATCCAAATATTAGTGAGAAAAATTTCAGCACTATTTAGCACAGAACTCAGGCAACTCTTCTGTAATGGCCCAAGCATGAGGCTTCACTGCAGCTGACTGATGTATTTGTGGTTTTGTCTAATTAATTATCTTTAGCAAATAAGGGATTTATTTAATTTCACAAGAACATACTGTGAATGGTTGTTAAAACAAAAAGGATAGCAATCCAGTGCCATTTTTTCTTTCTCCTCATCAAATCCATGGCTTCAGCGTGAAAAACAATTTCAACACAAAAATAACATGGTAGTGATAACCTGGGCAGGGTTAAAATACTGAGGCAAAATCTTGAAAGACAATTTTCCTAACAAGAAAATCTAGAATAATTTCATATTTTTAATTTGACAGAATGCCAATGGGACTCAGATAAAGAAGTCTAGGTACCTATAGCACCCAGCAAAGAGCACCATCTCCACTGAGATTTTCATAGACAGTTTCAGAATTACTGTGCAATGGTTGGCATTCTCTACTGCATGCCTGGGGGTTATTTCAGAGACCCATAAGGAATTTATCACTATCTCTAAACTGCATATGTACGGGTTTTTTAAGCTAATAATAAACATGTATATAGTGAGGGTTAGTGCAGCAGCCTGACAGAAGAAAAATTACTTTTCTAGGAAAGATTATGTTCCATAAATTCACAAAAAAGTTTCACACAGATCAGCTACATTATATTAATAGACAAACACTAATTTATGCACATATCCAGCCACCCAATCAATATTGCCCACTTCTACTGGTACATGACAAGAAGAAATCAAGGCATTATGTTCTCATCAGTCTGAGCTTATCTGTGATGCATTGTCAACTCTTCTGACATATACTGAATACATTCCAAGAAAAAGGAAGCAATTAATGACAGCATATTATATAATAGAAATAAAAAACTAATGCACCAAAACGCTACTTACATTATCTACTTTTCTTAGAAAAAATAGTTCCAATTAGTTAATGTATTGTATAGGTGAATTTCTGGCTCCACTGAAGTCAATGAGTATTAGAACAAGAATCTCTTTCTGATGTTTTCCTACAAACTCCAAAGCCTGATCTTGCAAATACACAAGATGGATTTAATTTTAGGCAAATGATAGATCAGTTCCATGGATCACCCAAATAGAATTTGCAGAATCAGGCTCTTAAATTCTGTTATAGTTACAGATTTATACCCAGTAATGAATATTAATGGATTAAAAAGAACAAATTAAAAGTCACGGTGTATAGAGATTTCTTTGACTTCCATAGGAGTAAGCAAACATTTACTTCTTTATCCATGGCAATTACACTTTCCTACAGATGCTCAAATTCCCAGGGTAGTTTCATTAGGCTACATTTCTCATACTTCTGCTCTAGATATAAAAAAAGGCATTGCATAAAGGTCAGTAACCAGTGAATACTTGGGAATTTTAAATTGTATTCCTCTCTGGGAGGCAGAAGAAGGTAAATAGAAGTAAATAGACACAATTAGAAAACACAAATGTTCTTTGCAAGACAAATTTCAGGATTAACACCAGCTGGCAGAACATTAACATTCATTTTTAAAGCTGATAGCTCTTCATCCTAGAGTGTCTACCTGCAGCATTACAAATTTGATATAAATCAGCTGCTGTGGCTAACTAGTCCTAGTACAGCAGTTTACTCATAACATTTATTTTAGGCTTTCTAATAACATACAAGTTTTCAGAGTCTAAAGATACATTAACTCCTGTATATACAACTTATTTTCCCTAGCACTAAAGAAAATTTGCTTTTAAGGGTTTACACTAAAGAGGAGGTGAAATTCAAGTCACATTACTTGTGGAATTAATCACCCTGATTTCAGTGTGATCTATGTGAAAGTGAAATAAGTGGTATTTGGCTGGGGTACAGAAAACCAAGAGTGATACATCCAAATGAACCGCAGGGAATCCAAATGGAATTACTGAAATTACAGTCTGCAATTGCTAAAAACACATTATGAAGTTACCATGCTTATGTAAAGAAGCCAATTGTAATTACCAAAATTATATTTAGCCCAGGTATTATCATTAGCATCTTTCATAAACATTTCTGTGAAGGGTTTAATCCTTAGTGATCAAGACCTCAGTGCTCTGCTGGTTACAGAAAACACCTTTTCCAGCAGTAAGATACCCCTTAAATCAAATCTCAGGGTTTGGTTTGGAGTCAGAATGCCACCTTCCAGATTACTAATCTCTGTTCCTACAGCAAATGCCATTTCCCTATTTAATCTTCAATCAAATGACCCCAGAAATTAATTCCAACTGGCTTATGAGTCATACTAAGCTTCAATTTCACAAAGATAAATTGAATATATTTGATTTTCAGAATATCCAGTCCATTGCTTTTCCATGGTTTTATTTCATAATGACTAATCAGATTAATTTCAGTGTAAAATGATAAAACCTGCTAAAAATAACACCTCTACAGGTCATACATTCCCAATTCATATGTCATAAACAGCAGTTGTTATATTCACTAATTAGCATGATACATGCTCCTGATTACACTTTTGTTAAACTTAGGTGTCAGCTTTTCCATATGTCCCCTCTGGAGGTCTGTAGTACTTTGGGAAAGCCATCAGCTGTATCATGTTGAATGCATACTTTCTGCATTTGACATTCTTCAGAACATTCTCTATGCGGCATCCTTCTCTAGTGAAAGGGGGAAAAAGTACAACTTCATGAAACATAGAATAAATAAATATGCTTTATTTGTTCATTGCAGAGTTTCAGCAACAGTTGAAGTAAAAATAACAAGGATTCAACTCTACATTTTTGTTTTCCATGAGTGATGATACATTTTACAGAATTAAATCCAAGGCCAGGCCCAGTACAGTTATTGCCCTCAGAAATAGGTGATAAGATTTTCCATCCCCCCTAATATATCTGCTCTTGCGGCTTAAAGTTCAGTAAAAAAATTTAAATACTTTAATGATACATTTTGTTCTAATTCCAGAAATATATTTGCCTTTTAAACCTTTTCATACCTTTTTTTTCAATTGATTTGCTATATATGTGTGAGTATACATTGCCCTAAAATGCGCATTCTAGGAATAAGGAATTTTTTTAAGTCTGGCCCTAGAGATTCGTGAAGGAAAGCTTCATCTCTGCTTCATTTGCTGTATGTTCAGCTTTGCAATGAAAAAAAGAGAGAATGGCTTTTCAAACAGCCCAATCCACCTCTCTGCTTTATAAAGGAAGGATGTTCGTTCACATACAGTACAAAAGTCACAAGTGCCAAAGTGGTGCATCAAGACATAAACAGGACTTTGTTAAAAAGAATATAAAAGTGTATTGAAAGCAAAAGCAACTAAAGCAACAACTACAAACAGGCTAATTTCATTACAAAACAGAACTTAGTATATTCTATTTACTCTACAGAAAAGGGTTAGTTGTAGCAAAGTAATAATAATTTATTAAACGAAAACAATCCCATCAGCTAGTTACAATGAAAAAACACAACGGAAGATAAGTCTCACAAACCATTGCCCTGCCATATTTGTCTAGGGGTTAGTTTGTGTTGTGCAAATTTTTATTTATTTTTTTGTCAGACTAATTACTCTGGAAAGAGGGATTCAAGCATTCAGGATTCCACAACTTCTATACAGTGACAGCATTGTAAGTGGGCTTTCTTTGCACTAATTACAGTGGGAAAGCTTTACCATGAACAGAAAGAGCAAATCAATTCACTCAATGCATAGTATACTTCTCGGAGCTCAGAAAAAAAGAATGAAAACACAGTACATTTCAGACATTGGAATCTTAAAGATGAATCCTTGGGGTCTGAGACTGTAGAAATATTACAACATGATTCTTTTTTTCTAGAGTTAGTTCGTTGCTGTTTGTAGAAAAGAAAGGAACACAAGTAAAGTTTATTGATATTTGGCTAATAGCAAAGCAAGACTTAAAATAAGCCACACAACCAGCAGGTGTGAGCTGACAAGCAGCAAGGCGACAGGATAGAAGTGTCGAGAAGTTGGCTTGTTATCAGTTAGACAGCCTGTTTCGGGATCATCCGATTCAGTCAGTGCTCCCTGGGTCTGTCTGCTGTTAAACAGGGAAGTTAGGAACAGATAGAACAGCATTTCAGCAGCAAAGAAAGCCAACACGCAGGCATTTTGACAAAATGAAAGTACACAGCCATTTTGAAGAAATAGATTTATCTAAGTACTTCCAGTATAACTTTTGTGTTCTACAGCTGACACGGGAATCACGATCACTGGGCAGCTACTAACATATTAATGCTACTAGGTGCCTTGGAGTAGTATTCACAAGTGAACATTAAATCACTTCCACAATGAACTACACCATCACTAAAATCAACACACACACTGAACAGAAATGAAATAAGGAGGTTTAAAAAAAAAGTTAAGGAAGCAAAGTAAAAAAGATCATGAGTACGTCATAATGCAACACTGAACAAATAATGTCTCCATGATGTTCACAGGCTTTTCAGTCCTGCTTCAGTATCTATTAGGAAGTTTATTGGCAGAAATTAAAAGGCCACACACTAACACTATTCTAAAATAGTATTAAATGATGGTAAACTGACTTCAAAAATTCATCACTGCTGGTGACTCAAAGTCAATAGCAGTTCTTTTTATTCAGAGGCTTGCACTTGCATTCCTATAAGTAAATCACCTTGTATCTTTATCAGTCAACACAGGGAGGAGCTAATCTACTTACAAGGAAGTTCTACTGAATCACACTGGATTGTGTGGTCCTTGTCCTACCAGAGCAACAGGGACGCTTCCACTGTCAGGCTTTCCTTTTGTATTCTTGACAGATTCTCTGTAAGTAGAATTACTCACACTGCAACCACACTTCTTCAATTCCTCTGAAGCTTACTTGCATACACTCAGGAGTCCTGTTTATAGACTTCCTTTGGGCAGCAAGGACTGGCAAGATGATTTTTTTTTCTATTTACTATGAATATCCTGTGATGAAAAGATAACTTGCCATTTTTTAATGTGGACTTGAGAATATCCAAATATATCAGATGACAATGCAGTGCCCTTTCGGAAGAACGTGTCACAAGTATGCTCTCGCTTTCAAGAGAGAAAAAGCTGGCAGACATTATCTTTACTGTCCCACAGCACTTTTAATCTCCACAGTATCCCACAAGTTTGTCCCTTTGACACTGTCCCCTCACTCCCTTCCAACTCTTCAAGGTCAGCCTGCAGGTTTCAGCTTACTCCCCTTATGCCCACAACTCATGAGAAGTCCAGCTCAACCCTCCCAGTCCCATCTCTTCCTTCCCAGTCACAGAGTCTGGGTGATTTTTGTTTGCTCTGCATCCCTTCCATCACAGACATCATGTGTGCTCCTATGGCTGAGTGGATGCACACGCCAAACTTTCTTCTTCTGGAGAAATCCATCTGGGCAGCAGTAAAGTTGAGCATTCAGTAGCTTGCACAGCCACTGCATTAATCAGATTGATTGTTTACATCAATCTGGAGAGCCCTGGCTTTGCACATCAATGGTTCATTCCAAGCAGGCTGAGTCACACACTTGCAGGTTGTTCCTACAGGGATGAACCCTCCTGCTTCTGTGGTGTGCCTTGCTCTGTTGGACTCCACATCTCAACAGTGTCTGGCTTTTATCTGCATTGCTACAAGTCACATTAGCTTCAGTGAGATTTATGCAGGAGTAATGATGGAAATACAGATAAAAGCCATTTGTTCTCTTTTTTTTTTTTTTTTCAACAGAAAAGCCTACAGTACATTTGTTCTTTGATATGCTGAAAAGAATGATCGGTGTCTTTTAACATAAAAAGTTTATCTTCCCCCCAGGAAAGCAACCGTGAACAGCTGATGCACAGGCACTCTGTTCCACAAATTAGTCACATCATTCAATGCATGATTCAATAAGATGTCCTCAAAATAGAGCAAGAGGATCCAAGTCCATTATTAGCTTCCTAAGAACAAGCTGAGCAGAATAGCTACACATGCTTTTAATTGAGGAGGAATATTTGATCAGGGTCAGATGCCCTGCTAGGGTGTGCCAATATTTCTCAGTGCAGTGCAGTGACAGTGCCTTCCAACACACCCCAAAGTGTCCTCTGCAGTGACTATTGAACAAAGCAAAGACTTACACCCAGCTGTCAGCACCATAACATTGCTTCCCCTGGCTCACCCAACCCTGGAGGAGTTTTACTGCAAACAGCAAAATCCCACTAGTGCCCTATCAGCTGGATTCATTTGGCTTCTGACTGACAGCACAACCAGAACAGAGTGCTAAGAGTGCTACATGCTAAGGTGTGAAGAGACAGCCATAGTTTCAGACGTTATCTCCATCACAAATTGTACTTTAACAGCAAAAGGAAGGAAGAAAACTTCCAAAATAACCAGCAAGTTTCTATTTTACAAATAATTTAAAGAGAAGTAGTGAAACCTTCTAAGTTTGCAACATCTGGAGTCATGAACACCCCACTAATCTATAATACAATTTTTATTCATTTACTCTCAAATTGTTCATTTGAGACCTCCAGCACAGCACAAACACATTGTAGCAGCCAAGGGTTCTGTAAGTTAATGACAATATAACCATTTCAGCCTGCCTTCTATCTCATTTGATGTTTTATCATCCTAAACTCCTGTTAGGAGTTGCTACATGCTTATCAAATGAGACAAAGGCAAAACAGCAGGTATTTTTTGTTCTTTTCAAATTCAGCTGATAAATTATTTGGACCTCAAAGTAGTGAAGCAGAGATGATGAAAACGGTGTGAGGAAAAAGCCTCTCAAGTCCTTAAGAGAGTCAAGCACACACATGAGGGCACATTCTGGCTTCTGATTATCAGTCACACTGATGTCCCTGAGCAAGGTTTTTGGAGGAGATGATTTTCACATTTTGGGATGTATGCTTCTTTTTTAGAACTTTTCTACCTACAGTTATTAGCAACACTGGAAATGTTGAACTCTTCTACACGATTTCTTCAGGTGGAATGAATAGGCAGCTTTCTATTAACAGGTGTCCCACGTGCTAGTGGTGACTACAGTTTGAATTCATGTCCTACTGCACTTGTACTTTATGGGAATTTCCCTTTTTTTTTGTAGACAGATTCAAGCAAGGTTTTTCTGGTCCTGATGTGTTTTCTTGTTAAACTTCAGTGCTGACACAGAAAAATAGCAAAAGTTAGTTGCAAAAGTAAGTTGCTTCTCTGGAGTGCCATCTGGTAATAGTAGAGACATTTCTTCAAATAGAAAGGATTGCTAACAGTTCTCAGTCTTACACAATTTTGATAACTTACCTATTCCTTTTATTTCAAGACAGTTAAGTTCATAAGCAGCTTTCAAGAAGCAGCTTCTCTTAAGAAGTTTTTGGAATGAAAGCATCCTAATTTCTACATGATACATGTTACTGGGATTGACTGAAACACTTCAGAGAATAATCACCTGTATCAATGTACAGCACTACAGTTCAAGAAGGCAGCCTTAACTTTTTCAAAGAGAAAATGTGGGATCCTTGTGAACATCTCCTAGCCATTACCAAGCTGCTGCACTAGCACATCTAGAAGAATAAAACATTGTGCAGAAGGAAATAAACAGGTATCAGCCTAGTCCTGAAGGATTTCAGTATCAGAGCAGAACTCAGATAAAACATTTAAAGGAATATCAGGAAACAAAATTTTATTTTGAAATATGAAGTTGATGCAATAAACCTCCAACAATTTTTAAGAACAAAAAATGGTTCTGCATTGTTTCAAAATGGAAGCTAAGGAAGGGGAATCCACAGAGACATCTTTTGTATCAATGATATTTAAAATTATTCTTTTTCTGATGTGCATTTAATAACTTAGATTTTTTTTCCCTCAAATCTACATGGCACTAAATAAAGTAGAAGATGCTAGAAATCAATTTTTGCTGCTTACATTATCCTATAATCTCAGCTCAAAACAACAAGAATTGCTGAAACTGATAAGCAGTCTTAGATCTAAAAATACTGAGAAATTCAGTCAGTGCTTTAGAAACTGCTATTTAAACATACACAAAAAACCCAGACTGTTTATCAAATCTGTTTTATCAAATTGTCACACTAAACTCCCTCCTCCTGTTTTACCTTTTGTACTGCAAGTTTTTCCCTACTCTTGTTGCTAGAATAGAAATCCTCTATTTCCCCACTCCTTTCTTCTCTCCTTGCTTGGTTATAACACATGACTTATCTAATGCATTATTTAGGAAATAAAAAGGAAAGCAGATCATATAATATGAGGCTTGACCACTGAGTTGGACCACGCAGCAGATTCATGGTGCAGTCATGATGATAGGACACCTAGATCTTGAAACTCAGCTATTGTGAAATAACTGTGAGGTTTAGGCTCAAAACTATTATGGAGTTTCAGTCTGTACAGAGCTAAAAATTCAATTTTGAGGAGGTGGTCAGAGACAGCAAGCTACTGGAGGCTCAGTGCTGGACAGGGTACAGGTTTTAAGCACTAGTATGAACAGGCCTTAACAGTTCAGTACAGAGCAACAGATTAATAAAGAAAATCTCTTGCAGCAGTATTCAATAACAGGCAAGGAGACACTTGGTCCTACAGCCACACAACCACATCCAGGAAAACCCTGTTGTCTTATGTGCTGACATGGACAGACAGGGATCCTTTGGAAGGAATGCTGAAATCAAAATTCAATTTACACAGTTGCTCTTTTGCTCTGCTGTGTATGTGTTCTCCTTGAAGTCAAAATAATTATAAATGTGCATATTTATGACCTATTTTATCAGCTTAGCTGTGCTTGGATTTCCCAGAGCAAGTGAAAGAGGCACACACCCTGCACTGCAGGCAACAAAACAGCACAACTCACTCCAGCTTTGGGCCATGGAAACATCTCCCAAATTGTTGGTTTACACAGAGCAACACCCCTATATTTGTCTATGTTTACTTTTTAACATACAATTAACTCCGAAGAATAGATGGGAAAAGGGCAGTTTCAAGCTTTATATCTAATATGCATAAAACATGCTACTGGGTAATATACATCTCTACCAGTGTTAATCTTAGCACTTTAGAAATCTCTGCTGATTGCAGAAGAATTAATATTTTCCTTTTTGACTGATACAGAATGCCTTCAAGAATGTTTTTCCCTCATTGTTAAAGAGTATCTATGTGGTAAAAAAAAAAACATTGACAAAATTATTATAGTGAAAATACAAGAAACATAAAGAAAAAATTCCAGTTAGAATCACAAGTTTTGTCACTGGTGCATTTAGGACACCTACATTAGCAGGTTAAATTCACCCTCAGCATCTGAACAGCAAAGCCAAGTTGACTTTCTGTGCCTGTGTCCCTTAATCTGCCAAAATGGACAGCAGATACTGCCCCATGGGCACAGTATCCTGGTCATGCCAACTCCCAAAGTGCCCTGGAATAACTTGAGAGCACACTTAATCTGCCAAAACTACATCCAGAAACATTTAATAATTTCACTGTATAAAATGACTGAGATCATGTTCTAGCATCTATCCCCAGAGGTTTTCAATTTACAACTGTGGCCAGAAGCTTCAAGTCCTGCAAAGTCATTGTGGTGACTGTGTGAGAGATTAGCTTCAGAACTGAAAAGTGATGGGTTTGCAGAGGAGATTCTTCTTTACCTATCAAGACAGCAGAGCAGTTTTTGAAACATGATTTTCACCTCTACTATACTCCAAGGAAAGGATTTGCTATTTCATTCTGCTTTTTACCAACAGTCCTCTGTAGTATTACACATCAATTTTACAAAGGTTTCTTTGTCTATCAAAAAGTATGGTTCTAATAATCTTCCTAGACACTCTTCTATAAAGTATTAGGATTACATGTGTATGGGAATTTCTCAGGTCAAAGTTGCAAAATCTTTCCTGACAAACTTCTCTTACAAGGTGTCAAATTCAGTCTAATGTACAACCAACACTAAAGCAAATGTGGTCTGTATCTCTGTGCAGGAAAACAACCAAGCAAAACCCCACAGATTTGACCTTCACTTAAGCTCTGAATAGATACAACATTTCCCTTCCATAAGGGTATGGCACTGGCATAATTGGTTAGTGAGTCACACTTGCTTCCAGACTGTTTCTGTCACAGCAAGAGAGTTTTACTGAAGATGTAGTTATACATTTAGCTCACATAGCACAGTGAAACATAAATCCATGATAAATTCTTTCATATGTCTAATCAGGTTTAAATACTTTCTGTTGACCATGAAAATAAATCTTCATGAGTCATCCCTTTTCTTTTGGCAAAAATTATTTTAGTCTTTTTCCTCATGCTGAGGACAAGTTGCAAAGCTGATTTAAGAGGCAGAAAGGGCTTCCTACACTAGTTAACAGACATGTGTGAAAGATGAAGCTTAAAATCTGTTATTCATTTCTAGATGTTCAAATCTATGGGTAGGATGACAGAATTAAGGTCAGAGAACTGCTGGTGTAAACAGAACATCATTTAATCTATGCTGCATCCCTAATTTGGGTATTTTAAGGGAGGAGGGTGCTGAACAGCAGGAATTCTAAATTTGAATGTTGTGACTTGCTGGGTTTTTTTGCTTGCAACTTCACTTTGAGATATGTGAAAGGAGGAATGCAACTGCTTTTCATTAATGACACCAAGTCACATAGTCTCTTCATGGGGTTAACCAACATGTGAGTCATAAACTACAGACAACTGCTAGTCTCTAAATAATTCAGCTAAATAATGTCAGTTCATTAAAAACTTTCACCTAACACACTGATACATTTTTTAAAAACCACAAAACCAGTTTGAGATTTTATCTGTTCTGATCCCAGCTGTTCTTTCAGCAGCACACACAGTATGGGGGTATATTTATACAAGGTGAATTTGTGCATATATAGATTCCCCAGCCACCAAGAAAAATGCATCTAAATCTGATTTTAGCTGCTACCAGGAAAAAAAAAATGCAGCCCTGTTTTGGTTAGGTAGGGAGCTAACCAAAACAACCTATCCAAAAAATGCATAGCTGGGATGCAGACTGCAGCAACCTGAAAATTGTGTCCCAACATTACTACCAATAAACCATCTTCTCCTCTTCAGCAGGTAGATTTTAAGAGAACTTTGGAAAATGCAAGGAAAATTCCATTTGAATCAGAAACACACTATTTTTCCATGTACTTCCTTCAGGGCAAATGACAAGGCTGGATAAAATTCTAATTTAAATGCCTTGAATGCATTTGTCATCTTTTCTGTTAATAGGTACAATGTGGAGACTTAGAGAAATAAACCTTTCTATGAGAAATTAGGAGTGAATGTAATTCTTTCATCTTACTTGTTTTGTTTCAGTATCTTTTTAGAAGATGGCTGAAATTTTGGAGTCTGTTCTTCACTCAAGTACCAAGGAGGAGAACTGAAACTGAAATCTTTTAAACAATATTAAATCCAAGCATTTTCTCTTTGGTTGTTAAGCTGCATTTGTAAGGAAATCTTTATTTGAATGCTACTGCAGATTTGTTAAGAAGTTCATTGTATCTCACAAAGACAATATTAGCACAGATTCACTTTTTAAGCAAAAATACCACTGCACTGACAGGGAGAATAAAGAGATGAAAGCCCATACTGTTTTTCCCCCAGCATCAAGGAAAAAAAAAAGACTTTCAGATGATTTGAGATCACTAAAGACTAAAAATTCAATAAGCCATTTATTTACCTTCTGCATTCCTAAATCTTTGCTGGCAGAAAGGAGTAAATAATTTATAACACAGGTGCAAATACCTTCCTCTCTGTAAAAACACTACATTTTTCTCACTGTTACAAAGAGCTGAAGGACATGGTTTTGCTCAGTGCAGTAACAGTAATTGTCAGTTTGCCAAAGATCAAAGATGCAATTCTCAGGATAAGCTCTATGAACTATGCTCAAGACTCCCTGAGCACAAGAGGAGTTCACTACACTGTCAGCAGCACTTAACCATGAGCTAAGTCTCTGAAAGATGAAAAAAATGGCAATTTACTTCCTGACCTGGACTGAACTATCAGATACATATTAAGTTTTTTATAAAGTCAGTCTTTCCTGTGTTGCAGACTGTGTTCTCTCAAGCACATGACCAGTGGTGCTGAAACATTACCACCAGAGTTTAAACTACAATGCCTTGGGACCTTCTACAGAACCTGCCAATTCCTGAAACTTTGGAGTCTCTGGGTTTGAGATATTTTAAGTATGAATGTTCCCAAGCACATGTTCAGCAAGCCACATATGCAATTGCCAAGCAGAACAGCAATGGGGCTTTCCACACTTGGTGGCAATTGCAATCACTGGGAAAAGAGGGTGTTTTCCTGTGAGAAATCCAAAACATAAAAAGAAAAAAAAAAAAGAAAAAAAAAAAAGGAACCATCCAAGATTTTGTGGGAAACATTCATCCATTATTATTTTCTTCTGAAGAAGCAGCATGCCAATAGCAATGTTGGAGTATTCCTTCCTTCCTTCCCCAGGATGGGACACAGAAGGTAGCAAGTGGGTACAAATCTCTCACTGGGGTGGTGGAGAGTGACCTTTGTCTGCAGTGCATTTTCTACTCTATTATATGCACTGTTTATTATGTGCACTGGAAGGAAAACAGTTCAAGGTACATTTCAGAGTTTCATCATCTCACGGTGCTCCGACTTTAGCTAAACACTGCTCCAATTTTCCAGAAAAACCCTGTATTTTGAAATAACTACAAAATATTAGACTACATGGATTGAGGTTGTGCTGGGGGCAATGCCAGTGCCTCTGATTTTACACTCTCTTTATAAGAATACAGTTCTCAACTATATTCTTATATGTATATAAGATTACATTCTTATTACATTTGTATTACATTCATATATTCTGGTATGCTCATGTTTCTGGCCATGCCTTCTTCAGTCACTAGGAAAACCAATAACACTTATTCATATGCTTCAGGTGTTTGGATCAAATAAATATGAGCCAGAGGCCAGGTGTTCATACAGAAAAATCTACAGTGCAGCCAAAAAGCACATAGGTTGTTAATGAGAAACATTTCATCGTCTCCAAATGCCTGTAATTTCAGGCCTTAAGGAATTCCACTTTCTTTTCAATTTCTAATAAATGCTAATGCCCTTCAATTATATTGCAATTCACTCCACATGAACCTCATTACTAATAATACTGCCTTTTCAGGTGAGTGAGGGATGTCAGCACTCACAGTCCTCTCTAGCACTTGCTCATGGCCAGGGGACTATGAAAAAGGGCAGCCAGCCTCCAAAAACATCTGAGCAGGCTGATTCTGTCCCTGGTTTTTGGATAATCCTGAGCTTCTATGTCTGTTGGACAGCACTTACGGGCTTCTGGTAACTAAACAATTTCGGTTTGGTTTTTTTTAAAGATCTCAACTATTCTTATAGCTTTATTCTCAATTACCCTTTATTAAAAACTTATTATTAGTTCACATCATCTTGTCAGAGCCTGGTTTACACATGGAAATTAGTCCACTTGTCCCTTTTTATTAGTATTCAATTCTGTGTTAAATACACTATTAATGTACAGCTACTGATAGCTTAAATAAAATCTATAAAACACAAAAGCTGCAATTAAACAGCAAAAGCATTTTAAAAAAATCATCTTTGCTGAGCTACAGGCATCTCTTGTTATCTCATTAATGTACACAGGGGACAGGGCTTGTGCACTCTTTATGTGGTTCATAATATCCTTCCTACTCTCTTAGAACACTGGAGTTGGTTAAAGCAAGCACTCTGAATTCCTTGAACTATTTCCTTTGGTTTTTCTGCTTGCATGAATTGTTAATGATGGCAGATATGAGATTCAAATAAAGTTAAAGATATGTGAGTGCAGGCCAGCAGCTGCACTTGTCAGACAAGAATGCTCATCAATGCAGACAGAGTATTTTGATGTATGAAATAATAAATTACATTTTCCCATGTATGGTGCACAGTAATGAAGCACATGCAGAACACTACAGTATATGAAAAATATTATAATCCTCCCCAAGATGGAATTGCTCACAGATAATGGAAATTTCAATGGAAAAGTAATGGGTTTAGATTTGACCAATAATGTTCTCTTGAGTTCAGAGTAATTTAACAACTGAAGAAGCAACAGACAACCTGAGGGCAAGGAAAGAGCTCTGTGGCTCTTGCTTCCATAAACTCTTGCTTCCATAAACAGGACATACTTTATTTAGAAAGCTTCCTCTCCCTCCCATTCATTCAAATTATTAGCTGCATATTTTTACTAAGGAACACTGATTATAAGTTCTTTTTTCAAAAATAAACACATCAAATCACAATGGTAGAAAAACTTGAGCAACATCTAACGAAATACTGAAAAAGTGTTCTTCAGTACAGAAGTATAACTTCTGCACATGTATCTACTCAAAATGGCTAAATATCTGCAGAATTTGTAATGTTGCTGAAATTATGCAAGCTAAAGTAACTTTGTCAGGAAGAGTTATCAAATAAAGTTTTTCTATGAAAATAGACAAGAATTTAGCATAAGGGCACTATAATCACATCACTTGATGGCTACTGCTCTCTATGTAAACAAGGAAAGTAACCAAAGTGGACTTCTACCCTTATTTCAAAGCATGCAGTAGTTATCATATGAATTGAGCAAACAAGCAGCCTATATCTTGTAGCAGCTAAAGTTTAAAGAGTAACTTAACAGTACACATTTAGTTTCTTACCCATTTCTTCTTTCTAATAACTTCTGGCTTCCTTGACCTCATGATAATAAATAAATAAATAAATTAGTGTCTAGTGACAAGCATATGTTTAAAAGCCCAT
Organism: Zonotrichia leucophrys gambelii; assembly: GCF_028769735.1. Taxonomy (NCBI): domain Eukaryota; kingdom Metazoa; phylum Chordata; class Aves; order Passeriformes; family Passerellidae; genus Zonotrichia; species Zonotrichia leucophrys. Next base: position 42,024,595 of record NC_088173.1, on the reverse strand, counting down.
CAAGTTCTGATGACAGCAAAATTTTCCTCATGCTAAGTTTTGCCCTCATACCTTTATTTCACCTTCAGGTATTTACCATGACAACTACAGAAAACACTTCTGAGATCTGATCCAACTCCTTTAAAAGGCAACATTCCCTAACCATGAGTGGCAAGTCTTTGGGAGGCAAATTTAACAGCCCAGGCTTCCTCTAGTTCTACAGAACATCCCCAGGATGATTCAGGGCCTCTAAATCAGGCTACTAACCATCCTCCCCAGGACAGTTTTGGGAACTTGAGTCCTTAACTGGGATACAATAGGTATCTAAAGTTTTATGATAGAAACAGCTTGATTATAAGTGTTGCACAGAATTCAGTGGTCTTTGGAAATAACTTCTCCAATGCCAATCACCCAATGTTTTTTCCCTCTCATCTTCAAAGAGCTTTATAATCTCCAGCCCATACTTGCTCTGCCACTGTATCCTCTAAAAAATGAACCTCACAAGCCTAGATTTTATCTCCAGTGCCATAAACATAGTCAAACATGATGGATAACAACATAAACTTTCAAGCTCACTTGACGACAGAGTACTTTTGAAGGACAGACTTGATTTTTGTCTATAGTGTAAATAAAAGAAAAACCAAGAAATTTATGAGCCAGGAATTGTCAGGTTTGGGCTACATTATAATGTGGTACAGAACATTAGGCTTTGCAACAAGATGAAATGTATTTTATTTCTCTTTTGGCATTCCATACCCAATGGAGTATGGATAGCGAGCTTCAAATTTTTATTTTTGCCATATAAGATCATTTGACTTTTTCCACTCTGTTGTAGTATATTTTAATTTAATAAACCTTATAATTAAAAAAACCCTTCTAGTTTATTCAGGGATTACAATTCAGAGGGGGTTCATTTAATTCCAATAGTTTTAACAGCTGTGGTTTAAGTTGCAGAAAGCTTCAAAAGTAGCTATTGAAGTAATGTATTGCTTCATTTACAAAGGAAATTAGATGCCTAATGCATTTTGTGGTGCAATAATAATGAAGCTGTAGTATTTGCATAAAGCAGTCCACAGTAATACCAGGTGTAGGTCCTGTCTGAAGAAAGGCTTTTAGACTTTTCCTAGCCCAGTGTGGACACATTATTCCATTAGGTTACACATTAGCATAGAGATCAGTGAAGTCCTCACCACAGAGAGCCACATTTGGGGAGGATGGATATCTCATCTGTGCCTGAAAAGCTGAATGCATGGGGAGAAGTTGCCTTTTGACTGTTGGTGTGGACTGTTAGTGGAGAGCAGACTGGCCAGAAAGGGCTGATTGCAGCATCATAAAGATCTGCATTCCCTTCCCTACTTGGCATACAGCTGCTGGAGCTGCTCAGAGCAGGGCATGGAACAAGGCTCACCACAGACCTCTGACAGCCAATCTCTAGCCAGTGTCATTCTTTTCACTTTGCTAGAGCTATTAGTTTTGGTTCACATAAAATAAAAATTATTATTATATGGCTTTTTGTTCATGAGTGTAGTATGTGTACGGGGCACAAGCCAGTATTTTGGGAAAGAAAAACACGTCAAAATTCAAGGCACTTGAGGAAGATGGTCGTTGTTATCAACACAGTACTCAATGGACTGCACAGCTGGGACTATGAAACGTGTGAGTTTTGCTTTCCAAATGGCTTTGATTGGTCTGATCAGAGGATCAGTCTCTTCATCTTAACATATCCATATTGTGCTGCACCAAAGAAGATGCTTTGCGATAGCAGGAAGAATGACTGCCTTTAGGATAGAAAATATAAAATTTGAGATACATCTGTCACAAAAAGATTTTTAAAAAGTCTGCTAAGCCTACAAATACTTTTCTACACTACTGTACCCAGCATTGTCTTGCCAGTGAATACCCTTGGTGTAAAAGTAAGAAAATGTGTCTGATTTGAAAAAATGTTACTGCACTCAAGTTTCTCTGAAAACCAAGAACAAGAGCTTGATCACATTGTATGAAATGACCACATTTTCCTAGAGCTTCTATCCCACCAAAATTTTCATTTACAAACAAAGATCATCACATGAAGATAATAAACCTACAGGGCAACACAGGACATGAAAATCTCAAGTGTTTTAATTACCTTTTAATTGCCAATCACAAACCACAGTGAGGCAGAAATAAAGTACTCTAAAACCATTTTCCTGTCTTGGAAAAAGATTTACAAAGTTTGTAAGCCATTTTAAATAATTCACTTCATTAAGTCATCTAATTAATCAGCAATGTGACAAATAGAATTCTGCATTTGTATATAATCATGTGTGTGTGTGTGCATATTATGTGCACTATAACACAGACCAACATACTTAGAAAGCAAAGCTTTGGTGTATGCAATGTTGCCTTGTCAAGCATCACCAAAAGGTGATCTCAATCCCCTTTAGCCAGAAAAACATTTTATTGACTTTTGCTCTACTAGATTGAAATTATGCAACTTACAGTCAGACAGACAATAGCCACAGTCACAACACAGTATTCTGTATCTCCTGTAGAGCAAAGACAGCCTGAAGCATAAGGCTGTGTCCACACTAAGGGCTTCATGGAATTGTGGGTGCCTCATCCCTGGAAGCATTCAAGGCCAGGTTGGATGGGGCTTGGAGCAGCCTGGGATAGTGGAAGGTGGCCCTGCCCGTGGCAGGGGGTTGGAATGAAGTGATGGTTAAGGTCCTTTCTAACTCAAGCCATTCCATGATTCTATGATGTATTGTACTTTTCCCTCCAAGAAAGAACAGAAGGATGTGAGCTGCTACAAGAGCATGACAGCATTTACAGAATGCAGCAATGCAATTTAAGAGGGGAAAAACAATCCTACAGAAGCAAAAGCAAAATACCTCTGCCAGGCAGCACATCTTGGGCTCCTTGCATGGCTCAGGAGAGAAAATGAACAGCATCATAGTGTTCTGATATGTGTCAACTTACTTGAAAAATAAATTCAAAAAGCGTCTTCACACGGCAAATGAACGTCAAACTAACTTTAATGTGGTTATCTACAAATTTGCTGATAATATCATTGTGATAGCAAATTTTTACAGAGAAAGGTGACATAGGGAGCAGCCTTCTCCCTGAGGCTACCACACAGCAGGAAAGCCAGAGAGGATTTTATTCAGGATGATGTTGAGGGAAGACTATCCGTCAGCACTCAAAAGCTTACTCACCAGTTCAGCAATGTCCAGAAGGCAGAGAGCCTTGAACTGTGCAGCCAGCATTGCTGCATTTGCTATGTCAGCATGAACCCAAGTAGCAAGAAGGAGTGTGAAAAATGCAGAATGTGAATGCAGAAAAGTGAATGTCAGTAAGGTAATGAACATTATTTACAAGCTTTGCTATTGCACATTCAAGTACAGCAACAGGACTCTTATTTAAAGCAAAACAGTCTATGAGAAGAGGCCCTTTTAAAGAAAAAGTAGATTCAAATGAAATTTCAAACAAAGGAAGGACTATGATGTGATAAAGGACTTGGCACCTCTGTACTAGTTTTCTCCCACTTTAAAATTGAAAGAGATCCAAGAGCATTTCTTTCTCTTGCCCTTTGGTTGTCAATTATAAGCTTTTCAAATCAAAAAACATTTGACTTTAAAAATTGCAAGTGGAATAAATACTCAAACCAGTTATAGCCAATATTATCAGAGCAGTCTCTTGTGGATTTTCAGAATCATTTAATGGATCTTTGAGAATGAGATATTGTTGTAGCTGCTTGCCTCTGCCTGATGCTACTTTGATCACTTCAAAACCAGCCAATAATGCCTCTGCCACAGTGCCAGTTTAGCCATTTTTATTTGCCTTCCTGAGGCTTTCAATGTAACAGCCATTTAGGAGAAATAAACTTAGAACAGAGACCATGCCAGTCTTGGTTAAACATCATGAGCTAAAACCCTAAAGAAACAAAACCAAAACCATATGAAAAACACTCCACAACAAACTACTCTGGACCCTCACATATTTTACTTACCACACACCACAAGGCAGTTTGCTGGAAACTGCAAACCTTTCTGAGCTGATTACTTTGTATTCTGTAGATGCTCTGCTATCAACAGTTATGAAAGAATTATAAAGGAATTTAAATTAAAAAAACCACCAACTTCGGAATGACTGTTGCAAAACAAATATAAAAGCCAACACTATTTTGACAGGAATTATATATTTTCATCAGATTTTCAGTTCACCCAGGACACAAAGTATTAACCAGATGATCCTACAACAGGGTTTTATAAAATACATGACTGTGTGATCAGATTGCACCTTAGTCTTTTCAATGTTTTAGTAATCTAAACAAGTTCCTCAAATCTGAAAAATGCTGACTGGAGAGGGGCTGAAGAGTAAATATATATATTTTTTAAAGTCAGGTGTATCTCAGTGATCTATTGCAGATAATATGATGCCTTTTTAGCCTGTCTTTCTCTAGAAGTAAAGGGCACATGCTAGCTCTTGGTGTGAGGGGAAGGAACAGCAATCTGTACATATCCTCTTTGGGCACAGGGACTGAGTTCAGCTAAACTGAAATGTGGGATAAGAAGGCTCACACATTACAGTGTTCACACAAGGGTAAGGAGACGTGCAGCCAAGGGGAGGCTGTAGCATGAAATTAAAGCTGATGATACATCAGAAAACCCATAGGATGAATGAGAGGGACAGAAAGGAAGGTTTTTAATCTATTAACTACACAACAATTTCATGGAACAGTAAGTGAAGTTCCTGAGTAGCACACACAGAGGCATTGTCTCCCTCAGTAAGAGGCAACCTAACAAAAGAGGCTGGTTCACATACCAAAGGATGTCATCCCTTAACAAAAGAGAGAGGGAGTAGTGATTCCCTTCCCACACTCTGATCTCCGTGGTCTAAGGGACTTTAGATCTTGGCTAAGCCTTGCCTGGAATCACAAGACTCTGCAGAGGCAGAAACGTGCTCTGGCACCTTCCTGGGGCATTAGGAGCATCTCCAACAGAGCAGAAAAGCCAAGGGCTTTTCCCACTGCTGGAAGACAACACACACATGGCAACTTCCAGGCTGGGGAGAGGAGACAGGCTGGCAGGGAAGTAAAGCCAGACCAGGGGACAGGAACAGCACTGCAGATGCACAGCCAAAGCAGTGCCCAGGGATTTTGGCATTAGGGGTTTGGTTAGAACCACAGGACAACTGCAGCACCACTAAGTCCCAGGGCTGCAGAAACTACTTTAACTGTTCTATCATTAGGAGTCAGCTGTAGAGCTGGCTGTGCACTTTGGCAGGACTCCAACATTTTCTTAACTTCCTTATAAATATGTGCTTTCTATTCATACAAATTATAGTAGAGACCTCCACTACTAAGAATGCAAATTCCCCAAATTATCTCCCAGCTTTATCTCTGGATAATCTAGACAATAGGATAGCAATATAATACTGCTGCCTCCATTCCTGGGTTTAGTTCCAGCTGACTGCAGACAACATCATGAAAGTAGGAAATACATAATAGGTACATAATGATCCAAATGGAAACTCCTCTGGTCACTGCACTGCAAACAGCTACCAGGACTTGTATTGCAGCTAATACTGAGAAACAACTTGTTGCTGCCAGGGATTCCAGTGACTGCTGTAATGGTAATGACACACTTACAAAATGTCACTCACCAAACCAGAGGTGCCATAGAAAGCAACAAGCAGAAACTACTGCTAAAACTAAGCTGAGAAAAGTCACTGTCAGAAGAGTTTCTAAAAAAATACCACACACTAAGATGTTACTGCAAGAGAGTAAGAAACAGGGAAATGCTCATTGGAAAAAGAAAAAGCAGCAGACTGAAGGGAGAAAACCCCCATACATCAAAGACAGTTCCTCAAATTATGGTTATAAAATATGGGGGCTGATGATGACACACAATTACATCTCTCCTTTTATTTTGGTATCCAATATGATTTTAGATTCTTTCCCTAAAGAACCTGAGATAGAAAAATTCAGATCCAATGTCTGAAGCTGAATAGGACTCTAATTATTTGAAAGCACAATTGTATAACAGAATGTGCCTGGTCACCTTATGAATGCGTCATAATAATAAATGGAAAAAGATAATGTGGAGATTGAATGCTGAATTCTCTCATGTCATGTACATCTTAAGCACTAGGCTAGCCCCCAGAGATGGTGGCTGGCCCTGAGCCAGTGTTCCATTCCAAAGGATGGGACTTAGGAAAAAAAACTGAAACCAGGCTGCTGAACAAGAAAAGATGATTATCTGAGCCAGAGAGCATTCCTACAATAGGAAACTAAGTTTATGAAGGGATCAAGGGAGTCTAAAATGAGAGGAAAGATAAACCTAGAAATGTATTTATCTGCTTCCTTTACAAGGCAGCCAGAGCTATAGCCTGACACTCCATCACCTTTCTCCTGAAGGAATGCAGGATCTGCTATCACAAAACCACCTTGTTTGGAAGAGCAGCTGGTTGCTTCTTCCTTGTGGGCCCCCTCCAACCTTTGGACAGTCTGTAGGTTGCTGGGACTGCAGACAGGAAGTTATGAGCCCTCCCTGTCCCCTCCCTCAGTGTTATGAGAAGAACACTGGTTTAGAGGCCAGTAACTTCTAGAAGAAATTTCATGTTTGATAGCTTTAACTAGCTATTGTATGCTACTACTGCCCTCTTACTCTCATTTCCTGCTTCTTTCTTATCTAAATTTTAGACTTGGCAGTGTTGTTCTTCCTGAGATTTAGCTGAACATGGCCAAAGCCATGGTAATTCAGCTGTAGAATTGAATTTTCAACAGATAATGAACATGCATACAGGACTTTTCCCACACACTCTTCCAGGAAATCTTAATTAAAGTGAAGTATAACAGGAAGAAACCTGGTATTACTCAGTCTGGTGATTATAAAACATCTGGTTGCTGATTTCTGCTAAGACCGAATTTTTCATGGAAGCTCTTAATAAGCAATAAAGCACTAAATGAATGAGAAAATTAATGAAGTTTTCCATAAGCAACTAGAAAAACCTCAAAAGTGAACACCAAACAATATTTTACAATAATCTAACTACTTGCATGCTAGCTTTGTCTAATCACAACAGGTGAATTCATTTTTAGAAAACAAGATGGATGGCAGTTCAAAGCACCAAAACGGGACCTTACTGTTACTTAATGCCCAGGCTCCTATCAGTACATCAGGTGATGCAAATCATCTACGGCTTCCACCTCCAAATAGAGATGTTAAGTTTCTAAAGAGCCATAGAATGATGTAAAAATCTATACTGGAAGTCAGGCTTGCCTTTTTAAAGTTTTGTTTGCCCTGTGCTTATACTTTTAAATTAAAAAAGAAAAGGTGGAGGAGGTCAGATGGGCTGGGAAAAAGTTGGAGGAGAACTTGTGGCTCCTCTTGTGTGTGACTCCTCATGTGCTGCATCTCTTGCCACAAGCTCACAGGGGCAGGGTGAAAGCTGGGAGATGGGTGAAAGGCACAGAGGGATTTGCACATGGATCATCCCTGCCTCTAATCCTGGCCCTTTGCTCCTCCTTCCTAGTCCATGTGGCAATTACAGCTCTGGTGTTTGGTACAGGCTCTTCCCTGGCCAACACCCAGAACACCTGAAAGTGCCTGATTAAAGAGATGTTACAGCTATTCCTCCTCCTCAACTCACTCATTTTTAATGTCCTCAAACAGCTCTTTAAAAAAGGAGATATTTTCTTTATAATTGGCTCATCAAAAGTCCAATACTTGTTGTCCCGATCATTCATTCTTTGAACTCGTGCTTCAGGGAGATTTTTGATAGGCAATTTATCTAAGACACCCTGAAATATCCTTAACCATTTCAAGTGGAAACAGTGTGTGCCACATTGAGTCAAATTTTGTATTCAATGTCAGAAACACGTGACAGGTGTTGTGCCCAGCTCAGAACGATGATAAGGCTGACAGCATGTAGGATTCACCATAGACAGTGGATTTGTCATGGCCTTTGTTACTGCTTTGAGGCTTTATTGGAAACATGCCCAATGACAGGAGATCCTGAGGTTATTCACTACCCACAGCCTCCAAAAGGGATCCTGTCACTGAAACAATAAAGCTAAATAGAATCAGAAAAGAAATAAATTTTAAAAAGAAAAAAAAATCTATTTTTTTTACAGATCTACTTCATTATGCGTTGCCCACCAGTCCATCCTCCCTTAACAGTAGTCAGCTCTAAAGACCAAAAAAATAGAATCATGTGACAGATACTGCAATGAACTCAGGTAAACCAGTTTTGTGCCTCTCTGTCTCTTGGAATAGACTTAACACTGAATGATAGGAAACATTCAGGTATGGGTGAAGGGAAAAATAAGAATATTGATGCCTGCAAAAAGAGACTTGGAAGTGGCAGAGACATTATAAACAGGATTTTAATATGATGTGAATTACAAGCACTTGATACAGAGGGGATGATATATTGATTTTCCTCATTCTGAACTATGCCTGTCACTAAGATCAATGGAAGTCACAAACCTATATCAAGGAAATTATAATATGTGGAATTATTTATAGAATGGCTGCTCCAGGTACACATCAATTGCAGCATCATAATGGCCAGACTTATGACTGAGGACAAAGCCATCTATTACATATGGTAAATGATAAAGTGTGCATTGCCATCATTGTTTCATTTTCCACATTTTTCATAAGTGAAAGGAAGAACTAATAAGACAATTCTTGTACAGCCTTTTTTTATAAAGAAGGAACAAACATTGTAGAGTTTATCACTAAAAGACAACAATTCCACTTACAAACTAAGTCATTAAAAAAACAGCTACAGACAGTATTTTCCAAAACAGAGTTATGTAATGTACACCAAAGCAAATATGCTGAAACTTTGGGAATCACTTCTGGATTGCTCAAAATTCTGGGCACCCTGAAGAAGCTGAAAAGCAGCAGCACACAGGAGGCTGCATCTCCAAGCTGCTGGTGGCAAGAAAGCATGAACCTGTAAACACATGCTTCCCTTTTCCACTGCAAAAGCTCTGTCAGACAGAGAAAGAAACACTGGCAGACAAAGAAAAAGTCTAATGGCTACACAGGCACCTTTATAATTTTCATATCTCAAAATTATGGCATTTCCAATAAAGTCTGCTTTTGAATCACCATTTACTTCTACAGCTCACTTAGTTTCACAGCAGTCTCTGCCTCCCACTGTTAACTCTTAAAAGAAGCCTTTCAAAGGTCAGCCCAAACTGTTAGGATTCTAGATGGTAAAATTGAATTTTTCATGTCTACTTGTTCTTCTGAAAGGCTTAAAAGCAATTTGTGGCAATCAGCACAAAGGGATTTGATTGATAAAGTTTAACAAAGTGATCTAGAGAAGATTCGTTGGGAAAAAAACCTGCTAAAATTGCAATTTAAATGGCAAACAGTTTTTCTCTGTCTGCCCTTGAAGGAAAATAGGTTCTCTTCTTAGATGTGAAAATTTGGAATTCGGGAGGGAAAAAGAGGAATTTGGCTGGGTTTTTTTATATTTTATTTTTAAAGCTCTAGTATTGTGTTATACTGATAGCAACCAGCATAGTTAGAAGATTTATTTCTTTATTATCCTGATGGTGCAAATTATTTTGTATGCTACTGCCACTACTGCAAAGCCTTTGCTTTAGTCCTCAGACAATCCTATCACCCAAGTCAAAGTAACTCATTTTCCACCTACTTTAATTCAGTTCTGAAATTCATATACAGGGTAAGTGCAGGATAAAGCTTTTGTCTGTTTGAAACTACAGCATAACTGATAGATTTTATGTTTTTGTAATGGTGGTTCAACCTCATATTTGCTTGTTTAATTTTTAAGTATTATTCTGATTTTTTGCCTTTACAACATTCTTCTGTGACTTCAAATTACTGTTGCCTGCAAATATACCTAATGTGTTAATCTTCTCAACTTTCAAATCAGTCACATGACATAAACCCACTCAAAACCATTTATATTTTGATCTACAAAAACCTACTAGATTTTTTACTAACAAGTTCAGGTTTTTTAAAATTATATTTATGTCTGTGAAAATTTTCCAATCTCCTACTCTACTCAAAGCTATTCTAACATTATGGTGATTTTATGTAATTAAATTATTTTCCTGTCTGGTAACTTACTGTAGCTTACATACTTTTGTATTTATTGGAGACATACCAGAAAAAAAAAAAAAAAACCATTTGAAATGCCAACAAACAAAATTTAACACAGAAAACTCAGAATTCATTAATGATAAAATATGTAGTTATGAAAGACTGCACAAAACTCATTCATTCACTGAATCACTACAGGCACTGAGGGATTTATGCAAGGTGCAATACATCCAAAACAATACACCTCAGTTCAACACACCACATCTCACTGCATTAGTAGCGCTTGTGAACTAAACCTACAGCTAAGCCATCTCAGCTCATTTACTCTTTATAAAATTACCTTTTCTCTTTAGAACAGCTATCTTTGCCAAAGGACAAAGGGTTTATGTGGGCAAACCTACAGTATTAATCTACATATTAAGTACCTATTCTGGCAATAATAAATATGAAGGTCCAGAACTACCCATTACAGACCGTAAACATGACTGTTTACTTATTAGGATCTTTATAAATCCACCATACAAACAATTTGTGTTTAAGAAAAGTCCAAGATATAATTCAATTACTTCTTTCCAGGCTGACCAAAATATTTTCTATTAGTTTTGCAGTGACCTTTGTTATATGTTATTCTAGTGTCGGGGATACACATTTTAAAACTCCTCTTGACAATGCGATTAGAACTCTTATTATATGATTAAAACTATATGATTAAGCTCATAAAAACCAATGATGAAAGTTTCTTTAGATAATCTAGCAGGTGGACTAATTTTATGATTGAAATTTGTTTGCTCAAGAAGGTTTTTTTATTCATCAAAGACTCAGGTAATGAAAAATCTTTACACCTTTTAATTACACATTCCTGATAATATCAGCCTCAATTTCTGCATAGTTGAAATTTAGAATAAAACATGTTTTAATTCACTTCTAAAGCGCATTAGTGGCAAACACCACCAGTCCAAAGCTACCTGGATGTTTCTTTTCAATAACATGACTAGTAAGAATTGCCATGTGTAACAAATGCTTCTTTTGCTTTCTCAGTATGTGTAGATGTCGAACAAATAATTTAATGACTGTGCAAATGGTTTTTTAAATATCCTCAAAACGGAAATATAACTTTTTTTAAAAGCAACTGCTGCTCAGACTACTGCTCATATTCTACAGTTGCTGACCTGACCCTTGCAAGATTTCACATATCTGTCTCACCAACTGTTAATGACAGATAAAACACACCGCTGCAAAGAGCCTGCCCTGAGGTTTTTTAAATATCCTCAAAACGGAAATATAACTTTTTTTAAAAGCAACTGCTGCTCAGACTACTGCTCATATTCTACAGTTGCTGACCTGACCCTTGCAAGATTTCACATATCTGTCTCACCAACTGTTAATGACAGATAAAACACACCGCTGCAAAGAGCCTGCCCTGAGGTGACCCAGCAGCAGTTAGGCTGCTGCTCAGGCAGGCCTGGGTTCTGCTAGGCACTCAGAACCAGCCTCAGATCCTGTGCACTGGTGGCCCTGGCCTGGGCTCTGCTGGGCACTCAGAACCAGCCTCAGACCCAGTGCAGGCAGGCCTGGGCTCCTCTGGGCACTCAGAACCAGCCTGGGCTGTGCTGGGCACTCAGAACCAGCCTCAGACCTTGTGTGCCCGTGGCCCTGGGCTCTGCTGGGCACTCAGAACCAGCCTGGGCTCTGCTGGGCACTCAGAACCAGCCTCAGACCTTGTGTGCCCGTGGCCCTGGGCTCTGCTGGGCACTCAGAACCAGCCTGGGCTGTGCTGGGCACTCAGAACCAGCCTGGGCTGTGCTGGGCATTCAGAACCAGCCTGGGCTCTGCTGGGCGCTCAGAACCAGCCTGGGCTCTGCTGAGCATTCAGAACCAGCCTGGGCTCTGCTGGGCACTCAGAACCAGCCTGGGCTGTGCTGGGCACTCAGAACTGGCCTCAGATCCTGTGTGCCGGCACAGGCAGGCCTGGGCTGTGCTGGGCACTCAGAACCAGCCTCAGACCCTGTGCACTGGTGGCCCCGGCCTGGGCTCTGCTGGGCATCCAGAACCAGCCTCAGACCCAGTGCAGGCAGGCCTGGGCTCCTCTGGGCACTCAGAACCAGCCTGGGCTCTGCTGGGCACTCAGAACCAGCCTCAGATCCTGTGTGCCTGTGGCCTTGGGCTCTGCTGGGCACTCAGAACCAGCCTCAGGCCCTGTGCAGGCAGGCCTGGGCTCTGCTGGGCACTCAGAACCAGCCTGGGCTCTGCTCGGCACTCAGAACCAGCCTCAGACCCTGTGTGCCCGTGGCCCTGGGCTCTGCTGGGCACTCAGAACCAGCCTCAGGCCCTGTGCAGGCAGGCCTGGGCTCTGCTGGGCACTCAGAACCAGCCTGGGCTCTGCTGGGCACTCAGAACCAGCCTCAGGCCCTGTTCGCTGGCAGCCCTGGCCTGGCTCAGAGTTCCATGGAGCCCCACCTACCTCCTCATGCAATCCAGCGCCCGGATGAAGAAGTCTTTGTGCAGCTGGTGCTCGTCCCTCAGGATGGAGCACTGCTCCAGTGTCACTGACATGGATGTCCTGTCTTTGGCACTCTTGCAGCAGGTGAAGCGCACTCCGTTCAGCTTGCGGCAAATCTGAAACACGGGCAGGCCCCACAGGTCAGCCCTTCCTACCAGGCTGTGCAGCCCTACAGCTCTGCAAGCCCAGGGAGGGCATCCAGACAGCTACAGCACTTCTCAAGAAAAAAACACCTTCTAGAAGTTAGTACCAGTACACTGAATTCCTGAATTTGACGTAGGACTTTTATAACTATAAAAGAAACAGTTCCTTCACTGTTTCCTCACTGAATGTAGCAACTGCCCTGTTCAATGAAAGCTAAATTGTCTGATTACCTGATAAATAAAGATATGGTAAGTCTTAACTCACAAACATGAATGTAGCAGACTAACTTCTTGTGAAGGTATGGAGTCAGACACATCTAACTTACATAGTTTTTATTTTCAACAGGTAAACTGTTCAATGTATGGCTCACAATTAATAAAGTTTAACAAATTGCTGCCATGGATTGTCTACTTTCATTTATACTTTGAAAAAGTTATAACACATAAAGGAAACATGACATTTTGGAGGATGATTCCTCCTCTTAGGAATCAATCTGTGGTTGTACCATTCCATTAGTTTATACTATGGTTTCAAATGATATTTTACTAGAAAAAGAAAAATTGAAGGAGAGCTTCTGTGCCCAAATGTGGGTCTACCTTTCCCCAGATAAAACCTGTCCTGAGAAAAGGTAATACTTTGCTTACACCTATCCCTGGGGAATCATAGGTGTAATGGTACGAAACCTCAAAATGTTTGTGAGAATGCAGCAAGGCAATGAACTACAGCAGGAATCACAAAAAGAAACTTCTCGCATTGGCTATCATGGGAGAGCTCGCAGGATGAACTGGAACATGACCAGTGTCAGTTGAGCAAATAAGTGTTTCTTCATCTAATGCTAATTGCATTCTTAGAAATTCTATTAAAAATCAATAAATACTATTAAATTCTATAAAAATAAAAAAATACTTGGACCCTTTAAGTTCTTTGTGATACCATGGTGAGGACAATCTCAAAAGTTTAATTTAGAGACTCAATTAAGGGAATCTTACTTAGAATCCAAAGAGGTACAGGATAGTGAAGGAGAACCTATGAGTGTTTCTTCCATCATATAATTTAAAATTTTAAAAGTTAAATCTGTTAAAAAATTCGAACAGTTGCACTGGGATTTAAAACAAGTACTATATGATAATCTTCTTAAATAATTATGCGAAAGAACTGTTTCATTGAAGAGATTAATTCTCTTTGCACTAGTAAAGAGAATAATAAATAAAGTAAAAAAATCCCAGGTAATTATTCTGGATGAGTGATGGGCTCATATGTGAAATCTTGTACTTCCACTGCAATAAAAAAGTGATATTGCACAGCTACTGCACTGACAAAGTTTTCTTCTTACATCTTTTTCAATAAATAAATGGAATATAGAATAACAGTGTGTAGATCACTGGGACCAGAAATACACATTTCAGAAAGTTAAAGTAAGGGAACCAAGCAATCATGTCACACATCATACCTCAAGGACACTAAAAAAATTATCTTGAGTAATTTTATATTATCAAAGAATGGATATCAAACAAATCACTCAAATTCTAGCAGGTTCTACCAGTTTAAAAAGTGAGAAAAAGAAATTGTCTGCAAAAAACTATTACAGCACATCTGCCTCCTTTAACCAGTGAGTTTTCCAGTCCTTTCCTTAAAATCCATTGCACTTACAATGTCAGCAAGCTTATGAAAATGAGTTTATGATTAGTTCATCAATTTCTTTGAAACAAGAGAGCTCACCGTTGCAGCCAGCCACATGATTTCTACATTCTTTCTCTTTTTGGCCTGGATATTTTGATGAAGACTTTCTAGCAATCCCTTTAAATCATTTTGTTCTTGAAAATGTGGTAAACCTGGGAAAAAAGGACGAAAAAAGTTGCTCATTTTGATAAGGTTGGTGATATGATTGTCCTGACTAAAGAATGCTCATGGTAAAGAACAGGTCTCTTATTTACAGCCTTGTTTTGGAACACAGGATGGAAATTACCAGCTAAATATTTAAGGAATAAGCAAACCTTATGTCTTTTGAGTATTGCCTTGTCCTCCCTAAGATCTTCATGTGGAAATTTAAAGTATCTTCAACCTTTATCTTATAAATGGATGGTGAAAAACAAAATCAAATCTCTGCTGTAGTTCTGTTCATCAGCTATTACAGACATTCAAAAGAAATCAGAAAAATAAAAAAAAACTGAGTGTATTACAACCTGCTTTGATGGGATGATTATTTTTTAATTTTAAAGTCAAAAAATTTGGTTTTGTTTTCAAATTGAAACATCTAGTTATTGTTTTAAAACGTGCCTTAGATTTTTCTATAATGTAAGATAAGGGTTAAACAGCACTTAGTATCCCCTCTAAAAAGTAACAAAGTATATTTCTCCTGAAATTAAGTGGGGTTTATTTTGAAGTAGA
Organism: Zonotrichia leucophrys gambelii; assembly: GCF_028769735.1. Lineage (NCBI taxonomy): Eukaryota > Metazoa > Chordata > Aves > Passeriformes > Passerellidae > Zonotrichia > Zonotrichia leucophrys. Next base: position 42,009,517 of record NC_088173.1, on the reverse strand, counting down.
AAATAATCTCAAGTTTGCTGAAAATCCAAAAATTTACCTGCTTGTTCTGGGTATGGCATTAAAGTTGAAGTTTAATTTATCCTACATCTCCAGAAAAATTCAAGAGTAGGCAATTTAATTTCCCCCTCTGTTTAATATGTATATAGAGGAGGGATTTTTCTAATGTTGCATTTATCTTTGCTAGTTCTGAAAATCAATAAAAACATGCAGAATCTGTTTTTTGAAATTATTTCTTCTCATGGTGACAAAGTAAAAAGAATTCAAATCATAGTTATCACCAAATAAAGGGGCCAGAATCAAGGGAAACAAAGTGAAACTAAATTGATCAATGGATTTCTTCAAGCAGAGAAAGTAAATTATCCATCCAGTGAGGGGAAAAAAACCCCACAACCCAAGCCCAAAGACTTATACTCAATTGAAAGAATAAAAATGAGGGAAGTATTAATGAAGGTCAATATCCATTCTCCTAACGTGATCCAAGTTGGAATGATCCCTCTCATCAACAGGCTTTTACCTTTTACATCTAATAAATTCTGTAGTTTCCCTTATCTATGATTCATAGTAAGAAGTACTTTAAATATATTCAAAAAGACCTAAGTTGCTTCAGTCATACTGTGCTGTCTAAAAAGCTCACAAACAAACAATAAAAAAAGTAAAAGGGAGGAAAATGTACATCCAGAATCTGTTTTGCAATAATTTTAATGTGGATTGTTTTACCTCTGTATTACAAGCTCTGATTGTACATTAGATAATGTAGAGCACATAAAACCACATCACACTCTGCTAGACTATTACACTTATGGGTGCATCTGTTTCTTTAAAACAGAGAGCACAAAATGACAAAGATGCAAATGTATCACTAAACATTGTATTGCTTCCAGCAGCTTTCCTTTGGGTCACAGCAGAAAACGTGACATCTCAGAGGGGTGACTTCAGCACAGGTACAGCAAGAGTCTCCTAATTCACAGTACTGCCAAATGGGATGCACCTTGACTGGAAATGACCAAATGCCTAAACTCCTTGGGTCCCCCACAGTACCAAACCACCAACTCAGGCTAATAAGGGGGAGGAGCCTGGAAATACCAAACAGCCTTGTTGTTTTCAGGTAATTATGTACTACTAAACAACTATCTTACATTTTTGGACTCTTACTGTCTTAGTATTTCTATAAAAGCAGTACCATTTTGGTGCTTCAATCAGAGCTACATTTGGTCAGCATTTTTGGTAGGAACCTTGCTGGAAACATGCTCTTATTTTCAGTTTCTGCTAAAAGAATTTAAGAGGTTAACAAATGGGTAAATGACGAAGTGTATGTTCATCTTAAAGACAGAAAAGTCAGTGGATGCTTAGTTACAAGCAAGACTATTATTGCCAAGGAGAAATACAGACACAAGAGGAAAACTAACAGCAAAGGTAGCAATACCTTTCAGGGAGTGGAAAATTGAATTCTTTGAAAGGGAATATATGAATGAGGCAGCAGGCCAGGGAGGCTGCCAAGGGTGGATCCAACAGCCTGGCAAATAGGGCTGAAAATGCTCAAATCCTGTTGGGCTTTTTGAACACTGTTTGGAACTGACAGCTTTGGGAACACAGTCCTGCATTTATTTTGTAGCACACATTTGGCATTATAGGAAATTATCTGGATAGGTGGGACAAAACCATCAAAAAGCCATCAATATTGAATGCCTCTCACTTGGCCCCAGCACCAGGGTTGCTGCCAGCCTTGTATGGAGGTTTGTCTTCCAGAGGTGGGGGAAGAGGAGTGGGATTAAGTCCTGCCACAAATGAAAAAGTTTGAGAGCTTCCCTTTTTTCCCAGGGGGCTGGTTTAAAAGGCACATTTCTCCAAGGCAAAAGAGTGACTCTGTATACTGGCAGGGAGCTACTGGTAAGGGCAGTGGAACAAAAAGGTGCTTTATGTTCCATAAAAAATTGTATAAAGAAGAGACTGAGTTATTAAAGGTAAAGATAAAAGCAAGAAAGTTATAATAACCAGAAAATACATGATGAACTAGACACAATTAGTTCTCAAAAGCCTTCACAGTCTGAAAGAAGTCCAGGAACTGTGTGGCTCACTAATAATCCTTCAGGAAGGCAGTACAAGTTTTAAATTGTGTTAATGAAAAGTAGCCAATACTGTCTGCATGCAAATTTTTGCTTTTATAAAATAAAATCCATTTATGAGGTAGCAGATCTACCGTAGTCCTAACCTGCATGAGGTTAGTTTTTCGAGGATGTTTTCTTAGCAAGATGCCCCTCAATTAATCACGCAACTTATTGTATGATTTTCTCTGTAGACATCCTGGAAATAAATACTAGGTCTGTGGGTGGATGGAGGAGCATCCTGCCCACCATTTAGGAAGGGCTTTTGTTTCTGTCAAAATGATTACCAAATTAAAATCATCCTGATATAAGAGATAAACATGTGATGTATCAAAGTTTTACATAGCATTTAAACATCAGGCAGTTAAATCTCCCACATTTGGGACTACAGTTTGGGCATTAAAACTAACTGGACTCGATTGATGCAGATGTTTTCTTCAGTCTTGCTTCTGGCAATCAGAGTAACAGCATAGTAATGTTTATGTTTATAATACAGAAGTTCTATAGAAGTGGAATACAGGGCCTATTCCAATGAAACCTTGTCATTCATATAATGATGATGTGGCTCATTGCTTGTATTTGATCTGCAGATTTCTCCATGGTTCACCAAACCTCAACATATTTTCAGAATAAGAACAGAGGGTATGACTGAAGCTGATGAAATTTCCCACCCTAAGTATTTATGTAAAAATACAATAGGTACAGACTGTCCTCTACATGAAATATTAAGAAACTTATTATTTTAATAACTTAAAATAGCTGTTCAGTTCATTATTCCTCTGTTTCATTTTCTCTGTAGTTTCTGCTGTGGCACAGGGCCTGAAATCACTCCTGAGACCAGCAGGGTCATGTATAGGTACAAAATGTTTAAATTTATGGAACAAGTTATGGCATTCTGCTAATATTACTGTCTTATAACCTTCCACCTACTCAAAGCTTTTCAAACCCATTTGGACATTGCATTATTTTGTACTCACAATCAGGAGGCATTTTTTCTGTAAATAACTTGTAATATTCTTTGAGAAGTTCTAAGTTTTCCTGGTTAATGTTTTCCTGCAAAGTGGTATCTCCAAACCTACGAAAATACACAATAAATTATGAAAAAAACCCAAAATCCACAACCAACAACAACAACAAAAGATAAATTGCCCTTCATAGTTATTTCTTTGCATAAAGAAATAGCTTTGGTGCTAAATGCATTAGATTTTGTCAAACATGCAGTAGTTAAGTTCTTGTATGCTTTGGAATTAATTTTTGGAAACGAGATCATCACTGATGCATACTTCTTCTAAAAGTTTATTAACAAAGCAATTTATTTACAAACATGCAATAAGGCACTTATTCTTTTCCCCTCACAAATCTTGAATAAATAGAAAGGCACTTTGGGGGAATTCCAATTCCAAAATTGGGTACCACAGGCAGAGAACACCAGCTCCTCCATCTCTTAGTGCTGCTACTGCTTAAGCATATCAATTTCTGTAAGAGCTGGATAATATGGAAGTGACACAAGATGGAAGAGAAGCTTATCTACAAAATAACTATAGCTATAAAAACAAAGATCTTTCTCTCTGAGATCAAGATTTCTACAACAGCCACATTTCACATGCCAAGAAACTAAATCTCACGATACTACAGGAGATATGATTGTGAAGACAGGAATGTCCCCATGACAGCTAGGGCCAAAGTTTTGAAATTCATCTTTAGAATAGATTTGAAACAGGAATGGAGGAGTACAGGAAGAGAGGCATGGGTAGCTAAGTGAGAAACTCAGAGAGAAGGGGACACAGATCAGAAGATACCAAATATGCTGCTAAATTGGGAACAAGGACTGTAACTCATGCATTAAAGCTGCTTCTGCATTGAACTTATTTTCTTGGTACATATTAGTACATATCCATATTTATAAATATGTGGCTATTTTGTTTTCTCCTATGGCTTTCTTTGCACACAATGTAAAGTGACCACTGGGAACAACACTTCCTGCCACTTCACTTGCAAGCCAGGCATCTTTTCATATCAACTCCTCTACAAGCCCCCAGGTAATCAGGCTATTTCTAAATGTTGTCAAATTTTTCCTCAGACCATTCATAACTCAGTTCTTCCTGCCTGTCTCACACGTGTAAGCTCCCACCAGCCTGCTTCTTGCTTACCACATCATGTCTTATCTCTTATTTTTTGAGTGTCCCACTCAGAACTGTCATGACTGATTTTGTTGGTTTTGCACATTATGAGTTTGGCCACGTCAGTCCTCTCAGCACTTTCCTCATTATGGCATCAAGAATAACCTATTTTCATTTGCAAGAAGTTTCCAAGTTCTCTAACCAGCTATCACAGTAAAATGCCAGATTTTACTGTCTTTAGATTCAGTCTATGTTTCCCATTTCAATTTTCTGCCTAAATTTTCTCACATATCACCACTCAACTTGGAAAAGTGTCCCATAAACATTCACAAAACTACCTGATGGCATTCTTTAGTAGACTTCTTTAAAAGACTGGGTTTACTTGGCTCTCTACAGTGAATAGGAGATAAAATCCTGTGGTGTTTAACTTCTTGCCTATTACCCAGGTTAAGGATTTTCACTGTTTCCCTCCATTACTCCAGCTACAGCTTTGCTATAAGCTTTTGGCTTAGAGCAAATGCAACCTCAAGATAAGCATTAGGTATTTTGGATGCTCTGTTAATAAAAGCAGCTAAAAGAAAAGAAGTTTTAACAAAGTACCTGTCTGGATTGACATCTTGACTTCTACCTAGCAGTTTTAGCCCTGCACAAATGTGGTAATTTAACATGACTGACATGTTCCTTTTCTTGGAAGAGAAAATTAATACACTGGTGAATCCATGACTATTATTATACTAAATAATTAGTTTCCAGCAATGTGTTGCAGAGGAGTACTAATTTCTCTAGCTTATCACTTGTTTGGTTTCTTCAAACCTATTGAAGTTGGAGGGAGATGACCCACCTTGCATTGGTCAGCATCGACTCCACTTTATTGATCAATCAGGCACCTTTTATAACAGTGTTAATTCACTTCATGCATATTGCAAAATCTGAGCTCACAATAGGTCAGAGATAACATACCAACTCCACCTTATGTTTCCAATACCAAGATTTGGGTTCTCAAAATTATTCTTGCTTTCCCAAAACAGCCAAAGATAGAACATACACTTGTTATGAGAAAGCTGCCTGAGAACTCTGATGTGCAAGGCTCTCAAGGCCTTCATGCTTGCCACTTTTACCTGTAGTTAAAAATAACCTGAGAACCTCTGCTGTTCACAGAAGCAGGCTGTGAGAATCTGCTCCTCACAGCTGCCTTCTAGGCCATCCCTGAAAAAATCTCCAACACAAACCCATCTTCAAGATGTAAGAATTTTGAATTTTCAAACTTGTGTGAGAATTTCAGAGTACTGCATACAACCAAAATTCTGCATCTGAAATAGAAATCCATTTTGCATCTGTATCCAAGAGAAACATGGCACCAACTCTGTGAAACGAAGCCCTGCTTATGATCTTATCTTCATCTGGACTTTTTCACTGTTCTACATTGCTTCATAGCTTGTGTTTATTTCCTTTAATACCTTTGAAAATACACACTGAGTCAATGTGAGAATGTCTAAGAGCAAATAACAAAGAAGATTTGTTTCTAATCCTGAGAGATAGCCTGTACCAGCATGGAGTACTTGGACAGAAAATGCAACGTGACTTTTCCTTACCTCTCTGCCAGTGTTTGCTGCTCATTGATTCCAACATTAAAGAGCACTGGATACATGCGAAGCAGCTTTCCCTCTTTAATCTCTTGTGGCAGCAGCTCAAACATCTTTGCTGGGAGCTGGACCTCTATAATGTAATGTTCACTAGGAAAAATGAAAACAAGAGTGAGGATGGGGTTCTTGATTGTCAGGAAATTTTCTTCAGCCAGAGAATGGTTGAGCAGGTTGAACTGGCTCCCCTGGGAAGTGTCACAGCACCAAGCCTCACAGAGTTCAAGAAGCATCTGAACTCTCAGGCACAGGGTGTGATTCTTGGGAAGCCCTGTGCAAGGCCAGGAGTTGCACTTGATGATGCATACGGGTCCTTCTAACTCAAAAGATTCTGTGATTCTGTAAAGAATGTTCCAAAAGCACATGTTTTGGCCTCTAATAAAAGAATGAGAGCTCCTGAACAGAATTTCACTGCCCCTGGGTGGCTGGTGTCTACCACCCACACCAGATGATCACTAGTGCACTGCTAGACAGCGCCACACACTTTGGATTGATTTGTTTGTGTACACAGAATGTCAGGTTTAAGCACATTCCTAGAAAAAACAATTACAAGTAAATATGCTGACTCTTCAAGATAAGAATTTGTAGTTTGATTTTTCTGTCTTGCATTTCTACAGTCTTTCACTCTTATTTATTGAGCCATACTATATAACAACCAAAATAAAAATGGAGGGTTGCTAAAAAAATTATTAGAAAATAACTAGATTTTCACCTTTTCATCTTTTCTTTTTACAGTTGACTTCCAATACTGTTTGATAGGAGCAGTCTCATCACAGCTCTAAGAGGAATGGGACTCCTCCACATAAACCTTGTAGATTTTATTTTTAAAATTTTTTTAATTTTAATTATTCCCAATGTATTGCCTATCATATTCCAGCCTTCCTGTTATTTATTCAATCCCTTCTCAGAAAGCCCATATGATGAGAGTGAATCATCCAGATTAATTAAGTAAATCAGTGGTGAAAGCCCCCTTCAGAGGAAACATATATTTTCTAAAAGTTCCTGCTTTTAGCTGAATTTAATTTACAGTCATCTTAAGAGCAATGATACTATTAAGGAAGTGATTTTTGCAAAATAAAAGTATTTGGAGCTTCAGACTAGAATAATAATAAAGATGAAAAATCCATTCCAATCTTGTTAACCCTCAAATAGCCAAAATTAATGGAGTATTGCAGTTTATGTCCTGACATTCAGCAGTACTCATGTGAGATTCATAAAGGATAAGTGATTTTGTGCAAGGATTTCTGAGACTGCCCATGTCCTGTGTGATTTTCAGCAGCTAAAAAAGGCTTCCATTTTTAAAAGTGACTACTAAGTTTTTAATACTAAGTCATCGGAGTTTTTTGGTTTCCATCTTAAAAACAATCAAGGCCTAACTCGTGGAACTGCAATTTCATTTCTCATGCTGAAATACAAATTCAGGACATTCAAAAGCAAAGTTTCTCAGTTAGAGACCACATCTGTAAATAATGGCCTTGTCACCTGCCCAGGATTCAGTATCCATGTGTGAATAATGCACCAGCAGCTCTGCACAACACAGACATTCCTCAGATTAATCTGTATTAGTAACTGGAACTTTAGCTTTTTATCAGGACAGTAACCCAGAGCCTACTGGCTTTTAGAATCCCTACTAACTCACCTTCTAAAAAGTAAAACAATGCACTTTCAATAAAACAGAATTCAGCAACAAGAAAACCATTAGACGGGTTTCATGGGCTACAAATTAAAACTGCAGCTCAGTTTCCTGGGCTCCAAGAAACAAAGTTCTTACCGTCTTCCACTTATAATAGGCAAAAAATCTTCTGACTTGGCTTCAATTACTCTAAACATTACTTTCTGCAAATCTGAAATGCCCACAGCCATGTCTTCGAGCATCCCTGCTTCTTCACCTACATGAAAAGATTAAAGAGACTATTAACAGAGTTGGCAGATCAGTCACTGTATAGGTTAGGGCAAAGCAATATATTTTCCAGTCTGTGCATCTAAAAACCACAGTTCTAAATTCACATTACAGTAACCTACATAAAACCAGACTAATTTCTTGAACTGCTGACAATTCTGTGGCCTAAATGGTAACCATGAGTATTAAGCAATTCTGAAAATCAGTCTGCTCTATATAGGCATAAAATAACCTCAGAAAAGCCATTTTTGTCTATTCTGAAAGTTTTCAAAAGGCTTTCCTGCTGATGGAGGACAAAGGTTTTGAGAATAAAAACAAGAATCACACAAAATGGAGAAGACAGCTATCTCCAAATGAGCAACTGCATAAAAAAGCTGCACAAATGCTAAATTCCTCTACTTTAGTCAAAATCTCTGATTCAGGGAATGATTCCAATAGATCTAGTTCAAAGTTTGAAACATAAGGCAATTTCTCCCTCCAAATTTCCTTTTTAATACATGTCAAATAATGGCATCTGTAACAAACTATGAAACTGTTTTCAGGCTATCTTCACATTATCAGCACTGGGGATCAGGGCCGAGGCTGATAAAAACAGTAAGTGTTTAAATCTTCTGTTTGCATTAGTTTTATAAACCTGGTATTTTGGGTCAGGTCTGCATGGAACAATAAGCAGGCCGTGTTCTCTGAGGAACTCAGAATGAAACAGATTAATAACTTTTGCTGCAGAATTAACAACACAGTATCAATGACTTCAGCTGTGCTATTATGTGCAAGTCTACTGTCTTGTAAGGACAATATTTGATTCAGCAAGCCGAATTATTGGAAACAGAGCAGAGGTTAAAATAAGAACTTTCTGGGCAGGGAACATGAGGAACTTTGTCCAAGAGCAATACTTACTGTATGTACTAAGGAGTCCTTCATACTGCACCAGCAATCCAACAGTGTGAAGCTGTTGTAAAAATCCTTGATCATGTAAACCTGTGTGCAATTTGATTACAAAACCACAGACCAATCCAGCGAGCTGTAAAGATAATAAAACACGTGCAAGAGTGTTACAAGACAAACAGATACAAGACAAACATTTTAACTGTTACAAGACAAACAGTTAAAATGAGGCTTGCTATCATTATACACAAGAGAGGTAGCACCTACATATTTAAAAAATCAGCATAGGTATTTCTGTTTAGTGACTAAGTACATGATTTCATAATAATGTATTTTGATGGGGTTTTTTGGGGGTGTATAAAGTAGTGAAATATTCTGTTAAGGTATATTAGATAAGCTTAATTTGTTTTGTATCATTGTGTGTTATTTACACTGACATAAATAAGACCAGAACCTCACTTGTCAGGCTTCAAACATGCAAGACTGTGAATTATGATGTGAATTATGTGAATTAAAAATGTGAATTATGATGGATTTGAAAGTGGTTCAACATCTAATGCAACTGAATCTCCTTGACAGCTGCAACATACAACTTAAGAGAGAAATTAAGTGAAATATTTAGAAAAAACTCTATCTGAAAAAAACGTGATATACAGGAGAAGACATAAAGAGCTTCAGTTATTTGCCAAGAAAAGACAGTTCTAAGGAAAGACATGCTAATAGTATTTAAACACTTAAAACACTGCTACAAACTGAAACCAAATAATCTCCTCCCTATTTCCAAGGTGACCAGGAGAAAAAATCTCCCTGGCTTGGATGCTGCCTAGCCAGTACCCTGTGAGGCCACATCTAGAGTGCTGTGTTCAGTTCTGGGCTCACTAGGACAAGAAAGACAAGGAGCTACTGGAGAGAGTCCAGAGAAGGAACACAAAGATGATCTGGGTCTGGAGCATCTCTCTTATGAGGAGAGACTGCAGGAGCTGGGCTGTTCAGTCTGGAGAAGACTGAAGGGGATCTCATTAATGCACATAAATACCTCAAAGGTGAGTGCTAGGAGCAAGTACCAGATTCTTTTCAATGGTCCCCAGCAGCAGGATGAGGAGCAAAGGCCATAAGCTAAAACACAAGACATTCCACCTCAACATGAGGAACAACTCCTTTACACTGAGGGTGGCAGAGCACTGGAACAGGCTGACCAAGAAGAATTTGGAGTGCCCCTCTCTGCATACATTCCAACCCCACCTGGGTGTGTTCCCGTGTCACCTGCTCTAGGTGACCCTGCCTTGGCTGGACTGGGGGGCTGGATTGGATGATTGCCAGAGTCCCTTAACCCTACCTAGTCTGTGATTCTGTGATTATGAATATCAGCAGGATATATTCAAAGCTAGACTTGAGAACTATACAATCTAGGAAGTCTAAAAATAGATTTCTGGATATTACTTTGTGCAAAGGCAGGATTAGCCAACTTTTCCAGTCCACTGCAGACCTGCTGCTCTGACTCAGTGATAGAAGCACCATGGATTTCTACTTACTATTTAGTTTCTTACCCAATTATAAATTATTTAGGTGAATATCATGGAAAATAAATTAAAAAGCTGTATCAAATTGTAAGAAAAAAAAAAACCAAAGAGAAAGAAACCTACAAACACTGGCATGAAGAGTATGCTTATAATTAGAGCAACAGAAGGAAGTGAGTGACACAAGACAACCTACTGCTTGGCTAAAGACGATGTCTCTCCTCAGGGTCAGCATCAGGCACTGGGGCAAGCCACAGGCAAGTTCCTGGAGCAGGACAAAGGCCATGGACTGCTTGGCCCTGGTCACCACCTCTGCCATGCAGTCCTTCAGTGTGACCACCAGCGGGTACAGCTGCTCGTACCAGTCACCTAGAACACAACAGGTCATCTGCTCCAGAGTGGAAAACTTGCAGTGAAAAACCCTTCTTCACTAGGAAGGATGGCAGTAGCAGCTGTGCAGATCACCCTTCCCTTCAAAAGAACCCCTGCAGCTCTCCCCAGACCACTGCGGGACCACAAATGCCACTGGAGAACATACTTATAAGCAGGATTCCATCTTACCACTGGGAATGGGGTTAAATCCCTGGCCTGAATACAACTGCACTCTGAAACAATGGCCTTTTCTAACAGTCCCAGCATCTCTGTAAAACTGGTATTTAAGTGTCACAAACAGAGTACACAGGGAAACATAAAACCTCATTTAGCACACAAAAATTAATACAGTGGCGATGGAGTCTCCTTTCAGGACTTAGAACTGGCTATGTAAGAAATGAAATATCATCAAAAATGCAAAACCAGAGAGAATAACCAAATATTTAAGAAAAGGTGGGTGCTGGAGGGCAAAACACAATAACAAATAGGTATCTGGAAGGGTATCACCTACTTAATCTACAGGCTGGAAATATAAAAAGCTTCAGACCATATTCCTTTTTTTTCTTAGATTCTATGTTGTTCTCTTTAAATATTTAGAGATTTTGAACTCATTTTAGCTATTTCTATCAGAGAGATGCAGACTATTTTGAAACATGTTTTTCTCTGTAAAAATACATGCTAGGCATATTAAAAAAAACCTCGTAAACTGCTTGAAAAATGTGATTCCTTAATACATTACAAATGAAACAGTGATAACTAGGAATGGAGGAGAATTGGAACACCTTACACAAACTTGCCCAATAATCCCAGCTACTCCTGAATTTCATACGATTTAATAAAATCAGACCTGCCTTGTAGCTGCATATGGCTTTGCCTACCCCTAAGTTGAGCAAATAATAAAAACAAATAAATAAATCCCCCTCCTTCAGAATCTACATCTCAGTTTGAAATGAGGGAAATCAACACTCTAGAAGAATCTATATAAAAGTTGGGAATGCAACTGACAATGCAACAGTCTATAATTGGCTCATATTTTCTGTAGATCAGCGTAATTAAGAATAAATGATAATTAAAATCTGTTGTAATTAGGTGCGAGACAGCAGCGTGTTGTTTCAGGTAACATTCTGAGTCAGGCCAGTAAAACCTCGTTAGAACTGAGGAAGTTCTTGAGGCAGAAGACAGCTGCCTATTGCCAGTCAATTTGGCTGAGCTCCAGAAAAACACATAAATTAATAAAACTGCAGCCAAGAAGACTGGAGAGAGCTTTGAAGGCTGGGAGAAATTAGAGAAAGCAAGGAGCAGGAAACGGGAACAAGGACAGAGCATGCACAGAGAATCAGACGAGCTCTTTGTTATCTTTGTGGTCAGACAACATGAGTTTTACCACAGTCATACATATTTAACCATGAGTAACACAGACTGAGGAAGCATTCCCTGGAAAAAAGCAGTTCTGAAGTGAGAGTCATCCTGACAAAACAGACCATGAGCCACCTCCAGGTACAAGCTCCAGGTGATTTTATGCATGTCATTGGCTAACAGAGTGATGACACACTGTGCCAAACGCTGGTGTACATGTTTTAGAGAGGCTGCTGGAAAAATGGAGAGCTTGCAGTGCAGAGCTACGAAGATTTAGAGTTTAATCTCCTTAAGCTGATGAAAAAGACTGAGCAGCAACTTGATTTCCCCTCTTCATGAGGAGAAAATAACAAGAACTAACTGTGATGTTTATTCCAGGGAATAAAAGCAAAAGAACAACCAGAGGCTGCTGCAAAACACAGAGAAGTTTAGAAATAAGGTAGACAAAAAAGCGTAACATACTGGAAGTCAGTGTAGACAGATCAGGCAATCTAAAGTCTCAAGTCAAATTACAATCCTTTATTAATTTAAGCAATATACATATGCCAATAAAAGCAACAGCAGCAAAGTAAGCTCAAAATTTGTAACACTCAATGAACCAATAAGCAGGCTGTATGTGGTAAGACTACAGTTTGTTGGCTGCTTCTTACTTGAGCTAATAATGAAAAAGATTAGACGTGGCCCCTTAGGCCCCATAAAAGCCAAGTCTCACTTTTGATCACAGTGCTGAGGTGTGCAGGGCAGAGCAGTCCCGGTGTGTCTCGTGTCACTTGTCTATCATGCATTATGTGTTGTTTGGGTATCTCATGTCTTTTACCTTAGCCCTTTGAGGGGCCTGTCAAAAATCTTGGCACCCTTCTTAGCATCCGTGATCTCAGCATTCCTTGGCCTGGCACCCATGCCATGGAACTTTTGACCCAGGAGCTCAGACAGGCATCAGAAATGTATCTCTCTTTGGAAGCATCCAGTCAGATGTCTTGTCAGGTCTTGTTCTGAGCTGTATGGCCAGTTATGCCCCACCTGGATCCATCATGGTGGACTAGGACTTGTAAGAATCTGAGGTTAGGGAGAGGATTCTAACTGTAGGATTCCCAGGCATCCATCTTTGCAGTTCTTGGAATAAATCATTCAGTTAGCATCTTCTTCCTCCAGGGTTCTCTGAGCCTCATCAGCTCACCATCGGTCTCACCTCGGTCCTCTCCTTTTGCATTCTCTCAGTCCTTGCAGCCATCTTCCTTGCCAAAAGATTTCTGTTCCTGTTGTGTCCCCATTGTCCGTCACGTCCTGACAAAACCCCAAGATGGGCAAGAAAAACCCCAGAAAACACCCAGAGAAAACCCTGAAAAAAAAAAAACCCAAGATGGGCAAGAAAAAACTCAGAAAATAACCCAGAAAAAATCCAGAAAAAAACTGCAAGATGGGCAAGAAAAAACACAGAAAAAACGGCTGTAAAGCACGACTGTCGTAAAAGGTGCCGTAAAGCGCGACTCATAAAAAAGTGCCGTAAATCGCGACTGAAGTTTATGAAACAACAAACAAATAAAAATTATATTTTGGAGTGTATAAGTAAATTCACTAGATTATGAAAAAAAGACTGTCTTGTATGCAAGGCATAAATATATAATACCAATGCAATTCATAAATAGACATTATTTGCAAAGAGAGCTGACATGTTTAAAGTAGAGTTCTCTTAGACTGACTCAGTAGAATCATATTGTATACATTTTAGAATAAGATATCTTTCAGAATACCTTTGCAGAATCACTTCAGGAAAGGAATAATACAAATTATTGCTTTTAACACATTCATGGACTCACACACATTGAGCCTTCGGATCTCAGCTTTCTTTTAAATTAAAATCACAGCAAAAAATTGTTTGAAGAAGGGGTGAAGAATTAACTGAATGAGTGACCATCTGAAAAAAGGAGATTAGAAGCAAGAACAGAAGCGACAAGGAGACTCCAGGATGACTGTCAGGTTGCTAAAATGACATGGGCAGCCTGTCAGTTTGGAACACAGCATCCAGAAGAACTGTCAGAGTCTCCTGATAAAGCAAAGAAACTCAGCACAAAAATAGAGCTAGTCAGTCACAGGAAACTAGAACAAGGCATGAAAACCAAACATATTAAATTAAAAAATGAAAGGATGAAACTAAAAGGACAGTACCATCGCTATGCAGTTAGAATGAGATTAAAACAAAAGTGCATGTTTCACAAAGAACTGAGTAAATATTCCATGTTCGTTGCCAAGAGAGTGATGGCAGCTCAGTCTGTGACAGGATTTGCCCTTTGGTTACTGGAAAATGCCCTTCAGCCCCATGTTCCTGTAATCAACAGGCTGTGCAGGTAAATGACCTGCTTAGCACCCAGCTAGTCAGTTCTGCGTGCTCATATCCAAGTTGCAATATGTCAAACCACATTTTAAATTTGATAAACTTTGGCAGAAAAGCAAGCTTCTGGTCTTTTCAAAGTCAGGCCCACTGAAATGATCATTAAAATATGCTGGTAACCAAAAAGGATGCTTCAGCATAGTACTCCTTATCTCCTTTAGCCCTAGCAACAGATTAAAAAAGCCAATTTTGTCACTGCTATTTATGCCACCTAAAATCCATAAATGGCTTTAAGTCACTTCAAAACTTGAATGGTATGAAGTTAAAAAACCAAACCTTAAAGAAAAAGCAGAAGAATGCATAATGTTGTGCCCTTAAAGCAAAGGGGGGCACTACAGACATACAAATGTAAGAAATACAAATATAAATGTGACATATAAATGTAACAGCAGATACCCACGAGGTAACGTTTCACTTAAATTAATCACTTGCTACCTGATCATAAAAATATTCCATGACAGAATTGAAATAATAGAGGTAAAAGAACATAAATGAGTTGCCTTTATATCACAAAGTGATCATTAGACAAACTCTGTTTTAATGAAAAAGGCAGGCAAATCAAACCAACCAATCAACACAGCAGCAGTAAATCCCTAAAATCAGCATGAAATAATTAACACAGAATTTGATTTTACTGACTTAGGAAAGGAACAGTCTTTGAATTAATGTGTTTTTTTTTTAAAGGGAGGTTAAAAAGACAGAAGATTGCACATATTCAACTTTGCACCATAAAAATGTCAGTGCCTTATTTCTTTATTTTGCCACGCAGCTCTTGGAGCTCAGCTGAACTCCAGCTGAGGGCTAAGCTCTTTGAAAAAGGAGGAGGCTTTGTACTCATAATGCTGCGGCAGTTCTTGCAGGAACAATAAAAACCTGAATAAGATTTCCTGGTGTTCCTGCACTTAAAGGTAGCAGTTTGCTTTGCACAGTTTGGGTGTCCAGAAGTTTGGAATTCTTGGGATTTATTATTCCACTGCAACCATCCAAGATTTTCTCCACTGTCACATGGATTAATAGCTAAACCCAAAACCATCCAATAATACATACATGAGCATCTCAGCATGCTTAGAGTGAAAACAGAAAGAGAAGACAAAGGTAATAAAAGACAAAGCTAAGAAAATCTAATACACTTTAAACATACGAAGGTTCTGTGAATGCTGTGCAACTAAATATTCTTATATCTTGTTTTAGTTTGTTGATTCAGTTAAATAGTCTTTCCCTTACATATTTTTCAGCTTCTGTTTTTAGCCAAAGTACTTAGAGAAAGTACTGCTGAAGGGGATTGTCTTGCATTGCTGGGTTACATTCAGCCCAGATAAGGATCCTATCAAAAAGAAAAGGATGACACAGAAGAGAGGGGAAAAGGGGGAAAAAAAGCATAAGTAAAACTTATGTAAAAACAAGCTTCAAAGAAAAGGAAGGAAAAATGTGAGGAAGAGGAAGGAAAGAGAAAGCTTTTCACATGTGACTGCTCTAAATAAATTATGTCTGCTACTCAAGGACACAGACCACAGAAAAATTTTCATCTTCATGACTAAACAATATTTTATAATAAAAGCTTTTCTGAAGATTCAAATAAAACTAGAACACGGCTTTATTTCCCACAGAACATGGCTTTATTTCCCACTTCTACCAGCCTGCATTGGAAGGGATGCAATGAAAGGATGCAGTCCCCATCCCCGGGGCAATGAAAGTCAAAAATTTTGAGTCTAAACTTATATAGTCCCCAACTATATCTATATACTATATCTATATCTTATATTAGTCCCCAACTATACTATATCTAGGTATGAGATAATACAAGAAAAATAAACCCACATATGTCTGTAGCAATGTGAGTATGAACAGAGGTTTCCTGTAATTCCAGCTAGGAAATGTGGCAATGTTCCCCAGGTGCTCTTTGCAAACCTATGCTGAAGGTTATCAAAGGCCAGTTCACAGAGCTCATGATTCCATAATTCACTTAAAGGCAAAATCGAGGTGCAATCACACTGGTAACTCAAATTGTTTGTGATGATAGGTGGATCCTGTGTGTATCAAATGGGGGAGTCCTCACCCAGAGGCAGCGAGGGAATGGCTGGGTGGGAGCTCTGACGGGATGCACGAGAAGCAGACAGAAACAACAGCCACATTGAGCAGCCAAACACAGACATCTGTCAGCGGCTGTGCAAGCACAAGAGCCAACTGCTGCGTTCCACTGGCACCTCTAATGCTGCAGGACAGCCTTTCACATCCCAACTCTCATAGAAAACGAAAAGGCAAAAGTGAAAAGAAGTTAATGTTGTCACATATTTCTCCAAGGCAAACCAGACTAGAGTTAGAAGAACAACAAAAAAACCCCTCTCCTTAAAAATCCTTTAACTCTTCCGGATTTATCCTGCAGAGGATTCATAATCCTGCAACTGATGAAACCATAGCATGTTACCTTGGTAACTGTAACTCAAATTCAGTCTTTAGAATACACTCAAAGGTCAGACTGCATGAAAAGTTAAGGCTAAGGAAGGTATAATTCACATTGAAAGGCAAAGTACAGGGAAAAAATGCTCCAGTATCTCCAATTACAAAGATTCCAAACAACAAATATAAACGTGTTTGAAAAAAAAAAGAGTAAGATCACACAACGCCATAGTCACTGAGACTGCAAATATCAACCTACTTTAGGAAACTCTGAATATATGTTACAACAATATCTAAATTTATATGAAGATGCTATTGCATCAAAATATTTTCATAATATTTTCTATCATCTAGAATGAACAGATGTGCATTTTTTGAAAGGTTTTTCATTGCTATATGCTACAAAAAATCAGTCAGGTTCACTAAATAAGCAAAAATTTCATCTCATACTTCAAGGTATATTTGTTATTATTTTGTTCAAAACTCTGCATTCTTTTTTCTTACAAAAGCAGCCCAATTTCTCTGAGTATTAACTAAAGCAGTTTCAAACTCAAAGATCAATCTGTGCCCATATATTTGTAGTATTAAAGAAATGCATTATGCTCAAATATGCTCAAATTATGTATAATATATAAGCAAGATGTGGTAAGCTTTTCATTTATGTCATGTTTGGGAATTTTAAGTAGTGCAAAAGTCTGTTATTTTAGAAATGTATCTATGGGCATACACAGTGTGATTTTGTATCTAGGAAAATGCTGTGAACTCATAATCAGGCTTCAAGTTTAAAATGAAGCTCAATTAAAGCCAAATTTGTAACTGTAAACTTGGAATCTCAACCTCTGTGTAGTTGCTTCACAGTGCACCTTTAGGGTTTCATGTTAAATTTCAGAGAGGGAGATGCAGAGAAAAACAAACATCTACACCCACACTCTCATAGAGAAATCAAGCATGAAAAATTCTGGCCCCAAAGTTTTGAAAATCATTAGGGAACCAACTTTGGCACACACCTGGAAAGCTCTTCGGAAAGCTCCATCTTTCAAGTTAGTCCTATAAAAGAAAGCAATTTTAAAACGTCTCCATCTCTATATGACCTTGAAAGTCCTATAAACTGTCCAAGGCATTCCTAAAACGATGTCTTACTCAAAAAGAACATGAAAACACAGCAGTTTGCCCCACAAATCTCTGCAGCTCTCATGTGAGGGAGTGTTACAGAACTTTCAGGACAGCTCAACGAAAGCACTGCTGTCACTGAAGGACGCCTGTACTTATTCAAGAGAAATAGGGATGGCTCTGAAATGAAGAAAAAAGCAAGAATTTATTCCAGCATCATAGCAGTTGGATATTTTTTGTGTCTTTGGCCCACCAGCTCCAGAAGACAACTTCTCAGCTGGATGAAACTCATCTAAAATTTTCTAACTATCACCATTATCATTATTGCTAAGCAAGCGCTACCTTTCATTCTACTTGATGAGTTGATGGCTGCCTTATTACAGTACTTTAAATGATGCAACTTTGCTTTTTCCTTTTTTGTTTTTGGCTTGTGACCTAAAAGTTGTAACCAATATTTCATTTGCCTGTGCTGGTTAAATCCATAACATGGCGT
The DNA here is from genome assembly GCF_028769735.1 of Zonotrichia leucophrys gambelii. NCBI lineage: Eukaryota > Metazoa > Chordata > Aves > Passeriformes > Passerellidae > Zonotrichia > Zonotrichia leucophrys. The sequence goes on along the minus strand of NC_088173.1, from coordinate 41,991,236 downwards.
AGAGCAGAGGAGATACTCAGGGGGCTGAAGAGAGTGAAGGAAATTATGGAAAAGTCTGTAAAAGTCTGTAAAAGGTCCACCATCTAAGGATTCTCCCAAGTTCAAAACTACACCTACGTAGCTGTTAAATATTTGTACTTTCGCTGAGGAAGGCAGGAAAGGTGTAGAAAGCTGTGTTGATATTTTTCACCTGCAAGCCTTCACTAGAGAGCAGAGATATATCACCTTCCTGTCTAACATTACATGCCTGGTAGACAAACTTAGAGAACCAAACAGATAAGGAATAAGTTGCTCTGTGAACAAATCATACAAAATCAAGTCCAACACATCTTGCACTGACAACAAGGATGCCAGGACTCCAGCATAAACCTCTCACACTGGTAAAATGCAGATGTAACAGCTGCATTAAAAATCAATACTACAACCAGAATTCACAGATCTCACCAGTACTACACAAATGACATAAAACTTTAAAAGTTATTTTAATTCTTGTTGTGTAAGAAATAAATTACAAGTGAGTACTGATAACTTTAAAACTCTTTATATAAAATGATGTAATTAAATTCTGTGGAGAACATGTAAGGGAAGACACAGGATAAAATGCACAATGAAAAAAAAGAAAGCTGAAACTATACAAAACTCTGTAAAATAAAGCAGTTGTGTTGGTTTGTTGTTTTGTATGGGGAGTTGATTTATTTAGCTGAAGAGTGGCACAAAGGTTGGCTCTGATGTCCTTGCATTAGGACTACCACCACTATCACTAAGGATCTGTTTCATTTATTGCAACACACTTTCAGACTAGAAAATCTCATTAGATTTATTAAGCAGATATAATCTATGCATCAAGAATGCAAACATGAATCATAGCAGAAGATCAGAAGAAGATCAGAAGATGAGAAGGAGAAGATCAGAAGGTGACAAGGACCCTTGTCACAAAATTTTCTTTACATCATCCCACTGAATTATTCCACTTGACCTTTTGACACAGGCTGACAGGTATATCCAGGTAAACATGAATTTTATCAAATCATAAAATAAAAATCAGTATATCACCTCAGAAAAGCAGAAGCATTTGCAGGAGAATGACGCTGATTCAGAATGTTCACCTTTCCTTACAAGTTTTCCATGGCGTAAGACACAGTCCAATTTTTTTTTTCCTCAAAATACTACACACAAGTAAAATCTAAAGTAAATTAAATTACCTCAGCCTAAAAAAGAAAAGATTGTAGCTTCAAAAGGTTTACACTCTAGCACAAACAACTGAGCATGGCAAGCAGTCTGAGCACACATTAAAGCTGTACTTTGATAAATAACCTCCCACAAATGTGTAAACCTTGCCATTAGCACTCTCATCAAAGATACTATGGAGTCTTCTCTAGATGACTTTTCTGTAGCTGTGCAAATTTTTTTTTACTCTTGTCAATGACTAAAAAATAAAAAATTAGGAGGCGTCGCTCACCGCCTGTATGCAACACCTTGCAATCTTCTGCTGAAGGCTCATTTTCACCCTCTTTGATGTTGCTGATGTTGTCCTTTTCAAGCAGCCTGTCCACCATGGCAATAAGGCAGTTCAAACTCTTTGCCACGTTGGCCCACACCCTGTCCTGAAAAGACCAGAATTATCACTGCATGTTACTGAAGAAAAAAAACAAAAAGGGACAATAGTAAGTTATTAATGATGTTAGCATATGACTGCTCCTCTCATCCTTCAGCCTATTACCAACCTGAGCCTTTTTCATGGAGATTCTCTTGCAGCATAAATGAACCCAAACTTTCATGGTTTTAGACACTGGAGAACAAGTGCTTCAAACTCGACATAATGCAGACAAAGTTTCAGGTCTAATAGCAAGGAACTGAACTGTCTATTTAAATGATACCTTAAGAGTACAGACACACTCAAAGCTTGACAAATGAAACCTTGTGTGGGCCAGTTTTGTCACAGTGTTTAATAACCTCTTTTTGATAATTTAACATATCCTGTATTTTATCACATCAGTTACTCTGCTGAAGAAAATGTTAAATTCAAGGACTAGAATGAGAAACTTGCTGTCATGGCATATTTATTAGCTGACACAATTTCAGTTTTGTTCCTCACCTCTCACATAAACTGCAATCATCACACTTTACTGAGTTTACAATAGAAGAATTAGGGAAGTAATAGAGAGGTATAAAAAATTCTGTACAAGCACAGAGGAAAAGAAATCATGTGGAGCATAAGAAAGAGCTGTTATGGATCAGAGATATAGGGAGGGTCCTTCAGGTGCTGGATGCTGCAGAAATCAAAGCTTTTGCACCTACTTTTGCAGCACTGAATAAGAAGGAAGAAACCAAGCCATACAAGTAATGAGGTTGTAGACAAGACAAGCAATCAGACTAAAACCAAACCATAACAAACCCACAGAAACCACCCTCCCCTCTCCAAGTACATGTTTCAATGCTGAGTCATTCTGAAAGTACTGCAGAGCAACCAGAGTTGGTTTGAAGGTTAAAAATGGGAATTTAACATGACTGCTTTGGTTTGTATTTTACAGAGCCAGAAGCATTATGTATTTGTCAGGTCTTCAGGCAGAAAAACGAAGTTGCAAAAATACCAAGAGAGAAGGTTAAAGAAAACTGAGAACTCAGAGAAATAGCATAGTTTCATATAAATGGCAAACCTTGGATTTTGAGTGGAGGCAAATCTAGAGCTACTGCTGCGGCAAACATTTAAATCTAATGTTGCTTTTCAACTATATGCCTCACTTCAGTCTGACTAGAGGGATCTTATCATCTTATCTTATGCCCTGCTCCCTCCTCCTGAGGACACAAAAGACTGAGGGCAGATATAGATTCCTTCAAAAGTTTCCTCCTGTATGCACTTCAAGCAATCCTGAAAAAACATTTACAATATGTGTGAAACTACTGATTTTTACCGCCCACAAGCATAATTCTGGGGAGAAGGATTCTAAGTAGAATCCTCCAGAGTATAAGGGAGCTTCAGAGCTTCCAGTCACTGAAGTTGCTGAGGAATATGCAAGTGAGGTTGCTCAGAGAAGTTAGAGCAATCTAATTTCCCTTTTCTTTTGTGTGATGGGGGAACTTAATTCCTGCACAAAAAAAGCATTAAGCTCTTAATGAGCATCTGGAGTTATTGCACAAGCAACACAAATATGAGCCCTTGTTTCACATTGGAAAGAGCACTTTTTTCAAACCAACTATTAACCCAGCATTGAGATGATTTCTATACAATATTTCCACAAACATTCCCTGAGGGTTTAGAAGCGAAATTCATGAACATCTGTTGACAGAAAGCTCACTCTTATTATCATGTATCTGGCTTTTTTATTTACAAGCAACTGAGAGGGAGCAAGGGCCTGTTTCACAGCCCCTTTTCTCCACATAGGAGGTTCCTGGGATTGTGGGCAGATAGAAAATGTAGAGGCATCTATTTATCATTCATTGAGATGTTATTCTGTCTGCACCAAAGGCAGTCACATTTATCTAAGAAGGCTGTTGAAATTCTGCAGTTTGGCAGGAACAATTTTCAAGTAAAACTGCAGTTTCCCATCACTGCAAATCAAGTGGCTTCTATGATTCTCCATGAGAAGAAATGAATCCACTTCTTATTGTCATCTTTTACTATTTCCAGAATATTTTCCTGTAGCCTAGCACTGACCTTTCATCTTCTTAAGCAGATGAAAAGATGGAAAGGCAGGCCTTGGCATCAGTGAAAGCTGGGCACCTCTCCTAGGACAATTAAAAATGAACCTGTAAAATAATTCACTTTCATTCATCCAACTGAAAAAATTGTAATTAATTTCCATCTGATCAGAAAGTGTCATTAAAAATTAGGACACCTTCCTCATTTCAGAGAGCAAGAATGGACACTCCTTTTTGTCACTGCACCTGACTGGATGTCTTCCTTCTAAACACTGCCAGCCAGTGTAGTCCCAGAGGCTGTTTCTGTTTTTAAAGGATTCTCAGCCTTTCTGAATTCACCACAGAGCTCCTCAGTCACTTCTTGTCCCTCCATACACACCACTTCAGTTGTGTGCTTTACTTGCGCCACGTATGACACAGCATCTGCACGTCCAAGCACTCTGAAGATGCTGTGTCTCCTTCATTTCAGTGGATATTCAGATATTTCCTTAAGGCCTTTTTGAGCTCTGTTCAGAGATAAAGGAAATATCTTAAGTAATGTGCATGATTAACACCCCCGTGGGCTGCTTCAAGGGTCAGCTTAAAGAGTTGTTTAAGGATGTAGATTTCAGGCAAAACTAAAGTTCCAACTGCAAAATGTAACACAAGTACTTATAATAGTACTTATAACACTGATAATACTGAGGAAAAAACCTACAACAGCGAAGGAGGATAGAGCCTTGTGCATACAAAGCAACATATAGTAAAGTTTTTCCCTTTTCACTGTGTTTCACAGTGGATTAAGTGTTTTTTTCAAATTTTACATGCCTTTATTCTTTCTCTTTCCATCGTGCTAATCACAATTTGATTATTAAAACTCATATTATTTATCACCTCTACTGACAGAAATAACTGAAAAGTTTAACCATTCAAATGCAGAAAAAATCATAAAATTTCTCCAAAATTTATACTGTCTCAAGTTTGACAATGACTCTGACTCAGTTCAATTCAGAAAACAGTGAAAGATACATTTAATTTGAATCAAGATATTTTTACTAATTCAGCAGAAAAAAAAATGAATACTGTTTAAAATGACCCACTTATGCAGTTTAATAGGTGAGGACCAAGCACCTGGCAGCTTTTTTTGTTTAGTTATGAATTACAGCAAAGCTATCTTCTCTTCAGAGATGCTAAATTGCAGTACTAAATTAAAATGCAGCTTTCACAAAGTGCCACTTTTTCCAGTGCAAAATTTATCTCTTTTATAAAAACTATTGTGTTATTTATATCTCTGAATGTTTCAACAGCTAAAAACAAACATTTTGGCTTTAGTTCAAGGAAAGAGCCACCATTCCAGCCCCTCAGGTTGTTGAGAAAACAAGAAAAAGTGAATTAAAGGCTCTAAAACTGAAGGACAAATGAAATAATGAGTTATTTATTGTTTAAATCTCATGACTACTTAATGCATGGGTCTGGAAATAATTGCCTTTCTTCTAGAAGAAATATATTCTTCTTCCTTTATTTTTGGTGTGGAAAAAAATTACAGTTTAGGTGGAATACCATAGCTTGCACAAGTTATTAATTATTTACAATAGAGATGAATATGCTGACATCCTTTACGTCTATGAGAATACAGTGATGAACTCAAAGCATGAGCCTGGACTGAATAAAAATAGCTTGAGTACGTATGAAATAAAGTAACAGATCTATTAAGAAGACATCCACCAAAATAACTGATTTATAAAATTTCAGCCATATAAATAATACATATCTTTGAAAGATATGCTAAGAATGTTAAAATCTAAACATTGTATTTAATTCTTTTACAGAACCTCAGACAGTTTCTAAGAACAGAGTCTAGGGGCAATGGGCTGAGGGTTAATTCAGTGTATTACACAGTGTTAATTCAATGATTACAGCCTGAGGGGTGGAGAGGGGTGTTGCATGGGGTGGGGAAGAAAAGAACATTTCCCTGTGAACAGCATATACTGTTCCAGTCCTTAAATCTGCACAACTAGCAAAACCAACCCGAGTAAGAACAAAGACTATTCTTCTGTCTGGGCAAGAATACACTCAACACCTTCACTGTTCTATGCACAACTAGGCAGTCTCAGAGCAGCACACTGTACTTAGGCAAATCCTTGTAATTTAGCTTCAAATTCTGCATCTGTGATGCATTTGAGAAGCACAATTTTACAGTTTTGCACCCCTTTCCCCCCTACAATGACATGTGACAAGGACACTGAGGGCTTGAGCTTGCTTATGCTAATTTGTAAGGTTTCACTGTCTACTTACCCACTCCTCCTCATCATACTCAGAATGATGGGGTATGGAGTCCTGCCTTTTGATGTGAGCAGGATGATCCTGGTGCTGCGCATCAGCCCCTTCCTCTGCACTGTTCCTGGGCACAGCTGGTTTCTTGAGCACACAGCCAGGCCGGGCCGTGTACAGTGCTAAAAGGGCACTTCTCACCAGCTGGTCCTTGAACGTGTGCACAAATAACTCCGTCTAGGGAAAAAACCAAATGAATGGAAAGGTTAGACCAAAGAATGTGGTATGGCAGCAAAGCTGTGTAACACTGAATTATCCTTAGGCAGAGCAGGTATTTGTTTCAGGCCTGCCTGGAAGGCAGAAAACAAAGTAGGCCAACAAATAATGAGGAAAATTTCAAGAGTTTTAGAGATCACATTCTACAATCCCAGTGTTCTAGGGATTAACACAGGAGCACATTATCTGTCATAGAGATCATAATATTTTCACATTTTATTTGAATTCCAAATTTCACCTCAGAGGCAAGCCTCAACAAGAACCACTTCCAAGAGTAACCAACCACAGCACGATAATTTCTGAATAAGTGTAAGATAAAACACAATTAACCAGTTCAATAATCTCTCTAAATAAAAACCACCACTCTACAATGCTGAAATAGCAGTATCTGCAAAAGCAGTGTTTCCACAGATAAATTTTACTACTGGTAGGTGTCAACCCAGATATCATGGTAGGTGACACCTGATTTCAAGCTTGATTTTGTGTATATTTTAAAGAAAGGACACTCTGAAGTTGTCTTCTCAGGTCTTCTGAAGATGCTATTCAACCTCTGTAACATTTTTCTATGTTGACTGTTACAGCTGGCATTTTACCGTATTTTCTAAATCCTTCAACCTCCCTGCATTATGCATCTCCCTTCCACCTCAACAAGGCAAGTATGCCTTTGTGCACACAATCTTAATTAAACAGGGATGTGGGAAGATATGTAGATAAGAGTCAGAGGACCCAGCCTCAACCAGCAGGAAATGCCAGAAATGAGGGTTGCCCAGCCAAGCTCTGTTCAGCCCTTATGTGCTGCTTATGCAAAAACTGGAGGGAAAAGTAGCCAAAAAAACCCCAAAACAAACAAGTGTCAAGTGCCAGCACCTCCCTGGAACTCCTGAGAAGATTCCTGGAAGTCTTTTCTTCCAGGAAAAACCCTAACCCTAACCCTAACCCTAACCCTTATCCTATCCCTTCTTCATACTACCTGTTCATCTTTTGTACCCACTCCTACTCAACTTCTTTTTCTTGCCTTCCTGTCTCAAGACCCTCTCAAAAGTTTACAGATATTTAAGACAGAAAGGCTCTAAAAAATTAAAGGTTTTCTTAAGGCTCCAGCTGCTAGGTGAGGTACTTAAATGAGAAGTTTCTACCTTTCCCATTTTCATTATGTTTACCAAAAAAATACTTTCTGAATCATTTCACATGGAGGGGCTGAAAATTTTACTCCAAATAAATCTCTACAGTTCTAAAAATAAGAACTGCAGGCACATCTAAGAAAAATTATTGATTTTTTAAAACCAAAATCAGACCTGACTTGGGATTCTTTAGACTTGGCAACACTACTCATCTCCCTGGCAATATTACCAGACCCATTCCTTCTCCTCATTACTAACTTGGTGCCTGAGGGAAAGGCCATTTTTTAACAGTTTTCTCAGGACTGTCTCCTCGTTGTCCTGAATTGCTCTGCAGGACAATTTCAGTTTTCTACATTTCCAACCCAGATGGTGCATGCCTGGAGAATGACTTAGTCTTTGGGGAATAGTGCTATCACACCCCACCATTCTTTGCCTTACCATGGCACAACGAGATTTGAGGGGTTGTGTGGTAACAGCAAAGCTCCTCTTCAACACTCTTCTACAGTTCCATAGCAAGAGAGTTGAAACTCCATTACTTGTCTACCCTTAAAAACAGCAATATCATGGTTTTGCTGAGGTTTCATATCTATCTCCCCCACAATGTCTGTTTGAGAAAATTTCAGGTTTCTGGTTCAGAATAACACTCAAAAGAACTTTACATTTCAAAAAAAAATATGAGAATTGGATAGCTTGATGTAAATAATGCCCACTAGGACTGCAAAGTTTAAGTAATATAATTATATAGAAATATTTTATAGGGAAATTTAGTTTTTAAAAGAAAATCAGTACAGAAGTGCGACTCCATTTTTCATGCAGCAACAAAATAATTCTGTAATTAAATTCCATTCAGAGATCCCATTGGTTTAACAGCAGTCTATGTTTTAACTTCACTTTCTAACAGCTCAGTACAGCTAAATTTGCAGAACATCAGTATTTATGAAATTGCACTGAAATCACAAAACCAGTCTATACAAAGAAATAAAAACTCTGCAAATTCTTTCAGATACTCTACTAAAGAGTATTTCTGCAAAAAAAGATAGGCATAGCTGGAAAATTAATTTATCAAGCCTTCTGCAAGCTGCAAATGCTGATACACTTGTCGATAGCTAAAGGCTTCCTTAATCAACTAACAAAAAGTGATGATAAAAGGTTAGTCTCAGGAAAACACTACAGTAAACTGTAAATTATATATGGAGATGCTTAATAAGCTCCTTTTAAGAAGCAGCAGTGGAATTATTTGATTTAATTTTCCACTTTCAATCCATGCAGCCAGTCCTTCCATTTCCAACATGAACACTTAAATGTAATTCACATTATTGATAATTCAGATTTACTCACTGCTACCTAATAATTATAGAAAGAATTCTTATATATATCAAGTGATATGTTTTTTTAATAAACTTGCAGAATTTAATAACCAGGCAAATCATTTTTATGACTTCAAACAGATGTTTAATTTCTAAATATCTATCCAGTTAAACCATAAGAGCATTTATTTTTTACATATAAAAAGTGCAGGAAAGATGGAATAGCAAAGCACTACATATGCCTCAGGAGCACAAGCAGATATCATGTAATTATACACAGCAGAGCATGTGCTACTCTGTGTTAAATACAAGCAGGAACACTCTTGGTAGTCTTGGTTCTCCAGTACCGTACCAGACTATACAGACAGAATATTTCAAGACAGCAATATAAGGCTTTGAATTAACCATGAGGGATCTAATTTCAGTATTGTGTGGGTTCACTGAGTTTAGGGCTTTGAAATTGTATTTCCCTTTCCTGAAGCTGTTTCTTGGTCTCTCTTCCCCTCTTTACAAGCAGCTGTCCCAGCACACTTGCTTCCTCAGCAATCCACCCTATTTGTCTATTATCCACCTTTTCCTAAGAGTGCATTTGGTAATAGACAGGGAAGCAGGTATTGAACCACTCCTGCTGCAGTTGTTCAGACAACTGGATTTGTCTCTTCCAAGCAAAAGGTGGAGGCTAGACAGACATCCAAGGAGTACATGGGGTGAGACTCCTTCTTCTGGGAATCTGAGCTCATGCACTAGCAATTTAATCCTGGTCCTGAAAAGCTGATATGAACACACTCAACTAAGTCACCAGCTATAAATGTAAAATACCTAAGACTTTAGCAAACTGAATGAATTGTCTTTTTTGTCCCTTTTTTATAGCCAGAGTCTCCAGCGAGCCATGGTTCAAGCAGTGCTTTAGTACCATGGCTGCCTGCCTCTGAAATCATCCCCTCCTCCTGTCTAGAGGCAAATGGCAGAGGAAATGCACATTCCTCAGCAACCACTCCTTGGATCTTCAGAACAAACCCTTCTTTGCCTGATTTGCTTTGCCTGTGCATACAGATTTCTTTGAACTAACCTCTAACAGAGCAGCTTCACTCTTCTATGCACAGCTAAAAATGCCCTCCTGCATCCAGAGGTACACTATAATCGCTACAGTCCCCCTCCTTAAATTCCTCTGTTTCATTTCCAGGCTGAATTCTGCCTTCTTCCATCACCCCTGACACTCAGAGTGACTCCACATTCTCAGTGTGAGTGTGGATTCACACATCTGCCACTGAGAGCGATGTTCCTCTCCCCCATATTCTGGAATGCCTCCACAGCAAGTGGCCAAGCTCAATATTCACATTTGAAACCCTCCTATTGCACGAGGAGCTGCTGGGGTAATGGTGCTCAACAGACCACAGGGCTGTCACTTCCCAGTAGCTGAAGATACATGGAAATGGTTATTGATCGTGTTATTAAGCCATACTGGGATCACACTACTGAAGGGATGGCCCATGGGGAAATGGGAAATTCTTCACAACCTCTCAGGTCACAGGGTTCATATTGTTATTCATATAAGGGTTCATATTTTTATAGGGTAACATATGCTGGGAAGCACTACAGGCTCCAGCTAATCTCCATTATCAGTCTGTGAGACCAGCGGGGGACATTATGTTCTCTAATTTTAAACTAAAGGAACTAGAATGAGGAAGAGGTTACAGCTACAGACAGATATAATAGGAGAAAGAGAAATAAAATTTGAGATCTCCTAGAGCAAATTTCCCAGCTTCTCCTTCCAGGCTGCATCACCATTTCTGATCATGCTGTTATTCTAAACCTTATACACCAACCTGGCTTGAACTACCTCCCATAAGCAGCAGCTTGAAATATAATAGAAAGAGAATTAAAAAAAAAGACTTCTCATACTACAAAATTATTTATAATTTTTGATATTTTCATAAACTCCAGTATGCAGCCACTAGAGGATAAAGAAGCTAATGAAATTAAATTAATTACACTTTTACACAAAGGCAATCTTTATAGATTTCATTAATTTTCTATACGGAAGGCCTACAGAAATGCTAAATAACATTATTTTTCTAATAACAACATTTTGATGCTTATTTTAGCTGAGTTTATTTAACATTTCCTGATGCTGTGAAAGTCAAATGATCCAGAAACCCTCCCCCGTTCCTCCCCAGCAGTTAGAGAGACTTGGTTACTCCATTTTCCATTGCAGTGAGGATTTGAATCTTACTTTTTCTGAAAGCATCTTTAAAGAGTTCTTCAAGCTGTCTGGAGAACGCTGGCTCGCAGAACTGAGCAGCAGGTCTGCATGGCTTGATATGAGAGGCTGCAGGTGACTGATGTTGCTGAGAACTTCTTTTGCCTTGGCTGTGTTTTCAGGTGAATAGTAAATACACTGGTATCCAGTACTGTGATAACAGAGAGTCACATAATGTCAAATTCATTTCTGCCATTAACAGCAATGCTTATGGTGCTAAAAATCTTACCACTACTTTTGCAAAAAAAAAAAAAAAGCCAGATGCCTGAACTTCATAGACACCACTGATCCTGCATTTAAGGGTAAAAACAAACCTTTCCTTGAACAGTAAAAGCATAAACAGCATGAAACAGCCTACCACCACATGCGCCAAGTAATACAGTGCAAAATTCCTTTGAGTGGGTGATCTGAACATAAACCCCCATGTTTTTATGTGGTTTTTTTAAACACTGTAATTTTAGAGATAGAAAATATTTGACAAAGTCAGGTAATAATACCAAAGAGCATAAGGCTCCTTATTCTTCCAACTGAGCTCCCCAAAAGAGAATTAACTGCCTCACTGAGTCTTTCTAAGTGGGTCATTAATGTTGAATTGATCAGTGGCCTACAATGTGTTTTGATTGGCCTCAGTGATGTCCAGGAAGAGATGATAAACAGAGTTATCTCCAATAAAGAACAGGCATCTGATTTGCAAGAAGAGACCAGCAATGGGTGTGGAAGTGAATTACTTCAAAACCACACAAATGCACACTGCCAACTTTCTACTTTCCACCGTTCAAACTACTGCAATTATTTTGCAGGACTTCTCCTATCCCTCTTTCTTCTTTTCCTCCCTACAAATTATGCAATATCCTCTTACACCACTGTTCTCAAACACCACTTCAGACAGCATGCACACACCCACTGGCTCTTGCCCGCAGCCCACAGCTCCTCACCTGAACCTCTGGTATGTTACTCTTCCTTTTATAAAGCCCTGGTTTAGTCTTTCAGAGAAACTAACTAAAATCTTCTGCAGCTTCAGATTAAAACAGGAAAAAAAGAAACCAAGCACCTCCTGGCACATCACCAATGCCAGAGGAATGTGCATACTACTCCCAGCTGCTACTGTTTGTATCTCCCTTCTCTCTTTTTTGTCTCAAGTATTTCAGTCCCTTCAGCCATTTCATCACTGATTTCTTTCTTAATTGGCATACCAAGACCAAACACTGACACTTGTTCAATCCTCTGAACTTCATGCATTCCCTTTCATTTCAGTCTTTATCCAGATCTCTTCAGTACCCCCAGTTCCCCTTTGTGCCTTTTATTGAGTGACTTCTAGTTCCTTCTCTTTAGTTTTCTACAAATTAGAAACTAAATCTTGATCAGTCCCTTCCAATTCAGCATTTTCTATGATTCTGGCAAATAAGGATAGCTTCAAGCAGTTTTAAAATTAAGGCTCTTGCTCACGTATTTATATACTCTCAATACCCAATTCTAATTTTCTATTCCCCAATATCCATTCTATTTTCTGTCTTTCACCAATGTCTTCATTCCTAGATACAATTCTTTGTAGAGGCAATCAGGATTAATGGCATCTAACTGCCACTACTACCAGCCACATCTAAATTACGACGCATCTCCAACTTACATGAGCTACTCGTGTCTACTAGACCCATGTCTAGTAGAAGTCATAATTCTGAGTATTTCAGCAAAGTGAATAATATAAGCTGTCCCTCCTAATGAATTAGGAAAAACAAACAAACCTCTGTCCCTCTGAGTAATAAAGAAACTGCCACAGTTCTGCCTTTGAGGTGGATACCCTGTTAGTGAGATGACTTCCAGAGTCAGACCTAGCACTACATCCACTGGAACCCTCAAGCAGCAGGCTCAGTAGATAGGGCAGGGACAAAGAGTAATAGTTTATGTTAATTGCAGTGAAGACATAGTCTTAAAAGTCTTGACACTTCTCTAATTCCCCATCAGGCTTTTTCCTCCCTTTATCAAAAAGTCCTTTTTGCAGGCTGAATCTGGCTAATGCTGTTATCAAGTTCACTGTGCACATACTCCTTTCCGGGATTTCCCTCAGTCTTTAAATCCTAGATAGTTTTCACTGATCTCCCACAGCCCTAAGCTTCACTGAATACTGCAGCAGAAAAGCTACAGACACCACTTGTTAAGAAAGAGGGCAGTGACACCAAAGGTGTGGGCAGTTCTCATTGCAATTAAGTAAATCATAGCTTTTAAGTAAAGGAATTAGTGAAGAGAGAATGACTCTTCAGAATGAAGTGCACTACCAGACTGGTAATTATTTGGACAATTTAAACATTTCCAGAACCCTAGAAAGCATGACACAACTTCAAATATTTAGTTCCTCTCATAATTTGAGAGCAACTTCCTCAATTCCTCTAGAAGAATGTGTAATTATTTTTCAGAAACAACACATTTGAAGTTTCTAACTGTTGCGTTCACATTGTTGCATGCATGACTAGCTGAGGTTTTCTGTGGCCTTACCCTTCACAAACAGATATTACTACTCATAAGTAAGTGGCATTCCCTCCTCTGCAGCTACTTTTAAAGCTTAGTGCTGCATACAGCTCTGGTATGTAAGCACTGTTAGGCAGAAGAGGCAGCTGCCTCTTACAGAGAAACTTTTCACAGGTGTCCTAAGGCACAAACTGGATGAAACTTCTGCATGGGGTAAAGGCCACATGGGTAGGTCCACTGCAGAATAGCAGCAGCATAATGAAAACATACCTCTCATATGTAAATTATGATTCAGGTACCTTTTGAAAACTGTATAATAATGCTTTCTGGGTAAAGTTTGAAAGCTTTCACTAAGCATATAAAACCACACTTGATCATTTCCATATATTGGCACCATCATTAACCATGACCACATGACTGTCAGCGGTCATTTCAGTCCTAAACTTGCTTTAAGGACATTCTTCAGATCACATACCAGAAAATTTTCACCTAAAAGGAAAGCCCTTCTTGCTCTTATTTCAGGTCATCTTTTTTTTTATAATGTGCCTTTCATAAAAATTGGATATGACATTCCTGATGGTAATAAATGAGAGAAGAATTGCAAAACCACTGCATTTTTGTTATTATATTATTATATTAATATATTATTATATTATATATAAATATTATTATACAGGACTTTCCCTTTGTGTCTGCACAAAGATTCATATTCTGTGTAATAGAAAAAATGCCAGAACTATCTTCACATACACATTTTCCACATCCTTCTGTTTGATAAACTTTCACAAAACATATGTCTCAGTCTTGTTTTTGTTTTGCAACTGCAAATGCTGCCAGATAACTGTTTCTCTTTGTCTGTTAATTCCACAAGTCTAAGACTGCGCAAGAAATATACTGCAATATGCTGACACTGCTGAATATTTTGATAAACTGCTCTAATAATCAGACCGAAGGTCAAAAACATGCAAGGCAATTCTGTCGCATCTTGACAGCTGCTAGGATTGGCAGAGAACTAATCTCTTCCCACATCTTGCAATAGGTCCTCAGCTCAGTTAGCCTAGAGAAAACGGCTGCTGAATCTGCATTTTTCCTGTTCGTTCTATATTCTGACTGATATCGCAAGGTGTCACTTCTTCACAAGGTGTCACTTCTTCCTTCAACAAAATCTTCAGAAAATCTAGCCCCATCATAAAACAGGAAATTCAAATTGCAAAAGGAGCCCCAGGGGACACAAGGTGTCCTCAAAACACCTTTATGCAGCAAAATAAACAGGTGCATGCAAAGTAGCACTGTTGTCGCCAGAGTGAAATAAATTTGTCCATTATAAGATTGAGAATGTAGTAAGAAATGGTTCATTTTCTGAAAGCTGAGCACTGTGAGAACTGTAATGGTACTTTATATCATATGACTTTAAAGGATTATGTCTATTATATTATTTATATCTAGCGGCTTCAGTTATAAATTATTATGATAAAAACCCACAAATCACTATTGCAACTACATTAATCAGATAGTGAAGGAGAAGATAATTTAAGAAATGTCTTCAGACATTTTCTTCAGCAGAAAACATGTACTTTGTAGGCCTTCATATGATGGGGATGAGGCTGCTCATACCAGTTTGCTGACAGCAGAACATTAACACCGATTTATTGATGCATCTTATGTGATCAACATGATGTACATGTTTCATTGGCAGGTTTCAACATCAGAGGTGGTCAGGGAAATGAAAGATTTTTGAAAATTTAACAGGGTTTTTATACTGCATAGGGCAAGCAAGACCCCCTCAATAATGCAGCTTTCAAAGCAACTAGATCTGCTGGGTTTTGTTTGATGTTAATATTAATGCCAACTCCTATTCAACCTAGAAGTCAACAGCAGAATTGAATAATTTTCCTTTTATTCTCTATGATATTTTATCCATGAAACTTTTTTGAGCATTGACTATAATGGAATTAATTTTCTGTGGACTGTCATGATAATTTAGATCAGAGCACTCCCTTCCCGTTTTCCCTTTGGAATGCTGTAACACTGCAGCTGGCACCATCAGCTGGAGCACTGAGCAGTCACAACTACTGAAAAAATCTCAACAGCCATAGCAACAAACACAAATACATCCAATTCTTAGGAAAAGATGCAACTAACACTTTGGTGCATGTTCAACAGTGAACAAAGCATTTGAACTCCACAATAAACTGAAACCTTTATTTTTGATTAGTCTTATTTTGGCTTTCTGAAGAATAAGAGTAGTTTGTTTTTTCACAGGGTACTAAAAATACTTCTACCTTAGCATACACCCAGGCCTGTCAGAAATAAAGCTGCTACCTTAAGTTACAGTTTCTGTATTTAAAAATTGTCTACAGGTACATTCCTCTTAGCACAAGAGTTGCCAAAGAGATCCCTCATTCTGAACAGCAGGTTTTCAAGTGTAGTAAACCCCTCAGGTTTAGCCAGGGCCCCTTGGAGAATAGAATGCTGACACAGCGGCAAAGAAGTTTCCTGTCTCCAGAGACATCCGCCTTGTACCTTATCCCTATAGCCATGTAAGGCAATATTGTGTTAAACCCTACTATTGGTCACTTATGGTCACTCTAACACCTTTGCCATTGGTCAGGATTGGATCCAGGCCAAGGGTATAAAAGTAGCATACTGTACCCCTACTAACTCGGAAGAAGAAGAGCTGAGACCCTTCACGGACCCTACAATAAAGCCATACTCGTGGAACAGCCAGCGTCTTCTGCTTCTCCTCTCTCTACCGTCTGCTGGAGCCTTAGGCCAAGGGAAAAGCTACCTAGCAAGCAAAGCTGAAATCACAAGAGCTGCCTAATCACTAAGAGCTGAATATCTCCCTGCTTGCTAGGGGCTAACCCGCGGCCTTGGTCTGAGAGCGAGCTGGCTTCTAGCACCCAGTCCCCTTGGGGACTGAGCTCTGGAGCTGTAACAGCTTGCATAGGATAAGACCAAGCAAGGCTCATTTATTCAAGTACTGATATACCTCCTGCTTCCTAAAATACAAGGAAAAAAATCATAATTTTGAACCATTAAGGTTGCAGAAGACCTCCAAGATCATCGAGTCCAACCTTTGACAGAACAACCACCGTATCAACTACACCACAGCACCGAGTCCTGCCTTTTCTTGAGCACTTCCAGGGATGATGACTCCACCACAAGTCCCAATGCACAAAAACCCTTTTCATGAAGAAATCCTCCCAACCTGAACACCCTGCAGCACAGTTTGAAGTAATTTCCTGTGTTTATTCAAAATTAGTCTTAACACTAGAAGTAGAGCGTGTTTCAATTTTCATCAAAGCAGGGAAAAAAAGGGAATATTTTATGAATGCAATGTTCAATCCTACCAGATTTTAATCTTCCATTCATTCAGCAGGATAAACTGTTTTGTTATTCAGTGAGCTTATGGCATTTTAATGGAACCTTAATGGTATTTTCCCAGCTACTGGAAAGAATACTTACTTTCGTCTTTCAGCCTCAAATTTACTCAGCAGTTTCCGGAGACCACCATTCTTAAATCCTTGGAAATGTGCTGCTGGGGCTCCCACAGTGATAATATCATACAGAGCATCTGGAATGGGAAGAGAGGAACACAGACATCTGAATGCTTCTATTCCTAAATCATGGAAACACTATGACATCTATTCCACAAAAAGTAAGGATAAGTCTATATAATTTCCAGGGAATAATTGATAATCCATGTCCCAAGAAGGCCCAAGAGCTAATCAATCTTTCTATACATCCACTGCACATTTTAAAAAGTTCATTTGATTTATGGCTATATCTAAATTATGTGTCACTGAGCAGAACAATATTCCAGCTCTGTCAGTACAAAGCTAACAAGTAAATTGGCCCATTGCGTATTTCATTCTATTGCCCCTTTCATTATTTAACTTGTAGTCATGTTGAGATGCACAGATTCAAGCATTTTAGAGTCAAAAGAGATCATTTTGATGGAATAGTCTGACTGAATAATAGAGACTACTGAATCACAGCTAATAATTCCTGCATCAAGCTTCTCTCTTGGTTGAGTGAAGGCATCTCTTTGTTTAGGCATCTAATCTTGATTAAAAGATTTCAAGTGACAACAAATTCACTGCATTCCCAGAGAAGTCAATTAGGCTAGTAAAAATCCCCATTCCTTTTCTAGCTTGAATTTGTTTAGATGTAATGTTACTGTACTTTCAGATATAATGGTGTTTAATGCTAAATTGGTGAGCCCTGCTCTATGACATAGACTTTTTATATATGTTTATAAACACAAAGTCAGTTGAGAAGCTACCAGAATAGGAACTAAATCATACTAATGAAATGCTTGCTGAGAAAACAATCTGTTGTATCTTTCTGTATATACCTGGTGCCTTATGACATAGGGGATGAATTCTTTGTGTGGATATATGCTTACAGAACTGGAGGTAAAACATCATTTTTCAAAGAGCTCGTCACTGATTGTCAGGGCGGAGATGAAGATTTAATTACATCCCACACCACATAACTATTTTTTCTAAGTTTAAATTTACATTTACAGTAAGTAGCTGTTTTGTACCTGAACTTACTGGAGGTACAAAAGTGCAGTTCCGAATGCCTCATCCTTAAAATGTATTTCTAAAGGAAATATTACAGGATGTTTTTTGAGAATTGTTTTATTCCTCAAAGAAGTTTCCCATGTAAATTAAAATCTAGACCTCTCCTAAAATAGAACTTGCATTCTGATGATAAATATGTCCAGAAGCATGAGCACTGTACAAATGATTCACAGTTAATGAACTATGCCTTACTTCCTGAGCTGAATCTCAGAACATATTTGCTCAAATTGATTTGAGCTCTAATGAGTTGGTGACTCTTCAATATCCACTTAAAAGGAGAAGTGACATAATTTCAGTCGCCTAAGGTGAGCCTCAAGATTCTTAAATAGCCCATTCTTTTAGGTCTTTATACAGATTATCACTAACACATATTCTTCAGCTATTAGGACTCCACTGATACTTGACAATAAGGAGGAGGAGGAGGCAGTCAGTGTCTTAAACTGAGCAGATGCAAAACAAAAATCACTTCAGTTCACCAAATCTATTTAAAACAAGCACGTATTGCAAACAGGAACAAAAGCAAAGCTATGTCAATATATAGATTTAAGTTCTCTAGTATGATGAACAGAGCACAATGTGGGGTTTATCAAATGGATAAGGATACCATTGACCCATAGGAAAACAGTATTTTTCCTCAAAGCTACTACTACTGAAAGCTTAAGCACACTTTCTCTTCCATTTCAGTACTCAATGACAACCCAAACAAAAGTTCAGGAAAAGCAAACCTATTATTATACACGTCAAACACAAAAGAACACACATACCAATGTGTATATACAATAGATGGGATTAAAATCTATCTTGCATTCCCGAAATTAAGATATCTGATAGTGTAAGGGTTAATGACACCTCTATGGATCATTAGCTTGTTTAAATGCCACCTCCATGAATTTTTATTCTTCCCCTTCCAGTATCATTCTCCTGGTTATATTCCAGGTGTCCTTTGATATATGCCAAGCAAAGCATGAGCTGAGAAAGACCAACTTCATATCAAAGTCCTGCCTAATCCAGATCAATTAGCAATTGCTACAAACTGCTTAGACTGCATATATCTAATACAAGACACAGGGAAGAACATTAGTTAAGCAACAGAGGCAGAGTTTTATAATTTGAAGATCCAAATTTGGAAGACAACTAGAACAATTCTAACATTTATCTCTTCCTGTACTCTTTTTGATTATCAATTAATGATGTGTGCCAAGCAAAATGGTTTTGGAGAAGAAGGGAGAAAATTAATAAAAAAGCAAAACAAAACTCCAGTACTGTAAAAGTTGGGGGTGCTTAAGTAAGTCACAGATTTCACTCAACTTTTCTTTTTATTTAGCAAATAGAACAGTGTCCTGTTCACAGAGAGGTTTGTGAATGTTAAGCTTCTGGCCCCCATTACAAACCTAAAAATCCTTTTCAGTTAATTAATTAACTTGAAAACATTAAATCAAAATCTGTGTTATCACATTATGTCACTATAAATCCCCATCTTGTTGAAATATTTGGAGGCACAGTTTTTTAGTAAAAGAAATAACAAAATATTGAACCAACAAGTATCTAACAGATAATTGGAAGCCCCTGTGTCCCAACTTAGAAGTGGATGTATACTCACACAGTACAAAATAGGAAATTTACCACTGTTTTTACTTACTGTTTTACAATCTTAGATGCAGAGTGTATTAATAAGGCAAAAACCTTACACAGAATGTAATTTCTGTGTTTGTAGTTACAGCAAATTTATCAGATCTCAATTTATCAACAAATTATTCACTGTGCCATTTGGTCATATATATGTATCAGTATGATCTTTGATCTGTAAAGGAAGCTGCTAAAATCATATGCAAGTGGCAACAACAGAATTCTGTGTTAAAAAGAACCACAGACCATGTTACAGAAAGTTATCCCCCTTTCCAGGAGATGTTGGAAGCTTGCAGTATTTTCACTCAACACTGAGTGAAAATAGCATATATTTTCCATTTACTTATTTGCTTGAAGTGTCATAGGAACAAAATGAGCACATCCTTGGAATCTGTTTTTAGAAAGGAACTTGGAAGAAATTTAGTGAACCAGCCCTTAGTTTTCCAAGATGTGTAGTAAATGTCCACAACTTGTGGGATCAGAAGACGAGGCAGGGAAATTGCTTGCAGAGCTTTGACTTTGGATGTGATTTCTAAATTTCAGTGAAACTGTGTTTCAAAGCATACTTAGTCATACTTGGGGAATTTCTTTACCTTTCAATCGAGGACTATGCACATGCATTCTTTGCAGATGAAGATTTATTGGGATGAATTCTAGTGTTTTTTCTCCTTTGCTACAGCTTGATTTAAAGGAAGAACCTGAAAAACAAAAGTTTAAAGAATCATTGTCTTAACTACCCAGATGTTTTTGTATTCCTTTTAAAGGGAGACAATACTTGTATGTGAGGAGTTGTCTTTAATTTACCTTCAATGGATAATTATATATTAGGAGATGAAATGTTCACTGAGTCTCAGCATGTATCCATACTGGAAGCAACAAAGCAGCATTTAATTCACAGAGCAATCTAACTGTTTTATTCTAGGAGATAGATACTCTTCCCTGCTGTCTGAAATCAGTCTGTACTCTGCTGGAGACAATGCAGCAGTTAATGTGCATTATGTTTATTCTGTGCTAAAACTGCAAGGTTACAGAACTATGATGGCACTGCATTTTTCCGAGTAAGATTATTTTCTTTGAAGAAAAGTATTGTATTGAATAGGCTATGCGTTTTTCCTAGAAAGGTCAAATAAAGAAACACAAACTATCTTAAGGAAAGCTATATATTTGTTCACAGGAGGCATGATGCCTTGGAAAAACAAAACAAAACAAAATTAATATGGCTGTATATTTCTAAAACATTAGATTGTGAGTAGTTCTTTGGTAGTATAAAGAAAAATAATTAAAGTCTTACAGTATGAAAATATAATTTACCTGAACACATTTAATACAGAATCTGTATAAAATAAAAGGGTGTAGATTAGGAAAGAGATGTGGCCTTGTCTTCTAACTCAGGCAGCCCAACATTTACCTAGGCCACTTTTCCAACATTCTATCATTTTGCCAACTATTAATTACTAGAACTAAAATTCCTCTCATTCAGATAGAATTTTTAAATAAGTTTTGCCAAGGTTCAGCCTTTTTTTGAAGCAAACACATAAAAAGATAAAGAAAATATTTTAAATTGTTTTTTGCTTGCCCAATCAAGACTTGCTAGTGTTTATCTGTTGAAACTGCCATAGGACTGAGCTCTGAGCCCCCCAATATAAACCACTCTGCCAGAGGGCACCTACGATGCTCCAGACCAGCCAAGCTTGCTTAGGCTGCTCCCTAAGTTAGGAACTAAAATAATAATTTAATACAGATGAAGAGCAAAGCCAGGAGTCAAAATTTTAGATTAGACAGGAAATCCCATGATGCAGATTGAAACAAACAAATAATTTTCAAAGTTCCACTCCCTCCCAATATCGCCAAATCTGTGCTTTAGAGTTACCTGAAATTACTGGGGTTTTTGTTTCCTAACACTTATATCTTCCTGGTATGTTTCCTTACAATAAAATGCTTTACATTCTCTCAAATTCTCCCATTACTGAGGATAAAAGTGTTTGCCAAAACAACTCAAATCTGAAATAGTTTTAACTTTCTTAAGCATCCATGTTCAATAAATATGATGGTGAACCAAAATTGCTGTCTAACACTAATGTGGCTTCCTCATACTTCCACAGCAATCTCTCAATTTCAACAAGAAATTAAGCGGTCTCCTAACAGCCTTCTCCACTAAATTCCCAAATAGTTTGGTTGAGTTGAAGTGGGTATCACTCAAAAAGCCCAACATGAGATTGTGCTGGGGAAGCATGAGCATATTTTGGAGAAATTTTATTTGCAGGTGCTATCTGCCCTTCTGAACAATTCAACATAAACTCAGGCAATATTTTAAGATGAAGAAAGACACCTGTACTGGCTACACTGAAAAGCAAAATGGTTTTTGGCATGCCTTGAAATATGTTGACCTGAAAAGTCTGAATTAAAATTGTGCTCACATCCCTAATCTTAGCAATTTCTACCTCATAAGTACTTGAATTTCAATGTGCTCCCAACATAACTATTTGTTCAACTACAGTATTAAATCAAATCTATGTCTGGCTCGCTTTTCTAATCTTGTATACAATCTTGTATTAGGTTGCTTTGTTTTCTGATTAATGTCCCTTTCTCTTTTACATGTGCTTATTTGCTCCTCCTGGATGACCTCAGTTTCCCAGGGCCACATTATTTCTCTCAAGACCCAATTAAGATGGGTCTTTTAACATTATAAACCCTTTAGAAAGTCACTTTGCACAATACAGGTCCTGCAGGGTTTATGTTTAATAGATTATATTGTCTATTTTTTTAAATCTCAAAATGTCCCCTCAATATTTTCCTGAATGTTATAATTATTACATTGGATCTGTCATTATCTGTATTTATTGGCTTGTTTATGACACTTTATGGAGCGCTTTCAAGATTAATTAGGCAAAGATTGAAAATACATATAGATACTATTTAAAACAGAATCACAGGAAGTGTCATACTGGGCTAGACAGTAGATGCCAAAATTGGAACTGGGATATTCTGATGATGGCAAACAATCATAAATACAAGAAATACCACTTCTGCCAACAAAATGGAAATAATTATACAACATTTAGTGCAACACAAGAGCTTTTTCCCCCACCAAATATTTAAGCAGCTGACCGACTGCTTTCAAAAAGGTTACTTTCAGTTAGAGACTGGTTTTTTTTAATACACTGAAATCGGATTTCTCCTTTTCTGTGACCAAGATCTCTGCATCCAGCCCTGGGCTCCCAGCACAGGAGGGACACAAACCTGCTGGAGTGAGTCCAGAGGAGGCCACAGAGATGCTTATTGGAATAGTTCAGCTTGGAAAAGAGATTTCAGGCTGATGCCATTGCAACCTTACTCCCTCAGTACATGGAGGGAGCTTACAATAAAAGCTGGAGCGGGACTTTTTACAAGATCATGTGATGACAGGACAAGGGGATTCAAACTTAAATGAAATTTGGATTAGACATTAGGAAGAAATTCTTTAATGTGGAGGGAGGTGAGACACTGGAACAGGTTGCCCAGAGGAGCTGTGGATGCCCCATTGCTGGGAGCATTCAAGGCCAGGCTGGATGGGAGTTTGAGTAACCTGGTCCAGATGGGCTAGAATTTGATAATCTTTAAGGTCCCTTCCAATCCAAACCATCCTTTGATTCGAAGATTTTTATGTATTTTATTCCCACTGAATATGCCAGTATTTTATAGCTAACAATCTAGTAAGCTCTGAAACGTTCCAGATAAAAATCACAGATTCCTACCTGTATGCTTCCCAAGCTCTGCCAGAGTGTCCTGATACAGGCTCAGCATCTGATCACAGTGAGCAATTACACTTTTGCGCATGTTGTCCCAGTGAGGAGCAAGCTCTCCCAGGTCTTTAAGCTCCTGATTCCTGTACCAAAAAGCAAAAAGGGAAGGCACTAATTAACTCATTAATCTATTAAGATTCATCCAAATTAATCTAAAACAAGTTTGCTACAAAACATCAGAAAGATTTCCTAATTGAAATAAAATCCGTTTTCAGACTGCTTGTGAGTTCTGCTTTTCATCTCTCTTTTACAAGTACACAATAAATTATGTCAGTAGATAATGCAGTAACTTTTGTGCTCAAAACTCATCTGGCATATAACCTTCAAAATTAAATACTACTTCTTTAATGAAGGAAAGAAGGCTTCCAAGCTCCAGAGAGCTGTGCTCAGAGCAAGTAACTTTATGTGAAGAAACATTAAACAACATTGGAAAGAATATAAAGTTTCTTTTTCCTGCAAAACTTTCAGTATGGTTGTTTTGATGCACTACTCTTTGTATACTTTCATAAACATTTCATAAACATATTTCTAGCAGTGTTTCTACAAATTCAGTTTAATCAACACATCAGCTCTCACCACATTTCTTCAGGATTCAAAACAAAATATACACAATAAACCCCAACACCAGCTCCCTAAAATGTCATGTCCAGTGTTCATCAGGTCAAAAAAGTACTGCTATGGTAACCAAACGTGTCACTGGAAATCCAAAAGGAAATCCTTTAGTAAATTATCAGTTTTCCTGTACACTCTTGAGAGCTGACCTGAGTGAAATAGAGATCATCTGAATTTCCTGCACAAACAAGCTTAGTACTTTGGCCTTTCTGTTTGGTTTTTCCTCTTGCAGAGGAAGTTTCTCCTGTATCTCTCCCAACACCATTTTGTGGGACCTGCTTTTAAGGAAAATAAAAGATCTTCAGTCAGTCTTCAAACATCTGGAATTTGGCAGGAAAAAATGTTTGCAACACAGGCAGTTTTCATTATATTCCTTGGAGCATCAAGAAGAGTGTTCCACTGCAATTCTTGGAAGTCTCCAAAAAGTCTTCCAGAAGACAGTTCTTGCATACAGAAAAATTATGTAAGAAAAAGCAAAAATGGGGTAGAAGAGGTGGAAAGAGGGAGGAAAGGACCAGTAAGCTTGCAGCACAGGAACACAGAGCTCACTTATGTGAGCAGCAGATCTGACCATTACTCAAAAAGTCTTAAAATGACTTCTTAAACGGAACAGCAACACACTGGTGACACACTTTTCCCATCATTATTAGTTTTGCATTAGTGTGAGCAGTGCAGTCAGAATAAGCTCCATAGGCAGACCTCTGCTCCTGGCGTAGGTGACAATCAAAACCAAAGAGACTGCACTGGAAGCAGAATTAAAGCATTTCATTTATACATGTTCTTGAAAATATCAGCATGGAAACAAAGACACAACACGTAAACTTGCTGACAGTCTATGTTAACAATATTATTACTTTTTGTCATTTAATTGCTCCAGAAGCTGAACCAATTAAACTTTCCTCCAACAATACAAACTGGTAATGTTGTAGCATAAGAACAATCTGTCATGAAGGGATATGAGAGGATAAACCAAACATTCTCAGTGACCATTTGCTTTGCCAGTTTTTAGCAGTATAACATGAGGTTCCCTTTCAATTAAAATCTTAGGGCTTCCTTCTCAGAAAAGTGTGTAAAATTTATCAGGGTATGCAATTTTGTTTATGTGCAGTGATAATGTTTTGGCCCTCAATATTTATGGTGTCTGATTTAATAGTTTTAGCAACAATTTTTGGACCTGGCTGGCTTCCAAACCTTTACTACTCCTTCTGTATAGGAATAGAGTATTCTATC
The DNA here is from genome assembly GCF_028769735.1 of Zonotrichia leucophrys gambelii. Taxonomy (NCBI): domain Eukaryota; kingdom Metazoa; phylum Chordata; class Aves; order Passeriformes; family Passerellidae; genus Zonotrichia; species Zonotrichia leucophrys. Next base: position 41,966,078 of record NC_088173.1, on the reverse strand, counting down.
CAAGAACAACATCCCTGCCTCCATCTAAACTCATGCCTGGAGCTGCTGGTTAGTTAACTCCACTGACATCAATAGCAATGGGAATATTAATTTTAATAGGCCTTCAAGAAATATCAAATCCTGTCCCCATTACTGGTGACAAGGTTGGTATTTGTTTCTTCTCAGAAACATGTACAAATCAATGAAGTAAAAATTCAGTCTTCAATCTGTGGCAAAAAACGACACATCAACAATGCTTAAAGTGAGAGTACAGTGCTATAGCAATCTAGAGCATACACAGCATGGAAATTTTAAAGACTACAATTTCTGAATTTATTTGCATTTTAAAATACAGCAAAATCAAAACCATTAGAAAACAGGATTATATGGCAGACACTTCCATAGAAAACAGCCTCATAGCCTCACTTTATATCTTTATTTCTTTTTCTAATGAAATTATAGAAGACAGAGGATTTAAATTGGATTTATGTCTTGTGGTCTTTTTACAGTTTATCACTGCTGTTGACTCAATACAATTCTGAGTTATGAATGTAAAAAGAGTTGTCTTTTCTATATCTAAACTCCATCAACAATACTCCACAGTACCAAGCTTTATTATTATTACATGAAAGGCCTTTTCTAAAAGTAAACAGAGCGGAAAAACCATAATAATTTTCATTTTTGAAAAAGCTTATAGTTCACACTAATACAATTGTTGAAATTTTTAATAATATTTTAATACTTTAATGTTAACTTATTTCATTGAATTACTTTAAAAATCCACTTCAACCAGTAACTGCCAAAAAACAATTGTGCTATTAAAAAGCACATAAGCTGAAAATGCTGTATGAAGGCCAAGTAGCAATTTTTTATACATACAGCTTCAAAAATCCAATGATGTGTTTCCTAGCAAAGCAAACATGACAAATTCAAAACCTAGAAAATTAAGTGATTTTGGCCTCCACTGAGCAAAATGAGCTTCTGAAATCTACTTTTGCAAAACATCAGAAGCAAAGAGTTTAGCAGGATTCAAAACAAGAGGAGACATTTCTGCAGATTATATTTGCAAAACTTCTGTAATATTGTAACAGCATAAAAATTCTGAATATTTATCAAACAGGAGCTTTGGAGTAAATATAAACCATAAGCTTTGGGATATGACTCAATCATTCATACATAAAGGAAGTTTAGAAGCTTCTAAGGAAAGGAGCACAGGAATTATTCTTCCTAACAAAGTTCACTTTAAAATGTATGGATAACCGCTTCATCCTTTTTTTTTTTTTAAACAACAGAATCAGATAAAAATACTCTCATTTTTCTTTGCTACAAGATATGCTTCTGTGATATATAGGCAATAAACTTCAGACAAACAATATAACATTCCCTCCAGAAATAAAATACTCATAGCTTTTTCGCTCTGTTGTTTCCAAACCAGGCAAATAATTATTATGGAGGAGTTAATAAGAAAAAAAAAAGAAAAAAAAGAAAGAAAAAAAAATGCATGTTTTTCTTTCTCTACTAATAATCTCAGTTTAGACTCTCTTGAAAACAGTTGCAATTTTTGTCTCCATACAGAATTTCCCAAAATTATTTCAAGTTTTGGTAAGCCTGACTTGGCAGGCAACTAAAAACTTCAGTGTGAGTTGTGCTTACCTTTGCATGCCCTGAACAGTTGTTTAGAAACAGAAAAAGAGAAAACAAAGCAGAAAAAAGAGACAAAAGAAATCCCACCAGAACCACATGAGCAAATTACCCACCCCAAAAATGGCAATAAATACATTTAAAATTATTTTAAAGCCTCTTTTCCTATACATGTGAGGAGAATAGACTGGGGTTTGCAAAGCCATGATAAGATTTTATATGGTTCCTAAGAGATGAAAACTTTAAGTTCCTTTTTAATTTCTATCCACTACACTTTTTATTATACAGAAGTGTAGACAATTATAAGCTAAATTTATCTTGTTTCTCCCTTCCTACTTTAAGACCATTTTGCTTCCATTCCTGCTTTAAATTCTTTCCCTTAAAGTTAAAATAAAGTTAAATACCCTTAGAAGTTACAAATTTCAAAGCATCATGTCAGTAAATGAAAGGGTTTGGTTAACAATGAACACTGAAGTTTTATCAAGAGATAATCAATCTTAAGATGGTAAGAAAAGGGAATTTAAACTACAATTTTTAATGAATACTGAATAGCATTAACACTTACTGGCACATTTTTATAGGCAATTGCTTCAGACCTGACTATATTGAAGCCACAATAAAAAAAATGAAACAGGCTGAGTATGATAAGTGGCTTCTGAGACAAAAATATTTACCCTTTTATACTAACAGAGGGGAAAAGACACAGAGAAGAATACTTGAGCTCACACCCAATACAGTAGTATCCTCCTCACACGTTTTACTAGATATTGAAGTGAAGAGAGTCGACCCATCCTAATTGATCAGCATCGAACTCCAATTTATTGATTCACCAGGCACCTTTTATAATAGTGTTAATTAAGCTCATACATATTGCAAAATCCGAGCTCATCATAGGTCACAGATTAAACTCTAACCCCTCCTTTTGTTTTCAATACCTGTGGTTTGTTATTGAAACCCAGATTAGTGTTCTCACCCTGATAGGAAAGATTCTCAAGGCCTCCATGTTTGTCACTTTGCTTTCCCATACTTTATCCAAGGACAAGGTTATTTTATATACTTGTTATTGAAGACAGGCTTGAGAACTCTTGCTGTTTACAGAAACATGCCTGGGAAACAGGCTTGAGAATTGCTGCTTACAGCTGCCTTTTACTTTTCCATCAGCTGTATATTTTCATGGCCTCTTTGCTTCAAGCCATGTCTGAGCAAAATTCTCCAACAACTAGACTACAAGTGTAAGGACTCCACAAGAACACACATCTTCACAATTACTTTTCTTGAAAAAGAAAGCCCAGACAAAGCTGAAACTCCAACCCACACTCTTATATGATGATAGATGACACAGATGCTCCTGTTCCCACCATCTGCTAGTGTTCTACATAGTGTTGCTCATTTTGGTTAGTCTTATCTCCTCCTTCAGACTGCATCAATCACTTTGTCTCTTTCTTTCACACCCACACTTTCAACTAGGCTTGAACAGCTCAACCACACTGGCAGTCAGGAAAATCAGAGGCATTTATCTCAATCTTTGTGCAACTTTTACTTCTGTTTCTTTTTCACATCTTTATTTTGGTGAAGAGAAAACCCCACCATGGTGAATTCTTACCAGGAGTTTATCCAGGGAGGTGAATTCTATAATATGATACAACAACAAGGGCTATTACTTGTATTATGCCTTTGGAGAGAATAATGCAGAAGTAGTAAAAGTGGTTGAAGTAATCCTCTAACATTTAAAAGGCATTTACCCATGAGGCAAATGAAAATATGGGAAGTGCATGAACTGTGAGACTCAGTATAATCTATTTTTATTGCTTACTACAAAAACCTTGCACATAAGTATTCTCAAACAAGATGAGGCCATAAATGCCTAAACACAGTACTAAATGAATAAAATAAACTATTACAATAATTCATAGGAATTTTATAACCCATCATCACCATGCATAAGGATGTATCAGTCCACTGACTTTATTAAAATCAAGATTCCAGCCTCCCACATGCTGTTCTATTGGCAAATAAACATCACAGGGAAGCAACAGATGGGGTAAATAAAAAAAGGAAAAGAAGTTTCATACTGCAGAACAAACAACTACAACAGGTTGTTTTGGGATGTGACACAACAGGAAGGAATTGCCTCAAAGTTCACAGGATGGCTTTGGGATGCAGCACTGGGTCCCAGCAGTAGTCTTACACATGAGACCAGCTGCCCATCTATGTGTTCAGTAACTTCCATGAGGAAGGAGGCAATATCTTCTACATCATCCATTATCACTGGAAGAAGAAGGCACTGTCTTCAGGGTAGCCTTGGATTACTTAAAATAAAGGTGTTTCCAGAAATTTTATCAGCACAGCTTACAAGGATCCAAGGACAGGCTCCATTTTAATCACTGCAATGGCAAATTGGACATTCAAAGGCTTTTGGGACACCTGTGTTCTCTATTCTCCTTTTTCTTCAGGCCATACACATTGTTATGATTCTCAGATATCTCTCTGGGTTATGAGGCCAAACATTAGGGTTTCAAACAAACATTACTTTGGAATCCTTTTCTTATGCCAACTAATTTAGATTAGCTAAAGGAATGTCAATTTTATCCTCATTGCTGCTCTATTCACTATAAACTTGTCATTTTTCATGGCATAATGTTTGTCTATGTTATTAACTCTACCCAGACACATAGCCAAAAACAGCACAATGTTGCTCAGCCCCCTGTCATTTTCTGATCCTTTATAAAATGTTACTGTTCCAGAATATTTAAATTGTTAATCAAATGGTGGTGCTAACAGGTTTAAAGTCATGACTGCACTTTAGCACAGTTTATTGCTCAGAACTTATGAGGTCACTGGAGTCCTACTGAGCAATCAATTCTGTTCAGTTACAGCTGTAAATTCTTAGCAGCTGTAAAGTGCCCATTTCATACTACAAATAAATATATTTTAGCTCCTCGTCTGCATGATTCAAAGTCAGAAAAATATAATTTATATTGCTGCCTCTTCCTTACCTTCTCATGTCCTCCTTTATGTGCAGATTTATTAGTTCTTTAGGAACATGGAAGGAGAGGGTAGTCTCCGCCATCTGCTCCCGGATCCGCATCCACTTGTTGTCAGAAGTAGGGAATCTATACAACTTACAAACGGGGTTTCTCAACACTGCAAAGAGCAAAAATAATATCATTGCTTTCATGTGCTTATATGACTCCAAACATTTATGACAATAACCTGCATAATTATTATATTATTTCCCCCTAGCTTACAAAATTAATTTTAGAATCATTAAAATTCTACTAAAAACATTTAATTTCTATTTCATTTTTATAGCAGCATGTGGAGGGCAAAGTATTACTAGTACATCACTAAATAACATTTTACCAGCAGAGTAGGTAACTTTTGAATTTAGGTCTTCAAAGTAGTGAGAATGTCAATCAGACTCTCTTTTCTTACATTTCAGCTGAAGTTAGGAAAACCAGAGAGCACAAATGAACAATGAACTCAATACAGCCACCACCACAGCTTGCCAGCGCCACTCACAATTCCAATAAATTGCACAGGACTCAGAGTTCAGCTGCATTTTCCCCTGGACATGCACACACAAATCATTAATGCAAATTGAAGGTGTGCTTCTGCATTAAAGGAAACTTGACCGTCTTAGAGTTACCTGGATCACTGATGGGGTCAAGACACTGCCACTACATAGAAATAAATGTAACAGCCCTGTCAATATGTTACATACACAGTTTTCAGATTACTATTGCAATGTGACATAAGAAAATCACATTTCTTTGTATTTTGGAAGATTATGTTTAAAACCCATCACATTTTTTATTTTACAGTTTTCATGTGTTGGCTACATTTCCATTCAGATCTTAAAACAATGACATACAATCTACTCTCTCTTCTCCATCTTTTTATTTTCTTTTTTTACCCTGCTCTTTTTTTCCAGAAAGACCAAAAAGGGAAAAAGCTGAGGAAGAAAAAGTTCTGTTTCACTAGTTTGGTAAGTTTACTTGGAGACAAATGATTGACATTTAACACACACATCCACAATATCTTGACTTGGAATGAGTGACAGCTACTAACAGTGACAGCTACTAACAGACATTTCACTGACACCATTAATGTTTATGTAGCCTGACTTATAGGGAATTAAAAATAAAAGGTACCCAAACTGCCTTGTCTATCTAAGCAATCAGGATTTTTAACAGAAATCCTTTAGGAAAGGCCTAAAAGAAGACCAGAGATTTAAATATACTGATAATAAATCCACTGCTTGCAACTCGAAGAAAGGAGCAATGTTTAAGTGGTCGCACTGCTCTATATTCCCATCACTCTACTGAGATGTCTTTCATCAGCAATCTTTGATGAAAAACTGTTGTTGGATTATGCCCTTTTCTGATCCAGAGATGGAGCAACTGAGTTTTAAAAAACTTTTATTCTACTTTCAATCTCTTGTGAAGGGTGAGACAATACAGATGTCATAATTTACGCCTTTACAATCAGAAGCCAACTATTTCTTAATTACAGTACATTATAAGCACTTCTTGCCATTTTATTGTCATTTTATGAGCCTTTTTAGAGTAATTTTGCCTTTAGTTCTTAGTGATTTTACTTTCAAAAACTAAATTTTCACTCAGTATTGTGAAATAAGCGAAGGAGATGCTTAATTACTTTGACATATTAAAAAGAGCAATTTTTCTTTACTATCAATACCCAAAATATCTCAATGTTCAAACCTCAGGAAACTAAGGGCTAATTCAGGTCTGGCCTTAAACAGAAAACTGCCAAACCAGATGATAATTTTGAGTTGGTATTGTTTTTTCTGTTGTGCCCCCTGATCAGTATATTACCTGGACATTTTAAATGATGATGCCCCAGACACAAAAGATTCTTTATTTTACCTTTTTATATCTACTTCCTAAGGAGTTTATCAAGGGATTTTTTCCAAGAGCAGCCCTTAAATTCACACTCAGAATCTACTACACTGAAAAATGCACATTAATCTGAGAGAACCTAATGCAAATATGTACCTGAAAAATCTCTTTCCTCCCGTCTCCCCACTGTTACCACCATCACAAAGAAAAACAAACCCCAGAAAACCTATCACAACTGCAGCAAGGGACAAAGAACACTAAAAATATGGATTCAAAGTTGTGACTTTTATTGTGGCTAGAATTATTAAACTCCTCTCCAGGTACTAGCTTCATCTTCAGGTCTTTGATTCAGGTCTGAATTTTCAGATGGGGATAATCTCAAGTGTGTTGTAAGTTTTTTAAATGGTCAAATCCATGGGTTTAAGAAGAAAATTTTATTTACAAAGTCAAAAAAAGCCTGGGCATTTTTCCCAAATAATCCCAATATGCAGTATTGCTAAAGCTTAAGATTGCCAATAAAAGCTGCATAAGTACTTGATGTTTTCCTTATAAACAGAACTACTGAAGGCATGCAACTCCATAAAAATCTCAGAAGTATCTTCCCCTCCAACTGCAACAATAATTAATTTCTAACTGTAACAAGTTGTCTAGAACCAAATTCTAGAGGGCATGTACAATAAGAAGGGCAAGACTAGAATTGGTTTGCATAAAAAGTAATTGATTAATTGATTAAAATTAATGGAAGTTTCATAAAGATAATCCTTGCTGTACTTAGACAGTGATCATGAGAGGCATTAAAGAAGACCCAAAATCCACATGAACTGCAGAGGTTAAAAAAGAGAAAACTCTGTTTTAAAAGCTTTTCTCTACAGCATCAAGCCTGAAAGCCAATGCCATATATTTACCCATGAATATTTTTGGACATTGTCATTTTTAATATGAAGACCTCTGTGCTTTTTATTCCATGCAATATCCTTCACATTTCTTCCCCTGAAAGTTCAATAACAAATAATAAAAGATTGAATACTCTGGTTTTATTTTCATTCCCTATTGAACATAGATCAAAGCATATCTCTGCCATATATTAATTTGCTAACAGTGTTCCTATTTATATCTTTCTTTGTAGCATAGGAATATGATGTGTATTACCTCAGGAATAATAATTACAGCTTTCTTAATTTTGCTTAATTTCAATTACTTTTATTATCTTTATTTTTTAATTTAGAATGCAATTTGTTAACATGTAAACAACTGGCAAACTCTCCGGCATTATAAATAAATAACTGAATTTTGAGACGTAAATTCAGTCTCTGGAGGTATAGATGGAATAGTGATAAGGCTCTGAAATACACTGCTTATTCCCACTCACTCAATAAGCATCTCATAACTCACTGGAGGGCTGAGAGTTCCCTATCCTAGGATTTAAATTTCACAAGAATGCCAGCATGCTTCTATACCTACAAGCTTAAGGATTCACAGAGGCAGTTTTTTTTCAGTTTCATCATTTTGAAGTCCTGATAAACAACAAGAAAATACCAGAAAGCTTTACAACAGCATATACATGTACTAAATATGAATGTATATGGAAAACATACTGTTCTGGGGGCAGTTCTATACGAGCACAGCATGTCAGCAGGAAAGTAGTGGTGATGCTGCATGAGAAGAGAAAGTCACAAATACAGGAAACAGACTGAAGACTAATTATTTATCTGAAAAAAAAACTTCCTGTGAGTGTAAACTCTTCCCAATATCCTGCATGCTGTCATTTCTTGCATATGCACCTCTTTCCCCTCAATTCTTTAAAAAAAGCCTGACAACCCAAAAAATGACAAAAAAAAAATTCTTCATAGTATGTTTGACTTTATAAACCCGAGTAGTGTTGGGTGGGCTTTGGTTTTATATTGTGTTTGTATATGACAATAACAAATGTGAAAACGCTATTTCCATGTGTGTAGAATCACATGGAAATATTCTTGACAAATTGATCGAGACTTCAATATTCCTAAAACTGACATCTACCTTGGGAGTTCCAACAAAACATATTCACAACCTACAGCATTTTTCTATACAAAAGAAGTCAACAAAAAACCCCAATCAAACCTATACAACCGAGGCAACAAACAGAAAACAATCAGTTGTGAATCAGCATCGTTCTCGGACAGAAATGACATTTCTTCAAGTCTCACTAATCTGGATGACATACAGAATCACAATCAAAGAACTGTACTGGGCTAGATGAAATCCTTCACCTGGCCTCTGTATCTTGTGTCCAAGAAAAGCCATAAATACACACTTGGAGACACAGGATACCCTCCATGCCTCCAGCTATTTCCAGTTCAGGAATTTCTGGAGCCGGATGTAGCTCCAGCACATTCAGAAATTCTCAATTAACATCTTTCTCACTTTGAATTGACGAAAATAAATGGTATTTCTCTAGAACATATTTTTTCTGATTCTGATCTAATCTCAACAACTCACAGAAAAAAAATACAATATTCACACACATATGGAAGAACTTAATTTTTGGCAGTTTTTAGGGCTTCCTTCAGACTGCAAAGCTGATTCAGAAAGTCTGCCCTATCAGAGAAATCAGATGAAAAAGTTTCAGGAAAGATTTTAAAAAGTTGTAAAAGTTTGGTAACATTCCTCCTCAACGGTATGTAGCAAACACAGAATTCTTTACAGTGCTTTGGTTTTAGATGACCCATATAACTTATTTGTGACATTGTTATTGCCGAGTAATGGAGATTCATAAACTCGGGCTAATAAAAGTTTTATGGCACAGCACATCAGCATGTAATACTTCTCAGCATAATGAAAGAAAAACAGATCTAGTTTAACACCATGCACTCAAGCCCAAGCTGACCTAGAATTGAGAATGCCTTGCCAACAGCTCCCTTCATTCTAGGACAGACAGTTTCCAGAGCAATCTGAAACTGCCACTTCACCAGTTATGAATGAGAGAGATTGATTGTCCTGGGTATTCACTTACAAATAATGCAGAATTATTTTACAGAATGCCGCGCAATGACACGACAGAAACTAATGATGTTAATTCCATGCCCATGGAAGTCACTGACAGTGATTTTCAGTCACTGAAAATCACTGAACAGTAAAGATGCAGGAGATGGAGATTTCAGAAAGCGCAATTGACACACATTTCTTCAAACTTCTCAGTGAAATGATAATGCCAAACACGTATAAAACACTAAAATATTGAACTTGAACATCTGTGCAGCATTTGAAGAGACATTGATGAGCTCTGCCACAAATCTGCGTGATTTCTTCAGGACCAGAGGTGGAGTTGCAAGAGCTGTCTCTTACAGATATTGGAATTCTTACCTGCATTTAAGGAAGGCAGGTTGTCCTTCCCACTTATACCCTCAGTGGCTGTACACTCACGAACCAATGCACACTGCAAAAAAATACAACCACAGATGTGACACATTCAGGGGGTCTGAGATAAATCCATGGCAGTTTATAAAAGGTAGGCTGAAAACCATGAGTGATAATAATATAAACTTCCAAAGTCTTACTTAGAATTTACATTTTTCTTTATATTTCTGTTCCAAGATACTGTAACACAATCAGAATTATAGCCAAGAAAATGAAAAAATATGATCAGCTGTTCCATAACAAAACAGAAAAGTTTCCTACCAGTATTATGGCAGAAATGCTGAGAGATAGTAATAGTTTAGCTTAATACATTTTATTATAAAAATAAGGCACTTTAGTTTAAAACCATTTTTGACAAGTTCCATGCTTTCGAAGAGGTTTCTTTAGACAAAGCAGTTTTCACATGCACAGTGCAAGAAAACACTTCATTAATTTTTAAACAAGGGAAAAGCAGGAAGCACAAAAAAGTCCTTAAAATGTGCTCAGATTTTGTGATTCACCAGTTCAAAACTTATTTATTTTTTATTAATTCAATGACTCATCATTCTCACAATTGCATCCTCACTATCAACATATAATCCAAGACTGTGTTGCAACTGATTTGTACAAACCAAGGACTCCTTTAAAGACCATACATTGGTCATGAGTCTGGTCTCTCTTTACAAGTATTAGAAACCCCCAGAAAGCTGCTGTTAAAGCCTTCTGTGTCCCCCAGGCCCAACAGAGCTCAGTAACTACATCTCCAATAACTGCAAGGAGTCTCATTCCACATTCTGCAGTGGAAGAAAAGCCAAATAAAAGAGAAGGCTGAAAAAACCAGCTCATGTTGCCTATATCGTGCAAGTTTTACAGGTCAAAATCAGGATGATTTCACAGCATTTGCTGGCTTTTTGGAACTGGTCACACTCATCTAAGGCATTGAAGTTCTCTGAGATAAGCAGTGAAAAAAAAGTGTGAAATCTACCCTCAGAATTTGACACAAAAGCAGACTGATTTTGCTACGCAGAAAAGATACTGAAAATAATGACCTCTGCTCAAAAAATAGTTTTATATGTAACTTCCAAACAAAAAAATCCTGCATTCCCTGTAGCAATATTTCCTTTTATTCAGGAAGAACAGGACACACCACAGCGTTAAGCAGTAAACTGTTGTATTAGGGCTGCAAAAATTGTGTGCTCCCATTTAATGCAGACGAACCTGCCCCTTTGCAAGGGAATTTACCTCTTCTTTGCTTTGCCTGTCATTCTTCCAGCTTTTCAGTATTGTGGGCACAGATTGCACATAAAAATCAACATAAACAGGACTTCAAGGGCAGAAACCAGAGCAGCTGTCCAAGGAAAAAAGAAGCTGTATTTATGGCATCTCTCTGGACAGTTTTTATCAGAAGTGATCAAATATATTCAGTTGAGATAAAAAAAAGCTATTTTTTTCTTCAAGAAGGAAAGGACCTAGGAAACTCAGGTTAGACTATTACTCTGTACATCTTCATGAGTTTGGTTTTTTTTGGATGAGGGAGATAAGTTTACACAGTACTTGCACCAGAAATTTTGTTTTAAGTTCTTAACCCAATTTGGTAATTAGTATTTTAGACATCTGGTACAACAGATCATTCTAATTAACTTTGTGCAATAAACTGAGTTTTTACCTTTTGATCCTGAGCATCTGCTGTGATGTGGTCTGTTTCCCCCTCATCCAGCTCTCCCATCTTCATAAGATTGACTTCAATGGTACCAACTGTCTTTCCACCATCAGATGTCCTGAAAAAAAACCAACCCATGACACTGGGTCACTTGCAGCATCAAATTCTTTCAATTAGAATAACATCAGTAAATACTTAGTGCCCTCTCCATTCTGTAAAGTGCAGTCTCCGCTATTGAGCTGGCTATTTACCATCACAAACCAAATGTTAACAACAATGAGGCAACTTCTTCAGGACAATGAAAGTTCTCATCACAAAACTGAGGACAGGTAAGTGCTATAAATGGTGCATGAATCCATGAACACTGCCAAGTTCTCATTCTAGACCTTATCCTCTTTGTGGACCATGGGATAAAGGGCTGTAACACTGCACCAATATTCCACTTAGGATCTGCAATCCCAATGGCTTTGTTTCCTAACAATCTGCAAAGAAAGGACAGAGTGTATTAACAAAATCCCTGCAAAACCAAAACAGTGAAGCTAATCTGAATATCACATTTCCCTTTGTAATCCCTCCACAGAGAAATTATTCAGAATCCATCCCATTTCTTGAACTATATGGGAACGGTAGTATAGTTACAGGTGAATTCCTTTATTATCATCCCCATAAATAGTTTACTTTCAATTAATCAAAAACAAATAATTTAGATGTACATCACCAAGAGAAGAGCATTGCTGACTTCCTTTAGGAAGAAACAAGGGTTTAAACTCCTGAAAGATACCAAATGCTTTTTCAGCTTTCACTGGCAGCCCAGCACCAAGTTTATCTCCCTGGCTTATTCTGAACAGCTAAATTGGTTTTTTTTTTGAAAGGAAGGAAAGAAGAGTAACTGATAGTTTCATAATAATGAGGAAAGGGTAACAAAAGGCACCAAGCAAAAATAGGCAAAAAGGAAATGACGAGAATAAGTTCAGCACAATTACAAAAAACCCAGCGAGGAAGGAGAATCAAAACAAATACGTGTGGGGTAATACTGTGTCTTTTCTGAGCAGTGGAAATGAAGAGTGATGAATCAGGAAAAAAATATATAGAAAACTTCAATGTCATAAAATCATAAAACCACAGAATTACTGAATATGCTGAGTTGGAAGGGACCCATTAAACAAGTTCAGCTCGTACAGTAAAATCTCAAAAAATAGTTATCCCCAAGCTTTCAAATTAAATAATTATCTTCCTTGAAAACCATTAGGCTTTACTATGCACTCAGTAGAATACACTCATGTTGCAACTACACAAATCTGGTCTTCTATAAAACCTTGCAAAATAAACATAATTCTTCATATTTTACATGTGTAAAACTTCATCTGCTCTAAGCCAAATTAATTACTGACAATAAAGAGACTATTAAAAATGAACCAGTTCCAGATAGTTTTGCAACTGAAGAAGCCTATATTAATTTAAGAAGTATCCAGAAGAAAAGTAGTAAGGGTTCAGTGTCCAAATTGTGCTTATGAGCAGAAATACATAATAATATTGAAAGGGCCTTCTGAATGAAGAACTTTCCCCTGAGTTGCTACAGCCTTGTGGCTTGACCTCTCCTTCTTGTGTCAAACCAGCACCCAAACTAGGCTCTGTCAACAAATGCACTACAGCATTCCCAGCAGAAAGGGAATACAGCAGATGTCAGCAAATCACATATCTTTAGAAGCCAAAGTGTGTGGTTATGAGACTGACAATTTTTCAGGAGCTTAAGGTGTTCTGATCAAAGTGCCAAGCAAATAAACTGATCCAAACCAACAAGGCCTGTTGCTCCAGTAAAATGGAAATGCTAACTACACTTTCTCATCCTTGTCTCTTGTTCTTTAGAATCCTAAGTATTTCCCTTGGTGCTATTGTTAAAAGCCTGGCCTCAGTATGACAGTGAGAATTGCACTGTTTGCCTGCACGAGGAGCAATATGTATTTTGTATGGGTTTAAAAACAGTGATTGATATAATTTCACTTTTATATATTTTTTTATTATTATTTTCTTCTCGAAATCACTCCTATTCTGGTCTAATACATATTTAATATTACAATCTGTTACAGGTGTTACCTGTAAGAGAAGGTAATGCAACACAATAAAACTAAACAGTGGGACTTGTTGCATTGTAGTTGCACTTCTTTCTCTGGTTCTTATCTTCCCACACAGAAATATGAAGACACAATTTAACAAAAAAGGCAACAACAACAAAATCAACAAATCCCAAAACCAAAGTTTCTTTTGAATGCTACAGGCATACAAATCAACAAAGAGCTCTATAAATGCCCAGGGTAAAACTGTCAGACTGATTTTAAAACACCAGCAGTGCTTGAGAGTCTTCAGCTACTTGAAAACATGCATTTCAAACTTTCCAGCAATACCATGAGATTAAAATTTCATTTGAAAGAAAATTTAAAAAGAGAAACAGAAGTGATGGAGTGGGAAAAATAAAAAAAGCTTAGTGGTCATATCTTAGTAGGATAAAACCCTGCATAATTTTACTTTGCACTAACAGTATTGAGCACACTTACACATTATGTGTACACCTCATGTCCTTTGCTTGTAGAGATGTCAAAAATCTTACATAGACACACTGTTGAACACAGCACCAGATAAGGAATTAATTGGTTTTAGGATACTTCATAATGCATTAGAATGAGATCAACTTATTTGCTGTAGTTTAATAAAGCTGAGAAGGGCACTCTGCACTCACACGGTGCAGTGAAGACGATCCCTGCATCAAATTGCTTTCAGTCATGAGTGAGGAGACATATCCCCACAAAACAAAGGACTGCACCTTGACAACCTGCTTAGGGTGAGTTGGGATGGGGAATCTGGCCAAGAGAATAAAATCAGCATCAACATAAGAAGCCCATACACAGGACAAAACCCACCTGGCTTATGGAGATGGAAAATTGCTGATATTTTTTGGCACCCTGGGACAAGGATCAGCACTTATCTGATACCTGTCAGCAGAGCACCTGCATTTGAAATAGATTTCTCTACTATCCCAGGTCCTTAAGGATCCCCAGGTCAGTATTAGCTCCCCCAAATGTGAGAGAAGGAGATAGCCAGTAACACCATGAGCAGCAGGAATTTGTGCCCACCTTACTACTTCTGGCCATAAAATGCTGACCAAGGCATCCAGGGAGAAAAAAGGTGACAAGCTAGTTGATGGAAAAGTAAGTGAACAAGATGGACTGAGAACAGCAGGCATTTGTCTCCAATCTTGTAAAAAAAAAAATCAGTTTTTATTGCTAAATTAGCAGCCAGTATACCTAGCTCTTATTTAGAAAGGAAAAAAAAGTGTGATTTTATTTTTTTCATCAGACACACTGTATCATACACTCAATATTAAGAAACATTCTCCTACTGAAAAATACTTCTGTTGCATTCAACAGCCCATTTTTTGCCATTCATCATCACAACTGTATGAGAAAGCTGGAAGCAAGTGACATTGCATTATCATTGTGAAATGAAACATGCAAGTCTATAGAAAACCTCTCTCTTATAAATTCCATATTGGAAACTGCAATCCCAAATCTCTAATAACTAAATTCCTCTGCCAACATCTGTTGTGTACACTGAAGTAATTCTACAAATCAATCTTTTTGTGTTTTGATGATTACTGCACAGATCTACCAGAAACACTCAGCCACCAGTTTAGGACACCTTTATGGAGAAGAAAGGACAATCAAAATAAAAACTTCTTTTGCAGAGGTTTTGTAACTTGTGTCCCTAATCACTATTAGGGCACAATGGTAGGAAAACAGAGAAGTAGAGCACAGTGTGTCAGCAGTAAGAACTTGTAGACACAAGCTAGCTCTCCACCAAATAACAGAAAAATACAAGAATGCTCCTTTGAAAACACTTTTCTATTGTTACGTTGTACCTCAGAAAGATAAAGGAAAAACATAACTAAAAAAAAAGGAAAAGAAAAAGAAAACTCAGTTAAAAATTAAGCAGATTCTATAATTACACCAATCTTTACAGGGCACACCACAGAGCTATTTCTGGGTCCTTAAATCTCTACTTTAAATCTAACAAAGGAGTATCTCAATCACAGGCATGCCCTGATAAACTCCTATCCAAAGAATATAAACAAGAATTAAACAGAATTTCATGCTCTGACAAGTCCCTTGATATATCCTCTACCCTCCTGAGAGGTACTAATACTGCAGGGTGATTAGAGGAAAGCAAGCTTAAATAAGTAGACTGCTCTGGTTAAATTGCCATCAAAGAAATGTGGATCATTTTTACTGACTTTCTGCTGCCCAATAGTCATAATCAGAAAACAATCCCACTTTTGAAAGGTTAGGATGTTTTTCTTAAAAAATATCCAACTGACTAAATCCTACCATTTAATGTGTCTGCAAATTAAATTTAATTGGTATATTTGTATTTTAGTGTTAGCTGAATAAAGAAGGCAACCAAGACTAAAAATATTAATTAAAACCAATTTTTTAATCTATTTCTTATGAGTTTTCCATCTTAACTTTTTGCTTACAAATTGGATGGCTGAGATACAAAATATTTACTCTGAAATTGAAGCTTTCCGTTCTGTCAATTCCTGTGCCACCTGTTGGAGACAATCTTTCAGATCAAATTTTCAGTATGTCAGTTAGGGAAACCAAATTTATCACAGAGAGCTAAAGACAACTTGAATTCCTGTAAGAACAGATTCTTACAATCACTAAGCTGGAGTTCATTTACCTAGCTCTGTACCCTGTCACTGATTAGAGTTCTGTACCACACCCTCTGCAGTCTCAGTATAGCTGCATATAACGAGTTTAGGAGACCACAAGCATTTTCATGTGGGAGACACCTTCAATAATTGGGACCACCTTCTTTAAACGTGCCTAAAAAAACCCTGTACATTGCTAATTCTTTAAACCACACACACCAAACAAAACTGACAATCTTATGCTCATTTCTAAAGGAAACTTTGAATGAATATTCCCTATGCCAAGTTCTCTGCAATTCTTCCATAGGTTATCATGGTATAAAATGACCTTTTCTAATCTGGCACATGGGAAGCTGCAGGTTATAGGGTTGATATTTCATTTTGGTGTTTAATTTTGAATTTGTACATGGCAGAATTAGAAGCACTTCAAGTTGTCATCTGATATACCTGATGGAACATGGAGTTTAAAACACAGTCAAACAGCAATCCTAGAATTGTATAGGCTGGAAAAGACCTTTAAGAGCATTGAGTCCAACCATAAATCCAGCACTGCCAAGTCCACCATTTAACCATGTTCCTCAGGGCCACATCTACATGTCTCATAAATATCTCCAGGGATGGTACCACCCTCTTCCCTGGGCAGCCTGCTCCAGTGCTTGATAGCTCCTCATGTGAAGCATCTTTTTCATGATATCCAATCTAAACCTCTCCTGGTGCAACCTGGGGCCACTTTCTCTTGTCCTCTCACTTGCTACCTCTTGGGAGAAGAGACCAACCTGCACTTCTCAACATCACCTTTCAGTTAATTGTAGAGAGTGACAGGGTCTGAGTGAGCCTCCTTTCTGCAGGATGAACGCTGCCAGCTCCCCCAGCCATTCCTTGTTTGACTCGTGCTGCAGACCCTTCCCTATCTCTGCTGCCATTCTTTGGATGAGAAATGCCAAAGGTTAGTAGTTAGAAAAACCATGATTTACAACACTTACCTGAGGGTGAGGGTCAACTGCTGCTCCTTTGACTTTACCAGATCACCCACTCTAAAAGTTGCACAGCCCAGGAAGCTTCGCTACAAATCAAAGCAGAAAGAAAAGATAACATATTCATTGATTTTTGTTACTTCTTTTGCTCTCACACTTGAAAATCTTTCTTTGCTACCAAGAAAAATATTGCATTTCAATATAACAGTTTGATACTTAATCCTCTAGAATTTTTTTGTGCAGCATGATTATCAGTAAACTGTTAAAAACTTTGGTTTTATGGGCAGGAACCTTTCTCTTTTCCATTAAGAACAGTCTAACAACCTGACAAAATAACAGGTTGTAAGATGTACAGCCACAGAAAGATTTTCATTCAGTACCAGTATTTGCATTTTGCATCTATTCCTTCTTATTTTTCTGATTTCTGGATTACAAGAAGTGCTAAGTTTTCAGTGTTTTACCAAAGTTGTTCTTGTTATGGTTTTTCCTCAAGCCATTGGCACTACCATCCATGTATTCAAAATATGAATGTATATGCCAGGAAGGCATTCTTAAATTGAGTTCAGCACAAGTTTATTAATAGAAATGTTTTATTTTTCTAGTTTTTGGCAATGTTTTAAGTAGTGTTTTCCTCTATTTCCATTGTAAGGTGAACTTACTCACTGCATTAAAATTGCAGAGAAATGTGGTAACGTAAATAGAATGCCTAAAGTTAAATTAGGCTACACCACTGTATCTTTTTCTTCTATAAAAATCACTCTTCACACATAAAAAAGTACAAAGAGGAAAAGGGGTTAAATCTTCTTTTGCACTTTGGCTATTTTTTAACCTCTGCTCATATCCTGCTGAGATCCCATTTTGTCAATTTGGCCAGCAGTAGTATTCTTGCCTTGGGAACAATGGGCAAGAAACTAACAGCCATCTTCTACCAATTTATCTTTCAAATGTACAACACAACACAACATCACTTGCTCTAAATAAATTGTAAGATCACTACATTATGTTTAATTTTTAGCAATAAAACAATAAGAAGGACACAAAGTTTGGTTTTTCTTATATAACACTAAGTTTACTGTTGGAATGGCAAATTAGAATTCCAGGCTAAATTATATACATTCTTGGCTATACAAATGAAAGAAGAATCAAGTTGCTCTGAGTCAACAGAGGCTGCCAACAGAGAGCAATGTTCTCTTCAAGGAAAACAGAAAAGAATTTGTCACTGCTGAGAAGAGTTACTTCTCTGGTAAAAAAAAAACCCTTCAGCCTACTTTCTTTCAGGAAAGCCAGCCGGATGTTGTGTGCTTGAATGCAATAAAGCTCTACTCTAAGATAAGTTTTCTTCCATATACAACCAACAAAAACCAACTCTGAAATTGGGCAAGCACCCACAGTGCAGTTAGTAAACTGCAAACTGCATGTCTGCAGTTTAATAAACTGAGTCATGAGGTATGGCTTGTTCCCATCAATGGCACAGCCTTAGATTTCCTAAGCAGCATGTAAGCAGCAAAGGAAAACGGACACAAGTTGAGAGTCTAGGGAAGGCTGGAAAAACATTGGATTTGGGAAGCGATGAACAGGAAGAAAGGAAAAAAAAAAAATACAGCCACACAAACAAAGAGCACAGTTAGTTTTCAATGCCAAAATTAAAGGCACTTCTACAAAAAAAGACATCCAGGTGAAACACATGGTGATGCACAGCCTTGCTGGAGCGAACACACAAGTGGTTCTGTCTTCCTTTAGATGAGTCAGTGTGAGAGTGTTTCTGCACTAAAACTCTGTGGTCACACACACTTAGCCCAGATTATTTATCTTCTTCCACGAGCATATCCTTCTCTATACTGTAAGAACGCATTCCACAGCACTGTCTCTCCACAGCAGCCTTTATTCTGGCATTTCATGACATTTGAGTGTTTTTGAAACCTGGCTGCTTGGAAAGGGGAAGAGGGGTATTTGGAATGAAACTGATATAAGGTTTGGTCACCTGGGGCTTCTTTCTGCAGCAAAAGAGAACCATAAATATATTTAAGAATCCTAAGTCAGAATCCTCAAGTGACCAGGGCCAAGAGACAACTGCTCTCTCATAAAGACAAAGAACTTTGGTCATTGTACCGACTAAACATGTCTGAGCATCAGATCTACTTCTCCTGTGTCATGAAATTAAAGATGAATGATTTTATTGGCTTAAAATGTTCTACTTAGGTCTCTGTTTCATATTCATATGCTTATTTAGAAAAAAATAAATTCTTTGCTTGACAACACAGAGCTATGTGCAAAATCAAATAAAATTTCAAATGATCCCATGACCCAAATTAAGAGAGTTATGCTAATGTTCAAGGGGTCTAATATCAAACTGGAGAATACTTTTTCTATACTGATTCAGATACCAATAGTCCACCCTGGGGCCTGAACTGGCAGTCTACAAACCAATTTAACTTTGCCCACATGACTTGGAAAGGCTTGAAAAGTGGGCTTTAAAACAAAATTTGGGCTGTAATGCTAATTGCAGAGTAATGCTCCTTTGGAATTTTGCTAGTGTTCCAGACACAAATCTTAAGATACTCGCCTTGAGTAGTTTGATGAATAATCTCAACTAGCCAAAGAGAAAAGTCTCTATAATAGCTATATGGAAAGCTAAAACACATTGATTATTTCACTAAGATTGAACTTGCTGCCAAGCTACAAGTTTTTCAAACGCTAGGTGAAGTCTTGAAAACCATGCCAAGGAAGCCCTTGTAAGGCAGAAAAGTCAAACCCTTAGGCTAAAAAATTGAAACCTCCAGGTGTTTTCCATATTTGCAGACAGATCTGACACCTGCACCAGGTGGGCTTTGTTCTTTGACTCAGCTCGAGCAGGACCAACCTTTCCTACTCCCACCAGGAGCCCATATTATCCATGAGGTTTTAGCCCTCTCAGAAAATTACTTCCCATCCAGACTGCTTGCATGATATTAGCAAGGACTTTACAGGGTTGTGCTCGTCTCAGGATAGCTTCAGTTGAAAGAGATTTTCAAAAATATATGAATGGGATTACATCAATCCTGCCTTGATTATTTTATTCATTCCACCAAAAACTTTCGCTATTAAAAAAGCTTTTCAGCTCCTGTTGAGCACTGAGTGTTTGTGCCTGCCAATGAGATGAAAAAAAAAAAAATCAATTACTGAAAATTATTGCTTACCCCAACATCTGCTCTTGGTTCCTTGTGATCAGGTAGGACACTGGTGCGGACCTGAGAGAAGGGAGGGGAAAAAAAGGCAAGAAATAATCAAACTCCTTTTGTAAATCTCTCTGCAAAAGACTCATTTTTTTTCCATGCCCTCAAAAGCCACCCTCAATTCTTCTATTCTAGCTGCAATTTAGTGCACAAAAAGAAACACTCCTTTAATGTAAAGAAAGATTGTTTAATTGTCTGTTTGTTATTCTAAATACATGTTGTTATAAAGCACCAATATAAAGGCTACCACAAAGACTTGACAAAGCAGAACCAGAGCTTTTCTCAGCCAGCTCTTATCCCTTGATTTCCTACAGGGAGAACTTTGCTTTTTCCACAAAAGCCTGGAGATAGTAAAAAAAATGCTATAATTAATTTATTAAGGGACAGCATACTTTAGAAATCTGTGGGAGTCCTCGTATGGATGCAATTTTACATTTCAATTTTCCACACTAATACATTAGCAACTCCAAAGCATTTGGAAATCTACAGAAAGCTAGTATAAAATGTTCAATCCTGATACTTTTATCTAAAATTAACCTTTAGATGCTTCAAGCCTTGAATGAAAATGAAATTACTGGCATTTTCTTGTTGGTGATACCCATCTTTCCCTTTTGAAGCTGAGGAAATAACTTAGAGCAATCTGTTTCTTAAAAGAAAGATAGAGTATCAACACCAAACCAAAAATGCTGCCTCATTTTAAGATGCTAAAAAGCTGTTATATGTGACAGCCTCAAAGAAGTGACATCTGGCCCAACAACTGAGGTATTTATATTTTCTAATTATTATTATGGCTATTTATTCAAGAGAAATAAACTAATAATGTCAGAATTAACACTCTTTTTCATAATTTACTTATGTATTTGTAACCCAACAGCAGTTCATATTTTTAACAGTGTACGTGTTTTTATATGATACTACGTTGTATTTCACAGCAAGAGAAAGCTAAAGTTTCTTTTACACATACTGAAATCAAGGAAATTCACCATTAATTTAGAATCAAAGAATATTAATTCCTTCTTTTGCTGGATAAAATATCAATTCAGGAGAACATATTTCAGCTTTTCTGACCCAACACAGGAGCAGAAAGGGATGTCAACACCTGACTATCCTAGAGTCTTCCATATAATAAAAGCATATTCCTGAATTTCAAATGGATTTAAAATACAGAAAAAACTTCTGCTGCATTTTGCAATACTTTTTGGTTCAGCTATGTTTATTTGTTTTCATTTGGTTTTAACCCCTTTAAATTAGACTGTACATTAGACTGTACCTCTCTTCTTCCCAAAGTATATTTTGTTTGAAATTAAATCTAATGCCTTGATCCAAGTGTGTGCAAATATATGCAATTTCAGAAGCAGTTTTACTATTTGACATTTATCAAAAGAGAAGCCACATATGTGTATGTAAATACATACATGGGTGGTACAGTCTGAACACTATCAGGTTGTCTATTGGTTGAGTTACTGAACAAACTCTCTGAATGCTGCAGTTACTGGGGTATCATTATGGGATGTTCACACAGGCCTCATTATAAACATCAGGTCAGCTCATAAAAACTTATAAAACATAAGAAACAAGTCAGTTCTAGTCCCAGTCCACAAAATGGAAGAGAAAAAATGGGAGATAAATACAGAGGATTTGAAAGGTCAAATATCCTCCCAGTGGATTTCTTGATTAAACAAACTGCCACACTTTTTAAAACCGCCTCATAAATCAACTTTTCCCCTCTGGCCCCATCCAGAACAACTATAAAATCTAAATGCAAACAGAAAGTCAGATTTTATTCCCAAACATCCACTACTCTGTTAGAATTTCAGTTTTCTCATTACTCTCTCTAGGTTTTCCTGTACAAAATGCAAACCTCTGAGTGGGGAGCTCATTCACAACCAGGGTAAGACCATGCTTGCAGGGAATAGCACCACTACTGCTTTACCTCCCCAGACACAAAGAGATCACAAAGGCACACAAGAAACACAGCTTGTGACCTGGACTAAATGCAGCAAAAGTTTTGGCATTTATCCATTCCTGTAATTTTGTTTGTAGAACGACACAGTTACCTTTTTACACCACAGTGGAGGCCTGTGAACCTACTGGGAAAAGGGCAGTGTGATGAAGGTTGTGCAAGTGAAAGATGCAGAAGAGTAGAGAAGGATCTTAGGTGGGAAGAGATGATGGAGTGGCTTTAGCTGGACTCTTCTTGTCATAGCCATGGACAGAACCATGTTTTCTGTGACACAGAGACTGCATCCAGGGGGAGGCAATGGCTGAGAGCCAAGAGGGTTCAGTGTCGGTACCCTGCCTTTAATTAAAGCCTTTGCATTTCAGTTCACAATCAAAGGCCATGTTCAGAATGCACTCAAATTCCATAAACAAATAATGCTAGATCCTTCTCTTGTTTATTGTGGATTTATTCCATCAAATCAGCAGAGGCTTCCAGTGACTTCCAGTACTCACTGCTGGGAAAAGAGCACTAAACTCTGCTAACACAGCCAAGCAGCTGCACAGGCAGCCAGCCCCATCCTCACCACCACTGCCTGCCTGCCAGCACCAACACCCATCAGAGTCCAGGAGTTACAACTCCTTGGAATTTCTCAGTCAAACAAATTGCAGCTTCATGTGCTTGTGCTGGGTGAGCCCAAAATGCCAAAATTGTTATGGGGTTCTGCCACAAAATCAATCAGTTTTTCCAACAGTCCATATAAAACAAAAGAGAAAATATTTTCAAAATGGACATGCATGTGGTTTTGCGGGATTTTACAGTTCCAATGGAAAACCTGATAGGCAGAGAAACTAATAAATGTTGAAACTTCATTAAAGATGAAAACTCATAAAGGGAATATAAGCTATATCAAATTACTGCAACATTTTATAATAATGGCATGATTTTTATTATATATTAACTAGTTTAAACTTACAAAATATTTCTATATATATATATATATATTTCCTACGACAGATAGTAGGGAACATATGTATGCCCCTATTACTTGCTGTATAGCAACTGACAGTTTCACCTGTTTACTTATCTGAAAAGGTCAAACAGAAGGACAGGACTATGTGCATCCTTTCCATAGGCAGCATTTGAATGTGACTCTTTTGCAGAGCATGGAGTCAAGACCATTCACTGGGCAGCACTGACACTGTGTGTTACCTCTAGGCACACTCCTCAAGATGTAATGTGAGGTTAACAGAAAATACATATTTCTCAGTCTCTAAGAAAAGTCCCTGCTTTTCTTTCAGATATCTCTACAGCTCAGGATCTTTCTCTGTGCAGGCTGCATCTTTGTGTGCTTTCTAGAGAACACAAGGCACAAGAGGAGAATCACGACATCCCCCAAGCAAAGACTGAGTTTAACATAAATCTAAATAATTTTAATATGTTTTTAGTGTATGCAATGAAAAAAGGAAGGAAGGAAGGAAGAGTTTATTTACCTTCTTAACACAGCACACAGCATGAGACTGGATTCAATTTTTTTAACCAATTTGAAACAGCATTTTTTCTGCAGAGAAAGCTTTGTCATGTAAGGTTATGCAACAGATTAAAAGTGACAAAGAAAAACGTGTGTAACTGTGACAGGGACACTCAGGCACCACAGTGCCCCACAGTGATGAGACCTGACTGGCATGGACCCACTGGGGTTTTTTTAAGCAGTTGAATTTTTGCAATCAATGACCACTGGCAGCAAGCTAATGAGCCACAGGCTTTTTCTGCCATCTTTCAGGCTTTTTTGAACAAAGTCCAATGATGCAAAGTAGCCTGTTGGGAATTTAGCTGCTAGAAAATGGAAAAGTACAAAACCATGGCTAATTCCAAGTCCGGCACCTGCAAGATAACAGTGTCCTTGGGCCTAGCTGTGGTAGGATAACAAACAGTGAAAGAGGCATGAGAAAAGAGACATGTAACCCCCCTAAGGAATGAGGAAGAGTTGATGGTATAGTTTAACCAATAGATTGCTTAGCTTACAGAATATTCATAAGCTTATTACTTGCTGTATAAGTGTCTGATGCTCTCTTCAATAAACGGAATTTGCTTATCACTCATATTGAGTGTCTGAGTCTCCCCTCACCGACAAATGGCTCGGCCCCGACAAAGGCCCACATTTTTTCTCTGTGACAAATGGCTGCCCGAACAGCGACCTTATGGACCCCTGCGAGCCACGGTCGGTGCAGTATTTGGGTGTCAGTCCCGACGCAGCCCGGGAGGCAGAAAAAGCGGCCCTGCCTTAGGCGACCCTATATAGGAGACCTGGAGAAAGGCGAAAGAGTGGGCGAAAGAGTGAGCTTCGGTGCCCTGGCGACCTCAACAAGAGAGTCCAGCTGACTGAATGCCGTCGAAATCCTGGAAAGGCTTGGAAAGGCTTCAGCGCGCTAAGTGAATGACAAGTTAAAAGGTAATACAGGGACAAACGGCATTTAATCCTTTTAAATGCTTTTTAGAAAAGCGGGGACTATAGACTGTTGACTTGGGAAGAGAATTCCCGAGATTGCTGCATATAGACTTGCAAAAACGTGCGTTGTGGGGCTGCAAGTATACGCATAATAAATCAGCAACCCTGCTGCAATGGTGGCAGCAGCCGCGGCTCGGGACGCCTGCAGGGCTGTGCCACTCCAATCTCGGCATGGGCGCAGCGGCGGGAGCGACGGCGGCCGCGGGGGGAACCGAGCAGCCACGGGGGGAGCGACCCGCGCAGCCACGGGTGCAGCGGTGTCTGCAGCGCACGCAGCAAAGAGCCCAACGCGGGGGGGTGCCCCCTCCGACACAGGCGCCGCGGGACCGGAGCGCTTTTTCCAGCGGAGCGCTTCTCCCTCTGACCCGCAGCGGGCAAGGGCTTCAGTGTGAGACCTTAACAGCCGTAATAATTGTAACTCTTGTCAACAAAAGGAAAAGATTCCTGCTGCAATTAAGAGACCAGTGATGGTAAACAAACGACACCAAAGACTATTGCGCCAGCGTTTATCACCTAAGTTAGAAGAACCCTTTTGTTTTTCTTAGAAGAGACTGTGAAAGAGAAATCAGCGCAGTGAATGCGGGAGTCAAATTTCGGCCGATTTGACTCACAAGTATTCGTTGTGCTGTCTTGGGGTCACCGGTATTGACATAGACTCTAAATACTAGAAGCACAGTCTTTAATCGGTAGAACATCAAATTCTGAAATTATGTTTTGAAAAATTTGAAAATGTTAAATTTGTGTTAAGGTAGTTGTATAAGTAAGATGTAATGAGTATGTTTTTGTGTTTTTTAAGCCTTGTTTAAATGTGGTACAGATAAAAGCAAACACTGAATTCAAAAGAATTTCTTTTACAGCTATACCTTAAACAACTACTTATGTTTAAGTACATTAAGTGCATTAAGTATAAAAATGCTGCAGCAAACACGTAAAGAAAAAAAAAAAAAAAGTTGTTTTAGCTTAGTGTTTTAGAATCGGGCCTGTAAGTTATATTAAATGTTATGTTTTATTTCTGTAGTAAGTTTTATTTGTTGCTGGGTAGCTTGAGTTAAATTATCTATTAAGTGCTGTTAAATGTTGAATGCTGTTAAGGTTTTAATTTTGTTAAGTTTAGTGTTTTAGGTTTAAAATATTTGAAGTCTAGCCGCTGTTAAGTTTGAGTGGTGTTAGCTAGATTTATGCTTTTACGATAGGCATTTATTTTATGACCTGTGTGCAAAGTAACACACCTGAGTTTTGGTTAAGCTTTATAGTACATAGAATTCTTTTTTATATCTGTTGTATAGCATATCTTATAATTAGTGATAGCCTTTTTGGTTTGTTTTCTTGGCTTGAATCTTTTGTAAGAGAGAAACCTTGCTAGATGAAAATACTGTTTAGTTGTTAGAATTGCCTATTTTTAAGTTGCAAAGAGTGTGACACACTTAGCCCATAGAACTTTTCTTTTTTTTAAAAAATAAAAACAGGGGAGATGTTGGGAATTTAGCTGCTAGAAAATGGAAAAGTACAAAACCATGGCTAATTCCAAGTCCGGCACCTGCAAGATAACAGTGTCCTTGGGCCTAGCTGTGGTAGGATAACAAACAGTGAAAGAGGCATGAGAAAAGAGACATGTAACCCCCCTAAGGAATGAGGAAGAGTTGATGGTATAGTTTAACCAATAGATTGCTTAGCTTACAGAATATTCATAAGCTTATTACTTGCTGTATAAGTGTCTGATGCTCTCTTCAATAAACGGAATTTGCTTATCACTCATATTGAGTGTCTGAGTCTCCCCTCACCGACAAATGGCTCGGCCCCGACAAAGGCCCACATTTTATTTTCTCTGTAACAGTAGCCTTCTAAAGTCTTAATAGGTACTGAATATTCTAGGCATTTGGTCAGTTATAATTTTAATGAAATAGAAAAGAAAATCGCATTTAAGTCTGCACCTGTTACAATCAGCCAGTTAGCCTTGCCTCCTCCCCACAATAATTCCCAGGAATGATCCTGTTGAAGTCTGTTTTATACTGGGAACAATCTGCAAAATTTGAAGAGTAAAAATACCCTTCAAGGTGCTTGTGGTGCCTCCTCTTCCCGACTTTCTTCCACTGTGAAATAAAATTCACAAAAGGCAAATTCTGGCTTCTGTCAGCAAGCTACAGATGGAGCATTCCTAAGCTCTTCTGGCTCTTCATTTACATGGACCAGCCAATGGGGACCTGTGTTCCCAGATCCAAACACCTCAGCCTAGTTACTGCAATGGCACTATTCAAAAAACCCTGAGACCAACTCCACAATACAAACAAGGCAGCAGTTAATGGCAGCCAAAGAAATCCAGATGTTCTGACAAATTATATCCCAAAAATACTCACTCTAGAGTGATGAAGGAAATAGGAAACTTGAGAGGATGCAAGCCCAAGCTGGTAAAAAGCTCCTACAGTTGTCTGATGAACACCAGGTCAGCTCCACCTCACTTCAGTGTATGGCAGACAACATGAATTAAAGCAAGTATTACTGGAGTGATCAGATGAGCTCAATGGCATAATAAAATTTCCAGAACATGATCTTCTGCCTCAAAATTTCAGCAAAATTTAAAATTTGACTGTGAATATCTGACAAAATAAACTGAAATCCTATATTTTGATTTACTGAATAAACAGCTTTTTTTGAATATGCTAAAGTCTACGTTTCATAATTTGCATCTATTACCATAGAAATTGCAGTAAGAAATCTTAGTATAAATTAAACATGATGCCATTTCCACTGATGAACCAGTTACAAGAAACAAGATTGATTTTATTCATTTTGTAGAGGTATATCCAAGTGTTCCAGTTCTCTACAAGATTGCAACATCTACTCAAGTGACAAAAGGTTATTGACATATTAAACACAGAAAAAAAGTCTTGCTGCCTTAAACAAGTCTAGACCCTTCAATACTCTACACAAAATACCCCTGTTTTCTGACTCATGGCAGAAGCTGAAATGAAGAATCCAGAATTTAACTTGTTGGAGCAGTCTATGAACCTCCAAAGTTCCCTAGAGGAGCTGGTATTATCCCTGTGCCAAGAAGACCCGAGTGCATTTCCAGCTGGGGGCCTTGAGTTCAATACTTTGAAAGAGTTATTTTTATGTGAGGTACCAAACTAACCAAATATAGAAGCAAACAATGGTTTTAAGATCACCCCCAAAAAACACTGAAGATTTTATCCCCCACACCATGTTTTATGGTAACTTTTTAACATAAATTTTTACATTCTAAAGTGAACATTTTCTAACTACACATTGAAATTATTTTAATTTCCTCTCCCTCTCTTCTGACTGGAAGGTCATTCAAAACACATGATTGCAATGATAGTTCAGAGTAGTTTCCTAATCTACAGCCCATCATTATTCATGGCAAGTTTATACTCCTTTGCTCTTCTGCCAACATGGTGTCTTAGATAAGTAATTCTTTTCTGTTCCTCATACTGGTCTCCTGATGAATTAATGAGAAAGGAATCATATGCCCTCTTGTACTTCATTTTGTTAGGATAATAAGTCAAGCTTTTTCAGTACACTATCATACCATAAGCTCTGCATTCCCCAAATCACATCATCTGCTCCAGTCCTATGTTACACTTTGAACAACTAATTTACCTGTGTTTTCATTCACACAATTTGTTTCTGACATATTAAGTCTTTGTTCACCCAAAAAACTTCATGTTACTAGAAAAGCACAGAGGCATGTACTGACAGTCTACTTTATTTCATCCTGTTTGCATTGTTCCAGCTGGCAAACACTTTTTTTTAGGAGAACTAAGGGAAATTTCTGCACACACCAAACTTTTCTCTAACACATAGAAGCTGAAGAACTCTCACACAAACATCCACAAAAGCAAAGAAAACTATATTTGCCAAGAAGAATTTTTCTTTTCTTCTTCTGACAGTTTGTGATAATGTTTAAAAAACAGCTGAGGCTGAGGTCTGGTGCTAGCATTACCTAATGGATAGGATTTCACTTCTCTTTTACAGAATTAGGAGTAAAATTGCTCATCAGATTTACTGTGGCAGAAAGCATATTTTAGACAGGTGAGAGGGAGTATGAAAATATTCGGGGCTTCCTACAAGCTCTGTTTTCTTTGCCTTCATAGACAGGATCTATTTATTCATAAAAGTCTGTTCTAGCAAGATTATAGCTGCACTTCCATAGTGCATGTCCCTCCCAGCCTGTGGAACTGCAGCATGAGAATTCATGAGAATTACTGCTCTGTCCAGGGCTCCCACATGCTCCATCCGCATTTCTAACAATCCGCGCTTGAGGGGAGCAAGGAATTTTCTCTGAAGAGCCTCCAGAAGATGCTGGGAAAATAAATGTTGTCAGCGATCCAAATATAAACACTCCCAACTACCCAAATATAAACATTTCTAAAGCTATCTAAAAAGAAAAAATGTACAATTGTTTTTTTTTTTCATTTGAGAAAGCATTTTTTCTTGGATTAAAACAGTTAAACCTGTAGAGCAAGAATTAAATGCTTAAGTACACAAACATTAAAACCCATAACCTTCTGAACAGCTATCTTTAAATAGTTTTTGCTAGTGCTCTGCCCTTTGCTCCCTGTCTTCTGAGATGAGACACTGAAAGGAGTTTTATTTATTTATTTATCAAATAAATTCACTGCTGGCTTTGGAAGAAGTTTCCAGACAAATGTGTCATCTGTCCCACAATCTAAATCAGTTTCTGCTTTAAAGGAAGGAGGAGGTATCACTGGAAACAAGTATCTCTGTGGGACTATTTTACTATCCAGCAACCTAAAAGAAACTTTGTACCTACAAGAGAAGGTAAAACTTCTCTCTCCTGTACCAGACACGCAGGTTTGTGTGAAGAGAAGTTCATTTTTCCATCAGTGATACTGTATTCATGACTACATCCCCATTCAACACACATGATTTTGCTCTCAAAACCGTTTCACAGGAAGAACAGCTTTCCTCACCAGAGTATGCGTCATTGTGCTTAACTGCCACATAAAGATAAACCCTTTCCTACAGTGTCAATTTTACGTTTTTTTAAAGCACAACTGCAATCTGCAAGACATGGTAATCCTCTTCTACAAGCATGATCAAGCTCTTGCAGAGATGTTACTTAAAACCAGGTAAGTAATGAGCTCCCTACTTTCAGACTGATAAGCAGGCTCAGGAAAGCTCATAGTCACAGCCGCCTGAGATAAGTAATTAAACTCTGATTCTTATGAAGCACAAGCTGTGAATAAAGACATTAGGTGTATGTTTTTAAGCAATCATTTTGCCTCTTTCAGAATTAATGCAGAAAGATGCTAAGGCTCAGAGAGCTAATATATTTCAATATTTTCACTACTCAGAAAAAATAAAATTAGAGTTTTTTCAGAACCTGAAAAGTGGCCTTTTTTTGGGGAACTGTTTCAGTGATGCTTTTTCTGCAAATAAAAGGATCTCTTAGGAACAATATTGTTGGCAAAGCTGCTTAGGTCTGAAATTTGACCGCCACACTTCTATTTCTAGAAATTACCTACAGATTCTTTCTTTCTTCCTTTTTATATTGCATCTTCTTATTTGGAAATTCAGCATGACATTGTTTTCTGGGAAAGACAGGATCTGTTATCAGACAAGCTGATGTAAGATGGAAACAGGCACTTTTTTCTTGGCCCAAGGTTCCTTCAGGAACTAAAGAAAGCTTGTGCTTCTGAAAATTTCTGTGTTTTCTCCATCATACCGCAAGAATAGGGGTTGAAAAAAGCACATGCACATTTCCACAGCAAGGATTTTATGTAATCTAAATTAGATGACAGAGTTGATATCTCTCTAGATAAAGTGAAAGGAACAGACACATTTTGCCATAGACAAATCTAAATTTACATAACTTCAAATGGGTCACTACAGATAATGCAACATCTTGTTGAGGAACTTCTGAAAAACAGTGAAAGAAATTCTATCCGCTTAATAAACCACATAGTCTGTGCTTCCAAAAATGTGTTGGTAGCCTCATGTATCATAAGGCCACAGGTCACAAGTTATAGGTATCATTCAGCCAAGTACAGAGCAGCTTCACTCCTTCCACACTGAGCAGAACCTCCTTCCCTGACAAAGGGAGTCATTATTTGTAAAAGAAAACTATTTTAACACATGATGAATGATATGAACAGTAACTTTACATGTGAAAATATGGTAACCTCCTCAGCCTGAGGACAGCTGGTGATATAGCATCCTCAATAGCACAGCATCCTATGTGCTGGCAGGATAATGGTAGTTCTAGAAAATTAATGTTTAAAGGCTTCCCCTTCCACAACTCAACTAAAAGGGAAAAAAGATATATGCAACAAGGAAGGGCTTATATGTGAAATAATGTTGTATTCACAGAACATCGTACAACTCATGCCATAAATTCTCTGTAAATTATTGCAGACCCACATTGCATCCAATATTACTATTATGGTGGAATCATAGAATCATCAGTGTTGGAAAAGCCCTCCAAAAGGAGTCCTCCAACTCAACCATCTTACAGATGGGTCCTTCAGACAAAAATCAAAAGCAAGACAAAACTCCATTAGATAAAAATGTATTCATTTTTTATCTAATTAATTCTAGGAAACATTTCAAGATATTAACTAATTTAGCATGAATGCCAAGGGTCACATGCCCAGTTTTCTAATAAAACCCATTCAATTTCCAATGTTAAAAAAAGCCATATCCAGCAGCTGAATTGCACAAGTTGATTCAGAATCAAACCCCAAAAATACAACCCCAAAACCACAACCCAAAACACCTCCTACCCACAGATTTATGACTTTCATTTGTCATACCACAGATAAAGAGTCCAAGTCCTCATCTACAACAGCAACAGCCACACTGAAACATGACAAACAAAATATGAGGATGTAATGAGGTCAATGAACACTGGAGATGAGTAGAGCGTGTAACCTTAAAGGGAGACAGACAGTGTCTGTTTTACACACATCATTTGAAACACCCCATATAAAAGTTTATCACATCTTTCTGAAGACAGAAAAATCCCATTCTCACGTATATGCCCCAACTTAGTCATTATTTTGTACAGTACCAGCATCAGCAGAATTATTTTGAAATTAATCCTGAGTCTTTTCTCCATCTTTAAAACTTCCATAAAGTTGGCCAAAATTAATTTTGTCACTTCTAGCTTATTTCACAAAGGAAAGAATAAAAAGGGTCAAAATGCTTTTCAATAGTTTGGCTAGCAAATCGAAAAAATATTTTTAAAATCTAAGAAGTTAATAATTTAACTTTAAAAAGAACCAAACACCAGCAAAATCACAATAAGTATTCCCATACACACCTCCTAGAATTTGCTACAATTTCCTCTATTTGCACATAAATACTAGCACCATTAAAAACCATCTTTAATCAGATGTACAAGAATGAAAATGAGCAGTTAAACCAAAGTATACCAATTGTTTATTTATGCACCTTCAATAGACATGGCCTAAATGAGAATAATTTCTTTCTGTTGCAGTCTGTGATTTCATTAAGTCACTCTGCTCAGCTTTAAGCACTAAAGATCTTGAAATAATACCTAATTTAATACTGCCGCAAGAACCTTAACTCCAAAGCTGTCAGCACAGACCTCATCAGAGCGTCATTAATAAAATGCTCTTTATTGAAGTCTATCTTTTGGTTTTGAAAAGATCAGAATGGAATAAAACCCACATTAATGATCTTCAGTAATCACTCCCTGCAAAAACTAAAACATGCTTGGACTTCAAAGTACACATTCAAAAATAATAGCTGAGCATTCTTTTGAAAGGAAGGCCCAGGACTGATCTAAATTTCATGTGAGGCTTCAGCTCAAGATTATGTTAGGATTAACAAAGTGTGCATGACAGGTGTGATTTAAAGACTGCAGCTTAAAATTCTCCTCCTTCCACACAAATCTCACGGCACAGAAAGGCAGTGATTTATGTACCACTCTCTACCACAAACCTTTGAGCAATCCACAATTGCAAATACCTTGAGAGGGACAGTTTCAGGGCATGTGAAGGTCCCCAAAAATCCCAAGAATTCTCAAGGTTGCTCTGAGTTAACAATACTTCCCTTTTCCCTTGTGTATGTAAGAATAAACTAAGAGCCCTTGAATGAAACCCATGAAGAAAGTTTTGCAAACACAAGAGTGACAGCCTTTCAGACCTCTGCAGGAAGGTTGATTGTGTGAAATAGCAAGCTCAAAAGCTAGACATTTATGGAAGTTGTTTTCTGGTCAATATTCATCTCATAAAAGCCATCCATGTCTATGTAAAACTAAATACCTTTGTCCTGCAGAATGGAGGACCTAAGATGCTGGAGCCAGGACATCAATTCTCTGCTCCACCTGTCCTCCCATTTCTGTCATGGTAATTTTTGTTTCCCCTACCCCAATTTAATTCAACTGTTAATTTATTTTTCTACCTAGCATCTTTGTCCTTAGCACACAGCAATTCCTTCCATGCTGCCACAGTGAAACATGTCCTTCCTGAGGCAGCACTTGCCTTAATTCCTCACCATGACAAAAGAAGACCAAGAATGGCATTTTCAGCCTCTGTCAGAGGGAAGTCAGACTGCACAACACTCAGCATCCAGACCCTTCTTTTCTCCAAAAGCCATGTGCCAACCCAGGTGTATTTTCTCCTGAGATATTTCTCTCCTGGAAGAGAGAATTACTTTTCCTGCCTAACAGTGAGCTGAACACAGTGATCTACAAAGCCCTGCTGAGGAAAGCTGGTATTTAACACCTCAACCTGGACAGCACCAGTATGGATCACATGTCATAAGCATTTTTCCAGGATTTCTGGACTCCCATGATCAGAAACTTCCCTTTGCTGGTAGGCCAAACTTCTACTTTTTTCCATTCTTCACTACCAAGAATTTGATAATAAAGTTTGCTGCAGAAGTTTCCTTTTCATGTAAGTCATTATGACGTTTTACCACTGGCATATGAAACAAAAGTTAGTTACTCTATTTTATAGACAAAAAAGGAAACTCATGCAAATAAATGCCTTCATTTAAAAAAATTACCATTCCCTCTTTTTAAGTTTTATTTGTGAACACAGCTGGTAGAAGCCTTGGGAAAAGGCACACAGCTGCTGAAGGACTACTTTTTGGTACTTGTCTCTTCCAGGTTCTTCCAAATGACAGAATCAATTTTATTTCTAACTTCAGTTTCTACTTAAAAATACCATATCAGTTATCCATAACATATATTCACAGAAACTTGGTTCTTCCAAAGACAACATTAAGAAGCAGCAGCTGGAAATGTCAGCATCATGAGAAGTATCATTAGTCTTATGGCCAAAAAATTCCTGTTGATTCTTCTGGTTTGCCATGTATTGATGATCATTTTACAATCATGCACTTCACTTGCCTACACACAAGAGAGCTCCTGCCAGTACTATAGCTACCATAACCCCACAAATCCAAGTGAAGTCTGGAAGATTTTTTTTTCCCTGCTAAAAAGTGATCTTAAAAATGACAAAGAATTATTCATGGTTTAACCTTTTTGTTCATCTACTGTGTTGTGGATGCTAAAGATCTCTCAAGGGCAGAGCTACTATTGTTTCATTTCACCAAAGACATAAGCACAGTGCCATTCCAATAAACTACACTTCCCAGGAAAGAACATCTGTAGGCTGGCTTCAATTTTGTCTTGCATATTTCTCTGTAAAGATAAGCACCAGTGCCTGGTGAACATCATTTAAGAACACCAAACTTCCTAAGCAGATGCTCAGTTTGCTTCCAGCACTGCCTCCATATAGCAAAGCAACAACAAAAGCCACTTCCAGTTATGCAGCTCAATTGTATTAACAGCAGTATTTTTTCCTCTCCCTTTTTTTCCCCCTTAAATTTCCCACATCCTGTGCTGATAATAAACAGCTCCAATGCATTCTGTATAAATCCTGCTCTGTTGGCAACCCATGAATCATGTGGCAGAATAACTCCTCGTGCCTGCAGGGCACAGATAAAGGCTGCCCTGTGGCACGGGGCCAGTGCAGCACATTCACTGGTTCCAGACACTAGGAGTTGGCATGGTCACACTGAACCCAGAAAAGGGCTTTACTCTTTTCTCTGGATATCTTTTTCTTTTTTTAGTAACCACAAATCAAACTAAGGCTCTGTGCTTGACTCAGAGCAACCAGCTCACTGGTCACCAAGTTTGCATCACAAAGGAAAGTCATCTCTGCTTTTCTAAACTTCCACGTTCACAGCCTTTTTATATTAAGGTCTTAACAAACTCCATCTGCAAAGTTTCAGATTCAAAATTATCAAAGTTCACATACATGTCTTTTAACTTTCACATACATGTCTTTTAACTTTCTTTTAATACTCACCGTAACATTGGCAAGTATATTCCTGGGTGTGATATACTAGCATTTATAATAGGATTTCACAGAAATTTTTTCTTGTACAAATATTTTCTGTACTTTAATATACACCACTTTCCATGAGGAGACACACATACATATCAGACTGCACTAAGTGACTGTTCTGTTATCTACTCTTGACTTCCCTGCTCTTTATTTACTGAGAATAAGATTTGTTCTCTCCATATATGAAAGAAAATTATTCATAAATGGTTTCATGCTCCTGCAAACTTCAGTAATTTCTGTACAATAGATCAGAAAAACCTGACACCCACATTTCAAATTTAAAAGAAACAAACAAAAAACTCTCCACTTGTTTGCATATTAAAATAAGCAACACCACCATACTCAAAATAAGTGAAAACAAGCTGCAGTGAACAGTCAGGATGAAGCCCCCAGAGGCTGACTGGCAGCCAAGCAGGACAACACAAAATATTTCAGCAAAGGTTACACACAGTAACATTTAAATTAAAGGCAGCTCAGTCGGGTAACTAAACGAAATGCCTGCTCAAATCACATTCCTGACCATCACACACAATAATATTCCATGGAACTCACTCCAGTGTATCTGCACCTGCAAAAAAGGGTTAATAAACCAAGAAGCTATGGAAAAGCTTTGGATCCCTATTCATTTCAGGTAGACAGATGAACTCTAGCAACAAAAGCATTAAAAGAAAAAAATCTGTTTCTATTATCTTTATTGCTGTGTACTTTCTTTGTGAAAGAAAAAGAAGGAAAAAAGAAACACATTAAAGTTTTTTTACTTGGTTTAGCTGTTCAGAAACTGTTTTAAATTATGGCATTCTTCCTCCATTCTGGTCAGAATTCACCACACAAAAGAGTTTGGGCTGAAATGAGTAACTTTGCCTTCTCCCACAGCCCAAGACCCCCAGAGATAAAACGAATTACTTATGAGGAATTTACCTGCAGAAAACTAAAACCATTCCTCTCCACGAGTGATACTTTCACAAGGGGCATGAATAATGCTGCTTCAGAACTCCTCACTGGAGTCAGGAACTGCCTTTGGCAGTGGAATGCATGCTGGTTTGGGGAAGACGTGAAAAAATCATGCGCAAATAAGTTGTTGCACCAGGATGGAAAATAAATTCTAAAGCCAGTGCTAGCCCCCAGGCATTCCAAGGAAGAAACTCAACTTTTCTACTTAGTTAGAATGCAGATGGCCAATATCAGTAGAGTCTAAAAGCTGGGGTAGCCTTTAACCAAAAGCAAAGAACTGAAGCTTTTGGAACATCCCAAACACTATGCCACAGCATGTGGGGACACCCAAGCCAGACAGATAGCAGTGTATTAAAGACTCCAAGCAGGTCCAAGTTTCTCAGCATTCCTCTATTTAGAACTAGTGACAAGAAAAGTGGCAGAACCTTACTAGAAAAGAGAACTTCCTTGCATCCAAATGCAAATAGATAAAAATAGATACAAGTCACTGTTTAAAGACTGAATAATACGAAAATAATTTAAACAATAGATCCCCTTGTGACTCTGCATAATTATTTTTCTTTCAGAAAAAGATTCATTTTCAACCTAACTGAATCCTATCTTCTAAACGACCATATCTTCAAATGTAAAATGAAAAATTGCAAATTCCCTTTGGGCTGTACTCCTCTTGAATTCTTTTGGGCACTCCACGACTGCTGCTATGCTTGCATTGCCCTGGGGACCATGACTGCTATTCTGGACCACAGCAGACACACTCAGCTATGAATCTGGCACAGTTTTAACCACCTGGCCTGTATTCAGTGGCACAGGCTCAAAGAACCCAAAATTCCTGTTTTGTCCTGAGGTGCGTAAAAGAGTAAGAGCATTGCCTTGCTTAAAATAGTTACAGTATTGTTGTGCTAATTACATACATCCATATAAGCACAGGATCAGTACTGTAGCTCCCAACACAGCCTTCCTCATTCCTCCTTACCCTATTCTCACTAATTACTTAAAATGAACAATAAAAAAACCCAAATAACAAAACTCCCCACAAAACTAACCCAGCCAAAGAACCTCTTCCAAACCAAACCATCACACTCAAGCACCTCAAACCTATTACTTTTAAAATTAATTTTTAAAATAATAAGCATTACATATATTCACACTGTCAGAATAAGAGGTGCCTGTATCAAAATCTTCTTTGACAAAAAACCCTGCAAGAGAATAGGAATTTTAGAAAGGACTTGCTGACAGAGCTGAAATTTCCTAAATGCATTCTTGCTGCTGTATTAAACACTTACTTTCCTTTCCAGTGGTCCTTTATAACAAAGATTTAGAAGCAAAGGGCATCACAGCCTTCATAGACCTTCCTGTGACTGTAAGAACAGGAGTAATGAACACATGTTCATATTTCAGTTTAAGAGTTTTATTGCTAAGTTTTTCACTAAAAAAGGATGGAGAGTGAAGCAAAATGTGTTTGTTTTTCGACTCCCAGGAATGTGTTTCATCCAGACCCCTGATTAATTAATTCTTGGAAAGGTGCTTGGTCTTCCTCTCTAAAGTTAATGGAGCATACTGCTTTGTGTAGGTAGGCTGAACTCTGCATTCTAACAGAGATGCTCTGTTGGGCACCACTCTGGAGAAGTCAGGGTCACATTTTTCAAATGCTCATGGAGTCTGAAAATGGTGCTGACAGATTTCTTCAAGCAGTTTTAAAAGTGCCTGAGGAGATACATGGGGCTAAAAAAAAAAAAAGTACCTCAAATACCTCAAAAAAATGGGAAATTGGATGTCTCATTTGATTCAAATCCATTGAGCAGCCCACTGACATCTCCAGGTGTATAAGCATGTCCCATCAGAATACCTTTATAAAATCTACCCATAAGAGTTAACATACTCTTCAGCTACAGCAGAAGTTCTAACATGAAGAAAAAATGAAAAAACATTAAAAACTCATGTTTCATTCTTAAAAAGCACCTTAGACAATCCAGTACCATTCCAGACCTTTCAGTCTTTTTCCAGCCCAATATATAAGCTATGATTTCCCCAAAGGTTATACAGCACATAAATAGTAACATCTACAGTCTAAGTAGGTTACACGCAAACTCTGTGTGTAGGGGAGTAACTTTGTCATGCAGGATAAACTGCCTTTTTTCTTTGCACCGCTGTGGTAAATCTATGCTTAAAGGTAAAAAAGTAACAAATAGTGACATGCAACAGAGCCTATCACAAATTACATAAATCTAATTCTACAGGTGAATGAAAATTATATAAGAATCAACTGCCTTTGCAGCAGCCAACTGAATGAAAAATATTCAGTGAAATTTATGCCAGAAGGCTCTCTCTTATTCAAGGGTATGATGTGTTGTGCTTTAAAAGACAAACAAGGTAGGACTGTGAAACAGAGGATGCCACAAATCATAAAGCCATTGAAAAGAAACTGTTATTTTTTAGGGCACTTTTCAGAAATCTGTAAGTTTGTCAGCAGAACTGGTTTCATTTGCTACTGACCTTACTCTTCAACTTTCTGAAACTAACAGAAGGGAACTACAGCAGCAAGCACCATGAGCAACATAAAAAGTTCATGGCAAATTTAACAATTTCCATGAAGATCAGTGAGGAATCTACTCTTCCCTTTTTCTCTTTGCTTTTTTCAACAAATTTCCTTTCAGTTTCAAATAAGGACAGACTGCTTAAGAATCCCATTATATCTGAAAAGACTGGATTCAAATACAAGTTCTGGAGCTGAAAGTACGTAAATTTTCATGTACATTTACTGCAAAGAAAATTTTCATTAGCAAGAAATTTTCAGAGTTATGTGAACAGTAACACTTTTACAGAACCCTCAGAAGAAAGAAGCGGGAGCACTCAGTACATGTTGCAAACAACTCTGTGTTTGA
Organism: Zonotrichia leucophrys gambelii; assembly: GCF_028769735.1. NCBI lineage: Eukaryota > Metazoa > Chordata > Aves > Passeriformes > Passerellidae > Zonotrichia > Zonotrichia leucophrys. The sequence goes on along the minus strand of NC_088173.1, from coordinate 41,927,025 downwards.
AGTGATATCACCAGGGAAATCCTGCAGTCACACATCGCTTCCACTTCCAGACAGACACTAGAGAAAAGGATTTATTAACAGAACTCGTACATTTCCAGCTCTGGATCTGAAGCTAACCAAATATAGCAACACAAGCACTACTTCAACTCCCTTCCCTAAAAACTGAAAGGTTAAGGAGAGACAGTGAACTTGATCAGCAGTAACAAGGACTACATAGATTTAGAAAGAGGAAAACACAAACAAACAAACAAAAAATGTAAATAAAGATACCTGATACTGTAGTCTACATTCCAGCCTTTTCCTTTAAACATCTTGAAGAAACTATAACTCAAAAAGTAGCATCTTTTCTAAGACTGCATGACTCTAAATACAGGTATACAAATTCCTCCTGCATGAATAGGAACTGCTCTGTTAATATGCAGCAGACCTTCAATGCTATGCATTGTTTTATCATAGACTATTTTCATTTTTCGTAGGACTTTGTTAATATTGACTCTAGAAGCAGCACACAGGAAAAAGAGCACTAAACAGCACACTCTGCTCTTGGGTACAAACTCCAATCTTTACACCTAGCTTAGAAAATAAATCCACCTATATGTGATCTCCTTACTGATTTGAAAACCAGAAGAAGGAGTATGAGATTAAAAGAAACAACTTAAGCTGCCTTCCAGAAATGAATGTAGAAACCTTCATGTAAGGACATGCACCTTTTAGAATTCTAGCCCTTTCTCCTGCAAATGCCATTGTGGCTGAGACACTAACCTATATTCCAGGCTGCAAGCAGCACCCTGCCTGCAAACTCCATGCCAGCTCAAGCTCCAGCAATTATACCACGTGGAAATTCTGACTCATCCAGCCAGTTAGACCTACGAGGTTTAAAGCACTATCAGGCCAAGGATCTTAATAGAAACAGTCCCTTTCCCCCCTAAAAGTATCTCCCAAACAAAACCAAATTCAAGGGAAATCAAACACGCCAGGTGAACATTCTTGGAATTTTATTTCAAACATTTAAAGGGTACTTTGTCTAATATCACCTTTTAGAACAGTTTAAATTTCATGAAAGACAAGAAAATGAAAGCATTTTAGAAATATGAGCCAAACCAAACATCCCCATTAACCACTGTGTTCTTCAAGAAGGTGAGGTATTATTAGAAGTGAATGGCCTTACAGTAACAGGAGAGGCTAATTTAAGATAAAGTGGTGATCTGCTTAAAATAACTGCTAATAATAATGTAATATTATTACATTAGTTTAATGGTAATGACAACGTTTCCTTCTTTGGAAAAGCCAACTTAAATATTTCATTGAAAAATTAAATTACTTTAATAAAGTATTGAAGGCTTTTTCTCATATTTTGCAGGGCTAATCCTGAACAAGACATGAATACATCACATAAATGAGCAACCACAATAAAATGAAATAAAGTACTTGAATCACTATTTTGGTATAGGCAAGCACACTAGACAATTTGATATTCTCTGAACATGTTTTTAAGATATTAAGAAAAATACTTGCAAAATTCATCACATATAGACACCCGTAGTCAATGGTTACATCCAATTTGTCTTAAAATAAAAGTGAAAAAAAATCAGGTAACTCTAAAAGCAGCTTCATCTAGGAGTTTCAGAAACATCAAATAAACAGCATGGTCCATGCTGAGCATACAGAACAGGCTGCTCAGCTAGCAGGGAATGCAAACTGCAAATCTGGAAAAAAAAATGAACTGGCAGGAAAAGGGGGGAAATAAACCAAACCCAGGGCAAATAATGCTTTGCTTTTTCAAACTGCATAACACCCCTTCACTTCTTGTTACTGTCTCTTCAACTCCTTCAAAAGATAGCTCATGGATTATGAGGAACAATAGTTCAGATGTTAAGAATGCCAGTATCCTATTCCTGTGGAGTTTATGCCACTGGAGTCAACAGGCTTTTTGTCTTCATACTGAATACACTGCCCATTATGAGTTTCACCTGCCTGAAAACAGACATGAAAACTTCAGGCCCAAACTCCTCCCTCCTAGAGGAGCCTTTTCCAGGGGCCACTGAGCTACTGCCTAAGGAACTTTAGAAAGTAGTAGAGAAAAGGAATACACCCCTGCCCTACTATCAAATACTCTGTACAGGGCTAATTCTAAGTGTAGACAGAGTTATTCACCAGGAGAGGACTGCAGGGTGATAATGCCAAGGTCATCTTAATGGGCAATGAAACTTTGGACATGAGTATTTTGTGTAGACAGAGAAAAGTCTCTCAGGAAGCCTCTCAATGAAATCGGGTCTATGTGCCTATACTTTAATTTATACTGCAAGGACAGTCTTCTGTCATACCCAAGCCTGAAAGCCATTTGGACTCAGCTAATTATTCAGAACCTTCCTTGTCTCACAGGGATGATATTTCAAAACAGGGTAGCAATAACTGGGCAGTAACCATCCAAAGCTTCCATGTTCACAGATAATTTCTTTAGCAAGAGTCTAGCAATTGCTTCTTTTTGAGAAACTGCCAAGTTATTCCGCAGGAACAGAGGCAATGAGAATCTACAGCTATCACAAATCAAAGACCTCAGTGTTCGATTTCGCTGAGGCAGCTGTGTGCCAAAATCCAAGCCTTCCAAGAATCTCAAAAACATACTAACCGCTGCCTTCTACAGGAAAAAAAATCACATTTGTCCCTCATGACACAGATCTTCTGTTCAGAAGCAAACAAACCTGTCTGAAGGGTTCTCAACAGAGAAATTATTTTTTCCAACACAAACTCATGGATCTGCACTTTAAGACAAAACATACCTACACACAACTACTCTCAGTGCAGATGCTGTTGCAATGAAAGGAAATAGCTTGCAACTCTGGATGCACTTCTAATACACCCAGTAAAACTTCTGTAAAGTAGGGGAAAAAACCCTGAAGCGCTGTGATACAACGCTGCTCCAACTGCTGCTGCCAGATTTTGATGGAAATAGTAGAGACAAATTTCTAAGACAGTTACACCTGCACAATTTGTTTTTTCTAAAAGACCCAGACTTCTACTCCACAGAGAGATCTAGAAATTTTCTTTCTTTCACTAAAAATACAGTAACAAATGCCCACGGTCTTACCTTAGAACCAAAAAGCTGAGCAATGTAGACAACCATATGCAACAGTGAGACACATGAAGTAAAAAGACTTCAGATTCCACCAGAAAGGGTTGTCAAGACAGATATCAAGTCAGACTAACATATAACATAGACACACTCAAAACCTTCATTTTATCTCACAAGAATACATATGCTAGAAATGTTCTACTTATTTACTATTCCTGATGTGCGTGACAACATGTCTGCTTAGCAACTTGCAGACGAAATACATTTCTCTATTTCCTCTCCAGTGAGAGACCTCTGAATTTCATTGACATTAGTGAGACTGTGTATACAGCAAAGGATTTAAGGATGATAAGACTGCAAGAATAAAGATCAACAACTGCATGGTACTATAAAAGTATTCAACTATTCTTGCTTTAAAAATACCATGATTGCAATGAGAACTCAGGAGGGTGGTGGAGGGTGAGGTGGGAAGGGAGGACAGAGGGGGAACAAAATGCACTGAATTCTCATCACTGAAGAATGGTGAAAAAAACCACCAAAAAAAGAATAAATAGAAACATAACCAATGTCCCTGTGCCAGTGAATCCTTGGTTATAACCCAAGATCTCACCTATAAGTAATAAATTCAAGGTGAAAGGACATCTCAGACACCACAAATTGCCAGAACACTACAAAGCAGCTGATGCTCTGCTGAATGCAGTAACTGCTTTACACGCTGAAACCTTGGGCCCACAATTGTTGCTGTTGATAGTGCTCATTCACATTTATGCTGGTGAGATTTTGAGAGGACCACATGCACTAAATTCTGACCACACTACAAGACTGCATTTTTCATTTGTTCTCCTGGCTTTCTGGTCATCACTATGCAAGCTGCAAACAGATAATTTAAAAAAAAATGCATGCTAGAAGGCAGGGATTCTTGCCCTCTCTTTGTGATCACACAATCTGTGATGAACAGGACAAAACAAAGAACAGATCAAAACAAAATCCTCATTTTTGGCATGAAGAAAGCCAAGCATGGAGAATTTCAGCCACATGGGAATTTAGTTCTGTAAAATACTGCATAATGATTACATAAAGAGGCTTTGATTACTGTAAAATACAATGATACGTGCACTTCTAACAGCATTGGAAATCCTAAATGATTACACAAGCCTTTCATGTTTATTCATCAAAATTAAAAATACAGCATAATACAAAACATTTAACTAGTTTGCTTTGAAAGCAATTTACTATGCTCTTCCAGCAAAAAGTTGCTCAAGAAGATAAAGTCTCACATTACATCCAGTGCATATATTTCTAATGTTATTTTTTCATAGAATTATTTGCTCAGCTTTAGTTTTTAAGTACAAAGTTTTAAATGTAAACATTTACTGGTACAAGCATGGCTGTAACTGTAAAAGACACTTTTATGAGGCACATGGCAGAGGAAGAAAAATCTGTTCTTACAGATTGAATTTGCTGCTTTCAATTTCACAGAGCACACACTCCAAAACCTCCAAAGAAAAATCTGTCTCCAACCTCTGAGTACCTGCTTTCATAGCACAAAAGCAAGGGCAGACTTACCACTGCTCCATACACCTTTCTTTTCATATTTTCAGTCCTGATGGGATACTTTGCTCTGTTTTACATCAATCTCTACAAAGGGTGCAATGTGTAGAAACCCTTCAGAAGGAGTAAGCAAGGAAGGAGATAGGTGGTGGGGTAGCCCCATGTGTTAGGAAGGGCTCTGATTGTCTAGAGCTTACTGATGGTTACTACAGGCTCAAGTGTGCACAGGAAAGGATCAGGGGGAAGGGCAACAAGACAGATCACCCAACCAGGATGAAGAGGTGGACAAATGCTGGGAGAAGTCATTTTATCAGTGGTCTTCGTTCTCATGGTGGGACTTCAACTTGCCAGATATCCGCACAAAATTCACCCCAGCAGAGAGGAAAGGGACCAGGAGATTCCTGGAATGTGGGAAAGAGGCATTCCTGACACAGCTGGGGAGTGAGCCAGCCAGGGAGGGCACCTCACTGGACCTGGTCTTTGTGAACAGAGGAGAACCGGTGGGTGATGTTTTGGTTGGGACCTGCCTTGTGCGTGGTGATCACAAAATAATGTTTTGAAGTCTCAGCAAAGGAAAGGGAGTCAGCAGAACAGCCAGTTTGGGCTGTCAGAGAGCAAGGTTTGGCCTGTTTAGGAATGGGGTAACCAGAGTCCCCTAGGTAGCAGTCCTGAGAGGCAAAGAGGTCCAGGAAGGATGGACACTGCTCACAAAATCCTAAACACACAGGAAGGAGCAGCCCTCCTGCCATGCCAACAGACCTGCTGGTGGGGAAGAACACTGGGCTGTATGAGCAAAGAGCTCTGGCTGGGACTCAAGGAGAAAAAGAGAGTTTGTGGCCCTTGGAAGAAAGGGAAAGCAATGTAGGAGGACTACAAGGATTCCATTAGCTTATACAGGGAGAAATTTAGAAAGACCAAAGGCTATCTGATATTTCATTTGACGTCTGCCATAAAAGACAGTAACAAATGTTTCTATAAATATGTTAGCTACAAAAGGAGGACTAAGGAGAACCTCATCTTTAATGGATGCAGAGACACACAGAGACAAAAGATGAGGGAAAGGCTGAGGTACTTAAAATGCCTTCTTTGCTCCAGACTTTAATAGCAAGGCCAGCTGTTGTCTGGGTACCCATGCATCTGAGTTGGAAGAACTGATCAATAAATAAAAAACTGACAACAAATAAAAAATTACCAATGAGAACAAACAAATCTCATCCTTGAAGTGACTCTAACATTTCCATGTTGCTGCATTTAGCTCAAGGAAATCCTTCACCCCTGTGGTGCCTGGGCTCCCTATGAGGGCTTCAGTATCCAGCACCAGCCATTCCTCCTGAGGGATGAGCAGCTCCTCCAGTGCCTTGTCCAGTAAAATTTACAGGAAAATGTTATCATTTACTAATTCGTTCTTTTCTTTCTAAGCAATTTTCAAGGCAACCCTTTAAACTCTTAGAGAATACCATTAGTCTCATTGCTAGGTACTTCTACAAACCTTTGCCCAAATGTCAGCTCTTAGAACAAACCTTTGCCTGATATGAGGCAGCAACTAACACTTGATTGGCAGAGTAGGTGGAAAAGGAAATAGAAAATTAACAAACAGTAGGTTACAATTTTCCCTGAAGATACAGCAAGAGGGAGGAGTTTTCCTCAATAAGAAAAGAAAAAAAGTAATAGAAGGGTAGGAGAAAAAGTAGTAGATAGTTTCAAAGGGAGAAATATTTTTGCAAAACCAAATCCTCCCACTAAATTTTCAAAGGTGAGGTGCAAAGAGCAGTAAGGCTACAAATGGACTTTAAGCCTATAACTGTAACTTGACCAGTCTTGACACTTATCCTCAATTCTCTTACAGATAGACTAAGATATATGAAACCTATTTGTACCTCAGCCACTTCAAAGAAAGAATTTATATAAATATAAACCCAAAGAGTCAGTAGTTTGACTTTCCCCTTTTGCATCCAAGACTTTTAAAAAATACAGAAATGACTGACAATAATACTTTAGGTGGATTCAACATGCAGGTGCCTCGAAGAATCAAAAGACATTCCTCTCTTCCTCCGAATAATGATGTTTAGTAAGAACATCTAGCCTGATGCAAAAGGAAAACTAAATCTATCATCAAATATATATTTATGAGAAAAACAGATGATTTTGCAGAGAAAGATGAACATCTAAAGCTTTGATGCAAGTATTTCTGTGGGTAGGACTGTAGCAGTGTACAGTACTGCTCTATTATGGAGAATGAGATAGTAGGATTTTCTAGTTTAAGGCACTATTTCTCTGCAAATCCTGCAGAGACAGCAGGGAACACAACTGATAAAGGGAAGACTTAAGTGTTTTTGTCTTTAAACAAAGTATAACGCTTTGCTTCATCTTTTGAAGATAAACTGTTTCGGTATTTTTAGCATTCACAGGAATGAGGGACTGTGTGCAGACTGTGTGCACTGTGGTGCAGGCAGAGAACGGGAAGGCGAGGTAGAGATTTCACATTTATCTCTGCCAATGCATTTTACACACTGCCCTGCATTTTACACACTGCTAATGCATTTTACACACTGCCCTGCAGCACTCCTGATGCTCCAGTGTCCCCTCAGCAGAGATGGCAAAGGCACAAAGACCAAACTGCATGGTGGTGGTGGTGTAACAGGGATCAGTGCCCACAAGGGAACACAGAACACTGTCACTTCAGATTTGGCTTAACTCAAAATGCCTCTGTCATGATGGACAGTCTTCATTTTCCTGCTCACCCCAGCAGGATTCAATTTTAACAGGGACACTTGCAAAATCAAAAAACACACAAAGCAAAGCCTTTTGCAAAATTTCATTCCCAGTGAACAGGTTTAATAGAAAATTTAAACCCCAAGAGTTAAAAGACAAGTTACTTAAAGCCTAAGTAATCTTAAATTGCCACTTAACAACATATGTTCCCATATCAAAAACAGAACTTCTAGCCCCACTACTTCTAAAATTATCAAATTAATCAAATTTTATTCTGAGTGATTAAGATGAAATTTGGAGAGTAAAAAAAGGGAGACCAGACTGTCAAATGCAATATTTTAACAGCATTTTATACATCCAGTTTCTCCTTGCCCTCAGGAGATAACATTGGTGTGGCTGTGTGTAACTTTTAGTACTGCACATGAATTCCAATACTAATATCCATCCAAAGGAGATTATCTTTGAAGGGATGATGCAAAGATCAGATATAGATAGTTCCCAGCAGATACAGAAAGTTGCTCCTGCCTCTGCTCCCAGCACTTGTCCATGTGTGGATGAAAAAGAAGTGGCCCAACTCACTGGGTATGAGGTTAATTCTTGCTGCAGGATACACATATTCCAAACAAAGAACAACACCCACTGCCTCCCAGATGAGGAGTAGAGGAGGAGGAGGCGTCTACACTGAGTAGACTTCTCTCAGTGTAACACAAAACCATCAGCTTTGTATTCACTGTGGCTCTGCCATGCAGCAGTGGTACCTGACTCGTGCTATGCAGTATTGTCCCAGAGAATGACCCCAGCTTCAGCTCTAAATCTTGCTAGACCAAACTGGGCGAACCTACATGCCTATAAGAAAGGTAAGAACAGCATGCTTGTGCAAAAGTGGGACAGAGGTAATTTTTCAACGATTTATAAGCCTATAATTCTGATCTTATTTGACAATGACATAGAACAGGTACAGCCCCAGCATTACAACAAAACCCAAATTTATAAAATCCTAAAGACAATGTAGCTCAAGCCAGCAAAACATAAATTTGCCCATGGCAATATGAGAAGAAAAATCTTTGTGATGTAGAAACAGATGTCACTATACATTTCTCACAATATGGCATTACCCACCGATCTGTATGCGTGGCTTCGCTGGAAATATTTAAAGGATATTCCATAAGCATTTCAACTACGTTGTTCTGAGTATATCTAAGTGAACTGGGAATACCATAGTCTTTCTTAAAAGTTTCTATTTAAGTGAAAACTTACAGTAACTAATCACTTAGACTAGTCAAAACAAACAAAAACCCCCATTTCATCACCTAAAAAGCTGCAATAACAGAAAATCTGACACAGCCAAGATATAATTATGATCAACATCAGACAGAGAAGCATAAAAAGTGAGAAGTGCAGTCAGAACATTCAGGGTGTCAAGCAGAGTGCATGTGATCCCAGCTGCACAGTATTTCAGTATAATTAAACCATACTTCTTACATAATGAAAGTTAAGTGACGATCAAGAGTGAAGCAACTAAAAGCTTTCTGGTACAGGAATACTAGCATTGAAAGGTAATTTTCAAGATTTTTTTTTTTTTAAAGAGCAGGCGAAAAATAAATTCTGGTTGTTTCTCAATGAGGAGCATCTTCTTTCACTTTAATATTATCACTTGTGTGCACAACTCAAGAAGTATTTAGTTAGTTTTTTATTATAGTAAAATTCCAGCAGATTTGAAAATGAGAGCAAATTCTCTTGTATAGTCAGAGCCAGGTTTAACAAAACCCAAGAAAATGCTTTAACCAGTGATGTACTCACTGCCCTTTCCCCACCTTCTCCACAGTCTTCTATTTGTGGTAGTAAAATCCTGCTGAGTTGAATTCATGCACTGAATTAACTTCTTATAGTTGCATGAAAACAAATAAGAAAAGTTAAAGTATTTATTTGTGACAAGGGATATTAACTACTTTGAGCTCATGAACTGAGGCAAGCAGTAGCACAGCCCTGATGCTGTGGGAATTATTGCTGTAACACAATTTCTGCAGAACAGCTCACAGTCAAATCCAAGGTTTATTTCTGCTACAAATGCCCAATGATTTGAGCTCACATCTGCTCTGGAGCACAGCCTGGAAGAGCAGGGCATGCCTAGCAGGCCTGGATTCCCCCCCACCCAAGACTGGATTACCTGTCAGTTTGGAGGAATGGTGGGACTACATTTGGCAGCTGTAATACGTGGCAGCACTTTTTGAGGAACAGGAAAGCCAGCTCTGCTGCAGACTGGAGAATCAGAGCTGTGACACCACAGCACTGGGAGCAGTTTCACTGCCAAAGGGACATATCCAGTTTGTTTGGTTTGATCTCCAAGCATGGAGATCCATGCTGTTGCAGCTATGCTAGTAATGATATCAAATTATAGCTCATTTTAACCTGACTTTTATGAGCCTACATAAACATCCAGACTTGAAAAAAAATACCCAAACTAATAGAAAGCATGATGGTTTCTAATTAATTACAGGTAAGAAAATCAAGTTATAGCATGACTGAGATTTTGGGATGTAAACAGAAGTCGAAATATTGCCACAGACGAAGTTGCAACTAGGGTAGCCTGGGGTCATTCACATATGCTGCAGCTCATCTTGATTTAGATCTTACATATTATTTAATTTTTTATTGCCTACATCCAGCTTAAAATGGTTGAGTAGTAAAAAATGCTAAATGTATGTAAATCAGAGATGAGATTAATACTTGCCCCCACAAAAAGATACTACAGTACAGATCTAGAATGTTTCTCATAGGAACAATATAAATGCTATGACAGAAGAGAAAGGTATTCTCTCGTGATTTACAAGCTACATCGGTGGGATTCCCTGGGAGAGACTCTAGTCCTGAACTACAATTGTAAGGAACAGTTACAGAAAGTTCTTACAGGTTTGCAAAAAGCTTATCAAGTTATATTAGTTCTCTAGGGTAGATCTTCTCTTTCACAAGTGGCAGTAGAGGAGCCTGGAGCTAGAAAAGCAGTAACACAGGGAAAAGTACTACCAACCCAGTTCACTTTTATCACTTACTGATAGGATATTATTTTCCAGCATCTGTCAGTCAAAATGAAACTGGAAGGGAAGGTCAAAGTCCAACTCCATTAACTCAATGCCTGTTACCTGTCCACAGGTGACAACTCTATTGAATAAACAGCAGATCCCATTTTAAGTCCCTGTAGTCTAATCCAATACCAAATTTAAAATATATACATTATAAAATGCATATACATGTCCCTTCCCTTCTTAAACAGAGAAGAAATTCAGATTTGATGCTTAAAACACTCCACATATTCCCATGAAAGAGCACAGTGAGGGGACAAAACCAACCTGCTAGCTCACAAAGGTTGAAAATTTAAACAAATAGATCAATAATTTTCTACCTGAAAAAATTACAAGTTCTCAAAACATAGAACTTTACTTTTGTAAGCCGCTCAAAGACAGTCTCAAGCTTCAAATTATGCCCTTGATTGCCTTCTTATAGATAATGAAGATATATACAGTCAGGACAGAAGCTTGCACTTGCTTTCATCATGCTGGGTGCCAGCTACAGAGCAACTCAGTCAATTAAATACAGGTGTCAACATGGCCATTCTTGATGTCTGAGAGCAAACTAATCAGCTGGACTCCAGCCTGCTGCAGAAGAAAAATACACATCTCCCACAGGTCCTGTTATGACATCTAGCTTTGTCCTAGGCTAAGACAAAGGCTTAGCCCTTGTCTAAGGCTGCCTTGGATTATCTGGAACACATAAAATAGTACTCAAGCTCTTTATTTGGCAGTTTAATCACTCAGATTGTTCCACTGGCCTCCATATATCAGCCCAAGTGAGTAACTCCCAAGAATAAAAAGCTGACTCTGTATTCAAGAATGTACAACACTGGAACCTGAAATGATTCACCTTTAGCTGTAGAGATTGGACTGCTACAAATCAATAACAAAAGCAGCAACAGAAAGCTGCAGATATCACCACCCAAGAGATTAAATATGAGTAGCTCTCTCCCAAGTTACAGGCTCCACTGTCATTCTCGTTTATGCAGAGAAGTAAAATATTATCAGAAATATATTTCTGCAAAGTTATTCACAACGGTGCTATCAGAGTCTATTCCATGTGTTCTCTGCCCTCAAGAAGCACACCAGAGCAATCTTTTATTTGCCAGGAATACCTGTGCTGACTCATGTAACCAGTTAAAAAGCCAATAGCAAAATGCCCACCTTAAGTGCATGGTTCTCTTTCTCTAGTCTCTAACATATCAACAACAGATGAAGTAGATTTTAGGCACAAGAGAACAACAAAACCAATTTTACATCAAACCATCTCCCCAGTTTGCTAATGAGAGCCGAAGAACAACACAGCAAGAAACTCATTCCTCAGTCAGATCTGTGCAAGGACTGAAGAAAAGCACTTACCGGGTCTTGGGATTTATCTTTGACATCGTAGACTGTGAGTTTTATTTTAGTTTCCTCATAGATGGGGTATTCCGGTGGGAAGGTCACACCAGTCAGAAACAGAGGATCTTTTGTACCCTGTGCAACATGAGTAAACACTCAGTAAGGACAGCTGAGCAATGTGAAGGATGTCACTGTGGAGGTACAGAAACCCACAAGGTGTCAGCTGTCTACAGCAGAGAGATGGGAACACCTCAGTTTTATTACCCAATCAAAGAGAAAAAACAAACAGCCTTAAAACTTTAGCAGGAAAACTAAAAACAAACAAGCAAAACCCAAACAAAACTACAAGAACTTCCTGGAAAGTTTTTTTAACCGGGAAGGATATGAAGTGCTTCAGAGGCAGAGCCTGCTATCACATTTTTAAACAGCTCAGCCAGTACCAGGTTCTGGAATACAACCTATAATAACCAAAAACCCTTTCTTACTCCCACAACACTGTTTGAAAGTACCAAAATTTAAATGAACTAAGGATTTAACACGCACACACATACAAAAAAGAGCAATCTTCATTAAGCCACAATACTAAGTGTATAGAAATGCTCAGTATTACATGAAGGATACTGATTTTGTGGAGAGGGGATTGAAATACTCCTCTTTAGGCAGTACTGCTATAAAATAAAATTCCTGTGCTTTGAAACATTACGATTACACTTAAAAGCTGTACACAGAAGTAACTATATCGTAGCTAAAGATGTACAATTAAATGAATAATACAAAACATTGTTTACAATTTCTTAATGTTTAATTACACCGAATTGCCAAAGATTACCAGGTGTGTATCCTTAAATTTTCCATTAAGTAATTAAAAAAAAAAAAGGCTTGTGCACAACAAAGGTAATTTATCTTATGGATTAACTTTCTGTGACCCTGCCTTGCCCTCCACGAAAGCTTGACTACAAAGCCAAGAACCTTGATAAAACAAATTCAGGAATTTATTGAGGTCTAGGACATTGTATTAGGAAATGCATCAACTTCTATTTAAGAAAATACATAGTTATCTATCCATCTTTTGCACAACATCATTCCAGACAGTCTGCAATGAGACATCCTGATCAGATACAAGATATTTGAATTAAGCAGTTTCAGGATGGTTGAGGGCTGGAACCATAATAATTTAATTAGTAGTTGGTTGAAAGTAATCACACGAAGACCTCATGAAATATTCTCATTGTATTTAAGAGTTAAAACAAGCCTCTGGTGAAATCATGTGTGTGTTTACAATGAGACTTTCCGGCTCTTAATGAATCTCCCCAGTAAGTTAAGCAAGTTACATCTACATTGCTCACCCTTCATTTTCTCTGAACCATTTTTGCTGTTTCTGACACCAATGCTTACAGGGCAAAGTGAGGACTAGCAAAGCAGCCTCAGACAACTTTAGTTGTAACGTATGATGCCAATTACTAATTCTTTCATGTAAAGTCACAGACATTACATATACACATTTCTTTCCCAAATTATAGATCTAGGGTAATATTTTTCAAATTGCAAAAGCATCAGCTTTTTAATGGAAAAAATAAAAAAAAAACAAATAGGATAATGTTTTTTGGAATGGTAAAAAGGACCATGTAATACACCTATGCTTTTCTGCATTCAAAAATACTTTCCAAACTCACTATACTCTTAATTAAGTTTTATTTTGCATTGCCTTGTCCCTTCATGAGAGCAACTATTCCCTGTTTCATTCTAAACCTGTGTCTGGAGAATTGGAATATTTTCCATGCCTCCACTTGGAACAACAGAGCTTTCATGAGAAGCCAAGTGAATTTCTGTTTATCCTGGTTAAATGCCAAGAACTACAGCACACTTCAGTATGCTTTACTAACTGCCAGGGTGTGCTTGTCTTACCTAAGGCTATGCACCAACTTGTTTTATTCCTAACTCACTTTCTAAGGAAGAAATGAGCAATCCAACAATCAGCATGTTAATTGAATAAGAAAGACTCTCACCTCCACGATTTCAGTGCTCGAATACCGCGTCGAAATGTGCTCTGCTGGATGCACCACTGAGACCTGGATAAACGTGCTCAGCTTTCGATCACGGGTAGCAGCCACTAGATCCTTGCATGCTGGAGACAGTGCAAAATAAAAATAAAATACTCAAAAGCAAACTCCAGGAAAATGCTGTCACAGACACAGGACAAAGCAGACCACGCTCCAGCTCCAGATTAAATCTCCAGAGACAAGTCCATTTAACAGAGGAAGTCCCTTGGAAGTAACCTACAGAAATAGGAAGTCACATGCCACAGAACTGAGCTGAGATCTCCTTTCCACTAAAAACATTTGCAGCTTCTGCAAAGCTCCCTGCCAGAGGCTCATCAGCCCCAGCCCACAAGTGTGCATGCGCACATGCTGCAATAGTAAGTAATTTTACATAAGTACTCATTTAATTTGCCCACAAAATCTCTTTTAGCAGCCCTATTGGATCTTCTCTTGTCTGACAATTTCCCCAGTTACACAACCTTTTCAAACACATTCTAAAACAGCTAATTGCTATCAGTGGTTAAGCTGGTTTATATAGTTTGTTACTACTTGTGAACTTAGAGCTAGTCATCAGGTATAAATCTACATACCTAAAAGCAGGCAGCAACAATCAATTCTTTTGTCATGGACTGGTATATAAATGAGAATTGCATTCTGCCTATATAGCATCATTCTTAAAACTCATTCTACCTCACAGAGAAATTGTGTTCTAATAATTCATTTTTATCCTGGACTCAGAGTCCCTTACCATGAGAACATTCTTTACACTTACACACCTTATGCCTTCAAAATGAAAGGGTAAAAGCACTGAAGAAAAAGAAGGAAGGAAGAAATAAATAAAGGCATCATCAGCTACTCCACAGAAGGGACACAGATTAATGAGCCATGCATTGAAATATAGATATATATTTTATATATATCTATATATATATATATGAATATACAGCAGTGAACACTGCTGTGGGATCTACCCAGTGCTTTCTGCAGGGCAATAAACTATCCTGGGCTCCCAGAAGCCTGAGGCAAGCAAAGACAAGACCATGGTCCAGAGAGGGTAATTGTCAAGAAAGAGCTGAGAGTATTTTCTATGAGCCTACATTGCCTACCAGGGGCTTCCTCAAGTGCAGCTGACCTTTACCTTTCCAAAAGGTGAGTCAGATTATCCTCACAGCAAGCAAGCTTGGTCTGATGAGAAAGCAATGCCAGAAAAGCTCTGATACATACAAAAGGCCAAGTCAGCTTGTTTTACACCTTTTTTTTTTTCCTTTGGGCTTGAACCTGCTGCTGGAGTAAATAAAAGGAAAACTAGCTGAAGCTTTTTTACCACTCTTTTATTACAGTTAAAAGAGGCAGGGAGACAATTAAATCTAACCTTCAGAGATTAAAGTTTTTGCTTTAGCCCAAATTGCCAATGAAATCTCCTGGTATATAGTTTCAAATTGACCCCTATTATAATTTGGAGGAAAAAGTGGGATAAGCATAAAAGTTTGTGCATGATGAAGTCTTTACGAAAGAGCTGATGTAACAGCACCAGGCTCAAACAGCGAGTTGCCAGCAAGTCTTTGCTGCTAAGACGCACTGCCTTATTAAAATGACTGAATACTAGCACTACTTGACATCATCTTAAAAATTACAGTAGACTTTGTGCAAAGCAGTCGTCAAAGCACAAAAGGCTCAGCAGACACCTTCTGACACTATTTGACTTTGTCCTCTCTAAAGCTGATCACAAGTATAGCAGATCACTGAGATTTCCAAATATAGCCAGTTCCCCCCACAGAACCTGATCTCATGCCACCATACAACCCTTAAATATTGCACTCTATAATCTTTTTAGAATGTAGCACAGTTTCAGAGGAATGGCAAGAGACCTCATGTTCACTACCAGAGGCTGGAACAGAGAGACAGTCCAATTTTTCACACCTACCACACAGGAAGGCTAGCCAGCTCACAATTCACTAGAATGCAACAAAAGTGAGAAAAACAAAGACACACAGAGACACCTAGGAAAAACAAAATCAGACCCCCAAAAAACCTTATCAGTGTCTCTGGTAGGAGCTCTGCAGCTGAACTCTTGGAAAAAGTACATGATGAATCTAGGCAAAACCCTCACAAATAATAATTTGATCCAGTTGAGTCTTGTCTCAAATACATTATCTAGATGTGACTAAATCTTTTAGCTGCCAAGAGCACAGGCTTTTATGCTACTGAGAAACCATTAACAATAGGAAGAAGATTTGCACTAAGTGGTCACCACCTTGCTGCTATCTGAACATAGGAGGCAATTTATTTCTGTGACAGTACTGCAATCCAGTCATTAGATTATTTTTCCTGTAAAAAGGTGGCCTAGCAGCATGATCTTGAATTTCATTGGACAGAGCTGACAGAAAAATAACTCATCTGCATATCTCCAGTAGGGAGGATCAGCATAAAGCATCAGAACTCTTCGGGAAACACTGGTGCAGAGGATAAATGAAATTAAATGAAACCTGCATCTTCTTTGATGACAGTGTTATTTATCTCTACTGTGACACTGGACTAGTGTTGTTCACCACTCTCCTTTCAGTCAGAGAGGATATTCAATAAAGTTATCCCAGTAAAGAACACAGAAGTTGCCAGTTTGAGCCACAGTACATCACTTCCCTTCAAAACAGCCCAAATTAAAAGTTTAACAAAACAAAAGGACTGCTTTTAAGCTGATGCCAAAGAATAGAAGCTTGTTATATCCTGTTCACAGCCTGGCAAGCTCCACAGCCCCATGCTGCATTATCGCCCTTTGAACAATTTTACTATCAGCACTTTAGGTCTTCAAAGAAACAAAGTGGGCAAAGTGAAACATTACACAGTTAGGAAAGTATGCTATATATTTAAACAAGTTTGTTAGGTATTATAGGCATGCCCCTCAAAGAGAAACTGATAAAAACACAAGCATAAAAGGCATTCTGAGGCTGTTTCCTGAACTGCAAATGTAGCACCGTGAGAGCAGGTAACAACATCAACTCACTTTCCACCATAACCTATCCCCAAGCAGACCACAGGTTATGTTATTTCTCAATGCTTCAGAATGTCTGAATTAACCCTGGAAAAATTCATCGACAAAACACAGTGAAATGAAGCACCAGCTTGTACTTACATGCCAAAAGTATATGAATCTACTCATTGTGACTGTTGACTCAGAGTGTAAAAGCCTGAGTCATCCATTCCCCTGGTGAGCAAACCTCTGCTGAGCCTATCAGCGTACAAGGAATGTTTAAGGAAGAACTGCATTAAGAATAATTTATGCTTTAATATCAACAAAGAAAAAAAGTTAAGATAGCAGGAAGAAACAAATCCTCTACTGATATTTCACTGTTCTCTGTGCTGCACTGACATGATGGCTGTGCCCTCTGCCCTTCTGTGTGTGCGCCTACACAAAGAAGTGAAAGACTGGTTACTGTTTCCTCATGGGACCTTGGAGGATTTTTGAAAAATGTTATTTCTATATTAGAAGAGAGTACAGAGAGAAAAACTAAAAAAAACCTATTAGTATATAACAGTAAGAAGAAAGGAAACAAACAAAACACAAAATAGAAATAGCCTGGAAATTCACCATCTACCTTCCCTGAAACTGTAACGCTTCTGACCAGGCATTTTGCACTCTCTGCTCCAAGCACAAAGCCCACTGGAGCAAAAAAGAATTAGTCTGGCAGAGAAACAGAGAGATGCAGCATCTCCCAGAAATGGAAAAGATACCCAGTAGCCAGAACAAACAACACGGGCAGCGGGAATGAAAGACATTTCCAGCTCAGAGTTGTTTGGGAAATGAGCCAAGAAGGATATCAAAAATTGGGAAATGGCATTGAAACAGAATAGTTTATTTTTGCTAGTGAGGAAAAATACAGTACACTGGTGAATGTCTTCTCATACTCTGGATTCACACAATGCATGTATCAGCCTATATCACAGTGTGCAAGGTAGCTCTTTCTTTAACCAGGGACAAACACCATTTCCCATATTCACAGCTTCATTTCTTCCCATATTCCAAACCAAAACAGATTCCAGGGGCTGGCTAGGAACAGGAATTCACAACACAGCCCTGTTGTCTCCAGGGTATGCTATTTTGTACGCTGTCCAAACATCAGAAAATTAGTAGCATCTGATGGCTAGGGGCATGGGAAAAGCCTGTGCCTCACATGCACATATATATGTGAAGGTAATGTTCAAATTGTTACTCATTCATCGACAGTGCAGAAGCATTATTATCCCAGAGCAACTTAGTTTATAAACAATAATGTACAGTCTGTCTTGATAAACTAATCAGTAAGGTGTAGCTATTCCTTAGTGGGCAAACGGACCTGTTAGAGAAGGGAATGCCAGACTTGGCAATTTGCAATGTGGACTCCCAGAATAATTCACCATGCAGGACTAAATGGATGTGGCCACAAACATTATAATGCCCATGCTATCACAAAATGAGAGCACAGTTACACAGCCATGCAACAGGTATGCATTAGGAGGGACACCTTTTAATTGTAGTGACCAAAATAGATGCTCAGACTCAGGTGAACTCTATAATGAAAAGAAACTCAGGGCAACAGAAAACTACATTGGAGCATATATATAAATAAGTAAAGATCCATTGATTTTTACCCATGGGGACATTCAAGATCACTGTTCCTGTCTCTGGGGGTGAGAGACTTCTATAAAAATAATATATCTGCTCTCCAGAACATACAGCTGGTTGCCAAAGTAACCTAGTTATATTTTCAAGGAAAGGTACATACATAAAACAATTAGTATCCTTCAGGGAGGTATGTAACAAACAGCAGGAAGGAGAAAGACGACAGGGAAGTCTTACCAAATTAATCTTTAAAAAAAAAATAATCTCAAAGACATCCCTACAAGTATAGGTTTTGGGGGAATAAACCCCCACAAGCACAAAACAATATTAACAGTATTTACCATAAATAATCTATCTGTATGCTGTCCAGAAAAACCTCAGTCATTAGCCACTTAATTTGCAGCTAAAAGAACATGATTATCTATGAGTCACTGAAGTAAGATACACATGAATGCTGCTAGGGAGAAATGCTGTACGCTGGTAAGGGATCATGCCCATGAGTGGAGATGCCAGCTGCACTCATCATCTCATTTGCCGATGAAGCGATTAATGTAGTTAGAATTACCAGGGTGCAAACCAGAGGTGATCTTTTTCAGACTAAGGTTAGAATTACCAGGGTGCAAACCAGAGGTGATCTCTTTCAGACTAAGGTTAGAATTACCAGGGTGCAAACCAAAGGTGATCTCTTTCAGACCAAGGTTAGAATTACCAGGGTGCAAAGCAGAGGTGATCTCTCTCAGACTAAGGCCTGTGTGAGTGTGGGGGTGTATCTGCAAAGGAGGTTTGATCCCAGCCCAGGTGGTGGAGTCTCACTGCCAGACTGGTGCTTGGACTGAGAAGTTTCCTTAGCAATGCACAGGCTTAATTTGTAACTTTTCATCCCCCATTGCCAGCAAAGGGGTTTCAATTCTTCTGCCATGCTAGAACAGGCCTATTTCCTCTTCAGCTTTGCTATTTAGCATGGACAGCCCCATACACTTAGGGTTTTAAGCATGATAGATGCAAGAGGCTCAGGAAACAGGCTGACTGGATCAACACAGCTCTCAGGCATCATCTCTGCACTGCAGGATGGAAGGCGTGCTTATAAGTGTTCAGCACCCATCCAGTGCTATTCACATTTGTTGTGCATTGATCTGCTGCTAACGTCAGACAATCAGTTCCTGCACATCCACAATCTTCATCCAGCTTTATTTACAGTTGTGGAGAACTGAGTTCCGTCATCTTCATGCTCTAGGCTTCAGCTACACAACAGCAACATGAGGAGAACTTAGAGCTTGGCTTAGAAAAGCTCCTCAAGTAATGAAACAAACTGGTTTTAATCAAAATTTTTAAACTTCTGTAATTTTTGAAAATGCGTCTGAGAATACACATCTGCTTATCGCTTTCAAGTAATTGCAAAAAGATATTTTTTCCCAAAAAGATTTCCTTACTAAGCACATTGTGACTCTAATAGCACAGCAAACTTTCTAAAAGATGCAGCAGACTTGTGACAGCAAGGCAGATCTCTTGCTGTTTGCTATAGGTTTTCAATTACTCTCTTTCCTTCTGTTCAAAACTATTCTACGCAAGGCACCACCTCCTAATGACATTTAGGCTCTTATCTTCAGTTTTCTAGTGAGAGAAATTAAGAAAGAAGGGGGCAGGGGCTTGAACCCTTACAAAAACTTGCTATACATTACTACTCCAAAATACATCCATATCAAAATAAAATTTGATACTGCAATTCCAAGACTGCAATTTATTTTGGGGTTGTTGCTATTTCAGAACACCACCAAAGGGTTTGAATCTTCATGGAAACAGAGCTAAATACCATTTTCTCCTTCACCTTCTCCTAATATTGTCGTATCAAGTATCTAATGACAAAGTAATCTTGCTGTAGTTTCTCTCACAGATTTCTAGCTATCCAAAAAAGAGAGTGGTTACAAGTTAAAGTACCAAATGAAGAATCAGAAGATCTGCACATGGTAAGCAAAATTCCATTTTTCTGTGAACTATTACCTTCTTCATACCATAAGCTTATACTGGTAATCACTTCATCTGAAATAAGATGATGAGTGCAGCTGGCATCTCAACAAAAATCAATAAGAACCTATAACAATTTATTTCAGATTTTATTTAAAATATATATTCTTCTGTTTGCTAACATTTTACATCTCTTTGGAAATAAACTAAATGTAAAAAAATACATCAGCAACACCACAAGAAAATGAAAAGAAACAAAAGTGCCAAGTCTCAAAGTTTTCAGTCTGCCACATCTGTTTTTATTACAACCATACACACTGCTTCCTTTGACAGGAGCATTTTTTCACTGCCATACCAGTTGTTAGGCGTAGTATTACGTGGACTTGATCCTCAGCCTGCAGTATTGACTGACTGCAGAGACAGCATTCTTTTCTAACATGTAAAGAAAATTCAGCTGTTGCTTAGCCTGGCTCCAAACCCACGTCATCATATGTATCTTCACAAGATACGCTTGGTGAGGAAAGCAGCTCCCCTCACAAAACATAACTACACCTAAGACATGCTGCAGGCTTAGATGCTGCATTAAGAACTCTGTGTAAAACTCTCTGGAGACAGCTCTGTAATTAATTGTCAGCAAATTGATGTGTGGCCACAGCCCTGATACCTATGAGACTCTGCTGGTTAATAAAACTATTAATTCCTTCTTTCAGTAAAAATGCTACATATTAAAGGTAATCAAATGAAGATGCCAGGACATGAAGCAGTAGGGAGCTATATTAACAACAGTAACTCACAAAATAAAAGACACACAATAATAAAAGCAAACTATAGGTCTACTCTCTTACTGAACAGCCTTACAATTCATCTGTGTGAGAACAGCTGTGTTCCTTCCTGTCACTGTGCCAAGTAAGGGGACAAGAAAGTCATGTAGTTTCAACTTCATAAGATTCAAACAAAATCCCCAAAAATAAAATAATCAAAAACCCCCACCAAAACCACCTCCTTAACATACCCTGAGGGAAGACAGCAGGAATGTTTGAGCCCTATAGTATTCTCCATGTGTAGTGCTCAAAAGAGGTAAAATATGGCCTTTAAAAAAAAGTAGGTAGCCTATTATTTACCTGTATGTTTGTAATTTTCTTTTTTCATTTTAACCCCTCACTCTGCTGGATTGCTAAATGTCAGGCTGGTTCACAGTTGTTCTCATTGCATAGTGTCTGATGTTGAAAATGACCAGTGAGATAGCCTAAAAAGATTATCTTCTACAGAAAACACAATGCAAACCACTGACTAATCTCTCCAGTATACCAGAGGTGACCTTTCAGCAAAACAAAACCCACACATCTCAAAGGAAAGGAGACGAAAATGTACTTCAAAGACAAGGCAAAGAAGAGTAAGACACGCTTTTAATCAAAGGAGAAAATAGATTTCTGCAATCCGGAACAGTCACTTTTAGTCCAGTAGTGATTAAATTTGCTGGTAGGAAAATGCTTGATAAATGCTAAATAATCTGCATTCAAGCTGTAGTTAAAAGGAGATGTTCCAGCATAAGGAAGACTTGCTTGAAAAGACAGAAATTCTGGATTAATACCTAAATTAGAAGTCCAAATAAAAGACAATGATTAACTCCTCAGAGGATTTTGAGGCAGTCATTCTGACCAATAATTCAGATTGCTTTAATACGGCAACATAACAAAGTAGAACTTCACAAGGAATTTTATAAAATGCAATATGGGTTTTTTTCCCATAAATGACAGAGTCCAGAAATAATAAGACCTCAGAGGTCAAGGATCATGTCAGAAGACGAGCTTCAAGAAATCCATCTCCCACAAACATCCTGCATTTGTTTACTTGTGTATTTTGGAGGAATAACCTTTACTCCTAAACTTCTCCAAAAAATGTACCTCAGCCATGAAAACTCTGGTGGTACAGACCAACACCCTTCTAAAAATACAGGGTAAAAAACACCATAGTGACTGCAGCTGTTGTCACTGCCTAGATGTTATTTCAAAGTAACATTTTTAAATGCAAATACATTTTTTTGTGTAGTTTCTTCAATATCAAAACCAAGATAATTTCCTCCCCAAGACACTGGCTCATAATTATTACTCTAAATTTACAACTCTGCCGTTTGCATTTTGAAGATTTTAAAGGGGAGACATTCATGATTTTTGCAAAGGAGTAAGACCCAAACCAGAAAATTTAATCCTTGTACTATAAATACACACTAATTTCCAGCAGAAGTTTCTTCAAGGGTGAACAATGGCTATTTACGTGCAACAATAATATATTTGAAACTGCCTTGATTTTGATATGCTGACACATGTAAAGACATAGCCGGCTTCTTCAGAGATAAAATTTTAAATTATTTTCATTCATTTGTACAAAGAAATAATAAGTTAGGATTAAGAGGACACAAAAAAAAATGATAAAAACAACAACAATCACCCAAAACCAACAACAACCAAAAAAACCCCCAAAAACTTTTATTTGTCTCTTCAGAGATAGCCCTTGGTAGATTACAGATGTGAATCTTGAATTACCTAGGTATTGCAGCTCTTCATCTCAAAGCTAAGAACAGTGCTAGTCCACTTCACTTTTTAAAGCAGATAATTCAGAATTCTACAAACAATCCTCAGCTTCTCAGGTATGAGGAATTCTCATCTTTAAGAAATGCTAACACCAAATTCTTCTTAACTCATCACAATGAAATTTGACACACCTTCAATCTCTCAGAAATCAATCTTAAAAGCAAGAGAATTCCAGATTGAAGTTTTAGCTTGTTTTGAACATTGGAACAAGACTGAAGTAAATTTTTAAAATGCTTCTTTATAACACAGCAGTTTTATATTCCACATAATAGGCAAAAACCACTCTGAAAATATGGCTGATAATAATAACTGAAGTGTCCATAACTGGACTAGAAAAATTATTTGCCACAGCAGGCAAGGATGAAACAATGAAGAAAAGCATTCTTAAGCTTTTGTTTGTTTTCAGCAAAGCACCTCAGGTCAGTCTGCCAGTCATGCTGCATGGCCTGCTGTGTGGGATTTTGCACTGCTGCTGCATTTAGGAGAATTTCAGCATTTTCAGGGCCTGCAGAAGAACCTGATTCTTGAGTCAAATCTCACCACAGACCATGCATTTCAAAATTTCCAAAAATAAGTACATTTATAACTAATGTGTTCAAAAGGAGCAGATTACTTTAGCCTTCCATTAATTCAATGTTTTTCTATTTATGTAACTTCTGTTTCCACATATGAGGATTAAAAACAAGTCCACTGGGAAATGTCTTACAACATGAAAGTATTACCACAATTATTTGTACAGGCACATTCAGAGGTGTATTTAACAACTGCCACTTGAAACACAAAGGTTCAGCTAATGCAGCAAAGAGTGAAAAAAGTCAAGAGCTATCATGCTTTGAGTTATTAAAAATGTTTTCAGTTAATATATTATTGGCCTAACAACAGAGAGCTGTTCCATTTCTGTTTAGTCATTATCATTCTGCACAAGAAGCACCAACTCTGTGACTACTATAACCTCTAAAAAATTTGCTTGCTTTTTGTCTTCCAAATAATCTCTACACTTTTGCAATTATGAGGTGACTTTACCTTCACAGAGAAAGATACACAAGGAAAGAGACAGAAGGAATTCCCTAGGCAATTTTTCATTAAGTGCTCTACAGTCTGGGCTAAACGTTAGAAAAGATCAACCACAAAAAGTGACAGTAAAAAAAGTTGAAAAGTTCTCTAACAGAGCAGCTGCAAACCACAAAAAGCTGCAAGCAAATACACAAGAGAAAGGGAGACTTGAGAGACTGTTGTATCCACTCAAAGCCGTCTCACCTTGTCTGCAAAATAAGGGAGATTTTCATGTCAGCAGGCACAGAGGGCACAAAAGACAATCATAATTTGGTATTTTACATATGTATTTTTACATTCCAGTACCACTGAACTCAGGTTGCTGTCCATGATCACTCCAGAACTGAGGTCCACCCCACTGGAAAAAGAGCACTAATCACTTAATAGTCATCATCAGTTTGTCTTTGACGCAAATTCTTTTCTTTGCAGAGTTTAAACTCAGGGTAAAACTCCATTTCAATTTTATTCCTGGCCAACACCACTTCTGCAAATACAAGTTTACTATACATTTTTTACTTCAAGCTTTCATTTTGCAAACATTCCATGAATAACAGTTCCTTGAAAGAAGACACAACAAAAAAAAAAGGTTTTGCACATATACAAAAATTCATAAAAATGAACACCAGTAACATATTATCCAGGCCAAGAGCATCCACAAAACTATTTTAACAATTGCTGACTCTAGTCCTGACTCTTTTTGCCCAAAAAGAAAGGTTATTCAGGCTGCTCTTAAACCCTTCATGATATCTTCAGTGTGCCCCACATAACGATTTAATTACGATGCAAGGGTGAAATTCCCTAGAACAGCTTGAGTTCACATAGAGAGCAAACATTTTAAATAGTCTAATTTCAACATAACTGTGAGTGATTATTTAGAGAACTTGAAAACTTTTTAGATCACGAGCTAGGTACCAACAACAGTTTGCAGACACCTTACTGTCCATACACAGCACAGAATGTTGGAGGAGTTCACGTCAAACCAGTCACTACCAGCTGTAAGAAGCCTCCAAACTCTTTCTGGAAAGTTACATGACAAATTCCAAGCACAGAGATTTTGGAATCAGCCTCAAGTTTAACAAATCCAACCCCCCTGTCCAAGCGGGGTCAACCACAGCAGGCTGCATCCACTTGGGTGTTACAACACCCAAGGACAAAGACTTCAGAACCTCCTCCAAGCACTGCACCAGTGGCTGACCACCCTCACAGTAAAAAAAATCCCAACTATCCCTGTCCAGCAATTCCAAATAAAAATTATTTTTCATTCATGCCTAGGAAAAAAATCCCAGGACTGTGAGGCCCAATTAGGCAGCAGCAGAGAAAACGAAGATGTCAGGCACTGAAGCACACAAGCAGGGATACCTAAAATGGCTCTTCAGCAAACTTAGTGGTACACACAATTTCTTTTCTAAGTAGATATAAAATTTAATACTTTAATGCTACTACACTTTGCATTTTGATGAAAAAAGCACTGTTTCTAGAAGAAACAGTGTAGTTTTAAAAGATTTATGAAGGTGCAGAGAAGACCAAGGTCCATTGCTGAAAACATGCAAACACTGCATACCTTTTAAGCTTCCCTGACAACAGCACAGTTAAGGAGTTAGGACAAAAATAATCTCTTGCATTCTGAAGAGTTAAAATGTCAGCTTCCTGAGAGGCACAGAAAGGGTAGTAGGCAGCAGCAGGGCCAGGACTGCCATCCAAATCACAGTTGTGATGGGTAAGGAAGTCTTGCAGATCTCTCCCTAACAAAGGAACACCTCATCCTTGTTTGTCTCTCTGAGTACAAATATCTCAATAAGGACCAATACAATATTCTCAATAAGGATCTAATAAATGATGCACACACATTTGTGTATGCACAAACAGCAAGTCAAATCTCCTGCTGAGATCTACCACACCCACGTGGGAGTCATCCTAGGGAATTTCTGAAGAGCCTCATTTGAGAAAATCAGGTTCAAATATTGAACTGGAGAGAGCAATAGACTGGCACAGCAAATAGGAGAAAGTATGCACAATAGGAGGTATATTTTTGGGAAAAAGCAGGAAGAGAAAAATAATGATGAAAAAACAGCAGCAGCATGTGCCAAAAATAACTTCTCTCTCATGCAATGATCTTTAATCCTACTTTCCTATGAACTAGTTTAAAAATACTCATGTATTTAAAAATACAAGTTTTCCATTTCATCAGAATAACTGAAAAATTAATGTCACATTCCCCAGAATGCCTTATAATTCAGAAGTCAAGCACAATGCTTGTGAAAATACTAAAGGACAAATTAAGGTATCCAGTGGTTCTTCTTTGGTGTTTTTTTAATACCTAAGTGAGAAAAAAATTGAGAAATCTCAATTCTGAGAGAATTGCATTAAATCTCTACCTATATCTATAAATTCTTTAGTAATTTTGGAGCCCTTTTCCATATATAGCTTTCAATCAGCCTTACAAATTACCATTATATCACTGATAGCTATGAAAGTTTTACATCAGAAACCAGAAATAGTTCAGGCAAAGCAGCATGGAATGAGGTGGATGAACCCATGCTAAGACTGAGCTCTTGTCATTAATCTGTTTCTAGCACTCTGCCTCACTGGGATACTGAACTGGAGCCCCTCTCCACAGAAAACATAACTATTTTCAGCACAGACACAGCCATGCCTCTGAAAGTTTGGAAAAAAAGGAATTTTGCAAGCATGAGACAGCAATTGCAAAGTCTATAAGAAAAACATGCCATAGACACCAAAGCAGCATTTTCAATATCAAGAAAAATACCTGATTTTACTAAGAAGTCTACCAATTTTATTTATTGAAGGTTTGAAAAAGCAATGTCCTACCTAGTCTCATCCTTCTTTTTTTTCCATGGACTTATAAATGCAGCAGTTTTGTAACTGACAAGATTTCAGCATTTGTACATTTCTGACAGAATTTAATCCTATTATCTGCTGCATCACTCAAGAGCTAAGATGATAAACCCCTGTCTCTCAGAATGGCTAAATTCCAAAAAACCCTTTCAACTGTTAAACAGCTTTTAAAATTCAGGCATGTACAAATTCCTCTCTAAACAGATTAGCCACAGCTATTCAAAATTTATCTCTAGATAAGTGTTTATATCAAAACATGTGAAAGTCATTGTGAGAATCTTTAGGCTATGAGATTTATAAGCTTCCCTTACTCACAGCCCTTATTTATACATATTTATCTTTACAAGGTCATCAACCACTTTCTCCCAGTAGTTCAAATACAATTTTTTTTTTTTTCACAAAAGCTTCTGGAAACAGAAAATACTCCAATTTCATGGAGCAGAATGGAAGAAAATTGCCTGAAACTCAGTTTGCACCTGGGTTTAATACTGATACTCAAAACACCCTCAAGTTTCTTACTACTTGCATCAGCACATCAGCAGATTCCTGTAAATCCATCACACTGGAATATACTCAGACAGTAATGATTTGCTCCCTCATGCTGGCTCATCCTCTGCTCTGACCCTGCATTTAACGAGCCCACCATGGGGACTAACTGCTACACAGCACCTTGTAATGTGGAATTTTAATCTCTAACACCTACACAGAAATTGAATTTACACAAGTCAAAGCTGGTTAATAAAAATCATTAAGTATCAATGGATGCTGACAAGTTGGAAATACTTCTGCGACTACTTCTATTAGGAATTGCTGCTTACTGACTCAGAAACAAAGTAGATAACAAAAATGAGTAATGCTACACAAGATGTAATGGGTTTTCAGCAACAAAAAAATTCATATTTATGGACTACACAGAATAGCTATATATACACATATAACTCTCTATACAGATAATTTCATTAAGAACTCTAACTGTAAAGTATATATTATTATAAACAGAATTTTCAGTTTCTCTTAATATGCAAAAAGCACAGACAGCACTAACTGCTCACATATCTTCCCAAGTTTCATGTTTGGAATTTTTGAGTCCTTGCATAGTAAGCCCTACAATTAGTATAGATTAATATTTAAGGACTGTGACAGCATCCTGCTTCTCCAGCTGCAGTGCAAATGAAGACGATCCCTTCCCTAAAAGGGGCTGAAGGATAGATTTGTAGAATTACAGTGCCTACAGGTACAAATTTAAAAATTTCCTAAAATTTAAAAAGTTACTAAGAAGAAAGTGCATGTAAGGCATCTTAATGCTGCAAAAGTCTCAAAGCAGCCAGAAGTCAAACCAGTAGCTCCCAGAGGAAAACAAGAGCATTCTTTCCAATCATGTGGTAGCTTTTCTACATCCTGAATCTTTTCTGATGAATTTAAATTGCCTTTTCTTTACTATTTGTTATTGTGATGTAAAGTACCTAAGATACATCAGTAAAACTAAGAGGGGGAAAAAACAAACCTGACTAGCTGGTTTGGCGAAGATGGAATTTGTGCGGGACCAGAACAAACTGAAGCAAAATTCAGGAAACTGTTACAACAAAAGAGCAAAATGAACAAATAAAATTTAAAACTCACAAACCCAGCCTTTATTTTATATTATTGCTGCTATTGTTTCTAACATGGCAAACACAACTTTTTTTGAGGGAGAAATATCCCTGAGCAATATGTGACACCGAGTTTGATTCACAGGGAGATGATCACTTTTTAGATTTACTCAAAAGTGCGATGATGACTTTTTTTACAATTTTATTTGGCTAACACAACAAAGCATCATTTATTCACCAACTCATAACTTGATGAAGCAGAAGGATAACCAAATGGGCAAATTCTACTGGGATCAAGACTGGCTTCAAGTTTGTGGTAAGGATAAAACCAGTATTTCTGCTTATCATTCTTCCAGGAACAGCTGCTGCTGAAAAAGCTCCAGATTATGTTTCAGAATTGGAAAAATCATTTAGTCATGCTCCTTGAGCAGCATCAATATGCCATTTATTTTCAGTAGGCAGAGTTAAATCTGCTTCAAGACCTTTTCCAAAGGGATGGCATCACAATATCACTTGGGGAAAAATACGATCATGGAGAACAAAAACTTCAGCATTTACAGGTAGACTGCTTTTGTATCAATTTGGTGAAAAGAATAAACAAATCACCTAGAAATTTTTAATTTTAATTCTTTCAAATACTTGCTCAAGTTTTCTGTGATTTGTGCACTATTTAGTGAGATTTTGTAAAAACATAGTCATAAGATTTACATTACTCTACACTTTGAAAAGTACCTGGAGGTCATTCAACAATAGAACAGTCCATCAAAATTCATGGATCTAATATATTTGCAAAAAAAAAAAAAAAAAGGCACGTTTGAAAATGTCAGACAGGTGCTGTCATAAAAATTACCACCTGAATATGCTACAATATGTGCAGAGACATTTCTTCTATACAGCTATTTTGGTTACTATTACCATACTACAGCCATCATATCCCTTGCACTCTCTTCGCAAATCCAAGCAATTAGACAAACGCAAAACCACTAAAATTGTGTTGGTTACTGAGAGAGTAACTAACAAACTTATTTTCTCTTTTCCTCTTATTTATTTCTCCCTATTAACACCATGTTCATTACCTAGTTTGTGTTTGAGCACTTGACCACTAACTATGTATTCTATCCTGTTCCCTCATTTTCCTAATTGTTGCAATTTTCTTGTGCTGCTTTGCCAGTTCACTACCAAATACCCTTATAAAAGTACAAGCTCTTGAAAACCTCACAATAGTGTTCAAAATGCACAATGTAATTTATCTCCCTTAACTATAACCTTGTACATCAGCTGGGCTCACATACTACACATTGATGTAGCACAGCCACTTTGAAGTCAGGAATCCACAACATATTTATTTAGATCTGGGACTCAAGGGCTGGGATATTTTGGAGAAGCAACCAAGAAGAGCAGCTTCAAAATAAACATATATGTAAGATCTAAAACCTCACACTTCAAAGTCATGGGAAAGATTTTTATCAGTTTCACTGGTTTGTTATTCAGGCCCAGTATTGGGGTTCATTCCTTTTGCCCTGCTCCTCCTCTCTACTCATCACCCTGCACAGGCTGTCACATTCTCCCTTCCCAATGCTTCATGGAACTGCATACAGAACACAGGTTTATTCTTTGCTTTAACCTCAGGGAAAAAGAAAAAAGATAGCACTTTATTGCACTTTCAAATAAAATAAGAGAAGGCAATATTTAGACATTATATGAAAGGAATGCTTTCCAGAGTATTATGGACATAGGATGTTGCAAGGTAACTACCATAACAAAATACAAAACTCTAGGAAGAATTTTAGTATCATTATTTCAAGCTTCAGTTATCAGAACTTCCAACACTGAACAGCAGCACTTTGTTATAATGTCCCCAAATAAAACTCATGTATTTGGCAGCACTCAAACATAATTTAAAAGCTATATGTTGTTTTAGTTACTGGAGTTCCACTTCTGAATGTTATTCATTGACCAACATGTGACAAGAGACTTAAACTACAATTATGAGATGTTACAATTTTTTTAAATGTATTTCAACACATTTGTATATCAAATGATAGAAGCAAATGCCTATTTGCATATATATGTGTAAGTATGCTACTTAACTAATACAATAATATTGATTACATAACAAATACGAATATGAACAATATGACAGTGCTGGTGACCAGGGCTGCTGGAGCTGGAAAGTGTTGGCATGGGAACGCTGATATTGCAGTCAGAAGGATAACTGCTAAGAATTTCATTGACTGTTCAGTCACTGAAGGTGGATTCCCCTAATGCAAATGTGTTATGCTTAAATATTTAGTACTGTTTAAGATTCAAGACACTAAGAATCACCGTTATACAACTGCCTGTGTTGCCAAATATTCCTGACTTAGGACTCTGGACAGGACTATCAGCCAAAATCAAGAGGTTTATGCTGCTACTCCTAATTGTTACCTGAGCAGCAGCAGGATCCAGTGTATAAAATCACAACTCAATCAATATTGCTGCAGAACAAACTACAGAACATAAATGCCAACTAGGAACAGCCCAATGCAAAACACAAACACTGACCCTGAGTGAACAGAGATCCATCCCGCACAAGCCCAAACAACTCTTTACTTTGTTTTTACACTTCTGCCTGCTGGGGCACATTTATCACTGAAAGCAACTTTTCCTGAAGCACTGCTCATCTAATTTGCAGTCAGTGCCTGTAGCACCTTCCTCCCTCCCCTACCCTACACCTGAGTCATTCTGAGAGTTTGTTATTGCTGGAATGCTGCAATTACTGGCTCTGCAGTCACATCACCTATAAAATGTAAATAGAAATGCACAGAAAAGTTAAACCTGCTCTTAACGATTAAATAACATGGTGATTTCCCACCAACAGAGAACGAGGCCTTTGTTCCATGCAACATTTAATAATTTCTGCAGAAATAGTCTATACAGAAAAAACCCCATAACCTACTCGACAAAATTTTTTGCAATGCCATAACTACCTAATTTTTAAAAGACATAGAGATAAAAAATACACAGATAAAATGTAAGGTATTCTAAAAATAGCTGTATCAAATAGAACTGTGTCTGCCTCAAAGGGCACAGTTTTAAGGTGTCAGCTTTTCAATCAGTGTAGCTGCAGCAAAACACAAGCTGAGTGCAACCCAGTTCCAAGGACAAGGCCAGGAAAGAAGCCCCCAAAATGCAAGGAGCAAAAACAGAACCACAGGAGCCACATCACTCATGTTTGCTGCGTTTGGAGTTTCTGAAGGACAGTTGTTTGTATACTATTTCAATTCTCCAAATAGAGCAGTCTAATTGATACTTATATAATATTCTGCTCACAGTTATCTGTATTTCCCTCTCCCTCTTGCACTTAAATGTTTTTTGCAACAGATGCTATAAAAGTTTTTATACCAGAGTGAATTTTAACAGATACTGAATAACACTGAGTAAAAGTCTCTTAGTGTACTGCTACCCAACATCAGATATATATTCACAGGTCATATGGATGTAAATGTTGTAACAAATTTGACAAGTTTTAGTTCAAGTTTAGAATTTGAAAAGTCACTATTTGTGACTGTGTTCTTTTCCCATACACAGGAGCAGGGAGTAATCACAGGATCATTTCAGTTGGCAAAGACCCGAGGCGAGTGGAGCCACTAACCAATGTTCTTATTTCCCACACAGAATTTCTGTGTTCAGTGATTCTACAGCAAATAATTATTTCACTTACTATTTCAAAGGCTTCAAAGCTTTTGCACTGAAAGAATAGCGAAAAGTAGCCAAGCTTGCTTTGCACATTTTGAGCTGACATATTGTGCTCCTTGGTCTTGTACTACAAATATACCATTATTCAATTAGATTGCTTGACTTACTGAGCAATCTCAATTATTTTGTACTTCTAAATGGAAGGGGAAGCTTGAGCTGATAGAATCCATCCCAAAACAATTCTGCTACATGCTATAACAATATATAATTCTCATATACCAATTTTAAAGTACACTAAGTATTACTAAGTATAAAATGGCAAAGTTAGGTAAATATTTATATTGCCTCCACACTACCAAATAACATCACATTTAGATTAAAGTTTGTTCTAAAGCAACAGTCCTTTTATCTGGATATTGTTTCAAAAACTTCAAATTAAATGTCTTTTTCCAACTAAGTAGTATTTCAAAAGCTACATTCACAAAGCTATTGGGCAGATTTTCACCCTGGTGGAGCAGCATAGCCCTCGAGAATTCAATAACCTTTAGCCATTCCAACCAATTAAGAATCTAAAATCAGTGTTTCAAAAGGCACACACAGGCACTTCTCCCATCTAGACCTTCAATTTTTTAAAAAGGTCACATGCTACACTGTATAGCACTATATACATAAAAACTTTTCACACACAGGCCATTATAGTTTCAAAAATTCAAAATTGTATCTTACCAAGACTGAACTCCAGCTTTGGCTCATTTGCAATTCTCTGAATACCTTAAAAGGTCAAGAAAAAAAATATTAGAGATAAAAGGCAAGACATGGAAATCAAATTAATACACAGCAAAACTTTGACATGCCTATAACTACTGCCATTGCCACTGAAGTAACATTCTATGTTAGAAACTCATGGTCAAAGCAAACTTGGATGAAATACCTGCCTGAAAAAAGGCTACTTTTGAAGAAGACTTCCTTCTTAATGGAAACTTTCTGCTGCTGGGAAAGGAAACTAGGGTAAAAAACCAGGTTTTCATGGCTGTGTTACTCGTAAGATTTCCAGTCACAGTGGCTGACTATATATGAGTTGGGAAAATATTAAGTCTTATAAGTAATTTTTAAGTAGGTATGTCATCACATTAAATCAAACTCCATGTTTAGTGAAAGTAGGTAGATCAGGTTAATAGAGTAAAATATAAACACATTATTGATCCACAAATTGTATAGCAATGAGCCCAACTTCTTTTGTTGGAGAATAAACACATTAATTCCTCT
Source organism: Zonotrichia leucophrys gambelii (assembly GCF_028769735.1). Taxonomy (NCBI): domain Eukaryota; kingdom Metazoa; phylum Chordata; class Aves; order Passeriformes; family Passerellidae; genus Zonotrichia; species Zonotrichia leucophrys. The sequence goes on along the minus strand of NC_088173.1, from coordinate 41,893,649 downwards.
TCTTACAAAACTGGGACAGGAACAGTTTAATCCATTGTGGAATTATGTTCTATTGCAAAGGGCAATATTTTCTTATGCTAAAATAAAGGAGTGAATCACAGAGATGCAACAACAGAAAAGTAGGAAGCAAGGAGGGATAGGTGAATAACACTTTGGTGTTTACCTGACACACAAACTAATTGGATCACAACTAGTTTCAATGAACTTGTACAAGTTAAACTCTCTTTTTGACATTTTGTATTCTCTAGTAAGCACTATTATTCATTATTGGTCAGTATTGAAGCAATTGGTCTGATGGGAAAGATTATAGTTGGTATATGAACTCAAGTAAGATTTTTGTTTAAAAAAAATTGTAAAACCTACAAACAAAAAAAAATCACCCCAAAACTATAGCTATGTCTGCTCCATAAACACATTATGCTGCTAAGTCTAGATTCACACTGTTCTCATTAGTGCAGCTATTCATTCACATCTGTGTGAGGAAAATTACAGCTGCAGAGCTTAGATAGGTCAAAAAGAAAACAAAAAGAGGATTTCTTTTTGTTTGTTGGTTTTCTTGTTTTTAATGGAGCTTTAATAAATTTGAGTTGAACTCTGCCATATTGGCCTGAAACACCTTCATGAATGCTGGCTATAGCATTAAGTGACTGGGCAACTGAAATACAGCCTTCTGACTGCAGTGCACCACCAAATACAACTCAGCAGGTACTTGCATTCAAATCCCCAGACTGCTTTTACATCACATAGAACAGACCTGTGATAGTAGTTCAAGTATCACTAAAGATTTGTACATTCATCAACATTATCAGACTATATTTTAAACAGTAATCCATGTAGGACATAAAAGAGGAAAAAAATGCTTTTATTCTTATTAGAAGAAAATAGGTAAGAGAGAACAACTCAGAAACACAGAAATCCCACATTTGTTCCCTTGAAGGTTATGTGCATAAACCAAAACATATTGGGGAAAAAATGGAAAGACAATTTTCATCAGTTTATTTCCTCTAAACTGCACTCTGACAGGCAAGAAGTTGAACAGCATTTTGTACCCTGCTTGTGACACTATCTGAACTGCCACAGAGACTGGGTCACTTTTATGGTACCATTCCATAAAATACATGCACTTACTGGTAAACTGGGGCTCTCCTAGACTGTCTAACTGGGATGAAGGGAAAAACTGTCGTGCTTCATCTGATGGTCTCTCCTCTTTGATTTCCATGACCAGCCTCCGGAGCTGCTGAATTTTATCCTGCCAATCTTCCGAGTTCACCTCTCCCAGTGCCACAGCACAAGATTCACAGCCCGGCTTTGAGGCAGCTTCGAGGCAAAGGTCCGGTTCTGCACTTAGAAAGCACGAAAGCAGCTCTTAGGGACTGTGCCTGGAAAGGGGGTGATGGAAATACTGATTTCACAAACAATCAAAACCACTACATACACACGTGTATTCATGGTCACAGAACCATGCAGCCCCATCTACCTCTGGGGTCAAATCCCAGCTCCTTCAGAACTGGTGCAGTGCTAAGCATATCCACAGAGTAGTTCCAGGATTGGTTAACTGATGGTTAAATTAGGTGGCAAAATCAACCCAAAATGGGAAATCCTTTTCCAGCACAGATTCTGCAGCCTACCAGGCAGCTCTCTGAGCAGCTAATTTGACTAAGAATTTGATTTAGGGCAGCAGACACAGTTCTCTCAGAGAGTGGGATTCACCAGAATTAATGTGTCCATCATCTCTTCTATTAAAGATCTCCATTATGCTCAGCCTCTCATTCATCCTTGCCAGAATACAATCAGGAACACATGCAGATAATTTAGCATGACATAACTCCCCTGTGAAGACTCAACAGGTTATATGTGGGAGCTTCAGACCTCACCATTATCCATGTGTCATTTGCTGTTCTGCCTCAAGTCTAATTGTTTAATGATCAAACTTTCTGAGAACAAAAGAAGAAGGGGGGGGGAAGACACTGAAGCTCCCAAGGAATCCAGGTAAGCAGCAAGGGCTGCTCATTTGATTAAGATTAGAGCAGGAAGAAAAAACACCTTGGAGACATTTAAAATTCTGTAGAATAGATAGCTTCACAGAGCCACAAATTCAATGTGGCATTTAGGGCTACACACACCGAGACGAGCAAACTGAGAAAGAAAGAAAATAAATTTTTTTTTTAACAAGTTACTAACTAATTTAGAAACAAAAAAATCTATAAAACACCTGTGCTATTGTATTAACAAGGATTGAGGTATTTCATTGGGCCTGAAAATCATTCTGAGCTAAATCAGCCATATATCATACCACTGGAAAAAACAGAACACTGAAAGGTTTTCATACTTAGCTTGAAAATACAAACAACATAGAAAAGTTATTTTCCATACAATGTGAACTTAAATTTATTTTACTACCTTGAGTATCTAACCTTGGGCACTTGCACACATGTTATTCTAAACCTCTTTGCACTTCATAAACTGAGCATCTGCCAGTTACAATAACCTCTGTTTTTATGGTTATGGAGGGGATAAAAGATGAAACCTCAAGTCTGGAAGGCTCTAAAAACTGTGTACAAATCCCTGTGGAGGTCAGACAAGCTTTTTGTCTGGGATGGATCTAAGGAAATACAACTGTGTGGCTGCAGATGCTGCTGAAAATGCTGGGTAACATTACATGTACCAGCTGGACCATAGATCTTATGAGGAAAGACTGGAAAGATAAACTGGAAACATCTGCTTCAGGGGCAGATAAAAAGCTAAAAAGGATTCAAACGCTTGCCTTTAACCCTGACTCAGAAAAAACACATATTCAATTCTTGAGAGAAGAATATCCAAAATCTTAGAGATGTTTAGATGTTCATTAGAGCCTGTTTTCAGACAAGATCTTTGCTTGAGCGACCAAACCTCACCAAGATGAGCTCTGCTGTTTGACCAAGCTGACTGAAGAGACAGGAGAGTCAGCTGTAAGCTCTCCTGGGATCTGGTACTCCATGTGAGCCACGCTTTCATGAATAACCTTCAGAAAGAGCAGTATTTAGGAGAGCTAGTAACTTTTCTGTTGCCCTGATAAGGTCTACATCTGCAGAGTGCTCTACTTCCTCCTGTCATTGACATCAATGAGTCTGAAGTCAGTCATATTTCATAGCATTTTGGAGCTACTAGTGGAAAATTGAAAGGAAAGGTATGTAATAAACCAGCATCAAGATCAAAACTAACTAATGAACTTTATTTAAAAAAAGACAAAACAAGAACCAACCAAACAAAACTTTAAAAACTGAACAACCATAAAAAAAGAAACCACCCAGACACAAAAAAAGCCGCCAAAATGCACACACACAAAAAACAAACCACAAAGTAAACATCTGCTTGTACCATTCAACCTTTAAAAGCACAGACAATTTTAATAAAAAGTTTGGAATCCAAAATTCCTTAGGTGAAAGAAAAGCTGTCAGAGAAACAAGTCAACACTTAACAGCCAAAATACAAATATACTAAGGTGTTCCTTTCTTTTAGCCCATTATCTTTAAATGGAAATAGGAACAGTAATCTTGCCTTGAAATATCCTACCACTAGCTTGATAAAAAACATCTGCTTTAGGAGGAAATCTATGTTTTTCAATTCAGGAAATCATGTTATTTAGATTTACCTCTTAGCTGTAAAAATCAGACTGCCAAGCTCAAAAGGCACACTGAATCATCATTAATATGCATGGAACCAGAAATGGAGAGTGAAATGCAGTAGGAGTGGGCATAATTCTGATCTAGTGCTAGTTTTCAGATGCGGAAATTCATTCTAAACTATACTTCAGAAACCACAGTCTGCTATATTTAGTGCCTTGGAGTACTCTGACAGCTAAGTTTAACTCTGAAAAGCATATGAAAAACCTGGAAAGTACTCATCACTGCAAATGTAAAAAGTTCCATTCTGCAGTAAGAATGAAGGTATCAGTACGAAGATCCACCTTCAGGTACTGGAAGGTTTGTGTACCAAAAGTCATCTTGCCAGAGGAAACACAACATGAAAAACACACACTGGTAAAAGAGTCTGTTGCAATAAAGGAGCACACAGGTTTATTTATGTAAGAAAGATCATAACCTCTATGCTCTTTTCCTTCAAATAGTTGCTGACTATTATTTTAAATCAGCTGTATACAGTAGTCCCTAACAAGCTCAGACATTTAATTCCAAGTTAAAAGAGAAAGTTAAAGAGAAAAAAAATAATATGAATCTTTCTCAAAATGAAACTAATGGACCCACAAATGTAATGAAGGCCTCAAACAAATGGCAGACATATCAGAAGAGTTATATAAATAATTCAATAAAAATTGCTCCTCCATGTTTTATTAAAATATTAACATTTAAATAAGAGATATATTAATCCATAACAATATAAATAATACACCTAAATGCAGTAGTATTTCATAGGTGGACAAAAGCACTTCATACTTTGCTGCTAACAAGTTATTGTAGAACACAAGCACCTATGCCATACTGTTACTGCTGAAAGGAGTTACCACGAGTAGTTTTGAAAAAACCCTTTGGTTTTATATCTTATTCACTTGTTATTAACCTTTTTTTTAAAGAAGATTTTATTGGTTTATTTTACTAAACAGTTAAAGGTGACAGGAAGACTGACTCTCTTTGGCTTGCTATATTTTCCTTCATGAGAGTTTAAGCATAACAAATGTTGAACAAGACAGACGAAATTACTGGGATAATTCAAATTAGTAAAATGTACAAAGCCCATGGTCAATATCCACAATGAAAGCTTTGACTTTTTTAAAGGATCACTATTTTTCCCCCCATGCTAACGTGCAAAGTAAGAGAGTTCTAAAAGGTCAAAGGTTGTCTGTCTCTTTTCACACACAGCAGCAAAAAAGCAATTCTCAGCTCAGCTGCTCACTCAGCAGAGGAAAAGCGTTAAGAATATCAGTGAGTCACTGACACTGTAAAATATAAAGCACCATCACAGCTAACCACCATATGCTGTAACAAAAGTAGAATGAAAGCTTTGATACATAAATTATAACCGCAGGATATTTCTAATACAGACATCAGAGGCTTTTAATTCACAAAGCTGTCTGAATTCTATATGCTGATGCATTTCATGTTCAAATTAGTAGTGATGAAATCATCCCATGGTTACTCATGATGGCATGGTAATCTTTCTTTGCAAGTTACATTTTCAATCAAAGATAAAGAACTTAATTAAAATTTTTATCTTCAGTGATTTTTTTTTTTTAAATTTTGCAATGCTGGAAGAAACTTACATAAGTTACTATTATAAGCTCCATTTAAGTCCCTACAGAGCCTCACTAAGAGAGTATTTGAAATGAATACAGCATGATGCCCCAGGCTGACTACTGCAGTAGAACAGTTTCTTCTCGTACCTGTCACCTTCCACACTGCTTATACCCTTTCGTTAAATGCCACACCTATACTGGAAGCAATGCAAACCACACAAACATTGATATCTCAAGATGCCTGAACAAATACACTGCAGCATTCACTGGAAATTCCAAGGGGGGGCTTTGCAAAGCAGGGGACTGCTTTTGCTGAATGGAAGCAGTTCGTATCTCTGGCTGGACCATCAGTCTGCCTTAAAAAGGCAGGATTCAGAGATCTTCTTGCTCTGTCTAGATCTGCAACAGAAACCTTTGCATATGCCTCACTTATTGCATCTCCAAAATAGGGAATGATCCTGACCTGTCTTTCTAAGCCACCAAAATTAAAACAAAAGTCTCCAAGTTCAAGTGGCTTGCATACTACAAATGGCAAAAGGGAATGCTTGCTGTCTTAGGGGCATTCCAACATACAGGCCCCTTTTTTATTATTTTCCTGATTTGTGAAATTCATCTAATATGATTCAGATGACTGACCATGTAAGAAGATCTCTGTTTTCTTCCTTTGCTCCCTGCCACCCTCCTCGCCAGCCCTACCTGGATGTTCCAGCTCTTACCTCCCTAACTCTCACTAAGGGACCACACACAGTGAAGCAATACAGCCTTGCAGGAATCTCTCTTCCTGAATGACAGAAGAGATTTACAGATCAAGAGAAGCAGAGTTCTACATGCACGAGGCTCTGTGCAACATAGTGGTCACCTTCAGACTGTTCCTGGGGTCAGTTTGAACACCGAGTCACAGAGCTCCTACTGCCCCATTTCAGGGAAGCACAACAGTGACCCAAAGACCACCCTGTCCTGCTAATGGTGAGCAGTTCCCAGGGCACATAAAGCCATCAGCCACATGCAGAGTCAAAGTTCATCTAACAAATCCTTCTCTTTCCTTCCACGGTCCACTTGGAAACCTTCCGAGCACTCGACTAGAAGCCCTGGCAGGATTATCTACTTTGTCTGACTTCTTCTGTACAGCCCACCTGTTTCAGAGCCCACAGTGCCCTGAGGTAATCAGCAGCTCCACAATCACTAGAGGTTGCAGGAACATGTCCTTATTTTTCCCTCCATGCTTACTCCACTGCTCCACATCATGTTCTCTTCCTCAATATCCCCGTCAGTCTCCATTTCTCACTTTTACGGCTCCTAGGATTCAATCCACCAGTCAGAGACACATGGAGACAACAGGACAAAGGCTCTCTCCAATCCCCCTTCATAGTTCCAAATTGAAGCTTGCAAGATGAAGAAAATGTCCTTTTACCACAAGTTAAATCTCACAGCCTCTTTCTTGGAGCTTCTGCCGTGTGCTGTGGCACAACTGTCCTCCATCAGTTCCACAAGAAATTTGACATTGTGAGCAGGTATGTCCTCCTAGCCTGCATTTCATCTGCATCCTTTAAAATCACAGATACATATTCTATAGCTTTATTTGGCTCCCAATAGCCAATGGATCTAATCTTATGACAACCCAACTAGCTTTTCATGGTCAAAACCCCTACTGATAAAAGGCCTCTCTTCCTAGTTCCTGAGTTTGGCTTTTCTACCCCCTTTTGTCTTCTGAATTTCATTCTACCCTACAGTACATGGACTATTATTTCACTTCTTTTAGTATTTTATCCTCATTCTGTACACTGTATATCATCTTCATTTGTCTTCAGTTTTGTTCTAATACCTCATAATAGTATGGCTTTCTATTTCCATCCAACAAATCATCAGCTAGGCTGTCATCTTGCTCTCCAGCATAGGAAAACTGCCAAGCCTGAAATACATTACTCCTCTCCCTGTCTTGTCTTTTCCTCTATCTTGTTTGGTCATGCCCCAGGAATTCATCATCATTTGCTGGCTCTTTTTACCCAGAGTCTCCTGCACTGTCTCCTATGTCCCCCTTTAATATGTTTTTAGAGGATGCACAGAATGGCTCCTACTGAAACACCATCAACCTTCAAAGCTTGGTTTTGGAAGGTACAAGCTTATTTCTTCCTCCACACATATCCACAGGCTCCTTTTTCTCCACAGGCAGCCTGAAGTGTTCAAGCACTGGAACACCAGTGCCAGAAGGGAACTGACATAAGTGTATTAATACTCAAAAGCTGGGAATTCTATGAATGAACTGGACTCACTGAGGGCACAATTAGAAAGCCTCAATTTGAGAGTCCATGGGAAACATTCAGCTCTTATAGTCAAGGAGAACAATACTTCCAAACCCAGAAAGAAATCCCGTTGGATGCAGTGCCTCAACACCAGGTACAAAATATATGACTTTGTTCCCTACAAAAGATAAAGGATTTGAGCTACTCCTCAGAATACCACCCCGATAAAGATAAATTTCACAATGAATATAATTTAAGTCACTGCCTTCTCAAACACGATCAACCACTATGAATCACTTCAGCAGGTGAGGACAAAAGTCAGCGTAATTAACGCAACACTTTCTTAGAAGTGAGCTGGAGATTTTGGCACATAAAAAGATGTTAGGAGCTTCTACTGAATTTAAATGTATCCATCAAGCCCACAAATGCAGCCTAACTTTTTTACCTCTGGTCTTAGACCATCACAGCTAACAGAAAATGGCAAACTGTTCTAAGGACTTCAAAACTCTGCAGAGGTATCAGAAAGAATTCATGTCATAAAAAAAAATTGTAATACAATGGCTAATTCAGCGGCTCCTGCAGAGAAAACTGTCAGCACTTTCTCCAAATAAAATCTTTCCCCTAAATAAGGATTCTGATTTATATGAGATAGCTATGTTTTCTGCTGTTTTCAACAATTTTATGAATGAAGAATTGGTAAGAGGTAAGAAAACCAGAAAACTTGTCATTTAATAGGGAGTTTAGCAATGATTAGTTATTGAAGAATAAGATGCATTGACTATGCATCAACATAAACCCCATCTTGTACAAGGTATCTGACAAAACAGAATCTCAAACTTCTATTTATTGTCAGAGAAACATGATGACGTGGCTTTCACTTGATTTTACGACTTTCTTTGTAGGCATGAATTCAGAGACCACCAGTATTTAAGTGTGTGCATCCAACAGACAGCAGGATATATTCTAGTTAAATTTCTAGCAAAATTCCAGTGCCTAGGTGACTGGGGTTTTTTATTTTCATTTTTGTTGGCAGAAATGAAAGTGACACACTGAACACGTTGAGATATGTCCTAATTACTGAGAACTACTGAAACATCTGTTTTACTCCTGAATTCCGCTACCCAGAAGCACTCCAGGATTACCATTCAGAGGCACCAGAACCCTGTGAAACAAAGATGGCAAAACATTAGGATTTGGAACCTGACTGGGAAGCCCTTCTGTTTGGCTGTTCACACCTGAAGTGACACGGACACACAAAGACAACAAAGCATAAAGGCACTAGGCAGATGGACAAAGGCATTCTTTAATTACTGATCCGCGCCATCCTGTTTCAGATCAATGAGTTACAAAATGAGTAAACTGTAAGAAAAGACCCTGCAGGAGACTTTAAAAAGTAACTTCAGAGGTTTTTTGTCATGCTTCCAGTATTCAAAAGTTTAGATGACACCTCATTCCTACGCAAGTTAGGCAAGCCCAGCTCATTCAAACTTTCATATTTTCTAACGAGGTTGAATCAAATGTCAGATTGTATTCAAAGACCAGGATATTTACAAGTGAACAAAATAGCACATAATTTTACAGAAGGCATTTCTCCTCCATTTTTATTTGAAAGGGATGGATTTATCAGCACTTGAAATTTCGAATATGGTCTGTGGCTATGAAATTCAAGTGACATTAAATGATATGGACCTATTGCTGAATGCAATAGGATTCAAGTCACCACTATAATTTTTTGTGAGTGCTTTGCAGACAAGATGCAAACTCTTCTATTTATTAAGTGTAACTCATATTTCAGAAGAGTGAAGCTATCAATCACTCCCTCAGGATTAATTTTTTTTCCCTTAAAACTCTTATTATCCATTTTTTGTCCTGAACATCTAGTAACAAATAACCCTTAGACTATGCACCCATACACACCCTTCATACCAGGTTCCCCAATATGAATGTCAAGAGCTCATTCTCAACTTTAGAGAGATTCTGCAGGGATTAATGCAAATGCTTGTTTTAGCACTCCTTCCTCAGGTAGCACTTTATTCCAAGTGATCCTAAAGATAAAATATTTTTCATGTTGTGCAGCAATTTTAAAGAAAAGCCTGAACTTTAGATTTGACATATCTGCCACTTACTGAATGATTTCAAAACAGTTCATATTTATAACACCTGCCTAATAGGCACAAGTTTTCTTGTCTACCCCTTTCTCTGTATCTATGCTGCTTTATTTGGCCCACCAGAACAAGACCCAAACTTTTTGCCAAGGGTTTCAGGTTAATTTTCAAGTGGATGTCTTGATCCTGCTTTTCTCACAAAAGGACCTTTTACTTATAGTGATACAGTCTTTCACGACCAAAACTGTGACAATTCAATACAAGACTGAAAGGCTGACTAGAAACAGAGCACATAACACTTCAGAAAGTCTAAAAAGGATTTCCTTGAAAACTCTCTATTTATTCTCTCTAACCTTTTACCACTTACTAAATGAGCACACCAAACCCAGTTATTAAACACAAATCAACACCCAAAGGAAACAAAAGGTTAAAATGAAACAGAAGAGTATGAAAAGAGCACACAATGTTGTATTGAAACATACCAGAATTCAAGAGACAAGCTGTAGTACACTAAGAATAAACTGTCTTATCTAGAAACTATTTGTAAACTGATTTCTTTGAAAAATTATTCAGACTGGGCTGCTCTAAAGGGAACATATTGTCACACAGACAGAAAAACAGTGATTTTAATGCATGACCATGAGCAAGTTAAGGTTCAATAGCCATTATCGAGCCCTTCTGCATTTTCCTTCTTCAGTCATAAAAAGGCAGTTTACAGTTTCTGAAACAACTAAGTCAAATGCTGAAGTAGAGATAACAGCAATTAAAGTTTCCCCAAAGATTTTTCAGCATAAAATTAAAGCACATTCATGACTATTATTAAAAGAAGAGTGCAGCTGAAAGCACTGGATTGAAGATGATGAAGCTGTACAGTGTTCTGGAAATGTCAATGTTTATTGCAACATAACTGCTTAGAAACCCTTTACAGAGCCAACTATAACCTTCATAGGGGCTTCATATTCCAACTTGAAGGTGTAATTACAGGTATAAAAAAGAGAAGAAAAAAACTAAGCCCTAGAAGTCATAGTTTTAGCACTGTTCTCAAACAGTAAATCAAAAACTTTCCAGACTACATTATAAGCGACTAAGGAAAATTTCAGCCATGGTACACCCTCCCTAAACCAAACACCAACTCCCCAAAAGAGCCACATACAACTCCTTTTTTCTTTATAGTAATCTTGTTTCCAAATCTGCTCCCATCTATGCAATGGCTTTCAGCTGTCTGTGAACACAAGGATGTATGTCCACAAAGCACTACAAACACACATGCACACATCCCCCTGCAAACAGGTACATGTATGATACTGACACGGCGTTACACATTTGCTCCCCTGTGGTTTTAATAAGTTCTCCTGTGCTATGCTGCCAAATCCTTCCAGACAGACTTTTACAAGCAGTTTGCACACAGACACTCTTAGTGAGCAGCAAAGTTTATGGTCTCAATCTAAAATAAATAGACCATTATTTCTCCTGCTTCCATTTACTAGTCTATTTTCCATCTAGAGCAAAACAGAAAAATGCTTCCCCAAAAAAAAACCTCTTCAACTAACAGTTCTCTCATTTAGCAGCCTCATCAGTGCTCTGACATTTAGCCACCCTCAAAAAGGCATTTATTGTCTCATACACCATCTCACTGTAAGTTCTGTGCCCTAAACACTGAATGAAGTATTAGATATTCCCCAGGAAATGGACCAAAATGACACAGCATAAAGGGCAAGCAACAATCTAGGGTATATTAAAATAACAACACATTAAAGAATTAGCACAATATTTTCACTCTGTTGGATAGAAACCCTGTGAAGCTACTTACAACACTGACTTCCATACCCACTACATCCATCACATTACTAATAATTTATACGTCAAAGCAGCTAACAGTGACTTTTCAGCGTTACAGAAGGGCGTGTTTATCACACTGAGATGCTGTAATGTGTAATCACATTTGATAAGGTGTGAGGAGAACCCACCAGCTGAACACTTGAAAGTAACACACATGAATAATGAAACCATTTTGTTTTGTCACATCTAGCCCAGCTACACTTTAGGACACTGCGAGCTTACAGACAACCTGGTAGAATTATATGGCTGACACAGTAACATTGCTACAGCTGCATTTTCAGTTCTCTTGGTCAAACACCACTAAATCTCCCCCAGCCAGGACCTGGAGATGAATGACCTCATATCTGTGTTGTCAGGGAACCAAAGGAATACCACTCCCAACTGGTCCCGGATTTCTACTCAGAGTGGGAATGAACACCATTTCCTTCTCCCCTAGAATTTTAAGGAAAAAGGGGGATTCTCCCCCTTTTTCCAGTAGCCCTAAAGACTTCTTCCAAATTCCTGTTCTAGGGAAGCTTGCAGCTATGAGCTCTCTCTACTCCCCGAGTACATCAGGCTTGGAGTCCTGTATCCCTAAGTCTTCACAGGGCAAAAGCCCCAGACCCTCTACTGCCTTCATCTTCCTGGAGTTTGAGGCAAAACAGAGGATAAAGCTGTGCAATTTTGATTTTGTCAATCTAGTCCTCAACTCAAAAAACTTCATAGAAAGCAACAGCTTCCACTAAGTTGATGCTTGTCTTTATCACGTTGCTGTGGACTTCAAACTAAAACAAAATTAGGTAACTATATTTTCTAATATCAATAAACCAAAATTAGCACTTTAAGTTTTCTTCAGCTGGTAGCTGTAATGTCTCTCTAAGGGCCCAATAAAAATACAATAATTTCTGAAGAAGAGAAAATTAAATTAGGCTTGTTGCAACTAATCTTTCTCACCATTGTCAGAGATCCGCACAACCAGTCTTTGTTCATTCTTTACCACAGAACTTCTCTCCAGGTAAGTTTCTCACACAAGGAAGACCTTCAGTAAGAAAATCAGCTTTCCAGAACATCTTATCCACATCGATATATTAAATATGAGAACTACAGGTAGCATTTAAACGCTTTTGCTGTGAATAAATTGAAAGACATTGAGCACTTAAATGCAGCTAGAATTTAACCCAATACACTGGCTAGGAATGTTAAGCAGCAGTATCACATCCACAAGGCTACACACACACAATCTAAATTTTCAAGGCTCACTCTTTCATGCTCTTTCATCAGTAGTAACAGTGTTGGTATCCCAGCTCTGAAAACGGAAACCACTGGAAACACATGTGCTCATAAGAAACACACATGCCATAAAGGGCCCCTTATCCCCTCTGTTTTTTTGGTTTTTTTAATGAGCACTTATACAGGAAAATTGCTTTTAGGAGAAAAGGCAATGTTTTTATGCCTAGGTCAATGTGTTCTTTTCATCACAGCTCTTGATTTCAGAACACAGGCACTGTAGAAGAACACAGCAGAAAAGCGTTGAACAGAAGAACAGAATTTTTCCATTAAGACATTTCTTATATCCATTTTTTAGTTGCGTAAAACATAAATAAACTTTTCAATAGCCATATTAATGTAGCAGAATGTGTTGTTTTTACTTGGAAACCCAAAATAATAATTTTCTTCCATACCAACCTTTTAAAATATCTTTTGCCTGGTTATGCCATAAAAACTATCTCAGGTAATTTAATCCCAAATTATTACATTTCTTGTGTCAATTTCAAGCTTCTTGTAACAGCTTTTGAATATGTATTATCTGAAATTGAACTTTATACAATGTTTTGATTCTACCACATTACTTTTAGGGGTTTTTTAAGATTTTTTTTTTTTTTTAATAAATAAGATTTTTTAATATAGCACCCCAAAAAAGAGTTTCACATACTTTATCCTCAGGCACCACCATCCATCATGTCTTTAGACTTTATAGCAGCGGAACTCTAAAAGAAACAATGGCAAAGGTGAATCTGAGTCTAGAATGCCAATGATGTAAATAGAGTTTGCCTCATTCAGCCTTGATGTAAAGTGTTTAATGAAGAACATAAATCTCACCATCCTGCCATTTCTGAAGACATCGAAGTTACTTGAAAAGCTAATCTTAATTCAAAGTACAGTAGATGTTGTGAAATATGATTTCTATGACAAGCTTATTATTAAAACATACATCTACCCACAATTAAAATGAAAACATATCTTCTGCAAATATAAGAGAGTGAAAGCTGGAAATGCACACTATGGACATGTCCTAAAGTGTGCACATACTCCAGACCTCCAGCTGGTGAAATCATTCTATGTAAGAAGGAACAACATCCCTCCAGCACTTGGTGGATCTGCTCTAAGTATAAGTTAGTCCTACAACCAACAGCATCAGCACAACCAACAAGGCAACAAATGGCAGGATTTTGTACAAGCAGCACCACCTTCCAAGGAAGTAGTACCTGGAGCTGCACCCTTACTGGCAGACAAGGGCAAAAAACACAGCTTGAGGTGAATGCCTTTAGAAGTTTCCTGACTCAGGCTTTTCTTTCACATAAAGCTCCAGAGCAGCACAGCAGCTCTACAGAGAGCTGGATCTAACAGAAGGAGTTCCCTGGTTTCCTATTGCAGTTACTATCCAGCATCCCAGCACAACGAACACGGGATTTAAACAGCCTATTTTAAGTATCCCAGATTTTAAGCACAGAGACAGGACTTTGCACAGCCTGAAGACAGGCTGCCATGCCCAAGCAGCTGCAGGCAGCTGGACTGAGCTCCTTTCAGCTGCTCCAGGCTCTGCACAAATGCCACTGCTGATAAACCTTCCTGAGAGCAGTGTCAAGCACTCCTTAAACTTCAAGAGATCATTACTAATGCTTTGGGTGTAACAGAATTTTAGCCTTAAATGAAGCTATACTGACTATATGAGCCCCTCACTTTGACATAATGGCTGTGAGTTGATACATAGATATAATGACAACATTCATTTTGCCAGGAAAAAGTGGTGTGTTTTAGAGTAATTGCATTGTGAAATCACCTTTCTACAGTACATAAACTGAAACAAACTGTGCCTAAAACTCAAGAGTTAAGTTACTAAAATTGCTATCCCTGTCATGGCTGTAATACATAAAACAGTTTTGCTAGTTTGCAAAGACAGTGTTGTTCTGAAAGATTATTTATGATGGGTTAAACAACAGCACAAGAAGGCAGTAAGAAAACAGCACCAGTTATGTGTTAACATCTTCATTCACCAATAAAATGCTGCTAGGAATAAAAACCTCTGAGTCCTAGATCAAAGACAGAATTTTCTGCCCTTAAGCAGTTATCAAAGACCATATTAGGCAAAATGTGAAAAGATAAGAAAAAGGTCCCACTTGGCATTTCCGCAATGGGTTAAATAATAACTTGATATGACTCGGCAGAAGTAGAAGAAAGTGCTGTCATATTGAGATCACTCTGCTTCTGCATTGCCGGATGCAAGCTCCTGTTAAGCCTTTACGCTCCCTCCATTCTAGGTGTTAATTTTGACCCAGTTCTGGCCTCATTAAAAACAAATCCCCAAATACCCTATTTTGCATAAAAAAGGTAAGTTATCACATACAAGGTCAACAAATAAGCTCACCCTCATTTTCAGATTAGTGGGAAATCAGGCCACATTTCAGTTCCACATGGTGACAGACAATTCTAGGATAAGTCTCTTATTCCCATTCCTGCTCTTCTGTGTTGGGCAAATGGGCTGCAACAGGAGCCAAAAGCTAGAAATTTAATCATTATTTTTAGCCATGATTTCTATCAAGATGGATCATATATGACGAAATGAGAAAACTGTTTTTATCTCCAGAAGAACCCTCTGAATTAAAACAAACTGGGTGCAGAGAGCAGAGAGATGGTGTCTAGTACATTACACTTGGAGAAAAATCACTCTATTAAAACAGGTAAGATGCCAAAAAGAGAAATTAAACTACAGCACATCAAGTTCTGTAAGAACATACTTGGCAATACTACAATACTTACTACAGATTGTTTTCCCATGATTAATGGGCAACATTTTGGAAATAAGTGGCAAAAACCTGTAGGGCCTTCATTACTTAAGCTGTTAAATTCTCTACCAAGTTATTTTTGCTTTTCTGTTAGCACTTATTTTACCACAACACCAAAGCAACTGCTATATAACTCTTCTAATGCCAAAACTCCAGCTTATACCTGTAAGAGAGCCAAACATCACAGCTTCAAACTCCAAAATTACACCCAACCTAAAAAAGCACTATAATGTGCAACACATAGAAATGAAAAAAACCACAGTTAAACTGTGTTTAAAACTGCTACAAGCTCGTTTAGTTACTCTAGTATGTAATCTATTATCTTTCACTCAATCTGTGTTTACATTTTAATTTTTCAAGACCAAGTTAGACTGGGCTTTGAGCAATCTTGTAGGGGAAATTGTCTCCACCCATGGCAGAGGGATTGAAATGGAATGATCTTTAAGGTCCTTTCCAGCCCACACCATCCTACCCTTTTATGATTTCATTTCTTCAAAGCATTCACTATTAAACATCTAAAAGAGGCCTTGAAATGACTTACAAGGCTCTTAAACTAGTCATGGCAGAGATTTATTTGGAGCGAGGAATTTTGGAGCAGCCTGCCACAAAATCCCATAAATTCAGGGTGAAGGAATAAAGGTAGCTGTGCCAGTCTAATTGCCATCGATATGTAGATGTATCACAATATCTAGGGTTTTTGTTCTCCCCCTGTATTGCCACTTTCACTGCCGTACACGAGACTCGCCATAAGCTATATCAAGTATTAGCCTGAAGATAACTAACCCAGTAACATGCTTTTTCTGGTAACTTGGTGAACAAATCAATTCAAAAAACCATCAGGAGAAACACAGAAATGGGCACAGAACCACACCATTGTGACCAAGGGTGAATTCAAGGAGCAGGATGACTTATTTTCCTTTAATAGCAACAAAATGTCAATCTGCTCACTGCCCTGCTTCACCCACAGATTTAAACCATCAGTTAAAATTAACTGATAAATCAGTATTATTTCAAGCTTAGTATAGAGTTAGAAAAAATATTATTTCTACTCCCTGTTCATATGTTATTGGTTATCACATCTCTTAGAAATGTCTATTGTTTTTTAAAGTAAAAGCATAAGTTCAAGCCCATGAATTTTTCAGAAAAAAAACCCACGAATAAACAAGAAATGGATTCCTTAATCAAAAGCACTGTACAGACACAAAGCAAGCAGGATTTTCAATTTAGTCCATATCAGAATTATAATTCTTCATTTCCTGGCTTCTCTCCCAATAAAATTTCAATTTGGCATTCCATTTAAATATGTCCTGTCAACTTGGATATGATAGGCTTTAAATTTATGTATTTCAAGTTCAGTAAATATTCAAATATTATATTAAAATATCATCATCAATTAACTGATAACCTTGAGGTAGTTTGAGCAAACTTTTCTGGGCAAACAGAACGTAAAAAAAACCCAACACAAAGTAAACAAAACAAAAGCCCATGAATATACAAAAACCCTTGCCCAATGCCTTTTACCCTTGGCTGGAATAAGCACCATCTCTAATTTCACCACAGATGCCAGCATATTTTGAATATACAGTGCAGTTGTAGCTGTTTCAGTGACATTGGACCTTGCAGAAAAGTACTTCTTAACCCAGTTGGCTGTGAGAAGTTGTAAATTCAAGGAACATCTGCCTCACTGCTAGCTGAACACACACAGAGTTTCATTTTGGTGCAAGGTGATGCGAGCTTGCAATCTGCTTTTGGCTTGACCTGGTTTTCATCAGGAAATAATCACCATATTAACATTGGGAACTCCCAAAACATTTGCAAGAAACAACAATTAACTTCAAGAAAACACATGCCAGCGCTAAACTTGACAATTATAGGGTACCAGGATGCTGCAGTGCATAGCTGAGACTGGAAGAAGGACTGACATGTCTGATTAAAGATCAAGATCGTTCTTTGTAGTGGACCTAAATCCCAGATAGTACATTCAAACACCACCTACAGTGGTGAAAGGCTTAGGTTTTATAATAAACTAAAAATCCTTTTCCATGCAATGTTTGGAATGAGAGCTCTCCAGATCCTTCAAGACTAACTGTGCTTTGCTCATGTTTAGAGACTCCCCACAATATAGAAACCTCAGTTCTGTCATTCTTAGAGAAAAACCCATAACATATTCCATTTCACTGAATCTTTAGGTGATAGAATAAAACCAGCATCTTCAAATGAAAAAAAAATCCACAACACTTTGAGTGGTGCAATCAATAGATAGCACTCCAAACTAACCTCAGCCCCAAAGGTAACTGTAAACTCCAGGACTTGAGCCTGTGCTACTGATGATGTCCAAAATTGAAGAGACAGCTTAAAATAGTAGAATGGCAGCAAACAGAAAGCAGAGTCCTTATTCAAGCCAGTAGAAAAATAATTCTGGTTATTTCATGAGGACAGTTGTTGATTTTACTAACGACCTTTACCACTAGGAAGGAGTCAAGTAAATGCTCTGAGGAAACTACTTCAGCAACAAGGCTCCACTTGAGCAGTTTGAGATGCTGGCTAGTTTTTATAGCACCTAAGGGTTTTCTTCTTTGACAACTTCAGTCCTTGGGAAAGCAATCACTACAGGCAATATGATCACCACAGCTCAAGTTAGGCAAAGGGCTAGTGACAACTGGTGAAAAGATGTGTCAGACCTCATTCCAACAACTTATCACTGGATGTGGAACACACGCAAAAGTTCAGCTGCAAGGACAGCAGAACCCAGGTCTGTCTGAAAAGAGAGAGAGATCTCCAGATATTTTCAACAAGGTCCCTTTTTTATGTGCTGTGTCCCACCTAGCAAATGCACTGCTATAATGCTGCAAATATATAACACCAGCCACGTGCATGCTCATCAAGCAGCTTGTGTCTCCCAAGAGTCAGCTTCCATAAAGCCATCAGCTCAGAGACTGTCAGGTTTCAGTAATACCCACTTGCTCTACTACCACTCTTCCCTACAATTAGCTCAGAGATGTCACAGATCTGCCTTCCTTTAGTATCCCTACAATCTAATTACTTTTTCTATCTAGACTAACAGCTGTCTTCCCCCCTCCACCTGAGAAAACTTTATCTACAACATAAAACTTGCACATCATATTAAGGATGAATGGAATGAAAAGGAGTCCTTCAGCTTTTTCAAAACCTCAAAGCAGAATTGCTGCCACTGCTGTAGAGGGATCCAAGTGATATACCATAGTAGCCTAAAGAGAAGTTCTCCTTCTAGAGAGATTTGGACCAATAAAGGATTTAAAATCTAGAAGAGGTTTTTGAAACACATAAGAATTAGCAAACCATGGAGCAGGAGCTGTTGTTTGAGAAGTTGAGATGAGGCATTCCATTCTTTCTTCCTTTTAATTACTATTTTGATAATAGTCATTTTCTCCTCACAAGAAGAGAAAAATGTTCATATACAACTCAAGTTCAGAGCAGAAAGCAGAATTTGGGAAAAGAGCACCTCTTTTAGAATTCAAAAACAACAGTCATTTTAAAAATCCAGCTGATGCTTTCAAAAGAATAAACTTCATTTCAATTGATAGCTGATATAACTCCTTTTCAGCCCAAAGCAACAAGGTCTAATCTTCTCACAAACTGGGCTGTTTTCATATAATTGGGGGAAGTCCCTTATGCAAGTCCCTTACAAGCCACAGTGAATTTTACATAATCTATTGAGGTTTAGCATGACAATTTGATTATATTTTTGCAAACATTGCAAGTCTCAGAAATGAATGGAGCACACCTATAAAGAGGTCACTCCAAATTACAGAATATTTGACAATAGTACCCCACAACAAGTGCATAGGAAGGCAAAACTGAATGAACTGCAAGTGTCTCATTAGTTCATGAATTTAGTACAGCACCACTGTAAATATTCCCACCCTCCTCAAGCAGGGAACCACACAAAACCGAGGATGCTTCTAGTGCTGAACAAGTAGGTACATGACAGTTCACCTTAACTTCTGGTAAGCAAATAGGAAAAAAAGAAAAAATACTGCTGCTTTTCTTTCCTGTATTTGAACTCAGTCTTTCAAATGAATTGAAACCAATGTTTATGTGAACAACAAAAATCCAACTTAAAAGTTCAATAAAAAGAGAAAATACTTTCCCAGCTGCAGTGTGACCTCAGCCAACATGTAGCACATGGTGATAATACTACTAAAAAAACAGCCCTGAAAATGGGCCTGAAAACTATGGCCTATTTTTGTAAATAAGCATCCGATATTTCCCTGTGTCCCAGTTTAACCACTCAACAAGATAGCTGATACTGTACTGAGCTCAAAAGTAAGAGGCTTCTCTAAAGTATATCCAGTAATCCTGAGCAAAACATGTGAAGCCAGCCAATATGGATTCTATCTTCCAGGAAGCATAACATTTTCAAATTAATTTGAAATTTGGAGGATAAAAAAATAGACAAATACGCTCAAGTCCTGCAATTCAAACTTAATAGAAGTTAATGCTAAAAAAACTGTGAACATATACCTACAGACATTCAATCCTAAGGTCTGTTCTGCCTAACAATCTTTTGGAGAAGTATTGCCAATTTGTTTCAGCATTTTGTGTTAGAACACTCCAGTTTCCAAGGCAGGACTTCAGAGACATTACCAACAAGAAGTAGTCAGGACTCAAATAAGTAAGCTTTAATCATAATAAAAAGCAATTGATAAGTGTATCCAGGTATCTAGAACACAAATTAGTTATCCTCATATCTTACCAATAATGAATTCAGTTATCCCATAATGCCATTTTAATGGTGTGGGTTTCGAATTTTGTTTTGTCTTTTGCCAGCAGCTTTACCAGGAAAAATGCTGTTTACATGGCTTGGAATCCCAATTTGAAGTCCGGTGTAGATCTTCCATGTGCAAAAACTGGTGTGAAAGGCTATTCACTCATTGTTGTAAACTCCTTCTTCAGCTGAAAACACTGAATTCCCTAGCAGCACTTTTTAGGCTGGGTACAGCTACAGAATAACTTTTCAGCTAGTTTTACATAACTTGATACAAAAAGTTTTCTGTGATGCACAGCCAAATCTCTTCTTGCAGAAGAACACCACAAAGAGCAGAACAGACATTAAAATACTATCAGTAATTTTAACAAAGGGATAATCTCTAGATAGACCTACAACTCAGAGAAGCTGCACTGATCTGGGACAATATTCAACTGCAGCCAGAAATTAATATATTAAATATTTAATCCAACAGATAGCTAGCAAATCCATGTAGAAGCACATCAAAATCATGCATTCCTTATGCAAACAAGTATTAATATAGGCTACCAATTAATTCACTTTCACATTGAACAGGAAAACAACTGAGACACATGCACAGAGTTAAAATACTGTTCTAGGGCTTTTTCCTGAAAACACACCTATGGGAATAGAGCATAAAATATAAATGTACTTGGTGAGAACTATTGTTTAGGGATTACGAATAATGGCAAGAACTCGTATACAAGTGTTAAATGAGCTGCACTGTTATGGAAGCTGATTTGTGTGACATTTTTGATTATAGGTAAGCAGGACATTTATCACTCTTCCCGGCTGTAAGAGTAGTGAAACTTTCCTTTCATGCCCCTTAAAGCAGCTCTCTGCCCCAGAAAAATAATTTTTGACCATTCAAGTATTCCATTGTATTCCTTTTACTGTTTTTCCTACTATTTAAAGGGATCTTTTCACTTCAGCTCCCTCTTCTCCTGGCCCAAAATATACCGTCCTTTCCTTTCTCTTAAAAGACCATCAACCCATCAGAGCTGAGGTGGGAACTGCTTCGAAAATCAGTAAGACACTCAGTAGGACAAAAACTACAAAGGAGAAGTAAATAGAACATCCATGAATGAACACTCACAGGACAACAATCAGACAAAAAAACCTAATTTAAGCAATTCGAAAGAAAAGTGAGAATCTTTGTAAAGTGCTTGAACTTTATGACCATATTATTTTCCCTTGGGGGAAAAAAAATAGTCTTACAATTAGAGTCAAGTTCTTTGCATTGAAATACTATGGAAATGACCTGAAAATTGCATCTAAAATACCCTAAGGTATACTTAAACTAATTTTTTCATTCTTTTTCATATAGCCTTTTAAATTAGATTAAGAATATGTTCACCACTTATATGATGGATTTTAGGCTACTCATTGAAGATCTTTTTATACTTAAAAAAACCTCTAAGTCTGAAAGGTACTAGAAATGCAGTTACATTGGACTATAAAGTAGACTAAAGTCTCCACTTTAATCATAATATCGTTAAGCATTTCTTGCCACACCAAACAAATTTCCTTTCCTTTTCTAAAGGCATAATTGGAACACCAGCCCTAAGTTGTGGGTGAGCAGCACCCCATCTCCAAAACTGGAAAATAATCAGAATATTAAACACGGAACTTTTGGAATATTCAACACGGAACTTTTAAAAAATTCGATGAAATGTAAATTACTTGTGCTAAAACATGCTTGGCACACATATAGAAGAATCCACATATTAAGAACAAGAAACTGAAAGGGAAAGAATGTATTTGACTAGAAGACTCAAGTTTTGTAATTCTCATTTAAAAAAGATCTGTGCAAAGTACTAATTGATGAGAAGGATTGTTCCAAGAGGATGAATTAAGAAGTAAAAATTTGTCTGAAAACATGAAACACATTTGTTTGAGAATATGAACTATTTCTCTTTTAACTAAAAACTGTATTTATAGAGAGTTACACTGCTTAGTGACCCAATGATGACATGAGAAACCATGTCTACTAGGCTGAATTCTGCACTGACATTGAGCTTTGAAAATGCTTTAAAAATTAAAAAAAAAAATTAAAAAGCCAACCAGTCAAAAACAATCACAAAACAAAAACAAGCAAAACAAAACAAACACCAAGAGGATGAATTAAGAAGTAAAACAATCTTAAGGTATACTGAGAAATATGATGGCTTATTCCAGGTTTTTCAGCTGCCAGCTCCACCTCTGTGGGTCAAAAGTGTCCCTTGCAATTCATCAGTGACTCAGGAATTACACTGAGAACAAGCTCATTTCACAGGTCAAATTTTGGATAAAGCCATAATCTGTCTTTTCCAGGAGAGAGCTGTGATGTCCAGCTACCCATGAAGACAAAATCATTATCCAATTAGATTTCTACATAAAGCCATTAAATACAAAATACCTTCATTTTCCTCATGTAGTCCAAAAAAATAGTATTCATCTCTAAGATGAAAAAAAGAAGAATTTTCCTAAGCAGAAAAATAAGAGCATTTCTTAAGCATCAAAAATAGGTTAAAAGAGGACATAAAACAGTCAAAAAAGAAAACTGAATTGAAACTTGGACTAACATGATTTCTGTCTCTGTATGAGTTAAGGCTTTCTAAAAGAAAAAAAATTTTTTAAAAAGGTTCTTATGCAGGCTGTCTCTCCGTTCTTTCTGAAGCCGGGGATTTTAAATTATATTTCTCAACAGGAAGCAAGCAGTAATTCCTCTAGGGTTTGAACAGTGGTCTTGACAATATTCACGTAATTTAGACTCCCTTTGGCTACGACTTCAATTTAAATAGAACACTTCAGAAACCTGACAATAGAGTGCAGTGCTAAGCAGTACCATAATAAAAACACAATAAAATTTCATAATAAATGAACTTGCTTCAGAGAAGGCTTTTTGCTTGTGCTGTTAGAAGTCTTCCTCAGGTTTGGAGTTTTTTAAAAAAATGTTTAAAAAGTCACTACCATAAAGTTTCAAAATCAGATTTCCACGCAGTCTTTCATTAGGAGTGGTATACAGAAAGTCTTAAATGGATCTGGAACCCCCAAGCCTCATTAAAAATAGTAGTCAGATCCAAAAGGATGTCTTACTGGCTGGCCTTAATAAAAAGTTTCCATTCCAAGACCTAAGCTTCAATGAGTGAATTTGAGCATTCCAATCTCCACATGCAGTTTCCAGTCTCCAATGAGCCACTTTCCCCTTGTCCAGGTCTGAATGGCACATAGGGGCCCAGTTTTAATTCCCATACCCAAAAGAGAGCAGCAAGCAAGTGTAAAATACAATTCCTTACAGTACTTCCATGGCAGCTGGGTGAACAGCATTTGAAGCTCTATTCCCACAGTTTTGCATAATACCCTACCATTCCATCAATGTACCTCCAGCTAATAGAGCTGTGATCTAATGGTTTTGTCTTTCTGAATAACTTTTCTTTACTGTAAAGAACCTCTCTCATTCCTTCACGTATATAACAGGAACAGTTCAACTTTGTTACTAAACAGCTGGCCTACACTTCTACATGCAGACAACTCCCCCTTTAATCATCTCATCACAGGACTTTTTAATTCACATAATTGCAAATTCTATGGCCATTTTACCTTAACTACTTATGTTATGGTCAACATAAAACTCCATAACCCATCAAAAACAAGTTACGAGCAAAATTGAAAACTCCTGCAAGGTAAGCATTTCAATTCTAGTACCTAAGCAAATAAATACTACAAAACATGCTTTTTATTTACATCCCAAGATTTTAACATTGATGCAGCTCAAAGGACATACTAGTTCAACGTGGGATGTTGCCAACAAAGCAGAGGAATCTGCAATCAAAACAGAATGAATGTAGAGCATCAGAAAAACAGCTTTCCAATGCATGCAATGGTACTGTCCCTTATGCACTCCAAAGGCCACCATGCCACTTACACTCAGAAGCATCACTCAGGTCCTGCCCCTATGAAAGCTGAAGGCAGACAAGCAGAACACTGGAGTTATTGCCAAATGAAAAAGTTACTGGCCAGCATCATCTCTCGCATCAGCAGGGTCCTCATGAACCATTGCACAGTGAACTCGATGTCGCAGCGAGAGGGGAAGAACATTTATCTCACCTCCTCTGTGACTGCTGCTAGTGATTTCATCTCACACTTGATTACCTCACGTGAAGCCTGACCTTAAGAACTGCCTGGTGACAGAGGACAGTGGAGGAAGATCTCATCTCAACCAATGGCCACAATTTCCCCCTGAGTTTCACTTCTTATTAGCTCGCCATCTCTGAAAAGTCAAATAAAATTATTGTACTAATTATTGCCCTGCACAGCTGGCAGGGCAAGGATTCATGAACATGTCTGGTGTGTCCCATGACCCAAATTATGCATATTTACTGCACAAGTCAAGCTTTTCCTGCCTCACCATGTTCAGTTCTGGAGTTTCCTCAACATGTACATTTCAGCCTCCTTGTGAATCCCAACAGGCTGAAACTTGGGGATTTGCTCAAAATGGAGCAGACAGACATAGAGGCAACAGTTAGCTTTGCCTGCAAAAAAACTTACTACAAGTTTTTAACACTTTCCTGTCTGAAGGTGTTAGTCTTCAACGGAGAACAAAAAGACCTGAAATAGCAGATTTACTGCAGCTAAAACCCTGAAAAACAGCCGGTAATATCCTTATAACCATTTGTAGTACAAAGAAAAAGCTACAAGAAATTTGGCATTACTCCACAATCAAAGAATTTCTTGCTTCACTTGGAGTATTATACTCCTGCTGTGTTTAAGGAATGAAATTTCACACCATCAGTGACTGCCTGTCTGTCTTTTAAAGCTCTCAGACAGCTGAAATCTTCTTTCTAGTTGTCTGTTTTGTAGCTTTGACCTGGGGAATAACACAATCACAACATAAAAGTAGCTCTATAGACTCAAAAAACTTTAATAACAGTCTTAGTCATCTGGTATGTGTTTAAGGGCTTTGGGGGTTTTTAAAACATATTCTTTAATAAGCAAAATCTACATTATCAAGCACTTTATGTTTTGCTCTCTTCTGTACAGCAATTCTAATTTTAATTTCTGTTATTTCATTTCATAATTTTCAAATGTTGCAGAAAGCTGCATTACAGAAAAGCTGTAGAAATAGCAAACATCAGTGTCTGGCATCAGGGACAGGCAGTCTCATCCAAATTCCTAAAACCAATAGAGCAGATGCATTAGGCAGCCATGTATATATTCAACCAACAGTTTGAAAACAGAGATGAAGTTTCAGTAACAAAACCCATTTGAAAACTATTTTGTGCTTTTGAACTCTCCACTAACACATGTAGGAAAGAAACACAAGGCAATTCTTTCTTTAAAATCGAAGTAGGTACATAAACTAACTGAGAAATTCATCACTTCTGAAAGAAATATCTATGTAATTTACAACACTTTACAAGACAGATGTGGTTACTGTTCTGATCCAGGTCAGAAAAACTAAACTGACTAAGAGCTACAGAATCATTTACGCTGGAAAAGACCTTTAAGACCATGAAGTCCAACCCTTAATCCAGCACTTAAACCATGTCCCTGAGCGCCACAGGGGCACACAGATCTACGCATCTTTTAAATCTCTCCAGGGACGGTGACTCTACCATTTTTGGTGAGTAAATTTTTACTAATAGCTCATCTAAACCACCCTGGCACCACTTGAGACTGTTTCTTCTTGTCCTCACCCTAGCTGTCAGGGAGAAGAGAATGACACCCTCCTTCCAGGTAGTTGTGGAGATGTTACTTATTTTAATAGCTCACCATTTTGAAAGACCAGCAAGGACAAGACAGAGCATACAACTTTGGGACTGCATACAGTGAAAAAGAATCTTCACATTCACAGAAGTTACAAAAAATGAACAAAAGCTCATTTGTTTCACTTGGATTCCCCTTAAGGCTCAGTGCTGTTGAATGCAGCAGAACTACTTTTTAAGTTTCTTTTCTATACAGAGGAAATAACTCCACTAGCCTGGAGCAGGTTCTCTTCCAGCCATGCACACTCTTCCCTCTTCCAGATACAGATTTTTCTCATGAGATACCAACTCTTCCAGTGTTGAGAAAAGAATATTACCCTTTTCTTCAAATAGTTGTTCTTGGATAAAAAAAGCCTGAATTTTGAATTAATTGCTCTGGTTAAACAAATTGATCATGGTTTCCATTTGCCAGTTCCCAAGAACAAACTTATCCTAAATGATCAGAGTTAATGAAAAAGTAACATAAGAATTTGGTAATGATTTTACAATAAATACACTAAAAACAGCCTGCAGAGCTCGCACTTTCATTACAATTATCTGCACCATCTTAAAAGAAAGTAGAAAACCCTGTATTTGTCCCTTGGCCCGAACTTGGAACAGAGTTCATACCACTGTTGGAAAAGTTTGAAAAGCAACATTTTGTTAGAATACAGTTTCCATTCCACTCAAATTATTTACTCTCTCACTTTAGCTGAGGCTTAGAGGAATAGAAGAAAGGGATATTTAGGCGCTTTTGGGGACCTAAAAATATCAAGTCCATAATAGTAAAAGTATTCTTAATTGCACCATATATTGCAGATTAGGCCTACTGCACATTTTCACTACATTGAGAATTACTAGCCTTAATTTACCCACACAAGGAAGACAAGGGGCACAGCTCAGCTGAATGCCACAGGGGCAGGCTGGAGGAAGGAAAGACGGACTGCAATTACATTGGGGCACATATTGGAGCAGAGGTCTTTCCACTGCACTGGATTTTGCTGGTTTATTACTAAAACTGAAAGAAATGGGTCTGGGATCAGCAATTCAGTCCCATGTGCCAGGGCATTATTTGATCTGTATATGTCGATTTCCAGAGGTGATTTCCCAGCTATTGTCATGGCCATTAGAAACCATCTTTCTTCCCTACAGTGCAAGTCTACTAGCATAGCAGTATTCTTATGAATTCAGACAGCCAAATCATGTGAAGAGCTGATTCCTAAAGCCTACTATAATATTTCTATTATCTCTTCACAAAGAAAAATTATCTTTTTGTATCCCAGCTAAATCTGTAACTACTCAGATTGCTCTCTATTTCTTTTTTAAACTTATCTATCCATTCGTCACCTGCAAAGTCCACAAACATAACTAGTGAACATCCTTTCAAGGTGTCCTGAAGAAAACAGATCTGCTTGAACAGTGAGAGCATGGGTGTAACAAGCCAAAATAAACCATCCCCCTTTTAATTTTCTGCTGTTGTCTAAATGTTGAGAGAATAATTCCCCCAAGAAGAGCTTGGGATACCTAATCTTTGGTTGGGTGACTGCTGCCATTTCTACCTGGTAAATTTCAGAGTCTCATTTTAATTCTACAAGAGGTTGACTCCAGGAGAAAAGAAAAAAAAGGAGGGATAAACCCACCAAAAAACCTCCACACCTCTGAAGGTAAAATATACCAGGCTTCAAAAACAGCATAGCTACTATAAAATTTGTGGCTGATAAATTTTTGCTTTACAGTCCAGTGAGCAGTACACAGAAGACACACACGCACTCGCAGAATCTGAAAACGGGAAACCACGTCTCAATCCTTCCCACAGCCGTCAAAAACAGGATGGTTTTTCTCTCAGGACATGTTCTTCTCCCCTGTTCACCCACTCTAGCATCACCTTCTTGATCTGAGCTACTCAACTCCAAGGAAAGCTGAACACAGGTATATGATACACAGATTGGTGGGAGACATCCCCACACAAAGCCCTACCCTTGACACAAAACACTCCCAGTGTATCAGCTCATTTACCTGAGGAAGAAGAGGCTGATAAAAATGAGAGATTCAGACAAGTGAACTACTTTATATCCAGAAGGATTTTTCCTTTGTGCAAGGGAAATATCACCTGCTGATCCACAGCTAAAACCCAAGTCCTCTATCAAAAAGCAAAGCACAATAAGAACTACACATTATTTCAAGCAATGAACAAGCCTACACCTTTGGTATTCAACATGATCAAAAGCATTTAGATATTTTGCACAGATAAATACTTCAGACAGTTTATACAGGAAAACATTAATGTTAAACTTGTTAGACATGGTAAATATAGCAGGTCAAATACGACCACTTCATTTAATTGCCAGTTCTTAGGAGAAAGAGGCAGGATAACTATTCAGGTTAAAGAAATGAACTTTGCCAGTAAATCATGAAGGTGCTTTAAGAAATAGGGCAATCTGAAAACACTTTAATAACAATTTACAGAGGGTTAAAAAAATATACCTCAAATCTGCTCTCAGTCAATTAACAAAAAAAAGACCTTTTAGAAAACTGACTCTAAGCAGTATTTTCCATCAGCATTTCAGATTAAGAACAGAACACAGAATCCCTTACTACATGATGCCCTAAGAACTACAATGACTAGTATACCTGCACAGCACCTTGAGGGACACACAAACAAAAACTGAAAAATTCAGACTGGACTACAGAAGCACTCATAAGTTGTAGCACATGCTAACAGCCTTGACCCTAAACAGATTATTTTAAGCTATTGATGAACATGGAGTAAAGCAAAATAGCCAATTTAGCTTTTTTGGGATATGTTTCAAAAAATAAAGACTAGCAGCATAGGATGAGCTACGTGCTGTCTGGATCTCAGAAATGGGGAACTGTGGCATTTTGTTCCATATTGCTGTCTCCTTATTGCAAGAGTTTGGTACCTCCTTGGTGTTTCACACAGGCAGCTCCTCCCAGCACTGACTCTTCTTTCTCACAGCAACCGGCTAACTCCAGTTCCCCTCAGCCAACCAACCCACTCTTTTATAACACTCTTCCTACTGGCTACAGCTGTGGCCTGTTAAAGTCAGGCCTGTTCCCAACCTCTAGTAATTAACCCAGCTGCAACTCCTTAGGGGTAAGATTACTTTCTACACCACCTTTATTTTCTTACATTCTATCCCCCTACACTGCTGTGCAATATGCACCACATATTGTTTTCCTGCAGCAGTAATTCTGAACATACTATTTCCCACACCTTCCCTCACCTTTCAGCTACACACAGTTGTTCTTGCACACGTGCACACATAAGTTCAAATATCTGAATAAAAAAGCAACACACTCAGATGCCACATTTATTTTTTCAGGCAACCATCTACCACATAAAGGGAAAGCAGTGTGCTGCATGCTTACAGAACCTCATGGACTAGCTGATCTAGGGCAAATAATCTCAAATCCCTTAGAGCAAAGATAATAATTCTCTCTCTAATGCCATCAGCATGTGCTTAGAGTGCAAATTTACTGGGGTACTTGCCAGCAGAACCAACCTCATCCACTGAAATATATGTCCAAATCAGTATTTCAATTTAAAACAAAGATTTCTCCAAAAAAAAATGACTGAGTTCAGAGCAGAGTTTCCAAATCACTTTGTTCAAGGTTTTAGAATATTTAACATCCATTTTTTCCACTTTGAAAATCCAGTTCCTGTGAAGATTAAACTCATATTCATTTATTTCTATTAAGAAGTAGGATATGAAGGCATAAAACATGACATCTCTATAGAGATGTTCTATGTTTTCACTCACTACACCCTGCTTTTTTGCTGATAAGGCAGTGCTTTGTGCAATGGAGCAGACAGGAACAATGTTACAGTCTAAAGACCAGGGAACCTAGAGCAGCTTCTTGGGGCCACAAATAAGAAAGTACAACACAGCAGAACAGAAACTGTGAAAATTGTAAGGTTAGTTTGACTTGCTCAAACTTGGTCCTTATACTAAGGACACTACAGACGAGAATATGAAAGCTACTCAGTCCCACCTCTGTCCTTACAGCACATTTTGTTTATTGGCTTTTTCTTGTATTTTTTCCCATCATAAGCTACATACTAATAATTAAACAGTGTTTATTTAGGAGTAACCAAGTTATTTATAATATCTACTTATTCATGGCAAGATTAGAGTATGAATTTGGCCTTCCACAGAATATTCCCTAATCAAAATACATCAAATTAGATAGCAGAATCAAAAAATAAGTACAGTTGAAGAGACTAACATCTACAAAATTATTCCTGAGAGCAGCTGCCAAATTTTCTGTATTGCCAACAACTAAAGTTTCTGTCCTAGATAGTTCAGACAAAATACAGAAAGGGGCTTTTAAAAAACAAAACCATCTATGAAGGCTGCAGCCTGTTACCTTCCTGGCCCATCCATGGCTACACGCTACCTGGTATTTCCCAAATTAGATCAATTTATGACTCTGATCCACATTTTTGTGAGCAGTTGAAAAGGTTTTGTAACCAATTCATTATTTTGACTGGTGTTGATAGATTTTTATAATGATATTTCTAATGGCTAGCTGAAAACAAAAATTTATTTCCTGTGTTGTTTTTCCAAAGAGAACCCAGGCCCACCACAGGGAAACCTCAGGAGACATGATCCCACCCCACAGATGACTTCAAAGCAAAGTTCTGCCTTTCTCCCAGAGAGCAAAACCCAAGCCATCTTCCTCCTGTACAGCCTGTTTGGACTGATCTCAGTGCAAAGACCTTTTCTGGATAGCATTCATAAAACTTTAAATTGTGGAACTAATAGAATAAGATAGGTAAGCCTAATTCTACATCTATTTTTAAATTTTTGGGCTTGGGAACAATGGGGAGCAGGGGAAAGAGAGGAAAACTGGAAAAACCCCACACTTTCTCTGCAGGACTTGCCTTCTGGTCATGAACAAAGCATAATTACAGCATTCCTCTGTGATTCTCACCCAGCCTCTCTGGAAGCAAAACAAATTAGGACAACACAATACAAGCAGAATACAATTGCATTTATACTGCAGGAAACTCCAGCTCCTTGAATTTTGTGGCAAATATAAGCAGAATTTTAACATAATGCTGTAAATTTGTTTTGAAATAGCAATAGCTTTGAATTTTTGAACAACTTTTCTTTATTGAAAATTAAATTTAGGACTCCACTAAGTATGAGGTCTATCAGCTTTACAGTTATTAGTAAAAAGTGAAAATTTAATTCCATGCCATGCCCTGTATTTAAACTGAAGGAAACTAAAGAGCTCCCTGTCAATAAGTCAACATGAGCCATACAAATTCTAGCAGCAATGTCACTATCAAGCACACAATCATATACAACCAATTTCCATTCCATAAGCAGCAAGAAAAACTACAGCGGTTTTGCAGCTGTAAGCCCAATAAACCCTCAGTATCAACTATTAAGAAATGCTCTATCTAAAGGTGAAAATTGGCTGACATAGTAAGATAAGGTACTGATTTTGCTGGTTTACTGGAAAATAACCAGGCTCAAAAAGTTAAATGGGTGTTGAATTAGGAGCAGATGGTTAAACTTTGATTTAGGAGGCACAGTATTTCTTATTGTATGGTGAACAATGAGTGGTGTTGAAGTCATTCAATCTCCTGAACAACCAGGCTCTTCAGCAGACAGAAAAAGCAATCACAGTGGTTAACTGAACCATTGTAATGTTTTACATCCTTTCTAACATACATAAAATATTTCCCACATAAAGTAAACAATAACTTACTTTAATAATGTGGCATGGAATTAGTTCATTATATTAGTTACTACTCTTTCTGTCTTGATTGATAGTTAGGGTTAATTATAGCATACAAGAGTAGGAGTCACAAAATATGTCAGGTTTAATGGCTTCTTCAAAATGCAGCATAATATTGATAAGCCTGGTGACACTGAAATTATGCAGCCTCTAAAACATGGATCACATGGAAGACAAGAAAAAACACCACTATAAAATGAGATATTATTACTGCTAATGCAGGAAGGGTGCTGGATGAAAATGGAAAAACTGAACAAAATACAAAGACAAAAAGCTAAAGGGAAAAATAAAAGTAGGAGGCAGATGGAGAACTGGGGGTTTCATACATAACTGGAAGAAAGAACTATGTCTCCCTCAAGAATCAGGGAAAAGAAAACTAACAGAGGTTAAAACAATGAAACTGAAAGAAACAAACAGACCTGACTAAACCATACTGCTTTACAACCAAGATGAGACAACTAGACTAAAAGAAAAGCTGAAACATGTTATCCCTGCAACAATTTGACATGAATGAAGCCCAAGAAAAGTGTTAAATAATTCATGTACCAGGGTACAAAAATCCAGTTTGGAGCATTCAGGGGAAGAAATTGAGACACAATATACAGTACCTGCCACAATTCCAAAATTTTTTAAGACCGGCCTAAAAGAAAGCTACAATGAAGAAATAATTACAGCAGTCACTGCTCTAAAGCAGTCACTCACTATTCCTGAGAGAAGTCAGTATGCAGGAGGCAATGTTGTTAGAAGAGACAGAAGGTGTTCTGCTACCAGTGAGGGAAAAGAGCCACAGAAGGTACAGCACATGATGTACAATTTGAAAAAGCACCCTTTGAGACATAATTGCACATATATCCCAATTCCACCTTCAGCAGGCAAAGAATCCATAAAAAGGATTTAGATATTTTCTTTCATATTCACCACCTTTTCAAGCTGCTCTTGTCTCTAGGCACCTTTTTTCCATGACCCTTACTGATCCTCTTGCCCTATATTTTACATTAACCAGCACTACTCCAGTCATGTTCCTACCACCAAAACAAAATATTTTCTAAGTCCCCAGTAGTCATGAATGCTGTTACAGCATGATTTAGCAGTACATTCAGCACATATTTGGGAATCTCTGCTGCTGAAGAAGCACCTCCACCAACGGCTGCTGCTGTGCCAGACGATGTCTTTGTAGTTTGAAAAGCATGGAAGAGCATCAGCCTTCAGCTCCCAAAAACAAACCTGTTCTGGTGTTCAGCTCTCAGTCAGCCGCACCAGCAAAGCACACACAGTACAACTGAGTCCAATATAAATAAGCAAGAACAAAGAGACTTCAAGACCTGAAATTGAGGCCTTCCTGAGGTGTCTAGGGGATAAAACAAGGCTTGCTAAAGAACAGTGTATCACATTCCAGTGCTGCAGTAATCCTTAATTAATCCACAACCCCTCTCCCTGCAGGAACAAGTATCTGGAATAATGCTTTCATTAGTATTGTTGTAACCATCATAACTATGTGCTTTTAAGGTAGCTCAGTTGTATTTCACACTTGTTTCTTTTCCTGAAGGATATTACTTTACCTTGCCATTGGTAGATTGCAATGAAAGGAAAGCTTGAACAGCTTTTTTCAAGCTAGTGAGATCAAAAGTTAGGATTTTCAATGCTTTAAAATATGCTTTTCCCTCAAAAAACCCCAAAAACCCCACCAAAGAAACAAAAAACCAAAAGTAAACAAAAAAGCCAAACCCAAAACCACAACTAAAAAAACCACAAAGAACACAAGTAAACTTACCCCTAATAAGCCTAGAAACCTATCCTGAAAATCTAGAAATAGTCCACCAAAATGTTCCTAACCTATCCAGGCAAAGATACAAGATTCCTAGCTCAACACAACACCCTGCCTTCTAAACAATTTCAATACTCATGTTCTTCTTGGCTTATTTTGATTAATCATCTCTCTCATTTATCCTCAATACACTTGATATAATTAAACACACTCAATTTTATCTCTGTATATATTTTCCATCTCCATAAATATATTTAACACATAACTTACTTTCCATCTTCCACTGCTTTAATATTCAGTCTTATCTTTGAAAAAATAACCTCAGTTCTATTATTTTATCCATTTTATGACATCTGAAAACAAGCATTTCAATTATGTGAAGGACTATCTTTCATTCACTTAGTTCTCTAATTTTAACATGTTTTGTGCTATTTTAGCATTTTTTCCACTTAGGAGAATACTTAATTAGCTTGTATGCAGTGTGTGCACAGCTCACTCATCTACAAAGTCAATGCAACACATCGCAATGTTAACTTTAAATTTGAGTTCTCATCTCAAATATGTCCTATACTAAGGCCATAACCTTAAAAACCCTGAATTCACAGCACTCTCAAAGAAGTCAAAGAGAATAGCATCTGGGAATAGTTTGGGGAACTTGATAACTTATAAAATTATATAACTTTATTATAATTCTCAGTTATTCTAACCTACATTACTGGTAGCAAAATAGGAATGGCACACAAAGTGAAAGCTGATGCATTGC
This sequence comes from Zonotrichia leucophrys gambelii, assembly GCF_028769735.1. Classification (NCBI taxonomy): domain Eukaryota; kingdom Metazoa; phylum Chordata; class Aves; order Passeriformes; family Passerellidae; genus Zonotrichia; species Zonotrichia leucophrys. The sequence goes on along the minus strand of NC_088173.1, from coordinate 41,859,401 downwards.
TGACATGAAGCTATTAAACAAATAGAAATTCTTTGGCATAAAATTTAACTAATAAAACAGAGTGAATTGTACTACAGAACTTTCATCTTAAATAAGAATGCAAGCAAAGCTGCAATTTAATATACATCTCAATCACACCATCTGATGTCACCAATAAGGACAAAAATTACAAGATAGCTGTGTGATACAGTGATTGGTATCAAGGAATGGTATGGAAGGAATGTTATTTTTGGCACCATGTGCTAATCCAAATAGAGATCATAGTAAAGTCAATGGGCAACATTTGCTGAACTTGGTTCTTAATAAACTCTATAATTGGAAAGAATTTCATTAGCATTCACCATTCCTCTTAAAATTTTCAAAGAAAAAAGGTATATTGACACTGATTGCAACATAAAGTTGCCTAAATTATGCCTTTGAGAGCTGTGCTTAAATACAAACATTTGCTTAATAGAAAGTTAAACTGAACTAAACTGAATTGGAAAATTCTAAATATGCTCACTTTATATTAACTTTAATATAATGGATCCCTATGCCTACCAAACAGTCAGCATTATGGAATTCCAAAAACATATGTAATCATTAAAGAAGGAAAAAAAATTGTATTCTTTATTTCTTAAGATAACACTTATGTGAAGTACAAATGACACTTTTTGAATTAAGCAATGTTGAGATAATACAGAAAAATTTCTGTATTATGGAATGGACTTTTGAATGTCACTTCACCAGGTCTCAGAACATCAAGGTTTCACCTCTAATGAAAAGTATCTAAATATTCTTCTGAGCCAGCTTTTAGAGGCATCCAGACCAACAGCTAAATAAAATCTCGAATTGATTATTGAATTCAAAGAATCTGCCATTGTCTTCCTTCACTGAAAATCTGAAGAAATTTAAGGAACCTTACTGAGCTGTCTACATAGCTGGCTAGTGCTTGGCAAGTAATGTCAACTTAAAGACTTCTCACTGAGACCATTTTCTATTTTTAATTAATGGAGGAATCAGAGGCAGAAGTTGTCACCATGACGGCAAATGATGTAGAACTGTTGTAAGAGTAGTTGAGAGAACAGTCTTGACCTTTCTTCCCATTTCCAGTCAATGTTTGCATTGATGCACACAAATGAGCAGTGAAGTGGCCATCATGCTGCTCACTTTATATATTGCTGTTTGAGAGCAATTTTTTTTTTGTTGCTATTTAATCAGAAGCACTGTACTTACTCCAGTTTTATGGAACATTTCACTCTGAATTTCTACCCCTTGCCTCATTTGTAAATATTTGATTACTTACTGAACTTGAAGATGTTTCTGTTTCAGAATGGAAGAAGAAAGAAAGAAAATCTTTGCCCATAATTTGTCTTTTTAATTTGAAATGGAAAAGGTCATTTACTACAAAAAATAATAGGGATATATTAATGCAAGGGGTGAGTCAAAAGGGAAACACCTGACTCTGAACATTTCTAAAGTTTAATTTATTTTAAACCATTGCCAAAAAGTAACATTTTTCCCTTGACATTATTCTCCAATTCACACTTAAGTTTGCCTTTTATTATTCTGAAAGGAGTAACAGCCAGCAATACATCAAAATGAACACTTCAGTTTCACATATTCCATTTTCCCAGTTTATAAGCCACAAAAATATTACTTAACAGGCAAGAGCTGACTTCCTTCAACACTTTTCTATCCACTTTGGATCAGAAAATATATATTCCTGTACAAGTAGAGCATTTGAGTATTTAAAGCTTTGGAACTCCTGCAAGACTGGAAAGAAGAGAAAGAGTCAGCAACATTTAAGAGAAATACTTTGTTGAGGAGATATTTCACACAGTTCCATATTTCACTGCTTGTTCTAAAAAATTTAGAAATTCCCCTTGGGGAAAAATTAAAGCAATAAACAAAAATCACAAACAAGGCTCAATACTAGGCCTTTTTTCTTTTAGCTACACAACTCTAAAAGTCACTTCTGACTTTACAGTATAGGCTCCTAACTTTAAATATGAAAAGTCTTAATATATCTGAAAGGTGGACAGTGATATTTTAGTTTTCCCATACATTTTCAGTTTTACACTCAAAAATTACCATCTTCTAAAAGGAAGGTGGAGAATAGGACATATAATTAAAAAAATAAATGACTATGCAATTAAGAAATCAAGTAACAAAGTAATGGTAGTTTTTTCCTTGTTCCTAATTTACCTAATTTATATAAATTAAATAATGTATTCAAAACATCTTTTGAAAAAAAATTAGAAGAACATTCCTTCATTCACCAAAAATCACATTTAAAATACTGTAGAATGAGGCTGAAAACATTCAAATTAGCTTGCACATATGCAAAACAAAAAGACGTGGATTCCTTGTTATTCATGTGGCAGCTGAAGAGACATCTTGGAAGAATATTTCCAGTTCCTTCCAAATTTTGGAATCCAATGCTGCAACTCTTTAAATTAATAAATTTTCCCCAATATTCCATCTAAACCTTTCCTGGCACAACTTGAGGCCTTTTCTCGTATCCTACCACTTCCCAAATGTAATTTTCTCCAATATAGATTACTGAGCATTTAAAAGAATTATTTAAAGATTTTAGCGGTAATGTATATGAGAACATTCTTTTCCCTTCAATTCACATCTTTTTAAATAGGGTAAACACCTAATTCTCATCAGTACTAACTCCTTAAAATCTATATAAAACTTCCTAAATAGAAGGAAAGTAGTGTCAATACATATAAAAAGAGGAAGGATGCATCCACAAAAACCTATACCACCCAAATGCTTCTTCCCATCTCATTGTCTCTCAACTATTTGCATTTCTCAAAAAAGAAAATTACATTTCCTTGTTGCTGCATGCATCCCAAAGAATTCATCAGTTTATACACTGGCTTTAGTCAAGATGGTCACACGTGGTATTGAAACCATGTTCAGCAAAGTTGAAGCTACCAAAGCTTTGTTAAAACCCAGACCAAGTAACACTAATTGTGACGGTGTTCACAGGGGTCTGAGGATGAGGGAAGAGATGAGGATCTGACTCCATGTTACAGAAGGCTTGATTTATTATTTTATGATATAAAAATCAAAGGCTGTGTCAGCTTAAAGGAGTTCCACCAACTAATTTTGAAATGGTGGTGTGTTCCTGGCTATTTAAATGTTAATTTTATTATTTTCTCCTTCTACTTCAGCTGTGTAGCACATCAATAAACCTACATCATCCAAATGGCTCCTTCAAAACAGCAGCACTGCTGCATGCCATGATCTGTCCAATGGAATCAAACCACCTGTGGTGGGTAGGATATAGGAGCTTGTCACTCACATGCCGTCCTGCACTGGTATCTGCAGTGCACTTTACAGAAATGGAATTAATTGCAATTCTCTACAGAGCTGATCCATTAGCACTCGAGTGTAAGGCTGTGAGAAAAAAGGAGACATCAGGGCTAATGTTCAGGCATATCTTCCCTCATGGGAATACTTCAGAATGTTTTTATATTAGGAAGGTTTTTACACCCTTCTGAAACAGTATATAGATATCCTTTTTTGTTTCAGGAGATTTTGTGTTCCACTTTGGTTCTAGTCTTATAAATATTGCTCTAAAGAAAAGGTCAATGGCAAAAGTCTACAGATAAATTCAATAACAGGCAGACATTTCACACAGTGAGGGGAGACAAGGTCTAAGAACTTTAGTTCTAAAAGCCAGATGCATGTGATTAAAAACACCCAAAACCACAAAAAACCAGCACACACACAAAAACAGCAATCAAAATCCACACAAAATGAAAACACAGTACCAAAAAAACCCACTAAGATATTAACACTAAATTTAAAAAGGAGGCTAAAAAAAATAGAAAAAACAAAAACATCCACAAGACCACATAACCAAACTCTCCCAAAACAAGCAGCTGTTTTGATGTATAAAATCTGCCATTGTCTCCTTCTTGCTACAAAGGAAAATAGAACATGAATGATTTCAGCTACACATGGTTTTCCACATCTTTCACTCCCTCTGAACTTCTATTAGATAGCTAGAAAAATGCTCTAAATATGCCAGTTTTTGATTAATCTAAATTACAAATTCCATGTCAAAAAGATTATTTAACTTACCCTAAAAAGCTACTTTGGCTAATAGGATACTAGCCAAACGCTTGCCAATCCTTGCCTGTGGCTAGTATTACTAAACTTCTACAAGCAGGCACATAATAGCAGACTTCAAAGCTTTCTAATGAGGAACTCCACTGTGGTGCACTAATGGATGGAAATTATAATACAGAGTTAAATAAGATAAATTAATAAAAATAAAATAATAGGAAGGTGAAGAGTTAACAGGTTTTGTAGAAGCCACATGTCACAGAGTAATAAGAAGCACTGTGTAGCATTAATTAACATCCTTTTTTTTTAAATGTTTACAAAATCCTCAGCCAATTGCTTGGAAGGGCATAAAAGGCAAATATCTTCTATTAATAGATGCCCAGGTACAACCATGTGTATAGCACCAGCATCAAACTGTGACACAAGGTGATAACTGAAGGCAGAGCTAAAGCTCTCAGTATCCCCACCAAGTTCAAATATTAAATGAAATTCAGTGCTGATGAGTGCAAACTGTACGCACTTGTCAAAGCACAACCACTTTTATAACAGTGGACTTAAAATTAGCCGTCACCACTTACAAATAAGTTCAGGTGGCACTGTGGAAAGTTCAGCTCAGTTCTCAGGGCTGGTCAGAAAAAGAATGGGAACAGTAAATAGTGTTCAGTGGAGATACTGAATGAGAGGACACCATTTTTCCCAAATGTGAGGGTAGGATAGCAGCACAGCCATTCTTATAAATCAGAGGTATTCAGCTTCTTTGGGGAAAAATGAAAATCTCATCTCAGAGTGAGAGATGGGTAAAAAACCTGGCCTTTTTCTTCTTGGCACAAGCAGATGGCTGAAGCACAGCTGCTCTTCACTGCAGACCTCCTCTGTTTGGTTATATCCCTGTGCTGGTGCTGAGACAACTCAGAGGGGTTATCCTTCATCTCCACAGCACCCAGACCGTGGCACAAGTTCCTAGGGCTGACTGCCATCAATCACTCTGCAGCTGCAAGATGTCTCTAGCTGCACTTAAGGCTCCTTTGGCTTCCCTTCCTCACCCATCAGCCGGCTCATGAAAGCCTCAACCTAAGCCTAAATCTAATCAGCAGCCCCTGGCTTCAAAATCCTGCTGTAGGCTAAGAATAAAAGCAGGTTTTGCCCGCACTGAATTACTTCAGTAGAGTGTTTTTCCTTAGGATTAGTTAACATTAATGTAAGACGTTCATTTGGCTGGTAACCTGAAACTATTATGTGAGGAGATTGCTGCTGCCATCTGCTGACAGCTTCCCTTATAAACAAAATTTAAAGCAACTTAAACCGAGGTTAGAGTCTAAAGTGAGACAAACTGGTGCAATAGTAAAGCCCAGCATGCACAGACTGTCAGCCAGACCACACTCTCCCTACAACAGAATAATGAAACACGAATAATACTCCAGACCAGGCAAAGATCACTTTCAGTGAAGGAAGAGTTCAGCAACAGTATATTCACAAACTAGTTTACTGCCTTAAACAGAAGAAACCTGGTGCAAGCCATAAGTTTTTGAGGTGCTTTATTTTCTTAATAAAGTGTGGGGGCTACTTTCTTTGATTACTAATTACTCAGCAATAAAGAAATGCCAAGATCAATCTCTAACTCTTTGACAGCATATTCTCTTAGAGTAATATCGCAGTTTAGATTAACATCATCAAAAGGACTAGTTCTGTGCTTGGTTTGACACAGTTTTGTTTTCCTAAGAGGTCCTTCATTGGTATTGTGAAGGAAAAAAGTTTCAGAGACCAAGAAGCTTTTCCAGCTACAGTCAATACCAGCTTCAAAACACAAACCACAACATTTCCATTATTCCCTCATGGACTGCAGCAGCAGCCATCTCTTAATGCAGCATGTACATACACTGGTATTTTCAGCCTTCCTCCACCCCTAGGTTTCTTTCATGTGTTAGGCTAATATTTAATAAGATAAATACCAGGTGTTTCACTTGCCATCTACTCATAGACTGTTCCATTACAGGACTTGTGCACAGCATTTCAAAGCCTTTCTTGTCTCCAATATAGCTATGAGGTCTTCTCCAACCCAAACCAGAGAGCTATTAGAGTCCTCTCCAAAAACCATAGCTTGCATTTCAAGAACTGCCACCCAAGTCCCCCAAAACAGCACAGTATGGAAAGCTAATCAAGTTCTGATCCTGTAAATTTGTCTCAAATGAAGAATGCACACTCATTCCCAGGACTCCCTGCAGCCATATGAGAAGCTGTTCAACAACATCATCTGACAGACCCCACACTCTGAGAAACACCTCAGAGCAGCACAAAATCCAGTAAGAGCCACTGAACTGAGACAGAACCACATGGGGATGCTCAATAACATTTTGTTAAATACAGTTATCTAGACAATTATCTAGTGCAAATGAGACTAATAATTGATTACCATCAGTTATGTAACTGCAACACATACAATTCTATCTATTACACAATTATAATACAGCCATTGCGTCAACAAGTTTTTAAAATTTAAACTGAGCTAATTCTATTAGATAACACTAACTCAGGGATTTACTCTGATTAAAAGTTTACATTTATCACCCAGGGGTTTACAAATGCAGGTCAGGGATCACAGGACCTTATGACATTAACCACTGATACAGAACACAGATGAAAAACAAGAAGGCTGGAGAGCTTACACACCACAGACATGCAAGCCTGCATCAGATACACAAAAACCAATCAATATTAAATTAAAAAATATTATTGTTGTGAATTTCTGGCAGGCATTACAGCAAAGATTATTTGTAAAGGCAGAACTTTGGGTATGACAATGAGATCACATTTCTTATTAAGTGTTTTCTTTTGATACTTCCTTGCTGTTTTGACAGATCTATGAACATATTTGTTGTACGCTGGACACAACTCGGAATCAGAATTTTAAAGAAAACTTCAGAAAATAACAAGAAGGGTCCTGGAGACTGGGAAAAATCTTCACAGTAAAAACAAAGTTTACAAAAGGAAGGACACAACAATCTGATGCATGATGGTCAAAAAAAAAAGATAAAAACTGAGGAAAATTGGTTTTGCAAGAGGTCTAATGGATACAACCAAATGCCTTCTTTACCAAGAATAGGAGAGGGATATTTCAGTAAATGAAAATGCAAAATTGGATTATTCCAGTCCAAACTTTCGGGTGATACAGGGTGGGAAAGAGTTGTCTATCTTAAAAAGAATCTGTAAAACACAAAGATAGCCATAACACAAATACTTATAAACACATCCCTGTTGAAAGCAATGCTAAAAATTATATCAGCAGCAGGAAGAGAACTGATGTTTGCTTCAACCATCAAAAGCAATGGGAGAAAGAATTCGACATAAAAGATTAAGCAGCTGTTTGATGCTCACTGAAATTGAATTCATGGCTAAATGCACAGGAAGACATCTTTGAAAGGAAAGATGAAAGTGCAGTTTGGAGAAACAGGTATTGAGGCAAGTCTAGATGCAACTTAGTACTGAAGAATATCCAGTTTAAAGTTACATTTTTCTCATATATGCTTTGACAGTAGGTACAGTACAGCATTAATCCCTCAAAAGAATAAAATCAGTGAGAGAAGTTGAAAATACCTGTTGCTTTCAACACCAGTTCACCCTCTGACTGAGGCTCCTTTCTCCCCTAGTCAGTCACATGAACAAGAGAATCTTATCACTCATTTAGAAGAGTTTATTCTGTGATTAATAAAGGACTGTTCTGCAGAGTGCAAGGAATAGCAACAGGACCAGGGATATTCTGGGATGGACACTGCAAACAAAGCAATGCTTCAGAGAGCAAACCAAGCAGTGGGCACAGCTGAGGAAGCAGGCAGGTCAAGGACAAACAGACACAAAAGAGGAAGGAGTAAAGCCTGCTTACACCATGAAAAAACTAAAGGAAAGGAAGGCATGGCACAAATTTAGCAAGAGGTGAAAGCAGACACAGAGGAAAACCAGGAGATAGAAGGGATTATCTGAGAACACATTACAAGAAATGTCTGACTCCAACAGCAGTGGAAGGGAAGAAAAGGCTTTACTGTGTGCAGGAAAAGTCAGTCACATCTGGAGCGGGGAAGAAGAAGCAGAAAGAAAATGGAGGTAATCAAATGGCAAAAGGGCAGTAGGGCTTGCCTGGATCCTGTCAAGAGGGGAAATAAGAAAAAGTCCCAAATAAGAAAGATTTAAAGAGACACCTCAATTCTAAGCCAGAATCCTCTTATAAAGCCATAAAAAATACATAATTAATACATCAGACTGTTTTTTCCTTGTAATTTTATGAAAGACGAAGCATTTAAATTATAAATGTGAACCCCAAAGTATCTATGCTAAAGCAAACAGATATTAAAGTAGCTGTGATCCCATAAGAAGTTTGAACAGAGAGTGATAAAGACCCTTTACCCCAAGGAGAGAAGAAAACCTCATTTTCCAGAGATAAAGATGATCTCAGAGATAAATAAAAAAACCCTTTACTTTTAAACAGCTCATCTTTAAAATAATACCCCGTAAGTTAACATAGCCCATAAACATAGCTATTTAAAAAAGCTGTAAAAACTAAGAGAAGCTTCACAATTGCAAGATTTCTAGGCAGCTGCTATTTGTAAAAACTAAAAGCTACAAAAACCTGTTTTATTACAGAGAAGTCTCCCTAAATTGACAAGAGAGACTCCTCTCCCTAAGCAAACTAAAAAAGACTATTCTAAAAGTAATAAACTAACTAAATTATTTCTAGACATTGTTAATAATTAAAAAAAAGTTATAGGGAAAAAGATAAGTATTATAAAAAATTTATTCCAATTCTTATTATTCTTTTAATTTCTACTAATAAAGTTTTCTTTATACTCTTTTCAAGTTTTGAACCTGCTTTGCTGTGAGGGCTTGTCCTGAAGGAGATGGGCCATTCTAATAAGTGCACTAGGGTTTAGCCAGCACTAAATCCAACACATTAATTAGTGCATTAACTTAAAAATCTCAAATTAGCAAACCAAAACAACTACGCATTCAAAAATGCCTTCACAGCATAACACAAGGGGGAGCAAAACTGGTTCTTTAAAAAAAGACCAACGGTAAGGAAGGGACTTTAAACATATAAGATGTCTCAGTGACCTGAATGCAAGACTGCAGTAACAGGAAAATAATTCCACACGAATGCAGATTCAAAGCCTACATGACAACATCTCTTCTCTCAACACAACCAAACTGAGTTCTTCACTAAACACTGACTGATATTCACGTATTTCTGGGTAGCTGCAAATTTACATGCATGTGTATATTGTTATACACCTAACATTCCAACAGTCAGAGGACAACTCACATCCCAGTTAAGGGCAGACAGAAGCACAGATGACAATGGAGCTGCAAACACTCAAACACATTGGGAATTCTGAACCATGAAGGGGTGATAAGGCTTTCAGAACCACCTGTACCACAGTCCTGTAATTCTTCCACTTTGTTCTCCGTTTAGCACACTTCCAACTGCAAATCAAAATTTTACCACCACAGCAACATACTTCACTGAAACTTAATGGCCACAGATTCACTCACCTGGTCCTCAGCTGGCAGAACGTGTTCATAACTAATATCATACATGTAGTTTATAGCCAGAGAAAACCCACCTTGAGCAACGACATTCAATCCTGAAGCTATGCTACATTGTGCAGCAGCACTTACTCAGTTGTTCCATCTTTAAACTGACAGAGCATGCTCTAAAAAACTAAAATGACTGCTGAAAAATGGTTTACAATAAGTACATACTTAGCTAGAAGAGATACTTTCATTTCAAGATGCCCTGGAGAGACCACTGACTTACAGAATGCTAAACCACACACACACAGAAACTTCATATTCTAACAGATCAGAAATGTCTCTGCAGCTTAAATACGTATAAAGCAATCTCATTCTGTAAGAATATTTTTAAAATATCAAACTGGAGAGAAAAATACTAAAACTCTACAGCAAGGAAATGGTGAAGATACATTGTGTATGCCTGCCTGATGCAGATAAGATTCTATGATACATTCACACATTTATATGGCAAAACTCACATACAACTATGCCATGTAAATTCAAATAATATTTTCATAGATGCATTACAATTAAATTCATATACAAAATTCAAGAGTATGCCATTATTCTATTATTTCTACCTTCCATGGGTTTCTCTGATTATTGGTTTATAAGTCAATCTGAAATCTTACTTTCAGGCTATTTTTGCCAACTATAAATAACACATTACACTTGCAATAAATGCTGTAACAATTTATGTTAAGCTTCCACATACATTACAGGAAAGCTTGTTTTTATTGACAGCATAACCATTCAGATTTGCTATTTAAACTCATCTACAAAATCTCAAGCCCATCAATGCACTTGGTTTAACAAAATTTAATTCATTACAAGAGGAGTCTCAAAATATTCACCACCTTTTACATAATTCTCTCTGGAACTGGGTCTATCACAGCATTCTAATTTACATCTGTGTAGTCAAGTCCATGGATTCGCTCTGGCCAATATAAATCCCTTTAGGTTTAGGGCGGGTAATGAAACAAGCATATGGATTTACTACAGTATCAATGTGCCATACAAGTTTGCTACCACAACATTGTTTAGATTACAGGGGGGAAAAAAAGGACATATTTATAATTTTATTAAATAAGACTTCTAATGCAAGAAACTTTCAGCATTCATAGCAGTTTTTACTTCAATTTCCAATGCTGTCATCTGTAAACTAATTTTTTTTCTACGTGATAATTTTTAAAAATCGGTTCATCACAACAATCTTAAAAGGCAACTTTTCCTACACAAAAGCAGAATGAGTTTATTGAGGTGTTGCATGGACGAACTGACCTAACAGACTGGAATAGTTCCCTCCACAGGATCATTAAACCACAAGCTACACAAGATTTACACAGTGGACACTAATGATTCCCCTAGAGGATTCACTACAGACCATTGATCAATAATCCATTTTTAAATAAATTCCTACACATATTCAAAAATAAGCAGCAATGTCAACATGTTAGCTCAACAGAATATAATGGGCCCTCTGGAACTATTACTGGGATGCAAAAACATAATTGTAGTGTATCTTTTTTGTGACTAGATTGCAAAGTAATTTACAAATCTGCTTAAGTGTCAACACTACTACTTGGGAATATTAGGATATGGGGAAATGAACCATGGGTGGGTTGGTACCTTCTTTCTTTACATTACTAGCAATTAAGCCAAATTCACACATATATAGCAAATAAGTGTTTAGGATGAAATCCAGCCCTGAATTGGCATAAGCATTAAGAAACTGAAAAAAGCCAAAGCTATGCGTTTATTCCTTTAGTGAAAAGAAAAACACAAAATTATTCTGAAGAACCTATGAACAGAAAAAAACCATTAAACAGCATGATAAAAATACACTCTGCCTTCAAAAGCAGCTTACACTGAGTGTGTCCATAGGATGCAGAGGCACATCTGCCACTTTTTGCAAAGGGGACACAAAGCCCACACACACAGGCTCAAGGTTTGAGAACTTCAAACATGGAAGGATTAGCAAAATATGCTTCCCACAGGGGATCATATCTATGGTTGGTGAGGCCTCCTCTTAGCAGGACTGGGAGAGAAAATAAATAAAATTTAAATGTTAATGAGTTAAGATGAAGACAGGGATGTTACTTGCCAATGACCATCACAGGCAAAACAGGTTCAACTCAGAGATAATGAATTTAAGTTTATACCAATTAAAATAGAGCCGGACAATAAGAAACAAAGACAAGAACTAAAATAGCTTTCTGCAATCCCCTTCTCCCCAAGGTACAGCTTCACACTCCTTCATTCTCAACTACTTCACCTCTTGTTCACACCTGTTAAGTGGCACCAGGTTGTGTCTCAGTTCAGAATAACTAACTATACTGCTAGACCAAAGAAAATAAATGCCCTTAAGATGCCTAATGGTTTATTTTCCTGCATCTGAATTTGAAAAAGTGGGAGAATGAACCATATTTTCTCCCTACACTGAAAATTTATTCCTAAACTACTTAAGATTTAGAGCACAGATAGGTTGGGAGGCATTCTTTGCAATTTCATAGGGAAGATTCTTCTTATACAGGTAGTATAATTTATGAACACCTGACCTAAAATGAGTGTCTGCCACTAAACTATAAATATTTGTATATACAGACATCCACGTGCCCCTGGGAGCAGTTAACAAATACTAACAAATCAGTCTTCACTCCACAGAAGTGACTCCCAGAGTTAATTGTTCAGCATTCAGGTGATCTTCCAAAACATCAAAGTTACTTTTCTTCCATGCCAAGCCATAAGCCAAGTCAGATTCCAACAAGAAAATAGGAACATGTCTTCATTAGTGCTGTTTGGGACATATCTTTCACACACCACATTAGCAGCCTATTGAAACCTTTGCTAATTCAAGCAAAGAGCAGAAAACTGACAACCATGCTTATTAAGATGCTTAATACATTTCATCATAAGACTATTTTTTGTTTTTATACTGGCAAACTAGCTCTCAAAATTTAAACTGTGATTTCATATGTCAACAATCTGCATCAGATGAGAAACCTATTCATTTCTAGGATGATATTAGAAGAAAAAAAAAATACATTCCCTTCTGTCCTCACAGCACACAAATGGCTTTGGTTTTATTTAGTATGTCTATAAATTACATCTTTTGAAACAAGGTTATGAGATTCAAGAGAGGTTTGTCTTTGTCATTGAAGCTATCCTTTACAGCTCCCAACAGATGAAGCCTCTCAAAGTGACTGTTTTACAAATTCCTGGGATATAAGCTGACTAGGAAGTGCTCCATCATTTAGTTTGATCCATCCTAAGACATTGCCCTTTAATCACTCACTGGTCTCTGTACTGAGTCTGGCATCTGTGATATTTTAAAACTAAGCAAGTGCTTTATCTAACCCCACTTAGTGATCAGTGATCAGATTCATTTGTCTGGCTTCCATTTCCAAGTTGCTCTCTTATTGTGATCTCCCTAATTAAAGAAAGTACCTAATAAAATCACTTTTTGTCAATCTCCTGGTTCCTTCCTTAACTTCTGCAAATTTTGAAAACTCGTTTAAACAAATCAGAATAAGATACAGTTTTCTAGCACTGACCTGGATGTAGAGTGAAAATCATCCACCTATTTAACTGCTTTCATCAAACTGCAGCATTTCAAGAGGAATTGACACTTATTTCCTGCAAGCTTAAACCATTTCAGCAACTAGCCATTAATTTGTGTCTCACTCTCCAAGTTTCTTAAGAAACAGCTTTGAATTTCAAAAGCCTAAGTGGACCTAGCAGTTGATTTCTACAAAACTCACCCACTCCTTTCTTCACTGTCGCAAAGTTGGTCAAAACATTTCCTTAAACTGCTTCACTTGAAGTGCCAAGGTTCCCATGAAAATAGGGCACTTGGAAGAACGTGGAGTAGAGGAGAGTGGTTTCAAATTTAAAGCCCTTCACTAAAAATTTCTGCAAGTCACACAGCAGAATGATAATGCATGAAGGTGTGATAAAGGCGTAGCTGTCACCTACATTAAAGTTGTCACTATTTACCACCCAGGGGAATGCAGCTGGATCAAACTCCAGCCACAGAACCCCTCACCTCCTACTGTCTCCTTTTGTTTGCAAACACACAGAAATCTCCCAGGCTCCTGAACAGTGCTTTGAAAGCGAACACTGCTTTAAAAATGTTCTATGTGTGCAAATTCATTGCCACGTTAAGATAAGTCACTATATCGTATTGAAAAATCTTTCCAACAAAATACACAGTCTGCCCAGCAGTTCAATCATTTCCATCCAACTGCTGGTCCATATAGTACAAAAAAATCCTGGAAGCCAATTACAAAATCCTTACTGTTAACAGGTGAGCATCTCAAGCTGTATGCTACCCTCAATTCTTACCAGTCCAGTGCTATTTTCAGGCAATTATGGAAGCATGTCCATAGTATCACACAGAAAGGGTAAGAAAAAGGGCAATTCCACACTTAGTGCTTGTTCCTTGCAGAAGACGAGTGGCCTCAACTCCCAATACAGCCAATGACAGATTGCACTCAGCAGCTTGTGCAAGGCTTTCCAATGCATGTTAAGGGCAGAGCCTATTTGAACAAGTCCTTCATATTAGGCATGTAATTGCCTTTTACAACAAAGGAAGAGAAAATAGCATTCTCTATAACAGATTTAGTTACAAAATGAAATGAAAAAACCGTAGTCAGGGTCTGAAATTGCATCTTGAACATTTCCACAATGCCTCATTTAGCTGTGAGATTTTGTTTTCATTATTCCATGGATTGGTGGAGTAATTCTGGATTTAGACCTGTGTATGTTATAAGCAGACCCTGGGTACAGACTATTTATGAGTCAGCTAAAGGATGTTGATATCATGAGGAAGAGCCAGCATTACAGACAGCCAACAATGGATTTTTTTCATTTCTACTCTTCTAATAATAGTGATTTATATTTTTTGTCCCTAAAAGCACAATGACAATACACCTATCATTAAAAAGGATTACTCAAGTTCTCACATTAGACTAGCACATCCAGAAAAGCAGTAGGAAAATGAATTATCTTATTTTTCATTAGAAAAAGCAGATTTCCTTTCAGTCAGCACCACCTCACCCCTGGTTCTGCATGTAAACAGATAAGAGATTAATAAAACCAACCTTTTGTCTTCACACACTAAATGTTTCTCAAAAAGGTGAATTAGTTATAAGGTCAGAAAAGAAAACCATTATCAACCAAAGCAAGACATCTTAACTCACTGGCTGCCTTTGTCAGATGTCAAATAATTTCCCAGAAGGTTTCCTCTACTCTGCAGCTGGGAGAATTGTGACTGCAGCACACAGTCAACACTGTTTTCTCAGCTTTTCCCCCTCTTCCTCACATGGCAGCAGAAACTGGCATTTTGGCATGGAACAACTTTTGCTCCCATCATTTCAAGAGGTCAAAACTAATCCATGTTAAAACAGAAAAACATTCACTACTGCACTTATATTAGAACATGCTAATATGAATTTACAATTTTCAGAATATTAAAAAAAGAGTAAAATGAGGCCTAAATATTTACAGCCACTTTGCTTTGCTATTTTGCCACACTTTTTAAAAGTGCTCAACCAATGGGAATTACATTTTTCTTTGTAGACACATGCAGGTATGTACACAAACTTTTGAGAATGGGGAATGTTTCGCATCACAGTCAGTAAGTAGGTCAAAAAACTTTGAAAAGTTATTTCTCCATAAACAGAGTATTTTTAATATTTCATTATTTTTCTTTTAAAAATCACACTTTTCGATGCATGAGTAGATACATATAGATACATAAACCTATTATAAACATACACTGATATAAATCTCAGAGACAAATGTGATTTCTTTAGAGATCACTTGTTAAAAGAGGAAGAACTCTTTTTTAACAAGCTGCATTCTTTCACATTTTTGAGGGAGCACATGAAATCCTGTGCCTCCAGACTGCAGCCAGACTGGAATTGCTAGGGAGCTGGAAGCAAAGCTGTACCTTAAGGTCATGCTATTCTACAGCTGCATCTGAGAAACGCTTGTATTTTCCTAAGCTAGCCACCACTAAAATCATTATATTGAATATAAATACAATAATGAATCATGATTTTAAAAAGTTAAGATTTTAGCTAAGGGATAGAAATATCCTCTTTTTCTCTTGATCATTTCAATTAAGATGTTTCAATACGCAACATCTGAAAAAGCAGAGTACCTTTTTCTCCACAAGTGGGAGGTTTACACTTACAGTACTGGGTCTTAGAGTAACTGTGTTCAGTAATAACCTGGGGGGGTTTCTTAGAAAAGGAATTGAATTTCCTGCATCTTTTCAGACCTATTAGTGCAAGGACAACACGGCAAATAATGTAACGTGAATTGACACGCATCCACCAGCTGAAAACTTCAAGTTACCAGATCCAAGTATGTAGCTTTAAAGTACAGGTACAGGATGCTGCTAAGACTAAATTCCATCCCCCAGAAGCCTGTGGACACCAGAAGGAATCACATCCACACTGCAGCTTTTTCAGATAAAAAGATATTTTTCCATAGGATTGGGAAAGTCATTACCGTGTACGTGTGACAAATAAGCAGGTCCAGTGATTAGTCAGACTAACAACGACAAGCCTGTCAGTGAACAGGACACACAGTGCCTAACATGCCCTGACAGAAAGGGCCCTTCTCCTCATCATAGGATTGCTGGGAGCCAGAAGGATTCACTCAGTAACAGGAATATCATGCTTAACTCCTTAAACACTTTCCTAGAATCTACTGCTGACCATGGCACGGATAGCTCACAATACTGGGCAGCAGAAATGTTTGGTATGTCTCCAGTTAAATACAAGGTTTTTAACAGCATTAGCAGTAACAGCACTCAACATAACCATCAGTAACAGAAAATTCAAAAACCTCCTCAGAGCATCAGGCAGTACTTGATATGATGCCTGCAGTAAGTACACAGGGTGAGTAAACCTGGTGAGGAACCTCAAGGCACATCAGAAGCAAATGCTTCCTAAAGCCTCCTGCCCAGTAAGGGTGCTGCACACTCCACAGGAAATTGTGGCTAATGATCATTAGAAAATGAATGTTGTGGTCTTGTATAAAATATTCTGAAGATGTGGCACCGAACTTGGTCTGCCCCTTGTAACTGAGTCTGTGCTGGGTTTGAGCTTGTTTGGGGCTTTTTCCAACAGAAAAAAAGTAAATACAATTACAGTGAAGATCAGCTGGTACAAGTGAAGATAAAACATTTGCTGTTGCCAAAATTATTGCGTTAGGACTAATTTTACCACTAAACATGAGTTATTTTCTAACAGCCACTGAGGGAATAGACATTTATTCAAGCTTACTGGAAATTGAAAGATTTAAAATACGGTCATAAAAGCCTGAAGAAGCCTGCAAAGAAGGTGTAAAGTGAGTAATGGAAAATCTATACTGATAAAAGAACACAGTCTTTAGAGATGGGAGAGGTAAATTCTGAGGAACTGGTTATCTAATTTTTAGAACATGGCAATCAGTGACTAGTTAGTAGCAGAGAAAAACCAGTCTTTGTTTACAGGAAAAAAAAATCACGTTAAGGACTTTGTACTCTTTCTCAGATATATGCAAAGGAAACTCAAGCAAACTAGTTTTAGTGTTTCATTAATTAGAAAGGTATTTAGTTCCAGTCAAGCACTAGTAATGAAGAAAACAAAAAAGTGAGGTGTATGTGATAAGTGAAACCAAGCTAACAACTGCTCAAAGCATGCACAGCAAGCAGGGCCAGTAGTTCCACAGCAGTAATAATTAAGGTGCCTGTTCCCTGGAAGTTTGCCAGAGAAGCTAAACTGATCTGACAGTGTCTGAATATTATTCAGACTTAAAACATGTAAAAGATCCTGGGATTCAAACTTTGGTTTAACTTAGAGACTCAATGACCATCCAAAGGCTATCACAACCAGTGATCACAGCAATGAAATTAAAGGTGAAGCGCCCCAAACGCATGTCTGTCTGCAGGGGCAGGACTGGGTCTCCCTGAAGGACAAGAAAGACTTTCTAGCTCAATAATCCCCTTCCCTTCTGTCTCCATTTCAGACTAAAACTGTCAGTCAGGAAAACTACTCAGTCATATAGTGCCTTCAAATGTTGGTCCTAGATAATTTCTTTCCTAGCATGAACTCAGATAGAAAAGATATTATCTTCAGTTTTTTAACACCAGTGGCTCAAGAGACAGGCATTATTTATGCTCATGGTAAGAGACAGAGGCATCCTGAATCCAAAGTCCTTCTCAACATTCTTCCACACACAATCACCACAACCATAATTTATAAACAAACTGGACCAGTCAATTACTTGTGAGTGGCAAGGAGAGAAAGAGGTGGAGTAGTCTGTGTCCTTGGAGGCAATAATTTTAGAAGAGATGACCATTTTGACAGCTCATAGACCACAAAATTTATCAAGTTCTCGGCTGGACATTCCCCGTCTCCCTGCATTTGAAATCACTGTTTTCATGATCACTTTCTACGGACAGGGTAAAATCAGAATTACTTGATATAGGTGACACAAAAAAAGAGCTGCAACATATAGTAACTGTAAGCCTTGAAGTTGCACATCTCTGATTAGCACAAGGACAAAAAGCACATTTTAGATCACTTTCTTACACATCATAAGCTCAGATCAGCATCAAATCAGTGCACAATACCTTGCAGCTTTAATTAGTACTGCATCTAATTCTAGATATTCTGGTAAAGTGTTAAAGTACAAGCTTTTAAATATTGCAATCTCCTAAACCTCTGAAGTAAAGTCAGTAAAACTGACTGACCAATTTCACTAGTTTAGCTGTTTCAAAAAGAAAAATACCAGAACTCACATCTTCAAATCCTCAGAGACTAGCAAATACATTCAAAACTCCCATTCTCCTCCTTTGAAAAGGTACAATATTTTTAGTTCACATCATTTTGCATTAAGAACTTCTCTAATCTTTGCAACACGCAGCACATGAATCAGTCTTCAAAAGGAATGCTGCAAAATTAATCCATAATTTTGTCTTCACAAAGTATATTCTTTTTAAGCAAAGAGATATTGCTAATTTCTTATACTGTCTCTTTATTAGGTCATCAAAAATAAATAACACATGATGCTTCCTCATTAGAAGTCTCCATTCTATCCCTGATCCCTGCACATTGAAACAAAGCACTAGGTTTTTCTGCCTTGGACTGAGGAAATAAGAGTACAAGGCAGAGTCAGCAAAAACAATTAATACATGGCAGGAGTTTCAAATATACAGATATAAGGATATTTATAGGAAAAAAATTCAAAAATCTGTATTTAAATCTATATTTAAGTTTTACCTTGAAAATCATTTACAGCTGATCAGCAGGGAAGAAAACTCTTGGCTGATGTACTTTCAGGGACTGCATTCCAAAGAAGGTTTCAGAGATCTGCAAAGGCAACCTTAACATAAAGGGGGAAAACAGTAGAAAAATTTATCTTACAAGATAATCTTCTCTTTAGGTTAGGGTTTTTCTTTTTTCCTCACTGAAGAAAGACAGGCCAGACCTATATACCAAGTGTCACTAAGTACTAGGCTATCTACAGAATATACCTATTGGCATTACAAAGTTATTCATGCCTTTCTACATAAAGATGCTTATCAGCTGGCTGAACACATTCAAGCTGACTATACCTAAGGAAAAATTCAGTTTCTTTCTGCTGCTCAGTCTCCTCACTTTGTCTCCTGGCTCTCTTATTTTCTTCCAGCAAGGTCAAAGCTAGGGCTGATCAAATGATCTTTGTAGCTTTCTCTGATACTTTGGTAGGCTGAAAGTACCACAGTGTCATGGTTTGACCAGGAAGGAGTGGGAATTCTGGGAAGCTGTGGTCAAACCAATGAAGGTTTTGGGTTTCATACTGACACCTGGTGTAGCCAGTGGGGTTTGGACACACCTCCGAGAATACACAGGGGTTAAAAGCAAGGCACTGCCCTGGCACTTCCTCTTTTGGACATCGTCGGGCGAAGAGGTCAGATCTCTTCCCCCGCCCGGCCCGCTGCTGCTGGGCGGGGGAGGGGCCGCCATGCGGTAGGCCTGGGGCCTGGACAGAGGTGGGGGTTGAGGGGGCTTTCAAGGATGGAAGGGTGGCGGAGCCCCAAGAGACATCGAGCAGCCAGCCCCCCCCCCCCCCCCCCCCCCCGGAGAGAGAGAGAGAGAGAGCCGGCGGCACCGAATGTGATGGCAGCCAGCCAGGAGGAGAAGGGGGGAGGGAGAGCGGCCGGCCGCAGCAGCAGCACGTGTGGGAGTATCATCTCGTCCCAGGACAGACAGAGACTGAAAACTTTTAACCCTTTCTTGCATGACTGGGGCCTTGCAAAAATGCTAATCCTCCTCGAAGCTGAATAAGAAGGGAGATGAGAGATGAGATGAGATAAGGACTTTGGCCCGGAGATTGTGGAGATGATTGGATGGGGAGAGATGATTTGGAGTGGCCTTTTGGCTGGACTTTTTCTTGTAGCCATGGACTCAGTTGTTCCTGTGACACAGACTGCATTTAGGGGAGGCAGTGCCTCAAAACCAGGAGGGTTCATTCGTGAGGACCCCCCGGCCCCAGGGGGTTGGAAAAATATGGGGGGGACAGTTGTCCCAAAAGCAGAGACTGTGCCTTTTTGGAGTGAGACAAGGCATCCTTGAAAGACCACCCTAAAAGCAGCTCTAGCCATGTCTCGGTGGTGAGAGCACTGGGCATGGAAGGAACATGTCACAAGCGGCAAAAGGACTTTTTTTTTCCCCCCGGGCGGTGCCGAAGTGACAAGGAAGCATCCGAGGTTTCAGTGTGTTTCCAGAAGCCTATGGAACAAGAAGGACTCCTTTCCTCTTCATGAACTGCAGTTTGAGTATACTAAAGTGTCGTGCCGGGTTGGGCAGTTGGTGTTTTTGAGAGAATGTATTGGATTGGGAAAGTCAGGGAGTGGGGAGGAGGAAAAGTGGTTTTTGTAAGGTTTTCAATTTTTTTCTTTTCCTTATAGTCTTTCCCTATTTTTCCTGTAGTTTTAGGTAATAAAGTGTTCTTTATGTTTAAGTTGGAGCCTGTTTTGCTTATTCCTGGTCACATCTCACAGCAGACACCAGGGTGAGGCATTTTCATGGGGGGCACTGGCTCTGTGCCAGGCTCAAACCATGACACACAGCAATCTATTTGAACAGATTATCACCCTTAACTACTTCAAATGTTTTTCCTACAACTTATCAGCCATTGCACCTTTCAAAAACAATTAGAATAAAAAAATTACAGGCCTGCAATATTCAACAAGTTAATAAGTCATGTCATTTCCTAGGACACCCTTTACTGAGCATTGAAAACAATTTTGATTTGTTTGTATAGAAGAAAGGTAACAGAAACATTAAGTAGTTATCCATTTTCACAATAGTACTAGTGTTATTTCAGTTTTATTTTATGCTGAATCACACACACCATTTTGTAATAACTTTATCCTCTGTCAGTTTTCAGTTCAGTCACCCTTACCTCACCATGCCCAGAAAAACACCACAGGAGCTCCAGTTGACACGGCAATCCCTGACCAGAACCAGAGTTCTTCCAAGGGATGCATGACATAAAAATGGCATTATTGAGCACCCCATAAACTAACCAACACCCTCATCCACTATCACTGCTATTTGCAAGTCCCTTTTTAAAGTCTTAACCCAAACACGACCTCAAAAGCAAAGTATCTCCTGAGAATAAAGGCACTTAGAGGTGAGATACTCTATTTAGAGACAGATAATGAAAAATTAAATGCTGGCTTGCCCTGAAGGTGCTCCCTTCAGCTGAACAAAATAGCAACCAAGCAGAACAGTTCTGTCTTCCCTTTAGCTGACAGATTTCCCAGTCAAGAAAATTCCTAAATGATTCATGTAGTTTCCCAGTATTCATTCCCAGATCACATTCAGACATGATCTTCCTGGGGAAAGGGGAGGGGGTGGGAAATCTTGCCTTTTGTTTCCTCTAAAAAGAATAACACAAATAAGCACTTTAGAGCACTTTCATTCCAGGAATGAAAATGCATCAATCTGTACGCTGCCCTTTCAAACAAAACAAAACAAAAATCCCAAGTAAATGAGTGGCACAGTTCAATTCACATGGAGCTCCTACACACAAGTCAGCAGTAAAACCAGACTAGGGAGGTGGTTTGTTGGGAACACCAACCCCTTAAAGAAAGGAATGAAGGTAGGACACAGTAACCAGTTCCAAAACATATTGCACTTTATTTCCCCATTCTACAAGATACAGTATCTGAGTGTAATAACTGGAACTTTTGCCTCTAGAAAATTTATTTCCTCTCTCCTCCAATATCTTTAAACATGCAAAAGCTAGAAGCAAACTTCAAACACAAAATTGCTGGAGCATCAGTTTCAGTGGTCACTTCTGCTATAACAGACAAATCACTGTAGTAAGACTACAGCTTTTACTCTCTAAGATACAGGATTTTATCTGAAGCTTGCAGTCCCCAACACCTCTGAATTTCTCAACCATTTTGGTTTGCATCCTAGAATGAAAAAATATCATCAGTCCTAACACACACACACATATATATATATATACACCACATTGCTGAGAAAACACGGTTTCTCTCTACTTTCCCCTTTTCCTAAACTTGTATCTGAGGAATAACCAAACTATACATATTGAAAAATTTTAACAGTGTATTTGAGAGATTTGGGGTTCATTTCTCGAACAAATAAATCTAGGAAACGGTGACTCAGTACTTTCAATCTAAGAAAGAACGATAAAGCATTTTGCCTGTGTCTCAATAATAATGATTCAATTCTATGTGCAACAGAAGTCTCAGTTACAAAGAAATTATTATTTAATCTGGGGAAGGGAATAGATGCAAAATAGATACAGGAAAAATAGCAACAAAGCTCATTAATCATGAAGACTACTAAGAATGTTTCTGCTTTATGCGGCAGCAATTACAGGTCATTCATTGACCATTTGCTTTAAATTGAACAATAGATCCTCAATTAGAAGATAAGAAGAGAATTTATGTATTTTAAAGGATAAATAAGATGCACTAATCACAGTAACAAACTTCACAATCTTTTTACTCTAAGTTACTGCTATGTCTCTAAATTCATCCAAAGTTAAAAACACTTTAGAAGAAACTAAGAGGTGATACTTTTGAACCACAACTTGAACCTCTAGTCAAAGGATGATTCAGAAGATCATCAGACTCTCCCCCAAATACCTGTTTCAATTAAGACTAGGACAGCTCAAATTGCACATGTGCACATACTGAAGCTCTCCTCCATGGCTCATTCCAGAGTGACCTATGTGTCTGCTGGTTGTGTGGCTGCAGAACTTGGTGCCAGTACAGCCTGTAAGCAACACAGACACCTTCTGCTGGGAGTCAAAACCCACTAACACCTTTCCATGTAGACAGGCATCTTGCGAAGTGTAACACTTCACTCAATATACCTAAATTTCCTGTCCATGTTTACCCATTACTACACTACCTGTTTTTACTAATATAGAGCTTTTCACTATATAGAAACAGTGATGAAGTACAAATAATCCTGAAAAATAAGTTATATCTTATTAAGTTATTAATTAGGCAATAGAGCCAAATACTTAGCTGGATTTCTGCATACAGTTATCTACTCTGTATTGCACCCTGCTCTCTTCAATTAAACGGGTCACAGGCAAATGTTTTTATAAATATTTTATTCTAAACCTGAGTAGCCTAAGAAGTTAAAACCGATAAATAGCCCAGCTACATAAAACCTGCTAAAAGTACATGTTTTGCAGATTAAACTGCCATGCAAAGAAAAACAGTGCACAACAACAACTTAAATATAAGGCTATCACAGTTATTTACTATAAACAAAATCCAAGAGTTCGTTTCATAAGATATTCATTCTCCTCAGGTACAGACTTATTTGGGTAAAAAGGCCATGACTGCAGTGGTAGGATGCAATTATACAGGTATGTCTGTATAATGTGGTATGATGTAAAACAGGTATGTCTGAATTAAATGAATGGCTTTATATAAAACGTGAAACATAACTGATTTTTACTAGAGGCTGTCCAGGACTGAATGTTTCTGTGATGCCAACTGAAGGTGCACAGTAGTGCAAGCCAAATCCCCTGACAGAGAAACGGAGCTCGCCTCAGGATGTGAATGGTTGGCAACAACCTCTTTTTCATGCATAGTAAAATTGTATTTGATTGCCTAGCCCAGAAGAGCTGTTCAACATCTAGCTGAGGGATTATCACCTACATTCCAATCAGACCTACATGCTTTGAAGGACGCTCAGCTTCTAAAAGACCCTCTGGGCAAGAATTAACAGGGAAACTAGCCTGAAGTAGAGAATCAGAGCTTAGAAGGGGACCAACAAACCCAATGCACCTAAAGATCTGACTCTAAGAAGGCTAAAAAGAAGAATACCTCTCAAAACTTCAGTTTGCAAAGCTCTGCAGTGGTGGTTACAAACAGGCTGTTCCTTGGTCATACTTGTGCCCTTTGCTTTCTTTCCTGTCATCCCAGCACAGGCTTAAAGCAGAGCACCTAGAGTCTGGCCAGAGCTTGGAGCAAGCTTCTCTCACCAGCCTGGGTATCAGTGTGTCTCTGATGTGTTTGCAGTAGGCAAAAATAGAGCAGTAAGACCTCACAGCCCATGGAGAGGTGCTTCACACAGTACAGTCAGAGGAGCATGCCCTCCAAGTAAAAATAGTGGCTGGACTGAACTCCATCCCAGTCAGCACTAGAACAATTATCAATGTCACTAATGACATAGAGCCAGATACTGAAGAAGAACATACCCCATACAGACAGAATGAATATAAGAAGTACAATAAATTCAGCAGAAAAATAAATTTGACTAATACCATAATTCCATTACAATGCCATTGCATTGCTGCAGACATGCGGTTATTTTGATCTTAACTACATTTGCATACATTAAAAGATGTGAATCTCTTAAGATCTAAATCTTTCAGAATAAATGCTTTCTTTCGTATTGAATAATCAGGAATATTACCTAACTTATGAGATGAAAGTGTTTCTCAAGAAAGCATTTTCTAAAGAAATGCAGCTCCGGGACATACTTCTCAAGAGTTAACTTTAAGACTGCAGACTTTGTGCAAAGAGCCACTAGAGAGGCAATTGAAATAGGACACCACAAAAAAAAGGAAAGTTGGGGGACAGACTTTTTTCCCCTCCTGTTCTTTAATTTTCAGATGTTAGCCTAAACAATTTTATTCATCTTACTTCAAGGCAGAAAAGCAATTTGTGCAGGAGTTTATACAAACAAGTTTAGGAAACTTAAATTCTCCTGGTAAAGTAGCTTCTGCATTCTTCTGAGAACATCTTTAAATTTTCAAACTGCAAGCACACACATGTGCCCACAAACAGTATTTTATAAAAGCATTCCACTCATTTTATCGACTGCAGGTTGTTGTGGCTACCCACCCCCTCCTCAATTCACCATGGCATATTAGCACCTTGCAAGGGTGACAAAAAACCTTCAAAAATTATTCAAAAACTGATTTCTTGATTGCCTTAAGGCAGTTGGGCAATTAGGAATATGTTAGTTGGAAGATACAACCAGAGAAACTTAGCTTTGTGCTATTTCTTAAACTTACCTGTCTCCTTCCTTTCCCAGCACTTATAAGACAAAATTTTAAATAAACTGTTAAAATAAAATTTTCAAATAAATAAATAAATCAAAGGAAGAGTGACATTTTGCTTGAAATGCCACTATGTTGGCACTTTCTTTGATCATTCACAGTAAATATGGACAAAGTTTTAACTTCTGCCCAACATTTATCTTTTGTTTTAAAAAAATTTTCCCCATCTCCCAGCAGTAACACAGACACACACAACTTCTTTATTTAGCTGCTTTTTGTTTATTTTCTTCCTCAAATCCAGCTTTACTGTATTAGTCTATGGAGGTATCATCTGATTTCTCCTTCCCTACCAAAATAAGAAGATTCCATCTTTATTTTGCTCTAGAAAAGGAGTCTAACATTCATTTAAGAACCACTATGTATGGAGATGCATAGACAACTCCCTTGCCATTAGCACAAGTGTCAAGACCAGTCACGTCAGATTCTTTCTGCATGTGGATGGAAGAGGTGTGAAGTCTAAAAGGGTAGCAGGTGAAGCAGGGGAATTGTCATCTTGTTTTTATGTGCTGCTGCTTTTGAAGTGTGTGGGAATGAAAGACTGTTCCCATGATTACCTTTCAAGCACAAAAAAATTACCAAGGGTCAAAACCAGTCAGCTACAGCAGCGTCAGTTTTAAAGACATTAAGTCCTTTAAACTTCACATTCTCTACTTTCTCTTGACGTGGAAAGGAAAGGTTTAGGGCAGCTTATTTTGTGTGTGATGCCCTAAACCTAACATTTCAACTTAATTGGATATAATTCTCAGAAGAAACTGTTAACAGAAAGTTACTCCTTGTAAAGCCTGAACTATCTCAGCAAAGAAGGAGACAAATTGACTCCAAGCAAATTGAACCCAGAAATCACATCCTGGGAACAGGATTAGTCCAACCACACTAAAAAACAGAAAGAGCCCTCTGAGTTTTAAGACCTATGACAACATGCAACATCAAAATCTAATACTTTCCACAACATATTATTTAGCTCAAGCCCAAAAGCATCTAGATATCTTTGTCTCTATATTCCCAGAGGAATGTCATTCTGGTTTAACATCAAGAATCTTCTTTCATTTTCAAAGTAAATGTCTTAATGTCCAAATTAACCACATTATTGTACTAACACTGACCTTTATCTTACATGTATATTCTCTTTTTTTCCATTACTGGAAGTGATAAAGGAAGCCAAGGTTTGGGGTTGTTTTCATTCCTTAATTCATCCCCTGCAGGAAATGTTTTCCAGTTCTCATAATCCTTCCCTGAACCCATCTCTCAAGAAAACATATAAGACCAAACCCATATAAATCCTCAAGATATACAAGTCTGAGTTGAAACTACATTACTCAAAACCAGTCTCACCTGGTTTTGGTCCCATGATTTATTTTCAAATTTCAAAAACTGTCATGCATTTAAACCACACTATCGTAGCCCAACATACCTTTATCAGCAGCACTTGTTTTCCAATGGATATTCACAAAGATGGTTTCTCTTGTGATGTGCCCAGTAATTTTGATCTTTACTCCATTACAATTCCCTATTTCAAGATTCAGCACTGCAGAACTCCACCACTGCCCCAGCAGACTTAGCACCTTTCATTGAACTGACATCAGTCCAAGTGGTTTCTGCTTCACTAGCATTTCCTCTAAGTCCTTACAGCAACACTAATAGCATTATAACATTATGCACTATAATGCCACTCAATAATGTCTATTTCTACTTTTCCATTGTATCCTTCAATATTCATGTTCTGCTATGCTATTACCTTATGGCTTCAATATTCAGTCTAATATTTTGCAATTCAAATTATTCCTTTTTACACCCCAAGCTCTTGGTATTTGCACAAAACTGTTCCAGCTTTCCTTGCACTTCAGCTAATACACAGTCTTAACTGCACTGAAAGCTGGTATAGCCATAACTGGTAGTTACATACCTGACTACTATTCTCAGAAATATTTACTGCACTTCACTTCTATTCTAATAACTGTCTGTTGTTCTGTACAGTTACATCACTTTATCTGCTATGGTATCCTTGGGTTTCTATCTCTTTTCATGCACACTTTAAAGAAAAAAAAAATAGGCACTATGCAAATCTATCACATGCCTCAATTTCAAGTTCTTCTTCAGAAACAACATAAATTCTCAATGCCAGTAAGCCATTTCTCTGGAGAATGCAGTTTGATCTCATCTTTTCAAAGACTCATCTTTCACTAAACGCATTTTAAATGGTCAAAATTGTCAAATCCTCTCTGTAGGAAAAGGTCTCAAGTGACACATCTCTGTTATCCCATTACATCTTTGTTCCGAGGCCTGGGAGAGCTGTGCTCAATGCCAAGTAAGCCTGCACATGTGCCATGCAGCTTTTCCAACCCCACTGCACTCTTCCAAAAGAAACCTTCAGCATCTCTGCTGTCTGCAGAGTCACAAACATCCTACCCTCCACTAGCCAGATTCCTCTTCCGCATTTTTGTTTTGCACCCCAGGATTATTGAATAGATGGGTTATATTGATTTGCCAGCGGAGTTACCACTTTGTCCAGTTCATCTGCAGACTTGGAGTTTTGCATATGCCTACCTCTACATTTACACACCTTTATCTACATACATACCACTATGCCAAAGTCTTATGTGGCCTCAAGCCTGCAAGCTTTTGGTCTCTCCATGACAAAACAATAAAACAAACAGAAGAGGCTAGCAGTCTTGGAAAAGAGGTTCATTGCCACTTAACATTTCTTTCACCTTCCCCCACTCCCAAAGTAAAATGGGGTATGACTGTCACCAGGATGGGTTACATGAAGCTTCTGGTGACTCATTTTCTAACCGTGAGGAACAGGGGTGGGGAATCTCACAGGAAAACATAGGAGTGATTTCTGAATATTCTCTCTTTTTAAAAGTTAGCAGTCACACTCCTCTAGATACCAAAATTCAAGTATCCAACTAGAAATTTAAGGCAGTAAACATTCAAAGCCACAGAATAGGATGAGACACTTGTTCTCACAGCAAAGCAATGAAGTCTCAGCTGACAAAACTTAAGGGTAGTACCATAGTAAGAAAGCTCTGAATCTCAAATGGTGGCTCGTCACTTTTCTTAAGCAACAATAAAGAAAATAATGACAAACCATGAAAGCAGTAGCTACAAATCAGTATTTCCATCCTCCTCAATTGTAAAATGAAGTCAGAAGTAATTTAGAATAAGAAACAATAGGTAGCACTATCTCTCTCACTAGGAGATACTGACAGAGAAACAAGCTCTGCTTTCTGAAAGAGAATGTGAAATATTAAAAAAACCACATGCAGAATACAAGCAGCAAAGACAAAGTTTCAGTTTCTCATGTCACAGAGCAGAAAAGGTTGATATAGCAAATCTATTCTGGATCCTTAAGAAAGGTTTCTGAATAGTTCAGGTAACACTGAAATTCCTTTGTGATTAAACTATTTACAACAGGCTAGACTTAGAGTTCAGAAAGTTATGATGGAACGCTAATTCTATTTGGCATAAGTATGAAATCATGTCTTTCCTTCTATAAGGACAACAAATCTTTTTAGTACATATTTTCTGAAGATATTTGGTCTTCAAGTTTTCACTGTTAAGCACTAATGCTATTCACACATACTTAAGTAACTGCAAATATTTTGACTCATTTTACATGCTCTCTCAATCTTCCTAACACAGCTTGTAATAACATTGTGTAACTCCTCAAGAAACGCAGCATCTTTCTCTTTTCCATTGAGCACCTTATCCTATTTCATTGTGGAAAAGAGATGGAGCAGGAGCTGGTATACTTTGCTTCTTTCTACTAATACATCCTGCTCAAAAATGGGGGGAGGGCAAGCAAAGTAGCAGTTGCATACAACCATAAAGTTTCTTTTATCAGCACTAGACTTCTTCTACAGAGAAGATGCAAACAGGAAAGCTATCAAAACACTACATGAATTCAAAACCAAATGTATTTTTGTGCAGAATCCAAAGTCTATGGACACAATTACTTTAGCAGACAATTACTTTACACCAGACTAAGCTTCATATTTTCACCAGAAAGCTTAATATACACAGATACCTTTCTTAAAAAGCTTTAACTGAGCTACTGCAAACACTGAACATGTTCTCTCAGTTCAGACCCAATCACAGAAGCTTAAGACCCTAACCCCAAAGTTACAAGTGTATCTTTTGAAGTACTAAAAATGCCAATGTTGATTATCTCCATCTACACCATAGCATCTAAGAGCCATCCATTGATTCACAGAACACAACTTCACTAATTTTACAGTAGAGAACCAGCAAGGCCAGACATGCTCATATCTGAAATGCAACCATCCCCATTTCTCTCATGAGCAGTACAGAAAGGCAGTAAGTGCTACAAACACAAGAGGGAACACAGCTTCTACCACATCTCCTAAAGGTGCACAACACTTCTTCTGGCAAGGCATTTAGTAGCCATCAAGTGAGTCTATCAAGGCAGTCTGGCCTCCTTGGAAGCATTAGCCCAACCCTATTTCTTGTCCACTCGACCTCCCTTTTGTAGCAGCTCATTGTCAACGAGTGTCCTTTTTCAGACTTGTGCTGCCCAGAAAAAGGTACCCCAACTCTTTGTCCATAGAGCCCATAACTCTTTGTTTCTATTGTCTCATATTGTCCAAATCATTATCACTCTAATTGTATTACTATTTTTATAACCATTTTACTACTATTAAACATTTAAAAATTTAAAAACAAGTGATTGGCATTTTTCACAGTCAAGAATTACTTCTAAAGGAAAAAAAACAATTACAACCCAACTACCTTACCTGAGCTTAGGCTATCAGGTCATTGTCTTCAAAACACTCATGCTCATTGCTTCTGATTTTATCCCCTCTTCCCTGGAATTTTCAATTTTCTACAGATTTTACTCTCTCCCTCTCCAACAGATAGCGTTGAATTTAGCAGTAACAGTCTAAAACTGCTGTACTTCTGGTTGCCACTCCTCCTTCCTTGGGGAAGGCACCACCCCCATGGCAAGAGGACAAAGAAAACAATGTGCTAACTCTCAACATCTGCTGTTCAACACCAAGCAGAACACCTGGCTGGGACCAGTAACAGCCAGAATATCATTTGTTTCTGCTGCCCAGCACTAACACCACAACAACCCAGTCAGGGAGAGTAACTTCCCCAGCAACTTCGGCAACACACAGCAAATCTCGTCATCTGCCTTCCACTCCTGCTTTCCATCCTGCTGCACAAAGCCAGGGGACAGGGATCTCAGGATGCTCAGTAATATAACTTGTATTTAATGTCGGTGTGTTCCCTTTAAAGACAGATGAATCATAATCCCTGTAGGTTATAGTTTTCCATACTTGAAAGACTGCTCCTGATGGGATTAGTTCTTGCAATAGCATAGCTGATCACCATCATTAAACAAATACAAAACTCATAATCAAGTAGATGAATGCATGCAAATAAACAATTTCCTACAATCTGAAGGGATCGGTGCTATGTCTAGAGAGTGGCAGAGTCTTCTTTCTTAACCTAATATTTAAGCATTCAAAACCAAATTTCTCCAGCCTCCTGGAGTACTGATTATCTAAGTCCAACTGCTTCAGTATCTGTGTTGATTTTTTCTCTAGCCATGTTTACTTTATGGGAACACCTAATCTGCCCCACTGAGCATAACTACAGACTAGACACAGCTTACTATAGATTGGTGTCATCTTGTTAGCAAAACAATAAATCATTCCTCAGAGAGTTTTTTACAAGGAGGCTCTGTATTCCTAAAATAAATAAATAAAATAAAACAGGCCTGGAAATCACAGACAGATGGATGTTAGTGCTGGGATCCTGCAAACGCGTTTCTTTTCAATGACTGCTCACTCCATCAAACACTGCACAGTTTCACCTTTGCTTCTCTTACACTCTAATTCTCTGCCACAAACATTCTGGTTAACCAGGAAAAGAAAGAAAACACCCAAATCCTATCTGAGTCTTCGCGTTGAATCAGCCAATGCATGCTATATGTGCAGAGTAAACATTTCAGACATATCAGAAAGGGCAATGATTTACTTAATGAATTGTGAAACAGGGAGCTCTCCTTAGTCACAAGATTTTCATCTCAAAGGGACAAAATTATGGCCTTGCATGTTGAGCCTTGGAAGGCTCAGACTCTTGGACACAGATTATAGGCCTGACAGCTTGCTCATTTTCCTAAGGAGCTGTGTGGTGGTTTTAAACTTGCAAAGACATTGTTGTGTCTGAATACCCATGCCTCCCAGAAGGAAAGCAATTCTCCATTCCTAGGATGAAAATGGCACTCTAATTGGTATATTCTCTCACTTCGATGAGGAAAGCCATTTCTGTACAGGTTGTCCTAACTGGAATGATATGAAGAATGGAGCAGATAACTAACACTTCTGTGGTAAAGAGACAGCCAGCACCAGCAATTCATTTTTCTGCTCCTTACACTCCACTGCTACTACTAACAAAAGTCAAGCTGAACTGAATAGATGAAGGAGCAGAAAGCAACAACTGATCAACTTCATGAAATTTCCTTCAGAAAAAAACCCCTCATATAGATGTATAATTGATAGAGGACACAAAAAACCAATGTGCAGAATCCGCCAAATTTAATTTTAAAATATCATCTTGAAGAAAAAGTGGATGCTTAATTCTGAGAACATTTTCTAGCTGAATTAGCATTTTGAATAGAGTATTAATGTTGAAATGAGTGACAATTTCACATACATTTGAAAAAGATATTTAAAACTACAATGGTGAGTTAAGTACTTTGTCCACTGCTGGAGCAAAATCTGAGGAGTGTATTGGGTAGTGTATTATTTATTCTCAGAAGTAAGGAGATCAAAAACACACAACACAAGCAGCCCAAGAGTTTTCTGGAAGCTCATCACTGTGCCATGACAGAAAAGGCTTCTGGGTACCCACAGCTCCTCACATAGCAGGCATCACTCAAGATGATTTTAGAAAATGCTTTTGCTCATTTGTTTTGCTTTCATTCATAAGTCTTCAGGTTAAGTGAAAGGCTGAGTACAGACTCAAGCATTACTTAAATATATGTAAAAATTTTGAAATGCCACCATACCAAAATACTTCCATCAAATCCCTCATCCATAGGAAAGGAAATAGAAGGAGGCCTAGCTTGAGGTGAAATTTCACAGTAATTAATTGCATACAGCTCCCACTGACAGCTGCATTCTCTGTCATTTTATTACATTTCCATGGATGCTGAGAAAACAATATATTTGTCTTTAAATTTGCAATTTGCAAATTGTGATTTGCATTTTGAACTAAAGGAAGAAAGCAAAATAAAAGTGATTCATGAAATACAACAGTAAGTTCTGGCCCCTAGATCATTAGATCATTGGCTAGAAATGTGTTAGACTGAAAAGTTACAGACACATGGAAAGGAGAGACTGGATTTTTTTTTTTTTTTTTTGCTATTACTTGCACAAGATTTTTGATAGCCGTGCAACTAATTTGTAGGCTACCTAAAATAAATTGCATAGAACTTGTTAACAGAAAAGCCTCAAAAACTGAGGAAGAAATCCATATAGACAGCAAAACGAACCAAGAGACTGTCACTTCACCTCCAGTGGCAACCCTTCTAATCCTTATAAAATATTCTCATCCTAATCCCTCACACCTACCTCCCACTTCAATTACACCTCGTTGTCATTACAGGAACTACCTAGTTTTCTTCCCACAAAACTAATTTCCACCATTTCAAACATCAGCGTTCTCTAGCAAAACCACTCTGTTCCCAAATCTTTCCCAGTTTCTCAGCATCTTAGAATGCTTGAGGCAGACATTCCCTAAAATGCTCTTAAACAGTTTAATCTATCCCACTATTAAAAAACAAACAAACCCAAAGAAACCCAAACACTAACAATCTTATTTCAGCCAGAAATGCCTTGTTTTTAGTTGTAAAGAAAGTAATTAAACCTCCTGCACTCAGTATGAAGAATAACACTGCATTTTAGATTCAGGCAGAGAACTACCACTGCAAGAATGAAGAGGAAGAAATATTTCGGTATGTGTCAACACATAGTCCTAACCAGATCATTAAGTAATTCTTAATAATAGGGTAGTACAACTAAGCTGAAGAAAGGGAAACTGGGCTGGTGAGGAGTTACCAGCACACAAAAGTGCCTCTGCAGATGCACAGGGGAACCAGAAGAAATCTTGCCAAAAATTTTTAAAGGAAGAACTCAAATTCAAACCATAACTCAAAGCAAGACTTTTAATAAAATCAGCAATATGGTCTGGTTTTAATAATAATGCAGATTTAATACTTTTCAGCATTAACCATAACTGAGGTTAATTTCTTGATCTGATCTGAACCTTCTGTTCCAGTGAAGTCACCAGCTCTGAGCAGTGAGCTGCCCTGCAGTGAAATTCAAAGCACACACCCAAGGAGACAGCGCTTCCACTACATCCCACTCCAATGAATGAAAAATAGAGCTGCAAAACACAAGGTTCCAGCTCAGAGCAGCACAGAAGTGAGACCTGTGCCAATGCAGAGGTTAACATAGTGCTGACACAGATGACAACTTTCAAGCTCTGTTTTTCCAGATTAAGGTAATTTCAAGAACCACAAATATGAATGCTAATCTAAATTCCTTCCAACTCAGTGTTTATTTAGTTCCAATGTAATCTAACTTCTGGTAGTTACATACAAAAGAAGATTTCATGCCTTATCCTTTAAGAAGAGTGATTAAGAAGCACCAAAATTCAAAAGAAATGATGAGAGATATCTTACCTATTTCATCTGCAAAAATGACTGTAAGCTATTTCTTATGACATCAAATTAAATATTAATATTGCTTAATGTTACTCTTAATATTAAGAATCCTTGAGTGTTAAATATTAAATCCACAACTAAAAGTAAGGTTGGAAAATTACTTGCAAAAACTGTTAGAGAATTATGCCCTGTAATGTATGAATTTGAAGTTAAATTCAGTTTCTATTACCAGGAATCACTGGCCCACTGAGCTAGAAGGGATACACATACTCTAACTCAAAAATATTTCCATCTTCGACATTTTCAAACCGCTGTCAGAGAGGCACATGGTAGCTCAGCTGGACACAACAGGAAAAGTTTTCATTCTTTATAAGCACAGCAGCAGAAACTTCTATATGAGTCTTCATTTCTGCCTTCTGGTTTCCATGTTTTCCCCCTTGCTGCCCTTTTGGCACAATTTTATATATGTCCGTTTATACAAAAACACTCAGTTCTAGGCTTTCCCCCCACAACTTCAGTGATGTGACTAATGCACATACGTAGGCCAGTAAGAATGGCAGTAATTTATGAATTATTATTATATAATTTACAAATTATTATTAATACCATATTATTGCAGTCCGGCTCGCTGTGACCCCAAGCCCAGCCCAGCCAGGGGGAACATGGTAACAGTGGAGGGACAGGAAGGATGGAGTTGCCCAAAGAATAAAGAACTTTAATAGAAAAATAACAAACATCGAAATGCAACCTGGCCTTGAAAGCTTTCAGGGATGAGGCATCCACAGATTTTCTGAGCAATCTATT
This sequence comes from Zonotrichia leucophrys gambelii, assembly GCF_028769735.1. Taxonomy (NCBI): domain Eukaryota; kingdom Metazoa; phylum Chordata; class Aves; order Passeriformes; family Passerellidae; genus Zonotrichia; species Zonotrichia leucophrys. Next base: position 41,824,666 of record NC_088173.1, on the reverse strand, counting down.
CCAGCATCTCACCTCCCTCACAGTAATGAATTTTTTCCTAATATCTAATCTACACTTGTCCACTTTCAGTGTTAACTAATTACCCCTTGTCCAGCCACTCCATGCCCCAGGGGTCCCACTCCAGCCCGCTTGCCCTAAGGATATTCCAATAAATTGGACAAAAAATGCAATTCCTGCTATAGACCTCAGCTTTCCCCTTACTTAGAAGTGAAAAACTAAATATTTCATGATGAAAAACCCGTATCAGAAAATTGGCATAAAATGTATTTTAAACCCACGTTTTGGAACTCATGCTGTTTGTACATTTTTAAAGCAAAGCCAGATAAAGTTTAAAAAGTTTCTAAAATGCTGAATTTATAAACAAAATGTTAGTATCTGTAGAAAAACTAATGGGCTTTCAATATTTTTCTTTGGTAAATGGGTTAGCTAAACTAGAATTTTAGGCTTGTCCTTTTTTTGGCCATTGTTTTTAAATAAGTTGGTCCCTTGGATAGAGCAGCCAGAGTTGTTTACCCACAATGGACATGAAATTCCCTATGCTTGATGGTATAATTATCTCCTCATTGCCCGCTAATTCTTTTAAGCTCTTTTTCTTCTTTTTTTCAATGTGGCACAGCAGACCAGACGAATCATCTGTCTGTCTCAGTCCAATCCTAGGAACTCACGGTCCCTTCCTTCACATATGATGACTTCTAAGTTGATGGATTAAGGCAGTGTCTATTTTCAAGACAGTGTGAATTTTGTTTATTTTTTCAGGCACCTGAGCCTGAAAACACCTACAGCCATGACAGGATCTGAATTGTGGTTATTAGTTTGGTTGCATCACCTGTCAGATGCAGAAAACTCCACTGAGAAGAGCAAGTTCCACGCACCTCCCACCCCAGTGCTGTCTGATTCTGTCAGTGGTCTGGCTGTGATGAGAGCTAGGTCTGAAAGCTCTGAACAGCCTTCACTGGGCTGGAATGGGAGCAACACCATTCGGACAGAAATAGAACACGCCAAAAGGTAAACCATCCATGAGGAAAAAGGAGAAAAAGCTCTGCTGACAAGGGGGCGAGTCAGCTGTAATATGACAGAGCCTTTCCAAGTTTATGATACTAATACTTCTCATTAAGTTCCAAAAAAACAACTATATGCACCTTTCATTAAAAAAAAAATCAGAATCAACATATGAGTGGCTAAATTACTGCTAAGTTTTAAAATTTCATTTTTAAGTGAAAATTTTATTTATTTTTAGGAAAAAAAACCCCAAGAGCCAAGATCTTCTAAAGTGCTTCCCTGAGCTGCAGCAAGCCAACAGCACTGCAAATTGGGTCAGAATCTGCTCCCATCACTTGTGGGAGGTGAGAGATGTGTGGCATTGCTGACTACACAACAAAGGCTCTTTTGAATTATTTACTACAGGAGAACTAGCAAATCATCTGGCTGTAAAGCTGCAACACTCTTCCAAATACAGAAATTAAAAACTAGGGTCAAAACCCACAGGCTGGTATTGTCTTTTAAAACTGCTTAAAAATATATCTTGTTGCACTTTATAGTTCATTTTCCAAAAAAGCATTTCTACCTTAACCTTCAAACTTTAGTGAGAGACATTGCTCTTCCAGAACACAAAAATAGAGTCTCAAAGCTGATGTTTTTCAGAACTTAGGAAGCATCTGCCAAGAAAAATTCCCACAGACATGGGCTAGATCTTCATCAGTATTTTATTTTAAATAGGCAAAATATTTTATGTTTATATTTTACAGTGTTTTGGCCCTACCCCCCATCTGGAACAGATCATGAGGATAAAGGTAGCTATTCTTTTTCTATAAGGGTAAAAAAAAAAAAAGCCCCAAAAAAACAAAGAAAAGCCATAAACATCAGACCTCTGTTTCGGGTAAAATTCAAAAGCATGCAATTATTTTAACATACCAAAATTGATTGTTAAGCACTGATTTCAGAGCACTGAAAACGAGTAATCATCATTTTTGTTTTGAAAAAGAGTACAGTTTTTCTATATTTTACTCTTGATATAAATCTTAATAAATATTCATAGATAACTCCAGGACACCTCATTAACATGCTGTTCAACAAGTAGAGCAAGTGCTCAATTTTATGTTTAAAATAATTGTTATAAATGTATCTTGTCACAGTAACATGGAAACAATTGTTTTTTAGTGAAACATTAGATTTATTTAAATGTAGTAGCCAATAAGTGCTACCACCTGGAAGAAGACTCGAAGGTTGGGTTCTAGTTGACAAAACAAGCGGTAAATTCCAGATGCGTTGATTTCCTTTTTTCCCCACTGCTCAGGTGAGAATTGACTTGTTCCCAGAACCTCTGCAGACTGTTTGCTTTTCTCGGGCTGGGGTTCACCTCTTTGCTTCCCAGATCAGCATCAGTAATTCCTTCAGGTTTCACCCATGGACTACGAAACACAGCCCAAACTCAACCAAAGGATTTCATTTTCCTTATAATCATGATTGGCAGTGACGTCTTGGACAGATCAGACAGTTTATTTCTATCTGCACAGGAAAGGTGCATAGGAGACCTATATTTTTATACAGGTCTAAAAACAAGCTACCACTTAATCTTGCTTCAGTGTCCTTATTCCTTTCACCCTGTGACTCAGTCAGTGACTTTCCACAATCTGCTTTTGCCACAGATCTGCTCTCTCAGGTTCCCACACATCTTTACATCAATCTTCAACTACAGATTGTAGGACAGCTCCCATTAACATTAATATTGCCATCCACAATCCTTTTTTGATAAACTGGTGCCTAGCAAGCTTTTACTTTTGTGCAAGATCACCACAGTTTGCCATTCAATCAAGACCAGTCAGAACAAACAAAAATAGCCATGAATGCTGAACCAAACCAATCCAAGCTGAGACATGATATCTCAATTTACATCTGGAGTTCAAGCAACAACTAAGGAGAATTTATGCCAGGTTTCCTTTGCTGAAACTGTGAGTGATATAAGTTTAGACCAAACTTCCCAAATTTCTCATTTCCCTGAGAACAGAGAGGGTCACTACTCATGTTGCCCCTCCAGGACCTTTACATACATTCAGTAAGTCTGAAGCACAGGTTTACTATCTACACTTTCTGCTAGTAAATCTTTCACATTATTTTCAAAATATTTATATGACAGATATCAACAGTACTGAACATTTTCTTCTGTGAAAAGCTTAATGCTATGAACAAAAAGCAAGGAGGGAGAAGTGTTTCCTCACTAAATACTCCCACTGCTTCATAGTATTTTTGTGCCTCCTTCTTAAAAAAAGTCATTATCAAAAGTTGGGATTTTATAAAATGTTCATTCTTCAAGCATATTCAGCATATCCTGAATTGTACCTTATATATGCACAGTCTTCTTCACTTACCATCAGATTAATTACTGATCAATTTTGGTGCAAGGTACTAAATATATTTCCACGCATATTTTGACAGCCTAAATTCATTTAATAACCTCAGCACGTGGACAGCTTGGCTTTTTGTAGTATACAGCTCCAAAGAAGCTATTGTGACCAGGCTTTTTATTTTTCTTAGAGAGAAAATCCAATTTATAAAAATAAAAAGCTTTCATGGTGTTACATCAAACTGCTTTCTCATTTCACATAACAAAGCAGAGTTCAGGAACTCTGCACATAACCTTTACAGGCTGGGTCCTCTGATCTCTCTTGCTTTTCATGCTTTAGTAGGGAAATCTATCTATCTCTAGGCTATCACATCTTGATGGCACAGAAACTGATTTAAAGGTTTCTGTAAATGTTATTTCTTCCACCCTGATCAGAATTTTTGTATAATCAGGCATTGCTGAAGGAAAACTTTGAAAGGACTCCACACTTTACAACCCAAGGATGTTCTTTGCTCACAGACAACTGTCCAAACTCCCAGTGTCACTTAAGCTCTCTTGCAATGCTTGAAGAAGATTAAAATGCATTTGAGCTTTTTAAGACTCACACATCTTACCATATTTAAGCAGACTTATAGGCACAGCACAGGGGTGGGGGGGTGTATACATACATATATCAGTTCACACATATACACATTCTCTAAGTGAAAGACAGCAAACTCTCACAGTACATGCAATTTGACATCAGATTCTGAACAATTCCAGTATTTTTGTTTTTAAAACAATAAGTGCATACCAGATCATCCTAGATAAATTATAAATGGCTATAATACAGCTATGAAATGAAGTCTCACCCATCCTTGTTTCATCAGATGACAGCTTCTGTCCTACAGTTAACAATATAGATCTCACATAAAATTCTCAACTGTGTATGGTTTTCCTAACCAATAACTAACTACAAACACAAGCCAGCTACCCACAATAAAAGGGTAGACTGAATTTTCAGTATACCAGCTACCTTACAGTAAGTAGGGGTCCAAACATATTCCCTGACTCAAACAAGGTAAAGTCAAGAAAAATTAGGACCATGAAAAGTAAATGACCACATATCTAAGGGGAGACTATGCAGTAAAAATAGTCTTATCTACAAAACGAGCCATAAATGTGGCAGCTTCTATTGGGTTCATAAAGAATTCCAAATGTTTTTAGGCTTCTTCATATTTTACACTGCCACCTAGTGTAGGCTGTATTGATACATTCCAAGCTTCCCACTATTGCCACCTGTGGTATCCAGAACCAAGAAAACTCCCATAAAAACAGCAGTCATCACTTTTGTTTGTCTTACCTGAAAACTCTCAGTTCCTAGTAGAAAATGTCAATGCTAGGCACCTGAACTTAAATAATCTCTGACAATGACAGCAGGAAAGCAAAACAAAATTCCTAGAGTTAAAAATATATAATTCCTAATTGTTGCAACTCTATGGCTGAACAATTATCAAAAATGAATCATTTAGAAAAATGTTTAATGCAGGTTCACTGAGTGAAAATTAATGCAAGTTAAGCATCTGTGCTTGCATAGAAACTACAGAACAAATTGAACAATATTTCTTAATTGCAGGTCAGAACATTAACTTCAATGTTTACTTTGTTTTTCACCAGGTGCTTCTTCCTCATTTACATCCTCTGTATTTAATGCAATGTTCAATAGCTGCATCACCATCTAGATTATTCATTTGAAAAATAAATTGAAATCAATTATCATCAATTGAAGGTACTATATTTTTAAAATATTTTGAAACATTTTTAAAATATGTTTTATATTTATGCTATATTTTTAAAACTATAAAAATAGCAGACTGAGGTTATTGCAAACATCGAATGCAGCATCTCCTACTCTGTGTACCAAACCCTGTTCTCATTTACAGAACATGGAATAACCCACTGAAGATATTATTCCAAAACTACATTTCTGTAGGAGACAAAGTTATTTCATCTTAGAAAACTCAGTTTTACTGACTGCTATTTTCTTTAGCCACTCACACAAACACAACCACATAACCTGTTACTGCTGCTGCAGAAACACCGCACAACACCAGAGCTGATGCATTCTGCACAAATGTACAGGATACCAAGCCACATTTCACACCTAGATTTTACACTCATTTGCATGTTTCTGAGCCATTTTCATAACAGATATACACCCTAGGTTTAGTGCATCTCACTAGCATTGCTATAATGCACTAAGATCACACTTGATAACTCAACAAACAATGCACAAACTTGCTGGTACATGAACAGCTGGCAAAATACAATAAAAGCTTATTCCCCCTAAGACTTTCTTCCTCTTAATTGCCCTTTACATATCCACCTCTTACAGTCGCATTAAAAAACAGGGTCTTGATTGCACTTCATGTTAAGACATTTCACTCCATTTGCCAAAATAGTGGTTTTGCAGCAAGAAACTCCAACTGGCAGGAGTACAGATAACAGAATGAAATAGATACAAAGCAAAGTGGTTTAGTTATTTATCTATGTTAAGCTTAAGAGAAAGTGCCCCACCCCCAGACTGACTTTACTGCCATACTCAGGATAAATTTCCACTGGGGTCACGGTGAAATTTCATAGAAACAGAATACAAAATGAAACAAAATACATCCATCAAAAAAGCCTTGATAGATTTGATTTTTAATGCCACGGCACCCAGTAACAGAGCACAAACTCAGGCTGCCAAAGTGACCTTGATAAACAGCATCACATTTAACATTTTGACATGGTACTATGTCAAGTAAGCACCTTTAGCTTGAGTTTTCTTATGTATTTTGATTAAATGGAGCCTGATTCAACATTAAAAACAATCTAAAGGAACCTGTGGGGCAAACAGGAAATAGGAATTTCCATGACAAATAGGAAGACAGTTTGCCAGACTGAGACAAAAAGGCTTTTAACATCCAAACCAAATTTCAAACCTCCTGTGCAGAGACAGAGCTGAAGCAATTGTAAAGAGGACACTGCAGCACAGCCTCTTTGGATTCTGAATGCTGGCAAGTTCTTTAGACCTTGGATCTATAACACTTGAGAAGCAGAAGTAATTCTACATTTCTTAAAGGTCACACCAACTATACTGACATCAAACAATTCAAAACCCATTACCGAAACAGGTAAGAAAACTTTTATCACTGTAAATTTGAAAACCCTACAGAATAAGCAGATACAGTTTGTTCTACTCACTCCCTCTCAAGACAAATTAATATCATACCATGTAGAGCATAAGATGTTCACTTCACTTTTCACTATGTTATTTCAGTATACCTTGCCAAAGAAGTACACAAGACTTGGAAGACAGACAAGGTATCCTGTCTCCTAACAGCAATTTTCATAGTAGAATGGATTGCTTAAATCTGATTGGCTCTTTGAAATTCTGTCCATATTTAGTTAATTTATGATGACAAAAAAAGGGGGGAAAATTCTACCCCAAAAAGAACTGCTACTGACCTGGCCAAATCAACTGAACTTCCCTTTGCAGATAATGGAGAAAATGGACTAGAGAATTCTACATCAGTAGTTCATATTTTTTTCCCCTCTTCGGGCAAGCAGTAAAAGCACAGCTCTCCAAACAGCAGGAAACTGAAATCCACAAACCTCAAGCCCTCTTTAGAATTGTCAACATGGACTTTGTATGAAGACAAGCAAGTCTCTTTAATTAAAATCCTGTATCACTGTGAAGACATCTGTGAGCTGAAGTCCAGCACCACACTCAAACCTTGTGCAATCCAGCTCCCCTTTCACAGTTTGCCTCAGGTTTTCTGCAATATAACTACCCAAGACAGGAGAGCCTGAGAAGCTAAGGAAGAATTAGGTATTCCCTTAAAAAAAAAAACAAAAAAAGCAACTTCTTACAAGAGTGAAATCAGCTGTGACTGCTGCTGGATAAAGAGATGGAGAGCTCAGGACAAATTTGTAGTGAGATTGCCAGGTTTGAAGGTGAAATCAGGAAGCATGGGGAGGGCCCCCAAAGCCAAGGTAAGCAGTAGACAAGATCCAAGACCTGATAAGGCCAGGACTGCTAACTCATCCCAAATAACATTTCAGCCTTCCATCCAGCTCACGTTTTGACAATCAAAGTGAGATTTACAAGTAAATTAAAAAATCCAGGGAAAGGTATTTCACCCAGATTACTGAAGCCCAGATTACTTCAAAGAAAGAATATTTTCTAAAAAGTATAAGAAATAACATTCACCATTCATCAATAATAAAATATTAGTGTAACACAAGATATTTAATAAGCCAAGCAAAACTAGCCCTTCCTAAAAATTTCCATCAGTCAGAGCATTTGACATACAGGAAGAGCTATGAAAATATAAGCTAGGGAGAGACATGTAGCTAACTGTGTTAGCTACACAGTGTCAAAGCTGTTTATCCAAGTGCTTAAGCATGCAGCCTCATCAGAAGTTTTGAAGGAACTTTAGTGTTGGGAGTAACTGTCCACCTTCAGATTTGTCTCAGTAAATGATCTTACTTCCTCATGTAAATCTGTTACATAAATTCAACAAGTATTGTCTTCATACTTCCCTGCAGAAGTCATATGCTAAAATATATATCCACAGCAAGCTTAATAATTCAGCATACCTATCAATCCCACAACTTTGCCTCCAAAATTCACAGTGAACTCAGGCCTAGGCCTATTCAAACAATTACTTCGCCTGCAGACTCTCTCACAGCCTCCACTCATCACTGGCAGCCAGCAGCACTGTCCTCTACAGGCTGACTTCAATGCTCCAGGCAGGTCTTCCACTCCTGTGGCTTTTTTGGGATGTTGGGTTGGGTTTTTTTTCTTCTTACAGTACAGTAGACTTCCAGGCACTAAGCAGAGTATTAATCTTGCATTTTTGGTTCACAAAAAAACCTTCACCTAATGTGAAATCTTTCAGTCAGATCAGAAGATAAGGAGACGATAGATGATAAAGGAGGACATGTAAGAGGCATTTGGATACACCTGCTCAAACAGATATACCTTAGGCTGAGGAAGACAGAATTCTTTGATCAAAAAAACTAAAGCAGCCTCAGGGATAAGTCTCTGCAGGGAAAGAAAAATCCAAGCAAAAAAAGGATCAGCCGCACTTGCAAGGTTTGGGGAGCCAGTGATGAACTGGAACTGGAAGCTTCAGTTAGTCCAAGACAGCCAGTAAAAGAAAATATGTATTTTCAGGAAAGATTTAATCTTATCTTGAGGGCTATAGAAACTGTTAGAAAGCAGAAGGGGGAAAAAAAAGCAAAAATAGGGCTCTGGAGTAGTAACACTGCCACATGCTGCCACTAACATCATCAGGGCTGTACAAATCTCACAGGACTAATTACTGCTCATATTAATCTTGTGACTTGTATCCTAATTCTGGTGGAATTATCAATTTGTGTGAAGTAAACAGCATTCAGTCCTGCACGGATAGATACAGTTACTTACATAAACCCCGTTCAATATACAGGTTCAAAAAATCTGAGATACTGCAGCGCTTTAAAGCCAGCTCAAATCTAACCAAGTAAAATAAAAACAATGTTGAAAACAAGCAAGTGACTAGAAAACTGCCTTTTTAAAGACTGCTATCGCATTTGCAAATACTTATCCAAACAGAAGTTTTGTTAGTAACTAATTGTTTGCATACTTTTTTTCTGATACAGAACAAGAAAGAGACATTCTCCCCATTATTCTTGCAATGGAAACATCCTTTACATACAGAGAGTGCCTGTAAGCCAGTAAAACCTAAAAATATTCTCATCTTTGAGACTGAAAGTCAGATTTAAATGGCATATGTATGGCCTGATTTTAGTATATCTATTTAACACATCATTAATGGGTAAATAAACAAGTAAATTTCTTCTGGCAAGGAAGATAAATGGAAACATAATTAGGCATCAGATGAAAACACAGCTCCACAAAGACTTGACCCTATTATTTCTATTTTGGATAAGGTTCCGGGTTAGTTCTGGGGACCAAGATGGGACTCCCAAGCTCTGCCATCCACGCTTCAAATTCTCTGTGTTATTTCAGAAAAAGAAAACAGAGCTTTTCTCGATTGTAGATCAGAAATTGAACATCATCCCCCGCCCCCACCTTTTCTGGTTAATTTCAAGTTACAACTCTGCTCAATTTCATTCTCTGTAATACCTTTTTTGCGGTTTCCATTACATCTCGGCAGACGCTACTCTTTGCAAATGGGGATCCCACAGCTCAATTACTCCATCAAATTAACCCTTAGCATCACCCACAGAAGCCGCTAACCCCACCCGAGTACTCCCAACTTTGGAACGCGACACAAAACCTTTGCAGACGAGATCCTCTAGGCCCCCGGCACCGCTTCGGCAGGGCCGCGACCGCAGCTGCACGGCGGGGCCGGCACCGCAGCCAGGGCGGCATCCAGGCTCCAGCAGGCAGCGCCGGGAGACACCGGCCGAGATCCCCGGCACGTCCCGGCTGGAGGCTGCCCCGGCAGCCCGGGATCCCCGCAGGACGGCTGCGTGGGCTGAGCAGGGCTCTCCGGGGCAGCCGGGCCACCTTCCCACCCTCAGCGCCGGCCCTGAGGGGGCAGGAGAGCGGCAGCGTCCCTAAGCGCGCTCCAGCCCGGATCAGCCCTGGCCGGCGGCTCCGGCAAACGCGCCTGCTTCCGCCGCCACGGCTGCGCGCCCGGTGGGCTGTGACCTTAAGAAACTTGGTAAGGGAATAAAAGGGAGGGACTTTGCCGGATCCGATTCTCGGCTTATAATCGCTCCTGACGCGCCGGTGCCCGAGGGGAAAACAAGGAAACAAACCCTGGCCAGCAGCAAGAGCCCCCGCGCCCCTCGCAAGCGGCGGTACCTGTCCGGCGGCGGGGCGGCCAGCGCGGCACCTTCCCCCTCTGGGTGCGGGAGGCACCGGGCGGCGGGCTATTTATAGCGCGGAGCCTCCAGCAGCGCGGCGGAGGGCGAGAGGAAATGAGGAGCGGCGCCTGGGCAGCCGGAGCCGAGCCCGCCCTGCTCCCCGCCGGGAGGGAGAGGAGAGGTGCGGCTGGCTCCGGGCACCGGCGCTGCTGCCCCCAGCGCCACCCCCGGCAGCGCCCTCCTCACCGCCAGCCGTGGTGGCAGGTAGCGAGGGAGCCACCAGCCTCCTCTCCTCTGCGGCCAGCAGACAGCGCGGCTCGGCTCAGCCGCGCAGAGGTGACCCGCTACTGCTGCTGCTGGAGGAGGCGAGACCGACGCTGGGGTGTGGGAGGGAGACGCCGGCGCTTGCCATTCACCTCCTGCCGCCCAGAGGGAGCCCGGCCGCCGCTGCCGGGGGCTGGGAGGCGGCGGAGCTCGCCCGGCCCGAGGGGACGGACGGATCGGGCTGGGGGCGCTGCCGAGGAGGCGGCGCCGGCTGGACCCGGGATGGAGAGCTCCGCATGGGCACCGCCCGGGGCTCTGTGGCTCAGGGGAGGACAGCAGGACCGGTGGGAAACGCTGGTCCCTTCCCTGTCCCGGAGCTGGAAACGGAATCTGCCTAGAAGGCAAGCGAGCGGTTTCTCGGAGCCGCCGGGCTGGCTGCCTTCCAGCTTCAAAACCTGGCGGGGTGGGCGATAAGGGATGCCTGGTCCCGCCAGGGAGGAAGGTGTGAGCGCTACACCTCGCCTCCGGCCCGTGCTGCCGCTCCGGAAAGTACCAATGGCATCCATCCACCCGGCCTTTGATCCATGGCATCGAAAAATTGGGTTTGTATGTATGGCGACAGAGGAATTTGTAAAGGATTTTTCTCACTGGGTAATAATCTTTTTTTTTTTTTTAAGCCAGGTTTTTTTCCTACTTCTTTTGTAGTTAGATAAATTCTGGTATTTGAAGCTTTAATCAATCCTTTTGAGACTACTTGTGCATTATTGCAGGACACCGTCTGGGATTTGAGCAGCATAACTCACTCCTACACCATCGTTCTCCAAGTAACTGAAGTTAATAGAGATTAGATAGCTACATTAGCTTACTCAATATCATTTGTTTCAGGGTTGGATTTAGTGTTTCCTGTGTTGTAATAACTGCAGTCATCTACAAAGTACCCACACAAAGCCTTACAATGATCTGTGCAGAGCAAGACTGATTCAGCTTCAAGAGCTTGAAGTCAAAACAGAGATGCAGAGACACAAAGAGGGGAACTAAAAAAACAGCATTATAAGCTACACAAAATTAAAAGGAAAACCCTGAGAAGGCACAAGAGATATTTAACCTTGTTGTCTTGCTGTTATCTTTCATATTTCTAAATTCCCATACTGTCACAATCATATTTCTAGAGTCCCATACCTTCTCAGCAATATTTCTTGGGGGCAGTTCTTCACAGCACAGACTTGGTCTTCTGGTTGTTGCTGCTTCTCAGCCAGGGCTCCTGACAGGCCAACCCACCCCCTTTATCCCAGTTATCTTCACTAGCCACAGCTGCAGCCCAATGAAGGACATCGCAGCTGCAGCCCATCAAGAAGAACCGGGTCTTATCAGGGCAAGGCCTGTATACAGATATTCAAATATAGTACAGATATTTTACTAGGACTCCTACTATATGCCCTTGTCCAAACACCTAAACAAAGTAATACAGAAAAAAAATCTAGCTTGATGGAACTACCCACTTACATAATGCTCCTCAGGCATAAATGTTTGCAGAATAAGGATCATACTGAACAAATCATTGTAATGAAGTTAAACTACCTTTTCAATTCAGAGATTAGTCTTCGAGCATCTCTCATGAACAATATTTGGCTTCTCACAAGAGGAGTTTCATCACAATCTTCCTTGTTAAACTTTTAATGTTCCACAGTGTAACACATAACAGGAAAGATCCTGCTGTCTTAGAAATTGGAAGCAGTAGACCCAGGCTGCCACAAATGACAATGCAGGTGGTGAACAGGGAACTTGAAAAACTTGGCTATGTGCAATTCCATTGCATAGGTTGTTCCTTTCTCTGTGCTCCCTTAAGAGTCTAATACTACTGGGGTTTAGTCTGTGGTTGCTTTTCAAATGAAAGCAATGCCAAACTCCTATATAAGTTCAGAACGGAGTACTTAGTCTGTAAAATGGATGTTCTGTTAGATTTGGAGGGAAATGCAATGACAGCCCATGCTTTCTTTTTTCAGTGATTAAACCTTTACTTTGTATAGCACTGAACTTAATTAAGAGCAGTTATCAAAAAATATTGTCTTGAAGACAATATTCTTGAAGACAACAAGACTTTTTCTTGGGGCAAGACTTTGTTGTATAACCAATCATACTGCAGACCCCAGGAAGGAAAAAGGCTAATTTTTAGATTAGTCTTATGTTAAGACTCAAGATGTTCCTTGAAAATGGGTGTTCAGAAATCTACCCTAAGTCAGAATGGAAAAAAAATATATTAGATAATCAGAGTTTAATTGAGCTCCAAAATGTTTTATAATGGATATATAGTCTAAAGCTCTCTTCTGTCATGCAGTCAAAATTTTCAGAGCTTGAAAATACACTTATGCATAAAAAATGGTATCTAATGCTCAAAAATACTATCCTCAAAATTATTTTGAATGTGTTTCTATGCTCCCTACCTCTGAAAATCACATTTCCTAAAGTGCCTAGATATGGATTTAGGGCATTTAACTGCATCCACTCAGGCTTGAAAATTTTAGCCTACCTCTACCTGTGCTTCATAATAAATGTATCAGAAAGCTTCAGACAAGCTATAAAAGTATTCTCAGAAAAGCAATGCAGACTTGAGCCATTAGAAAACAAGACACCAACCTAAGAAAGCACTTGACTGTATAATTCAGCTCATTCTGGTATATGGAAAGTAGCATCTGAAGCTCAGCTTCTAACAGACATCTGTAGTAGAAGGAGAAAAATTAATATTAATCACCTCCATAATATGGCAGCTTTATTATTAATATCTTTCCACTGTTCCCAATCTTCAAGGAACGGCAAAAGTCTCAGTAAGTAGAAATGCAAATATTTATTGTTGTAGATCTTTGCACAGAGTACATTTTGATGGATAGGAAGGGTTTTTTTTCGAGAAGCTCTTTTTGTGTTATCTTCAATTGGCATTCAGTATAACGGTTTACCAAGGGAAAGGACTGAGTACACACCAAACGCAGTTGGGGCTGTCATGCTAACCTTGTTGGGAGGCAGGGCTGTGTCAGGCAGGGAAGTTTAATTTGGGCTCAGAATCAGAGGGACTGTATTCCCAAGCAATGAAATATCTTCGAAGGCAGAGTTAGGGTAAAACTCGAAGGCTGCTCACTCTCTGGACAGTTGATATGAATAACTACATGGGATAACTGCATTGCTTTTCCATATTACCCACAGTACAGCAAATATTGTTGAGTTTATGCCAGTTTTTTAGCTGCAAAAAATTAGGGAATCAAAAATTAAATCCTAATGAAAGCATAAGCCTTTCTTCCATCAGTGCAGGATCACTTCCACCCCTTAAAGTCATCTCTTGCTGGAACCAACAACCCTGCCAAAACCAAAGGATGCTTCTGATACTGAAAATAAACCTAAAGCATTAAATGAAAATCAGCGAAAACCACATCCTAGCAGAAGTGAACTTGACTGGTGGGGCTTCCTGCATAGCAGTGTCACTCTAGATTACTGTACAGAATTGAAATGCTTGCACTGTCACAGAATTGGTGACCATAAACTTCATTTAGCTCTCCGTGCCCCACACCTTACCTACGCTCATGGTGGACATGTGCCAAAAAGCTAACTTGATAACCTAAATATTGCAATTTATACCAAACATACATATTGCAGTGCAGCTACAGAACGACTGCAGAAGAAGCCAGAAGACGACCTGGGTTCTGCAGGGGAACTGCAAACCATGACTCGCTGAACAAATCAAAGCCTTAACTTTGCAGGTTATTCTGTGTGGGCAATAGATTGTACCAGTGTCAACATCAAACAACTTGCAGGATCAACACCCACCAGAGGAAGAGCTGTGTAACTAGTGACACCGAGGTGAAACTGAACTGAGAAAAATACCTTACTACCAAATACAGAAGAAAGCAATGCAATGAAAACACTTACTCAGTTCTCTGAAATTATCACATGCTTTTCATCAAAATAGCTGGAGGAAAGCCAATACAGAACTGCTGGAGAAAGCACTGCAGAGAGGGCATCACACTGTGTACTAAATAAAAGATTTGGTGTTGGGCAAATAATAAAAAATCCCAAACCAAAATGATGTCTTATGCTGCCTAGATTGAACCTCCTGCAGAAAGGTAGGTGAATTTGCTTCCTTCACATTTTGGCAATATTTACTGTGTTGGTTGTACAAGTAGAGAATGATTGTAACACAGTAGCCCTAATGTTTTTCTGTGCTTTGGATAAAACATGCAACTGTTTATCATCAATCTAAACAATAACTTTACTTCTTGCCCCACTGCCAGGAAAAAGGCAGTCGTAGAAATCCCAAAGCACTATTGCACTATTATTGTTCTTTTCTTCAATAGCATTTTCTCTCAGTTTCAACATTTGTTGCTGTGCAAAGTTTTGTGTAAAACTAAGGGACAAGAAGCAAAGTTCCTAAGGACAGAAAATATGATTTTATCACTAATATGAACTTGGAAACATCATGTTCATATGACACAAAATGCTAAACAGCATGAGCCTTCTCTATTGTTCGACACATTAAATGGAGAGACTTTATTGAAGCAGCCTCCACATGAGGTATCCCATCTTGGAGCTTGTAAAACCACTGGATGGTGTTCCCTGGCCGCTCTGACAATAGTGCAGCTGTGTGCCCAGGCCAAATCTGGATCAGATTTGCCAGGCAAGACAGACATGTGCAGTTCTTTTAATAAATACTGTGGGGCTGCTACTTAAAAAAGCCCTTCCAAAACAAAAATAAAAAACAAACAAACAAACAAACAACCCTGAGATGGAGTTTTAATTTCATTTTCTGCTCCCTATGCACCAGTATAAATGACTAAATAGCATGCAAGTTTTAAAAGAGTCAAGATAAATGGTTAAATTATTGGACCAGTTCCATTAATGCAAACTCTGTAGACTTCAGGGGTCTTTTGCTGACCTATGCTTAGGGCAGAAGCCATAGTTTTTATTAGGTCTACTCGTACTGGACACCATTTTTCAGACCAAATGCCCTGTTACTTGATGTTGGACACTTAACCTGTGCCAGAAAATCACACGGTTTGATTTTATCTCATAAGGCAAAAGCACTTCAATATCTTTTGGCAATACTTGTTTGGCACAGAAGGTGGAAGGGTAAGGCAGCTGATAGTTTACTGTCTAAAATAATAAAGTCATCAGACAGGCTGAGGTGGATGCTATACATGATTCCCTTCTTGCTGACAAGATTTCACCATCACTTTTTTCACATTTTCTATGTAGGCTCAGTTTCGAGGAAGGTTTGTACATTGCCGGAACTGACCTGTTTTTAAGTATTTTGTTGCTCTCCACCACAAAAAACAAAACAAAACACAAACAAATTCCCCCTCAAATAATCTAATAAAACAAAAACACCTGTCAAGAACATTCCTTTAAAAAAAAACTCCAGCCCTCAAATCCCCAAATCCAACCCCATTCCTATAGCTTTGAATGCAATTTCATGGCCCTTTTTATTCCCCTACAACATCCCCCTTAAATGATAGTTCAGACTTCCACTTTCATTCTCAGAAGTTAGAACTGTAACTATTTCCTACCTACAAAAAAGAATATTATTGATCTTGTCCCTTTACAATTCTGCCAAAAATTCAAGAGAATCTGGCCTTGTTCTAAACTTATTCCCACATTCCCTTTGCCTCAGCATTCAGAGACAAAGCAGTCCTCTGGGACAGCAGAGCCTACAAAAACAGGTGTCCCTGCCAATGGCCAGCTGTTCCCAGTTCTGTCATTTTTCAAAGGGACAATTTTTCAGAAAGTAGCCAAGTTCACATTTGCATTGCTCTCCACTGGTGTAATTATTTATATCATGTTATATTGAAACAAATTTCTCTCAAACTATGACAGTTTGTTTTTTTTATTTAATTCACATGGTGAAAATGAAAAGATTTGATGCCATAGAATATGAAGCCCTTAGAGCTGTCCAGTGCTTTTGTTGAAGTACTTCACACAGCAATTCACACTCTCCTTTGAAACAGATTTTGGCTTCACTTGTGGGACCTGGTTGAAGACAAGCAACATCTAAAAACCTGAAATTTCACAAATGCTTGCCAGGTTGAAGTAGCAAGATGATAGGATACCTTTTCATTGGTAGCTTGATAAAATCATTATGAGAACTCCATTCTTATTTAATATGTATCTGCCTTTACAGCTGCATAAATATCCTTTTACGTATACCCTGTGAATTCACAGCAAGAGGAGTCCAAGAAGATCCCACACTTGTCCGAGGAAAAGTAAACACTTGAAAAGTAAAGAAAATAATCTAAGCTGAAGCTTTAAACAGATACTCTCTTCCATATGAAAACGGGTTTAGAGCTTGAATAGAATGTTCAGAAATAAGGTGTGACTGAAAATAGAAAAATAACCTTTGGAAGTTACATTCTTTTCTGTTTACAGGCTATTCCCTCTTGCCCTGAAAGGGGACCAGGTACAGGACAGGTGCAGTTGACAACTGAGGGAACACTTGTTCCTCAGCAAGTCTATTACTCTGCAGAGCAGCATTTTTTGCCTTTAACCTGGATCCTGACAAATTTTTCGGGGCATAGTTCATGTAAAGAAATCCTGGAATATTAAATTTTACAGTTCCTAGGTGGATTCCTGACATGGGTGCTAACAAAAACCTTAAAGCTGGGGGCAAACCTGGTGCCCTGTGCTGTGACTCTCCAAACCTCTCACGTCCATGTAGAGCAACTATTGGGGATCTCCCTCAGAGAAATGAATATACAGCTTCTAGCACGTGTGTTTCTCTTACTGTATGTCATCCATATATCAGGAGGATATCACAACACAAGCAGATTACCCACATCAAATATTGACTGCAAAAATCAATGACTCATGAGGCAGCACTCAAGTCAGCAAGCAGGCAGGTTTGAATGGCAGGTAGAGGGATGCTGCAGGTATTGCAGGATGCTGCATCCCAGGGCAGAGCAAGGGGGTGGTCACTGCTCCCTGTGGCACCAGGAGCAGCAGGAGCAGAGAGCTATGCCTCCCTGCCACAGAGGTAACATACGCCCACTCAGCTAATTAGCAGCATCGCATCTCTTGAAGGGAAAAACCCCTCTTTGCTCTTGCTGAGCATCTGCCAAGTTTCTGCTGTCACGCTTTTCTTCTAATTTGGAAAAGAAAACTACAGTTCTGATAGCCCTTGTTTGAAAATTGCTAGCCCCTGTTGTAATCAGGCAAAACTTTAAATCACAGCCACCTTGATTTCAGAAAAGTTTAATTTGTAGGATAACTTTCTATCACCATTTGGTAGTGCCTTATTAATGTAACTGTAATGTACAGCCCTGCCTTGGACAATGATTCTCCTTCTGTTTCCTACATGTTGGCAGACCACATGCAGACTCTCATCCCTGATCATTTTATACTGGCCACAGCAGGACTTTAAAGAGGATATATTTTACTACACAGATGAGCAATCATTTTCAAATCCTTTTGCAGTATTTTCCTACCCACTGTGCTTCAATTCACAATTTGATGCCATTCAAAAATAGCAGTCTCTTGTCTGTGTATGATACTGCAGCCTGTCTTAGGGTAAATGCTTAATCTGAAATCATCATCACTTAATGGTGTATCTCTTTCCCTGCACTGCAATTTAAAAGAGTGATACAAAGAATATTTTGGAGAGCTTAGTATATGCCTGGCTGATTATGTCACTCACTTCTCATCTCCTGATCTTTAATATAGTTTGGATTTTGACCCTGTCTGTCCTGTAAAAATTTGTGTGTAACATGAATCAACCACCTAAGGCTAATGATGTTCACTCCTAAAGTGGGGTCTCTATTCTGCTGGCTGAGGTCTGTTTTATGCACTGTGTTTAAAAATATTTTCTGCCTTTCACTGTAAAGCAAATGAAACAAATGGAAATAATGACTATGTGGTGATTGATGGTGAGGACAGTGGGGTTAGTTTCATCTTTGTCACTGATCTTTTACTTAATTTTGAGAGTTTAACTTAACTTACATGAATCAGAACCACTTGTAAAATAACTATAATACCCTTCACTGACATCACAAGGTAAGTTAAATTTGGGTCCCGGCTATAATTAGCCTTTCAATATTTGTGTGCCTTTCAGGGTATAAAAAAAGATTTTTGTCCTATGTGCCTTAGTTCGAGCAAGGAAAATTAATTAAGTCTGGGAAAGTGTCAGGGGAAACTCTCCTTTGTGTACCATTGCACAATTGATTACCTCAGAGAGTTAGGAGAATGTAGAATCATGTGGCATTGCTGGCCCATAAAGGTTTAGGAAGGAACCGTATTCCCTTTGAGCCTGTCTCTCCATGTCTGGGACAGTCTGGCCTTTAATTGTGTGGTTAGGACAAGTTAAAATCCTCAACCAACAGACTCCAGGCAAGAGTAAAGTGTTATTATTCATTTTAAGAGGGACACATTTAAGATCATTTAAGTCGTGTTTAAGGTCATATGAGAAGTCAAGCCCATTTTTATCAGGGAATTAATATCTGTCAGTTTCTCTGGTTAGCAGAAGGTTGGTTTCCAGAACTACTCCCTGCTCCTTCCTTACTTTTATCTAGGTCATCTTGATATATGCAAATATTCCACTGAATTTAATGTAGTTATTCTCATGCAGCTTTAGGACCTCATTCTGCAGCTTGACAGTAAGAATATTTAGCTCTATGCTTTATGTATTTTTTTGCCAACATTCTAATATTTTGCTGCTATCACAAAAAAATCAAGGATTCTGTGTCCTGCAGCAGAATCACACAGAGAAGATAACTATAATGGATAGAGCACATCTGGTTAGAAAGAAACATTTGTTCTTGATCCTTCTCAAAAAAAAATATTTTGGTAGGTACATAACTCCAGAGCATGTTAATTTGCTTGGCTCACTGGCTACAGATAAATGTCCTCAGAATAAACACTGCTTCAGCTATTTCAGGGTAAATTGACCTATGTGACTAGCACTAGTTTTGTTGAGTCTACTTAATAAAAGGCAATTTCCACAGGTGAAGTATAAACCCATTACAATATAATATTTGCATTCATGAGTTTGGGGCTTTTTTCGTATGGGGGAGGATCTCTTTTGCTAGTTAGCTAGCAAGATGTTAACTCCAGGGTAACAAAAACATTTTAGCAAAGGTGGATGGTGCTAATAACTCTTCAACCACTTCCTCCCTTTTATTTTTGAGGACAATGTGGGTCAAGTGGTTTACACATTTATTACTTGTAAGTCAAGCAGGAAAAAATTAAAAGTACAGCTTCTTGCAGAAGTATTAAGTTAGCTGCATTTGATCCACTGTGTCAGAGTCTGTTCATTTTTTCCCCCAGTGACAAATCCAGAGAACTTCTGTTGGATCCAGCTAAAGTGTTCTGAAGCTGCAGCATCTAAGAAGAGGATTTTCCCACCCTGCAAAAGATGCCCTTGTAGCAGCCTATCATCCTATCACAGGCGGAACTGACCTTGCACCTTTCACATTTCTTTCAAAATTACCCCGCAGAACCTCAGGAAACACTGACCAAGGAGCCAAACTCTGGGGTATGGGCTGGAAGGTGAGTGAGACATGAGCTGAGAAGGAACTATGGGGGTGGACAGCAAGGTAGAGGCAAAGTATATAAAATGAAGAAAGAAAAAGAAAACAGAGAAGAAACAATGGCAAAGCAAAAACTATGTAGGAACTATGAAATTCTGGATTTGTCATTACATTTTTGGAGGCAAGTTCTCCTTTAGGTGGAAATAATCCTCCCAGAGGGGAAGTTTTTTCTGAGCATTTATTGGAGATAAGAAATTTTAGCTGTCGATATAACAGAGTCCTTGAGATAGAGCTGTTTCACCTCTGCCATGCTCAGTGGACATGCAGCATGAGCCCCAGCTTGCCTGCAAAGGACAGGGGGAACAAACATCTCTTGTGGCTGGAAGAACAAAATTAACCTTCATGTGAAGCTGGCTAGAGAAGAAACATGTATACTGGATAATATTCGTACCACAACACCACTTCTATGCTAGCCATTAATTTTCCTCTCCTTAAGGGCAAGAATGAAGAAGCATTTCAGAATTAAAGGTGAGAGTAGGATGACAGGGCACCAAGGAAAATCCTGTTTCCTGGGGAAACTGCTGAGAGTCATCTCTCTTGATTATATCTGTGGAAAGGGATTTCTTTTCATGCTCATTTTCATACTAAAACTAAAGAGTGCTGCAGTACAAAACTACAGATTTCATGGAGGAAGGTAGAAGGCTTCTTGCCATTCACTCTTCTTGTACAGTTCAATGTATATTTGTGCAGCTGATAATAAAATAATCATTAAAAATTTAGGAAAAGTGATATGACTGCAGGGATAATCTAGACAGAATCTGAGCAAGGACTGAGAAGCACATGACCCAGTGATCTTCGAGGTGTTGCAGTGCTTCATTTAGCATTGACATTTATTGCCTCAGCACGTATTGGCAATAGCAGCTCTGCTTTCTGGCCAGATGCATTGTTGTGCATGATACTTTCCTTGTGACACAACTTGTTACAAACAAAGGAGATGGAAGATTAAAGCAACAGTCATTGTCATATCAAGGAATTGCTCCCTCAGACTCCAGGCTGGTAGTTACTGTGCTGTTATACTTTCTATAAAATGTAACAGGATGCTTTAGATCTCAGAGTACAATTTCTGTAAATATGGTTGTTGGAAAAAAAGAACACAAAAAGCTATCATAAACTGTCAAAATGGGGGAGAGTTGATTTAGATACAGAGTTTATTCATTTCAGCACAGATGTAATCTAGTCTCCTCAGCACTGAGGCATTTATTCCCCTTACTTTAGGATTTCTAGAAGACACAGTGTGTAGAAGAGTAGTAAACGAGCCTGCTGTTTGGAAATGCTGCTTGGATAAATCTATATTGCCACTACAGTGCTTTTAAAAAAGGTGACAGTGCCATAATGAAAAGGTGAAAATGTCAGGGAATATGTCAAAATGCTTCTTTAAAATTAAACATGTAGTTGCTCATTGGCTACACAGAATTGAGCACATTTCTCAGCTGACATTTTGTTTAAGCCCTTTTCCTGTCTGTGAGATCAGGCAGTATGCATAGGAAAAATATTTCTTGCATTCTGTGGTGCACTTTATACAGATAACGCAATTTCTATGTGTCCATTTCAATAAAAGAAAAACATTTGTGAAGTTCCTTTATTCACCGATCATGAAAAACTGCTAAGGACAAAAGAAAAACAAACCATTCCCAGACAAAACAGTAGCTTGAAATCTCTGACGTGCCCTGTTAAAGCAAGATGAGCTTGTAAGGAAAGACAGTTTTAATTTTATTTTTTAAAATTGGGATGGTGTACAGAAGGGAAAAAAAAACACCCAATTTTCTTCTGCACCTAGTGACTGGGCTGAAATGCATATTTTAATTCTATTCTTAGATGTTCAAAAGTATTGCCAGGGGCTCAAAATACCCAGAGCTGAGCAGAAATTAACCACTGATACGGACACAATTTTGGCCCATATAAAATGATGGCATAACAGATATAGGAAATATCTGTGATTCCTTTCAAAAACTTGAAATAGCAAGAAATCTGCCTTGGTTTCCCTGCATCACTGTGCAATAAAATTTATCACAATGTTCAGCCTGAGTTATTTTTGTACATACTCTATAGTTTCATAGAGAATTGTAATGTACAATACACATTAAAAAATCACATAGAAATAAGGTGACTTTTAGTGGGAATAATTTTTTTGTTACAGAAAATTCTAGGAAGATTTATTTTATTTCTTTAGAAATAGAGAGCTGGATAAACCCCACAGCCAACCATCTTGAAGAACACGCCTGTTAAAGGTGCTAAGCTTATTATTTTCAGTTTAACAGTGTAAAGTTTAGCGCTTTTTTAAAATCTGAGATGCCATTGATGCCACATATGAATATAAACCTCACTCATAACTGGGAGAGGTAGCTAATGTGCAGATATTTCTGCCTCTTTAGCATAAAAACTAGGGAAACAATTTTTCTCCATAATTTCTGTACTCTCCTGTTTCCATAAAAATAAACAAGGTGAGTTTGCTAGGAAATGTTCTCTTTGCAAGACTTGCCATACCAAAGGTTTGTATTTTGGCCCCTGTTGGATGGCTCTGCAGCCCAGCGCTGGATGGGTGGGTGCAAATGGGTACAGGGTTTTAGTAATGTGTTAATACAAAACCCAATTAAGATCAATACACCTTCCACAAAGTTAACCTAAAAAGTGTGGAGACATTTTGAGTTTAATTGCACTGAGGAATAAATGGCAAATGCCTGCTTATCTGTCTAAGTGGGACTTTCATGAATAATCTAGCATGGTAATGAAAGCATCTGTGCCTCATATATATTAGAATTACTTCTCCCTTAACCTTTGCAGGACAAAAGCTTTGCAGATTGTTGCACACCAAGCCACAATGAAAGGCAGCTAAGCAAGGCTTGATTTTTATGTTGACAGTCTACTGTAATTAGAGGTGAGTTCTGCTTATTTTCTTTCCCACAAAAAATGGTACTGCACACCTATATCATGGTAAAAAATATATTTTATATTTCTCAGCTAATGGTTACCTTTTAACAAAACATATCTAAAAGTTAAAACCAGCCACAAATCTGTAAAAAGCAACCCTACCAGTTATATCTATGACACTGGCCTGGTGGAGTCATTAAAAAGAGGCCTGGCTTTAAATTTAAAATTCAGCTGATACGTGTAGTATCCCATTAATTTTAAGGTTTGCATCAGGAAGGGTGAGGTCAAGTACAGAGCTGGAGGAAAATAATCAATGCTTTTTATAGGAAAAAATATATTGACAGAAATAAGCCTGCCAAATTACAAAGGGAAAGCAGTGTGGAGATGGGAACAGACTATAGGTTAGTCAGTTTATTAGAGTTTCTAGAATGTGTAGCTTACCCAAGAGACATTTTGGTTACAGGCTAATGAGCTGGAAAAGATATTTGAAGAAAAAGGATATCATAGTTGATATAGTTCACAAAGCATTAGTTAAGCCTCGTGAGTCTGATGGACAACAAATTATTGTTGAAACAGCTCAAATCTAAAGAACATTTTTCTGTGTCATTTGTTTCAACTTGTTCTTCTTTATCACCGAAACTCAAGAAAGTAGCTCTGCAGCATGCATTTATGGACCACATCAGTGACCAGTTTACTTTCCTACCATCTCCCTCATCCCTCTTTCCTGCCAGAAATCAAATAGGCAGGGACTGCCTCTCTCAAACAAGGGCAGATTTAAGCTGGGACAGCTTGCTGTTGACTAATTTAAGACCATTTCAGATTGCTCTGGCAGCGCAGAAGTGCCTGAAAGGAATGTAAAAGGGTAACTTTTGTTCCCTGTTTTACTGCCAGTGATGTATGTTCAGAGTAACCAACAATCCAGACTGAAATGTTCACAGTTAAAATTTTATTGCATGCACAGTATTGCTGCAAATATATAACTTGGTATATTTGGTCCTGTTGCCAAGAACAGGAAAATTTAGTAATTACAGCCTAGTCTCTATAGCATTCCTTGAACTATAAGACAGAGAACCTGCAAACATAGCATGGCCTGCAGCCTGAAATTGCTTTGCCCTGTTATGGACCCTCACAGAATCTTAGAATGGTTTGGGTTGGAAGGGACCTTAATGGTCATTTAGCTCCTGCTGTGTCCTCTCATTGTCTGCCTGTGTAAAAGTCATCCTCACACTTTTTATAAGCCCCTTTAAGTACTGAAAGAATGTTACAGAAGAACATAAGCAAACCACACTGGAGTATAAAGAAGATAACCCAGTATTCTGTTTCCACCAATGGTCAAATGTAGATGCCTGAGAAACACGGTTCCCCTCTGAGACTCTCTTACCATTCAACCTTTGCCAGCTCAGGGAATTCCTGACACAGAGCTGGTTTCTGGGCACTGAGTATTCCTTCACATATTTTCCTTATATAAATTCATGCAACCTTCATGCAAAGGCCTGTAAACAGCATATACAAGGGAGATCCCCAGGTCTCTTACCATACCCTTAATTTTGAATTCAGACTCTGTTATCTCTGATTCATGTACTTTTGTTCTTGTAGTGGATGAAGCTGTGAACAATCCATCATTATGCATTCTGTCATGTCACTTGCTGGTCTGCATCCCTCAGGCTTTTCTTTTGTCAGTCTGAAGGATTCCTGTCTGTTTAATCCTGCCTTCAAGTGAAGTTGTCCAATAATTTTGACAAGCTTGTTGCCATTTTCTGAACCTTTCTAGTTCTTCTAGATCCTTTAAAATGCAAAGACCAGAATAGCATGCAGTATTCAGAGGTGGGAAGTTACTCTCTCTTGTGTTCTCTGTTCTTTTCCTCACCATTTCTAATGTTTTGTCCAGCTGCCAGTGGATTCATTTAAAAGTAAAAGCTTTCTGGAATTGATTTTCTTTTATTTGATTTTCTTTCACTGAATTGATTTTCTTTTACTGGCACATGGACATAGTTATGAAGAATTTGAAAGATTGTGTTATATGAATCTCTCTAACCATCTATTCACAAAAGCATACAAAAACTAAAAGATCTAACAGCTCAAATCAAAAAAGATGGCAGATCATAGTTAGAGGATTTTTTCAAAAGATAGAACTTTACACCTTTGTTGAAGGAACTTTGTAAAATCGATTTATATGTGTTAGTAGTTTTAGTAGTAGTACTAGTAACAGTATGTTATATACTTCAGTATATGCGACACATGATAGACAAAACTGTCAAAGAAGTTTTTATCATACAAGAGAAAGATGTAGAATATAGAATCACAGAAAGTTCTCAAGATTTTACAGAGATAGTAGATGTAAGTATAGGTATAGATAAAAGCTTTAAATTAAGACCTTAGAACAGATGAGGCTAATTAGAATAGTAAACAGTAACTACTATCACATTTAACTTATATCCTTTGAACAGACTAAATATTTTATAACATTAAAAATTGCTGTAAAATGACAACACTTAAAATAAACAAGACAGTTCCTCAAACAAGCAAAAAATACCCCATAATATAGTACATCTATATTATGTAACGCTAAGTAGTTAATAAATGACAAAGTTAAGAAAGTTTCTTTCAGTTGTACTGAGAGGGGGAAATGTAGGAAATAGTAAAGGTAAGATGATTTCCAGAAAGCTGTAAAAGCAGGCTTTAGGAACAGAAAGAAACTCAGAACTAGCTGCAGCTGCAAAGTCTGAAAGTAGAAAAAGTTACAATGGTACAGCAAGCAAGGACAGGAAACAATAGCTTGAGTTTCAGGCTAAGATAGACCTTCAGACTACAGCAAAATATGCTTAGCAAGATAGTAGAAGGCCTTAAGCTTAATGCTGAAGTATTGTGTATCGTTAATAGAAGGCATGCAAGGCAGTGTTTTGTGAGCAGGTGTACATGTACTTTTAGTGACTGGTTAGAAAAATTCTCTGTAAGTTTAGCAATATGCTTTTGGCTGGAAAGTTTTTAAATGCTCTGTAACAAAGAAACCTTCGGCTGCTGCTGCTGGCTGTGAATGAGCCATTGCCATCTTTCCATTGCCTCAACCATGTAATTAGGTGATGCAGCCAAAAAGCTCAGGGAACATATCCCAGCAGTTCATGAACAAACCCCAACACAGCCTGACATTCTGTTTTGCTGTCTACAGCCCTCTGATTCAAGGGTGCCTGTGCTTGTATTGCAACCTGTGCCTGCACAGACCCAGTGTTTGTAAATTCCCACACCGAACGAGCTGGAAATGACTACATGCTTTGCTAAGTATATTTCTTTCCTTTTTCATTTCTCACTGACAGATACCTACATAATTAAGAAAACAGCTTTCTCTCAGAAATAGGTAAATGGTACTCCTTTGAATACTATGACAAAATCTAAGCACTTGCAGAGAATCTGCTCAAGCCCTTCTACTCATGAATGAGTAACAATGTGCAGACATGGAAAGCTATTTCTTTATGCACCCCCTCAAAGCAAGCTATTCCCACAATTTTCTTGCTATCCCCTGATTAATCAATAGTAGGCTTTGTGAAAGTTCAGGAATGCATTCAGAAAAAGGAAGTAAGATCAAAGATCCTTTATCTATCCTGTCATGCTCTTTGGAGGCTAGAAAACCCTTTCTTAGAGGATTTCAAGGACAGTTGTGGAACCAGGCCCCTGAACAAGAATGTTCCAGTGTGATGGGAAGCCTTCACTACCGTGTTATAATTTGAAAAACAACAGCCAAAATAAAACAGCACAAAGAAACAGTCTCAAGATTTCCTTTCTGTAAGAGTCTTCCTTTTTCAC
Source organism: Zonotrichia leucophrys gambelii (assembly GCF_028769735.1). NCBI lineage: Eukaryota > Metazoa > Chordata > Aves > Passeriformes > Passerellidae > Zonotrichia > Zonotrichia leucophrys. Next base: position 41,797,993 of record NC_088173.1, on the reverse strand, counting down.
TCTGCCATGGAAAGCAGAGATTTGCCCTAGGACAGCAGAGGAGGGAAGGACTTCAAGAAGCTCTTGTCAGTGTCTCAGCTCAGTTCCCACTGAAAGAACTGAGTCTGCTGTATCTGCTGATGAGCACTTTTGAAAACACATCTTTGTCTCTGACAGACAGTGGTGGAGCTGAGCATCAAATTTCTGAAATTTACTTTGCCTAGAAGGAAGTTAGCAAGCCCTGTCTCTCAAATTTCATTGAGGGACAGCACTCTTCTTTTCTCGTTACCATGCCCTGATTATAATTCAGTGTAAAGATTAGTGATAGCAGCATGGCTGGACATTTTTAGGCCACAAATATGCTCTTACATAATCAGATTATTTAATCTTTCCATAAATATGCATTTCTTTATTATAAGAAGATATGGGGTTTGTTTGCTACAAGAAGTAGTTGTTATAATTTATTAATAGAAGTTTGGCTTTTTTATTCAGAGTCAAGGGTTTTATGACTCCTGAGCCAGTGATGCCCAGTAATTATATCTGTAGCATTTGGTTCCTGTTGATACAGTGCTGCTGTATTAGAAGGATGACTTTTATATATTAGTGAGCCAAAGAAGATCTTTCTTTTATGAATACTGAGCTTCCAAGAGGCTTTTTGAATTAATAACAATGGAATTAATGCTTTGAAGGCATTTTTATTAAAATGGTGATCTTGGTGGACACTATGTAGCAAGACTTGTTGATAAGCAGGATGTATGTTGGAGAGGAAAACTGTAGGTTTTTTGCATTTGTTTTGATTACAAGTCCAGGAAAAATGCCAAAAAGCTCCCAGTTTTCCAGAAACCAACATATTGTAAAATACTTGGAGGTGATATGTCTCCAATTTCTTTCAAATGATGTAAAAGAGGCACTTCTGAAGAATTATAAATTGTCCAGGTTCCCCTTAACTGTTTGAGTCTTCCAACACAGGAGATGGTCAGAGACCTTCTAACAGGAATCTGAACCACAGGGGATCAGATGCCTTGAGATATTGTTATGGACACATCAGACACTTCCAATGCATAGAAAGTTTTAACAATGGAGCACACTATACAATATATACTGTGCTCATTTTTCGTTTAAAGCTTTGCTACCATATATAGTCCAAGTGTTTAATAATGGTTTTAATCAAGTGCAAAAATGCTTCTCTAGGTCACTACTCTTGATAATGGTGAATTCACATATTTCTCCTTCTGTAAGTGTTACTGCTGTTCAATTCTTTTTTGAGATTTTTTGATCCTATTTGTTATAGAGAGAGTGCATTCTTGGGCAAAAGAGATTTCCCTAAGGGCAGGATAACATTAACTGAAATGTAAATGCAGGCATGGCATTAAGATATCACACAGCACAATACTATAAATATTTTAAGTCCCACTACATTCTGTGTTATGATGCACATGAAACTGACTCAGATTTACACTGTTCTAGTGCAGAATTATTGCAAGTATTTTACAAATACCATAAAGTTCCAATATGTGCATACTACCCAGAGAGAGAACATTATTTTGGGATAATATTTCCAAACCAAATGTCAGTTGGGTATATTTGCTCTGCATCCTTCAAGTCCAGAATAAGGAAACTGTTGCCACTTAACATTTCTGATCTCTAATGGTGCATCCTTGGCCATAGCTTTTACCCCAGCTTAAGAGATAATATAGTGCTTTTGTTTGACAATAATGGGGAAATAAGGTTGTTAATGCAATCAGAGCTAACCAGGGAACCCTTAAAATCTAATAAAAATAATACAGTAAGGATACCCAAGAAAAAGAATAGTGTATAAAATTTCATTTTCTTCTTGGTTACACTTGGTTACACAGACAATGCCCCAGATCTGCTGGACCTAGATCCTGTGTGTTCATCCATGCCTAGCAATCAGCAAAACACACTTCCTACAGTTATTGAGGAGAGAACAGGGGATGCCAACTTTTGCTCCTCCATCTCACAGCTGTTCTTCTCATCTGTGCTTATGTGCAGAAAGCCCCTCAGAATATATAACCTTCTGTTGTAAGAACAACTCTGTGTATCATATATTGCGCAACAAATGTTCAAATATCTATGGCATTAACATGTATTATTTAGTGACTTTTTCCTGATTAAATTTTCATCTCTAAGACCTTGATTTGATTTTGTTGGATTCATGTTTTTCAACATCTGCAGTTGTTTTACACAAAGCTACAGAGAAGTTGTCCTTTAAAAATCCAGAACATATATAATCTGAAACAGTCCACTTTTCATGCTAAGGAATTTTTACTTAGCCTCTCATCCTGATTTACATAAAAGGTATATACGCCGCCATCTAATTTTATGGCAATTGTTTTTTCTCCTCTATAGAAGTGAAATACCAATTCTTTTGCTTTATTTTTCAAAGTTTAGTTCTCCTATAAATTGAATAACAAATTTGTGATTTTGTAGCATGAAGTGAATATCTGGCTGATTGAAAAGGCTTAAAATGATTCCTTAGGAAGTTTTGGGCGCCAGGGAGGGAATGTTTTACACAGGATTTTCCACCCACTCCTTTCAACACAATCTCCCACTTCCCTCGGAATCCCCACACTTCATCATGGGCAGAAATAGTAAACCTAAATATGGTTATTGTGTAAGTAGACCTTAGGGCAGTTCATTCCTCCTGCTCAGAGAAACAGAAACCTGCTCCCTCAGAATGCACTCAGGAGGGAAGATGTAACCTGCAGCACCAACATTCCTTCCCCATCTATCCCTGCCTTTCTCTTGGCTTTCATACATGGCAGCACTGACTACCATGTCACTACATTCCAGTGTCCTCACCATATCCACAGAGTATAAAGGACTGCAGAGAGGAATTTAGGGGCCGAAAGGATTTCCACCAAACTGCTGAAGAGAACAGAGAGAGGAGATGTTTTGCTTACTCTGTGTTATGTCTTCACACAACCCCTGAAGGCAGCCAGAAACCAAGGAGAAGCAAGCCCAGGGTCTTTGTCCAGCAACTACCTCTGCCTTTAACTTCCCATGTCCTTCTCTAGGCTTCAGTTTATGAAATTGTAATGATAGTAGTAAAACAAATGCAAATAAATAATGGATGGATGAATACATCTTGGGATGAATAAATTATGGGCGTCATGCAGACTTGCAGGAATAAAAGTTATTGCAGTTCATGCTTGAGAGGGGCTGGCATGGGAGTTTCTCCTGGATCTGCCAGCCCTGGCACTGTGATGCTGCCCTGGGACAGAGGCAGGGGTTTGCTGCTGAAGGCAGGCTGGTGTCAGAGGCATTCTCCTCCAGCTACAGCCCTTGTGGCAGCTGGCACAACAGACTGGAAGAAACCACACACTCCAAAGGGGTAAAAGAACCCCACAGTAGTCCAGATTAGCCCGAAGTACTCCTACACTTGCTGCTGGCACACAGAGAGAGCAAGGCATCTGGAACCAGTGACTTCCCAGGCTCTCCAGCAGCCTTTCTGCCTACCACATCCCAGCTTCACAAATGGATTGCTTAACTTTTCTTGTTCTCCCTATGGGGTTTTCCATATTTTTCCTTGTAGCTGAAGGAGAAAAATTAAGATTGTCTGCTAGCATTAAGTGTCCGTGGATTTCAGTTTTTCCCAGCAGAGGATCAGATATTGACCTAGAAATACCAAATAATAGGATCAGTTTTATTCCCCATTCAGAGATGACAGAAACAGTTAAGGAGTTTCTGATAAGGGAGTTGAATGAAGCCCAAGCCTCTGAGTGCTCTGGACCATAATTTTTTAGCTTCAAAATAGGAAGGAGTCTGAACCAGTTCCTGATTTCTCTTTGCTGGGATCTGACACCATATAAATCTAAATTCCTTGCTGCATCCAGGGGTTTGGGTACCTGAGGCAAAGGGAAGAACTATTGTAACTATTATATTTCAGCTATGTCCCCAAGGTAGGTGCACCTGAGCCACAGGGATTTCTCAATGTGCATCATTTCTTGCAGTCTTGATAGAGCTGAGGTTTGTATCAGAATATCCTGCCACATGTACCGGTCCTGGATATCATTCTGTACACCATAGTACACAAAGTACACACATTGATCTTCCTTGCTTCCTTGTACCTTCCCCTGTAGCCAATCCACAGACAGAAACTTATCTTTTATTTACATTTGGTTTATGTGGAACTGGCCTTCAGGTTGTGGCTCTATGTACTTCTCTGCTTATTTCCATCCCATTTCTTCAATACTGGTTCCAAATCCTGGTCACATTTAATCTAATAGGAATAAAGAATCCCCTAAATTGTTTGATTTCTACAAGTTCTGGCAATAGAGACAGTCAAGAAGAAAGGAAGCTCTACAGTGAATGAAGCCATGCTCATATATAACTAGGCATTGCAGAATTTACATGAAGAAGAGGGGGACAGATACACAGAGACACTTTGAAATAACAACTTGGAAAACAACCCATTAAATTTACACCTTCTAAAATCTATGCTAAAATCAACCAATTTTTATTGACAACCAGCATTAGTTTCAGTGCTTATAGATGTTGTCTTACCTTGGGTCCTACTTCATCTCTTCCCTCCATGTCTTTAATACTAAACAGCAAAGCATTAAGCAAGAATTAGTGGAACAGAGAACTACCATGGTCTCAGTACCTTGTCCATGCCCCTATGATGCCCATGTGTGTCCACAAATTTTAGTTTAAAGCCATTTCTACAATGTCATCAAAATCAAAACAGAAAAGTGAATATTAAATTTTTCACTCCTTAACAAAATCTCTCTGTTTTCTGTAACATCTTAGGAGATTTGGTGTTCAGCTCAAAGAGATTTACCTCTCACCTGCTTGTAAACTCTCCAGCAGAGTAAGAAAGTCATTTTCTCTTGAGAAACTTGATGGACTTTAAACTGCTCAGTGCATCCCAATACACTTGTTTAGTTTCTTCTGGCAGCTTCATTGACAAAAAGATGACAAATTTCAAGAAAGCAAAAAGTACTTGGAATTTGCTCTTCCTTTTGGTGACAACTATGGTTTCATCATCATCTTGTTATTTTAGCTATAAGTCTTCAAAGTTCATGTCTTTATTGTCATAGAAACACTCAATCTTTTAAAAGCTCTGCCTTTAAGGTTTAAAATTCTCTCAATGCAGATCCGCAGTGGACACTACTTCCGTGAGTCCTGTGTGTGTTAATGAGAAAAGAGCAGCATGTTTAATATTTTGAAAATAATAATAATAATAATAATAATAATAATAATAGTAGTAGTAGTAGAAGTAAAGGAATCTTTACTAAATGCTCTGTAGTAACTTCAATCGTTTAAAAATATCCAGATAGGTTACCTTGTGCTGCAGAAACACCTGATAGCCAAACTAGCTCCAGATTAATCTCCAATACAATTCTTATTATTTCCATTGAATGGCATAATGGAGTTTTCTGCAGTTTCTAGGTTCTTAAATGCAGAAACATTGCATACAGGTAGATACATAATAACATATGGGCTTGAGCAATAGAATACTGTTTCAAAATTATTTGTGTAACTAAATATGTAACTTAGTGGTCTGAGACAAATACTACTTGAATTTCTTATGAAGAAATTGATATGATCTCATCTGTACTAAAAACATAATACAAAATGTATCTCTAGGTAGGGTTGCTCTTATCTGTGGGACCTGAAACATCTGCAATGTTAGATTTTAAATACAGGGAGAATTTTCCTGGGCAGACCAAATGATTCAAGGACTGGTAAGAGAAACAGGAGGTTTCAGTAATGGCTGATAGAAACTGCCTCATCACCAAAAAAAAAATTCAAGTCCCCTGAATATTCAAATTTTTCTGGCTTTACTTGTATGGTTGACACGTAAGGTAAGTATAAAACAGAAATGTAACAAGAAGAGAACCCCTCAAGTCTCATGTACTGTTACACCAGTGAAGACTTTAAGAAAAAAACTCTGCTTATTTCTTTATATGAGTCATATATTGCTACTTATTATATCTGTTATTCAATATCAAAGACTATCTGGTATAGAAGCGTTTTATTTGTTTCACTCGAGCTGTAACATCCTATTTCCTTGTACTGTACATCATTCAGACTGAGCTTCCTTTCAGAGCCAACTGGAACTCAAGATACAAATATGGGGCTTTACACATGTTTGCTGCACTTTCTGGAGTACAGAAACACTGAAGAGAAGCCCAGCAGCCTACTTTCAAGCATAAGCTGATTTATGCAGGTAGCTCACATATGAGAATTGCTTAATGGTGCATCCAAATCTTTTCAAAACAGATGCAAGATTGGCAGCCAAAAGTGTGAATGATTTTGGGTTGGGGTACAGGCAGGTGACCAAAATTATTCATTGTCTGGCAGTTACCTTCTGCTTGCCTTATATATTGATTTCTGCCTGAGCTGCTTCTGGACAAAAGCAGCTGCAATTGTGTTTATTTGCACCCTAGGTTGTGGAGGCTGTAGAGGTTCTGTAGAGACCACTCAGCCTAAGTTTGCATTTTAGCTAAAGCAGCCATTAATGCAGATGGAGAATGAACTTAGAATGGCATCTGGCACACTGGAAAGCAGCCTCTGTGATAAATACATCCAGCACTTTAGACACTTTAGATTCCCTCTGGGACAACTGCAACGTTTCTGAGTGATCACTGCATGGTCAAGCTGTGGATCACAGGTTAATTGGAAAGTTTGCTAATGCAATAATTGTACCAAGGCTATGGAAGAACAGCACTTCTTCTTTGCACCATTTTACTTCTGATGCACCAACCCTTTCTTTCTCTAAGAAAACCCACTGGTATCTAAAAGCTCAAAAAAAGTATCATCCTTGTTGGTCTATTCTGATAGCTACAGAACAATTCTAAGGAACTGTTTTCCAAACAGGTTATAGATTTTAGGAGTTCTTTATTTTTTTATTCTAATTAACTAAACAGACCAAAAACCCACCAAATGAAGCGATAATTAAACACGAGTTTCTGCTCTGCAAAGCAGGAAAAGACAACAGAACTGAGATCAATGGTAATTCAAATCACAGGAAAAAAACTAAGATATTGTCCTTAGGGGATTTTCTTTATCTATTAGGCAGCCAAATGGTTTAACAAGTTCTGACATGTGTGTTAGTACAGATACCTGCACAGCTGGCATGCTTGCAAACAAGCAGGTGCCTTTTTTCCACTGGGTTCATTTCACAAGAAAAGTCAAAGAATACTTTCAGAGTTGAGCCTTTGAGGTGCAAAAGACAAACAAACAATGATGACCTCCTTGTAGGAGAGGTTCTACACTTTTCTAGGGTGAGCAGCTTTCCTCTCACTGGAGTTCAGCTGCTGTAAGAGAGCGCAGGTTCCTCCAGCCAGCTCAGCACAGCAGTGCTGAATGCTGCTTTCAGCATGTCAGGAGCCACAGGGCTTGTTCTGCCCCTTCTGACAATAATTACCAGCAACTAAGTGTAAATGCAATGAAATTTGAGCAATATGCAAGAAAAAGAGAGTAGAATTGTGTTTGATTCAGAAATAATTCTTTGTTTATACCCACTTCTACTGCAAAAGTGATTACCTGAGCACGAAACAGCTAATTTTCTGGGCTCTGACTATTACAGAGACTGGAAATTGTACAGCATATTGAAAAATATTAAATTGCAAGACTGTACAATAGTAATCCTGTTTCCATTTTAATGTAAAAAAAGTGGTTGAAGGCAAGAAGCAGACATCATCATATCTACCAGACTCTCACTGTGGACTCTCAGGCTATTATTTGAAGCTGTGAATTCTTAAATGTCTTCTGTGACAGACTAAAAACCTGAATGTCTGAAGGCATCAAATTCCTTCCTTTGTAGGAAAGATAGATTTATCTGAGGAAGATTTTCATGTCAAATGTGACTGATGGCATGTCCAATAGGCATGGCACACTGGCAAAAAGCAGTGCAAATCAAAGCTCCCTCCCTGGCAGTGGTGTGCTACAGGCTCCTCTCTGCTCACATTCTTACACAGTAAACCAGGATTCTGCTTAGCAAGAAATTTTGGAATTCTATAACAAACTTGTTGTAAAATGTAATGGAACGTCAGCTCAGTCATTCCCTCTGACTTCTGAAGTTGTGCATATGGAAATAAAGAACTGGGTTTTAACTGTAATCTATCACAGGTGTCAAAATATCTGCACAATTTAGTCTGGGATCCCTGCTGTAAATCACAGCAGGAACTTTATGTATCTCTTTCTTATTTAAGTGTCTAAAAATACAGTGGCCTGCTGCATCCCCTTTGGGCTCCTGCAAAGTACAGACACTGAAAAACAGAGCAACTTCTCTGGAGAAGGGGCTTGCAGTTGTCATAAAGGTCCTGTAGCTTACCTGTGGCACAACATCCGTACCTGAGGGTGGGAACACGGGATGCAGCTGTGCTGCCCACCAGGAAAGCCTCACTGGCACCAAATATGATTAGAACTTTTTCTGGTTTATACCTGAAACCAATCCTGCTCCCTGTGGTCTGAAAGAAATATGGCCAGTCAGAAAAAATTCTAATGCGTCGTCTTCTAGATTCATCTTTGCTGGGTAAATTGTTTTGGCAATTATATAAGAAAATAAATATTATAGTAATTATTATAGTTATATCTTTGAAATAACAATATTTTGTTATCATTATATTGGGGTTTTTTTCATTGTACAAAGAGTGTTTCTGTTAGTGTCCTTGATTGTTCATTTTTGTGTTCAGGACTTTTTAAAAAGTGGTAAAGGCATTCAAATAGGGGTTCTATTTATAGTTTGACCTGTCTCCTATCTAAGGTAATAAATTAATTAGGATTTTGAGTCGGAAAATAGATATTTCATATATATATATATATGTATGTGTGTGTACATATATATTCAAATATAAGTAATTTCAAAAACCATATAAATCTATTCTTATTTTTCACTACTGGTAAAAATAAGGCTGAAAAATTATTACAGGAACCATACGACAGCAATGCAATACAGTAAAATGATAAAAACAATCACATTTTATAGAAAATACGAGCATAAAATGGCTTTGTGTGAGGCTTCTTTACCACCAAGCATTTTACCATTTAAGAAAAGACAACATTCAGCTGCGTTTAAGCATCTACTGTGTTCAATTTCTTGCAACCCATACGGGAATGGGAATAGGTTTTACTATATTCAGTTGAAAAAGCTTGACTCATTACTGGCCATGCCAGCACAATCTTTTAGTGCCAGTGGTAATTTGTTGGTTCTGATAAGTTCTGCAAGCGTTCTCTTTCCTTTTACATTCTGCAGTTTCAAACTTTTTGTATGCTCCTTCCTTTAGCTGAAAAAATTCTCAATTTCTTAATTCTCTAGAACTACTTTATTGATCAAACCTTTGGGATGTGCTCAGACTTAATGCACAAACCCCACAATTTCAGAAGGCAAAAACAAAAATTTAATGCTACACTGCTTTGGGGAGACTTTTAATTAATTTGACCAAAATAATATTTCAGGTGTTTCTCCTTAAAATGCAACTTGGAGTTCATGCTCTCCACAAAAGACTGTGTGTGACCTAGGCTCCTTTTTCCACCTTCTATAATCCTTGATATATAGCATTATTTGATTTGCATTACAGGGAAGTCCTATGAGTGTCTTTGGCCAGTAAATTCAAATTAGATCAGCCACGTTTTTCCAGTTTATTTCCCCTGTTTTATTACAGGGCCCTAAACAATGCAAACATTATTACCTAGCACCCAGTGCCTTATCCTGGTTACTGCATCCTAAAAAGGTCTGTTAACCAAAGCAGAATTATTCTGTAGGCACATGCATAAGCTCTGTGAAACGCATCATTGCTTCTTCAGAGGACACTGCACATTTCTGAGTCATTTTTGTGCAATATAGTTGAAGGGAATTTTTTCTGTCCAAGCTCTACTCTTGTGGTAGCATGTGTTATTTTAAAAACTCATAACTATTCATCTTGGCAGACTAATAAAGTGCAGAGCTAAAATCTCTTGCATTTTTAAATTTTACTATTTTAGCAGGCTACAATTCTGTTTATTACTAAGCTAATTGTACATTATTCTCTCCAGTTAGAGAATAGTTTAGTAGTAAACATCCATTGTACATATCATTTTTAAACCTGCAGCCTGTGACAAAATAGAAGGAAGGAGTTGTCACTCTTGACTTGAATTCAGTACTCTTCTACTTCTGTAAAACTGTTACTTGGATGGGGAGAGAAGTGAGCACAGGAGGAATAAAGCAAAAGGAATCAGGGGCGCACAACCTTTCATTTCTCATCAAAAAGCGACTGTTATGCACATAAAAGCAGGCTGCTTTAAGGATATGAATATCAGTCTCAAGAAAGTTGTAGAAATACCAGGCTGGAGTGTACCTTCTCTGAAGTCCAACATTTACAGAATGTCTTTTCTCCCTTCGCTAATTTTCTCAGCTCTTGGCTGTCTTCCCAGACAGCAGTTTCTCAGGCTGGTGTGCTGTGATCTAAATGCTAGGCTGGGTTATAAGCTAACTTGAAATGCAAAGTAAAAGCCTGTGCTCTAAAGTCAGCCTTTCCTACATATTAGAGGTACTGTTTTTCCTAAGCAGCCTGTGCATTTGCTCACAGCAGTCACCCTGTTTCTCTGTACCATTACTCTGCTGGTGTTCTGAGAGATCTACGTGCAGTACTGAGATCCTCACCCCTCACCAAACTCCCCGTTGGCATCTCTGGAAATTTTACTTCTCTAAGGACTGTTGGTTCAAGACCTTCACAGTCAGATTTTTCTCCCTCCCAAATCATCATGTCTGATAACCTGAACACAATTCCTTTCAGACCATCTCAACAGGGTTTAAGCAAGTGCCTGCTTGTCTTTTTTTGTATTTTTTTCCATAGAAATAGTCATAATAAAACACCACCACAGTAAATCTGGACTTACTCCAGTGCCTTTGAAGGAGCTAATCTGCATTTACCCCTGTATTTCTGAGCTGAAATCCAGCTCAGTGGGACTACTTGTGTACAAAATCTGGTCCTTGCAAAATCTCATGAAATTGTTTAACACCTATCACACAAAATCTAAGCCATTGATGATAATTTTTAGCATCATGCTGTAGAGCAGGAGAAGGATTTCATGACCATAGCTAGGTCAGCTCTCAAAAATATACTTTAAGCTTGGTTTTCCCGCACTAATCAAGCTGTATTAGCATTCACAACTCCTGGTCTTTTGCCTCTACCCCTTCCCCCAGGCCTGGTGTATTGATGGAGCAAAAGGAGATAAAGAATTGGACTGTCTGATATGAACAAACAAAACAACAGATGTCTCTGCAAAGGTTTGAAAGAGACATTGCTTCACCTTCCTCAGCAGAAAGAGCACAGCTCCAAAAACAGATCAAAGCATTTGGCAGAAGGTTCAAAAGGAAAATATTGTTATTTTCTCCATTTAATTTTTACCTTTTAATCCTTTCTTTATTCTGTCATCTCTCTTTTCTCCCTATCAGTGAAAAAACACCCTTCTGTTGAGTTGACAAAACCTGACAAGTCAGAGGTCAAAACTCATTCAGCTCTTTTCTTACCAAGTCTTTGGTCTGGAACCAAAAATTTTATTTTCCTATTATTTGAGAGTCCAACTGTTGTCTCTTCCACCAGTTTCTGGGACACTTGTATTTTGGATGCTTGACAAAACCTGCTTCTCTCTCTTGCACCTGAGAGCATGGCAGCTCTCAAGCCTTGCAGATGGGGGCATGTATTGAATTTAATCCACAAAACTTTGGGTAGGTAGGAGAGCTCCTAAATCACCATTCTGGTGAATTCACAGCAGCACCAGGTAAAAGGCACAGGGAACTGATGACAGGACAAGCTGAGAATGGCAATTAGAGATCTTGGAAAAGAAATAGGAGATAGCAGGAATAGAGGTAAAAATGGATATAGTACCAGAACCCCTGAACAAGCCTGACAGTTACATCTCTGCTTGTAAACAACAAATCAATTAGTCAGAGCAGCCATTAAAAGAACAGCTAAAAGCCCAGAACTTACTGATAAAGGCAGAGGATGATAAGCTATTTTAGTCTTAGAAAGCAGACTCCTCTTTATTTCTATGTCAGTCAGAATTAGTCCTTTCCTTAGAGAATACTGAAAACAAAACACAAGGTTTCAACTCCATGATCAGGAACTACTGGGGTTAGAATATGTAAGAGGAAATGAAATTACCACAAAGCAGCAAGGGAAAGCTTTTTTATTTTATGGGTTTTTTCTGGTTTTTGTTTCATTTGGGGATTTTTTAATCATTATTATTTTTAGTCTATGTAATATTACAATATAAATTAAAAAAAAAAGATTATCTGGATTAACAGGCTGAGCATGGGATGTTTAAGGACAGCTCTAGGTGGGGAGCAGACTACCTTATATCCCTTTTCTGGTAGGTGGTAAGCCTGGTAATCAAGTCAAGTCTTGCAGGAATGCTGGAGGGACTTCAGGGAGATTTTCTATTTATTCTTCACATTCCCTAAAATTCTACAATTTATGGAATAGGAGGCCGCTACTTGGCACACATCTCCCCTTACAATCTTCTCTGCACAAAATTATTTCAGTAAATAATAAAAGAAGAGAAGATCCCTTTTCTTAGTGGCTGCTTGGACCCAGGTTAACTGTATAAAACAGACAAGTCCACCACAAAAAGTAAAACCTCCCCAGAAACAGGCTGGCCCTACCTAAATTCTGAGTGATTTTTTTCCTACAGTGACTTTGTTGAGTAATCAGCTGTTCAAATGAAAGTCTTGCTACTTAACAGGGGAGAAAGAAGCATTTATGTACCACTAGTAAATAATGAAAATTTGACAACAAAATTGGACTATACAAAGATGCCAAATATGCAGATAATCTTGACAGCCCATTATTTATTCTCCTTCCTAAAATTAACTGCTAAGAATGTGATTATGTTCTAGGTACATGACCAGTTGCAGGAGGAGAAATATTTATGACTGCAACCTATAACAAATCCAAGGATTTTTATGCTTCACAGAGGAAGTAAATGGTATTGACTGATGTGGCACCTGAGAAGAGGGGAGTGAGTCAGTGCGCTGGAGGAATGGACCTGCACTCCCCTTCATTCTGAGCCTGAGGATGATGGGTGCAAGGTTAGAATAAGCAAAAGCTCCCCATTTCTTGCTTCTGTACAAGGAAGGCAGTCCTGTGGCTCACTTAAGGAGCTATTATTAATAAAAAACATCTCTGTGAAAGATCAGAGTATTTGGTCATGACAATCTACACTTCAGCAGAGTATGGAAGTTACTGTAGTAGAGAAGGTTTTAAATAAAATTAAAAACCTTTTTATAAATGATACTTAGAAGGTTTGGTGCTCAAAAAGCAGCCCTTACTGTTTCCATTCCAAGGAGCCAGAATTAGCTGCCTTCCCTGCAGGCAGTTAAGGTTGAAAGGGCAAGGCTTCCATAAACATTGGGACTCAACTGACCCTTAACATCTCAGAGATGGTGACATCTGAACACAAAAGCACTTTGAAAGAATTGTCTAGGGGACGGGAATGCTTCCACTGCCTCTGTGGAGTATCTTCTCTGAATAAAGGAATTCAGGCTCTAAGCCTGCTGCCAGCATCTTTCATTAACTTTGGTGAGTGACTGAACATAATGTTTATCAATCTGAAACAGAAAAAAGCATGAAAATGAACACTGAGCCTGCTGACACATCTAGGTACTCTGGCCCCAGTTTTCTTTGGGCCTAGTTTTTTTTTTTACTCTGGCCCCCCAGTGCCTGCATGTAACATCTGCCCCTTTCATTCTCTCTTCTCAGGCCAGCCATGTCATACATCCCTGAGTCATCTTTTTGAGCAGTTTTCAGACTGTCCTAGCACCAAGCTGCAACTAAAACCATCAACAGAAAAAAGGACAGGCATGCCCTGAGGTCTTAGCTGTGCCGTGCTACCCTCAGTTGCACTGCTGGAGTCCCAGAAGTGGCAATGAAGCTGTGTTACCTGTCCTGAACCATGGAGAAGTCACATCCTACACAGCCAATAAGCTATTGGAACAGCTTGTGCCCATGATGGAGGATCTAGCAGGCAAATATAATCATTTTATAGCTTCATTTCACTAAGTGACCCTAAACTGATTGCTTTCTCTCCCCTCTCATCTAATTTAGGAGTTAGGCACTGCACCATGGCGGTATGGGCAGGATCATCTGGAAAGGACAAGCTGTGAAGTAAGAGACATATTCTTCATCCAATACCCAATTCTGAACCCAATAGTCTCAAAATCAGAGCTTCCTCTGCCTTTTTACCTAGTGGATCTGTTAGGGCACAAACTCTAAAACCTCAACCATCAAAGAGGAAAATCAATGTCATTCTGCATCAGAGAAAGGATGGAGAAGGAAGCACGTTTTACACACTGCCAACAATATTTAAAAGGCTCTTGTTAAATTCACACATCCTGATTACTGCAACCTCTATAATAACTTCCATTTCATTTCTTCCAATTTCAGCAGGAATGAGACCTGCCAAAGGAAGCAGAGGCTTCAGGAAGTGATTCATAAATTGGTATTATTATTTGTACCTGTTGAGACTTGCTCTTTATAGCTGTATGTTTGTTTTTGAAATTCAGCATATAAACATCTGCTAAGTGCCATCCCACTTGATCAAGTTTACCATGGCTGGAAAACACAAGGGAAGGGAAAGCAGTGGGTTCATTGTGCTACATCTCTAAACAGTATGAGGAGAAATCATTTTACACCTGAAGCTTTCTGCAATTCAGAAGACATGACCCAGACTGAATGTCCTTACATTCAAAAAGTAAACTTGTAGATTTCTAAAAAATATTTTTAGAATATTTCCTTTTTCCCTTTGCTGTTTTAAATCCTTTTTAAACCTCCTGGTTCTCTGGTTAAGTTAGACGTCAGCCAGCTTCACTAGAATTCTTGACATGTTTCTCTAAAGTGACCTTTATCTTACACAGAACCAAAAGCTTCAGAGAGTAAATATAAGGTCTTCCTTACCATTTTCATGTTTATCTTGCTGCAGGCTGCATCTGATCACAGAACTGACACCACCCCCACTTCACAGGAATTTTTCTTATTTAGAGAAAAGGCAAGTAAAACAGCACAGGAGAATCAAATCATAACAGATACTGAACACACAGCATCTCTCTCAATCAGTAATGAATCACTTCCTCGGTGCTATGAGAAAGATGCATCAAGCTGCTGAAGGGGCCTGATTTCAAAAGAAACCAACTAATGGAAACATAGAAATTGTTTTATTTGCTGAAAGTGACAGAGAAAGGGAAAAAAAACCCAAGAAAACCAACAAACCCAAACTTAAAAACAACCACCACCAACCAGCAACAACCCACCACCCTCCAAAAAAAAAAAAAAAAACCAACCAAAACCTAATCTAACAAAACCAAACAAAAAAAACAAACCCCAGGAATTTGTATGGCTAATTATTGCACAGAGAGAGCGTAGGCCATTTTGGAGGCTAGAAATTAAAGCTAGAATAACTGAGGGTAAGTGATCAACTACCACAACTTCCAGAAGATCACCTCATAGGTCACCTGCAGACCAGGAATCCTAGAAATCCTGCAGAGCCATGCACAAGGGCTTTACTTTTATCCTGGAACTCTCTCAGCATGCAGGTGCTGATGGGACAGCGTTGGCAGGGCACAAAGCTTGGGCTCATTCCCACAAATTGCTTTTGCAGTGGGATCCTTTGGCCCTGCAGGTCAGACAGGAACCAAAGGGAGAAAAAGCATCTGTCCCAAAGTCTTCAACCATCTACTGTCCTTTATTTTGGAGTGATGTGATGAAGTGGAACTGCTGGATTTTACAATGTGTCAAACACAGAGTGGCTACAGTGGGACATTAATTGTGCCACACGTGGGGCTTGCAGAGTTCCGCAAAAGGGCTGTTCTTGCACTGGCTAAAGTGATGGCTCCTTCACCACAGAGAGCAGCAGGATGGAGACCAGCCTCTGTTTTTGTAATCTCTGGATTCCTCCTGCTAAAATAGGCCACATACATACAGTGTTGTCATTTTTTATTAATCACAGGTAACATAATTCTGGTCACTGCTACAGGCTGTTTTGTGGCTATATATAATCTTGCAACTTTCACACGATTTTTGCAAAGCAAAATGAGAATGAGGAACTAATCTCATTCAAAATGTCTTAGGGCTTTGAGGAAGAGAGCTTTATTTATGTGTCTAGAGGCTAATTGTTCAAGTCCCAGCTGTTCTGCCAACTGTGGTTAATATTTTTCTGCCCTTCACAACCCAACACATTACATCAAATTGCACACTGTCTATTATTCCCCAGTTCTGCAGAAAAAAGGACTTCTAAAAGTGATTTGGACAGCACTGAAATCAGGACTCACAAGCCAGTATGGGCTCCTGCACAGACTGAGAGGCCAATTCAGATGCTTCTAGAATAATTTTACACCTATGTATTAAATTAATACATCGCTTCAAGATTTGTGTTACTGTAGTCTTTACTGCTGTACATTTTGTACTGTGACTGAAACCATCCAGCTCTTTGAGGAGGAGCTGTGGCAGCCTCCTGGCTCCTCTGGGACTGTGCTCCTCACAAGGGCAGAAGCAAAGCATATCCTTCAGTGGTGCATGATCTCAACCAGTACACAAACTGGGGTGCTCACTGCTCTTATTGGCAAAGGTGACATGGGACTAGAACGAAGAAATAACATTAAGCACCCTTTGAACTGGGCAGCTTCACTTGTATTCCCAGAAACAAGGTGATTGGGACTGTGCCAAATCCAAAAAAGATAAGGACTCATTACAATAAGCCTCTTCCCAGAGCACAAATAGTGGAAAATGAATGATACAGCCTATCACCTCTTCATACCAAATGAAACTCTGCCTGGATAAAGCAGGAATTAAACTTTGTTTAATTCAGCTAATTGGTGTTTGGAGTCAGCACACGAGATTTGTTAGTCTCAGCTCCAGTTTCTGCTTCATGTGTTTGCCTGCACAAGCTTTGAGGCAGTTTTTTGGGTCAGACACAAACTCTTACTGTGTGCTTGTGCAATGCCAAGCACAAGAGAGTGCAGAGGCCCCCAAAAAGCTCCTGGTAGTAAATTCACCATTGGGACTGCAGCCAACTCAGAATACTGGCAAATCTATTCAAATTTTGCCTCCCAGAGTCAGGCTTGCGGGAGTGCACAGAGCAGCAGACAGACAAAAAACCAGGGATTATTATAATTTAATGTTGTGGGCTTTGGTTTAAGTTTGTAATAATCAACATTTTACTGCTACTGCTGTTGTAAAACAGTGGGCTATCACGATCAAGTACATAATTTGTCCCAAAGCACAGCAAAACCAAATGTGATGACAACTGATCAAAACTGTAAGAAAGGAACTAAATGTAAAGGGGCATCCCAGAGAATTTCAGTAGCTGGTATGCCTACCCATTCCCATATTTCTTCTTTCTGAAATAGTGGTAACTGAAAAATACAGTGATTTAATTCCAAGCTGGAAGAAAACGGTATATTGTGATTGCTTCAATTAATGAAAATTTGTGTAACATGAGTCCACGGTCAAAACATATCAATAAATTATGTTTCCATTCTGTTAATTTATGCAAAGACTTTTTAAATAGGAGCAAAACCCAAGGCACTGCATTCTGCAGCTGTTCAACGAGACATTTAAGTGTTTTCCAAAATAATTTTCTTCACTTTAAAAGAAAGTTTCTTCAAAGTAGAAGATAAAATGGAGATGTGAAAAGAACTACCAGACTGAATTTTTTCTCTTTACAAAAACTGCCTGAACAAATAATTTTTTTATTAGCTTTGAGTATGCATGCTTCTTTAAAATTATCTGGAGAAAAAAAGATGGACATCAAAAGGACTGAATGATATTAGAATAAGATTCCAGTTAAATAAGTACAACAGGCAGTTCTTTCTGATTTAGTTAGTACCCTTCTTCCCTTTGGGGGACTGTTTACCCCCAACCAAAACAACTGTCTCAGCTCATGAGAAATTCAAGACAAGCTGCTAGAACAAACTGCCAATTGCAATTCAGCTGGGATTTAATCCTACTCCAAAAAGCAGCAGTCATAAAAGTTTTACACTGGAAAACACATCCTGTTACTGCACGTTACAGTTTCATACTCTTCCAGCCATTTCTTCCATTACCAGCCCTCAGTCCACCAATTCTGTCTCAACAGCCTTTCAGAATATCCCCATTGTACTCAAAGTGTTTCCAGAGCAAAAATTATTTCATTCTGGGCATAGAATCTGTGAAGCGTTCCTCCCCGCAGAATTCCATCTTTGGCCATGACATATGCCTGTTCCCAAGCTTCCTTTAGCATGGTAAAGGGAGCCAGTTATGATAAAAGGGACAGCTGATACCACCTGAAGCCACCCTGCCATGTCCTCAGAAAGGCACTGTACCCCAGAGACACACCTGAGTTGTGTCCCCAGACATCCTTTGTATTCACAAGGATTACATTTATCCTGTATCCAATGTTCACTTCTAAGTGAACATTGACAAGAGAAGTGCACAGTAGGGGTTTAGTTGTCTGAACTGGAGGCAGGAAAATCTGACTGTAGGCAACTGCAGGTAAGCTGGACTGAATGGGTCATGAGGGGACTAAGAATTATTGGCAGAGTCCAAAAAGAAATTCGATGGAGCAATACTCGAAAGTTTGCAAACTGATTCAAACTTTAATTTTTAGAGTCACTGCTCACTACACTCAAAAATATAAGGACAAGAAGAAAGAGTGAGGTTCTGTTGCCGTCTCTCACCCCTTGAAATCTGTGGAGAGAAACAAATATTTCTCTTCACTCTTTTGAGGTCAGGAAAGGGAGAAAGCACAAATATCCCTTTCTCGCTCCAGCACCAGCTTTTCTAACAGCTAATGCATAATACAAAGTTCATCCTGAACAGTAATTTGAATATTGCTCTCTGAAAGCATGAAGTACTGCAGTTAAACCTACAGCACAGATAACATTTCTGTGTGCACTGGAGCCAGCTCCCAGAAGCTCTCCTAGGAGGTGCTCCTTCACAGTATTTAAAAACACCTATACACACCATTGAAGAGGATTTATAAAGGGGGGGAAAGCCTATAAAACCAAGCATTTTCTTATTAGATATAGGGGGGGGGGGGTTCCTTCTGGGATTTTCATTTCTGGCAGAAATAGAAATATGGTAAACATGTTTTCTTGGTTAATTGACTTGCAGCTACTGGCAGATAAACTCACTTTGTTTCACCCATCTGTTCTATCACCTATTACACTTAGACCAGCTATGTTCTATATGACTTAAGGACATTTCAAAATATTTCCTTATACTGATTTTTGTACTTGACATTTTACTGGCAAAACAGCAACATGGAACACTAGCTAATAAGTATTGTAGATTGGTTGGTTAAGGGGAGCTGGAGTCAGTTGGCTGCTGTGAGGACAAGGAGGACTCAGTGCTAGAGGAGCTGCCTACAAGAAGCATCAAGGAGGCACAAACCTCTAATATGGAACTCTTGCAATGTAATGATAATAGAACTCTTGTGCTTCATATGACAACAATCCAGTGTTGTTCATTCTGTGTGCTGGGGCTGCTGTGCCTGTTAAATAAACAGGTTCTTTCCCCTTCTGTCCGAGGAATCCTTCTCAAACCAGTTGGGGAGAGGGGCTGCATGGGTTTGCTTTCTGGAGGGGCTCCCTTTTGGAGATTTTCTCACAAATTTGCCCTAAACCAGGACAGGCACCAATACCCTTCCTTACTCAAATGAAGTTGGAGCTCAGTTTCTGTGCAAAGTCACAGAAATGAATGTTTTGCATTGACACTCTTGGCTTTTCCTTGTTTGCATGTACAGGCCAGCCCAGCCCTTCTGGAGGCACTGCCTGGTGGGGACTGCCCTGGAATATCCTTTACATCCCACAGAAAGGACACAAGCACAGGACTCTGGGTGAGTGTACACCTTCCTTTCAGAAGCTCTTCTGCTGATGACAGAGCTGGGACACCACCCTGAGGCCCAATTCCACTGCCTGCACAGCGATGGCACCAGCTGCTGGTTAACCATTAAACCATAAACACAGAACCATACACACAAATATCTGCTGGAAATACTTCACTGGAGTACCATTTTGGTAACTGTCATTTGGCTGTATTCAGTTAAGTAGATTGGTTCTAAAATTACTTCTCATAGTCATTTCCCATTGCTTTCAATGTCATCATCCCTCACACAGGCTCAAGGAAGTAATAACTGTGTGGATGGCAATGCTGTCACAGTTTGTATGGCACAAAGACTTTTCCTGTAAAGAAGGAAGGAACTACCCACGAATAAGGTACAGAAGGCACAAGGGAAAGGCAAGAGGGAAGTGATCTAGCAGAACACTTCAAATGTTTTAATAAATCATAAATTTACACTGAAACATCACTTTAGTGAGCTTCCCCTACAATGATCACTGAATGACAGTATATTCTTTGTCTGCCATGAATGTGAAAGGGTAGAATGTGCTGCTGTGTTTGTACAGCACTTCTAAAGAAAAATACTGATTGGAGCATAAATAATTTCAATTTTTACTACTTACAGGTCTTTTCACATAGTCTCTCTTAGATCAGCATATTTTCGGAAGAAAAATGAAAGGGTAAAAATGAACAATATAAGCAGAGATCTCATTCAGAGTCCTTAAAAATATGAAATCCAGAAAATACCAGGTTCCTATTACTTTGAAAATGGAAAAACTTTATGCTCTACTGATTTTTTTAATGCAGATCTTGGAGAGAAGATGTAAGTTGATGCCATGCAGAGATGCAAGAAAATATTTTTTGAAGTGGAAGAATCAGATAAATCATGAATCACCAGTGTTACTGCTAAATCTGTGCATGTTATCAGTGCTATTTTTAGTTCACTGACCACCATCCTACCATCCTTGCCCAAGGATTGTAAGCACTGTTTTCAGACTCATAAGCAAACAAGACAATAAAACCAGAGAAACCAGCATAATCACCACAGTACTTCCTTACTTTATCTTCTGCTCTGAACTGTAATTTTCCATTTCGAGCATTATTGCATCCCAAAATTTAGAGTTTTAAGCCAGAAACAATTAGTAGATTCAGTTACAAAACAAATGATTGATGAATGGATGTAAAAATCAATAGGAATGGATATAAATCACCAGGGTGAAGTTGACTATTGAAGTTAGTAAAAAATCCCATCTAGTTTTTCTTGCACAGAAAATATTCAACCATTCCAAAGGCAGCTATTGTTACTAGCACTTTTGCTCTTGTTTGACAGATAACTGTTTGGAAGACAGACTTTAAATGGTCTATTCTTATGCATATTCCTGCTACATTTCAAGATTGTATTCCTATACATCTAGCTCTTAACAGTGTTAACTCAACAAGGTTCAAGAAAACACATGCTAAGAATAAATGCTTTAAAAAATAAAAACCTCCTTTTGTGCTGCCATGGCACTGCTGTAAGCATTGTGAATCTGAGTCATTTGGACACAGCAGCACTTTCTTAAATCTTCTGCAACAGCCCAAGACAGAATAAGAACCTAAGGAAACTGTTTATAGTAGAGAGCAAAACTAGCCTTGTCTTTTCCCCTTCACCCTCCCAATTTCTACTTTCTCACTCCAACTCATCAGCTCTTTCATAACCACAGAATCAGAGAGACATAGGTTACAAGGGACCTCTGGAGGTCACTTGGTCCATTGCACTAAGCATCACCAATTCTAAGCCGGATCCAGCTTACAAACTAGATGGAATTTCGGACGGTTATGGCCAGTCCAATGCTGAATATCTCTAAGGATAGAGATGCCACAACCTTCCTGGGCAGCCTGATAGAATGATTGTCCAACCTAAATGTTTTCTTAGAGTTGATCTGGAATTTTCCTTGCTGTAAGTGGTGCCTTCTTTAAGTCCACACCCTCTTTCAGTTGTTTTCAACAGTGAGGGAGGCAAAACCTGGGTACAACATGACCACTTCTGTTGCTTTAGACAACCATAGTGTTGCAACAGTCCTTGCTGACTGCATTCAGACTTTCTTCCAAAATGCATTTTTCAAATACACACACTAATTTAGGGCTATAAGTCAGCTGGGGCTTTGCTGACACGGACTTCATGATGGCATGTTGGAATCTTTGATCAGCCTACTGCAAGATACATCCCTGGTTGGCAGAGAAACAAGTTCCCATTGCATATACTGAGATCTACATCATTTACCCTGATTTTTTTAGCAAAGGCAAGATTAAGATATCTTAGTCAGTATGAAGTCCCTGGAAAGTTCCTGAAAGAAGTTAATGCCTCTCTCAGAGAAAAAGGAGAAAAAACACTGTTTGAGGTATGCCAAAGCTCGTATAAAGCTCATATAGCCTGTCACAGTAAACTAAGCCCTGGATGGCAGAAAAAGGGGATTACTGTTTTTAAAAGAGAACATTTCATACAAATGAGATTATAAGTGGGTAGAGTGTAGGTCTTCTCAGATCTTACTGTGGCAAAGAAGTACTGAGATTACTGAAAGAGTTAAGGATAAACTCGTAGAAATGTGATTGCTACTTCATTGATGTTCGCCACCTGGTTTACACAGCAATATGACAGACAGCTGAATCAGAGTTGTCCTTCACATAATTTTTTTCTACTGAATGTTTGGTTGGGTGTACCTGTAAGTGGGGAAAAAAAAGAGATTACAGGTATTGACAGCTCAACATAACAGTTTAGATTAGCCATTGCATCTTGTGAAATAATTAGCCCGGAAGTGAAGAATCAAGGTCAGGAATGTACTAAATGGAACAACCACCCAGCAAAGTGAACAGAAAAGGGATTTTGTAGCTACAGTGAAAGAATCATCAAAACATCCATCTGTCCAATACATAAATGCAAAAAAGGAGGCAAATGAAATACTATTGGGTTCCATGTTCTGCTGTGTTGATCAGAATTAAAACAGGAGAGCTTACAGGATGTACTGCTGTATTAGTTCCAGTGCCTGCTTTATGGGGCACCATGGTTTTTGAGAGCTACTAAAACAATAAAAACAATATCCAGTCTCAACAGCATAAGCCAATTTCTGTGCAACATGAGATGTACACAAGAAGACTGCAGTGTGGCCTAAGAAAACTGAAAATTGTGGGAAGGACCAGTAAAGCTTGAAATAAACAGGGCAGGAGACTTTTTCCCCTTTTAATGCCTTTATTAAAGGTGATCAGCTCAAGGCTGGGAAGCTCGATAGGCAGGCAGGGCTATACTGATACAAAAGGAGCAATTAGCTAAAACCACCTGTGATTACAATAACAGGTAGAACTCCGCTTTGGCAGTAACTGGTTTAACTGGTTTTGCAACTCTTTTCACAAAAAAAAAAGGGCAGGTTTTTTGTTTACAACAAAACTGATTGAGATAAAGTTTTAATACTAGCAAGACATTTACAAGCGTGGAGAGATAGCTTCAGGAAGCCCTCTCAGTGTTTGACTAATGAACTCAGACAGCTATTCCACTCAAACACCAGCAGTCACACAGAATAAATTACCAAATAACCCAAACAAACACATAATGAAGTCAGCTACTGCAAGTGATGGTTTGTTTACTTTGGTGAGAAGGCAGAAAACACACCTAATGAGAGAGTCATCTGCACATGCAGACCTCTGACTGCAGGCAATACATCCCAGGGCATCCTTATGAAATAGTCAGCAAGCTGATTAGCAGGGGACAAAGGTGGCATTTAGAAAAAGAACAGTTTAATGATTTCTGATCATACACTCATCAGTGTTACCTCAAGAACACTCAACAGACAGCGCTAAGAAACCTGAAAAACTGGAGCTCAGGTTTACACAAATGCCAGAAGAAGGTGTTCAGAACTTCTTCAGAAGCAGCATGACACAAAATTCTAAGTAGCCCGAACCAATGGCAAAAATCCATCTCTCAAATACACTCCCTCCAAGTAACACCAGGGATGAATTTGACCCCTAGTGGAATAGGGCTATAATTAAATTACATTAATGGAAAGTACTTTAATTATTAACCCTTAACTATAGTTGTATTGTTTTCATTGTACTACTGTATTTTTGTTATGTATGGCTTTCTCTTCATTAAGTGTTATTATAGTAATATTCCCCCAGCTGTGTTAGATTTTATTAGCACTTTGTCTTATTTGATGGCTTTATTCATGCACCTACTCAAGAGATCTTCTAATTGTATTACACTATTAGTAATCACTAATATATTCCAGGATGGATACTGGAATAAGACATTACAACAACATAACTGAAGGAAAAAGAACTTAATATTTTTTAGTATTTCAGAGGTGATCACTTCTAGCAAGTATGAAGAATATCATAGCTCAGGACCTCCTGTGGAAAGAAAAAATTTTTTCAGACCTCTGCTAAACCCCACATTTCTGATTAAACTCGAAAGGAAGAAAAACTTTTACTGAATTTGATGATGATGCTAAGGCTCACCAATATTCCCCAGACACTTTGGCATCCCTCAAAGAGAGAAAGATTCAGCTTTGCTGGGGAGCTACCTCAAAGTTTTCCTGTTAACCAAGGAAAAACTGTTTGCACTCACCTCTAAGGTCCACTCTTAGAAACAAGGCTCATGTGCGGCTCCTGCTGTGGGGAACTGCTGTTTTGGCACCATACATTCAAGATGGGAGATGTTAGCTCATAATGAAAACACCTGTATTCAAAGCTTCTGTGCTGAAACATGCATCAGAGGAGAGCTCACCACTGCTTTTAGCAGCAATCCACACAAAAGAAGCCAAGTAGATGAACAAACCAAAGCACTGCTAAAAGAAGACAGCTGGCAAATGCAAGTTTACAGTCAGGCTGTTTTTCCTCAGGTGCAACAACACTGACAACCCATTTGTGGATACAGGGTGGAAGGGGAAGTTGTGTGCCTCGGCTTTGGCAATGGCAGTTCTTCCAAAAGCTTCCTAAGATACAGCCAGAGCCTGTGCTGATAAACCCAGAGGCAGTGGGAACACTCCTTCTCTTACAGATACTTGGAGAATGTCCAGAGTGGAGACTCATTTACTCCCACAACGCACTCCAAGAAGTGCTGAAGCCCAGACTGTCAGTCTCAAATTCCATTTTGCATCATTCTTTAGTATTTTCATCTGTTCTTTGAACAACAATCATCCCAGTTTTCCCTAAAAGATTTTCACCTCCTTTCTCCTACACCTTCATACAGGAAATGAACTGCCCTCTTTGTATAGTTTACTCTTCACTCTTGTCTTTCCTGTTCATGCACTCTGGCTGGCATTTAGATCCCTGCAGAGGTGTCTAGGTGACAACACCGCCAAGCAGATGAGCCTCCTGGAAATCCTTCCTATGTTTTCCCCAGCAGGGCCATTTGGAGCTTTATCCAATTAATTCCTGGTCTCCCCTATGGCTTCTAGATCACACATTTTGCTCCTGATTCTGAAACACATACCCCCATTGGTAATATTTTACTTGGGAAATACAGATAGCTGCCAGCTAGAATTGGATTTCACAGATGAAAACTTTTCAAGACACACCATTTAAAGGAAGACAAATTTTATTTTCTTTGTGCAATGTTTCCCTGTAATTATTATTAGCAGCAAAGAACAGTTACATTAATGCAATCAAGCTGAATAAGCAGGTTGTTATAAGTTTCTCTGGGAGGAAAAAAAGGACATAAGTCTATCTTTCAGTGATGGATATTTGTTTTTTAAATGTCACTGCAGCACTTAAGCTGGCCAGTGGCAACCATACCACTGACCTGCTTAGAACTGGAATTGTTGCACCTCTCATTTTGCACCTTTGAAACATGCAACCAGCTTACTAGTACTGTTTTGGGCAATGTTATATTCCTACCAGGCAGAGCTGCAATGGAAAATCATGGATATCCTGACCTGTTCCACTACTCCTCAGCTACCCTGGAGAGGGATTGCTGCAACCAGCACGTGCTGGATAAGGACAAGAGAAGCATGATGAACTGAAAAAGCTCACAGCTGCATGGCTGCAGCAGAAGACAGCATGCCATTAACTAACCAGTGGATACACTACCTTGCCCAATGTCTAAATTTACCCTTTCAGACAGGCAAGTACCTGCATCAAGTCAAAATCTTAGGGAATACATTAAACACTGGTAATAACACAGCAACAGTACTTATAACACATGGGGACATGGCCTTGATATTTTAAGAAATCCGTGGCTTTTCCACTAAAAACTTTGTGGCTGCTACAATTTCTAATTCCCACACTACATCTGAGTTAAATTGTTATGAGTCTCAGAAACTCATGAAATTAATTGGAGCAGTTCACAGCATCACAAATGTGTTTTACATGTCTAGACAAATCTGATTATCATCATGCCCTTCAGAAACATGTTATATATCCCCAGCACATCAGATTTTACATAGCATTACCATTAAATACAGTCTAACTTCAGCTGACAAACCAGAGAATAATGATTAAATAGTAATTTACTTGACTTGTAAGAAGTGAATTACGTACACACCAAGCAAGATATTTGACAATGGCATCAGACAGCTCTGAATTAAAAACCCTCCATTTTATGTTAAATGTATTTTTAAAACCATTTGCAGTACCATAAGTAACATAAAACAAAAAACAAAGTTTTCATTGCATTTGTTTTGTGATTGAGTAGTGTGAAAAAGGCAGACGTAAATAAATAAAACCAGATTGAAGCTCAGGTTATTACTTGCTGTTTCCCTATTTTGCATCTAAAACCAGCATGCACAAAGCCATGCCAGAAGCATCATAATCCCTAATTGTCAATCACATATAAAAACACAGAGAGGGCAATGCTATATTCATATTTCTAGAGTCCTGTAGCGTCACAATCATATTTCTAAGGTCTCATACCTTCTCAGTGATATTTCTTAGGGGCAGTTCTTCACAGCACAAACTTCTGCATGCTATTCCATCTTAGTCAGGGCTCTTTCCAGGCTCTCCCTGCCTGGCCAAGCCCACCCCCTTTATCCCAGTTATCTTCACTAGCCACAGCTGCAGCCCAATGAAGGACATGGCAGCTGCAGCCCATCAAGAAGAACCGGAGCTTATCAGGGCAAGGCCTGTATACAGATAATCAAATATAGTACAGATATTTTACTGGGACTCCTACTATAGGGCAGTGCAAACCAAAAGTTGGAAAAGGAATGCTTTACCCATGCAAAGTCTCAGGTACAAGGCAATGAGCTCTGCAATCAGTAATTCTCCCAAGTTTTGCAATATTCTCAAATATCACCTCTGTTGGCCAATGCCATTCAGAGGATACTCATGCTATTGTGCATGCCCTAAGCTTTCTCCTGTCTCAGTTTTAATTAACACTACTCAGTGCTTTGCAAGGACAGAAGTAAAGCTGCTCTACTTTTGAATCCCTTCTTTCTGTAAATCTTTCCTGTTCCAGTTAAGCTAATCAACATTCTTACAAGGCTTTTTCATATGAAACTGTCATTATTCTTTAAAAGTGCTGCTATCTACCAATTACCATTTTCTAATGCTTATAACCGCTTATAACACTTCTTTCTTTTTCATTAGCACTTCAAAATATTCTCACCTTCTACAGTATCTCGTTAAACTGGAATCCTGATTATTTCTATTGCGCTAGCAAGTGTGTCACTGGCACTATAATGGTCTTTTTTCTATTTAAACTATCCAAATGAAGTAAAAATCAGTTTCATTTCATTCTTTCCAGATGATTCCCAAATGCTTTTATTTAAG
The DNA here is from genome assembly GCF_028769735.1 of Zonotrichia leucophrys gambelii. Taxonomy (NCBI): domain Eukaryota; kingdom Metazoa; phylum Chordata; class Aves; order Passeriformes; family Passerellidae; genus Zonotrichia; species Zonotrichia leucophrys. The sequence continues at coordinate 41,770,451 of NC_088173.1, read as the reverse complement.
CATCTGTATTTGTATTACACAGTCCCTATTTATATTTCCAATTCTACACTATTACTATATTCTAAAACCTTTAACTTTTCCACCCTGTGATATTACACACTTCTATTCAAACTACACATCCATAATTCTAGTTTTATCTTTCAATTTTGGAAGCCTTCTCCATGGCCTCAGGTCAAATGCAGTGTTCTCTTGGGGGTCAGCAGAGAAAGTCTAACATTCTCAGTAACCAGGGTTCCAAGAGCAAACCAGATTTTTTCTGTAAGTATCACATCAAGACAAATTTGATAAAAAGTGACAAAAAGAGAATGAGGTGGTTTTGCAGGTATTTATAAGGTATGTGAGAAGGAGCTTCATGAGGAAAAATGTTAAGGTGTTTGCAGAGGTGGATTTTCAAAAGCATCTCAGAAATTTCAGAACATGCGTCCTACTGGTTTTTAGTAAGGCTGGTGACTCACACAGCACTTTGAAAGGTGCAAGGGTAATTTCTTTTACCCCTGATCCACTTTTAAAATACAGACAAATTACTATCTAAACAAAAATAAATTGGTTTACTTAATAAGGTCAAGTATAATTCTCTGAAAGTCCCAGGTGCTGTAAAATCCTTATTTGGCCTTTGGTGAATGATTTAGACTGTTTACAGTGATATCTATTTCACAAGCAACTTGAGGGCTACAATTGATCTTTTGCAAGGGTTCTAGGAGAGAGTAGATAAGACAAACATTAAGTGATCAAGCACTAAAAGAAAGAACATTCCATACATACATTAGGCATCTGATTTACATTAAGCTAAATGAACAAACCAAGAACAATTTATAGCCACTTGAACAAAAATTATTTTCCTCTCTGTTATCCACATTTTCCTACAGTAATTTATGGCACTATAAACTTTCTGTGATCTTCTCATTGCTTTAAATCTTTCTAGGAAAATGGAGATACTCAAACATATGTAACAACTACATGACAAAAAAGTGTCCATCTTCTTTTAATCTGGCTAAGTTCTATCAAGCTGTCAGCATACACCAGGTAATTTTTAAAAAGATGGGATTGGATCTGCCTCATTTTTTTAAAATGTTTTGGACACAAGTAATGAGTTTTCATTTTTTAGTATTGTAGATAATATGTTGTAGAGGATTTTGTCTTAAATTTTAAAAAAAAATCATTATTTGACTATATGTATTTATGTTTTGCATGAAATTTACTTTAAATAGGTCATCTCCCTGAAGAATGAGACCATTGATCATTGAAATCAGGACAGAAAAGTCCATAGTATACCCTGACACCTGATTCAGCATAAATAAGCTCTATAAATTCAGTATATTTGTATAATCATATGTTATTTATAACATGGAACCTTTGCTTCTACACTGCACTGCTCAAAGCATTTTCTTTCCAATGACTTTCAATGCATACAGAGCATCAGAAAAAGACTATACTTCTCTCTGATTAAAAGAAATCTGATACTGAAACTGGAACTCTTTGAGACTGTGCCCAACTGTTCAGAGAACCAATTATTTTACACATTAACCTAAGCTCCCCTGAGCAACTACTGTGAGAGAAGAACACATCACATCCTGGATTCAGATGGAGACAGAATACCACCCCTATTGAACTATCACCAGCTCCATTTAAAATGAAATCAAAATAAAATGTATTTACAAAATTTCACATTTAAAAGTAAACTTTTGACCCTGCACTGTTTTTCTGTACCCCATAAGTTATTTTCATGGATCTTAAGTAAGCTTGATGTCTACAAAATTTTCTTAGTGATCCAAATTTTAACAAAGAATTCAGCTATTCAACCCACATGATGGTTACTATTCTTTTTGTTGTTATGCATCTCAGTGCATCCAGTACCACACACAAGGTATCAAAGTACAGACAGGCTGGCTTTCTTTTGAAGAGTATCACAGATTCCAAATCAAAATATTCTGAATTAAGATACATGGCTTTGTTACTAAGAAGTCTTCAGGGGATTTGAATTTTGGAGCTGAATTTAAAAATCAAAAAAATTCCACAATCTACTAGGTAAATGAAACTGCAGCTGTGCAAACTCTTCAGAAAATTCACTAAACTGCATTGACATTTCTGGCAGAAGATAGAAACTAATTGTACATTCTAATTACCAGTGTGACTGCCCCGTGTCTTAGGGCTAAATTACCCCTTGTGATCTGCTCACTTAAGTGTGAAATCTTTAGGGATGTCTGTACAAGGCCAACACAATGCACTAATGCTGCCCTACTCTTGGAGGATTTATGCTAGTGAATCTACACCTGACTTCTGTTTCATTAAACATGCTTGCACATTTTCCGAAAATACTCTTTATTTTCTTCCCCTCATTATTGTCTAGATCTGCTGTATTCCTCATTCCAGAGCAGTTCACTTGCTCGGTGAAAAAAGATGCCAAGAGATATTTGTGACTGATGTACAACCAACAAATCTATTGATGGCTTAAGTGGAAAGGAAAATCATGGGTATTACCTGGAACAAAATTCCCAGAAGCTGGGAAAACCAATGCTTAATCTTTGGCAAAATAATCAGAACTTATAAAGTGGCACAGCCTGGGAAATGAACGAGGCCTGACCAGTGGTAATAACAGCACTATGGCAGTAAGAGAAAATACAGACTTTATGTAGATTACTCCACTTGGGAGGAGTCTGCACACATCAGCAGAACAGCAAAGGTCCAGGCAATGATGACCAGTTAACCTTACAGAAGTCCCACTGAAAATAATGAGATTTCTTTTGTGCTGCATTATCAGGCGTATACTGAAACATTTTGTTTCATTAGCTCAGGGCAAGGGGTTCTATACATGCAAAAATGCTGGATTAGTGAGAGAAATGCTGTAAATGTAAGGTAATAACTAGCAAAGGTACACAGAGATCATCACAGGATGCAGAGATATTGTAATATTTTAAAATACACACAAATCAAGCCGTGGGCAAATCTCTCAGGAATAAAACTTTTTATTCTGTGAAACTTTACTTTCTACTTTTTTTTTCTGAATTCCCCATATATTTTTAAACTTGTTTTTAATGATAATATGCATTTAGTCCTCAATTATTCAATGAAATTTCATCCATAAAATATTAAAAAAATAAAATAGTTTAAATATAAACTTTTTATAAAATAAAAATATAACATGTATAACCAGAAGATGTGATAGCGTCTTTGATATTTGGTCTTGGACAAATTACATCCTTTTATGGTATTCTTTACAATACACATTGATAATATATGAAGAAGGAGACGGCAGAAATCTGTAAGTTTGAAAGGTGATTTTCACTCATACAAAGAAACAGCAATAAAAATAGGAGATTTATGATACTATTTACTCCTTCATTAAGTAGTAGACACTGTGTGTGTCAGCCAACAGCTAACAGGATTTCAGTATTGGTTCTGCCAAGTGTCTCATTAAAACCTGATAAAAGAAACAGCAATCTAACTTGAGCTAAACCTGCTACTTTTCCTGCTACTGTGAAGCATGTTGCCACATTTTTACAAATTACAATATGTATCTATTTGGATGCCTGTGCAACTACCGAACATTTCACAAAAATTTCAGAACTATCACATCATGAAAAACCTGTTAAGTCAGTTGTGCATGCTATGCAAGGAAGTAGAATGCTTCATATTTTCTTCACCTTCTGAATCTCTTCTTTCTTGAGAAAGGTGTGATATTTGACACATCTTTTGAGGAGGATTCAGTCACGTATGCATTGTTCTCTGCCACAGCCTCACAGCTGATTTCCACAGTCCACTTTCTGTCTAATTTCTGAGTCACAGATGACCTCACAGGCAATCAACTTTTATTATTTTCTGTCAGATAGCTGGGTTGATGTATAACTCTATTTCTATAAACAGGCCATTTCCTCAGCAGATATCTGAATTTTATCAAATTTATCATTTATCAAATTAAGCTCTTCATAGAGGCTCACTTTTCTGGGTTTAAGAGCAGTCTGTACTTAAAAGAGATGATCACCATCGCAAATTTTTCCCTGAAAACAGTATGTATCATTGCTCATAAATTTCTACATAACGCCAAATTTTCATACGAACACACTCAAGTCTCATTTGTATTGCAAATTTATGTATGCAAAGTAAGCATCTGCACAAGAAAAATAAATAAAAGATTTCACAAATTCAAGGGGTTAGTCTGATTCTGTATATTTAAACATCTAGGTTCACACATCCCAAACATAAAGGAGTTTATGCCAATTTAAAATCTGGGATGTTCATCGTGAACATTTGCTGCAATGCAAGAGAAACAAGATATGGAGCCACCAGAAGTTCACTTTTTAGGTTGTCAGGGCTTGGAAAAGTTATTCACTTACTGCTGAAACACAAAGCTGGCATATAGATTGCCTCTGGGGTATAGTTGTGAATGTCTAGGGACCTTAAACCTTGACCACTGTGAGACTTCACTGATATAATTCTGAATCTCACAAAGTGAAGAATAACAAGGAGAGTCTAATGCACAGCTGAGTTTCCAAGTGCCCAAATATCAATCTAACCACCATTGTTTCACCATGGCTAGTACGGTCACTTTCTTTAGGGTGTGCATTGAGATAGACATCAGAGAGAAAAGTATATTTGGTAACAAGTAGTATTGTTTATTCCTGTAAGGGAGATTGAAGAGAAAGATGTTGTGTAAAGATTTGCCAGTCATCCTTTTGAGTAAAAGGAAGAAATACAAAATACACTCACTACAGTGGACCAGTGAGTGAACTCCTTACTGAGTTCTTAGTGAAGTACTTAGTGAAGAAGGCAGATATATCTGGCAAAGAAGCCTGAGTTGAGACACAGTTTTTCAGCCAAAATATATCTGAGCCATGCTGAATCACAGGGATGCTTATTCCGGGAAATTTGCTGTGGCAGGTATTGTCTATTACTTTATCTCACGTGGATATGCTTGCCTTTTAAAACACCCCCTTTCTGGCCCCACAATGCACGCTGTATATGTTTAAGGCCTGAGTCTCCTTAAACTTTCTTCATGCCTTAGCCTAACACTGTGGCAGATTACTGCCACATAAATGTAAAGGAGCTACCTAGATCTCCCACCATTGCTGGACTGCAGCCTTTAATCTCAGCTGTTAATAGTCAGTTCCTTGTCTGAAGCTATGGATGCTTTCAAAGCAATCACTGCACAGGTCTAGAATACCAAATGCAAGCCCTGGAATATTTCTCTTTTACAACTGAGAAAAAGTAATACAGAAATAAAAAGCCACATTCAGTCAGATGTTGCTCCTTGACATAGCAAATATAGTTATTATATGCAAGACTGAATCATGACAGATTGTATCTGCAGGAGGCAAAACAGCTCTGTCAAATCAAAGATTCTCTCCTGAAAAACTAAATAATTGCATCATGATAACAGGTTTCAGTAAGACACTGGGGCCACTGTCTTGATTTTTGGATAAATAAACCGCTGGCCCTGTTGTTTATCAGTTAAATGAACCTTTGGGGACATGCAACAGTGTACAACTAGAACACAGTGATTCAATGTTCAGGCATTTCTAATCAACACTTCTGAGCTTCAAACACTTAATTAATAGTTAGCAAACATTATTAATTAAACCTTGCAGTGCTCTCAAGCACCTAGCTACCACTCTTTGTACCTGGCAGATACTAACCCTGCAGTTAATTCAGCTGCTTGCAGACACCTCTGAAGCAGATATGGAGGCCACAAATAGTGCTCAGGAGCCTCCTGATTCATGGTGCAGTCTCATGTCACAGTGACACTTCAAAGAGCAAGCTGTGACTGAAAAGAGAAGCCTGTTCGCATTCCTGTCTTTAAGATTGTTGAGTTGTGACCATGTTCACAGGGGTCTCAGGATGAGGGAAGAGACGAGGATCTGACTCCACGTTTCAGACGGCTTGATTTATTATTTTATGATATACACTACATCAAAACTATACTAAAAGAATAGAAGAAGGAAAGGATTTTTCATAAAAGATGTCTGTGACATTGAGTTATCACAGAGATACCACTGTGGTTAACCTTCTGCTGCTATTTGTGCTTTTTCACAGTAAGAATAATTAGTATTCAATAATATTCATTACTTTTCATGAAACATGACTGGGTGTTTACTTACTTTTTCAGAGAAAGTATTTAAAGACATATTTTGTTCACTAAAGAATGAAATTATTTTTAATTTTGTCACATTTAGTAATGTTCTCATATACAGGAGTCAGATTACACTGTAAACAGAGGAACAGTCAGTGTTCTACAATTTAGCTTGTAATTACAGATTGGTAATTGCATATCTAATAGTAAGGTTGTAATTAGGATCATCCCCACAGTTCAGGTCAGTCTTAGCGCTGAGGTCACAGGCAATTCAGTGACTCAACCAAACATCCCTACACTTAACCACTTGTTTTTCATTGCTGGCTCTAATGCTTGAAATACAATCATTAAATAAGGACTATGCCTACTTGGTCATCTGTCTGCAAACAAGATTACTATTTTCAAGCTTCTCTGTTAGAATTACCTTGGCCTCTTTCAAACTATTCACCTCCAGCCATCAATTTTAATTTTTATGGGGGCTATAGATTTTCAGACCTTCCTGGGGCTTTTGGGAAGAAACTGCTTTATCTACATAGTGCCTTCTTTGACTGGGCTGCTTGGACAGAACAGTTCCAAGGCTGTCAGGAAAACTGTTCCCCTATCCCAAGCAGTTGGTACTGCCTCCCATCCCATCCACACTGCTATGTAAACAAAGGGTAAAGCACTAAAAACCTGCTGAGACCTCTGATTTCCTGGCTCACAGGAACCTCTGAGCCTGCGAATCTGCAGCTGCTCATGCTTTCAGCATTCCCCATATCTCCATGCTCCTGAAAATCATCCATAAGTTTCCAGCTTTTCAAATTACTGTTGTAGCTCTTCCACATTTTCTTCCCTATTTGCGGCAACTGCTTCACTCAACACCCCTCTGCTTTTCCTACTCCATATGTTCCACAAGCCTGCCACATGACCTATCTTTCTCCCTTTCTTCTCATTTACTCTCTGAGCACCTTTTCAGCTTCACATACTTCCAAACTTTATTTCTGCTTCCATTCTCCGTGACTCCCTGCCCAGACAACGTCTCACTTTACCCCTTTACATGCATGTGTCACTGGCAACTTGATTTCAGTGCTTCTTTCTTTCAGAGTTCTGTTTTGGATCCTGAGGGGACTCCTCTCCTTTTCTGGCTTCAGAACTCACCATAAACAGTGCTAGAAAAAAAAAAAGTTCATACTAGTAAACATAAGAAAATTAAAATACTCCTAGTCAAGATGACAGAAGTCAAAGCATTAAGTTCCACAGGTATACAAGCCACACAATCCAGCACCTTCTTCAAGGTTAATTTTTTAATGTATAATTACAACAAATTCCTTCTGAAAAAAAATAGTTAATTTAGGTACCATTCCCACAGAACACTGTACATACACAATTTACATAGTTAAGATGTTGGTAGTAACAGCATCTGGCCTTTGAAAAAGTTCTTGTAAAAAAGCCCTTGATCAACACACTTTATACTGGACTGTAATAACTTAGCAAATTGCACAGTGGTTTCTAGAACCAGACTTTACATCTGTGAGGAGCAAACAGAAAAGTGAAGGACAGAGGAGCAAAGTTCAAGTCATCTAAGCTGTTTAACTGAGCAACTGAAATATTTTATTGACAGGGGGCTCAATTTTCAGGCCATCTCTGAACTTCTTGGCTTTGTGTTTTGTTGTTTGACAGCTGTAGTATCTCATAGCTCTCCCTGGAGAGATTGTGAGTCTTTTTTCTTACTCTAAAATAAATGGTATCTGTTGTCAGCCTAAGCTCCAGCTCAGATTCCGCACCTGTTCCACTTCAAATACTAGCCGGGATTAATTAGGCTCATTTCCTGTACTCTCCTGATGCTGAATTAGAGGCATTGCTAAACCACATAGCATGAAGATTTACTGAGAAACAGCAAACCAAGAAGGCTTTGCCCAGCTTATGTCACCAGCGAGCTAGCCTAAAGGATTTTATTTGAGTGAGTGCAGTTTGGTCTCCAGTTTGTTTACTGGCAATGATGGCTTTAATTCAATTTGTGACCTTTCTTGTTACCTAGTTCTCAAAGAGCTAATGTGACCAAGGTGGATGGAGCTCTGAGAAAGGTGATGCAGAGTGGCATCCCTGCCCATGGTAGGAGGAACTGCAGCTAGATGACCTTTAAGATTCCTTCCAAGCCAAACCATTCCATGAGTGTATGATAATATTCAGTCTTTGTAATTTGCAGAACTCTTTTTCACTTATTCTCAAAATGCAAAGTACATTAACAAGATTTGATTGTTTGAAACTGGAGCTAAACCGCGTCAGAAATGACTGTGTTAAATATAGTTTTAGGTTATAAAAATTGTTAAAATAAGAACTATGTTAGTGGGTTTTTTTAAAAGAAAGGAACGAGGCACTCGCACCAGATAGCAGCCACAGGACACCTAAATCTTTCAGGGAAAAGAATTTATTGCCTTCTTATCAGCAGAAACGAACGCCTTCCCGCCTTGAAGGCGCTGTTAGAATTAGAAGGAAAAAGTTGACAATGACCAGACAGAATTCTGTGTTTGAATGGAATTTATGCATCATGTACGAGATGTATGAATATGCAACAGGCTATTGTTCTTAAGGGTTAATCCTTTGCTAGCAGGGGTCCTTTTTCGGGCTTGTGATGGCCAGAAAAAGGTACCCGGACGTCCGTAACTCTTTGTCTTTTGTTGTCTCATATTGTCCTAATTCAATTTGTCCAAATTGTTACTACTCTAATTGTGCTAGTATTTTTATAACTACTTTATTACTATTAAGCTTTCAAAATGTTAAAAACAAGTGATTGGCGTTTTTCACGCAGGGGAACAACCCGCGCCGGCTCTGAATTCTGCGGCCTCTGGGAGCCTCCCCCAGCACCCCAGTCCTGTCCCCACACGGCCCTGCCAAGGCTTTCCCGCAGCGGCGCTCCCTCTGCCCCCTCACGGCCGGACCCGCCCCCGCCCCGCGCTCGCTCGCCATTGGCTGCCAACAGCGCGGAGGGCGGAGCGTGTCGCGGAAAACCCGGCGCCTGCGCCGTACACACCCCGCCCCCTTCAGACCGGCTACCCCCTCGCGGGGCTCCGCTTCCGGGTCAGGCCGGGAGTTCCGTCGCGTCCGTCGGGGTCGCTGGGGAGCGGGGCCGGGGCCGCCGCCGCCCGGGCGAGGGGCGGGCGGAGCCGCGAGGGCCGCGGGGGGAGCGGCGGCATTGCGCGGCAGGGCGGCGAGAGGGCCGCGGGGAGGCGGCGGCGGCGGCGGCGGCGGCCCCCGCCGAGGCCTGGTCCGGCCCGCCGCCGCCGCCGCTCGGCCGATGCGCCCGGAGCCATGGACAAGATCCTGGAGGGGCTGGTGAGCTCTTCGCATCCGCTGCCGCTGAAGCGGGTGATCGTGCGGCGCGTGGTGGAGTCGGCGGAGACGCCGCTGAGCCAGGCGCAGTGCCGCGCCATGTTCGCGCTCGGCACCCGGCTGGTGCTGCAGGGCCCCGACCCCTTCCAGCGGCAGGTGGGGCGGCAGGTGCTGGACGCCTACGGCCGCTTCCACCGCGCCGAGTTCGAGGCGTTCTTCAACCGCGGCCTCGTCCTCGGTCTCCTGCAGCGCGGCTACGGCGAGCTGAGCAACCGCGACCCCGCCATCCTCGACTACATCCAGGCGGGGCTGCGCCTCATCATGAGCTGCCCCTCGGTGCTGGAGCTCTTCGAGCTGCTGCAGGTGGAGGCGCTGCGCCTGGTGTGCGAGCGGCCGGCGCCGCCGCTCTGCGCCCGCCTGTGCCAGCTGCTGGGCGACTTCCCGCAGTGCCTGCCCCGCGGCAGGAAGCTCTCGCTCGCCTTCTGCCAGCAGCTGGTGCGCAGCATTGCCCACTTCCAGAGCCAGGGCACCCGCGAGGCCGAGCTGCGCCTCTACGTCTCGCAGGTGAGCCAGGTCAGCGCGCTGCTCCGGAGCGTCTGGAAGGCCGAGCCCGACACGCTGCTGCCCTCGCTGCAGGAGCTCTTCGCTGTCATCTCCGCCGCGGGTGAGCGGGAGCGGCGCGCAGTAACGGGGCGGGGATTGTTCAGAGGAGAGCCAAGCCCTAGCGCAGGCAGTGGGTTATTCGGAGAGGAGGAAAGCCCTAGCTCAGGCAGTGGGTTATTCGGAGAGGAGGAAAGCCCTAGCGCAGGCAGTGGGTGCTCTGCAGGCATCACCTGGTAACCGCTGCTTTCTCACCCACCTGCTAAAATGCAGCTTCTTGACTGTGGAGAAAGCAAAGCCTTTATTTCCCACCCAGCCCCCAAAAGCTAGAGAATACTGGTTTTTTGGTTTTTGTTTTTTGTTGTTTTTTTTGTTTGTTTGTTTTGTTTTGTTTTTTTTTGTTTTTTTTTTTTTTTTTTTTTTTTTTTTTTTTTTTTTTGTTGTTGTTTGGTTTTTTTTTTTTTTGCTGGGGAGCAGGTTTGTGTTTGTAAAAACTCCTGATACAGTGCTTTAAATCATATACTGAAATGAGGTTTTGGATGCCCTATTAAGGAAGATTTAAAACTATCAATATTAAATGCATATAAATATCTCAAAGGCTCTTGCTAAGAAGTTGGTGTCAGACTCTTTGTGTGCCCAGCAACATGACAAGGAGCAAAGGCCAAAAACTAAAACACAAATTTCACCTGAACACGAAGAAGGGCTTGTTTAGATTGAGGGTAGTGGAGCACAGGAACAGGCTGGCCATGGAGGTTGTGGAGTCTCTGGAGAGAGGGAGACCCCACTTGTGTGTGTTCCTATGTTACCTGTTTGAGGTGACCCTGCCTTGGGGCTCCATGGTCTCCAGAGGTCCCTTCCAACACAGTTCTGTGATTCCATGAAAGGCATGGGATCTTCTTGCTCCCTGGAACTGTTTAACAAATAGGGATTTATAAATATGTATAAGTAATATATGTAAAAGCAATGTATAAAATTTTAGGAAGCATCCAGTGCCTCAGTAATGGAAATGTGATTGTAATTAGGTCCTTTCTGACTTCTGAAGTCTGTGAAGTACTATAATAATTGCCATTGCAAAGTGCCTTTGCTGTTGAGGCACCTTGGAAACTTGCCATTGCATTTTGCCATAAGTGGTATGGTCAGCAGAGAGTTGCTGAGATGGGATGTGGAGAATACCAGCTGCACTAAATTCCTAGGCTTAATATGAAGTATAATGAACAACTTATGGTATTTCTTTTTAGAAAAATACAAAACCTACTTCTCAATTCCAGTTAGGGTGGAGGAGGAAGGAGTTGGCAGATTGGCACTTTCTTGCACGGGTATGAAGTGAACTAATGGCATTTGTAATTGACTGCTATCAATTAATTCATTGATGTATTCTAATTTTGGTTCGGTTTGTGATAATAGAATGCCAGATATAGGATAGATTTATTGTCACTTTAAACCATGGTGAGGTTGTATGGTAGAACAAGAAGCTTGCTTTTTTTGTATGGGGTTTTCTTTCTAGTTCCTTACATGGTCATATTCAATTGTTGCAGATACTTCATTTGAGCCTTCTGTTGCACTGGCAAGTCTTGTGCAGCACATACCATTGCAGATGATTACAGTACTCATCAGGAGCCTTACTACAGACCCTAACGTGAAAGATACAAGTATGACTCAAGCTCTGTGCAGGTAATCTATTTAATTGTCAAGGAGAGAAAGTCTCTTTTTTAATATTGCCTTTCTTGAAGCTGTTACTGAAGTTCCAGTAAAAAAAACAACAAAACAAAAGTGTGAAGAAGAGGAACTTTTGAAATGGTATTCTAAGTCCCATGGTTTCAGTTTAAGGTTGCTGCCTTTATTGCTATTGTGGCTTCATTCTCCAACCCAGCTGGGGTGGATGAAGAGGGTTAAATAGAAACTGAGAGGAAACACCTGTGTTCTTCTTAGATGACATCTTAAGTGAGGTCTTCTGCCTTATGGAAGATGGTGTAAGTAGGAAACTGCTTAGGATTTACAGTCAAGCTGAGAAACAAGGCCTTGTTTTCAGAAGATGAACCTTTCTGCTTTTCCAAGAAGCAGGATAGCATTCTCGTGTGGTATTAACCATCAGCTCCTGCTCAGAAGAAAGGAGCCAGATCTAAATGAGTTTTACTGCTTAGCTTTGAGGGATTTTTTTCTGCTTAGATGTTTTAATTTTTTTTGGAAGGATTCGCAGAGAACAGCTTCTATTACTCTTTTCACTCAAACCTACATAGGTTTTTTGGGTGTTCTTTGAATGACAGAGAAATAGAAATTATGTAAAAGCAATTGCATATTATGTTTGTCACTAATCTAACCTCAAGCAAGTGTGGTGTAGACAAGTAGCAGTGTAAACAGACTGGGATTCAGATTGCAATTGTGACTGGTATCTTCAGATATGTGAATAATAGTGATGCAGAAAAATGGCAGTGATAGAAGGATGAAGACCTTGAAATTTGTGGGTTTTTCTTTGAAATCCAATTGAAGAAGCTGTTATTGAGTACTGAAGGGTAGGAAAATGGATAATGCAATTAAACAGGGGACTACTAGAAATCTGTATTGTTTAAAAAATAATTTTTAAGAAGCCTTAAACTAAGAGTTCAGTGTCTGCAATATGATTATTTTTAAGTACATTCATTTGGGTGTACTCTTGTAGTTAAGCATTCATGTAGTGTAGCTCTTGAATATCTTGGTGGGCTTTCTCACACTGAAAACATTCCTTGTGTTTACAGTAAGTTGAGAAGCTGTATTTCTGTTTAAAACATAATGAAAAGAAGCAGCATTAGTAATACAATTTGGGATAAGACATATTGTGTAGGGAGTTCAAGAGAATCCCCTTGGCTGAAGAGATTTCAACAAAGCTGTGTTCCCAATCTAAAGGTCGGACCTGGGAAATCCAGGATTTGGTCGTGCTGATAATTTGCCAGTAATGTGCTGGTGATTAATTTTCAAGTTAGTGTAGTTTTAACATTTCTGTTGCATTGCTGCATCAAGATAGTGTAATCATAGAACTGTTATAGTAGGAGTCCTAGTAAAATCTATGTATTGTATAAGTGGCCTTGCCCCAATCCTAGTTGTTTTAAAGGGGCTGCAGCTGTGGTGTCCTTAATTGGGTGGCAGCTGTGGCTAGTGAAGGTAACTGGGATAAAAGGGGGTGGGCTGGCTGGTCAGGGAGAGCCTTGGAGGAGCCCTGGTGAAGAAGCAGGAGCATCACTGCTGTGAAGAGCTGTGTGTGAGGAAACCACCCAGAAGGTATGGGACTCTAGGAATATTATAATAACAATATTAATACAACAAACTGTAGCTTGAGAACACCTTTGCTGTGTGCCTCTGCTTAGGGAAGCAGTGCAATACTGAGCTTTGGTTACAGCAGGAGCTGTTATTATCAAATAAGTGCTCTTTTTTTTTTGGTACCAGCCATGTAATGGGTGAATTTTTCTCTTGCTTTTGAAAGGGAAGGACAATCTTACTTGCTTTTTTTATTCTTTGAGGTAATACTCTCTCTTCAGAGCCTCTAGTTTTGTTCCATGGAACCTTGTTGGTTCCATGGAGCCTCATGTCAACATTGCATCCAGTTTCTTTTTCTACCTCTGGCAGCCCCTTGCAGTTATGAGTCTTCTGGCTTAGTGAAGCAATTGTTAAGAGGTTAATGCAGCTGAAATGTCTGGAGCACCAAATGGCTCTGCTGTCATGGGGCTTGCAGCATTCCCAGGAGGTGCAGAACTCCAGGCACAACAAGGTCTGATGAGAGTTAGCAGAGCTTTGGTGGCTGTAAATTAGAGACCTTGTTGCTCACTTCCTAAGTATAGCATCTGTGGCACTGCAGAATCTTTCTGAAGCTGAGCGCACAATAGTAAAAATTTATATTTAACACACTCATAAGTTGAGTTTGCTCAGAGTGGGCGGTACATTAGACACAAGATCATGGTAGAATTTGGCTTGAGCTGTCTCATGAAGCCTTACCTGAAGCATCAATGAGCAAAAGCACAAAATTGTTGAATCTCATTGAGGATATATGGGTCCTTTAAGAGTCTACCTCAGAAGTCTGGGAGGAAATGAACTGGCTGTACTCAGGATCCTGACAAGTAAAATGCTTCTTTGCACTTCAACCCAAGTATCTTTGTTAAGAGAAACTGAAAATTTTGCTGAGAAAAACTCCGGATATAACCAGGTGCTCTGTCCTATTGGAAAAAATGTAAAAAACTTGTAAGTTATTGGGGGTGACAGGTAGTCAGAGGATCTTCTGTTGCTGTTTTGGGTTTTTTTACCAATCTGAGGGATTTTTTCCATAATCTGAGCTGCCAGATTCTTTGATGTGGTGAAGGAGATACTTTGTGAAAGAAGTTACTGTCTGAGATTGCACAAATAATTTTCAAAGATATCAAAAATACTGTCCTTACTAGCCATATATGTGGGTAAAAAAACCTACTGATTTTAGGGTGGTATGAGGAAGAAGGTCCTCCTGAGGCTTTTAAGGTTTTCTTAATCTAATCAAACCCAAAAAAGCAATCCTCTGTTCGTATTCATGATCATCATGGCCCATAGTAGTATCTGCCTAAAAATGAGCACTCATTGATTGCAACAGAGCAGAAGCCAAGTAAATGCAACCAAAATATCTGGTCTTCACCTACCAGATGTAAAATGTGATGCCTTTCAGGACAATCTCAATGAGTTCACTTCTGTCTCTTCTGGCTTTTGTTTCTGCTCTCAAAATCATTAACTCTCAGATGAACAGTCAGATGTTTTAGAATAGTGGTTCCAATGTAGGACTCTACAGAATATTTGTCTAAACAGTTAAGAAAGCAGTATATTGTCATTGGGTTTAAATTAGCTGTGCAGATGTTTCTGACTGCTGAAAAATACCAAGCCTACAAATCAAGGAGGGGAAGATTTGAACATGATTGGTTTGTGAGTTGTGGGGTCTTGTTTTTAGGTTAAGGTTATTTCTTCACAGACAAAACCAGTCTGGGCCTGTGTTTTTGATTCTGTATTTCAGAAAGGTTGCTCAGGATAAACATGTTTGAATTC
Organism: Zonotrichia leucophrys gambelii; assembly: GCF_028769735.1. Lineage (NCBI taxonomy): Eukaryota > Metazoa > Chordata > Aves > Passeriformes > Passerellidae > Zonotrichia > Zonotrichia leucophrys. The sequence goes on along the minus strand of NC_088173.1, from coordinate 41,755,450 downwards.
AATATCTTGAGGAAATAAGAGCTTTGTGTAAATTCAGAGCACTGATCATGATGTTGCCATGTTTTTTTCGCCTTTTTTTATAGTAATATGGATGAAACTTGGTAAGATTTGTGCTTGTTTGTTAAAAAGGCAGTTCTAAAGATCCCTTATTGTAGAGAAGCCTATGTACTTTATAAGTGCAGATTCTAAGATAAATACATTATAACTTGTCTCAATATCTGTCCACTCTTGTGGTAGAAAGTTTTTTCTTCCACCTAGTGCTGCCAAATTAGTGCTGCCTCATCTTGTTTGAAGAAAGGAATCGTACGGACAATTAAAGAAAATTCAATATATTACCAAGTAAAATCTCAGAAGAACAAAGCCTAGATATCATGTTTTAGCTGGCACTCCCTTACAATATTGTCTGTGTCTTAGAATTGTTTCAGCTCATCTGCTTGTCTGCCTTAAGGATCAGGATAAACTAACTATTCATTTAAAATACCTCTGGTTTCTGTTCCTGATATTTCTCTGTATTTTCTAGGCACTGAAGGTCCCTTCACTTTTTTCTTAGTTCAAGTGAAATGATCCCTTTTGATATTTTTGTAGCAGACCCCAGACTGCTCAATGTATTTAAAATGACTAGATGTTACTGTTAATTGAGAGTGTTTGGAGTGGCTTCTGGGAGTGTAGCTCTAAGTTGAAGAGTCTTCCTTAGCAGTCAGTTTTGGTCTGCTTTGGAGTGAAAGGTGTTAGAGGGGAGGTTACCAGGTGCAAGCACTTGTTCAGCAGTAAGTTTTTGCCATGTGTTAGCTCAATGTCTATAACCTCAGAGTGCATTTTGTAGACCAACAAGAAGCAATGCAAAATATTGACTTTTTTATGGTAAGGTATTTTTGGGGATGCATATTTACTTCAAATGTATTAAATAAATCATTGTTAATTTCAGAGTTAAATTACTTGAGATATAATCAAAATTTTACCACTTGCCCAACATTGCTGCATTACTTCTTGTGAGTCTTACTGTGTAAGCATGTTGCAAGCATCTGTTCTGTTGAGGTTAAAGTTAGCAGCATATTGTTTTTTTAATATTTTTTGTTCTCCTGTTTTGCAGAATGATTGATTGGCTGTCCTGGCCTCTGGCTCAGCACGTGGAAACGTGGGTGATTGCTCTGCTGAAAGGATTGGCTGCAGTCCAGAAATTTACCATCCTCATTGATGTCACCCTGCTTAAGATCGAATTGGTATGTTGGAAAAAAACATTCAAAAAAGGGAGAGGGAAAGGAATTGCTACCAGCCATGCAGTTGTGTAGCATCCTTTTTATTGTAACATACAGTATCTTCTTATTCTGCAAATATGATGTAAATGCATTTATGGCTGTCACTTGCATGTAATGATTTTGTCTATTTCAAAATAGCTGTGTGTTTGAAGATTTTTTTGTGTTAACTGAAATTTTACTTTGCAGATTCACTGAAATAAATGTGGGTTTTTTTAGGTCTTTAATCGACTTTGGTTTCCTCTAGTAAGGCCTGGTGCCCTTGCTGTCCTTTCCCACATGTTACTTAGTTTCCAGCATTCTCCAGAAGCTTTTCATTTGGTGAGTTACTATATAATTGTTTTTCAGTGCTTTGAAATGTCACTCAGTGTGTAGTTTCTGAAATGGGTGTAAAGAGCAACAGAATTGATGTGCTTGGGTTTTGTCTGTTGGAAGGTTGTAGAATCAGTTCCTGTGGTTATAGGAAGGCTTTTTAGATTCCAGATTCAGCCACTTAATCTATAACTGGAAACAAGCATTGTCCTTCCTTGTATGTACCTATTTCTGGTGGGAGTATGTGGGCATCACATTTTAACTGCATGCTTCTGGAAATCCATTTTATGTGTGTGAAATTTGCTGATAAAGTTGGACGGCAAGTAGGTTTTTGAGGACAGCTGTTTGGGGAAAACAGGTAACAGAGATAATCTGCTCTGTGTAACCTGGTCACCCTGAACAGGCTCATGAGACCCAGAAGTACTTGCCTTCCAGAAGGCTGTGCAGTCTGTGTCAGTGTTCATGGGCAAATTAAAGATCCCCTTTTCAAAATGCATTCCATTAGTTAAGGCCATGGATAGGGTGTGAGAGTGACTGTGTTAATACAGCAACGTGTTCCCACACTTGGCATTAAGCTTAAAGCTTAGGAGAACATCTGAGATTCAATAGTAACAGCCTGGCACATTGTCTCTGTAACTGTTTCCAAGGCTCTGAAGGGGCATAAAGCCCTTTGTTTCATGTCAGAGTCATTGCCTTATGCCCGTTACGTTGGCTTTTACTGAAAGATCTCCGAAGTTTCTTCAGTGCCCTGATCTTGTCCTAGGATAGAAATTTGAGTTACAATTAAAAGCTCTGAATATGTTCAAAGCATAAATATTTCATATGTTTTTCTGTCTTTTCTTTTTTCCTGACAGAGACAAAACATTAGACAAAATGTAATATATCAGCCTATTCTAGTAAGAGGGATTTGATTTACCAAAGAAAATTTATATTGGAGACTTCACGCTGTCTTGCCTAAATATTTCCCTGCAAGATTTCATGACCATTTTAAACCATTTTCTTCACTATCATTTATTTGTGCTACTACCATTTAGTATTCTGTATTATCTTCCTTCACTTTAAGTACTTGTTTACTTTTTTAGTAACAAATGGTCTGATTATGAAAGTGTCAAATGCACATTTGATAAATAGAAATTAATTTACTTGGTAATGCATCTAAAATTACATTCCGTCTCCTTACACTTGAGCGTCATTAATGTAAATTATTTTGAAATTTTTGTAGCAGAAGCAGTCTTGTACTTATAATGTATGATGTAGAACTTATGATCATCAAAAATCTACTGATATATAAAAGTTTAATGCAACCTTGAGCCAGAAGAGATAATTCTGTGTATTCAAAGCGTAACTTGCAGTATTATCCAGCCTGCAGAATTTTACTCTCTTTGGCAGAACTGAGAACCTACCCTTTTTCTCTTCTTCCCATGTGCTTTGTCTGTTCAAAATTATCGTATCTCAGATACAAATCTGTATTTTGCACCTAGCCTTTTTTACTTTGGTGTTTTGAACTATATCAGTTCTTGTAATCGCTATGCCTTCCTCAGATTCCTATCTTCGTATGATTCCCCCTCTGTATTTTATGGTTTTAGCTTAATAATTGTTTGGAAGTAATTAATGATGAGAAATTATTCTCATTATTATCAGCTTCTTTCACAGTTAATCAATCTTAATCGCTTGGAGACTGGCAAAGGTGTCTGCTTTGAAGTAAACTTCTACTTGATGTCTTAAGGCTAATGTCTTGCACATTTAAAAGTAGAGAGCTGTGCTGAAGAAGAGGAAGGAGATGAGGTCAACATTTCTGATTCCAATCTGGCCAGTTTAAAGTATTCCTGAATCTGAACTAAGTCTCAGATAGATTACTATAGCTGTGGTAAACTTTCAGCTCGTAGTAAATGACATGGTTGTGGTTTATGGAGCTGAGCTGCCTCACTAGGTGGAGCTATGGGCCAGTTTCCTTCTTGTAGGAATAGCAGGAATTTATTCATTGGCTCCTGAGTCCAAGCATTAGATTCTGTTAAAGGAAAACTTAGAGGTTTGTTTTAAAGACTCTATCTGTGAAATCAGAACAAGATACAAACTGTTAGTGGTGGCACAAAAGCAAAATGTTTGCAGTTAATATCCTTAATAAGATGAGTACTTTTGGACACTTGACTGTTTAAAACCTTGGCATGCACCCTTTTAAGTTCATAAAGTTCCTTTTAAAATTTGCTATGTGAGCTAAAGTAAGCATTGAATAATTAATTGCGCTGCTTGAAAATTGTAATGTATTAAGAGTAATGTATGTTTTTCAAGTCATTGTTTCTCAACCACTTATTTAATAACAAAAGATCTCCTGTCATTTGGCATGTATAAACCAATGAAGTTCAATTAAGTATTTTGTAGAAGAAAAAAGAGAAAATGGAGTTAACACCTTTTTGCTTGTTTCTTTGTTTTGCCATTTAGATTGTCCCACATGTGGTCAGTTTGGTTCACTCCTTCAAGAGAGATGGCTTGCCTTCCAGTACAGCCTTTTTGATGCAGTTGACAGAGTTGATACACTGTATGATGTATCATTATTCAGGTTTTCCAGAGCTCTATGAACCCATTCTGGAAGCTATTAAGGTACATTAGGAATGTTAAGAGCATGGAATGGTTTTTGTTTTCCCAGATGTGAAGCTGTAGTTCCACAGATCCAAATTCGTTAGCACTTCCACATAGAGAAAAGAGCTAACCACATAATCTCATGTCACTCTTGTGTTTGAAATAGAAAATGAGTATAAAGCTTTGAAGAAGGTGGTTGGGGGAGGGAAGGGAACAAGGGAGGGCAGTCTGTTGTATCTCCTCAGCTATCAGGGGCAGCAGCAAGACCTTGAAGGAGAACTGGGGAGCAGGGGGAGATACCATACTGCTCAATGGCAACAAACAAACAGAAACAAATAAACAAACCTATTAAGCGTGTTAAATGCTTCTCTTGTAGGACATGCCCAAACCCACTGAAGAGAAGATTAAGTTGATCCTCAGTCAGAGTGCCTGGACTTCTCAATCCAGTTCTTTGCCATCTTGTTTATCTAGACTTTCTGGAAAATCTGAAACTGGGAAGACAGGCCTAATAAATCTAGGAAATACTTGCTACATGAACAGTGTTATTCAGGCACTTTTTATGGCTACAGAGTAAGTGCTTCTTAACAGCTTTTTTCATTGCAAATAATTCTTGCAGTTACTGCATTCTTGATTTTCACAGAGTAGTAACTTGTCCTGGGGTCTCTTACCTTGCTATAGCTGAGTGGGTTGTTTTGCACTCAGTTACTGGTTGCTTTGTTCAAGTTCAGCTCTGGAAACTGCAATTTTAGCCACTAAAAATCCTGGTCCTTCTACCCAGTGTCAAAAGAGAAGTCCTTTTTCCCTCACTATCCTTGCTCACTGCTGTATTGTAAAACTTTTTGGTGATGCTTTTGTTATACTCTGAAAGGGTATTAAAAAAAGTCTGTCTGTATCCCATTCCTACACATTTAAATGTTTAAAGACATGGGTATTTTGCAGTGTTAATTCTTACCATACAGTAATTTTATATCTGCACTAGAGCAGAGTTCCAGTATTAAAGGAAGTGTTATGTGCTTTGCTTTCTTTCAATTTGAAGTAATTATCTGAGCTGGAATGATAACTGAATTGTTAGAAGTCTAGCTAGGAAAGTCTTTCATTCGTCTCTCTCTTTCAGTTTCAGAAGACATGTTTTATCTCTGAATCTAAATGGCTGTAATTCCCTAATGAGAAAATTACAGCATCTTTTTGCATTTTTGGCCCATACCCAGGTATGTCAGTTTTTCATCTGTTTTTCTTTAAGCTTAGATCTATGTACCAAAATTGAGAAAGAAACATGATGCCATGGGAATCCTCTTGAGTATTTCAAGTATAAATATTACATTTTTGTATGAGAATCAGTCTGCCTTCAAATGCTCAGATGGTGTGGATGGATTTAGAAATACACATGTCTCTAGGTGGAATATGTTGGAGTTTTGTTGTTTCTATTTATAGGTAGTGATAGGTTTTCTTTAAGGAGAAAGAATGAAAAAATCCAAATATGACCTCAGTTGATATACAAGCTGATTTTATGTATCTTTCTAGGGTAAACTGTAACCTTCATTGATTTTTACACTGAATTTGATTGTAGTTCAAATTCTAATGTGAACATTATTAGCTGTTCAAAACATTTTGCTAATGCTGGAAAGGCACAAGACAGCTTCAAAATAAATGGGTCCTTATGAAGTGCTGGTGTTCTGAAGAAAGCAAACAGGTTTTTTTAACTCACCAGCAAGAAAGGTAGCTGCTATAATACCTTGCTTGTACTCACTAAACATGAATATTTGCTGGCAGGGTAAACTATTTGTATCTTTGTACTAGAGGTGATTGCCAAAATTAATGGCTCTCCCTTCGTATGATTAAGTTGTTTAAATGTTTGTGTACCTTGTGTTTCATTCAGCTACTCTGTGATAATGTAGTCCATAGTTCAGCTGTTAATATTAAAATAATAGAATCAACTGAAGTTATTATATTACAACTATGTAACCTTGTCTGTTCTGTCACTTGAACAGAGGGAGGCCTATGCTCCTAGAATTTTCTTTGAAGCCTCCAGACCACCATGGTTCACTCCTCGGTCCCAGCAGGATTGTTCAGAATATCTCAGATTCCTGCTAGACAGGTACGGTTCTGGTGCCATCGATGGGAATGAATCTGCAGCTTAACCATTTAATAATTGAGCTCCTAGCAGCAGTCGTGTAACAGTTCCAGTGCATGAGTGGGGATCAGGAATTTTCAACCTCATTCCTCTCTATAGTCTACAAACTACTTTTCTTCATGGGTTTAGTCTGTAGTGAACTCTGGATGCCATATTGAATCCACATAATTGAGAACATGTTATGGTGGTAACAATGTGCCACTTTTATAAATCTAAACATGGGTGTTATGTTTAAGTCGTGGTCCTGTTGTTAAATTAATAGCAGTTGGTGAAAGCAGTTTAGTTGTGCTTCTGGAATTTCATGTTGTTGGAGACAGCTGTTTTTCATACAAGGTGTGCAAGTCACAAAGAGATGTACATGTCTTTATAACCAGTTAATTAAGCAAGCAAATTAGCTGTGGCAGAGATAAATCAGTAATACCTACATTTGTTAATAATGCTCTTTATTTTTGGCTTGCTAAAGGGGACTTAAGCAGTATTACTTTAAGACACATTCTGCTCTTGGAGAAATTTATCTCAATAGTGAAATAGTGTTCTCTCTTTTTTTATGTCCATGTTTTGGGTTCCTCTTTCAGTTTGGATTTTCTTGCCACAGAACTTTCTTGGCTGCAGAATTCTGACATTTTCTTTGGAAATAGTCTGGCCATAAACAAATAGTTACATTTTCTCTTACCAAGTCTGACATACAGGCCCAATCAACTCGGGAGCTGATTTATTAAGACAATGTAATGGTAAATAATAAAAACATTGTTAGGTTTCTTTAATATTTGCCAGTTTTTTCAATAAATCTATTGTGTTCTATTATATATAATGAGACCCACAATAAATGTATGTGTGCCACTTGTATTCTAGTTTGGAACTCTAGGCTTCAGCTTCCTTATATAAAAAAATAACAGATTTTTTTTAGTGTAAGATACTTTAGCAACTTAACCATCTGTAGTTTTTAGCTGGAAAAAAATCTGAAATAGTGTGGCAGTATTTGGAATATAGCACAGTTACTTGGATTTATCTTTTTGTTTTCAGGTTGCATGAAGAGGAGAGAACTTTGAAAGCATTGTCTTCAGTAAAGAGTTCTGAAAGTATTATGACTGACAAGTCCCAGGCACAAGAAACTGCCCATAAAACATTTACTGAAGCACCTTGTATGGAAAGTGAAGAAAGAACTCTAATAGAGAAGATGTTTGGAGGAAAATTGAAGACTAACATATGCTGTTTGAACTGCAAAAGTTTGTCTCAAAAGGAAGAAGCTTTCACAGATCTCTCTTTGGCTTTCTGTCCCCCAGCTTCCTTAGAGAATGCTGACCCAAAGTGCATAGAACATTCTGAAGTGAAAGATGACTACATGGTGCAAAGTAATGCTTCAGCTACCAGTCCTGATGCAGAAACACCTCTCAGTAATTTGGAAGTAAATCGTGGATGTGACACAATAATGAATGAAGGAACCATAGATTTTTCTACTGAGCCAAGCTCTGAGAATACCACAATTTCTGAACTCAAAGTTGAAAATAATGGGGATATGTCTCAGAGTCTAGTAGGTAAAAATACCCTGTCAGTTACAGACTTGCTCAATTATTTTCTGGCACCTGAAATCCTTAGTGGAGACAACAAATATTATTGTGAAAAGTGTGCCTCTTTACAGAATGCTGAAAAAACTATGCAAATCATTGAGGAACCTGAATACCTCATTCTCACTCTTTTGAGATTTTCATATGATCCAAAATGTCACATAAGGCGCAAAATCTTGGATAATGTTTCTCTACCACTTGTATTGGAACTACCAGTGAAAAGAGCAACATCTCCTTTAGCTGTTGTTTCAGGAGGCTGGTCTGTTGGTGTGGAGATTTCTGACACTGGAGAAAACCTTGCTAAAAAACTGAAGCCCTCTGGTGCTGATGAAGTGACCTGCCCACAACTGGTGCCCTATGTGTTGAGCTCTGTGGTGGTGCATTCTGGGGTATCCTCTGAAAGTGGACATTATTATTCATATGCTAGAAATGTTACTGGATCAGGACCTTCAGGGCTCTGCCACCAGTCTACAGCTCTTTCTTTAGTTGCTCCTCAGGATAAGTTGTTTACAGAGGAGAGTCCTTGTACTGTTGTAGAGAATGAACTGGACACTGAGATGCCAAGAGAATGGTTTCTGTTCAATGACAGCAGAGTGACATTTACCTCATTTCAGTCAGTCCAGAAAATCACCAGTAGATTTCCAAAGGACACTGCTTATGTTCTGTTTTACAAAAAGCAGAACAGCACCTGTGGCTTAAACACCAATCCAGCAAATGGCCTGTGGGTAAATGGAGACCCTCCTCTACAAAAAGACCTCATGGATGCTATTACAAAAGATAACAAACTGTACTTGCAGGTAAGATGGAAATTTTGTGTAAAGGGTGTCTCCTTAAGCCTCACAAGAGGCAGTCTACAGGAAAAAACACAGTAGGTTTTAAGTATTCTGTCATATTAACCATGAATCACCAGTCTGGCTTCATCTTGGTGTTGCTGGACAGGTTTTGTAGTAAGGTTGTCACTGTTAGATGGGGAATTTCAAGGAAAATGGCACAAACTCAGTTCAGTTTAAAGTTTGAGTGGAGATGCTTGTATAGGTCATTTAACCACTTGCCATTCCATATGGGAGAGGCTTCAAACAGTTCAAACTTTCATTGCCTTTATGGAATTACAAGAGTGGCTTAAGTTTACTTAAAAACTTCTAAGTGGTGTTCTTACTAGTGCATTTTCATTTGTAGTGAAGTGTTTTTGACGAGGGCAGAATAATTTAAATTCACAAGGTCTACTTTTAGCACCTGTGAAAGTATTTGGACAAGACTTCAGTTTAGTGGTTTCACGGTAGTATAATACAGTCAGGGAGAATTGAAGGGTGACCCCTGTAGCTACTGCAACCCTGTTCTAAAGTTTGCTCTCATTGCCTTTAGGGAGGTGTGTGGTGATGAAGTGTCATGTGAAGGCAGCAATCAGTATGAGCCTTAGCACTGGAATGCTTTCAGTTTGTTGCCAGGTGCACTGTCTTTAGCCTTCAAGAGCCAACATCTGCCTTCTCTCCCTCAATTTTTGAAGCTCTTGGCCAAGCTGAGAAAGGTATACTAAAGATAGAAAATTGCTGCAGGGTTCATTGATGAACTAGTTGGCCAGAGACAAAATAGTGCATGACACATCTAATGAAGGAAAAGCATGTGGCTCATCCCTTTGTTAGATGTCTTAAGAAGCCTCAGGAGCATTCAGCTGAAAAAGCAGCTGGCAGGCAGCAGAGCTTTCGTGTTCTTTCACTTGTGCAGGTACATTTTCCAGCAGTTGACTCTGATTTTTATCAAGTGCTTGAGAGTTGCAGAGACTTGCTATGTTATAACAGTTAGCATAGCAATAATAATTGAAAGCTTAAAAGCTGCAATGAATAGAAACTAGATAAAAGGCCAAAGGATGGACAAGCTATCTGAGTATATTGCTATCCTATGCAGTTGATGGAGTGGAATGAAGAAGTGTCTTTAATGAACATTGATATAAAGGTTTTACCTTTTGACTTTGCAACCAACAAGAAGAGCGTATGAAACTTGATAGGATGAAAATTTATATTAAACATATATCAAAAGCTGTTTTGTTAACTTCTCATCAGCAGTCTCATTTTTAGCGATGTCCCACATTGCTACAATACAATTTTAGCATGAACTCAGATGGATTTTGTTTCGTTTATGCATGCTACAGTCAGTGAAGTTGTACATCCTAGGTTGGCTGGGGATGATCACCTTGAAAGTTCGGCTTAGCTGTTCACTAGAAATTAGTGATGCTGCTTTGAAAGCCAGTTTAAGGGTGTGAGATTGTGGGTTGGGTTTTTTTAATTGTCTTTATTCTCTCATTTCAGGAGCAAGAGCTCAGTGCTCGAACACAAGCACTGCAAGCTGCCTCGGCCTCTTGCTCGTTCCGGCCCAATGGATTTGATGACAATGATCCCCCGGGAAGCTGTGGGCCCACAGGTGGAGGAGGAGGGGGTGGGTTCAGCACCGTTGGTAGATTGGTCTTTTGACTGTGAAGACAACCTGGAATACTCTGGTTTCAAAGCAGCCCAGTACTGCTGAGGACAAATAAAATACCGAACTCTGCCTAAGTTGTATCAGGCTTTGAGACTTGGTCCTTGTCCAAAAGCAAATAGTAGTAGGTTTTTGGTTGTGTTTTATTTGAAATAAATAAGCGCATAATTGAAAGAAACCTACCTCTTAAATTTCAGTTGCTTTCATATTAAGGTATGCTTGCCCAGAAACCAGAAAATTAAGAAATTTTTTTAAGTAAATGGTGATGTTGCATTAAACTGAACAAAAATGTGCTTATGTCAGTTTCTCTTGTCCTCATCCACTGAATGAAGAAAGTTCATTTTTTACTCTGATAGTATTGCTTTATGTGGAAAGCCATTTTCAGATGGGCTAAACTGCATCTGCACTCTCTCACCCACTGCTTATTTTCAAATACAATACCTGTGTGGGTTTTCAGATATGATGCAATTTGTACTGAAGGCAATAACTTAAATGTGACATGATACAGTACTTTCCAGGTTAAAAATTATTCAGTCCATTTCCAGTGTAAATGAAAAGAAAAAAATTATACATATTTGCTAACTTGTTATCCAAAAAAGTGCATGTTGTGTAGGAGCAATGTTTTTAAATAGAAATTGTTAACTCAGTAGCATTTCTAATTGTTTTGAGGATTTTAAAATTATTTCAGGGAATATATCTGCCCAGTATTGGAAAGGAAGAGATTCTGTATGTGCCTTGCAGTACTGTGACTTGAACTCTCTGAGGCTGCAGAGGATGAGAAAATGTCTTAGTAGTCTTCTTTTTTTTTTTTTTGTCAGCATTAGAAATCAAGACATTTATAGAAGGCTTTTAGGTTTCCAGAAGTTAAAATTTTTTAGCTTGAAATGCAGTAAGTATTGCCCTTTATTTTTTGATTTAAAAATATACATACCGACTGATCTATAACTTTCATGGCCTGTATTGCTGAGAAAAAACTGGTCATAAAGATGGAGCTATGTTCATGAAATCACAGAAAATCTGCCTCTCTTGGTCTTTGCTGAGGATCTTTGCTTAGTCTTTTGAAGCTTTGCCTTTGGCTTTTGCTGGTAGTGAGAACTTTCTGGTGAGTTCAGGACTTTCTTTTTTTTAGTCTGCAGAAGCCCACAATTATTCTGCCTAAGGAGCACTGTTTGATTGCTCATTAGGCAAGCAGAGGCTGAGGATCCACTCCTTTGAATCTTGACAGAAATAGCAACTTTGATTTTTGATGTGCAATGAGGATAACAGAAGTAAAGGACTTAGACTGTTGAACCCAGTGATTAATTCTTGAGTAATCTTAGAGTGAAGTATAAACTTATTTAGAGTATTTTTACAAAATTCTACACTGTTTTTGCTGTGTTTTTATATTCTATTAGGTGACAAAGTGTGTCCTTAAAAAGCATGCAGACCTGGCAGGTTTTAGCATAACTGTATAAAAATAAGCAAATTTCTTAAAAATGCTTTAAAAAAAGCGTAAGATATGTTGAGAGAATTAAGTCTTGTTCATATGATATTAAATATGAAGTTTAGTCTGAAAGGTAATTTAGCTTGCAAGTTATTTTTATATTATCACTAAAACTATGCGATTTACTATAGGTTTAGATGTTATACTTAAGAAAGGTAGAGCAGCTGACTTTTGATATTTTATTTTTATTTTTAATACTTTGCAAGCTTTCTTGTAACAGTTTGTGATACCTTGGCTTTGGCCTACTCTTTTCATTGCTATCTCAGTGGTAGGTCTCTGAACCAGGGGTTCAGCCACAGAAACATGGAATGTTTTGAGACCAGCATGAGGAACATTCTCGTTTCATTGCACTTGGATGAGCTTATTTTTGAAAGTTCAGTTTGCTTTGAAATTCTCTAACTTTGTCTCGGAGGGTTTTTTGTTTCCTTTTAGGATTCTCTGCCAGCTTGCTTTGGTTTGAAAATGTTTTATGAGACAGGTTAATTTGGCTTTTCTCTCCCAGACTGAGGACACACTAAAAAGCTGTCTACTCATTGCATTACCTTGGGAATATTTTGTCTCTGTATCTATTTACTGCTCATTTTAAACTACTAGAAAGTAGAAGCAGGGGTGAGTGGTTTTACTCTGTATGAAATCATAATATTAAGGTCAGTTTTGTTTTTATGTTCTCACAGTAAAAATACAAATGATGCAGCCTACCTAAAAATAATATGCAGTATGTCTTTTGTACACCTGTTGAACTATATTTCATGAGTTCTTAGAAGGCTTTCTACACCCTTTTTGCCTATTCTGAATTAGGGGTTAAATATAGAAAATTGAAATGAGAATAATGCAAATCAGGTTGGATCTGCTTAGGTGCAAAATGATGGATGTCTGAAATTGAAAATAACTTCCTTCTTTCACCTTGACTTCTGTCAATGCATTTGCTAGGGGTTTTTAAAGTAAATTTTATAATTCAGGCTACCTTTTTGTAAGTCTGCTTGCTGACATGACAGCTGTCCTAGGCTGGTGAGTCAGATACCCATCTTGGAAGGTTTCAGTAAACCTAGTGGAAGTGAAGAATTATTTCATGCTTTGAAATGTGCACCTTTATTATTGCTTACAGTTATGGTGTTGCATGCCACTGTCTTCTGGACATGAGAGTAAAATGTAGATATGGTAGTTTGATTTCTGTTGCTTGTGAATGAATGCTGGATGGTTTCTTTATTTACCTTTTTGGCTCAATTCTTAATGACTTTATTCAGTTGAATCAATAGAAAGATACAAAAATGCATAAGACCGTTTCAGAAGCTTTAGGGTTTTTGTTGTTTACTTTCATGAAAGAGACACAGCTGTACCGCTCAAAGGTGGTATGTCTTAAAATCATATTTGCTTCTACCAGGACAGACCGTGATTTGGTCGTTGTTTTAATGGTCACTGGAGTTGTATTAACTTTCTGTTGTGCTGTTAATTTTTTACGGTTTTTTAATGTGGAGCATCACAGTTTTTTTATGTGGATTACTGTGAACAGTCTCCCCTGTAACAAGTGATTGCATTGTCTATGAGCCCATTTATCCAGGATGAGAAGAAGCTTCTTTGAATAACTGAACAAATCATACTTTCTGGCTAGACTTTTCTTTTTTTTTTTTTTTTTTTTTTTCCCTGTGTTTCCTTCTTTGGAAAGTTAAATATTTTATGTTCTCTATGCTCTGGAAGTTTAATTTGGGTAAACCTAAATTTCTATTTTGTTGATCTGTAGCAATAAGTTTGTTCATTGAGTCAGAACACTTTTTTGTACAAGTGACAGGCAAAGGGCAAAAACACTGGGAGGTGAGTGTTGAAACAAAATCAAGTGGGTATAAACTTTCTGTAAATAAAATTTAGGTTAGAAACAAAGTTCCTAGTTCTGGAACAGCCTTCTGGGAAGAGCCTTGCTTCGAAGGAAGAGCAAACTATGTGTATGAAAGAAATTAAATGCAAAGTGGTATCTGAATAGTAGGCAGCTAGACCTGATAAACCAGAGGTCCCTTCCAGTCCCTTCCTAGAGTTTTGCTCTTTTGTTGGGTTTCCTGTCTTGCCTCATTACCACTTTTGTTTATAAAGCTTAAACATTTGAGGGTAACTAAATAGAATATTAAGTGGTGACATAACAACAAAAGTTAACTGCTGAATTTGGGGTGGTGTTGGTCTCTGATATAGGGGAATGAAGCATAGCAATTACTAAATCATGGCGAGTGGAAGCTTGGAGTTGTGATCAAGAAATGTGCTCAGTTTCTAACACAAGGGTGATTTCCCTGGGTAACAACCTGCAGTGTAATGTAATGAGTTGGAGCACTTGGTATCTTCAGTAGGCTGTAATTAAATGGAAATTATTGGACATTTTCAAAGGGTGAGCAAATGATCTAGGATATAAATGAGATTGGAATAGACAATCTTGAAGGCTTTAATGTTCTGTGCAGCCAGTCATCATAGGGCTACCTAAATCTGAATTCAGAGCTATGAGTAATATGTTGTTAAAACACTGGACCCCACACCACTGTGAGACAGAGAACTGAGAATTGTGTGGTGCTGGCTGGGTTGTGTCTGACACAAGCTCTGCCTGTGGGTTGTAGTGGAGCACTGCCTCACCACACAAGCTTTTGTGTTACAGTGCACACACACAACTCACTGGGAATTTGCTTTTGCTTGTATTAAAGCATCCAAATCAAAGGCACAACAACCAAAACTACCCAGACTGAAGCACGGATTAATGGTTTTTAATACAATATGCACCCTCCTTATTTAAAATGGAATATCTTCTTAATGTGCAAGATTCTAGATAGGAATGTGGATTCAGGATACATGTTTCTTGTTCCTTTTTTTTTTGTTTTCCAGTGCAGATAGTATTTTTAGGAATCAGGTGTGGAAGTGCTTAAATAGACATGTCAAAAGAGACGACACAGGAAAGAGGGACAGCGGGTGGTGAAGGAGAAGAGCTGGTACTGAACTGAAATGGGACAAATGCTGAAAGGATAGCATGGCTCTATTCTAATTTAAAAGTTGCACATGTTTTAATTTCACTGCTGTAACTTTATTCCACCAAAGACCACTTTGTCAACAATGCCTTGTGTTATCTGAGCCTGATCCTTTAGAAGTTTCTACTGTATCGTTACATCCATTTATATTTTGAAGAAGAAATATCTCAGTAGGCTTATGGAAAATATGCTGCTGAGGAGCATATTTCAGGTTGACATTAAAAAAATTAATTCAGCAATGGCATATGTGACTGTGCAAGCAGCTGTAGCATCATACAGCATCCTCAAGGCCAGTCGTCTCCAAGCTTTGTGATTGCCATCCATATCACTAAAAACTCTTAGTGTGCACCCGCTACGTATATTTATTAATTTATAAATAATATATGTACTACTATACTAATTTATTATGTACATACATAGGAATAGAAATTAAAAAACTATGAGAGAAAAGTGAAATAAAGACTATTTTTAAATTATTTAAAATTTCATTTGTTAATTTTGCAAAATATACTTTTTTCTTGCACCCAAATGGATTGTCTTGGGTTGCATGCACCTCACTTTGGAGACCACTTTAGGGTAGTCTTGGAAAGAGTTTTAACTTGATGGGAACATCTATCAAAACTGACCAGTTTATAATGAGTTTCTTTTACTCTGTGAATATAGACCATTGTCCTTAACTTTGTGCTGCATTGTCACAGACATGTTTTATGAAAAAATTCCTTTCCTTAGGATTTTTTTCTCCTGAGGAGCTGAGAGGCCTCAGGAATAAAATGTAAACATTGATTATCTGCTTCTGTGGAATGTAATAGGTGCATCTTTGATTGCTCTCATGTGGTTGTTTCTAATTATTGGCCAATCACAGTCAGCTGGCTCAGACTCTGAGAGTCGCGAGCTTTTGTTATCATTCCATTCTTTTTCCTTTCTTTGCTAGCCTTCTGATGAAATCCTTTCTTCTATTCTTTTAGTATAGTTTTCTTTTAATATAATATATATCATAAAAAAATAAATCAGCCTTCAGAAACATGGAGTGAGATTCTCATCTCTTCCCGTGTTGGGACTGCCTGCAAACTCCCACACTGCATGACTATTTTGGATCTCTGTTTATTCAGAGTTCTTACAAAATTTGGTCCAAGGCCTGTGAACTATTTTGCTGTTTGTTTTCCTACAGTGTGCATTAAATTACAAAACAGGAGGTTGTCAGCCTTAAGTGGTTTGGAGAAATGCAAAGCCTTTCCAGTTTGGAAGGGAGGGCATATCCCTTGTCAAACACAGGGATATGTTAATACTTGGCTTTCAAGATTACTACCATTTTTCAACTGACTTGCCCTTTCTCAAATGTTCACTAAAGAGTTGCCATATTTAGTGCTCAGCCTCCCAGAAGAAAGTAATTAATTTTCTTGCTGTGTCTTTCCTGGTGTTTATTTTACTGAACTGCAGTTGAAACCATATTTGCAGTATGCCTGTGCTTGAATCTTGTAAACTGGCATAAATTTTTAATAGTATTTCATATCAGTTTTTAAAAATTGATGGGGCAAAATGACTGTACATGTGTTGGGCTGCATAAGGAAGTCAAAATATGCATCTCAAAAAGTGTCTCAAAGTATGTGGGTTTTCATGTGTTTGACTGGAGAGGCAAGATAGATGTTCTAGTAAAATATAACAGTGGTGATTTGGGGGTTTTTAATTTTTAATATTTTACCTGTAAATCTCAGCTTGAAGGATCTGACACAAAAACCTGGAGAATAAGTCATCTGAGAACTCTTGATGGTCCCGCTGTATCTGGAGAACGAAGTAGCTGGATTTCCTGTGTATTTACAATGCAGTGATACAATTGTTTCATCTGAGTTTTCTTCTCAATTGGTGATACTTCAGTCTTCAAAGAAGAGGAAATTACTTCAATTTGTTGAAATAATCAAGGACATCATAGTTGGTTAAAATGCAGCCTTTCTCACTGAACCTGGAAGTTAGGGCACAGAAACATTCAGGCCTCCTGTAAATAAAGACAAGATTCTCAAAAGCTGTTTTCAACTCTTCTATATTTTTCCTCAAGTTTCCCCAGACTACAAGTTGAAAGAAAGCTTTTGGATTTGGTTGTTTTTCTTGACTACCGGAATACCTGAGAAACTCAAGCAATTAACAGGCCAGTTAATAATCTGAAGTGCTACTGGGTGAACTGTGTGACAGGGAAGGGAAAGGTTGGGTTGCCCTTAGAATATGTAGTTTGAAGTTGTCTCCTTGAGTTGGCTGCCCACAGCTCCCTCTGGCGTTAGAAACAGCTGCCTTTATGTGGTCTCTAGATTAAGTTTGGTACTGCCTGTGAGGAGAAAATCGTGGGAACTTCCCCTTCATCCAAGTCCTATTCAGGCTAATTGAAGAATTAGTCTTGACCTGAACTGTTTCAATTTTGCTTTGATTAAGTAACTTGAATCTGCCGACTGCCAAGGGAATAGACAGATCAAGCTTTAATGTGTTTTTTTTTTCCTAAGTGCGTGCATTGGCTCCAGTAGAAGCTACTCTTTGTGTGCTGTGCTTTAAACATCCCAGGTCTACAAGAGGTGTTTCCTGCTGCTGAGACTGTGAAAACAGCAGCTATGGAGAATTCCTTGGGGAAGGAAATTTGCTGCGGTATAAACAAGCAACTAGGTGGATGATATCATCCTTTGGATTGGTCTGCTGTGTTTTGCACTTGGGGATTTGATGTGAAAGAAGCATGTAAGGAGTGCTTGTTTTTAAAGCAGTTGCAAGTGTTTCTGCAGGAGAAGGATGAGTTCCTGCAGCAGCATCCTAGGCAGCGGCAGTGTGATCTTGCATAGCATCTCCAAGAGTAGTGCTGCTCCCATAGTGTGTTACAGTGGAGGGATGAAAGGACAAAAATGCAGTTAGTCCACTAGACTTCACCCTCTGTTCAGAGATGACAATTTAATTAATTAAATTTCCATTTAATTAAGTGTTGTCGTAGATAAAGAGCATTTCCTTTCATTGGGGGTATCAAGAAGCAGAGTATTTCTGCAGCATCTCATTTTCTTGGGAGCAAATCCAGTGTGGAGTTTGTGCATTGTGGTCCATATTTCTGCTGTTGTGATTGCACAGAATGAGCCCCAAGTCAGGAGGCACTTCAAGTGCAAGGTTTTACCTGCTTATTTGACAAGGCTGCTTTTGAGCTCCAGTCACCTCATCTCTAGCTTATTTGGTCCTCTTTGGCGCTAAGGATTTGCGGAGTGGGAAAAACCAGGATGAATTTCACGTTCTCCAGCTCATGTTCTGAGAATGGGCGTGAATGCTCAGCTTCAGAGAGGATCTGATGAAAAGAAAAGAAGCAGAGCATTTTTAAAAAGGAGAAGCTGGAAAGAAATGTAAGCAAGAGCTTCGGTGCATGTGGGTATGCAAAGCTGTGGATTTCCTACTCTTTTGGGGACCAAAAGCAGTTTGCTTTGTTTAAGCAAAACCATACCATCTTCACATGTCACATATACATAAGGAAAAGATGTGGGACAAAGTATAGCAATCACTTGGTCAAGGTAATTCTGACTGATTTGTGGTTTTATTATTGGAACTATAATAATGCCCAGCCTATCTCTCTACATTTTATTTAAGCAATTTTTTTTACACAAAACTAAATATTTTGGGATTTGTCTTTTTAACTTAATCTCCTTTGGAAATAGCTGTTTAATTTTTTTTAATTGTTTTCTGCCTTACGTATTCTCCCCAGTTTAAGGGATCATGCACAATTTCTTACATAAAGAGGTATGGATGTGGGTAATGACAATTAAACTAATTTGGTGTGATAGATACATTAATTTAGGTTGTAGATCGTCTTGTCCCTGAAACCTCCTTAACCCCAAATTCTTTTTTAGGATGCATATTATCCTTCGATCCGTAGGTCCCAGCAAGACTATTCTCTTTATCCTCCTACTTTAAGTGCCCCATGAAAAACTGAAGTGGTGCAACCAAGAATATGCCTGGCTGAAAGAAACTGTGGTATCACAAATAAGAGAAAATTGTAATTTGGTGAGTTTTCTCAGCAGTTCTGTGTTTAGTAGTAGTTTTGACCTATTTTGCCCTTTACACTTGGGAGCTTTGTTTTATCTTACTCTCCTCTAAACAAATTTGGTGGAAATCATGCTTACAAAATATTTCCTGCTATGGCTTCAGCAGTGTTGTGGTGTTTTTCCTTTTCACATCCACTCTCCCTCCTGCACCTCATTCATGTCCCTTGCTGACTGATGACCTCTCCAGGACACAGATGTATCTTCTACACTGCATTCAGGTAAGCACAGGGCTGCACCTAACACTGTTTCTTGGTTAGCTTCTAAATGCTACTGTGATAAACGTAATTCCCTAATGTATCAAACATAGGGTAGCAAAAATGCAATTAGAAAACCTAAAGAAGGGACTTGTACAGTCTCAGTTCCTGCATTTAAAAATTCAGGCAAGTAGCAGTTAGAGTAAAATGTTTTTTGTGTCTTCCACACTTCTAAGAACTGCTAAGAAATCTGTATGGCCATGTAGAAGGGGGTAGTGTAGGGGTAGGTTTGCTTCAGGTATTTGTAGGGAATTGCAATATTTAGAAGTTCTCACAAAGGGCAGTCACTCCTCATTTTTATGCAACAGTTTGTGGTTGCAGGTGCTCAAACCATTAACAATTCAGTGCCAATTTAGTTATTTTATGTTTGGCTCTGAATAATGTTGAACTCCAGGGCTTGGTGGTTCTCTGCTGGCTGGAGGGAATGGTAAATTACAGCAGTCTTCATTCAGATGGAGCCATGGACACTGGTGGTGATGGGGTGTAACAGAAACTTTAACTTGGTTTTGTTCATGTGGGAGTCAGTGGACTAAGGTCACTAAGTCAGTGAACCACAGTCTGATTGCCAAGTAGAAGCTTGCCCTGTATTAGCAGGGTATGAAGACTGAGGAAGCAAATTGCTGTGACTTCCGAAGACATTACTGCTTTTGAGGGAAGAGGAATTTCTGAAATTGAATTTCACAGTTGTTAGCTATAATTTAATCTGTGCATATGGATATAGTTTGAGAAAAAAGTAAGAAATATTTCTGATTAAAACTGCCCTGACTCAAGTATTCTTGTACAGTCTTGCCTGTATTTTTTTCCTAATTGTCCTGCTCCAGAGATCAGAGTTGCAACTTCCGCTATGTCTTGTTTTCAAGGACTTGTGTACATCCTTTGTTGTATCCTTATGTCAGGTTTTAACTTCCTCTGAGTGGAATAAGATTTTATAAATATATTCCAAGCATTATCATTTAAATGCAAGTAGTTTTTACTCTTAGTTACTGAGGTTCCTGATGTCCAATTTTTTTTTTGAGTAATTATGTGTTTATCCAGTAGAGAGCACTAATGTAGCTGCTATCTGTTAGTTGACAATCCCATCAAATTATTAGAGGTTTTCTTAAAGTTTTTGCTATGGAGAACTGGGCTGGGCTTAGGAATGTAGAGTTTTTTCCAAGTCACTGTGTGGCTGAAGCTCTGCTATAAATAGTTTTGGGGGAGAAGAATGTAAAGCAGGAGCCTGCAGGAAATGCTGAACTAACATTAACCCACATTTGGGAGGCACAGCAGTACTGTGGTGTCTGCTTTGCACTAAAGAGTTAACAGAAGGCCTTTCATGTGCAAGTTGATCAACATCCCTCTTGGAGCAGCTGGTGCCAGGACTGCCAGGACAGATCTCTGAGTGCTGATGCTACAAGTATCTTAGATATCTCTATGGTATGGTATAATCAAAGTAGTTCCTGCCTCTTTTTATGTAGCCAGAATCTTGTCAGCAGTGGCTAAAAAACCATTCTTATTAATCATCTGTTAGGGTCTGCCTTTGCTTCAGAGCCAAGCTGGACATGAGATAATTTACTGAAGATGGAATTCTGGAGTCACCACGGGTGACTGTCCTGCATTAGAAAGGAAGACTTTGAGATGTTAAATGGAGTTTGTGACCAGCAGCTTGAAAGTCCCTTTACACACTTTGTGAGAAAATTAGATGGAACCAAGAAGAAAATAAAAACAGACCCACTGATATGTTTCAAAATAAACAACATATCTCAAATTTATGTCCTGGACTGCTGGGCAGCATGGTGAAAAACATTTTGCCCAACTCTGTTCATTCTTAGTAGCTCACAGAACTGTTAACCTTACATCTGCAGCATGAAGATTGTGCCTATGGGAGCAAAAGGTGTTTCAATTCTCCCTTAGGATAACAAAAGAATTTTAATAATGTGTCTAGTGTATATTAATCTTCCTAAATACACAAGCAGTCTGAAACAATCATACTGAGAGAAGCATGAATTATAGTAATTCATCTCAGTCTTGCATGAATTTAAGAATAACTGTCTGGAGGCAATGCCTTTATTAAATTATTTGTAAGGAGTTAAGGAAAAAAATCCAACAGGCACACTATGATGCTGAGCATGAGCTTGTAGTGTTACCTCTAGGCCTTTTGCATTAGCTGATGTTTGGTTTGAATTTAGGAGACCACTGTATTACCTCGAGAACAACTCCCAGTTTTTATCCTTGCTATTTGAACAGAACCTTTTCTATTAGAATTAATAGGAAAAAATGGGGAAAAGGTGTCTGAGTCATGAATAAGATAGTATATTTAAATCTACTATGTTAACATTAATAATGGCATCTTTCTGTGCTTAGAAGTCAAGCTGATACAGAAAATCTGCTTCCTTGCGGGAGAATGTTCCTGGATTAGAGGAATTTCAGTTCTTCTAAGTGAAATGGATACTTTTAAGAGGGTAGTCATAGGTGTTGCTGGCAGATACATGTATTTTGTATATTGGGTTTTGGTAATATGAATGCAGTTCATTCATGTAGCTATTATAACCGTAAATTCTTTTCTGCTTTAATTGCATTTGTCAGTTGATCTAAAAATCTACCATATGGTAACCATCTGCATTAAAACCCTGGCCTGCCTGAAATTAAATGGGAATCTTGCCATGGACTTCAGCAAGTCCTGGATTTCACTCTGCTCTTCCTCTTGCATGACTACTGCTATTCAGGGTGTGGCAAATGCTCTATGTTCTGCATCTTGATTTATGAGAGCATTTGCTGAGCCGATGTTAAGGATCTAAACTTGTTCATTTCAATCCACCTCTCCTAAAGCAAGTGAAAAAGTGAGGCTAGCTTGGTCACACGTGTGATTTTGTTCACCTGAGGTGCTTGGAGAAATTACAGTTTCAGGCAGGTCAGAAACATCATGCTGGATTTTTGAAATGCAGCTATAAACTGAATAAGGGGTTGGAGTTAGGTGGCCTCCAGGGGTCCCTTGGAACCCTAACTATTTTGTGATGTGTTTCTCCTGCTGTGATGAGAAAGCTGACCAAGCCAGTGCTGCTGCAGGGCCAGAGCTGGGCAGGGTGTGAGCACAGGCAAGGCCAAATGGAAAGGTGTTTGTCATGGTGAACACCAGTTTACAATGAAGATAAAATAAGAATGCATAGCTGGCATATCTTAGCCAGAGCCCACTGTGGGACTCACTCCCACAGCTATGTCTGGCGCTTGTCAGCTCCTACTGAGCCTAGTATTTTTCCATTGCAGAACGTGCTTGTGTTTCAGAAGGTGTAAATTCATTAATACAATATGAACAAAAACTAATTTTTGTGCCATCTTAAGAATGTTTTATATTACAAGTAGAAGTTTACTATTTTTAAGATGCATAATAAATGCTAAATGTAATACAATGACCAGCCCTTTCTGCTGTTGGGTATTAACCAGCACAGTGAAGATATGGAGAATTACTGTTACTTGTGTGTAGGAACTAAGTAGACCAAGTTGTTGCAGTGAGGGTGGCTGTGACAAATCTCTCTGGTTTCCTGACTTCAGGGTGAGGGTGGCAAAAATGAAAACGAAGGGCTCAGTGGAGTTGCCTGAAAAGAGCTTTAATAAAGGGGTAAAAAACAACAAACATGGAGAAGTCAAGAACAATACCCGGGGCGGGATCCAAAGACCTGAAACAAAGGGGAAGTAACAGTATATATACTTGGGGGTAGAACATTCTAGAACTATAACCATATAGGGCAAACAAGTAACCAATAGGGGAGCAGAATTTGGACAACTTAATAACAGTAAAGGCTTTTGGGGGAGCTCTCAAGTTCACCCTAAGTTAAAGAAAGAATTCCCAGGGCTTCAAATTGATGCCTGGGTCTTTCAGGGTAAAGTCTGACTGATTTCAAGTCACAGCTGGGCCAATTCCCACATCTCCTCCATTTTGTTTTACAATAAAGATAGAACTGAGAGAACTCTGCAAAACTATAAAAACATCCAAACAAACATGGAACAACCAGTAATACAACAACAACAACCAAAAGAATCAACAGTCCTGTTTTGGCTAGAGACATCATCCAACCCTTTGGGTTTTTTCATCCCAGATTTGTTTTTGTCGTGCCTGTTTAAGGTGATCAATGAATTCCATGTATGGCCCTTGGGCTCTTGTTTTATATTTATGCAGTCCAAATTGGGAGTGCTACCATCAGGTATCTGGATTAATGCTCTCAGGGCCATCTCTTTGATATCATCTAGTACCTCTCTGGGGATGTTTGTTCCCTGATGGTGTTGTCCAATGCCGGCGTGTTGTCCTTCCTGGGCTGGATGGTTAATTGTCAATTCCTCCCTTGCCTCATTATTAGCATATTCTGCTATTAACTGATTTAACAAACATTTCCATCCCCCTTCCCATAAGGTGTACTCTGGGGGGATAACAACATGGTCATAATATATTTTAAATCATGGGGGTTAAGACATGTGCAGTAAACATGGCCCTCACTAGGTCATTCAAGTAGGTGAGTCCCTCCCATAGTATTTTACTGCTTTACACAGCTCCTTGATTTCCATGTAAACAAGTGGCTCATACCTGCGATTTGCCCCCTTTCTTTCATAACGTACTGGAGCAACAATGAGTTGCCTAAGTCAATCAATCCTAAGTTTAAAGATTATTTGCCAGTCTCCTTCCTTAACTGCATCCTTCCAGATTCTATCCCAGGGATCTTCCAGGCTTGAGGGGTGAGGTGGATCTGGGGAATTCAAACTCTCTACTGGAGAGGAAGGATAACTTGGAGCAGAAAGGTTTGGATTATAAACAGTGTAACAGGCAAGCTTAGTATCTTTGACCAAGGGGGCTATGTTTGTTGCCAGAGGGTGAGGCAAAGGGCGCTGCCATTTTGTCAGGTGTCGGGGAGGAAGGGCCTTGATTCAAGATGGCGGACTTCCGGGGTGCAGTTCTGGAGAGCAGGCCCAGGGTGGGTGGAATGACTGACATGATGGCCTGCAGTTAAGGGGGTGGAGGCTGGAGTTTGGTTCAGGGTGGAAGAGAAGGAAGTGGAGGAGCCAAGACTGCAGGAGGATGGTCAGGCTCCTGAGCCGCACTGGGACTCCTTCCATCTTGGGTCTCCAGGGCACGATGCTCTAAGGCAGCATGGCCGGCGCCATCTTGGACCACCATGGAAGGTCTGGGTAAGTTTCAGGGGAGGTCCCATGTTAAGAGTCACCAATGGATGGAGTTCTCAATGCACTGCTTGCTGGTGAAGGTCCTCAAGGTGTGGAAAATGGGGAGCATGCAGGGTGTAATGGGGTCCCTTTTAATTGAAAGGTTGTACAGCTTAACTCCCACTGAGTCCCAAAATTCAATGGTATGGATTTTGTCAGCAGAAGAGTCTGGAATTTTTTTTAATGATCCACTCACAATTGATTTTAAGTCATTTTTTGAAAATTTTTTGTCTCGATCAGTGAGAATCAAAGCATCCATATACGCTTCTTTCTACTTTGGCCATCTGACCATCCATTTTTCTCTCTTTCCACCTTTGGGGGAACTGCCACCAGAGCACCCCAAATCAGTTATGGGACTTGGGCCTGTATTTGAAAAACACAGTGGCAAAAAAGGCAATTAACCATATAGGAGAAACAGTATGTCCAAGCAGAACTTAGACAATTTAACATAATAACACTAAAGGTTTATGGCGGAACTCTCAGGCTCACCCTGAGTTAAACAAATGATTCCCAGGGCTTGAAACTGCTGTCTGGGTCTTTCAGCATGAAATCTGACTGACTCCAAGTCACAGCTGGGCCAATTCCCACACCAACTAAATTTAAAATTAGACTAACTGGTAGTTTAATGATTCTTAAGCCCAGTAATGTGTCCTAGAGTCTTAAGATAAACCTTCATAAGTGGATGAGCCAAATTAGCAACTGGCAGCTACCAGAAGGAAGAGATACTATCCTCTCACCTTGAGCTGGCTTTGGCGTTTGCAACTGCATTTAAATCAATTTAAAGCACTTAAACTTCTTTCTGTTCTGCTGAATGTTCCCACAAATATTCTGGCTTGTCTTCAAAACAGTGTGGCATGGTGTGTTGGGTTTTTCTGTTGTTATTTTTTGTTGGGGTTTCTTGAGTTCTGCCGGGATAGTGAATTGCATCAACTTACTTTCCACTTGGACACGTGCTGGTGCCAGCACCCTGCATGACCTGGAGAGCAAAGGGAAGGGCTGAGAAGAGGATATTGCAGAAGGGGAGAAGGAAGTCTTCCATTTCTAGAAGAGCTGTTTGTTCATTTGACTCAGTTTTATCATAGTGCTGTATCCTCATCCTTCATATGTTATAGATGTCCCCTTTAGCAAGCTGAAGGAGTGCAAGGAAGAGAGTGGTGGGATGCAAAATCCTGCTAATTAATTAACTGAGGAGATACATGTATCTTTGTCTCATACTAAGGTGTGAAGAAGATGTCAAAACTTGTATTAGCAAACAGAAGCCATAATAATAACATTAAGAATAGAGCTCACCTGCTCTTGATTTATTAATAGCACTAGTGGAATTTGAGCTGATTTATCAAGATGAGAGTACTTCTATGCAAATAGCCCATAAATCATTCATTAACAACACCTCATTGAAAGTTATGTTTTGTTGTTTATTTTTTCTGAAATACCTATAGGCACAGAAAGTTGTTTTGATCTGCATTCACATGTAATAAAGCTCTTTCTCCCTCTTAAAGTATTTTGGGTTTGGGGTATTTTTTTTTTTAAGATTAAGGATATACCAGATTCATAAATACAATAGTATTAGTTTGAAACCATGGGTTTGTGGTGCCAATAAAGCATTAAAAGGCCATTTGTGGGTAGTCTGGGAAAGCCTGGCATCCTGGGTCACTTGAGTACTATTGTTCAAAACGGTGGTGGATTAAGGTTTTTCTCCGTAGTTCCAGAGTCAGCTTAAAGGTGAAAACTTGTCCATCTGATGTGACTCTGTTACCTGGCTTTGCATTTGGTGTCCCAGCAGTTACCTTTTTACCAGGTAGCTGTGAGCTGGGAAAGCCCCACTGGAGCTGTAGGTTATTTTAGTTCAGCTCCTATCACACGCCTTCCTCCACATACCTGTGCCAGGTCACCTGCCTGGAGCTGCAGCCTTCAGTTTTGATCTGTATTTTCACCTACCCAGCCAGGTCTGATGTTTAATGTTTTTCTCAGGGCTTCTTTGCTAATCCATCATCAGGTCTATGCTTTTTCCTCCTCCATTTCAAAAAGTACCACACGGCCTCACGACCATCTCAAATCACCTTGCATAACACTTTGGGAAAGTTGCCCATGATAATTCATGCACAGAAAACTCAGGAAGAATTAAAAGAAAACCAAGAAAACCGTCATGTCTTAAGAACATAAGGTAAATTTATAAAACCTACAAAATATGTTTATTTAAACCACTTCATAAAATAACTTGGTGGAGTGCTTAATGCAGGCTAAAATAACCTTTAGTCAACAGGATCTAATTGGCTCAATTTCTCTTTATTTTGACTATTTATACTGACAAGTAGGCTTTGTAAAGGAGCTCACAGCTACCCTCTCACAGAAATTTAGACAGCTACCATAAATTTCCAGGCTTGACCTTTAAGAAGAATCTAGGTGAACTATTTTTAGTGCCTGTATCAATGTAATTGTATGTCAGTGAATAGTGCTGACCTAACAAGGTGATTAGAAAGTAAACTCTCTACTTGGTAGTAATTGCGATCAGTTGGTTTTGTGTAACTGGATTATATGTTGCCAGACAAAAATATGCTGCAAACATTGTTTGCGAAAACCTGACCACTGGTCTTTGAAAGTTTGATGATCTTGTTACCGTAATCTGTCTCTTACTGGTTGTAGGTGGGGGTTGGGGTGTTTTTCTGTTCTTTCTTTACCACCTGTAGAATTTTTCCCCGTTGAGTTGCTAAGATGGCACTGATGGCGGGACAGGGAACTTGTTTGGTTTTTGGGAGTTTCTCTTGGGGGCAGGGGATTTACCGGGAGACTGGGGCTGGGGGAGAGGGCTGGGCACAGCTCCCAGCTCTCTGGCTGCGGGGAGGGGAGATAGGGTGCAGTCACTGTAGGGAGAATCCACCACAACTGTGAGGCTCCATCTCCTGCTGCCTTCTACCAAGGACAATCGGACCTCCAGCTTGGGAAAGGAATTCTGCTGCCACCACCATAACCCAGCGGAGAACCTTTCTTCTGCGGCTGTGCCCCACAACCCCCTGCCCTGCTAGGACATCCCGTAGCTTCCAGCTATTTGTCATGGAATTTTGATACATTCTTGTCCACTGCCCCAGGATTTCTGCTCATCCCTGCTGTTACAGCCTGCTGCTTCTGAGAGTCCTGCTAGATCAGCCGCCCCTGGGTTTTGTGGAGCAAAGCCTCCCTTCCATCCCTTCCCGTGTGGGCCCGGCCGCCATTGCCGCGTCCTGGCCGAGCCTGCGCCACAGCGCCCCCTGCAGCCCCGCGGGGATCCTCGCCAGCGCCCCTGCTGGCCGTGCCCGGAACTGCAGCCAAAGGCGGGGCCGGGCTCCGGGCTCTGTCGCTGAGGCCGCGGTTGTTGCTGTTTGTTTGCTTTATTACACACACTAGCAGAGAACTGTTATCCTATTCCCATAGCCTTGCCCGAGAGCCCCTTAATTTCAAAATTCCAATAATTCGGAGGGAGGTGGTTTACATTCGCCGTTCCAAGGGAGGCTTTTCTGCCTTCCTCCTCAGCAGACACCTGTCTTGTAAACCAAGACAGTGAGTAAACAACAAATGGCTGAAGGTTTTCTTCGGTTTCCATAAGAATTCTTTGGCTCTTTTTCAAGTGAGAAGAGTCTAGGCGGAGGAAAAAGTGCCGGAAATACAAAGCTGGTGGTGTGTTTGAGGAATCTCTGACCTGTCTGGATCAATCTGCGTGGCACTCACAGCCTTTAACTTGGCGTGGCCTTAGCGCTTGGTGACAGGCGGGGACAGCATGGCCCCCTCCCTCGGCAGGACCTCTGGAAAGAGACGTGCTGCTCAGGACGGACGAAAGGAGACTCTAGCACAGTACAAACAAAACCCAAAAATGCTAACTTTCATTTTCAAGTACTCAGGCAAACATCCAGGTTCTTGGGTCCTGCTTGGAACCCAGAAGCGGCACAGAAATGCAAGTTGTGCTGCAGAGTTTTTGCCAGTTTCTAGTCAAAATTCTGGCTTTCTGGAGGCACAGCACTGACAAAAACATGGCTAAACTCTCTGTGATCAATCTAAGCAAGAAATAGATTCTTGGCAGGAGATGCTGAAACAGATCTTAAGTAGAATGTGGCAAATGTTGCAATGAACCAGGAAAGAAGTGGTTACCCTTATTCCTGGGAAGCTGGGATGGAGGGACCTGGCCAGAGCTGTATTGCTGTTGCTGAAGCTGGTAGGTGTGTTCTCAACATTATGTCAGCAACCCCATGAAGGATAAAGGGGAAAGTGTAAATTGCTTATTTACCACTTAGCAAGAAATTAATTATTTGGAAAAGAATTGCAATAAAAAAAGACCCTGGTGTGGGTGTAAAGGCAGGAGCTTTGAAGTCTGGCTGTGATTGTAAGTTATGCATACTTATGGTTGGGCGATTCTTTCTATCTATTGTGTTTCCAAAGTTCAAATTTTTACAAGACAGCTATATTTAATTTTAAAAGGAAGATGTTCTAAATGCCTAAGCACATATGTCAGTCTCCTCATTTAAAACTGGATATTAAAAAAATTGTATTAATATAGGAGAGTCAACTTGGACTGCTGGAGTTTTGGATTCTGCCTCTGTTAATTTAAAACCTGGGACCAAATGGGAAAGCAAGCTAGAAATGTGGGATTCCAGCTGAGGTTCTGAGTGAGCCTGCTCCCTCTTTTCTTCAGTCAGGAGAAAAGATTTGTATTTGTTCCTCTATGACATTTCAGGGCAGACAGAAATACAGGCAGAATTTCACATCTAACCAAGTACATGAATATACAGAATTTGATATTACTTTTCTTTTTCTTTTCTTTTTTTTTTTTTTTTTAATTTGGCTTGAAAGTGCTGTAGCAAAATTTTCCCAATGCAAGTTAATAAATTTCTTCCATCCTTCTAGAAGATGCTTTGGGGGCTGAACTTCTGTTAAAAGCTTCCAATTTTTGCACATACTGAAAACCACAGAATTTTCTATCCTACCTTTCTTCCCCTTCCCAAGTTAAGGAAAGGATAAGAAACCATTCATAGTGAAAAACTCTGGGCTTTTGTGTTCTAGGGAAATGCAGATGATGAAGTACTTGATCAGTGGAACACCAGGACTATAAAATAGCAAAGATATTTCATGTTACAAGATACTCCATCTTACGGAGTTATGTAAATGTACAAATGGCTGAAATATTGTAGGGATTCAGAGATATCAGAGTGATAAAGGTGAAAAATAAGGAAATGCATTACCATAAATCAATATTTCTTGTATGTACTATGTTCACAGAAATAATTTGGCTAAAATTGATTGTTCTGTTGATCTGAAACTAGAATCTTCTCATTATTAAACCATAGTTCACCAGTTTACAACAGGATTGGTTACATGTTTCTCCTTTGGAGAAGACATCAAATGTTTTGCCAAGGCGTGTTACCTTGGCTTGTGTGCTGTGCACTGTGGAGCCTTATGGACAAGGAAGATCTCTTGAGATTAAAATAAAATGATCTTAAAAACATATGCAACCTTTAAATGCACTTTAAAATGTATTTCTCCTGTCTTCAGAGTCCATAAATAGAATGGAAATCCAAGCAATGAACATTTCTTACCAACAACATTTAAAGACAGCATGTTCTCTGAAGTAAGCAACATGTTTCCAATAAATTGTTTCAAGCTGCACAAATGTGTTTGCCAATCCTCAAAGCAATCATTTCCAGTTAGTTTTTTGGATTGCAATAAGATTAATGATAAAATAACACTGAAAAAAATTTAAAATAATCTTAGGGTTTTAATAAAAATCCATAAATACAAGGAAATTCTGAGTTAGGACAGCCAGAGTGTATTTAACTTAGTCTTGTTTTGCTCCCAGCTACCACACATAGAATCCCTCATTAGGAGAGATAATGCAAAGCACAGTTGATAAAAATACAGATCATATGTGGTATTTGCAAGAGCTGTAAGCACAGCAGCACTCAGAGGATGTTGTGTTTATCTTAATTACAAGTGGCTCTGTGTGTTTGTCATAACGTCTCAACAGTTTTAAAGAAAATATTGTTTTATTTCCTCTGCTTGTTTTTTAATACTGTGTGATTAATATTACTTGTAGCTGTCATCAACTTTTTCTAGTGCCCAAGTTCCCAGTATAATAATGATCTATATAGCTACAAAATAAAACATATTAATTGCTCCATAATACATCCCCATGAAAGGTTTAAACTAATGAAATCATTATTACCATTGTATCTATATAACATCTTTGCTATACAAATATCTTCCCTATATACTGTGCAGTGGTAATATTTTTTCAATATAAGACATACAAATAATTTCTTTTTTTTTTTTTTTCATACAAACAAACAAGAGAAAATCTCAGAAAGACCAAACTGGTATTGAAATAGGTCTGATCAAAGGCTTTTCAGGAAATGAGTATGCCTATTTGCCACATTTAATCTTGGTGGTAACGTTATAGAAATACTGTGCTAAAAGCATATTACTGCCAGTCCTTGGTCAGGAATTCCCTTTCCCATCCTAGCTCAGTCCTCCATGTAGTGCAAGGTCACACAGGAGCTGTGGCTGATCACTTTGTTTTCACCATGATTTTCACAGGCAGTCTTTACCTTGTACATTCCCCATTCTTTGAATACCTGACTCTGAGACCTGAAGCAGGTTTGCAGCAGTCACACAACACACAGCTACAGCTGTGTCAGGTAACATGCTCAGAAAACTAAAAAATAAAGTGAAAAATTAAATTTTGCTTCTTGGCTGGATGCCCAAAAACAGTAGATGCATTTGGCTTTAAACTTCACATATCTCCAATGCAAATCTGTATAATGGGATAATAATACTCACTTTGCATAGGTTTTATACTGTTGAGGTTTTTTCAAATGAGAGTTTTTATGCCAAATTTCTTAAGCTTGTGAAAAGTTCAAACAAGTAGAATCCAACTGTGTAATTGTACGGACAGCAACAGGATTTATCAGCGGGCTTAACACTTTAAATGGGCTGCACACTCATACAACCCAGTCTGGAGGAACAATTGTTCATGGGTTTGGGTTGGAAACCTTCCTGCCACAGAAAACCTTGTGAAGTCCAGAGTGCTCATTGCAGGCAGCATCTCTGAAGAGTCATGTTCCAAAGCTCTGGACAGTCTCTACTGAACATGTGGAAACGACTGTTTTTCCAGACTTTCTTGCATCGCTTTTTTGCTTTTGATTTTCAAACAGCAGTCCCTTAATTCCCCATTCACCCCAAATCGCTGTTCCCTACTCAGAGCTATGTGTTGGCCACCATTTTCCTATGGAAGATTTAGTGTCAGGAAAACAGCATCTCTCTTTTCAGCTGTATTCTTAGAAATTAGCATGGGTTTTGGCAGAAAATTTTATTTAAGGAGAAAAAAAACAACTGAAGAAGCCTTATGAGATGAAGGAAATCTGGTCACAGAGTCAAAACCAACAAATTAGAGACAATACAAAATGGAGTTTGTAACCAGAAGGCTTAGGCAGCTAACCTAATAATGATCCTACTATATTAGTCTGTAATTAGATCATTTCCTTCTGAGGTGGCCAAGGAATAAATCCCTGTAAATATGAGATTTTGTGATACCAGTGATGAGATATCTTGCACAAGTCATTGCCTGAGGTCCAAAGATGTATAGAAATACAAACTGCATTGTGCAAGCCAGAAGATGGAGGAGAAGGGGTGGGGATGGAGGAGAGAACAAATTTTCTTTTTCAGTGGCTGTGAAATTTTGGTTCAGCTTAGGTCTTTTGGGAAGCTGTGATACCTGATCAGACCTAAAGAACAAGAGAACAGCATCATGGGGCCTTTTGCAGGGGCATGATCATTATCCTACCTGCAGCTCTCCTTCATGTGAAGGAATCAGAGATTCTGTGTAGGCTTCAGGTGGTGGGTAATAAGTAAGTCACTGGCAAAATTGGGAGGACTAAATATCTTACAGCTATTGAGCTCCTTGAACAGGCAATTCTGGACCAAGTGGCAGACTCAGCTGTAAAAGAATAATTTATATCCACAAAACTAATAAATTTACCCCAAAGCCTGCATGGAAGAGGGCTGAATCTAAGTTTTGGCAACAATGGGGTTTGAGAAAGTTTGATATTTGCTGTCTTCATTCTGTGGGTGGGCCCTGCACAATTGCTTGTGTGTCATTAACATTGCAGAAATGGATAACCATTCAAAAGACCTTTCCTATGCATGTTGTGTTCTTTAGTCCATGAGGATTAACTCCTTTCTAGGCACAGCTTCAAAAGTGAAAATTATGTACTATTAAAGGAGCTAATTTTAGATCTTCATGTTTTCACTATATCTTAATCAAGCTATTATTGTTATTAAAATATTCTGAAGTGAATTCAAATTTCATAAATATGGAATTTTTTTATTTGAGCTCCTTTTTCATGCAAAGCAAGTTAGAAATGTGCACACAGCCTCCAAGGGGACTCAGTGGTTCCCATAGTATTTGCTCACAGTTCTTTTAGTGACTCAGCCAAAAGACGGAGATCCCAGTGGTCTCTGAAATCTTTGTCACATTTATTTCTCTCACATCTCATAAAGTTCCAAATGCAAAAAGTCTCTTGCTAACTATTCTACATACAATCTTCTCAAGATTGTCAGAAAGATTGTACATTAAAAATCTGAATTAAATTAACAGCTTGGGATAAACCTATTGTATGCTTAAGTTCCCTCTTTCTGTGGCTAAGTATTACAACATTCTCTCAAGAGGGATGAATTGTGCCTTTTAGCATATTTTTTCCTTTTTTTTGTTAGTTTAAAACCATTTTTTAGTGTTTGCCTAGCATATCTAGAATTTTTCATGAAGATTTATAATAACCCTATGTTCACAAACCCAGAAATCCTGTACTGTGCAAAGCTGTGCATACATAGGCACATAGCAACCTTTTAACCTTTTAACCCAAGCTAAAATGGAAATAACCATCTCCCCCCTTCCACTCTTAGGCTGTCCCTTCTCTGCAGCATTCATTTTGCCCTTGACCCTTAGTTCCATTAAAGCACATTTTTGATGAATGAGCCTGCAATATCTAATGTATTCAGGACATTACATATCAGGCAATAAACCAAAGGAGAAAGCTCCAGTCACTAGGGTTTTCTGTTTGAGGTGTTCCAGTTACCTTCTGCCACCCAACAGCCTTCCACTACTACAAACCATGGCTAAATATTCTCTTGTGGTAATGTTTGGTTTTCCCTTATCTGTCCCAATTACCTTTTCTCTGTTTCCGCTGAAGTGCCTTCTCATTTTCTTTCTTTTTTTCATTTTTTTTAAAGCAATACTACTTCTAGCTAGCATAACAAGTAACAGGCTCACGGGATGGGTCAGATTGGAAGGAACTGCCCTAAACCCCGTTTCAGTTCCCACTTACACCTTTTGAGTCTGACTTAACTGACTCCTGATTTATAGGGATGCAATGGAGAATGGAAATGAGCCAGTAGCTGAGAGCTCCCCTTGCTGGAGCTGTGATGTGTGATGCCTACAGGGTTTCTTTTGGCATAGACTTTTACAACTGCAGAGTTGCTGGATATATCCAATTCACTGAAAGAAATCACTAAAAAAAATACCGCACAACTAGCTCATTGGAATTGTTTAAGCAAAATTAAAATGCTAGAATAACTATAAAATACTGATTTTGCTGACTGAATGTAAAATAACATTAGGAGATAGTTGAGGAAGATAAGCACTATGGTCATAAAAAGAACAAATATACTGAATTGGCTGGGACGGAGTAGTAGATGAAAGTAGTAGATGAAACCTTTTAGACTAATTACAGTTGACTTTGAAAGCATACATTACATGTAAAATGTTGTTGTCTTATTCACTTGCTCTAATTAAGCTGCTCTAGAATATATTTTTCTTCATTTTCTCTATTCCTGTCTTCAGTGACCTTGAAAGTATAATGGCCCAAACTCTGTTCTGTCATGCAGGATTGGTGCCGGTAAAATTAGGTCTTTTTTCAGTGATCTTCACAGGGGCTTTGGTCCAGTTTCTCAGCAGTGCTGCAGAAGTCATGCACCTGCTTCCATCTCTGGTGCACCACAAACTCAGGTATAAATGTTCCATGGAGAGCAAAAATACAACTATTATTACTGTTTAAATCAAAGCAAAAAAAGCATTTCTCTTTGACAGATATTGTATTGGCATGGTGTCCCAATGAAGATGAATGATGAATCTGACTGCATGTTATCAGAAGGCTAATTTATTATTTTATGATACTATATTATATTAAAGAATACTAAAGTAAACTATACTAAAGAATACAGGAAGGATACTTAGAGAATGCTAAAAAGATAATAATGAAAACTTGTGACTCTCCCCAGAGTCCCAACACAGCTTGGCCCTGATTGGCCACTGAGTGAAAACAACTCACAGCAGAATGCAATGGAACAATCACCTGTGGGTAAACAATCTCCAAACACATTCCAAAGCAACAAAACACAGGAGAAGCAAATGAGATAATTATACTTTTCCTTTTTCTCTGAGGCTTCTCAGTTTCCCAGGAGAAAAATCCTGGGCCAAGGGATTTTTCAGAAAATGTGAATGCCACAGACAGAAAAGTGCCCCCCAGATTAAAATATGGTTGAAAAATTTTGCTTGTAAAACCAGTAATATGGTTATGGAATATTTTGCCTATGAGGATTGAATTGGAACACGTACTTATTAGCCATAAAGTTGATTTTGCTAAATTACACCACTGCAGCACTCCCAACACCCCTTTTATGGTGAGGGTCCTGTTATGCCATCACCAGAGGAAGATGCCTACCCTGCCCCTCCTAAATAATCCTTAGCGCTCTATAAACTAAACAAAAACAGGAAGGCCCCTGAGGATGTAAAATAAGTATTTTAAACAAGAAATATGGCTTGCCGTGGCCCAGTAGATTTGGATCCAGATTTTCTAAAATTCAGAATTGTTTCAGAGCTGAGTGCTTACCCCACAGCTACTTCTAATTTGGAAATTTTTCTCCTATGTGTTTTTTTTTTCTCCCAATGTTGTCTTAAATATCTTTAGTAATTTTAAACTATGCATTGCCTGCTCTACCAGCAACTTTCCCTTTGCACATATTCCATTAATAACTTCTACTTGAAGTAATAAAGTAAAAAAAGCAATAAATTCAAGCTTGCTTTCTCTCTTTCTCCCACTGTGCAGTCTACTCCCTTGCACCGAGTTCAGCTCTCAGTCCAGACCACCCACATCATGAATGAATGCTCTGATCTTGCCCTCCAACCACCTGGAACTGGATAACTGCCTTTTAAAATAGACTACACCCTCTTTTACTTCCTAATATCTCAGGTATATTTTTCAGTACTTTAAGACTTTGCAGACAAGACTAATATCCACTATGCTGCTGTAATTACATCCAATGTTTACCACTGGGGGGAAAAGAAAAAATACAGGATAAAAGCTATCGGCAGATAAAATTTTCACTAAACTCAATTACACCTCATTATACATTTCTGCACAACACAAAAGTCCAGCTTTTAATAGGGAACATGAGGAATTAGGCTTGCAAAAATTTTAATTCCTGCTGCTGTGGAGCCTGCAGAAATTTGGGGGGTACATAACATCTTGGCTCAGAATACTTTGGTGTTACTGGTTGATGTTTGAGAAGAAACTGGTTCCTTCAATCTGCAAAAACATCCTGACTTTTGGTGACTTAGGCCTCAAAAATCTGTTCTGAAGAACTGATATCTCTCAGGGGCTGTTGTCACTCACACCTCTCTTAGATGCTGATCAAGAACCCTCATTCTTGGAGCTTCTACTCTGAGAGAGGTAATGCTGAAGACATTGACAATGTTGGCATGAGAGACCTGAGCAGCAGTGCCACTAATGGGAGGATCAGTAAATGGTTTGTAGTCTGTCTAATTTCCCCACTCCTAGGCATACCCACTGGAGAGTAAGGAGCAAGCTAGAATGATACAACTATGATATAATTATCAAAAGATCCCTGAAAGGTCCTTTCCCATCTGCCTAACATCTTCAGAGATGAGCACTGGGAAGAAAATTACCTGTGCTCAGGGAAACAAAGAATTGCAATATGCTGGGAATGGGCCTGGCTTCAGACAGCAAGAAGGGTCCTGTTCAAGGAACCACAAACTCATAAAAATGGCAATGATCCATGGAAATACCATTACAAGTTGCTAGCCAAAAGCTTTTGTTCCTGGACACTGTCACACCATCATCCATCATATCTCTACTTTCAGCCTATGTGACACTCAGAGAAAATAGCAGATTGTTTTAGAAAGTAGTTTCTTCAGGTGCAGTGCAGAAGGGAGAGGATTAAGGAAAATAAGAAAGTGCTGATAAAGACAACAGATGTGAAATGCTGATCAACATCTCACTACATAAACAAAAGATCATTTATTGTATAGATGGCCTTGATCTTGGACTCAAAATTCAGCCACAGTGTAACCTCAGTCATTCACTAAAAGGATTTGTTTGGCTTTTATTTTTTAAATGTTCCCATCTTGTTTCTGGAAAAAGATGTGATAACAGATTTGCAATGCACCTGACCTACATTCTTCAAGTTTATAAGGGCCCAGCCTAGTCCACATTCACATTCCAGTGTCTCCTCCTGGAAAAACAGAGGCACTTTCCAGATGTGTTTGATATACTTCTGCAGTGTAAATGCTATGCCAGGGTTTCTTAATCACAAGCATTAGTTTTTATTTCATTTGAGATTTTGCCTTCCAGTAAACTCATCTTTCCACAGTGACAAAGGCACGACAAGGTACAAACTGGAAGAAGCCCTCTGAGGTCGATTCTCTGACAGGATGGGAGGACTCAGTCCCCACTGCATTTGCATCAGCAGGAGATATGGACTCAGAGGAATGCAGACCACCATCAGCCAAAGGAAGGGAGGAGGGAGAAACACAAAACTGGAATTTTCCAAAGTATTCCTTCATTGTATCGTGGCTTATCTGTTTTGTCTTTCATATTAAAAACTCCGTATTTTTATAATCAGTTTTAAAGGAAAATTCAGCTCCCCTTACAGTCAAGGATTTGGAACATATGTTAGCTATTCATAAGACTAATATTTTAAATTTGTTCCTGTCATTATTCATGCAGGAGGCTAAACAGTATTTAAAAATGGTTTAACACAATTTTTGCTACTAAGTCTAAAAACATAACCTGTTTTCCCAGACTAGATAGATGCTTATCACAACACTACATTTTAAGCTGCATTCCACTGCTTGCAAGAGAAGTATTTTGTCCTTTGGAAAAGATCTCTTAAGAAGTGAGAACTTAAAAAATGCTGGCCTCATCAATGTTTACATCCAGAACAATTCCCTTTGCTTAATGGTTGCCAAGAGCTTACATCCACTAAGAATATAGACACACAGGCTCAGTTTGCTTGCACAGAGCTGTACATTTGAGATTCCACACAGTTACCTACAGAATGACTCTCCTATGTGACCACGCGTGTAAATGGAAGGAAACATTTTATCAAGCAAACTTTATTAGATTAAGTGGCTACTGAGGGCGGGGAGGGAAGGGGAAATCAAAACATTTCTAAAGTAATAAAAATTAATTTAGGCTACTGGATGTAAATTTGACAGCACGTACTCCCTTGCTTCTCTTTATGGTGGGACCCTTGCTTAGATGTCAAACTGAGATGAGTCTGGAGATAAAATATTGTGAAAATGATGCCTTGAGAGGCTACCTAGAACAGATGCTAGACAGTGTTACAGGAATAAAGTAGGTATTTATTAAAAAGCCTTCGGATACACTTTGGGCAGTACAAGAGCTGGCCAAGGCTACACCCAAGATGGACAACAGGTCCATCTTTAAGAGTTTTCACACTTTTATAAGTTTTGGTCCATTTAAATATTGGGGTTAATTGTCCAATTGCAGCTTCAGGTTATGAAGTCCCATCCTCCCAGATTGTTCTCCTCAATTCATTGTTGTTTATTTTTTTTTGGGCCCTTGGTTCTCTGTTCCTTATAGGCTGGAAAAGGATTGTTTTGTCTAACTTAACTGTGAAAAGAACTTGCTAACACTTCATATGAAGTTCAGAGTTATATACTAATGCAGTACAAAATCTATCAAATACTATGGCATTTATTATTTGCTTGCAAAAGTTCAGAAGAGTCCATGTTTTGGTGCAGATGTCCCCAAAAATTTCCTTCCCCATGTGTTTGGTTCAGCACAGTCATAGCACAGCCTCCAGTTTTGGCATTTTGGTTGTGCTTTCTGGGGAGAAAAACACAGCAAAAATAACCTTTCTTGGGTATACGCCATGTTTTCAGATGGCAAACCCCTTAGGGCATCATCTTTTTCATATAAGGAAAATCCCAGATGAAAAAAGTCAAAATATTTGCCACCTCCTTGAGAGAGCCTGAAAGATTTAGCTGTCACCTGCCAGTCAACAAAAGGAAGAAATCACATCTAAATCTGATTAGACCACGATTGTACATTTGTTAACACAGACCTCCTGTGCCGAGCTACTAAGTGAGGCCTAACTAAGTTAGGAAAACAAAACTGGTGATAGAAAAGAGAAAGTCAAAGGGAAGGGGAAAACAAAAAGGCTGCACCAGAAGAAAATTTACTGTACTGTCCTGGGGTGACTTAATGATGCTGAATTGCATCCCCATTTGTCTGTTTAGCCCAAAAATAAGTTGTGCACCTTTGAGGCTGGTTCTGAGAATGAAGCGTGGGAGAGAAGAAGTGTGCAGTTTGTTTTCAGAAGCTGCACTCACTCCTCCACAGTCCCTCTACTGGACTATGTTGTCTGTGCATGGACAGACAGCAGGACAGATCTCTCCTTTGCTTTTTAGTTAGTTTTTAGCTGGCTGAGACAGAGAAGTTCCCTGGACGGCAGTTTTTCTTTTCCTTGGACCTGTTTAAGCTGCTCTGGACTGAACACCGGAGGAGCACAAGCAGCTCCATCTGTGGCCACCACAGCATTTCCAGCACTGAGGGACTGATAACAAACTGATAACAAACTGAGTGAGCTGAGCTACAGCCACCAAGGGGGCTTTCTGAGTTCCTCATCTCTTCAGAGTGGCAAGAAGTTTTATTGTTTAATACTGCTCATTTTTGTGCTGGGGAATGCTTTGCCTGTTAGATAAACAGGTTTTTTCCACATTTCTCCAAGGAAATCTTTTCCCAAATCGATTGGGGAGGTGCCAGTTAAATCTACTTTCTAGAGGAACCCCTTTGGAGGTTTTCTCTCAAATTTGCCCTAAACTCGGACAAGGGAATAAAAAGTGAAAGTTGGACTCTGGGACTCCTTCTCACAGTCCTAGGTAAATGAGGAGAGGCAATATGAACATAGGAGCAGTGAGCTGAAAACTGAACAAGGGAAAATAATGATAGTCCTGTAGATATTTTAGGGAATCTTCTGAAGTCTTTGAAATGCTGACAATGACCAAAGATACATTAAGTGACAGGCACTCTGCACACAGAGCCAGAAGCCTTTCTTTTAGAAAATCATCTTGCTCATCCCTTGAAAAATCAGAGAAAGCAGAAGGGCTTTCTAGACAGTTCTTATATCTCATAGATAGCTATAAATCTAAGAAAAAAGTTAATATTTTGTAAGAAAAAAGTCAGGCTTTACTTTCTGAAGGGTCAGTTAAAGAGGCTGGGGGAAACCTGAGTACCATACACTTACTCTCCAGCCCCAAAGGGAGGAAAAATATGAGGTTTTGCCTTTTTGTTGTTGTTTGCCTTTTCTGTAAGAGGTTCAGGGAACATTCTATAACATCCATTGGTGAAATGTTGTCTCTGCCATTTCAGTAAGGGACAAGAGTACACAGCTGATCTTTCTTCACTAGGGAAGGAGATAATTTTGAGGTTAAGGGAGATAGCTACTGGAAAAGAATCCTATTTAATAAAGGAACAAGCAATTCATTTGGCAGAGCAGACAAGAAAGGCCTGACAAAGCAACAATAATAGCTTTAACCTCAGGCTGTGTGTGGTCCACTGGTGAAGTGTTTTGAGAGCCATGGTTTGTCTGTCCTCACTGAGCAGGGAGAGAGAGAAAAACAACAGACTTTGTGCCATTGCTGCCTGTGAATTTTTGGCCTTGTTACAGGAAAGGCAAAGGAAACTGTGAGGCCAACTCATTCTCTGCTTGAGATTGAACATGCTATTGTTGTGGTCATGGTAAAAACTAAGCAGTTGTTTGGGCTCAATAGACGCCACCCCAAGTTTAACCAATAATTCATTTCTTTAATCATTGTTTTCCAAGGGAAATTTAATTTAAAAGATGTATTTATAACTGACTGAAATCCTAAGCTATGCAAACAAAACAATTGTTGTTTGAAATAATGCCTGTCTTGTTGGGATGAGGTCCAGAAGTCATATTTTGTCAGTGCCAAGCTGCAATGGAGTGACCAGAATTCTCTTCCAAACCTAATAATCCACAGCTTCAAGGGCCAAATCCTGCCTTCAGCTCCACCTCTGTATGTTCAAGTCTTCTCCACTGACTTCACATTTGGCCCTATATAGGGAAAACAAGAGTTCACCTCCGTGTCATGTTCTGCTCAATTTCTTCTTGGATTTCCCTTTGTCCATTTTGCTCCCAGATTTAAAAAAGGTTTTAAATCGGACAGTAGATTAACTCAAAGCAGTACAGAGTCCATATACCATGGGCCAAAAGGCCAGTAGAATTTGGAATGTGCTGGTGCCTGGAACTGAGGTCTAAACATACAAAGCATCTTTTGCTCTGGGTGACGGGTTTTTTTTTGGTTTTTTTTAGGAGGCAGAGAAATCTAGTGCCAGCTATTGCACAAACTAAAATATATTTTAATTAATTGCAGGCATCGGGGCCTATCAGATTTAAGGATCTCATTTCATCATATTTTTCAGTGAATTGTTACCACGATTGATTCTGCCTTGGGTGCCAAACCTGACCCTTATAAGTGCGAAGGCAATTAGGAAGGAGTGTCCATTACCAGCCTTTCCATTTGCATGGCTGACACAGAAGTGAAATGAAATTTCACCCTGTGCCTTCCTCCCTTTTCTCCTTCCCATCCTAATTGTGAAAGAGGAGGCAAAGAAGTGTGTGGGAAAACAACTTTGCTAACTTAAAGTATTTTGAAAGGCTGATTGAATAATAAATTATATATCCATATGGAGCTTGGGAGTTGTTGTCATCTTATTGCAAATCTCCCATACCTCCTCAGTGATGTCTCACAGCCAACCAACTCCAGCTCTTCTCAAGCAGCTCACCCACTCTTTTATAGCACTCATCCTCATTGGACACAGCTGTGGCCTATTGAGGGCAAGCCTGTTCCTATCTTTGGCAATTAGTACAGATGCAACTCCTCAGGGGTGAGATTGCCTTTTGCACTATCCCTATTCTTTTACACTCTATCCTCCCACAAGGAGTCATCTTTCTAAACTTTTGTCCACAACCAAAAATATCAGATGTTTTTGGAGAAGAGTGGAAGTTGGGGCAATCAAATGTCCTCATGCTGACATGCTCTGGGAGAACACAGAAGTAAGTATGAGATTAGGCAATGAGCACTGTTTTTCTGCTCCACACTCATTACTGGAACTGGACAGACTTGCATATGTAGGGAAAGAAATAGAAAATCATCCTGTCCCAGAAAAGTCATTC
Source organism: Zonotrichia leucophrys gambelii (assembly GCF_028769735.1). Taxonomy (NCBI): domain Eukaryota; kingdom Metazoa; phylum Chordata; class Aves; order Passeriformes; family Passerellidae; genus Zonotrichia; species Zonotrichia leucophrys. The sequence continues at coordinate 41,713,636 of NC_088173.1, read as the reverse complement.
CTTTCCTATGCATATGAATTCAGAAACCTATGACATGATTTATTGTTTCCTTAATGGAAATTAACACTCAGATATGTTGTTACAAATGTTTCTTTCAGGCAGTATTGGAGGTGCAGAAGCAACTGCAGAGAATAATCAGTGAGCAGCACTGATCGTTCAAGGTAAATAACTTTTGGGAACTACCTAAGCAAAATATGGCTTTTTATGACACATTGTCTCACAGTTCACAGCCTAAATCTGGCTTCTATTGAAAGTGCAGATATGTTTGATCAAAAATTTAGCAAGGCTGCCTTTCCATATCAGAAACGTCTGAATCCATTAACTGCATTCCCAAATGCTTTTTATTCTTGCCTTGTTCTTTTCTGTCCTCTACAGCTTTGGCTTGCTTTATATAATTTCACAGGGTTGTGTGTGAAGGAGTTTCTATTTATTGTTGGTTTTGTCATTACTGTTGTGGTTAGGTACACTTTCACAGGGATTGGGGAAGCTGAGCAGAAGGAAGAGGGTGGGAAGTAAATGACAAAGTAGTTGGTTGCTTTGCAACTCTTCCTACAGCAGAATCTGTCCTGCCTCTTCCCACTTTTAGTCAAGAAATAGGATTCAGAAAGTTTATCATGCCCCAAAGAAGATGTCTGCTGAGATGCACTGTTGCACATGACTGCTCTGGCTTTCATCTAATGCACAAGTCACTGAAGGTTACCTTCCTCCCTTGGCTTCTTGTAGCAAAGCATCCATCTATAAACAGCTGATGGGACAAACAGAAAAAACATTGAGAGAAGAAAACTGCAGCAGACACAGTTTTGTGGTCACTGCAGAATCTTATGTTGTTTGACTGTAGAAACCTATTATTATTTTTATTATTATGGTTATTATTATTATGAGATTTTCTTTGCAACAACATTGCTTCATTGCTTGTCACTGCTGTCACTTGTTCTTGTGCACAGAAGTCTCAAGGGCCCATTTCTCTGTGCTCTCCTATGCCCTTTTTTCTTCCTGGAGACATTCAGAAGTGCAGGGATGCCCAGGCAGGCCCAACACTGCTCAACATAAATACAGCCAGGCTTCAAGTTCACTTGGATGTAGATGATAGATCGATCTGCTCCTGTTCCTCAGGTAAAAAGGGAGCATGATTCATTGTATTGCAGTGAATTTACCTTAAAAGAATTTACCTAAAAAGCTGATACAAATCTTGTGCAATTTATGAAGTGCAATTTTTAAAGCGAGAGGAGGGGGCTCCTAGCAGAGAAATTCAGGTAGGGCTTTAAAAGATATCCCTGCTTCTTCAGTTGTGTGTTTTAGATACACATAGTTAATGTGTGTCCTAAATGTGTTGCTGCTAATGAAGCCTCTCCTGCAGATAGTGTGAGATAGTCTGAAATGCTCTTCCATCAGAAATACTTACTAATTACTTTGCATGGTTGTACTAAGCAGAAATTTCCACGTCAAAAGGGCCAAAAAATCTCACAGCACAATACAAGTACTGCTCTCCCCTTCAGCTTACAGCTCTATTTACTTTCTCCCATCCTTATTTCTGATTTTTGCCTTGTCTTTCTCTTTGCTTGACTAATAACAGCATCCACCTGCCCTAAAAAAAACCCCATGTTCCTTACTTGCATGCAATGTGGCTTTGGGAATGCTGCATCTAGGTTGTTACAGAATAAAGTTAAAACAAAATCACTGCCAACCATTAATATCAGCAGACTCTTAAATAATTTTCTTTCATGGTTTCATGCTCTATTTTTATTAGATATTTAAGGCACTATGTTCTTACTAAGATTACAGGATGTTGCAACTAATGAAAATAAGCCATTGGAACAACTTTGACATTACTAGTCAGGAACAGTTCACATTTCATAAAGCTGTTTTATGGGAACCTCTAATTATACATTGATAAGAAAATATGAACTGTGAAGAGTTTGTATGATCTTCAATTTTCAGCCAGAAGATTTTAGCATAGAAGCTGATCATTTTCAAAGGGAAGTATGTGCTCTATTGGATCAGAGTATGGAAGAATTTAGTTGTTTATGCAGAACAGAACATATCCTTGCAAACAAAACAATTGTTGAACAAAACATGGTGGTGCAGATTTCAGTGTTTTGCAGTGAAGAGCCTGATTCCTCCATGGAGATGGAGATGTATAATCATGGACACACACAAAGGTAATCAATGTCATAAGATGCAAGTGAGGTGATAATAATTTTCACCTTATCACACTAAGTGATTTCAAGTCACTTTTAACCTTTTCTTATGTCATAAATAGGTCTTTATCTGCACAGGCTGCACATGTGTGTAACAAATTAGACTTCAGCTTATTATCACCATTACTCTATCTGCCTTTGCTCCGTTAGGTATGTTGGGCACTTCTCAAATGGAATTAAGCACCTCCTTTTTTACAGCTGTAAATGCACCAAGACCTGGGCCAGGAAGAGAGAAATGGTGCCACTGTATGTGCCAAGGCACCTCCATCCCACAGCACATGGGAGGATGCTACAGGAGCTGGGAAAGGCACACCAAAGCTGCTCCTTTCCTAGAGTTCTGGTGGAACAAAAGTTGTGCACTCACTACCAAAAATGAAGAAAAGAAAAAAAAAAAAGATAAATGTTTAGTCTCTTGAAGACTGTGTCCCAAGGTTCTTTCTCTCTCCCCCAGGCTATTTCCCTGATTCCTGAAATTTCCACTGAGTCTTCTTCATTCTGGGCACGCAGTCTGCATCTCCTGCTGAACTGGAGGATGCTGCTCCTGAGGATGAAAACTGTCCTAAGTCATTCTTGTCCTTATTTGTGGGAAGGCAGTCAGTCTGTGAGTTAGTCTGCATCACTGAAAAGCCTTCTGCTGCCTCTATGTAGAAAATTCTCACCTTGGAAATATTAAGATAGAAATTAGGCAATTAACAGATTAGAAATTTCAAGAAGCAATAAAGTATAAATGAGTTTTCCCATTTTCTGGGGAGGTGAATTAACCACAACTCACCTTCTGCTTGCACCTTTCTCTCTGTGTTGTGTGAGGATTTTGTTTGCACCACTGATTTATAAAGACACTGGCAACACATCCAGCTTCTAGAGGAACAGGAATACCCAGAGGAAAATTTAAGCAATCTAAAAACACCAGGAAGAAGGAGCATTAAAAAAACTTACAATAACATTTATAGAGAATTCTAGTAGGTGCTACCCTTAAAAAGCAGTGTTTATCACTACTTAGCAAAATTGTTATTTTAATTGCTTTTTTCACATGCTAACTCTAAATGACTTTTTTTCCCTCAGGGAAAAAAACAAAACAACAACAACAACAAAAAAAAAAAAAAAAAAAAAAAAAAAAAAAAAAAAAAACCAAAAAAAAAAAAAAAAAAAAAAAAAAAAAAAAAAAAAAAAAAAAAAAAAAAAAACAAAAACAACCAAAAAAAACCCCACAAAAAACAAAACAAGAAACGCAAACAAACAAAAGCAACCAAAACACACCAGAGGAACATTTTGTGAAACATTCAGTGAATATGATGAAAAAACCTTAATGCTACCTGAGGCCTATCCCAACAGCCCTAGGATGAACCTCAGAACTGAGTGCCTTTTTCCTATAGCACTGTGTCATAGATACTGGGTGGCAGGAATGCCTGTTCCTGTCTGCCTGCAAGAACTACTGCTCTGGAACTGGTTCCAGCTCATAGCAAGTGAAGCAACTGATTCAAGCCACAGCTATGATTTAAAAGTCCCTAAGAATAAATATTTCATCCCTAAAATACCAAATCCTTTGCTGAAGTCTTATATTTCAAACCCCACAAAGAGCTGTCTGTGAAAGTCTGCAGCAATTATGGATAGCTTACAGATAATCACAAGATGGTGATGCTAAATCCTCTAAAATATAATGTAATAGTCTTTAGTAGAGGTAGATGAATCAATAAATCAATAAGTAGAAAACATTTATTTGGGGGTCAAATGTAGCTCTTACACTAAATCAGAAGTTTCCTGTGAGCAGTTTAATTCCTTTTTTTTGCTAATTCTGGCAATTTTGCTATGAACTGTTCATGTTGACTATTCACTTATCAATATTGGAGTTGTGTGGCTGATCAAGTAAGTAATATTTATATTTCTTCTCACCTTGGATGACCTTGTGGACAAGGTGATGGCCTGATTAGTGAACTGGGATATTGTTAGTCTTCAGGAAACACTGGTGGATGGAGGGATAGAAATGGGAGATAATTTTTAAGAAATTAAAGTTTTTGTTTTTCAATACAAGTAGAACATTCTAGTTATTCATCTGTAATTCAGAAGCATTTCCCCCCCATTCTTTATGTTAAAATAAAATACTTGTTTGTGCTAGGAAAGAAGCAAGGTGGCATTTGTTTCATGACTGAGGAGCTGCAGAAGGGACAAAGCCTCCTAACACTTCAGATTCACTAAGAATTGTCAAAGAGGCATCATTTTGTGACAGGAAGAAAAAAGAAAGAATTATTATCATAGTGAATTTTAATGAACTCCTGAGGGTTCATCTGAATTTTGCAGTGTTGGAAAGAATGAGTTTCATACCTGCCTTAAATTTTTGTTCCCACTACTTCTCAGATTCATCTTGTTTTACTGACAACTCTGACTGTCATCCAGAATTACTGGAAATAATGCCAGAGAAAATGAACCCCATCCCTAAATTTTGAACCTGACCACTGATGCCACTTGTCAAGTTCCTTGTGGTTATCCCTTCCTCCCCTTTTTTCTGGGCTTGGCCTGAGACATCCTGAGGAAACAGCTGTGACACCACACTGTGTGAGCCCAGGGCCAGGAGTTTCTTCTTCCCTGAGAGTGGCACCACAAAGATCCAGTCTGATTTTTCCTTTGGGTTTTGAGGAATACATGAATGTTTGGAGGATGTAATTGAAACTCAGGCAATATAGGATGTTCCACTCACTTAGCTGAGACAGTCTGCTTTGATCCACTATGGTGCATTCCTGATGAGACAATAATTCCTGCAGGAAAACTCAGATTTAGCCCGAAAGAGTTCAGGTCTACAAAAAGGATTTTTCTGATGGGACCAGAGTCCAGTGTGAGACCTCCTAAAATGAAACAAAATTATCAAAATTTTGCAAAGAAAAAACCCCTTTTCCTCCCTATTTAGAAAAGCAGAAAAGAAGTACACCCTCCTGTTTTGTATGTTGGGGATTTAAAATGCTATAGGGATCTTACATGTCTGACATTGATGAAACAATGATAATGGTAGAAACACATTTAAATCTCTTTAGCTTCAGGCTCTGGAAGTCTCAGGCCAAAGCACGAAAGATTTTATAAATACCTACAGAAAAACTACATCTCACCTCTGTCATGTGTCCTGTCTTCAGGCAAAGTGTTTGGCCCTGCCTCTCAGATATTTTCATCCAATCTGTAAATTTATTACACCTTCCATCCCTGCTATTGATGAAAATTCTCAAAGACACTGAGCTGAGATAGATAGATAGATAGATAGATAGATAGATAGATAGACAGATAGATAGATAGATAGATAGATAGATAGATAGATAGATAGATAGATAGATAGATAGATGATAGATAGATAGACAGACAGATAAATCCACATCCAGGACTGAGAATATGGTTGTTTTTCTCACTTACACGCTATGATTTTCATCTTCCCTAACTTTACATGTCACAAGCATGGCTACTTTCCTCTGAGCAAGGTGTCTAGACAGTTTTATAGACAAAGGAGATAAACAAAAGCTTCAAGAACATAATTCAGTTCAGCCATGTGCCTTTGGGAGAGCTGTGTTCCAGCTGCCGGTTCCCCATTTCTCTCACTGACTATACAGGAGGTGTAAGTGAGTGGTGCCCATGCAAACCCCTGAGCTGTGGGTGATCCAGGTAGAGGAATCCCAGCCTAGCTGACTGGCACTGCTAGTTGGGATGCTGTGATAAGAATTCCTGTGTCTGAGGCTGCAGTCAAGTGTCAGCACTACCCCTGAAACTACCCTCACTCCAGCAGGAAGTGTTACTACCTTGCACTTCTTATTCTTTCAATAAGATATAAGATAAGGAAATGTGTCTGTCTGAAAAGCAGCAGCACAAAATGAGGGTGAAGCATTTTTGATGAAGGCATCCTCAAGTCTGCCAGAGAAGGTAAGTTGTAGTGGTGCTAATTTCTCTGCAAAGTACCAGATACCAAAATGTGAGTTTTGGCCCTAATGTGTCCCTGAGAACATGTTGGAAAGGCACTTCCTTGCCATTGTCCCCTTCTTGTGATGGTAGGTCCTTTTTTGCAGTGTTTAGAGCCATTTGTGTTTTTATTAGGTGAGCCTTGAGCAAAACCATATATTTTTTCTTTACTGCCTAATTACCTTGGTTTTGAATATATGTTCCCACTAGGTATGAAAGTATTCCAAGACATTCAACTCAATTTTGGTTTAAATTCTTTTAATAATTGAAATTTGGGAGCACTGTGCATTGTTCTTGGATTAATCTCTTAGTGGAAGAGAGGAGTTCGGGCTAAACACCCCTTAACCCTGTCTGGCATTCAGACAATTTTCCTTCTCCCTTCAGATATTCCTAGGTAATCTTTTGGTTTCCCTACTTTACTTTCAAAATGCCAGTTGTAATGAACTGTTTAAGCATGGAGATTCAGACAAAAAAAAAAAAGAAAATAAGAAAAAGCATTACATCTAGTTGACATAACCTACTATTACACTTGCATTGTAAGCAGAATTATTGAAATTGTTGACTTGTACAAAATGGCTCTCTAGCCAAAACATCCTCAGATATAAGTCTACTATTTTTAAAGCAATAACAGAAACCATCAGCCTGCAGTGTTACCGCATTTGCTGTCTCTTAGACTTAATTAGTTCCCCAGGATTCTACATTGCAATAAATTTTTCTTTGGGGAGGTGTTCAGTACAAATTCCACCTTGTGCTTTTTGAGGACAAACCATGCTCAACCAGAGAGCCTGACTGATGTGTCCTTTGACTATGTACAGCTTTGGAGTACTTGTCTCTCATATGACCATACATTACTTTCTTTCCTGGAAACATGATTGTGTCTACAATAATTCTTATTTCTGTTACAAGACCAAGCCTAAGGTGGCTGAACAATTAAGTTTCCATTGTGCTGAACTTCTAAAATGCTTCCTATGATAGAAAAAGTCCACACATTTTCAGTATATAGATGCAAAGGTATTGTCCTTATGGAGGGAAAAGCTTCAGATTAATTTTTTAACAGCATAGACCTGCCAAAGTTTCTGCATGGCTGGCCAATCAGCCAGCCTGCTCCTTCTTCCTTGACTAGCCTAGGAAAAAAGGGGAAATTCCCTTGCATGAAGTAAGGTAGTCAACTAATCCTCTGGTGAAAAAACAGAGGACAAACATTTACCAGTGAATTTCCACTCAGGAATCAGGAATGAGAGTTTTCCACAGAATGCACAAAGGAAATCTCAATGTATTACAGCTATGCAGAACTGAAAACTGCTCCTGTTTTTGTATGAGTTCTGCAGTATACTCTTGCCTTTATTTGCCTACATCAATATTAAAAGTAATCACAGAAAAGAGATGAGGTAGCTTAACAACCAGTAAACAGCTCTAAAGTGTGTGGACATACAGTCATCTCTTTTAATTATACCTGTTTTGTATTACTTTCCTCAATCTGTTTGCCAAATAATCTAAATAACTATAGTCTGAAAGAAACAGTAAATAATGTCATCCACAAACTGACCAAAATAACTACATAGATTAAATTTACCTGGGAATAATTTTGAAATCAAAATGGAAGTATTTGAGATGAAAAGAAATATATACATGCAGATTTTTGCAAACTTAATCGTTCTTTTTTTTTTTCACTGATTCATTGTTACATAAATACCTAAAGATGTTTTGGGATATAGAGTCACATGCAAAAATTTTTGTTAAACTAATTTATACTCTTTAATTAGACCTTTGGTTCTTTTTTTTTTTTTTTTTTTTGTCAAATTTTGTGTTCAAATATAAGCAAGGGGCATAGAGGAGTTTAGGGATCACTATCAGGAGCTGCAGCTGTCTGTAACTGCAAGGTGACACCAGGGAGGAATGCATAGGTTTTCATACTAGAAGTGTAACACAAAGATGGTGCTGTAGTGAGCACCGTGTTATTATGCAAGTCCAAAATTCTTAAGCTGTTTGCATGAGAAATTAGCATCACTTATATTTTTGAAAGCAAGCCCATGTGTATTCTCCTCTTCTATCAGCTCCTGCTTCCTCTGTGAAGGCGACTTGGCAAGCAAACCAGAGACAAATGGATTTCCACATGACCTACTTATCTGGCAAGATATAGAAATAGTCTACTCCAGAATTTTGGAGAACCCATTCAAACACTTTGGAATGGAGTTGTGGAAGAACACAAGGTCAGTGGAGGCATCTTGCACATGCTTCCTGAGCCGGGAGGCAGCAGCAGCATCGTGCCCACGTGTGTGCAGCCATCACATTCCATGTGACCACGGCATCACCTCGCCGGTTAAAGTGCACTTTACTGAGCACTGCGTGCGCTGCAGGTTGGTCACAACGTCCAGTCACAGCACAGGAACTGTTCCAGATGGCAATGGCTGTGTGGGATCCAGGAATGGCAACATTCCAAACATTCCCAATCCTGCAGCAGGATTTGGCACTGTAGGCAGAGGGTGGATCCCTTCAGAGCTCCCTTCTTGAGCTGCTTTGCTGGCCACATCTTCTTCTTCAAAACCAACAGCTGTCATTGCAACATCCTTGTTAAAAACAGGCAAAATAACTTTCCCTTCAAGAAAAAAATTCTCTTTCTTTCTCTCTTCTTCCTCAAAGGCCCTGTACTCAAATACCAAAGACCTATGTCGTGCAAATAATTGAACTTGAAACACCTTTATCTTCCAGGTTTTCCAACGAACAGCATAGAAATAACCTGAGGGAACAAAGTGAGGGGAGAAGGTGGTCATGTTCTCACATGGGGTTACAGTCCTTCAAGCCCTGAAGGGAGGTTGCTTCTTCCAAGCACAAGCTGTATTGCAGAAGAATTTCAAAATGGGGCATGCTTAATGTTGCTTAAACTTTCAAGACAGAAGTATAGCTCAGTTATTCCCAACAGAGGTCTTTGTGACTTTTATCCTTAAGTTCATGAAATTATGCCCTTGTCTAAGCTGTCTAAGTGTTAAAATTTTTCTACATGGAGGAACTGACTAGTGTAATTATTTCACCACTCTCTTCATAGAGTTTTACAATTATAAATATGCAGTTGTTAAGAGTCAGATCAAAATATTATGCTCTTTATGCATTTCATTACCCTTAGTTCCTTCAGTTTACCCTAATACAGGGCATCTATATTATGAACTGCAGAACACTGCTGGATATGCCCAGAAATCCACAGAATTAATACTCTTGGATTTTCTAACTGTTCACTAGCTTGGAAAGAGAGGTACAGCTCTGTGCAGCCCCCTCCTGAGATGGGAAGTGAAGGCACCAGTGGGACTGTGAATGGGTAGCTCAAAAGAGAGCAGAAAAGGAAATCCACTGCCATGACTAGGAAAGGAGCAGTCTGTGAGTCAACATCTTAACATTTGGAAATTGTTCTTTCCTCTATTATGTTTTCTTCGGTTCCACAATGCAATAAAAACATTTTATGTCCAGTCTTGGGGCTTGTGACTAGGCTCAACAACTAAGTATGGTCAAAAAGGCAAGCTTTATTGTTTATTATTCAACTATGACATTAACTCTTTTTCCGTAGCGTATGTTTTATTGTTACATGACAGGGATGAAACCCCCTCACAAAACTGATAAACAAATACACGAAAACTTAAGCTGGAGTCCAGGCTGACACTGGTTTCGGCATGTTCTAGAACACTAATGTTTTGAAATTTGACCTCCGGGACAATCTTTTGTCTCTGGACCAGGTAACTTGTTTAGTTGGTGCCTCCATGGAGACTGCTTAAGCCAAAACAAGCTAGCTTTGATTTGCTCTAGGCATGGGTTAATTAATGGGATTCAAATGAACCATTGGATCATGTCACAATGTCCTAGTGCCAATGGCATTTTTACTTAGTTCACACTGACTCCACATGTTCTGAATACTAAATTGTCTCCAGGGTTCTAAAGAAAACTGGAAAATTTTGTGGTCTTATCTGGCACTTGGATAATCTCAAATGTTGAGATTATTAAACAATGGCATAAGTGGTTTAAACAAAAGAGTTGCACTGAAACTCAGATTGAAATCTAAACCTAAGAATACAATTTGAGTTCATGTTTACTGACCAAATCACTTTTTTATTGTTTCCACCAAGCCCTGCTGAGGAAGCTGAAATGGTGTGCAGAAATTCATGCAAGGATTTCTGTGGTCGCATGTGGTCACGGTTTGAATGCTCAGATTCATGTGCTTTGAGTATTGCTAAAGGCCAACGTTCACGTCTTTTCTTATTTCAAATGCTTTTGGCAAAGTATCTTTTTGATGCTCTTTCTTGTAGTGCTTAATAATGCTTCTCAATATCATAATTATCTTGAAAAGATTTATGTTGAAATTGATGCACAGATTTTAACACCTCAGCCTTTCTCCTTTCTTTTTTCCGGTTATTTCTTCGAATGCCCCTCTATGCTACAACCAGTGCTTTGTAACTGTTTGATAGTAGCATCGTTGGGCTCCCTTCAGCCAAGGCATACTAGGGGGACTATTTCTCCGCAGTGGAAGATCACTGGGGCTAGATAACGCAGCAGTGATCCCATTCCAGAACCTGCCATTAAGTAATCTGAAAAAAAACTGTTAAAAAAAACCCCACTATTTTTGTTAAAAGTATACTATTATTTTTCTTTATTTAAGAATATATTATTTATTGATCGTATTTATATATTTATTTGTTATTACTTATTTAACCCTTTTCTGAGAGAGTGGAAGAGACAGCACTCACAGCAGAGATGGTTAACGATAATTAACGATAACGATAATTGGGTAATTAATTTTTTTTCCTTTTTTTGCTACGACAGTTTCAGACTTGCTAAAAGGAATTTACTTAGGCCGCGCTATTTTTAATGCAGTTTTAATGGGGATCTTTGGGTTGGGTTTTGTTTCTTTGTTTTATTGCTCGGAGTTTTGTTTGTTTATTTGTTTTCCTCGTAAGGACCGAGTCCGTCCCTCTCCCGCGTCCCCTGCGCTCCGGGCCGCGCCGCCGCAGTTGTCACGGGCCGCCGCCTACAGCTCCCAGGCTCCCTCTGGAAGCGCGGCCGGCCGTCCCTCTCTCCCACCGTGCTTCCCAGCCCTTGTTGTTTGAAAAGGCTCCGGCAGAGTTTCCACTCGGAGCGCCGCTGGGCGGGGGCAGGCGGGGCCGGCCGGAGCGGCAGCGCCGCTCGGCGCCGGGGAAAGAGGGCTCGGCGCCGTGAATTCCAGGGCAAAGCCGTCCCTCAGTGGCCGGCAGGAAGCGGAGCCAGCCCCGGGCACGGCCCCAGCCTCGAGGCCAGACCCCCGCCCCGCCACTCCCCGCGGAAAGGAAGGCGAGGAGAAGGGAAGACAGGAGCGCTACCGATCCCCTCCTCCCGGCGCAGGGGGAGGAGGAAGAAGGGGAAGGAGCGACCGGGGAGCCACGGCGGCCGACGCTGAGCTCGGAGGGACGGGCCAGAGTAAGCCCCCCGCGGCCCTGCCCAGCGGGAGGGTCCCGGCGGCGCGGAGGAGGCGCCACCGGCGCGGGGCGGTGGCTGGATCCTGGATCCTGCCCCGGGACGCCGAAGTTGTGGCGGCGCGGCGGCCGCCCCTGTCGTCTCTCTCCATGTCCGTGTAACTCGGCGGCGGCGAGGAGGAGTAGGAGGAGGAGGCAGGGGGGACCCTCCCGCCTCGGCCCCGCTTGCCGCCCCGCTCCGGCGGGCTGTTGTGCGAGAGAGACCCACACACACACCCTGCGCCCCGTCCCGCCCCTCGCCCCGCAGTCCCGGGAGGCCGGGCCGGGCGCGGTGCTGTCGCCGCCGCCGATCGCGGCTCCCCGTGTCCGCTGCCTGAGGAAGAGAAGGAGCAGGAGGCGGAGGCAGCGCCCCGGCGGGCAGCGGCGCAGCCATGAGCGGCGGGGAGGTGGTCTGCTCGGGCTGGCTCCGAAAGTCCCCGCCGGAGAAGAAGTTGAAACGCTACGTGAGTGCCCTCTCCCACTTGCGGGCCGCGCTCCCCCTTACTCCCTCCCTTCCTCCCTGCCCCGCTTCTCTCCCGCCGGAGCTCCGCGCTTGCCTCCCGCTCCCGCCGGCCCGGCCCGGCCTCCCCGCGCGATCCCTCCCGGCCGGGCCCGGGCGAGCCGCCCTCCCGGCCGTCTGCCCGTTCCAGCCGGGACTACTGCACGCCACGTCCCTGCCGCTTCCCTGGCGTCTTTTCTTTTCTTTTCTTTTCTTTTCTTTTCTTTTCTTTTCTTTTCTTTTCTTTTCTTTTCTTTTCTTTTCTTTTCTTCCTTAAAAAAGGGGCGCTGAGCGGTCAGATGTTTCAGCCCAGCTATTACTGCCTTTGCAAGGGAGGGGGCGGAGTTTTCCCCCTTCCCTCTGGGTCCGGGCTCGGTATATTTGTATTTTTGAACGTAAACACTTGCTGTCCCGGAGCTGGTGCCCGATGCCGGGGAGGGCGGGGGCGGCCCCGGCTCCGCGCCGCTCCCGGGGCTGGTGGCCCGGGGACGGCGGGAGCCGGGGATGCCCCGGCAGCGCTCCCGGTGGGGCGGGGGGAGCTCTGCCCTTGCTCTCCGCTCCAGGAAAAAAAGGGGAGGGAGTTGTGAGGGAAGCGCCGGTGTCTTTGCCGAAGTTGTTGCCGCTGTTGCTTGGCAGTGGCTGCGCTCGCAGGGGCTGCGGCAGAGCGGACACCGGGCTGCTGGCGAGAAAATGGAGCGCGTTTGCTGAGCGGGCAGATTCCATGGCAGGGCACAGCGGAGCTGCGGGGCCGCTCGGGAGGCTGTCAGGTCACGTACGAGGGATGGATGACGCCAGGAGTCATCGCTGCTGCCTGAGCCCTTTCCCACTGGCAGCCGCCTTGTTTCGCGGCCTCTATGTAATGGGGACAAAATGTTGGGCCTTTTTTTTTTCTCTTTTCTTTCTTCTCCTTCATTTGTTAACACCCCCCCCCCCCCCCCCGGTGTTTTCCTTTTTAAGCAGCTAAACTTCAGATTTATTTGTGAATCTGTGAATAGAGATCTTAATGTGACCACCTTATTTTTGGCTGTTAGGGATTGGCAGTCTCTTCTTGAAGAACTGTTCTGGGCATTATTTTAATTGCAGGAAATTTCTGAAATGAGTCTCTCATTAAATTAAAAACCAATATTTGGGTTTTTGGGTCTCTGGTTCCTAATGTCAAAAATCCTCTTTGTGCGAAGGAAAGAGAACGTCCTGATGGGTCAGAGCAGGGTTCTGCTTCTCTGCTGAATTGGACATGGACTGTATTATTTATGAATATTTTCTATGTCTGTGTGTGTATTCACAGGATATCTTACCAGTGTGGAGGAATTAAGAGCAGTATTCATGTTTTTAAAGACTTCAAATAAATTTTCTGCTCAAACTCTAAATCCCGTGTAGGGTGCTGTCTGTGGACATTAAATGGACAGAGTTTGCCCTCATTTATCAATCTCATTAATCAGTCTCTTAATACGCCAACTTTTTTCCATATAGCTGCCACTTCAGTGTATTTATAGCTTCATTTCCATACTGGAATTACACAAGAACCTTTGAGGGGAAAACCCTGACTACAGAGCTGGTCAAGGAGTTCCCTGTCCTAAAGAGGTAATGCCTCAATTTTCACTTGAAATGGGAATCTGCTTTTTGAGTAGGCAGAGTATCAGGGTGATTATGGCATGCTTATGTTAGCGTGATTTAGTTTAACATCTCCATGCACTGTAGGCCTTAAGGTCGTGAGGTTAAATCCTGCACATTATTTTTGACTCTTTCCTGCTTGTATAAATGAAAGGTACCATTTAAAGAAGGGCTTAAAGTAAAATTCCTCCTGTTTGTATGTAGTGTCTGATCTGTAGCAGCTGAAGGCTGACACTCCCTTCAAAGACTAAAAGTGACCTTTACATTCTGGTTGCCGTCTTCAAGCAAACCAAAAGTTGATGTAGTTAAGACAGTGAACTTTAGCTGAGTGCACTGGCTGGAAGGTTGGCTTGTGCTCACTGTAATTCTGTGCTTGAGCAAAGGCACAGCAGAGAACTGCCTTTTCCAAAGCCATATTTTATGGTAGTGGTGTTTCAAGGGGCTGCACCATATAAAAAAATGGGGAAGTGATTTTAATAGGAAACTGCTTTTCTGCAATGCATACTTTTCACAGGTATGTGTGAAAAATTGTAACTTGGTGCTCTATTGGGTTTTGCATGCAAGTGTTGGGGTTTGTTATCATCTGGGAATGAAGATAAAAAGTCTGATATTGCCATAAAATATGGTTTAGTTCTTAAAAAGAGTGAAAATTACTTTGAAGCTAGTACACAGACATATGTTTTGCAGGGACTATAATTTTTAGTTTGAAACTGTTGGACATTAACTGTTGGTATTAAAGCTAGCTTATAGTAATTTTGAGGCTAAAAAAAGTAAAAACCCTCTAACCAGCCCTGTCCTGCAGGTGGGATAATCAGATTTCCTTGAGTGTATGCCTTAGTGCCACAAATGTCTGTTTCCCCTCTTGGGAGTTCTGTTCTCATCCTTTCTTTATGTGGTTTTGGTGTGGAATTAATGTTCTGACAGCTGTTGGTACCTGCTGTCAGTTCCCTGGAGCTGCTGTTCAGAACAGTTTGTCTGAGGGAATAGACTGGTTGTTTTCAGGAGCAGATCGCTGGAAAAAGTAACTTTTGGTGCTGAAGGTAACTTTTGGTGCTGGTGAGGGGGTCACGATGTGAATTTAGCAGAGGAGAAGGAAAAGGGAGTTGGGGTTAAATCCTGCACAGTTCTCCACAGACTGTGCTCTGGTTTCATGGGTACATGAAAGAACTTGTTTATGCAGAGAGATGGAGGGCTGTTCAATTTCACAGCTTCTGTTACTTTCTTGTATGTTTTTCTTTCTTCCCTTGTTCAATTGCCTTAAAATTTGCAAACGTTTATGTGCTCACTTTAACTTGCTGTGATTTTTCTGTTCTCTTATTTTTAAAAAGTCTAGTTGGAAAGCCCCTTTCTCTCCATCTGTCCCTTAAAATGTGATAGTAAACCTTGGCTTCATGGTTTTCTGCTGCATTGCAGTTCTGCGGTGCACATGCCAGTTAAAATTGCTGATGCTTTGTGGTGGCAGCACAGCGGTTTTTTACTGCCATTATGCTAGGAAACCACCAGATCTTTAAACACAGCTGTCCTTGGTAAAGCAAGAAAAAAAAAGCTTGAGAGAATGGGAATAAGTCTTAAGTTCTCTCTTAGAACGACTATGCTTTTGTCTGGGGTAGGCTAGTGCTCAGTAGGATGCGCCTGGATGTGCTTTAAAGCACCTGGATGTGCTTTAAAACAGAATCTTAGCATTGATGGTTGGTTTATGGAACCGGTTTGTAGAAAGTCTACTGATGTAGTGTAATAACTCCCAGTATTCTGAGGGAATCTCACCAGTGCATATAAATATCTCAAAGTCTGGTGCCAAGAGGTTGATGCCAGGCTCTTTTCAGTGATTCTCAGTGACAGGATGAGAAGCAATGGCCGTAAACTAAAAACACAAGAAGTTTCACCTTAACATGAGGAAGAATAACTTTACATTGAGGGTGGCAGAGCACTGGAACAGGCTGCCCATGGAGGTCATGGGCTCTCTCTCTTGAGACATTCCGGACCCACCTGGACATGTTCCTGTGTTGCCTGCTCCAGGTAGGGGTTTGGACTGGATGATTTCCTAAGGACCCTTCCAATCCTAACTGTTCTGTCATTCTAACATGTCCTACTTAGAAATACATTTCATTGGAGAAAAGGTCAAACTCAGTCAAAAATACTCTGTAGACTAAACACTTTGGGACAAATTGGTTCAGATTTTTCTGTATCTAGCAGACTTCCCCATTCTTACAGTTCATAAGATGATTTTTGAAAATAAATTGAGAAACCTTAATTTTGATGTAAGTATGGCTAAAAATCCTGTGATTGTGTGACTATTCCTATTTATAGTTCATTTAGTTATTTTAAAGCAAAGAGTTTAAAAATGAGAACTGGGCTTGATCTCCCTAGGATGTAAGGGGCACTGATATGATTCAGACAAGGCTACAGATAGCATCCTCTTACTTTCTAATCTTTTCAGTTGTAGGCAGTGACTAAAAAAGTGCCAGATTATTAAGCTAACTATTGATGTTTAAATTAGAGGCTCAGACAGCATAGGTACAGAAGTGGAATATTTGCTGTATTTTTTGTTTGGCAGTTGCTCTTTGGCACTAGTTACATAGGTGCATCTTCTGTCTTTAGTAATACTTAACTGTGCTGTGATATGTAATGGTTTTAAGAAACGTTATATTTGTCAGAATAGTTGTAATTTGGTAAAAGCTGCAGCGCCTGACCGAAGCCCTTTTTCTGGAAGACACCTGTTTGTGTTAAGCTTTATTTTGTGGTCTTTTATCAGCATAGTGAGCAAATTTAGGAAGCTGGTTGGTTTATAGGAGAAAACCAAGCCAAACTAAGATGAGCTTGTCTGACATCATTCAGTGAGCTCCCCATGGAACAGGGTCAGGTTAAGTTAACTTGAGACAGATGAGCATTATCAAGAAACATTATGTGACGTCTTTTGTATTCTGAACTTGATTGTGTTTGTGCTACTCAAGAAGTTGTTGAAGACCTGACAGGGATTGGTGTTGAGGCAAGAAACCTTCCTTCTGGAAGGAAATGTGACCCTCCCCTTCTGCTGTGCACTGGTCAGAAAACAGCAGTTTCACTTTTGATCCTTTCAAACGTGGGTTAGTAAACCCTAAATCATGAAGTTGAAGGCATGACTAAACACAGTGTTTTTGTGGGTTACAGGAGGAAGTTGCATTGTTTTGTGTGCCAAGTGAAGGTGCTGATACGATCTTGGGTATGACTTTGGGGCTGTAGCTACGTCCTGAGCGAGCTGTTGGGGTGTAAGGCTCACTTGAGGAGAATGGAACTCATCATGCAAGTATTTGTCATCTTTGACAGGACGTCAGCGTCTGGTTTTGGCTTTGCTGCCAAATAATAACTCCTAATTTGAGAAAGCAGCAGCTGAGAAATGAAGGAACAATCAAATTCTGACTTTTCATGATATTGAAGATGGTTCTCAATTGGATGTATAGGAACTTATGGATACCTTTTCAGTATTGCTTCTGTGTTTTGATAAGCCTGTTAATGTACAGGTAATCACAGGAGATTACAGTTCAATTAGAAACTATCAGGAGCAGGGGGGAGGAAGTGGGAAAACAAATCAGTGTCTGCTACTTTCTTGATGCTGCATAGTGGCTGCTCCTCCATGTGTGCACAGAGTTGCATCATTGAAATTAAGTATAAGTAACATACGTACTAAGCAGAGGAAATAATATGATTCGAATTTCCAGTTATACACAGATAATCTTGATTTGCATGCCTTTTAGTCAATCAACAGCCCAGAGCAGCTGTGTGAAATGTCGGTTGGATAAATTGAGAAAAGAATGTTTTATTGGACAGTTTAGCTTTGAAAAGTATGGACCTTGACTGTCAAAATGAGCATGTGTTCTGGAAGTCTTTGGTAGAGCAGGTAACTCTTTCAACTGAGAGGTAATTCTTGGTATTCAGCAGTCCAACAGGGAGAAGAAAGTGACAAACAGAGCTGTTTCTAGTGTTCTTTTATCTCCCTCTTTAAGTTTTAAAAATGTTGGAATAATAGTCACTTCCGAGGCATGTTTTATTTTTGTCTTTTTTGACATAACTTTTGTATCACTTTATTTGAATCAAATGCACTCTTCTACAGACCTTTAGAAAACATTTACTCTCCATTAACTTTTAGTAATGCCTTTGATAGAAGTGTTGGCAAAAAAGTGAAAGGAACATCGGTTATTCAAAACGTAGTAAATCTAGGGAAGAGGATAAACCTGTGGGTTGTAGATGACTCTGGCTTGGGCATCTTATACTTCTTTAGTCCTTCTTTCATCTTTTCCTAGTCTAAAAGTGGATGCCACTGAACTATATTTCACTCTTGGTTGAAATATTTTCCTAAATCAGGAAGGGGAGTACAACTGATGAGATGCAAGTTTTGTTTTAACATAGAGCTAAGATTCACCTCCTTATTTTTTCATTCCCACTTTTGCAGTGTGGCAGTGACAAACTTCTTGAGACCCTTTCAAAATTGCCTTAATGTTTTCTGTGCTTCAGTGAGTAATCATTTTATTGCCAATTGAAGCAAGTTCAACTGTTGCAACTTCATTGCAGTATTTCATTAGGAGGGACAGACTTTGTCTTGCAAGTGACTTGAGCAAGGCAGGCAGAAAGATCTCACAGAAAGGGATAATCTTGTCAAGGGAGGTAAGTGTTGTATACAGTTGAATATTGTAGTACAGTGTAATTTGCTTCTGTTTGAGGGACTCTAATGTGAATTCAGCTCCTTATATGTACAAACAACTAGCTCTAAAGGAGTACTATGTATTTCTTTCTTTTTTCCTTTCTTTTTTGTTTTTTTTTGGAAGGATGGACAGAGAATTCTGCCATCTCCCAACTGCAATAGTATACTATTTATTTCAATTCCCTCTTTATCAGTTCTTGATTAGGCTTTTACATTGGTTCTTTTATGAATTCTCTTGCTTGTTTGCTTTAGAAATAGTGTTCATAGTTACACAAATAATGTTAGCTTTGTAATTATTGTTCAGTGCAGTATGCTAGTTGTATTTGTGAAGCTTTTTTATTTTTTTTAAAGAAAAGCCCCCTTCCAGCCCCCAGCCCGGCTTCCAATAAAAGGTTACGTAGTATGGTTTTTGTACTTGTGTTTGCTGCTAGCTGTTGACACAGGTTTTGTTTCTCATGAAGAAGTTTTGAAGCTCTTTCAGACGTGCCACAGTGCTTTTATTTGTAAAAAGTACTCTTATGTTATGTAGTATCTGACTGTCTCTGTAGCAGGATCCAGCAAGGAAATGTTTGAGGTAATTCTCTGTGAGATGAGACTGAATTAGCTGTTGAACTCTCTAACCATCTTTTTCTTGATGTGTTTTTGTTTTTCATCTGAGAAGGAATATATCTAATTGTTTTTTATGCCCAGAATTACACTTTATGATTAAACTCCCTGAGGTTATGGTGACACATTTTTCTTCCCTTTTTTTCCTTGGTAAATGGCAGTTTTTCAGGGTAAATGGGGTATTTGGAGTTGTCTCTCTTGGTGACACAGCAGCATGTAACTAAAAAGGTCAGGCAGCTATGTCCATAGCTTAATGAGGCTTGGGCATTATTAAATAGAATATCTGTGCATAATACAAATAATTCTGTTTAAAAATATACCTGGAGAAGGAGGTGATACTTCAGCTAGGAAGCTGTGCCAAGATCCAGCCTCTCTCTTCAGACAGCCAGGTTTAGGCCCCAAATCGAGAAGTGAATTAAATGAAAAGCTTTTGCTCCTTTTTATTTTGTACAGCAATTTCTTGGCAGACTGATTTAAGAACTATGCTTTTTCAGGAGCTGTGCTTGTTCTTTTGTCTGAGAATTTCTAGGAAGTCAGGAAAAAGCTTTTCCCTCTCTGTGTTTAAAAGGAGGTAGTTTTTGCCTTGTGCCACAGGATGAGAAGCCTTGATGGGGGTGCTGTGCAGGCCGGTGGCTGTGTGTGGTGGCTGAGGATGGTGACCAGGCATTGGGATAACCTTGCTAGCAGGAGAAAAGCAACCTCGTCCCTTTGCCTGTTCCCCGCACAAGCTTTCCAGCCGTCTTGCTGGTGACATGTGGGTCGTTCTGCTGCTTTGTAAGTGGAAACAACACCAGCCAAACCTTCATGGCAGTGGAGACAGTGGCTGTCGAAAAATAAATCTGCCTCCCCACCCACTTGGCAGCACAGCCAGCCGTGGGGCAGGGTGACGGCAGATGTGCTCTCCCTTCCTCCTGGGTGAGCTGTCTCCACCCCTGCAGGAACGCCATGGCTTTCTGTGGAGCAGGCTCCTCTCTCTGCTGCTGCAGCCATCACCAAGCTCCTCAGTGCTTCTGCCTCAAAGGAAAATGGGGAAAATGAAAAACAGCCCAAAATTAGGCTTCAGTTTATTTTTCTATGTTGTCTGGGGTTTGGGATTTAAAAGCAAAATAAACCCTCTGGAGGTGTTTATTTCTGACAGCAGGAGTTCATTTTGGGGTATGGGATGAGAATACAGGAAGCTCTTCAAACACAGTTCAAATAGATCTGTGATGCAATCAACACTGAAGAATTACAGTACTTTTGGGAAGGTTATTAAATGGGTTAACATGCAAATTATATCAGATGAAAGATGGATTTTGAGTTTCAAAATGGAATGCTACCCATTTCTAAAAAAAGCAGTTCTGAATGTTATGTGTCAGTTTGTCACTTTGCCTTTGTATGAAGAATAACTGCACTGAGTCACGTACTGTGTTAGACAAATGTTCCCATTCACACTTAATGCATGTTTCTGTTACAGTTTTCTGATGCTTGTGTTTCCATGTAGATTCTTAAACAGGATCAGATGTAGTGGAAAAGCTGCACCTGGTTTTGGGATGGTGCAGGGAGAATTGCTGCTTTATAAGGAAACTTTTTGAAACCAGTTGTAAGTCCTTATACAGAATTTAACAGACATTTATGATTTTTAAAAATGCATTTGCATACCTGCGATCCTTAAAAATAGGGTCAAATACTGACAGCAAGTGTGCTCCTTTGCAGCAAACACTGAAAAAAAAAAAGGAAAAAAGGGAAAAGCTGGTGGGGATGATTTATTTGATGCTACTAATGGTTGTTATAAGTATTGGTATGTGTTTGTTTCATCAATAAACAACCAAGAAAGAGGATGTCAGAGTAACGTATGAACTTGATGTGAATTGACAATTTGTCCTTGTATTGTTTAATTTAAAAAAAGGGAGGGCAGGGAGGAAGAGAGGAGTGTTTGGAGTGTAGTTAGAAACAGAAGAGGCTGGTGTTCTCCAGGGCACACGAGGCTGTGGAATGCTCTGCCATGTGGTATCCCCATGGGAATGCAGGAGATTCTGGGGAGGCTTGGAGAGAATCCCCAGTCTGTAAAACATGAACACTTGGAGGTCCAGGCTGTGATAAGAGGAAACTTCTAAAATGTCATGTTGTAACTGGTTCCTTTGGTTCTCTTGTGAGATCCAGTCTATTTGTGGGAAGAGTCAGAGGTAGGCTATGAGTGTGATGCCATCTGGCAGTTCTGCTTTCCTAGAAAGTAGTGATCTTAATGAACTTAATTTGAGATTTAAACCACAAACTGACAAAAACTTATTCTTTTTGAATCTATTACTTGTTACATAATTCTATGATTTCTTTTGTTGCTATTCATTAAAGAAATGTTTTCCCTTTGAATTACGTGTTACACTGGGTGATGCTCTCATGGTAGCATTGTAAACTTGTTGTTTACAAAATCCTTCCCTGTTGCTAGGGGAGATAACTGTAGTAAGTGCAGGAGTAGGGATGTCAATAAGTGTATCTTCCTGAATCTTGCATGTCTTAGTGCCTTTCCATTCACTGTTTGTATGCAATTATTGCTGAAATTATTAGCATCGTGCAGTGTGAGCAAGTTTTGCAGTCTAATGGCTTGTTACTCAGTGTGAAATAATGCCCTCAAAGCTGAGGTCATGTCACACTCTTAGTTATGACGTGTGTAATGCAGTTGTCTGTGTGCACAAATGAAGGAAAATTGCATAAGCTCCTCAGCACTATGAGAGATAACTAAAATGACTCTTCACTACCAAAGGCCTGTTAGCAGAGAGGACATACTTGTCTTCATTTAGGAGTCAGCCATTACTAAAATAAAACCTGTTTTTTCTTTTCTGGAGTTTTGGTGTGGGGAAGGGAGAAATGGGGCAGGGGGAAGATCTAAACTGAAGAGTAGTATACAAGTGACTCATTAGTGTAAACTGGGAAACTTAACCCAGGTTTCATCCCAGGGTAGTTTTGTCCTAGGACGAGTAACTACAGAGTTTTCTGCTATGATGTATACTTCAGTGCTAAGTTAATTCACAGTCCTTTGAATTTTTCCTTGATCTGATGGCTCTGTTGGTCTGTGAATCTCTGCAGCTTCAGGAAAAAAAAAAAGAGCAGGAATTTATGGTCTGATTTAGAAAGAGAATAACTGGAAGATCTTTACTGAAAACACAATGGAGGCACCACTATTGTTACATACATTTGAGAGTATTCTTTGGTGGGGTTTTCTTACAGTGCAGCCACAACTTACTGTGATACAAATCTGCTTGTTTGCTGTTTTAGCCTTGAAATGGGCATGTTAATAATGCAGATTAGTACTGCAGTGTAAGAAACTTTAAACTTTTGTTGGGATCTAGCAAACTGTGGATGGGAGGTGCAGTGTGATAAGCAGCACTGCTGAGATTGCTTCCAACAACTGCTGGCAATGCAGTGCTATTCCCACCGGGGTGCATCTCCTGCCTTGTGCTTACGGGAAGAGCCTTTCCTGTCAGTCTCTGCAACCAGCCTCAGACAGCTAGAGTGTGTTCCTACTCCTTTAGCTGCCTGGAGAATCAGGTCTTTGATCCTTTGCTTCAGGTGGTTGTTGTTTAAAGGGAGGGCGACTGGAATGTTCTTCTGAAATCTCAGTCTGCTTAATTAAAATAAAGAATAAGAAAGACTGTGATCCGTCCTTTCCAGCTGAGAGACTGAGCTGGACAGATGTTTCTTACTCAGTACTGAGGAGGAAAGTCCCTGGCTAGGGACTCTAGAAGGAGGGTTAAAAGGTGAAGGAATCCTGTGGGGGCCTCGGGCTGCACTGATGGATTCAGCCCTGCACGAGTGGGATTCAAGATACAAAACTTGTGTGTCTTCATCCTTTCCCTCTCCTCTCCCTCCTCCTCCTCATTCCTCTCATTGCAACTACTTTGTGTTTATTTTTCTACTTTTAAATTACATAATTTAGTCCTTCCTGTCACTTCCTAATGTCTGAATCATAGGTAGCTCTTCCTGCCTGCAGTAAACAAATATTTTATTCCTGGCACCTTTCCAAACATTGAGATTGTGTTTATGAAGGTGGAGGGGGTCCCTCTGGCAGTGTGCTTGGGAAGCTAATTTAGTGTATAGGTTGGGTAAGCTGCTTACTGCATGCTTCTGTGCCCAGCTGATTTCCTTGTCTTTCCAATCTTCCAAACTGATGGAGTTGCTGGGCTAATCAGGGCCAAGCAGGTGACTGGTTACAGATAAAAAGAAAAAAAACAGATTAAAAAAAAGCAGATAAAAGCAGGGCATAAACAGTGGCCATGAGCTTCTGCAGTTAATAAGAGTAGCAAGTAGATTGCCTCGAGTCCTGCTGCTGCTGGTGGTGCCTCTTGGCTCTCTCACACTTTCCATACAGGTATGGTGCTGAGGTCCATGGTGTGGCTCATCTGTGTAGTCACTTGGGAGAAACACTGCTTGGTCTAACACTCAGGCTTTGCTCATGTTTTGTATTCTTTCACTGCAAGGCAAGAAGATAACACAGGGTACTTTGAAGCATGTGTCAGCCTCCATTAGCCTGCTGTATATCTTGGACCACATTTGTAGAAGCTGCAAAATAGAAATGTGTCGTCCTCATTTTTCATGTTATTACTCCTCTTTCTTAGCTTTGAAAATCCTTTATTTTATTTTTGAATTGACTGTGACTCCAGAATGAGGCAGAGAAGGCACAGCTAACACCCATGGAGGCTTCCCACCTTTCCTTTTGCATTTGCACGCTTTTTACTGGTTACTGTTATTTATGAAGAAAATTCATAGAGCAGCCTCACAGTGTGTTGAGCACTGCAGCTCCTGCTTGGCATGTGGCACTATTAAATGGACTTGGTTTGGTAAATGGAGACAGTAGGGGAAAGATCCAGGCTTTTGTTGGCAGCTTTGCACTTGTACCTTCCTGCTCATCTGTGCCTTCTCACTGCCCTCTCTGGTTCTTACTGCTAAGATGCAAGAAGGTCAGAATGAGTTAAATATGTTTAGGATAGATTAGATGAGGCAAGAACACCCTGAATATGAATATGACTGACTTAATTGTGCTTTCTTAATTGTGTAAAAGATAAAGAGATTGCATTTTTCTTAAGCTACAACTTACCCTGACTTTTCTGACAGTGGTGTTTATAGCATGGGAAGCATATTCTCGATACAGATGATCTAAAAAAGCTACCAAAACCATTTTGCAGGTTGTGCCACTAACACAAAGCAACAGAATGTTACTCTAGTCTAGTTTAGTACCAGTTTCAGAAAAGACAATTGAAGCAAAAGAACCCTGCTATTACATGCCATGGGAATGTCTCCTGTTCCAGTTTGTTCTGGCTGAGGCTGAATATGCACAGGGACATGGGGCTTTCCCTTATGTCATTTTTTCTCATCCAGTCAATAAATGAATTAATGAAGTTCTTTAGAAAGATAAGATTGAGAGACTTAGGACCTGAGAACTTGTTCTAGTTGTGGTTGGATTGGATCCCCTTTTTGCCATCGTTGCCTACTTGCAGTGTTTGCCTGTGTGTAATGAAAAAATTTACATTTTATTTTGCAATAGTGGGAGGAGTTACTTTTTCCTATGGTTGAGGTTGAAATGAGTTTTCTGTTTGTGGAGTATGAAAGTAATTTTCTTGGGGGTGCAATTTGGGTAATGTACTATTCATTGTACTTACTAGGGAATTGGAAAGAAAGCATGGTGATAGAAGACAGCATCCTCTGAATAGTATATTCCAGTCTAAAATCATGGCAACCTCTTTCATAATAATACTGTACCATGTGGAAACAATTACATGAAAATATTTTTATCTGTTTGCTACATGCATTTTGGAAATCTTGGAACTTAACAGTACGTATTCAAATAAATGCCATGTTGAATAATGTAGAAAATAGTACCTTCTGTGTCCTTTCTGTGCCATGTGGTGAAATTTTTGCTGAATCAGAAACAAAAGTGTAAGGGCTAGGTGCTCTAATTATAGGGCCTGTCTACTGTTGTCTTTTAAGCTTGTAATGTAAAGTGTTTTGGTTCAAATGAAGATAACACTAAACTACAATGAAACCAAATTTTGCTGTCATTTGCATTACTTGGTCTTGTAATGTTCCACAGTGCTATTTTATCAGTTCTGGTCAGTAAACATTACAGTGGTGTCCAAATATTTCCATTGGAATTTGAGTTTATTAAATTGTACTCACATTGAATTTCAGTGATAACATTATTGCCATTCATCTGATGACAGTCTTGCCTTCTCAAAGAATGTTGGGCTTTTTATTTCTTTAAGAAGATATAAGTGGTATTAAAGTGAAATCTGATGAGGTGTTGTATGATTTTTAGCAGCACTTCTGAGTTGCTTGTGAAATTTCAGTAAGTCTCATTGTAAAGTGCAAGTATTTCTCTACAATTGAACTATGCAGCCTTAAGTTACTATCAAACGCCTATATAGTGTTATGACAAAAATCATGCTAAGCCTTATACCAAAACTTGTGACTGTGGACAGGTGTAAGCCAAGAAAATGGTTGTGGCTATAGTAGAAACATGCTTTCCCATGAAATAAAATCCAGGGATGTAGCCACTGTAATTGTGCAATAAAGTGTCATAAATGTGGTGTCATAGTCTCTGCAACTTTCTGAAGGGGTAGTCTGATTTTGAAATCAACCAAGTAGTGAATAACAAGCCTCAGAATTGGCTGAGACAACAGCAGACAAATCTGCATCATTTGGAGGAACAGTCATCTCCTTAGTGAATTAAACTATTGCAGAATAGAACTTGTTGACTCAGTGTGTTAATCTTGGCTTTTCATGAAGAAATGCAGCATCCAACGCTGATTAATTATTTTTTTATAACAGATCCCTGAACTGCAGGCTGCAGAGTTCGGAAGAGGCTGATTGGAAGAGAGTTCTTTGAGGCTATTAAACGTAACTCTTCTGAAAAACTGCAGTTTTTCTCTGGTAGCGTTCAGACATTCTTATTCGCCTGTAGAAAAAGATCCCAAGGTGCAGATAGGATTGCAGGACTGAGCTTTTGATTTACAAGGACTGTTTCACAAGGGTGAAATTACCCGAGGGTGTATCGTAAAGATTAGACAGAACCCAGCAAATCTTTAAGATTCAATGGCGTAACTGAGAAGGTTTGTTTGGGATAATTATTGTGATAACAAGGACATATTGCTTGAACTGTAGCTAGTTAGTCATGTGTTATTGTAACTTAAAAACAGAATGGGAGAGTCCTCCAAGTTTGTTGTGGGTCTTGGTTAAAAATGAAGTGTTGTTAATGAAATTATTTGAAACAACAAATGGAAATTCAATTGAGTGTGGTAAAACTTACCTCAATGTGCAAATAAGGATAAATTCCAAATGTAATAAAGCTCAGTTTATGTTTTTCAGTGATTACCAGAATCTCTTGAGATATATATATATATATATATATATATATATATATATATATATATATATATATATATATATATATATAGTAATTAAAGCAGTTGAAACAGCTTAGGAATTAGTGATGTGCCAATGAAATAAATCTCTGTGCCTTCCTAGTAAAAAATGGGAGAATCTTTACAAGACCTCCATTCCTGTGGTGTTCAGGTAAAAATGTAGGTAAATAAGTAAGTCTTGCAGTGTGCCCAGAAGGTTTTCTTTGAGGGGTCAGCTGGAGCAAGATTTGGAGCCAAGAGCCTTCCTAGGAAGTGAAGCCTTGGCTTTAGCCTGGCTCAGTCTTTTCTCAAGACTTTTGCAGATGCTTGCAGAGCCCTACAGGTGACCTTTTCCAAGCTGATACCTATTCATTCTATTTTTTTTTTTTTCTCTTTTCACCTTTATTCACTTTAGAAGCAATCAAAAACTCCTTGCTTGAGCTCTTTTACTTAGACTCATGACATAATACCCTGCTACCCTTGTAACTTAATTGTCTTTCCTAAAAGGTAGCAGTCTTTTATTTTATTTTATTTTTTTCCTTTTCCTTTTGGTCTCACTTTCTCTTGAAGTTTTGCAGCTTCTGTGTCAGCTTGTATCTGTTCATCTTTGCTGTGCATTGCCATTGATGTGTCTGTGAACGGCTCCTCACGCTCATTGTATGTATACTTTGCATCAATGGCACACACTCAATCTCTCTGCTCATAAATGTTGCCTTTTCTCAAGACTTGTCTTCTGTATAGTACTACCACTAATGTTTTGCTATCAAATTCAGTATATTTTCTGTTTTCTTGGTAGTTGGTTTTGCTGCTGACATTTCTGTTCCTTTAACAGAAACCCAACATCTTCCTGACATTTAAGTCTCTTCACCACTAGAATTGCCTATTCCAGGAACTTGTAGATGGCCTTGCCCACATTCATCATTGCCTAGGCATGTAGGCATTTACCAGACAGAGCTCAGTGTAGCTGGTTTGGTTTTGGTTGTTTGTTTGTTTTGGTGGTTTTTGTTTTGCTTTTTGTTTGTTTGCTTTTAGTTTTTGGTTGGCTGTTTTTTTGTGTCAGTCCTCCGTGAGCCTCCTTTTCTCCAGGCTACAGAGTTCATTGATAAAGATATTAATGAGGGCTGGCCTATATAGCTCTAAATGCCACAACTCAACCCTTTTTTTCTTCATAGATTCATAAAATGCAGTTTCCATGAAGGTTTGTAAAGCCATTCATAACTGCACTAAATCTCAATAGAGACTTATATATTATTATTTTTCCTGACTGTTCTGGCAGATTTATATCTGGTTTTAAACTCTGCACTAAGTTTGGATTAAATGATAAAACTATTTTCTGAACTATTAGAACTAGAGGGTGTTTTTTGCATTCTCTTCTCAATCAGGATTGATTTTTCCTGTTATGTGTCCAAAAGATTTGTGAGGTTATTCTATTCACTTGTGTATTTTCGTGAGATGTTCTTATGGCTATACTGAGGGAAGGAACTACATACAAATTTTCTCAGAAGACTTCATGGTGGAACAATCGCTTTCTCTGCTTGGAAAGCATGTAGCAGGCTTTACATGTAAATGCTCTTTTTTAGTCGGATCTGGGCAGATTTAGAGATTCCTTTGTAGTTTGGACTTTGCCCATATGGAAATCCAGGAAGGCCAAAATGGGTTGAATTTGTGCATAGACAGAATTGACAGGCTAGAGCCTGGTGAGCACGGGAATTATCTCTGCTCTTTTGGGAGTGCTGCCAAGATAAGCTGCTGTCCTCTGTATCAGCTTAAAGTTTCTTTGTGATCATCCTTCAGTGAAGCTCCAAACAGAGTGCGTGGTTCAAATTCCACCGAGATATAAAAGCAAACAGAAATATGAATGCTGACCCCTAAAGGAATGCAATTTTAACTATAAAGCCAAATTTTCTTTCCTTTGATGATCTCACTACTCTAATAATAAAATAATTAGGTGTTTTGAATTTTATTTTTAATATAACAAAACCTAAAGGCAATGGAATTCACAACGTGGGTTCATTCCATCATCTGAACGAGGTGGAAAGGTTTGGAGTCTTGAGGTGCTTTGACAGCATCAGTCGTGGCTTCCCTGGACAATGCCTCAATTGGAACTTTTCTCCCAAACTGTCATGCAAGTCTGAAGCGATTTGGAGCTGGGAGATACATTTATAGCTGTGACATGGCCACTGGCACTATTGCTTTCTGTTTTCACAAGTCTTTGAGAAATTTGCTAAGAATCATGTGTGACAAAGCAGAATTAATTACTATGCACAGGAGATAAGCCCTGTATTCTATGTGCTACCCCTTCTAACTCAGAGTGTTTTGTGATCTGATGATGTAATCCAAGCCTGTTGCTGTCTAAGAGGAAATGGTTGTGTGAGCCCCTCACCAGGATCCTGCACAGATCAAGGCACCGAGGGCTGCTGCTGGTTGAGCTAAAACTGACCAGGCTGTTTTAGTTTTGCGTTTTGCAACGACCCTGATTGGGAGAAAAAGGTAGAGCTGTCTGCATATGAATGGGAAAGCAAACTGGAAGTGGTGCAGACCTGTTTGTGCACTCTCCAGTTGTTCTGCTACATCAATCTGTGCAAAGCATTCCTGAAAAGGGAGTCCAGGAGTGGAGAAGGTGATGGCTTGTTATTTTCTGATCTTGCTAACCAGCAATGTTCTTAATGGGAATAACTGGAAATGAAGAGGCTACTCAGGTGTAATGAGGTCTAACTAATGCGACCAATGTTTCAACTTGTTCTACTGCATGTTTGCTCTCAGGCTTGTTTATGTGTTGTATAAGCCAAACTAGCCTGTCTTGTTGAGTGAGTGTGGTAAAGTCTGCGGAGCTACGTGAATGTGCTGTAACATCTTACACAGCATTAACAAACTCTGCCCCTGTGCTGTGACACACTAATGGCACACAAAATCTCTGTGCTTTTCAGACATCTCAGAATGATTATACCAATTTTTTGCAGATTGTGGGAAATCAGGCGCACTCAAAAATATCGTAATACCAGCCTTTTGTATTAAAAAAGTAAATCAAAGGACATGTGTTCCTGACAGAGGAAAATGGGAATTGCAGTTTTTTTCATTGTTTGTTCTGAAATGTAGTGAAAATGTGTTGACGGACAGTTTGTATCAAGTGAGGCAACTTATTTTTCTTTTTTTTTAAACCCTTTTCCTAAGTTCACTGCCTTATTGGTCTTCTGGTGACCTTTTGGAGTTCATCACAAGAATATTTTTGGTATTTCGTATAATAGAGCTACTATGAACAGCTTCTTTTACTGAGAAGCTCTAGAGTAATAAGAATGTAGTAGTCATTGTGCATAACGCTTCTAAATGAAAAGGAAAGTTTTATTTTCCTCTTGGACTAAGCTTCATGAGTTAATATGAAGCAAAATCTAGGTAAAAATTTTTCAAGTGAGACAGTTAATCAGAGCTACTGTAAGTTGATCGCTATTGTGCTGAACAGAAAAACATGAAATTAATCTCGTTTTGTACCAAGTTCTGCAGTTAATGTATGTTTTGCCAGTTTTGTTCATGAGAGCTGCTTCAACTATAGAGTCAGGTCTGTTGTAAAAGTTTGGGGCTTTGATGTCTAGAATCACTTTTTGAATCCCTTTTGAACATTAGTATGTAATACTCATTTGGCTCCAAGAATCTGAAGTTTCTCAAAAGAGTTTGTTTCCCTCAAGAGAGTTATTCAGAATAGTTATCTCGATGAATTGAAGTATCTAATTATAATCCATTGATTTAATGACCTTTGAATAAAAATGTTTTGATAAAACAGAAATATTTAATTATTATTTCTGTCACAGTAAAAAATAAAATACTTTAATTTTACATGAAAGGAGTAATACAATTTAATCAGAAAACTAAAAATACAGCTCCACTGAAGCAATTTATGTTTCCAGATTTTTTTTCCTTCTGCTCTTCCCACTCTCCCAAAAGGTTGGAAGGAAATGTAGCTTCACAATTTTTGATTTTCCTGACTTTTCCTGTTTTGAGAGCTTTCCTAATGTGCTGATCATAGTTTGCTTGGGATAGATTGTTCTTAGTTTCTTAGGGTAACTTAAAGTGGAGATAGTGAGCCTATATTTATGCATAGTTTGCCATGTGTCTTGCATCTCAATATTTCTGAGTAGTTATCTGACCTCCATAATCTTTGTTACAGAAAGAAGGTTTGTGCAAAATGCTGGTTTTACAACTGGAGAGGCCATGACCCATAGTGATTTTTATCTGGAAATAGTAGCTAGAAGGGAAGATGTTCCCTTATTTGAAACTTCTCAGTAGTTTGGTTTTTTAGTGGTTTTTTGTTGGGGTTTTTTTTTCATTATTTGAATATTCAGTCTAATTATTTTGTGTGCCATGTAAGAAATTGCTGTTTTCAGACTCTAATGATGTTAGCCCGGTGTGTGGGTACCATAGGGATGGAAATCCAGCTTTCCCTGGGATTCAGGGGTGCTGGTGGAGCCAGCAAGGGGCAGGGAGCACTGTGACAGTGTTAGACTTTACAATTCTGTATCACATTGTCTGACCATCCTGTGTGCTGAGAAACCTACAGACAGAAGCTCAGGCTTGAAGTAAAGGAAATTGTGACTGGTAAATTTTAAACTTACTAGGGAGTATAATAGGTTTATCTAGCAAACTGGAGATAGAAGAATTCCTTGCTGCTCTTACTGCTCTTACTACGTTAAACTGAGAGGATGCAGAGAAGAATTGAGTAATGTGGGCTGCATGCACTGCTGGTGATTGGTTGGCCTTGTATATTTACATTTGACTTATTATAGTATAGTCATTCTTCTTCATCTTCTAAAATTAGCAAAGCGCAGCACAATTATAATACTTTAATGCTTCGGGATTAGCTTTGCATTTCATTAGTTCATTGGTTCTTGTTTATGCTATGTCAGTTCAGGAAGAAGATGTTAAACTGGAATAACTTGTTTTGAAAGTTCAGTACAAGTGTGTGCTTTCTTCATCTCTAGTTTTGGATCTCCCTTCTCTTCTGTTAATGTCAGAGTCTGCCTACCTGTCCTTCTCTGCTGAGCTGTAGGCACCGCCGCGGAGCAGCATCAAAGCGGTTTATTTGCTTTCAAATACATGCATGCGTTTGATGAGGAGGTTTTAGTTGACACCTCACTAAATCCTCCTTTTTTTTTTTTTTTTCTTTCCTCCTCCCCCACGCAAATATTTTTTAGGACAAGATTTACTTGTAAAAATAGCAACAAGTATGAGGCACCTTGCTTTGGCTTGGTTATGCTTCTCATTAGAGACCGGTGTTTGTGCTTGTCTGTGTGGTGGCCTTTGTCACCTGGAGGGCACCATGCTGCGAGTGGCCACTTCTTTCTTCTAAGTCATGCCCTTCAGCAAAAGTGGTTTCCAGCTGTTTGGGGAGGAAGTTTGGTCAGAAATGTGAGGGCAGCTCTTCTTCTCCCCCCTCAACCTTGTTGGATGTAGGGCTGGAGGCTGCTCCCTGCACCTCTCCCCACTGCTGTGGGGCACAGTCTGACTCCATGCACAGCTTTCCAAGGAGACTGTCAAGTGTGTCTGACTGTCCCCAGGGAATTCCCAGGAGTTCCTGCCCCTCCACCTTGGGCTGGCATCGCTGCTTTCCTTGTGCATCTTGTGGGGTTTCTCCCACCTGGGCTGGACGCTGGTGGGAGCGGACGTCAGGCTGTAGTGTTTTTCTTCCTCGAGCGCCGCTTTATAGTTACCTGGCAGGGAGTGCACCCTCTTTAGAGATGACAGTCTTGCAGTGTTTTGATGGGTGCTTTGAAAGGCAAAAGGGCACTCAGCTGGGTTAGTGGGCAGATGAATGGATGTGGCCCTGGCGCCTCATGCACTGGAGCGCTGCGCTAACGAAGCGTTCAGACAAAACCAGAAGGATAAGGCAGTCAGCAGCCAAATGTCTCTTCCTCCTGTGACATGGTGCAGGGGCTGGAGTGAAAGATGAAACACTCGCCCTTAGACCAATCTTCAGGGTGCAGCCGTGTGCTTCATCTTGGTGTCTTTCCTTGCAGTTGATGTTAATGGAAATGGCCTTTCTCCACCACGCGCTTTTCTTGCTTGCAGGCTTCTCCATGACCTTGTAGTGAAGTCATAAAAGCTTGAATCTTTGCTATCGCAGTCCTTGCCATAGCAACACACGTCATAGCTGAATAATAATTTATTTAATGGGTTTAATTATGAAAACTGGGAAAGGCACTTAGGAAAACTGGATCAGGTAGGGGGAAATAAAAGAACTAGTTTTAAAGTAAAAACATAAAGCAGCAACACTTTAATGATACCGGAGACAGGAATAAGTTAAGTACCACAGCTTTGGTTTTAACTACTTTACTTTCTTCTCGGTCTGCCTTTTCCTCCCATTGAATTGTTTTTTCTTGCCCACTGTGCAAAAACCGTGCAGCTGCTTCAGTGTTTCCCCCCCTCCCCCATTTTCAAACCTAAAAATACACTTCCTTTGTTATGTTGTTCCTTAAAAGCTTCACTTCCAGATTGCTTTACTACTTAAACTCTTCCATTTTCAATTTCCTGCTATCGTAGGAAGCCCAAAATCAAATGCTCTTTTTCAGTCTTCAAATTTCAGATTGTCTACAGCTTTCACTCTCTATGTTCAGAAATCAGTGTTTCTATTGACAAGCCTTCTCAGAAAGAACCATCTGTAGGAATAAAATTTAAAGTATTTAAGAACATACAGATGCTAGCACATTTGTAGAGTAGAGAAACAGTGTGTTTTTTATAACAATGACTGCTATGCTCTGGAGGATTTCCTCATTCATTCTTATAAGTATATGCACCAAAAGTTACACAATCTGCAGCACCTGGTGAACTGATCTCTGATCAGTAGTTGTTCTTCTTCCTTCATTCATGACGCAAGAATGAAATGAGACAAACAGCTTTATTGATTCCATTTCAAATTTACTGGCATGTTGGGAATCTTTCAGTTTGAATTGATAGAGAGCTCAGTAGCCATAGGAGAAAAATCCCTGGACTCCTGGCAGAGATACCCTTTCCTTGTCTCTGCTTTCAGGCTGCACTGGAGTCTTGAGTGAGGGTGGGAGTAAGTGGAGTGGGAATATCAGAGCGGGTTTTGGCAGGTCAGGATTTTATGGATTGTTCTTGCCACAAATAGACTGAAGAAGCATTGCAAAGTACGTCTTGGTGACAGAGCAATGAATTGTTAGTCCAGGATGGGACTAGAATTTCAGATTTTTGAACTTTTGGCATGGAGAGAGCGTGGGGTTTTGGAAGGAAATTTATTTGTTGGATTGTGATATAAAATGCAAAGACTTTTGACTGAATAGCTAAAAACATAACTTGAAACAGCTTTTCTGTTGAAGTTATTACTGGAGTCAGAAGCCATCACTAGTGAATATTCCTGCTTAGGTCAGATGCATGGAAGCAGAATTTCCAGGTTTTCTGGTGTGTGTTTGTTTTTGCTGGGATTTTTTAGGGGTTTGGTTGGGTTTTTTTCAGTGCTGAAAAGGGAAACTTTACATCTTGGCTGACTTAAATACTCTTTTGCTAGACTCTTACTCACTGTGTAGGAAAAGGAGACATCCACTTCCCAGCTGGCTGCAGAGAGCTTTGTGGGACATAATCTTTTTTTTTCCTTGGAAAATTACTTTTTTTCATTTTATTTCACAGATGTGATGCAAGACTGTGTACAGGACTCACAGGCTGCTAACAGTATTTTAGGAGAAAAGTCTTGCTGTAATACTTGCATTCTTGCTGTATCTTCTTGGCTGCACGCGAAAGTCTGCATTTTGGAATTGCAGTGGAGGAGTGCCTTAGGCTTGGGAGCGATTTTGTGGCATTGCTCTTCACAGGAGGAGTTGGCAAAACTTTTGGGTTAAAAACAGGAAAGAAAAAAGGGAAAAGGCAGTTCTAAAAGCAGGCTGTGGGGTGGTGAGTTCTTGCTGGTCCAAATGCTGCGTAAGTGACAGATGTATTTTTTAACCTGCAGATGCCAACCACCTGTGGGCAAATAAATTCATGTGCCCCCTGGGCTGCAACAGCAGAGCCTCAGAAGTGCAGTTCTGGAGCTTTGTGAGGTTCACAGATAGACTTGGTGGTGGTGCAGCAAAGCATGCCTTTATACTGCTAATTAATCTTTACCCTGCATTCAATCCAAGCAGAAGTTTAATATTCACAATATTACTTTTAATGTTTCTCTAGTCCTTCAAAGAAAAAGCCATACCACGTTAAAAGTACTAATGCAAAGGTATGCAGAAGTGTGTACAAACTTTTATCTCTCTGCAGCTGTTTTGACTTGAACTGTCTCTCCTAGTCAAGCTTCCAAAATTTGGAGGAAACTTGAAGTGGAAAGTTTGGAATTAAAAATAGAAGGAGATCTCCCATTTAAAATCATGACTCTATATTGTCAATTTGGATTACGAAGAGCTATCTGGGGTCACAGGTATCACAGCATGTTGTGATAGTGTTGGCTGAGGAACTTGCACCTAAAATTACAAACAAGAAAAGCCAAAAGGAATAGAATTTTGTAATGTTACAGTCTCTTCCATCTTCTTAAAGCAAGGTCATTAAGTTCACCCTTTGCTTCCATAAAACTTTCACTGGGTGTGGGAAGCCATAGACTTATAATCCAGTAACTGCTGACAAAACCCCGTTTCTTCCACTGGAGTTTTCTTATCTTTTTTCCCTGCCACTGTCTTGACAGTGAAACTGTATTTCTTCAGAGGAGGATCAGATGTTGTTTTAACATTGCAGCAAAACTGTACCGCTTAACCATGTTTTGGCGCTTAATGTAATCAGCCTGATTGCTTTTTAATATGTCATTCAGACCTACAGTTGCTGTCAGCTGGGCTGAAATTGTTCTCTTGGGGAATTTCAGTATTACTTTCTGGTGGATCACAGCACCTTGTGGTAACGGGTTTTTTTTAGGTGCAAATCAGTGTCCCCAGGGTGACTTTAGAGGGGAGAGCTGAGACAAGGTGTGAAAAATGTGCTGCGTTTCCTGGTATTCCTCTGCTTTCACAGTGAAGGGGGAAGGACTGACCAGAGATCAGCCTTTGTGCGCAAGTACCAGATGGCACAGCTGCACTGGTGTATGACAGCCATAAGTGATGCTGGGTACATACTTGCAGGTTTTCTCTGGAGGAGAGGCTGAGGAGGGTGAAGTGTGAGCCTGCAAACTGTGCTACTTAGGAGTCTTCCTTCTTGGATATTAGTTGTGCATGGTTCTTTGAGCACTGCAAAACTATTACTAAGTTGTAACAGCTTTAAATGTATTCTGTTTACTTCGCAAGTCACAGTGCCAGGTTCCATTAAGAGGGTTTTTCTTTTTGAGTGTTTGCTTTTGAAAAGCTTTATTGACAGTTATGTGGTTTGAAAATAAGGCATATATGTGGCTGTGGTTTTTTTTCCTTCCCTGTCTGAGTGTTGTAGCATATCATGTTTAATATGAATGCAATCTCACTGAAATACCAGCTGGTTGAATGTGGAACCTCTTCATGCTATGCATTCTTGGTTAATTGTGAACTAGACAGGTTTGAGTAATTAAGGTTTTCAGTTTTCTTATTGGAGTGTGCTGGTTGTAGAAAATATGGGTGCTTTCATCTATCCTTCATTGAAATGAAGCTTGACAAAACCCCAAACAAATCAAACTCATGTAGACTCATAAGAAATCTGCAAGTGCCATAGGTAAGAAATTGCATTTGGCATTTTCATGTGTTTGCTTGCTTAAGCATACCATTGCAGCTCTAAGTATCCAGAGACTTCTCTTTAAACAGCAATGTGCCTAATTTTCTGTGGCAAGATGCTTGGCTGCAGCTTGGATGAGTTAAAAATGGCAAGTAGCTGTTTTATATATACTGGGCACAAAAAAAAAAATGAACATAATGAAGTACTTGTGAAGTGTCCTTAAGAAAAAAAGGCCTCTGTGTGGGAGTGTGAGGAAGGATTAAAACTGAGACAGTCATTTATCCCCCTCCCTTCTTTTTAAAGAAAGAAGGATTTCTAAGGAACACTGCAGAGAAGAATATCACCAGCTAGAAAGACTTAGAGAGATAAGAGCATATTGGTTAAAATAAGACTAGTAACTCACCCCTTCAGGCTGATTCTGCACTGTGAGTTACTTTATTTTGCATAAAATTGGTTTGCAGATATTGGTTTCTTATTTTCTTGTCTGCTTCTTTAGCCTTTCTTCCTCTTTTTGTTTCTCTGTGGAAAACTTTTTGCTGAGGCTATTAATGCAAATTTGACCCTTAAGTTTTTGGCTGAACAGCTCATGTATCAGAAGATAGCTTCGAATGTGGAAGCTAATTTATTGCAGGAGTTTGGTGCATTTTATCACTCTTTGGAACTTCCAAGGCCTTTTAAAATTCCATCTCTCTAATCTTACCTTTTACTATGGGGAGGTTCTGCTTGTCAAGTGTCTGGTGAGGTGCTTGATGCTACTTGCTGCTCTTATTGCCCTGCCATCTTCACTATATCCAAATCATGCACTTGTCATTTCCTGGATTCCCCTTACTAGGCTCTCTCTCTGTCCCACTGGGATAATTCTGCTTTCTCTCTGGCTAGGCAGAGTGATGCTGTTTTGTAAGCTAATGGTCTGCCTCCATTAAGTCATTAAGCAAGCAGACTTCATTGGTCAAATGAAGCGTTCAAATCGTGTTCAACAGGCTTGGCTTTTAAGGTCAGTAGATCTCTGGGTAACAAAAGGGCAGGTATGTGCTTGGAAGTATATCTATACCAGCCAAACTTTTAAGAATTGTAACAGGGGTTCTTTGCATGTGATAACTACTGAAATATCATCTTAAATGTCATCATAAATAAATAGAAATATCATCACCATTATTATCTAGAAAGTTTCTGTATTAGCTGTTTCTTTTTTGGCAAAAGTCAAGCATTTTGCCTAAACCAATGTTGAGGTTACTAAATTTGGGTGAAAAAATAATGCATGAAATCTGAAGTCATCTTGACAGGGATTTTATGTCCTAAATTGATAGAGCAATTTCACAGGCATAGAACTGCTATTTCTCTTTGCTTGTAATCTCAGTGCCTTTTTACTTGGATGTAAAGAGACTGTGTGGTGAAACACTAACAACACTAACAACCGGATTTACTACAGTATGTAATACGCTTTTTGTTGAAGCAGTTCCTTATAATCTTTTTATGAGTTCTTCTCAAGAACTGTAATAATAAATAAAAGGGACGATGTTTGAAAACATACGACAGAAACCTAGCAAAAAAGCTCCAATGGGTTTTGCTTCCTTAGAACATATAGCTTGAAGGAGAAAAAAAAATCCTGATGGGGCTTTGCTAACTATCTAGATGCTCATAATTGCCTGAAAAAACCTAATAAACTATTGAAATTCAGTCTTTGCTATTGCAGTGCCTTTTTCAAACTTCTGTGCGACTGAAATGATTGGTGTTTAGGTTTAAAGCTGTGACTTCTAGTTTACCAAGGCTGTTGCAAAACATTTTGTTTCTTTTTAGTGCAGTAGATCTGGCAAGTGCCTCAGTCCATGCTTTAAAAAAAATAAATTGAAAGGTAAAGAGAAAAGAGAAACTGTGTTTTGGAGATGCCCTGCCCACTTTGTCTCTCGCCATGTGAAGAACAGACTTTTCCCCCCTCATGCATCACCTGTGTTAAAGAAACTTCCGTGAGATAATGTATTGTCCAGAGATAACTGGACACATCAAGTGAGAAAATGTAAAACTGACCTTGGCTCTTATTATGTTGCAGGTACTGATGTTCTCATACTGAAAATAAACTTAACTCTTGCACTAGTTCTGCTTTTATGAGTTGTTGTACTGACTTCATTTTAAGGGAGGAACTATGACAATGTTTTCAAGTTCCCCCAACAGTAGTAAACACTCACGTGAAGGTCTTTATTCTGTGTTTTTGTTTTGGTTTTCTCTTTGTTTTTTTTTTTTTTTTTCTTTTCTTTAACTGTAAACTTTGGGATAGATGTTTATAAGACTGGGATCTGAGATATGTCTTGATTTTTTTGTACATTCTTGTGTCTTATACATGCAGTTTTAGCTGTAACTGCCTTTTGTTTTATAAGGCTTGCTCAAGCACTTTACTCTGGCTGCGTTTAACTATCCAGTTAAAAGCATTGGAGAATAATTTGGAAACTGTGTTTGAATGGCAAATCTCTATAACAGCCCATATAAAATACAACCAGGATTTCTTACTTAGGTGTCAAGATCTGATGGTAATACAAAATGAGAATATCTGTATAGAGAAGTGAAATAGTTTCCAGTCACTTATTTCAGTATGACTTTCTATATGCTTGATTGAAAAAAAGGACAGAATATTGAGTTCCCACAGAGGACTGGGGAGATGGCAAGGTTTTCCACCTTTCCAGTCTGACAAACTAGATGACATAGGCAAAAACTGACTTTGAGATCTCTTGTGGTTTTAATTTATTTTTTTGTTTGTGCATGCTTCTCCTGCTGTATGTATTTTTTGTAATACTTCTTAGGAGTATCAAGAGTATCACTTGTGCTTTATTACAAATTGTTTGTGTACTCATGGCACAAATACCAACCTCTTTGCTTCACCTCAGTATAAACAGAGATTCTGCTCTAATCCATAGCTATTGAAGTAATTATTTGTAGCTCTCAGATTAAAACTTAGAGTTAAAACCTTTTCATAATTCCTATTGAAGTATTTCTTAGTCTTTCATAATATAAGATAAAAGAAATATGTTGACTGGCAGGAGTTGGTGATTTCTCTTTCTTTTCGGTTGTTTACAAACTCGGTTTATTCCACATGAACAGGATTACAGTGACAACATGGGCAATGTATTTCCTAACATATCCTTGTACAGAAGATATATTTGTGTTTCCTAGTGATTGACGTGAGTCACTGAGTAGCATGGTAGCCAAGAGATGTGAATGCAAGAGTTGTTGGTTTGGACTCCGTGCATTGCCTTTATAATATATAATAACAACATATATATACTGTTGATATTTTGCACATGTGACCCTGAAATCAGTGTGGCGACTGGAGTTTTGCCTGGTGTTTTTTTTATTTTTTCTTCTTTTTAACTTCTGAAAAGCTGAGATTTGGTTTGCTCTTGGAGCTACTGCTTTTTGTGCTGGGCTGCTAAATGTCTAAGCATGAACTGAAGTTGTGGTGAAAACAGTAGCATATAGCCAAAATTTTTGGAATTTGCAGGTATGGGCAAGGTCTCTTTGATATTGCTGTGCCACTTTTGAACCTACAGGCGATAGCAAAAATAGTCATGCATTTAGGTGGCATTGCAGAAAAATTCTTGCATGTGACACAAAAGAGAACTAGCAGTTGTGTAAAACAGATGCTTGAGTCCTTTTGCTTATGTGTTGGCCAGTGAAGGACCCTCTGCAGTTTCCCAAATGTAAATTTGTTCAAATTAGTAAACCTTCTTTTTTGATAATCCATTTGTAGAGCTGCTGGTTGTGCTGCACAGAAGGGGAGAGGAGTTCTAACAACTCAAATGGCAAAAGAGCCTTTTTTTTTCTTTTTGCCAATACAATTAATCCAACCCATTTTTATCATAATAAGAAATGTTTTCTGTGCTTACTAAAAAGGACCCTTGCTTTGTATGTGGCTAAATTTTTGACTCCTTAAATTATTCTTATCAAGACCAAGATGAGAACTGGAAAAAAGGAATATAGTGCTCTGCTGTCACTTGTACATACTGTAGTAAGTCTCAGCAGCATTGAATCATCCAGTGTAATCATTCTGATTGTTTTGCTCAGTTCTTCACCATTTTTAGAGGATTTCCCCTGCCTCACGACTATTTCCTTCATTTAAATTCGTCTGTTCCCATTTAGTCTGAGGAAAACAGTCATCCTTATTAACATGAAACTGAGGTCATTTTGATGTCATTCTTCAGAAAGAATTTAAATTTCTTCACAACAGGACACTACTGTGAAAACTGACTCTTTAAAATGAACTACTTTATTTGCATTGTAATTTCAGCTGGGCCTTTAATCAAAGGCAATTCAGTTAAGTCTCTACATCAGCTTTAGTCTGTGAAACTTACTATAATTTTTTTCTGAATAGTTGGCAGTGTGATCAATATTTCTGTGACTTAGTATTCAAATAGTAGTGGCAGCAGTGAGGAGATGATGAATTGAGGCAGTTGCCAAAAGTAGCAGTCAGTTTCTTCTCTAAATGAGACTCACAGTGCTAAAGTACACCAAGAGCAGTCACAGTCTGAATGAAACATACCAGTAACAGTTTAAAATCATAGCACCATATCTCGATGGCATCTTTTGTTTTCTTAATGGAAGAAGTATTGCCAACATGTTATTAGGCAGTCTAGTTCTAATTCTAGTCACCCCTTTTTACAAATTGGTTGCAGAAGACTTCTGAGATTCCTTTGTTGATTCTGAGATGTAGGACACAGCTAATTAGCAAGCTCCTTGATTTGAAGCATCTTCATTAAAGATAATGCTTAATCATGGTTAGTGACAGTATTTATTATAATAGTGAATAGTCTGGAGTTGCATCAAATAGTGATTTATTTCTCAGTGCTGCTGAATAATTAGGTTGTTCCAGTAATTACCCTGTCCATGGTTATTTTCTTGCAAGAACATATTGTATTGGAATATTCTGACTGGCTTGCCGTGGTTCCACTGATATATCTTGATTCTTTCTTGGAGATTTGTGGGGGCCTGAATATATGTTGTATTGTGGGATCTGTGTGTGTCCG
The DNA here is from genome assembly GCF_028769735.1 of Zonotrichia leucophrys gambelii. Taxonomy (NCBI): domain Eukaryota; kingdom Metazoa; phylum Chordata; class Aves; order Passeriformes; family Passerellidae; genus Zonotrichia; species Zonotrichia leucophrys. The sequence continues at coordinate 41,672,619 of NC_088173.1, read as the reverse complement.
AGTTGCTCCAAACGAGCTACAGCTGCTGCCCAACTAAGGACCCTGCAGCTGCAGCTCGTTTGGAGCAACTCAGACCCACACAGATCCCACAATACAACATATATTCAGGCCCCCACATTTCCCCCCTTTTCTTTTAACAATTATACAATTACAATATGCATACAGTCCCAGCTCTCAGGCTGCCACAGCTCTCGGCTGTCTTTAGATACAACCATAGAATATATACATATCCCTATACAGTCCCAGCTCTCAGGCTGCCGCAGCTCTCGGCTGTCCGGGGGATTCCATACCTTCTCTAGTCCCAGCTCTCAGGCTGCCACAGCTCTCGGCTGTCCGGGGGATTCCATACCTTCTCTAGTCCCAGCTCTCAGGCTGCCACAGCTCTCGGCTGTCCTATCTTCTATAGTCCCAGCTCTCTTGGCTGATATTCCGAAGTCCCAGCTCTCAGGCTGCCACAGCTCTCGGCTGTCTTTAGATACAACCATAGAATATATACATATCCCTATACAGTCCCAGCTCTCTGGCTGCCACAGCTCTCGGCTGTCCTTAGATGTTCCAAGGCTCTTTTCCTTAAAGGCCATATTCTTACAGCTTTCTGCTGCTACAGCTCCTTAATTCAAAGGCCATATTATATTCTGCAGTCCCAGCTCTCAGGCTGCCACAGCTCTCAGCTGTCCTATCTTCTATAGTCCCAGCTCTCAGGCTGCCACAGCTCTTGGCTGTCCGGGGGATTCCATACCTTCTTTCAATGTTTGGTTGCAGTGTTCTTCCTCACACAGGGCACCAGTTGTTGTAATCTTCGCTGCAGTGTTGTTCTTGCCTCTCTGCTGAGGCTCTTCTCCCTTCTCTGCAGCACAGTCCTTTCTCTCTTCTCAGGGGCTCCTCCTGGGCTCTTGACCCACCCCTATTTATTTCAGTTACCTTCACGAGCTACAGCTGCTGCCCAACTATGGACCCTGCAGCTGCAGCTCGTTTGGAGCAACTCGGACCCACACAGATCCCACAATACAACATATATTCAGGCCCCCACATTTCCCCCCTTTTCTTTTAACAATTATACAATTACAATATGCATACAGTCCCAGCTCTCAGCTGTCCTAGATACATACATAGAATATATGCATATCCCTATACAGTCCCAGCTCTCAGGCTGCCACAGCTCTCAGCTGTCTTTCGATACAACCATAGAATATATACATATCCCTATACAGTCCCAGGTCTCAGGCTGCCACAGCTCTCGGCTGTCCGGGGGATTCCATACCTTCTCTAGTCCCAGCTCTCAGGCTGCCACAGCTCTCAGCTGTCCGGGGGATTCCATACCTTCTCTAGTCCCAGCTCTCAGGCTGCCACAGCTCTCGGCTGTCCTATCTTCTATAGTCCCAGCTCTCTTGGCTGATATTCCGAAGTCCCAGCTCTCAGGCTGCCACAGCTCTCAGCTGTCCGGGGGATTCCATACCTTCTTTCAATGTTTGGTTGCAGTGTTCTTCCTCACACAGGGCACCAGTTGTTGTAATCTTTGCTGCAGCGTTGTTCTCACCTCTCTGCTGGGGCTCTTCTCCATTCTCTGCTACACACTCCTTCCTTTCTTCTCAGGGGCTCCTCCTGGGCTCTTGACCCACCCCTATTTATTTCAGTTACCTTCACGAGCTACAGCTGCTGCCCAACTATGGACCCTGCAGCTGCAGCTCGTTTGGAGCAACTCGGACCCACACAGATCCCACAATACAACATATATTCAGGCCCCCACAGAGATTCCCAGATGATACAAGCTGTCACCCGTTTTCCTAGCTCCTCCTCAAAATAATTCAACTGTTTATTATTTTCTGCCCCACACCAGGAAATAGAACAGCTCTTAGAGATCAATTGTTCTGTCTTGCAGGATGTGTAAAGTAGAGGCAACATTTTCTTCTTTGTTTTTCTTCCCAGATAATGTAGGTTATCTCCAGGCAAGACTAATCTGAGGCTTGTGAGACGCTGTAATGGCAAAACTCTACTGTACCATCTAAATTCTAAAGAATTTAGCCATCTCTTTTTGCTACACACACCCAGTCATTAGTAGTGTTTCATTTAGTTTACATAATTATCTTATGTAGATAAAATTATTTACTTTTTATAAGTATAATTTCACAAGCATTTACACAATATGGCATGGCTTAGATGACCCTTAATCACTTGTGATTCAACTTGTTGGATGAGAAAATTTGCCAGTATTTATTTTATGGAAAACACAGAAATGAAACTTTAAAATTAAACTGTATGTAGCACAACTGCATCCTTCAGACAACTGTGTGTCATATTGAGCAATGCTGGGAGGACAGTTGATTGCAAGAAGTCTAAAAATACTTTAAGTTCATTGTCTCAGACACACTTGAAGTGACTTGAAACTCTTCTGCATGCTTTGGAAATGAGAGCCTCTATAGAAAAAGCAGTAAAACTCTGAATTTGCATTTAGAATGATGTGCTTAGGCAGTCAATTGTCTCATCTTGTGCTGAGGTACTGCAGTTTCTTTTTTCCCTCTGTAAACATCTGGGATTGTGATAATTCTCTAGATTACCTTGGAAATACAGCAGGACGTTACACTTGCAGGAAATCAGTTGTTCTTCCTGTCCCCCCAATGTCCATGTGTACAAGTGTGTGTGCACCCATGCACTGCTGCAGGGAGATTCTTGGGGCATGAGCAAGAGTTGTTTTCTTTATGATCTCAAGAGACACCTCTGATCAAGAATAAATAAATACATCCAGCTTTCCCTTTTAAGTTGGAATCTTGAAGCCAAAGCATCGGAGGTGCAGCCATGTGCAGTCTGTACAGACATCCTTCCTGCAGATCGCCTTGGATAACTGTGGCCATAGGAGGAGGTTCAGTGGGTGGGGAGGTGTGTGCCACCCCAATCCCTCCAGAGCAGGACAGGGCACAGGGCTTTACTCAAATAGGCGTGCTGGATTACTACTAGCTAATGTTACTTTAACTCGTCATGTCTTGGGGCTCATGAATCAGCTTTTCCTCTTCTTGCAGGTGTGTTTCTTCCATGATATTTTGCACCAGCTTACCCTGTACATATGTCTTGTCTCTAGTTTCATGAATGTGCTTTGGTGCTTCCCCCTCTTCCGTAAAACTCACTGTACTCTGTGAAATAAACAGGGCCAGGAGACTTCTTCTCCTTTTTAATGCCTTTATTAAAAGTGATCAGCTCAGAATTGGGCGTCCCGGCAGGGCTGCAGTCCCCGTCGTGTCTCCCAGGGCGACTCAGAGGAGGAGGATATGCGCAGCTCTGTCCACCAGGGGCAGAGCCGCGGATCCAGTCCTCGTGGGAGCCTTTAGGGCGTGGTGTCCCCGTCAGATCTTGCTTTCTCAGCGCGGTCCCCCTCAGTCTCGGCGCTGGGGACGACTCCCATGGTCAGGGCAAGAGGGACTCCGCATCTCTGCAGGCTCAGCACTCGGCTCCTCACGTCCGGACATCACTTCAGTCTCTCAACTCTTAGGTGGCTCGTTGTTTTTAGGGTTTTCTCGTTGCATTTTGGAGTCGGGGTCCCAAAAGCATGCTGGTCTTGGAGTCACTTTGCATAACCCCCCCCCCCCACCCTCTCAGGTGTCTTCACTATGGTAGGAACCTTAGCCTCGGGGAAGGGCCGTCACCCCGCTCCAGCCAGGGCCTTTACTAATACAAAAGGGGCGATAAGCTACAATGACCCATGATTACAATAACAAAGCACGCAGAACCCTGGCAGGGACAGAGATCTGGCTGCCTTTTTGTAACTTTTTCTCACAAAAAAATATTAACCGAATTTTTGTTCATAACACTCTGTGAAACATTTCAAGTGTGCTTTTAGTAAGTAAACTTAATGAAAACAAAACTGTTCTGTTTTTCTTTCTGATTATAAATTTATACCGTAAAAATCTCATACAGTTTCAATTCATATGTTAGCAAATGACTCCTTGGTACTCTTGGAACAATAGATGAAATCACTGTCTTACCAAATGTTGGTAATTTATAATTGAAAAATCATGTTGTTTCTGGTGTATGCATGCCATATCTCTGTGTGTGATAATGTACAACAGAGGAGGCAGATTCCAAAAAGAAGGTGTTAGCTGTTATTTTCATCCCTGAATCTGCACTACAGAGATTAGAAGATATCACAGGTTGGTCATTAATAACATCTTGCTGGCTCTGCTAGAGCTCTGCTGCCTCTGAAGGCTTGTCTAGGCCAGCTTTTTATTTTGGCTATTAGTAAGACAATGCCCTGGAGCTCCTTACTCTTCAGCTGGTCTGTGCCCTGGTAATGGTTGTTCCCTGCTCACCTGTCTGAGAGAGCTGGCCAGAGGATAAGATCAGTAGAAGTGGTCAGGGTTCCCTACTCTGAGGAGCTGGGGTGCATTGGCTGTGTCAGCCTGTGTATAATGTGTGTGTCCCTCACCTGGTGCTGTTCAGGGAGGTTGCTCAGTGTGCTGGGCAGGTGAGATATGCCTTGCTATAGCCGTGCTCTTGGCAGTGCCATGCAGCAAATGTGTTGAGGTTTGTGGTTCTGAACTGCATGCATTGCAGATCCTGTTTGAAAGCATGCTGGCCTGAGGAGCACCTGCACTTTCCCAGGACAGACTCTTAAATACTCAAAATTACAGAAACACCCAAACAACCCCAGTCCTATATGTAATGTGGTCAAATGTCCACCTCCAGAAGCATTTTCTCATCTTTAAAGTTTTCTGTGGGCGTAAGTTCCAGTGCAGCTTCACACTCTGCTTCATCATAATGAAGTCAGAAAGAAATTACTGTCAGGTGGGAAGATATTTCTTAAAGCATCTTTCAATATTTGCATGTATCGCAATGCCCTGGTTAGAAGTGTGTAGCAATCTATAGGTTGTGGCCAACAAGATATGTGCCAGAAATAGCATGTTTTTATAACCCAGAATGACTTGTCTTGCATACCAAGTTTGAGGTAGTAATTTCTTGATATGTAGCAGGAATTGGAGTTTTTTAAAAATTATTTTTATAATTGCTGTTCCTATTCCAAAACAAATCCCTATTTTCTACTTATCCTGCACTGAAAATCAGTTTCTTCCTGTCTTTAACTCTTTTCTATTCTCCGTTTGCTTGCATGCTCATGCCATTTTAAGATGCTTATCTTGCACTAGGAGAAGTATTTTAGAACCTTGGAGATCAACAAGAATAAGCAAATGCAGGAATTGCATGAATCTGTCACTTGGTTTCTATCAAAAAGAAAGCAATTTCTTAATTTGTTCTTAGTCTATTCTGAATGATAGGTCACCTGCATGCATGAATTCTTATCTTCTGCTCTTTCCTATCCCTCCTCCCCATTCCAGTTCCTCCAGAAAAATTAACAGAAAGGTGAACAGTGATTTGATATGTTTGATTTCTTTTATTTCAGGGCAGCTTCTTTTCCTCCATTTTAATCCTCTGAGTACTCTTGGTGATTCACTGGTCTTTCACCACAACGAGCTGGTACCTGGGTATCTCTGTGATGCTCAGACTGGGTCTAGTCAGCACCACAGCATGCTTATTTCTGGCCACGTTGTGCCTTTCTGTTGTGAATAACAAAAATGATTGTGGGAGAAAAATGGTCCCACTGATAAATGACAGAAAGCCAGTAAATTCTCTGCTCTGCTATTAGAAATTATATTAGAAAAATGATATTAGAAATGAGTTGTCTCATCCTAATGCCTCTCCTCTGGGCTTTATGTGACTCTCCTACCTGAGCTTATAGTTACTTTAATCTAAATGACAGTTTTATAGAGCATCACACAGAGGCATTTAGCGAACTTGGGATGCATTGTAAAACAAACTTCTTATAAAGTTGATCTCTTGCTGTTTTGTTTGGGGTTTTTTTTTTGAGAGTGCAACTCACACATGTTTTGATTTTTCATTTAATTAACATTTTGGATCCCTATGAAAACTAATATAATAACATCAGGAATATTATTACAGGTAGATCATCCAATGAATTTCGAAGTTCTAGGTTGCCTAACATCTCCCATTATAGTATTGTCTTAGCTAAATAATGTTTGAACTGGTTATGCTAATGACTTTTGTCATGACCAGTTTTGGTCCTGGATATCTGTTGTAAGCTGTGTGTGAGAAAAGGAGTAAAAATGAGATAACTACTGGTTTGTTTAAGCAAGATGTCCTTCTTTGTCCTCCACCCCTCTTAAATTGTTTCAGTAGCAAGGCTGAGAGACCTGGAAGGCATTTCAGGGTTTTTCAATAAGAGCTTTTTTGGGGGAGATGGGAAGGACAATATTGGTCTTAGAAGGAAGAAACTTTTGGAATATTGTTCAAAGTCGAAAACAACAGAAAGTTTGTGGATGGGACAGAATTAAATATTTTAATAATTTAATAAGTTAATCTATTAACAGCTCAGCAGTGTGGAGACAGACACTTTTGCACTGTGAGTGTTCCATGCTTAGAGAGACCAGCTAAGAGTTGCCAGTTCTAGGTAGGTTTCAGTGTTATGCTAGTGGCAGAATAATAAAGCCCTTTTTAATACCAATATTTGATACTTGAGGTGAAATGAAACATTATTAGCGAGCTATTTTTCCTTCTCTTTATAGCCAAGTCACATGCATTTTCCCTCCTCTCCTCTGTCTTGTCTCCTTTTTATCAGCTCAGTTATTTTGTTGAAATAGTGGAGGAAGCATTGTTGATTTGTATCTAGAGTTTTGATTTTTGTGCATTTTAAAAATTATATCACAATTTTACATTGTATTCTGAATGGCTAGTATGTATTTGGGTAGCAAATTATTTGTAAGTCTTTGGGATGTCCAGAGATGGTATCCTAAAAATACAACTGCTTGAATTGCATATGCTTTTTGAAAATCTAGATATTTTTAAAGATACGTGTTTTGTCTCAAACGTCAAATTACACAAAGTCACTTTTTGGTATCTTAGTGTCTTAAGAAAATATTGCTCAACAAAGCAAGAGTCCCAAGTGAGATCTGGGCCATCTGAGTCAGTGGCTTACTAGGCAGTGAATTTGGGATAACGAGGTCCAAAGCCTTTTTTTCACTGACACTGCTGGTTTTCCCATTTTGCATTTCCATTTTAAGTGAGTATTCCTGCAGTGGAGTGAGATGCATTGAGAGGAGTTTTGGATGCTTGGCCCAGCAAAATGGGCTGATAATGAGGGTTGTAAATGTGTAAATCTGCTTCATATTAGTTGTGTCGGTTGTGTGTGTTTAATATTTGGACTTTCTCCTTACCCTCATCTGTCAAACAGAATAGGTTTTATTTGTATGTACCTTATATTACTTTGAGGTTGGATACTCCTGGCTTTGGTGAATGAAGGGCATTAATTACTGTAGCATTTTTATATTGGTAACAGTAAAATAGGCGGGGGGCTGTGCTTTGTGAGCTTCGCTTGATGGTACCTTGGGAAGAAGCTTGTGCTTCAGAAAAGGTAGTTACTGATGTTCTGTGAAGGTTTAAGATTTTTCCAGTGTGATATCTATTAACTGTAAGCATGTAAATTCTTAAACGTAAATTTCATGTTCTCCATGAGAGCTATTGTATAGAATGCATAGGCTATGTATGTAAAATTTAACAATGGAACAAGGCTCATAACCTGCTGGGTAGAAGTATCATTAATTTTAGGCTTGGACCAAGCAGTGTTTTCTCTCCACAATTGTAACCTGTGGGGTAGAAAGGGTGCCCAGTTTTGGTTTCTGTGCATGGCAGTGTGTCTCTGCAGGAGTGATAGAAGAGTAAGCTGATTAGTGTGATTGATACTGCGTGTCAGGGGTCTGGCATAGTGGGCTACCATTGAGACTGCATCGTGAAACCACACATGGATGAGGTAATCTCATTAGATGATTAAAACCTTCATTGAGTCTACCAGATTGCAGAGCTTTCAGTTGTATTGCTGTTGGGAACTGATGCTAAATAAGTGAAGTGCTCTCCTTGGAGTGATGCTGAAATGAAGATCTTGCTGGGTTTTTCTCTAGGATAATAGTTGCAGCATCTGGAAGCTGATGAAGAGTTTTCCATCTTTCTGTGTTTAAAAGTAAGATTCTGCATGATGATGTCATTTTCTCTTAAAATCATTGTCAGCCTTATCATGCTTTGCTGTTTTTTGTGAAATTCTGTACTATTTGTGTTGGGAGGATATGCTTTGTGTAACTTCCTATGGAATATTGCAGTGTATGTATCACTGTTCTGTTTTTGTAGTCTGTGTTTCTCCTGCAGGTTGGCTTTGACTTTGTGATGAGGATTAGTGTCGCTCCTTATCCTCTTGCCTGTCCTCTTTACAAGCAGTGTGGTAGGCACCACGTGTTCATACCAGAGCTGGTGGTATGCAGAAACCCCACCTAACTTATTCACATGCTACTTGTTTTAAGGAGCTTATTGAAAACACTGAATTTCAAATTAAAAGTAGTGTGCTTGATTAGTCCTATACTTGAGCGTAGCTCTTGTTAGCAAGCTACAAAGTTTCTAATTCTGGATCTCCAGTGTTGCAGTATTTTTAATGCAGGGGTTACTAGAACAGAATTTTGGAAAGTCAGGACTGCTATTGTAAGACTGGTAGTGACCACTGTTGCTGTATAATCAGTTAAAAAATAGTCCAGTTAATCTGTTGGGAGCTTGGGTACAAACAGAAGAGGGATTTGTAACTTCCATTGTGTGTCCTGAGCAGTTTGTCCATTTCTTTTGCTTCCAGAAAGTACAGTATAACACTAATGAGCATGTCCTGCGAGACAAAAGCACACAGATTCTATTTTTTTGGCAAGGGAACTGCAGCAATGTGTTATCTTCTGAATTCTGTCATCAAATGTGGTTTATTTATTTAGCAATTCTGTAAGGAAGTGACCTTTGTCTAGGAACTATTTTGGATCTGGTGTCAGAAAAAAAATAAAAATAAAAGAAGCCACCACTACAGACTATTCCAGTATGTGAAGAAGTGGGGCAATATACCCACTGTGAAGAAAATATTCTTTCATGTGTATTTGACAAAAAATAAAATCACAAACTTGTACAAGTTAATAACAGGTTACAGATACCAGTATTGTGTGGATTTGATCTGCAAAGCAAATCTTACACATCAAGTTTTTAGGTTTAATTTTATCAGCTTACTAAAAATGGCATAGCTTGATGATAGGAGACATCATCATGTGATTGATTTTAAAATCCAGGGTTATACTGGCTATTAGTGATGGCAAATTAGAGACAGGCCAATAACTTATATGCGAAATCAAATAAAATTTCCTCAAATACCAAATATTTAAGAAAATAAATGAATTGAGAAGTGTTCTAATTTTTGCATTTTGAAGAAAACTTTTGAACTGTTCACAAAGTGTTATTTTACTGTAGTTATCTTTCTGTGTTGTGGACTGAAGTGAAATGACTCTTGCAATATCTGGTATGTATATTTAGGCAAATATTTTCCGTTTCAACTTTAGATTGCTCTCAAGTATGAATTATCTCAAAAATCTCCTTTTTGGAGACCTTGGTCAAGTCATGATGCTTCCTGAAATGTTTAGGGCTACTCTGTTAATGGCACTACTTTGCAGGTACTTTTTACTGTAAGAGCAAATGTTATGCAGCTGTATTTTGCCAGTGAAGGACGTGTTCTAGTGAACAGAATATAAAAAGTGTTTCCATGAAACAAGGCAAAGTTTTGATTATGAACATAGAAAACCTCCTTTGTTGGTATGAGTGCACCCAGCTTACTCTTTCCAGAGCATCTCCTGTGAACGAAGGAGAAAAAATCACAAGTGAGGGACCTCACAAGACCCTTTCCAGAAGGAGTGAGTGACTGGCTTTACTTCTTCATGCAGCTTTCTTCTTTCTGCCTGCTGGATGTGCTTAGAAAATGAACTCCAGGCATGATATCTCAGCCCTGTTGGCTGTTGGCACAAATAAGTGACTTCAGGATCACCAAGACAGAATGTAAACTAGGGAGATTAACCCATGACTGCATTTGTTAGTCTGTCTGTCTTATTTAAAACTTACAACTCTTTTTCTGCCTGTATAGGCTGGTTGTAAAAGGGCTGAAAAATCCATAATCTCTCTTGGTTCAGATATACTTGTTTCAACTCTGTGTCTGTAAACTGAGTCCCCTGGAAAACAACTGTAAAAAAGCCTGACTCCAAACTCCTCTCCTGACTGAAGTGAGGAAAAAACTATTTTTAACGTCATTTCTTAGATAAATGTTGAGTAGAGTGGAGAACTGGAGTCAAGTGCCTGAGCTGTTGCAGAAGAGAGGAAGGCAAGACTGGGCCTTTCTCTGTATAAAAAGCAGTGGAAGATCTAGATTATCCAGAACGTGTGTTGCGTCCTTCCTTATTCTTTGTTCCTAGAGGAAACAAATAGGTTTGGATGATGGTAATTTGTGCTTTGCCCACTAATTTCCTTTCACTGTTAGAAATCAATATCCACTGTTTCTTTGTTTCTTTTGCCTTGGGTTAAGCCAGGTGATTTAAACTACTTGATTGTCTGTCTGTAGGAAATGTTCAGGAGTTATTTTGCTAAGCATGAACCAGCTCTTGAGCTGTCTCTTTTTATTTTTCCAAGAAATTTTCCACATTTCTTAAAATAGTGTGTTCACAACATATTTGCTCCGCTGTTTTGTGCTGTTTTTCTTCCTTCCCACCTCCCATAACAGCCTAGTGGGTGAACCTGAGCAGCACCTCATGCTCTACCTCTTTGCTGTTTCTTTGGTAATGTGTTTGCTGGGCTGACTGGCCTGTTTATACATGCAGCCTGTGTTAATAATAGTATCATAACACCAATTTGTTTTACCTGGGCTGGAAATAAAAATGTAAGTATTGTGAATCAAAGAGAAAGCAGTCATTTGTATATGCCTCTCTACCTTGTCAGCTCATTTCTGTTGAGTGTGATCAAGTCACTGAAACTTTTCTTATGTTCTGTGAGCATTTTGTCAGTTCTGTTGGTATGATGTGATACCTCTTTTAAATGCTAAGAAAAGTTCAGCTGTAGCTTCTCCCCCAAGCTGCATCTGATGCTGCTGGGCAGAAGGTGATTAATTTGTATGTCTAGTTCAGGCGCATGGTATTGCAGAAAATCATCTATGCCTGCCACCGTGGGCAGGAATTCATAGTATAGCAAACCATTAAACTGTGAACCATTAAACTATGCTTTTATTATAGTGTTTAAGCAGAGTTGTAAGAGGTAGAAAACATACAATAAATACTGGTTATGCTTATTTATTAGTCATGAAGCGACTAGCAAAATTGATTCATCCGCATATTTTGGTTAAGGTGCCAAGACATTAAAGTAAGTGTTTTTTATTGTTACTTTGATTCAGTGACTTTCATCACCAAAATACTTTTCCTCTGGATTGAAGCAGTTTGGACTGTGTCTGTCAGTAGCTGATGTGAGCAGTTCTAGCAGTATTTATACTATTCACCTGCCATGGGGCCTCATATTTTAAAGTTTATGTTTTTGAACCTAAACACTCTGGCTATATCACCCCATTGTCCCATCCTCAAAATCTTCTGGTCTTTACTAGGTGGTAGTGTAATTTTGCTTTAGTAAAATCTGAGTTGACTTGCCCAATCTGCTGGAATATATCTTATTTTCTGTGAAAAATTTTTAAATGGGAGTGGAAGAGTGGATGTTCTGGCCACTCTGGCACATCAGCTTGTTACCAAAAGTGAGAATTCCTTTGTTTCCACATCAGTCAGCCTTTGGCCTCTCTGCCTATCCAGCATAACAAGTGCTCTCAAATCATGTGGTAGCTCCAGTGAAGTGGCACCTGCCTGTCTGGGAGCTGGAGCTGGCAGCAGCAGCACAAATAAAGTGACATTAGTGGTGTCTTGCCTGCACAGTTGGTGACAGTGAAGATGCAGACACTCTGCATCAGTGGTTTCCAAAATTCTGGTTTGACATTGTTATTATTGGTCTTAGTTCTTCTCTCATGATTCAAGTCGTGAATAAGCAGCTTCAGCTCTGTGGCTTTCTGGGAGGAAGAGGCTTCCATCAGAGGCAAAACAACATGCTCCAATTTATATCATCAAATCAGTTGTGTGTCTAACTGGATTAATAATAATAATAATAACTAATAATAATAATAATAATGTTATATATAGGTTTAAGAGATGGAAAATTTTGTACAAGATACTGTACAAAATTAAATCTTGCTTCTGATTTTGTGCCTCTTGCTCTTGTTTCGAAGCTCCATTTTAAGGACTAAAAATGATCATTGTTAGAAATAGACTACACTTTTTCAATGTCATGATACAGATGTTGAAAAACAACCAGTGCTGTTGCAAATCATTACTACTTATTACATTGCTATGAGTTATAAGTGGCTCCAGAAAAATGAAAAGGGTTAAGAGCTGAGATAAAGTACCTACTGACTTAAGTTGTTTTGTCCGTTTGAGGTTATCCGCTATTAAAAATATTTTGAAACTTCTACATGTGTACCTTATAATTCTGTTAGATGACAAACAAAATGTAAAAAAACATGTTTTTCCCTTTCCACAGTCACATTGTTCCTGAAGTGCTGGCAGTGGTAAGAGCTTCCAGTCAGTAAACAAAGTAGATGCCATATAGGTGTACAAGAAAGACAACAAGTAAAGTAACAAGGCATCCAATTTTAGAGTTTCTTTCCTGCCTGTAAGTTAAGAATTAAAAATTAAATTTTTTATAGCGAATGAAACCAATTATGAAACTAACAACAACAACAAAAAAAAGTTGGATAGTGCAGTGCTTGCTTTCCATGTCAAAGAGCAAAATGTAAAAATGTGAAGTACTTTGCAGACCAGATAAGGTAAAGTGTAACACTTGAATCTGCTCAAAACCAGAAAAGAAATAATAATCTGATAGGGCTTAAATTCTCAGAGCAGTGTTGGTAATTTAATGGTAGATTTTATTTCTTTAAAGTATTTTTAATGTTTTTCTCTATTCCATGATGTGACCTGATACAAATGAAGAAATTAACAATCTCACTGTACTGAGCAAACAGCAGGCTAATTGTTCACTTTTTATTGAGTGCACAGAGGAGGAGAGAATAGTTTGTGGTGAGATCAGAAATTTTTGATTTCCATGAATCTCTTAGTTACTCATTAGAAGGATGCTGTTATCAAAAAGAATGAGAACTACAACCTCCACAAGGATAAATGCTTAAAAGAAGAAACCTTTCTTAGCAGTAAAAAGTGGAGAGAAATGGTGATGTTTAAAATGTCTTGAGTTTGTGGGCATTTCCTAGATTACAGGAATGATCTTATAGGGCCTTTTGCCTCATCTTGTTCTTTATCCAGAGAAATGCCTGGCAGAAGAATGCGTTTTAAGTGAATTTAATGTTGAAATGATGCCACTTAAATTATTTATCCTTAGATTATACTGAAGATGTTTGTATTCATCATCTGTCCAGATGCACAAAGCATGACTTCACTTATGCTTAGATGAGGCCTTAGATGTGGGATGCTTTTAACTGATCTAAAAGTGAAACACTGGACGTTTGGTAAACTAAATGCCGTTTGTCTGGTAGGTGGTTAGATGCAAGGAGCTGTTCAGCTGGAGCTGCAGCACAGCTGTGATATCTGGCTTTGAAAATGAGGGCTAAGAAACAAGTTCCTCCTTTCATAATACAGCTACAAAGATATTTTTATTTTTCTCTCTTTAATTCCTTCTTGTCATATGATATTTACAGCAAAAGAGCATTAGTCAAAATGACAAGAGCTGTTGAAGAAAGATTTCTCCTAGCAATTGTTGAAGGAAATGCTTCATTTTTAGAAAAAAATACATAAAGCTTCCTATCTTTTCACTTACTTAAACTTAGAATCCAAATTGAATTAAAGGTGAGTCTGGGAAGAGGGATAATTGTATCTGTCACCTTCCAGTTCTTTTGATTTTGCTTTTCCTCTCTCAAACGTGCGAACTCCCTATTTTTTAATTTTAGTTTTATTTTTAATGAAGGTTTCATGAACCGTGAGGGTTGGCCATTAATTTTAGGCCATTTTGTGAATGCTGACTACTTAAAAATAGTCATGGAGTCAACCTTGCTTCCTCTCAGGGTTTATCAGTTGGAAGCATCTTCTTTTTATCCCATGTGTAAGCAAAGGCTTCTCTGGATTGACGATTTGATCTGTATAATGGAAAATCTAGGCAGGATATCCTTTCTCTGTTATTCCTTGGTGTAATGGCATCAGGTTGTGTCTTAAAATGGGGGAAGGGAAGAGGAGGATCCTATTAGCAGAGAGTGGTATCAAGGGACTCTTAAACTGCAGGATGGCTGAGGACCTCGTATTTACTTTCCTTGTTGGACTATTTGTGCTTCAAGCTGCTCCTCTAACATGTCAGTGGTGGCTTGTGCTGCTTGTGTGCTGTTTGAATGTTTTGTGTTTGGGAGTTGTTGTTGGATACCGAGGTCCGTGAGGGGCTTCTCTGTAGTTATTTTGAGCTCCAGCAGACCTTAATGAAATGCTTCATTGACAAGGTACATCCAGTCTTACCCTGCAGAAATGCAGTGCCTGGGCTTACCCTGCCAAGAAAAGAATGTTTCTGTTGTAATTCCATTATTAAAATGCCTCTGAAATGGAGTGGTGCCTAATGTGCCATAGAGGTGCAGTGAGTGCTTGATGAAGTGTTTGCATGGGGTAGCAAACATACTCAGAATTATGTTGGAGCATTAATAATGTTGGAAAATTATTACGACCTTGCATTTCAGCATGCTTGTAACTATTCCATGTAATACTCATAGCTTGAGATTTTCCTTGGTGTTTGCAAGGCAGAGGATGTTACCAACCTCTCTGATTGTTAGAGAACCTTGGCTTTGGTGTTCCTGTGCTCAGGAGCAGGAGTCTGTGTAAAAATGGCACTGACTCTTTATCTCACCCACTGCCCCTTCCTTTGTACAGAAAGCACAGTGTAGCTCTGGCACAAGAGATGAGTCCCTCTCTGAGTTGGTGCTTCTGTTGTTCTGACTGTGGCCTCTGTGTGTTGTGGTGTAACAGCAGAGGAGGAACCTGGGACGTGATCGTGGCTTTGCAAAGTAATAATGAGCAGGTACTTGGAGTGCAAAGCAAAAAGCATTAAAACTAATGAAAAGAAATGCTTTAATTGCCTATTTGGACTTTGGAATCTCTAACCCTCCAGTGTTTATGCCAAGCTGTTGGTGCAGTTTAAAGTACATGAGTTTTTTACTGTTAATGAAGATATATATGGGATCATTGCTTGGGCTTTTATGTGAGGAGTAAAGATCTTTCCTTCTTCACTGCACAGTGCATCTCTGCTGCTTAGTGTTAGCAAACTGATCTGTGACTTTCCATCACCATGGATTAACTGCAGGGTTTAAATGGACCCTTGCGTTTCTTACAAGAATGTCTTCTGATTCTATGGGACATAAACCTATTTCTGATCTAAAAGCTCAGATAAATAAAAGTTTTTTAAAGAAAGACAAAATGATCTAAGAAACTTCTACTGCTCTTGCTTACGCTGCTGGTGAACTAATTTTGTTGTATATAACAGCTTATGGCTTAAACACAACATCTCAACACATGCAAGCATTTGTGCCTCTGTGCTCTTAATAGTCCGTAGTAAAAGTTGCACAGTTTTTAGGCCAATTCAACCCAGGATCTTGAGTAACATTTTAAGTCTGTGGAGATAACGTGTTTTAAGTAGCTGTTGAAAAACCAAGGCAAGAGAAGTTTTTCAAATCTTAAGCCCACCCCTCATGTATTAAATCATTTGAAATCTTACAATTGCTGTTATTTTCAGTCCATTGTGTCTGCTTCCTGTTGGTCAAAGGTTATGAGGATAGGGTGGTGTAGAGTGAGGTGGGAAGCTGGCAGGAAAAAGAAAGCTTTGCTTATTTTGGGGTGGACAAAACTACAGAAATGGCCACAACATTGCTTACATTTTCTGAAGAGTTAAAGAGGTAAACTAGTCAAAAACTGTGTTCTTGATGTTGTTTATTTTCTGCTTTGTAACTTAGGTATGGGGAGAATGAATTGGAGTGAGGGGGCTTCCTTAAAGAATGTTATCTTTGTGCTCGAAATTTTTTTTTGTTCAGAAAGAGCTTTTGTTTTGGTTTACAAGTTAACTTGGTGAATGCTGATGTGAAGCAAGAGCCTAAACCTCTCTACCTGATTGCCTCATATCTACTAGCTCTAAAAAAGAAAAACAGGAGAAAGGCATTGTGCCATGGAGTACAAACAGAAGCTCTGGTGTATTGCTTCAGTACATTGTGGGTGTGTGTTAGGTGTGTTAATACAGCCTTCTAAAAATACAGTTTATCTTAATATTTGTGCTGTTACTGAAGAGCTGTCTGTGATTCCTTGTCTGTCCACACGTCTGTGAATTGGTTGTGGTGGTTACATTCCACAAAGCTGTTCATCCTAATAATGTATGGCACGAGGGTTCTGTTACAGTCTAGGAAGAAGTGGAAAACATTTTATGTGAGCTGATGAGAGCTAGAGGAGTGTTTTGTAAGCTAATCCAAGTAATTATATTGAAGCATCTTAATATTCAAGTATCCTGGTATGTAGTTGAATTAGCTATTGGTATGTGAGGTTGCTGGTTCCTGAATTTCTTAACCATTTTGTGACTGCCAGTGAGTTATTTGTATCTAAAAGTATTGTTTGCATTATTGGAAAAACAGTATTTTTGCTACAATAGGAACTCAGGGTTAAGGAGCATAGTGAAAGGAATCTATATATCATAATGTCTTGAAAAAAATTTGGACTTTATACTTGTTTACTTTGAAATCAGTTTTTCTCTGGAGTTCTTCAGGTCAATTCTGCTCAGAAAAAAACTGCTGAAGCCTAATTGGTAAATATTTTAACTGTGTAAAGTGAGAATGTATTTATCAGGCAGAACACTGATTTTTATTTTATCTTAGCTTTTACTTTTCTTAGCAACTCTCTCTGCCATCTCTGTATATGTACATTTCAGATCTGGTGATTTGTAATGGGAGAGCTTATAGTTTTAGTGTTAAAATGTAAATCACCATTCCTAATTCTTCCCATTTCTTATAGATGGGAAAAATTGGATGTTCCTTATATATGAACAGGGAATTCCTTGCAATGCCTCACAGTATGTAAAATCCACTGTGAAGCTTTGTCAGAACAATAGGTTTCCTTTAGCTTTCCCTTCAGTGTGCCTGAGGAAAGGGCTTGAGTGAGTGTCAGTCCTCGTTGCTGTAGCAGTGGTTGACTCATTTGTGAGAGGTGCTTTGGTCTGCACATACGTGATTCCCAAAGATGTTGGTGACTGTGCATCCTTGCTCTCATGAGGAATGGATAAGGATGGAGTGTCAACGTGTCCTGAGTTTAATTTGTAGGCACTGTTTAAAACATAGTCTGAATTTCCATTGGAGACTGTGTGTTAATGGATGGCTAGGAGCTTCTTTAATGCAACTGGTAGGTTAAACCAGATTAGTTACGTGGGAGACAAATTGTAGAAATTATGGGATATCTTTGTACCATCATCCTTAATTTATTGCTAAATCCCTCTTAATTCATCATTCCCTATTGAGGCTGGAGAAACTGATGCTTCTGTAGCTCAAATGCCCTTTCTTTTGTAGGGTGTACAAAGTGCAGGACTTAAGTTTATGAATATTTTGTTGAAGAAATGATATACAGAATGCTTGGCCTCTTGCCATCTGCAGAAAGCTCTTGTATTGTTTGCAAATGAGCATACTTGAGTGATCCAAACATGAAGCAGTGACACAAGCATGTGTTGTATGGTCAATGCAACTGCAGTGTCCCAGGATCTAAACTGTGTTAGAAATTGCATGTTTTTACAAAATTCTAGTGTCTCATCTTTCTTTTCCTTATGTATAAGTCTTTCACAGATGATGAAGATAGGTATCTACACGGGAGAGTAAGAAGGAAAAAAGATAAAACTCAGTTTGTACAAAATATTACAGGAAGCACTGGGCTTTGATCTGGAGGAATGGGAATTTTTCCTTAACATGTTACAAACACTGCTTCAAAACTCCTGTGCTCCTAGGAAATGAGGGATGAATGGATAAAAGCACATGGTGAAATAGTTAATCCCCAGCCATTAGAAGGCATGCAGCTGTTGGCATCAGTAGAGTGTAGCCTTGACTTCTCAGCTTCGAATTTTTCACGTCTTTTTATAAAATGCTAATTTTGTTTTCTGGGTCTTCATTCATGCAACCTGCACCCATGAGCTCAGTTGGAATCCAAGTCAGTGGCATGGCTGGTGTCTTCTCTGCCTTGTCTTGTTAAGGGGGTCCTGTGAGCATGGTGGCAATCCTTGTAATAAGCAATGTGCAGACACTTCTAAAAACAGGCCAGAGCAAACCCTGAATTATTTGCTTTCTTAAATTAAGAGCTGTGGGGAGAGGTGAATTCTAATTAAAAGCTGATAAAAAGACTGAAGCAACTTTTTAAAAAAAACCTCAACAACAAAACCTTTGTCTGGTGAATACACAAAGACATCATTTCTTAAATAAATCCATGTGATACAAGGTCAGATTGTAATTTGGTTGGGCGATCACAAGCACTGACAAAGAGGCTGATCTTTAGGGGGAATCTGGAGGAAGGCAATGTCTTGCCCTTGCTTATTTGTTCAGGAAGCCTTCAGAATAAAGATGAGAGATGCTGGAGAGAAGGAAAAATTACCCAAATCTGGTATTAGTGGTAAAGCAAAAAGCAATAGGGGGAGACATGCAAGAGGGAGAGAGTCAAGTACGAACACAGACCTCACTAAATAGAAAAAGCATCAAAATAGGAAAAGAGGTCCCAAAGTACAATACAGCAAGTCAATATGTAATCAGAATGAGAGAAGGGAGATTCTCCTGGCAGCATTATTTCAAGTAGGATGGATATGGGAAAGACTATAGAGAGGGATGATCAGAGTATGATCATGATCAGAGAGGAATTACCCAAATTTTAGAAATATTCTGGGAAACAGGGCAGCAAGCGAAGGCCCATATAGATGTGTGGGTAAGGGACCTGCAGTAGCTGTATTGCTCCTTGTGCCAAGGCAGAGCCTATGTTGTGAGTATTGTGTCTTCATTGCTGACAAAGGAGCGAGATGGAGTGGTGAAAGGAGATGGCAAAGCTCCTGTCAGTGGTGGGGGACATGCTCCCAGCAAGTTCCTAGGGGTTATGTCCTGGTTACGCAGGATGGGTTGTGGAGAAGAAGTGGAAAGGTGACTTTGCAAGAGATCAGAACCACTGGAACTATTACAGGCATTTCAATTGGATTGGAGAATTGTAGGAATAGAGAGGGACGATCTGGTCACTGGTCCTGGCCTGGAGACAGTGAAATGGGGGCTCAGGTTCTGGTGCTGCTGCAGGGCTCCTGCTTTATTGCTCTGTACCGCTGTGAATAGGTTCTTCCTTGGGGAAGAGATGATAATCTCCTTTGGTGATAATTCCCAGGTGTGCAGGAGTAAGTTTGTGCTTGCCATTAGAAAACTTCTGGCATGTTGCAGAAAAGTATTTACTGAAACCAGTGGTAACAAAGATCAGTTTAATGTGAATTAGATGATACAGACCTGGCTGCACTATTGCACATTGGGAATAGGGATAAGTATGTAGGAAAACAAAGATGTAAAAGGCAAGAAAAAATTAAGAATTCCTATGCAAAATCAAGAGAAAAATGAAGATACTCAGTTTCAGATTTACAAAATAAAGCAGCAGTTTGTGCTACACTGTCTGCATTTTATTTTGTACCTTTTTTGGAGCTTTATTAATGCTGGGAGACTAATCCACATGTTGAAACATTAGTTATGAAAGAGCTCACAGTAAATGTGTGTAGAAGTATTATTCTGCTGTACAGAATAGTGTTTTGTTTATTTAACAAGCTAAAGTTGGAATTGACAGCACAAGACTAGAAAACGGTGACAATAGTTTGAAAACAGGAAATTTTGGCCTTGTGTGTATTCGGAACAGATGATCAGGATGATGGCCAGGAGAGTGGAAACTTCCACTGAGACTGTTTTTTCCTTATTTTGCTCAGTGACAAGAGATGGTGCTTCCTGGAAAACAAGTCTTAAGTATTTAAAGAAAGTTATAACATATTCAGTATTTTCCTCATATCCCATTTGTTTGTTTCCCAGCAATCTGTTTACACTTCTTAGTATCTAGTACTACTTAGAGTAGAATATTTGGACTATTGTCAAATCATGGAATTGTTGATTCTGCTGTATAGAATTAAGACACTAAATATGCTTTGGGTTGGTTTTTTTTGTTGTTGTTCTTGCTTTAGTTTTTCTGTCTCAGGTTTCAAAAGATAAAGGACTTCATTTTTATGGAAGCAGATAAGAGGATGTCTGTTGCCAGTTAGTGATATGACAGGGGTTTCAGAAATAACTACCAATTACATATTCTTCAGTTCCTGATGCTCATGATATGGCCTTTCAAAAAGAAACCAGATTTTAAAACCCCACAAAACCAACAAACCTAAAAGATTTAAAAAGAATTATGGAAAATGCTTTCCTTAAAACACTTCAAAATAATTCTGTCTGTATAGAAATCCATATGGAAATCTGCAAGTGTTAATTTCTTAGGGAAAACATTTGAAATTTTGCAATTTCACCATGTTGGAGTTAGTTCTGCAAGCTGGAAGAGCAGCAAGTGGGAAAATTGAAGTCCTGTACTTGAAGTATTGTTACCTAACGTGACCTCTTTGTGCTGCTTCCCAGCAGTTCTCCCAGGTATGTGCCTTGTGGGATGCAGCTCATCAGTTACAGTTGTCATTGGTCTAGGCTGACCACAAACAGGATTTAAAAAGAAGCACAGTGTGAGAGAACACTTTTATTTTTGTTTCATTTGAGCTTCTGCTGGGATGCAGAGCGCAGGTCTAATCCACAAGTCAGTGAAGCTGTGCCAGAGGTGTGTTTGTCTTCTGCCATGGCTGGAATACCTGCATACTGGAAATGTGGGGGCAAAAAGGAGCAGAAATACTCAGCTGCTGTTTGGGATCCTTTTTCTGGTTGTTTGTCAGAGACATGTACCAATTTCTATTTACTGTTATGTAACCTTTGCACTGAGAAGTAAGTAGAAAGAGAGGAATAGATTAAATAGATGGGAGCAAAAAGCAAAAGAAAATTAAATCTTGATCCTAGCAGACAATTGAAAAGTGCTCAATAGTAGCTACAGAACTAAAATGTCCATAAGACCATTAGAAAGTCACCTCAGGCTGTGTCTTTTGCTATTTCTACATCTCTCTGGTTCACGTTCTGCCTGCTGTCTTCTGTTTACTTCATAAGTTCTTTTGGAGTAAGGAAATGTCTTGCTGTGCATTTATGAAACACCAGGTATTTTTTTAAGCCTTCCTTGTGCCCCTGGGCAAGTAATTTCTTTCTGCCAGGTCTTAGTTGATGTCTCTGAGAAAGAAGGACGCCAAATAGTGCCCTTTTAAAGTACTCTGTGAGTACAGAGATGAAAACCTAAGCACAAACATCCACACACTTGAGAGATGAGAGGGAAGACCTGAGATTTGTAATTTTATTCTTGGGTTTCCTGGTCATATATAGGAAAATATTTATTAACAGTGTTACTGGGGTGGAGTGTAAGGAGCTGTCTTTGACTTAGCCAGTTCTCAGAAGTTTTGATAGGTTTTTTTGACTGGATGCTACCCAGAAGAAAAATGGCAGCAAATGTGCTAGAAGAGGAAAATCAGTTTTAAGCAGCCTTAGAATGGTGGGTAATAATAGTAGGAAACTGCAGAAGGATAATTGATCAGTTTATCAGTAAACAGTCACTTTGCCATGTGAGAGCTAAATCTGTAAAAAATGGACCACAAAAAGCTGTCTTGGATTAAACATCTCTAAGCTTTTATTTTAACATGTCATGTAATCGTTTTGGCCTCTTGAGAAACCGCTTAAGGGGATCTAAATGGAAGGTTAAGTCCTTTGAAAAATCTAAATTATCTGCTCTTTCCTGCCCCTTCCTCCTTCCTTTCCCTTTCCGTTGATGTATGCATTCCTATTTCCTACATCTTTGAACTACTGAATGAAGTACATCTTGAGTGTGTATGAGGAGAGAGGAGGGAAAAATAATCCATAAATGTAAAGATTAAGGGAAGTATAGCTACAACTTCTTCAACAGGTACACCTCTTGTAAGTAGAATATACTGTAAATTCTGTGTACTGTATACAGTAGTATGGACTAGTTAAAAAAAGCCAAAAACCAACTAAACCCTAACACTCCTGCATGCTGCTTTCTATCAATTTCTTAGCTTCTACATTCACATTGAAATCAGCAGTTTGCATACATCTTAGTAAAAAAAAATCAACCCTAATCATTGATATGTCTTGGTTTTACTTTGTACCCTACTCAAAATGCTGTGTAAAAAATACAGAATTCCACTGTTCCCTTGATCATTTGATGCTCTGTGGGTGAGCAGCCTGTCACATTTCAGCCTCTCTCAAAGCAAGTAAACAGGCTGGTTTCTGTAGCTGTGATGGTCTCATGACAGAGGCAGGACAATGTTTGGCCGGTCCTGTGTTGGGCCAGCTGATGTGCTGTGCAGCCCAGGAGAGAAAACAAGCTGAAAGGCACACAAGGCCTTTCTTAGAATGAGGGAAAAGCAGCAAACCTTGTTAAACTGTGTTTTGTAATAATTTACAAAGCCTACACAGGCTTTTGGTGAACTTGATAACCATGATTTTTGCCTTACAACACTTACAACAGGAGCAGTTTTTCTTCTGAATTAGGTATTGGCTTTGCAAGCAGTGTTTAGAGGCTAAGTCCTATTATATTTATAAAATATATTACTAAACCATATTTG
This sequence comes from Zonotrichia leucophrys gambelii, assembly GCF_028769735.1. Taxonomy (NCBI): domain Eukaryota; kingdom Metazoa; phylum Chordata; class Aves; order Passeriformes; family Passerellidae; genus Zonotrichia; species Zonotrichia leucophrys. Next base: position 41,649,939 of record NC_088173.1, on the reverse strand, counting down.
TATTAATAAGATATTTTATATATTTGAGTGAATGTTTCATTTAAAAATATTTGCTCAAATTTCTTTCCAGAATTAAATAACTACAAAATACTTAAATCATATTCTAGGTATTTTTTCGACTTCTCAAAGCAATTGACTTCTGGCACAGAAAACCAGTGTTTGATAATGTATGGCTGGTAATAACATAAGTTATATGACAGATAAATAATTAGTTCCTTTAATTTTCCTGTGCTGTAAATTGGTTGCATCTTTTTGAGTGATTATGAGAAATAGTTTGTAGCATGCACTTCTGTAAAAGAAAACAAAATTTTCAAACAAAAATGCCCAAATGGGTAAAAAAAAAAAAAAAAAGGATAAAACTTGCATAAGTACGTATTTCTCACTTTCTCACTTTTGGAGATTGCTCTTCGGAAAGCTGTTGCTGTAAAAGCTCTTCCTTCCACATATAACACAAATAGCACAATATTCTGTGCTTCAGTGGGGCAGTCACAGCTTTCTTTGCAGCGACAAATACTGAAATGTTAAAAATAGATCAAGCTTTAAGAATCCCAGATATTTTCAAATAACAAAGGGTGATTTATGTGAGCTCATTTTGCACTTGGACAAAGTATAGAGGCGCTTTTGTACTATGATTAGCAAGGGCGCTGATGTCAATTTGCTTGTCTAGCTTTTAGCTTTATTCTGCTGCTAAATTGTGCTTTGTACTGTAGTCCAGACAACCTTTGCAATCTGCCTTGTTAGTGTGTAGTTTATGGAATTGCTTTTGGTTTTGAATATAATCTGTGCCAGTTTCAGAGTGTGATTCACTATAGGACTGAAATAAATGTTCGCATGTGCACTTTGTGAAAACCCTTCAAAAACAGTAGCAGGTGCCAGCAGACTAAAGCCAATATTTTAAATATTTAAGACTTTCTGTTTTGTAGCCTAAAGGGCTGAAAGGAAATTCTTTTTAACTCAGTGTTTTTTCTCAGTTTTAGAGTCCTGTTTACCTATTAATACTCAAAAGAAATTGTCAGGATTGCTAAGAACCTTTCATTCCCTAACACAGTACTAGAAATAAATTTTTAGAAGAGGCACACCTGGTTGATGCAGAGATGATAGAGGTTTTTTTGCCTGGCGTTTTGTTGTTGCACAAAATGTGAGACAAACTGTGAGACATCACACTTCTCAATTGCTCTTGTTCCTCTCCTATCTCTAATCTCTTTCCTCTTGATTTCTGCTTTAAAAAATTCATCTGAGTGACTAAAGGCTGAAGTTAAAGATAAAGCTTGTTTCTGAAGCAGCTTGTAGCAGTTATCTGTCATCAGCCTTGCCTGGAGAGAGGCTCATCTACTGAAGCTTTGTGTTATCCCAGCATCTAAGTTGTCACTTGATTTGGAAGCAGGAAACAAAACTCTACTAATGTTTTTGGGGCAATGTTAAATGCTGTTTATCTAGCTGTGCTGCTAGGACATACTCACATTTGAAATCTAAATCAGAGAGGCTTAATCTATTATATCTTCTACATTTTAACTGTTCACCAGTTAAATTTACTGCTACTATGGAAATAGTTGCTTGACACTTTGACTTGATTCACACCATTCATCATTTAAAAACAGATGCTGTTTTTCACAAGTGCAGTAAATACAATTGTTTTGTAGTTTGAAACTATAGACATTATCTTAAAATCAAAAATCTTTTAGAGCTTTGCTAGTTGGAGAATGGATCACAAGCCTTAATTGTGCTGTCTGTCCTTTTTCCCTTTCTCCTGTTTTCGGTATTATCTTTTCATAATAGCTTCTGTAGCTTGATACCCCAAACAGGCATGCACAGTGGGGGTTTTGAATCTCTGGGGTGTCGCCCTGTTCTTCTAAGCCTTCTGATGTTTACATTTTTGTAATGGAGTTTCTCACGCACTTTTATGTAAATAATGATTGTTTTTGCATTCCTTTCTGGAGGAGGAGAAATTTGATAAACTGTTGGTTTGACCAGTGTCATTGGAGAAGTGGCAATTTCATCCTCCAATCCAGAGTCATTTTTAAAATTCTAAATATATCAAAATCAAGAAATAAACCTTCTTCTTGTTACCTTGGAAGTTTCAGCATGCGTGTCGTTCATTTTGGGTCCTATTGCGACACTGGGGCAAAGCCGACAGCGCTTGTTCAGAATGGGGAGACGGCAGTGCAGTACTTGCTCCTTGTCCCCCTTCCACTAGTTTGTTTGAAGGTAGCACCTACAAAAATGAAATGAATGCACTCTTGTGCCTCACAAAAATGGCTCTGAATCTTTCCCTAATACACAGCAAGAAACTCTTGTTTTCAGAGCTGCTGTCCCAGTGTTTAAAGAACATCACACATCTTGACCCCTTCTCGGACCATCCTTGCCGATTCCGTTCCTTTTCCTTGATTAGCACACAGCCAGGGGTGGCCAAAATGAAAATTTCCCTCACCCTCACCTGTCTTATTTATGCATTTCTTCTGCTGGTTTTCTTTGTTTTGTTTTTTTTTTTTTAATCTTTCAAAGGACTTGCTGACAACCTTGTTTGAATATCCTAAGGAAGTTTAAAGTAGGGTGACTTGGGGCATGATGCGAGTCTGTGGTGTAATGCACAGTGTCTTGGCTACTGCACTGATTTACTTGGTCTGCACTGTGTCTGGGCTTTGCTTTCAAATTTCTCAGTGTGAAAGACGTGCAGCTCTCCTTGTGAGCAATGGCAGTGTGTCTAGTTTCTTCTGCTGTGCCCATTATCCTGGCACTGGGTAATAAAAAGAAGCTACTATCATAGTATTGCTGGTAGAGCTGAGGAGCAAAAGTGCAGCCAAGTGGAGCAGTAAAGATGCTGTTGGAAGCAGCAGGACAGCTGTATGCTGACCTTGGTTGTGTGGTTTCAGTTCAGGTCCTCATTGAGGATTATGGCAGGTGATGGAGGCCCATGGGATGAAAGGCAGCTAAGGATTCGTTAGAGAATACAACATTTTGCATTTGCTTCTCTCTTAGACCAGCTTCTTTCTGCAGCATCAGGAGGGCTGGTATAATGGGCATAGTGTCAGACTATCAAATCAATTTGTTCTGTACTGCATTTGTCTGGTAAAACTACATCATTTGGTCATTTTCTCCATCCCCATCTCTCTAACAGTTTCAAAAAATAATAATGTGGCTCTTTCTCTGTAAGAAGTACTACTGTAGAAATATTATGAAGGTTCTAAATGCAGAGTTCCCCTGGAATTGAGGTGCATGTACAGTGTGAGTATTGTCTGTTCCTTAAATGCAGGTCATATCGTTGATTATCAGTGAAAAATTCGGTTAAAATGCATCAGCCTGAAACAATATATATTGGGAACAAAACACCATGGAACACTTTAAAATGTATTTTATTTTGTCTCTCTCATGCCTGTGACAGCTTCCTTCAGAAGCCCTTTTTGTGATTTTGTGCCCCTTTCCTGATCCCCACCCCATTTTTTTCTTTCGTGTATTCATGCTTTCTCATTTTGTAAACAGTGATTTAATTTATATATCCGCTTGCTACAAACAAAGTCAAGATATAAAATTTAAAATACAAATTCACTAATCCTTAAGTCCACTACTGTAACAATACCTAAATAGCGTTAAATGTGGGTATTTGATGTGTATAATAATTGAGCCAGTTATTAGTACTTGGTTCAACCCAGGTTGGAATCACACATAAAAGGTCTTAAAGTGTGATTTCTTCCTCCTAATTTTTCTTCCTTTTCTCCCTCCCCAATTTTCAGGCATGGAAGAGAAGGTGGTTTGTGCTTCGGAGCGGCCGCCTAACAGGGGATCCAGATGTATTGGAATACTACAAAAATGACCATGCCAAGAAGCCTATCCGTATTATTGACCTAAATTTGTGTCAACAAGTGGATGCTGGATTAACATTCAACAAAAAGGAGTTTGAAAACAGCTATATTTTTGATATCAACACTATAGATCGAGTTTTCTATTTGGTAGCAGACAGCGAGGAGGAGATGAATAAGTGGGTTCGATGTATCTGTGATATCTGCGGGTTCAACCCTACAGATGAGGGTAAGTTCTGTTGCTTTTTCTGAGAAAGTGCAGTGCCTATGTGTGAAGAACATTCCAAAGATCAGATGACTGTCTTTAGCTGGCATATGTTTTAAAGCTTGTGGGTATTGGCCTTGAAACTTCCTTGTTATCCTCAGAAAAAGTAAGCAGAACAGAGGGAGGTACTCAGAATTTGTTACAAATTATGTAACTGTTCTTATGCTGTAGAACTTGGATGACACTCTGTGTGATGTTAGTTCTTGGAAGTACAGGAAAAATCTCAAGTAAAATCATGTGTGGCAGTAGATCTTAATCGTTAAAGGAGTCCCATTTGGTATAAAAGCATATGGTTATACAAGCAGGAATAAGTGCAAAATGTCAGGTTTCTAATATTATCATTTCCCCGTCTGCTTTGAAACTTGGGGGAAAAGAAATCCACCCCCATCAGCTAAAACAAACAAAAAATAACCTGTAGTTTTGCTCTATCCAACTCAAATCCTACCAGAATAGATACTGTATGAAGGCAGCTTGTAGGAAACACAATGCTGTATTTAATTCTTTGCAAATACCTTGTGGCCACTGCTTGTCCTGAATCCGTTCTTTTTTATTTACTTATTATTCATGCATTCCTTTTGGAGATTAGTGGGTTACAGGCCTTGCTGTAGATCTGTGCACAAGTTCCAAGAAAACATTAAATAGGAGTGGTAAGAGGGTTATGCATAAGGCATAAGAGGGTTATACATAAGGCCTGACTGAAGGGGCTAGAATTAAATCCCTGCTTTTTGTAGGATTGTGGATTGAGGGAGGTGAAGGAGAAGAAGGGGTTTGTATCACTTTGCTCCAGCGAATTGCCACTCGAATAGCAAGTTCAGGGGAAGTTGCTTCTTTTGCCAGTTCCAGCAGGTTTTTGTGGCATCCTGAGCACACACAGGCCCTGCAGCGCGTCTCAGAGAGCAGCTGCCGTGGGGTTCGGTGCTCAGCCTGCGTCCCAGAGAGGTGTGGGCAGGGGGCAGTGCTCCAGTGCAGCTGTGGGCACAAGTCCTGGCTTCTGGGGACAGGCTGGAAATCTTGAATCTAAGGAGGAAACAGGTTTGCCTGGCAGCTCTTCGGCAGAGTGCAAAGGAGCACGTGTCCATTGCACGGAACAGAGAGGTGGGGTCCCCTCAAAACCATCAGCCCTTTCCTCTGGGAGCTGGTATGCTGTTAGCCCTTAGCTTTCTGTCATTGAACTGAAAATAAAACCTGCTGTGGATGTGGAGAGATGTAACTGTGCCCTCATAAACTGAGTTTTTGCTTCAGTCAATTGTATCGATAACTTCTCCCCGTTGTACTCTCATTGCATGTTTCATTTTTGACACTTTCTCTTTGGCTGAATGTTTTGGTTTGAAAGGACAGGTGTCTACTATACTGAATTATTCCAAAACCTTTACTTCACTCAACTGAGAGTTGACAGCATTGTCTGTTTTATTGGTTTAGTGATGCCTTGCAATGCATTGAGCAAAAATTTTAAAAAAGGAAAATGGGAAAATCAGTTGCTGAGTGTTTATTGCCAAGTTCTTATTTTACCAAGATGAATCTTCATGCCAGTGAAAGAGCAGGTCGTAAATATACTTTAAAAATCTGTGTTCACCTGCAGCTTATTTTGGGAAGTTAAAGAACAGGTGAAGTTCAGATAGTAAAAACACATTATTATTTTAGTCTGGACCTAAACAAGAGGAGTGTGTAGCATGAGAAGTCTTTCTATTACCTGTGGAAGCAAAAGATAGTTTTCTTTGAAGCTGGAAGAAATGTCTCTTGCCAGACAAGGGTTTGTTGTGTGTCCTGTCATTGGCATCCCTTGCTCAGTCAAGAACTAGGAACACCACTGCCCTGTTGTTCCTTCTGGGGTTCATTTGGAAATCCAGGAACATTGCCTTCTTGGATTTATGTGGGAATCTATAAAATCAGAGGGAGCTATAAGCCAAAAATGTGTCACCAGTGTTTTGCTTTGAGCTGTGTTGAGAGACGATCTGGGATGGAGAGACTGAATGGACCTGATGTACCAGTAATGGCTGTTTTGTGTCTTCTGCTGTGAAGATGTCCTCTGAAATACTTTCAGCAGGATGAGGATAAATGTTTAAAGAAAGGTAAAAATAGAGGAAATGTTTTTTTAAAAATGATTAATGAGAAGAAAAGTTGAAGGATTTTTTTTTCCTGAGAAGAAAACATTGAGGGAAGAACTGACTTTCAAACACAAGCTGCGATAAGCAGGACATGGATCCGTTGTTATCTGTAGAGAGAACTTATTTTTCTTTCAGTGAGTGACGTAACGATAAAGAAAACCCTTTGAAGGATATCTAAGCACAAGCTGTGAAAGTCCTTCCCTAGAATTTAGTAGACATCTGTGATGAATGTTTTATATGTGATGCAGCTCCATGTTTCTGTAATTTAGTGAATTGTGTTCTTGGCAGAGCAAGGAAAGGAGGAAGTGATCTTACTATACGCAGACATGTTACTTGCATGTATTAATTTGAATAAAGATAGCAGTAGCAAAATAAACCAGAAGAAATAAGGTAGGGAAGAAGAGGGGGAAAAAGGAAGAACAAGACATTAAAATTTACAGTTCATTTACATAAACAATAAAATGTGGTGAAAAAAGTTTGTCATTTTAAGGATCATACATTGAAGGAGCTGCAGCTTGCTTCACACATGATGCTTTCAAAGTTTCTTTTCAGGCTGCTGCTATTTGGTGTATGCCTTCCTACCTTTTTGCCTTTGGAACAATAAAATTTTGTATTTGCTTTTTTTAAATGATGTTTTGATAATCCATGCACTGCAGGTTGATCACAGCTTCGGTGCAATATCAGAGACAGACAGGATGAATGTAACTTCCCATCCTGACTCCTTCTCTTTGATAAATAAATAGTGGGTATTGGAAGGATGCTATTTAGGGTGCCATTCCTGCATGAAGGGTCTGCCTGTAAGAAACAAAAAATGTTCTTCTTTGACAGCTTTAAAAAGTTCATGACAGGGCCTAGCACATATGGCAAAGCAAAATTGCCATCCCAGTAGCATGTGTTGAATATTCAAGACCTTGGTCATTAAAGGTCTCAGAAGTAAGGAGAAATAGCTGAGCTTCTATATGAAGGAAGGGCAGCTCTGGAAGAGCATAAAGTGCAAGGACAAAGTACTAAACTTAAAAAAAAATTGCAGCTAGTTTGCACTATGGAGATGATGTACTTAATGAAGAGCTGAGGCATTTTTATATCTCTCAGATATGATTAGCTAGAAAGAATTGTTGGCTCAAAGGTGACGTGCCAGAAGGATGGGTGATTGATGACCTGCAGTGCAGTAAAAAGGAACAAAAGAACTGAGTTAAGCATTAGGAGAGAAACTCTCCAGAGAAGGGTCATGAGTCTGTCTGTTGTCACAGAAGTGAGGCAGTAGGTTTAGAAGGAATAGTCGCAGAAAGGCATTTGTTTTTTGAAGGCTTTTTTTGGTTGCTTACTTTGAGTAAAAAAAGTTGGGGAGATAATGGCCACTGAGACATACAAATGTGATGATTTTTTGAAGAGTGGAATAACTGAGAGGAAGGTGATGATAGACTGTGAAGAATGATGTTAGAGCTTTCTAGCAAGATTGCACAGGAATAATCAAGGGTTTGATAGAACTGGTATCTGGTGGCTCAAGCTGAGATGATCACTGTCTGTTATCCAAAGGAAAAGAGAAGACAGCAGACAGGATTAAGATGTCTTCTACTGTAGTAAAAGAACTGGTGGTTAAGTAAGATGGTGATGATGAAAAATAGAGTGTAAAATCTGCAGCAGTAGATCTTCCCTTTCAAGATGTGAGGCAAAAATACATATATTTAAAAAATAATTTACTATCGGGGCATGATCAGCATCTTAATCTTGAATGTTTGAGGTCATTATCTTAAGCTGACAGCTGCATGTAACAAAAGTTCACATGGAAGGTGATTCTGTTCTTCCTTGAGGAAAAATGAACTGAATCTATTATGCCTAGGTAATTTACTTAATTTTCTCTTGTTTCTGCTGGACACTTCTTGTGCTGTTGATGTTACTGTTGAGTCTCTGGGAGAAGGGTTGGCAGAGTGTTTTGCAGGTTCCCGTGAGTCTGAGGTGCTGAGAGGCAGCACGTGGGATGATGGAAGCCTCTCTGGAGCACAGAGATGCCTACAGCCAAGGAGAGCTCTGGGCATTTTGGTGAAGAAACATATCCAAGCTTTTTAATGTGGTGGGCTGAACTATTTTTCTTCACAAGCACCTACAGAAGTTAGTCTATAACACGACTCCTTGATTATTTTTCCGGCTACAGATGTTTCCTTATTTCTCCTTTTAAATGAATAGTCTTCAAAACAAAATTGCAGGTGGAGAGGCGGTGTCAATTCCAAGTGCAAATGTTTTGGTATTTTCAAATTTTAAATGGGTAACCAAAACTTAGAATTACACACGAACTGCAGATAGCAAGAACTAAATTTTAGGTGTTAGCTCTGAAAGCTGGAAACTTCTGTGTATGATAGAACCTGGAGCAGTCAGTCGTGTTTCTGGTGCGGATGCAGGAGGCAGGGTTGTCCTGGACATAAGGCGCGAAGCTGAATTCTTCATTCCTTAAAAAAGGTATCATGTTTATCTTCAGGAAGAGAGACATACTGTGAGATTATATTAAACTAAGAAAATAAACATATGAGATGCATAGGAAGTTTTTCTTAGAGTATTTTAAAGGACTTTCTCTGGCTATAGCAGAACAGTTCGGTCTGGAGCTTTACTGCATAGATTTCATATTGATGCCGGGCTGTTCACTTAATGCCAAATCCCAAATCCATGCTCATGTGTTTGTGCCTCTTTTGGGCTGGATCTGGCTCTCATCTATTGAATTAATGTGTGAACAATGCAAGTGCCCATCAGCACACACGCGCTTGTGCTCTGTGTGTGCATATGTGGCCCTTTGATTCCAGGATGTCTCAAACAAACAGAGAAGTTCTTTTAAGGCTTCAGGTGTAGTTTTGAAGTTTTTATTTGATGGGATTTTTTAAATTATGGCTCTTTTTATTGTATCTGTGAATTTTTGGACAAGAATATTGCTCTAATATTTTGTTGGCCACTGGTTATTTTAATAACACATGTGTTATAGTAAGTGGATGGAATGAAACCTCTCAGAAGAATGGAATGATCATGCCATTGCACATCTGTTGCTGATTCACTGTTGCAATGGAAAAATCCCATTTCTGTTTTCATATTTCTATCTACAGTGTACAAAGAATGCATTTTCTTACTTCAATTGCAATTTTGACATTTAAAGAAATGCATGCTGTAATGAGGCCTCTGTGGTTTTTTTACTATGAGAACATTTCAAGTTTTTGCATAATTAGAATATTAAGAGACTGTTCATTATAGTGTAGAAAACAATTACATTTTTGCTTTCATTAAAAAACAAACACCAAAATATAAACCCAGTCCTAAATAGAAACTCCCACACTCAGATTTTCTAGGTTGAACACAAAGCAAGATATGTAGGAACTTGTGGGATAAAGCAGCTTCATATATTTGAGGAGGGAGAAAGTGGAGCCTTTCGTTATTCTTGTTTAGAAAATGCTCTTTTTACATAATAAATTTTACAAGATATCAAAATGATTATGAAGAAAAAAGTATAAATTCTAGTGAAAATGAAGCCTGTAACTACTCATAACAAACCAGCTGAGAAAAGATAAGACTTTTGCCCTGTTTTCAGAAAGCTGATTATTCTAGCTGTACTGAATCCAGGAATTATAAAAACAAAATAGAATTCTTGTTAGACTAATTTGCATGTTAAATTTTCTGGCTGTTTTTCCAGCTCCCAGTTATTTCAAAGCAGTCTGAGTGTCTGAGCTCTGGGAACAAACCAAATGACTTATAATGCTCTTTGGTGTGCAGATGACCCCTTCCCTAAAAATCTGCTAGTCCAAAGTGGAGCAAGTTGATGATGTACTCTTTGAAATCATAAATAGCTGCTGGAAGAGCAACTTTCCTTCATATCAGCTTGAGGAGTGCTTGGGTGAAGAGAATATTTGAGAGGGTGCAGATAGGCAAAGAGCTTTCATTTGCTCAGTGATGAAAGTTTTAGCATTACTTCTTCCCTTGTAGTAAAATTTGAAATGGCATCAATGCATAAAGCAAATCTCAAGTGCTTTAGACCAAATTCAGTAGATCTTTCAATCTGGCATTAGCCCACACTATTTAACATATACAAAATGCCTGTGTGAGGATGGATTTCAGATCAGAAAGTTGGTATTTTAATAGTTAATGCTCTATATGCTGAAAAAACCAAACAAACCTCAACCAAACCACACAAACACCTATCTCAAACAAACCCCACACAGATCTGTGAGAGGATCAGGGTTTTTATCAAGTATTATCTGTGTCAAAAGAAAGAGACGACTCGTCAGAAGGACAGTGTCCGTAATGATCCATTAACATTAATGGGCTCCAAATCCTTGCTCAGAGAACAGATCATAAAGCTTCCAGGCAGCTGGACAGCATCACCTTGAAAATTCAGTAACAATTGAAAGGGACACATTAGGAAAGGAATGGAATGAATCACTGTTATATCTTCATAAACCAGTGGGTCCTAGACTTTTTTTGTGTGTGTGTGCTTTGTGTGCAATAGTTAGTTTCTCTTCTCAGGAAAGAAAAAGTAGCAGAGCTAGGAAAGGTGAGGATAAAGGGAAACCAGATGTACAATGAAATGGCTTCTGCACCAGGAAGAATTAGGCAGTACCAACTCAGTAAAAACTATGACAAAGTTGTGTAAAGTTGGGAATGGGAATTATGAGTAGGAGGTAATTGTTCACAGTTTCTTTGAAGATGGGAGCTGAAATATATCAAGTGAATATATCAGGTTTAAAAGGAAGTGGGTTTTCATGTCATGCGTAGTAAGGTGTGGACCTCACTGCCATAGGAGGGTAGTGAAGTTCAAAAATATAAAGTCACTCAAAGAAATAGGAGAAATTCAGAGAACAGTGTGTCAGAGGGTAGGTCAGCAGAGGCTGTGGAAGCAGCCTATGTCTTGGGGTGCCCCAGAAGCTGGAGCAGTGCATCAGGCTTTGTGGATACATTGGCCTCTTTCAAAATTCATGATTTTATTTTTCCCTGAAAAGTCACCCTTGAGTTTTGCTGCTCTTCCTGGGAATGCTGGTGCATGATGTGTTTAATTGCATCAGGTCACGTAGGTACTGTGTGCATGTTGGGCTCTCCTGACTGCATGAGGGCTGACTGGCACACCCATGTTCCCTGGAAGCCTCAAGGATATCCTGTTTGATTTCTCTTTTTTCTCCTCCTGTGAGCTTGGCACGGAGCAGTTCCAATGGCGTGAGGGTTGTGCATCGCCAGGCCCGGGAATGGGGTGGGCACTGAGGCACAGGGGAGGTCTTCAGGATCTCATCTCTTAAGTGTGGTCAAAAAATGATGTGTTTGGCAGGAAACTTTTCTTGCCCACCCTTACTGGTGCATGCATTTACTTCTGTTCTTCAGTTCTGCAGGGGACAGGGCAGACAGCTGCTTGTCCTTTCTCCCACTGCTGCTTTTCCAGAAAGTACAAAAAGTACATTCCTGGTGGGTCCATTCAGGCACTTCTCTGTTCCTGCTGTTGAGCCCCTGCATTAGGGGAATCATGAAATATTAGTAGGTGCCTCAAAGGGGCTCCTTCAAGCTCTTGAATTTCGTAAATGATAGAAAATTGTTCATATTTTATATTTAAGCATGTAGAAAGTAAGCTACTTTTTTAGTAGCTTTTGCATCCAAGTACTGCTGTATTTGAAAGGAAAAAATGAAGTGACTCTAGAATACAAATAAAAAGGATGTGCATAGGAATTGTAAATACAAGGATATTTAAGTAAACATCGGCTATTTTAAGTAACAGTTTTTAGATAACAATTAATGTAATGGATTTTACCTTTTTTTACCCCATTTTTCTAAACCATAGGATGTGGTTTAGGAATATGTGTTTCAAGAAATGTAATGTATAAAGAATTTATAAACATTACAAATTATAAACATCTCTATACTATCATTTATCTGATCTGCATGCATCAATTTATTTTTATGCATGTGATCCCTTGATACCGTCTGTTTCTTTTCCTTCTTCTGCTAACTAGTTTGATGAATAGGTCAGCCACAGCCCTTCATAATAATTTTTTTTTAGGCTATCCTACTTTTTCAGGAAGGTTGAGTTGAGGAATTTTCATACACCTAGACTTCTTCCAACCACATGGGTGTGGTGGGATTTAATTTCTGAGCCTGTTCAGATACCATGGAAGTTCAAAGCAAGTGTGGCTATTTCTATTTCCATGTCTAAATCACTTGTACTTGGTGTACACAGAACTGGAAGCAGGAGGGCTGTGTTCTGGGCTGCTCATCTCTTATTTCCCAGAGCAGTGCTGAGAAGCAGAAGCTGAATGAAGCTACTTTGTAGTGCATAGTTGGCCTGTAAGGCTGGCAGGAGCAGGAGCATTGGATAATAACATGTTCATTTGAACAATGCTAATAATCAGCACCCATTCTTGGGATGTACAGTTTGGAATGTACAATGAGTTGCAAGTAAGCCTTGATAATTAGGAAATAGTTTGCTTAATTATGTTGTTCTTAGTCAATGTCAGTAAAACAATGAAAAAGCCAAATGATTGTTTAATATTTGATGATGTAGATATTTTCTAGCCTCCCAGATAATTTAATAGTCTGGATGTATGTATTCGGAAGGCAAAAAGAAGTTGCATGGATAGGAAGTGGATAAGAATTATAAGGTTATTTATAAGAATTATAAGGTTATTTTAAAAAAAAAGAAAACCACCTCCTCTCCCCCCACCCCAAAAGAAATCCAAACTAAGCCAAAACAAAACAAAGAAATGAAACCAAAACCAAACCCAACCCCTTCATTTATTGCACAACAATAAAAAATTAGGGTATGTAATCAGGTGGCTTAGTGGAACATGTTACCTGTTGTACCTTTGCATTATTTTTCTAGTTGTAAAGAATCTTCCATTGCCAAAGCAGCAGTTTTCCTGTCTGTTTTCAGATACTGAGAGTGGCCAGATCTTGCCTGGTAACTAATCTCAAACGTTGAAGTGACCTTGGTCAAAAAAGAATGAGTACTTCCAAGTGCTGACTTGGGTTGCCATGTTCAAGTAATAACTTATGGGCTTGTGCCTGCCCTTGATTAGAACAACAGATTTGTGTTTTTAGCTGTATTACCACAGCTGTCAACATATTTGTTCTTTCTGTGGCCAGAAAGCAGGTTAAATAAGTCTTTAAATAAGGCAGAACCTCTGTTTGCAAGGCTTACTTAAGAAATTGATTGCAGTTTGAAAAGATAAAGATTGATATATAAATGTAAATTCCCTGAAACAAACGTTAACACCCAGATGTTATCGTGTCCAATTTAACAAATTTGAACTAAAGCCTGAGGGTTTTTCCATCCTCTGTTAATTTTCTTTTCTTACTGTTGAAGAACTATTTCTTCACTATATAAAGAAATCTTTGCTTCTGTGTTTTGCAGATGCTGTGAAGACACCAGTTAGTTCTTTACAACCATCTGCTGAGTTACCCTTGCCCATCAGCACTTCACCGCCCTCCTTACAAGCAGAATCTTCCCTTCCTTCTCCTTATCGGCTCATTAATGTCCCCCCTCTGGAGTCTGCCTCTGGTCAGGAAGATCCTCAAGACTACTTACTGCTAATAAACTGTCAAAGTAAAAAACCTGAACCTATGAGGTAAGTCACTTTTGTTTCTTAATAACACTTTTTTATATTACAAACCAAGAATGTTTGTGCTAAGTGCATTTTGTTACTACAGAGATACTGAGCATTTGGATGCACATATCTACACAGGGAAGCTGCCTGTAACTTTTCTTTTTTTTTTTTGTTCCATGCATCAAACCTTTTGCTGCAATAGCAAGTTGTTTGATCAGTGTTATATTGCATTCTCCAAAAGTGTTGACAGCAACTGCCAAAATGAAATATCACAGTGATGCATCAATCCAAGCCTTCCATTGGAGCTTTGAGTGATGCATGACACAAAGTATGCTTTCTTTAGCCACAGTCTGGTGTGCTTAGTCCCGTTCAGTACTAGAAAAAGCTGGAGGAATTTAGCCTTTCTCCCTCCTGGCATTTGGTTCCCCAGTTTTGCCAGTTAAAGCTTTCATGGAAGGGGTTAAGAAAACATGCTGATGTTATCATCACCTGCCAGGTTACCACATCACTGAGTACAGTGATCTTCAAGTGGCATTTGTTTACTATTACTAGCATGATTCAGACTCTCAAACAAGAAGAAAACCCAATTATTTTATGATAACAAAGAATGCAGAGGCTGAAACCACTCAGTTTCCATATCCTGAATTTCAGCTTTTTCCTAATAACAGATACTTAAAAGGAAACTCAAATAAGCTTTATTTTTTACTAAATAAAGAGTGCCTACACAGTCAGTTATCTAGAGAAGTGTGCAATAGGAAATTTGAAGGAAAAATTTAGAACTTCTACAGAATTAAATTTCTATTTATTTCTCCAGCTGCTACTTTCAACTTAAATAAATCCACAGCACCTCCTGCATAGGAGGATATGATATTCATATTAGCTACCTGGGAAATATCACTGTGTTTTGCCAGAATGGATCATAGAGCAGGCTGCCTGGGGACATACTGGAGTCTCTGTCCTCCTTTAAAAAAACTATTTAAAAGAACCAAAAATGAGCTTGACTGGACAAGCTCCTGAGGAGCCTTTGCTGTTTTTGAAGGGTTTGCTTAGAGGTATTGGAAAAGCTGAGCAGATAATGTCCAGAGGTCCCTTCAAAAATGTCATGGTTTGAGCCTGGCACAGAGCCAGTGCCCCCATGAAAATGCCCTCACCCTGGTGTCTGCTGTGAGATGTGACCAGGAATAAGCAAAACAGGCTCCAGCTTAAACATAAAGAACACTTTATTACCTAAACTACAGGAAAATAGGGAAAAACTATAAGGAAAAGGAAAAAAAAAAATTGAAAACCTTACAAAAAACCACTTTCCTCCTCCCCGCTACCTGAATTTCCCAATCCGATACATTCTCCCAAATCACCAACTGCCCAGCCTGGCACCACACTTTAGTATACTCAAACTTCAGTTCATGAAGAGGAGAGGAGTCCTTCTTGTTCCATAGGCTTCCCCTGGAAACACGCTGAAACCTCTGTGCTTCCAATGTCACTCGGCACCGCCCGGAAAGTCCTTTTGCCGCTTGTGACATCTTCCTTCCATGCCCAGTGCTCTCACCACCGTGCATGGACCAGAGCTGCTTTTAGGGTTGTCTTTTAAGGATGCCTTGTCTCACTCCAAAAAGGCACAGTCTCTGCTTTGGGACATCTGTCCCCCCCATATTTTTCCAACCCCCTGGGGCCGAGGGGTCCCCACGATGAGCCCTCCTGGTTCTGAGGCACTGCCTCCCCCTAAGTGCAGTCTCTGTGTCACAGGAACAAACTGAGTCCATGGCCACAAGAAAAGTCCAGCCAAAAGGCTACTCCAAGCATCTCTCTCTTCACTCAGCCAGTCTTCTCTACGTCCTTCGGGCCAGGTCCTTGTTTCATCTTATCTCTTATCTCCCTTCTTAGTCAGCTCCGAGGAGGATCAGCATTCTTGCAAGGCCCCAGTCATGAAAGAAAGGGGTTAAAAATTTCAGTCTCTGCCTGTCTCAGAACGACGATACTCCCACACGAGCTGCTGCTGCGGCCTGCCGGGCTGCACCCTTCTCCCCCCTTTCTCCTCCTGAGCCGGCTGCTATCACATTCCGTCTCGCCGACTCTCCCTCTCTCTCCCTCCTGGGGGGGGGGGGGGGAAATGTCTGCCCGATGTCTCTTGGGGCTGCTCCTCCACCCTTCCATCCTTGAGGGCCTTCTCACCCCCATCTCTGTCCAGGCCCCGGGCCTACCGCATGGCTGCCCCTCCCCCGCCCAGCAGCAGCGGCTGGACAGGGGAGGGAGATCTGACCTCTTCTCCTCGACGTCCCAAGAGAGCCTCCCAGGGCCAGAGCTCTGCTTTTTAACCCCTGTGTATTCTCGGAGGTGTGTCCAAACTGCACTGGTCACACAAGGTGCCAGTATCAAACTCCGAGCATCCATTGGTTTGACCACAGCCTCCCAGAATTCCCACTTCTTCCTGGTCAAACCACCACACAACCTTAAACATTCTGTAGGAGAACCGTATAAATCCCTCTGAGAAGCTTCTTTTCTGCACTAATTTCAAATAAAATCTGCTGAGATATTTACAGAAAAATTAACAAAACATCATATTATTTTTGTAATTACAGACAAGTGCCATATGCTCCGCGCTGCTTCCTTGGCATTTTTGTCTTGCTTTGTTGTGCTTGAGTTTCCTGGTCCATTTACTGATGATTGTGTAGAAAAGTGTCCACCCTTTACAGTCTTCCTTATAAAACAAGGGAATGAGCCTAGAGTTCCCCCAGAGTATGGAACGTGCATGTTCCAGGCAGGGTGGGATGTCCCAGAACCTCCTGCAGGGGACAGGGAAGCCCAGTGTTGGAGATTTTAGTGTTTAGTGATGTTCAGAAGCTGATAGTGCTGAAGAGGAATGTCAGTGTTCCTGCCAAAAGCTTTTGGGTTTGGTATCGCTTCCTGAACAGCTTGGCAGAGGAATTGACTTGGATTTCAGCAATCCTGGCCTATCAGAAATGTGTCTGAGTGTCCATTTGCTTCTGCGAGGGACAGGCTCAGAGAAGAGTTGTACCACCACAATGTGAAGGTGTTTTTTGGAATGATGAAGGTTGGGATGTGTAATTGACTTTCTGACCTGATTTCCACAGTTATGTGATGTGTGGGTTAAGTAGAGGATGAGGAGACCATAGAAGGGGCCACAAAATGTGGTATAGAGTCCATGATAAGCCTGCAAAATTTCTCAAGGAGTCACTAGTGACACAGAAGAGAAGGTACTGGGAAAGGCAAAAGGTCCAGTGGTGATAAAATACCTAGTGAACTGAAAGAACAGAACAAAATATTTGGGAGTGTAGAGATTGTTTAAATAAATTATGGTTTTATAGGAAAATCTGAAGACATTGACATTATGATCACTTGGAGATTATATGAGTTTAGTTTATTTTCTGTAACTAAAAAGCTGTGTCCTTAAATTAAAAAGGCTGTGATCATGAAAATTCAGAATAACAGTTGTGCTGGACTTTCAGTTCCACCTAAAAGGACTGCCTATGTTTTATGTCTGGTAACATAGGTAAGCTGCTGGGTTTGGGACAGAGTATAGAGCATATAGACATTTTCCTATGGAATGAGAGCTTTGTGTATCTCAGTAGCACATTACTAAGATGATTAGTAAGAGTGCACTTTACCCCAGTCCATATCCTTACAGACAAAGAATAAAAATTAAATGGCTGCATCATTTTCCTTTTTTCCAGGCTTGGAACAATTTATCTGGGTATTTCATACAGACTTAGTGTCAAGTGCAAGGCTTAATAGCTGTAATTAAACAAGCAGGTACTGTTACTTAAATGTTTTCCCCTTAGACTTAAAATTACCAGTATGCCAAGGGAACATTTTCTGTTTTGATTCTGCATGTTACTTTACAGGTAACCTGAGAACCACTGAATTTTATTTCAAGGCTTTGATGTTCTTTTCTGGGTGAGATGGGTCACTGTGAAACATAGATGTATCTGAGTCACCTCTTTGGGATTTTTGAGAATTGTAGTGTTTCAGACCTAGAAAATAATTATTACATGTTCCATTAAAGTGTCATAGAGTGCACCACATGCTGTTGTGAGACTGTCTTGTATGCAGCAATTGCAGCTGTGACTCTCACTTGCAGTACTTTGTCTAAAATAGTTTCGTGCTCTGATCACTGCTGACTTAAGAAAGAGCATTGTTTCACTGTAGCATTTAGGGAGATTTTAAGGTTGTGTTTGGATTCTAGATAAGAAAATGCAGCCAAACATTGCTTCTAAATCCCTTATTGTTCTGGCTCGTTCAGTAGGTGTATTGAAATACTAAATGCTGTCTTCCTCATCTTTCCTATTGTATATGAACCAGCCAAGGGTCACCTTTTCTCTCAGAAGAAGGGCAGGAATACCTGCTATTAGAAGACTTTGAAAGTAAAAAGATTCCACTTCAGTGAGTGAACAGTAGCCATTCTTGGAACATGTGTGAGAAATTAATCACAGAGCCATTAACTTGCCTGAAAATAGTGTTTGTCTGAGACTCATCTTGCATGGTGTTCATGAGTTTTAACAGAAAAACTATATAACTTGTGCTTCCATTTTCTGAAAAGAGGTCTGGATGTTATTTATTTTTGTCTGTCCTGTTTTTTCTGTGCTTGCTGTAGCTGTCCCACATTGCTGGCACACAAGAGCAGTTTTGCTGCCATTTTGTTTATAATATTCTGTTTCATTAGTCATATTGATTCCTGTGGATGGGAAAAGACTCAGCTGAAAAGGATGAGTGGTCAACCCAGCCGAAATACTTAATTTGCAGAAATGAGATTATTACCCCTCAGACTAAAACACTTGGTGTACCTTTTTCTGGGTCTCTGTCAACAAGTGGTTTGTGGTACATGGAGCCTGGCTTGTTCCTGGGCTCCCCTTCCTCACTGCCCCACCTCCTCTCGGTGCAGCTTAATGCCCAGGCATTGCAGCTCAGCTGGCTGGGCAGTTTTCTTTTCTCGGTGTGTGGAAGGAAATGGCCAGTCCTAGCACTGAATGAGGGCTGGTTTGGCCACTCACCATCATTTGCACGTATGTGATGCGCACATGTGACAACACTGAATTCATGTCGTAGTCATCTTCTGCTAATAAAGTGAGGAATTATCATTGTGTTACATCCAGCCTTGCCATTATTTTAAATGGAGGTGTAAAAACCCTTTAATACTTATTGTAGTAACCATTTGTTAATGGAATATTTAAAACATTTTTTTAATTGAGCTGTACTAAAGAGAAAATAAAATTCCTGAAGTATAGAAGTCATAAAAAACCCTCAAAAATACAAACCAGGAGTATAGTCTACTCCTATCAACTATGCACTGTACGTTTTCAGAATTATATATGGTGTTGTTATCATGGTCAGTGGTTAATGCTGACTTTTAAAAATAGTTAAAATTGTAAGGCTGAATTCTCTGGCTTCATTTTGGCATAAACTGTTTTCTTTGTTTCACAGTGTCTTTGGACTTTCAGTTGTGCAAAATCAGATTGCTTACTACCCATTCATATTTTGAAAAATGTTTCAGTAGACTAAGATGTTGATTCCAAAAGATTGCTTTCAAAATTGTGAATTAAATCAGAAATTCCCTCTTGTAACAAGAAATGTAAGCTGTTGCCATCAGCTAAGCAGATGACAGACCTAGTTGTCTCATGGTTTTTGAAAACCTTCCATTTGCACAAGTGCTTGTGGTCAAGAAAGAAGAAGTATCATTCACTTAGACCCAGAAAAACCCCTATATTTAGAAGGATAGTATTTGTTTCTTGCATTTCATGCATAATCATTATGCTCTGGCATTGTAAATATGCTGTTATTTCTTTTTGAGCTTTGCTTGTATATTCCTGCGTGTTTTTGTAAGATAAATGTAGTTTTTATGTTTTATTCCTGTAGTTTTAGAATTTTTTCCTTTTAAAGTATATCCCAGTGAACTGAAACTAACAACTTTGGTTCCACAATTGATTTTCAGTAGATGTAGACTACCTACTTTATTTTTATAGTCTAAAATTTAAAGATCCCAGTCCTTGCCATATTTGAGAAATGCTTGACTTTTTCTGGGATTTTGGTCTAAATGGATATCATACAACTAGGAGAGTACATTTAGAAAGCGAGGAACTCCTGAATCAATCCTTTGAATAAAGAGGAGGGGCTGCAGCAGAGCCTGAGCTTAGTGTTCACAGTCTGTTATGCGCTCTGTAACCTCATGTGCTTCCTTCAGTCCTATGTGCTCTATATTTTGCAAGTGTTTTAAACTTCTAGTGGTTCATACATGAGTTTTTGAAGCTCTGAGGCAAAGAGCTCTGAGGCAGCTGTAAAGAAACAAGAGAAATATATATTCATGGTCAGCATCATGAGTCATGTAGGAGATTTTACTTCCTTGGTTATGGAAGAACGAATAATGAGAAAAGTATCTTCTTTTTTGCGGGGGGTTGATTAAACTAAATGCAGATTAAAGTTCAGAGTTACCTAGACACCTGTTCTGACCAGTGACAGAACTGAAATCTATGTTTAAGGTAGCAATCAGAGCAAAATTACTATATTTTTTCTAATGGAAATTAGGTGCAGAGCCTGTTAAATAAGGGGGAAAATTATTCTTATGGTAGTTTATGGAAAATTATTCTTATGTATTTTATTCCTCAAAACTTTTGGACCTGTGTGGTCCAATTGCTTAACAGAGCTTACTAAGAGTTGTGTTGCAGGTATTCATTGATACCTATGCATGCTGAAATATTTACATATGCATGTATAAATTAACACAGTGGTATGCTATTGAGGTAGTGAAAATAGGAAATATGTTATGTTTGATCAAAAAGTGTATGGACTTCCTTAACTTAACTACACCACTACCATCTCCAGTGCTAGTGTTTTGCCACTGTTTGGACTTTCATTTAAGCAAGGAAGCCAGACTGATAACAGAATTTCTCTGCCTGGAGCACACTAAATGGAGAGGTTTAGAAAGGAAATCAAATTATTGTAATGTGGTTACTTTCCATGTAAGTTTACTGGTAGTGGTTAGTATTTGTACTAATGAGTGCTGTTCTCATAAAAGAATTTCCTCATCTAACAATACCACCTTCATTTGCATTCAAGGCAAAAGGTCTCTGTTGCACATGGAACCTATGGATTTTTTTTTCCCCTCAAAGAACATACCAATTTCCTCCTATTCATGATTTTAGCTCTTATTTCTCTTTTCCTTATATATTTCAAATGGTTTTTATCTGGTCAGTATAACTTCAGGCACACATTTAGGGGAGTTACAAGCAGTCATATTTTTTCTCTTAACATTTTTTTCTAAATTATTATAATGAGCAAGTACTGTAAGTCCAAGAACTGAGCATCTTATTTTTACCTTTAACAGTGCCAATAGAGTGTTGCTGGTTTGCAGCATGGGTTAAAAAAATGATTAAAAAACCTCCACCCCCCAAACTTGGCTTCAAACAGGCATACTGAAAATCACTTGCTTTGTGAAACATCAGCCTGTTGGTAAAGCTCCACATTTGTGCTTTATATTTCTCATGAATGAATTTGTATGAATGTAGTTACTTAGGATGCCTAGGTACTCCTGTTTGTTTAATAATAAAATGCCTGCATCTCATTTTAAAAAAATGAAAATAAAAAAATTGGAAGACACTGTTAGACTTTTCAGTTGGTTCCATGAGAAACGTTGTCTTTATGATTTGCAATGTTTGTTTTTCTTTGTGTGTTCGTCAGCATTCTAATCTCACAATCTCACATGTAGATCTCAGGCTGACTCTGCAAAATCCAGCTCTTCAGAAACAGACTGCAATGATAACGTGCCCTCCCACAAGAACCCTGTTGCACCAGGGAGCAAGCACACTGTGAACGGCTTCTTCCCGCAGCAGGGTGCCTACGATTCCCCGCCTTCCCGCTCCGCGCTGGCAGACTCCAGCCTCTACAACCTGCCCAGGAGTTACTCCCAGGATGTTCTGCCCAAGGCAGCGTCTCCATCTGGAACTGATGCTGAAGGAGAGCAGCATGTTTTCAATACCCCATCAGCAGTGTCGTTAGACACGCAGATGAGGCACATCTCCATTAGCTATGACATTCCCCCCACACCCGGAGGTACTTATCAGGTCCCACGAACTTTTCCAGAGGGAACATTGTCTCAGACTTCAAAACTGGAGACTATTCCAGACATCCCTCCACCTCGGCCCCCCAAACCTCACCAGGCAGCGGATCGCTCTCCTGTGGAGACGTGTGGCATCAGCCGCACCGCGTCGGACACGGAGAGCAGTTACTGCGTCCCCGCTGCAGGAGCGCCGCCCTCGCGCAGCAACACCATTTCCACGGGAGACCTGAACGTCTTCCGGAAAGGTCAGCATCATTTGACTTGAGCTGTGGGAGCTGAATGGGCTGAATAATGTGAGGGGCATTTCTAGCCTGTAGGAACAAGTGTTTAGCCCCTCACAATTCGCTATCACTGTGTTTAAAATATATTAGAAAAACCAACAGAGATTTTTAAAGGAAACCATCAAAACAGCAAAGCGCAGAACATCCGTAAGGGATGTATATTGCACTGTGGCATTCAGCCTTGGCTGAAAATATTTGAAGATCTAGACATAGTTATTTGGAAATAAGCTCATATAACTGAATTCCATACTACCATTTTCAGTCTTTCAGAATGATCAAAGTGAGCTTAGTGAAGTGTGGTGCAATCTGCAGAAGCTGAAATTGTTTCATAAACATAAGTGGGATATAGTGTATACCCAGAGCTTTGAGACCAGCCCTGATTTGATGATCATTGCCACCAGCCTTTCTTTCTGTCCATGTGATAGACATGCTTACTGCAGTTTTTTAGTAAAATTAAAGTTGTTTATTCTGGCCACCTAAATGTTGCTCCTCCAGATGTGCTGTCATGCGTATTTTCTTGTTAACCACTTTTGGGCTAAGGGTTTCACTTTCTTTCAGATTTCTGAAGCAGGTGGGTATTACAGTGTTGTTTTTAAAATGAAATTTTTTATTTGTGTAATCAATATTTATGTTACAGATGATTTTAAAGGAGAATTGTTTGAAATGAGGTATGAATACAAGGCTTTTAGAGGAGGCAGTATGCAGAATGGATGGGATCATACAGATGCTCAGATACTATTGTCCTATTTGTCATTCATTTTGTAGACTGAGCATAAAATATTGATAGTTGTTAGTATTTTAAAATGACAAATGAACACTATGAAAGATCCTTGTTTGCTTTGCTTATTTTCTCTCATGTAGTATTTTCTCCCAAGTAAAACCACCACAGTCATTTTGCTAAGTTCATAGGTGAATCTCAGATTCCTATACTGAATCTGAGATTGTCTGCCTCAAGAAAATTAGTCTTTCTGAAAACGTTGGTTAAATTTGGTACTTAAGAGCAGAATTGTTTATTTTCCTCTGTGGTGAAAATCTTAAAAAAAAGGTCAAAGGTTTTTTTTCAGGGCAAGGCGGGGATAAATCCCAGAGTTTACCCAGTTTCATGAGAGGAGGCATTCGTGCCACAGGGTGAAGCAGCCTGCTGCATGCATGGATGAGCAGCACTTGGGAGCCAGGAGTCTCACAAAGACCCCTGTCCAGCAAAGAGCCAGCCACAGAGCTGAGGACCTGTTTAGTCGGGCCTGCCAAGAGCCAGGACTCCAAAAAGGGAGAAATCTTTGGTTTGGCAGCAGCCCACTCCTACTGAAAGCCCCTGGAGACCACACTGGGGAGCTGAGAGATGGGATTCACCTGTTCCTGCAACAGATGGGATCCTGTTGAATCAGCACTTTCCAAGCAAAGGGCATCAGTCAGAAAACCTTTTCCCAGATGTTAAACTACATCTGTTGTTTGTTTATTTTATATTAGGCTTTTCATGAGGGCCCAGATTCTCACTCATTGCATGAAGTTCTTACACATGCTCAGTTAAAAGATAGACTCTGCTGCTTCTTTAAAAGCAGAAATTCATTTCTCTTTTCTTTCCATGGAAAAATGCCACTGTGAATGCTTCAAGTTGTAACTGATGAGTGCTAAGATTGTTTGTGAACACAGTCCTTTCAAATATAGATATATCTAGGGCCACAGCTTCAGGAGGTGTGTTTGTGTACTCTCAGAAGCAGACAGTAAATAACAACAGACTCTGGATGCCTGTGCCAAGTGACAGGAACAGGGGTGATAAATAGCTACTTTCTCTTCTTGTTTCCTTAGAAATTAGTTCTCAAGACTGTTATGATATTCCACGAACGTTTCTGAATGACAGATCTAATTCATTGGAGGGCTTCCATAACCACTTTGTAAGTATGACTTGATCTGATGAGAGGCAACCATGACAGTGTTTGAATGCTCTTTGTTCCGGTGTAAGAAAGCAAGCTGTGCAGTGTTGTCATTTTTCACTCTCAATAGAGTACATTAATCTGAGTAGATTAGGTTAAAAGACTCATGATTCACAGCTGATTGCATAACGTATTTTGTTAAAGGAAATATATGTTAATTCTAGAAAAACAGAAGCATGTTGACAGTGGGAAGTGTTTCAAGTGAAGAACTAGATGAAAATTATGTCCCAATGAATCCCAACTCTCCTCCACGACAGCATTCCAGCAGCTTCACTGAACCCATCCAGGAAACAAACTATGTACCCATGATACCTGGCACGTTTGATTTTCCATTGTTTGGAAAGCAAGTCCCTCCTCCTGCTCACATGGGTTTCAGGTCCAGCCCAAAGACCCCTCCCAGACGGTCGGTGCCTGCTGCAGAGTGTGAGCCGCCGCCGGTGGATCGGAACCTCAAACCTGACAGAAAAGGTGAGGAAAACCTCTAAGGAAACCTAATTTTTATCATCTAAGAAAATAACATAGCTCTCTCAACTTCTGCTTAGAGGAAAATTGTCATGTTTTTAGAAATTGTTTTAGAAATCATTTTTGTCCTATAACTAAATCACAGAGGAGCCCTGGCATTATTTTTAACATTTTAAAACACCACAATAACAATCCAAATAAAAGCATCGGTTTAGATTTTATTGCCATACTTACTAATGAAAAAATAACACTGAATTCCTAAGATTCAGAAGTGTGTCCTTGTATATAGAAGACACTTGTGATGGAGAGTGAGAACACAAGGCATTGGGTAGCACACAAATTTATAGCCATAGCAATGCTTGGTACAGGATCAGCACGCATATTCATTTTAGACGGCCCCTTTGAATCTATCCTAAAAAATTTATCTCTAAAATCTGGCACATAACATGTTTACTTTTCCTTGAAATAAGAATTATTTGGGTGACCAGAATTCTTAATGAACCAAGATGATTGGGTTGCAATGTGTCTATAAGTGATACTCATATAGAGAATCCCCAATAAATAGCTTGGATTTTCCAGTTTATCTAAAATGTTTCATTGACCATCTTACTAAAAATACAGGCAAATACTTAAAAAACTTGTTTCCCTACTAAGTTTTTGAGACAAGATAACTGACTGTCTTGTAGAAGAGAGAACTAAAGAACATCAGGTCAAATGTCTGCCCTATTTTGCATTTGAGTAAGTCTTATTTTTAGTCTTATGTACATTGACAATGGCTGACTTCATTGTGGGAAAGTATAATGGCTAATATTCAGATGATCCAAAATATTCACTAATTAAACCTTTAAATTAGTATTTTTACCACTAAGTGAAAACCGTCTGTAATGAAGGGAAGTAGAGAGTGTCACTCTGATAGATGAGGTATGTGCAATGGAAAGCACCATTCCCCTGGTCCATCTTCAAAAATTGAGGCATGGCCTTTTTTAAGACTTATGGCCCTCTCCTTGTGTCTAATTGTTTCTGTGTTATCAGACAGCAGTTTTGTTTGGTTCTTAAGAAATACTGGACAGGAACAGATTGATGAAAGTTGATACTGGAAAACATTCTCAGAATAAACTGAACTGCACCAATTTAAAATATTTTTCCAGACTGGCCAGTTTGTGTATTTTACTGATAAAATGTTTGACCTTCAAAAGTAATAAATGTATGTGCTGAAAAACATCTCAGTTTTGCTGTTGGCAGCACAAAGCTGCCACACAGATGTTTGCTGGGGCAGTATCATTGCCCTTGGATATCTTTTTGGAACAGAATTAGTGTTTCACATTTAGAGTGGCATGTAAGGCTCCTGCTTTGCTCCCATTCTCAAATGCCTTATCGCTAGAAAGATGTGGCTAACACCAGGGGAAGGACTTTAAGATGTGTTAACATACCATTAATGAATGTAGAGTTACTGGATGAAATTTTTGGCTGTATACTTTTGGAAAACGTTATCACTGTAAAATAATAGGATTGTTTAATGTAATTTAGAAACTAAAATGATTTTAAAGTAAAACTGTCCTTAAACATAAATATGATATAGTGCTTAGGGGCTGAAAAAAGTTTTGTGAATATCTTGAGCTGCCAAGCATGGTAGTGATTTGGATTTACCAGTAGGGGTTTTATCTTAGTAGCACACACACACACAGAGATGGCCTCACTCTAATTTTATCAAATGCACCACTGCAAGTTTTCCATTGTTGTGAAGGACAGATCTGATGACACATTGGAATGGTGATATATTCCCATTTCAGTAATTGAGATCTCTACACAAATAACTTCTTTGAGATATACCTTTGGGAAAATAAAACTGTAGGTTCCTTTGAATTAAATTATGTAAAGCCCTTGTTTAAATGGACATTTACCTAACTAAAACAATGGTGTGCTTTATATTCTTCTGTGTTACCTTTTCAGCTTTCAAGTTTTTCTAGCAGCTTCTATTATCAGGTTGTTTCTGTTTATATAAATGTACTGCAATGCTCTTCTGCTACAAATTAGTGCAAAGGAAGTGTCAAGTAGGTCTGTGTGTTCAATAAATCTTTGGCAGACACAGAAGGGGAGGAAACAGAACATAAAATATTTCCCTTCTGGCTATTGCTCCTGTAAATGTTGGGGGGATTAAATATGCCATTGGTTCAAGAATGTCTGTTCAAGACTGCTGGTGCTTCTCCAAAAGATGGTCTCTAAAACACTGCAGAGGTGGGGTGTGCTGGGGGTAAGGTGTTATGAGGGCACGTTTCATGTTCTGTCAGAAGAAGGTGCTCTGTCTTTTTTGTTGTTGGTTACAGATTGCTGCCAAAACAGTGTTTGCACTGCCTCTGAGGTTTTTGGAAGCTGTTAGAAATGCCATCAACACCTTTCACATGAGCTTTAGCTTTAGGTCAGTCATGTTTCTGTGGGCCAGGGAGGTTTGTTATATCCAGTGCTAAAAGTGCATTTGACAAAGGGATAATGCAGTGAAACCAGTACATAAAGGAAGGATACACTGCTTTTTGTTGTCAAATATATGTGTTTAGCATCTCTTTTACTTTATTTTTAAGGGCTTGCTGCTTACAGCCTTAGACTCTGATCTCCCCATTCTGTTTCTTTTTCCACTGATCTCTAGCAGACCTTTGTTTCAGAAAGTGGGTTAAAAATAATAATGAATAAAAGTATCTATAGCCTTGAGATTACAATACAGATTTGTGTAGTTTCATTTCTCTAGCTCACAGCTGCTTCTGTAATTACGGGGAGCTTCCAGTATTTTCTGGAAATCTTGAAAGGAATTTCAAAACATGGTGTTGTCTCTCTGCCCCAATAACTTGAATCAAAACAGTTTTACTTGTTCTTTAGAGAAGAATACCAAAAGATAAGTGATGTATTGCTTGGACAAAATGGAGACTTAGGCAGATGCTTTTCTGCATTTGCCTGTAACTGAATGACAAAAATAATCTATTTTTTAGTTTGGTTTTTTTCAGAGTGCTGTTTCTTTAGTTATGGAGGACCATTTGCTATATTTATTTTCGTATTTCTGCTTTTTGTCTGCTTTAGCTTGCCACAATTGAATATAGTCCTGATGCTAAATTGGAAGTGTGTTTGCTGGTAAAAGATTTCAAGCAGAAAAAATACTGCATCCACCCATGCAAATGGGTCTTGCTCTCTGAATTATTCAAAGACAGTGACTGGTTCTGCCACAGAGCAAAAGTGACATTTGTCGTGATGGTGACATGCCTTCTTCAAAATACTGTTTATCCAGGAAGGAGCAGTGGAACTAAAGGTGCCCAAATATTGTGAGATGAAGGAGGACTCCCTAGACAGATTAGGCAGCAAAGAACAACCAGGTTCTCTTTTCAGGTGGAAAGTTTGTGGTCAAAATTAAAAGTAAAAAGATGTTAATTGTTTTTTTATGGGTCAGGAGGAAGCATTTGAGAGATGGGGTTCTCTGGGCATGACAGTGACCCTCTCCTGCCATGGGATTTGTTTCCATGGCTTGGGCAGAGGGGTATCTGATCTTAAAACAAGACTTTAAGACCAAACAACTACAAAAACAGACTTTTTTTTTTTTAAATTAACAGTTTAGGAGCTGTCCAGAACAAGTCCTTAGAGCTGTGTAATACTGTGTAATATTGTCCTATCTGAAAGGTTGAAATCTCGTAAGAAATATGTGCTTGACATCTTGACTGATAAAATGCAGTTTTTCAATATCTGAATCAAAGTGAAAGGCAACAATGGAATTGGAGAGGGTGGAGTTTACCTCCTCAAAATCTCAGCTTGATGCCCAGCTTACATTTAATTGTGAACTTCTTTTTTCTGTGTTAAAGCACATTTCTACCAAAGTGGGCCTTTTAAGATTCTGAAAAAAAATATTTGAACAGTGAGCATATGGCTGAACTAACAATGGCCATGATAAAATGAGGGTCAAAAGTTAAATCTTATTCATTTGAATATAGTCTGTGATTGTAATGCATGTATGAATGAATATAAATATAAACTTTTTGATCAATAATACTTAAAAGCACTTTCTGAGAGAGCTCCATTTAGCTCAGGTCCTAATTCCAGGTCATGGGGAGCTGAGATTGAACAATGCCCTCAGGATCACTCAGCAAATTGCTGACAGAAACAATACAGAATTTAGAATTCCCAGCTTACGACATGGTACTGGGCTTTGCTTCGTTTGTCTTCAAGAGAAACTTTGTCAGAATATTGTTGGGGTTTAATTGCATTCAAGATTATTTTGAACAATATTTTCAGTCCTAGTTTTGGATTGAGTGGCACAGATTATTGGTTATTTCGCTGATTGCAGAAATAACCAATAGTTAATGTGGTGCTTTGGTTGTTGGGGGCGGGGGGTTGGGGTTTGGTTTTTTTGTGGGTTTTTGTTTGTTTTTGTTGGGTTTTTTGTTGGTTTTGTTGGTTTTTTTTGATGACTTATATTTCAACAAAAATATATCAGCATTTAATCTGAGAGGCTTCCTACAACTTAAGTCCGCATGATTGACTTCAAAAGAGACTACTGCTTGGCCCTGGTAATTTTCAGCCCATCGTGTTATCATGTGGTAAACTTGGATTTAGAGACAGTAAGTGATGCACACATTTATTTTCATGCCAAGAAAATACCCAGTTGCAGCTTGAAAACAAGAAAACAAACAAAAGAAACCAAGAGAGAGCAGGAAAATTCTCATGGAATTGGCAATCATGATTAAAAATGTTTAATTGTTTAATCGTTTTTGAGAATGTTTTAAAAGTTATCTTGTTGCTTTTGTCATAGTTTTTTTCTCATTTAAAATCTTAAAAGACATAATCTGTGTGGTTAAACCACAAATATGCGTGGATTGCTTCTAAAAATGTGGCTGCATCTTTGCCACCACTCCTCACAAGCATCTCCCAAATGGATTAACTTCACAGAGAATTCCAGTTTTCTTTCTGAAAGAGCTGAGGCCCACTTTGCAAAGGTAATTGTGTACAGGAAGCGCCTGCCACATTCTGGTCCCCATAGGATCCACTGTGATGCTTCTGGATGACTGGAATAATGATCCGTTGTTGCAGTGTAGCATGGTGCTCTACAAATCCCAGGCAAAGTAGGTAATTATTAAGGAAATGAAGAACCCTCATTAATCATGCAGGTAGCTATAAATAGCCTGATGAACAGTTTCCTTGTTAGACATTCAAACATGTAAATATTTAAGTTGGACACTGTGAACATATTCCATGTCCTGATATAGCAGGAGTACCACACCATCCTTCAATAAAACTTCAGAGAAACACTGGCAGCATTTGTGACAATGAGAACTGACAATTCTTTAAAAATAATAATAATTAGGAGCTGGCAACATTTCAGTATTCCACACTATCATCATTGTCTTGCATGTTCTTTAATAAACGTTCAGTTATGTTCTGAGGGTTTAGAACAAGTAGGCATTGAAAATATGAGAATGGTGATTTCTGTCTGCAGCAAGAACTGAAGATCTGTTGAAAAAGAAACTGTAACTTTTGTGATGTGTTTTCTGAACAGAAGTATTGTTCATTTTGCTTTTGAGAAATCCATGCATTTTATCTTCCATTCTCTCTTGGAGAGAGAATACACCCCTTGTTCATTCCATTTAGGAATTTTAAAAAATTAAGCTTTTGGGGGATGTTTTGGTGCTTCCTTAGAGTTCGTAAAGCAAGTGGAGTACAAATTTATTGATTTTTTTTTCTTCTTTGATCTTCCACAAGTTCCCATTTAGCTGAAAATTACACTTCCTGCATGCCTGTACTAAATTACTTGTACAAGTCTAGTTTTTCACTTAATGGCTTTAAATAACTCCTTGCTGTGGTGTACCAATCCTTACCTTGGAGCTGTGATTTGTCTTTTAAAACTTTGAAAGAGCAAATAATTTCAATAATGATTTCATTTGGATGGCTGTATCACAGCTGCAGAGGACTGTGATTTGCTGGACATAATGGTAATTTTGTAAAAAATTAAACATGCCACTTTTCTAAACTGCAGTACTTACTCTGATACTAGTGCTGGGGATGATTAAGTTTAGGCATTAGGGGTAGGGATTTTTTTTAGGTAATTTTAAACTCCAAAGATATGAGGTAGAGCAGGAACAAGAGAACATGAGTAATAATGCCCTACTTTTAATTATCTTCATAAAATTTTTCTCTTCTTTGCTGTGCCCTTATCACTTTTTTCAAGAACACATAGTTTTTAATGCACATATTGTCATGCTATTCCATTACTTTGTAATAGGCTTAATGTTAATCTTTAGTTTTCCACTGAATAATTTAAATTTTGGGGTTTTTTTTTCAGTGTTTTCTTTTTGAAGTCTTTTGGAGTTTGCAAATCTTAGTGCACCATTAAACTGCTAATCAATAAATGCTCCAGAACACTGTGCTTAGGTTTTAAAACAGTCTTTGTTATTGAATGTTCTTAGTTCATCATGCTTTGGGGGCTTATAAAATACAGACATGTAGAGTTACTCACAAATCAGAATAGTCAAGTAGTATCTTGATGATTTAATAGCTTTGGTATTCACTGAGTAATTTTATGGCATTTGCCATTCTTTGAGTAGTTTTATAGCATTGGCCAAATATTCTAGAAATAGCAGTGAATGTTAGCTGTCAGATCCAGTTGGACTTATTTTTTCCAATTCATTCTTATTTTCTGTAGCATTCAAATTACCAGTTCACTGTAAAAAGTTGTTTTGAGGGGATAAAGATGTCTGAGAAGACTGAAGAGCAACTCTTTATGTGACTGCTTTTTATATTTCATAACATTGAAGGATAAGTTGATTTCAATTTGTTTTTATTGTCCTAAAGAGACCATAGTTACCAGCATCCATATCTTATCCCCACCCGCACAAAGCACATTATTGATGCTCCTATTTGTTGGTGGATACTAGTATGGAAATGTATTGGAATGTTATGTAACTAAATACATGTTTCTAATTACAAGTACCTTGGCAGGAGACAGTCTTACAAAAACAGAGATGAAAAAGCAAATTCAGGATATTTGTAGAGCTCTGTGTTGAAGACCATTTACTTGGGAATCAGGGTTCACTTGGGTGAGGAAGAGAAGAAAAGCAGGAGTTTACTCTGCAGAATTAAAAAGCAAATAATAATTTTTTTGGGAACAAGACAGTGAATTTCAGCCTTGTTTTTTGAGGAGAAATCAACAGTGATTCTAAGTATGGGAATTCTTGGACCTCAGTGCAAATTTCAGTTTCATCTAATTACAGAGGAAAAGGGGTCAAGATACGTATTTTGTTGATGGAAACAAGGAACTGTGATTAGTTATTTCTCTCTGAAAGTACTCTTGTGTGGATGCAGTGCATTTATGTGGCTGATTTCTCCGTTTGCTCTCCCCTTCCTATCCCAAGCACAGCACTGCTCTAGCATTCCTACATATGATCTCCTAGTCTCATAAGGATTAATCCTGTTGTCCAGGAAACAGATAATGCATTTCTCAAATTGTCCTTAACAGAAATCATGTTTAGTTCTGGTGTTTCAAGGCAATAGTCTGAGAACAAATTAATCTCTTCAGCATTATGTCCTCAAAAACAAAACCATTAGGACCACCTACACTGATGCAGGAATTTACTGCAGTGGGACAACTTCCTCCTGCCTCAATATTATATTCCAAGTGTTCTGTGGAAAACTACCAGAGCCAATGCAAAAACCAAAAATGATTTTTCAGTTTAAAGCATTTTTTGAAATTAACTCAAACATGTGAAATGGACTCTTCTCCTGGTGACTTCACAGACAAAGGCAGCATTGACATGCCCCAAATACCAGGAGCAGAATTCATGCATCTGAGTGTGCTCCAGTGCCACAGCCACAATCGTCTGCTGTGCCTGGCACTTGCTACAAGCAGCCATTTGTTAGAAAAATAGACTTCATTAATGATTTTTCAGCTCAGAGTGCCCTTCTACAGCCTGATAGGACATGCAGAAGCTGAGCTTCTCCCTCCTGGCTGAATTTTGCAGATGGTGACTTGATAGAATGGTAAAAACTTCTAATTTTCACTTCTTGTTTAGTTGGTTTCACTTGACATAATTTATTTGTGTTTTGGGTTTTTTCCCCCGTGTAGGTTTGCATCCAGTGGTGTTGCAACATTTATTTCCTTTTCAGTTTGAAAAAAAATTAAATTGCATAAATGAAACTTTTTTTTTCCTTTACCCAGATTTATCTTTCCCAGAATAGGTCTGTAAGTTAAAAGTATTATCTTTCCTGAGCTGAGGTAAATCTGGGCCTGTGGGAAGCACAGGAAATGTGTTCCTCAGTATGGCTGGTGTTGGAATGCTGTATGGAGCCAGGCTCTCCATAGAGCCCTGCTGTCACTACAGTGATGTGAAGAACAGCCCTGTGACACTTCAGTGAGCATTTTTGGATAGAACAGATGTGGGAGACCAGCCTGCTGTACAGGGGGGAAGCAGTTTCCCCTCCATATTTTAATCACTTGGTTGCTTTTCAGAGATACAGGCATGTGCTCCTGGGGAAAATTGTCATTTGAAAGCAGTAAGGGATACTCTGAAGGGCTTTCAGTGCCCTGGCTCATGTCACTTTATTGTCTTAAATGAGCAAAAACAGGGTGAAAGAATTCTGCAGTTACACATATAGGTAACCTCAGATTCGTGATTTTGATCCCCCCTTCCTCTTTTCCTTTCCCTGGTGTCAGGTCTGTCCTGTTGCACAGTATAAGCTCCTCAACAGAGTTTAGGCCTTTGGGTTTTCTTTTTCCAGGGAGGAAGAAGAAAATACTCTGCACAAATATTTTAATTCTCTATGACACATTAAATGTGAGGAATTGCATTATCCTGGCTGGTTGGTGGCAGCAAGCTGGTTTGCCACCAAATTTATTGAGATTAAACGGTCTTCCAGGAGCAAGAGATGAAAGCTCAGTGAGTTCTTTTCTGATGTAGAAGTATTGAAGGGACCTGTACTTATTTATATAGCTCTTCTGGAAATCTGAGTGGTTGGTATAAGTGCTAAATTAAGTGGGAATCAGGCAGTTACACAACAGCCGCGTTTTACAAATGGGGCTAATCCCAGTTCAGAAAGGTTGGCTGTGCTGGACCATGTAGCGTCATTAACAGAAGGAGAAATAATGAGTTACAGCCTTGAGTTCCTTGAGCTTATTCTCTGTATTATGGGTTTCAGGCACTTTAGTCTGTTTGGTTATAAGAGCAGAGGTTATTAAGTGCACACTGCTTAAATAATTTAATTAACTCTGTTACCTCTGCTAGTTTTCTCATTGTGCTTACAATCTGTGCTTCTATGTCAGTGCAGATTAACTTGAGTTGCACTGGGCCAGATTTCTTTTAAATCAGATTATAAAACTGTAAAATACAAAATTATTATGATCAGCAGATTATAAAACTGAAATGCAAAATTATTATGATCACATCAAAAAGTGTTTGGATTTGAACTTCTTAAATTGTTCCATCAGTTTGATGATCCTGGTCTTTTTAAATAGGCAGGCTTTTATCAGAGAGTTATAGGCAAGGACTTAAAAATATTGGATCAGTTCAGAATTGAGTACATCAGCATGTTGGCTCATGCTTTTGACTTGGCTCTAGTCAGGAATACTTCATGTTCTGCTTCACAGTCTGTGTCTTTGGTCAGCATTGCCCAGCTGTTCACCCGTTTCATCAGCACATTGAGCCATTTAAGGGAGCATCTGATTTTGAAATTGGAAAAGAACTATCTGTGGAAAAATTACTTCATGTCCTTTTCTTTGTAAGGAAGTTGCTGTGCAGCACTACTAATGAATAGACAAATTTTATCTTACCTGCATGGTCTCTCAGAAGCACTGTGTAGAAGTTAAGATACAGTACAAAACCTGTATTTACCTTTCTTGTTGTTACTTGATTATTCCCAATACTTCAGTGATAACACTAATAGAGCACTTCATATGCAAAACCCTTGGGGCAGCGATTTGCAAACTTCTGGTGTTTGCTGCCAAGTTTATTCTTTGTGAAGCATTCTCACCCATTGCTGGGAATACCACACCTTAGTCTGTACCAGTCCTTTTCCATTTTGTGCTGTAGGGCAGCTTTCTAACATAACCAGGCTTAAACTTTTCATTTGGTTTATTCATGTGGCTTCTTGGTGTACCACTTGAAGGCACTTGCCTTTTTTTATATTTAATATATAAATATAATATATTATTATATTATATTATAATATATTATTTGTATTATATTATTAGTATTATATTATTATTTATAAATATTAATATTATACTTTGTCAGATAGACTTTAATGAAAGGTTAGGGCTATTACACATTCTTGATCATGTTTATTTGAAATAGACGGCATGACCTGGAACACTTGCAGAGTTTGGTCAGGTTGGCTAAAGAAAATCCTTGTTTTGGGAGGCGATTTGTGTTACTCTCTGCAGGGAGATGATCAGTATTTTCATGCCAGGGTCATTTCTGGTGGAGGTGTGGTTGTGCCTTGGTGGAGGGGCCGTGTGCAGGCTGGAAACTTGGGAAGAAAATCCCACTGTGTCTGCAGGGTCGGGGTGGTGGGGTTTGGTACAGACAGATGGAGACCTCTGGGGAACAAGTTTAAGAAATACATTGGTAAAAAAAGATTCTTGGGGCATCTCAAGTGGGAGATACACATTGGATAGAAGACTTCCCAAGAGTACCACAGGAGTGGAGACTCCCAAGAGTCATTATTTCCAAAGAAATTCCGTGACTAAGGAGATTTAATTTCTCTGAGGGTACTTCAACTTGTATCTGAAACATGACTGTTCTCTTTTGATAGTAAATATACCTCAAATATGTACGTTTATTTTTTTAAATCAAACCAGTTAGTAGTAATGATCAGTTGCAATATTTGTTGATGCACTTTTTAGCCTTTTTATACAGCTTTTACATTTGCCTCCTATATATTTATTACTTGCATGCAGTCTTTACTTTGTTTCTGGTTTGGTGTTTAAACCCTTAGTGTGATTCCCAGCTAGAGTGTAAAATCTCCTTCAGCAGCTTGCTTATGCTTGTGGGATTAACTTTTCTGCAGGGGGTTGTGATGTTTATTTATAAAATTCCAGTTTTCCACTTGCAAATAGAATATTATTAAGAGAGTCTTCTTTTTGCCAATTAGGTCAAAGTCCTAAAATTTTAAGACCTAAACCACATGGTTTAGAGCGAACTGATTCACAAACCATAGGTGACTTTACTACAAGAAGAAAGGGTATGTACTTTAGCACTGTATGTATATGGAGCTTTATAAAAATAAGTGAAGTAAAAATTTTAAAAATTGTTACTTTAGAATAACTCTGGCATATTCTATTCTGCTATAGTCTAAGGTTATGGATGTATTTTCCATGCCAAGCAACCAGTTTCCTGTATAAGGAATTAAAGATTTTCTGGCTTGAGCAGTGCATGGAAATTTTTCTTTGATATTAACATGAATGTTCTGATCTCTTAAGTTGTGGCTGTTTATATTTTGTCTGTTTATTTAGAAGCAAATATATAACAACTTATAAATTGTACATAGTAACTTGTAAGTTACTTGAAACTTTTATTAGGCAATAACCTGAAATCACAGTTCACTTAGGGCTTTAAGCAAAATATTGATCTTCTGATCATACACTAGTACAGACATCTATTTATGCACCTTAAAGAGGATTTTAATTAATATGATGGGCTTTATTGAAGATGCTGAGTTGGTGCCTAACATAGTCAGGAGAAGTAGAGAAAATAATGAACAACATTAAAAATCTCAGAGAAGTATCACTGATTACCTTTGGGTTTTGAAGTCCCTTGCAACAGGATGGAATACTTCTGCTGTTCTTGGTGGGATTTGGACGAAATCTGTGTGCTGCAGCAGCACCTTGCCCACTGTTTATTCCTGCCAGGTAGTCTCAGACCTTTACAGAAAACTTGAGCCAAGCTGATAGTTTTTAATGTCAGTTGTGCTTTAGTATCATCTTGCCTGCGTCATGTTCAGTTCTGTTACTGCATGCCTGACACTTGATCTTAGTGAACCTGCCAAGAGGCAGAAAACTCATGGTGGGAGGGGGCACAAGGACAGAAAGGGCAGTTTTTATGATGACATTGCATTTTGTTTTCTAAAAACAGTTTTAGGGAGGATAAAGTTGACAGCAGTTTGACTCTGTGGTATTTTTTTTCCCACAAGCCTTTTTATACTTTTTTTTTTGCTAATGTTTAGGACGTGTGAGACATATAAGCTGGAGGGAGGGATAATGTGTTTCTTGCTAATAGCCTACTCATGGTTCTGTTCTGAAAATGAAATTTAAAAATGGCAATTTTTTTGAGAACAGTGTTATGTGTCATGAGTGGCACATTGCTCTGTGGCACATCCACTCTGCTCGACTGTGGATGATCTCTGAGGCGAGCCAGGCTCCTCCTGCTGTTGGTTCATTTCTCACTTGTGCAGACTTAGTCTTAGCTGCAGGTTCTGCCCACTCATGGAGCTCTGAAACGTCACCAGTAAGGGCACATGTACACAGTGAGGGCAGAGTTTGCACATTAACAGCTGGCTCTGAGCCAAGAGAAGTCCCCAGAGCTGGTTCTGCTCAAACAGTCCACCAGCCCTGCCCTGGGCTTGCCAGCTCAACAAGTCATCAGGAGAGAAGGAGGACAGAACACGATGCTGCCACTTTCAAAATCTCTTTTCAAAACAGAATTACTGCCTACAAGTATATGCTGCAAAATTCTGAAGTTGCAGTGGGGTTTTTTTATTTTATATTTTAATTTTTTAATTGATGTTTCCTCTCGTCACCTGAAAAGATTAAAAATGTAAGTTAATATATCATGTCTTTCTGAAAATGGAAGTGTTTCCCTTTCCTTACTAGTATTTACTATTTGAAAGATAAAGGTTTTTTTCTGTATTTAGTCTATGAAAAGCTATTAAATTTAAGTTTGTTTAGGAAAGTTCTGTGCTTTACAGTTGTCTGTTTCTTACATAGCAAAACCAGCTCCACTAGAAATAAAACCTCTGCCTGAATGGGAAGAATTACAAGCTCCAGTTAGATCTCCTATCACCAGAAGCTTTGCACGAGAGTAAGTTTCTTGGCTTTTCCTCATTCAGATTAATCATTTTGGAGACTGGAGTGTTAATAAATGTGTGTACATCTGTATCATATTTTTAGCTTGTTTGTAGCTTGAAGTTTCCCTTGGAAGAGTGTGAGTCTGTGTGTGTATCTGTGCATTGAAATAAAGTGTGTCTGTGTGAAATTTTGTTTTGTGATATTAAATATAAGGGACTGTGTATAACCAAAAAATGTGACACTCTAGTAAACTTGAATGAAAATTTCAGCTCTAATATGCTTATTTTTGTTGTTTACCAGGAGGTTTAAGATATTGCAGATGTATTGTTTGTGAAATAATTCCTGGTAATTAGCTCCTCCAGGTTTCCCGTGTCTCCCAGACCGGATTCAGTTCATAGCACAACTTCCAGCAGTGACTCGCACGACAGTGAAGAGAATTATGTATCCATGAACCCAAATCAATCCTCTGAAGACCCAGTATGTAAAATCTACATCTTAACTACTCTCTTCCTGTGCAGTCCTTACTTTTAAATCATGCCAACACAGATCCTTCATTCAACATCACTCGCTTTATACTTCTAGATCAACAGAATGATAAAAAAATCTCCATAGCAGAGCTGTAATTTTGGTAGGATTTCACTGAAGAAGTTAAGAGCATAAAGAAAATGGTTGATATACATGTCTATTATATAAAGCAGTATACAACATGACTTTTTTTCTACCTCTTTTCTAGAATTTGTCCCCTCTTTGCAATCATTTATCCTTGGGCTATGTGTGAGTCCAGTATTAAGTCATGAAGGGAAATAATAAACTGTCCTAGGAGCTCTGAGACATGCTTTAAAAAACTGCATTAAAAGGACATCTTCCAGGAAGTGTAGAAGGAGCAGGGGAAAAAAACAATTGATACTTGCGGTATACATTCTATGAAAATTGAACCATGTGTATTTTGTTAGGCATCTTTCAAAAAAGAAGATAGACGGAGTCTTTGTGTATTAAATGTCTGCATTTTTTTTCCCCTTTGGGGGGAATTTTCTCAGATAATGAAGCTTCAGATCCTCAGCATGGAGTGCAGCTAGTTAGGAAAATTTAATGATATACTCTGTGGGTTTTCTTCGGTGAGGGAAAGGAGAGAGAGAAAAAGACTCAATAGCAGTAGTTTTAAGGGAGGCAATGGCAGCAGACCTAGGCCTAAACTAAAATATAGTTTAGAATATGCATAAAACCTGTAGGAAACCTGTATCTTGAGCTCAGCTTTTTGTCTAGTCTAGAATCATGGAATGGATTGAAAGGGACCTTAAATCATGGATTGAAAGGGACCTTAAAAGATCATCTTGTTCCAACCTCCCATGCCATGGTCAGGGACAGTCTGCTAGGACTGTTTAAAGTCCTGTCCAGTCAGTTCAGTGTACTCATGTGTTTGGATTCTTAGCAGGGGGTACAGCAGTATTTTTCATCTTGAAATCATTTATGTATGACCTTCTCTGGGGAGGGCCTGTCTAGCACCTTGTTTGTTCTGTTTGTGTGTCTGCCTTCTTGTATGGCATGTGCTGGTCCATCTCACTGCCCCGGGCTCTCCTCTTGCAATGCTGGTTGCTCTCCTGTCCCCTGCTGCTCTGGGTCCCCTCGCAGCCCCCTGCAGTGTCCCTGCCCCAGCTCACCACTGCTGCCTCGGGGTGCTGCATCCCAGCTTCCGCCCATGCCATTCCTGTGGGAGCAGGGATGCAGAGTGGGTCGCGGCCTCCAGAGCCTGTGGGGCGCCCCACGCTGTGCCTTGTGCTTCCCAGGGGAAAAGCACCAAGCTCAGGGGACTGCTGATGTTAATTCTTAGCTCCTCTCTTGCAAGGGCCATTGGTAAGTAGTGGGTGCTGTCCTGTTTCACACGTGCAAGAAACATCCCATATTACCCCAGAGATTCTCCCCACCCGTGCCCACAGTTCTCCTTGCACAGAATCACAGTTCAACCCAGGTGTTCCTGTTGATTCCTAAGGCTGTTCCAAGGGCTTAACTTCCATACCAAGATGGTACAATTAATGCTTCAGCTCATTAATACCTTCTGTTTTCTTGCACCAGTCCTACTTAAAGGTTATTCAACAGGTTTCCTTTCTGTTTCATTTGCGTGTATTTAAAATTTCTGTTTCCTAATGCATGTGTTCCGCCTGCTTAGTTTGTTTGGAATAACAGATTATTTTTTGTTTAATGAGTAACAGCTTTTTAAATTTATCCTGGAAACATTGATACAGAATCTGATTTTTGTATCTTTAATACACAGAAATTTGTTCTGAGAATTTGAGCAATGAAAATGGACTTCACATTAGTTGTTTGTGTTTGTCCTTGTTACCACTTAATGTTAAATGAGCTGGACAGTAGAGATATAATGGATTACTTCAATTTAAAAAGCCCAGCCCATTTTGCTTTAGCCCATAAAATATTTTACTTCCTAAAGAACCAGAACATTTCTGCATATCTCATGGCCTTTGTTTTAAAATTTGACTTTTTGAGAATTTTTACTTGTTCCAACTCTATCTTAGCAAGGAATCTGTATTTCTTAATCTTTTTCTGCCATCAGCTTTGGAGCATCTTCTTTGATGTCATACTTACGTTTTAGTTAATAAAATCAGCAATATTCTGCTTTTTCTTTCAAGCTGCTCTCAGCCTTACCCTTCTGTCTTTCCTTCTGCCTTCTTCTTCATTTTTTGCTGACTGCTGCCCTCTGTCTTCCTGTTTTTTCTTTATCTTTTAGAGAAGAGTCCTTCTATTGTACTGTTCCTATAACACCTGTTAAGAGGGAGGGATCAGGCTGGGAGAGGACAGAGGAGGTGAGGTTGTAAAAGTTTGGGCTAATGGAAATTTAGGTATATACAATGCAACTTCAGTTCAGGCAGCCCTACACATATTTGCCAAAGTTTTAATATTTTAATCTTGTCAATTGAACAATACTCTTTGATTTTCACCTTAATCACGATGACTTTTGAATGAAATGTAAATGTTTAATTTTTAGATTTGCCACTACTGTCAGGCAGAAATTATTGTAGGTATTTAACAAAAATTGAGGGAAATAGACAAGTTTGTGCTTAAGTAATGTTAAATTTGAGATATAATAACTACATTTAAAAAGAACAAAACATGATCTGTTCTTATTTCATTATATGAAGGGGACATTAAGTGGAAAACACAGATGGGTTGGGTGGCAACCTTAAATTTGGGGGGGATGTTTTTTGGGTTTTTTCCTCCCATTGGGTTTTGACTCTGTCCCATTTTTAACATAGAATGTATGCCCTTGCCATACATTCTATGTTAAAAATGGCTCAATGAAATGTCCTTGATTTAAGTGATTTGCAGTTGTTTCCGTAAGCTTTTACATTTTGGCAGTTATAGCAAGCATATTTGATTATGTGGACCACATTAGTTTGTACATTTGTAGCTGAGATTGTTTAAATTATGATTTCAGAATTTGTTTGGAAGCAACAGCCTCGATGGAGGAAGCAGCCCTATGGTAAAACCTAAAGGAGATAAACAAGTGGAATATTTAGATCTGGACCTAGATTCGGGAACGTCTACCCCACCTCGTAAGGTAAGCAGATGTTCAGTAAGATCTCTTAATGGTAATTTCTCAAATGCTTAGTGGAGAGACAGTGTTGACCCTTTCAGAGAAACCAGTGCTTGTTCTGTGTCTGTTTGGGACACCTGCTTGCTTTTCTGTTGTTAATTTACTTGAACTTGTTTCTGGCTGTTCCCAGAAGAAGAACAGTGGCTCGGGCAGCAGCGTGGCAGACGAGAGGGTGGATTACGTTGTGGTGGACCAGCAGAAAACCCTGGCCCTGAAGAGCACGCGGGAGGCGTGGACTGATGGCAGACAGTCCACGGAGTCCGAGACACCCACCAAGAGTGTGAAGTGAAAACGCTGCTCTGGCTTTGAAGAATGGAAAGAAGTGAATTTTGAAGAATCACAGAACCACAATGGCAGTGTTGTTCAGCTGCACAGTACCTGATTCCCTGGGCTGGGAATCAGTTCCTCGCCAAATAAGTTGGAAGCCAAAAGACACTTCGAATATATCAAAGGAACTTTAAGATCCTGAATTGGCTCTGTCTGGAAAAATCACAGCCTGTAAATAACCTGTAAAATAATATTACTTAGGTTTCAGAAAACCTTTTGTTCTGTAGTTAACACATTTGTAGTATTACTTTGTTTATGCACTTTTTCAGTTACAATATTGATTCAGGTATTCACAGTTAGTGTACCTTAATGTCTAATTCATCTGGAGAATTCTTTTTTCCTTACACTACTATTCCTCACAATTTTAGGTTAATTAAGCTACATGTAGAAATGGAAATTAATATTTGAACTTCATTTTAACAACTCAAAATTGATTTTGCAGAAATTCTTTCACAATTGAATAATCTACTTGAAATTCCAAGAGACAACCGTTAGTTACATATTTGTTTATATTTAATACATACAAGATTATTTGGAAGTCTACAGGTTTACCTTCCTAACAAAAAATAGCTGTGAGTTAATAATAATGAACTGTTCTGGGTTTAGACCTAAAATCCTGGCTTATATGTTAGTTGTTAGTGGTGGAACTTCTATTGTGTTTTATTAATGACAGTGTTCTGTGTTCAATCAGTGAAGATTCTGCAGGGTAGGATCTTACACTTTCAAAGACTGAATAATTAAATGTCAAGTAAGCCTGCAAACCACTGATGGCATGCAGTAATATTGTGATCTCACACTTATTAACAAGAAATAACCTTTATATTATTTACAGAAGGTAGAGTATATAAATCAGGTACGTACCAAGCACTGTTGTGCTAATACACTGATCAGGTTTAGACGATGAGCTTTAGTTTTGTACTGTTTAAAAGTTCTAATGTCAGTTTTCAGTTCAAGATTAATGGGACAGTTTGACATTCACTTTTTGTAGTACTAGCAAAATACTGTGATTTTGAATTAGACATTAACTCAAATGGAAATACTATGTTTTAACACCATAGTGTCCTTCTTATGAGCTCTATTTTACTTTAATCTCCTGCTTGGCCTTATATTTAAATCCCTATGCAATTGATATTTTATATCTCTGTTTTTAAAAATTAGATAATGTACGTAAATTATCCCCTTGTACACCACTTGTTGCTATTTCCTGGTACAGGATTTTAAACTCTGTATACTGTGATCCTTTATTTTACTATGCCAGTTCCAAATAATAATCTGCCTTGGTTTAGAAACATTTTTTGTTATTTGGAAGAAGATAGAATTCTTTAAATACATGAATGAGTTAGGTCTAGATAGAAAACTTACTAACACTTTTGTTTTATACAAATACCCTCAATTAAGTGGTTGGTTTAATTTTCCTGCCCAATTGGGGTTTTTTTTGTCCAGATCATTTAAAAGCTGAGCCTAAAGCTGCATTGTTTTCTGGCATGTTGGCCTTCATACTGTGCCTAATCTACCATCAGTTGTTTCTCTCCCTCACAGCCACAATTTACAGTATGTAAATTATCTTCTTCCTAACAAATGTTCTTTTTAAATTAGTAATATTTTGATGCTTTGAATGTTCATTTGAAAAAAAGAAACTGAACACAATGCATTTTGAGGTGAATTTTAAATAAATCAAGTTGTTCTGTTTTGGTGTGTAAACTCTGTCTTGCAAAGCAGCAAACGGATGTCAGTGTGTCTGGGAAGGTGCCTGGATACCAGCCACATTTTTTCAGAATTGCAGATGTGCAGCTAGAACCATTTTTAACTTGAAGCCAAATGATGTGAATTCCCACTCCTCTGGGAGCCAGGAAAAAATCAGTCTCCTAAGCCAGCCTCTCCTGCTGAGCTAGTGATAGGAGATGGGTTTGCTGTAAGTTTGCTGATATCAGTCCTTGATTTACAGATTACACTTACTCTTTCTTCATTTAAAATTTGACAGGATTCACAACATTATTTGTTATTATGATTGAGGATCTACTCTTAATTTCTAGACTTTTCCCCTTCCTTTTGTTAAGGAAAACAGGAGCTTTCCCACGTACAGACGGCGTAACATTTTCTAAGTATCAGTCCACAATTTCTCTTTAATTAGATTTCTAAGCAGTTTTTTCCCCCATATTCCAGTGTTACATCTTCCATACTTACATACTGTCCATGGTATGTTCAGAATCAGAGGTGTGATATTAACTTTTGATGATACATCTCATTTTCACGAGTGAAGCTACAGGGGCTTCACAATGCAAATCTGTCTGAGCTCTTGAATGGGCTAAGGATATGAATATAAAATTGGAAATGTGACTCCTAAAGTTGTAGATGATAGAAAGCAATTGAAACTGATATAGCCCTGTGTCACTTTCAGTTACTAGCTTTGTGAGGACACTCTGGTTGGAGGCAAGTTGGTGGAAACTCAAGTAGATACTGGTGCAGAAGTAGCTTGTCAATGTTGCTTGTCAAGTGTTCTTTTTTCAAATAGGTAAGTTTTCTCTTGTTTGGCTCAAATTCTATGTTACCAGTTGCAGATACAGTTTTCATTGCTCTATGTGTCATTATAAATGGCAAGTATATATATGCAATATTTCTTGTACAGGTATACAAGATCTTGCTCTTAAAAATTGAAAGGAAACTTGGTGCCTTGTACACTAAGATTGACTTGAGAGGTGATTTGGTATCATTCCATGGAGTGATCTGAACATTTCTTTATCTGCTAATTACCAATAGCCACACTTTTACACACTGTGATATAATCACTATTACCTCATGAAGTGCAGGTGCAACACAGCTGTTCTGTTCCACTAGAACTTCATAATGTGACATGGGAAAAGGTGAAAATGTGGTCATTAGTCTTTTTTTCTTTACTGATATTTGTATCTGTGTAAAAAAATAACAAACCATTCATGTATGACAGTTGTGACGTAGTGCCACACCTAGGGAGTACAGACAAATTACAGTGTGGCTGTTTTGATTAAGTAATTTAGAATTTATTGCTTCTTGTACCTAATTAGGGAGTGATGGGCACCTCTCTAGCTTTTACAGTGCACTGTGAGCCAAGCAAGATTTTTATCTCAATGAAA
Organism: Zonotrichia leucophrys gambelii; assembly: GCF_028769735.1. Lineage (NCBI taxonomy): Eukaryota > Metazoa > Chordata > Aves > Passeriformes > Passerellidae > Zonotrichia > Zonotrichia leucophrys. The sequence continues at coordinate 41,605,412 of NC_088173.1, read as the reverse complement.
TTTAAGTTTAGCTATTACTGCAGCAGTGTGTGTGTGTGTGTATGTACACACACACACACACACACACATATACATATATATATATATATATGTAGTACTCTTGCAAAAGTACTTTGGAAGCTTGGCAGCCCCGGAGAGAAGGTCCATTCCTCCTTAGCCTACAGAGGTTTGTATCATGAAAAGTGAGTGGATATTTATTTTATTTATTTGCTCAAGGAGAAAGTACTGCCATACAATATCAGTGTGCAATTTGGACAGCAATAGTGCCACTTCATCTGTTGAAATATTTTATACCTGTAGTTCTTAAGAAGCTCAGCATTATCCACAGATGAACTTATAATATTTTGAGATTATCCTCCATATTTCCTACATCTGCTCTTGATCTCTGTGTATTGCACCCAACTGCTTCTTAAATGTTAATTTCTTGTTGCTTATTTCTTGGGAATGCTAATATGGCCGTGACCACAAAAAAGGTGCTTGTCTGGCAAATTAGTGTAATAGATGTTCCACAAAAACATTGTGTTGATTGGGTGTTGATGAACCAAATCCCAAGCAATGAGGTTTCTGGATTTTGCCTTCACTGAACAAACATTTAAAGTTTAGCTCTCAGCCTGACAAGGTGCAGAGTAGGATACAAGAAAAGATGTTGAGAGGGTTATGAACAATGTCTTTGGCATTTTAAGTTTTCCAGAATAGGTTTATGATTCCGCAGCCCTGATGTTAATTTTCATTAGCAAAAACCGGAGGAGAACAGGTATTGGATGCATGACCAGGTGAAAGGTTTTTGCCATCTCGTTAAGTAAACAGAGCTAGATTGTTCTGGTGCCAGTGGTTTTCTTTCTAGATGGTCTAGAAAAGAAAATTTCCATGTTTCATTAGAAAGGGATTATCTGTTTGCTTCAGCTTTTTTATAAGCAGGTTAGCCAAAGTGTACAGTTGTGTAATCTGCTGTGCACACACACAAAATGTTTAACTATTATATGCTAATATGGAATGGAATAGAATAAAATCCTGTACAGTTTAGAACATAAAGCACCAAGTTGGAAAAATGGAGACTCTCAAAGTTTTCCTGCAATTATAAAGCCAGCACTTGTAGTAATCTTCATGATTAGCTCTCGAAAATTCTCCTAGGATCTCTCATCATTGCCAAGCCTTTTGCTAGTAAGTTGTATCTGCAGTGAAATAAAAAGAAAATGTGTGTCATATTTTCAGAAAGGCCAATCTTAATAAGATTTTAATAAATGCTCTTTGAGGTCCTGGGTTTAATTGGGGGGGGGGGGGAGCTTGCACAAGGTACCCAGACAGCTTGCTTGTTTTAATCAGAAGGCCAGAAGAGAAGGAAAATATAAATATCCCTTATTTTCCCTGAATTCCTACCAGACTTTAAAATATGTAAGTTGTCATATTTTTATGTGCTTTTTAGGGAATATACTTTAGAGGAAGAAGTCACTACTTGCTTCCATGCACTTTTGCTGGTTTTCGCACAATTCTAAACTATGCAGACTAGCTGAAGGTTTAAGGGTTTTTTCTTTCTATTTTGTGTTAGAGGTGAAGGATGCAGCCCTGTGAGTTTGGGGATTCCTCAGACTGCCCTGCTGGTGTACCTCAGAGTCTGGAGTTAATTACATCAAAACAGTGATTCAACCCTCTGCTGATGTGATCTTCATAGTAATACCTATTCATGGTGTGTATATTTACTTATTTTTTAATTAATCATAATCGAAACCTAAATGTTGGAAACAAATAATGTTCAGAGTTAAGGTCCCTAATCTCCAGTTAGGCATACATAGAGCAGCATTTGAAAAGGCATTATGTGTAACAGGGTTCAAATTCCCCAGGCACACAAATCTATTTAGGACCTTTTGAGGAGCAGAATTTCATATTCAAGGCACTGCTGTCCTCTTTAAGTAAGTGAAAGTTCAAGAACTTTTCCAAAATCTAATTTCTACTCAATTATTTAAATACAAGTTTAGGAATTGAATTTGAAAAACACACCTTGTGTTATAACTATGGTTTTTTTCTCCATAAATAAAAGAAGTGATGATTCTTAAGACATTTTTGCCTTTAGTTCTACTCACTGACAGCCCAAATGAGGAAGCACAAAATAGACTTGACCCTTGAACTTTTTAAATGAAGGGAAAAATTGAAGGAGCCACCCAGGACCAGGATTTAGCCTCTGATCTCCTCATACACCATGGTGCAGGTGCCCCCAGTTCCAGTGCTCAGGTTAGAAGCTGGGACACAGATCCTGTGGCCAGTATCAGGGAAGCACCAACAAGCTCTGAAAAAGTGGTTTGCTTAAAAACAATATCAAGAGTTCAAGCAAAAATTTAGTTTTGGAGAGGACTGGTGGGTTTGTTTCCTCTATGTAAAATGAGTAGGATAATATTTAGGATTGTGATGCAAGCCCCTTTTGGGAGCTGTGCTGTATCTCAATATGAATCCTATTGTTCACCCCATATTTTGGGTATCTGTGGTCTGTATTTTTTGTACAGCGTTTGGTATACCAGGAGAAGGGCTGTCTTTAAAGTCTGGGATCAAGAATCAGAAAACACTGGCTTCCCAATAATGTTTTATGTTTAAGGATGAATTTCCAATGAATAGTTCTAAGATGTTGAGATTTTCCTTTAGTAGGTGCATTGTGTATAAGGATGGAAACTTGAAATTAAGCGAGCAGTTATTATTCTGTAAATGGGATGTTATTCTGCTTTTCAAAAAAACCAAACAAAACTTTTAAAAAATTACAATATTTAAAATTATCCATTCTGCACACACAATGTTGGACTTTTCTCTTAGTAGTTTTTACCTCCCCTGCATCATAATGATCTGGAAAAATGCTGTTACATTTTCTCCAGGACACGTAGTTCTTTGGTGAAGTCGTACTTTGATTTCCTGTGTATTTCTGACATGAATTTCTCCCCAACTATTCTCTTTAATTAAAGGAGGGTTGAAAACCAATTACTTTTATAAAAGCTGCTGTGTTTTTTGTGAGAGAGCAGAAGGTTTTTTTAATGTAGCAAATCTCTGTTAGGATTCAGAATAGTCACTACTGCAGAAAGGAATTCAGATGATTACAAAGCAGTAACTCCAAAGCATTGACTATAGGCTACTGCAAAAAGCATATTCATGTCTAAAACCAAAGGCTCAGGAAATACCTGTGGCAGAAAACACCCATAATCCACAGAACACATGAGGGTCCATCATTTTTCCAGTAAAAGCTGTGTTGGAAGCCCCTGTATGTCCTATCTGTTCTGATACTATAGTTACAGGTAAGTAGATATTTATCAATGTTAAGTGTCAAAGTATTTTTCAGTCTTTCATGACTATTTAAGTATCTAAACACTGGGGAAAACTGGCCCAGATGACAACTGTGGAGAAACATAGCAGCATAAGAAAAGCAAGATAACCGTGAAAATCAGGTTAAGATGCCATGGCAGAGGCATCAATGTATGAAATTTGGGTGTAGAGGCAGATAGGTACTTGTGTATATGTGGAATCCAACTAGAACTATTACTGAAGGAATAATGTAGTTAAAATATAAAAATTAAAGTATTATATCCTGCTTAAAAAACCTCTTCTTCAGATTTATCCCTATCTTTCACTGAAGGTCTATATGCAACTCTTAAAGTCCCTTTTTGCTCTAAGAATAACAGCTGCAGGAGGAAATCTTGATGATCTCAAAGGTCTTTTCCAACCTAGTTAATTCTGTGATTCTGTAGGTCAGATGGTTTAATTGCTGTGCCAATAGTGGAGGTAAGTTTTGCAAAGAGTTTTTCCTTGCCCTGTCTCACTCTGGTTGCAGTTCTGTAAGGTGGGGAGTGAGGTTCATGAAAGGAAACAGGGCCAGGGCAGAACCTGGTTGCTGAGAGGGAGGAGAACCCGCAGTTTTGAAGAGGGAAGGATCTGTGTGTGTTTAATAAAGTTTGTGCATTACTTTTTGTACTAAAATGTATTTTACATATTGAAAATATGTATATGTTTGCCTTTTGGTGGAGCCTTTTCAGTCATAGCAGCAAAGAAATAAAATCTAAAAGCATTTTATTAATTCTGGGTTTTTTTCTGCGAAAATGCTGCTTGTTACAGAATCTCCATTCTTCGAGGATTTCTGTAATGAGTATCAGCAGTTGACTCCATATGGGGTCATTTTTTTTTTTTTTTGCATGGGTAAATTTTATTGATCAAAGGGCTTGTTTTAAACTGGACACAAGCAGAGTCTGATATGCTATCTGCATGCCATGTTGCTGTTACCAAATATTCACTGGTTTGTGTTGGGTACAATTTGAAAGACTTTTGGTCTTCACATGCCACTATTTTTGTAGTCTTCTTTTTGAAGATACACACAGAGTAGGCTTACAGTTTGTTTAAGCACAGCAGATAGTCTGGGCTGTTTATTTTCTGTGGAAGTTTAATTTTACCAGGATGGCTACAGTGTAATTTAAACAATCTCAATGTCATCTTCATGGTATTCAAAATTAGAGCACATGGATGAAATTTATACACATAAATATGTTAAACTCTAAAAAGTTTCCATTGCATTAAGGAATCTACTGAAGTTAATACATGGTATCATTTGCATGTGTTGGGGTTTTTTTGTGGGGGATGGGTTTTTTTAATACTGGAAATCAGTGTGTTGACAGTTAGGATGAGGCTGATGACAGTGACCTGTGCTGATGGGCAGAGGGTTTGGGGTTTTTGTTTTGTTTTGTTTGTTTGTTTGTTTAACAGATATAGCATGAATTTAATGGCTTCTTTGACTGGTGTGTGTGTTTACACCAGCTCTTGCCTGCAGGGCTGTTAATCTGAGGCTAGAAGAAAAGTGACAGTGGCAGAAGTGATGGCTTTGAAATAAGTCTAATTGTATTTACTCTTGGTGGGATAGTCCAGCTCAACGTCAGCCTTGTGAGGAAGTAGAAATACTGGCAGTATCTCACCTCACATGGGTAGTATCTTGTTTTGGCATTGTAAACTAAAAAAGCATAAATCCCCCCCTAAGATCTGAACAGAAACCAAGTTCTCACCCCTCTTTTACCTTCTTGAACCCAAATGAATGTCTCATGGAGCAACCACAAACAACTATTTCGCTCCTTTTGTTTCCCAGATTTTGGGAAGATGTACAGTTTTGATACATGTTCAGCAATGCCTATTAGCATAATTACTACACAGCTAATAGTATCAGAGTTGGTTTTACTTGTGGTGTTTCAATTTCTTGTTTAACAAGAAGTCATTTAAAGAATGATAATTAAAGTTATGATTGCTCAACTAAGCAACAAAATTGCAAGATGTGTCGCCCGAGAGATTTGACAGAAATCTGTAATTAAACAGCTCTTTACTAACTTCATAAGCATGTTAGTAAGTAATTGTCTCTACTGTTGAGTACTGGCTGAGGGAGGATTTCTTGCTTTATTGTGTACTTGACCATAATGTAGGTGTTCATCACATCAGTAACCTCTGTCATGAACTTCTTTATGCCAATCACTTGGTTTAAAATTTTTAAAAGTTTAATAGTAATAAAATGGTTATAAAAATAATACAAATTACAGCAATAAGAATTTGGACAATCAGAGTTAGGACAATAAAAAAGCAAACAATTACAAACATTCAGATGCTTTCCTAATAAAAGCATGTCCGCTAATAAAGGATTAACCCTTAAAAGCAAGAGCCTGTTGCATATTCCTATATCTCATACATGATGCAAACATCCTTTTGAACAATTTCTGTTTATTTCAAACCCCCCCCCCCTTCATCTTGTAAATCACGGTTTGGCTCCATGCAGTGTGAAAGGAGGTAGAAGCCTGGTCCTTCCCGATAAGGAGGCAATAATTCTCTTTGGGATTTTAGCGTCTTGTTACTGTTATTTCTGTGCGAAGTATTTCTTGATTATCTCATCCATTCCTTGAGCTAGTTAGAAAAATATCTTACATCACATCGTTTCTATTTTAATGTTATGTTGTTCTAACATAACACATATAATATTCATTTTAATATTTGCGAAAAGCCAATTATATAATATGCATTTTTCACAGGTTGGATTCAGGAAAAATCCTTCCCCCATAGGGAGGCTGGGCCTGCACGAACAGGCTCCCCAGGAAAGAGGTCACAGTACCGAGCTCAGGAAGCGTTTGGACAATGCTGACAGGCACAGGGGTTGACTCCTGGGCATGTCCTGTGCAGGGCCAGGAGCTGGATCGATGATCCTTGCGGGTCCCTTCCAACTCGGAATATGCCGTGATCTTACGCAGGGTATGAAACCTCATGCCTGCCCACATTTGACCTGATGTTGTTTGTCCAGCCCTAAATCGCAGGGTGGCGAGGACTCCGCAGTTACAAGAGACGAATTCCGTTCCGTGCCCGCCCCCAGAGGCGCCGCAGTCTCGGTGGGATCCCGGCCGATCCTGGAGCGCTCCGTGCCCGGCCCCAGAGGCGCCGCAGTCTCGGTGGGATCCCGGCCGATCCCAGCGCGCTCCGCCCCCGGAGCTCCCGGCAGCGCACGCACCGGACGAGCCCCGCAGCGCCCCCACCAGCGGCGGCGTGCACTGCGCGCTGCTCGCTCCCCGCCGTCCCCGCCGCGCGGGGGGAGGAAGTCTCGCGAGCGCGGGCTCGCGGCGCGGCTTGTGCGCTGCTTGGCGGCTCCCGCCGGGACGGGCCGGGCCGGGTCTCGCTCCGTCCGCCGGCCGCGCTCCAGGAACCACAGGCCGCCGCTTCTTCCTCCTCCTCTGCCGGGATCCAGTGTTCGCCCGCGCCTGCCCGCAGCGTGCAGCCCGCCGGACGCCACCAGCCCGAGCCTCGGCGGAGCGCCGTTTCCTCACGGCTGGGATCATGTCCGCCGGGCAGCCGCCGCCGCAGCCGAACGAGCCGCCTGCGCCGCCGCTGCCACCGGGCGCCAACACCAGCGAGGCCGCGGGGACGGGGCCGCCCTGCGCCGCCGGCCTGGCCGGGGGCGACATCAAGATGGAGGTGAGTCGGCTTGGCACGGCGGGGTCCCCCCGCTCCCCCGGCGGCAGGTGGGATACCCCGGCCGCGTGGGGCCGCGGGAGACAATGGAGGAGCGGCCGCGGGGCCGCACCTGGCAAAGCCGGGCCGCGCTCCTGTCCCGCCGCCCTCCCTTGTGCCCTCCCTGTCGGCGGGAGCACGGCCCGGCGGGGTGCGGGTGTCTGGGGGTGTCCCGACCCTCCGCGCCCCCTCCCTGCCGCGCAGGGCGCCTGAGAGCCGCGCTCGTCTCTCCGCTGGGACACGGGGACGGGAGCCCTGCGGCCGGGTCACGCCGCTTACTTGTGTTCCGAACCGGGCGGCGGGACCCCCCGCGCAGCCCAGGCTTTCTGTCTGCCCCTGCCTCCCCGAGACCCTGGCCAGCCTTTGCACTTCCTGCTCCAGCGGCGAGCTAGCCCGGCGGCTAAAAGCGTGAGGGATGCTTGTCTGCTGAAGTGCTTTAAAACTTTTTTCTATTTTTTTTTTCTTTTGAGGGGGAGGAAGACGGTGTGAGGGTTGTGGGAGGGTTGTTTTGGCAATAGGTGCATATATTCCAGAAATTTCAAGGGGTTGGAAGTGATTGCCTGGAGATGCTAATTCTATCGCAGCGTTGTTTCTTTAATGATAGCAGGAAACTGGTCGGTCCTGCTTTCAGCGCTGGGTGTTTTGTACCCTGAGTCACGCTGGGCTGTTCAACCTACTTGTTCTAAATAAATTTGCAAATGCCATGTTTTTCGGATGAACAAGTAGCCAAAGTACTGTGGGAAATAAATCTTGCTCGAGCCTGTAGAAATGGGCCAGTTCCAGGCTGGAGTTTAGCGTATGCAGGCTGAGAAACGCGTGCTCTGGAGGCGCTTGTGTGCGAGGGCTCGCTGTGCTGCCAAGTCCATTCCTCTTTTACCTTGGGAAGGGATTTCCTGGCATCCAGTGAAGTTTGGGTTGGAATGCCTTGGAGCCGTGAGCATTTGAAGGCCTGCCTTTCCCTGGTCTCCAGCTAAATTGCAAGGTTTTGTCATGTGCAGCAGATGATGGGCTCGGATGGGCGCGCTGCTGTGCTTTCCAGGTTCGGCATTGGGGGAGAAAGGGGCATTGGAACAGAAGTTCCAACGGTCCTCCTCAGTCCGGTGAGGGATAAGAGGATTTGGTTGTGACTCCAGAAGAGCTTTAGCCATAACTTCTTATGCTCAATTCTTTATATTTTGACTAGTGAAACATTTGTGTTAGGATTTTTCTGTTTCCACATGCTTTACCTGCCAGAGGAACTACCCACTGACAAACATCCTGTTTCTTGCCAGCCTTTGTTTCATCTGTTTCTTGCTTTTCCTGTTCCTTTGTTCTGTATTTGCCAGTAAAGATTGAATTTAGCCCCATTCTTACTTGGCTCAGATAAACAGACGGTTAATAAACACTTTAAAACATCTTGTTTGTTTCATTTTCTCACCCTTTCAAGAGTTATTTTGTAATATGTTACCTTAGCATTGTTTATGGGGAAGGATCATCTCACTGCTTTTAGTTTTAACAACAGAAGGTGAAAATGCATATGGGAGATGATGTGGAAAGTGTTAACCTAATGGCAGAAGAGACAAGGATAAAAAAGCCTTGATCCAAAAGAATTGGTAATTGAAGGCAGTATGTTAAGGATTTGGCAGGGAGGAAATGAGGGAGGACTGCCCTCTCCCAGTTGGTTGTACTGTTGTTAGTAGTACCATGGGTAATAAACATTATTTAATTTATTAACCTACATAGGAGAAAAATACAGTTTCCTAAACTCCTCCTCAGCTTTCAGGACAAAAGTGCAGTGTGGATTCTTGTTTAGTTTTGTTCCTTTAGTACAGAGAGATGAGGGATTGGGGTAGTCTGGCAAAAACCTGGAAATTACCCTCACTTCAGGCCTGGAGCTGGTACTTTGACAGTGCACCTCAGAGGCAGCGTCAGGGGGGTTGGCTCAGCACCCTGGCAGCGGCATGCTGATCTCCTGGACCACAGCTGCCTCCCTCATTCACATTGATGTGATGCCTTAATGATGGAGCTAAATCAGATTAGAGACCCAGCTCTGTCCCTCACCCCGTGGCAGGGATCTTGGATCCATCTCCAGGTAATTGTGTAGGAAATAACAGAGAGCTGACTACTGCCTATCCACCACCAGGTGCCGCAGCCAGCTTTTGCTGCTTTGATACAATGTGAAACAAGTTTGTTCTCCTTTAGATTCCCTTTTCCAGAAATATTTCTTCTTAATTCTTTTTCATCTCAGGAGTCTTTTGATGATGCATCTTTGGCAAAGCAAAAAGAAATCCAGGAAACTGATCCTACATATGAAGAGAAAATGGTATGTAATATTTGGGACTGTGTATAGCTGTTCAGTACTTATGCACTTATTAAAAAAAAGCAAAATAATATTGTTTGAAATATCTTAAATGGATTTTATAAAGATTTGTCTAGGTCTTAAAAAAATATTTAAGTAACTTGAAACAAAAGATATGCAGAAAAGCACTCCTGGGACCATTCTCCTTTCCAGCATTTTAAAGTTACCTGTAGAGCAGTTCATCCTGTAGGCAAGGGGGATTATAAAGAGTTGAGCATTCAGCTTCTCAGCCAGAAATGGAAAGATTCTCTAGGAATCTCTTTGTGAAGCTTTAGAGTCTTCAGGTTTTTGAAGATGGCTGCTGATTCAATGCTTCACGGGTTAGAAAGGAGAAAATTTGTTATTTTCATTGGGTTTTATTTTTTCATCATTTTTATAATGGAAGAGATGGAGTTGCCCATTCTTGACCATCTCATTGCAGTTTCTTTCTCGGTTCCTCCCTGTTTGCCTTTTTCCTGTTTGTAATTTGTGACTCCATGTGAAATTTCTTCATAGGAAAGTGAAACTGATTTTTAAAATTTGCTGCTTCCTGTGTTATTTATTCTTTCCACTGAAAATATCCCCATCATCTTCTGCATATTTCTTTGTGCTACTTTGTGGCACACTGAAGGAAGTGAACTTGGAATTGTCTCCTTAATTTCTAGACAGACACATTAACAAGGGCAGTTGTGTTTTAGAGATGCATTGATAAAGAAAATGGGAAGGGTGTCTCTGTTGGTGTAAGGATAGCTCAGGGTTGCAGAGTACAGCCTGATTTTTTCTGTGTGCTGTCTTAGAGACATAGATAATGTCTGTTAGTCCCTTGAACGAACTTCCTCTGGTGCAGTGAAAGAAAGTGTGGGCATGTGTGTGCAGGGCCAAAACTTGCAGAAGATTCCTTACTTAAGTTTTAGAATGAGGAACCTTCTGCAATGCAGTCTGCATCTCTTCTACTTCTGTTTTGTACAGCCAGTAAAAAAAAAAAAAGAAAAAGGGTCAGCAATTTGGATGGTAGTGAGATCTTACCTAGTTTAAACCTCAGAATCTTACAAAGTAAAGAAACAAAACCTATGAAGAATAGACAGGAAAACTTCAGTACAGTGGATGTGGATTGTAGCTGTGTCATTCAAGCTTAAAACAACCTTAGAGTGAGTCTGAGTCCTCTGTGGTACATGGAGGTCTCTTTTGTGGTCTCTTTATACTCTAATATTTTGTCTTCCTGTCTTTTCCATAGTGCAGGATCTGCTCACACTAAGAAGGAAAACACTCACAGAGCTGCCATTGCTCTTGGAGAAGCCTGGAACATATGTTCCTTTTTACTAAGAAAACTGACTTCCTATAGCTGTGCTGCAAATTGCTAAATACCAGGTTATGCTGTGGCAGAGTGTCAGAGTGGTTACTGTTTGCCTTGAAGCTGGTTTTGGCTTGTTTGTCTGTTCAGAGTTTTGGTGTAGCATTGGCAGGGTGTGTTGATTCCAAACGGAACCTGTCTCAACGAAGCTGAACCTTTCAGATACTAATATTGTCTGCTGTCATTTTTCTTGCACAGCAGAAACAGCAACTCCTATCAAAGGGGCAGCCTGATGAGTTAGGCTGAGCATATCTAAGGTCTCTGCTGCTGAAACATGTTCTGGCTTGTGGCCATGATCTGTCCTGTCCTCACTGTCCCCTTTGATGCCAGCCCTGTTGCTTATCTGACAGCAAGCACAGGGAGGCGCTGTATCTTGCTGAGCAGGCAGGTCATCAGCCCAGTAGGGAGCAGTTGTTGCCAGTTTGGTTAGAAATTAATTAGTACAGTGAAGAATCCTGTGTGTGATGTGTGGGGGAAAATTTCTGGGGAGTGGGACTATCACTTTTGATTGAATAAAGTTGTTTAAGGGAGTCTGGCTTTATCTAGTGAGGCTTGGGCAATCTTTGTGCCAAAGTCAGTTTGGCCACAGGTCTGTCTCACAGCTTGGATCTTGCTGCGTAGCAAAGATGAGCCTTGTCCCCACAAAAGAGTATTGAATCTGTCAGCAGCAGGTACATTGATGTTACTCATCTCTTCTTTGGTGTTGTAGTGATGTGTATAAAGGAATGTGAATCTATATTGAAAAAGTATTTGTTTGTTTTTCTTTTGAATTAATACATACTGGAATGTCTCACCTGTTCCATTTAATTTTCCTTTGTCACCAGCAAACAGACAGAGCAAACAGATTTGAGTATCTGTTGAAGCAGACTGAGCTCTTTGCTCATTTCATTCAGCCTGCTGCTCAGAAAACTCCAACTTCACCTTTAAAAATGAAACCTGGACGTCCACGAATAAAGAAGGATGAGAAACAGAATTTACTGTCAGCTGGCGAGTGAGTGATGACACGTACTATAAATAAGATTTTATTGTACTTTAAAAGTGGAAGTTGAACTTGCTAAGCTTTTGTCCTGTGTCTGTGTGTGTGCCTTTTATTTTCAACTGCCCATCTGTAAATTCATGATTGCTTAAGAATTCAAGGAGTTACAAGAGATTTGTGTTGCTGCTTTCCAACATGAAGAAAAGCAGGGCCAGAAAAGTAAGGCAGTCATGGCTCTAAATTGTAAGAGCTCATGGAGAACATCGCTATGCAACACCTTGCAGGCAGCTTGAAAATTGTAAGTCTAGAAATTTGGATTGCCTTCATTGCAGCTTGTGTGGCTGCAGTGTTTGGCAGGTGCAGCAGACCTTAAATGCAGTGTTGTTCCCTGTCTTGTAGTTAAAGGCCAGTAGTGATCCCTGTCCAGTCACTTTGGGCTGATATTTGAGCCTGCTGAACATGAATTCTAGGGAAGAATGTTGCTAGCAATTTCTTTGAGTGTTTGCATTCTGTATTGCAATATATACATTAGTTTACATTAGATTTAATTTTGCAGCAACTTGATGTCTTTTAAATTTGTCCAGAAACTTACTGCATTCTTGGACTTTTCCAGCTATCGACACCGTAGAACAGAGCAGGAAGAGGATGAGGAGCTGTTAACAGAAAGCTCCAAGACAACAAATGTCTGCACTCGATTTGAAGAATCTCCATCATGTGTGTTTCCTTCCTTTTTTTTTTTTTTGCCCCTGTTCTTTTTCTTCAAAATGTTAAAAATGAACTTGATTTGCATACTCTCCAAGGATAGTGAAATAATTTGGGGGGACAGGAGAGGGAGGAACTGAGCACTGAGCTAATGGTACAAAATGTATGATTGAGGAACTGCTTATTTTCGTTGTGGTCCAGAAAGATGATCCAGTGAGTCTTGTCCCTTAGCAATCCAGTTGCTGTGTTTCAGTTAATAAGAAAGATGATCCAGTGAGTCTTGTCCCTTAGCAATCCAGTTGCTGTGTTTCAGTTAATAAGAAAGAGTTTTTAAGTTTGTCATCTGATTATTTTTACATATGTAATCTATATTCTGATATAAAGGACCTAACAGCTTCCAATTTATTTAATGGTATTCAGTATTCTGTTGTTTTAATGTTTGACTGTGTTCTCATTTTGACAGTGATGATGGATTTAGAATTTCTGTGTGCTTTGGGTCCTTGCAGAAAACAAAGCTGTTGCAGCAACTTGCAGAAACAAAATTAATATCTTGCTGTCTCCACTCTGCATTGTCCTTGAATTTATTACTTGAATTTATTACTTGAATTTGTTCTGTATTTTTGGTAATCACTGTCAGTTGGCAGCCAACAGGTGGTAAAGTTCTTTCCGAAGTTTTTGTGTATCTTTGAATCTATTCTTTGATGTCTTTTAGATGTGAAATGGGGAAAACTGCGTGATTACCAGATCCGAGGCCTGAACTGGCTCATTTCTCTGTATGAAAATGGCATCAATGGCATCCTGGCAGATGAAATGGTATGCACAGGGCCTGTGTTTAGGATCACTCCAGAACACAGGCAGTACAATGCCATTTTAGTCCATCAGTGTGTGTATATATATGGGAGTTTTAATAACACAAAATGCAATATATAGTTTGCCAGTTTTATTTTTCTACTGTGTTTAAAATCAATAATTTTGAGAGTGTCAAAGGTATTTTAATTTAAATAAATCATGCAGGCAGGTTTCAGAAATATGGGAAGGGAATCCATCAGCCTTTAGGAACATCAGGTTGGTGGAGGGGACTTGTTCCACAGAATGACATGTCCTTTGTTTTCTGTCTAAATTGCAGGTGTTTTGTTATGGTATTCTTCAGCTGCCCTTGTGAGGAGAGTGTCAGATATGAAAAGAGCATCAAATGTGGAAACACTTCCTGTTGTTAGAGCCATGTGTAGATATTAGGATATGAGTGTCCTCTATGGACTGATGTCCACAGAACAGCTACAGCAGTGGGAATTTTCTTGAAAAAATTGTGCAAAGATAGATGTACCTAGGCAGCTGTGTTAAAATTTCTCATACATCATGACCATGGGCATTTCAGTTGGCACTGGCCAGCTGTGTATTTTTTATTCTTTTTCCCCAAAATATAAGGGATGAATGAAGAAGTTGTTGTAGTAGTTTCAAAGGCAGGTGTTTTTGTCCCCTTAATAATTTGAGATGTATCTCTTTTTCATAAGGAGTAGAAAAGAAGAGACATAACTCTAACATTTCAGTCTATTGCATTTCCTGTATCTTGTAATTTCTGTGTAATGAAACTAAAAGATAAGTTAGAAACAAAAGAGTTTAAATTACTGTTTAGTAACATGGTTCACTTTTAAATACATCGAGGTCTTTTTAAACATACATACTTATGAATAGATTTTTTTTTTGGCTAAATGGAGAGGGTTTTAACAAAAACACCTCGGAGGCTTTGTGAGTCCTTGGATTTGTGGTATTCCAATATCCATTTTGTGTTAAAGATATTAAATATTATTATTAATTTTTTTTTGTTTTGTCTTCGGTATTAATTTTTTTAAAGTTATTAACACATCTGACACAGCCTATGAACACTTTTCCACTTCTTGTACCTGGTGGATTTTGGTTTTTTTGAAGACAGAGACTCGAATTTTAGAAACAGAAATTACTTGTGCTGATGGCGTTTGGGGTTTTTAATTCCCATGCATTTGAATCATATTTTTGAATTACTTAAAGTATAGGAATTATCTGATTTTTTCAGTTTTTCCTCAGTTTTGTTTTAGTAAAAATTATATGTTGAAGATACCATGTTATACCAGACTTTCAGTATTTGTTTTCTTCTTTGAGATATGCAGTTTTTTACACTTTAAAAATTAATTAGAACATATTTACGATTGTGAAGCATTAATAACATAATCTATACAAAATATGACAGCATATATGACAATCTATAATATTATGGTGACAAAGTTATTAATATTAATGCCTCAGTAACTGAATAAATTAAAAAAAAATTCCTAAGGGTTCCTAATTTATTCACTTTTATGTCAAGTTTAAGAGAATACCTAAGTCAAATTTTTAAAGTTTGACCTCTAAATAACCTGAGTACGCCATAGTCTACAAAATAAAGTTTTAGGAAATAATGTTTCCTTGTACTTTTAACAAGTTGTCTTACTTGAAAGGTAAGGCAAAATTCTAACTTCATAATCCAGGGTTTCAGAGTGATACTCTTGCTACTTTGTTATTATGAAATGGGGGAAACCCGGCAAGCTTTTCCTAACCAGTGTTTTGATATGATTTTTGTAGCTCCCTCATTCATGTTTCAGTGCCTTCCATGCTGAGCTCAGAGCTCACTCTTGGGTTTTCATTTTCAAAGGTGTTTTCTGAGATGTTTTCTTTTTTCTAACACATTAATGTGTCTTCCAGGGTCTTGGGAAGACACTGCAAACAATTTCTCTTCTTGGCTATATGAAACACTACAGAAACATTCCTGGACCTCACATGGTGTTAGTTCCTAAGTCCACTCTGCAGAACTGGATGAATGAATTCAAGAGATGGGTACCAACACTTCGAGCAGTTTGTTTGATTGGTGACAAAGACCAGCGAGTAAGTTTGGATATGGCAGCTTTTCCTGTGTGTTCCTGTGTAAATCCAGCAGTCCTTCCCCTTTGCTTCCTGGGGAGGGACATTACTTGCATTTGTAGTGCTTTAAGACCTACAATGCTGCCTACTTGGAGTATAACCAGCTTACAATTCATATGTGTGTTGCCCAGATAATGCTTCATCACTTTATGTTCATAATTTCTTGTTCAAAGATTTGTGGTCTCCTTTTATGAAGACAAAACACTGCCTTCATGAGACTTAAAATAGGAAACTTGTAACAGGGCTGCTCTGTTCTTTTTGCTTTAAATTTGACAAAGCCTCAGTAACCAGCTGTCACCTTGTTACCTAGGCTGCCTTTGTGAGAGATGTGTTGCTGCCTGGAGAATGGGATGTCTGTGTAACGTCGTATGAAATGCTTATCAAAGAGAAGTCAGTATTCAAAAAGTTCAACTGGAGATACCTTGTTATAGATGAGGCCCACAGGATTAAAAATGAAAAATCAAAGGTAATTTATTTTACTCTAAGAAAGAGATCTGTGTGGGTTATTTAGGTGGTGGTGTAGAGACTAGTAATGTTTATATATATATATGTTTAATATTTGGTGATGTCTCAATGCCATTCAGTTATCAGAAATTGTAAGGGAATTCAAGACTACCAACCGGCTGCTGTTAACTGGAACTCCACTTCAGAACAATTTACATGAGCTCTGGGCACTTCTCAACTTCCTTTTGCCAGATGTCTTTAACTCAGCTGAAGTAAGTCTTTTGTTTCTGAATCAAATTAATTTTGCTGGTTTTTCCAATTTGAAAGTAGACTGGATATGTATAGTTAGTGGTGTCAGTTACTGATAAGTGATAGATTGAGTTAAAAATGTTTGTTACAAAGCTTTTCATAAAATAGGCCAAATAAGGTAATTTGTTCTTTTACTTCCTGGCCATATGAGAGTTGTATTTGTTCACCATCGTGATGCTATTGTACCTTGAAAGGAAGCCTCTTCTAAACCAATTATTTTGTTGATACAGGATTTTGATTCGTGGTTTGATACCAACAACTGTCTAGGGGATCAAAAACTGGTGGAGCGCCTTCATATGGTGAGTCCTTTTGGCTTTTATACAAGGGTTACGTTTACCTAAGTTAAATCCCAGGCAGTTCTTCTAATGCTTCTTATGATAGACTATGAGGATGAGAGAGATTACTCCACAAATTTTCAGTCAAGCAAAATGAAGTCAAAGGACACAGAACCATTAGGTCAAAGATTTTGACCTAATCTTTAAGTCTCTCAAATGAAGCACATGTATATCCCACGTATAGCAAATAATTTCTCCATATAGGTTGCTATTTTTTTTCAGATTGTCTAACACTAGATCATGTATCTGTGATAAAGAATATCTGCTCTTTGATTCGTCCATTGACCTGATAAGTGTTTCAGTTTCCAAAATGCATTTAATGATGAACCTCTTCCAGGTGCTACGACCATTCCTTCTGCGTCGCATCAAGGCTGATGTGGAGAAAAGCTTGCCTCCAAAGAAGGAAGTTAAAATTTATGTGGGCCTCAGCAAAATGCAGCGAGAATGGTAATTAATGCATGTGCTTGACTGGGCTGTGGTTAAGGCTCAGAAGGAATGTGCTGTCTGTGACTTGAAGGTTGTGTAGAACTCAATTTATTCTCTCTGGTATTTTTACCTGTTTCTTTCTGACACTGCTGTGACAGAACCATGCATGTCAGGGAGATTTACCTGATTAAATGAAGGGTAGAGTGAGCTTTAAGACAGTATTTGTAGCCTAAAGACTTAGGAGAAGTTGCTTAACTTCTTGCTTGAAGGAAAGGAGGTTCAGGAGGAACCTTTTTGCTCTGCACAACTCCTGGATGGGAGAGTGCAGCCGAGGGGGTCATCAGCCTCTTCTCCCAGGCAACAGAGCAAGAAGAAATGGCATCAAACTACACCAAGGGAGGTTCAGGTCAAACATCAGGAGGAATCTCATAAAGGAAAGGGTTGTCAAGCATTGGAATAGACTGCTCAGACAGGTGATGGATTCACCATCTCTGGAGGTATTTAGGAAACAGCTGGACGTGGCACCCAGTGGATGGTGGTGTTTAGCCTAAAGTTGGAACTGATGATCTCAGAGTTCTCTTCCAACCCAATCGATTCTGTGAGTCTGTGCTACATTTCTGACTTGCCCAGAGGCGAAAGAATGACACCCAAACCATGTCCCATGGCTGCCATGATGCTGAGGCCAGGTTCTGTCTCCCACAGGCTTTTCCTGGCTTACACATATTCAAACCTTTCCTCCTCCTCCCCCTGCACCAGCAAAAGATGCAGCTTGTAAATCATCCCCCAGCTTCATTTTAGACTTCATTTTAGAGTGAACAGAAGGGTTTTTCTTTCCTTGCTGTAGGTACACCCGAATCCTGATGAAGGATATAGATATCCTGAACTCAGCTGGGAAGCTGGACAAGATGAGACTGCTGAACATCCTGATGCAGCTGCGGAAATGCTGCAATCACCCTTACCTCTTTGATGGAGCAGAGCCTGGCCCACCTTATACAACAGACATGCATTTGGTCACCAACAGTGGCAAAATGGTAGTTCTGGACAAATTGCTACCTAAGTTGAAAGAACAAGGTATGTGTCTCCTTTCTAGGGTTTTGAGAGTTTTTTGGTTCAGTAATGTTTTTGTGTATTCTGAGCAAAACCCAGCAGACTTTAGCCAGGATTATTGTGGGTTTCTAGTATGATACCAGCTTGGATCAGTAGTCCATAATGGCTTTTTGTGCTGAAGTGTTTTGATTTCTTTTTTTTTTTTTTCCTATTTTTTCATCCCAGCTAAGTTCACACCATAAAAATATCATTTGATTGGGGCTTTAGATTTTCTTTCATAGTCTTATTAGCTATCTGAAATATAATTTTGTAGTATTTTAGCCACACCTTTGATTTACCATGAAGGACCATTTCAGATTCAGAGTCCTCATACATAGTTCAAGTCAAATCCTGTGTGAAATGTTGGTCTTTCTTGCTGGATGTGATTTTGAACAGTACCTGAGTTTTTTCTGTGTATTCTATAAACACTCAGACATAGGGGAACCCTTGAGTTGTTTAGAAAGTTATTTTGAAATGGAAAAGTTAGCTTTGAAATGGATTACTGTAAAATTCACTTGCAATAGAGTTTTGACACTGGAATAAATTTTTAACTCACTATTTTTTGAGTATGCTTACAGTAGTAACCTTGCTAAAGAAGTTGAAGGTAGGTTTGTGAGTGGGGACACTTTACAGAAAAACCAAACCACATCTCAACCTCAACCTTCTGTAGTACAGAAGTAAACTGTACTTTGTATCTAGGTATCATCCAGGCAGCTGTGGCTGTATAACTCAAGACTAAAAACCAAACAATTCAGTGGTTACTGTGCTTTTTTCATCTTGGTTTCTTCCTGATATCAGGTTTATTGATGAGGTGTTGTAGTTAATACTGGACTGGTCTCAAATCAAATTCGTATCCTAAACAAGAGAGTTCAGTTCTTGAGTTCGGACTCAAGACTTAACCCTCGAGTCCAAAGGACCATAAGGAAGTAGAAACTTTGTTATATCCTGTGTTTTACTTAAATTTCTCCAGTAGACTGAAAATGGTTGGGTGTATATGCATAAAGTACTGAACATTTACTTTTTTTTAAGTTGTTCTTGGCAGGTAAGTAAACGGACAAGAACAAACTTAAGAAGAATTCACTTTATTTCTAGAGATCTTAAATCCAAAACAAACAAATACTTCAAAATTTTATTATTTATACTTGATGATGTTTTTATATTTGTGTTACCATCTTACTCTGCCATGTCTGGGAACTTTTCTTAAGGAGTACAACACAAAATGAAAAGGAGAAGCCAGCCATTAATTAGACAGTAACATATCAGGGAAAGACAAAAGTGTCCTATGGCATGAATGTGCTGTGGCAGCAGCAGCTGCAGCCCTGCACTGTAGTTTGGGTCTGAAATTCAAACAAATTTTCTTCTTCGTACATGGAATTGCCCTCCTTCCTTTTCTGGTAGTGCAGACTTGGAGAGTTTGTTTAATCTTATGTTTTGGTGGAAGCATAAGAAACCTTTTTACCCAAACAGGCTCAAGAGTTCTAATCTTCAGTCAGATGACAAGAGTTCTAGATATTTTGGAAGATTACTGTATGTGGAGAAATTATGAATATTGCAGACTGGATGGACAAACTCCTCACAATGAGCGACAGGTATTTACAGCTTTAAGGATTGTATTTATGTAAAAATACTGCTTGTAAAACATTTTGTTTAACTGATACATTCTTTTCATTTATTTAGGCTTCAATTAATGCATTCAATGATCCTGACAGCTCAAAATTTGTGTTCATGTTGAGTACACGAGCAGGAGGTCTTGGAATCAATCTGGCTACTGCTGATGTTGTAATTCTCTATGATTCAGACTGGAATCCACAAGTAGATCTCCAGGCTATGGTAAGATGTCAGATGGAAATTATGTTTTTTTTTTTTCTTTTTCTCACAGAACTTTGCTAGAAATGTGGACTTCCATAATAAATTGGTATTTTCCCATTTTAGCACAGGAGCAGGATTTGTAAGACTAATTTTCAGTTCAAGTGCAGCTTCCACTGTGTCCTTGGTCACATTTGGATTATACAGTGTTTTATGCAGTGGGAAATGCTGGGTGTATGCTACACCTCTTAGTATTGTTTAATGCAAATAGCCTACTTGAGTAAGTAAAAATGAATTAAATCTAGGTTGTTAATCCCAAAACTATGAAGCTCTAAAGCTTTACTATTGTGGGGAGTGGAGGTGAATATGTTTTCACAGTTTTTCCTGCGATCTTGAAAATAAGATAAAGAAAAGTTGAATTTAACTTTTCAAAAACTGCTTTTATGGTGATGGTAATGAAAGGATCTCATTTTAGCGACTATCCTTAGGGGTTTTTTGAAGTCGATGTGGATGCATCTCCATCCTGGATACATGTCAAGGACATTAGTGAGCACCTAAGAAAGCAAAGCTATCTAAAAACCGCCAGTGGATTTTTGGTTTTTTGTTTTTGGGGTTTTTTTGACAAATGAGGCTTTTCAGAGACAAGTCTTGGAAATGTCTTTAATTATTTCAGTTAACCTGTGGGTCTCAAGTACTCTAGCAAAAATCACTTCAAAAGAACGATGGAACTGGTGTCTAATAGCTCAAATGAGGCAGTACCAGCTACCACTACAGGTGTATGTTGAGAATACTGATTCTTCCAGTGGTTCATGTTTCACTAGTCAGGAGAGGCAGGGTATTGTATTTTTCTTGAACTATTCATGGCACTACTGAAGGATTTTGAGAAAGGCAGCTTTGGTCAGCAGAGAGGTGATTTCTTCATGCTTTGATTCTACAGAAGGTTTCTTGAGCTCAGAAGCATCCAAGTCTTCTCGTCTGTGTGATTTAATGAAAAACCCCTGCTGTAAATCCTGCTTTTTTTAAGCTATGACACATAGAGACAGACTCACTGTCAATGTTATTGAAAAAAAAAACCCAAACTTGCAATGTAGATAAAAATGTAATATCTTGGGTAGCCATGGATAGCTGTAAACATTGAAGTGACCTGTGCTGTTCTCTTTTGTAAATTCGTGTGCTGGAAATAATGAAAATCTTAAACCCAGTTATGTAGCCATGCTGGAAGGCAAGTGCTAAATGTTTTGTCACTGTTTTGGGCAGGATCGAGCGCACAGAATTGGGCAGACCAAGACTGTGCGGGTGTTCAGGTTCATCACAGACAATACCGTGGAGGAGAGGATAGTGGAGCGGGCAGAAATGAAGCTGCGCCTGGATTCCATCGTCATCCAGCAAGGCAAGTACATGACGGCACTTTGTATCTAGGGTGAAATTCCCTTCTTCTCCCATTGTAAATCATGGTGGAATCAGCCAGTAAGAACCAGTGGGAATGTTGCTTTTGCCTCAGCTGAGCTCTGAAGGGAGTGTGCAAATGCCTCATCTACTTGAAAATTTGTTTTACTGTAGGAGTAGGCATTTCCTCACTAACTTTTTGCTTACCTGCCTAGTGGGATATAGTCAGATTTGGCTTTTTAAAGCACTCAGTTTCTTCTTTAAGTTTAAATGAATGCCTTTCCTTTTTCTAATAGGTGGAGAAAAGTAAGGTAACCTTAGTTGACTTGCTTGGAATCAGTAATATGTAGCTTGTATGTGTATAAGGGGGAGAACATCCTGTATTGCTCCTTCCATAACATAAACTCTTTAGTGAGTTGCTATCCTCAAGCATTTTTATCTTTAGGAAGATTGGTGGATCAAAACCTGAATAAACTTGGAAAGGATGAAATGCTGCAAATGATCAGACATGGAGCAACACACGTGTTTGCTTCAAAGGATAGTGAGATTACAGATGAAGATATTGATCACATTTTGGAAAGAGGGGCAAAGAAGGTGAGAAGGTTTGAAAAGGGGAAGCTCACCTGTAGATCTAAATGTGATGGCAAGATAGTGAGTCTCTGGATGATAACTTGGTTCCAAGCTGGAGAGAAAAGGGGTTTTTGCTGTAGAGGGTTTTTGTGTTACTCAGTTGTGTTTGTTTTTTCTGATGTTGTCCATAAGATGTTTTATAGTCAAGTACCTTCTAGAATGGCTCCTCTTCTTTCTGGCAATGGGATGTTTTAAAATGAAGTACCTTTCAGAGTGGCTCCTTTCTGGAATGAGGTGTTTAATAATGACGTGCCTTCCAAAATGGCTCCCGTTCTATCTGGGAATGAGATGTTAAATAATGAAGTACCATCCAAATGGCTACTATTCTTTTCTGTATCCCCTGTCCAAGACTGCGGAAATGAACGAAAAACTTTCAAAGATGGGTGAAAGCTCCCTTAGGAATTTTACTATGGATACTGAATCTAGCGTGTATAATTTTGAAGGGGAAGACTACAGAGAAAAACAGAAGGTAATGTTTTAAGTTTCTTTTGGAGGAATGCACTGAATTGCATGTTTTAATCATACTTATTTAAGAGGTGTTGGGTAAAATACAGTGTCATCTATGAAAGTAGTTTAAATAACACTTATAACACTTATAATGAAGTAGATGTAGATCTAATTTTACATAAAACTTGTAGCTGGTCTCATGGTCTTGCAAGACTTAATTTTTGGTTTTGGGGGTGATGGGGTTTGTTTTTACAGTTGGCATTTACAGAGTGGATTGAACCACCTAAAAGAGAAAGAAAAGCCAATTATGCTGTGGATGCTTACTTCAGAGAGGCTCTTCGAGTCAGTGAACCAAAAGCACCCAAGGTGAGTTGAGTAATCAAAAGAAATAAAATTTTTAAATATGCATGGTAAATGGCTAAAGCTCTAAGCAACAAATAGGTCTTATGTCATAAAAACTGCTCTGTTCACTTTTATGAAGTGGAGAGACTATTTAAATTTAGAAAAAAATTTCCAGAAGACTTGAGACAAACTTCTGTGAGAAAAAATAAGAACAGTATGAAACTTGTAAGATGTTAGGGAGGCTAAGATCAAGATTTTTCTGGTTCTTATTTAAGCAGCTCTAAATTTTCCTGTGGAAGATTGATGCTTTAAACACGTGTGACTTTTTCACCAGCCACCTCCTCCTCCCAAAACACCTCTCTTCTCCTTCTCTCACTGCTCTTTTACTTTTAGAATTCTTTGTGATGGTTGGTGTGTCTTGCTTGGTGTGACTTTTTTCCCCCCAAGTTAAGAGAGTGCATTTTTGTAATAATAATGCTTTTTGTTTGCTCATAAACTTAAATCACTTCTTAAAGAAAGCAGATTCTGGATGTGAAAGGAAGCAAATGCAAACTTTGTGTTTCAGGCTCCACGGCCTCCAAAACAGCCAAATGTACAGGACTTCCAGTTCTTTCCTCCTCGCCTGTTTGAACTCTTGGAAAAAGAGATTCTCTACTACAGGAAAACAATTGGTTACAAGGTAACTGAAGAATTTCCTTGGCCAGAGGGATGGAGCACCTCTCTTAAGAGGAAAGGCTGAGAGTTGGGATTGTTCACTCTGGAGAAGCAAAGGCTCTGGAGCAACCTGATTGCAGCCTTTCAGTACCTAGAGGGGGCTTACAGGAAAGCTGAAAAGGGACTTTTTACAAGGGAGTGACTTTAAACTGACAGAGGGCAGGTTTAGGTTGGGTATTGGAAGGAAATTCTTCACTGTGAGTGTGGTGAGGCACTGGCACAATTTGCCCAGAGAAGCTGTGGATGACACACATTCCACTTCCCTGGAAGTGTTCAAGGCCACATTGGACAAGCCTTTGAGCATCCTCATCTAAGCAGAAGGTGGGGGTTGGAAAAGAAATGATCTTTAAGGTCCAGTCCCTTCTGTGTTATTCTGTAAATTCTTGCAATGGAACAGTTTAATGCAACAGTAGGAGAATATGTACTTTTCCAGCCTTTCACAGTAATTTAAATGAAGTAAATTCATGTTCAGCTATAGAAACTATTAGGTTATATTAACAGAAAGGTGACAATTAGTAATTATCTGTGAAAAATTCAGTTTTACAAAGTGCAAAATCTTTCAGGTACCTCGTAATCCTGATCTCCCAAATGCAGCCCAAGCACAAAAGGAAGAGCAGCTTAAGATTGATGAGGCTGAACCTCTTAATGATGAAGAACTAGAAGAAAAAGAGAAACTTCTAACCCAGGTATTGTTGGGTCTTCAATGAGACTGAAATCAGCTGAAGCTTGTTTTGTGTTTCACAGCATTATGGGAACATTTCTTGGTCACTGATTGGCATGTGCTGTAGTTAACAGATCTGCAAAGTTTGGTTCAGACTGAAAAGAGTTTCTAGCATTAGGTTTGTCAGAGGCCTATGTCATAGGATATCTTTGAGGAATGTGCACCAAGTTAGTGCGCTTGGATTCTCCTGAATCCTTGTCTGGCATTGACTATAGACTGTGATGTCTTTCCATGAGACCTTGCAGGATGGCTGCAGAGTTGGGTGTGCTGCATTCCACATTATTTAATGCACATATTCTGCCTCAGTGTCACACCCATATGGAAGTGAATCTCGGAGTCTGAGCAGTCAGTTTTCCTAAACTACATCTGGTAGTGGATAGTTCCCCTCGCTAAAAGAAGGGTGTGAGCTGAATAGGTATATAATTAGGAAGCCTGTATATTTAAATAATTTAAAACAGGTGAATGCTTGATATGCTTTATTTGGATATTTTATTTACACGTTGTATTTTGGCAGGGGATCGGAATTACAGGACAGGATTTCTTGCTTGCGTAGTAATGAGCTGGAACAGCTCACTGTGGAGACACCAGAATCACAGAGGTCAGGCATCAGTACAGTCCAGTAAGCTGTGGCTAAATCACAACATGGCTGGCACAACTTGCTTCTTCCCACTACTTGTAAAAGCTACTGGTAATATGAAATGAACCTACTTTAGCTCATGACTTCAGCAGTGCTACATGTGTCTCTGCTGAAAATCACCATCACAAGATGGCTTTAGTCCTTCTGAGGGAAAGTGACCATGCAGTGGTCACTGCAATGATGCAATTGTCTGTGAGGCACTTGGGGGGCCTTTTTGACAAAAACAAAAGCCATTACACTGCTTTCACTTGAGCAATTTTTTTTCTTAGAAAGTAATCCCACAGAGAGACTATTAGGAGGAGGAGACTGTTAATTTTTCAGCTGAAAACTTATCAGAAATTACTAGGTAAATAAAGAATTAGTGCTAGTCATTTTGCAGTATTTAAATAGAGAGACTACAGTGACTGCAGTATGAAAAGAGTTCTACTAAATTAAACTGCAGAGAAAGAAAAGGTTTAACACTGTGGAATGATGGAAGTGTTACACGCAATTTCAAGAAACCAGTTGAATCAAATTCAGAGATGGACAAATCCTGAACCTCTGTGCAATGTTTCCTCTTGATTGCTGTATAGGGCTTCACTAACTGGAATAAGAGAGATTTCAACCAGTTCATCAAAGCCAATGAGAAGTGGGGCCGTGATGACATTGAAAATATAGCACGAGAAGTCGAAGGAAAAACCCCAGAGGAAGTCATTGAGTATTCAGGTAACTTAATTCTGTGCTCAGCTCTGAGAGTATCTAACTCTGCTTGGCTCGTGTGAACTGCCTGAGAACATGGTAACATCCTACTGCTGAGAATTTCTTACACTGCTGTTTAAGATTTTTGGGGTGGAATTATATTGATGTGTTTTGGATCTGCTGATGTGTCTTTTACCGTCATTACCACCTGCACATCTAAGGCTGTACTAAAATGCACACATAAACTCCTCCTGAGCCACTTCACTATATCCTGAATCTAACTGGGTAGCACTGTCTTCAGTTCTTGTTAATTTTTACAAAAGGAAATGCTGAGAAACACTGCTAAGCTGAAGAGATTTCCCTTTTCCTTGTATTCATTAAAGAGAAGTTAACCTTTGCCTCCTCCTCGAGAGCAGAACACAGTAAATACATCACAATTGAGCCTACAGTGACCACTGGTAACCTGAGTCCACTTGGCTACTTAACCTCTCTTTAGAAGAGGTTTTTTTTTCCACTGTAGTGTAGCTGCAAAGTCCTGGCACTACATTTCTAAAGGTGTAGAGCAAGTTGAAAATGTGAAAAAATCTTCTACAAAAACCCCTTATTTAAACACCTGATTGTCTTCCAGGCACTTGCTTGTCTTCGGGCACTCAGTTGCCCTCTTGCTTCTCTTGATAAAACTGTGTTCTGTTACATCCATTTTCATTTGAAGAAGCTTTTTTCCTTTGAGGAGACTGACACACAAAAGTCTTACTGGCCTGTATTGTACCTCACTTAAACTGAAGATTGCAGTATCTACCCTCTTCAAAATAGCATTTGTACTACTGCAGCACATGGTAGCTGGAAGGGAAGGTTTCTTACCAGCTCAAGCCATGTCTGTTGTTACACAGCAGTAAGCTCTGGTAAAAGGAAGGAACAGCTAACATCCTTTTTTTAAGGTTAAACCTCTGACTTTTACAATGCATGATAAGATACTAAGAAGTTGTTCTTTTCTTAGCTGTGTTCTGGGAAAGATGCAATGAACTCCAAGACATAGAGAAGATCATGGCTCAGATTGAAAGAGGAGAAGCCAGAATTCAGAGACGAATCAGCATAAAAAAGGCTCTTGATACAAAGGTGGGTTTGCTCAGTTTCTTGCTTTTTTTTCCTGGTGCCAGTGAGGGGAGATGCCTCTGGCCTGTCTGGCCAGTGCTGCTTATGTATGAAGACATCTTGGGCATGACATTGGCCTCTTTGCATAACACTCAGCAATTTCTTCCCGTGGCTTTTCCATCCCACGGAAGTGTTGTGATGACGCCCTTAGCTATGGTCTACCTTGGTGTTTGTAACAGTCTTGTGTATTACAGCACGCAGTTCAGAGTGCTGTGTACTCCTGTACATGGTACAGGCTTTGGGGAGGAGCACAGTTCCTTCTGGACACATGGAACTGAAATTAAGAGAGAGAGAGAGAAATGGAGAGAGGGGGATGGAGTCAGAGAGAGAGGGATGGAGAGGGGGAGAAATGGGGGAGATAGAGGGATGGAGAGAAAAATGGAGAGGGATAGAGAGATGGAGAGAGAAATAGAGGAAGAGGGGGAGAGAGGTAGGTGGGGAGAGAAATGGGTAGAGCAATGGAGAGAGGAACATAGGAAAACAGGTGGAGAGAAATGGAGTTAAGTAGAAACAGAGACAGCAGAAGACAGGGAGTTAGAAACATGAGATTAGAGAGCACTTAAAAAAGACTGATCCAACAGAGGAAGCTTTTGTTCTTGTTTGTGTTTCACCAAGTAGTATTTGGTAGTGAAGAGATTTATAGTTAATTAAGACACTTTGTAGGAATTTTCTCCCTATTTCAGGTTTGCTGAGTTAGTTGTCTTCTAGGGAAGAAGTGTCAGACTCAATAAGCCAGAAGGCAGCCAAACCACATGCTAACTGTCATGTACCTTTTTACTCTTACTCTGACTTTACCAGTTCCTAAAGATTTTTGTCAAAAAGGATCGTTGCCATTTGAATCCTGACCAGTCTTGCCTGTTTTTAGGTGTAGTGAAAGTCTGCCATTAGTCAAAAGATTACAAAGCTGTCTGTTGTCTAAACCAGAGTTTGCCCGTTTAGATAGCTTTGATAAATGCACTGTTCTGAACCTACAGTCATTTTCTTTTGGAGACTTAGCATGGGAGATCCTTAAAGATCTAGTTTTCTGTCTTCATGTGATTTAATGCTTTTATACAAGACTTCCATGCTAATTCTGACCTATTTCTTAGCTTTATGTGGTCTTATTTGTTTTGTTCAGATTGGGAGATATAAAGCCCCTTTCCACCAACTAAGAATATCCTATGGTACTAATAAAGGGAAGAATTACACCGAAGAGGAGGATCGCTTCCTAATCTGTATGCTTCACAAACTAGGATTTGATAAAGAAAATGTCTATGATGAATTAAGACAATGTATCCGAAACTCGCCGCAATTCAGATTTGACTGGTTTCTCAAGTCCAGAACTGCAATGGTATATATATATATACATATATATATATATATCTATATATATATATATATATAGCTCTTTTTTGTTCATGAATGCCTATCACAATATTAAATTAAATTAATTAAATTGCTGCTGAAATACTGAGGTAGGTGCATGGGAACAAGGCTTTACCTCTTTATAACTTTCTGACAACTGTACGGGTGTCAAATGTAGCCATGGCAAATGGGAGGAGAAGTTCAAAATTCTAAGGTACACTTTTCCAGTTTGAGTTAAATATAAATGTATTTTGCAAAGCAAACATCTGCAATCAAATCCATCTCTGTGAAGCCTGCCAGGAAGTAAGTATCATGAAATATTTAATTGTTTCTTTGTTATTCTGGCAAGATCCAGCAAAATACTTACCTACTCACCAGCATTTTTAATATTCTAAGAGGATTTTTACATTAAGTGGCTGCCTAAGGTACTGATTGAATATGTTGTGTAATGCAGGAGCTACAAAGGAGGTGTAATACTTTAATCACACTCATTGAAAGAGAAAACATGGAACTGGAAGAAAAGGAAAAGGCAGAAAAGAAGAAACGTGGACCAAAACCATCTTCAGTAAGATTTAGAAGGCATTTCTGTGAAAAAGCTCACTTGACAACAGTGTTTTTCCAAGTGTCTAGGACAAGTGATATCTAAAGTTATTTGAAACCAGCAACTTAGAGAGCAATGTTAAAAGCTGCCTAAAGTTCATGTCAGTGTTCGGCTAGTCCAGTTGAGGATGTCAAATAGAAGAAAAAAGGTTCTTAAGTATAGCTCACATGCTTTGGAGCAGATAAACTTGTTATGTTTTGGATCACTGGGTTGGTACACTGTATAGATTTACCCTGGTAAGTACATCAGGGATGTATTTGGCATTTTGATTTATAGAATCTGCTAAATCATTCACAGATCTATTTACAAATGGGCCTGTAGAGCTAGATTTGGGAAAACAGCACAAATGCTTCACAGCGCTCTTTGCTGACTAAATTCAAAGTATTGCTAGTATGCAAATAGGCCTGTTTTGTAATTAAAATATCACCTTTATGTATTTTCCTACCTCCATTTGTTCAGGTTGTTGCCTAGAGCTGTCAAAGCAAAAACTTAAAAGCACAGCTTACTTGACAGATGTGCAGAAATCAGTAAGGTTAATAGTGATGGAATATTAAGTTTCTTAGACGTGTTCACAGAGTATTTAAATGGGTATTTAGAAATACCTTTTCATAATAGGAAGTTTTATACCATCCTTACTTGTTTTTATACACTTTCTACCTCTGTGAAATCATGCTCTTCCAGATGTGGAGAATGACAAACAGCAGAAAAGATGTGCATATTTACTATATGCCACACTTGCAATTTATCATATTTTAAAGCTGCCAGGGTGTCAATCTTCTCCATCTGCTTTGTTTTGAAACACATTGCTTGCTCACAACCTTTCTGTATGGCAACAACTTACTGCAAAATCTTATCTTGCAGGCACAGAAGCGCAAAATGGATGGCACTCCTGATGGGCGTGGGAGAAAAAAGAAGCTAAAGTTGTGAATGCAGAATTTTTTTAATCTCTAAATTTAAGAAGTAGTTCTTTAATTTACGGGTCTTCATAAGATGTACTGTATAATGCTTAACTGTTTGGAAGAACATTGGGTTCATCTGTTTATTGAACTAGAACATAGTACTTAATTGTAGTTTCACTTTTTTAAATGCAACAGCTGTGCTGAATTTTTTTTACCATTAACACTTGAAGTAATAAATTGTCTTCATTTATTAATAAGGCTTCTTGTGCCCTTTTTTTCATTAATGTTTCCACTTCAATGCATATTTATTTAGTTATCCCCCAGTTTGTTTCATCTTAGGTTGTTGTGAACATTATGATAAACAGAACTGTTCAGTGGTGTTTTCTTGGTACAAGCCACCACTCAAACTCTATTTCTGGAAATTTTGTGGCTCTGACTTTACCTTTACTGAACTTATGGTACCAATATATTCAGTTCCTTGAAATTTGTGGAAAGGCTGGTTATTTAATTTTAGAATAATGATTGGAACAAAACTGTTTACACTTTTTGCTTAACATCTGAGCCAGAAGAAAGGCTGGTGAGTCAGGCTGAGGTCTGCCTCTCATTAGAATAGCCTAAGCATGGAGGAATTGGGTCTTTTGGGAAACAACCCCTTCTTTCACACACTCAGCTGTGTTAAGTGCAGTGATGGTTGTGACTGGAATGAAAGGAACCGGTGCTGACTCCAGCTGTGCACAGCTGTAGTTCACAGCTCATTCTGCCCTGAGCCAAACAGTGCCATGCATGAGTGATCCCTACATTGTCCCTTCCTGATGCTGTATCTGGCATCTGCTGACTGAGATGCCATCATCTAATGTAGCATAATTTTGGAATCTACTAAGAAAACAAACCAACCAAAATGGAGCAAATGCTCATAAGCTCTGCTGAGTTTTGGCCTGGTAAGAACCCAAATCTAAAAGGCAGCAGCTTTGTGTAAACAGAAATTATGAAAAGTCAATTTTGCTGAGGAGTCCCAGATGCAGCACAATTCTTACTGGCACAAGACATGAGTTTCTGTTTGTCTGTGACTGGTTTGCAAACCTGCTGCGAACAGGATGAGTAATCACACTTGCTCTTCAAATAGTCCAGCAACATGATAATGTGTAGCAATGTTAACAGCCAGGCCACAGCATGTCACACATTGAATTGTCCTGGCAGCCCTTGAAGAAATCAGTTTACCTGCTTAAACTTAGCATACCCTAAAGAAAAATGCTTTAATGCTGAAGCCTTCTGTTAAAAGCATCAATTTTCACCAAAAAACCCCCAACCAAATACTATCAAAAAACTCCAAAAGAAACCATGAGCACTTGTTTTAAATTAGGCTAAATAAAAACATTAGGAGCAAACAGAAGGAAAAGATTTATTACATAGTTAAACAGCACTTCATTTGTAATGCTTGTCAAGCATTCACATACAGTAAGTGAAAGGAACTAAACTTTACTCTCCCAAGTGGTGTCCTGCAAGTTAGAGAAAATCTGTTTGCTTTCAATAAGTAAGGAAAACAATGAGAATATTTTGATTGTAGGTTATTTAAGTGTTTTCCGAGTGTCATATGGGAAAAAAAAAACCCTGCCTTTTCATAAGTATTTGCCTGTATTTTGATGTTATTGTCAAGCAAACAAATATTACTGTACACTATGGGAAAGCAGTCATTACTGTTCTGAAGGGCTAGAATCTGAGAATGTTTGAAAGCACTTGAAGCATTGGCATATTATTTTTCCAGTGTAGCTTTCCAATGTAGTTTGAATTCACATGGACCATAGGCTACACTCTCCTTGCACCCACCAGCAATTACAGCCTTACCTGTGAGAGCCTCCTGTCCCTATAGCTGGGGTCCTTGTTAAGATTTGAGAAAAAAATACCCCCTAACACATAGAAAGCCCCAACAAACCAGGACTCCCCTCAAGCACATTTACTATGGATTAGACTACACCAAGTATCAGATTCATCTGGACAGAGGTCCAAAGTCTGCTGTGAAATATATCTTAAGTCAACAGCAGAAAGAGGCACTTGGAGAAAGGATTAATCTTTCTTTAAGACAGACTGCTAAAGTAGAACAGATAAAATATATTCTAAGGCAGTTTATTTCTCCTTAGTGTAAATGCAGAGAGGCTATTACATTTATCTAACAAAACACACATCTAATTTAGGTAAAAATTCCCCTCCAGGAGACCCAAAAGAGACTAGGGGAATTTGAATTAATCTCACGTAAAGAAGGAGGCATGGTTCTCTCCTTTTATTTCATATCATATACACACCAATCACTGTTTTTTAAGTTGCAAGAAAATCGAGTCTAATTCCTTAGGTTTTTTCCTATGCAAAAAGGCCCTCAGGATCTAGAAATGCCTGCTACCATTCCATGCATGCTTTGTTTACAAATCAGAATCTTGAATCCAGGTGAGTCGGCCAGGCACCCATCGCAGACATCCATCCCCATTCCTGGTGGTCTGACGGTGCTGAGGCACTGCCCAGGGCAGAGGAACACCTCGGTGTTGCAGCTGAAGAAGTCACAGAGAGTCTGAACTGGATCCACCCACAGATCTCAGATCCTGGTAAAGAAGATTAACACCTTTCACCTTACGCCAGTCAATCTAAAATTACTAAATCAAGTTGTTACCAAGCTGTTCTCAAGAACTCTCAGGAGAGGAACTGCCTAACTTTAAGTGTATTTATTTTTGTATGTGAAAACAGTGCGTTCCATGACTATCACTACTGGTTTTTCATGGGTTTTAGTCTCATTTTCTGTTACAATTCACCCTGAATTACGGCCCTTATCGTGCAGTTCTTTTTAAGCAAGTTCTCTCTTCTCTTCACTAGAGGGCACCCCACAACCACATATGAGCAACTACCAGTCTGATAGCATTACAGCAAGTAAAACAAAGTTCTTGACAGGACAGCTGAGTTTTAGACTGATAAATGAGGGACTAATTAAAACCAAAATTATTTCTGGTCCAATACTGCCATTACCAGAAGCTTCCCTGGAAGCTGATTACAGTTTCCATCAGTGAGTGAGTTCAATGGCTATGAGCGCCTGCCCTGGGCCACAATCACACCAAGATCAAGAATTATTTTCATTTTTAGATGAGTTATTCTGCATCCAGTCTGCAACTGAGAATAATCCAAGTCAAGGAGGCTTGGTGTACAAGTGTTTTATTCCTGTATTTCTGACTGGAATAACCTAAGTAATGAAGTTTGTTTTCAGGAAAATAATTTATTAAAACAGTAGTTATTTTGTATTCCTCAAAGGAAAACTCAAGAAAAAAAAAAAAAAGTAATGCTATTAAATGTATAGAAAAACAACAAAATTTAAGTTGCAGTTTTCTTGTTTTAAAAAGTTAACTCTAGAGAAGTATTAGCTCTTTAGAAGTATTCTGTGCAATTCTTACATGATCTGTTTTCACACGAAAAAGGTAACCAAATAACAACTGGTCTTGAAGCCATAAGCTGTCAGTTTATTAGTTATCTTTTTTTTTCCCAGCAAAATTAGGCCTTATGGTCCAAGCAGTGTGCTTTATTGTAAAAAACACAAATTATTATTAGATTGTTAAAAAAATTATTAGATAACATCTAATTTAAGAAAATTTTCATTGCTTACAGGTAACGGACAAAGTGTAGACAAGAAATAGATAAGAAAAAAGCTGCTCACATCAAGAGCTAAAACTCTGTCCTCCTGAAACTTGTCTGATCATTTTCCCCAAAACTGGCAAAAAGCAAAGTACTCCAGAAGCCTCTGCTTATTGAAAGAGGCAATTTAATAAAACAGAAAATTGCTGAGCAACTTGTACTATGCACAATACTAATGTAAGTTTCAACACCTGTTTAAAGTTTCAACACCTCAGTAATTCTTCACCAGTTTCTTATTTCAGAACTGGGAAAAGGCTGGAGGAGCAGGTATATTACACTATTTAAGCTAATGTATTTTCTGGAGTTTTTAAGAGATGTACTAAGTGCATTCTAAGGAATTCATTCTTTATGTTGAGAATTTAGTACTTTTAGTCTAAAAATAAAAAACAGGAAAACTTTATTCCATAAAGCTGTAAAATATCTCAGCTTCCTATTCTGTAGAGCAGGATCTTGCAGTTAATATTAACTATTGATGGATACTTCCTGGGAAATCCATCAATAGTTAAAAACTGCATGATTTTTAAAGAAGACTTCTATGGTGTTTATCCCTTCAGTGCATTCCTGGCTGAAGTGAGGCAGAGCAGGGGTGTTTAATGAGATCACAGCCGTGTCTAAAGTGTGACCTGTTGGCTGGCAGAAGGCAGATAGTTAAGAACAAATCCCAGTAGGTGGTGTAGCTTTTAAAATAAGGTTTTGTTTCAACAAAGATTCTGAGATCTATTGGCAGAGAAGGCAGGAGAGAGATTGCAGTGCACCCATCTGAAATTTAATTAAGAAGTTAGAGTTAGTCTAACAAAACTGAAGCTTTAGCTATAGAGAAAGTACTGCTTTGAATGTACTTGGTGGAAATCAATGGGGAATGGCAAGCCCTATACTCTCAACAATTGTGTCAAAATGTTGTTAACACATCCATCTTAATACATTAATATACCATAATAGTAAAAATAGAAGCCACGGCATTCAAGCCAGAATGTGGTGTCCAACAGGCAACAGTAGCTCAACTGGCAGATAATTCTGCCTAATCCAAGGAGAAAGGAACTGGGTGCTTTTAGTACTGCTCTGCTACTTCGTCTCTTGAAGGTTGTTACTGTTGGAAAGCGTTACTTCGTGTTCTGTCATCCATGCCTAGGAGAGGAGGTAGGAGCTTTGGTAGAGCGTGTTCCAGTTTGTCCTTAATATATGGCAGACCAAGAGAAAATAATGCATTCATGGATAAAAATCCCTTGATGCCAGGATTCCATTGGAGAGCATCTGGGAAACTTTGAAAGCTTTATTAGAGAGCGATGGCTGTGTTACCTGAAACACAAAGAGTAGATGGGAAATTACCTTGTGAATTTTGCTTCCTCTCCTTCCCTCTTCTCTGTTGCTTTTTCCTTTCTGTGATTTAAGCTGCCTGGTACAACCTCACACTTCTCCTTCAGAGGAAAAGCGAGTCCATCTGTCCTTTCCTCTTGGTGCTGAGATGAATACTGCACTGTCAGCATGTTGTTGCTGACCTCCCCAGGCTGGCCCAGCCGTGTCTGTGAGGAAGGAGTCTGGCCCTGAGTGGTTTGTGAGGGCTTTAAAAAGCGATGGATGTGCTTTGGTACAGGAGAGCAAAACCGTGGTACTGCCATGGCTGCAATTCCCCCGAGGCTAACAGGCAGAGTGGTCTTTTCCCAATAGGAGTGTGTATTTTGTAGCCGAAATGGTGCTATCAAAAACCCCAAATGCCTTTTTCATGTTTGTTTGTTTTATGGTTTTTTGTGAAGTGGGGTTTATTTTCTGTGGTTTTTTGTTTTCTTGGGTTTTTTTGTTTCGGTTTATTTTTTTTGGTTTTGTGTTTGTGTTTTTTTTGGTGGTTTTTTTTTTTTTTTTTTTTTTTTTTTGTTACGTAGCAGCGTCATCGGGACATAAAGCAACACCATCACTGGTCACTTGGATTTACTTGTGGCCTCTGTGTTTCCTGCCTTTTTTTGTTTCTTTTGAAGTGAATTCATGGAACAAGTCCAGTCGTATGGCTTCTCTTCACTGGTTCTGAGTTTTCTCACTGACTATGTTGAAACTTTGTTGAGGGCCGTTTATTATCAGAGGTGTGTTTATCGGTTATTTAGATGGAAAAGGGTTTCCAGCAGTGAGCTGCTCAGCTGTCAGAGCGGTGCCATGAGGGGGAAGCCGCCTTCCCCCCGCGCCTCGGGCCCTCAGGCCGCTGTTGGGCCGTTCCAGGCTTTTCCCCGCTCTCGCGCCGGGCGGGATTGGCGCCAAACCGGAGGTGCTGCTCCTCGTCCCTCCGCCAGGGGGCGCCGCAGCCGCCGCCGTGAGGGGGCCCCGCCGGCGCCATTTTGTGGCGGCAAGGCGCGAGGCGGCGCGATGGCGGAGCGGGTTCCTGAGGGGCCGGGGGCGAGCGGGGCCCTCCGTGCGCTGAGAGGAGGCAGGAAAAGGCGCTGCAGCTCGGGAAACGATTCAGGTGTAGTCTTGGCTTTGCAAAAAGGGAAGAAATAGTTAAGAGAGTAGGTATCGGGTGGCCAGGGGTGGGCTGAGAGGAGGTGGTGAGTTTTTCTTGCCGCGCCTGACCCGTGAGGGGAGGCTGGCAGCAACGGGGTGGGCTTTGGCCATTTCGGAAAGGCACGGCTGGTGAACTGTACTGTTCCTGAAAAAACACAGTGCGAATGCTGGGAGGTGGCAAAAGGTGCCCTTTTGTTTAATAAAAAATGCTCCCGAGGGACCGAAAGGGACATGAAGGCCATGAGGGCTGCATAGCGAGAAACAGGTTCTGGGGACTGCGTGATTAAGGGAAGGCAATAAAATATGCTAACTGTGGTTGTGTTGCTTCTGAGGAGAAAATGGAGCTGCTTTTCCCACTCCGAGGGCTGTGGAAGGACAGGGCAGAACAAGAGGTGCCGGAGGAGGCAGCAGTGCAGTGAGCAGATGGCAGACGCTTTCCTGTGGAAAAAAAATGAAGGTTAGTGACAATGACTGACACATTACTCAGGGGTTTGTTGTTCTGCACCACCATGGCTGCATAACAAATATGTTTGGTTAATTCTATGAGTTTTACTACATAAGAGTTGATTAAGACAAGGAAAACTTTAAAAAAACCCCAAAAAGACAAGCTGAGACTTTCGGCTAGTTTATGAAAATATAGAAAATGTTTAGGAGAGAAAAAGTTTCTCACATGTAACTGGTGAAAGCTATGAAACTCAGCCAGGCTTGTAACCAGCGAGAGATGGTTTTGGTTTTCCTTTGGAGTATCGAGTAAGGTATTTTTTGTCCATGTTCATTGTCTGGGGTTATATAAAGCATGAATGGTCTTCATTGTTCAATTAAGAATTAAAGTCAGGAATTTCGTGCTGATTTCCCTTTGGGGCAGCAAGAATGAAGATTTTTGTTCTGACTTGAAATTTATTGTAGTTGTAAAGGAGAATGCAAACAAATTCTAGCACTAGATGTGCTAGAGTACTGCAGTGGGTAGCCCAAATATTTGAGGCGGAGTAGCAGAAATACTTAGTGTGAGCTAAGTGCTCTGGCAGTAATTTGGACAAAATATTGCAGGAACAAAAATGTTTAGCATCTTTTGAAGTGCAAATAATATGCATTTCTAGTGGAGTTTTCTGTTTGTGCATGGCAATCTCTAGTGGATTTGCACTACCACTGCTTGGGCAGCCCATGAGGCACACCATGTGCAGTCATTCCTATTTTTAATTATTTTAAAACACTGAGAAATGCGATTGGGATTGCCATCAGTGTGCAAGAACACTCAAAAGTAATCGTGGGAACATGCTTAGAACATATAAACAACAGGAAGAAAGAAGGTGAATTCAGTCAGCTGAAAACTTATGAAGGTCAACATGTGCTGTAAACGTGCAATAAAGATTTCTTCCACAAACGGTGTGGGTTTTTTACTTGTGTCATGCCTTTTGGTTTGGACAAAATTTGACAGGTATGTACAGAGGGAGAAACGGAGGTGAAACAAATGTCAGGAGGCTGGATGCGTTGGGATGGTAAGTGTTGATGGTAAGTATTGCAGAATCCTGCAGGGGTGTCACACAAGGTATTGCTCTCCGAGGGTGTGTAATTGTCTGTCATGGACTCTGAGTAGGCACGTGAGTGTTTTGTCTCAAGCAGATTTTGTTGAGCTGTGGCCCAGACACTGAACAATGCAAGTTTGTTTTTTGTTTTCAGGACAAACTGTGTTTCACAGGAGTTGGAGGCTTTTAAAAAATTGGTTGCAGCTAAGATGATAAAATCTTTATCTGAATGAATGAATACTTATTTTACTTACATGTGTGTTTTACACAGCATTATTTTACTTGATAAAACTCATGTGTTTCTGGAGTGATTCTTGCTGGGTTTGGTGAGCACCAGGTGAGGAGAGCAGGAAGCACAGTGTGAGTGTCCCTCTTAGTAGCAAGGGTCTGACTGGAGTGTCAAATCAACAGATTTATTTCAATTCATTAACTTAACATTTTTAAGTAAAAGGTTTATGATCACTTGATGGTTCCCATGCACAGCTGACCCTGACTTGCACTGTCAGGGGATGGGAGGAGGCTGCTTTCCTTCAGTGGGTCATGGGCATCTGCTGGAAAGGTGTTGAGAGTGTTTCTTGTGCTCAGAGGGAAGCTTTATTTGGTATGGTTTGTGCTTTTAGTTCTGTGGTTTGTGAGGGACTTTTTATTTCTTAAGGTGATTGAACGGGGCTCACAGTTTAATATTGTGGTTTGTGCATTTTGTGCCACTGTAATCATCACCTGCTGGGCACTCACCTCTGAAGTTTTAGTGCCAGAGCTCTTTGCTTGGAGAGTGGGAGGATGCAGAGTACCGTGTGCTTTAGAAGTAAAAGTATTTCAGCAATGCAAGATTGCTTCTATTTAAACAACACAGAGAAAAAAGGTGCAACCCTGAATTATTTTTTTCCTGTTTTTCCCGGTTTGGGGAAGAATGCTTTTATTTTTTTATTGTAATGTTAGGCACATAGGGATAAGTGGCTGGTTATTACATCTTATTTATGTGTGTACTGCCAGCTTTCTGCAGATGTACATTACCAGCACCTCTGACAGGCTGGTATGTGTTAAAATGGGTAACGTGGATCTTTAGCGTCTCTCGTGCGTGTTTATCTAATTATTGGTCCAGCAGCATGCCTTTGCTGCACAAGTAATCATTTGAAAGCACTTTGCTTTATTTCTTGAGCCAACTTGGGTGTCAGTTCTGTCTAAGCAGTTTGTCTGACACAGACAAGTGGGCAGAAAGGACTTTTACCTAGATCTATTATATTCATATAATAGGCAGCTCAGTTTTGTTGTCATGACCTCCCCTCTATTTAATGCTAAGAAGATATTGTCAGCTAAGGCAGTACAAACTTATTTTGTCACTGCTTGTCTGTTTGGAGGAAGGACACTCATGTATTCCACACCCTTAATATGGAACAACTTTTTAGGTTATTAGGGTCTGCCTTCCCTATTTTTAATGAAAGAGTGGAGAAGCTGTATATCCCTGGCACCCAGGGCCAGAAACCTTCCTAGAATTTGCACAGGCTCCATGGGAGGCAGAAGGTATTTATTTGATTTGATTCTGAAGGCTCTGCAGGGTGGAGAAGGGCTATTGAATTTTAACAGCTGGAAAGCTGATCCCTTTCCAAGGCCAGGTGCCACACAGCTGTTCCCACTCTGCCTGCCGTCCTTGGCTTCCCGCTTCCCTGGGGACTCAGGGATCTCCATCCCACCCCTGTCCCCACTGCCTGCCTGTTATGAACAAAAATTCGGTTAATATTTTTTTGTGAGAAAAAGTTACAAAAAGGCAGCCAGATCTCTGTCCCTGCCAAGGTTCTGCGTGTTTTGTTATTGTAATCACGGGTCGTTGTAGCTTATCCCCCCTTTTGTATTATTAAAAGCCCTGGCTAGGGCGAGGTAATGGCCCTTCCCCGAGGCTAAGGCGTACTTTTCCCAGCATAGTGAAGACACCTGAGAGGGTGGGGGGGGGTTATGCAAAGTGACTCCAAGACCAGCATGCTCTTTGCGACCCCGACTCCAAAGGCACAGAGAAAACCCCAAAAACAACGAGCCACCCAAGAGTTGAGAGACTGGAGTGATGTCTAAACGTGAGGAGCCGAGTGCTGAGCCTGCAGAGATGCGGAGTCCCTCTTGCCCTGACCATGGGAGTTGTCCCGACGCCAGGACCGGGCGGGACAGAGCCAGGGAAACTAACATCTGACGGGGACACCACGCCCTAAAGGCTCCCACGAGGACCGGATCCCCCGGCTCTGCCCCTAGTGGACAGAGCTGCGCATATCCTCCTCCTCTGAGTCGCCCTGGGAGACACGACGGGGACTGCAGCCCTGCCGAGCTGCCCAATCGTGAGCTGATCACTTTTAATAAAGGCATTAAAAAGGAGAAGTCTCCTGGCCCTGTTTATTTCATGCCTGTGGAAGTTCAACGAGCATTCCCTGTTGATCCCACAGGTGGTTGTTTTTGGACAGCTGAATAGGTCATGCTTATTAATTAGCACTTTCCAAGGAAAGAGCCATGGAGCACACTGCAGGGACAAACAGGCATGTCTCTCTGCCTGGCTAAGCAAAGACAGAGCTTTTTTTAAGGTAAACCCTTAATTGCCTGGAATCTCATACGGATTTAACTTTATTAATTAATCCTTTGCTTTGTCAGTGAAGCTTCTCTCTGACACAAGATACAGATTCTTCATTATATTGCATTCAGTGGCTTTTTACATTAATCCATATAATTACCTTTTCTAATTTTGAATTTGCTGTGTCTTTATTCTTCATAATTGGTGCATCTATTAGGAAGGAGTTGATATTTCTCTGCTATGTCCTTGTTAATTCTAACTCTATCCCTCATTTACATAATAAACTTTTTGGGGCGATTTCTTTAGGAACGTTTCATGCCTAATAAGAAGCAATTTGCTTTCCTTCATTAAGTACATTAAAACTTCATGCCCCAGACATCATTGACTGTAAACATTTGATTCTGCTCAAATTTAATGCACCAAGGCATTTTGCTCTGCCGTATTAGGTTTATTTATGTGCTATGTTCTGGATTGTTAGCTGCTAATGGGACTTTGGCTCTTACTGCTCTTAAGGCCTGAACGGTCACCTCATTTTAATGAGTTCGTTATTTGCTGCCTTCTGAGTGGAAGACAGCAAATTTTCCTTTTAATTAAAGTTCAAAACCCCTCTGGCTTAGGGAAGTGTATAGGTTATCAAATCCTTAGAGAAGGCAAATGAATGACTTTGTGTGATTTTGATGCCAAGCATGGGCTGGCCGGGCTGAGGTAGAAGGTGCCTCTCTGGGGAGCAAAACTCCAATCCTGCAGGGCACAGACAGGGACTGGTGATCCCTGAGAACTTCAGTTAAACCAAAAATGGATTCATTCTGGGAATTGATGCACAGATCCTTGTCCATGTTTCAGATTCAAAAGTCTCACCACATGTGGGAAAATTACACTCAGATCAAAACTGAAGTACTGCTGTTCCTCAGATCCCTCTGGAATAGAACCTGGCAAAAAACTCAAACCTGCACCCTTGAGGAATTCAAATGGTGCAATGTAATTGTGGAAAAATGATGGAATCCTTCTGTCCATGCAGTAACTTCCTAGGGAGGAAACTCCTGCTAACAGGAAGCCCTTCTACATGGCTTTTCCAGCCTTTTTCTGTGTGCACTGGAATGCTCCTCCAAGGGAGGTGGTAGAATCACCATCGCTGGGTGTGTTTACAAAAACACTGGACATGGCACTTGGTGCTATAGTCTAGTTGAGGTGTTAGGGCATAGGTGTGATTCTGATCTTACAGGTCTCTTCCAGCCTCGTTATTCTGTGATTCTGTGTGAGTGCCCACAGCCTGCCAGCTGCTCCCAAGCTTCCTGAGTGCACCCTAGAGGAGCAGTGTGTCTTCCAAGGGTAATAATGGCTGATGGCAGTAATAACCCACTAAAAAATCAGAGTTTGCCATCCTTTCCTAGGTCTCCTAACAGTTGAAATTCATGGCTTTCCTCTGTTCTCATAATACAGGAGCACCCTGGTTGTGAACCCTTGTGGTGATAGGTCTCTAGCACATGGGAAGAGGGAGGAGAGCTGATCTCACCAGCACATGGAATACTTGCATAGCATTGTCTTAAAAAAGACAATGCACATCATGTGAATAATGCCAAGAGTGCTAAATTGAGACAGAAAGGTCAGGGAGGAAGGTTTGGTTTTTGCTTAAAACAGATTGCTGTTTCAGAGCCATTTATATGGATTTTGGTGGCAGCCAGAAAGTGGCATTATGGGGGCAGTTAACTTTAAAATCTACTTGCTTTTGATCTTAATCATTAAAGGCAGCACTTTTTCCTCTAAATATTCCCATTGAAAACTGTAGCTACTTGCAGTGTAAAGTATGAATTCATGTAACACAGGATCATTAAACTGGGAAAAATATGTTCAGCAAACTATCAAGCTTTTAATTATAGTTGTTACACTAAATTTCCACTCATTTCTAGTGGAAATGAGAGATTCTGTTACTCTCACAGCTGAAGGTAATGCCGTAATTTTATTTTATATGGGAATAGCTGTTTAGAAATGACAAATACTGAATTGCTGTCACAGGCTTTGCTTGGGTAATGCTCTGCTAGCCCAACAGGACTGTTTGGCAAGGTGTACATCCAGATCCTGGAAATAATTTGCAGCTGTAAGATGAGAAAGAGCTAAAAGCTGGGTGATATTTTTCCATTGTGGAAAACCTTCCTTGTACCTCAAATACCTCAAGCTCTCTATTGAGCTGTGCATTCCCCTTGTTTACCCCCTCTCTGCTTTTCTGGGGTTCAGCACACCCCATGTGTTAGGTCACCAGTGAAATGAACAATCCAGAATATTTCTGTGGGTGCAATCTCAGCTGGCTTTGAGCAGTTGAAGAGCAGAAAGGTGGTTTTAGCCATCCTGCAGTGGGCTCTTTCCAGGCACAGGTTTCCTGCCCAAAATTCCCTCTGGTCTTTAACACTCAGCTTGCAATATTTACAGCAGGGATGGTGCATTTTGTTTCCTTATAATGTACAGGGAGCTGTGCCCAGTTACAGCAGAAATAGGAGGGGAAAGCATATGGGAAACCATATTCCCTTTCCTAATAACAAATACAGAAGAATTACACTTTATAATACCACAGACATGTTTGTTTATGATGCACATAAGTCTTGGGATATGTTACTAGGAAGAGACATGCAGAGCTTTTTATTAAAGAATTCACATTCTGCAGCTGAACCTATTTTTTAAATGTAATGCATTATTATTATTGTTGTTATTGTTACTATTAACCATGCAGAGCATAGCCTCAGCAGTTCACAGTTGTCCCTGGAACTCCTAAATTAATAAGATTATAGAGTATTTAATATCTATTAATTATAGATTCATATAGATTAATGCTTATTTATGCATGTATATTCAATTAATTCCCAAACATTTGTGCTAATTTGTTGTAAATATTATTACAAAGGAGGTCTCCAGTCTTTTGGCCCTCAGGGATCAAATATTACTGGGGAATGGACAAAGCACTTTGGTCCTCATCCCCTGAGCCTGTCCTGCTGTTCACCAGGCTGCTTTTCCCCAGATCCAACCTCTTGCCCTCTAGAAACAATTGGGTCTCCACCAAAAAAAGCACTTGTGCTATCAAGAATCACTGACAGCTTGAAGAGCCAATATTTCATCAGGTTTGGCCAGGCAGGCAAATACAGTCTGCTGTCAAAAATGTGAATTCCATCATTTTTTATACCATTTTTTACTTGAAGGGCTGATGTTTTGGGGTGAAAAACACACAGGTGCTGAAGCCAGTGGATTTAATTGAGTCTGATTCAATCCCCGCAGTTCAAGTGGAATATTGAGACAACTTTTAGGAATTGCCTCAGTGTATGTATTTTAGATTTAATATGTAATGTAAAAGCTACATTAATAATTCTGTCTTTTAAGTAAAATGAAGAGGCAGCAAAAACCTGAAATATCCATTTCCTGAGAAATTCTTGTATTAAAGGAGTGTCTCAGCAAAGTGTGAATTACTTGTAATTTTTAATTTCTGGAAGAGCAGCAAATCCAAGGCTACATTTAATTATGATCTTTGGAATTTATTTATTTTTTAAAATATTCTACAAACTGCCCCCTTTTCCTTTAGTCAGCCAGAGCAGATGAGCTGGCAGAACACAATTTTGTTTGAATCATATTCCAGTGAAACATTGTGCATTTCATAAATCAACATTTTGCCACAGGAAGCTGTTTCAGTGGAGCAATCCAGGTTGATCAAGTAACAGGAATATAAACTGCATTTTCCTCTGCCTTGTCACTTTGCCATTTTGGAAAGGATTTTCCACCCATTTATAAGTATAAGGATAAATGGCTAAACAAGCAGGAGGAAGGAAAATTAAAGTCCTAACCTCTAACTCTTTGAATTTTTCCATATCTTGATCAGAAAGTTTTGGGAAGGTGGTATTAGTTTTAATAGATTTAGTTTGTGTTTTTTTTTAAACTAAATTCTAAAATTCCAATTAAATGATGGCATCAATTAAAAAATTCAACTCTTACATAAGGGATTCATCCTTTTCCAGTTAGAAGTGTTAAAAATAGCAAGGATGTGATGTGCCAGAGAAGCTGAGTGTGTCCCACATCACAGATCCCACTTATGTTTGGGTGTTGTCGGGATGAAAAATGGGAGCAGCAGACTAAGAGAGTGCTGGTAATTAGCAGAACAGAAACACAGACAAGAGCAAGGCTTACAAATATTTAGAGAAAATTTTCATGGCTTGGTAAAGGACATGTAAAATTTGTGCTTCTGAAGGGGAAAAAATTACTTGATCAATGGCTTTGTTTCCTAAAGAAAGCCATGAAGTGTTTTAACTAATACTCTGGTTTGCAGGAAGTTCTTATTAGCTTGTCCTTTAATTTTCTGGTAAACACTGAAAATTAAATTCTTAATGGAATTGAATAAAAATAGTTTTGTTTTCTCCCTGACATTTTTTGAGAGAAATTCTTAACTAACTTAACTTAATATCTTAAGATATTATCTATAAAAATGGGTGTGACTATTTAAGTTATAAATTACCATATTTAACATTAGGAAATTTGTTGACACAAAATGACAAAGTTAAATTACTAAATAGTCTTATATTAGAATTTCCCATGAGGTGAAAAAAACTCTGTAGTACTTTGTTGGGTTTTTTTTTGTGCCTGGATGTAAAGAGGACAGGTGGAGGTGTAGAACACTGGTAGTAAAAGCAGTAACTGAAGGGATCTTTGGCCATATTCACAGAAAAGACAAAGGCCCTAAGACTTCATTTCTGTGAAGATATGTATATAAAGCTATAGGGGTGGATGGATATGTCTAAGGATTTGAAACCAGACATAGTCAAGTATTTGGTTTTATACTTCATTGTGACACAGAGGTTGACAGAAAACTCCTGGTTAATTATTGCTAAGTAATTGAAGTCTCAAATTTCTCATTTTCTCTGGGAGATTTTCTGTTTCTCACCTGTTTATCCATCCCTCCCTGTCCCCACCCTTTTCCTGAGCCCTGCCACTTGCACATCATTTGAATAATGGCAAGAGTGCTAAATTGAGCTTTTGCTCCAAGTGTTCCTCCTGCTCCCATTTGGATGACAAAGGCTTATTTAAAGTCATTTAAGTAACGCTGCTCCTGAAGGAGCTGCATTATGGATGGGCTCCTGCTAATGTGTTTATTGCTGCTTCAAGTACTTTTAAGGCAATAATTATGACTGCTCTTGCAGTCTGCACTGCTTGGCCCTTCTACAAGGCCATTCCATCATTTCAGAGGGTTGTTTTCTGTGCAGGAAGCAGCTTCTAGGGCTCCTTTTTAACTAATATGTG
Organism: Zonotrichia leucophrys gambelii; assembly: GCF_028769735.1. Classification (NCBI taxonomy): domain Eukaryota; kingdom Metazoa; phylum Chordata; class Aves; order Passeriformes; family Passerellidae; genus Zonotrichia; species Zonotrichia leucophrys. The sequence continues at coordinate 41,560,702 of NC_088173.1, read as the reverse complement.
TTGTTTTAAAGCTCAGGTTAATGCAGGTCTCCGGAGGGGTTGATATTAAGCAGATGTGGTTTTGGCTCCTATGGATTCCCTAAGTGAGGCTAAATTGAGTACCACGTGTATCCTGGAAATATATTCCATTTTGATATAACCTATGACTTCAGAATTAGTTTGGAGAAAGGATTCGAGAAGTAAGTACCAATCCAGGAAATCAGTACAAGTGTAGAAGAGGAATGTGATACAAGTCAGCTTGGCACAGGATGTGGGCACCAGAAATCTGAATTTGACCTGGAAGACCTGCCATTTCTATATTCTAAAATGTATTGTGACATTTTTTAAAACATCAAATTTTAAAACGCTTTTCAAAATGAAGTTCTCTTGAGTTCTTATAGCCTGAATGAAGGATGATTTCTCTCACTTTTTTTTTATAATTAATTTTTTGTTTTGTGGAATGTTAGACTTTTTTCCTTGGGGGAAAAACCCTCAAACTTCTGAGATTAATTCTGTGGTGCTTGTACAAACAATACCAAATTGAACCCTACAGATCAAAAAACAGTGTGTTGCCTGGGACAGAAGAATACCAAGTGAGTTTTTAAACATTGAGGAAAATCTTGCTAGGGAGATAATTGTTTGATAAATTAAAGAGGTAGAAAATTTGAGCCACCAGAATGTGTTTTGTGGCAAGACTCTATGAAACACTGTCAAGACACCCTAATTTTGAGTGGGAAGCTGGCAGATGAGAGAACCCCAAATCTATTCAGAAGGGTCCTTGGATAGACAGTCAATCCATCAGGCTGCCAAGGAGAAGGATACAGGTTCTGCTGGTGGCAAGGGAATTGTGGTTTTAAACTACACTGCTACTGAAGTTCTGAATGAAAGAACAGGCCCTGTTGAAACAAAAGAAGTATGAAACACTCTGTCTGATGTGTCTTGACAAGGCACTTAAGCAGTTTTCAACACTCAAATTATTTCAGAAAGAATTGGGTGATTCAAGAGACCTGAACAAGGAAAATATTGAATTAACTGTCATCTCTGATGAAGCAGAATGGAGCAGGCACTCCCATTTTGAGAAAAAGATTATTAAAGTTTTCATGTAATGCCTCTCAGCTGCTTTTTGAATTCATTTTTAAGGACTTTGAGACTGTCCAAAAATGGGAGCTGCAGATTCTACTTCACTGTGTCACTCTCAAGTGCTTCAGAATGTGACAGAAGTGCCACCCAGCCTCAGTGACTAACGCCTGGCTGTCTGCTCTGGGTTCCTGTGCTCAGCTTCTCCCTGGGCTTGCCATGGCCATGGTTACTTTACTGGAAGGGGCTTATTATGATTGAAAGGGGATCAGGGTGACTGTTTTATCTCAGGACTGACCATTCTGCCATACCTGGTGATGTGGCCCAGACATTTCCAGTAGTTGCACCTGAAAGCAGCTGTTCTTGCACAACAGTCAGGGATATGATTATATGCTGGAGAGATGGAGCGGATGAGCTCAGCTCCCTGCTGTGCCAGTACTTTTTAATTTGGAATTCCCAGGAAAGATTCAACTGCAATATGATTTTTTGTCTTGAAAACACTAAAATGAGCCAGAAATCACAGGCTTTAAGTGTTCCAGGCATTTTAATGATGGTGAAGGTCAAAGACAAAGTGCAGACTGTGGCAGTGAGGGTATGTCAGAGACAAATTGTTATTTCCACTGAAGTAGGTGGAGCTCAGAGGAGGAGGCAGCAGGAGAAGGCAGACAGGCTGCAGGGAGAAGGGAGGCCTGCAGTCAGCACTAACAGAAATGACATTCCCAAGCATGGCTCCATCACTTTACTGCAGTTCAGAAAGTCCCAGGATCCTCCCATCCCTGTAGTGACAATTAGAGGGGTTACAGAAAGGGGAAATGGAGCTTTTAGGGAAGGGGGCTCTGGGATATGGTGGTGTTGGGACAGGCAGTTTCTCCTTGATTATCTCAGCAGCTCCAGCTGGGAGAGTGGGATAAGACAGGGGAACAGGTGGTTCCTGACTCCACCCAGAAGAAGGTTTGTTGCAGTCTAAATCCTGGAGCTGAGAGGAGGGTAAGTAAAAAGCTAAAGCTTTTTGTTTCATTTGGAGTAGGTTTTTGTTGCCTTCTGATACAAGGCAGGCGGCCTGGTTTCAGGAAGCAGCACGGCGACCCATTTCCCCAGGGTCGCTCGGGCCTAAGAAACACGCAGACACCAATGTGGTGGAGGATCAAAGGCCTTTATTCTCTCTTCCCGTGGGGTTTTATAGTCTAGGGGGCTTCTACGTCAGGTGAGGGTCTGTCCTTACCATCTATGGTTAGTAGGGGATGGAAAGTTACCTGGGCAAGTGGAAAGTTACTGGAATCTGGTTTTTAGGGGGCTACATTCCTATGTTAATTTTCTTGTCTAAGGGGGCAGGGGCCCTGTCTTCCCGTAACATCACGAGATCTTCCGAACGCCAGGCCCTATCTGCTACAGGTTTTTTTGTTGTTTATTTTATTTATTGAAGGGTAAATGCCTTAGCTTGCACTGTAGTCTTGCAGGGTTTTTGAGTTAACAGTAGGAGGTGTATTTGTGAAAGGTGCTGGAAAACTCTGGTGGCTGCATGGAGCTCTTTCTGGGTAAGTATTGCACTGGCTCATACTATGGCAACAGGAAAAATAGCAATACTTCAGCAAGTTCTTACTCCTTGTTTGGGAAATGCAAACCTCTTTGTGCTCAGTTAAAAGCACACTTTAAGGGTGTAAGCTTTGTGTTTTTTCTGTGTGGCTCTCCCAGAGACAGCATAAAAAAATATTTCCAGGAGTTTTTTTGCCAAATCACTGATGCCAGTGATAGTGGACTCATGTGGCTGGGAAGCAGGATCATTTACAAGAGCACAAATTCACTGCTTCTGCAAATTAACTGAAGAATTCTTTTGCCTTTGAAAATCAAGCATTGAGATAATATATTGGCAGGCAGGAAAGAGAGAAATTTGTTTGCAAAGGCTTGCTAGGTTCAAGATAGAACTCCACAAAGCTGGGAGTTCTGTGGCTCTGCTGAGCTCCTGTAAATTACTTAGCCAGACATGACCTTGCACAACTTCTTCAACACCAGGGACTAGGAGATCTTCTGTGGTAAACAGAGCCCATAATAACCCTGTTCTCTTATCTCTGTTTCTGTAGCTGATGCCACCCTTTATAAAAGTGTGTGTGTGTCTATATTTATCTCCCTGAGGCACCTAATTGAGAATTAGCTTTGTGAGGGAATAAGAACATTTGGGTTGCAGGAAGTTATTACACAGGCACAGGCTGACTTGTTTGATTACTGTTACATGCCAATATTGTTACCAGGATACTGGATGGGTATTAAAGCATTCCTGAGGGATTTGGGTGGGCATGGCACCTTTGGAGAGCCTAGCAGAGAGTCCCTAAACCTCTGCTCTCTGTGAGCAGCCACAGCCCTTCCTCCCAAAGGCAGGGCAAGGATTGCCATCACTGAAGTATCAGCCTCCTAAGTAGTTATTTTTGCCTCTCAAGCAAAGCTGCTGTGCCTTACATGGTGAAGGCAGCTCTGCTGGTTCTTAATTGCCCCCTTCCCCAGTGACTTCGGAGATTCTAACTGGCTGTAATTACCCTTTTCTGTAAGCTAACCAAAGTGCACTCTGCTTTCAGTGTTATGGTGCTCATTAACAGGATTCTGTTCTGTGGGTTAATGTATGCTAGGAATGTCCAGTCTTGTAGGAACAGACTGATTTGTGTTGTGTAGCAAGTGTTTGTGACATACCCTGAGGAACAAATCTCTGCCAGGTTTGAAATGAAATCCATAATGTTGAGGACAGAGTATCTGTGAGCGCTCAAGTTGCAGGGTGGATTTATGTGTGAAACATTCACCTAAAAATGGGAGATAAACTTTTTATTGTCCCAAAGCTCTCCAAAAGAGAGCTTGAGGGGAAGGTTGGTTCTGAGCCTGTGCCTGCAGAAAATTTCTGCCTGTGGTTGGTGTTTGTGGTGTGATTACTTGTGGCACTTCTGGTGTTTTTGTGAGGAAAGTGGGCTGCTAATTGGGCACTGCAGAAATGTGGGAAAAATGAAAGCTTCCTTTTGTACCCTGACTCAAACATAATGAACGAAAGAAGGCTCACCATGCATTGCATGAAGTAAAAGAAATGTAAAAGGTCTGAATCCCAGGCAGATGTTTTTCCTTGTTATTGTCTAGATATTCAGCAGTGTGGGCAGGTTGGTTTTCAGATGGATAAAGGCATGCAGCACATAAATATGATTCTGAATGCTTTTAACAGCATCCAGCTCTTACTGCAGCCCCTGGATGTGGAGTTTTTTGCTGTGTCTCCTATAATGAGCACGGAAGCGTGGCTGCTGTGCCAAGCACAGCTGGAAAGGTTTGCCTGGCAGTGTTGTTGACTGCTGGACAGTAATGGGGGTGACTTGGGTTTTTTCCTGCATAATGAGGTGATTCCAGTGAGAGCTCAGCCCTGAATCTCCAAGTGTCCCTGTGTGGACACTGCTCTGCTGGCAGTGGGGGCCCTTGAACTGCTGTGGAACAGTAACATTAAGGTTTCCTTAGTGCAGCAAATCATGTCAGCAAGACACTCTCAAAAAGGTGAAGGCAGGAAGCTATTGCTGAAAAACTTGCTTCACAAGTGCCTTTGGAGTGATTTTCCTCTTGTGTACAAGCCCTTGCTCAGAGCATTTCCCTGTGTATTTTCAGAGAGAGAGCACTTGATTGCTGGGCTTGTGCACAGTGCTCAGATCCCAAAGGCACCAGGCACTCCCAAGTGCTTGGTGCTCAGAATCAGCTCTGATGAGCATTCATACACCTGGTGTGGCTAATGGGATTACCCCAAGTGTTCTGATGTACAAAATTGTTTCAGTTGTATGTGAGACTACTGCTCTTGCTGGGTGTTTGGCTACCCCAATGATCTGGAGAGGAGGCAGATGAATATAGAAATTGTAGAAATGCAAATAAGGGTTTAGAGATGAAATAGAAATCTGCTTTTAAAAACAAAAGGCTTGCTTATTGTTCCTGAAAGCATTGGGTATTTGCAGGAAAAACCCTCCAGAATAAACGCTGGAGAATGTGATGTTGCGTGTTTAGGGATTCAATTAATCTCTGACTATGATTCCCACATGTGGAAAACGGCAAGAAATAACTGTCATGCTGTTGAGTTCTGTCAGTTCTTTCCAAGCTGCACACACCTTTGAGAATTACTCTGAACAAATTTAATGGTATCCCCAGATACAACAAATCAGGAAAATAAGTGTGGAAGAGGCCCCAGTGAGTAGCCTGTGGGCCGTTCACTCTGTCAGATGGTTATGCCACTTGCTCAAGTGTATGCTGTGCTTCCACCCTGTAACTGGTAACTTTAAATGCTTACCTGCTAGTCTGGTAATGAAAATTATCCTGCTAACTCTTAGAAGTCATGCTGGGGCTGTGACTTCTTCAGGCTCTTTTTTTCCTTTTGCTCTTTTTGTTTTTTTTAAATGCAATGATGGTGAGGTTTTAAAAGGCAGCTGTCTTGTGCTCTTCTGAGTACTTGACAGCAATAAAGAGAGAAATCATACAGAACAGGCCTCTAAAAGATATTATATATGTGCACGATATTATATATGTGCAACATGTGTATGCCCCTGCATATACACATCCAGGAGTGCATCTCTGTATGCATGTGGGAAAAATAGCTTTTAATCTCAGGCTGTGGTTTATGTATCTGCTGGCTGCACTTGTGTGCTTCCAGCCCTTACCAGGAAAAAGTGCTGCTCAGCTTTTTCAAGCTTTGCCTCCTTTTAAACCCCCATTAGCACGCACCCATGTCTGGGATGGTATCCCCCAGTTCTTGCCTTACCTTCACATCGTTGACGTTCCCTCCTTCCCCACAAAGACGTCGTCGATGTCCACCAGAATGTACCTCTCCAGGGAGAGTGTCAGCTTCTTCCCTGACAGGAAGGAGATGGCGTTGATGAAGATGAGCTTGTGGAGCCAGAAGGTCAGGTTGTTCCCAAAGAGGACTCTCTGGATGCCACCGTGCAGGCCCAGATCCTGGATGATGGTCGCATGGAGAGCAGCATGGGGTAGCGACGCCAGGGTGAGCCTGGCGGGCTGCAGGACAAGATGCTGGCTGGAACAGCCCCTGGAAGTACAGCACAGAGGAGGTGGGTGCATATTTCATGGCAGACTGTTTTAACTTTCCAAACAGCTGCCTCTTTTACGGCCAGCAGCTACTATTAATTATTTATCAGAACACTTATTTATACACTAAAAGCTAAATGCAATACTTTCAATGGAGCCTGGCAGAGTGTGGGCAGGAATAAGTAGCTGTGGATTGTCCTTCAGGAGGGGAGGTTTTGTGCAGAGCTCTGCTCAGGGGAGCGCCTGTCCACATGATTCTGTCTGCTGTTTGTGCCTGGTACTGATATTGACATGTGGGAGATGAAAACCCAGCCATTAGTAAGAGTCTGTAGCTGTGGGGCATCAGCCTGATCTCCCTTGGCCAGGTTTAGTAAGGAGAGTTCTTATGCCACCAGCATCCAAGGAGGAAGAGGAAATCCCTTCCTTTGTGCTTCCTTCCTCATGAAGGAAGCCCACCCTGCCCTGGCTTCTCCTTCTGTGTTTGCTCTGGCTCTGTAAAACCCATCCTTGCAGCAGAGGAGGGAGGATGGATTTGCTCCCTTTGCCTCCACTTGGGGAGAGCAGCTGTGACCCCTTCTAGCCAGAGGGAAGAGAATAGGTTTTAATATTTCTCTGTTCTTTTTGAATCGAGTTCAAATGGCCATCCACGACTTCTGGTGCCAATGTGTTTTCCTCATCAAATACTGACGTGGTTTCTACGCTGGTGTGCTGTTGCCATGTAATTCTGGTGGCATTGCTGTTTAGATAAAACATTATTTTTCCATAGCAACTGTTTCAGTAGGAATTCCAATTCCATTGTAATTATTAGAGACAGTACTTGTAAGGAATGTTTGGGATGGGTGTGCATGATTTTCATTTTCTTCCAGCACCAATGCTTTTAAGGCTCAATTTTTCTAATTAGAATGTTGACATAGATGGAGAATTGATTCTGAATTTCTATCTAGCACTCTTTTGGGTGGCTTACCTTGGTGGGGGGTGTTGCTTTAGCATCTCAATAGGAGAGGAATGGTAGTTTCAAAGGAAGAACTACAAAGAACATTTATCTTTCTCTTTTTGCTCTTCTGTCCTTGCCATCTAGATATCAAGCTTCCATTGCATTCTAAGGATGACTCTTTTCTAGGTTAGCTCACACAAGCAAAGCTTTTTATATCCCATAATTTAAAACAAAAAACCCTCAAAGTGAAAAATCCATTACCGACACACTCCCAAACTGGTATTCTGGAATTACTGTAATAAATGATCCTGTTGTACAGGGTTTTGTTTTACCTGCTAGCAAATTTTAGTTTTTTAGGTCATCCTTTTATAATTTCTTTTCTTATTTATCTGGTGCTGTAGGAGGAGGCCTCGTGCTCATGCTCCAGTAGGGTGGGAAATCCTGAAATGGGAAATGGAAGTGTGCCCTAAGGTCTTTTTAGACTGATGTAACTAGGCTATGCTTCAAAATAAAATTTAAAAAACCCACACAGGGTTTTTTAAATCCTGGGTTCAGCAAGTGGGAGGCTAAAGACTTGAAAATGCTCTAGTCTGACAAGGGAAATCAAGATCATTATGTTATACCTACTTTGAACTAGCCTTCTCTAGAGATGTGAAATCTGTCTGCAACATCTGCTAGAACAGAGTTAATAAGCTAAAGAAGTGCTTTTAATGTCTCACTGCTATTAATTCCCTTTGCTGGAGGTAGGAATTGCTTACAGACTTCCAGCACTAACCCTAAAATGTCAGGATGGTGCCAAAAGGAATGGTTGGGTTTTTGTTTTGGATATGCAATACAGTTCAGTGTGAACAAGGCCCAGTGATCATTGCTCTCCAGCCATCTTTTGACTGAGTTTTCTTTATAAAGTATATTTTTCTCACGGAAAGAAAACAAAGGTGACTTAATTAAAATAAGCAAAGGAAAATATGGGTGGAATAATCCAGAGAGCACTCCAAGTGAATAAGAACTTGACACTTAACCATTGTACTTCTTTATCATGCTCATTCCTGCTTTACTTGTAGCTCTAATGTTCAGCAGGTTACGTTTGAAAATATCTGTAATGATATTCTGGAGTTGCATCTTGGCTCCCTGAAGAGTTTGGGGCACTTTAGAAATAATATTTCACATGTTGTTTGCCTGTTCATACCAGTGCTGAGGCTACTGCCTTGTGTGCACTTGGGTTTAATTTTTGTTTATTTATTGTCTTTGTGTGAGAGAAATGCTGACACGCTTGGAGCAGGGCTTCTGTGAACTGAAATTATCACATGAAAGCTAAATACTAGTAATGGAGATATCTGTTACAATTGGAAGGGTAGGCTTGAAAGAAATAAATTACATGGTAAGAGGATAGTAGGTTGATTTCTCCTGGTGGCATAAAGCTTTTATGTTCAAGAGAAGTGTTTTAGGAAAGTAGATACTATGCTAAAAAAAATGAACAGGACCAGAGAGCAGCAGCGCGGTGTTTCTGTTGTTAATCTGTTACACCTTGGGCTCCCATAGAGGGCAATGTTGTATCACAGATGGCTTTCAGCCTGGGATTAGGGGTCTGCCAATTCATCTGTGCTAAGGTACCTTAAGGAAAATGGCTGTTACAGTAAATTTGATGGTGCATTTCCCTTCAGCCAGGCTGCGACTAACACACACAGTAATGCATGCCAAACCACATCACAGAGCCTCGTTAGACGTGAAGGAAATTATTTTGTAGATTCCCTAATTGTAGGTTGTAGGGGGAAAAGTCCCATTTTAGCTTACAGTGTTCTGTTCAGTAACCAGGTCACAGCAAGTGTGAGCCCTCCTTTAATACAGGTGCTTGGACAAACCCATAAGAAAAAGGACCCAAGTTTGTGATGTCTGCTGTGGACACAAGGTTTCTAGAGATGTGTCTGGGGCACGTGAAATCCTCTGCATTTCTGGTTGTATCCCCTGTTTCCTGCCTGTGGGACACATGGGCACAGTTACAGTGATGCTTTCCTTTTGTGCTTCTCTGGTTTTGTTGTGTTGTTCAGCACAAGGCTCTGATTTCCATCTGTCTCAACCCGCTGGGTAGTTGGAACACTGCAAGATCCATGCCCCTTTAAAACAAGTTCATATCCTAAATCTCTCTCCTATGCTTATTTACAGTCTGAAATCTTTCCTACGTTATCCTGTCTAAACTGTGGAAGTACAGAGATGGTTAAATTATTTTTATTACATCTCTATTCCAGCAGAGACACTAAGGACAAGCCCCACTGTAAATGTTGTACTCAGCCCTGGAGCTCAGTCAGTGAGGCTGAAATCCATGGCACTCCTTGTTTCACTGACTGTTTCCCAGTGTGAGGCTCCAGGGAGCCTCACAGCAGCTTCTTGTTGCTGGCATCTTGGAATTCTTCACAGAATAGGAAAGAAAAGTAACAAACAGGAGCAGAAACCAGAGATACAAAAAGGAGTAGAAAAAACCCCAAGCTTTTGTCCAGGACACGAATATGGGCTATCAAATAGTTGGGTGTATGAGTGAGTTAAGGTTTTTCCTCTGAATTCAGTTTTCCATCCAGGTTTTTTTACCTGAAGCCAGGTCACCTCCTGGGCATCCACATGCATCCCTGGGAGCTCTCCTGTTGCTGATGTGGCAGTCTGTGCTGTCAGCCAGGGCCTCCTTTCTAGGGGCATACATCTCATTTTCTGCTCTCTGCTACTTCAGGAATCTGGAGAGAGTGGGAAAGAGCAGGATGTGGCTGGCTCTACTAGCCAGGGTCCCAAAATGGGTGGATGCAATGAAAGAGAAGAATACAGGAAACTCACAGTTAATGCAGGGGTCTGTGCTCTATAAATGACAATTTCCAGCTCTTAACTAATGTGGGATTTGGCAGAGTGGGTTTCTCTGCACTTCTGTGCAGTTTACATCTCATTAATTCACACATTCAGGGGTTATTTAAAAGTGAGTTGATGACACCTTATGACATTTGTAGCCATCAATCTGTGTGATCCTGATTTAAAATGGAGCACAGAGTAGGGAAAAGCAACACTTCCCAACACACCCCTATATTGGTAAATACAAGAATATTTACATTAGACCCAAAAGAACAGTTACAAGGGAGTTCTGATAAATTTGAGGCTTTCTAGAATGACATTAACACTTGACATTTTTAATAACACATTTTTCAATAATCAATAACTAGTCCAACACAGCCGTTCTTTGTGTTGCTGTTATTTTGCTGCTAGTAAGTCACTGGCAATGACATTCCAGTGCAGAATGTTTATGGAAAATGAAGATGAGTAAGCAGCATATATTGAAAGCTGATGTCGGTCATAAATACGAGCACTGATTATGGCAGTGGATCTGTCTCCCATCAAACAGGAATGAGGTGTGGAGTAAGGACACAAGTATGTTCTCCATAGCTCTGCTCTGCATAACTATAGCCAATTTGCATAACCTCGGGTGTTTGGGTAATCCCCTGATGTAAGAATTTTAGGTTCTTTGTAAAGCTCTGTAGTTTGAGAGACTTTGCACACGTTGGTGAGAAGAATTATAACACCACTTCTAGAACTACTGAAATGCCACCAGCAGAGTTATTGTTGGAAGAGGAAAGCTTAGTTGCAGCTGTCCGTGGCCTTAAACCTGAAGTCTGGCTAGCGAGACGGTGGACAACAGCCCACTGCAGTCGGGGGAATCAGTCCCAGTGGCAGAGCCCCAGGGCTGACTGCTTCAGGCACCCCTCGGCATCAGTGGCCTCGGGCTGTGCCTGCAGGGACGAGGTCTCGGTGTAAGCTGCTAGGTTGGTTGAAGGAATAAGAATCGGACACTTCCTGGGGTCCAAATGGGTTTAATGCCTCTGGCAACCCCACCTGGAGAGCCAGGGACCAGCAGGGAGTGACGAGGGAAACAGCGAGAAAACAGGGGTTTTAAAGGGAGGTGGAAACCAAAGGAGGGGTTTACAACTAACCAATTAGGGAAGGTCGGGGGATGAGCTTAACATAACAGACAACATAGTGAAGCCAATAAATACAAATTAAAGGAGGGGCCCCGGGACCTCAGCCAACCACGATTCCCAGTAAGACGAAGGTTCTGGAAGACTGGGAGGTGTGGGGGGTGATTGACTGGGCCCGGGAAGGAGGAAAAGTTTATTTAAAAGGGAATAAGAGGGAGGAGAAATTATATAACATAGGTAATTGACACCAACCGAGGGCAGGGGTAACCATAGCAACATAACTGAAAGTAACTGCTGGCGGGAAAATTAAGGAGGGCAGAACCATCTTACACAGAAACGGGGAGGAAACAATACATAACATGAGGGAATATTACAAAAACTTAAAAACACACTACAACACTTAGTGTTTGGGTTAGAAATGGAAAACTCCCTAGTAAAGTGCATCCTAGAAGTTTAGTCATGCAAAAGATGGACTGGAGTTACAAGTTTTGAGGTTTTATGTCTAAGTGGTAGCAGTTTGCTGCTTCTCAGTGGTGGGGTTCTCTTGAAGAACTTCTCACGCTGACTTTTTGTGGAAAACTGGGTACGGAACAGGCAGGAGAGGAAGTGAAGATTTGCCTGCAAGGTCTAAAAGTAGGGAATTATTCCATTGTGGACAAGCCTGGAGGTGGAAGCTCGTTTGAGGGACACTCCAGCAGCTCTCCATCCTGCCTCGTGGCCCTGCCATCCAACCCTTGCCTTTCCCAGGCACCACAGTGGGACTAACAGGATCCAGGTGCCCTGGACACGTCTGTGCCACCTCTGGCATTCCCAGAGGATCACACCCAGCTGCAAAATCTGCACTGGTGTGGTTGGAACCAGTTTTGGCTATTAGAGGTTTAGTGTCTTCCTGTGTGTGTGTGTGGGGCTGACTGCCCAGGAGGGAGAGCAGGTGAAAATGCACTGACCAAAGATCCCCTGTCAGTAACTGCAGTGTGGGGTTAGGGAGATTGCAGTGGGGTAGAAATCATTTCATTCCAGGATTAATCCAGGCTGGAGAGTGTGCCTGGTGTGAGATACCTCCCATGGGATCTTCTGTGTCCATAGCAGTTAATACATCAGCAGGAAAAATCACCCTCATTAAAAAAATAATGGAGAAGGCAAAAGGCTTCAAGCCTAACAAAGATGCAAAATTGGAGTTTAAAAGTGTTCATTGATTATTATCAACTATTTTTCAGGCTGTGTGCCTGCACGGGCGTGCAGGTGTTACCAGCTGGAGATGCTTTTTAAATCAGCATTTCACATCCACTTCTCCAGGCACCAAGATCTTTTCAAACAAAGATGCAAATCCAAGGCCAGTCATAGTTTTAAACTCAGTTCAGGTGAACAGGAAAAGTCACCAAGGTGCCAAAACTCTGAATTCTTGGTCCTTCAGCTGTTCTGACAGAGTTCACATTATTGTGCAGATAGGGCACATATAGAACCTCAAAACTGATTTTTAAAATCACAGTGGTGAATGTTTGGGTTTATTTGGTTTTCCTGAGTCAGCAGGAAAAAGTAGATTTATTCTTGCGCCCATTCAGGGAACAAATTCTGCTTCATGCAAAAAACCACCTTTCTTCTGCTTCAAGGAAATGATAATTTAATTTAAAAACGAAATTAGTTCCTCATCATTGACAATTCAGTTTTCTGTTTGTCCATGACCAAAGAATATTCACATAAACCAGGTTCATTTAATTGCAGTTCAGCAATGCCATGCAGTTTTCTGTACTGATAGAATGAACCAAGTCACTGAAATAGAAACAGGTGTTTCAAGGCCAGCAAGAAGTTATGAATATGAAAGCTCTGCTATTAGAAAGCTAAAAGGTCATTTTCTCTGTGTTTAAACTCACTTTGTGGTGGTTGCTGTGCTACCATCTCTGCACCTACTTTATGGACCTTTGAACTATAGCAAGAGAAGTCTTTGAAAATTACAGACCTGAACTAAACTGAAACCCAATGGGAGACCATCCTCTGAAGTTTTTATAGTGGATAGAATTTATATTTAGCAATATTTAAATTGGTTACTATGAGGATTCAGCTAGCCTTTTCTTCCAAACCTACTGAACTTTTTTTTGTTTTTCCAACACGTTTTGGTGAGTTTTATCTGTTACTAAGCTTATACTACCAGCATTAACAGTGTTAGTTTCAGGATATGTGTAAGTTGCAGCTACTAATAAGAGCACTAGCTGTTACCCTCTTTAATGTACATGGAAATGGATCAAACTCTCAGTAAAAAATTTGTTTCCATAATGGGAAAAAGTAGCCTGCATTCAGCTGATCCATCAGAAAACTGCTAGGCAGGTACTCTGGTGTTCAGGAGGCAGAAAGGTAATGCCAGGTAAAGAGTCTGAAGATATTTAAAAGCTGTAACAAGGAGATTGGTGAGAGAAGGAACATGGTAAAGTTTTCCCTTTGGAAAACCAGGAAATGCAGTCAGCTGTGAGTGTAAAATGTTGTGGTAGATTTCTTTCAAGATGACAGAGGGCTCTGCAAAGCCCTTTGAGGGAAAGCACAGGTACCATTACACCAGGAGGAAGGAGGGCCATGTTTGGATGATGAATTCCACCTAAGGGAAGTGATGGTGGATAACTTGGGTGCTGCAGCTGGAGAAGACCTAGAGGGAAAGGGGATGAAGCTCCTGCTGGGCACTGGCAGGTCTCTGCTCCTGGTCCAGCCAGTAAGGAAGCATGGCATGGCTAAACCTCAGGTGCTAATGCAGGCAAGCAAGGAGAGCCTGTTGTTTAAGGCTTGGGCAGCTAAATTCAGGAAACATGAGGCTTTATTCTGCTGGGCCTAATGGCAAAGAGATGGATAGGATCCCCTCATGTGACTTATTTCACTCCCAGAGTGATAGTTTCTGTGAAGAGGAAATAAATGAAATTGTATCCCCACAGATCCATCTGACTGCTCTGAAAGCACCTTAGGGAGAGACATTCCTGGAGGAGAAATATTGGTCATGCAGCAAATCCCTGCTCTCTTTGCTTCTGCCTTGGCATACCTGTGTGTGTGCACACATGCTGCCACTGGGGATTGGTAATTCCTCTTCGTGGCTCTGAAAGGCTCCCACGTGGTTCCTCAGCTTGGCTGTTTGTCACATGGCTGTCACTGCTGTGCCTCCATACTGGAGCACAGAGGGAGGGATGTGCTTGTCTATAAATACCTGCACTGTAGGGACTCTAAAGATGCTGAGGAATTATTGGGTATTTAAGAGATGTAATGGATGGAAACCAGAACAAAGGAAGTTCTTTTTATGCTTTAGGAGAAAAAGGCCCTCTTGAGGGAAGGTCAGTCTGACAGTAACCTAGGTAGGGAAAGTTCACTGTGACTGTAGAGGTGATGATGTGAGTAGTTGATAAGGTCCAGGAGAAAGCAGAGAGGCATAGAAAAGTAAATAGGAAGTAGACTGTTGTATTAAATAGCTTGTAGAAAATGTTAATGCACTAACGAGCAGCTGGAGGGGAGAGCCTGGCATTCCCTCCCCATCCCTGGGCTGTTTAGGATTCTGCTCCAGTGGCAGCAGCAGCTGTTCATGGCCACGGAAGGGAGGCACACCAAGATGATCTAGGAGGCCCCTCTCAGCTTTAACATGCCCAGGATTCATTTGGTTCCCTCTTGGCACAGGAGTGCACTCACCATACTCCGATTTATGTATCCAGAGTTTTCATTTTAATACTCTTGCATGGAGGAGAAAAATATTACAGCCTGACAGCAACTGGAAAAAGTTACTTGCCGTGGGAAGAAGTGCATTTCTGCTGTTGTCACCAGAGACTGCTCATTTTCTGCCCACTAGCCACAAGTGCATTAAAGGCTCAGGAATGGTAGCACCAGTAATAAATGATTATCCTAAGCTGCAATATGTGCTGTGCAGAGACTTTCAGCCATCATAAAGATTCCTTTCTGTACTGCCAGATTTCTGTACTGTGGAATTACAAGGATTTATTTTACTGAAAAGAAAAAGCTGTCTGCTGATAAGATCACATATCAAAAATATGCAAAAATGTTCCCTTTACATTGGCTAAGGCAGGGACTGCATCCTTCTTTTGCATCCTAATTTAGAGACCCATGAAGTGTAGTGCTAATATTGAGCGTCTCCAGCAGTATTTTCCCTCTGTTCAACCACACAGCACCCATATCTCATTCCTCCGTTCAGGACGTACCAGGAGAAGAGGGGGGTTGTTCTGTAGGAGCAGATTGCAATCTCTGTAAGGCTGCTGTGCAGTCCTGGGTGCTTGCTCCTCTCTGGAACATCAGGAAGGAATAGAACTCAGCCTCTTTTCTTACTGAGGTGCACAGAGAGCCCGGTGCAGCAGAGAGAGAGGTGGGGAGCACGTGGTGCATCCCTCTGCCTTTCCTTGAACAGCTGGAAGGACCTGTTCTCACTCAGACTTCAGCAATATAAATGGAGTAGACAATTTCCTTGCTCTTTTTAAGATGGCCATATCTGGAAAAAGCTGAGCTTTGGTCACCGGAGGAGGCATCTCATCAGGGGTTCTAAGTGATCACAGCTTTGTTGAGTACACTCCATGAAAAGGAAGAGAATGCTCTGAGGATTATGATCTCCCTCCCCTGCTTTCCTGGCTTTCCCCTAGGATGGTAAACAGCAATTATTTGTCCAGGGTGGACAGATGCATCCAAGATGTTCAATTTCCACCAACTGCAAGGCAGCAGGTGGGGATAATTTTTTTTTATTACTTGATTTCAGTCTTTTTTATTCCCAGAAGAACTTGGTTTTGTGTTTTGATTTCCTCAGTGATACACAGCATTTGGGAGCTTTGTCTGTACAAATCAGACTGGAGTCTATTCCATATTGCAACTTGAGTGAGCTTCTCTTCCTTTTAGAACTGAGATAGCCAAGAAAGCACCCAATACAGAGTTAGCAAGGTCCTTGCACAGTGACCTTTATGTCTTAACTCTTCATCCACCCCTCTCTAGTTTTTAAACTCTCTGCTGTTGAATTGCTTTACTACATGTTCCTTTCAAGTCTGTGCAGGCTGCTCAGACTTCCTCCCACGCATTCTGTAGAAAAGCACAGGCAAATACTCGCAGTCTTCATGTCTTGCATCACTGACTAAGTGTTCATACTTGGGACTATTTTATGATTTTTGCCTTTTTCCCTGCTTTTGACCCCGGGTTTTAGGGCTGCTGCATTTCAGGTGACCTGGCTGCTTTCTGAACTCCCAGTCCCCATCTTTGAACCTTCCCTTCCTCTTCCAAAGCCCTTAGTATTGATGGATTCAGGCAGGAGATCCCATGACGCCTGGACATAAGGTTTCTCTGCAAACAGGACTCCTGTTTGTTTGGTGCTCCCGATGACAGCACCTTCCTGCCCAGAGCCGTGCCCAGGTAAATAATTCCAGCAGTCTGCTGCCAGGGAGGGATGCTGCTGGGCTGTGCTGAGGAGGTCACTCCCAAGCAAGCTCCTCCTCTGTCAGTCCTGCTCCTCTCAGCTGATGAGTAGGATTGGAGAAGTTTAAGAGCCAGGCAGGAGAAATGGTGGAACAATTGAACACCAAAGAGGGATGAGTAAGGCAGAGGCCAAGCCTGCATTGCAGGAGGAGAAGCAGAGACGCTGTCAGCCTTTGCAGTGAGATACACGTTGAAAGGCATGGCAGGTTCAGTGAATTGCTTTTGTAATCTGTTAATTTTACGGGATTTGAAAAGTCTCGTTTTCTGAATTAGTCAAGTTTCAAAGCCTTCATTTTATACCAAGTTCCTCTAGCCCAGCATCTTGCTTGCAAGTTCAAGTTCAGATCTGAAATGAGCTGGTGCTTCTTTCAAGATTTTTCTTCTGCTCACTCCTCAGAGCCCTTGCCAGCCTACCTTCAGCAGTAACAGGTATGACAAGGGTTTGATTTTTTTATTCTTGGACCCTACTTCACTTACTCCATGTTGCATGAAAGAGTCCCGAGTCAGGCCCAGAGAGTCAGGAAAATCCTTCTGAATCTCTGGGGTTTGTTCCCATTTTTCTTTATAACATCTTTCAGTCAATTAGAACAAAATTGTCAAATGAAGTAAAAATCTGGTCTTCATTATAATGACCTCAGCAAAGAACAGCAAACAGAGAAGGAAAAATCTCCAGCACTGTGGGAGCATCCTGCAGCACCTGTGATCTTGCCTTTGATGAATACAGAGAGAATGTGAGGTGCTAATGATACACTGGACACAGAAAACAGGTGCCAGCAGGGGATTTTTTTACCTGTGTTATTCCCACAGAGCTTTTGAAAATAATTATGCCTTTTTATACTATTTCAATAGCTCCTCATGCCTACACTATTCCAATTGCACAATTCCAACTATGAAATGACTAATTAAAATGTATTCACAGCAATGTCATCTATTGCAGTGAAATAGTTGGGGTGGACACAGAACAGTCTTGAGACTGAATTAGCCTTCCACCTATCAATAAAGCACAATGAAGAGAAAGGGGGGAAAAAAGAAAATAAAAACAAGGGATCTCTGTTCCAAATACTTCTACTTTACTTGCATGTTTGAAGAGTGACAGGTGAGAGAAGTGTGGTTGATTGCTATCCAGCAAAATGATTTAATGATATTTCATTTTTCCAGTAGCCAACAGGAGTCCTGTTTGTACTAGAAATATCACAGTGCAGGAAAGGTAGATGGAAAAATGGTAGAAACAGAGTTGAAAAGCTGTTAAGCAGAGAAGCTGCTGCTGTCCCAGCCATGAGACAGAGCAGCTCCCAGTGCAGAAGGACAGATCAGTTGGTGCCTTCCATGTCTGAGCAAAAGGTGCTCACAAGGGGGAAACAGAGTGAGGGGAAATGCAGGGGGTGCCCTGCAGGGGAGATGAGCCTGTCCTTGGAGCTGTGGGAGGGGATTTCCTGTGCCAGCCCTGGTGCCTGTGGCCCTTAGACTTTGATTGTAGAAACCTGGTAATTCTTTTATCCCTTTTGTGTTTTATTTAATCTCACAGTGTTGCAGCTGCTTTTAGCAGAGAACATTCCAGTGACCTGTTTCAGAGAGAAAATGTTTTAAATTTTCTAAGTCTTTCCTATTACAACTTTTCCCATTAAATACCTGACACCCAGAGATAACTTGCGCCCACTTTAGTCTGGTATCAGGGCTCTTTGCTTGCTACTGCTCTTATGCAATAAGCTGTGCTTGAGCAAAATTTTATTAAGTCATGCTGATCCTCCTCATATTTCAGTACAGCAGAATATTGCAATGAAATAAAACTAAAAAATGGTGAATTTCATTATGCTGTGCCTTTACCTGGGAGTAACTACCACATTATAACCTCCCTGGCTCAAACCATTTCCAGGAGGTAACAAATAGACCAAATAAAAGCTGTTGCAGAGGTGTGCTCATGGTCTAGAAGTCTGGGCTAGGTTCCTCTAGGTACAGCACAGTTTGATGTTTCTGTAATTATATTTCAGTCACATGTATAAAATCAATCCTGCAGACTTGAAATGACTTGCTGCTTTTGGTTCATCATGTAGGGGCACATTTTAATTCTCCAGGATGGTTAATAGCTTCATGCATTCATTATTTGAGTAATTCCTTAAATCCTCAATGCTTACATGAGACACTTTAGTGGCTTATGTTTTCTTTTATTGAAATATGTTGCAGGAAATACCTTAGAGCTACTTCATGAAGTTCCATTGTAAAATGCTGTGTGCCTCAGGAAGAAATACTCCTCCATCTGTAATTATTGCTCTTAAAGGCAGACCTCAACTCTGTGCTTGAAAACCTGCAGGAAGTCTCTCTCCACTTTATGAGAGATGCCAAGAGGTGCTCCTGTGCTGCTGCTGCTGAAGCCAGTGAAAAAGGTTCCCTTCCTCAGGGGTCAGTGCAATACCAGGATTACAGTGAAGTCAGTTAAGGAAATGTTGATTCATTGGTGTTTTCACCTCAGGTTGGGATAATGCTACTCACAGCCTGGGTGAAACAAAAATCCCCTTTCCCCCCCAGGAATTAGAATTTTCTTATTATTTTGAGAATACAGAGATGGAAGTGCAGAGTGACAGAGCTGAGATCCAAATGGGACTCTAAGGAGTGTGGAAGCTATTTGGGAAAAGCCGTTTGAAATGGCCCTGTGGGTTCATGATGAATAGAATTGCTTTCCCTGGTGGTGGTTGGGTTTGATTCCTTTTGCTACAGCTGGTTTAGTGCAATACATTTGATGGTGATGCTGGGTGATGCACCCCAGTGAAAATGTAGTGATTTTCTGCAAAGTCGATTTTTTTAAATGTCCTTACACTGTTTTGACATACATTTGCTTGTGACTTAATTGCTGTAAGCCGCTGCACCATCCTGCTGATGTAGCTTAAGGAGCCATGTAAAGCTGGTGCAAAGGTTCAAGAGATCCTTCTGGAGTAAAGAAGGAATTAAAGTTTTTTATAAGTTAAATTCCTCAGGATTTATATCAGCTTGTTGCTTATGCACTGCTGACACCTCACCTAAAGTATCTGTTGAGTTCACATTTAAGGGCCTGTGCCACTAAAGGACTGAACTCAGTGGGTCACATGGTGCACATTGGGGCATTTAAAGACTTTTCACAGCTGAAGAAAAAACACAAAGAGCAGCTTCATGTCTGTTTTAAAACTGTTAAACCTGCAGAAATTCCTGAAGTACAAAATGGAAACATCCCTGCTTGCTGTGCACCTAAGGGAGCTGTGTGATGGAACATTTCCAGCAGGGAAGGGAAGGGAGGCAGTGTGAGCAGGGGAGAGCACAGAGGACAGCAGTGATGGTCATTGTGGGAGAGGGGAGTACAGCAACTGCTGATGCTCTCTGTGCTTTCTGGTATGTGAATGGAAATGCCTCCATGGATTCTCCCAGACTGTGGCACTCAGAAGCGGTGCCCAGTACCTCCCCTTGCACAGTTTATCTCAATCCCATTATTCATTTCACTCTTGAAAATAGGCTTTATATGATGCTGCTTAAAGAAATGGAAGGGTGTTCTCAGTTCTCAGCTCACTGGTAATAAACAAGGCCTGTGCACCTTGGTGCTCAACTCATCCCTGAGGATTAGGATTTAAACTACATGAAGTTATTTTGTTTGTTTGTATTTTTAATCTGCACTGGGTACTGCTATTGGTACTCAGGTTTGTTTCTTTTCTTTGTGGGTTTGTTTGTTTGCTCTCTAGTGCCTTTAATATCTCCCACTTGATTCATTGTGGAAGCCCTCTCCAGTTCATGAGCACAGCGGCTCCCACATGAACTGGGATGAGCTTGCAGAGTCAGCTAGCAGGAGGAGAGGACTCGTGTCTGGCAGCAGCACTTTGGAGTCACTTGGGCTCAAGGTGGGCAGGACCCAGCCTTTGTCACCTGCTGTTTGTTCTCTTGTCCTCTGCTGCTCCAGGAGAGCCAGTGGGGGCTGGTTGGATGGAGCTGTCACTGTCACTGTGTGTTTGTGGGGCAGCTGCAGAGGTTTATGCTGTGATCCCTCCTCCGGACCGGGGCCCGGGGGGAGGGGGCAGGACCCCGGACCACGCTGGTGTGTCTGGCAAATTTTTTTTTCTTTGACTGTATGTTCACGCTGCGGAGTGACGTGCCCTCCTCTGCTTCCCCCCCCCCCCCCCGGGCCCCGGTCCGGAGGAGGGGGTCCCCGCGAGGGGGCCGGGGCTGGACCCCGTCCGGAGGAGGGGGTCCGGGGGGAGGGGGTAGGACCTGGAGGGGGAGTTACCCCCCCAGGCCCCGCCTCCCTCGGACCCCCTCCTCCGGAGGGAGCCCTCCCCGACCCCCCCCCCCCCGGAGGGGGCCCCTCCTAACCCCCCCCCCCCCCGGGACCCCCTCCTAACGAGGGGGCCCCTGTAACCGGGGCCCCCCACCCCAGGACCCCCCCAGTGGGATGTAGGGACAGCCGGAGCCCCGGTGGTGTGGGGCGCTGTGTTGAACTGCAATGGGGGGACCCGCAGAGCGGCTCCGGCCCCGTGTGGGGACCCCAGCGAGGGCGGGGGCGCCGGGCTCCGGCCCTCAGGGCTTTATTATTGCCCGGCACCCCGAGCCTCGCGGCTGCGAAGGAAGGAGGAGAGGAGAGGACGGGGAGACAGGAGAGATGGGGGTGATGAGGACGGGAATGGAGAGGGGTCGGAGTGAGGAGGG
The DNA here is from genome assembly GCF_028769735.1 of Zonotrichia leucophrys gambelii. Classification (NCBI taxonomy): domain Eukaryota; kingdom Metazoa; phylum Chordata; class Aves; order Passeriformes; family Passerellidae; genus Zonotrichia; species Zonotrichia leucophrys. The sequence goes on along the minus strand of NC_088173.1, from coordinate 41,539,642 downwards.
AAATGGGAGAGGAAGGGAAAGGCCGAGGGGGGAGAAGAGGGACGGTGGAGAGAGGAGGAATAGAAGGGAGAAGCGGAGAAGGGACAGGACAGGAAGGAGTGTCGGGGGGTCGGGTTTGGGAGGAGAGGAAAGGAGCGTTTCAGGGCGAGAGGGAAGGGGCAGAAAGAAAGGGGAATACGCGGAGAAGGAAGGAGGGGTAGAGAGAGGACAGAAGGGGAGGCCAAAACCTCCGCGCCTTACCTGCGGAGCCTGCACAGGGAGCTCCTGTCCGCACCGCGCTCTGAGTGAGCAAATGGCGGTCGGGGCAATTTCCGGGGTCTAAATCACCTCGGCCCCGCCCCGCGCAGCCGCTCTGGGGCCCCGCACACCTGAGCTGGGTCCGCCCTGCACACCTGAGCTCGGGCCCTGCCCCTGGTACCGCCCCTTGTGTCGCCCGGCTCCGAACCTCGCACCGCCCTCTGTTCTTTCAGGCCCCGCCCCCCGCACCGCTGTTCCGCGGCCACGCGGGCGCGCAGCGCTCGCACCGCGCTCCATGTCCGCCAGAGGGCGCCCTGCGGAGTCCCGCCCCCACACGGCGGCTCCGCGCCCGCCCCGGGGAACGGCCGCGATTCCGCAGCCGGCAGCGCCCCGTGCCCGCGGCCATCCCGGGCCCCAAACCAATCCCCGGCCCGGTGCCGCTTCGATCCGCCAGGCGGGGGAGAGGCGGCACGGCCCGGCACACCCCAGCGGCGCTCTGCCCCCACCCCTAACACGGTGGCGGTGGCCCCTCCGCAGCGCCCCCCTGCCCGCGCTCCGTGGCCCCGCCCCTCGCACCTGTGCCGGCCCCCCCCCCCGTCCCGCCGGTGCCGGGGCCTTCGCTCGGGAGCCTCGCTCGGCGCCGTGCGAGCTCCGCCCGACGGCTGCTCCCGCGGGGACCGCTCGAAGCCCGGGGCGCTGCGGCGGGGCCGTGACCGTGGCCCGGGGTGCGGGGGCCGAGCGCCGCCTGGGTCTGCCGGAGATCCTGCCCATGAATGCCTGATTGATTTGTTTTTTGCATTCCTGAGAGCTTCCTGCATCAGCAGCACTCTGTGGGCCACCTTCAGTGGGTTAAGGACCTCTCATTTTTCAAACTGTCACATGGTAACTTCAGCTGCTGACCCAAGCCCTTGAACTGAGGGGAACAGGGAACCATTGCTCCTGGAGATGCTCCTCATAACGAGCTGTGCGCCATTTATTCTTCCTGTTCCTTATCTCAACCAACCTCGTTCTCAATCTCTGTATCCATGCTAATTTTACTACGCCAAACACTCTAGCCAAACTTGCAGTGCCACTGTGGACATACATGGAATAAACTGAGTTGGTTCAGGATTTTTTCAAAATATTTTAAAATTCCTTTGTCTATTTTTCAGCTCCAGAAACACAGATTAGAACAACACAAAGTACCTTTTTTGGAGCTCTTTAGCCAGTGAGGTCCTGCAAAACCTGTTCTGTCTGGAGGGCACCTGTGCAGATTTAGTTATGCAGTCAGGTTCACTGACAGAGTAATCCCAAGTGACTGGGAAAACTTAGTACCTGCCTTGATTCCCCAGTGTTTCTCAGCTATGACATCCATCAGTTCTGGTCTGCTTCAGCAAAGCTCAGGCTGAGCTTTTGACAGCCCCAGAAGTGCCTGTGCTGAATGTCCCCAGTCCCTTTCCAAGAGCACCTCTCAGGCTCAGCTGATGAAGAGCAGATTAACTCATCACGGATATTCTTATTTGTCACACGGGGCTGGCAAGGAGCATCTTTGGCCTTTAAGGCAGGAATGTGTCAGGTGCTGTCAAAATGAATCAGAAACTCAAACCAGCTGTGAGACAGCATTTCCAAGACTGCAGAGAGATCACTCCTCATGCCCCCCAGAAGACCCTGTTCTCTAGAAACAGCAGTGGCAAACACCAAGAAATCTCTGCTTTACTCAAATATATCTTGGTGAACTTTACTGTGCTTGCAAGGAGGGGTGCCAATAAAGCAATGAGTGGTGCAGAGCTCTGTCCCTGGCAAAGGGACCTGACCTTCTGCAGCTCTGTCACCTCAGCCCTGGAAGATTGCAGCCTTGGCACTGAGGATTGCTGTGTGCCCTGGGGAGTCTGTAAGGTGAGTTACAGGAACTGACAGGGAAAAGCTCTCCTTCCTCAGCTATCACCGAGTTCCACATACCCTCAGGTTTCTGTGGACAGAATCTGTTTCTCCTGGAATGGAAAGATTGAGCCTCTTCTTTTACACTCGCTATTACCCCATTATGTGCTGCTTGGGAAGGGCTTAGGTTTGAAAATTCCCCTACAGAGCATTTCTAGAAAAGAGTCTATGAGGGCTGAAATACTAGTGGTGAGGTTTCACCATGATCAAATGGAATGGTGAAAGTCCTGGCTTTGTCTATCTGACAAACTGCACCCATCTTCCAAATTTGCTGAATGATCATTTACTGTTTGCTACTTTGTGTGATCAAACATTTTATTGCTAAAGCTCACACAGCACTGGTTCAGAACCCCAAAGAAATTCAATGTCAAGTCTGAAAACACCTGAGTATGTGTCCCACAGACACCAACCCCACACCTCTTCATCCAACCAAACCCGCTCCCAAGACAATCCTCTGCCCAGGAATCAAATAGGAGCCTCAGTCCTGGAGAGGGTCAGCCCTCAGCCCAGGGCTAGCTGTGAATTCCTGCAATGGAACACAAAACCACAGGGACTGATTTTCACCTACACCCAAATCCACAGCTTGAGCTACTGACAAATCATTTCAACTTCTTGCACTGATTGTGGTTCTTAGTGAACACTGAATCCCAAACGTGCACAACCACCCCATCCCTCTGCCTGCTGGGCCTGCTCTGAGCCTGGGCCAAGCACAGAAGATGCAGGATGGAGTTTTCTGAGTTGAAAGGCCAGAGGTGTCCCTGCATCCTCAGTTTGTCAGCGTGGTGAGATGGAGATCACCACTGCAGCACTGTGGCACTCACACAGAGCCAGGGCACCTCTGCCTGCCCAGACTGCTTCGGGCACTGCACCACTCCCGCCCCTGCGTGCGCAAACCCCAGCACCAGAGCTCACAAGAGCTGGAAGAGCAGACTGCCCATTTCCTGCCTGCCCCAGAGGAACCACTGCAACAGCAGGGTCCTAGGCCCGTGCTGTTTGAATCTTTGCTCTCTGCAGCTTTTTCAAAAATAAATTAGAACACAGATTATTCTCCCTCCAAACCTGCAGCTGCAATATATTTCTTCTGTAGGAAGCAGAGGCACCAAACCAAAACACTGACCCAGCAGTCACTGGAGTTAAGGCGAAGTTGTGACGACAGAAAGAAAACAAGCAACAAGATTTTTTAAAGACAAACATCTCAAAGCTCCATCCTTTACACACTGCCCTCGCAGATGCCACATTATGGAACACATCCCCGCTCCCGGAGGTGCAGAAAGGATCTGCGGCAGCACTGCCGAACCCCGGCTCCCAGCCGAAGCTCCCGGCTGCCGCAGGGAAGGAACGTGCGGCGCTTCCCTCGGCAGAGGGCAGGGAGCGCCCCCCGCCCGGCCCCGCCCACGGGCACAGCTGGCACCGCTGCTCGGCTCCCTCCTGCCCTGCCCGGGGCTCCCTCACCCTCTGCCCTCCAGCTCGTTGCCACCGGGGCCTACCCAGAGCAAAGCCCATCGGTGTCACCGTGCCCAGGCACAAACCAAAGCCCATCACACTGACCGTGCCCAGGCACAAACCAAAGCTCATCACACTGACCGTGCCCGGGCACAAACCAAAGCCCGTCACACTGACCGTGCCCAGGCACAAACCAAAGCCCATTGGTGTCACTGTGCCCAGGCACACACCAAAACCCATCAGTGTCACTGTGCCCAGGCACAAACCAAAGTCCATCGGTGTCACCGTGCCCAGGCACAAACCAAAGCCCATCACACTGACTGTGCCCAGGCACAAACCAAAGCCCATAACTGACCGTGCCCAGGCACAAACCAAAGCCCGTCACACTGACCGTGCCCGGGCACAAACCAAAGCCCATCGGTGTCACCGTGCCCAGGCACAAACCAAAGCCCATCACTGACCATGCCCAGGCACAAACCAAAGCCCATCGGTGTCACTGTGCCCAGGCACAAACCAAAGCTCATCGGTGTCACCGTGCCCGGGCACAAACCAAAGCCCGTCACACTGACCGTGCCCGGGCACAAACCAAAGCCCATCGGTGTCACCGTGCCCAGGCACAAACCAAAGCCCATCACTGACCATGCCCAGGCACAAACCAAAGCCCATCGGTGTCACTGTGCCCAGGCACAAACCAAAGCTCATCGGTGTCACCGTGCCCGGGCACAAACCAAAGCCCATCACACTGACCATGCCCAGGCACAAACCAAAGCCCATCACTGACCGTGCCCAGGCACAAACCAAAGCCCGTCACACTGACCGTGCCCGGGCACAAACCAAAGCCCATCGGTGTCACTGTGCCCAGGCACAAACCAAAGCCCATCACACTGACCGTGCCCAGGCACAAACCAAAGCCCATTGGTGTCACTGTGCCCAGGCACAAACCAAAGCCCATCACACCGACCATACCCAGGCACAAACCAAAGCCCATCACACTGACCATGCCCGGGCACAAACCAAAGCCCATCGGTGTCACCGTGCCCGGGCACAAACCATAGCCCATCACTGACCATGCCCAGGCACAAACCAAAGCCCATCACACTGACCGTGCCCAGGCACAAACCAAAGCCTGAGTGCTCTGGTTCCTCTCCTCTGTGCTGGAGCCCATTCTGCTCCTGGGTACAACGTGGGGCCCAAAGCCATCGCAGCCCTCTCTGTTCATCTCTTCATTACTCAGTCAAAAGAAAAGAACATCCATGATTGCAGTTTTCAAATAAGTTTCCTTCTTCGAATTATTTCTTCAGATTTGGCACAAACTCCCTCAATGCAATAAATAATTTTAATTGGTTCACTAACTGAGAATTTAGCTGTACTTTTCCTATTAAATCCAAACAGTTTCAGTAGAACATGTTCACAGCCATTTTTCTTTTCTATCCCTTGCATCATGACTTGCCTCTTCACTTTATTATACTCTATTTTATATTTCAGATTTCAAGCTGAAGAAAAATCCCTCTCTCTGAAGAAGATTTTCCCATCAAGTGAGCCATATATATTTTTAATAGGGATATCAAACCCAGCCTGACGGCACAAACACCTTGAGACACCTTCTGGACATGAATGTTTCTTTAAAAATATTAAAGCTCTAAAGGTTAAATTGTTTGGAGGTTTATCTGAACTGAAAGAATAAGAGATGTTGCAATAGGACAAAATGATGACTCAGGCCTCTAGGACACAATCAATTTTGGGGGATTTCTCCAGCAGCCCTTGTCCATAGGGGTTTGCACTCCTGTTCACTCATTTAACACAGAAAATATGTACACTTAAAAAAGGGTTACCAAAATATAACACCCTTTCTTTAATCCATTAACAAAAGCTAAATGAGATACTTGGGAAAAATCCTAATGCAAAGAAATATTTTGAGTATAGCATTTTACTATTCAATAACGCCTTATTATCTTAGCCAGATTACTGGGGTGGAATCTGGCCTTTAGCTTACATTTTTAACACTAATATTGTGAAATGGGACAAGAGGACCTTTAGTTCCAGCTGCCTGTGCTGGTTTCTGCTGACCCTATATTGACACCAAATAACCACGGTGCTGGGGGTACATATAAATTGCTGCAGTATAAAGAGAACTTCAGTTGTTTCTTCAGAAAGAGTCCCCTACAACACCATAAAATTTCTTCCCAAGCCAAGGGATTATTAGGTGGTGGGCTCTCTTTTCTACTTCTTCACTTTTAAACTGTGATTCCAAGAAGAAAATCCTTGTAGATGTTGCTGCTTTTACAAGAAAGGTGATGTGTGGGGATACAGAAAATCATGGTTCTCTCTTTCCCAGGAGTATTTTGGCAGCCAGCAGGGAAACCTTGGGAGAAGCAATGCCAGGCAGAAGATGCAGGACAGTCCTAAATCCAGACCAATGCACTGCATTTATGGCAAGGCAGGGGCTGGATTTAACATGAGGATGGTGCAGGGAGACAAGGAAGGAGAGAGGATGAGCAGATGTGTGCCACTGACATTCATTTCCAAAAAGCCACTGAAGAAGTTTGCCTGGATGTGCAGAAATGTCTGGGCATGGCTTTGTGGGTCAGGAAGAAATAGGGGGAAAGGACCTGAGCCATCAGCCTGGGAGCCTCATCTTTAGAAACCTCATCCATCCCCATGGATGTTCAGTAACAGAGATCTCAAAGCACCTTTAAGCAGACATTGCAGGGCTTGTGTGCAAAGTATGTGGTCACACAAAGCTGTTATCTTCAAGTTTGCTGGAAGTAAGTACTTCAAATCTGGAGATTTTATTTAAAAGTGCTCTGTTAAAAGAGTAGTAAATTAAAAGACTGAATGGCACTTTTCAAGCTGCCAGTATAAATTCAGAAGTGAATTTTTAATATCTCTAATGGCATGTTTTCCTATACATTACTAAAACCATAGCCAAAGGGAACCATTATTAGCCACATGAGTCCAGCGCATCAGACAGCTAATTAATAGCAGATCATTCTTCTCCCAGTTCCATGTTTTTTTAAATGTGAGGATCTCCATAATTGAATGTCATACAAAACATTATGCAAAGCATCCATCTTTTTCCAAGGTCCAGCAGGAGCTGAGTGCTATGGAGAGGATGTGCCAGCACAGAGCCAGAGGAGCTCTGATGTTTACTCATTGAAAAGCTACAAATGAAAATCACAGCAGGACTCAGAATGGAACCTGAGGAAATGTGAGAATAACGGGAGCCCAGCTGGAATGAAAAATCCTCTGGAGAAACAAATTCAATATGCCAAGAAAAAAAAAATAGGTCTGAATCCAATAAAGTCTTGCAAGCAGACTGGCAAACACAGCAGCAAAAGCTGTGCTCAGAGATGGAAACCAAAATATAAAGGGGGAGGTTGCCATGGTGGGAATGGAGACCTGAAGCACATTAATTAATTGCATTCTCCCAAATTAAAACAAGGACACTGCCATCCCTAAACTCCTGCATGGAACCAAGTGCCTCAGCCTTCTGTTGTCCATGCACAACCAAGCTTTCTCTGTGCCTTCCTAATGAAATATGTGCAATACCCAATTACCAAACAGTTGCCAATTAAAACCCTATTTCCCAATAATATGATCCTGCTAACTGAATTTCCACGCAGACCTTGGCACCCTGGCTCATGAGCAGCTCTGCCATCCATCAGTTCTTGTGCTGCCAGGTCTAGGGATGTGCTGAGCAGATGGCCAAGGATGCCACCTGAATTCCAGCTGCTGGTTTCCACACAGTCAGAGGTGGAGGGGGTGGCACAAACATTTCCACGTGGAACTCGATTAAAATTGACCACGATGTGTCACTGTTGCTCCAGAGAAATTCAGCAGCCAAGGGATTTTTCTGGGCATAAGCTGAGACGGGCAGTGGGAGACTGACTTCAGTGGGGATGCACCAACAGCAGCTCTGGTTACTTTTCCTCCCTTTCCCAAACTCCACACGTTCCCACGCCTTTAAAGAGAAATCCAACAGCACCACCTACCCAAATGCCATCAGACAAAGGACCCAGTAAACAGTGAGCTTTCCTACAAGATTTACCTGCTGTATTAAAAACCACAAAGGCCACTTGAGTTACCTCAAAGACACGGGAACCTTCTCTTTTCTAAAGGAAAGAATGACCCATGGATGCTGCAGCAGAAATTGCTCATTATCCAGGGGAGGCCTTTCCCTACCATGTTACAGAATCATTCCATTCTATTTCAGAGTTCACTTTCCCCCAGGTGCTCTCCAGCGTGCCTGATATGAATTATTTGTGATAGTTAACATTTACTGAACAGCACTGGAATACCCTGCCAGCCATGGGGAAAGGGAGCCAGGACCTCAGGCAAACACAAAGGGCCTTTCCCTATGGAAAATCAGCTGTGCAATGTGAGGATCACTGATTTCAGCAGGGCTGGCTGCTCCACATCAGCCCTGACCCAGGCAGGGCTGCCTGTGGGAATCTGAAAGGAGCAGTTCCTTACATGTGATATCCACAAACACATTACAAATTGGCATTACAAAATCCTGACCATCAGCAGGAACTCGGGATTCCCAGTGAGTTTTTCTGCCCAGAAATCTTAAATCAAAAAACTCTTAAAATCAAACAAGTGGGAGTTAAGTGTTGGTAACACAGACCTTACTCATGACTTGGTTTGAAACACACACACAAATAGGAAAAATCCCCAACCCTGTCACTAAGACATTTCTGAGTTGTCCCAGCTGATTAAAAAGCCCAGCACCGCTGTCACATCAGTATCCAGGTTTTATACTTGGTGCCATAGAAAGTGGTTTTGCTGCATTTGCCGTGAAGGCACGTGCCAGCAGTGTTTAACCACATCCTTTATTTGAGATGGACCAGCAGAGATCCTGCACATCTCTCTAACCTGGAGCCGGGTTTACATTTGGGCTGCTCGTACCAATCTAATCCCAGAGAAGTGTCAGGAAAGTCAGAAGCCATCAGAATTTCAGCTTCAGTCTGGAACAGAAGCAGCAAGAGCCCTGCCTTTCATCTCCCTACAATTTCAGAGTTCCAGCACTTGCCAGACAACATACTTGGGATGCACCTAAACAATCTGAATCCTCAAATAACATCATTACCTGGGCAATAAAATGGAATTTGTGTAGATTGTTTAGGATCTACAGAGAGTACAGGGCAGGGGGAGGGAGGGGAAGCCTTGTGAATGGAAATACAAAGTGAAATTGGAACTGAGGCATTTTGGGAACATTGCTGAGCTGAATGGCAACTCAAAGAGCCCTCACTAAGCAATGGATAAAAGCCCCAAAACCGCTTTATTTTAGGCTTGGCTGCACAGGGAACTGTGTGCTAATAAACTGAATCATCAAAAATAAATTGTTTCCATGTTAATTTCTTTAGAATGAACACCTGCACCACGGGTCCACCACATTCATTAAAGCTTGTGCTCTGACATTGCACAGGACAAGTTTGGAGGAACTGTGTTCTCTGTGCAGAACTGGGCTGCTTGCTTTTCCACAGGGAAAGTTTCCTCTCCCAGAGCAGCAGCTACCCACAATGAAGGGGTTTAATTAGGGGCAACTTTGTGTACAGCGCTCAGCTGCAGGGGAGGAATTCTGAGAGGATGCAGAGGAATCCAGGCACATAATGCCATTAGCTGAAATACTGAAGGACATTGCTGAATTCCTTTAAAATAAACCAAAATTTACTGGCTAATGGTACTTGCACCTCGGTAACTGTTAGAGGATCCAACTAAGCCAAAGTCCTGTTTAAGCAGCCCTGGTACAGCAGAGGAGAGGGGAAAAGGTGAACATCAGAAATGTGAATCTACTTCAGCATCAGCTGTGTGCACAGCCTGGAGGTGAAAGTCACTGCTCCCAGTAAACGGGAGCGGGAGGAAGGCACCTTCCTCCTCCTCCCTGTGCACAGCGCTGAGCCTGGCCCTAGCCCTCTGTGCCAGCCCCACAGGACACTCCCTGCAACGGCAGCTGCGGGAGGCACAAACGGCAAAGCCGTGAGGGCTCTGCGGCTGCCCCACCTCAGCTCCCAGAGCCCAAACTGCAAGGGCAGATCATCAGCTTGGCCAGAGCCACGTTGGGTTTTTGGGTTTTTTTGGTCAAGCCCAGTTCTAAGCATATTTCAGTCAGAATTTCACAGCATATTAAACAAGTGATGGCCATTAAAAATGCTTTTTTAAAAGGTGGCACAGACAGAAATAAACATCCCACACCTCAGGCTGCCAACCCCATCACTGAGACCCGAGCATGCCATGCCTGGAAGTGATGCTGAGGGAAACAAACTCCCCATGAGCATTAATGATCCCCAGGGCAGGGCAGTGCCAGCCTGGGCTGCACTGGAAAAAAGAGCCCTCGTTACACTTCTGTGACCGATATATGCCTTGCACTGCTGCAATTACCCATGAGCTTGGTTAAGGGACTGATCTGGATGCAAACAGCTTAATTGGCCCATGAGAAAAGAGGAATGGATGTGGGCAGGGCAGCCTTTCAGGGCATTACAAATAGATAGCAGCACAGGGAAATGCCACTAGACACAACTCATCATTTTGCCATTGTCATTAAAAAAAACAAGAGGAGATCTGCATTTTGGCATGCAGAGTTTATACAGTTATCCAACAAATTTGAGAACTATTTGAAAAGCCTTCAGAAAGTTTTAAATGGGACATTTTTAAAGTGCACCCAAAGAAGGATGATCTGTATTGTCTAGGATGTGAAAAAAATGGTAATGAACATTTAGCCAGAAGCCCTTTTCTGAACAAAAAAAACCAAGAAGATTATTGGAATAATACTTCAGTTTGTTGTCACGTGCTAGAGAGTGGGGATAAAAATAAAGAAGAGAGCTCGAACGCCTTGAATGCCTGAGTTCTGCATTATGAAGCACTCAAAGGATATTGCCAAGTGGCTCCTGCAATCTGCCATCCAGAAGCGGGGCAGGTGAGTTTTGTTTGCCAGGGAAAAGGGACGTGGGTTGTGTTTGGAGGCCTGTGGCTGGGAGAGGCCAGCTGGCTCCTGAAAATCCACGATATGCAGGATAGTTCCCAGACCAAAGGTGGCACCAGTACCAAGTCGGGCTGGATGGAAAGTACAAAGTGGCTCCTGCAATCTGCCATCCAGAAGCGGGGCAGGTGAGCTTTGTTTGCAAGGGAAAAGGGCCGTGGTTTCTGTTTGGGGGCCTGTGGCTGGGAGTGGCCGGCTAGCTCCTGAATATCCCCGATACACAGGATAGATCCCAGAAGCAAGGTGGCAGCAGTGCCAAGTCAGGCTGGTTTGATAGTACCAAGTGCCTGCTGCAATCTGCCAACCACAAGCGGGGCAGGTGAGTTTTGTTTGCAAGGGAAAAGGGCCATGGCTTTTGTTTTGGGGCCTGTGGCTGGAAGTGGCCGGCTGGCTCCTGAAAATCCACGATACGCAGGGTAGATCCCCGACCCAAGGTGGCACCAGTGCCAAGTCACGCTGGTTTGATAGTACCAAGTGGCTCCTGCAATCTGCCATCCAGAAACAAGGCAGTTGAGTTTTTTTAGCAAGGGAAAGGGGCCATCGTTTGTGTTTGTGGGCCTGTCGCTGGGAGTGGCTGGCTCCTGAAAATCCATGATACGCAGGATAATTCCCAAACAACAGGTGGCACCAGTGCCAAAATGGTGGGGTGTGATAGTACCAAGTGGCTCCCGCAATCTGCCATCAAGAAGCAGGCCAGGTGAGTTTTGTTTCCCAGGGAAAAAGGCCGTGGTTTTTGGTTGAGGGCCTGTGGCTGGGAGTGGCTGGCTGCCTCCTGAAAATCCACATTACGCACAACAGTTCCCAGACCAAAGGTGGCACCAGTGGCAAGTCACGCTGGTTTGATAGTACCAAGTGGCTCCTGCAATCTGCCATCCAGAAGCGTGGCAGGTGAGCTTTGTTTGCCAGGAAAAAGGGCCGTGGTTTCTGTTTGGGGGCCTGTGGCTGGGAGTGGCCGTCTGGCTCCTGAAAATCCACACTTCGCCAGATAGTTCCCAGACCCAAGATGGCACCAGTGATAAGTCGAGCAGGTATCATAGTAACAAGCGACTCCTGCAATCTGCCATCCAGAAGCCGGGCAGGTGAGTTTTCTTTTTCCCGGAAAGGGGCCATGGTTTATGTTTGGGGGCCTGTGGCTGGGAGAGGCCAGCTGGCTCCTGAAAATCCACATTTTGCCGGATATTTCCCAGCCCCAAGGCGGCACCAGTGATAAGTCGAGCTGGTATCATAGTACCAAGTGGCTCCTGCAATCTTCCATCTAGAAACGGGGCAGGTCACTTTTTATTTTCTGGGGAAAAGGGCCATAGTTTCTGTTTGGGGGCCTGTGGCTGGGCGTGGCCAGGTGGCTCCTGAAAATCCACGATATGCAGGATCAACCCCTGACCCTAGGTGGCACCACTACCAAGTCACGCTGGTTTGATAGTACCAAGTGCCTGCTGCAATCTGCCAACCACAAGCGGGGCAGGTGAGTTTTGTTTGCAAGGGAAAAGGGCCATGGCTTTTGTTTTGGGGCCTGTGGCTGGAAGTGGCCGGCTGGCGCCTGAAAATCCACGATATGCAGGATCGATCCCAGACCCAAGGTGGCACCAGTACCAAGTAGGGCTGGTTTATTAGTACCAAGTGGCTCCTGCAATCTGCCAGCCAGAAGCGGGGCAGGTGAGTTTTGTTTGCCAGGGAAAAGGGCCGTGGTTTTTGTGTGGGGGTCTGCGTCTGGGAGAGGCCAGCTGGCTCCTGAAAATCCAAGATACGCAGGATAGTTCCCAGACCCAAAATGGCACCAGTACCAAGTCGGGCTGGTTGGATAGTACCAAGTGGCTCCTGCAATCTGCCATCCAGAAGCGGGGCTGTTGAGTTTTCTTTTCTGGTGAAAAGGGCCGTGGTTTTTTTTTGGTGGTCTGTCGCTGGGAGTGGCCGGCTGTCTCCTGAAAATCCATTATACGCACGATAGTTCCCAGACCCAAGGTGGCACCAGTGCCAAGTAGGGCTGGTTTGATAGTACCAAGTGACTCCTGCAATCTGCCATCCAGAAGCGGGGCAGGTGAGTTTTGTTTGCCAGGGAAAAGGGCCGTGGTTTGTGTTTGGGGGCCTGTGGCTGGAAGAGGCCAGCTGGCTCCTGAAAATCCACAATACGCAGGATAGTTCCCAGACCCAAGGTGGCAGCAGTGCCAAGTCGGGCTGGTTAGATGGTACCAAGTGGCTCCTGCAATCTGCCATCCAGAAGCGGGGAACCAGCGACAAGTGCCGTAGTTTATGTTTGAGGGCCTGTGGCTGGGAGTGGCCAGGTTGGGTCCTGAAAATCCACATTTCGCAGGATAGTTCCCAGACCGAGGATGGCACCGGTGCCATTCAGGCTGGTTTGATAGTACCAAGTGGCTCCTTCAATCTGCCATCCAGAACCAGGGCATGTGAGTTTTGTTTGCCGAGGAAATGGGCCATAGTTTCTGTTTGGGTGCCTGTGGCTGGGAGTGGCTGGCTGGCTCCTGAATATCCACCATACGCAGGATAGATCCCAGACCCAAGGTGGTATCAGTGCCAAGTCAGGCTGGGTTGATAGTACTAAGTGGCTCCTGCAATCTGCCATCAAGACGCGGGGCAGGTGAGTTTTGTTTGCAAGGGAAAAGGGCCATGGCTTTTGTTTTGGGGCCTGTGGCTGGAAGTGGCCGGCTGGCTCCTGAAAATCCACGATATGCAGGATCGTTCCCCGACCCAAGGTGGCACCAGTGCCAAGTCACGCTGGTTTGATAGTACCAAGTGGCTCCTTCAATCTGCCGACCAGAAACAAGGCAGTTGAGTTTTGTATCCAGGGAAAAGGGCCGTGGTTTCTCTTTGTGGGCCTGTGGCTGGGAGTGACCGGCCGGTGCCTGAAAATCCACGATATGCAGGATCGATCCCAGACTCAAGGTGGCACCAGTAACAAGTAGGGCTGGTTTGTTAGTACCAAGTGGCTCTGGCAATCTGCCATTCAGAAGCGGAACAGGTGAGTTTTCTTTGCCTGGGAAAAGGACCGTAGTTTGTTTTTGGGGGCCCTTGGCTGGGAGTGGCCGGCTCGGTCCTGAAAATCCACATTACACATTACTCCGTACCTTCGTCTTTTGCATCTCTTGTGGTCTACCTCATTACAAAATGGTTTTCCACTGTATCGGGCAAGGAAAAGCTGTGCCAGCACAGAAAACAGCTCCCATCGTGTTTTACATGGTGCAAAGAGGTCTGCAGAGTGTTGTGCAAGAAGAAAGAGAAAGTTGTCCAAAACACCTTCCAATCGAATGTTCATGTGTTTGGAAAAGGTAGGGGAGTGGTAAGGTACTGTTTTCTCTCAGTTTGCGTGCTGCGCACACAATCCCAGTGTTGTGCAGCTTCCTTCTTCACCTCTCCAAAGCAGCCCCTCTCTCCGGCTCGCGGAGGCGAAGAAGCCGCTTCTTCGCATAACGATGATTGTGCCGGTCCCAAGGCCTCAAGTGCGGCGGCTTCTACCGAAATGTGCCAGGGAGCGGCTCTTAGCTCCAGGGTGCTCCGTATCCTTCGTCTTTAGTGTCTTTTGTGGTCTACCTCATTGCAAAACGCTTTTACACTATGTCGGGCAAGGAGAAGCTGTGCCAGCACAGAAAACATCTCCTGCCGGAGCACCAGGGTAGCTATAGATCCAATGGTGTCAGGAACCCACGTCTTAAGAGAGGAACCCACTTGCTGAGGCAAAAAGTCCAAATATGGACCACACTGGACAACTTCAGACCAGCCTTTTTATTTATTAGTACATCAGCCTCAGAACATTGTTAGATGTTAACAGTATGCTGGCCTAAAGGAAAATGCCCCTGAAGGTGGGGTAAAACGGAATGACATAAAATCATCTCAGTTTAGCTTTCAGCCAATCACACCAAAACAAGACATATTGACAAGCTTTCCATCCAATCTTATAAAACATACGTAATCGTAGTTAAAACAAAGACTGGTTCATAAAAGACAAAGAACAGAGCTCTATTCACAGTAACCTTCTAAAGATATACATTAAATAAACTTGTTGCCATCCTAAAGCCAAATCTACAAAGTCCTATTGTTATTTGTCACGTTTACTCCTTGGGAAACTTTTCTGCTTGCTTGGGAAATTTTTCTGCTGTAACGGAACGTCGGGCCACATCCTGAGGCCTAAATACTCTTTTTTAACCATTTCCTAAAAACCCTCTAACTTTATGGATTCCCACATCTCCCATCGTATTTTACATGGTGCAGAGTGGTCTGCAGAGTGTTTTGCAAGAAGAAAAAGTTGTAAAAAACACCTTCCAACCGAATGTTCATGTGTTTGGAAAAGGTAGGAGAGTGGTAAAGTACTGTTTTCTCTCAGTTTGTGAGCTGCGCACACAATCCCAGTGTTGTGCAGCTTCTTTCTTCACCTCTCAGAAAGAGCCCCTCTCTCCGGCTCGCGGAGCCGAAGAAGCTGCTTCTTCGCATAAAGATGATTGTAGCGGTCACAGTGCTCTTCAGTGCGGCGGCTTCTGACGAAATGTGCCCGGGAGCGGCGCATTGCTCCGTGCAGCTCCGTACCTTCTTCTTTTGCATCTCTTGTGGTCTACATCATTGCAAAAAGCTTTTCAACTATGTCGGGCAAGGAGAAGCTGTGCCAGCACAGAAAACATCTCCCATCGTGTTTTACATGGTGCAGAGAGGTCTGCAGAATGTTGTGCAAGAAGAAGAAGAAAGTTGTCCAAAACACCTTCCAACCGAATGTTCATGTGTTTGGAAAAGGTAGGAGAGTGGTAATGTACTGTTTTCTCTCAGTTTGCAAGCTGTGCACACAGTCCCAGTGTTGTGCAGCTTCCTTCTTCACCTCTCCAAAGCAGACCCTCTCTCCGGCTCGCGGAAGAAAAGAAGCGGTTTCTTCGCATAAAGATGATTGTGCCGGTCCGAGTGCACTCCAGTGCGGCGGCTTCTGCCGAAATGTGCCCGGGAGCGGCGCATAGCTCTGTGCAGATCCGTACCTTCTTCTTTTGCATCTCTTGTGGTCTACATCATTGCAAAATGGTTTAACACTATGTCGGGCAAGGAGAAGCTGTGTCAGCACAGAAAACATCTCCCATCATGTTTTACATGGTGCAGAGAGGTCTGCAGAATGTTGTGCAAGAAGAAAAAGAAAGTTGTCCAAAACACCTTCCAACCGAATATTCATGTGTTTGGAAAAGGTAGGAGAGTGGTAATGTACTGTTTTCTATCAGTTTGCAAGCTGTGCACACAGTCCCAGTGTTGTGCAGCTTCTTTGTTCACCTTTCCGAAGCAGCCCCTCTCTGCTGCACCTGGGGGCGAACAGGCGGCTTCTTCGCATAAAGATGATTGTGCCGGTCCCAGTGCTCTCCAGTGCGGCGGCTTCTGCCGAAATGTGCCGGGAGCGGCGCTTAGCTCCGGGGACATCCGTACCTATGTCTTTAGCGCATTTTGTGGTCAGCATCATTTCAAAAAGCTTTCTCACCATGTCGGGCAAGGAGAAGCTGTGCCAGCACAGAAAACATCTCCCATCGTGTTTTACATGGTGCTGAGTGGTCTGCGGAATGTTGTGCAAGAAGAAAAAGAAAGTTGTCCAAAACACCTTCCAACCGAATGTTCATGTGTTTGGAAATGGTAGGACAGTGGTATTTTACTTTTTTCTCTCAGTTTGCGTGCTGCGCACACAATCCCAGTGTTGTGCAGCTTCCTTCTTCACCTCTCCGAAGCAGCCCCCCTCTACAGCTCGCGGAGGCTAAAACAGGTCTTCTTCGCATAAAGATGATTCTGCCACCCCCAGGGCACTCAAGTGCGGCTGCTTCTGTCGAAATGTGCCATTGAGCGGCTCTTACTCCGGGGAGCTCCGCACTATCGTCTTTAGCGTCTTTTGTGGTCTATATCATTGCAAGAAGCTTTTCCACTATGTCGGGCAAGGAGAAGCTGTGCTAGCACAGAAAACATCTCCCATCATGTTTTACATGGTGCAGAGAGGTCTGCAGAGTGTTGTACAAGAAGAAAAAGAAAGTTGTCAAAAACACCTTCCAACCGAAAGTTCATGAGTTTGGAAATGGTAAGAGAGTGGAAACGTCCAGTGTTCTATGAGTTTGTGTGCTGCGAACACAATCCCAGTGTTGTGCAGCTTCCTTCTTCACCTCTCCAAAGCAGCCCCTCTCTCCGGCTCGCGGAGGCGAAGAAGCGGCTTCTTCGCATAAAGATGATTGTGCCAGTTACAGTGCTCTCCAGTGCGGCGGCTTCTACCGAAATGTGCCCGGGAGCGGCGCTTAGATCCGTGGAGCTCCGTACCTTCGTCTTTAGCGTCTTTTGTGGTCTACATCATTGCAAAAAGTTTAAACACTATATTGGGCAAGGAGAAGCTGTGCCAGCACAGAAAACATCTCCCATCGTGTTTTACATGGTGCTAAGAGGTCTGCGGAATGTTGCGCAAGAAGAAAAAGAAAGTTGTCCAAAACACCTTCCAACCGAAAGTTCATGTATTTGGAAATGGCAAGAGAGTGGAAACATCCAGTGTTCTATGAGTTTGCGTGTTGCGCACACAATCCCAGTGTTGTGCAGCTTCCTTCTTCAGCTCTCCAATGCAGCCCCCTTCTCTGGCTCGCGGAGGAGAAGAAGCGGCTTCTTCGCATAAAGTTATTTGTGCCGGTCACAGTGCTCTCCAGTGGGGCGGCTTCTGCCGAAATGTGCCTGGGAGCGGCGCTTAGCTCCTTGGAGATCCGTACCTTCGTCTTTAGCGTCTTTTGTGGTCTACATCATTGCAAAATGTTAAACACTATATCGGGCAAGGAGAAGCTGTGCCAGCACAGAAAACATCTCCCATCATGTTTTACATGGTGCTGAGAAGTCTGCAGAATGTTGTGCAAGAAGAAAAAGAAAGTTGTCCAAAACACCTTCCAATCGAATGTTCATGTGTTTGGAAAAGGTAGGAAAGTGGTAAGGTACTGTTTTCTATCAGTTTGCAAGCTGCGCACACAATCCCAGTGTTGTGCAGCTTCATTCTTCACCTTTCGAAAGCAGCCGCTCTCTCCGGCTCCCGGAGACGAAGAGGCGGCTTCTTGGCGCAAAGGCGATTGTGCCGGTCCCAGTGCACTCCAGTGCGGCAGCTTCTGCCGAAATGTGCCCGGGACCAGCGCTTAGCTCCGGGGAGCTCCGTATCCTTCGTCTTCAGCGTCTTTTGTGGTCTACATCATAGCAGAAAGGTTTTTCACTATGTTAGGCAAGGAAAATCTGTGCCAGCACAGAAAACATCTCCCATCGTGGTTTACATGTTGCAGAGAGCTCTGCAGAGTGTTTTGCAAGAAGAAAAACAAAGTTGTCCAAAACACCTTCCAATCGAATGTTCATGTGTTTGGAAAAGGTAGGAGAGTGGTAAGGTACTGTTTTCTATCAGTCTGCAAGCTGCGCACACTATCCAAGTTTTGTGCAGCTTCATTCTTCACCTTTCGAAAGCAGCCGCTCTCTCCGGCTCCCGGAGACGAAGAGGCGGCTTCTTGGCGCAAAGGCGATTGTGCCGGTCCCAGTGCACTCCAGTGCGGCAGCTTCTGCCGAAATGTGCCCGGGACCGGCGCTTAGCTCCGGGGACATCCGTATCCTTCTTCTTTAGCGTCTTTTGTAATCAAATCATTGCAGAAAGGTTTTTCACTATGTTAGGCAAGGAGAAACTGTGCCAGCACAGAAAACATCTCCCATCGTGTTTTACATGTTGCAGAGAGCTCTGCAGAGTTTTTTGCAAGACGAAAATGAAAGTTGTCCAAAACACCTTCCAACCGAATGTTCATGTCTTTGGAAAAGGTAGGAGAGCGGTAAGGTACTGTTTTCTATCAGTTTGCAAGGTGCGCACACAATCCCAGTGTTATGCAGCTTCATTCTTCACCTTTCGAAAGCAGCCGCTCTCTCCGGCTCCTGGAGACGAAGAGGCGGCTTCTTGACGCAAAGGCGATTGTGCCTGTCACAGTGCACTCCAGTGCGGCGGCTTCTGCCGAAATGTGCCCGGGACCGGCGCTTAGCTCCGGGGACATCCGTACCGTGTTCTTTCGGGACTTTTGTGGTCTACATCATTGCAGAAAGGTTTTTCACTATGTCGGGCAAGGAGAAACTGTGCCAGCACAGAAAACATCTCCCATCGTGTTTTACATGTTGCAGAGAGCTCTGCAGAGTGTTTTGCAAGAAGAAAAGCAAAGTTGTCCAAAACACCTTCCAATCGAATGTTCATGTGTTTGGAAAAGGTAGGAAAGTGGTAAGGTACTGTTTTCTATCAGTTTGCAAGCTGCGCACACTATCCCATTGTTGTGCAGCTTCATTCTCACCTTTCCGAAGCAGCCGCACTCTCCAGCAGCCGGTGGCAAAGAAGCGGCTTCTTCGCGCAAAGGCGATTGTGCCGGTCTTAGTGCACTCCAGTGCGGCAGCTTCTGCCGAAATGTGCCCGGGACCGGCGCTTATCTTCGGGGACATCTGTACCTTCGTCTTTAGCGTCTTTTGTGGTCTACATCATTGCAGAAAGGTTTTTCACTATGTTAGGCAAGGAGAAACTGTGCCAGCACAGAAAACATCTCCCATCGTGTTTTACATGTTGCAGAGAGCTCTGCAGAGTGTTTTGCAAGAAGAAAAAGAAAGTTGTCCAAAACACCTTCCAATCGAATGTTCATGTGTTTGGAAAAGGTAGGAGAGTGGTAAGGTACTGTTTTCGATCAGTCTGCAAGATGCGCTCACTATCCCAGTTTTGTGCAGCTTCATTCTCACCTTTCCGAAGCAGCCGCACTCTCCAGCTGCCGGAGGCGAAGAAGCGGCTTCTTCGCGCAAAGGCGATTGTGCCGGTCCCAGTGCACTCCAGTGCGGCAGCTTCTGCCGAAATGTGCCCGGGACCGGCGCTTAGCTCCGGGGACATCCGTACCTTCTTCTTTCTGGACTCTTGTGGTCTACATCATTGCAGAAAGGTTTTTCACTATGTCGGGCAAGGAGAAACTGTGCCTGCACAGAAAACATCTCCCATCGTGTTTTACATGTTGCAGGGGGCTCTGCAGAGTGTTTTGCAAGAAGAAAAAGAAAGTTGTCCAAAACACCTTCCAATCGAATGTTCATGTGTTTGGAAAAGGTAGGAGAGTGGTAAGGTACTGTTTTCTATCAGTTTGCAAGCTGCACACACTATCCCAGTGTTGTGCAGCTTCATTCATCTTCTCACCTTTCCGAAGCTCTACTCTACCACAATGTTCCCCGTATCTGCTCCTAGCTCCGGGGATCTCTGTACCTTCCATTTCCGTTTTTGGTCTTGGCAATGCAAATGGTTTACTTGCAGCAGTAGGACGGTACAGTGAACTGGAATTTTTGCTTTTAGAGAGAAGCTAATGAAAAAGTTTCACCAGGATCAGAGCTGGTTGTAAAACAGGAAAATTGTCATGAGAAGAAGCCAGCCTTGTCCCCTTAGATTTGCTAGCTTTGTTTGAACAAAATGAAATGTGTCAACTCAGTGTTCCTGGGTATCACATCAGTAACAGGTACTTCAGTTGCTGAATTTCTCTCGTCAAGTTAAGAAGAGAATCCAAGGAATTGTGATTTCATGCTCACAATTCACCATATGGTGCCGACAGGTGAAAAAGGGGTGGAAGGTGCACGGGTCAACTAACTTGAATGGCCTATGTAAATCAGCAGCCACTGATTTCCTGAAGGCTTCAACAGGTCAGTTGCCTATGTTTTTCTTGGAATTGTTTTAACCTTCGGTCATGTTTTTCTTGGGATTCTTTTACCCTTTCCCTATTAGTTCAGCCTTTGGTCTCCAGCCTTTGCTGACATTTCAAGTATCTCGGTAGCCTGGAAATGTGTTGTCATAATTGCTCACATCATTATTCCCTTCAAAGGGTTGTTTGCCTCAAGTCTCAGTTTTGCTGGTTTTCTGCTAGTTGATTGTCAGAGGGCAGCAGGTGTTGTGTAGGAGCAAGTACACAAGCCCATAGCTTGCTTTTCTTTTGATTTGGCCTGTGTAGCTAATGGAATGACTGAACATCTGTGAGAGGCTTTTCTCTCCCCGTTAGGTTTCACTGGAAGGGCAGATGCAAATCGTCTACCTGAAGTCTTGGCACAGAAGAAAGCAGTGGTTTGCTGCTGCATCTAGCTAGAAGCTTACAAAGGGAAGGCCTTGGGCTGAGGCCCATTCCATTGGCTAAGTAGAAAAGGACTGTGGGAAGGTGAGGCAGCTGAATTAGAGGTAGATCAACAAGTTCTAGAACGGTCGTGTGTTCAAAGCCTGGTGTATGGTGGTTGGTTGAATGGTGTTTGTTATGGCTTAAAGCTATGGAACTGATAAAGGCAAAGTTGCAAGAAAGCAGCTCTCCTTTGCATCTTGCTGGGGATGATCAGTAGGACTGTTGCAGAGCTGCTGTGTGCATCTGAATGGAATGGCAGAGAGTGAAGCGCTGGACATTTCTGGCTTTAGTACAATGCTGCTGCATTGGTGCCAGTTTAGTTGGTTTTCCATCAGTGGCCTTTCTGTCTAGAAGTACACTGCCCAGAGTCTTTCTAGCATGTGATGCCATTTCCTTCCTGTTGTTTTCATACCTTCCTTCAGTTGAAAGGATGATACAATCTTTCCATTTTGAAGATCCCTGTTAGGAAACACTATGCAAGAGGAGTCATCGCTCCCTTTTCTTCTGCCTCCTTTGTCATTTTCAGAGACTCATTTCAAATTTCTGCTAATGTCAAGAGGAATACTGAGATTACCTAGCAGGGTTGGCACTCTCAGCTGCTTTCTTCTTTCATGCTGCTTCATACTGGATGTGACTTAAAGGCCTCGTTTTGTCATCTGCATTCTGCTGTGATCCAAAGCTAAATATTCCAGGCGTGTGAACACAAAAAGAACTCCTAGGCTTTTGCAAGAACTAGCCCAGGAGGATTTGTGTTCAATTTGATCTCTACAGTGTTTCAGAAAAAAGGAGATTGTACTGTCTTCTTGTGTGCTCTCTTCTTGTGCTCTCATGCCTTGCATGTCCTAGTTAATCTACCGGCGTGACTCATTTGGCATCATCTCATGGTACAAATTCTGCATAGTTTCGTGTCCTTACAAATGCCAGTTGCCAAGGAGCCTATCTGACCATTCAAGGGGCAAAGAATTGTAAGGCTGGCAAGTTCAGTTGCTGAAGCTGTAAGTCATGCCATATCAAAGTGACAGAGGAAATCCATTGATCTAGAACATTCAGCTGGACACCTCTGAGAATAGCAGCTTGTCAGCAATGACACAGCCATCTTCCTAGCTGTATTCCAGAAAGAGGAAAGGGACACCTTCAATGATTAATATGTTTGGCATGAGAAAAACGCAAGAAATGCACCGGAAATTACTTTAGTCAGATAAAGTGCGTTTCTCTAGTGAGAATTTTGCACTTGCTCTTTCTTGTCTGTGCCTCTACTTTTCACAGAAGACAGGGGAGCATTTCATTATTATTGTTCTTTTGTTTTCTTTTATTGGCCTCCCTCTTTCCACCTGCAATTAACAAATTTGCCTTTCTTTACTGGCTTCTCTTACTTTACTTCGAGAATTTTACATTAGGTCAACTAACATAATGGTCAAAGTTCTCAGAGAGTGGAGAGAAGTAGAAGGTACAGAAAAAAGAACAAAAGAAATCCAGAAAAATAGACAAATTTTAACAGTCTTCTGTGAGAACTTTAGGACACAAGATTTCTTTGAACTGAGTAACGCAGGGGACATTTGACGCAGTCAAATCAGGCCGACATTGCACTGGAGCCAGTATGGGTCTGGGAACAATCCTGTGTATCGTGGATTTTCAGGAGCCAGCTGCCCCTACCAGCTACAGGAAGCAAAACACAAACGACGGCCCTTTTCCCTTGAAAAAAACCACAGCTGCCCCGCTTCTGGATGGCAGATTGCAGGAGTCACATCGTACTGTCAAACCAGCACGACTTGGCACCGGTGCCACCACTCATCTGGAAACCATCCTGCGTATCGTGGATTTTCAGGAGCCCGCTGGCCACTCCCTACCCCTCCCCCGCAAAAAAAACCCACGGCCCTTTTCCCTGGAAGTAAAAGTCACCTACCCAGCTTCTGGCTGGCAGATTGCAGGAGCCACTTTGTATTATCTTACCAGTTCGACTTGGCACTGGTGCCATATTTCATCTGGGAACCATCCTGCGTATAGTGGATTTTCAGGAGCCAGCCGGCCACTAACAGCCACAGACCCCAAACACATACCACGGCCCTTTTCCCTGGAAAACAAAACTCTGCTGACCCGCTTCTGGATGGCAGATTGCAGGAACAACGTTATACTATCATACCAGTCCGACTTGGCACTGGTGCCCCCTTTGGTCTGGGAATCATCCTGTGTATCGTGGATTTTCAGGAGCCAGCCGGCCACTCCCAGCCACAGGCCCCCGAACCAAAACCACGGCAGTTTTCCCTGGCAAATAAAACTCACCCGCCCCGTTTCTGGCTGGCAGATTGCAGGAGCCACTTGGCTCTGTCAAACCAGCCCGACTTGACACTGGTGCCCCCTTGGGTCTGGGAACCATCCTGCGTATCGTGGATTTTCAGGAGCCAGCCGGTCACTCCTAGCCGCAGGCCCCCAAACACATACCACGGCCCTTTTCCCTGGAAAACAAAACTCTTCTGACCCGCTTCTGGATGGTAGATTGCAGGCGCCTCTTTGTACTATCAAACCAGCCCGACTCGGCACTGGTGCCACCTTTCATCTGGGAACCATCCTGCGTATCGTGGATTTTCAGGAGCCAGCCGGCCACTCCCAGCCACAAGCCCCCAAACAAAACTACGGCCCTTTTCCCTGGAAGTAAAACTGACCTGCCCATCTTCTGGCTGGCAGATTGCAGGAGCCACTTGGTACTATCAAACCAGCCCGACTTGGCACTGGTGCCACCTTTCATCTGGAACCATCCTGCGTATCGTGGATTTTCAGGAGCCAGCTGGCCACTCCCAGCCACAGGCCCCCAACACAAACCACGGCCCATTTTCCCTGGCAAAAAAACTCACCCGCCCCGCTTCTGGCTGGCAGATTGCAGAGCACTTGGCTCTATCAAACCAGCCGACTTGGCATGGTGCCCCTTCGGTCTGGGAACCACCCTTTGCGTTCGTGGATTTTCAGGAGCCAGCCGGCCACTCCCAGCCACAGGCCCCCGAACACAAACCACGGCCTTTTCCCTGGAAAAAAACTCACCGCCCGCTTCTGGCTGGCAGATTGCAGGAGCCACTTGGTACTATCAAACCAGCCGACTCGGCACTGGTGCCCCTTTGGTCTGGAACCATCCTGCGTATCGTGGATTTTCAGGAGCCAGCCGGCCACTCCCAGCCACAGGCCCCAACACAAAACATCGGCCCTTTTCCCTGGAAAGAAAACTACCTGCCCTCTTCTGGCTGGCAGATTGCAGGAGCACTTGGCTCTATCAAACCAGCCCGACTTGGCACTGGTGCCCCCTTGGTCTGGGAACCATCCTGCGTTCGTGGATTTTCAGGAGCAGCCGGCCACCCCCAGCCACAGGCCCCAACACAAACCACGGCCCTTTTCCCTGGAAACAAAACTCAGCTGCCCGCTTCTGGATGGTAGATGCAGGAGCCACTTTGTACTATCATACCAGTCGACTTGGCATGGTGCCCTTTGGTCTGGAACCATCCTGCGTATGTGGATTTTCAGGAGCCAGCGGCCACCCAGCACAGGCCCCAACAAACTCGGCCCTTTTCCCTGGAAAAAACTACCTGCCCTCTTCTGGCTGGCAGATTGCAGGAGCACTTGGCTCTATCAAACCAGCCGACTTGGCACTGGTGCCACCTTTCATCTGGGAACCATCCTGCGTACGTGGATTTTCAGGAGCCAGCCGGCCACTCCCAGCCACAGGCCCCAACACAAACTACGGCCTTTTCCCTGGAAAAAACTCACCGCCCTCTTCTGGCTGGCAGATTGCAGGAGACACTTGCCTCTATCAAACCAGCCTGACTTGGCACTGGTGCCCCCTTGGGTCTGGGAACCATCCTTCGTATC
This sequence comes from Zonotrichia leucophrys gambelii, assembly GCF_028769735.1. NCBI lineage: Eukaryota > Metazoa > Chordata > Aves > Passeriformes > Passerellidae > Zonotrichia > Zonotrichia leucophrys. Next base: position 41,515,099 of record NC_088173.1, on the reverse strand, counting down.
GTGGATTTTCAGGAGCCAGCAGGCCACTCCCAGCCACAGGCCCCCAACACAAACCACGGCCCTTTTCCCTGGAAGTAAAACTGACATGCCCATCTTCTGGCTGGCAGATTGCAGGAGCCACTTGGTACTATCATACAGCCTTCTTGGCACTGGTGCCACCTTTGGTCTCGGAACCATCCTGCGTATCGTGGATTTTCAGGAGCCAGCGGCCACTCCCAGCCACAGGCCCCCATACACAAACTACGGCTCCATTTCCCTGGAGTAACAAATGTTACCGTCCCGATCTTGGCTGGCAGATTGCAGAAGCCACTTGGCTCTATCAAACCAGCCCTACTTGGCATTGGTGCCACCTTACATCTGCGAACCATCCTTCGTATCGGGATTTTCAGGAGCCAGCCGGCCACTCCCTGCCACAGGCCCCTAAACACAAACCACGGCCCTTTACCCTGGTAAACAAAACTCAGCTGACCCGCTTCTGGATGGTAGACTGCAGGAGCCACTTTGTACTATCATACCAGTCCGACTTGGCAGTAGTGCCCCTTTGGGTCTGGGAACCATCCTGCGTATCGTGGATTTTCAGGAGCCAGCCGGCCACTCCCAGCCACAGGCCCCCAAACACAAACTACGGCCCTTTTCCCTGGAAGTAAAACTGACCTGCCCTTTTTCTGCCTGGCAGATTGCCGGAGTCACTTGGCTCTATCAAACCAGCCCTACTTGGCGCTGGTGCCACCTTTCATCTGGGAAGCATGCCGTGTATCGTGGATTTTCAGGAGCCAGCCGGCGACTCCCAGCCACAGGCTCCCAAACACAAACTGCGGCCCTTTTCCCTGGAAGTAAAACAGACCTGCCCATCTTCTGGCTGTCAGATTGCAGGAGCCACTTGGCTCTATCAAACCATCCTGACCCGGCACTGGTGCCCCCTTGGATCTGGGAACCATCATGCGTATCGTGGATTTTCAGGAGCCAGCCGGCCACTCCCAGCCACAGGCCCCCAACACATACCATAGCCCTTTTCCCAGGATAAAAAATCAGCTGCCCCGCTTCTGGCTGGTATATTGCAGGAGCCACTTTCCTCTATCAAACCAGCGCGACTCGGCCCTGGTGCCCCCTTGGGTCTGGGAACCATCCTGCGCGGCATGGATTTTCAGGAGCCAGCCGGCCACTCCCAGCCACAAGCCCCGAATGCAAACGACGGCCCTTTTCCCTGGCAAGAAAACTCACCCGCTCATCTTCTGGCTGGCATATTGAAGGAGCCACTTCCCTCTATCAAACCAGCCCAACTCGGCACTGGTTCCACCTTTCATCTGGGAACCATCCTGCGCGGCGTGGATTTTCAGGAGCCAGCCGGCCACTCCCAGCCACAGGCCCCCATACACAAACTACGGCCCATTCCCCTGGCAAACAAATCTCACCCGCCCCGCTTCTGGCTAGCAGATTGCAGGAGCCACTTGGCTCTATCAAACCAGCCCGACTTGGCACTGGTGCCACCTTTCATCTGCGAACCATCCTGCGCGGCGTGGATTTTCAGGAGCCAGCCGGCCACTCCCAGCCACAGGCCCCCAAACACAAACTACGGCCCTTTTCCCTGGAAGAAAACTGACCTGCCCTCTTCTGGCTGCAGATTGCAGGAGCCACTTGGTCTATCATACCAGCCCTTCTTGGCACTGGTGCCACCTTTCATCTGGGAACCATCCGCGTATCGTGGATTTTCAGGAGCCAGCTGGCCACTCCCAGCCACAGGCCCCCAACACAAACACGGCCCATTTCCCTGGCAAAAAATCTCACCCGCCCCGCTTCTGGCTGCAGATTGCAGGAGCCACTTGGCTCTATCAAACCAGCCCGACTTGGCACTGGTGCCACCTTTCATCTGCGAACCATCCTGCGTATCGTGGATTTTCAGGAGTCTGCCGGCCACTCCCAGCCACAGGCCCCCGAACACAAACCACGGGCCTTTTCCCGGAAAAAAAACTCAGCTGACCCGCTTTTGGTAGGTAGATTGGAGGAGCCACTTGGTACTAACACCAGTCCAACTCGGCACTGGTGCCCCTTGGGTCTGGAACCATCCTGCGTATCGTGGATTTTCAGGAGCCAGCCGGCCACACCCAGCCACAAGCCCCGAGCGCAAACCACGGCCCTTTTCCCTGGCTAGAAAAACTCACCCGCCCCGCTTCTGGCTGGCAGATTGCAGGAGCAACTTGGCTCTATCAAACCAGCCCGACTCGGCACTGGTGCCCCCTTGGGTCTGGGAACCATCCTGCGCGGCGTGGATTTTCAGGAGCCAGCCGGCCACTCCCAGCCACAGGCCCCCAAACACAAACCACGGCCCTTTTCCCTGGTAAACAAAACTCAGCTGACCCGCTTCTGGATGGTAGACTGCAGGAGCCACTTTGTACTATCATACCAGTCCGACTTGGCAGTAGTGCCCCTTTGGGTCTGGGAACCATCCTGCGTATAGTGGATTTTCAGGAGCCTGCCGGCCACTCCCAACCACAGGCCCCCCGAACAAACTACGGCCCTTTTCCCTGGAAGTAAAACTGGCCTGCCCATCTTCTGGCTGGCAGATTGCCGGAGTCACTTGGCTCTATTAAACCAGCCCGACTTGGCGCTGGTGCCACCTTTCATCTGGGAACCATGCCGCGTATCGTGGATTTTCAGGAGCCAGCCGGCGACTCCCAGCCACAGGCCCCCAAACACAAACTACGGCCCTTTTCCCTGGAAGTAAAACTGACCTGCCCATCTTCTGGCTGTCAGATTGCAGGAGCCACTTGGCTCTATCAAACCAGCCTGACCCGGCACTGGTGCCCCCTTGGATCTGGGAACCATCCTGCGTATCGTGGATTTTCAGGAGCCAGCCGGCCACTCCCAGCCACAGGCCCCCAACACATACCATAGCCCTTTTCCCAGGAAAAAAAATCAGCTGCCCCGCTTCTGGATAGTAGATTGCAGGCGCAACTTTGTACTATCATACCCGTCTGACTTGGCACTGGTGCCAACTTTCATCTCGGAACCATCCTGCGTATTGTGGATTTTCAGGAGCCAGCCACAGGCACCCGAATGCAAACCTCGGCCCTTTTCCCTGGCAAACAAAACTCACCTGCCCCGCTTCTGGCTGGTATATTGCAGGAGCCACTTGCCTGTATCAAACCAAGCCGACTCGGCACTGGTTCCACCTTTCATCTGGGAACCATCCTGCGCGGCGTGGATTTTAGGAGCCAGCCGGCCACTCCCAGCCTCAGGCACCCGAACACAAACCGCGGCCCTTTTCCCTGGCAAACAAAACTCACCCGCCCCTCTTCTGGCTGGCAGATTGCAGGAGACACTTGCCTCTATCAAACCAGCCTGACTTGGCACTGGTGCCCCCTTGGGTCTGGGAACCATCCTTCGTATCGTGGATTTTCAGGAGCCAGCCGGCCACTCCCAGCCACAGGCCCCCAAACAAAAACTACGGCCCTTTTCCCTGGAAGTAAAACTGACCTGCCCATCTTCTGGCTGGCAGATTGCAGGAGCCACTTTGGTACTATCATACCAGCCCTCTTGGCACTGGTGCCAGCTTTCATCTGGGAACCATCCTGCGTATCGTGGATTTTTCAGGAGCCAGCTGGCCACTCCCAGCCACACGCCCCATACACAAACTACGGCCCATTCCCCTGGCAAACAAATCTCACCCGCCCCTCTTCTGGCTGGCAGATTGCAGGAGCCACTTGCCTCTATCAAACCAGCCTGACTTGGCACTGGTGCCCCCTTGGGTCTGGGAACCATCCTTCGTATCGTGGATTTTCAGGAGCCAGCCGGCCACTCCCAGCCACAGGCCCCCAAACACAAACTACGGCCCTTTTCCCTGGAAGTAAAACTGACCTGCCCATCTTCTGGCTGGCAGATTGCAGGAGCCACTTGGTACTATCATACCAGCCCTTCTTGGCACTGGTGCCACCTTTCATCTCGGAACCATCCTGCGTATCGTGGATTTTCAGGAGCCAGCTGGCCACTCCCAGCCACAGGCCCCCATACACAAACTACGGCCCATTTCCCTGGCACACAAATGTTACCCGTTCCGCTTCTGGCTAGCAGATTGCAGGAGCCACTTGGCTCTATCAAACCAGCCCGACTTGGCAGTGGTGCCACCTTTCATCTGCGAACCATCCTTCGTATTAGGGATTTTCAGGAGCCAGCCGGCCACTCCCAGCCACAGGCCCCCGAACACAAACCACGGGCCTTTTCCCGGAAAAAAAACTCAGCTGACCCGCTTCTGGTAGGTAGATTGGAGGAGCCACTTTGTACTAACATGCCAGTCCAACTCGGCACAGGTGCCCCCTTGGGTCTGGGAACCATCCTGCGTATCGTGGATTTTCAGGAGCCAGCCGGCCACTCCCAGCCACAGGCCCCCGAACACAAACCACGGCCCTTTTACCTGGCAAAGAAAACTCACCTGCCCCGCTTCTGGCTGGCAGATTGCAGGAGCCACTTGGCTCTATCAAACCAGCCCGACTCGGCACTGGTGCCACCTCTGGTCTGGGAACCCTCCTGCGCGGCGTGGATTTTCAGGAGCCAGCCGCCACTCCCAGCACAGGCCCCAAACACAAACCACGCCCTTTTCCCTGGTAAACAAAACACAGCTGACCCGCTTCTGGATGGTAGACTGCAGGAGCACTTTGTACTATCATACCAGTCCGACTTGGCAGTAGTGCCCCTTGGGTCTGGGAACCATCCTGCGTATAGTGGATTTCAGGAGCCAGCGCCACACCAGCCACAGGCCCCAAAATCAAATACGGCCCTTTTCCCTGGAAGTAAAACTGACCTTCCCATCTTCTGGCTGCAGATTGCAGGAGCCACTTGGTACTATCATACCAGCCCGACTTGGCACTGGTGCCACCTTTCATCTGGGAACCATCCTGCGTATCGTGGATTTTCAGGAGCCAGCCGGCACTCCCGGCCACAGGCCCCCATACACAAACTACGGCCAATTCCCCTGGCAAACAAATCTCACCCGCCCTGCTTCTGGCTGGCAGATTGCAGGAGCCACTTGCCTCTATCAAACCAGCCCGACTCGGCACTGGTGCCCCCTTGGTCTTGGAACATCCTGCGTATCGTGGATATTCAGGAGCCTGCCGGCCACTCCCAGCCACAGGCCACCAAACACAAACCACGGCCCTTTTCCCTGGCAAGAAAAACTCACCCGCCCCTCTTCTGGCTGGCAGATTGCAGGAGACACTTGGCTCTATCAAACCAGCCCGACTCGGCACTGGTGCCCCTTTGGGTCTGGGAACCATCCTGCGTATCGTGGATTTTCAGGAGCCAGCCGGCCACTCCCAGCCACAGCTCCCCAAATAAAAACTACGCCCTTTTCCCTGGAAAAAACTCACCTGCCCCTTCTGGCTGGCAGATTGCAGGAGCACTTGGCTCTATAAACCAGCCCGACTTGGCCTGGTGCCACCTTTGATCTGGGAACCATGCCGCGTATCGTGGATTTTCAGGAGCCAGCCGGCGACTCCCAGCCACAGGCCCCCAAACACAAACTACGGCCCTTTTCCCTGGAAGTAAAACTGACCGGCCCATCTTCTGGCTGTCAGATTGCAGGAGCCACTTGGCTCTATCAAACCATCCTGACCCGGCACTGGTGCTCCCTTGGATCTGGGAACCATCCTGCGTATCGTGGATTTTCAGGAGCCAGCCGGCCACTCCCAGCCACAGGCCCCCAACACATACCATAGCCCTTTTCCCAGGAAAAAAAATCAGCTGCCCCGCTTCTGGATAGTAGATTGCAGGAGCCACTTTGTACTATCATACCAGTCCGACTTGGCACTGGTGCCAACTTTCATCTCGGAACCATCCTGCGTATTGTGGATTTTCAGGAGCCAGCCGGCCACTCCCAGCCACAGGCCTCCAAACACAAACCACAGCCCTTTTCCCTGGCAAGAAAAACTCACCCGCCCCGCTTCTGGCTGGCAGATTGTAGGAGCCACTTGCCTGTATCAAACCAGGCCGACTCGGCACTGGTGCCCCCTTCGGTCTGGGAACCATCTCGCGCGTTGTGGATTTTCAGGAGCCAGCCGGCCACTCCCAGCTACAGGCCCCCGAATGCAAACCACGGCCCTTTTCCCTGGCAAAGAAAACTCACCCGCCCCGCTTCTGGCTGTCAGATTGCAGGAGCCACTTGGCTCTATCAAACCGGACCGACTCTGCACTGGTGCCAGTTTGGGTCTGGGAACCATCTTGCGTGGCGTGGATTTTCAGGAGCCAGCCGGCCACTCCCAGCCACAGGCCCCCGAACACAAACCACGGCCCTTTTCCCTGGTAAAGAAAACTCACCCGCCCCGCTTCAGGCTGGTATATTGCAGGAGCCACTTTCCTCTATCAAACCAGCCTGACTTGGCCCTGGTGCCCCCTTCGGTCTGGGAACCATCTTGCGCGTTGTGGATTTTCAGGAGCCAGCCGGCCACTCCCAGCCACAGGCCCCCGAATGTAAACCACGGCCCTTTTCCCTGGCAAAGAAAACTCACCCGCCCTGCTTCTAGCTGGCAGATTGCAGGAGCCACTTGGCTCTATCAAACCAGCCCGACTCTGCACTGGTGCCCCTTTTGGTCTGGGAACCATCTTGCGTGGCGTGGATTTTCAGGAGCCAGCTGGCCACTCCCAGCCACAGGCCCACAATCAAAAACCAAGGCCCTTTTCCCTGGCAAACAAAACTCACCCGCCCCGCTTCAGGCTGGTATATTGCAGGAGCCACTTTCCTCTATCAAACCAGCCTGACTTGGCCCTGGTGCCCCCTTGGGTCTGGGAACCATCCTGCGTATAGTGGATTTTCAGGAGCCAGCCGGCCACACCCAGCCACAAGCCCCGAGCGCAAACCACGGCCCCTTTCCCTGGCTAGAAAAACTCACCCGCTCCGCTTCTGGCTGGCAGATTGCAGGAGCAACTTGGCTCTATCAAACCAGCCCGACTCGGCACTGGTGCCCCCTTGGATCTGGGAACCATCCTGCGTATCGTGGATTTTCAGGAGCCAGCCGGCCACTCCTAGCCACAGGCCCCCAAAGAAAAACCAAGGCCCGTTTCCCTGGCAAACAAAGCTCACCCGCCCCGCTTCTGGCTGGCAGATTGCAGGAGCCGCTTGCCTCTATGAAACCAGCCCGACTTGGCAGTAGTGCCCCCTTGGGTCTTTGAACCATCCTGCGTAAAGTGGATTTTCAGGAGCCAGCCGGCCACTCCCAGCCACAGGCCCCCAACACATACCATAGCCCTTTTCCCAGGAAGAAAATTCTGCTGCCCCGCTTCTGGATAGTACATTGTAGGAGCCACTTTGTACTATCATACCAGTCCGACTTGGCACTGGTGCCAACATTCATCTCGGAACCATCCTTCGTATCGTGGATTTTCAGGAGCCAGCTGGCCACTCCCAGCCACAGGCCCCCGAACACAAACCACGGCCCTTTTCCCTGGCAAAGAAAAATCACCCGCCCCGCTTCTGGCTGGCAGATTGCAGGAGACACTTGCCTCTATCAAACCAGCCGACTTGGCACTGGTGCCCCCTTGGGTCTGGGATCCATCCTTCGTATCATGGATTTTCAGGAGCCAGCCGGCCACTCCCAGCCACAGGCCCCCAAACACAAACTACGGCCCTTTTTCCTGGAAGTAAAACTGACCTGCCCATCTTCTGGCTGTCAGATTGCAGGAGCCTCTTGGCTCTATCAAACCAGCCCGACTTCGCAGTGGTGCCACCTCTCATCTGGGAACCATCCTGCGTATCGTGGATTTTCAGGAGCCAGCCAGCCACTCCCAGCCACAGGCCTCCAAACCCAAACCACAGTCCTTTTCCCTGGAAGTAAAACTGACCTGCCCATCTTCTGGCTGTCAGATTGCAGGAGCCACTTGTCCCTATCAAACGAGCCTGACGCGGCACTGGTGCCCCCTTGGATCTGGGAAGCATCCTGCCTATCGTGGATTTTCAGGAGCCAGCCGGCCACTCCCAGCCACAGGCCCCCAACACATACCATAGCCCTTTTCCCTGGAAAAAAAATCAGCTGCCCCACTTCTGGATTGTAGATTGCAGGAGCCACTTTGTGCTATCATACCAGTCCGACTTGGCACTGGTGCCCCCTATGGTTTGGGAACCATCCTGCGTATCGTTGATTTTCAGGGGCCAGCCGGCCACACCCAGCCAGAAGCCCTGAATGCAAACTACGGCCCTTTTCCCTGGCAAGAAAAACTCACCCGCCCATCTTCTGGCTGGCAGATTGCAGGAGCCACTTGCCTCTATCAAACCAGCCCAACTCGGCACTGGTTCCACCTTTCATCTGGGAACCATCCTGCGTATCATTGATTTCAGGAGCAAGCCAGCTACTCCAAGCCACAGGCCCACAAACATATTCCACGGCCCTTTTCCGTCGATAAAATCTCAGCTGCCACGCTTCTGCATGGTAGATTCCAGGAGCCACATTGTGCTATCCTAGCAGTCCGACTTGGCACTGGTGCCACCTTTCATCTGGGAACCATCCTGCGTATCGTGGATTTTCAGGAGCCATAAGGCCACTCCCAGCCACAGGCCCCCAAACACAAACTACTGCCCTTTTCCATGGAAATTTACGTGACCTGCCCATCTTCTGGCTGGCAGATTGCAGGAGCCACTTGGCTCTATCAAACCAGCCCGACTTGGCACTGGTGCCACCTTTCATCTGGGAACCATCCTGCGTATCGTGGATTTTCAGGAGCCAGCCGGCCACTCCCAGCCACAGGCCCCCAAACACAAACCATGGCCCTTTTCCCTGGCAAACAAAATTCACCCGCCCCGCTTCTTGCTGGCAGATTGCAGGAGCCACTTTTTACTATCAAACCAGCCCGACTCGGCACTGGTGCCACCATTCATCTGGGAACCATCCTGCGTATCGTGGATTTTCAGGAGCCAGCCGGCCACTCCCAGCCACAGGCCCCTACAAAAAATCTATGGCCCTTTTCCCTGGAAGTAAAACTGACCTGCCCATCTTCTGGCTGGCAGATTGCAGGAGCCACTTTGTACTATCAAACCAGACCGACTTGGCACTGGTGCCACCTTTCATCTGGGAACCATCCTGCGCGGCGTGGATTTCCAGGAGCCAGGCGGGCACTCCCAGCCATAGGCCCTCAAACACAAACCACGGCCCTTTTCCCTGGTAGTTAAACTGATCTGCCCATCTTCTGGCTGCAGAATGCAGGAGCCACTTGCCTCTATCAAACCAGCCCGACTCGGCACTGGTGCCCCCTTTGGTCTGGGAACCATCCTGCCTATCGTGGATTTTCAGGAGCCAGCCGGCCACTCCCAGCCACAGGCCCCCACACAAAATCTATGGCCCTTTTCCCTGGAAGTAAAACTGACCTGCTCATCTTCTGGCTGGCAGATTGCAGGAGCCGCTTTGTACTATCAAACAGGACCGACTTGGCACTGGTGCCACCTTTCATCTGGGAACCATCCTGCGTATCGTGGATTTTCAGGAGCCAGCCGGCCACTCCCAGCCTCAGGCCCCCAAACAAAAACCACGGCCCTTTTCCCTGGCAAACAAAACTCACCCGCCTGCTTCTGGCTGACAGATTGCAGGAGCCACTTGGCTCTATCAAACAAGACCGACTTGGCACTGGTGCCACCTTTCATCTGGGAACCATCCTGCGTATCGTGGATTTTCAGGATCCAACCGGCCACTCCCAGCCACAGTCCACGAAACACAAACCACGGGCCTTTTCCCTGGCAAATAAAACTCACCCGCCCCCGTTCTGGCTGGCAGAGTGCAGGAGCCACCTGCCTCTATCAAACGAGCCCGACTCGGCACTGCTGCCACCTTTCATCTTGGAGCCATCCTGGGTATCATGGATTTTCCGGAGCCACCCGGCCACTCCCAGCCACTGGCTCCTACAGAAAAGCTATGGCACTTTTCCCTGGAAGTAAAACTGACCTGCCCACCTTCTGGCTGGCAGATTGTGGGAGCCACTTGCCTCTATCAAACCAGCCCGACTTGGCACTGGTGCCACCTTTCATCTGGGAACCATCCTGCGTATCCTGGATTTTCAGGAGCCAGCAGGCCACTCCAAGCCACAGGGCACCAAACACAAACCACGGTCCTTTTCCCTGGGAAAAAAAAAAATTACCCTACCCGCTTCTGGCTGGCAGATTGCAGGGGCCACTTGCCACTCCCAAACCAGCCCGACTCTGCACTGGTGCCACCTTTCATCTGGGAACCATCCTGCGTATCGTGGATTTTCAGGAGCCAGCCGGCCACTCCCAGCCACAGGCTCCTACAGAAAATCTATGGCACTTTTCCCTGGAAGTAAAACTGACCTGCCCATCTTCTGGCAGGCAGATTGCAGGAGCCACTTTGTTCTATCAAACACGACCGACTGCCCTGGTGCCACCTTTCATCTGGGAACCATCCTGCGTATTGTGGATTTTCAGGAGCCAGCCGGCCACTCCCAGCCACAGGCCGCCGAACACAAACCACGGCCCTTTTCCCTGGCAAACAAAACTCACCCGCCCGCTTCTGGCTGACAGATTCAAGGAGCCACTTGGCTCTATCAAACCAGCCCGACTTGGCACTGGTGCCACCTTTCATCTTGGAGCCATCCTGCGTATCATGGATTTTCCGGTGCCAGCCGGCCACTCCCAGCCACAGGCTCCTACAGAAAATCTATGGCACTTTTCCCTGGAAGTAAAACTGACCTTCCCATCTTCTGGCTGGCAGATTGCAGGAGCCACTTTGTACTATCAAACCAGCCCGACTTGGCACTGGTGCCACCTTTCATCTAGGAACCATCCTGCGTATCGTGGATTTTCAGGAGCCAGCCGGCCACTCCCAGCCAGAGACCCCCAAACACAAACTACGGCCCTTTTAGCTGGAAGTAAAACTGACCTGCTCATCTTCTGGCTGGCAGATTGCAGGAGCCGCTTGGCTCTATCAAACCAGCCCGACTCGGCACTGGTGCCCCCTTGGGTCCTTGAACCATCCTGAGCGGCGTGGATTTTCAGGAGCCAGCCCGCCACGCCAAGCCACAGGCCCCCAAAAACAAACCACGGGCCTTTTCCCTGGCAAACAAAACACACGGGCCCCGCTTCTGGCTGTCAGATTGCAGGAGCCACTTGGCTCTATCAAACCAGCCCTACTTGGCACTGGTGCCACCTTTCATCTTGGAACCATCCTGCGCGGCGTGGATTTTCAGGAGCCAGCCGGCCACTCCCAGCCACAGGCCCTCGAACAAAAACCACGGCCCTTTTCCCTGGAAGTAAAACTGATCTGCCCATGTTCTGGCTGCAGAATGCAGGAGCCACTTGCCTCTATCAAACCAGCCCGACTCGGTACTGGTGCCACCTTTCATCTGGGAACCATCCTGCGTATCGTGGATTTTCAGGAGCCAGCCGGCCACTCCCAGCCACAGGCCCACAAACACAAACTACGGCCCTTTTCCCTGGCAAACAAAACTCACCCGCCCCGCTTCTGGCTGGCAGATTGCAGGAGCCACTTGGCTCTGTCAAACCAGCCCCACTTGGCACAGGTGCCAGCTTTCATCTGGGAACCATCCTGCGTATCTTGGATTTTCAGGAGCCAGCCGGCCACTCCCAGCCACAGGCCCCCAAACACATTCCACGGCCCTTTTCCCTGGATAAAATCTCAGCTGCCACGATTCTGCATGGTAGATAGCAGGAGCCACATTGTGCTATCATAGCAGTCCGACTTGGCACTGGTGCCACCTTTCATCTGGGAACCATCCTGCGTATCGTGGATTTTCAGGAGCCAGCTGGCCACTCCCAGCCACAGGCCCCCAAACACAAACTACGGCCCTTTTCCCTGGAAGTAAAACTGACCTGCCCATCTTCTGGCTGGCAGATTGCAGGAGCCACTTGGCTCTATCAAATCAGCCCCACATGGCACTAGTGCCACCTTTCATCTGGGAACCATCCTGCGTATCGTGGATTTTCAGGAGCCAGCCGGCCACTCCCAGCCACAGGCCCCCAAACACAAACCACGGCCCTTTTCCCTGGGAAACAAAACTCACCCGCCCGCTTCTGGCTGACAGATTGCAGGAGCCACTTGGCTCTATCAAACCAGCCCGACTTGGCACTGGTGCCACCTTTCATCTGGGAACCATCCTGCGTATCGTGGATTTTCAGGGGCCAGCCGGCCACTCCCAGCCAGAGGCCCCCAAACACAAACTACGGCCCTTTTCCCTGGAAGTAAAACTGACCTGCTCATCTTCTGGCTGGCAGATTGCAGGAGCCACTTGGCTCTATCAAACCAGCCCGACTCGGCACTGGTGCCCCCTTGGGTCCTTGAACCATCCTGAGCGGCGTGGATTTTCAGGAGCCAGCCGGCCACTACAAGCCACAGACCCCCAAACATAAACCACGGCCCTTTTCCCTGGCAAATAAAACTCACCCGCCCTGCTTCTGGCTGGCAGATTGCAGGGGCCACTTGCCACTATCAAACCAGCCCGACTTGGCACTGGTGCCACCTTTCATCTGGGAACCATACTGCCTATCGTGGATTTTCAGGAGCCATCCCGCCACGCCAAGTCACATGCCACCAAACACAAACCACGGGCCTTTTCCCTGGCAAACAAAACTCACTCGCCCCGCTTCTGGCTGGCAGATTGCAGGAGCCACTTTCCTCTATCAAACCAGCCCGACTCGATACTGGTGCGACCATTCATCTGGGAACCATCCTGCCTATCGTGGATTTTCAGGAGCCAGCTGGCCACTCCCAGCCACAGGCCTTTACAAAAAATCTATGGCCCTTTTCCCTGGAAGTAAAACTGACCTGCCCATCTTCTGGCTGGCAGATTGCAGGAGCCACTTTGTACTATCAAACCAGACTGATTTGGCACTGGTGCCACCATTCATCTGGGAACCATCCTGCGTATCGTGGATTTTCAGGAGCCTGCCGGCCACTCCCAGCCACAGGCCCCTACAAAAAATCTATGGCCCTTTTCCCTGGAAGTAAAACTGACCTGCCCATCTTCTGGCTGGCAGATTGCAGGAGCCACTAGGCTCTATCAAACCAGCCCGACTTGGCACTGGTGCCGCCTTGGGTCCTTGAACCATCCTGAGCGGCGTGGATTTTCAGGAGCCAGCCGGCCACTCCAAACCACAGACCCCCAAACATAAACCACGGCCCTTTTCCCTGGCAAACAAAAATCACCCGCCCCGCTTCTGGCTGGCAGATTGCAGGAGCCACTTTGTATTATCAAACCGGTCCGACTTGGCACTGGTGCCACCTTTCATCTAGGAACCATCCTGCGTATCTTGGATTTTCAGGAGCCAGCCGGCCACTCCCAGCCACAGGCCCACAAACACAAACCACGGCCCTTTTCCCTGGCAAACAAAACTCACCCGCCCCGCTTCTGGCTGTCAGATTGCAGGAGCCACTTGGCTCTATCAAACCAGCCCGACTTGGCACAGGTGCCACCTTTCATCTGGGAACCATCCTGCGTATAGTGGGTTTTCAGGATCCAACCGGCCACTCCCAGCCACAGGCCTCGAAACACAAACCACGGGCCTTTTCCCTGGCAAATAAAACTCACCCGCCCCCCTTCTGGCTGGCAGATTGCAGGAGCCACTTGCCTCTATCAAACGAGCCCGACTCGGCACTGGTGCCACCTTTCATCTTGGAGCCATCCTGGGTATCATGGATTTTCCGGAGCCACCCGGCCACTCCCAGCCAGTGGCTCCTACAGAAAATCTATGGCACTTTTCCCTGGAAGTAAAACTGACCTGCCCACCTTCTGGCTGGCAGATTGCAGGAGCCAATTTGTACTATCAAACCAGCCCGACTTGGCACTGGTGCCACCTTTCATCTACGAACCATCCTGCGTATCGTGGATTTTCAGGAGCCAGCCGGCCACTCCCAGCCAGAGACCCCCAAACACAAACTACGGCCCTTTTAGCTGGAAGTAAAACTGACCTGCTCATCTTCTGGCTGGCAGATTGCAGGAGCCGCTTGGCTCTATAAAACCAGCCACACTCGGCACTGGTGCCCCCTTGGGCCCTTGAACCATCCTGAGCGGCGTGGATTTTCAGGAGCCAGCCGGCCACTCCAAACCACAGACCCCCAAACATAAACCACGGCCCTTTTCCCTGGCAAACAAAACTCACCCGCCCCGCTTCTGGCTGGCAGATTGCAGGAGCCACTTTGTACTATCAAACCAGACCGACTTGGCACTGGTGCCACCTTTCATCTGGGAACCATCCTGCGCGTGTGGATTTTCAGGAGTC